>NC_090935.1:471491158-474269144 GCF_040938575.1 Ambystoma mexicanum | reverse complement strand
TGTAGGGAGACATGAGTTGGACATGAGTGGGGGCCTGCTGGAGGGTGCACCACAGTGCTGGGGGGTGGGGGTGCAGGGGGACATGAGTGGGGGCCTGGTGGAGGGTGCCCCTGGATGCAGGGGGGTAGAGGTGCTGGGAGACATGAGTGGGGGCCTGGTGGAGGGTGCCCCTGGATGCTGGGGGGTGGGGGTGCAGGGAGACATGAGTTGGACATGAGTGGGGGCCTGGTGGAGGGTGCACCACAGTGCTGGGGGGTGGGGGTGCAGGGAGACATGAGTTGGACATGAGTGGGGGCCTGGTGGAGGGTGGCCCTGACTGGTGGAGGGTGGGGGTGCAGGGAGACATGAGTGGGGGCCTGGTGGAGGGTGCCCCTGGATGCAGGGGGTGGGGGTGGTGGAAGACATGAGTGGGGGCCTGGTGGAGGGTGCCCCTGGATGCAGGGGGTGGGGGTGCTGGGAGACGTGAGTGGGGGCCTGGTGGAGGGTGCCCCTGGATGCTGGGCGGTGGGGGTGCAGGGAGACATGAGTTGGACATGAGTGGGGGCCTGGGTGAGAGTGCACCACAGTGATGGGGGTGGGGGTGCAGGGGGACATGAGTGGGGGCCTGGTGGAGGGTGCGCCTGGATGCAGAGGGGTAGGGGTGCTGGGAGACATGTGTGGGGGCCTGGTAGAGGGTGCCCCTGGATGCAGGGGGTGGGGGTGCAGGGGGACATGAGTTGGGGCCTGGTGGAGGGTGCCCCACAGTGCTGGGGGGTGGGGGTGCAGGGGGACATGAGTGGGGGCCTGGTGGAGGGTGCCCCTGGATGCAGGGGGGTGGGGGTGCTGGGAGACATGAGTGGGGGCCTGGTGGAGGGTGCCCCTGGATGCAGGGGGGTGGGGGTGCAGGGGGACATGAGTGGGGCCTGGTGGAGGGTGCCCCACAGTGCTGGGGGGTGGGGGTGCTGGGAGACATGAGTGGGGGCCTGGTGGAGGGTGCCCCTGGATGCAGGGGGGTAGGGGTGCTGGGAGACATGAGTGGGGGCCTGGTGGAGGGTGCCCCTGGATGCAGGGGGTGGGGGTGCTGGGAGACATGAGTGGGGGCCTGGTGGAGGGTGCCCCTGGATGCAGTGGGATGGAGGTGCTGGGAGACATGCGTGGGGGCCTGGTGGAGGGTGCCCCTGGATGCAGGGGGTGGGGGTGCTGGGAGACATGAGTGGGGGCATGGTGGAGGGTGCCCCTGGATGCTGGGGGTGGGGGTGCAGGGAGACATGAGTTGGACATGAGTGGGGGCCTGGTGGAGGGTGCACCACAGTGCTGGAGGGTGGGGGTGCACGGGGACATGAGTGGGGGCCTGGTGGAGGGTGCGCCTGGATGCAGGGGGGTGGGGGTGCTGGAAGACATGTGTGGGGGCCTGGTGGAGGGTGCCCCTGGATGCAGGGGGTGGGGGTGCTGGAAGACATGAGTGGGGGCCTGGTGGAGGGTGCCCCTGGATGCTGGGGGGTGGGGGTGCAGGGAGACATGAGTTGGACATGAGTGGGGGCCTGCTGGAGGGTGCACCACAGTGCTGGGGGGTGGGGGTGCAGGGGGACATGAGTGGGGGCCTGGTGGAGGGTACCCCTGGATGCAGGGGCGTGGAGGTGCTGGGAGACATGTGTGGGGGCCTGGTGGAGGGTGCCCCTGGATGCAGGGGGGTGGGGGTGCAGGGGGACATGAGTTGGGGCCTGGTGGAGGGTGCCCCACAGTGCTGGGGGGTGGGGGTGCTGGGAGACATGAGTGGGGGCCTGGTGGAGGGTGCCCCTGGATGCAGGGGGGTGGGGGTGCTGGGAGACATGAGTGGGGGCCTGGTGGAGGGTGCCCCTGGATGCTGGGGGGTGGGGGTGCTGGGAGACATGAGTGTGGGCCTGGTGGAGGGTGCCCCACAGTGCTGGGGGGTGGGGGTGCAGGGAGACATGAGTGGGGGCCGGGTGGAGGGTGCCCCTGGATGCAGGGGGGTCCGGTGCTGGGAGACATGAGTGGGGGACTGGTGGAGGGTGCCCCTGGATGCTGGGGGGTAGGGGTGCAGGGAGACATGAGTTGGACATGAGTGGAGACCTGGTGGAGGGTGCACCACAGTGCTGGGAGGTGGCCGTGCAGGGAGACATGAGTTGGCCATGAGTGGGGGCCTGGTGGAGGGTGGCCCTGACTGGTGGGGGGTGGGGGTGCAGGGAGACATGAGTGGGGGCCTGGTGGAGGGTGCTCCTGGATGCAGGGGGGTGGGGGTGCTGGGAGACATGAGTGGGGGCCTGGTGGAGGGTGCCCCTGGATGCAGGGGGGTGTGGGCGCTGGGAGACATGAGTGGGGGCCTGGTGGAAGGTGCCCCTGGATGCAGGTTGTGGAGGTGCTGGGAGACATGAGTGGGGGCCTGGTGGAGGGTGCCCCTGGATGCTGGGGGGTGTGGGTGCAGGGAGACATGAGTTGGACATGAGTGGGGGCCTGGTGGAGGGTGCCCCTGGATGCAGGGAGGTGGGGGTGCTGGGAGACAGGAGTGGGGGGCCTGGTGGAGGGTGCCCCTGGATGCAGGGGGGTGGGTGTGCAGGGGGACATGAGTGGGGGCATGGTGGAGGGTGCCCCACAGTGCTGGGGGGTGGGGGTGCTGGGAGACATGAGTGGGGGCCTGGTGGAGGGTGCCCCTGGATGCAGGGGGGTAGGGGTGCTGGGAGACATGAGTGGGGGCCTGGTGGAGGGTGCCCCTGGATGCAGGGGGGTAAGGGTGCTGGGAGACATGAGTGGGGGCCTAGTGGAGGGTGCCCCTGGATGCAGGGGGGTGGGGGTGCTGGGAGACATGAGTGGCGGCATGGTGGAGGGTGCCCTTGGATGCAGGGGGGTGGGGGTGCTGGGAGACATGAGTGGGGGCCTGGTGGAGGGTGCCCCACAGTGCTGGGGGGTGGGGGTGCTGGGAGACATGAGTGGGGGCCTGGTGGAGGGTGCCCCTGGATGCTGGGGGGTGGGGGTGCAGGGGACATGAGTGGGGGCCTGGTGGAGGGTGCCCCTGGATGCTGGGGCGTGGGGGTGCAGGGGACATGAGTGGGGGCCTGGTGGAGGGTGCCACTGGATGCAGGGGCGTGGGGGTGCAGGGGGACATGAGTGGGGGCCTGGTGGAGGGTGCCCCACAGTGCTGGGTGGTGGGGGTGCAGGGAGACATGAGTGGGGCCCTGGTGGAGGGTGCCCCTGGATGCAGGGGGGTGGGGGTGCTGGGAGACATGAGTGGGGGCCTGGTGGAGGGTACCCCTGGATGCAGGGGGGTGGGGGTGCAGGGAGACATGAGTGGGGGCCTGGTGGAGGGTGCCCCTGGATGCTGAGGGGTGGGGGTGCAGGGGGGCATGAGTGGGGGCCTGGTGGAGGGTGCCCCTGGATGCAAGGGGGTGGGGGTGCTGGGAGACATGAGTGGGGGCCTGGTGGACAGTGCCCCTGGATGCAGGGGGGTGGGGGTGCTGGGAGACATGAGTGGGGGCCTGGTGGAGGGTGCCCCTGGATGCAGGGGGGTGGCGGTGCTGGGAGACATGAGTGGGGGCCTGGTTGAGGGTGCCCCTGGATGCAGGGGGGTGTGGGCGCTGGGAGACATGAGTGGGGGCCTGGTGGAGGGTGCCCCTGGATGCAGGGGGGTGGGTGTGCAGGGAGACATGAGTGGGGGCAGGGTGGAGGGTGCCCCACAGTGCTGGGGGGTGGGGGTGCTGGGAGACATGAGTGGGCACCTGGTGGAGGGTGCCCCTGGATGCAGGGGGGTGGGGGTGCTGGGAGACATGAGTGGGGGCCTGGTGGAGGGTGCCCCTGGATGCAGGGGGGTAAGGGTGCTGGGAGACATGAGTGGGGGCCTAGTGGAGGGTGCCCCTGGATGCAGGGGGGTGGGGGTGCTGGGAGACATGAGTGGCGGCCTGGTGGAGGGTGCCCCTGGATGCAGGGGGTGGGGGTGCTGGGAGACATGAGTGGGGGCCTGGTGGAGGGTGCCCCACAGTGCTGGGGGGTGGGGGTGCTGGGAGACATGAGTGGGGGCCTGGTGGAGGGTGCCCCTGGATGCTGGGGGGTGGGGGTGCAGGGGACATGAGTGGGGGCCTGATGGAGGGTGCCCCTGGATGCTGGGGCGTGGGGGTGCAGGGGACATGAGTGGGGGCCTGGTGGAGGGTGCCCCTGGATGCAGGGGGGTGGGGTGCAGGGGGACATGAGTGGGGGCCTGGTGGAGGGTGCCCCACAGTGCTGGGGGGTGGGGGTGCAGGGAGACATGAGTGGGGCCCTGGTGGAGGGTGCCCCTGGATGCAGGGGGGTGGGGGTGCTGGGAGACATGAGTGGGGGCCTGGTGGAGGGTACCCCTCGATGCAGGGGGGTGGGGGTGCAGGGAGACATGAGTGGGGGCCTGGTGGAGGGTGCCCCTGGATGCTGAGGGGTGGGGGTGCAGGGGGGCATGAGTGGGGGCCTGGTGGAGGGTGCCCCTGGATGCAAGGGGGTGGGGGTGCTGGGAGACATGAGTGGGGGCCTTGTGGACAGTGCCCCTGGATGCAGGGGGGTGGGGGTGCTGGGAGACATGAGTGGGGGCCTAGTGGAGGGTGCCCCTGGATGCAGGGGGGTGGCGGTGCTGGGAGACATGAGTGGGGGCCTGGTGGAAGGTGCCCCACAGTGCTGGGGGGTGGGGGTGCTGGGAGACATGAGTGTGGGCCTGGTGGAGGGTGCCCCACAGTGCTGGGGGTGGGGGTACAGGGAGACATGAGTGGGGGCCTGGTGGAGGGTGCCCCTGGATGCAGGGGGGTGGGGTGCAGGGGGACATGAGTGGGGGCCTGGTGGAGGGTGCCCCATAGTGCTGGGGGGTGGGGGTGCAGGGAGACATGAGTGGGGGCCTGGTGGAGGGGGCCCCTGGATGCAGGGGGATGGGGGTGCTGGGAGACATGAGTGGGGGCCTGGTGGAGGGTGCCCCTGGATGCAGGGGGGAGTGGGCGCAGGGAGACATGAGTGGGGGCCTGATGGAGGGTGGCCCTGGATGCTGGGGGGTGTGGGTTCTGGGAGACATGAGTGTGGGCCTGGTGTAGGGTGCCCCACAGTGCTGGGGGGTGGGGGTGCAGGGAGACATGAGTGGGGGCCTGGTGGAGGGTGCCCCTGGATGCAAAGCTCTCAACCATTTGTGTTGCAAAAGCGGGTGAAAACACCCGATTTTATTTTTGGCGGGTGAGAGGCCCATTGAAACGAATGGGCGTGCTGGAGGCTTGGCGGGTGAGGCAGCTGTTTACAAGGCGGGTGACACCCGCCAAAAGCGTGTGAGTTGAGAGCTATGTGGATGCAGGTGGGTGGGGTGCTGGGAGGCATGAGTGGGGGACTGGTGGAGGGTGCCCCTGGATGCTGGGGGGTAGGAGTGCAGGGAGACATGAGTTGGCCATGAGTGGGGGCCTGGTGGAGGGTGGCCCTGACTGGTGGGGGTGCAGGGAGACATGAGTGGGGGCCTGGTGGAGGGTGCTCCTGGATACAGGGGGTGGGGGTGCTGGGAGACATGAGTGGGGGCCTGGTTGAGGGTGCCCCTGGATGCAGGGGGGTGTGGGCGCTGGGAGACATGAGTGGGGGCCTGGTGGAGGGTGCCCCTGGATGCAGGGGGTGGGGGTGCTGAGAGACATGAGTGGGGGCCTGGTGGAGGGTGCCCCTGGATGCTGGGGGGTGTGGGTTCAGGGAGACATGAGTTGGACCTGAGTGGGGGCCTGGTGGAGGGTGCCCCTGGATGCAGGGAGGTGGGGGTGCTGGGAGACATGAGTTGGACATGAGTGGGGGCCTGCTGGAGGGTGCACCACAGTGCTGGGGGGTGGGGGTGCAGGGGGACATGAGTGGGGGCCTGGTGGAGGGTGCCCCTGGATGCAGGGGGGTGGAGGTGCTGGGAGACATGTGTGGGGGCCTGGTGGAGGGTGCCCCTGGATGCAGGGGGGTGGGGGTGCAGGGGGACATGAGTTGGGGCCTGGTGGAGGGTGCCCCACAGTGCTGGGGGGTGGGGGTGCTGGGAAACATGAGTGGGGGCCTGGTGGAGGTTGCCCCTGGATGCTGGGGGGGTGGGGGTGCTGGGAGACATGAGTGGGGGCCTGGTGGAGGGTGCCCCTGGATGCAGGGTGATGGAGTTGCTGGGCGACATGCGTGGAGGCCTGGTGGAGGGTGCCCCTGGATGCAGGGGGGTGCTGGGAGACATGAGTGGTGGCCTGGTGGAGGGTGCCCCTGGATGCTGGGGGTGGGGGTGCAGGGAGACATGAGTTGGACATGAGTGGGGGCCTGGTGGAAGGTGCACCACAGTGCTGGGGGGTGGGGGTGCAGGGGGACATGAGTGGGGGCCTGGTGGAGGGTGCGCCTGGATGCAGTGGGGTGGGGGTGCTGGAAGACATGTGTGGGGGCCTGGTGGAGGGTGCCCCTGGATGCAGGGGGTGGGGATGCTGGAAGACATGAGTGGGGGCCTGGTGGAGGGTGCCCCTGGATGCAGGGGGGTGGGGGTGCTGGGAGACATGAGTGGGGGCCTGGTGGAGGGTGCCCCTGGATGCTGGGGGGTGTAGGGAGACATGAGTTGGACATGAGAGGGGGCCTGCTGGAGGGTGCACCACAGTGCTGGGGGGTGGGGGTGCAGGGGGACATGAGAGGGGGCCTGGTGGAGGGTGCACCACAGTGCTGGGGCGTGGGGGTGCAGGGAGACATGAGTTGGACATGAGTGGGGGCCTGGTGGAGGGTGCGCCTGGATGCAGGGGGGTGGGGGTGCTGGAAGACATGTGTGGGGGCCTGGTGGAGGGTGCCCCTGGATGCAGGGGGTGGGGGTGCTGGAAGACATGAGTGGGGGCCTGGTGGAGGGTGCCCCTGGATGCAGGGGGGTGGGGGTGCTGGGAGACATGAGTTGGACATGAGTGGGGGCCTGCTGGAGGGTGCACCACAGTGCTGGGGGTGGGGGTGCAGGGGGACATGAGTGGGGGCCTGGTGGAGGGTGCCCCTGGATGCAGGGGGGTGGAGGTGCTGGGAGACATGAGTGGGGGCCTGGTGGAGGGTGCCCCTGGATGCTGGGGGGTGGGGGTGCAGGGAGACATGAGTTGGACATGAGTGGGGGCCTGGTGGAGGGTGCACCACAGTGCTGGGGGGTGGGGGTGCAGGGAGACATGAGTTGGACATGAGTGGGGGCCTGGTGGAGGGTGGCCCTGACTGGTGGGGGGTGGGGGTGCAGGGAGACATGAGTTGGACATGAGTGGGGGCCTGGGTGAGGGTGTACCACAGTGATGGGGGTGCAGGGGGACATGAGTGGGGCCCTGGTGGAGGGTGCGTCTGGATGCAGAGGGGTAGGGGTGCTGGGAGACATGTGTGGGGGCCTGGTGGAGGGTGCCCCTGGATGCAGGGGGTGGGGGTGCAGGGGGACATGAGTTGGGGCCTGGTGGAGGGTGCCCCACAGTGCTGGGGGGTGGGGGTGCAGGGGGACATGAGTGGGGGCCTGGTGGAGGGTGCCCCTGGATGCAGGGGGGTAGGGGTGCTGGGAGACATGAGTGGGGGCCTGGTGGAGGGTGCCCCTGGATGCAGGGGGGTGGGGGTGCAGGGGGACATGAGTGGGGCCTGGTGGAGGGTGCCCCACAGTGCTGGGGGGTGGGGGTGCTGGGAGACATGAGTGGGGGCCTGGTGGAGGGTGCCCCTGGATGCAGGGGGGTAGGGGTGCTGGGAGACATGAGTGGGGGCCTGGTGGAGGGTGCCCCTGGATGCAGGGGGGTGGGGGTGCTGGGAGACATGAGGGGGGCCTGGTGGAGGGTGCCCCTGGATGCAGTGGGATGGAGGTGCTGGGAGACATGCGTGGGGGCCTGGTGGAGGGTGCCCCTGGATGCAGGGGGTGGGGGTGCTGGGAGACATGAGTGGGGCCTGGTGGACAGTGCCCCTGGATGCAGGGGGGTGGGGGTGCTGGGAGACATGAGTGGGGGCCTGGTGGAGGGTGCCCCTGGATGCAGGGGGGTGGCGGTGCTGGGAGACATGAGTGGGGGCCTGGTTGAGGGTGCCCCTAGATGCAGGGGGGTGTGGGCGCTGGGAGACATGAGTGGGGGCCTGGTGGAGGGTGCCCCTGGATGCAGGGGGGTGGGTGTGCAGGGAGACATGAGTGGGGGCATTGTGGAGGGTGCCCCACAGTGCTGGGGGGTGCGGGTGCTGGGAGACATGAGTGGGCGCCTGGTGGAGGGTGCCCCAGGATGCAGGGGGGTGGGGGTGCTGGGAGACATGAGTGGGGGCCTGGTGGAGTGTGCCCCTGGATGCAGGGGGGTAAGGGTGCTGGGAGACATGAGTGGGGGCCTAGTGGAGGGTGCCCCTGGATGCAGGGGGGTGGGGGTGCTGGGAGACATGAGTGGCGGCCTGGTGGAGGTTGCCCCTGGATGCAGGGGGTGGGGGTGCTGGGAGACATGAGTGGGGGCCTGGTGGAGGGTGCCCCACAGTGCTGGGGGGTGGGGGTGCTGGGAGACATGAGTGGGGGCCTGGTGGAGGGTGCCCCTGGATGCTGGGGGGTGGGGGTGCAGGGGACATGAGTGGGGGCCTGATGGAGGGTGCCCCTGGATGCTGGGGCGTGGGGGTGCAGGGGACATGAGTGGGGGCCTGGTGGAGGGTGCCCCTGGATGCAGGGGGGTGGGGTGCAGGGGGACATGAGTGGGGGCCTGGTGGAGGGTGCCCCACAGTGCTGGGGGTGGGGGTGCAGGGAGACATGAGTGGGGCCCTGGTGGAGGGTGCCCCTGGATGCAGGGGGGTGGGGGTGCTGGGAGACATGAGTGGGGGCCTGGTGGAGGGTACCCCTGGATGCAGGGGGTGGGGGTGCATGGAGACATGAGTGGGGGCCTGGTGGAGGGTGCCCCTGGATGCTGAGGGGTGGGGGTGCAGGGGGGCATGAGTGGGGGCCTGGTGGAGGGTGCCCCTGGATGCAAGGGGGTGGGGGTGCTGGGAGACATGAGTGGGGGCCTTGTGGACAGTGCCCCTGGATGCAGGGGGGTGGGGGTGCTGGGAGACATGAGTGGGGGCCTGGTGGAGGGTGCCCCTGGATGCAGGGGGGTGGCGGTGCTGGGAGACATGAGTGGGGGCCTGGTGGAGGGTGCCCCACAGTGCTGGGGGGTGGGGGTGCTGGGAGACATGAGTGTGGGCCTGGTGGAGGGTGCCCCACAGTGCTGGGGGTGGGGGTACAGGGAGACATGAGTGGGGGCCTGGTGGAGGGTGCCCCTGGATGGAGGGGGGTGGGGTGCAGGGGGACATGAGTGGGGGCCTGGTGGAGGGTGCCCCATAGTGCTGGGGGGTGGGGGTGCAGGGAGACATGAGTGGGGGCCTGGTGGAGGGGGCCCCTGGATGCAGGGGGATGGGGGTGCTGGGAGACATGAGTGGGGGCCTGGTGGAGGGTGCCCCTGGATGCAGGGGGGAGTGGGCGCAGGGAGACATGAGTGGGGGCCTGGTGGAGGGTGGCCCTGGATGCTGGGGGGTGTGGGTTCTGGGAGACATGAGTGTGGGCCTGGTGTAGGGTGCCCCACAGTGCTGGGGGGTGGGGGTGCAGGGAGACATGAGTGGGGGCCTGGTGGAGGGTGCCCCTGGATGCAGGTGGGTGGGGTGCTGGGAGGCATGAGTGGGGGACTGGTGGAGGGTGCCCCTGGATGCTGGGGGGTAGGAGTGCAGGGAGACATGAGTTGGCCATGAGTGGGGGCCTGGTGGAGGGTGGCCCTGACTGGTGGGGGTGCAGGGAGACATGAGTGGGGGCCTGGTGGAGGGTGCTCCTGGATACAGGGGGTGGGGGTGCTGGGAGACATGAGTGGGGGCCTGGTTGAGGGTGCCCCTGGATGCAGGGGGGTGTGGGCGCTGGGAGACATGAGTGGGGGCCTGGTGGAGGGTGCCCCTGGATGCAGGGGGTGGGGGTGCTGAGAGACATGAGTGGGGGCCTGGTGGAGGGTGCCCCTGGATGCTGGGGGGTGTGGGTTCAGGGAGACATGAGTTGGACCTGAGTGGGGGCCTGGTGGAGGGTGCCCCTGGATGCAGGGAGGTGGGGGTGCTGGGAGACATGAGTTGGACATGAGTGGGGGCCTGCTGGAGGGTGCACCACAGTGCTGGGGGGTGGGGGTGCAGGGGGACATGAGTGGGGGCCTGGTGGAGGGTGCCCCTGGATGCAGGGGGGTGGAGGTGCTGGGAGACATGTGTGGGGGCCTGGTGGAGGGTGCCCCTGGATGCAGGGGGGTGGGGGTGCAGGGGGACATGAGTTGGGGCCTGGTGGAGGGTGCCCCACAGTGCTGGGGGGTGGGGGTGCTGGGAAACATGAGTGGGGGCCTGGTGGAGGTTGCCCCTGGATGCTGGGGGGTGGGGGTGCTGGGAGACATGAGTGGGGGCCTGGTGGAGGGTGCCCCTGGATGCAGGGTGATGGAGGTGCTGGGCGACATGCGTGGGGGCCTGGTGGAGGGTGCCCCTGGATGCAGGGGGGTGCTGGGAGACATGAGTGGTGGCCTGGTGGAGGGTGCCCCTGGATGCTGGGGGTGGGGGTGCAGGGAGACATGAGTTGGACATGAGTGGGGGCCTGGTGGAGGGTGCACCACAGTGCTGGGGGGTGGGGGTGCAGGGGGACATGAGTGGGGGCCTGGTGGAGGGTGCGCCTGGATGCAGTGGGGTGGGGGTGCTGGAAGACATGTGTGGGGGCCTGGTGGAGGGTGCCCCTGGATGCAGGGGGTGGGGGTGCTGGAAGACATGAGTGGGGGCCTGGTGGAGGGTGCCCCTGGATGCAGGGGGGTGGGGGTGCTGGGAGACATGAGTGGGGGCCTGGTGGAGGGTGCCCCTGGATGCTGGGGGGTGTAGGGAGACATGAGTTGGACATGAGTGGGGGCCTGCTGGAGGGTGCACCACAGTGCTGGGGGTGGGGGTGCAGGGGGACATGAGTGGGGGCCTGGTGGAGGGTGCCCCTGGATGCAGGGGGGTGGAGGTGCTGGGAGACATGAGTGGGGGCATGGTGGAGGGTGCCCCTGGATGCTGGGGGGTGGGGGTGCAGGGAGACATGAGTTGGACATGAGTGGGGGCCTGGTGGAGGGTGCACCACAGTGCTGGGGCGTGGGGGTGCAGGGAGACATGAGGTGGACATGAGTGGGGGCCTGGTGGAGGGTGGCCCTGACTGGTGGGGGGTGGGGGTGCAGGGAGACATGAGTGGGGGCCTGGTGGAGGGTGCCCCTGGATGCAGGGGGTGGGGGTGGTGGAAGACATGAGTGGGGGCCTGGTGGAGGGTGCCCCTGGATGCAGGGGGTGGGGGTGCTGGGAGACGTGTGTGGGGGCCTGGTGGAGGGTGCCCCTGGATGGAGGGGGGTTGGGGTGCTGGGAGACATGAGTGTGGGCCTGGTGTAGGGTGCCCCACAGTGCAGTGGGGTGGGGGTGCAGGGAGACATGAGTGGGGCCCTGGTGGAGGGTGCCCCTGGATGCAGGGGGGTGGGGTGCTGGGAGACATGAGTGGGGGCCTGGTGGAGGGTGCCCCTGGATGGAGGGGGGTTGGGGTGCTGGGAGACATGAGTGGGGGCCTGGTGGAGGGTGCCCCTGGATGGAGGGGGGTTGGGGTGCTGGGAGACATGAGTGTGGGCCTGGTGTAGGGTGCCCCACAGTGCAGTGGGGTGGGGGTGCAGGGAGACATGAGTGGGGGCCTGGTGGAGGGTGCTCCTGGATGCAGGGTGGTGGGTGTGCTGGGAGACATGAGTGGGGGCCTGGTGGAGGGTGCCCCTGGATGGAGGGGGGTTGGGGTGCTGGGAGACATGAGTGTGGGCCTGGTGTAGGGTGCCCCACAGTGCAGTGGGGTGGGGGTGCAGGGAGACATGAGTGGGGCCCTGGTGGAGGGTGCCCCTGGATGCAGGGGGGTGGGGTGCTGGGAGACATGAGTGGGGGCCTGGTGGAGGGTGCCCCTGGATGCTGGAGGGTGGGGGTGCAGGGGGACATGAGTGGGGGCCTGGTGGAGGGTGCCCCTGGATGCTGGGGCGTGGGGGTGCCGGGGGACATGAGTGGGGGCCTGGTGGAGGATGCCCCTGGATGCAGGGGGGTGGGGGTGCAGGGGGACATGAGTGGGGGCCTGGTGGAGGGTTCCCCACAGTGCTGGGGGGTGGGGGTACAGGGAGACATGAGTGGGGGCCTGGTGGAGGGTGCCCCACAGTGCTGGGGGGTCGGGGTACAGGGAGACATGAGTGGGGGCCTGGTGGAGGGTGCCCCTGGATGCAGGGGGGTGGGGGTGCAGGGGGACATGAGTGGGGGCCTGGTGGAGGGTGTCCCATAGTGCTGGGGGTGCTGGGAGACATGAGTGGGGGCCTGGTGGAGGGTGCCCCTGGATGCAGGGGAGTGGGGGTGCTGGGAGACATGAGTGTGGGCCTGGTGGAGGGTGCCCCTGGATGCTGGGGGGTGGGGGTGCTGGGAGACATGAGTGTGGGCCTGGTGGAGGGTGCCCCTGGATGCAGGGGGGTGGGGTGCTGGGAGACATGAGTGGGGGGGTTTATAGTGATAATACCGAAAACAAAAATCTCGAAAACAAAAATCTCGAAAACAAAAGGCCGAAAAAAAAAAATATCGAATTTTTTTTATGACGTTTTTTTCTCGAAATGGGGGGGTTCCCCCCAACCCCCCTTTTTTCTATTTTTTTTTATTTTAACCCTTTTTTTTTTACTTACCTGACCCCAAAAACACATATAAATAAATAAATAATCCGATATTTTTTTTTTGGGATTTTGTATTCGAGATTTTTGCAGTTCGAGATTTTATTTTCGGTATTTTGACCGACCACCGAGTGGGGGACTGGTGGAGGGTGCCCCTGGATGCTGGGGGGTAGGGGTGCAGGGAGACATGAGTTGGACATGAGTGGGGACCTGGTGGAGGGTGCACCACAGTGCTGGGGGCTGGGCGTGCAGGGAGACATGAGTTGGCCATGAGTGGGGGCCTGGTGGAGGGTGGCCCTGACTTGTGGGGAGTGGGGGTGCAGGGAGACATGAGTGGGGGCCTGGTGGAGGGTGCACCTGGATGCAGGGGGGAGGGGGTGTTGGGAGACAATAGTGGGGGCCTGGTTGAGGGTGCCCCTGGATGCAGGGGGGTGTGGGCACTGGGAGACATGAGTGGGGGCCTGGTGGAGGGTGCCCCTGGATGCAGGGGGTGGGGGTGCTGGGAGACATGAGTGGGGGCCTGGTGGAGGGTGCCCCTGGATGCAGGGGGGTAGGGGTGCTGGGAGACATGAGTGGGGGCCTGGAGGAGGGTGCCCCAAAGTGCTGGGGGGTGGGGGTGCTGGAAGACATGAGTGGGGGCCTGGTGGAGGGTGCCCCTGGATGCAGGGGGGTAGGGGTGCTGGGAGACATGAGTGGGGGCCTGGTGGAGGGTGCCCCAAAGTGCTGGGGGGTGGGGGTGCTGGAAGACATGAGTGGGGGCCTGGTGGAGGGTGCCCCTGGATGCAGGGGGTGGGGTTGCAGGGAGACATGAGTGGGGGCCTGGTGGAGGGTGCCCCTGGATGCTGGGGGGTGGGGTGCAGGGAGACGTGAGCTGGACATGAGTGGGGGCCTGCTGGAGGGTGCACCACAGTGCTGGGGGGTGGGGGTGCAGGGGGACATGAGTGGGGGCCTGGTGGAGGGTGCGCCTGGATGCAGGGGGGTGGAGGTGCTGGGAGACATGTGTGGGGGCCTGGTGGAGGGTGCCCCTGGATGCAGGGGGGTGGGGGTGCAGGGGGACATGAGTTGGGGCCTGGTGGAGCGTGCCCCACAGTGCTGGGGGTGGGGGTGCTGGGAGACATGAGTGGGGGCCTGGTGGAGGGTGCCCCTGGATGCAGGTGGGAGGGGGTGCTGGGAGACATGAGTGGGGGCCTGGTGGAGGGTGCCCGTGGATGCTGGAGGGTGGGGGTGCTGGGAGACATGAGTGTGGGCCTGGTGGAGGGTGCCCCACAGTGCTGGGGGGTGGGGGTACAGGGAGACATGAGTGGGGGCCGGGTGGAGGGTGCTCCTGGATGCAGGGGGGTGGGGTGCTGGGAGACATGAGTGGGGGACTGGTGGAGGGTGCCCCTGGATGCTGGGGGGTAGGGGTGCAGGGAGACATGAGTTGGACATGAGTGGGGACCTGGTGGAGGGTGCACCACAGTGCTGGGAGGTGGGCGTGCAGGGAGACATGAGTTGGCCATGAGTGGGGGCCTGGTGGAGGGTGGTCCTGACTGGTGGGGGGTGGGGGGGCAGGGAGACATGAGTGGGGGCCTGGTGGAGGGTGCTCCTGGATGCAGGGGGGTGGGGGTGCTGGGAGACATGAGTGGGGGCCTGGTGGAGGGTGCCCCTGGATGGAGGGGGGTAGGGGTGCTGGGAGACATGAGTGTGGGCCTGGTGGAGGGTGCCCCACAGTGCAGTGGGGTGGGGGTGCAGGGAGACATGAGTGGGGGCCTGGTGGAGGGTGTCCCTGGATGCAGGGGGGTGGGGTGCTGGGAGACATGAGTGGGGGACTGGTGGAGGGTGCCCCTGGATGCTGGGGGGTAGGGGTGCAGGGAGACATGAGTTGGACATGAGTGGGGACCTGGTGGAGGGTGCACCACAGTTCTGGGGGGTGGGCGTGCAGGGAGACATGAGTTGGCCATGAGTGGGGGCCTGTTGGAGGGTGGCCCTGACTGGTGGGGGGTGGGGGTGCAGGGAGACATGAGTGGGGGCCTGGTGGAGGGTGCACCTGGATGCAGGGGGGTGGGGGTGTTGGGAGACATGAGTGGGGGCCTGGTTGAGGGTGCCCCTGGATGCAGGGGGTGTGGGCGCTGGGAGACATGAGTGGGGGCCTGGTGGAGGGTGCCCCTGGATGCAGGGGGTGGGGGTGCTGGGAGACATGAGTGGGGGCCTGGTGGAGGGTGCCCCTGGATGCTGGGGGCTGTGGGTGCAGGGAGACATGAGTTGGACATGAGTGGGGGCCTGGTGGAGGGTGCCCCTGGATGCAGGGAGGTGGGGGTGCTGGGAGACATGAGTGGGGGCCTGGTGGAGGGTGCCCCTGGATGCAGGGGGGTAGGCGTGCTGGGAGACATGAGTGGGGGCCTGGTGGAGGGTGCCCCTGGATGCAGGGGGGTAGGGGTGCTGGGAGACATGAGTGGGGGCCTGGTGGAGGGTGCCCCTGGGTGCAGGGGGGTGGGGGTGCTGGGAGACATGAGTGGGGGCCTGGTGGAGGGTGCCCCTGGATGCAGGGGGTGGGGGTGCTGGGAGACATGTGTGGGGGCCTGGTGGAGGGTGCCCCTAGATGCTGGGGGGTGGGGGTGCTGGGAGACATGAGTGTAGGCCTGGTGGGGGGTGCCCCACAGTGCTGGGGACTGGGGGTGCAGGGAGACATGAGTGGGGGCCTGGTGGAGGGTGCCCCTGGATGCAGGGGGGTGGGGGTGCTGGGAGACATGAGTGGGGGCCTGGTGGAGGGTGCCCCTGGATGCTGGGGGGTGGGGGTGCAGGGAGACATGAGTTGGACATGAGTGGGGGCCTGGTGGAGGGTGCACCACAGTGCTGGGGGGTGGGGGTGCAGGGAGACATGAGTTGGACATGAGTGGGGGCCTAGTGGAGGGTGGCCCTGACTGGTGGGGGGTGGGGGTGCAGGGAGACATGAGTGGGGGCCTGGTGGAGGGTGCCCCTGGATGCAGGGGGTGGGGGTGCTGGAAGACATGAGTGGGGGCCTGGTGGAGGGTGCCCCTGGATGCAGGGGGGTGGGGGTGCTGGGAGACATGAGTGGGGGCCTGGTGGAGGGTGCCCCTGGATGCTGAGGGGTGGGGGTGCAGGGAGACATGAGTTGGACATGAGTGGGGGCCTGGTGGAGGGTGCACCACAGTGATGGGGGGTGGGGGTGCAGGGGGACATGAGTGGGGGCCTGGTGGAGGGTGCGCCTGGATGCAGGGGGGTAGGGGTGCTGGGAGACATGAGTGGGGCCCTGGTGGAGGGTGCCCCTGGATGCAGGGGGGTGGGGGTGCTGGGAGACATGAGTGGGGGTCTGGTGGAGGGTGCCCCTGGATGCTGGAGGGTGGGGGTGCAGGGGGACATGAGTGGGGGCCTGGTGGAGGGTGCCCCTGGATGCTGGGGCGTGGGGGTGCAGGGGGACATGAGTGGGGGCCTGGTGGAGGGTGCCCCACAGTGCTGGGGGGTGGGGGTGCTGGGAGACATGAGTGTGGGCCTGGTGGAGGGTGCCCCACAGTGCTGGGGGGTGGGGGTACAGGGAGACATGAGTGGGGCCCTGGTGGAGGGTGCCCCTGGATGCAGGGGGGTGGGGGTGCTGGGAGACATGGATGGGGGCCTGGTGGAGGGTGCTCCTGGATGCTGGAGGGTGGGGGTGCAGGGGGACATGAGTGGGGGCCTGGTGGAGGGTGCCCCTGGATGCTGGGGCGTGGGGGTGCCGGGGGACATGAGTGGGGGCCTGGTGGAGGGTGCCCCTGGATGCAGGGGGGTGGGGGTGCAGGGGGACATGAGTGGGGGCCTGGTGGAGGGTGCCCCACAGTGCTGGGGGGTGGGGGTACAAGGAGACATGAGTGGGGGCCTGGTGGAGGGTGCCCCACAGTGCTGGGGGGTCGGGGTACATGGAGACATGAGTGGGGGCCTGGTGGAGGGTGCCCCTGGATGCAGGGGGGTGGGGGTGCAGGGGGACATGAGTGGGGGCCTGGTGGAGGGTGTCCCATAGTGCTGGGGGTGCTGGGAGACATGAGTGGGGGCCTGGTGGAGGGTGCCCCTGGATGCAGGGGGTGGGGGTGCTGGGAGACATGAGTGGGGGCCTGGTGGAGGGTGCCCCTGGATGCTGGGGGGTGTGGGTGCAGGGAGACATGAGTTGGACATGAGTGGGGGACTGGTGGAGGGTGCCCCTGGATGCAGGGATGTGGGGGTGCTGGGGGACATGAGTGGGGGCCTGGTGGAGGGTGCCCCTGGATGCAGGGGGGTAGGGGTGCTGGGAGACATGAGTGGGGGCCTGGTGGAGGGTGCCCCACAGTGCTGGGGGGTGGGGGTGCTGAAAGACATGAGTGGGGGCCTGGTGGAGGGTGCCCCTGGATGCAGGGGGGTGGGGGTGCTGTGAGACATGAGTGGGGGCCTGGTGGAGGGTGCCCCTGGATGCTGGGGGGTGGGGGTGCAGGGAGACATGAGTTGGACATGAGTGGGAGCCTGGTGGAGGGTGCCCCTGGATACAGGGGGGTGGGGGTGCTGGGAGACATGAGTGGGGGCCTGGTGGAGGGTGCCCCTGGATGCAGGGGGTTGGGGTGCAGGGGGACATGAGTGGGGGCCTGGTGGAGGGTGTCCCATAGTGCTGGGGGTGCTGGGAGACATGAGTGGGGGCCTGGTGGAGGGTGCCCCTGGATGCAGGGGAGTGGGGGTGCTGGGAGACATGAGTGTGGGCCTGGTGGAGGGTGCCCCTGGATGCTGGGGGGTGGGGGTGCTGGGAGACATGAGTGTGGGCCTGGTGGAGGGTGCCCCACAGTGCTGTGGGGTGGGGGTGCAGGGAGACATGAGTGGGGGCCTGGTGGAGGGTGCCCCTGGATGCAGGGGGGTGGGGTGCTGGGAGACATGAGTTGGACATGAGTGGGGACCTGGTGGAGGCTGCACCACAGTGCTGGGGGCTGGGCGAGCAGGGAGACATGAGTTGGCCATGAGTGGGGGCATGGTGGAGGTTGGCCCTGACTTGTGGGGAGTGGGGGTGCAGGGAGACATGAGTGGGGGCCTGGTGGAGGGTGCACCTGGATGCAGGGGGGAGGGGGTGTTGGGAGACATGAGTGGGGGCCTGGTTGAGGGTGCCCCTGGATGCAGGGGGGTGTGGGCGCTGGGAGACATGAGTGGGGGCCTGGTGGAGGGTGCCCCTGGATGCAGGGGGTGGGGGTGCTGGGAGACATGAGTGGGGGCCTGGTGGAGGGTGCCCCTGGATGCAGGGGGGTAGGGGTGCTGGGAGGGTTTATAGACAAAAAGTCGAAAAAATAATGCCGAATAGCAAAAATGTCGAAAAAAATGTCGAATGTAAAAAAGTCGAAAAAACATACATATAATAGGAAAAGTCATAATTTCGAAAAAAAATGTCGAAAAAAAAATAGAAAACCAAAAACACTTTTTTTTTTTTTTTTACCCAGATAGTAACATTTATTATGGGGGGGGGGTCCCCCCTCAACCCCCCCATCCCAAACCCCTACCCCAACCCCCCCCCTCCTCCCCATCCCCCCCACCCCCCATAGATATACCTTTAATTATTTTAAAAAAAACTTTAATATAATATTAAATAATTAATTAATTATTTAAAAAACCATCCCAAACCCCTATCCCCAACCCCCCCCCCCATCCTCCCCATCACCCCCACCCCCCATGGAAATACCTTTAATTATTTTTTTAAAAAAGTTTAATAAAATATTTATTATTACCACATAAAATCGAAAAAAGTCGAAAAAAAGTCGACATTTTTGTTTTTCGACATTTTGTTTTTCGACTAAATATTTTCGACATTTTTACTTTCGAATATATTGTATTCGAAATAATGACCGGATACCTGCTGGGAGACATGAGTGGGGGCCTGGTGGAGGGTGCCCCAAAGTGCTGGGGGGTGGGGGTGCTGGAAGACATGAGTGGGGGCCTGGTGGAGGGTGCCCCTGGATGCAGGGGGGTAGGGGTGCTGGGAGACATGAGTGGGGGCCTGGTGGAGGGTGCCCCAAAGTGCTGGGGGTGGGGGTGCTGGAAGACATGAGTGGGGGCCTGGTGGAGGTTGCCCCTGGATGCAGGGGGTGGGGTTGCTGGGAGACATGAGTGGGGGCCTGGTGGAGGGTGCCCCTGGATGCTGGGGGGTGGGGTGCAGGGAGACGTGAGCTGGACATGAGTGGGGGCCTGCTGGAGGGTGCACCACAGTGCTGGGGGGTGGGGGTGCAGGGGGACATGAGTGGGGGCCTGGTGGAGGGTGCGCCTGGATGCAGGGGGGTGGAGGTGCTGGGAGACATGTGTGGGGGCCTGGTGGAGGGTGCCCCTGGATGCAGGGGGGTGGGGGTGCAGGGGGACATGAGTTGGGGCCTGGTGGAGGGTGCCCCACAGTGCTGGGGGTGGGGGTGCTGGGAGACATGAGTGGGGGCCTGGTGGAGGGTGCCCCTGGATGCAGGTGGGTGGGGGTGCTGGGAGACATGAGTGGGGGCCTGGTGGAGGGTGCCCGTGGATGCTGGGGGGTGGGGGTGCTGGGAGACATGAGTGTGGGCCTGGTGGAGGGTGCCCCACAGTGCTGGGGGGTGGGGGTACAGGGAGACATGAGTGGGGGCCGGGTGGAGGGTGCTCCTGGATGCAGGGGGGTGGGGTGCTGGGAGACATGAGTTGGACATGAGTGGGGACCTGGTGGAGGGTGCACCACAGTGCTGGGAGGTGGGCATGCAGGGAGACATGAGTTGGCCATGAGTGGGGGCCTGGTGGAGGGTGGTCCTGACTGGTGGGGGGTGGGGGTGCAGGGAGACATGAGTGGGGGCCTGGTGGAGGGTGCTCCTGGATGCAGGGGGGTGGGGGTGCTGGGAGACATGAGTGGGGGCCTGGTGGAGGGTGCCCCTGGATGGAGGGGGGTAGGGGTGCTAGGAGACATGAGTGTGGGCCTGGTGGAGGGTGCCCCACAGTGCAGTGGGGTGGGGGTGCAGGGAGACATGAGTGGGGGCCTGGTGGAGGGTGTCCCTGGATGCAGGTGGGTGGGGGTGCTGGGAGACATGAGTGGGGGCCTGGTGGAGGGTGCCCGTGGATGCTGGGGGGTGGGGGTGCTGGGAGACATGAGTGTGGGCCTGGTGGAGGGTGCCCCACAGTGCTGGGGGGTGGGGGTACAGGGAGACATGAGTGGGGGCTGAGTGGAGGGTGCTCCTGGATGCAGGGGGGTGGGGTGCTGGGAGACATGAGTTGGACATGAGTGGGGACCTGGTGGAGGGTGCACCACAGTGCTGGGAGGTGGGCATGCAGGGAGACATGAGTTGGCCATGAGTGGGGGCCTGGTGGAGGGTGGTCCTGACTGGTGGGGGGTGGGGGTGCAGGGAGACATGAGTGGGGGCCTGGTGGAGGGTGCTCCTGGATGCAGGGGGGTGGGGGTGCTGGGAGACATGAGTGGGGGCCTGGTGGAGGGTGCCCCTGGATGGAGGGGGGTAGGGGTGCTAGGAGACATGAGTGTGGGCCTGGTGGAGGGTGCCCCACAGTGCAGTGGGTTGGGGGTGCAGTGAGACATGAGTTGGACATGAGTGGGGGCCTGGTGGAGGGTGCACCACAGTGCTGGGGGGTGGGGGTGCAGGGAGACATGAGTTGGACATGAGTGGGGGCCTGGTGGAGGGTGGCCCTGACTGGTGGGGGGTGGGGGTGCAGGGAGACATGAGTGGGGGCCTGGTGGAGGGTGCCCCTGGATGCAGGGGGTGGTGGTGCTGGAAGACATGAGTGGGGGCCTGGTGGAGGGTGCCCCTGGATGCAGGGGGTGGGGGTGCTGGGAGACGTGAGTGGGGGCCTGGTGGAGGGTGCCCCTGGATGCTGGGGGGTGGGGGTGCAGGGAGACATGAGTTGGACATGAGTGGGGGCCTGGTGGAGGGTGCACCACAGTGATGGGGGGTGGGGGTGCAGGGGGACATGAGTGGGGGCCTGGTGGAGGGTGCCCCTGGATGCAGGGGGTGGGGGTGCTGGAAGACATGAGTGGGGGCCTGGTGGAGGGTGCCCCTGGATGCAGGGGGTGGGGGTGCTGGGAGACGTGAGTGGGGGCCTGGTGGAGGGTGCCCCTGGATGCTGGGGGGTGGGGGTGCAGGGAGACATGAGTTGGACATGAGTGGGGGCCTGGTGGAGGGTGCACCACAGTGATGGGGGGTGGGGGTGCAGGGGGACATGAGTTGGGGCCTGGTGGAGGGTGCCCCACAGTGCTGGGGGGTGGGGGTGCAGGGGGACATGAGTGGGGGCCTGGTGGAGGGTGCCCCTGGATGCAGGGGGGTGGGGGTGCTGGGAGACATGAGTGGGGGCCTGGTGGAGGGTGACCCTGGATGCAGGGGGGTGGGGTTGCAGGGGGACATGAGTGGGGCCTGGTGGAGGGTGCCCCACAGTGCTGGGGGGTGGGGGTGCTGGGAGACATGAGTGGGGGCCTGGTGGAGGGGGCCCCTGGATGCAGGGGGGTAGGGGTGCTGGGAGACATGAGTGGGGGCCTGGTGGAGGGTGCCGCTGGATGCAGGGGGGTGGGGGTGCTGGGAGACATGAGTGGGGGCCTGGTGGAGGGTGCCCCTGGATGCAGGGGGATGGAGGTGCTGGGAGACATGCGTGGGGGCCTGGTGGAGGGTGCCCCTGGATGCAGGGGGGTGGGGGTGCTGGGAGACATGAGTGGGGGCATGGTGGAGGGTGCCCCTGGATGCTGGGGGTGGGGGTGCAGGGAGACATGAGTTGGACATGAGTGGGGGCCTGGTGGAGGGTGCACCACAGTGCTGGGGGGTGGGGGTGCACGGGGACATGAGTGGGGGCCTGGTGGAGGGTGCGCCTGGATGCAGGGGGGTGGGGGTGCTGGAAGACATGTGTGGGGGCCTGGTGGAGGGTGCCCCTGGATGCAGGGGGTGGGGGTGCTGGAAGACATGAGTGGGGGCCTGGTGGAGGGTGCCCCTGGATGCAGGGGGGTGGGGGTGCTGGGAGACATGAGTGGGGGCCTGGTGGAGGGTGCCCCTGGATGCTGGGGGGTGGGGGTGCAGGGAGACATGAGTTGGACATGAGTGGGGGCCTGCTGGAGGGTGCACCACAGTGCTGGGGGGTGGGGGTGCAGGGGGACATGAGTGGGGGCCTGGTGGAGGGTGCCCCTGGATGCAGGGGGGTGGAGGTGCTGGGAGACATGTGTGGGGGCCTGGTGGAGGGTGCCCCTGGATGCAGGGGGGTGGGGGGTGCAGGGGGACATGAGTTGGGGCCTGGTGGAGGGTGCCCCACAGTGCTGGGGGGTGGGGGTGCTGGGAGACATGAGTGGGGGCCTGGTGGAGGGTGCCCCTGGATGCAGGGGGGTGGGGGTGCTGGGAGACATGAGTGGGGGCCTGGTGGAGGTTGCCCCTGGATGCTGGTGGGGTGGGGGTGCTGGGAGACATGAGTGGGGGCCTGGTGGAGGGTGCCCCTGGATGCAGGGGGATGGAGGTGCTCGGCGACATGCGTGGGGGCCTGGTGGAGGGTGCCCCTGGATGCAGGGGGGTGGGGGTGCTGGAGACATGAGTGGTGGCCTGGTGGAGGGTGCCCCTGGATGCTGGGGGTGGGGGTGCAGGGAGACATGAGTTGGACATGAGTGGGGGCCTGGTGGAGGGTGCACCACAGTGCTGGGGGGTGGGGGTGCAGGGGGACATGAGTGGGGGCCTGGTGGAGGGTGCGCCTGGATGCAGGGGGGTGGGGGTGCTGGAAGACATGTGTGGGGGCCTGGTGGAGGGTGCCCCTGGATGCAGAGGGTGGGGGTGCTGGAAGACATGAGTGGGGGCCTGCTGGAGGGTGCCCCTGGATGCAGGGGGGTGGGGGTGCTGGGAGACATGAGTGGGGGCCTGGTGGAGGGTGCCCCTGGATGCTGGGGGGTGGGGGTGCAGGGAGACATGAGTTGGACATGAGTGGGGGCCTGCTGGAGGGTGCACCACAGTGCTGGGGGGTGGGGGTGCAGGGGGATATGAGTGGGGGCCTGGTGTAGGGTGCCCCTGGATGCAGGGGGGTGGAGGTGCTGGGAGACATGAGTGGGGGCCTGGTGGAGGGTGCCCCTGGATGCTGGGGGGTGGGGGTGCAGGGAGACATGAGTTGGACATGAGTGGGGGCCTGGTGGAGGGTGCACCACAGTGCTGGGGGGTGGGGGTGCAGGGAGACATGAGTTGGACATGAGTGGGGGCCTGGTGGAGGGTGGCCCTGACTGGTGGGGGGTGGGGGTGCAGGGAGACATGAGTGGGGGCCTGGTGGAGGGTGCCCCTGGATGCAGGGGGTGGGGGTGGTGGAAGACATGAGTGGGGGCCTGGTGGAGGGTGCCCCTGGATGCAGGGGGTGGGGGTGCTGGGAGACGTGAGTGGGGGCCTGGTGGAGGGTGCCCCTGGATGCTGGGGGGTGGGGGTGCAGGGAGACATGAGTTGGACATGAGTGGGGGCCTGGGTGAGGGTGCACCACAGTGATGGGGGGTGGGGGTGCAGGGGGACATGAGTGGGGGCCTGGTGGAGGGTGCGCCTGGATGCAGAGGGGTAGGGGTGCTGGGAGACATGTGTGGGGGCCTGGTGGAGGGTGCCCCTGGATGCAGGGGGTGGGGGTGCAGGGGGACATGAGTTGGGGCCTGGTGGAGGGTGCCCCACAGTGCTGGGGGGTGGGGGTGCAGGGGGACATGAGTGGGGGCCTGGTGGAGGGTGCCCCTGGATGCAGGGGGGTGGGGGTGCTGGGAGACATGAGTGGGGGCCTGGTGGAGGGTGCCCCTGGATGCAGGGGGGTGGGGGTGCAGGGGGACATGAGTGGGGCCTGGTGGAGGGTGCCCCACAGTGCTGGGGGGTGGGGGTGCTGGGAGACATGAGTGGGGGCCTGGTGGAGGGTGCCCCTGGATGCAGGGGGGTAGGGGTGCTGGGAGACATGAGTGGGGGCCTGGTGGAGGGTGCCCCTGGATGCAGGGGGGTGGGGGTGCTGGGAGACATGAGTGGGGGCCTGGTGGAGGGTGCCCCTGGATGCAGTGGGATGGAGGTGCTGGGAGACATGCGTGGGGGCCTGGTGGAGGGTGCCCCTGGATGCAGGGGGTGGGGGTGCTGGGAGACATGAGTTGGACATGAGTGTGGGCCTGGTGGAGGGTGCACCACAGTGCTGGGGGTGGGGGTGCAGGGAGACATGAGTTGGACATGAGTGGGGGCCTGGTGGAGGGTGCCCCACAGTGCTGGGGGGTGGGGGTGCTGGGAGACATGCGTGGGGGCCTGGTGGAGGGTGCCCCTGGATGCAGGGGGTGGGGGTGCTGGGAGACATGAGTTGGGGCATGGTGGAGGGTGCCCCTGGATGCTGGGGGTGGGGGTGCAGGGAGACATGAGTTGGACATGAGTGGGGGCCTGGTGGAGGGTGCACCACAGTGCTGGGGGGTGGGGGTGCACGGGGACATGAGTGGGGGCCTGGTGGAGGGTGCACCTGGATGCAGGGGAGTGGGGGTGCTGGAAGACATGTGTGGGGGCCTGGTGGAGGGTGCCCCTGGATGCAGGGGGTGGGGGTGCTGGAAGACATGAGTGGGGGCCTGGTGGAGGGTGCCCCTGGATGCAGGGGGGTGGGGGTGCTCGGAGACATGAGTGGGGGCCTGGTGGAGGGTGCCCCTGGATGCTGGGGGGTGGGGGTGCAGGGAGACATGAGTTGGACATGAGTGGGGGCCTGCTGGAGGGTGCACCACAGTGCTGGGGGGTGGGGGTGCAGGGGGACATGAGTGGGGGCCTGGTGGAGGGTGCCCCTGGATGCAGGGGGGTGGAGGTGCTGGGAGACATGTGTGGGGGCCTGGTGGAGGGTGCCCCTGGATGCAGGGGGGTGGGGGTGCAGGGGGACATGAGTTGGGGCCTGGTGGAGGGTGCCCCACAGTGCTGGGGGGTGGGGGTGCTGGGAGACATGAGTGGGGGCCTGGTGGAGGGTGCCCCTGGATGCAGGGGGGTGGGGGTGCTGGGAGACATGAGTGGGGGCCTGGTGGAGGTTGCCCCTGGATGCTGGAGGGGTGGGGGTGCTGGGAGACATGAGTGGGGGCCTGGTGGAGGGTGCCCCTGGATGCAGGGGGATGGAGGTGCTGGGCGACATGCGTGGGGGCCTGGTGGATGGTGCCCCTGGATGCAGGGGGGTGGGGGTGCTGGGAGACATGAGTGGGGGCCTGGTGGAGGGTGCCCCTGGATGCTGGGGGTGGGGGTGCAGGGAGACATGAGTTGGACATGAGTGGGGGCCTGGTGGAGGGTGCACCACAGTGCTGGGGGGTGGGGGTGCAGGGGGACATGAGTGGGGGCCTGGTGGAGGGTGCGCCTGGATGCAGGGGGGTGGGGGTGCTGGAAGACATGTGTGGGGGCCTGGTGGAGGGTGCCCCTGGATGCAGGGGGTGGGGGTGCTGGAAGACATGAGTGGGGGCCTGGTGGAGGGTGCCCCTGGATGCAGGGGGGTGGGGGTGCTGGGAGACATGAGTGGGGGCCTGGTGGAGGGTGCCCCTGGATGCTGGGGGTGCAGGGAGACATGAGTTGGACATGAGTGGGGGCCTGCTGGAGGGTGCACCACAGTGCTGGGGGGTGGGGGTGCAGGGGGACATGAGTGGGGGCCTGGTGGAGGGTACCCCTGGATGCAGGGGGGTGGAGGTGCTGGGAGACATGTGTGGGGGCCTGGTGGAGGGTGCCCCTGGATGCAGGGGGGTGGGGGTGCAGGGGGACATGAGTTGGGGCCTGGTGGAGGGTGCCCCACAGTGCTGGGGGGTGGGGGTGCTGGGAGACATGAGTGGGGGCCTGGTGGAGGGTGCCCCTGGATGCAGGGGGGTGGGGGTGCTGGGAGACATGAGTGGGGGCCTGGTGGAGGGTGCCCCTGGATGCTGGGGGGTGGGGGTGCTGGGAGACATGAGTGGGGGCCTGGTGGACAGTGCCCCTGGATGCAGGGGGGTGGGGGTGCTGGGAGACATGAGTGGGGGCCTGGTGGAGGGTGCCCCTGTATGCAGGGGGGTGGCGGTGCTGGGAGACATGAGTGGGGGCCTGGTGGAGGGTGCCCCACAGTGCTGGGGGGTGGGGGTGCTGGGAGACATGAGTGTGGGCCTGGTGGAGGGTGCCCCACAGTGCTTGGGGGTGGGGGTACAGGGAGACATGAGTGGGGGCCTGGTGGAGGGTGCCCCTGGATGCAGGGGGGTGGGGTGCAGGGGGACATGAGTGGGGGCCTGGTGGAGGGTGCCCCATAGTGCTGGGGGGTGGGGGTGCAGGGAGACATGAGTGGGGGCCTGGTGGAGGGGGCCCCTGGATGCAGGGGGATGGGGGTGCTGGGAGACATGAGTGGGGGCCTGGTGGAGGGTGCCCCTGGATGCAGGGGGGTGGGGGCGCAGGGAGACATGAGTGGGGGCCTGGTGGAGGGTGGCCCTGGATGCTGGGGGGTGGGGGTGCTGGGAGACATGAGTGTGGGCCTGGTGGAGGGTGCCCCACAGTGCTGGGTGGTGGGGGTGCAGGGAGACATGAGTGGGGGCCTGGTGGAGGGTGCCCCTGGATGCAGGTGGGTGGGGTGCTGGGAGGCATGAGTGGGGGACTGGTGGAGGGTGCCCCTGGATGCTGGGGGGTAGGAGTGCAGGGAGACATGAGTTGGCCATGAGTGGGGGCCTGGTGGAGGGTGGCCCTGACTGGTGGGGGTGCAGGGAGACATGAGTGGGGGCCTGGTGGAGGGTGCTCCTGGATACAGGGGGTGGGGGTGCTGGGAGACATGAGTGGGGGCCTGGTTGAGGGTGCCCCTGGATGCAGGGGGGTGTGGGCGCTGGGAGACATGAGTGGGGGCCTGGTGGAGGGTGCCCCTGGATGCAGGGGGTGGGGGTGCTGAGAGACATGAGTGGGGGCCTGGTGGAGGGTGCCCCTGGATGCTGGGGGGTGTGGGTGCAGGGAGACATGAGTTGGACCTGAGTGGGGGCCTGGTGGAGGGTGCCCCTGGATGCAGGGAGGTGGGGGTGCTGGGAGACATGAGTTGGACATGAGTGGGGGCCTGCTGGAGGGTGCACCACACTGCTGGGGGGTGGGGGTGCAGGGGGACATGAGTGGGGGCCTGGTGGAGGGTGCCCCTGGATGCAGGGGGGTGGAGGTGCTGGGAGACATGTGTGGGGGCCTGGTGGAGGGTGCCCCTGGATGCAGGGGGGTGAGGGTGCAGGGGGACATGAGTGGGGGCCTGGTGGAGGGCGCGCCTGGATGCAGGGGGGTGGGGGTGCTGGAAGACATGTGTGGGGGCCTGGTGGAGGGTGCCCCTGGATGCAGGGGGTGGGGGTGCTGGAAGACATGAGTGGGGGCCTGGTGGAGGGTGCCCCTGGATGCAGGGGGTGGGGGTGCTGGGAGACATGAGTGGGGGCCTGGTGGAAGGTGCCCCTGGATGCTGGGGGGTGGGGGTGTAGGGAGACATGAGTTGGACATGAGTGGGGGCCTGCTGGAGGGTGCACCACAGTGCTGGGGGGTGGGGGTGCAGGGGGACATGAGTGGGGGCCTGGTGGAGGGTGCCCCTGGATGCAGGGGGGTAGAGGTGCTGGGAGACATGAGTGGGGGCCTGGTGGAGGGTGCCCCTGGATGCTGGGGGGTGGGGGTGCAGGGAGACATGAGTTGGACATGAGTGGGGGCCTGGTGGAGGGTGCACCACAGTGCTGGGGGGTGGGGGTGCAGGGAGACATGAGTTGGACATGAGTGGGGGCCTGGTGGAGGGTGGCCCTGACTGGTGGAGGGTGGGGGTGCAGGGAGACATGAGTGGGGGCCTGGTGGAGGGTGCCCCTGGATGCAGGGGGTGGGGGTGGTGGAAGACATGAGTGGGGGCCTGGTGGAGGGTGCCCCTGGATGCAGGGGGTGGGGGTGCTGGGAGACGTGAGTGGGGGCCTGGTGGAGGGTGCCCCTGGATGCTGGGGGGTGGGGGTGCAGGGAGACATGAGTTGGACATGAGTGGGGGCCTGGGTGAGAGTGCACCACAGTGATGGGGGTGGGGGTGCAGGGGGACATGAGTGGGGGCCTGGTGGAGGGTGCGCCTGGATGCAGAGGGGTAGGGGTGCTGGGAGACATGTGTGGGGGCCTGGTAGAGGGTGCCCCTGGATGCAGGGGGTGGGGGTGCAGGGGGACATGAGTTGGGGCCTGGTGGAGGGTGCCCCACAGTGCTGGGGGGTGGGGGTGCAGGGGGACATGAGTGGGGGCCTGGTGGAGGGTGCCCCTGGATGCAGGGGGGTGGGGGTGCTGGGAGACATGAGTGGGGGCCTGGTGGAGGGTGCCCCTGGATGCAGGGGGGTGGGGGTGCAGGGGGACATGAGTGGGGCCTGGTGGAGGGTGCCCCACAGTGCTGGGGGGTGGGGGTGCTGGGAGACATGAGTGGGGGCCTGGTGGAGGGTGCCCCTGGATGCAGGGGGGTAGGGGTGCTGGGAGACATGAGTGGGGGCCTGGTGGAGGGTGCCCCTGGATGCAGGGGGTGGGGGTGCTGGGAGACATGAGTGGGGGCCTGGTGGAGGGTGCCCCTGGATGCAGTGGGATGGAGGTGCTGGAAGACATGTGTGGGGGCCTGGTGGAGGGTGCCCCTGGATGCAGGGGGTGGGGGTGCTGGAAGACATGAGTGGGGGCCTGGTGGAGGGTGCCCCTGGATGCTGGGGGGTGGGGGTGCAGGGAGACATGAGTTGGACATGAGTGGGGGCCTGCTGGAGGGTGCACCACAGTGCTGGGGGGTGGGGGTGCAGGGGGACATGAGTGGGGGCCTGGTGGAGGGTGCCCCTGGATGCAGGGGCGTGGAGGTGCTGGGAGACATGTGTGGGGGCCTGGTGGAGGGTGCCCCTGGATGCAGGGGGGTGGGGGTGCAGGGGGACATGAGTTGGGGCCTGGTGGAGGGTGCCCCACAGTGCTGGGGGGTGGGGGTGCTGGGAGACATGAGTGGGGGCCTGGTGGAGGGTGCCCCTGGATGCAGGGGGGTGGGGGTGCTGGGAGACATGAGTGGGGGCCTGGTGGAGGGTGCCCCTGGATGCTGGGGGGTGGGGGTGCTGGGAGACATGAGTGTGGGCCTGGTGGAGGGTGCCCCACAGTGCTGGGGGGTGGGGGTGCAGGGAGACATGAGTGGGGGCCGGGTGGAGGGTGCCCCTGGATGCAGGGGGGTCCGGTGCTGGGAGACATGAGTGGGGGACTGGTGGAGGGTGCCCCTGGATGCTGGGGGGTAGGGGTGCAGGGAGACATGAGTTGGACATGAGTGGAGACCTGGTGGAGGGTGCACCACAGTGCTGGGAGGTGGCCGTGCAGGGAGACATGAGTTGGCCATGAGTGGGGGCCTGGTGGAGGGTGGCCCTGACTGGTGGGGGGTGGGGGTGCAGGGAGACATGAGTGGGGGCCTGGTGGAGGGTGCTCCTGGATGCAGGGGGGTGGGGGTGCTGGGAGACATGAGTGGGGGCCTGGTGGAGGGTGCCCCTGGATGCAGGGGGGTGTGGGCGCTGGGAGACATGAGTGGGGGCCTGGTGGAAGGTGCCCCTGGATGCAGGTTGTGGAGGTGCTGGGAGACATGAGTGGGGGCCTGGTGGAGGGTGCCCCTGGATGCTGGGGGGTGTGGGTGCAGGGAGACATGAGTTGGACATGAGTGGGGGCCTGGTGGAGGGTGCCCCTGGATGCAGGGAGGTGGGGGTGCTGGGAGACAGGAGTGGGGGCCTGGTGGAGGGTGCCCCTGGATGCAGGGGGGTGGGTGTGCAGGGGGACATGAGTGGGGGCATGGTGGAGGGTGCCCCACAGTGCTGGGGGGTGGGGGTGCTGGGAGACATGAGTGGGGGCCTGGTGGAGGGTGCCCCTGGATGCAGGGGGGTAGGGGTGCTGGGAGACATGAGTGGGGGCCTGGTGGAGGGTGCCCCTGGATGCAGGGGGGTAAGGGTGCTGGGAGACATGAGTGGGGGCCTAGTGGAGGGTGCCCCTGGATGCAGGGGGGTGGGGGTGCTGGGAGACATGAGTGGCGGCATGGTGGAGGGTGCCCTTGGATGCAGGGGGGTGGGGGTGCTGGGAGACATGAGTGGGGGCCTGGTGGAGGGTGCCCCACAGTGCTGGGGGGTGGGGGTGCTGGGAGACATGAGTGGGGGCCTGGTGGAGGGTGCCCCTGGATGCTGGGGGGTGGGGGTGCAGGGGACATGAGTGGGGGCCTGGTGGAGGGTGCCCCTGGATGCTGGGGCGTGGGGGTGCAGGGGACATGAGTGGGGGCCTGGTGGAGGGTGCCACTGGATGCAGGGGCGTGGGGGTGCAGGGGGACATGAGTGGGGGCCTGGTGGAGGGTGCCCCACAGTGCTGGGTGGTGGGGGTGCAGGGAGACATGAGTGGGGCCCTGGTGGAGGGTGCCCCTGGATGCAGGGGCGTGGGGGTGCAGGGGGACATGAGTGGGGGCCTGGTGGAGGGTGCCCCACAGTGCTGGGTGGTGGGGGTGCAGGGAGACATGAGTGGGGCCCTGGTGGAGGGTGCCCCTGGATGCAGGGGGGTGGGGGTGCTGGGAGACATGAGTGGGGGCCTGGTGGAGGGTGCCCCTGGATGCTGAGGGGTGGGGGTGCAGGGGGGCATGAGTGGGGGCCTGGTGGAGGGTGCCCCTGGATGCAAGGGGGTGGGGGTGCTGGGAGACATGAGTGGGGGCCTGGTGGACAGTGCCCCTGGATGCAGGGGGGTGGGGGTGCTGGGAGACATGAGTGGGGGCCTGGTGGAGGGTGCCCCTGGATGCAGGGGGGTGGCGGTGCTGGGAGACATGAGTGGGGGCCTGGTTGAGGGTGCCCCTGGATGCAGGGGGGTGTGGGCGCTGGGAGACATGAGTGGGGGCCTGGTGGAGGGTGCCCCTGGATGCAGGGGGGTGGGTGTGCAGGGAGACATGAGTGGGGGCATGGTGGAGGGTGCCCCACAGTGCTGGGGGGTGGGGGTGCTGGGAGACATGAGTGGGCACCTGGTGGAGGGTGCCCCTGGATGCAGGGGGGTGGGGGTGCTGGGAGACATGAGTGGGGGCCTGGTGGAGGGTGCCCCTGGATGCAGGGGGGTAAGGGTGCTGGGAGACATGAGTGGGGGCCTAGTGGAGGGTGCCCCTGGATGCAGGGGGGTGGGGGTGCTGGGAGACATGAGTGGCGGCCTGGTGGAGGGTGCCCCTGGATGCAGGGGGTGGGGGTGCTGGGAGACATGAGTGGGGGCCTGGTGGAGGGTGCCCCACAGTGCTGGGGGGTGGGGGTGCTGGGAGACATGAGTGGGGGCCTGGTGGAGGGTGCCCCTGGATGCTGGGGGGTGGGGGTGCAGGGGACATGAGTGGGGGCCTGATGGAGGGTGCCCCTGGATGCTGGGGCGTGGGGGTGCAGGGGACATGAGTGGGGGCCTGGTGGAGGGTGCCCCACAGTGCTGGGGGGTGGGGGTGCAGGGAGACATGAGTGGGGCCCTGGTGGAGGGTGCCCCTGGATGCAGGGGGGTGGGGGTGCTGGGAGACATGAGTGGGGGGCCTGGTGGAGGGTACCCCTCGATGCAGGGGGGTGGGGGTGCAGGGAGACATGAGTGGGGGCCTGGTGGAGGGTGCCCCTGGATGCTGAGGGGTGGGGGTGCAGGGGGGCATGAGTGGGGGCCTGGTGGAGGGTGCCCCTGGATGCAAGGGGGTGGGGGTGCTGGGAGACATGAGTGGGGGCCTTGTGGACAGTGCCCCTGGATGCAGGGGGGTGGGGGTGCTGGGAGACATGAGTGGGGGCCTGGTGGAGGGTGCCCCTGGATGCAGGGGGGTGGCGGTGCTGGGAGACATGAGTGGGGGCCTGGTGGAAGGTGCCCCACAGTGCTGGGGGGTGGGGGTGCTGGGAGACATGAGTGTGGGCCTGGTGGAGGGTGCCCCACAGTGCTGGGGGTGGGGGTACAGGGAGACATGAGTGGGGGCCTGGTGGAGGGTGCCCCTGGATGCAGGGGGGTGGGGTGCAGGGGGACATGAGTGGGGGCCTGGTGGAGGGTGCCCCATAGTGCTGGGGGGTGGGGGTGCAGGGAGACATGAGTGGGGGCCTTGTGGAGGGGGCCCCTGGATGCAGGGGGATGGGGGTGCTGGGAGACATGAGTGGGGGCCTGGTGGAGGGTGCCCCTGGATGCAGGGGGGAGTGGGCGCAGGGAGACATGAGTGGGGGCCTGGTGGAGGGTGGCCCTGGATGCTGGGGGGTGTGGGTTCTGGGAGACATGAGTGTGGGCCTGGTGTAGGGTGCCCCACAGTGCTGGGGGGTGGGGGTGCAGGGAGACATGAGTGGGGGCCTGGTGGAGGGTGCCCCTGGATGCAGGTGGGTGGGGTGCTGGGAGGCATGAGTGGGGGACTGGTGGAGGGTGCCCCTGGATGCTGGGGGGTAGGAGTGCAGGGAGACATGAGTTGGCCATGAGTGGGGGCCTGGTGGAGGGTGGCCCTGACTGGTGGGGGTGCAGGGAGACATGAGTGGGGGCCTGGTGGAGGGTGCTCCTGGATACAGGGGGTGGGGGTGCTGGGAGACAGTGGGGGCCTGGTTGAGGGTGCCCCTGGATGCAGGGGGGTGTGGGCGCTGGGAGACATGAGTGGGGGCCTGGTGGAGGGTGCCCCTGGATGCAGGGGGTGGGGGTGCTGAGAGACATGAGTGGGGGCCTGGTGGAGGGTGCCCCTGGATGCTGGGGGGTGTGGGTTCAGGGAGACATGAGTTGGACCTGAGTGGGGGCCTGGTGGAGGGTGCCCCTGGATGCAGGGAGGTGGGGGTGCTGGGAGACATGAGTTGGACATGAGTGGGGGGTCTGCTGGAGGGTGCACCACAGTGCTGGGGGGTGGGGGTGCAGGGGGACATGAGTGGGGGCCTGGTGGAGGGTGCCCCTGGATGCAGGGGGGTGGAGGTGCTGGGAGACATGTGTGGGGGCCTGGTGGAGGGTGCCCCTGGATGCAGGGGGGTGGGGGGTGCAGGGGGACATGAGTTGGGGCCTGGTGGAGGGTGCCCCACAGTGCTGGGGGGTGGGGGTGCTGGGAAACATGAGTGGGGGCCTAGTGGAGGTTGCCCCTGGATGCTGGGGGGGTGGGGGTGCTGGGAGACATGAGTGGGGGCCTGGTGGAGGGTGCCCCTGGATGCAGGGTGATGGAGTTGCTGGGCGACATGCGTGGGGGCCTGGTGGAGGGTGCCCCTGGATGCAGGGGGGTGCTGGGAGACATGAGTGGTGGCCTGGTGGAGGGTGCCCCTGGATGCTGGGGGTGGGGTGCAGGGAGACATGAGTTGGACATGAGTGGGGGCCTGGTGGAGGGTGCACCACAGTGCTGGGGGGTGGGGGTGCAGGGGGACATGAGTGGGGGCCTGGTGGAGGGTGCGCCTGGATGCAGTGGGGTGGGGGTGCTGGAAGACATGTGTGGGGGCCTGGTGGAGGGTGCCCCTGGATTCAGGGGGTGGGGATGCTGGAAGACATGAGTGGGGGCCTGGTGGAGGGTGCCCCTGGATGCAGGGGGGGGGGTGCTGGGAGACATGAGTGGGGGCCTGGTGGAGGGTGCCCCTGGATGCTGGGGGGTGTAGGGAGACATGAGTTGGACATGAGAGGGGGCCTGCTGGAGGGTGCACCACAGTGCTGGGGGGTGGGGTGCAGGGGGACATGAGTGGGGCCCTGGTGGAGGGTGCCCCTGGATGCAGGGGGGTGGGGGTGCTGGGAGACATGAGTGGGGGCCTGGTGGAGGGTACCCCTCGATGCAGGGGGGTGGGGGGTGCAGGGAGACATGAGTGGGGGCCTGGTGGAGGGTGCCCCTGGATGCTGAGGGGTGGGGGTGCAGGGGGGCATGAGTGGGGGCCTGGTGGAGGGTGCCCTGGATGCAAGGGGGTGGGGGGTGCTGGGAGACATGAGTGGGGGCCTGGTGGAGGGTGCCCCTGGATGCTGGGGGTGTAGGGAGACATGAGTTGGACATGAGAGGGGGCCTGCTGGAGGGTGCACCACAGTGCTGGGGGGTGGGGGTGCAGGGGGACATGAGTGGGGCCCTGGTGGAGGGTGCCCCTGGATGCAGGGGGTGTGGGGGTGCTGGGAGACATGAGTGGGGGCCTGGTGGAGGGTACCCCTCGATGCAGGGGGGGTGGGGGTGCAGGGAGACATGAGTGGGGGCCTGATGGAGGGTGCCCTGGATGCTGGGGCGTGGGGGTGCAGGGGACATGAGTGGGGGCCTGGTGGAGGGTGCCCCACAGTGCTGGGGGTGGGGGTGCAGGGAGACATGAGTGGGGCCCTGGTGGAGGGTGCCCCTGGATGCAGGGGGGTGGGGGTGCTGGGAGACATGAGTGGGGGCCTGGTGGAGGGTACCCCTCGATGCAGGGGGGTGGGGGTGCAGGGAGACATGAGTGGGGGCCTGGTGGAGGGTGCCCCTGGATGCTGAGGGGTGGGGGTGCAGGGGGGCATGAGTGGGGGCCTGGTGGAGGGTGCCCCTGGATGCAAGGGGGTGGGGGTGCTGGGAGACATGAGTGGGGGCCTTGTGGACAGTGCCCCTGGATGCAGGGGGGTGGGGGTGCTGGGAGACATGAGTGGGGGCCTGGTGGAGGGTGCCCCTGGATGCAGGGGGGTGGCGGTGCTGGGAGACATGAGTGGGGGCCTGGTGGAAGGTGCCCCACAGTGCTGGGGGGTGGGGGTGCTGGGAGACATGAGTGTGGGCCTGGTGGAGGGTGCCCCACAGTGCTGGGGGTGGGGGTACAGGGAGACATGAGTGGGGGCCTGGTGGAGGGTGCCCTGGATGCAGGGGGGTGGGGTGCAGGGGGACATGAGTGGGGGCCTGGTGGAGGGTGCCCCATAGTGCTGGGGGTGGGGGTGCAGGGAGACATGAGTGGGGGCCTTGTGGAGGGGGCCCTGGATGCAGGGGGGTGGGGGTGCAGGGGGACATGAGTGGGGGCCTGGTGGAGGGTGCCCCTGGATGCAGGGGGTAGGGGTGCTGGGAGACATGAGTGGGGGCCTGGTGGAGGGTGCCCCTGGATGCAGGGGGTGGGGGTGCAGGGGGACATGAGTGGGGCCTGGTGGAGGGTGCCCCACAGTGCTGGGGGTGGGGGTGCTGGGAGACATGAGTGGGGGCCTGGTGGAGGGTGCCCCTGGATGCAGGGGGGTAGGGGTGCTGGGAGACATGAGTGGGGGCCTGGTGGAGGGTGCCCCTGGATGCAGGGGGGTGGGGGTGCTGGGAGACATGAGTGGGGGCCTGGTGGAGGGTGCCCCTGGATGCAGTGGGATGGAGGTGCTGGGAGACATGCGTGGGGGCCTGGTGGAGGTGCCCCTGGATGCAGGGGGTGGGGGTGCTGGGAGACATGAGTGGGGGCCTGGTGGACAGTGCCCCTGGATTCAGGGGGGTGGGGGTGCTGGGAGACATGAGTGGGGGCTGTGGAGGGTGCCCCTGGATGCAGGGGGGTGGCGGTGCTGGGAGACATGAGTGGGGGCCTGGTTGAGGGTGCCCCTAGATGCAGGGGGGTGTGGGCGCTGGGAGACATGAGTGGGGGCCTGGTGGAGGGTGCCCCTGGATGCAGGGGGGTGGGTGTGCAGGGAGACATGAGTGGGGGCATTGTGGAGGGTGCCCCACAGTGCTGGGGGGTGCGGGTGCTGGGAGACATGAGTGGGCGCCTGGTGGAGGGTGCCCCAGGATGCAGGGGGGTGGGGGTGCTGGGAGACATGAGTGGGGGCCTGGTGGAGGGTGCCCCTGGATGCAGGGGGGTAAGGGTGCTGGGAGACATGAGTGGGGGCCTAGTGGAGGGTGCCCCTGGATGCAGGGGGGTGGGGGTGCTGGGAGACATGAGTGGCGGCCTGGTGGAGGGTGCCCCTGGATGCAGGGGGTGGGGGTGCTGGGAGACATGAGTGGGGGCCTGGTGGAGGGTGCCCCACAGTGCTGGGGGGTGGGGGTGCTGGGAGACATGAGTGGGGGCCTGGTGGAGGGTGCCCCTGGATGCTGGGGGGTGGGGGTGCAGGGGACATGAGTGGGGGCCTGATGGAGGGTGCCCCTGGATGCTGGGGCGTGGGGGTGCAGGGGACATGAGTGGGGGCCTGGTGGAGGGTGCCCCTGGATGCAGGGGGGTGGGGTGCAGGGGGACATGAGTGGGGGCCTGGTGGAGGGTGCCCCACAGTGCTGGGGGTGGGGGTGCAGGGAGACATGAGTGGGGCCCTGGTGGAGGGTGCCCCTGGATGCAGGGGGTGGGGGTGGCTGGGAGACATGAGTGGGGGCCTGGTGGAGGGTACCCCTGGATGCAGGGGGGTGGGGGTGCATGGAGACATGAGTGGGGGCCTGGTGGAGGGTGCCCCTGGATGCTGAGGGGTGGGGGTGCAGGGGGGCATGAGTGGGGGCCTGGTGGAGGGTGCCCCTGGATGCAAGGGGGTGGGGGTGCTGGGAGACATGAGTGGGGGCCTTGTGGACAGTGCCCCTGGATGCAGGGGGGTGGGGGTGCTGGGAGACATGAGTGGGGGCCTGGTGGAGGGTGCCCCTGGATGCAGGGGGGTGGCGGTGCTGGGAGACATGAGTGGGGGCCTGGTGGAGGGTGCCCCACAGTGCTGGGGGGTGGGGGTGCTGGGAGACATGAGTGTGGGCCTGGTGGAGGGTGCCCCCACAGTGCTGGGGGTGGGGGTACAGGGAGACATGAGTGGGGGCCTGGTGGAGGGTGCCCCTGGATGCAGGGGGGTGGGGTGCAGGGGGACATGAGTGGGGGCCTGGTGGAGGGTGCCCCATAGTGCTGGGGGGTGGGGGTGCAGGGAGACATGAGTGGGGGCCTGGTGGAGGGGGCCCCTGGATGCAGGGGGATGGGGGTGCTGGGAGACATGAGTGGGGCCTGGTGGAGGGTGCCCCTGGATGCAGGGGGAGTGGGCGCAGGGAGACATGAGTGGGGGCCTGGTGGAGGGTGGCCCTGGATGCTGGGGGGTGTGGGTTCTGGGAGACATGAGTGTGGGCCTGGTGTAGGGTGCCCCACAGTGCTGGGGGGTGGGGGTGCAGGGAGACATGAGTGGGGGCCTGGTGGAGGGTGCCCCTGGATGCAGGTGGGTGGGGTGCTGGGAGGCATGAGTGGGGGACTGGTGGAGGGTGCCCCTGGATGCTGGGGGGTAGGAGTGCAGGGAGACATGAGTTGGCCATGAGTGGGGGCCTGGTGGAGGGTGGCCCTGACTGGTGGGGGTGCAGGGAGACATGAGTGGGGGCCTGGTGGAGGGTGCTCCTGGATACAGGGGGTGGGGGTGCTGGGAGACATGAGTGGGGGCCTGGTTGAGGGTGCCCCTGGATGCAGGGGGGTGTGGGCGCTGGGAGACATGAGTGGGGGCCTGGTGGAGGGTGCCCTGGATGCAGGGGGTGGGGGTGCTGAGAGACATGAGTGGGGGCCTGGTGGAGGGTGCCCCTGGATGCTGGGGGGTGTGGGTTCAGGGAGACATGAGTTGGACCTGAGTGGGGGCCTGGTGGAGGGTGCCCCTGGATGCAGGGAGGTGGGGGTGCTGGGAGACATGAGTTGGACATGAGTGGGGGCCTGCTGGAGGGTGCACCACAGTGCTGGGGGGTGGGGGTGCAGGGGGACATGAGTGGGGGCCTGGTGGAGGGTGCCCCTGGATGCAGGGGGGTGGAGGTGCTGGGAGACATGTGTGGGGGCCTGGTGGAGGGTGCCCCTGGATGCAGGGGGGTGGGGGTGCAGGGGGACATGAGTTGGGGCCTGGTGGAGGGTGCCCCACAGTGCTGGGGGGTGGGGGTGCTGGGAAACATGAGTGGGGGCCTGGTGGAGGTTGCCCCTGGATGCTGGGGGGTGGGGGTGCTGGGAGACATGAGTGGGGGCCTGGTGGAGGGTGCCCCTGGATGCAGGGTGATGGAGGTGCTGGGCGACATGCGTGGGGGCCTGGTGGAGGGTGCCCTGGATGCAGGGGGGTGCTGGGAGACATGAGTGGTGGCCTGGTGGAGGGTGCCCCTGGATGCTGGGGGTGGGGGTGCAGGGAGACATGAGTTGGACATGAGTGGGGGCCTGGTGGAGGGTGCACCACAGTGCTGGGGGGTGGGGGTGCAGGGGGACATGAGTGGGGGCCTGGTGGAGGGTGCGTCTGGATGCAGTGGGGTGGGGGTGCTGGAAGACATGTGTGGGGGCCTGGTGGAGGGTGCCCCTGGATGCAGGGGTGGGGGTGCTGGAAGACATGAGTGGGGGCCTGGTGGAGGGTGCCCCTGGATGCAGGGGGGTGGGGGTGCTGGGAGACATGAGTGGGGGCCTGGTGGAGGGTGCCCCTGGATGCTGGGGGGTGTAGGGAGACATGAGTTGGACATGAGTGGGGGCCTGCTGGAGGGTGCACCACAGTGCTGGGGGTGGGGGTGCAGGGGGACATGAGTGGGGGCCTGGTGGAGGGTGCCCCTGGATGCAGGGGGGTGGAGGTGCTGGGAGACATGAGTGGGGGCATGGTGGAGGGTGCCCCTGGATGCTGGGGGGTGGGGGTGCAGGGAGACATGAGTTGGACATGAGTGGGGGCCTGGTGGAGGGTGCACCACAGTGCTGGGGCGTGGGGGTGCAGGGAGACATGAGGTGGACATGAGTGTGGGCCTGGTGGAGGGTGGCCCCTGACTGGTGGGGGGTGGGGGGTGCAGGGAGACATGAGTGGGGGCCTGGTGAGGGTGCCCCTGGATGCAGGGGGTGGGGGTGGTGGAAGACATGAGTGGGGGCCTGGTGGAGGGTGCCCCTGGATGCAGGGTGGGGGTGCTGGGAGACGTGTGTGGGGGCCTGTTTGAGGGTGCCCCTGGATGCTGGGGGGTGGGGGTGCAGGAGACATGAGTTGGACATGAGTGGGGGCCTGGGTGAGGGTGCACCACAGTGATGGGGGGTGGGGGTGCAGGGGGACATGAGTGGGGGGCCTGGTGGAGGGTGCCCCTGGATGCAGGGGGGTGGGGGTGCTGGGCGACATGAGTGGGGCCTGGTGGAGGGTGCCCCTGGATGCAGGGGGTGGGGGTGCAGGCGGACATGAGTGGGGCCTGGTGGAGGGTGCCCCACAGTGCTGGGGGGTGGGGGTGCTGGGAGACATGAGTGGGGGCCTGGTGGAGGGTGCCCCTGGATGCAGGGGGGTGGAGGTGCTGGGAGACATGTGTGGGGGCCTGGTGGAGGGTGCCCCTGGATGCAGGGGGTGGGGGTGCAGGGGGACATGAGTTGGGGCCTGGTGGAGGGTGCCCCACAGTGCTGGGGGGTGGGGGTGCTGGAGACATGAGTGGGGGCCTGGTGGAGGGTGCCCCTGGATGCAGGGGGGTGGGGGTGCTGGGAAACATGAGTGGGGGCCTGGTGGAGGTTGCCCCTGGATGCTGGGGGGGTGGGGGTGCTGGGAGACATGAGTGGGGGCCTGGTGGAGGGTGCCCCTGGATGCAGGGGGATGGAGGTGCTGGGCGACATGCGTGGGGGCCTGGTGGAGGGTGCCCCTGGATGCAGGGGGGTGGGGTGCTGGGAGACATGAGTGGTGGCCTGGTGGAGGGTGCCCATGGATGCTGGGGGTGGGGGTGCAGGGAGACATGAGTTGGACATGAGTGGGGGCCTGGTGGAGGGTGCACCACAGTGCTGGGGGGTGGGGGTGCAGGGGGACATGAGTGGGGGCCTGGTGGAGGGTGCGCCTGATGCAGGGGGGTGGGGGTGCTGGAAGACATGTGTGGGGGCCTGGTGGAGGGTGCCCCTGGATGCAAGGGGGTGGGGGTGCTGGGAGACATGAGTGGGGGCCTGGTGGACAGTGCCCCTGGATGCAGGGGGGTGGGGGTGCTGGGAGACATGAGTGGGGCCTGGTGGAGGGTGCCCCTGGATGCAGGGGGGTGGCGGTGCTGGGAGACATGAGTGGGGGCCTGGTTGAGGGTGCCCCTGGATGCAGGGGGGTGTGGGCGCTGGGAGACATGAGTGGGGGCCTGGTGGAGGGTGCCCCTGGATGCAGGGGGGTGGGTGTGCAGGGAGACATGAGTGGGGGCATGGTGGAGGGTGCCCCACAGTGCTGGGGGGTGGGGGTGCTGGGAGACATGAGTGGGGGCCTGGTGGAGGGTGCCCCTGGATGCAGGGGGGTGGGGGTGCTGGGAGACATGAGTGGGGGCCTGGTGGAGGGTGCCCCTGGATGCAGGGGGGTAAGGGTGCTGGGAGACATGAGTGGGGGCCTAGTGGAGGGTGCCCCTGGATGCAGGGGGGTGGGGGTGCTGGGAGACATGAGTGGCGGCCTGGTGGAGGGTGCCCCTGGATGCAGGGGGGTGGGGGTGCTGGGAGACATGAGTGGGGGCCTGGTGGAGGGTGCCCCACAGTGCTGGGGGGTGGGGGTGCTGGGAGACATGAGTGGGGGCCTGGTGGAGGGTGCCCCTGGATGCTGGGGGGTGGGGGTGCAGGGGACATGAGTGGGGGCCTGGTGGAGGGTGCCCCTGGATGCTGGGGCGTGGGGGTGTAGGGGACATGAGTGGGGGCCTGGTGGAGGGTGCCCCTGGATGCAGGGGGTGGGAGTGCAGGGGGACATGAGTGGGGGCCTGGTGGAGGGTGCCCCACAGTGCTGGGGGGTGGGGGTGCAGGGAGACATGAGTGGGGCCCTGGTGGAGGGTGCCCCTGGATGCAGGGGGGTGGGGGTGCTGGGAGACATGAGTGGGGGCCTGGTGGAGGGGTACCCCTGGATGCAGGGGGTTGGGGGTGCAGGGAGACATGAGTGGGGGCCTGGTGGAGGGTGCCCCTGGATGCTGAGGGGTGGGGGTGCAGGGGGGCATGAGTGGGGGCCTGGTGGAGGGTGAACCTGGATGCAAGGGGGTGGGGGTGCTGGGAGACATGAGTGGGGGCCTGGTGGACAGTGCCCCTGGATGCAGGGGGGTGGGGGTGCTCGGATACATGAGTGGGGGCCTGGTGGAGGGTGCCCCTGGATGCAGGGGGGTGGCGGTGCTGGGAGACATGAGTGGGGGCCTGGTGGAGGGTGCCCCACAGTGCTGGGGGGTGGGGGTGCTGGGAGACATGAGGGTGGGCCTGGTGGAGGGTGCCCCACAGTGCTGGGGGGTGGGGGTACAGGGAGACATGAGTGGGGGCCTGGTGGAGGGTGCCCCTGGATGCAAGGGGGTGGGGGTGCAGGGGGACATGAGTGGGGGCCTGGTGAAGGGTGCCCCATAGTGCTGGGGGGTGGGGGTGCAGGGAGACATGAGTGGGGGCCTGGTGGAGGGGGCCCCTGGATGCAGGGGGATGGGGGTGCTGGGAGACATGAGTGGGGGCCTGGTGGAGGGTGCCCCTGGATGCAGGGGGGTGGGGGCGCAGGGAGACATGAGTGGGGGCCTGGTGGAGGGTGGCCCTGGATGCAAGGGGGTGGGGGTGCAGGGGGACATGAGTGGGGGCCTGGTGAAGGGTGCCCCATAGTGCTGGGGGGTGGGGGTGCAGGGAGACATGAGTGGGGGCCTGGTGGAGGGGGCCCCTGGATGCAGGGGGATGGGGGTGCTGGGAGACATGAGTGGGGGCCTGGTGGAGGGTGCCCCTGGATGCAGGGGGGTGGGGGTGCTGGGAGACATGAGTGTGGGCCTGGTGGAGGGTGCCCCACAGTGCTGGGGGGTGGGGGTGCAGGGAGACATGAGTGGGGGCCTGGTGGAGGGTGCCCCTGGATGCAGGTGGGTGGGGTGCTGGGAGGCATGAGTGGGGGACTGGTGGAGGGTGCCCCTGGATGCTGGGGGGTAGGAGTGCAGGGAGACATGAGTTGGCCATGAGTGGGGGCCTGGTGGAGGGTGGCCCTGACTGGTGGGGGTGGGGGTGCAGGGAGACATGAGTGGGGGCCTGGTGGAGGGTGCTCCTGGATACAGGGGGTGGGGGTGCTGGGAGACATGAGTGGGGGACTGGTGGAGGGTGCCCCTGGATGCTGGGGGGTGTGGGTGCAGGGAGACATGAGTTGGACCTGAGTGGGGGCCTGGTGGAGGGTGCCCCTGGATGCAGGGAGGTGGGGGTGCTGGGAGACATGAGTGGGGGGCCTGGTGGAGGGTGCCCCTGGATGTAGGGGGGTGGGTGTGCAGGGGGACATGAGTGGGGGCATGGTGGAGGGTGCCCCACAGTGCTGGGGGGTGGGGGTGCTGGGAGACATGAGTGGGGGCCTGGTGGAGGGTGCCCCTGGAGGCAGGGGGGTGGGGGTGCTGGGAGACATGAGTGGGGGCCTGGTGGAGGGTGCCACTGGATGCAGGGGGGTAGGGGTGCTGGGAGACATGAGTGGGGGCCTGGTGGAGGGTGCCCCTGGATGCAGGGGGGTGGGGGTGCTGGGAGACATGAGTGGCGGCCTGGTGGAGGGTGCCACTGGATGCAGGGGGTGGGGGTGCTGGGAGACATGAGTGGGGGCCTGGTGGAGGGTGCCCCACAGTGCTGGGGGGTGGGGGTGCTGGGAGACATGAGTGGGGGCCTGGTGGAGGGTGCCCCTGGATGCTGGGGGGTGGGGGTGCAGGGGGACATGAGTGGGGGCCTGGTGGAGGGTGCCCCTGGATGCTGGGGCGTGGGGGTGCAGGGGGACATGAGTGGGGGCCTGGTGGAGGGTGCCCCTGGATGCAGGGGGGTGGGGGTGCAGGGGGACATGTGTGGGGGCCTGGTGGAGGGTGCCCCACAGTGCTGGGGGGTGGGGGTGCAGGGAGACATGAGTGGGGGCCTGGTGGAGGGTGCCCCTGGATGCAGGTGGGTGGGTTGCTGGGAGGCATGAGTGGGGACTGGTGGAGGGTGCCCCTGCATGCTGGGGGTAGGAGTGCAGGGAGACATGAGTTGGCCATGAGTGGGGGCCTGGTGGAGGGTGCCCCTGGATGCTGGGGGGTGGGGGCGCAGGGGGCATGAGTGGGGCCTGGTGGAGGGTGCCCCTGGATGCAAGGGGGTGGGGGTGCTGGGGAGACATGAGTGGGGGCCTGGTGGACGGTGCCCCTGGATGCAGGGGGGTGGGGGTGCTGGGAGACATGAGTGGGGGTCTGGTGGAGGGTGCCCCTGGATGCAGGGGGGTGGGGGTGCAGGGAGACATGAGTGGGGCCTGGTGGAGGGTGCCCCACAGTGCTGGGGGGTGGGGGTGCTGGGAGACATGAGTGTGGGCCTGGTGGAGGGTGCCTCACAGTGCTGGGGGGTGGGGGTACAGGGAGACATGAGTGGGGGCCTGGTGGAGGGTGCCCCTGGATGCTGGGGGTGGGGGTGCAGGGAGAGATAAGTTGGACATGAGTGGGGGCCTGGTGGAGGGTGCACCACAGTGCTGGGGGGTGGGGGTGCAGGGGGACATGAGTGGGGGCCCGGTGGAGGGTGCGCCTGGATGCAGGGGGGTGGGGGTGCTGGAAGACATGTGTGGGGGCCTGGTGGAGGGTGCCCCTGGATACAGGGGGTGGGGGTGCTGGAAGACATGAGTGGGGGCCTGGTGGAGGGTGCCCCTGGATGCAGGGGGGTGGGGGTGCTGGGAGACATGAGTGGGGGCCTGGTGGAGGGTGCCCCTGGATGCTGGGGGGTGGGGGTGCAGGGAGACATGAGTTGGACATGAGTGGGGGCCTGCTGGAGGGTGCACCACAGTGCTGGGGGGTGGGGGTGCAGGGGGACATGAGTGGGGGCCTGGTGGAGGGTGCCCCTGGATGCTGGGGGGTGGGGGTGCAGGGAGACATGAGTTGGACATGAGTGGGGGCCTGGTGGAGGGTGCACCACAGTGCTGGGGGGTGGGGGTGCAGGGGGACATGAATGGGGACCTGGTGGAGGGTGTGCCTGGATGCAGGGGGGTGGGGGTGCTGGAAGACATGTGTGGGGGCCTGGTGGAGGGTGCCCCTGGATGCATGGGGTGGGGGTGCTGGAAGACATGAGTGGGGGTCTGGTGGAGGGTGCCCTGGATGCAGGGGGATGGGGGTGCTGGGAGACATAAGTGGGGGCCTGGTGGAGGGTGCCCCTGGATGCTGGGGGGTGGGGGTGCAGGAAGACATGAGTTGGACATGAGTGGGGGCCTGCTGGAGGGTGCACCACAGTGCTGGGGGGTGGGGGTGCAGGGGGACATGAGTGGAGGGCCTGGTGGAGGGTGCGCCTGGATGCAGGGGGGTGGAGGTGCTGGGAGACATGTGTGGGGGCCTGGTGGAGGGTGCCCCTGGATGTAGGGGGTGGGGGTGCAGGGGGACATGAGTTGGGGCCTGGTTGAGGGTGCCCCACAGTGCTGGGGGTTGGGGGTGCTGGGAGACATGAGTGGGGGCCTGGTGGAGGGTGCCCCTGGATGCTGGGGGTGGGGGTGCTGGGAGACATGAGTGTGGGCCTGGTGGAGGGTGCCCCACAGTGCTGGGGGGTGGGGGTGCAGGGAGACATGAGTGGGGGCCGGGTGGAGGGTGCCCTGGATGCAGGGGGGTGGGGTGCTGGGAGACATGAGTGGGGGACTGGTGGAGGGGGCCCCTGGATGCTGGGGGGTAGGGGTGCAGGGAGACATGAGTTGGACATGAGTGGGGGCCTGGTGGAGGGTGACCCTGGATGCAGGGAGGTGGGGTGCTGGGAGACATGAGTGGGGGCCTGGTGGAGGGTGCCCCTGGATGCAGGGGGTGGGTGTGCAGGGGGACATGAGTGGGGACCTGGTGGAGGGTCCACCACAGTGCTGGGAGGTGGGCGTGCAGGGAGACGTGAGTTGGCCATGAGTGGGGGCCTGGCGAGGGTGGCCCTGACTGGTGGGGGGTGGGGGTGCAGGGAGACATGAGTGGGGGCCTGGTGGAGGGTGTTCCTGGATGCAGGGGGTGGGGGTGCTGGGAGACATGAGTGGGGGCCTGGTGGAGGGTGCCCCTGGATGCAGGGGGGTGTGGGCGCTGGGAGACATGAGTGGGGGCCTGGTGGAGGGTGCCCCTGGATGCAGGTGGTGGGGGTGCTGGGAGACATGAGTGGGGGCCTGGTGGAGGGTGCCCCTGGATGCTGGGGGGTTTGGGTGCAGGGAGACATGAGTTGGACATGAGTGGGGGCCTGGTGGAGGGATGACCCTGGATGCAGGGAGGTGGGGGTGCTGGGAGACATGAGTGGGGGCCTGGTGGAGGGTGCCCCTGGATGCAGGGGGGTGGGTGTGCAGGGGGACATGAGTGGGGGCATGGTGGAGGGTGCCCGACAGTGCTGGGGGGTGGGGGTGCTGGGAGACATGAGTGGGGGCCTGGTGGAGGGTGCCCCTGGATGCAGGGGGGTGGGGGTGCTGGGAGACATGAGTGGGGGCCTGGTGGAGGGTGCCCCACAGTGCTGGGGGGTGGGGGTGCTGGGAGACATGAGTGGGGGCCTGGTGGAGGGTGCCCCTGGATGCATGGGGGTGGGGGTGCTGGGAGACATGAGTGGCGGCCTGGTGGAGGGTGCCCCTGGATGCAGGGGGGTGGGGGTGCTGGGACACATGAGTGGGGGCCTGGTGGAGGGTGCCCCACAGTGCTGGGGGGTGGGGGTGCTGGGAGACATGAGTGGGGGCCTGGTGGAGGGTGCCCCTGGATGCTGGGGGGTGGGGGTGCAGGGGGACATGAGTGGGGGCCTGGTGGAGGGTGCCCTGGATGCTGGGGCGTGGGGGTGCAGGGGACATGAGTGGGGGCCTGGTGGAGGGTGCCCCTGGATGCAGGGGGGTGGGGGTGCAGGGGGACATGAGTGGGGGCCTGGTGGAGGGTGCCCCACAGTGCTGGGGGGTCGGGGTGCAGGGAGACATGAGTGGGGCCCTGGTGGAGGGTGCCCCTGGATGCAGGGGGGTGGGGGTGCTGGGAGACATGAGTGGGGGCCTGGTGGAGGGTACCCCTGGATGCAGGGGGGTTGGGGTGAAGGGAGACATGAGTGGGGGCCTGGTGGAGGGTGCCCCTGGATGCTGGGGGGTGGGGGTGCAGGGGGGCATGAGTGGGGGCCTGTGGAGGGTGGCCCTGGATGCAAGGGGGTGGGGGTGCTGGGAGACATGAGTGGGGGCCTGGTGGAGGGTGCCCCTGGATGCTGGGGGGTGGGGGTGCAGGGGGACATGAGTGGGGGCCTGGTGGAGGGTGCCCTGGATGCTGGGGCGTGGGGGTGCAGGGGACATGAGTGGGGGCCTGGTGGAGGGTGCCCCTGGATGCAGGGGGGTGGGGGTGCAGGGGGACATGAGTGGGGGCCTGGTGGAGGGTGCCCCACAGTGCTGGGGGGTCAGGGTGCAGGGAGACATGAGTGGGGCCCTGGTGGAGGGTGCCCCTGGATGCAGGGGGGTGGGGGTGCTGGGAGACATGAGTGGGGGCCTGGTGGAGGGTACCCCTGGATGCAGGGGGGTTGGGGTGCAGGGAGACATGAGTGGGGGCCTGGTGGAGGTTGCCCCTGGATGCTGGGGGGTGGGGGTGCAGGGGGGCATGAGTGGGGGCCTGTGGAGGGTGCCCCTGGATGCAAGGGGTGGGCGTGCTGGGAGACATGAGTGGGGGCCTGGTGGACAGTGCCCCTGGATGCAGGGGGTGGGGGTGCTGGGAGACATGAGTGGGGGCCTGGTGGAGGGTGCCCCACAGTGCTGGGGGGTGGGGGTGCTGGGAGACATGAATGTGGGCCTGGTGGAGGGTGCCCCACAGTGCTGGGGGGTGGGGGTACAGGGAGACATGAGTGGGGGCCTGGTGGAGGGTGCCCCTGGACGCAGGAGGGTGGGGCTGCAGGGGGACATGAGTGGGGGCCTGGTGGAGGGTGCCCCATAGTGCTGGGGGGTGGGGGTGCAGGGAGACATGAGTGGGGGCCTGGTGGAGGGGGGCCCTGGATGCAGGGGGGTGGGGGTGCTGGGAGACATGAGTGGGGGCCAGGTGGAGGGTGGCCCTGGATGCTGGGGGGTGGGGGTGCTGGGAGACATGAGTGTGGGCCTGGTGGAGGGTGCCCCACAGTGCTGGGGGGTGGGGTGCAGGGAGACATGAGTGGGGGCCTGGTGGAGGGTGCAGGGGGATGGGGTGCTGGGAGGCATGAGTGGGGGACTGGTAGAGGGGGCCCCTGGATGCTGGGGGGTAGGGGTGCAGGGAGACATGAGTTGGACATGAGTGGGGACCTGGAGGAGGGTGCACCACAGTGCTGGGGGGTGGGCGTGCAGGGAGACATGAGTTGGCCATGAGTGGGGGCCTGGTGGAGGGTGGCCCTGACTGGTGGGGGTGGGGGTGCAGGGAGACATGAGTGGGGGCCTGGTGGAGGGTGCTCCTGGATACAGGGGGGTGGGGGTGCTGGGAGACATGAGTGGGGGCCTGGTTGAGGGTGCCCCTGGATGCAGGGGGGTGTGGGCGCTGGGAGACATGAGTGGGGGCCTGGTGGAGGGTGCCCCTGGATGCAGGGGGTGGGGGTGCTGGGAGACATGAGTGGGGCCTGGTGGAGGGTGCCCCTGGATGCTGGGGGGTGTGGGTGCAGGGAGACATGAGTTGGACCTGAGTGGGGGCTTGGTGGAGGGTGCCCCTGGATGCAGGGAGGTGGGGGTGCTGGGAGACAAGAGTGGGGGCCTGGTGGAGGGTGCCCCTGGATGCAGGGGGGTGGGTGTGCAGGGGGACATAAGTGGGGGCATGGTGGAGGGTGCCCCACAGTGCTGGGGGGTGGGGGTGCTGGGAGACATGAGTGGGGGCCTGGTGGAGGGTGCCCCTGGATGCAGGGGGGTGGGGGTGCAGGGGGACATGAGTGGGGGCCTGGTGGAGGGTGCCCCACAGTGCTGGGGGGTCAGGGTGCAGGGAGACATGAGTGGGGCCCTGGTGGAGGGTGCCCCTGGATGCAGGGGGGTGGGGGTGCTGGGAGACATGAGTGGGGGCCTGGTGGAGGGTACCCCTGGATGCAGGGGGGTTGGGGTGCAGGGAGACATGAGTGGGGGCCTGGTGGAGGTTGCCCCTGGATGCTGGGGGGTGGGGGTGCAGGGGGGCATGAGTGGGGGCCTGTGGAGGGTGCCCCTGGATGCAAGGGGTGGGCGTGCTGGGAGACATGAGTGGGGGCCTGGTGGACAGTGCCCCTGGATGCAGGGGGTGGGGGTGCTGGGAGACATGAGTGGGGGCCTGGTGGAGGGTGCCCCACAGTGCTGGGGGGTGGGGGTGCTGGGAGACATGAATGTGGGCCTGGTGGAGGGTGCCCCACAGTGCTGGGGGGTGGGGGTACAGGGAGACATGAGTGGGGGCCTGGTGGAGGGTGCCCCTGGACGCAGGAGGGTGGGGCTGCAGGGGGACATGAGTGGGGGCCTGGTGGAGGGTGCCCCATAGTGCTGGGGGGTGGGGGTGCAGGGAGACATGAGTGGGGGCCTGTGGAGGGGGGCCCTGGATGCAGGGGGGTGGGGGTGCTGGGAGACATGAGTGGGGGCCAGGTGGAGGGTGGCCCTGGATGCTGGGGGGTGGGGGTGCTGGGAGACATGAGTGTGGGCCTGGTGGAGGGTGCCCCACAGTGCTGGGGGGTGGGGTGCAGGGAGACATGAGTGGGGGCCTGGTGGAGGGTGCAGGGGGATGGGGTGCTGGGAGGCATGAGTGGGGGACTGGTAGAGGGGGCCCCTGGATGCTGGGGGGTAGGGGTGCAGGGAGACATGAGTTGGACATGAGTGGGGACCTGGAGGAGGGTGCACCACAGTGCTGGGGGGTGGGCGTGCAGGGAGACATGAGTTGGCCATGAGTGGGGGCCTGGTGGAGGGTGGCCCTGACTGGTGGGGGTGGGGGTGCAGGGAGACATGAGTGGGGGCCTGGTGGAGGGTGCTCCTGGATACAGGGGGGTGGGGGTGCTGGGAGACATGAGTGGGGGCCTGGTTGAGGGTGCCCCTGGATGCAGGGGGGTGTGGGCGCTGGGAGACATGAGTGGGGGCCTGGTTGAGGGTGCCCCTGGATGCAGGGGGTGGGGGTGCTGGGAGACATGAGTGGGGCCTGGTGGAGGGTGCCCCTGGATGCTGGGGGTGTGGGTGCAGGGAGACATGAGTTGGACCTGAGTGGGGGGCTTGGTGGAGGGTGCCCCTGGATGCAGGGAGGTGGGGGTGCTGGGAGACAAGAGTGGGGGCCTGGTGGAGGGTGCCCCTGGATGCAGGGGGGTGGGTGTGCAGGGGGACATAAGTGGGGGCATGGTGGAGGGTGCCCCACAGTGCTGGGGGGTGGGGGTGCTGGGAGACATGAGTGGGGGCCTGGTGGAGGGTGCCCCCGGATGCAGGGGGTGGGGGTGCTGGGAGACATGAGTGGGGGCCTGGTGGAGGGTGCCCCTGGATGCAGGGGGGTAGGGGTGCTGGGAGACATGAGTGGGGGCCTGGTGGAGGGTGCCCCTGGATGCAGGGGGGTGGGGGTGCTGGGAGACATGAGTGGCGGCCTGGTGGAGGGTGCCCCTGGATGCAGGGGGGTGGGGGTGCTGGGAGACATGAGTGGGGGCCTGGTGGAGGGTGCCCCACAGTGCTGGGGGGTGGGGGTGCTGGGAGACATGAGTGGGGGCCTGGTGGAGGGCGCCCCTGGATGCTGGGGGGTGGGGGTGCATGGGGACATGACTGGGGGCCTGGTGGAGGGTGCCCCTGGATGCTGGGGCGTGGGGGTGCAGGGGGACATGAGTGGGGGCCTGGTGGAGGGTGCCCCTGGATGCAGGGGGTGGGGGTGCAGGGGGACATGAGTGGGGTCCTGGTGGAGGGTGCCCCTGGATGCTGGGGCGTGGGGGTGCAGGGGGACATGAGTGGGGGCCTGGTGGAGGGTGCCCCTGGATGCAGGGGGGTGGGGGTGCAGGGGGACATGAGTGGGGGCCTGGTGGAGGGTGCCCCACAGTGCTGGGGGGTGGGGGTGCAGGGAGACATGAGTGGGGCCCTGGTGGAGGGTGCCCCTGGATGCAGGGGGGTGGGGGTGCTGGGAGACATGAGTGGGGGCCTGGTGGAGGGTACCCCTGGATGCAGGGGGGTGGGGGTGCAGGGAGACATGAGTGGGGGCCTGGTGGAGGGTGCCCCTGGATGCTGGGGGGTGGGGGCACAGGGGGGCATGAGTGGGGGCCTGGTGGAGGGTACCCCTGGATGCAAGGGGGTGGGGGTGCTGGGAGACATGAGTGGGGGCCTGGTGGACGGTGCCCCTGGATGCAGGGGGGTGGGGGTGCTGGGAGACATGAGTGGGGGTCTGGTGGAGGGTGCCCCTGGATGCAGGGGGGTGGGGGTGCTGGGAGACATGAGTGGGGGCATGGTGGAGGGTGCCCCTGGATGCTGGGGGGTGGGGGTGCAGGGAGACATGAGTTGGACGTGAGTGGGGGCCTGCTGGAGGGTGCACCACAGTGCTGGGGGGTGGGGGGTGCAGGGGGACATGAGTGGGGGCCTGGTGGAGGGTGCCCCTGGATGCTGGGGGGTGGGGGGTGCAGGTAGACATGAGTTGGGGCCTGGTGGAGGAGGGCCCTGGATGCAGGGGGATGGGGGTGCTGGGAGACATGAGTGGGGGCCTGGTGGAGGGTGCCCCTGGATGCAGGGGGGTGGGGGTGCTGGGAGACATGAGTGGGGGCCTGGTGGAGGGTGGCCCTGGATGCTGGGGGGTGGGGGTGCTGGGAGACATGAGTGTGGGCCTGGTGGAGGGTACCCCACAGTGCTGGGGGGTGGGGTGCAGGGAGACATGAGTGGGGGCCTGGTGGAGGGTGCAGGGGGATGGGGTGCTGGGAGGCATGAGTGGGGGACTGGTAGAGGGGGCCCCTGGATGCTGGGGGGTAGGGGTGCAGGGAGACATGAGTTGGACATGAGTGGGGACCTGGAGGAGGGTGCACCACAGTGCTGGGGGGTGGGCGTGCAGGGAGACATGAGTTGGCCATGAGTGGGGGCCTGGTGGAGGGTGGCCCTGACTGGTGGGGGGTGGGGGTGCAGGGAGACATGAGTGGGGGCCTGGTGGAGGGTGCTCCTGGATACAGGGGGGTGGGGGTGCTGGGAGACATGAGTGGGGGCCTGGTTGAGGGTGCCCCTGGATGCAGGGGGGTGTGGGCGCTGGGAGACATGAGTGGGGGCCTGGTGGAGGGTGCCCCTGGATGCAGGGGGTGGGGGTGCTGGGAGACATGACTGGGGCCTGGTGGAGGGTGCCCCTGGATGCTGGGGGGTGTGGGTGCAGGGAGACATGAGTTGGACCTGAGTGGGGGCTTGGTGGAGGGTGCCCCTGGATGCAGGGAGGTGGGGGTGCTGGGAGACAAGAGTGGGGGCCTGGTGGAGGGTGCCCCTGGATGCAGGGGGGTGGGTGTGCAGGGGGACATAAGTGGGGGCATGGTGGAGGGTGCCCCACAGTGCTGGGGGGTGGGGGTGCTGGGAGACATGAGTGGGGGCCTGGTGGAGGGTGCCCCCGGATGCAGGGGGTGGGGGTGCTGGGAGACATTAGTGGGGGCCTGGTGGAGGGTGCCCCTGGATGCAGGGGGGTAGGGGTGCTGGGAGACATGAGTGGGGGCCTGGTGGAGGGTGCCCCTGGATGCAGGGGGGTGGGGGTGCTGGGAGACATGAGTGGCGGCCTGGTGGAGGGTGCCCCTGGATGCAGGGGGGTGGGGGTGCTGGGAGACATGAGTGGGGGCCTGGTGGAGGGTGCCCCACAGTGCTGGGGGGTGGGGGTGCTGGGAGACATGAGTGGGGGCCTGGTGGAGGGTGCCCCTGGATGCTGGGGGGTGGGGGTGCAGGGGGACATGACTGGGGGCCTGGTGGAGGGTGCCCCTGGATGCTGGGGCGTGGGGGTGCAGGGGGACATGAGTGGGGGCCTGGTGGAGGGTGCCCCTGGATGCAGGGGGTGGGGGTGCAGGGGGACATGAGTGGGGTCCTGGTGGAGGGTGCCCCTGGATGCTGGGGCGTGGGGGTGCAGGGGGACATGAGTGGGGGCCTGGTGGAGGGTGCCCCTGGATGCAGGGGGGTGGGGGTGCAGGGGGACATGAGTGGGGGCCTGGTGGAGGGTGCCCCACAGTGCTGGGGGGTGGGGGTGCAGGGAGACATGAGTGGGGCCCTGGTGGAGGGTGCCCCTGGATGCAGGGGGGTGGGGGTGCTGGGAGACATGAGTGGGGGCCTGGTGGAGGGTACCCCTGGATGCAGGGGGGTGGGGGTGCAGGGAGACATGAGTGGGGGCCTGGTGGAGGGTGCCCCTGGATGCTGGGGGGTGGGGGCGCAGGGGGGCATGAGTGGGGGCCTGTTGGAGGGTACCCCTGGATGCAAGGGGGTGGGGGTGCTGGGAGACATGAGTGGGGGCCTGGTGGACGGTGCCCCTGGATGCAGGGGGGTGGGGGTGCTGGGAGACATGAGTGGGGGTCTGGTGGAGGGTGCCCCTGGATGCAGGGGGGTGGGGGTGCTGGGAGACATGAGTGGGGGCCTGGTGGAGGGTGCCCCACAGTGCTGGGGGGTGGGGGTGCTGGGAGACATGAGTGAGGGCCTGGTGGAGGGTGCCCCACAGTGCTGGGGGGTGGGGGTACAGGGAGACATGAGTGGGGGCCTGGTGGAGGGTGCCCCTGGATGCTGGGGGGTGGGGGTGCAGGGAGAGATGAGTTGGACATGAGTGGGGGCCTGGTGGAGGGTGCACCACAGTGCTGGGGGGTGGGGGTGCAGGGGGACATGAGTGGGGGCCTGGTGGAGGGTGCGCCTGGATGCAGGGGGGTGGGGGTGCTGGAAGACATGTGTGGGGGCCTGGTGGAGGGTGCCCCTGGATACAGGGGGTGGGGGTGCTGGAAGACATGAGTGGGGGCCTGGTGGAGGGTGCCCCTGGATGCAGGGGGGTGGGGGTGCTGGGAGACATGAGTGGGGGCCTGGTGGAGGGTGCCCCTGGATGCTGGGGGGTGGGGGTGCAGGGAGACATGAGTTGGACATGAGTGGGGGCCTGCTGGAGGGTGCACCACAGTGCTGGGGGGTGGGGGTGCAGGGGGACATGAGTGGGGGCCTGGTGGAGGGTGCCCTGGATGCTGGGGGTGGGGGTGCAGGTAGACATGAGTTGGACATGAGTGGGGGCCTGGTGGAGGGTGCACCACAGTGCTGGGGGGTGGGGGTGCAGGGGGACATGAGTGGGGACCTGGTGGAGGGTGTGCCTGGATGCAGGGGGGGTGGGGGTGCTGGAAGACATGTGTGGGAGCCTGGTGGAGGGTGCCCCTGGATGCAAGGGGTGCGGGTGCTGGAAGACATGAGTGGGGGTCTGGTGGAGGGTGCCCCTGGATGCAGGGGGGTGGGGGTGCTGGGAGACATAAGTGGGGGCCTGGTGGAGGGTGCCCCTGGATGCTGGGGGGTGGGGGTGCAGGAAGACATGAGTTGGACATGAGTGGGGGCCTGCTGGAGGGTGCACCACAGTGCTGGGGGGTGGGGGTGCAGGGGGACATGAGTGGGGGCCTGGTGGAGGGTGCGCCTGGATGCAGGGGGGTGGAGGTGCTGGGAGACATGTGTGGGGGCCTGGTGGAGGGTGCCCCTGGATGCAGGGGGGTGGGGGTGCAGGGGGACATGAGTTGGGGCCTGGTGGAGGGTGCCCCACAGTGCTGGGGGTTGGGGGTGCTGGGAGACATGAGTGGGGGCCTGGTGGAGGGTGCCCCTGGATGCAGGGGGGTGGGGGTGCTGGGAGACAGGAGTGGGGGCCTGGTGGAGGGTGCCCCTGGATGCTGGGGGGTGGGGGTGCTGGGAGACATGAGTGTGGGCCTGGTGGAGGGTGCCCCACAGTGCTGGGGGGTGGGGGTGCAGGGAGACATGAGTGGGGGCCGGGTGGAGGGTGCCCCTGGATGCAGGGGGGTGGGGTGTGGGAGACATGAGTGGGGGACTGGTGGAGGGTGCCCCTGGATGCTGGGGGGTAGGGGTGCAGGGAGACATGAGTTGGACATGAGTGGGGGCCTGGTGGAGGGTGACCCTGGATGCAGGGAGGTGGGGTGCTGGGAGACATGAGTGGGGGCCTGGTGGAGGGTGCCCCTGAATGCAGGGGGGTGGGTGTGCAGGGGGACATGAGTGGGGACCTAGTGGAGGGTGCACCACAGTGCTGGGAGGTGGGCGTGCAGGGAGATGTGAGTTGGCCATGAGTGGGGGCCTGGTGGAGGGTGGCCCTGACTGGTGGGGGGTGGGGGTGCAGGGAGACATGAGTGGGGACCTGGTGGAGGGTGTTCCTGGATGCAGGGGGGTGGGGGTGCTGGGAGACATGAGTGGGGGCCTGGTGGAGGGTGCCCCTGGATGCAGGGGGGTGTGGGCGCTGGGAGACATGAGTGGGGGCCTGGTGGAGGGTGCCCCTGGATGCAGGTGGTGGGGGTGCTGGGAGACATGAGTGGGGGCCTGGTGGAGGGTGCCCCTGGATGCTGGGGGGTTTGGGTGCAGGGAGACATGAGTTGGACATGAGTGGGGGCCTGGTGGAGGGTGACCCTGGATGCAGGGAGGTGGGGGTGCTGGGAGACATGAGTGGGGGCCTGGTGGAGGGTGCCCCTGGATGCTGGGGGGTTTGGGTGCAGGGAGACATGAGTTGGACATGAGTGGGGGCCTGGTGGAGGGTGACCCTGGATGCAGGGAGGTGGGGGTGCTGGGAGACATGAGTGGGGGCATGGTGGAGGGTGGCCCACAGTGCTGGGGGGTGGGGGTGCTGGGAGACATGAGTGGGGGCCTGGTGGAGGGTGCCCCTGGATGCAGGGGGGTGGGGGTGCTGGGAGACATGAGTGGGGGCCTGGTGGAGGGTGCCCCACAGTGCTGGGGGGTGGGGGTGCTGGGAGACATGAGTGGGGGCCTGGTGGAGGGTGCCCCTGGATGCAGGGGGGTGGGGGTGCTGGGAGACATGAGTGGCGGCCTGGTGGAGGGTGCCCCTGGATGCAGGGGCGTGGGGGTGCTGGGAGACATGAGTGGGGGCCTGGTGGAGGGTGCCCCACAGTGCTGGGGGGTGGGGGTGCTGGGAGACATGAGTGGGGGCCTGGTGGAGGGTGCCCCTGGATGCTGGGGGGTGGGGGTGCAGGGGGACATGAGTGGGGGCCTGGTGGAGGGTGCCCTGGATGCTGGGGCGTGGGGGTGCAGGGGACATGAGTGGGGGCCTGGTGGAGGGTGCCCCTGGATGCAGGGGGGTGGGAGTGCAGGGGGACATGAGTGGGGGCCTGTTGGAGGGTGCCCCACAGTGCTGGGGGGTCGGGGTGCAGGGAGACATGAGTGGGGCCCTGGTGGAGGGTGCCCCTGGATGCAGGGGGGTGGGGGTGCTGGGAGACATGAGTGGGGGCCTGGTGGAGGGTACCCCTGGATGCAGGGGGGTTGGGGTGCAGGGAGACATGAGTGGGGGCCTGGTGGAAGGTGCCCCTGGATGCTGGGGGGTGGGGGTCCAGGGGGGCATGAGTGGGGGCCTGTGGAGGGTGCCCCTGGATGCAAGGGGGTGGGGGTGCTGGGAGACATGAGTGGGGGCCTGGTGGACAGTGCCCCTGGATGCAGGGGTTGGGGGTGCTGGGAGACATGAGTGGGGGCCTGGTGGAGGGTGCCCCTGGATGCAGAGGGGTGGGGGTGCAGGGGGACATGAGTGGGGGCATGGTGGAGGGTGCCCCACAGTGCTGGGGGGTGGGGGTGCTGGGAGACATGAGTGGGGGCCTGGTGGAGGGTGCCCCTGGATGCAGGGGGGTGGGGGTGCTGGGAGACATGAGTGGGGGCCTGGTGGAGGGTGCCCCACAGTGCTGGGGGGTGGGGGTGCTGGGAGACATGAGTGGGGGCCTGGTGGAGGGTGCCCCTGGATGCAGGGGGGTGGGGGTGCTGGGAGACATGAGTGGCGGCCTGGTGGAGGGTGCCCCTGGATGCAGGGGGGTGGGGGTGCTGGGAGACATGAGTGGGGGCCTGGTGGAGGGTGCCCCACAGTGCTGGGGGGTGGGGGTGCTGGGAGACATGAGTGGGGGCCTGGTGGAGGGTGCCCCTGGATGCTGGGGGGTGGGGGTGCAGGGGGACATGAGTGGGGGCCTGGTGGAGGGTGCCCTGGATGCTGGGGCGTGGGGGTGCAGGGGACATGAGTGGGGGCCTGGTGGAGGGTGCCCCTGGATGCAGGGGGGTGGGAGTGCAGGGGGACATGAGTGGGGGCCTGGTGGAGGGTGCTCCACAGTGCTGGGGGGTCGGGGTGCAGGGAGACATGAGTGGGGCCCTGGTGGAGGGTGCCCCTGGATGCAGGAGGGTGGGGGTGCTGGGAGACATGAGTGGGGGCCTGGTGGAGGGTACCCCTGGATGCAGGGGGGTTGGGGTGCAGGGAGACATGAGTGGGGGCCTGGTGGAGGGTGCCCCTGGATGCTGGGGGGTGGGGGTCCAGGGTGGCATGAGTGGGGGCCTGTGGAGGGTGCCCCTGGATGCAAGGGGGTGGGGGTGCTGGGAGACATGAGTGGGGGCCTGGTGGACAGTGCCCCTGGATGCAGGGGTTGGGGGTGCTGGGAGACATGAGTGGGGGCCTGGTGGAGGGTGCCCCTGGATGCAGGGGGGTGGGGGTGCTGGGAGACATGAGTGGGGGCCTGGTGGAGGGTGCCCCACAGTGCTGGGGGGTGTGGGTGCTGGGAGACATGAGTGTGGGCCTGGTGGAGGGTGCCCCACAGTGCTGGGGGGTGGGGGTACAGGGAGACATGAGTGGGGGCCTGGTGGAGGGTGCCCCTGGATGCAGGAGGGTGGGGGTGCAGGGGGACATGAGTGGGGGCCTGGTGGAGGGTGCCCCATAGTGCTGGGGGGTGGGGGTGCAGGGAGACATGAGTGGGGGCCTGGTGGAGGGGGGCCCTGGATGCAGGGGGGTGGGGGTGCTGGGAGACATGAGTGGGGGCCTTGTGGAGGGTGGCCCTGGATGCTGGGGGGTGGGGGTGCTGGGAGACATGAGTGTGGGCCTGGTGGAGGGTGCCCCACAGTGCTGGGGGGTGGGGTGCAGGGAGACATGAGTGGGGGCCTGGTGGAGGGTGCAGGGGGATGGGGTGCTGGGAGGTATGAGTGGGGGACTGGTAGAGGGTGCCCCTGGATGCTGGGGGGTAGGGGTGCAGGGAGACATGAGTTGGACATGAGTGGGGACCTGGAGGAGGGTGCACCACAGTGCTGGGGGGTGGGCGTGCATGGAGACATGAGTTGGCCATGAGTGGGGGCCTGGTGGAGGGTGGCCCTGACTGGTGGGGGGTGGGGGTGCAGGGAGACATGAGTGGGGGCCTGGTGGAGGGTGCTCCTGGATACAGGGGGGTGGGGGTGCTGGGAGACATGAGTGGGGGCCTGGTTGAGGGTGCCCCTGGATGCAGGGGGGTGTGGGCGCTGGGAGACATGAGTGGGGGCCTGGTGGAGGGTGCCCCTGGATGCAGGGGGTGGGGGTCCTGGGAGACATGAGTGGGGCCTGGTGGAGGGTGCCCCTGGATGCTGGGGGGTGTGGGTGCAGGGAGACATGAGTTGGACCTGAGTGGGGGCTTGGTGGAGGGTGCCCCTGGATGTAGGGAGGTGGGGGTGCTGGGAGACAAGAGTGGGGGCCTGGTGGAGGGTGCCCCTGGATGCAGGGGGGTGGGTGTGCAGGGGGACATAAGTGGGAGCATGGTGGAGGGTGCCCCACAGTGCTGGGGGGTCGGGGTGCTGGGAGACATGAGTGGCGGCCTGGTGGAGGGTGCCCCTGGATGCAGGGGGGTGGGGGTTCTGGGAGACATGAGTGGGGGCCTGGTGGAGGGTGCCCCTGGATGCAGGGGGGTGGGGGTGCTGGGAGACATGAGTGGCGGCCTGGTGGAGGGTGCCCCTGGATGCAGGGGGGTGGGGGTGCTGGGAGACATGAGTGGCGGCCTGGTGGAGGGTGCCCCTGGATGCAAGGGGGTGGGGGTGCTGGGAGACATGAGTGGGGGCCTGGTGGAGGGTGCCCCACAGTGCTGGGGGGTGGGGGTGCTGGGAGACATGAGTGGGGGCCTGGTGGAGGGTGTCCCTGGATGCTGGGGGGTGGGGGTGCAGGGGGACATGAGTGGGGGCCTGGTGGAGGGTGCCCCTGGATGCTGGGGCGTGGGGGTGCAGGGGGACATGAGTGGGGGCCTGGTGGAGGGTGCCCCTGGATGCAGGGGGTGGGGGTGCAGGGGGACATGAGTGGGGGCCTGGTGGAGGGCGCCCCTGGATGCAGGGGGTGGGGGTGCAGGGGGATATGAGTGGGGGCCTGGTGGAGGGTGCCCCACAGTGCTGGGGGGTGGGGGTGCAGGGAGACATGAGTGGGGCCCTGGTGGAGGGTGCCCCTGGATGCAGGGGGGTGGGGGTGCTGGGAGACATGAGTGGGGGCCTGGTGGAGGGTACCCCTGGATGCAGGGGGGTTAGGGTGCAGGGAGACATGAGTGGGGGCCTGGTGGAGGGTGCCCCTGGATTCTGGGGGGTGGGGGCGCAGGGGGGCATGAGTGGGGGCCTGGTGGAGGGTGACCCTGGATGCAAGGGGGTGGGGGTGCTGGGAGACATGAGTGGGGGCCTGGTGGACGGTGCCCCTGGATGCAGGGGGGTGGGGGTGCTGGGAGACATGAGTGGGGGCCTGGTGGAGGGTGCCCCACAGTGCGGGGGGTGGGGGTACAGGGAGACATGAGTGGGGGCCTGGTGGAGGGTGCCCCTGGATGCAGGGGGGTGGGGGTGCAGGGGGACATGAGTGGGGGCCTGGTGGAGGGTGCCCCATAGTGCTGGGGGGTGGGGGTGCAGGGAGACATGAGTGGGGGCCTGGTGGAGTGGGCCCCTGGATGCAGGGGGATGGGGGTGCTGGGAGACATGAGTGGGGGCTTGGTGTGGGGTGCCCCTGGATGCAGGGGATTGGGGGTGCTGGGAGACGTGAGTGGGGGCCTGGTGGAGGGTGCCCCTGACTTGTGGGGGGTGGCGGTGCAGTGAGACATGAGTGGGGGCCTGGTGGAGGGTGCCCCTGGATGCTGGGGGGTGGGGGTGCAGGGGGACATGAATGGGGGCCTGGTGGAGGGTGCCCCTGGATGCTGGGGGGTGGGGGTGCAGGGGGACATGAGTGGGGGCCTGGTGGAGGGTGCCCCTGGATGCAGGGGGGTTTGGGTGCAGGGGGGCATGAGTGGGGGCCTGGTGGAGGGTGCCCCACAGTGCTGGGGGGTGGGGGTGCAGGGCGACATGAGTGGGGCCCTGGTGGAGAGTGCCCCTGGATGCAGGGGGTTGGGGGTGCTGGGAGACATGAGTGGGGGCCTGGTGGAGGGTGCCCCTGGATGCAGGGGGGTGAGGGTGCAGGGAGACATGAGTGGGGGCCTGGTGGAGGGTGCCCCTGGATGCTGGGGGGTGGGGGCGCAGGGGGGCATGAGTGGGGGCCTGGTGGAGGGTGCCCCTGGATGCAGGGGGGTGGGGGTGCTGGGAGACATGACTGGGGGCCTGGTGGACGGTGCCCCTGGATGCAGGGGGGTGGGGGTGCTGGGAGACATGAGTGGGGGCCTGCTGGAGGGTGCCCCTGGATGCAGGGGGGTGGGGGTGCTGGGAGACATGAGTGGGGGCCTGGTGGAGGGTGCCCCACAGTGCTGGGGCGTGGGGGTGCTGGGAGACATGAGTGTGGGCCTGGTGGAGGGTGCGCCACAGTGCTGGGGGGTGGGGGTGCAGGGAGACATGAGTGGGGGCCTGGTGGAGGGTGCCCCTGGATGCAGGGGGGTGGGGGTGCAGGGGGACATGAGTGGGGGCCTGGTGGAGGGTGCACCGCAGTGCTGGGGGGTGGGGGTGCTAGGAGACATGAGTGGGGGCTTGGTGGAGGGTGCCCCTGGATGCAGGGGGGTGGGGGTGCTGGGAGACATGAGTGGGGGCCTGGTGGAGGGTGCCCCTGGATGCAGGGGGGTGGGGGTGCTGGGAGACATGAGTGGGGGCCTGGTGGAGGGTGCCCCTGACTTGTGGGGGTGCAGGGAGACATGAGTGGGGGCCCGGTGGAGGGTGCCCCTGACTGGAGGGGGGTGGTGGTGCAGGGAGACATGAGTGGGGGCCTGGTGGAGGGTGCCCCTGGATGCTGGGGGGTGGGGGTGCTGGGAGACATGAGTGTGGGCCTGGTGGAGGGTGCCCCACAGTGCTGGGGGGTGGGGGTGCAGGGGGACATGAGTTGGACATGTGTGGGGGCCTGCTGGCAGGTGCCCCACAGTGCTGGGGGGTTAGGGTGCTGGGAGACATGCGTTGTTGATCAGTAGTGCAAGGTGACATGTGGCTTGGCTGGGGGGCATGGCCATGGTGGATGGGCTGCCTGCGGGACATGGGCAGGGGTGCAGGGTGGTCCCCTGTGGTGTGGGCTGGCTGCAGGGGCCGTGGAGGGTGTAGAGGGAACACGTGGGAGGACCCACACAGCCAATTTACGTGTAGTGATCCCCGCGCACCCCTGAAATACACATGCCCTGATGGAATCGCGTGTGATACTTCCCGCGCACCCCTGGAATACACGTACCCTGATGGAATTGTGTGTGATACTTCCCGCACACCCCTGAAATACACATACCCTGCTGATTTTGCGTGTGATACATCCCGCGCACCCCTGGTATACACGTGCCCTGATGGAATCGCGTGTGATACTTCCCGCGCACCCCTGGAATACACGTGCCCTGATGGAATCACGTGTGATACTTCCCACGCACCCCTGGAATACACGTACCCTGATGGAATCGCGTGTGATACTTCCCGCGCACCCCTGAAATACACGTACCCTGCTGATTTTGCATGTGATACTTCCCGCGCACCCCTGGAATACACGTGACCTGATGAAATCGCGTGTGTTGCTTCACGCGCACCCCTGATGTTCACGTACCAAGGACAATCACGTGTGATACTTCCCGCGAACCACTGAAATACACGTTCCCCGCTTGGCGTTTGCTGTTTGGCAGTCCTGTGAACTGGTCCAGGGTTAGCGCAGCCCTTTGCGATGAATTGGGAATTTTGAAGGCTTTTCCTTGCGCGAGGGCGTTCTTTGGGGCGTAACTGGCGCTGCTGCAGGGTCGCTGCGCCACTCTGCGCCACGGCTGGTTTTGGAGGCTGGAATCCATGAATACGCTCTGCAATGAAATGGATTTTATCGCACACGGCTGGCGCAGTGTATCGCACGGGGATACTGTGCGCCAGCCGCGTGCGCCACTTTTGTGTGAAATTCTATGAATTACCCTGTTTATCAGTACACATGTGATTTTCAATCTGTGTGTCTATGAACAAATCAGCTTTCGATCTTCATGCCATACATGAGCCCTTAAGCCAATTCATGTGCAGTTTTTTTATACTTGTCAATCGTAATGCAAAAACAAAAGAGTCTGTTTTTATACTATGGATTTTTTAATATATTAAGTGCCGATTTGGTTGTTGATGAGATCAGGTGTGGCAAAAACGTATTTCTGCAATTCTTATGTAATAATGATGATGTGTTATTTATATAGTGCTTACACCTAAGCGCTTTACATAGAACATATATACGTAGAATAGCACCCAACGAAGTTAGTACTCATTCATTGACCTTCGAATGATGAAAGGCTGAATCGGCCTTGTTGAGATTCGAACCTGTAACCTGCAGACCACACACAGATTGCAACAGCAAGCACTCAACCAGCTGAGCTATTTTACAAGCTATATATATGTTTTTCCTTATATGAACATTTTGACGAATCGTGATTTGAGAATCGGATGTCGAATTTTAGACCTGTTTGTATTTTGGTTTAAATTGCGAAATTAATTAAAATAGAGCATTTCTTCTCCATTCTTATTGAAGTGTTTTGAGAAGAGAGTGCTATTATCAATGTTTGTTGTAGTGTTGACATTCTCCCTTCACATAAAATAAAGTTATTGCACGATTAAGATACAGTTTTTATTTGGTTGGGTGTAGACGTGCTTTTCGATCTGCATTGTTGCTCAATGTACTCTCCCTCGTCTCAATATTGTCTAAATAATTCGGAACATTATGACTTCTCGATTCACATACTGTCTTCTTATTTCTTTTTTGTTACTTCTCAATCCCAATATGCAAAAATATTGATATTGTACATATTGTAAATAACATGAGTTAAGGAAAGGAAAGGTGCACAAAGGAGGGTGATAAACGAAGGATCACATGGAATCACTTTAATTTAATTTATAAATCAATCCAATATATATGAATGTAATAACAACAAACACAAACATGACAAAGTGCTAAAAGAAGGGAAAGACATGTTACCCTAAAACTGAAAACATTAATCTTGTATAAAATAAAGCAAGTACAATGATTCTTCATGTGCAGAGCTAAGCATTTCAATTATAACAAACAAATATGTCAGAGGTCACTCTAGGCCACACGATACCAATCACCGTCTAATATCAGACCATTAGTAGTGGATATGGGTCGACTAGAGGGTGTTTGTGGGAAAACACACCAACATACATTCTTGCTGGCTTCCCAATATTGCGTAAAAAACCTTCCATATAACTAGTTTTGACTAAAACATCAGTTGAATAATTAGTGTTATCCATCTTCTTCAGGACCAAAGGTTGGCCAGCCTACACCGTCCCTTCACTTTTATTTGTTTAAATAGGGATCCGTGTCTCATAGAGTTCTTCCTAAATGTCCCTACCTTGCTCTCCCATCTGGAAATGAACGTGAACCACTGTCATCATCCTATTCAATATGATGTGCAAGGTCAGCATCACCTGTGCCTTATACGTCCGCCGATATACACACTGTTGCTGGAAAGTAGCAACACATGAAATAAATTAATGTAGCGTTCAAGGGATATTTAAAATGTGCGTCTGCCCAATAGCGTCACATTAGTCAAAAGAGTTTCCTGTGCAAAAGAACATGATGTGTGGCTGCTCTGATGATGAAACACATTCCCCCACTGACCCCACCTCGCTCTTTCTCATCACAGTACACCATTACTAATACTTTCTTATCTATTGGACACAAAAATAGATTAAATACTTGATAAACCTGATGTTGAGTAGCTCAAGAGATAACAAATAATATGGTATCAGGTATGTTGTCAGAAAAGAAAGGCAGGTGATCAGAGGTATAGCATAACAAAACCCTTGAATTTCAGTGAAAAATCTTTAATTGAAGCTCTATTAAGGTGAAAGAATCTGATGCAACGAAACCCTGGATATTCTGTGTAAAAGGTTTTGTTGATGTGACGTTAAGCTGTCGATTTGAAATCTGGCAAGTCACTATGTGACTTTCACTGATAGGCCATATTTTCATGCATAATCACTGTGACATTTATGTGTATGTGGACTCCAACCACAGTAGTATTTCCAGGCAGTCACCTGTGCATGCACAATTTCAGAATTGTACATTATCGGCTTTATTGTTTTAAAAATGTTTATTTGATCATGTTTTGAACAGTTTTTAACATGGGGTTTCACACAGGAACAAACATACATTTTCCGGCTCAATATTGGCCTCTTCGAAGTTCTACATTTGTTTTGCAGGTGCTTAAATTTCACCTGGAAGTGGTGCACAGAGCAGCCAATTTTGAGAGATTAACATTTGAAATGTATCTATATATGATGCATGTACAGAAGAAATGCACATATTTCATACACGCTGTACACAGAGCCTATGAGCTTTACAGTTCGTACATTAAACTATTTGCAGTTCTTACATTACATAATAAACATCTCTTAAAAACTCACATCAAAGGGAAGTCACTGTTGTCTAAAAACTCTCAGCAAAGACAATTTACAGCTGGCTTTAATGTGAGTTTTAAGGTGATGGAACACATTTACGCTTTTCATATGAACTTTAAACAGAGCATATGAGTTTTACAGTTTGTACACTACAGAATTAACATTTCCTAAAACTTACATCAAAAGCAAGTCACAGCTGACTTGGAAGTCAGTTCAAAGGTGATGGAATAAACGTACACTTTTGACATGTAGTGTAGCAAGAGGAGTATGAGCTTCAGAGTTTCTACTGCACACAGTTTACATCTAAAAACACATCAAAGTCAGGACTGATTTTACAGATGGTACCTACTATGCATAATGTGTGGATGTACAACACATGCTTTCGCTTGCACATATGACACATGCACCTGTGGCACATGCTCCTATGACCCATGCTTCTATGACACACACACTATTACAACACACACTTACCACACCCTATTAAGATACAAACTCTAATGACACACACTCCCACAACACATTCTCCTGCTGTGTGTGCTCCTATGACATGCACTCCTGTGTCAAGCATCCTGCAACCTACATTACTATGACACATTTTCCTATGACACGCACAACTACTACATAAAACATGTGGACCTATCACAAGTGCTCTCAAATGCACCTATGACACATGCACCTGTGACACATGCACCTATGACATGTGCACCTACAACACATGCTTCCACAGCACATGCTGCTACGACACACACTCCTACGACACATTCTAGCGACACACACTGACTGCACAGTGTTTTACAATGCACACTCTGATCCACATGAGCTCCTATGCACTGCTATGACATTTGCTCCTACAACACACACTCCTATAATACACATACCTATGACACATGCACTTACTACACATGCACAGTTCTCAGTCTATATGTGTGTGTGTGTACAACGTTCAACCTAAATGTGTTTTTAGTCAGGATACATAATATTCTCTAGTAACTGGTATCATGTTAATAAATCCCTGCCCGTTCGCATTGCACATAGGTCTGTCTGTTGTGAGACAGGCATGGTATCATATTTCAGGGTCCCCCAACCTCCTTCTATTGAGGTGCATTCCACTTCTGACACCGTATGCGAGACATGCATGGTATCAAGATAGACACAGAGTCAAAGATATGTTTTCAAAACCTTTATTTCTAAAACGTTCCTCGGTTGGGGTAATGCCTAACTGGCCCCAACACTAAAGGGATGATTCCCTTAACTGATGTTTCTCAGGGACGTCGAAGTCAAGAAGTTCAAAATAAAAATCTGTTTGTGTCTAAACCTATGCTTGCACTCACTCTTTGACAAAAATGTGTTAGGAAGTATTTAAAAACCAAAAAGTGGTGGAATATAGAATAAAATAAAAATAGGAAACCAGGATTGGTTTCGGGTTTCAGGTGGTCTTCTCATCAAATGTAGGTTGATCAGCTTCAAAAAGATGAGTTAAATCACACAGGACTATTCATAGGATCCTCTCCATAGCTCAAACAGTGTCAATGTCTTTAATGCCTTGGGGTTCACTTCCCTAAGCTTCAGTTCCTTCAGTAACACAAAATAATCAAGATTCCACTATGATTGACCTCTTGGGGTTCCCTTCCCTAAGTTTAGGCCTCTTCCAAGCTAAGACACAAAAACTCCTCTTGGGCGTCTCAGAGTTCCCCTCTGATGCCAGAGGTTATGATTCATTCTGAACTTTCCAGCCATCACCTCTTTTGTTTTGCTATAGTCACCCCGAGTGGGACTGGTTTAGGGACACAAGTTAACATTGCCATTAACATTCCACGGTCCCATCACATCTCAAGATTTGATGCAACACGAATTGACTCCTGATCTAAGACAGAATCACGTTCAGAACTCTTATGATCACCCATAAATGCCTAAACAACTCTGCCCCTAAGTATCTGACCGATACATTCTCCAGGAATGAATCCGCCAGACCGACCAGAGCCACCTACATACACTGCCTTAACATTCCCAAATTTAGGTTATATAAAGCAAGAAGATCCAGCTTCCCTGTGCTTGCAGCCAAAGCCTGTAACAAATTACTGCTAACTCTCAGATTAGATACCATGTTCCTCTCTTTCTGACACAAATAAAATCTTGGCTAGTCTCACAAGCCAACTAAGTATCTCCTGACACTACTACCACTCTGCAGCTCTCTTGTATATGCTTGTATATTACCTGTCATTATTATTGCTGTACATTCTTGTATATTATCTATTTTTGTACATTCCTACACACTCCCTAAGTTGCCTATACTGTAATATGTGTATGCTTTTTGTATATTACCTTTTTTAGTAAGCATAACTCATTGGGCCTCATTACGACCTTGGCGGAGGACCATGGCGCTATTAGCACCATGGTCCATGCCGCTAAGGTCCCAACTCCGCCATGGTGGATGGCGGAATTACCGCCCCATTCCAAGGTGAGTGGGGCGGTAATTCCCCATTCACCAATGGCCCCTTCGCCATTCCCATTTTTGCCCCATAGGGCATAATGGGAATGGGGAAGGCGATAATTACGGCACCGTAAATTACGGTTGCCGTAATTATCGCCAAGATCCCTTTGCGGCATGGTTTTTAACGCCTGCAAAAAGCAGGCGTTAAAAACACCATCCCGCAAAGGGACCTCGGAATCAGGCGTTAAGGGTCGGCGCAGTTTACGGCGCCGTTAACCCCTTAACGCCTGACTCGTAATGAGGCCCATACTGTATGTACACTGTAACCATCCTGCTCTCAAGTAATGCGCCCAGATACCCCTGGGTTCGGCGTGCTATATAAGCAAATAAAACGAACAAACAAACAAGTTACCCCTCACTGATGAGGCCCAATGAGGCCAAAACATGCTTTGGGGATGCTTATGGTCGCGTGCAGAAGGGATGTGAACAAGCAGCTCAGGCTGGACTGCCCCTTTTGTGGGTGGGACCAGGCCTGATATGCACATGGTCTTTTCCCTTCTATAATGTCTTGACTGACTGAAAGACGATGGGCTTGGGGAGGGGTGGGCAAAGGCTATGCCCATGGATTTGGTTTTGCTTTAGCCTCCAAGACAAAATTGGAAAAAGAACATGTTATATATTATTTAATTTCCCGTCAAAGGTGCCTTGCACTAAATCTTAGAAATGTATTCTTGTTTACAATATAAAGCCAACGATTTTCACTTTGGAGACAAAACAGCAAACTCAACCTTACAAAGTGCCAGTTTTTTTCTCTATCCATTTGATATAGGCAGCAGTGATACGCGTGAAAATGCCCGGATACTGTCGGCTGCTACATGGTGAGGGGCCGAAGGATGTAATGCCGCTGAGGATTCCATTGCAGATCAATGGGCCACCAGAGTCTCCCTGTGAAGGCAAAACAACAAGCAAGAAAAATAAGGGGTTAGTATGTAATATTCTGAACACCTGTACCACGTCTAAACAATACAATCTGTTGACATTAACAACTGCTTGATATGGAAAACTGGTCACAATTAGCCAAACTGACAAGACACAATTGTACGAAATGCCAGAGATTCCAAAGATAGCTCTTTCAGATACACATTACGGGTGAAGCACAGTTGTCCTAAATCACTGAGAACCTGACACCTTCAATAAGGAGCAGAGCTTTCAATGTCAAAGACCCAAGGCCAAATGAGAGATCGGAATTAGGCGATTGGCGCTGACAAGCTGCCACTGCCTGATCACAAACTCGTACCCACTGTTAACACTCGAAAAGTTGCACCTCCCACAGGCCTTGTACGACATTTTTTTCAACTGGTTTTTCGTTCTCCTGTGATGATCATAGGTCTTGTTTCTCAGCTTCCTTTCTCATCATACTGATTTCTCCCTTCTCCTTCTTTGGACCAGGCTCATCTTGCTTGTATGCTTGTTTCACGGTTATTGTCTGTCGTCAGCGCCAGCAAGCATTCCGTGGCACCCTCTTTGCATGCTGGAGAGGTTCTCCTTTCAGCTTTCTTCTTCCAGGTTGGCACACACATGCACATCTGAGCCCTGGAAAGAAGGTGTTTATCTACTCACTCCGAAGCACTCTATTGCTTGATATTTCCCTTTTTACATGAGGGTCTCCCTGGTGACACCAGCATTCTTTCTTTACCTCAGATCATTATGTTGCCAGACACTGTTCTGCCCAGAAGCACCAGGTGTCTCATATTCAGCTTTGTAGTGGGTGCATCAGAGAGCGAGAAGTCCACTACCAGCAAAATCTGTTGGTTGTCCAGTCATAACTTGACTGATGACATTGTTGACTATGGTAAATTGATACGATACCCTCTCCTCACACTGCTAATCTCGTCCTTATCTTGCTTGCTTCTCTCCTAACCCCCTGATCTTCATGTCCTTCATCCTCCAGGGGCATTGAACACACAGGGATTACTCTCACTCCTGTCTCTCTGTCATTATCCAGCCATTGTCCCCTGTCTCCAATGGACGCCAGAGTCCCACCAGAAGCACATCCAGGGCTAAGCCCTGACGAGATCTCTCTCTGGATGGCTGTAGTGTGAGGGTCTGGGCAATGCCATTGTTTGCTGTTGTTTCATTTTATGGGGAGGGGATCCCTCCCTTCTTTAGTAAAGATGGAGGGCACACTCTATATAATAGTGAGGCTGTTGGCAATAGCTTGAACGTTGAAATAGCTGATGCTGCTAGTAGCCGATAAAGAACAAAAAAGAGAGAGGATATTGGTGTGAAAAGTAGGAATTATCAGCTGGGAGAAAATACTCTGGACAAGTAACAATTAGTAAGTCTTTGGCCAAATCCTCAATGGCTCTATCAAAAAAAGAGATATATGAGCCGTGCAATGCTAAGAATGGCCAAATCGTAAATAGTGTTAAGCAACCCGCGGCTTATGAACTCACTCAATGGTGATATCCAGCCAGTGTTCAGGCTGTTCGCAATGCAAACCTGCATGAGAGAAGAGTACATACACTCATTTGTAGGTAGAAGCGATTTGCACATTTTTGGTAACTCTAAAAACCACACTGGAAGTTACCATTTATTGTGACTAGAAGGGATTTTTCCCGAGAAAGTAGATATAACAGACCTGATCCAGCATCACTGTGGTGAACAATGAATGTGATCCCACAACCGAACAGTGAAAAAGCCAAACTAAAGTAAATATATGATTGTATCATCTTGATCCAACACTGTGGCAAGTGATATTTCATCATCTATCTCTTGCAGACAGCACATCAGTATTACAATTATTATTATTACTCTTATTATTAACTAGCAAAAGGTACCCGTACTCCACAAGGGATCTGTAGACTGACTTGATAACACTCTCATTAATATTTGAAAATCAATGATCTTGTAGGTAGCACTTATCGCTTGACATGTGGACACCCCACCTCTTTCCCCAGATTTCAGCACATTCACACATGAGACAGTTGCCTGAAATCGGCAAAATATCAATGTGGTCGTAGAAGGACCAGTCTTGACACGAAGAACAAAACCACATTTCAAGCCCCAAGTATGCACGGTTTCTGAGATATTTGCACCACAATGCACCGCAATGAACTGCCACACACCAGGGTAGGTGACAGGTGGGCAGAGAGCACAGAAGGTCCCAGTATACAGCAGCACACCAACATTCTTCTGCCCCCCCCCCAACGTTTGCTTCCGGGTATGTCAGCCCGCCACACATGCCCATTCTCAGCGCAGTTTACTCCAGAGTGCAAAGAACATCATGCGATATGCAACTCGGAACAGTGACCTGCAGCATCATTCATTTTCAACAATTGATGAGAGTGTTGTCATGTCTGTCTACAGAACCTGTTCAGAGAACGGGTACTTTTAGCTAGATATTGACTAAAATCAAAAGCCCAGGCCTTCTACATTCTTGCCTGATGGCAATCCTTCATGCCACCTTCAATATATCTGTGTTTCTTCATTGGTTGTGCTGCTATAAGCTAAGGTTGGAATGGCTCTAACAAACATGCATCTGACAAAGTAACTCACACCCACAAAGAAAAAGAGAGAGGATGAGAGTGAGAGAGATGTTAGGGAGAATTCTCTGTTTAGGCTGAATTTCCTAACCTAGTGAGTCCCCCAGCAGCTTTACTGGATTTCTGGAGTTTGTTTTTTTCCATCCTGCCAAGAGTAAGACTCTTTTTCTCCCACTCTTGGACATGAATGTGTGTAATTCCTTTGAATGTCCATGTGTTCTATGGGCTATGGGGTATTTTACTCCATAGGGTCTCATATGTTTTACTATGTTTTACTATGTGTGTTACAACGCACCCTCCGTGCCGTAGCACTGGGGCGTCCTAGCGGACCTCCATCATAGACTCCATACCCGGGGACTGACTACTGTCTCCCCGGGCATGTAAAGTCACCATTGGCTTTACTAGACCTAAATTTACTAACAGAACTAGTACAAACCATCCTGTTGTGGACGTACTAGTAGGGGTAATTCGATTACTCCTGGGTCTGTTATTCGAGGGGGCACTGTCCCGTCCCCCCTCGGCGAGTTTTGGCTGGTGGCAGTGGAAACTACTTATATTCAACCCCGAATATAACCCTATGGGATTCTTCCCATTGTTGGAGATTGATACTTTTCCTCGTTAATCTCTAACATACCACCTATTTACTTATCTTAAATAAGTCTATTCGATGGTATTTTCTGCCAGAACTCGGTTTGTAAAATGGCGTCTGTGTTCGTCTCTGTGACTCCTAAACCAAAGGTTGAGCCCTTTGTTCCACTTTTGGCGGGCTTCTGTACAGAGACCCTCCAAAGTGGTGCCATTCTGTCTGGGTTACTACAGGGGTGTGGGAGGGGGTTTAGGCACCCTGGACCGAGTTGCCTTGCCAACTCCGGTCGCACTCTAGTGTGATTGGCCCAAGTGGTGAGCCACCCCGCTCACCACTTAGCGTGTTTTGATTGACAGCTAGGCTGAATGAATGGGGGTTTTCTGCATAAAAGCAGGGATCTTCAGAAGTCGCCACAGGACCTAAGAATCCGACGAGGGTAAAGCTGAGCCGACCTACAACGACGACACCTCCGGTGGAGCCCTGCGGAACCGACTCACCACTTCCCGACGACAGAGGAGATCTCCCTGCCGGAGAGTCTCTTCCCCTGACTGGTGGGAACAACCAGTCCCCTTTGCTTTTTCTTCGCTCCAGGACGCAGTGGTCGAATTGCCCGTGCAGAGCACCTCGGCAACCGGATAGCCACTACCCCTGTACCGCGACCAAAAGGTGGTGCCTTGTGACAGAGCACTCCACGGCTAGTCTCATCCCTGGTGGTGCACCGGACTTCACTTTTCTTCGACGACGAGATCATCTCTACTCTTGGCAAAGACCTGACGTGAATCCACCACCAGGAACAACTGCCCCCGCCGGAGCTGTCTCTCCACAAACAAGGTACCGTGTCCGCCTGCCCTCCCTTTCTGCCGGATAGAGTGAGGTGTCTTAATCCTCGCCTTTCCATTGGGTCGCCTCCAAGCTTTCTTTAACGTGTTGTTCTGAACTGGTCCAATCTTTCCATAACAATTTGCGATAAAGACTCGAAGCGCATTTCCACTGAGACACTTTTTGGGACATATCGCCTTGCCTCTCTCCGAGTGGGCCTGGCCTGTGAACTTTGTGATCTGCAGTAGACCCTGCCTTACTTGCCTTGAATTTGTCCGTAAAGTATTGGAACCGAGTTGACTTCATAACCTGCCTTATTTTTTCTCTCCCGTCCTAACGAATACTAGAGTGCCATCTAGGTTAAAGCATACACCTCTGTCTGCAAATAAGTGATGCCGGTGAACCTAGACTTGTCGAACTATTGTTAGGGGGATTGATCTTTTTCTTCATATAGTAATTGTGATTGAAGTTGTTTGCCGTATTAGTGCCAGAGTGTTTTCTATAGATGTGTTGTTATAAATAAATACCTTTATATCTTTACACCGAAGCCTTGTTCCGTGTTTGCTTGTTCTACTGTGTAGATTGCCCTATCGTGTATACTTCACATACTGCCTAACTCTTCTTGAGGGAAGTCTGACTGCTCAGCCACAGCTACCAAGTGAATCTGTGTGGTACAGACTGCTACCAAGTGGGTTTACTGCCAAACACCTGTAGTCCTAAATCTTTTGCAGTGGTCCCAGAGGGAACTGCACAGGTTTACGCCTAACACTGGTGGCAGCGGTGGGATTTGTATCAAGTATACAGTTTAGAGTGCTTTTCGACACTTTAGGATAACTAACCACAAAGCTTAGCACTAAAAAGCAACTTTCAAAAACATGTCTACTATGGAAGCTTACAATCGAGAATCCTTGTCAGGTGAAAATACTGAGAGTTTACGAGCTCTCTGTAGGCAAGAAAATCTTTCTGTAAGAGGCAAGAAGTTAGAACTGATAGCGAGATTGCTGGAAAACCAAAGTCTGGGTACTGGTTCAGAGGAACCAACTTCTCCAGCAGATGTAGATAACGGTGATGGTGTTGATCTAAATCGTAATTCTGACGATAGTGATGAAGAGGCTGAAGAGGAAGGAGAGGCTAATGAAACTGTCTCCCCTGCTCCTCTACCTGCTTTACCAGCTGTACCTACGGGGCCCATACCAGGTCCCACATGTAACCCTGCTTATTTTGAACTTGAAAAAATGAAGCTCGAATTAGAATACAAACGGTTCTTGGCTCAATCTGAAAAAAAACAAGAGCTCGAGTTCAGACGGATAAATGCCCTGGCTGAGCAGAAGCAAGCTGAGTTAAGGCTCAGGGAAATAGAACTTAATCACGAGTTAGAGATGAAAAAGTTGTCTGTGGAAAATGCTTCTCTCTTCTCTGGTTCCTCTAGGAGCTCCAGTCCCAAAAGACCCCGGATGCCGAAGGAATTAGTGGGTATGTATGAACAGAGATTGGATGTGTTGGATTGGTTAAAACTGTTTGAGTACAATCATGGGCTCCAGGACATCACCGGGAATGATCTACTTCCCTGGTTGTTCTCTAGGCTCCCCCCTGTTGCGACTGATGTGGTAATGGAGTTGGGGGAGGCGGATAAGACGGATTACGAAAGTGTGAAACTAGCTTTGATAGCTAGATTCGGGAAGACCCCTTCCCAGTATCTTAAGAGGTTTAGAACCCTCAAAAAGCATGACGGTACCCTTTGGGCTACCTGGGTGAGTGAAGGGTTGAAAAAGTTAGAGGGATGGATTAAGGGTTACAAAGTGAACACTTATGAGGGTATGAAGAATCTTTTTATGTTGGAGTCGATGTATGATGCCTGTTCTCCTGAGCTCAGACAGCACTTGGCTGATTCGAAGGAATTGGATTCCCGGAGGCTAGCTAAGGCTGCTGACTTATGGGTTGCCAACAGGACTACTCATAAGGATTCTGGGGCAACTCAGAAAAAGGATGAGGGAAAACAGCCTAAAAAAGACAAAACCAGAAGGGTAAGCCACAAGGAAAACCGCAGCAGAATAGTGTGTCTTCTGGTGCCAAACTGGAAGGAGGCCAGAACAAGCCACCATTCCAAAAAGCATTCGGTAAATGCTTTGTTTGTGGCTCGACTGACCACGTGAAAGGAGATCCCAGATGTAAGGGTAAACCTTCAGGGGTCCAGCTTGTCTCCTTAGCCTTCGCTCCAGAGGAGGAAGTCCAAATGGCAAGTGGAAACTTTCTACTGCTAGCTAATGAACCCATTGGAGTCTCAGCCAGCGTTTCTTTAGTATCTCTGGAGTTGTGGGAACAACAGAATTTAGACGTCTATAATTCTATCCCCGATAATACTAAAGAGTATTATAAGGACAGTGTCCAGGTGAATGGTCAGGAGACTCCTGCCATTAGGGACACTGGGGCCAGCATAACTGTGGTGGATAAATCGTTTTTTCAGGCTGAGGATGTTGCTAAGGCACCAAACGCCTCACCAAGTTAGCTGGAGGGCCTGTGCAGATGCTTCCCCAATTACCAGTTCTCATCCAGTGTAACGACATGACTGTGAAGATACCTGTCAGCATACAGAGTGAGGTACCAGGACGCGTACTGTTGAGTAACGATTTGAAAACTCTCGGAGTTGTATCGCATACTCCCAGACCTCCTAGTAAACGGTTACAGGAGCTAACCAGACCTGCAAGAGAGAGGACCATGCGCGGTATTCTCCAGGAGATGATGAAGAAAGAAATCACTGCTGCTCCACTGGAATTGTCGGCCGCTGTCTCGAAGAAACCAGAAGCGAAAGGGAAACCTAAGACTTCTACCCCGAAACCAGCAGCCAGCATTTCAGTGCAGCCAACCAGGACTTCCCCGCGGTTGTCCAAAAATACACCCGTAACTCCACCTCCAGCTGAGGCTGAGAGGGAGGTACAACCCTGTGTGGTAGAATTAGACTCTGACGAAGAGCTTATGGAAGGCCAGGAACTCATTGGAGATCTGGATCCTGTTGACCATCCTGAGCTGCAGTCTTTACTGGCAGAAGGTGGACCCAGCAGGGCAGACTTCAGTAAGGGACAGAGAGAATGTCCAACTCTGCAAGGTCTTCACCACCAGGCCGAAGCTCAGGCTGAAGGGCAAGAGCCTGGGAAATACAGGTTGCACTGGGAAGATGGCCTCTTCTACAGTGAACCGACCGAGTCTGCACCTGGAGACTACAAGAGGCTTGTAGTACCCCAAGAGAACAGACCACAGTTCTTGCAGTTAGCCCAAGAGATTCCCTTGGCTGGTCACTTGAGTTTCAAGAAGACTAAGGAAAGGCTATCTCTCTACTTCTATTGCCCAAAGATGGGGGCCGAAGTAGAAATACACTGCAGGAGCTGCCACACCAGCCAGACCTCTGGTAAGGTTGGCTCCAAGAATGTGGCACCTTTAGTGCCTCTCCCAGTTGTGGGAGTCCCGCTTGAGAGAGTAGGGATCGACATTGTTGGTCCCCTTGATCCTCCAACCTCCACAGGCAACAGATTTATACTTGTTGTAGTAGACCATGCTACTAGATATCCTGAGGCAATTCCTATGAGGACTGTTACAGCTCCGGCTGTGGCTAAGACCCTCCTTGGTATTTTTACCAGGGTCGGGTTTCCTAAGGAAGTAATCTCTGACAGGGGGTCAAACTTTATGTCCCACTACATGAAGGCCATGTGGAAAACCTGTGGAGTTACTTACAAGTTCTCAACAGCTTACCACCCACAAACCAATGGGTTGGTAGAATGGTTCAACCGAACCATGAAGAGCATGATAGGTGCTTTAGAGGAACCCCTTAAGCGTAAATGGGACCTTCTACTGCCATGCCTTCTCTTTGCTTATAGAGAAGTCCCTCAGGACGGAGTAGGTTATTCTCCCTTCGGACTTCTCTATGGTCATCCCGTCAGAGGTCCATTGGCCCTGATTAAGGAGGGGTTGGAGAGTGCTCCTTCCCCCAAGCCAGTCAGAGTGACTGACTACGTGATAGGTCTCCGGAGGAGAATGTCGCACATGATGACAGAAGCAAGCGATAACTTGAAAGCTGGACAAGCATTGGTCAAGCACTGGCACGATCAAAAGGCTAACATGGTTGAGTTCACTCAAGACCAGCTCGTTCTTGTTATGATCCCAACAAGGCAAAGGGCCTTGCAAGACAAATGGATGGGACCCTTCAGAGTTGTGGGTAAACTCGGAGAGGTCAACCATCTGGTGGACTTGGGCAATCCCAAGGAGGCTCCGACAGTCTTCCACACCAACCGACTCAAAGCGTATGTCTCCCGACCTGATGTAGGAGCGTTGCTTCTAGCATCATCCGAGGAAGAAGAAGAGAGTGAAGCTCTTCCGGATCTGCTCAGAGGCTTACCTTTGGACGAAAAAATTGAAGGAGTAAATCTCTCTTCCAATCTGACACCCGAGCAACAAGAAGAGTGCAAATTCATGTTGAATCAGTTTGCCTCTCTGTTCTCGCTTTCACCAGTCTTGACCCCTTGGGGCCAGCACGACATACTCACTGGTGACTGTCTGCCAGTCAAAAGCAGAGGATACCGAATGTCAGAAAACGTACGAACCCACATCAAAGGTGAGGTCAGCAAGATGCTTGATCTCGGGGTAATAGAGCCCTCTACTAGTCCATGGTCTATTCCAGTTGTGTTAGTACCAAAGGTTGGATCTAAAGAGCTTAGATTCTGCGTGGATTATAGAGCTCTTAATGCAGTCACCAAGACTGATGCCCACCCTTTGCCAAGAACAGATGAGTTGGTGGATAAACTTGGTGCCGCCAAGTTCCTCAGCACATTTGACTTGACGTCAGGCTATTGGCAAATAGCCCTGACAGACCATGCCAAGGAGAAAACGGCATTTTCTACCCCCGTTGGCTTATACCAGTTTAAGGTAATGCCTTTCGGATTGAAGAATGCACCTGCTACGTTTCAATGGATGGTAAATCAGGTTCTGAACGGGATGGAGGACTTCTGCATGGCATACTTGGATGACATAGCAGTGTTCAGCAATTCCTGGGAAGAACATGTAACCCACCTGAGAGATGTTTTGCAGGCTCTTGGACGAGCCAATCTGACCATAAAGGCGAGTAAATGCCAAATCGGACAGAGTAAGGTAGTCTATCTTGGACATGAGGTAGGAGGTGGAGAAATAAGGCCTTTGCTCAGTAAGATTGACGCTGTGCAAAATTGGACAACACCTACTACTCAAACCCAAGTGAGAGCCTCCCTAGGCCTCACTGGGTATTACAGGAATTTCATCGAGAACTATGGGACCATAGCTTCTCCACTGAATGTCATCTCCTCGCCCAAATTTCCTAAAAAGGTTAGATGGAACGAGGAGTGCAATCAGGCTTTTGAAAACCTGAAAAAGGCTCTTTGCCAAGCCCCAGTACTCAGAGCTCCTGATTACCGCCAACACTTCATTGTGCAGACAGATGCCTCAAATGTAGGAATAGGTGCCGTACTCAGTCAAGTGGATGGGAAAGGTAGGGAGCACCCCGTTTGCTTCATCAGCCGCAAGCTGAAGGATCCTGAAACAAGGTGGGCAACAATCGAAGGAGAGTGCTTTGGTATCGTGTGGGCTCTGAAGAAGTTTAGGCCGTACTTGTATGGTTCTACTTTTGTCATTCAGACTGACCACCAACCCTTGAGATGGTTAATGCAAATGAAAGGGGAAAACCCGAAACTATTGAGATGGTCGATCTGCCTGCAAGGGTTCGATTTCACCATTGAGCACAGGTCAGGGTGTCACCACCAAAATGCTGATGGTCTCTCTAGGATGTATGTCATCGACTAGAGGTATGAGATTCATCCAGGAGTGGATTAAATCCTCCTGTCCCTTAGTCTGGGGGGGGGGAAGTGTTAGAGAGAATTCTCTGTTTAGGCTGAATTTCCTAACCTAGTGAGTCCCCCAGCAGCTTTGCTGGATTTCTGGAGTTTGTTTTTTTCCATCCTGCCAAGAGTGAGACTCTTTTTCTCCCACTCTTGGACATGAATGTGTGTAATTCCTTTGAATGTCCATGTGTTCTATGGGCTATGTGGTCTTTTACTCCATAGGGTCTCATATGTTTTACTATGTGTGTTACAACGCACCCTCTGTGCCGTAGCACTGGGGCGTCCTAGCGGACCTCAATCATAGACTCCATACCTGGGGACTGACTATTGTCTCCCCGGGCATGTAAAGTCACCATTGGCTTTACTAGACCTAAATTTACTAACAGAACTACTATTACAAACCATCCTATTGTGGACGTACTAGTAGGAGTAATTCAATTACTCCTGGGTCTGTTATTCGAGGGGGAACTGTCCCGTGCCCCCTCAGCGGGTTTTGGCTGCTGGCAGTGGAATACAACCCTATGGGATTCTTCCCATTGTTGGAGATTGATACTTTTCCTCGTTAATCTCTAACATACCACCTATTTACTTATCTTAAATAAGTCTATCGGATGGTATTTTCTGCCAGAACTCGGTTTGTAAAATGGCATCTGTGTTCGTCTCTGTGACTCCTAAACCAAAGGTTGAGCCCTTTGTTCCACTTTTGGCGGGCTTCTGTACAGAGACCCTCCAAAGTGGTGCCATTCTGTCTGGGTTACCACAGGGGTGCGGGAGGGGGTTTAGGCACCCTGGACCGAGTTGCCTTGCCAACTCCGGTCGCACTCTAGTATGATTGGCCCAAGTGGTGAGCCACCCCGCTCACCACTTAGCGTGTTTTGATTGACAGCTAGGCTGAATGAATGGGGGTTTTCTGCATAAAAGCAGGGCTTTTGGGAGTGGATCTTCAGAAGTCGCCACAGGACCTAAGAATCCGACGAGGGTAAAGCTGAGCCGACCTACAACGACGACGCCTCCGGTGGAGCCCTGCGGAACCGACTCACCACTTCCCGACGACAGAGGAGATCTCCCTGCCGGAGAGTCTCTTCGCCTGACTGGTGGGAACAACCAGTCCCCTTGGCTTTTTCTTCGCTACAGGACGCAGTGGTCAAATTACCCGTGCAGAGCACCTCGGCAACCGGATAGCCACTACCCCTGTACTGCGACCAAAGGGTGGTGCCTTGTGTCGGAGCACTCCGCGGCTGGTCTCTTCCCTGGTGGTGCACCGGACTTCACTTTTCTTCGACAACGAGATCATCTCTACTCTTGGCAAAGACCCGACGTGCATCCACCACCAGGAACAACTGCCCCCGCCGGAGCTGTCTCTCCACAAACAAGGTACCGTGTCCGCCTGGCTTCCCTTTCTGCCGGATAGAGTGAGGTGTCTTAATTCTCGCCTTTCCATTGGGTCGCCTCCAAGCTTTCTTTAACGTGTTGTTCTGAACTGGTCCAATCTTTCCATAACAATTTGCGATAAAGACTCGAAGCGCATTTCCACTGAGACACTTTTTGGGACATATCGCCTTGCCTCTCTACGAGTGGGCCTGGCCTGTGAACTTTGTGATCTGCAGTAGACCCCGCCTTACTTGCCTTGAATTTGTCTGTAAAGTATTGGTACCGAGTTGACTTCATAACCTGCCTTATTTTTTCTCTCCCGTCCTAACGAATACTAGAGTGCCCTCTAGGTTAAAGCATAGACCTCTGTCTGCAAATAAGTGATGCCCGTGAACCTAGACTTGTCGAACTATTGTTAGGGGGATTGATCTTTTTCTTCGTATAGTAATTGTGATTGAAGTTGTTTGCCGTATTAGTGCCAGAGTGGTTTCTATAGATGTGTTGTTATAAATAAATACCTTTATATCTTTACACCGAAGCCTTGTTCCGTGTTTGCTTGTTCTACTGTGTAGATTGCCCTATCGTGTATACTCCACATACTGCCTAACTTCTTGAGGGAAGTCTGACTGCTCAGCCACAGCTACCAAATGAATCTGTGTGGTACCGACTGCTACCAAGTGGGGTTACTGCCAAACACCTGTAGTCCTAAATCTTTTGCAGTGGCCCCAGAGGGAACTGCACAGGTTTCCGCCTAACAAGAGACAGAGACGAATAGAGAGAGGCATAGTGAGAGAGAGACAGAGACAGAGAAATAAATAAAGAGCAGAGAGAGAGAAAGAGAGAGCGGCAGCACAGGGAAAGAAGTTGCATAAATTAATCGATGGCCAGATGTGATATCTACAGTATAAGTAGTGTAAGGCAAGGGCCGATCATGTGCAAGCTTATCTGGGACAACAAGCCTCGACAGCTATGTTTAACCAGCATGATAGCCTTTTATCTGAGAAGTAATTGAGGCTAGGATAAGACCAGGATGCAAGGTCATAGCAAACATTTTGCATTCAAGTGCCTGACTAGGGCAGGTCATTTGAGAGGGTAGCACTGCCGGTGTTGTAATGAATCTGTTATGGCAAAACAGGGGGGTTTCTGGGAGTCTCTCTACCGGACTCAGTTGCAGGGGAGTCTCAACCAGATTTTTCAGCTCACTATCCCTTTCACAGAAGCGAAATATCCACAACATATCAGTCTTTGTCTTGCCCAAGGGCAAGTCCAGCACCGAAATGCTAGGCAATTCTCCTCTGAACAAGAGTACCAACAGCAACCCCAGACACATGTTTCATCAGTGAGGTGGAGCTGTGCCTCTCAAAGAACAGTGATCATGGTGTCCACGTCTGGATTACCCTAGTAACTTAGGGTGAGACCCAAAGTTACTTTTTAATATGCAAAACAGGGAGGTTCTGGGAGTCTATCTATCGGCCTTAGTCGCGGAGGAGTCTCAACTAGATATTTTAGCTCACTATCCCTTTCACATTAGAAAAATATCCACATCATGAATCTGTTATTGCCATCTACACCTGTGCAGGGTTCCATTGGAATGGTGGATTCATTACAACACTGGAACATAGAGTAAAAAGAAGGCATAGTGGACATTTAACAATACATGATGCCACTGGTAGGGATATGCATGTGAACAGAAGGATGCAGCTCTTTTAAAAAGAGCATTTGGCCCTCATCATGCACCCCTATATACATCAAATGCTGGAGGTACAGTGCAGGAGAATTTAATGTGTGCACTGGATTACATTTTAGCAGTGGATTCTTAGAGGGGTTCTCTTTATTGTTGCAGTAGCAGTCCACCTGGCTGAAAGTGGCCCTGTGAATGGATCACATTTTGGACTATTGATTCTTCAAAGCAAATGGGGTCCGAGCGAAACCCATCAGCTGTCAGGCAGATGTCATCACCCCCCTGACCCTCTTGAACATCTTCCTTACTGAAGAGGGGCCTGAAACCCCTTTGTTGGGACTTGTCTACTGCTCCTCGCTGAGTGCCTGAAGACCTAGAGGGAATTGCAATGAAAATAAATACTCTTTAGTCTATGTGGCTCACATCTGGTGTTTGTATAAGGATGTGGATAAGAAATCATATGAAAATGGAGCAGGCCGCTCAAACGGTGACTGTGGAGAGAATGACTCCAGAACTGTGTTGTCAGTGTCAATTCTTACTGGACTGCATGCAGAAAGATACTAAGGAGTGCTATGCTACACATCTTAATTACAGAGCTGCCTAAATCTGTGCGGGAATCAAATGAGGCTGCACTGACATTGGAGACCATGTGGACAGCAAAGGCCACACAATGCAGAGCCTACACATGATCTGGAATAGGGGAAGTTTGCTTTGAAAGAGTTGAAGCCGATATGCCAAAGGATCGCAAGTAGGACCAATGAGACCTCTGCTTGATACGCCCAATTAAGGCCAATGAGAGGGCTGATATACATGCTTGAATTCACAGCTTGTTCTGTGATGCATTACTCAGCATCCATGCTAAAGGGGTCATGCACGGCGGGCTTCACAAAGTATGCCAATTGTGACGAGGAGTAGGAGCGGGCCAGAAGATGTAATAATGACATTCCAGTCATCTTCGATAAAAGAACAGGTCCTGCATGCTGTCAGGGAAATGGGAACCCTTTACTTCCATCTTCTAATACCACTGCAGAAGAGGAGAGCCTCTGTCACATTACAGAAACACTCAGAGAAAGGTGTGAGATATGCATGGATCTTTTAATGGAATGATAGGGTGCTATCCATGTCCTAAGTGGGAGTAGTGGCACAACATGTGGGAGTTTCAGCACAGGAACAAGTAGCACAGGGAATACAGATGATGGTTTGGAAACGTTACAGGAGGACAAGACAGCAAGATGAGGGGGTGTGAAGAACTGGCAATTTTACTATTCAGCTGTCATACACGTCATGACTCCTTGAATCACACGTGTGCTCTCATTAGGATTGATAAGTGATTCCTCTGCCACCTTTTACTTGATATGCTGTTATATTATCCATTCCTGTGCATTTCCTTTGTTTCTTCCTTTCCTGGCTGTTATGGTGTCCTTGTTATATGCAGGGTGTGGTGTAAACAGAAATTCACCATCTGCCATTGAATCTTATGTCCCAAATGGTTAAGATGTCCACCCTTATTATGAGGGCCCTCAGGTCCCTTTATGATTGATTGCACCTCATGCATGTGTTGAGGAGCTATGGACTGGATATTACATGCATTCAAGATACACACCTCCCGAAAACGGACATGGCAAGACTGTTCTAGATTTTTCATGTAGCAATTTTTCACTTATAGTCATAAAAAGAAGAGAGGTGGTGAGTATTTTGTTTTGCTCTGTCCAGTACTTCTCTGGGCCAAGGATGGAGAAATATGGCAACGCTTTACTTTATAGGAGTATTTGGTCTGCCATGATCGGCTGTTGTGATATTATATGTCGCCAATGAAGGTAAAAATAATATTTTAAGGAATTTTCCATCCTGGGGTTTGGTACTATCCCAGAGGGGATGTTAGTTGACAGGAGATTATAGTAAGGTATGTGACAATCCATCTATTAGCCAACTGCCATCATCCGCCCAATTTAGGAGAGCCCTCAAAACCCATCTGTTTGATGGTGGCGGTATGTAGGCTTCTTCCTATCTCTTACCCACTGACCGGACCGTTACTTTAGTGTAATCTTTGCTATGTGTTTTTTGTCTGTACTGTCTGTTTGAGTGCTCGGAGGCCTGTATAATAGAATAGAATAAGACCAACACTGAATGTATGTCTCCTGCTTAGTTCATGACTAAGGCTGAGCGAACAGACACACACGACTGGCGAGTGGTGTGGCTCAAATGTATGTTTAAAAAAAATGAGTGGAGTGAGATCCTAATTGTCAATAAGCCCATTGAAACCAGGCCAGGAGGACAGAACCAGAGTTCTAAATCTTTACAATTTCTTCTGGGTGCTTAAAAGCATCCAACTGGAATTCTGTGCATTTTCAGTGAGGTTGAGACTGTTAAGTCAGTTTGATGGAAGGGAAACACTGATCACTTAGCCTAATAGCATATCTGTGGTGTATTTGCATATAGAAAGTCCGCCTAATAGCATATCTGTGGTGTATTTTCACTTAGAAAGTCTCCTGAATAGCATATCTTGGTGTAATAGCATTTGGTAAACCTGCCTAATAGCATATCTGTGGTCTAATTTGCATTTAGAAGCTTGGCCTAAGAGCATATCTGTGGTGTATTTAGAAGGTTGGCCTAATAGCATATCTGTGGGATAGTTGCACATAGAAGTCTGCCTAATAGCACATCTGTGGTGTAGATGCACATAGAAAATCCACCTAATAGCATATGTGTGGCCTAGTTTGCTTTTAGAAGGTTGGCCTAATAGCATATCGGTGGTATAGTTGCACATAGAAGTCTTCTGAATAGCATATCTGTGATGTAGATGCACATAGAAAATCCGCCTAATAGCATATCTGTGATCGAATCTGCACTTAGATAAGGGATAGTTGCACATAGAAGTCTTCCTAATAGCATATTTGTGGTGTAGATGCACATAGAAAATCCGCCTAATAGCATATCTGTGGCCTAGTTTGCATTTAGAAGGTTGGCCTAATAGCATATCGGTGGTATAGTTGCACATAGAAGTCTTCAGAATAGCATATCTGTGGTGTAGATGCACATAGAAAATCCGCCTAATAGCATATCTGTGGTGTAGATGCACATAGAAAATCCGTGTGGATGTAGATGCACATAGAAAATCTGCCTAATGGCATATCTGTGGTCTAGTTGCATTTAGATAGTCTGCTAATATCATATCTGCGGTCTAGTCTGAATTTAGAAAATCCTCCTAATAGCATATTCTGGGGTGTAGTTGCACATAGAAAATCCGCCTAAAAGCATATCTGTGGTATAATTTCATTCAGAAAATCTCCCTAATACTATATCTGTGGCCTAGTTTGCATTCTGAAAGTCTGCCTAATAACATATTTGTGGTGTAGTTACACTTATAAAATCCGCCTAATAGCATATCTGTAGTGCATCCAGTCTGCCTAATAGCATATCTGAGGTCTAGTCTGCACTCAAAAAGTCCACCTAATAGCATATCTGTGGTCTTGTTTGCATTTAGAAAGTCCACCTAATAGCATATCTGTGGTGAAGTTGCATTTAGAAAATCTGCCTAATAGCATATCTGAGTGCTAGTTGCATTCTGAATCTATAAACAGAAACTGTGATATAGCTGAATTTACAAACAGTGAATAATCCCCCCCTGTGGTATAGTTGAATTGAGAAACTGTGAGGAATCTGACCCTAAAATATAGTGAATTTAGAAACTGTGAATAATCTCACCCTATGGTACAGTTGAACTTAAAAAGCGCAAATAATCGCTGTGGTACACCCATCCATCTAGCTAATCATAGAGAGTGTGTACAACTATCATCCGGTGGTATAGTTGAAGAGGGAAGGTCTGAACAAATTCATCCATCGCCAACTAAAACACAGTTCAAACTAATCCAAACCATGAGTCTACCGAACCCACCAAAGTCTGCCGAAAATAACCCCCTCGCGCTTGCCTCCCTGCCCGGCCTATCGCCGATCCCTTCCTTCCCTTAGCCATCCTGCCCTTCACCACATCCCCTACCCATGCCCTATCCAAACACCAAGCCAGAGGGGCACATTGGTGAGCCTCTGCCCCTCCCATACCCTCCACCCTCCAGCCTACTATCATCAAACCTGCTCCCCCACTCCGCTGACTAATGGCCCGCCTATCCTACCAATCACACTCAGCCCTGCGTCCATCCACCCCTCACTCCCCTTATCAACTTCCACCACCATCCCCCTCCGACCCCACTCCTTCCCATCCCAAAAATCGCACGCCTTGCCCTAGCAAGAACAGTAGCCACTTCCCTTTCCCCCTCCGACCCCCCCACTCTCTCTCACACACCAACCGCAACAAAAACACTGAAGAGAAAACATACTTGGTTTCCCTCAATCTCTCAGTACTCATTGCCACTCCTGTCTCGCCCCTCCTTCTCTTCCTCCCAATCTCAATCATTACCACCCTCCCCCCCTGCCTCTCCCTACCTGAAACACCTCTACCTTGAATTCTCACTGACCACATCCGAATCTCCTAACCCCCCACGCCCCACCTTCAAATCCTCCGACCCAAATCCAATCAACCCCCCACACCCGTCCGAACTGCGCCCCCAAAACCACCACCTCAACCGCCGACCCACTCTTCCCATCGACCATCGAACAACACCACACTCTCCCTCCCCATTTTCCATCATTTCCCCTCCCACCCCCCACCTCTGCAACTCCCTCACCCTCCTGCACCAAAGTAAATTGCATCCTTTTCAATGCCCGATCTGTAGCAAAAAACAGACTCAGCATCTATGACCTCCTCGCCTCTGACAAATCCGACCTAGTCTTTATCACGGAAGCATGGTTCTCTGACGACCTCGTCCCTATAGCCAATGAAGCCTTCCCCCCAAACTACTCCCTCATCCTGCTGAACCGCCCATCTAGAGGAGGAGGAATAGCAATCGCCTTCAAGTCTCACTTCCATGCATCAATCATCAACAACCAGCCATCCATTCCTTCATGCGAATCACTCCTCGTAAAACTATCCCTCCACCTTCGTTCTCCCACAGCTTCCAAATCATCTGCAGACCCCTGGATATGATAGACAATTCTCAAACAACCTCCAACTAAACCATCCCACCCTCGCCCTTCTAGGAGATTTCAACATTTGGCTTGACATCCCCACCAACCTTATGACCCACTCCCTGATTGACGGCCTAGACGCGATTAACATCCATACCCACATAAACGGACCGACTCACTATCAAGGGCACACATTCGATGCAAACTTCAGATCCCATAACCTGATACATCTAAACCCCCCCACCCCTATCATCTGGTCCAATTACTTCATTGTTTCTTTCGCCATTTGCTCACCCAACCCCCACCCCTTACCTGAACCAGAACCTCCCAATCTATGTAAATGCTGGAAGAAACTAAAAATCATTCCCGACCTAGCCGATGCTCTCCTTCAGTCTCCTCCCCCTACCTGCCTACCTAACGAACGCCTAATCTCTGACGCCTTTGACTCATGACTAAACACCTCACTAATCCCACTCACACCCTCTTGCAAACTGTCAGCTCGCCATGGTTGTTTTCCTAGATGGTTCACACCAGAACTGAAGACCACTGAATGACTATACAAATCCCTGGAACGCACATGGCGAAAAGACAAAGCAGCCATTAGCAGATCCACCTTAGCCCGGCACCATCGCCACTTCAAGGCCGAAATCCGGAAAGCCAAAAAATCCCTGAATCCAAAACTATAAAAACCCTAGCAAAGAACTCCACAACATCATCGCCAAATTCACCAAACCATCATGTACCAACACCCTTCCCACCCCCTCTCAATCTCTGTGCGATTCACTCTCTCTACACTTTTACACCACAGCTCTCGAAAGAACAAAGTCTCTAACCAACAAGCTAGCTCTCTTACACCCACGATGCAATCCACCCAACCTACTTGCCATCCCACCGCCTGCAACCACTACCCAACCGACTTTCGACTCCTTCATCCCAATATCAACTGACCAATTTCTCAAACTTCTCTCTGCCTGCAAACCATCCGGCTGCCCACTGGACCCCTGCCCAGCCATGACCCTCAAAGAAATATTTGCATCTACCTGCGCAGGAGAACATGCAAGAACCATCATAAATGACTCCCTCTCCTCGGGGATTTTTCCCGACGCTTTGAAAACTGCTCATGTCAAGCCTCTTCTTAAGAAAAAACCTCCCTCGACCCTCTCGAGCCTAAAAACTACCACCCCATCTCAAACACCAGGTTCCTTGCCAAACTCATTGACCGAACTGCTTACTCCCAACTAAATGCCTTTGTCGAAGCCAACAATCTCGTGGACCCCGCCCAATCTGGTTTCAGAGCCCGACACAAAACCAAAACCACCCTAACCTCAGTGTGGGATGACCTTAAAAACACTGCAGATTCTGTAGGATGTGCCAAGCTAATCCTACTTGACCTATCAGCCACCTTCGACACTATCAACCACTCAATCCTCCTTGACCACCTCCACTCCGCATGAATCCGAGGAAACGCTCTCAAATGTATAGCATCCTTCCTCGACAATAGGGACCAAATAACCCTGCTCTCCACCTATGCTTCCCACAGCTGACCAGTCAACACAGGAGTTCCACAAGGAGCATGACTATCGGCCCTCCTGATTAACCTCTATATGTCCACCCTCCCATGAATAATCCGATTGCACAATATTCTCTGCTACAACTACACCAATGACACATAACTAATCCTAAAACTCCTGAATTCAAAACCGGACTGCCAACCCGACCTTGCTTGCTGCCTCATCGACAAAGATCACTGGATGACCACAAACCACCTCTTGCTAAACCCGTCAAACACTGAAATCATGATATGTGGGAACACCAAACTTCTTCCGCACCCGCTTCCCTGGCCATCTGCCATGGGCAACGCCCTGACCCCCTCAAATTCAGTAAAAAACCTTGGATGCACCTTAGACTCAGACCTGACTCTCTCGCTCCAAGTCAACATCTCCAAGTCCTGCCACTACCACCTTAAAACTCTTAGGTGCATTTTTCCATACCTCTCCTTTCCCAACAGACTCTCCGCATACCACCCCAGCACTCAAAACTCTGCAATGGCTTCCGGTTGCCCAAAGGGTGACCTTCAAAACCCTATGCATCTTTCACCAAGCAATGCATAAAATCAGACCTCAATATCTTCAAGATAAACTAAAACCCTACCATCCTCCACGCACTCTAAGATCAAGCTCTGCCGGCCTCCTAGTCATACCAAAAACCAACTCAATCAGGTTAGGTGGATCATCATTCTCAGCCCAGGCTCCCACTCTGTGGAACACACTTCCACCCCACATCCGACTCACCGAGGACCTCACGGCTTTCCGCAAATTACTGAAATCATGGCTCTTCCCCTAGAATCGACTCTTAACTCAAACTGGACAACAGCAATCAATGACCTTAGCCCAAAGCAGCTTTATCATAAATAAATATCCAGCATCATGATCCGAGCAAAAAATCGAAAACTAATGACCGCTAATGTTAATTAAAACGGATAAACTGAATAGAACAAGTGAGGTAGATGAAAGTAGTGATGTGGATGAAAGGAATAAACTCGATGAAAACAGTGGAGTGGATGAAATTAAAATAAAATGGATGAAATGATCGCGAGAAATTGAAAACTAATGACCGCTAATGTAAATTAAAACATAGATGGCATGGTATGACAGAGTGCAAGGAATGAACAAACGAATGGAATAGATTAATCAAGTGCATGACATGGATGAAGTGCATGGGACCGACGGAGCACATGGGACTGATGGAGCACATGGGACTGATGGAGTGCATGGGACGTATGGAGTGCATGGGACGGATGTAGTGTATGGGACGGATGGAGTGCATGGGACGGATGCAATGCATGGGACGGAGTCTGGAGCAGATGTAGAGTCTGGAGTGGATGTAGAGTGTGGAGCGGACGTAGAGTGTGAAGCGGATGTAGAGTGTGGAGCGGATGAAGAGTGTGGAGCGGATGAAGAGTGTGGAGCGGGTAGAACGGACAGAACGAATGAAGTGTGTAGAGCGGATGAAGTATGTGGTAAAAAAAAGGAACGGACGAAGTGTGTTGAGCAGTCAGAACAGACAAAGTGTGTCATGCGGATGCAACGGACGAAGTATGTCGAACGGGTGGAATGGATGAAACATGTCGAGTATGTTGAGCGGATGATGGACGAACGGATGAAGAATGTAGAACTGACAAAGAGTACGGAACGGATGAAGAGTGTGGAACGGACGAAGAGTATGGAACAGACGAACGGTGTTGAACGGATGGAACAGATGAAATGTGTGGAGCAGATGGAACTAATGAAATGTGTGGAGCGGATGGAACGGACGAAGTGTGTGTAGCGTATGGAACAGACGAAGTGTGTGTAACGTATAGAACTGACGAAGTGTGTGTAGCATATGGAATGGATGAAGTGTCTGTAGCGGATGGAATGGATGAAATGTGTGGAGCTGATGGAACGGATTAAATGTGTGGAGCGGATGAAATATGTGGAGCGGATGGAATGGATGAAAAGTGTGGAGCAGATGGAACGAATCAAAAGTGTCGAGCGGATGAAAAGTGTGGAGTGGATGGAATGGATGAAAAGTGTAGAGAGGATGGAATGGATGAAAAGTGTGGAGCGGATGGAACGGATGAAGTGTGTGGAGCGGATGAAGCGTGTGGAGTGGATGAAGCGTGTGAGGCTGATGGAAGGGATGAAGTGTGTGTGCTGTTGAAGTGTGTGGAACGGATGAAGTGTGTGGAATGGATGGAACGGATGAAGTTCTGGATGGGTGGAACAGATGAAAAGTGTGGAGCGGATGGAGCGGATGAAAGTGTGGAGCTGATGGAACAGATGAAGTGTGGAGCGGATGAAGTGTGTGAGGTGGATGGAACGGATGAAGTGTGTGTGCTGCTGAAGTGTGTGGAGCGGATGAAGTGTGTGGAATGGATGGAACGGATGAAGTGTGTGGAGGGGATGGAACGGATGAAGTATGTGTAGTGCATGGAACACATGAACTGTGTGGAGCGGATGGAATGGATGAAGAGTGTGGAGCGGATGGAACGGATGAAATGTGTGGAGTATGTAGAGCGGAAGAAGAGTGTAGAAACAACGAAGAGTGTAGAAAGGACGAAGATTGTAGAAAGGACGAAGATTGTGGTATGGATGAAGAGTGTGGAATGGATGAAGAGGATGGAACGGATGAAACGTGTGGAACGCATGAAGAGTGTTTAACGCATGAAGAGTGTGGAGCAGATGGAGCGGATGAAGAGTGTGGAGCGGATGGAGCGGATAGCGGATGAAGAGTGTGGAGCAGATGAAGAGTATGTGGATGGAACAGGTCAAGTATGTGGATAGATAGAACGGGCGAATTATGTGGAAGGATGGGTGAAATATGTGGATGAATCCGGAGAAATGGATGGACGAATCAGGAGAAATGGATGGATGAATCGCAAGAACTGGATGGATGAAACAGATGAAGTATGTGGACGGAACGAGTGAAGTATGTGGATGGAACGCGTGAAGTATGTGGATGGAACGGGTGATTTATGTGGACGGAATGGGCGAAGTATGTGGATGGAACAGGTGAAGTATGTGGATGGAACGGGTGAAGTATGTGAATGGAACAGGTGAAGTATGTGGATGGAACGGGTGAAGTATGTGGGTGGAATGCGTGGAGTGGATGGAACGGATGGAGTGGATGGAACGGGTGGAATGGATGGAACAGGTGGAGTGAATGGAATGGGCGAAGTGGATGAAACAAAAGAAGTGTGTGGACGAAACGGGTGAAGTGAGTTGAACGGAGTATGTCAATAGAAATTGATGAAATGGATAGAACCAGTGAAGTGGGTGGAACCAGTGAAGTGTGTGGAACCAGTGAAGTGTGTGGAACCGGTGAAGTGGGTGAAGTGGGTGGAACGGGTGAGGTAGGTGGAACGTGAGAAGTGAGTAGAACGGAAGAAGTATGTGGATGAAAAGGGTGAAGTGGGTGGAACGGATGAAGTAGGTGGATGAACGGATGACGTATGTGGATGAACGGATGACGTATGTGGATGGAACGGGTAAAACTGGGTGTATGAAACGGATCAAGGAGGTGGATGGACGATGCATAGATAACGGATAACGTGGAAATGAGCAGACCGGATGATGATGGGATAACAGGTATAGATCAGGCAAAGTGCATTGATTAGAAGGAACACATATATCTGAGCGAACTGATAGTGTGCTTAGAACTGAGCACGTACATACAACGATGGAATGCACGGAACAGATAGAGGGCACAAAGTGGACACTTACACAAATGATTCGAGAGCATGGAGCGATCTGAAGTGTATAAAATGACCAAAATCCATAGAATGGTTGGAGTGCATAGAATGGTTGCAGCGCATAGAATGGTTGGAGTGCATAGAATGGTTGGAGTGCATAAAACGGAGTGAATGGAATGTTTTTGGAGTGCATGGAACGTTTTTGGAGTGCATGGAACGTTTTCGAGTGCATGTAACAGTTGGAGTGCGCTCGAACTCAAGCACCTAAGGTAAACCACCATGTCACATCTCCATGCGTACTCTCTTCTTTACACCACCACTCAACTAGAACACATCGATACTATGACACCATTCGGTATAGCTGTTCTCATACCATCATTTGCCTCATACTCCCCATCATCCTAACTAAACACAGCTGGCTACACACCCTCCAGCCTAGGCGTTCTCCTCAGGCCTAACACAGCCAGAATCGGTCTGAATAACAACCTGCCAGAACGAACACATACTCTTGATCTCCCAACCACCACACCTACCGCTAAGAAGCAGCTATCACAGGATTACAACACCTGCTGCTCCCATAGCCGGTGCTCACACGCACCTTATGACTCTCTCTCTCTCTCTACTGACTTGAACTTCGGTTCCCAAGGGGGTTCAACCTACCAGCACCTTGAGATCATACTAATGGTACATAAGGCACTATATAAATGCAAAATAACATAACATAACATAACTTCAACAAGTGGCATACGGTTCAAGACTTAAAGGTATCTTGGAAAGAGAAGGTTTCTTAACACATGGTTTCGACTGATGTGGTGAGCTGGTTCGATTGGGACGAACGGCGCACTTTGGTTTGCAGCAGTGAGTGGATTAATGGGACTAGAGACAAGGCTGGTAATCTTGAATTGATGGCTTGAAGTGGACCAAAGGGGTCTGAACAGTGGAGAATTTCAAAGGCAGATATGTTGGTTCTTGTAGCGGCTTGAAAATAACTTGCATCAGCTGTAAAGTGGATGAAAGCAGGACACAGAGCCCAAGAATCCTCCTTTTGATTCTGGATTGGTATGGGATCCTGACTAAGGTATCAGAGGAAAGGTAACTCCTTCCTATGCCCTTCCCAACCAAGAGGGCTGCCAGAGAACACTTGCAGGGGTGCCGTCTTCTGTGGGCAGAGTCCTGGGTACCAGTGTTTCAGAAGCAGGCAGGCAGGCAGGTTACTCCAAATGTTATTCTAAAGTGGGTACGGGTAATGTCTTGTGCTCTTCTTCAGAATCCTCATCTTCACCAGAAACAGCAGAGGATTTTGGGCAGACTGATATCCCAAAAAGGTTCCAGTGAAATCATTCTTCTTTTTGAGTCCAAAGAGGATTAAACCAAGTGAGGGGGGAGGGGTGACTCATTCCCTTATAGTACATTTGTCACAGTAGATTTGCCCATTTTATGGCTCCTCTAAGAGTCCAGTCCCAGTTGATGTTACAGGAATTGTTCCTTCTGATGTCAGCTTCAAGAGGGTCTTATTCACAGGAATTTGACAGGGGACATAGAAGGGAGGCCTAAATATTTTCAAGAGGGTGGGACACATCCTGAGGGACAAACCCTCTCCTATGCTCCACTCCACTTATTCCCCTCTCATTTCTGCCTGATCAAAGAGACTGTAGTTATTATTGCTATGGTGTGATGTCCTTATTCTGCTTTGAAGCACTGCCTTGCACCCAATCTCGTGGGGGTATGTCTGGTTACTGTGGGAAGGTATCAAGCCGTCCCAGAAGAGAACAAAAGTCACCTCCATGCCCAGAAACTTGACATGGGTGACCATAGTTGAGACTGCAATACACAAAGACTTTGACAATTTCATGAGTCACTGGAAACCATTTGATGAAGGAATTGGCATTAGATGGGTTTGCCAGGGTATTTCTGTATTTCCTCAAAGGCCCCTGTAGCAAACCAGATAAATCTTTAGATTTATTTTGACCAAGGAACTGCCACCATGCAGTCGGGGTGCACTTTTTAATGTAATGTCCAATCATGGATGTCCATTTTTAAGGGAAACCCATGGCTGCTGGAATAGTTTGGATTTCAGCAGTCTGTTTCATGAATGTATGTGCTACACTGGGCCTCCCATTTTGTCAGTAGACAGAGTGAAGTAAAGAGAGCAATGTACACTATACTTTTCAGTATGGAGAATTTAGAAAGTGAGGCCTGATTAGCAGAACTCACTTTCCGAGAGTGAAAAACCAGCATCATTTCACATAGTGAAAATAAAAAAAGCTGGGGCTTGCATGCCCACACAAATGGTATTTCTTAACAGAGACTTCTCCACTAGATGCACACCCTCCAACCAGTGACCACAGGAAGGATGGAGCACTGTTCCCACTGACCCAAACAGACTTGTTCAGTGTGCAAACACAGACAAGGACATCATCACCAGCTGGCCTATTCCATATGGGTCTCTAGTCCACAGCTTTAACATCGCTGTCTAACTCCACTTATATACAATTGAAGCAAGGTGGTCACAGGGGAGACATTTTCTAAATATTTCAATCAATTGCTGCATGTTATTTCTTGACTACTTTCAGAAACAAGGCATAATTTACAAAGTTTAAAAAGAAAAGCATATTACATTCAAAGAATCCAGTTAAAAATCATAAAACTAGTATTCAGATATAACATATCTTAATGGTACTCATCCCAAAGAAAAAAGAGAAGCAGATACAACATTACCATCTTAATTTAATCAAACCAGCTTCCAGTAGCAGCAGTTTCCTCACCACTTGAGATACTTTCAAAAAAGTGATCTGCCTCCAACAGCACAAAATTATGTATATATCGCCTCAGCCATATAATTCTAACCACTGCCAGCGCTGTGCAGTTCAAAAGGATTTGCTCTCTGTCCTGGATAACCTCCTCACTTTCACATAATGCCCAACCTTTACTCGTTTCCATACCCAATGATCTGACATGGCAGATATCAATGGTGAGGAGTAAATTAATCCTGTGTCTTAAAAATTGCCCTGCACAATAACTGTTTGTGAATTTCTTCAAATATTTAGGAATGGTTCCCAGAGGTTTATCTAGGGATGATAGACTCTTGTACAGCCTGTACCACCTCATCTTTGTGATTGTGACTATCCAATCATGCCTGATCTCATACATATGGTTAATGAAATGGTTGGTTGACCATTCCATTCTCTTTAGCACTTCATCCGCCCTTTGCTGAAATTGGCCAAAGCGCTCGATGTTGTTCAGTACATTACATCTGCTGGATCTTCATAGGGGGATCCCTTCAATGGGACCAGTAATCTTCTATACACCAAAAGGATTCTAAAGTGCAATAGACAGCTCAGAGAAGTAAGGCACAGCTAAAATCTGAGTGCAGCTGTCAGGACACAGTTGGGTAAGCCAATGGCCCGCTTCCACATCCGGGACCTGTCATAGGCTAAGGCCCTTAATCCATGATTTATTTCTGTGCCGTACAATAAGCAAGGTAACACCCTCATTATATTAAAGGGTATCAATGGAAAATAGAGAAATAATATTACATTTTTATCTTTTTCATCTGGGCAGTGGCTTGAATCGCCTTAGTCATTAAGGAGGCTTTGAGAACACCCACATTGTCAAATGCATCCATTTTAAAAACCCATGTAAATTAGGGTTTGTGCTGGGATTAGTTGCTGATCTCCCACACACCAAGTGTATCCCATTTCGCTTTTTCTATTACTTGTAAATCTAATTACATTCGTTTATCCCCCATTAATGGACAGTTTATTCATTGCAGAGTATTCCATGACAGCATTCAGTTGTTTCTGTAACCCTACCTGGGTCCTGTCCATAAGAATAACATTGTTCGTGTAAGTTAAATAGAGGAAATCCTTGAAGGTGTATCCAAAAATCTGGAGTGGTATTCTCCCTGGTCAGAGAAGTAAAGCTTGAATAGGCAGGGAGCCAATATGCAGCCCTGACGGAGTCCCCTACGAGCCTGGAAGCTTTCTGTCAGTGCACTGTAGAGGAGTACCCCCACCTCAACCACTGCGCCCATATTGCCAATATGTTGGGAGCAAGAGTGTGAAAACCGTGCAGTACCATTGGGAATACCAATACCTAGAACAATCCTGGAAGTAAGGTCCCCATTGAGAAAACTGTATCTGCATACAAGAAAGTATGATGGCCATTGAATAAGATTCCTGAAGAAGCAGAGCATATAAATGGCACAGATGAATGCCGAAGTCACACTGAGTCGCGTTGATGTACATAAGGATGCAGACACAAGAGAATGAAGATATTCTATGAGGCATCAAGAAATTATCAAAGATAAGTGATATCTTGGGATCAAGGTGAATACATTTATGCTAAAGAACTGATGAAAATATTAAGTCATTTTACACTTGTACAGATGCAAAGAAACGCAAGTAGACAAAGTAATCCTGAGGCTAGCTTTATAGTGAATAGATTGAGGCAAGCACCAACGTATATATATGTATATGGACAAGTAAAGGATGGATGTTTCCACTACGTATTACAGCAGTGCTGGACTTCTGAAAGAAGGCCTTATTTCTAGTGTGTCGCAGTTAACAAAAACTGTATTAGCAAAGTGGATTTCGAGAAGGCGAGTTTGGATGAGCCAAAGAAGCCATGGTCTTATCAGGCTAAAGTTAATTAACATTGGATACAAATCGTGTGAAAGAACAAAACTCCTGTTCAGAAGGCTCGAACAGAACAAGGAAGACGTCAGAGGTTTATTAAATAATAGTATTTTAAAGACACTAGAAGCTCAATTCCATGGTCTTCAGTCACGTGGAAGGATGAAGCTGGACGAGCAAGATGCTCACACCTATGCATGAGGGCAGAGCGTACCTTCACTCCCTTAAATTCTCCACAGCACAGAACAAACTCAAGGTTGGGCTTCAAAGCCTCATTGACTGCAGACCACTGAGGTGAGGATGGATGATTATGTTAATTGGTGGGAAGCTATGGTTCAAGAAGAGCTCACCCGCACCTGGAAGGCCAGCCTGCGTGCTGCTCACATAGATGGAAAAGTACTGACGAAGGTTAGAGTGCCAACCAATTGTAGGGGGCCACGTAATTAAGGGTCCTGTAGTTTGTGTAACCAATGGAATGTCGTACATTTAGTGCCATTCATAGTGGTCATTTTCAGGGGAGGGCTTAGATGTCTCACCTGATGTTAAGTAACCAATCGCATATTCACACTTTTTTAGACTAGTATGGATCATATACTTAGATGTTCACCCTGAGCCTATCACAGTGACTCGTAGGTTTTTGTAGTTTGCCACATAGGATGACATTGGTAGTTACGTAGGTAGACCTCAATGATGATGAGTTTTTAGTATATAAGCTCTGTTTTCTCTATAAGATGTGTTGAGTAAGAGGATCGGGCGAATTCGTTGATGTTCGTTGTACTCCCTGTTTTAGATAATTGCTATTAAAACAGTTATCCTTTTGCCACCATTTCGATTATTGATGTATGAATAAAGATCTGCATCCCCATCCATCTCCAGGGTATTCCTACTCATCTTAAAGGGCTGGGTTATTCAGTTCACATGGTAGCGGAGAAGATGGTTAAAAATCCATCGACATAAGTAAACTTTGGAGTCCCAGAAATATCACACAACCTCTGCCATTCGGCTAACAGGACGTAAAGCTCCCCGTAGATAGTGGTCTAGTTTAAGTTGCTAAGTCTTGCAAGCACAGTGTGACGGGTCCCCCCGGTTTCAGAGGAATCCCCTCTCACGGTCTACGAGAAGCTGAATGAACAGCAAGTTGAAGAGGCGGTGAAAGAGGCGTACAATCCCGAGATTTGGAAGACGAACATGAGAATGGTGAGTAAAAAATGAGGGAGGTGGCAACACGGTGTGTGGGTGATGAGTGAAAAGAAGTGATAAGGGAAAACGAGTAACGGAGGGAGGCTGGGGTAAACATAACTTGCGAATAAAAGTGTTGAGTATTAAGTAGAAATTGACTGGTGAAAGGTCAAGCAGTTGAGTTATTGAGTAGAAATTGACTTGTGTGAGGCCAACCAATAAAGAGGTATCGTGAGGAGAGATCACGATAAAAGAGTATGCCCTGTGACCTGCGTTTTAAAGAATGTAACAGAAGAAATCTTAACCTAAAATCCCATAGTGGAAGACGTAGGAGACGAGTTTGGTTAAAGGCGTAACTTAAAGAGTTTGATTTAAACTCTGTATGGAGTATTGATTTAGAGGGTAGGACTGGTCTTAGAGAAAAGACAAAATGAGAAATATATGTGACTGGCTAAGTATGTCTGTTTGTTTGTTTTGTTTTATGTATTTATGTATTGGTGATGAGGTAACAGTTAAAAGCAATCGATAAAAAAAGGAGAAACACGAGGTTGGAAAATGTAATTGTTTGTTTAAATTGGAGTTGATGTTAAATTGAAGTTGATGATGGTTTTTAATCAAGATTAAAGTAGAAAACATGATTTAAAAGGATTGGAGCCTGCAATGATAAATAATAATAATAATTTGGCATTTATATAGCACTACGAACCCTCAGGTATCTGAGCGCTGCTTATTATTACCCACAAGAAGGATGAAAGGCTGAGTTTGGCCCCACCGGGATTTGAACCTGCGTGAGCAGGCTCTGCACGGATGTCAAAGCAAGCGCTCTACTCGCTGTGCCACTTGACCGACATTGCTTCATTGATTGCTGCACGCTCATATTATATTATTTTTCGGAAACTTACCTTTTTTGAATCTGTGACAAAAGCAAGTGCGTATTAACGGTCAAAGAGTGACAGTCAAAAGGATGTTACTCAATTGCAATTGCTCAATTGCAATTGCCGAAACAGGCACCTAAGCTTAGACAGTATAGTGCGGAATTGGTTAAAGAAACTGCAGACAACATTTTCATGCCGTGGCCACAAGGAGGGTCACTATCGAAGGCAGTCCTACAGCATATGATGACATATTTGCATGCAGCATATACGGCAAAAAAGCTAAAGCTAAACAAGCGACTAGCGAGCTTTGTAAAATGTACCAGGAGGAGAAAGACGAGCGGCCTCCTGTAGATTGGATCCTCAATGTATGCAAAGAGGGGGGTGAGGAGCCTGTGCTCCCCCCACCCTTTTTGAAGTTTGAAGTAAACGACGAAAGTAAGAAAGACGATGGATTGTACCCATTGAGGGAGCTTAAAGTAGCAGCAGGGCATAGCAACCCGGCATATGAGTCGCATGCACAAAGCAGTGACGAGGGTCTGGAGAAAAATAGTAAGAAGGATGTAATCTTTAAGGTCTGAGCAAGCACATCCTTGGATGTAGGAAGAGAAATAACGTGATGGAAGGGGAAAGAGATAAGACTGATGAGTTTGCACTTATACAGAATTAATGGATGGGTGGTCAGATATTGCTAAAACTCAATCTTAAAGGCATCAAGGATGTTAGGCAGAGAGAGATCAAGATGAGCAAGATCAAAAGGATGAAGAAAGGGAGGAAAGATTGAAAGAAGAAGTAGCAAAAAGGAAAGATGGACAAAGATGGGAGCAGTTATATCAAGATGAACAATTGAAAAAACAGGAAAGAGCAGAAGAACAAAGAAGAAAAGATAACAGACAAAGAGCAATCGATGAGCAGGAAAGGCTAGAAAGAAAACGATTAGAAGAGGAGGAACAGAAATGAAGGGATAAGAGAATACAAAAACGAAAGGATGAGGAGACATGAAGGGCAAACGAAAAAAGGATACGAAGAAAAAAGAGGAAGACAGGGTGAGAGAGGAAGCAAGAAAGCGGAGAGAGCTTGATGATGATATAGAACAAAAAAGAAGGCAGAGAGCACACGATCTTGATCATCTGGAGAAGGAAGTAAGGAATCCTGATCCAGAAGTAGCATGGGAGGACATAGAGGATTCTTCCCAGAATATGAATCGTTGCCAGGTCAATCTAGAGTGAATCTAGAAGATGAGTTTGACTCTTGAAGCATAGGGGAAGCGATCGATAAAGTTTATCATGACCTGAGAGCCCAGAAAGAATTTAAGGGTAAGGGAAAAAATGATCGACTCGAGAGTACATAGCTGTACGATACAGAATGAGCCTCATGTAGTACGAGGCCCAAGGATATGTCTTTAGATAGACTGAATCTAAATAGAGATGAAGAGGAGAGAAGTTGTATGAGTTGGGCACAGGAGATGTCAGACGAAGACAGAGATATCTTCCCTGGAGAAGAAAGGGGTGACACATGTGACCCAGAGGGATGTTTTTCAATGGATAAAGAAGTGAGATGGTCAGATTTAGACACATCTGTACCTCGGGTGTCAGAATCATTGATACAGTAAGTGCGACTTAAAGGGAAACCCCATGGTGAGATGGGGGATCGACACCTTATGTGAGTAAATTAAGGTCGCTGCCAGGAAGAAGGTGGTGCGGGAATATTTTCCCTGCTGTGGATAGGCAAACGATGATAAATGAGAGTGAGTTTGGGGCTTCACAGTTTCTCTTGATTGAGAAAGGGAGAGTCTGCCACAGTATATACCTTGGCCCCAGATGGACAAAGATAACCTAAGGTGCAAACTCCCGAGTTTGACTTCTGGCACTGGGAAATGGATACATGAATTAGAGGAGATGACAGGAGGAAATACATTAGCAGATTAATCAGCTTCCGGTCCTGGCTGCCATAGGCTCACGAACAGTGGTGCCATTGGAACACAGGACCTGTCGAGTCTGTGAGTGTGAAGGAGCCTTGGAATCAACCAGACAAGTTTTTACGCTATGCCCCAAACTAGGCCCAATGCATATGAGTTTGTTTGGGAAATGGGTCCACCGATATCAGGCAATAACTGGGGAGCCGTTCTGGGACCTATGTCTAAACTCTGAATCTGTGGCACTTCAGCTCGCTCTGTTTAGGATGTGGACTCATATTAAGTCTCTTTTCCCTCCCGAAGAAAGCACTTAAAGCCTGTGTTGGGCAATCTGAATTTCAGATAAACTTACACAGGTGTCATTTGCTTCTGCTCCACTCTAGCAGGTGGGCTTTTGTAACTCTGTCATTTTGTACTTGGTAGTGAGGCTGCTTTTGTGTATCATAGTATCATGTGGTCTGAATTCTGCCTATGTGGTCCGTACCGTGTCTAGATTGTCTATATTTACCATACGATATGCCACATAATGAAGCTTTTTATGTTATGTTTTATATATGTTCTTATGTCTGATCTTATGATTATGTTTGTGTAAAGTCCACATTTTGGATTACATCACAATAAAGTAATTATTATTATTAGCTATAGGGGACATTAAGGGTCTCCTGATTGCCATTCTTGGAGAGAGAGCTGATGATGTTTGGTCTAGAGCAGGGTATGCTGGTGTTCCTACGATTAACACTGCTCATGACGGAGCACCGTTCAATAACTGCAAAGCAGCAGACTCGACAGCACTTAGAGTACTATATCCGAACACATAAGATATGGGAGCTATAATGACGAAAAAACTGAAGGAAGGAGATGATCCGCTTGTTTATATTCAGAATTTCCAGGAACAGTGGGCCTTGGAGACACTTGAGGCTTGGGGAAAATCTATACCCGTGTTCTATCATATATTATGCCAAGGGCTACCAGATCAAGTACAAAGGCAGCTCAAGAAGTTAGTGGGTAACCATGGTCAGAAATTCAGCTGACCATTACGCATTATTGCAGACTCTTGCAAGAAAAGAATCTAAAAAAAGATGACATCCGGAAAGGCAAAGGGGCAAAGTTAGTACAGAAGAAGCTATCCAAGTATGTCATTGAAGGGGCAATGATAACTAGTGGAGATTGATCGAATTCACAGCAAATAGTAAACATGCAGCAGATGAATAATCAAAGGCAGTTTGATCAGGGCAATAATGGATTTGCTCCACGAGGAAGAGGAGGATTTCGAGGAAGAAATGTTCAAAATAGTCAGGGGAACTTTCAGAATAATCAAGGGAGGTTTCAAAACATGCAGCATGACAATCAAGATATACAGGATGGGCAGAATAGGAGATTTCTGCCTCCTGTATGTTGGATATGTGGAATGACAGGGCATTTTGCTTGTATGTGTAGTCAAGGGTTTGGCCAGAATGGGCAGTTTTCAAGACATCAAATCCGCCTACATATTCACAGCAGGATGGAGATTGGTTTGCTCAGAATCAAACAGTGCAACAGGCACAAGCGGTGAGAGTGCAGCAAGGATTGCCAACACACCAAGCTCTAGTGAATCCGCTGCAAGTGCAGTAGCAGCATTGACCTATGCAGATACAGCAAAATACAAGCACAGGACAGTTAATGACTGTTAGGATAGGGGGTGTCACTGTAGAGGGAGGTAATCCTTTTACAGGTACAGGAATGAGGCTGTATCCACAATAGGACAGCTCACTGGGAGACTTGATGTGTTCAATAGTATCTGTGATGCTGAATCCTCACGAGGCACCGAGGGTAAACATCAGTATAGGAAGCAAACGTTTTTCGTTTTTAGTAGACACAGGTGCAACACACTTGTGTATACGAGAGGGGACATTTTCATTGTCTGGCAATGCCATGAATACTCAACGTTTCACATGAGCTACAAGTAGAGTTCCTTTTACTGAAGAATTACCAGTCTCTATAGGAGAGTGTGACATGTTGGTGCCACTGCTATATTCAAGGCAGACATCTGTCAATATATTAGGTCAAGATTTAATGACCAAGTTGAATATTACAATTTTGTTTACTGATGAAGGCATAGTGTGTCAAACACCAGGAATGCATTATTTAAAAGTGAGTGAATTTATTGTGGCATTTACAGGACAAATGGCCATGAAAGCAGTTCTATTGGAACCTGAAGTTTTTTTTTATGGAGTATGTATTTTGTTGACATGGTTACCAGGCCTAATAGGCAGAACTATGAGAATACCTGATGAGTTTTTATTTAGACCAAGGATACCTATGCTTGAAGAAGAGGAACAAGTTTTTCCCTTAGAATTCAAGTGCGAGGAGAGCTAGATCTGCTTGATGGAACTGACAATGAAGGTAGACGATGGTGCACAGTAATCACCATCAGGGAGGGTTATAGATTAAATGACATCACTGATGAGGATCTGTTTGGAGATCATCCATCTGATGAAGAAGTGGTGTTTGAAATGACCATTACTTATTGGGTAAAAGCAATCAAGCGAGAAGTTCCTCAGAAAATGATAATATAAAAGCATCCTGAGTATTTTGATGGAGACGTGGCAAAAGTGCCAATTTCATTATGAACCAGAGGCCCCTAAAACGTAGGCCTGTTGAAGGGAGTTGGAGAAGTGAAGATTAAATTTAAACCAGGAGCAATTTTACCTCGCGCACAACAGTATCCTATGTCCGAGAGGCAGATGAAGGCATTTTTAAGACAATATCCGCCATGATGTATCAAGGCATCTTGGTGATGTCAGAGTCACTGTGTAATACTGCGATTTATCCTGTGAAGAAAGGGAAACGGGGGTCGTGGAGGCTAATCCAAGACCTTTGCCAGATTAACCAGATTGTAGAGGCCGAGTTCCCTCTAGTTCCTAATCCTGCGACAATCTTATGTAATATACCTGTTGATGCACGATATTTTTCTGTGATTGACTTGAAAAATGCATTTTTCTCAATCCCATTGCACAAAGACTTGCAAGATTTAACCTTGTTTACTTTTAGACAGACTGAGTTAACAAGTACTCAGTTGCCCCAGGGGTATTGTGAGTCTCCATCTTTTTTCAATAGAGTCCTTGGGATGGATTTGAGTAATATTGATCTAGAAAGTGTTGTTTTGCAATACGTAGATGACTTTTTAGTTTCCAGCACTTCAGAGGAAGAGTGCAGACACAATTCTATTCAGCTGATGATTACATTTGCTGATAAAGAGTATAACGTTGACAAAGATAAACTGCAGTATTGACAACAAAAAGTGTTGTATATAAGACAGTTGATCTCACGTGAAGGAAAGAAGGTTACTCCTGAAAGAGCTGAGACTTTTTTGAAAACCACAAAGCCACACACGATAAAGCACATGCAAAGATTTCTGGGACTATGTAACTATGTTAGGGCATGGGTCTTTGACTACAGGTAATATATAAAACCTTTATGACAAGCTCTGAAGAAAGCACTGGCAATGCAGGAAAAAATTGTCTGGACTGAGGAGATGGAACAAGGGTTTGATGAATTTAAAAAGGCAATTTGCACAGCTCCAGTTTTAGGGATTCCTAATTATGCTGAGGATTTTTTTTTATTCTCGCATCCAGATGTACTGTTATGACAGCAGTCCTTACACAGGGAGCCACCTTAGGGTACAAGCCCCTTGCATGTTACAGTGGGATTCTAGACCCAGTAATGAGAGGTCAATTTCCGTGTGAGCAATCTTTGGCAGCCGCTGCGTTCACCATTGAGAAGGCTGCAAACATAGTGATGGGATGCTCCCTGACTTTATTCGTTGAGCATGCATTATTTGCCATTTTGGAGAAACCTACGAGGTAGTCATATCGAATCCAGCAATTAAAGTAGTTCGATGCAGAATAGTGAATCCTGCCATGTTTGTAGCAGGACTGCTGGCAGAGGTTGAGCGTGTGCATGACTGTTCGAACTATGAAGAGTTGTATGATGAAATCCCTAGGACAAAAGAAAATGCTTTGGCAAGTGGAGAAATTGTTTTTATTGACGGTTCTTCAAGCATCAATCAAAATGATGGACAAAGCTATACAGGTGTGCTGTGGTAAAACACACGGCCAATGGAAAGTTTAAAAATTTGGTGAGTGCACGATTACCGTCTCACTATTCAGCACAAACTGCAGAGTTAGTGGCGCTGATATTCGCACTCGAGAATCTTGCAGACCAGGAAATAACAATGTACAGTGACTCCGCCTATGTGACGTCAACGGTGCACACAGGGCTAGCATGTTGGAAAATGAGGGGCTACCGCCGAGCGGATGGCACTCCAAAGCAACATGCAGCCTTATTGGATAGGCTTATTAAGGCACTACAAGATCCAGTAGCCATCGCAGTCGTTAAATGCGCAGCGCATACTAAAAAGGCAGACTTAATCTCACGTGGAAATCAAGCAGCAGACGATGGAGCCAAACACAACACATGTTCAGAAATCATTATGTCATTTGATACGCCTAATGTAAATGAAAAAATGGTAGTAATGATGAGCGTGTCTGAATGCTATAGTAATATTTCGAAGACAGAATTAATAGAGATCCCAGGGGAAGCACCTCAAGATGAGAAGGATCTGTGGACGTGAAGAGGGTGTTCTTTAAACCCTTCTGAAGCGCTGTGGTGACAAGACAGCACTGGTAAACCGGTGATGCCTGTAGCCTTATTAAGGGTGGCGCTGGAACAGCTACACTACCCTGTGCATACAACTAGAGACACCCTTGCTGCAACTATTGCAGAGGATTGTTTCATACCAAACTTGTTAGAACACGTTGCATTCTATGTAGCGAATTGCATCGTTTGTCAAAAGCTCACCGCTGGGCACACACTGCACACAGTTAGGGTAGTTATCCTTAGACCCAATGGCCCCTTTCAGCATTTGCACATCAACTATGCCGATATGTTGCAAGTATGCAATGGATATAAATACATGATTGTAGTAGTTTGTCCCTTTTCAAGGTGAATTGAGGCTGGTCCGTGTAGACACCCAGACTCTACCTGTGCAGCAAAGTTCTTAGTATGAGAAGTGTTTCCTAGGTGGGGAATATGTGAATAATTAAGATCAGATAATGGTCCTCATTTTAGAAACCAGACCTTTGAACAGATTATCTTGTTGCTTGGTATAAAGCACAAGTTTTCATGGCTTATCATCTGCAAGGAAATGGGTTCTGTGAGAGGATCAACGGCTTGCTTAAAGAAAGAATAGCCAAGTTGAAGCTTACCTTGAAGAAAGGGTGGCTGCATTGCCTACCACTGGCATTATATGCATTAAGGAACCAACCAGGTTCGGACCACAATCTGACCCCCCCATAAAAAAGTGACAGTGAGGCACATGTGGACACCCCTCATACCTTTATCCAGAGTTAGAAGTGATGCCCAGCCAACGTCAGAATTGTTAGGAATGGAGCTATGTGATTATCTTATTTGTATGACTTCAAGTATCTCTGTCATTTCAGGTCAGCTACGGCGAAAAATATGTGGGGCAGTACAGAACACAGAAGGAGATGCTTTAACAAGTGTACTTGAAAAACTTTGTGTTCCCAAATTATTCCCCGGTGATGCAGTCCTAATCCACAATTGTACAAGAAAGAAATGGTGACGAACCCCGCTTCAACGGTCCTTTCATTGTAGAGGACGTCACGCCATCTGCAGTCAAGGTGCAAGGCAGATGTTCTTGGACTTTCCTGCGAGGCGTAAACATTTATGCTGGAGGGACCCCTTTAGCCCCACACCCTATGGAAGCAAGCATCAGGTAAGAACCTCAGCACGTGCATACTAGGTATATGAGAAGGAAGAAGGACGCAGAAGCTGCCGAGTAAAGACAAAGTGGTCATTGGACTGTGGCTTATTTCGAATACTCTTTTCAGTCAGTTGGGAAAGAGTTAAGGGAGGATTTTTGGTCGTAAAGCCACAGGAGTTTGTTGACTTTGGACTGAGGCATGCTTAAGCCTTGATAAGAAGAAAATATGTCAGATTTCAATTTATTTCTGACAATTGGAAGAGGGTACAGTACTCTGATTCATTTCTCACTGAGTTTCTGTTTGGATTTGCCCATGCTGGTACCCAATGACAATGTTTCATGGATCATATTCGAAGTTTTCCTTTTTGTGTTGCGCACATATCCTGCACTTGTGGGGAGAACTACTAGCGTTTATGTTTTCCTGCAGGATCCTAAAAATGGTCCGATCATAAGAAGATTGCTTACATTGATCGTTGAGCAAGTTTTGCAGCTTCCTGAGTACAGTGGGGAAAGTGAAAATGCCCCTATCAGCTGATAATGCTCACAGACTGATCAGTTTGGTCTTCTACTATCTGAATGAAGCATGTCCGCAGCTTGTTAATAGAAACACTGATGTTTGAACCTTCCTCAGAGACCCCGAGAAATAATGCAGCATTGAATGAGATTTTGAGAGACATCATAGTGCAAGTAAATACTTATTCCGAGTGAACTGTGAGATTGGAGTCAAACTTTCCTTCGAGGGACAGATCAAAGGATTGCTGGTCAGAAAGAAAACTTTTTATGTTTCATGCTGAAAGAAGTTCATCATGTTATCTGGTGAAAAGCCAATTTGTGGAATCCATTGGGAGTTAATTTTCATCGCCCAGTGAACAGTCAGCAGATCATGAACATGTATTGAATAAAGAGCCAGCAGCTTCCAGAAATAGTACATAATGTTGCCATATTAAAGTTTTATTTTTCCTTCCTTATAAAATAAAAATGGACAGCATTAGTAGCAATATCATCATGCCATATCCTGAGAGACGTCCTCGTTACGTACAAAGTCAATTCTGCAAATACTCCTACTTTTGTATTATTTATGCTTGCATTTTGTTCATAATAATACTGCTCTCACTCACAGTGCGCACATCATATTTAATAAATGTACATGGAGCAAAGACTCCTGTGGATCTTCCTGAGCAGAAGGAAGGTACAATTGCGGCAACTACTAGGCATCCAAGACCCTATGTAGTTATCCCTGTTTTAAATAACAATGAAAAATTACCTAAGACTGAGGTAAATGTCACTGACAGTCATTCACATGCTAAAAGTGTCTTCGAGATAATTTTTGGACACCAAAAACGGATTTTACAAAAGAGTGAACCTACACAGGTAATGCATGGAAACACACCTAGTCCACTGATGAGTGTTCCTATGATTGGTCCAGTTAGAAGAAACTATTCTGATATACTGCTTGAAATAATAGTAGAAGGTCATAAGAGAGGGATCAGACCTAAGAGGGATACCAGAGACGACTCTGAACTAAATGATTACCTGGACAGTACAGCACACTTGGGAAACAACATATGGTACAAACATATGAGGGAAGGGGGAAGAAGAACCTCAAAGGAGGAATGCTTTGTGTGTGCACTCCTACCTTATAGCATGGGGAAGTCCAAGATCTTCATAGTCATTGAATTAGATGTCCAGACAGCACATTGTCTTTCCAACATAGCACTTTGCTGAACAAGAGTTTATGGGTCGAGATGCCTATCTCAAATGAGCAACTGAATGGACAGATCAGATGAAGATGATTATGTGCAAGAAAAAAAGACAAGAGACAGAGAACATACCAAGAATCATGTGATCAGATATGAGAAACCTGGAGTGAAAGGAGCTGGAATAAGATGGGAGGTGAATAAAAAACTTGACAGTCCAGAGAAAACTAAAAGAAAATCCAGCATTGGAAGATTAGAGGCCAGATGCAGATTTGGGGGTCAGTGTTATCACCAGATGGCTGGGAAGAAGGAGTGGTTATCTGCAGAGCATGGATGGTGTATGATCGTCCTGAACCGACTCTTTGGAATGCACAGGTGCTATGCAAGCCTTTATGGAAAAATATTGCCAAGTTACTGACCTGGGTTGAAGATAGAGGAGGACCCTTGCGGATAGTACCTTTGGAGTAAACAAAGATGTGCTTTAGAAACAATGGCACCAGAAAAGTTGGAGAAAATCAGAACTGTGGCAGAATCTTTGATGCACCAAGAATGAGTATTGGAACGGCAGTGATCATGGATCATTATTGGGCGTGTGGAGCCAGAGTTTATATGAGATTGCCTGCAGACTGGGGAGGAACTTGCTCCATAGAGAACGTCCATGTTCCAGCAGTGGTGATTCCGAAAAGTGACCTGAATCTTGACAGTTTTCCAAAAGCAGATGCTCACCTGAGGAAGAAGAGATCTGTGGGGCTGATGAGATGAATGAAGAGAACTATTTCCCTGCAAAATCCATAGAGGCTTTTGATTCTATCCCATATGTGCACAGATTATTCAGCCAGACCTCGTCAGTTTTCACAATGATCTTCATGCTGAGAATCCAGGTTGGAGCAAATACCAAGTGGCTACAGATTACAAGATGGGAATTGCTGCAGACAATCAACACAACGATAAAGGGATTCAATGCAGTCAGAGAAGAGATGAGAGCCACACAATTGTTGACCCTTCAGAATAGATATGTCTTGGACCTGATCACAGCCATGGTTGGAGGTGTTTGTGCAAAAATCAGAGAATCATGTTGCACATTCATACCTTCTCACAATGATGAGAATGGAACCTTGACGGAGGCCATAGGTATACTGACGAAGCTCCACGGGCAGATGATAGACGAGGTAGAGGATATTGCTGATGACAGTTGGTTTGAATCGCTCTTTTTGTGGGTTCCACCATGGATGGCAGGCATTTTTTTAAATTTCTTGGAGCCCTGATAATAATGCTAATGTTTGGATTCTGTGTGATCAAGATAATAATCGCTCAATGCAAGAAAACTGCAAAGAAAGCCGTGGGGATGAAAATCATGAGTGATGTTGAATCAGGATGGAAGTCTAAATATTTAACAGATGATGAAATCAGAGACTTTGTGAAGGCCAGTATCCATGCACCAGAGGGAACGAAGTTCCTGTATCCAAAGAATCATAAGAAATATGTGCGAAGATGGATTTATTGCAGTCCAAGTGGACAGTGCAGACTCATGACATGGAACAAAGATGAGCATGTCAAATCAGCAGGATGCCTGAAGGGAGTCATAAAGATATGGATCCCAAAGAAACTCATCTTCAGACCAAGATGTCTGGATGTGAAGGGTGATGAGAGAGTGGTCGATGGATCGCCCAGAGGGGGGAGTGTAGAGGAGGAGCCAAGTACCCCACCTCAACCACTTCACCCATATTGCCAATACGTTGGGAGCAAGAGTGTGAAAACCGTGCAGTACCGTTGGAAATACCAATACCTAGGAGAATCCTGGAAGTAAGGTTCCCATTGAAAAAACCGTACCTGAATACAAGAAAGTATGATGGACATTTGAATAAGATTCGTGAAGAAGCAGAGCAAATAAATGGCACAGATGAATGGTGACGTCACACTGAGTCGAATTGATGTACATAAGGATGCAGACACAAGAGAATTAAGATATTCTATAACGCATCAAGAAAGTATCAAAGATAAGTGACATTTTGGGATCAAGGTGAAGAAACTTAAGCCACAGAACTGATACAAATATTAAGTCATTTTACACATGTACATATGCAAAAGAAACGCAAGTAGACAAAGTAATACTGAGGCTAGCTTTATAGTGAGTAGATTGTGGCACTCGCCAACGTATACATATGTATATGGACAAGTAAAGGATGGATTTTTCCACTACGTATTATAGCAGTGCTGGACTTTTGAAAGAAGCCCTTATTTCTAGTGTGTCACAGTTGACGAAAACTGTATTAGCAAAGTGGATCTCGAGAAGGTGAGTTTGGATGAGCCAAAGAAGCCAAGGTCTTATCAGGCTAAAGTTAATTAACATTGGATACAAATCGTGTGAAAGAACAAAGCTCCTGTTCAGAAGGCTCGAACAGAACGAGGAAGACATCAGAGGTTTATTAAATAATAGTATTTTAAAGACACAAGAAGCTGAATTACATGGTCTTCAGTCACGTGGAAGGATGAAGTTGGACGAGCAAGATGCTCACACCTACGCATGAGGGCAGAGCGTGCCTTCACTCCATTACATTCTCCACAGCACAGAACAAACTCAAAGTCCAGCTTCAAAGCTTAATTAACTGCAGACCACTGAGGTGATGATGGATATTTATGTTAATTGGTGTGAAGCAATGGTTCAAGACGAGCTCACCCGCACCTGGAAGTCCAGCCTGCGTGCTGCTCATGTAGATGGAAAAGTACTGACAAAGGTTAAAGTGCCAACCAATTGTAGGGGACCGCGTAATTTAGGGTCCTATAGTTTGTGTAACCAATGGAATGTCGTACATTTAGTGATGTTCGTAGTGGTCATTTTAAGAGGTGGGCTTAATTGTCTCACCTGATTTTAAGTAACCAATCACATATTCACACTTGTTTAGACTAGTATGGATTGTATACTTAGATGGTCACTCAGAGCCTATCACAGTGACTTGTAGGTTTTTGTAGTTACGTAGGTCAATGTCAATGATGATGAGTTTTTAGTATATAAGCTCAGTTTTTATAAGATGTTTTGAGTAAGAGGATCGGGCAAATTCCTTGATGTTTGTTGTTCTCCCTGTTTCAGATAATTGATATTAAAACAGTTATCCTTTTGCCAAACTTCCTGAGTCGTTTAGATTATTGATGTATGAATACAAATCTGCATCCCCATCCATCTCCAGGGTATTGCTACTCATCTGAAAGGGCTGCGTTATCACGCTGCCCATTCAGGCATACGTGTAGAAGATTATGATCATGAAAGAAGTATATGAGGATAGATAGTAAATGCGCAGGTATCTGCACCATAATATGTTTCGGTTGACACAATCGAAAGCCTGAGTGTAGTCGATTGCAGCCATATAGAGTGACACAATTCGCTCTGACTAAAATCTGCCAAACCTAAATAATAAGATGCCCACGGGTGAGTCCTTAATTTAGAGTTTCTTCCACACTGAACAAATGAAATCAGGGAAAGCTTGGCTGTAATCATAGTCCACACTGAGGTCACTCAGCTTTCATCCTTCCTAGGATAATACCATTTTAACTTTTAAAATCAGAATACTAAGAACATGAGGTAAAGGGGGGAAGTCAGTTGACTTTTTTTTAATCCAGCCAATCACTGGATTTACTTTTTTATACGGCCACTCACAGGATTTAGTCTCTAATTCAGCCTGTCCCTGTATGTACTCCTAATCGAGCAAACCCCTGGATTTACTTTCTAATTCAGCAAATAAGTCACATATGTTTCTTTATATACAACTTCTAGCTGCACAAAAGTGCCTTGAAGAAATATGATGTGTTCAATGCAGTGTAACATGTTCTGAGTTCTATTGGTCATGTGTTATTTAATAGTTCCAATGTGCAAGCCACGTGGGGTTTGGCCGGGGCAGAAGGTTAATCATAAATAACCCACTCAAGCCCACTGGCACCACTACTGGTTAGGAATACGACCGTTCTGTTAAGGTCCTATAGGCAGTCAAAAGGTCTAAGTACATTTCGACTGTACTTGCATGCCAACCCTGGCTTCGGGGATGTCATTGTCAACTCTCTTCAAATAGCTCAGCAAGTTACGATCTTGGAGCTGTGATCTGCAGGGAATAAGCAGAGCAAAGGTTCAAATACAGCCAAGGCCTACCCCTCTTCCCACCTTCTGCAGTTGTTACATTGAGTACACTTAAATCATGTAATATCAACTGCTGTTATTTTAAGTGCTTTGAAATGCAAAGATAGTAATCAGGCAGCAGTACATAAAAACAAAGTATTATTATGATTAAACCAGTTATTGTTTTGAAAAAAGGTGATACATTACAAGTTTGAGGTGAAGCATGAAAAATATGGGTGGAAACAAAGACAGTGGCCCGAGCTTCTCCTGTTAATTGCTATGGAAACAATGGGCATTGTCATTTTAATATATTCAGGCCATGTCAATTGTTTCATTAAATGTATGGTTTTGTGGGTACAAATGACAGTTAAGAGGTGGTCATTCTGTTATCGACACTTTACTGCCAAATTATCACATAGTGGGGGTTTGGCGGTAAGGAGGACGATTTACCTCCACCAAAAGCTGGAGGTAAAATGTCCTCCTTACTGCCAATATTTAGCTAATTTATTGCATAGTTTTACTGCTCACGTTAAATCTGCCAACTCCCCCCTTTTCCCCCCATGGAGTACTATGGACTTACCAAACCTCGTGATCCTGTGGTAGTTCCACGGGGCCGACCGAGTTTGGTGCTGATTCCACAGATTTTCCTCCAAATTAACATCAAACTCATGATGGGACCTTTCAGTTTTGATTCTGGGCTATAACCTGACAACTTTATTCAACCCCAAAACTGTATTCACTGTCATTGCAAGACTGGCAGCTCCTTCCTGACGTTTTGGCACAAAGCGTTCAGTAATTTGTATTTTCCCTGACTCTCTTTGCCTGACTTATGACCCTGTGACTCTCAGTGTTAGAGTGTTTTATGTAACCCTGCTTCATTGTGTCTCTTTAAAAAGTTAGATTTGTGGGGTGCATTGGCTGCTGACAGCCTTTGTTTGAAACTAATGGAGTGACGCCTGCTATATCCCAGAAGTGTCCCTACCGGGAACACCTGTGTAAATTGAGCACACAATTCACGAGTCAGGCATTGTTCCTTTGAGAGTGTGAGCTGTCTATGGATGGTCATGGCTACTGCTTGACACACAGACCGAGTGCTACATTTGAGTTTTTTCAACGGTGTCTGGATCCAAGCACAGCTCTGCACCCGAGAGAAAGTCAAGGAAGAAACCCACACAAGTTGTAGGTGAACAACATGCAGGGTAAGAATGTATGCCAAATGCTTGAATTAATGCAACTCTTTGATTTGGAAATGTCACACACTCAGCCAGCAATCTCCTATTGAACCACTGGTCTGCATCAATACCTTCTCTAACTTAGAGACAAGTCCCACAACACTAAAGCCACCTAAACAGAAAGGAATCATGGAACGGGGTAGCTTCACTCCTCTAAAAACTGTGTAGAGGAGCAGTTGAACACACTATCCCTAACTCCTGCCCCCTCAACGCACTTACACTGTATCATTAGGAGAAGGATTCTGTGTGAGACCCTGTGTGTTATGTCTATACCTCATTGAGTGTCTGAGAGATGATATGCACTCAGACAACCGTGTTGAATGTACCCTCGCACTCAAAGTGTGGAGGTATGGCGTATGGAAGGATGTCAGCAGGTACCATTGGACATCATGGAGCGCTAAGTGAAATCTGATGAGGGCAGAATGATGTCATGGAGAAGATGTAGGAAGCCATGCTGAAATGATGTAAAAATACTGAAGAGTGATGATGTAACTGAAGCAGTTAGAGAAACATGTATGAAACGATAAAGTGATCATGAATGTAAAAGAAGATAAAGTAACTTGCTGACCAATAAGTGTAAATATACAGTAATGCAAGCTAGAAAATATACACAGAAGCTTGCTATAGAGGAATATATAATGTGGCTAAGATGGCCATTATTGGAAAATGGATGCCAGCTCATGTAAGTATTCACTTCAGCTACCTCAGAAGCTGATTAGGGTTGCAGAGTTAGGAGACGTTGAAAGAACAGCGGAGGAGTCAAAGGTGGCTGGGGATCAAGGTGCTATTTTTAAAGAATAGCTGCAAAGTACAAAGGGAGGCAGACAGATAAGCCATGGATGAGACATATTTCTGGTAGATTAAAAGAAAAGAAAACATTTACAAGAGCCAAGTAATGGACAATTAAAAGTGTATAAAGTCTATACAAAGTAAAGTGAGCAAGAGGAGCAACGACACCCAGTATAATTAAATCAAATAGCAGTAAATAAAAGGCTGAAATTGACACATTTTGTGTTCTCTTCACATGTGACTAAGAAGTCGCAAACAAGGGCTACTCATTAAGCCTCGAATGAAGATAGTGATGTGCATTCACTCCCTTGAATGTCCTAGAAAGGTGAACAGGCTACCAGGTCAACTACAGATGGGACATTTTGGCTCATGGCCGTTCTGATGAGAGATGATGGACCAATTGGGAAAGTGGGGAGTAATCTGATGGGATCCAAGCACCTGGGTTTTGGTTTCCTTATGTGCTGCTAACCGAGTCGAAATCCAAGGTTGCGTGAGAGTGCCAACCAATCAGTGGGTCTATGGGGCAACCTGCCATACAACATTGCATAGACCAATCTGCTACCATTTGTTTACTATCATCAGTATTATACGTATTTAGAGGTAGTTTGAGGGCTGTCTTACAGGTAAGAGACAGCCAATGAAGTACTAACCCGTATATTTTCTATAAGTGGATATATTGCACTAATCCAATCCCTCCAGCTAATAGGTTTTATGATTTGCCACATAGAATGATGTCATAGATGACACATATTGGGGTATAAGACCTAGGTGTAATCAAGTTTATGTGTGAGTATGCATGCTTCTGTCTGATGTTTGTCAGTTGACCCAGCTTTATTGAACCTGAGAATAAAGTAGTACTTTGCCATAGTCCTTGAGTCTGTCCAGTTATTTGGTCTGAGATTTTTATTGGGAATTCCATCTAGCACAAGAGACACTTCAATGTGCTAGATCACATGCTGGTAATGGTGTGGATGGTTCAGGTCTCATTGACTTAGGCCCAGCTCCAGATTCTCTGACTTTTGGCTGCTGCTACCATTAGCCAGAGGACTGCAGATCTTGCTGTGGAGAACGGTGCACAGCAAATCACGTGAAAAATATACGGTTGGCAGGTTCCGCTTTGATGAAATTCCTGTCCGGTACCCCCAGATGCCCCATTGACCTGAAGGCAAACTGGTTGGTTGAGGGAGAGTCGATGCCAAGGGACGTGAGCTGAGGCGCGGGTGTAAGTAGAACATCAAAAGTGGCAAAATAAGGGGAAGGGACTGTGTTGTAAAATAATATATATATATATATATATATATATATATATATATATATATATATATATATATATATACATATTAATTACACAGCCACGTTAGTGGCTGTGTAGTTATGGTTAAGTTGCTGTTTCCATAGGAAGAGCACTTTTTGGGCAGCCTATAACTCTGCTCCCCCTGGACGAATCCTCACCAAACTTTGCAAAAAAAAGTATATGGGCCACTCAGAATTATTTTTGCAGTTTGGTGATGTTTGGTGCAGGGAGGCAAAGTTATAGGGGGAGTCCCAAAATGTCTTTTTTTCCGATAGACTGAATGGGGGAAACCTTTGCGCACGGCTATAGGCCAAACCGCTGGACGGATTTTCACCAAATTTGCAGCAGGGGCAGGGGCTTGGTCATGAAAGCGTGCTTTTATAAATTTTGTGACAATCCGTCCAGTAGTTTCCTTAAAAATGAACAAAAGGTATGTCTCTAAAAATTAGTGATATCTATGTCCGCTCCGTGTTCACACTTCCTTGTTTGCTCTGTGGAGAAGATTTCAATTGGCTAATCCATGGCGTTTTGCCCGTGACCATATTGCGCTTTCACCGATTGGTTGTGCCACAGAGTGAAGTGCGTCATAATCTTCCAATACGCCCGTCATGTTTATTTTGTTTTCTGTTGTACGCCGACATCGCCGCTCACATACTTAAACAAAGAAGACACCAATGCACTTGTTAAACTTATGGAACACTGTTTCGCAAGGTGAGCGTTAATGAGATGTGGCAGTACAAAGTCAAACAGTGGTGTATTCTTCTTACCACAGTCATACTGTACAGTGGCACTTGCTACTCATTGTACGACAAGGACTTACTGCGTCCATGTTACAATACATAAAAAACAGTACTGCGGTCAGACTGGCATCCTACAGTTTGCAATCTGAGCCAGCCACCTGCACTGTTTCATACACACAGCACTTCTGCACGTGTACGGGAGTAGCGGTTATCATGAATAGCTGCTGATATGTTGTTGCAAAATGAGAATGTATTTGCATTCTGAGTGAAGGTCACTTGATTTTCTCTTTTCAATATGAGCTCAGTACGGACACATATTTATCGGAACCCATGAGGGTCACTTGTTTTTTTACCTTGAGCTACAGGGAAAAAGCAGAAAAAATGCAGGGAGTAACAGTTTGAAAAACATATCATTTGATAAGGTAATGCTTCAAAAACGTTTGTAAGGAACATGAACTATCAGTTCCCGAAGAGGCACTCTTCCAAATACCCTACTGTCTGACTGTACCAAATGCAATGGAGGTGGTCCACTTCATGTAAGTTTACTTTTGACACCTGTATACCGAACTGGCATTACATTTTTAATTTCCAAAACAAAACATTTATTATTAATAATTAATGACAAGGTTTCTGTGCCGTTGAAATTGTTTTCCCATTATGGAGATTGCACATTGTCGCTGTTTGTAGGGTGCCACTACATTTCCCCACATTAAATTAATATTTAGTAAAAATGGTATGTGTTACAACTTTGGTTTGTGCAGAGGTTGCATATTGATACCCGTTTTATTTCCCCTTTCCCCCTCAGCTACTTCCTTCCCTATTGTGATTGTCATGGATTGCAGCTGCCGAGTGACAGCATTTTTAACCATCAAATGCAACTGTTCATCACCAGTTGTCTGTACTTAATTGAGTGGGACGAACGTGTCAGACCTCTACGTCCTTACTCTGCTGTCGCCATAAGGAGTAACATACCATCTTTTGTGGTGGTGTAGATCACAGCGATTGACGTCATCTTACAAATCAATTTGCGAGGAAAATGACTACTCTGCCGACATTGCATACTTTCTGTGTGGGAAAACAACAACATGGCCATCTCCATTAACATTTTCATTGTCGACCAAAGAGACAAACTCACTATTTTTCTGGAAATGGGAATAGGGCGATCATTCCGCACTGTTTATTGTGAAATAAAACTGCTTTACTATTTCAATAGGACGATGATTTCGCACAGTTTATTGTGAAATAAAACTACTTTACTAATTCTTAAATGTTAGTGTTTTTGTTTACAAATTTACTGTCCTATTTCAAAATGTGGCATGCTATGTTGCAGGTCGCAATGTGTTCTTTTGTAGGTCATGCATCACGGCACGTAAGTCCTTATGGACGCATTTGTTTTCGCTGCCAAGGAACGTTATGGAGAAAGGTATTGCATACCACTTGGTTTGGCTACAGGAAGGTCAGGCCCATCTCATATGCTTTAGTGCCGTCAGGCCAATTTCTGTCATCCAGATGCCCCATTAACCAACATTAGTTCAGAATGATTAGTATCTTCCTAAAAGAGGAAAAATGAGGTAAGGTGCACTGAAAGTGTTTGCTGTACAGAAATGTTTGTTAAATAATACATGGTGACACCCTCCCAATACACCTTTTGAACTGTCCCACTTAGGAAATTATGTGTCGAAAGGTGAGTGGTAATGGTGTTGCTTGCAGTATTTCTGACGTGATTGCGTTTGACATCACAGAATTTGTAGGGATTTTGTGCAGAAGTAAGAAGACTACTCCTTTGCATTTTCTACGCACATTTAAAAAAAAAAATACTGCATGTACAACACATGTATGTAAAGGTAATTGCCAAAGACCAAAAAGCTTTGTGTTGTGCATGTGGTAGTGCTTTGATATTTGACAAGTGCCGTCATGTACATAACAAATCAACGGTACAGCTTCCGTCTCTGAGGGGTACGCTCTAGGTATGGTTAGTGGCTACAATGTCGGGGATGTGGGTACTGGCCCTTACTGGAAGGGACAAAACATTGCATTGAAATCGCCATGTCCACCAGGGACTGGCTTTCTGGTAAAGGTCTTGCTCATAACGACACATTTCACAAGTAAGAAAAATGTGGTCTTGCCATTACGGTCACACGGTTTCATTTTTGCTTTCTTCAGGCTGTAATGGAAAGCGAAGAAGGGTTTCTATCCAACACCCGCCTTCCCTTTCTATGGTGGCCATCTCAGAAAAGGATTTGTTTTCTTCAGCCGGGAACGCCAGAGGCGTTCCGGTTGAAGACAAAAAATCCTCTTATTTGGTATCACGGGTTACTGCTGTAAAAACTCGATTGCTAATGGCATTCATCCCGCATTTTTTGGGGAGGAATGGGGGTTAATGATCCAGAGACCTCGGTATGCACTTTTGCTTCTATTGTGCTGTACAAGTTACAAGTTTGTAGAAGAATATACAATGTACTTCCGCACTATCAACGAGACACACATGTTATTATGAAGTGTGTATATGTTTTTTTACATGCCCCCATGCTGTGCGCCAGTATATGATAATGTGGAATTCTTCGGAAGGTGGGCAGTTAGTTCAAATGTTCCTTTACTGTATGCTTATGTGTTACTATTACAACTCTGATAAATGCAGTAGAAACATTTTGTTAAAGTAATGTTATGATTCAATTACACTACTAAAAACCTATGGAATTCAGTGAAAAAACTTTGTTAAAGGGACGTTATGGTTACGTTGCCCTACTAAAAACCTGTAAAATTCACTACAAAAAAAACTTTGTTAAGGTGACATTATGGTTAAGTTGCCATACCAAAAACCTGTGCACTTCACTAAAAAAACTTTTCCAGCCTGCCATTACGTTTCACATTACAACCTAAAAACCCCAGAAATGTCCCAGTTATGGTAGACTAAGCACCCACTCCTGCCATTAGCACTGTGCACTGCTACGACTACCACCCAGAACATGAAAGATGCCATCACAAATGTCATTGATGACATCACTGACGACATCACGTTTCGTTCCTTTTTTTTTCTTCACTGCCATAAATATATATATATATATATATGTGTATATATATATATATATTCAGTGAAAAAAATTTTGTTACTGGGACGTTATAGTTCACATTAAAACCGAAAAACACTTGACATTCCCTAAATATGGGACGCTAACCAACCATAACTTGCGCCACCTACATGTATTGCTAAAACTAACACCCAGAATGTAGTTTGCATTTTTTTTCTCTTACAGTGCATGTCATTTTCACATGCTCATTAGGAGGTTTTCAGTACAATGTTATGTTTGGCCACTAATATTTGTGTATGAATTTGCACATTTTTTGTGTCTTTTTGGCAATTTTTTGGTCCAGGTTGCTTATTGTTATGTATTTTCCTGTAACTTTTCGCCCCCTAGATATATATTGCCGTACTGTCCGTGTCACGCATTCAGATGCCAAGTGTAGGCTTCTTCGGACGGCAAGTACAACTGCTCATGGCCGGTTGCCTGTCCATAACAATTATGTGGGACGACACCCTAATTCCTCTTTGTCCCTACGCTGAACTCTCTATTCGGAGCAACATCACATCCTTTATGGTGCTGTAGGCCGCAGTTCATGACGCCTTCTTGTAAATCACTCTGTACACAAAGCGCCTACTTTATCGGAGAACCAAACATTTTTGGATGCGAACCAACCCAGATGTTCCTCTACATAAACATTTGCAAATCTGCCCTTACAACCATTGGTAACGTTGCTTTGAAAACAGCATTACTCCGATGGTCTCTGACATTTTGCTGTTAAATAAACCTACTGTATGAACTCTAACATGTTCACGTTTCTTTTTACAATGCAGTGTATTATTTCGATATGTAAATTCTTAGTGTGCAACTCGTACCTTTATTTACAGGTCCTGCGTCATGTCACGTACTTGTGTTTTTGGCAGCCTAGCATGGAAAGGGAAGAGGGTCTACGTACATAATAACCACCTTCCCTTTCCATAGTGGCCATCTTGACAAAGATTTTTGTTTTGTACTCCGACCCGCCAAAACCGCCCAGATTACAGCACGTAATCTTCTGTTTTATTACCATACGTTACTGTTTTGCAAATTTACCCTATTACTGGCAAGAATCATTACGTCTATGTATTCCACTGAGAAATATGCAGTAAATGGAGTGCATGCACTTTTTTTTCTTTTATTGTTCCTTTCATTGTGACCGGCTGTCATTACCGCATTATTACATCTGTTTACGGGAGGCTTTATTTTTTGGTACGGCAGGTCATACCTTACTTGCTTACGGCAATGCGCAAAGAGGCACCAAACAGTAATATGGGTCGGTAGATGTACGGAGCCAACTTTTGTGCCTTTGTCATTTGTACGGTAGCACCACTGTTTCTCATGCTTCATTGTTACAGAAATGCAACTGTTTCTTAGTAAGGCAAGATGTCTTTAGCTGATGTCATTTTCAGATAAGTTCAACTTTTGCTAAAGAAATATAATGTGTAGTGGATTGCTAATTGCCCCATACCAATTAGTGTTGGCATTGTGTAAAGGAAGTGTTGAAGTTGGGCGTTCCTACATCCATACCAAATATATTTCCGCACTGAGCAGGTGGCATACATGTTACTGGTAAGTGTGTACTGCTTCTGGGACATGTTACCATTCTGTATGCCCGCATATTGTCATGTTGCTTCTTCGCAAGGTCTGTACTGTTTAGCAAAAGACCATTGCTAAAGGAACATTACAGTTAGGTTGCCCTACTGATATTCTGTGTCAATCACTACAACATTTTTTATTGCCCGCATGTTCTACTTAAATTGAGCTACTAAACATCTTTGAAATTCACCCCAAAAAAAACTTTGCTAAGGGGACGTTATGGTTAAGTTGCCCTAACAAAAACCTGTGGACTTCAATAAAAAATGTATTCGCACATCTCATTATGTTTGGAAATAAAACCGAAAAACCCATGAAATTCGCCAGTTATGGTCGTCTAAGCACCCATACCTGCCCTCACCACTCTGCACTGCTAACACTAACCCCAGGACATGGTAGATGGCATCACAAATGTCATTGATGACATCACTGATGACATGACATGTTTAGGCCCTTTGTTTTTTTTCACTGTCATATATATATATAAATATATATATATATAACATGGACGCGGTAGCCTCTATGTATTTATGGTTAAGTTGGTGTTTCCATAGGAAGAGCATTTTTTTGGTGGCTTATAACTTCGCTCCCTCTGGACGAATCCTCACCAAACTTCGCAAAGAAATTATATGGCCTACTCTGAATATTCTTGCAAAGTATGGAGAGGTTTGGTCCAGGGGGGGGGAAAAGTTATAGGGGGGTCCCAAAACTTTTGTTTTTCCCATAGACATAATGGGAAAAAACTTTGCGCACGCCTACAGCCCAAACCGCTGGACGGATTTACACCAAATTTGCGGCAGAAGCGGGGGCTTGGTCCCGAAAGCATGATTTTGCAAATTTGGTGTAAATCCGTCCAGAGTTTTTTTTTAATGACCAAAATGTAAGGCAAAAGAATTAGTGATATCTCCGTTCGCTTCGCGGACGGACTTCCCTGTTCGCTCCGCGGACAGTGTCCTGATTCGCCGTGCGGCTTGTGCGATGTCCGCGGACACCCGACGTGTTCGCTGATTGAACGGCGTGGTGCGTGAAGCACGTCAGATTTTCTGTGGTACCCGCCATCTTGCATTCGCGGACGACCGTGGACAGCGCGGTGAAACTTGGATTAAAAATTGTATTTATTGGAGTGTGTTGGTATGTAAGAGTAATTGGGAGGGTGGGAGAGTATGAGATAGGTTCAATGTTCTGTTTTTTTTATATGCTGAACACTTTTGTTGTGTCCGATTTGTCTGCGGACAACACGGCTGTTCTGAAATGTTCTATATAAACAAAATGGTGGGGTGTTCTGAGAACAGAGTATGTGTCCGTTTTGTTTGCAAGCAAGCTAAAATTGAGCTAAGAACACTTGCGGTGTCCTTAATACGGACGTTCTCCGTATTGTATGACTGCTTAGCTGTATGCAATTGTAAGCGATATTCAATCAACACTACAGCTAAGTCAATGCCTAGTCTGGGATGCTGAGGAAAACCCTTATGATGTATTTTTATATCCAGTTCAGTACTCTGGGTGACAACCCTTGTATCACACCCCCCTCTTAGAATCCCCTTAGAATCCCCCTGACCCCACTGAGCCAAGAAGTAGGTTTGTTTTGCAAATTTAAAAGGTTTATTTGGACAATTCAACAATATATATCTATCACAATTTATAAATAAATTGATAACTGATATCACACTTCAGAATAAGACCGTGATCAACAATGGATAATGTTACAGGGGTACACTGATTTGGTTACTTAGGAGTAGTGTAGAGGATGAGGTAGCTGAAAATGATTGATGGTTTCAAGGAAATGCAAGGTGGAATAAAATGCAGTACAGAAATAACTTGTTATGATTTTAGCAAAAGGTAATATGATCACTTTTTCTTTTGACAATTCACTCCCCCCTATGCAATACAAGAAATGGAAGGAGAGCACACAGTCTTCAAGAATCCTACAAATCACACTTTATAATGTAATACACAGTTCCAGTTCCCCCAACAAGCTTAGAGAAAACAGGGATGAGTTTTAAATACAGGTGAATTACTTTAATGTGGTTTGCAAGGAAGTGAAAAGGTGCTAAAATAGCTTTTAATTCCCTCTAGAGGTTCAGGGTGAGTGAGAGATGCTTGTTGGTATTAGTTCAGGCTCACTTTAGCAATGCCCTATGAGCTATTACCAGGTTGCAAACAGATTTTAACAAAGAGAAGCAACAAGCTGCTTATTTCTACAGATGAAGAAATCGGGCCAAATCACAAATCGCAGTAAATTTCAGAGGAAAGTTAAATCTCGTTCCTAGCCCAAACGGTTCCAGAGATACGGACGATTTAATAAAGGTAGTTTTTCGGATTTAAAGTAAAACTCAAAATGACAGGTGACAGCTTGCAGCTGCAGAATTGACAGGTGACAGTTGTGCAGCTTTATAAATGACAGATGACACGATTTCTAGGAGGCTGTTCTACTTAGGTTAAAATAGTTTGGATTAGATTATTTTAACTAAGAGATTGGTTCTGCACAGTTCTGCTAGGTACTCACAATATCAATTTGAAATAGGCCTCGTCACGGTCTGGTCAGGTTTTGGACTGGACTCCGGTTCTGGTCTCGGCACTTCACAGCGATCTGGGTCAGCTCTCTGGATACAGTGGGTCAATCAGGCACCGGTTCTGCTCACAGCGGTCTGGTTTGTGGTTCTCTCGGGTTCTGGATACAGCACTGCTTTCTGGATACTGCTACAGGGTCTTGCAAAAATTCTTGGCAAAAATTCAAACAGCTCGCCCAGCTGTTGAATAGTTTGGTTGGTTTTGAGGCCTGCTGAAGAGGATTCAGCTGGTGGATTCATGCCTCTCTGTTACAAATTCTGGAGTTAATTTCTGCTACAGGTTCTGGAGATTGATGGATTTGAAGTCTGGATCTCTGGATGTGAAGTTGTCAGTCAGCATGCTCTGCAGCAAATGGAATTGAATGTCTCTACCTGTCCCAGCAGTCTCTTTTTATGTGTTTTGGAAAGTGGGTGTGTGCGTTGGTCATAACTAAACCTGCGCCTCTCACTTATCATTGGCCAATTCCTCCTCTCTCCCTTGATTGGGGGAAGGAAATGTGAGTCAGAGTGATGCTGTAGGTTTTATGGTCAGAGGAACCTCCTCTCGTCAGATTGCACACAAATATATTTCTGACCCAAATACATATTTATCTATGTACCATTTTTCTAATATTATAGGTCCAGAATTCTCCCCTTTTCATCCAGATAACGACCTCTAAACCTTTCCAGATTTTACACAAATGTGCACCAGGGAGATGGGTTTCAGATGATAAAGTGTCAGATTTTTAACATGCATACATTTGGAGTAACATCCTTTTTTCTGCTACTATCCCCAGGAACATACCACAGGGTCCTAACACCTCTTAAAATGTGCACAGAAGAATCACAAGAATAATTATATTATTTATATAATTTTGACAGGTCCGTACTATGAATTATCCATCTTTTTAAAAGTATGCCCGGGTCAAAAAGGGGTGTGGCTTCCCACATCACTTGGTGGATTAACTGGTTTATCCACTTCCCCCAAGCTCAGCTGGCTTGCAGAGGCACTGCCCCTCCCAGTTTCCCCTAAGAGGAAGTCACTTTACGCCCCCCCCCCCCAATATAACATTTGCCTGAGTCCAGGACAGGCCTTTGTTCAACTTTCTGTAGTCCCCAGTCCCCTCCCTTAATTCAATCAGAGAGGTGTCAACTCCTTTTGGCAAGGGGCAGCAGGATGCAGCTAGGCCTGGGCAGGTTTCACCTGTCGGGGTAGTTGTCAGGCAGAATCCAGTTTCATTAAGCCAGGTTTCAGCTAAATGTCACTTTTTGTTCCCAGTTTTCTACATTCAAATCAAACTGACAATGTTTACCTATACATTAAATAATTACTTCCTTCAAGTCATTCCAGAATATAGTTTTACATTCTTCCACCTCTTAGCAAGTCTTTCCTTGGCCTGGGTTTGTTTCATTTGTTCAGTTTTACACAAAAGTCTGGTGGTTTTAAAACGCCGGCTTTCTGATAGTGGTGAGTACCGGTACTGCAACCATTTTTGGGATTAAGAAAATGAATTCCCCACAGTTCTGAGTTGCTTTTTGGCAATCAGCATTGCCATTCCCGATGGTTTCAGGCTACTGTGTGTGTAGCCCAATGGTGGTTTTAGGCAGTGCCCTCCTGTGCTCACAACATAGGCAAAAATGGGTGGCAGCCGATTCTTCATATTTTCCCTGTGCACTCTCTGGGGAGTTCTGTCCATCATGATGTTTTCCATGCCAGTACTGCACAGTTTTATGGTAGGGCTTGGATGCATGGGTAAAAACATCCCACACAATGAGGGAATGGCACAGAGAGTGAAGTGGAAATGGTAGAAGGGATGTCCAAGAGTTACGCGGTCCGTGGACACCGCGGCTTTCCGTGAACAGGGCGTGCTACATCCGGGGTTTTCCAGCAAATCCAGCATGGAAAGAAGACTGTAGGGATCAGCCAATCAGATGTTGAGGTTGTGGATTTGTGTTGAAAGAGACTGTGTGTAGTGAAGATGGCAGAAGTGGAGAAAGTCAGGGTGTTGGTGCTCGGAGATATGTTTTTGCATGGTTTACAACAGTATGCTCAATGCAGGCATGTTGCAAAGAATTTTGATGTTAAAGGAGTGGAGGTCGTGTGGAGCACTGTGCCAGATTGCAATATACAGGGAATTGTATAAGTTTGTGAAGATATGGGAAGGATCAACAGTTGCCATGTGGTAGTTTTGCACTATGGTGCTTTCCGTTTGGGCTATGTCAGTGCCCCTACTTTGTTGGCAGATTTGGAACACTTGGTTCAAGCAGTAATGACATCCTTCCAAATGCCAAAGTAATTTTTTCTGGATTACTACCTAGGGCAATATGGGACAATAGTTCAGTTTTTTGGACTCAGCAAAACAATGCTAGGTGTGTAATCAACCGAGGCATGTATGCCTTCATGCTTAGAGCTTGTATGTTCTTCTGTAATAATGAGAATATTGATTCCAGTAATGCTGTTTATTTTAAAGAAGATGGCATTTCCTTATCTTTTATGGGAAATGCCATGCTGTTTTGGAATGTAAGGGTTGCTTTGGAGAAGGTTATGTAAGGTTTTAGGAGTAAAGTAAGAAAAAAAGAAGAAGAAAAATACAAAATAACAGGTGTCTGTCAAGCATCTGCAAAAAAACCAAAAAAAAACGTCTATTTTCAGAGCCAACCTCAAAGGGGAAATGGGGCACACAATTTAAATTTACATTCACCACGCTCAGATTTTCGATATGTCCGCAGACATGGCGGTAGTCCGCGGACATCGAAATCACTAGCTAGGGGTTCAGTATGTTCTATGTTACATGTATTTAAAGTCAGGGATATTATGGTTAAGTTGTGCTACTAAAAACCTATGAAATTCAGTAAACAAACTTTGTTAAAGGGACGCTATGGTTAAGTTTCGCTACTAAAAACCTATGAAATTCAGTAAAAAAATGTTGTTAAAGGGAGGTTATGGTTAAGTTGCGCTACTAAAAACCTATGAAATTCAGTGAAAAAACTTTGTTAAAGGGACGTTATGGTTCAAAGTAACACCGAAAAACATCTGAAATTCGGCAGTTATGGTAAGATAAGCAACCATAAATCGCGCCACCGTGCACTGCTAACACTAACATCCAGGACATCAAAGATGACATCACAAATGTCATTGATGACATCACTGATGACATTACATGTGCATTTACTTTTCATAAAAACTCTGTACAAGGGATTCTTATAATGCTGACCAAAAACTGTCAAGGATCATTGGGATAAATATCATGAGCTAATTAGTGCATTAAGCAATGCATTGATATAAATAGCATTCTATTATGAAGTACTATCCAGTATACTAAGCTACTCATGCAGAAACATAGGCAGTATGTGCAGCATACATGATGAAGGTGCCATATTCATAATATTGCCACGTTGAATAGTGAAATGATAATTGCTTTCTTATTAGAGTTTTGCGTACTGTGAAACATTTAATAAGTAGATAATAAAACCCACTTAACACATAATTATTTCAGACAAAACACAAAGAGACAACAACACATACAAATATGACTATATACAGGGACAGTGAAGTAAACAAAAAAGCAGAAGTAGTAGCAGAAAGAGTTCATAACCTAACTGATTGTCTTTATGCAGAGAAACTATTGCTCTGTTTCAAAGCTGCTACTTACCATATGTTTGTGTATCACATGATGTGACTGCACCCAAAGGAAAGGAGAGTGAGTATAATGTATACAAATATGAGCATATACAGGGAAGGTAGAGTAATAAAAATAAAACTATGAGAAAGTGCTGATAACCCTAATGATTATCTTCATGCACAGAAAGGATTGCTCTCTTTCAAGCCTGTGTCTTCCGCTATGTATATGTTTCATATGATGTGACTTGACCCTAAGTCTACAAATATAGCACCTTTTCAATTTTTACTTCCTGACTGTTACTGAAGAAAACTATGTGGCCTAGATATGTCAGTAAAGGGAAAAAAGGGAGAGCCAGACGTGTGATGTCATCAATGACATTTGTGATGTCATCTTTGATGTCCTGGGTGTTAGTGTTAGCAGTGCACGGTGGCGCGAGTTATGGTTGCTTATCTTACCATAACTGCCGAATTCAGGGGGTTTTCAGTTTTACTTTGAACCATAACGTCCCTTTAACTCAGTTTTTTCACTGAATTTCATAGGTTTTTAGTAGCTCAACTTAACCATAACATCCCTTTAACAAAGTTTTTTTTACTGAATATATATATATCCAGTAACAAAACTTTCGTAAAGGAATGCTATACTTCACAGCAAAACCGAAAAACACTTTACATTCGCTAATTATGGTAAGCTATGCAACCATAACTCGCTCCACCTACGTGCCTTGCTGAGACTAACACCCAGGTCATCAAAGATGACATGACAAATGGTTGAACGCTAATATTTCTTCTTTAAAATGTAATTTTTGACCCCATTGCTTTGTGTATCACTTTGCACGTTATTTTGGTGTTTTTTGAAATCACGAGATGTAATTTTTTGTTACTTGACCATTCATTTTGGCTTTGTAACTGAAGGACCATCTTTGTGTGTAGTTGTTACTTTTTTTAACTTATGGATATTGCAGATTCTCGTCGTTTGTAGCCTCTCACTAGATTTACCCATGTTCAACGCTAATATTTCCTTAAAATGTCATGTATGAGCACTTCGATTTGTGTATTAGTTTCCACATTCTTTTTGTCTTTTTTGAAATTGTTTACTGAAGGCTGGTTATTGATACGTCCTTTCTCTTACGCTTTCTGACCAGCTACATCCTGCCTCACTGTGCGTGCCATGGATTCCAGATGCCGAGTGATGGCTTCTTTGGACTCCAGAGGCAACTAATCGTGACCGTCTGCCTGTCCGTCACAATTTTGTGGGATGATCGCGCCGACCCCCTTTGTCCATACGCTGAAGTGGCCATTAGGACTAACATAACATCTTTTATGGTGGTGTAGGCCGAAGGTCATGGCGACGTCTTGGAAATCACTGTGCGAACAAAGCGGTTGCTTTATCGAAAACGCATACTTTGTGTATGCGAAAAAAACAACGTGTGCCTCACCATTAACTTTTTCGATGACGCACATAGACACAATGTTACACTTTGATTGAAAATGGAAATAGTCCGATGGTCTTGAACAGTTTCTTGTGAAATAAAACTACTTTACAAATTCTAAAATGTTAATGTTTTCTTTTGAAAAACAATGTATTATTTAAAAATGAAACGTGCTACGTTGTACGTCGCTGTATATTCATTTTCAGGTTCTACGGCACGTATTTTTGCTTTTTGTAGGCTGCCATGGAAAGCAAAGAGGGGACATGTATGGAACAACCACCTTCCCTTTCTATGGTGGCCATCCTGGAAAAGGATTTTGCTTTGTAATCTGGGCCGCGGCAGGTGGGCCGGCTTATAACGAGAAATCCTATTTTTTGGTACCACACGTTATTGCTTTGCAAATCTAGATTGTTAATTGCAAATCTTATTACGTCTATGTCCTTTACTAAGAAATATAAAGTAGATGGAGAGTATGCGTTTTTAAAAAAATATATATGTTTACACTATGAAAGGTGGTTCTTAAAGGAACATTTACTTTGTTTACGGATGGCGTTTTTTTTTTGGTAGGACAGCTAATAAGGAAATTTGCAAACGGAAATGAGGAAAGAGGCACCAAACAGTAATATGGGGGGGTAGGTGGATGGCGGAAAATGTTGTGCATTTCTTATTTGTGAGGTAGGGGTAGTGTTTCTCATGCTCCTTCATTACACCAGTGGTGATGTTTCTTGAGGAGGAGGAATGGCCTTAGCTGATGTCGTTTTCAGATAATTAGAACTTTTGTTAAAAGAATGTAATGTGTACTACATTGCTAATGGCTGACTACCAATATGTGTTGGAGCTGTTCAAGGGAAATGTTGAAGGTCGACGTTCCTACATCAATATGAAATGTATTTCCACACTGTCCACGAGGCATTCATCTTATTGTTAAGTGTGTACGGATTCTCGGACACGTCACCGTGCTGTACGCCAGCATATGGTCATGTGGCATTCTGCACAAGGTGTGTAATTAAGTCAGAAGTTACTTTACATTATGGTGACATGCCACTACTAAAAACCGATGACCTTTAGCAAAAAAAGTTCTTAAAGGGACGGTATGGTTAAGTTGCCCTACTAAAAACCTGTGGAATTCAGTAAAAAAAAAACTTTGTTAAAGGGACGTCATGGTTAAGTTGCACTAATAAAAACCCATGAAATTCAGTAAAAAAACATTGTTAAAAAGGACGTTATGGCTACAATTAAAATCTAAAAACCCATGAAATCACCAGTTATGGTAAGCTAGTCAACCATAACTCGCGCCACCACCGTGCCCTGCTAAGACTAACACCCAGGACATCAACGATGACATCACAAATATCATTGATGACATCACATGTGCATTTACTTTTCATACAAGGGGTTGTGAATGTAATGTTGGCAAAAAAGTATCAGGGATTTTCGGGAGATGTGTAATAAACTACATTCTTCATCACGCAATGTAGTGTCCCGTCAGTGTAGTATTGACGTGCCCATTGTTAGCTCCCTCTCCATTCCCATTGAGCCCTATGGGGGCTCGAATGGGAATGGGGATGGTCCGGGTCCCGGTTCCCTGAATGGGGAAATACCCGGCCCTCCAAAGTCGGAATGGCCCGGTATTTCCCCATTCAGGGACCACGGACCCGGACCCGAGTTTGGAGGCAGCCACGCCCTTATTAAGGGCGTGGCTGCCTCCAAACTCGTAATGAGGCCCAATATCTTTTCCTGACGAAGGAATAGTGTGTTCCACTCCAGGGATACATCATATGAATGTGAGAGAGTTTATATTAACCTTGGCAGGTCAGAAAGCATTATGAGGGGTCCCTTTGGACCCAGAAGTATTTATGTATGGAGTGACTGTTTTATTATCGTGGTTGCCCATATTGATACGTAAGCTATTAAGAATACCGGATGAATTTTTGTTCAGACCAGAAATCCCTATGGAAATGAAAAAGGGCAGATTATTCCCTTGGAGTCAGAAGCAGCAGTGGACAGAGAGTAAAGGGTGGTTTTTCATCGGACAGATGATGAGGGACGAGGATGGAGAACAGTGATAGCCCTCAGGGAAGGATACATTGTGACAGATTTGACAGATGAGGAGTTGTTTAAAGACGAGTACTCAGATGATGAACTAATATTTTTCATAAGTCTCAACTAATGGATAAAAGTAGAGAATAGAGAAATACCGCAGAGAATGGCATTGGTAAAAAGACACTGGGCCTCATTCAAAGTTAGCTGGTCCGGATTTAACAGTGCCGGTAAAACCGTGCCGTCACCGTTTTCTGGACCAACTAACTATGAGTTCTACAGGCAGGTGGCGATATGGCCGCCAGTACTGACCTGGTGGGGGTAACGCCACCCGCCTGAAGACGGACATCGAAATACTGGCACCATTACAACATGGTGCCGGTGTTTCCACTTCCCCACTCCTGTGAAATCCTACGGGACTCCAAGGGAATGGAGATTTACAGAATTCCGGCTCTGGATTTACCAGATCACCGGGGCTGTAATGCCCCGGTAATTCCGGCAAGTCCGGAGCCGGTAAATCCCTACGGGTCTGGCAGCAGCCTGCCGGTTTTACTAGCATGGCTACCGCCGGACTCATAATGAGGCCCACTGTCATTTTTCCAGTAATATTTAGAGAAAGTGCCAAAGGTTTTATGGACCACACGTCCAAATGACATGGGTCTATTAAAAGGAGTAGGAGCATTCAAAATCAAGTCTAAACCAGGAGCGCTTTTGTCACATGCAATACCCTATGTCAAGAGATGCGGATGAAGGTATTCAAGATCATTTCTACTTTAATGAAGCAAGGAAAACTGGTACCAATCCGACTCTCCATGTAACACAGCTGTGTACCCAATGAGAAATTCGACAGCGGGTCGGGGAGATTTATTCAGGACCTTCGCCCTCTAAACAATATACTCGAATCTGAGTTTCCTTTAGTTACAAATCCTGCAACAACATTTTGTAACATTCCATCTATGGCCAAATATTTTACAGCCATAGATTTTAAAAATGCTTTCTTTTCAATTCCCCTTCATGAAGACTCAGAGGATTTGAATTCCTTTTTCGTATAGAACGATCTGCTTGAAACACACTCGATTACCCCAGGTGTGAGTCCCCTTCAATTTTTAATAGTGTCCTCCAGATGGACTTAGGCAATGTTCAAATCGAAAGTGCAATAGTTCAATATTTGAACGACATTTTAGTGTGGAGTGTAGGGAAGGCATGGTATCACAAGTATGACACTGACAAAATATGTACAATTTGTAGAACTTTTATTGAAATTGTTGGGGTTGGAGAAACTCCTACTTTGCCATATACCTAAGATGGGAGTAGTCTCGTCCATCAAATAGTAAATAAAACAGTCCTAGTGGAGTCTGTCAAATCAAAATGGCCTAGGCTAACAAAACCTAATGCCTGCCCTATCTTTTATACAAAAAGTGTAAAAATGCAGAAATGTATGCAAAAGGAAAAATCTGTTTTCAAATGAATAAATGTGGTTGAACTAGCTCTCCTCCCAACGTTTAACCTCACGGTGTATGGCGGTCGTTTGGGCAGGATGACATAATCTGGATCAGTTTCCAACACAATAAACCATTAAAAAACCGTGGATCGAGGCCCGCCTGGCCTTCCAAATTAAAGTCTCTTTTCCTGACTTCCAAAAAAATGTTTCAACCAAAACGTTCACAAAGGTCCCCCTCTGTCGGGCACAGACCTTTCACCACACAGTTCACATAGGACCCCCTCTGTTGGACTCAGACCTCTCATGACAAAGTCAACAAAAACATGCAAGGGGGCTCCCTTCCCCAAGCTTATTATAATTTGGGTATCCCTCTGTCAAGCTCAGACCACTTTCAGATGCCGAAGACTTTTAAATGTGCATGGCTTTCTTCATAGACTACCGCAGGACCACTTTGATTAAAAGTTTACAGTTTAACTTTCACTCTCCTCTTCTCTAGGAGTTAAACTTCTTTATTTCACTTTTGCTGTTCACTCGCTTTATCGCTTCAAACAATGTACCTTTCATAGAGACCTTCGAGTGGGCTACTTCCCGTCTCCGGACCACTCTGTTACTTAGTATCACTGATTTTGCAACTGTCTTTTAATTCTGAGTTCATCCACATGCGTGCAGCTTTCACTTGCAATATAATGTTTCTATTTCAACCTTTAACACATGTTAGGGAGAATTCTCACCCAAGTGCTAAATTCCCTCTACCTTAGAGTCCTCCAGCTCTTTTGCTATATTTTGGGACTTTGAACTTTTCATTTCCATGGGCCTCATTACAAGGATGGAGGTAACCATGCTGCTTTTTGTGGCATGGCTACCCCCATACCGGGTACCGGGTTCCCTGAATGGGGAAATGCCGGGCCATACCGACCTTGAAGGGCTTGGTATTTCCCCATTCAGGAAACCCGGGCCCAGTACATCCCCATTCCCATTCGAGCCCTCATAGGGCTCAATGGGAATGGGGATGATACTAACAATGGGCCCGTTAATGATGGGCCCGTTGTTAGCATCCTGGTCTGCTCGCGAGACCCGCTAAGGACGCATGGTCTTACCAGGCATCCTCTGCGGGTCCCGCGACCAGCCCTCGTAATGAGGCGGTAGGTGGTTAACGGGGCCGGCAGCTCTACCGGCCCCGTTAACCCCCTACCGCCGTCCTCGTATTGAGGCCCAATGTGTTTTCTGTGTTTTTTTCTTTGGATATGGAGTTTTGGACAAACTCCATAGGCATCCTCTTTTTCTTGTGTGTCACACAGCACCTTCAGTGCAGTGGCACAGGGATGTCTTTCAGATGGTGTCCAGTCATAATGTCGAACCAATAATGTCGAATTACAAAAATGTCGAATCCAAAAAGTCGAAAACAAAAATGTCGAATTTTTATTTTTTTTATTTATATATTTTTTTTGGGCTCCAGGGGTAAAAGAAAAGGGGTAAAACAAAAAAAAATTAAAAAAGGGGGGTTGGGGGGACCCCCCATTTCGAAAAAAAAGCAACCAAAAAAAAAAAATTCGACATTTTTGTTTTCGACTTTTTGTTTTCGACTTTTTGACTTTCGACATTATTGGATTCGACTTTTTGACTATAAACCCTTTCAGACTTCCCAAGGTTTAAATACCTCCTCTGGGACTGACTACTGTCTCCCAGTGCATGCAAAGTTAAATTGACTTTGCTAGCTTTTTAAATTCATAGACCCAGCACAAACTATCTTCCTATAGAGTGCTGGAGGGGTTTCCTAGCATCCCCAATGTCTAAACACTCATTTAACAGTCAGATGTTACCCTTTCCTCTTGAAATGGCTGGTGGCGGTGGTTTTAGAACTAACTAGCATGATTTTTCCCAAACGCGAACACCGGTAACTAAAAATTGGGTCAGCCATGTTTTTCAATATGGCATCCACGACCCCTCTGTAAAAACAGACTATGGTCATCTTTTTTTGCCATTTCTTTTAGGGAAGGTCCTTCTAGCATTTGTCTCTGCACGCCAAACCAGGTTTGGTCCCTTTGTTTGTTCGCCTTTGGCGGGTTTCAGTGCTGAAGACCTCCTCTGGCACCTGAGTGTCTGGGGTGGACAGGATGTGAGGGAAGTGCCCGAAACTCCCTGTGCTTTGTCTCCTAGGAGACCTGAATGCACTCTGGCGTGATTGGCTGGCTGATTGTCCGGCAAGCACAGCCACCGTGCTGGGTGAGTGACAGCTAGGCTGGATTGAATGGGAGAAAACAGTTTAAAAGCAGGTCTCTGGGACTGAAGGCAGATTCGACCACTGGAACGAAAGAACTGAAGATGAGCTGAAGGAAGACGACTACTGTAACTCCTGGACCATTGGTTTGCCCAGTTAAGCCCTGCTGCAGGTCCAAATTGCCTGAAACTCCCTTGACAGAGAAGCCCCTTCAAGGACGACTTCTTCCCTTGTGCTAGTGGAAACAACCAACTCGCAAGCCACCTGGAAACCGTCTCCATACTGGTTGAATTTTCTTCAAGGTGCTGTTGAAAACTGGATAGCCAGTGAGAAGGATACCAGTTTGTGGACTTTAAGGCACTCACACCTTAAAACCAACGTTTAGCCAAGCTTGTGGCTTCTTCCCTGGGCCGTGCAGGAACCTCCCGACATCCTCCTTCTTGTGCCCACGACTGAAGCTCAGGAACAGCTATATCTGCAGAAACTGCCAGGAACAACTGCCTCAGCTACACCTTTTCTTCATCCATAAGGTACTGTACAAACGCAGTGTGGAAATCCTTTCTGCCGCGGTGAAAGTTTGTGCAACTTTCCCAACTTTGGAGTCTTGTTCACTCCTAATCCGACATATACCTCTTTTTCTGGCAAACTACTTCTAAGAACATTGGCAAAGACTTAACCGTTTACTACCAGAACTGTGCTATCCTATCCAAGACACTGAACCATTGACTTTGGCCCAGGCCTATTGAATTTACCTGCCCCTTGTAGTGAACTGAAACTATTTGCTCTGACTCTGAAAGTAATTGTGTTTTGATTCTTATATCCTTTGTCTTTCTACCCCTTTTGAAAGTTAGTGAAGTGCCATTTTGCTCCCACTTCAGGGGAGCCTAACTTGTTCAGAAACTTATTGGTTGTGTACTGTAGTGTATTATAGTGTGCTATTGAGCTGCTTCTTGCTAGTGGAATGTTTTCTAACTAAATGTGTAAATAAATGTATATTACTTTACCAAGAAACCTTGAGTAAGTGTTTGTTTGAACTACTGTAATTGCATGTCCTTTGTGTAACATCTTGCACTGCTCACATCCCTCTTGAGATAAGTCATTCTGCTCAACCACTGCTACCACATAACTATGTAGTACAGGCTTGTACCAAAGGTGAGATTGTGCTTCCACCTGTAGTCTTAATTGTGTGTAGTGTTCCCAAAGGGTACTGCATGTAATTCTGCCTAACAACACACACCAGTCTCTCGGGTCATCTTCCAACTCACTGCCTTTGTGCTTCTCTTTCTTGTTTTTGCGATATACAAATCACTAGTCAAGGTTAGTATCACAGGCTTAGCATCGCCTCCTCAATGTTGCTGTTCACCCAGGAGGGTCGCTGGTGTCCTTGAAACACAATGCAGTCTTCACTTGTGGGATCTGGCCTTCTCCACGTGTTTTCCATGGCTGTTGGAGGCAATTACATCTGGTAGGGAACTCTTTGGCTTTTTGACCCGCTGCTCTCGCCCCTTGGTCCATCGCTCTGCTCCACTAGGATTGCCTTCATCACAGAAGTTCTGTTCATACTCGTGTTCCATCTTGCTCAGAGTGTGTATTTGGGTTCTGCCTTTTATTCCTGTGAGGAGAGCTAATTGGTATCAGGTGTATGCACTTAGAGTCAAGTGCCTGCCTTTGCCTGACCCGATTAGCAGGAAATGTCCAGTATTATGTGTGAAAGTAAATGATGTTACTCTCAGTCCCCCTCTTCCTCAGCCCAGTGTTTGTGTAAAAAGCGGGGGGAGGATTTGGGACCTCAGTGAATCCTAAAAAATAGGATGGGTTGGATTGATAAAATAGGGGGGAAAACCGCATCTCACCATCGGCTACCTCACTCCCACTCCCTGAAGACCCCTCACCCAGGTGATCCTCCCGTCCTCCCGCGCTGGTTCACCCCCAGGGTCTGGATCCAAAGGTGATTGCTGTGCCCTGGCCACCAGAGACAGAGATCCCCAGGGACTACTGGGTGAAACACCTTCTGGTTTCTTACAGAAGAAAGATGTAGAGAAGATTCCATAAAGCTCATGACTATCCTTAGAGAGAAAGTCTATAAAGTGGACAAAGAGAAGTTACAATACTGTCAGGAAGATGTCTTGTATATAGGACAGTTAATTATTCATGAAAAGAGGAAAGTGATGCCTGTAAGAGCATATGTAACTATTGCAGGGCCTGGGTTTTCGATTACAGTACTTTTATTCAACCACTTTCAAAAGGGCTTAAGGAAGCAAAGGGGGCAAGAGTAAAATAATATGGACAGATGAAATGACTGAAGGATTTGAAGAATTAAAAAAGATGATCAGTACAGCCCCTTTTTGGGAATTCCAGACTATCGTGAAGAGATTTGTTTATTTTCTCATTCAAATGGAGAAGTCATGACAGCAGTCCTTACACAAAAAATGACATCAGAACATGGACACAAACCATAAGCCTATTATAGTGGGATCTCAGATCCAGTTATGAAAGTGCATTTTCCTTGTGAGCAGTCTTTAGCTGCAGCTGCATTCGCAATTGAAAAAGCTTCAAGTATAACAATGGGGTGTCTAGTAACATTATTTGTTGAGCATGCATTATTAGTTATTTTACAGAAACCCAAAAGTACATTGACCACACGGAGAGCATCAGTATACAAAGTAATAATATCTAATCCTGTAATTAAAATTGTCAGATGGAAGATAGTGAACCCAGCAGCATTCATAGCTGAACCAGTAGGAGAGGATGATTGCACAACGTATGCTGAGAACTATAATGAAATTCCCCAAGCTAGAGAAAATGCCCTCGGCAGGAAGAAAGTTGTTTTTATTGATGGTGCTTCAAAAATTGATCAAACGACTGGCAAAAGGCATACTGGATCAGCAGTAGTAAAGCTGAACTAAGAGAAGAGGGTGAATTTGAAGTATTGACAAGCACCTGGGGGCTTTGAAACAGTATTTTCTTATTGTATAAGTGCCTAACAAGCAAACAATATTATAGGATAAAATAAAATAATGATTGCCTTTTCATTTCTCTGCACAGGCTGCAGGATTAGCAGTGATTATCACCGCGCTTCAGACATTTGAAGATGAGAATGTGACAGTGCTCTCGGACTCTGCCTATGTGATATCAACTGTACACACAGGTTTGTCATGCTGGAAAAGGAAGGACTTCCTCTGTGCAGACGGCACTCCAGTGCAACATGCGGCCCTATTGGATAAACAAATTGAAGTACTAGGACTGCCATTGACTCCAGCAGTCCTAAAATGCACATCACATTCTAAAAGCACAGATTTAATTTCTTGCTGAAATGAAGCCACATATTTAGAAGCTAAAAAGGTAGCCTATTTCCCAATCATTTCTATTTTTGAAATTGAAAGTGTAAAATAAATAACAGGATGATGCATGTTGGTAAAAGAGGGCTTTAACATGCTGTCTACTGTCCAGTTACTTGAGATACAAGGGTGAGCAACACAAGAAGAGAAAGAAGTAGGGAAAAAGTGGGGGTGTTCCTTATCCCCCACCAAGGCTATTTGGAGGCAGGAAGTACTGGAAAACCAGTTATACCTCTAGCATTATTGAGGATAGCATTGGAGCAACTCCACTACCCCGCGCATACGACGCAAGAGAGTATAGCTGCTGGAATAGCAGAAAAGTGGTTTTCGGCAGACCTGCTACAGCATTTGGCACAGTTTATTGTAAATTGCATCGTGTGCCAGAAATATACTGCAGGGCACACTTTGCGAACAGTGCAAGGAGCGATTCCTAGACCCAATTGCCCATTTCAGCATCTACATATAGATTATGAGGATATGCTGCAGACAATCAATGGTAACAGATATATAATGGCCGTAGTATGTCCTTTTCCTAAATGGATAGAGGTAGGTCTATGTACACACCCATATGCCATGTGCGCTGCCTAGTTCCTTGTGCGTGAAGTGTTCTCAAGGTGGGGTGTGTGTGAGGTTTTGTGGTCTGACAATGGACAGCATTTTGTAAATGAGCTGTTTGAACAAATAGTTCTTCTATTAGGAATTAAGCATGCATTATCTTCCACTTACCACCCACAGGTGAATGGTGTCTGTGAATGATTAGATGGATTATTCAAGGAGAGGATTTCAAAGATAAAGATAACTTTGAAGAAGGAATGGCTCCATTGCCAACCCTTAGCATTATATGCTCTAAGGAATCAGCCTGTCTCAGATCGCCATCTCACTCCTCATGAGTTGGTGACTGGACGCAGCATGAGAACCTGTAACGCTCACCTGATTCCCACGGAGGCGCTGGTCTTGGCAGGAAGGTGTCTGTGACCCGAAAAGTGATGTGCAGGACTCAATTTGCTTCTGGGGCCGAACCTCTTCGCACTGTGTGTCGAACTCGAAGAGTGAGATTTCTGCAGGTGAAAGAATATGGGGGTTAATGATCTGGGTTGTTGAATGTCCCTCTCTCTCTCTCTCTCTCTCTCTTCTTAGCTTCTCCGTAGAGCCCCCAGGTCAACGTGCTCACCTTAGATAGGTGAATGCTGGACTCTCCATCTGCGTCTGATGCAGGGTGCCGTTGCCAGTTCCTTCACTGGTGAAACATAGGCCTCTTGACATCAGAGGATCGCTACCGTCGTTAACTGCACGAGCGGTGAGTTTCTGGACACCTTTTTAGTCCTTTTAGTCTTTAGGTGCGTGGGCACGTTAATATAGAACAGGACTCTGTATAATGCTTTTTCCTATTTGTCTTGCAGGGCTCTTGAGATAAGAAATGGTGTGAAGAAAGCCGAAGTTGGAGCCAGAGCCTTGGAATGAAGCGCTTGGAAATGCGTAAGTAAATGCAAGCGCTCTAACTGTCTCTTTTCCCTTGCAGCTGTGAGTTCGTGCTGAAGAGATGCTGGAAAACGCCGGAGTATTTGCAGGCGTTCTACTGTGGCGAGCGCGATGGACGTGAGTAAATACCTGTCTAATGTCTCTTCGTTTGTCTTTCAGATGCTGGGTTGCAGCGTTGAAGAAATCCGGAATTCGCGGAGTGCCGGTAAGTAATAACAATGCTTTTGTCTTCGCAGGCGGAGGTGCAGCGTGAAGAAATGTTTGCTGCCGATGGATCAGGTGAGGAAAGCGCTGCGTGTAAAGGTTGCAGTGCTAACCTGTTGTTTCTTGTCTTTGCAGGTGCTGCTGAATACTGGATACAGGAGTGGTAAGTATTGTTCTTGCAGGTTCAGGATCGGAAGGAAGAAAGGCTGGAACAGACTCGGTGAGCGTTCTGCTGCAGATGCAGAATAACGCGAAGCACGTTTGTTCAATCGGGTGTGGTTTAAATAGCCTTGGAGTGATGAGGCGTCTTCCTCCACGGCCCCGCCTAGGTAAGAAAAGAGTTCCAGTTCCAGAAGAGTTCCCGTGTTGTATCCAGGGAGTGGAGCTTGCCCCACCCAGGTAAGAAAGTAGTTCCTGTTCACAGAGGATTCCTATGTGGCTAGTAAGTAAGCAGCATGGTCTGCTGCAGGTAAGTCCACCCAAGCATCTTCATACATATTATGAGCCCGGCGCTTCCAGTGCCGAGACCGATGGCTTTGATGAGCCTGGTGCCACCGGCGCCAGGACAAGGTCCAAAAGGTCCCAGTGGGGACCGGCTGGTGCCTAAGATAACGGTTAGGGGCCTGCTTCCAAGGACGTTGGGCTGTTCCTGACTCCTTGGAAGCAGTGATCATGACAGCACCCCCCCTCAAGGCCCCTCCCAAGCGTGTCTTCTCCGGGGGTTTTGGCTTGTCGGGGTGATTCAAATGGAATTTCTTGACCAGACGAGGTGCGTGGACATGCTCTGAGGGTTCCCAAGACCTTTCCTGGGGGCCGTATCCTTTCCAATCAACCAGGTAATATAATTTAGATTTGGAGATTTTGGAGTCTAGGATGTTCTTTACTTCGAACTCAAGTTCTCCATCTACTGAAACAGGTTCCGGGAGTTCGGTCAATCGGGTTCCTGGTTGCACTGGCTTTAGTAAGGAGACATGGAATACTGGATGTATTTTCATATGCAAAGGCAATTCCAATTTAACAGCCACCGGATTAATTATGGTAGAGATAAGATAGGGTCCAAGGTATCTCGGGATGAAAGTGCGGGGTCCTTTTAGAGGTAGGTGCTTAGTGGATAACCAGACCTGATCTCCCACTGCGTAGTGAGGGGCCTCTTTACGGTGCTGATCTGCTCCTTTCTTAAATTGAGCTTTAGCTCTTTGCAGATGGGCAGTAGCCTCCTTAAAAGCACGAGTGATCTCCGAGTGCAAGTGATCCACAGCAGGTGTTTCGAATTCTTGGGGAGGATCCAGGTTAGAGGTTTTAGGATGTTGTCCGTATAATAGGAAGAAGGGAGTCTTCCCGGTTCCAGAATGAGTCGAATTGTTATAGGCGTATTCAGCGATCCAAAGAATGTCCTTCCAAGGGTTTTCAGTTTGTTGGAGCATGCAACGTAGATATTGCTCTAGAGTTTGATTTGTCCTCTCGGTTTGTCCGTCAGTTTGGGGATGGTGACTGGTAGAAAGTCTCACATCAATTTGGGCTAAACGACAGCAACTTCGCCAAAAGTGGGAGATGAATTGACTTCCCCTATCGGAGACCAAAACCGAGGGGAAACCGTGTAACTGAACGATGTTTTCTAAGAATTCTCGGGCTAATACTGAAGCTGAAGGTAGGCCCTTCAGGGGAATGAAGTGAGCCATCTTGGAGAATAGATCCACGACTACTAAAATGGTATTATACCCTGAGCATGGAGGTAAGTCCGTGATGAAATCCATGGACAGGGTATGCCATGGACAGGGAGGGATGTCTAGTGGGTGTAAGAGACCGGCTGGTTTCTCCTTCTGACTCTTATTCTGGGCACACACACACCGCAGGAGATTACAAAGTCTCTAATGTCCTTCTTCCATGATGGCCACCAGAAATGTCTTTTGACCTTTTCCATGGTTTTGGTTATGCCAGGGTGACCCTCCATTAGTGAATCGTGATAACAGGAGATTACCTGTTTTTGTATTTTCTCACTGGGCAAGTACAATCGTCCTCGGAAATATGGTAGGTCTCGATCCACTGAGAATTCTTTTCCTTTTAATTGCCAGTCCTGTAAGTCGACCGGAGTTAAAAGTGATTTTACTGCAGTCTTAATGTCTTCAAAGGATTGAGCGCTGACCAAGCCCAAAATCCTTTGTTCTGGGATTATGGGTATTGGTTCTGGATTGGTCAAATGTTCATCTATTCCCATCCGGGAGAGGGCATCTGCTTTTCCATTTTTACTGCCTGGTCGATAAGTAATTATAAAGTCAAACTCAGCCAAAAACAGAGCCCAGCGAAGCTGCCTGGAAGACTGAGCTTTGGCTGTCTTCAGATACTGTAAGTTGCGGTGATCAGTCATTACGGCGACTGTGTGTCTGGCTCCCAAAAGATAATGCCGCCAGGCTTTAAAGGCCGATCTGATAGCTAAAAGTTCCTTATCTGTAATTGAATAGTTGATCTCGGGAGCCGAGAATTTGCGGGACCAAAAGGCTACAGGATGTAATTGGTGTGTGACCGGATCCCTTTGTGATAAAACTGCCCCCATAGCAAGACTAGAAGCATCTGTTTCTACGATGTAGGGGAGTTCTGGGCGAGGATGTTTTAGAACAGGTGCAGAAATGAATTTAGTCTTTAAGTCCTGAAAAGCTTGTTCTGCCTCGGTAGACCACTCAAAACGTTTGTTTTTCTTTAACAGAGCGGTGATGGGCTGGACTATTCGAGAGAATTCAGGGATGAATCTGCGGTAAAAGTTAGCGAAGCCTAACATGCTTTGGACTCCTTTTACAGAGGTTGGTGAAGGCCACTTGATGATTGCATCGACTTTCTTTGAATCCATATGGACTCCGTTAGGTGACAATATGAATCCCAGGAACTCAACTTCAGTTACGTTGAAAACGCATTTTTCGAGCTTAGCAAAAAGGTTATGTTGACGTAATCACTCAAGGACCTCTCTAACGTGTTTCCGATGTTCTTCTTCAGATGATGAATAGACGAGGATGTCATCAATGTAGACAACAACACACACATCAATGAGTTCTCTAAGGACATCATTCATAAAATACTGGAAGGCGGCAGGAGCATTGCAAAGTCCAAAGGGCATAACTTGATATTCAAACAGCCCATACTTGGTGCGGAAGGCCGTCTTCCATTCATCGCCCTCTTTTATTCATACCAAATGGTAGGCTCCTCTGAGATCCAACTTTGTATATATACATGCGTCTTTGACTTGGTCCAGAAGTTCAGGGATCAAAGGTAATGGGTATCTGTTTTTAACAGTGATTTGATTCAGGGCGCGGTAATCTATACAAGTCCTAAGATCTCCTTCCTTTTTCGGAACGAAGAACAAAGCCGAGGAAGCTGGAGATTTTGAAGGACGGATAAACCCGTTAGCTAGGTACTGGTCCAGATATTGTCTGAGGTGAAGATTCTCTGGCTCGGTGAGGGCATAAATCCTACTGCAGGGAGGAGTTGTTCCGGGTATCAGATCTATTTGACAGTCGTAAGACCTATGAGGAGGCAGGGTGTTAGCTTGGTCCTTCCGAAAGACGTCTTGGAATTCCTGGTATTCGGGAGGTAATTTGGGAACCTCAGAAGAGGTTGCCGCCAGTGAAACATCAGGCCGAGGATAACAAGTGGTAAAACATTCTGGAAACTGAACCGTCTTTGCTCGCCAATCGATCTGAGGATTGTGCTTCTCTAACCAAGGGATTCCCAGAATGATCTGGAACTGAGGGGCCTTGATCACATCGAACACTATTTTCTCCCGGTGTCCATCTTGGCTCACTAACGTCACTTCTTGGGTGGCGTGCGTTAATGGTCCGGAGGCAATCTCTGTGCCATCCACTGTAGTAATGACGTCTTTTACTGCCTTAGGGACAAGGGGTAGATTCATCCTTGATACCAGTTCACGGTCCACATAATTACCGATTGCTCCGCTGTCGATGTAAGCTTCAATTGCATGCAAACGATCCGGACGTTCAGGACTAATGAGGACCATAGGCACCACGAAATGCGAGGTCACGGGACAGATTTTAACGCTCGGCAAGAGGACCTATACACTTGTCGGGCTAGGTCGTTTCCCTGCTTAGAATTTGTGGTACAGGTATCTGCGGCTCCTACAGCCTTCTTAGCTGGTTTCAATGGACAGTCTCGAAGAAAGTGCCCCGAGTTTCCGCAATAGAGGCATAATTGCAGCTGTCTTCTTCTTTCCCGCTCCTTTTGGGTTAAAGGTCCTTTCATGCCCCCTATTTGCATGGGTTCCACAGTGTCACCTCCCCTAGTAGAGGTCTGTAGTTTAGAAAACATTCGGGTATCAAATTTGGAACGATCAGCCTTCCTGTTCTGTAATCTGTGGTCCAATTGGACAACTAAGTCAATATAGTCTGAGCATTCTTGTGGAGCATTCACGACTTGAGCTAACACATCCTTGAGCTCTCCACGCAGGCCTCTGTAGAAGAGCGTTATTCTCTTATCCTCAGGCCATTGAGTTTCCACTATAAGTCTGTTGAATGAGGCTATATAAGTCAAGAGGTCTTTTTTACCCTGTCGTAACGAAAGAAGTTCATTGTCCAAGGCCTGCCCTTGTGCATGTCTTGCGAACAGTTTCTCCATGCTGGACTGGAAGGCCTAGAAATCATGCAGAACCGGATCATCCTGAGTGACTAAAGGGATTGACCAATCTGCGGCGCTGCCACTGAGATAAGAAAGCACGAAAGCCACCTTGGTCTGATCTGTTGGGAAGGCAGCTGGTCGACATAAGAAGTGTAGGTGGCACTGGTTAATGAATACTGCAAATTTCTTTGGGTCACCAGAAAAGCATTCGGGCGGAGCCAAGGGCACATTGCCGGGTACATTGATTTGCACAGGATTTAAGGATGATGCAGAAGGATAACTTCCTCCTGGAGCGGGCAAAGGTGTCTGTCCTGCCTGCGTTTGTAGCAATTGCCTAGCGAGGTCCTCTGTTCGTTCCTTGGAAATTATCAGCTCTCTTCTTAGAGAGTGTGTTTCCTGACGAGCTGCATGTACTTCTGCTCTTAGTTCCCCAACTAACTGGGCTAATTGATCAGTGTCTGAGGTTTCCATTGCGCCTGGGTAGGAGTTTTGCGGTGGGCTTCGCGTTCTGTAACGCTCACCTGATTCCCACGGAGGCGCTGGTCTTGGCAGGAAGGTGTCTGTGACCCGAAAAGTGATGTGCAGGACTCGATTTGCTTCTGGGGCCGAACCTCTTCGCACTGTGTGTCGAACTCGAAGAGTGAGATTTCTGCAGGTGAAAGAATATGGGGGTTAATGATCTGGGTTGTTGAATGTCCCTCTCTCTCTCTCTCCCTCTCTTCTTAGCTTCTCCGTAGAGCCCCCAGGTCAACGTGCTCACCTTAGATAGGTGAATGCTGGACTCTCCATCTGCGTCTGATGCAGGGTGCCGTTGCCAGTTCCTTCACTGGTGAAACATAGGCCTCTTGACATCAGAGGATCGCTACCGTCGTTAACTGCACGAGCGGTGAGTTTCTGGACACCTTTTTAGTCCTTTTAGTCTTTAGGTGCGTGGGCACGTTAATATAGAACAGGACTCTGTATAATGCTTTTTCCTATTTGTCTTGCAGGGCTCTTGAGATAAGAGATGGTGTGAAGAAAGCCGAAGTTGGAGCCAGAGCCTTGGAATGAAGCGCTTGGAAATGCGTAAGTAAATGCAAGCGCTCTAACTGTCTCTTTTCCCTTGCAGCTGTGAGTTCGTGCTGAAGAGATGCTGGAAAACGCCGGAGTATTTGCAGGCGTTCTACTGTGGCGAGCGCGATGGACGTGAGTAAATACCTGTTTAATGTCTCTTCGTTTGTCTTTCAGATGCTGGGTTGCAGCGTTGAAGAAATCCGGAATTCGCGGAGTGCCGGTAAGTAATAACAATGCTTTTGTCTTCACAGGCGGAGGTGCAGCGTGAAGAAATGTTCGCTGCCGATGGATCAGGTGAGGAAAGCGCTGCGTGTAAAGGTTGCAGTGCTAACCTGTTGTTTCTTGTCTTTGCAGGTGCTGCTGAATACTGGATACAGGAGTGGTAAGTATTGTTCTTACAGGTTCAGGATCGGAAGGAAGAAAGGCTGGAACAGACTCGGTGAGCGTTCTGCTGCAGATGCAGAATAACGCGAAGCACGTTTGTTCAATCGGGTGTGGTTTAAATAGCCTTGGAGTGATGAGGCGTCTTCCTCCACGGCCCCGCCTAGGTAAGAAAAGAGTTCCAGTTCCAGAAGAGTTCCCGTGTTGTATCCAGGGAGTGGAGCTTGCCCCACCCAGGTAAGAAAGTAGTTCCTGTTCACAGAGGATTCCTATGTGGCTAGTAAGTAAGCAGCATGGTCTGCTGCAGGTAAGTCCACCCAAGCATCTTCATACATATTATGAGCCCGGCGCTTCCAGTGCCGAGACCGATGGCTTTGATGAGCCTGGTGCCACTGGCGCCAGGACAAGGTCCAAAAGGTCCCAGTGGGGACCGGCTGGTGCCTAAGATAACGGTTAGGGGCCTGCTTCCAAGGACGTTGGGCTGTTCCTGACTCCTTGGAAGCAGTGATCATGACAGCACCCCCCCTCAAGGCCCCTCCCAAGCGTGTCTTCTCCGGGGGTTTTGGCTTGTCGGGGTGATTCAAATGGAATTTCTTGACCAGACGAGGTGCGTGGACATGCTCTGAGGGTTCCCAAGACCTTTCCTGGGGGCCGTATCCTTTCCAATCAACCAGGTGATATAATTTAGATTTGGAGATTTTGGAGTCTAGGATGTTCTTTACTTCGAACTCAAGTTCTCCATCTACTAAAACAGGTTCCGGGAGTTTGGTCAATCGGGTTCCTGGTTGCACTGGCTTTAGTAAGGAGACATGGAATACTGGATGTATTTTCATATGCGAAGGCAATTCCAATTTAACAGCCACCGGATTAATTATGGTAGAGATAAGATAGGGTCCAAGGTATCTCGGGATGAAAGTGCGGGGTCCTTTTAGAGGTAGGTGCTTAGTGGATAACCAGACCTGATCTCCCACTGCGTAGTGAGGGGCCTCTTTACGGTGCTGATCTGCTCCTTTCTTAAATTGAGCTTTAGCTCTTTGCAGATGGGCAGTAGCCTCCTTAAAAGCACGAGTGATCTCCGAGTGCAAGTGATCCACAGCAGGTGTTTCGAATTCTTGGGGAGGATCCAGGTTAGAGGTTTTAGGATGTTGTCCGTATAATAGGAAGAAGGGAGTCTTCCCGGTTCCAGAATGAGTCGAATTGTTATAGGCGTATTCAGCGATCCAAAGAATGTCCTTCCAAGGGTTTTCAGTTTGTTGGAGCATGCAACGTAGATATTGCTCGAGAGTTTGATTTGTCCTCTCGGTTTGTCCGTCAGTTTGGGGATGGTGACTGGTAGAAAGTCTCACATCAATTTGGGCTAAACGACAGCAACTTCGCCAAAAGTGGGAGATGAATTGACTTCCCCTATCGGAGACCAAAACCGAGGGGAAACCGTGTAACGGAACGATGTTTTCTAAGAATTCTCGGGCTAATACTGAAGCTGAAGGTAGGCCCTTCAGGGGAATGAAGTGAGCCATCTTGGAGAATAGATCCACGACTACTAAAATGGTATTATACCCTGAGCATGGAGGTAAGTCCGTGATGAAATCCATGGACAGGGTATGCCATGGACAGGGAGGGATGTCTAGTGGGTGTAAGAGACCGGCTGGTTTCTCCTTCTGACTCTTATTCTGGGCACACACACCGCAGGAGATTACAAAGTCTCTAATGTCCTTCTTCCATGATGGCTACCAGAAATGTCTTTTGACCTTTTCCATGGTTTTGGTTATGCCAGGGTGACCCTCCATTAGTGAATCGTGATAACAGGAGATTACCTGTTTTTGTATTTTCTCACTGGGCAAGTACAATCGTCCTCGGAAATATGGTAGGTCTCGATCCACTGAGAATTCTTTTCCTTTTAATTGCCAGTCCTGTAAGTCGACCGGAGTTAAAAGTGATTTGACTGCAGTCTTAATGTCTTCAAAGGATTGAGCGCTGACCAAGCCCAAAATCCTTTGTTCTGGGATTATGGGTATTGGTTCTGGATTGGTCAAATGTTCATCTATTCCCATCCGGGAGAGGGCATCTGCTTTTCCATTTTTACTGCCTGGTCGATAAGTAATTATAAAGTCAAACTCAGCCAAAAACAGAGCCCAGCGAATCTGCCTGGAAGACTGAGCTTTGGCTGTCTTCAGATACTGTAAATTGCGGTGATCAGTCATTACGGCGACTGTGTGTCTGGCTCCCAAAAGATAATGCCGCCAGGCTTTAAAGGCCGATCTGATAGCTAAAAGTTCCTTGTCTGTAATTGAATAGTTGATCTCGGGAGCCGAGAATTTGCGGGACCAAAAGGCTACAGGATGTAATTGGTGTGTGACCGGATCCCTTTGTGATAAAACTGCCCCCATAGCAAGACTAGAAGCATCTGTTTCTACGATGTAGGGGAGTTCTGGGCGAGGATGTTTTAGAACAGGTGCAGAAATGAATTTAGTCTTTAAGTCCTGAAAAGCTTATTTTTATATATAGCTGCTCACTCTGGAGTGATTGGCCCAGGTGGTGAGCCTTCCCGCTCACCACTTAGCATGTGTTGATTGACAGCTAGGCTGCTTGTTCTGCCTCGGTAGACCACTCAAAACGTTTGTTTTTCTTTAACAGAGCGGTGATGGGCTGGACTATTCGAGAGAATTCAGGGATGAATCTGCGGTAAAAGTTAGCAAAGCCTAACATGCTTTGGACTCCTTTTACAGAGGTTGGTGAAGGCCACTTGATGATTGCATCGACTTTCTTTGAATCCATATGGACTCCGTTAGGTGACAATATGAATCCCAGGAACTCAACTTCAGTTACGTTGAAAACGCATTTTTCGAGCTTAGCAAAAAGGTTATGTTGACGTAATCACTCAAGGACCTCTCTAACGTGTTTCCGATGTTCTTCTTCAGATGATGAATAGACGAGGATGTCATCAATGTAGACAACAACACACACATCAATGAGTTCTCTAAGGACATCATTCATAAAATACTGGAAGGCGGCAGGAGCGTTGCAAAGTCCAAAGGGCATAACTTGATATTCAAACAGCCCATACTTGGTGCGGAAGGCCGTCTTCCATTCATCGCCCTCTTTTATTCATACCAAATGGTAGGCTCCTCTGAGATCCAACTTTGTATATATACATGCGTCTTTGACTTGGTCCAGAAGTTCAGGGATCAAAGGTAATGGGTATCTGTTTTTAACGGTGATTTGATTCAGGGCGCGGTAATCTATACAAGTCCTAAGATCTCCTTCCTTTTTCGGAACGAAGAACAAAGCCGAGGAAGCTGGAGATTTTGAAGGACGGATAAACCCGTTAGCTAGGTACTGGTCCAGATATTGTCTGAGGTGAAGATTCTCTGGCTCGGTGAGGGCATAAATCCTACTGCAAGGAGGAGTTGTTCTGGGTATCAGATCTATTTGACAGTCGTAAAACCTATGAGGAGGCAGGGTGTTAGCTTGGTCCTTCCGAAAGACGTCTTGGAATTCCTGGTATTCGGGAGGTAATTTGGGAACCTCAGAAGAGGTTGCCGCCAGTGAAACATCAGGCCGAGGATAACAAGTGGTAAAACATTCTGGAAACTGAACCGTCTTTGCTCGCCAATCGATCTGAGGATTGTGCTTCTCTAACCAAGGGATTCCCAGAATGATCTGGAACTGAGGGGCCTTGATCACATCGAACACTATTTTCTCCCGGTGTCCATCTTGGCTCACTAACGTCACTTCTTGGGTGGCGTGCGTTACTGGTCCGGAGGCAATCTCTGTGCCATCCACTGTAGTAATGACGTCTTTTTCTGCCTTAGGGACAAGGGGTAGATTCATCCTTGATACCAGTTCACGGTCCACATAATTACCGATTGCTCCGCTGTCGATGTAAGCTTCAATTGCATGCAAACGATCCGGACGTTCAGGACTAATGAGGACCATAGGCACCACGAAATGCGAGGTCACGGGACAGATTTTAACGCTCGGCAAGAGGACCTCTACACTTGTCGGGCTAGGTCATTTCCCTGCTTAGAATTTGTGGTACAGGTATCTGCGGCTTCTACAGCCTTCTTAGCTGGTTTCACTGGACAGTCTCGAAGAAAGTGCCCCTGGAAGGCCTGGAAATCATGCAGAACCGGATCATCCTGAGTGACTAAAGGGATTGACCAATCTGCGGCGCTGCCACTGAGATAAGAAAGCACGAAAGCCACCTTGGTCTGATCTGTTGGGAAGGCAGCTGGTCGACATGAGAAGTGTAGGCGGCACTGGTTAATGAATACTGCAAATTTCTTTGGGTCACCAGAAAAGCATTCGGGCGGAGCCAAGGGCACATTGCCGGGTAGATTGATTTGCACAGGATTTAAGGATGATGCAGAAGGATAACTTCCTCCTGGAGCGGGCAAAGGTGTCTGTCCTGCCTGCGTTTGTAGCAATTGCCTAGCGAGGTCCTCTGTTCGTTCCTTGGAAATTATCAGCTCTCTTCTTAGAGAGTGTGTTTCCTGACGAGCTGCATGTACTTCTGCTCTTAGTTCCCCAAGCAACTGGGCTAATTGATCAGTGTCTGAGGTTTCCATTGCGCCTGGGTAGGAGTTTTGCGGTGGGCTTCGCGTTCTGTAACGCTCACCTGATTCCCACGGAGGCGCTGGTCTTGGCAGGAAGGTGTCTGTGACCCGAAAAGTGATGTGCAGGACTCGATTTGCTTCTGGGGCCGAACCTCTTCGCACTGTGTGTCGAACTCGAAGAGTGAGATTTCTGCAGGTGAAAGAATATGGGGGTTAATGATCTGGGTTGTTGAATGTCCCTCTCTCTCTCTCTCTCTCTCTCTTCTTAGCTTCTCCGTAGAGCCCCCAGGTCAACGTGCTCACCTTAGATAGGTGAATGCTGGACTCTCCATCTGCGTCTGTTGCAGGGTGCCGTTGCCAGTTCCTTCACTTGTGAAACATAGGCCTCTTGACATCAGAGGATCGCTACCGTCGTTAACTGCACGAGCGGTGAGTTTCTGGACACCTTTTTAGTCCTTTTAGTCTTTAGGTGCGTGGGCACGTTAATATAGAACAGGACTCTGTATAATGCTTTTTCCTATTTGTCTTGCAGGGCTCTTGAGATAAGAGATGGTGTGAAGAAAGCCGAAGTTGGAGCCAAAGCCTTGGAATGAAGCGCTTGGAAATGCGTAAGTAAATGCAAGCGCTCTAACTGTCTCTTTTCTCTTGCAGCTGTGAGTTCGTGCTGAAGAGATGCTGGAAAACGCCGGAGTATTTGCAGGCATTCTACTGTGGCGAGCACGATGGACGTGAGTAAATACCTGTCTAATGTCTCTTCGTTTGTCTTTCAGATGCTGGGTTGCAGCGTTGAAGAAATCCGGAATTCGCGGAGTGCCGGTAAGTAATAATAATGCTTTTGTCTTCACAGGCGGAGGTGCAGCGTGAAGAAATGTTCGCTGCCAATGGATCAGGTGAGGAAAGCGCTGCGTGTAAAGGTTGCAGTGCTAACCTGTTGTTTCTTGTCTTTGCAGGTGCTGCTGAATACTGGATACAGGAGTGGTAAGTATTGTTCTTGCAGGTTCAGGATCGGAAGGAAGAAAGGCTGGAACAGACTCAGTGAGCGTTCTGCTGCAGATGCAGAATAACGCGAAGCACGTTTGTTCAATCGGGTGTGGTTTAAATAGCCTTGGAGTGATGAGGCGTCTTCCTCCACGGCCCCGCCTAGGTAAGAAAAGAGTTCCAGTTCCAGTTCCAGAAGAGTTCCCGTGTTGTATCCAGGGAGTGGAGCTTGCCCCACCCAGGTAAGAAAGTAGTTCCTGTTCACAGAGGATTCCTATGTGGCTGGTAAGTAAGCAGCATGGTCTGCTGCAGGTAAGTCCACCCAAGCATCTTCATACATATTATGAGCCCAGCGCTTCCAGTGCCGGGACTGATGGCTTTGATGAGCCTGGTACCACCGGCGCCAGGACAAGGTCCAAAAGGTCCCAGTGGGGACCGGCTGGTGCCTAAGATAACGGTTAGGGGCCTGCTTCCAAGGACGTTGGGCTGTTCCTGACTCCTTGGAAGCAGTGATCATGACAGAACCCCCCTTGCTCTTCCAACTAGGTTAAAAACTGATGCCCACAATGTAGCTAGCGAAGACATTAGGTGATGAGATGCATGATTACCTAACAACAATGACTGCAAGTATTTCTATCATGTCTCAACAGGTCAAAAATGGAAGGGAGGGGTCAAAGAGAAGCTACAAAGACGATTGAGACCGGTATTCTCTCAGACAGCCCTTTAAGATAAGTAGCGATACCCTGGTGATGAATGGGGATGCAGATTGTATTCATACATCAATAATCAAGACAACACAAATAGTTTGGCAAAGTTTGTCTGTTTTAATGTCAAGCATCTAAAGCAGGGAGTACAACGAACATCAGCAATCGCTCTATCCTCTGACTCTACTAAAAAACTGGGCTCTTATACCCATAACTGGTCATCATTGAAATTTTGACCTGCGTCATTACCAACGTCATTCTACGTAGCAAACTACAAAAACCTAACGGAGGGTGTGATTGGATCTAAGTGTATTTCTAAGTATAGGCTCTATATCTGTATAGAGCAGTGGAGGAAGGTGATGGGATACTTAACATCAGGTGGGGCAACTAAGCCCTCCCCTCACAATGGCCACTATGAACGTCACTAGAAGTATGACGTTCCATTGGCTACACAAACTATAGGACCCTTAATTACGCAGTCCCCTACAATTGGTTAACTCCTAAACCCCATCAGTACTTTTCCACCTACGTCTAGCAGCACGCAGACTGAACAACCAGGTGTGGGTGAGCTCGTCTTAACACCAGCTTCCCACCAATTAGCATATCATCCATAATCACCTCAATGGTCCAGTGTCAATTAGTGTTTGAAGTTTGGCCTTGAATCTGTACTGTGGTCTGAGAATGATTTTTAGGGAGTGTGGGCACCAGCCAGCCTTTGTGCGTAGGTGTGACCATCTTGCACGTCCAACTTCCCTCAACCACGTGACTGAACACCATGAAATCGAGCTTTTTTGTGTATTTGATTTTATTCTCCAATAGTCCTCTGACGTCTTTTGCTTTTGCTTGACCTTTCTGAACAGGAGCTTCTGTTATTTCATGTTAATTGTATCCAATGTCAGCCAACTCAAGTTTAATAAGACCTTGGCTTTCTTGGCTCAGTCAACTCCTTAGCTGAGCTTTTATTCAGTTTAATTCAATTGCTTTTCTTAACAGCGACACTGAAATGAGGCCTTCTTGCTTTGTTCAGTACTGCTTATATGCATAAGTGGAAACATCCATCTTTTCTAAGTCCATATGCATCTACAGAGGTTTATATATATATATTTTGGCGCTTGCCGCGGTCTAATCTATTCAAAAGCATGTGGCTAGCTTCATGATTGTGTTGCGTTTCATTGCATCTGTACACGTTTAAACTAACTATCTTCAGGTCGGTGGCATAAGTGTCTTCACCTTGATCGCAAGATGTCACTTATCCTTGATACTTTCTTGATGGTTTATAAATCGTCTGCATCCTCTGGTCTGTTTATCTCTTCTATGGATGTCAATTCGATTTTGTATGATGTCACCATTCATCTTTGCCTTTTAGCTTCTCTGCTTCTTCATGAATCTCAATCAAATGGCCATCATATTGTCTTGTATGCAGGTATGGTATTCTTAATGGGTACTTTACCTCCCATATTATCTTAGGTGTAGGTACTCTTATGGGTACTGCACAGAGTCCACACTCTTCTCTTTGTTGGTCTAATTGTTCTGTGTATGCCACATACTTTGGTTCATACTTCTCAGGTAATGTAGGCGGGGCAGTTGGAGTGGGGGTACTTGGCTCCTACTGTACACGATCAACCCATTGAAGTAGAGGTTTTGTAAAAACAGTCAAGCTTACACCCAGGAGACCAGGTGCTGTTATGCAAATTCGTATGCACATGGAGCACTCCTCGATTTGAAGGCCCATACAAGGTGGAGGTAGTCACACCTACCACAGCCAAGCTAAAGGGACCAAAAGCCCGGGTTATTTTGCACAATAACAGGCCATATAAAGGAGAAACCTCGACCCCTCCTGCATCTACCCACAGTGAAGCAAGAGAAGAAGTTCTGCATATGCAGACTCGGTCTATGGCCAAGAGTAAAAATCAGGAAAGTGAAGAACACTGCAGTACCCTAGACTAAAGGAACATTTTACAAGGAGTAAACAGGCTTGCTGTTATCCTGGAACCTTTTAAAGACTACACATTGAAGACCCAGAGCGGAAAGAATAAAAGCACATTTCATCTTTATTTCATCTTTGTTACCTATTGCAATAACACTTCACAAAAATATTTGGGGAAAGTGTTTGATTTTACAGAGGGTGCATTTTTTGGGTAATGTCGCCCCCTGGTGACCAACTGTATCACAGGACACCGTGAGAAGGACATAGATTGACTAGGGATAGGGAATCTGAAGTATTAGAAGAAAACTCGACAATCCTTGTGGAAAACTGTCTATGAACTAGAGGTCACTTTACGAGGCTATCGCCATGGCAAAAAAATTACATCTTGAGTGCATTATTTTCTATTTTTCTTTCTAAATAATATTATTTTGTTCAACACAAACACTGTACACATTCTTGCTACTTACTATGCATGTTCCCTTTTCGTTGCCAGCACACAGCATGTCTTCTGTTATTTTGGGTGTATTGTTATAATGATTTTCGTCATTGCAGATTCTTCTGCTCATGATGGTGACGTCCACGTCCATTAGTACGTCTGAGTTTTTGGTCCGATAGAGGTCTGTTGTTCCCCAGCCCACTGCTTGACACTTTGTCCCTGCTTTAACATCATCTCCTGCACCAAGACATGGAAATGCAGACACGGCTGGGCTGTTCTTCATATCCCCCTTCAGCTGTAAAGGAAATGATTGGTGTAAAATGTATGCATTGCATTGTTCCGGTTACTTGAGCCAATGGCAGCTGTAATGTATATGTATAAAACACAATATGATCAAACTTCAAGTCACTAATCAACACATTTCCAGTCCTGAGATGACATTTTACAAAATCATTGTCAATAGGATATTTAACCCAATTTTTCACAAACCTCATATAGCACACATTTTAATAAAAGGAAGACGGGGGTATCATAATTTCACAGAACGGCCTGCTCAGGCCCTACAGTCTTGTGTGGTCAATACACTGATTACTGTTAAATCGGTCAATAGTTTGACCTGCTATTCTAGTCCTTAGAAGCTGGAGAAATCCGGAATGATAAACGGGAATGAAAAGCCATGATTTTGTTGCTGACTTTTCTAAAGTAGTGGACATGGCCCCAAGGTACATCCGATCGCTGTACAAGTAAAACAATTTAAAAAAAAACCCACAAGTGAGGCGTCAGTGTGAAATAACATTAACATGCAATTGCCTGTTCGCTCCTGTCATAGATATGTGTGGGCCCAAACTACATTACACAGATTTGCAATAGACAGATAATACATTTTCTATTGCCCTATACGTAGATGTGCCTAAGGGCTACATATTTTTGGTCTTGATATCATTATGTGCTCTCTGCTTTATTATTTTTTCCAAATAGTTTTAATTCGTTTTTTATAATGCATAACAATACAAATGATATGCATTCCCTATGCAATGCGCATCAGTAAAAAGGTCCTTGTGCAAACAGTTATATAATAGGAATTTAGTGTCATCAAGCTTCTTCCATTCTCAAGGCGATACACTCTCACAAACGTAGTGACTCCTGGTACTGTGCAGGATAATTTCTTCGTAGCCATTGTTTGTTAAGAACAATCAAAGAAGATGGTGTGTCCTTTTAACCAAAGAAAACTAGAATAGGTGCACATTCCCACAGGAGCAATTTGCACCTGCACCACGTCACAAAATAAGTGGTCTGATAATTCACACAACGTTATGTGACAGGGCCTGCACCCAGGTGCTGTCATGGGAGGGAGGGAGGACCCTGATACCCTTCCAGGGCTGCCCGGGTGACTGGTCATTGACCCCCTCCCAACCCCTTCCTACCTGAGACGGCACCAGTGCCGCAACAGGACACCAAATAGGCCAGGACACGTAAGCTGGCCCGGCACAGCAGCAGCCCGCAGACAGCCGGAAGAGCCGGAGCCAAAGGGAAGGGGCACATCCATGGACACAGACGGCCAAGGACCCAGAAATGGAAGAAGGGGATGCAGCCATCAATAGAAGGGTGACATGGCCAGACGAGGCTAGGGAGGGCAAAGCGCAATCGAGTGGAGAGCCCCGGAGACAGCCCGAGTCTGCCGCACCGGTAGATGAATGACAGTGCAGGAGGCAGTGGGTGCTGTTGTGACGTGAAACGGGACTGGACTACCTTAAGGTAAGAGCCACCTTAAGGAAAGAGGAAGGTTGTTAAGGACATGGGGAAAGGCGGGTGGAAGAGGAGGGGCTACTAGAGCCCGGGAACACAATCTGGAGAGGAACAATAAAGAAGGTTCATTACGACAGCGGCTCCAGTAAGATCATTGAACGTGCAGTCTGATAGAGTGCGAAGATCAGGTCACCTCCATTACCAATACACCAGAAGACCAAACATGTGGCGTGCCTCCCTGTGAAGAAATATTAAACAATGCTAGCTGGAGCCTATGCTTCAAAAGAAAACCCACTATACCACGAGGGATTTTTATATTAACAAAAATCAGTCAAGAAGGCCTTCAGAACAGCGAACAACAGTTCCCTATGTGCCTCCATCTTGCTCATGCTACAGACTCATTGAGAAGGGGGCAGGGCTTACACACCCTTCAGATGCCTCGCCTAGGCCTTCCACACGCCCTAATGCCAGGTAGGTAATTAGCATGGGTAAGTTGGCCAATTCTGGGTGTGAGAGAGTTATTTACAGAGTACCTTTGGGATGATTTATGTGTGGGTTAGCTGGGTGCAGACAAGCATTGGAAAAAGGACATCTCATCCGAGAGACCATAGGAGGAGCGTGTAGAAGCCGTATGGAGGTTATTGGACAGAGGGGTCTGTGGAGTGGTTGTGCATGGGTGTGACGAGTGAAGGAGATAGAGGAAGAACAGGAGTAGAGGAGCGGTTTTAGTGGCTGTAAGTGGAGGAAGTGGTAGCAGTAGTGGGAGTTGTGGGACTGAGAATTGGTAGTGGTGAGCTGTAGTTTTAGTGGCAGTAGTAGTGGGTAATAGTGAGAGGAGAAAGAGGGGAATGGTAGTAGTAGTATGAGGAAAGCGGTAGTAGTGGTCATAGCAGCAGATAGGTTGTAGAAATGGTAGAGTTATTATAGAGTTGGTAGTAGTAAGAAACATTAGTAGAGTAGGAGTAGTGGAAGGTGTGGAGGGGTTGTAGTAGTGGAGCCGAAGTAGTGGTAAGGAGGTGAAGAAGTGGGGACGAGAGAAGAGAGGTAACAATGGAGAGAGTAGTAGGGTGTTAGTTGGAGGTAGTGGTAGTAACAGGTGGAAGAAAAGAGAAAGGAGGCAGAGGATGAAAGAAAAGTAACATCGAAGGATGGAGGTAGGAAGCCGGAGTGTAACATCGGAGGGATAGCAGCGTGGTGGGGAGTTGAACATCGTAGAACACTAGTATAGAAGAGGATAAGGTGAAATTGTGGTGTGTGCTGAGGTGTCTTTATTTGGGTGGAAGAAGGCACAGTTGCTGAAATCCCGTAGAACACTAAGTGGGGCTTGGAGAGGGAAAGCTAGAAGGCCGTTAGGGAGCCAACCAGCCAATGACTCAGGGAAACCATCCATAGCACTAGTCATAAAACAGTCAGTAGGTGTCATGGAGCCATAGAAGTAACCCCTGTTACAGTTGCTGGTGCTAGGGAGGGGGAAAACAGAGGGAACTAGAGAGAGAGGGACGGCTCTATTGTCAGTATTCCACAAACTCTATTATTTTGATTACAACCAAGTCCCTTTTACCTGTAAGAATCCCGAATAAACATCCTTGAGATGTTTGATGTTTTTGGACCCTGTGATTTTGGTGACAGCCCGTCGCACTTCCTTGCACTCTGGATGAGATGCAAATTGTGCATGATACAAAACGTGCACAAGTCTAATTTTTCACACAATTACAATTCATGAGCAGGTAATATTACTCTTGAATATCCCTGCAATAACCCTGAATAGAATCCCTACCCGTTGCTAACTATACATATTTTTAAAAGATTGTGTATTACCCTTGAATCAAGTTAAAATCCTAACTTATTCCACATAGGAAGTTTGTCACCTTAGGACAAAAGGCACAGCAATACATTGTTTGGTCCTTTTTTGTGAACACCACAGTTTCAATGAGCTGCCCTCTGAATGTGTCTCAATCCCTCGTCTGTCTTTGCTGACGTTGGCCATTCCTGCCATCCTTTCCATGCAAATTGGATGCATCCAGGGTGATGGCAAGATTACTGCCAGTAATTTTCATTTCTCCTAGACCTACTGTTCCTCATCAAAGTACTTCCCTGCTGGGCTGCAGACTCCATAACAGAACCCATTCACAATTATTGTAGTCCCACTCCTCCACTCCTCATGACCTCCATCTTACCTCCATATTACTCACAATCCAACAGTTATTTCCACCACTTGGACCATGGGCCCCTTGTAGCACAGGGCAGACACAGTGAGAAGTCAGTACTGTCACGAAGAAGAGTAAGACTAGGAGTAATGTAGATTCATGTGAGGAGTAAGAAATGGGAGGCGGACAAAAAGTTGCAATAGTCTCATTGTCAGACATTTTTCATTAAAGATAAATGGGTTGGATAAACGCCTCGGTAGCCCTATCCTGAAGATGAGTTCCCTGCCTAGGAAACTGAAACTAAAGATCAGCCTGTGTCAAGTCATTAGACACTTAGAAGCCGTCCTTGTGTCCAAAAGATTCTAATCTAACCCTCACACTAGACACAAACAAGTAAGGGTGGGGGGGTAAGGAAATGTCTCTGATTTATGTTTAGTAAAACGTGTTTGTAATCAAAATATAAAGATAAATCCAACGGAAATGCTTTTCCATGGAGAAATCCTTGAATCCAAAGGGTGGTTCCCCTCCCCGGAATATTTTTGTAGGATGGCAACAGTGTTTCTTTTGAACAACAGTTTCTTGGCATCCCAAAAGTATTTATTTGTCCAACAGTTCCTTTGGTTCAGGAAGTTATTGTTCAAACAATACATTCCATGACATCCAACACTTCCTTGGTTTCTTTGTGCTGGATTCACAAAGTTACTCAATTCACAAAGTTCTCATTTACAAAGTTACTGGCTTCACAAAGTCCTTATCATATATTAATTTCCAAAACAAGCTTTCTTCAACTTCTCTTGTACTTTGGTAGATTGCCTGTTGTACTCATTTACGAGGAATCCTCTTGTGAGCTTTTCAGATCTCCTGGTATACTCCACTGCCAGGTATCTGGTCACAGTGCTAAAGATCTTTGTACAACTCAAAGTGCCGGGTTTGTCTACCTAGCAGGACTTCTTTCATGTGCTTCTCACTTTCCCTGGTATACTTCCCAGCCATGTATTTTGTAACATGGTTAAACTTTCCTCAACAACTTTGGTGGAACTCCTGGTATACGTCTCTGCCAGTAATCCGTGTATGGGTTTTTCAGATCCCCGGTATACTTCTCTGCCAGGTATCTTGCCACAATGTTAGAGATTTTATACAACTTTGTTGGATTGCCTAGCATACTCCCCTGCCAGGAATCCTTCTCTGGAGTCCTGCAGATCTCCTGGTATACTTCCCTGCCAGGTATCTTTCCCCAAATGTCAACTGCCTGGTATATTCCATTTACCAGGACTTCATATTAGTTTCACTGTCCTTTTCATGGATCTATGTGATTACTCCAACCCTTTACTGTGACCACCGAAAATGCCAACCTTTTTTATTTTGACCCCCTTTTTACCCCATATATATGCAGTCGGAGACCCCCTGCAGCCCCTTCTTCATCCATTATATACTGTACCCATTCCCCCAAATATATATGGGGTAGAAAGGGGGTCAAAATACAAAACAAAGTGAGCATGTTCGGGGGTCACAGTAAACGGGGCAGTAATTGCATAATCCCCTTTTCACTATGCCACAGCTGTATCAACTTTTTTGTGTTTCAATAGGTTTACTTAGGGTAACACTTGCTCCAGATTTCCCCTACATTGACATCTCATGCAAAGCTATTTGTTCTGGTTTTGTTGCGGCATTTTATCTTGTCGGTATTCAAATATTCTTCCTTTTGGCATGGCTTTAACATTGAGTTTTCGCTATATTTTAACCGCCTTTTGAGCATTGTCCATAATAGCAGTGTCACATAATTAATTAATTTGATTGCATGCCTGTTGGTACGCCCCGGGATCCCCAATGGCTCTGGGTAAACTCACCGGTAGTTCGCAGCATCTCCAACTCATGGCATGCCTCTGCAGTGAATCTTCGTCCCTGGAACAGCTTCTTACATGATGTGGATCTTTCTCCAGCATGTCCTGCCGCTCTGTGTTCACTTGCCGGCTTTCCTCTGTGACTTGGACCAGAGAATGCTACTTCTCAGCACGTCCATACCTCTAGGATATCTGATGCGGTCCTCAGAACTTACACTGTCCTTCAGGTGTGGCTGCTGCATCTTTCCTTATTTCACACCACACCGGTATGTGTGACTCGTGTTCATGAGCTGTGGCGTGGATGTGCCTGTTCTCTCTCTCTTGACTTTCTCCAGCACAATCCTCTCCCGTTCTGCTGCGTTGAGTGCCAATGCCATTTTTAAAGATGCCGTGCACTTCAGGTTCAGCCAAACAACTAGTCTGCGCATTAGGTTCCAGGTTCGTCTGAATCTGCAGCAACTCCTCCCTCCTCTTCTTCGTCTCAGTACTTGAGGCTTTATGGGAGCTGAAGTCAATAGATGTTGGATTTCTAAAATAATGTTGTTCAAATGTTTTATGTAGAGAAACATCAGAAACAGGAGATTGTATATATGTTTTGTGAATGTTTGAGGTATAAATGGAATTCTTTCTAGAATGACATTAAGGGTGGGGTTCCCGTTTTTTACAACAGGGGATTTGTGGGATGACAACAAGAACTTGGGTATTCGAAGGTCCTCTTCAGGTGGAAGGGGAGAATACAGTGTCTCAGCTTATGGAGTCATCTCCTCCCATTTCATCCTCCCTCATATGACCACCACCAGAGTCAGGATCACGTAGAAGCTGGCCACATGGGATGAGGTCATTACCAGGGGATCAGTGATGACTCCACGGGATTAATCACATTCACTATAAGTGATTTAATCATTACCTCAATGTGCCTCTTCCTCGTCCTAGTAATCACTATGAGGTATATTAATGCTTCCACGAATGGGCCTATGACAAACCACTCAGACCACTTTGAATGCTCCATCATCATTCATTACACCATCCTTACATTTTGACATGACAGCGCCATGCCATGGTTGAGCGCAACTTTCACTGAGCGAGGCCTCCCACCTTCAGCATAGGCCATTGTGGTGGCAGATCTAATCTAGCCGCTGATTGTAGGCACAGACACGTTCCAACCAGCCCCTGTGCCCCTAAATGTAATAGAGACTTTCTGACTCTCTGAACAATTCTGTCCTCTTCACATTTTCAGTGCGGTTCTCTTTACATCCAGACAGTGCCAAGCCTCATCCACAGCAACATGATTCTGATAGAATGTAGGTAATCAATATCTTCATCACCTTAGGCATCATATTGAACCTTGAGGAATGAGTGATCTTTGTCATCCTGTGTACACTTTTCCTGATGTACTTGGTGCCAACAAGTACCTCCTCACATTCTATGCCACTTGCAACTGTAGTTATTGTGATCTTGGATGGTGGTCCAGGTCCACACCTTGAGGAGTTCGGACCTCGTCAGTCACTGCTGAAGCTTCTGTCTCAAGAACTCTGAGATTGGGATCAAATGTTGGAAAGCTAGAAACCATGTTCTTTGAATGTCTCAAATGTAGCATCACCCAAGCAACCACAAACACACACAAGGCCATGAGTGCCTCGAGCTGCAGAAATGTTTGAGCTGAAATTGATTCCTTCTTGATCATTGCTCTTAAGACCCTCTCAAGATGATGAGCCCTGTCCTCTAGAAGAAAGCCACTCCCCTTCCTTTTCCCAAAGTGGGTCCCAATGAATGTCAAAGACTGGGATGGTACAAGATGCACTTTTTTCCAAATTCATCAGAAAGCCCCACTTCACTGCAACTGACAGGTCCTAATGATGTAACCCTGGGGGATTGTCCTGGATGCTGACCTAACCAACACATCACCTAGGTAGGGAAACAACTGTTTGCCATCCAAATGAAGTAATGACACCAGATGACCAAGGTTTTTATGAAGACTCTGGGCACTGTCCCTAGCCCAAAGGGGGAAACCAGAGATGGAAATGGCCCTTCCCCAATGCAAACCTGAGGAATTTCTGGTGAGGGGACCTGATCGGAACATGACAATAAGCATACTTTAAGTCTATAGGAGCCATCCAATCTCCTGTAGTATGTAAAGTTTCCATCTTAAAGGAAGACCTGATGATATACTGATTCAGTCTGAACAACTTTTTATCCTTTGGAACCAACATTATGATAGAATAATAGTCCTGGCCGCTTGTCACCTGGGGCATTAATGCGTCCTCATGAAGAACCTTGCAGATTCCTAGGTGGAAGGGACTCCTCTTGGCTCTGCCCTCTGGAAGAGGGGTCAACGCGGTGTTGAGGAGGACGGTCTGGACGTGTGTCCATCCGTCAAAGCCTGTCTCCATCTTTTGTCCTTGTGATATTTTATGTACCTTATCCTCTAAGGTATCACCAAAAACGTACCTCTCTCTACTTGCTTTTGAATCTCCCCAATGATTGCAACACAGTCCCCTTCTTCTTCAATGTCTTTGTTGAGTCTCTTGAACTCATTCAGCACAGCAACTACAGTATAAAAGCCATCAGTATTCGCTCTTATCACCAAAAAAGCCCCTTTGTAGTATCTTGTAAAAGATTAATCAGCCTTTTTCTCCACAGGGTCGCTTACTGCTGCTTCCCCAGCTAACATTGAGGACCTCCCCATAACAGTAGATATGATAGAATCCACCTCTACCGATTCTGGAAATTACCTCTCTTCCCCTTTAAGGGTTCATCAACAAAACAATTGGTGAATGTCTCCTTTTATGGAGACTCAGACCTCATAGATAAGTACTGGGACGATGAAGAGTGGTGTGGAGGCAATGCCCCCTTCCTGTCATGCCAGAATTGATGTCAGACGACATTTTCTTACCTTCTCTATGGTATTCTGCAACCCATCTCAGGATGTCTGATCGTTTGGGTTTATATGGGATAAGAAAGTATTTGCTGGACCTAATGGGTATTAAAGAATTGGGCTGGAGTTAAGTGGATTTTTTTTACCCGAACTTCAGATGGATTTCTATTAGAAGTTCGGTACACCTTGTGCATTCACCAAGTTGCATGCTCTATGAAGTATTCTAGTGACTCTGCTCCAAATTCTTTAAGGCATTAAAAGTAGCCGAGGGTTACTGTGCAGCAGTGCAGTGCACTGGTGAACACATTTTCCCATATTCTCGTAGTGATGTCAAGAAGTGATTCCTTCTAAATCGAGATAAGCACCTTTTTTGTGGTGTTTTTTGTTAATCACTGCTCAAGCAAGTCATTGCGCATGTGGTGAGTACGTGCTTCTCTGGGCTCTGGAGCATGAAGGAAGGAGAGATGGTCAATTTTTCAAGACAGAATGTTTCTTTGGGCTAAATCTATGTTCAGATGGGGGTGGAACTTTTTCGTTCTTCAAAATGTGTCAGGGCACTTTTATATGAAAATTGTTGTTTTTACTATTTTTATAATGCCTGTTTGGCCAAATTCCCCCACAGATAACATTGCCACCTTAGTTTCTAAGCACAGCCTCCAACGCCCAGAAATTACCAACCGTGCCGCAACAGTGTCAAAGAATACAGTTATGGTTCCAGACTATTACAAGTGGCGATCACTTCAAGAACTTGTACAGCATGTCCAATAGAATATCCTTCATAACATTGCAAAAGCACCCCTCTGCAGGTGGCAAAGGGCTCCACAGAGGTTACCTAGATTACAAACTTGAGTTGAGGTACCTTAATCTAAACAGAGAAACTCAAGCGAATAAAGTTGAGGAGAAAAATTGCCACTTGCACAGAATCACCATTTACCACAATTGTCAAAATGCCTAAAAGCGTGGTAGCCTCAATTAGTGTGTCCCCATGACTGAGTGCAACAATTAGTGATCTCCCTGAAATGGATACGCCTAACGGTGAAATAAAGAAGGCTAATTTATGTAGTATATCAGTGTCTTACACAAACATTTGGTGTGGCCTTATTGATTTCCTGGGAGGGAATTAAGTTAAATGCTCTGCACCTTGTAAAAATTCATCTACCTAAACCAACTATGCGGCTGAACCAGAGCTACAGGGTCTCTCAATCTGCATTTTTTCATGGTTAAGTTAGCATGGGCTAATCCATTAATTAATCCATTCATTCATGCATCCATTTGGTATAAACTCTGTTTAGCACTATAGTTTATTTTGTCCTATCATAGATCAATATTTGCTGAGAGCCATGTAGAAAGATATATTTAGCTTGTTATTTTTTAAAGCCCCTATTGTAGTGTTTCGAAGCGCTATTGTGGTCTGTTTTTGTCCATTATGAATTCAACTTTTGCTGAGCGTGAAAGAGAAATGTGTTCGCAGCTGAACACAGTGTAATAGATGTAATCATAATAATTTGTCCCTTGGCAAACTGTCAGCTAGCCTTCACTATGACAATATCCTTGACTGAATGTTTTCGTTCTGCAGAGTTCTTCTGTCTAATGCGAGAGAGAAACAATGTTAGCACAATATAATTTACTGTTCTTAGAATATTATAGAAGAACATGTCACTGGGTCCCAGTACAGTACACAGCTATGTTGAAATGTATGCATGTATGTATGCATGTACGTATGCACATACGTAGGAAATTCTTTTACTATGGACTGCTTTGTAATGCAATGTGATGTACGCAGATGCCACTACGTATAAAACAGTGGATTTCTGTTCTGTTTGGTAGGTTCAGTAGAGAGTGCGAGTTAGAGAGTGAGAGTCAGTAGGTGTAGCAAGCTAGAGTAGAGTGCTGGAGAGAGGGGGCTGGTGAGCTCCTTTGCTAGAGGGCCCATTGCTGGGTGATTTCAATACTAGATTGGCTCTCATTGCTAGATCACTGCTGATTTCTGCTACCATGGATAATAAACATGCATTCATTTGAAAAAACCCATTTCTGTGTCTGTGTGTTGTCTCATTTTATTTCAATAGTATTTATTTTTAGAATTCACAAATGGCACCCAACGCGGGGCCCTTCCAATGATGATCGAGGACAGTATTTGGGACTCGAGTACCAGAGGATCCTTGCTTGCCAAGTAGGACAAAGGTTCCTTGCAGCAGTTGTTATTCCTGATCCATTTGTTGTCCAAGATCATCTCCGGTGAGGGTTTGAACCGTATTGCAGCCGTGATGCTGTTTGCATCTTTTGAATGAAGATCACCAGGCACAGAAATCGTGTTCAAGTTTGATGGGAGATAGCGTTGACTCTCTTTGATATTAGGTGAGCATGCTCCAAGTTTTTGTTTGAAAAATATATGCGTATATTTTGCCAGGCAAAAGAAAGTTTTATTTTTAAATGCCTGAAGTTAGAAAAACTCACACGTGTTGTGAAGATCTGTTGAGAAAACACACAGGGTTAGAGAATGAAATAATCACTCCGTACCTTAGTGAACTAAGAGCAATACGGGGGAGATTGAGGACTATGTTGGACAATTGGGATGTGTTCCCAGAATCAGTTCACTAGTCAGTTCAAAAGAATGAGGAGATATGGGTTACCCAGGAAAAGAAGTTACCTAGGGCAGACTCAGTTGTGATAGATACCATGTCACAAAAATGTTCCATTGACAGCTCAATGGTTCCAGATATTGCCCTGTCAGCAGGGCAACAGAAAGTTTCTGTTGGGTTTGCATGTACACCAGAAATATGCCTTGTGTTCAGTACCCATTACCGTCGGTCCCTTTACAGATAAATGCCACTTGCTAACATCCCATTGTGGAGAGAACCTATTGGGATTGACTGTGTTCAGAGATTTGTACACAGTGATTCATTGAAGCTCTGATGGTGTATACTTAACTGTGTCCCAGCAGAGAAATGTTTCTACACAGTATTTAGCATTGCCTTCTGATTTGGTGAGGAAAGGTGAAATTGGGGAAATATATGACAGCAATTGTAACAGCACCATTTTGCAAGCTTTTAGAAAGGGTGACAATGTTTTGCTCTACCATTTTGCAATTTATTTAAAGGAAAAATTGATCATGAATTCTGCACAAGGAACATGCATTTCTGTGATTTATGCCTTGACCAGTACTAAAATACCACAAGGATACACAGAGAGTACTAGCATTTACAGTAGAGTGCTTAGGTAGATAGATTACAGTTTCCACAATATTGCACATTGTTACTAGTTGCAGAAGACTGTTGTGAAGTATGCCAGAAGGGCACTATTAGTTTACTGAAGGATCTTGCATATGCAAGTCACAAAGTTTCTTTGAATGCGTACCAGTCTTGTCAACCTGAGGTCGGCTATTTAGGGTACCTCTTGTTGAAGGAGGGTATGAGCATTGCTGCAGAGAGAGTACATGTTGCATCAGCATTGACATGGGATGCTCACTGTCAGAACGCTTTTGTCACACTGAGAACAGTTTTGTGTTGTGCTCCAATTTTGTAGATTTCAAATAATGTCAACAAGTTTGTTGTGTTTGCATATGTAAAAGATGGATGTCCATGGGGATATTTTTCCTTTACTTTGGGTCCTGTTGGCTATGTGCTACCTGAATGTCTTAGAGCAGTAGCTACAGCAGGTACATCATGCAAAGAAAGTTAGGCATGTTTGACACACCTTTGTCACTTCCTGAACTAGCACACATTGAATTGGAATGGCCTGACACTGAGGTCCTAGCATTGCTGTCTCTGAAAGAGACTAGAACAGTTTTCACCCTGAATGAAATTGTGAAGGGCAGTGTTTATGCAGTATAATGAAGAATGAATGGCGTTGCCTTGTTTGAAAACAGTTTACTGATATATGCCATCCCTGATACTGCACTTTTTTCTTTTGGTTTCTTGGGATACATCTGATGCGGGAAGACTGGCCAACTGATCCAGACTGGCCTACTGATCGGGATACAGAACTGGCCTAACATCTGAACATCTGTGTAAGCGATGTTGCCGAGTACAGCTGCTCTGTGGAATGCTTTGAGACCCAGCACGATAACCGCTTTGCTTTGAGAAGTTCACAGAATGAAGCTTCTGGCTGAATCCCAGGCTGACAGAGGCTGCCTCGCGAAAATGCCTGCTAAGTGAGATTTTTACAGTCCCAGTACAGTCCACACAGCCCTGCAGATAACGTGCGTATGTGCCCTTTTACGCATGTTATTATGGCAAATACGGGGATTTCATTTTCTACTGCGTACTGCGTACGCTTTGATTTATTCATTAAAAAAAACATACTTTCCACCACTAGAGGGCACTGTAGCGTTTCTTTTGTCAACAGCATAGCCTTTCTTACACATGATGGTGAATTTCCAACTGAAAGACCAAATCTGTGACATGTAAGCGAGCAACACAATGCAGCATGCACCCTTTTAAAATGTGGTCATACCCATAACGTCTTATAGCTTGATATGCTAAAAAGTAAAGTTTGCTTTGATGTCCTTAGTTGAATATTCTTTAATAATCATACATAACACGCTGGAAGTTTGTGACTAATCTCCAAACCTAAGTGAGTTTATGGCACAACTTATTTTTTGGGGTGTTTTAAAGCGCCGAAAATGCTGTGGGTAAATCCAGGATGTTTTGCCTTTTGCATCTTCTAGTTTTCCATGCAGGATGTGGAAAATAAAGGTACAGTGATATTATTTTGGCACAAAATGCTGATATAAGGATTTACATGTTATGATGCTTTACTATGCAAGTAAACTCTATAGGACAGTATTATTGTAGGACTTGACACCCAAAACTAAAAGTTTTATTCCAAGTAAAGCACGGAAGAAGGTGGCCATGCCCAAATTGAAAGAGCGGGTTAAAATCCCAGCTTCGCTGTTTAGCGTAAGTGTGTGATGCTGGGAAAATAATGTAATCTCACCCTGACTTCAATTGCAAAAAATTGGAGTGCTTATAAGTTTACACCCTTACAAAAGGACAGTTTTAATAAGTGTAGGGACATTGGTGTATACTGGTGCTCCTCTGCTAGTGGCTCCAATACTGCTACATAGAATTGCATTATTGCTGCACTGGTCCTCCCCCATTCTTGTAACACTGGATTTGACAGGCAGACATAGTGTCACCAGTCAATGCACCAGAGATACTAGTATAGAAGACTGTGATAGAGCCAACATTACATTTTCTCCCTTGTTGTTCCCAGCCACTGAAGGTGCTTGGGCCATCCAGAATACTGCCCCACACTCTGCAATGCGCTGTTATGCTAGGGTATTGAGTCTTTCATTGCACACCATCTGCCATTTTCACACTTTCTAGGACCTTCAGGTTCTGCAAGAAGTGGGTGTTTCAAACTCAAAGGAGAGAGCAGTTAACTGATTGTAACTTTGAAGCTGCACTAGAATATTCTTATTACAATTAGTAATAAAGTTAGATGCCCCTACACAAGTAAGTTTGCCATTCCTACACAGTCTCTGAAGTTAGTGCCTCTCCCAACATTTGAAGGGTTAGCCCCAGCCTACATTTCTGCCTAGGTGCACCCCTGGATGTGCGCACTTGCATTTTGATAGGCAGGGAGGTGAGGGAAGTCTTTCCCCCAAACTGGCAGTGTTAAAGTTTTACTGTGTGTGCTCAGAAAAATGTTCTTGAACAAACGCAGTAAAACTTGAACGCTGTTACTTTCAAGAAAGTCTTCCATCACCTCTCTGCATATTGCGCTTTAAAATATACTATTCAATAGTTGTTCCCCAAAGCAGACCATGGGATGAGTCAGTTAGAACAGTGGGGCAGAGCCTCCAAGTTTTCCCTGCCCATTTTCTGAAGTGGCCCCTCCCATCCCTACTTAATTCTCCCCTCCTCCCCCCCGAAATCTAGGTTTTGTTGTGCCCCTGCATGGGAGAGAGGTCAGGTAGGTCGGCTTACTCTCACAAGCCAACAGCCACCCCCACATCTCCCTTCAAAGTACTGAAATAAAGGGACGGGAGCCAACACATCCGCGATTATTCCTTTACTTGCTGCCTGTTGTAACCCTGCTCTGTAATGTATAATTTATAAAGTTATGCTGGCTTTAGTAAGACGTGCGCTTGCTGTTGGGCTATTCCATGAGGGATGGGCCATTACCCCATGCAGGGATGAATGGTATTAGCCTGAACTGAATATATTTGCCAATAGCACATGCAGGGAGGCCATGTGCCGCTGGCGCATGCAGAAAAGAGATGCTCAGTTAGCATGTGCAGAGAGGAGATGTGCTGCTGCATGTGTACGGAGGCTATGCCAATAACAGGGGAGTATGTGTTCTTACATAGCACTTTTTGCCAAATTCCTTCAGCTTCTAGGCACTGTGGTAACGGTTATTATCCCATTTTGAATGGTACTTGATTTATTACAGCACAACACAGCAGAATGCCACGGGAGCACTGTTGGGCATTGTGGTGGGGGCTGACGAGGACATGTTCGAGTCAGGCTGAATAAGGAAAGGGGAGGGGGAAAATCGGGTACATTTGGCCCCAGTACATTTTGTCAATTTCCAGCACTGATAGTAATTTGTGTGAATGTTCATTCTTCATTATTGAATTTCTTATAAGAAAGAAGCGACTCCTCTGAGGTCTTCCCTCTGCACCACACCCATCAAGGCTGCATCACGTAATTGGAACTTGGGAAGTGCAGGCCACCCTCCTGCCCAGTAGCTTTCCACCCTTTCTTTGGACCTGCCGTTAAGACTGGCAGAGAGGAGATGTGCTGTTATAGCATGGGCAGAGGAGATGCTACGTTAGCACTCACAGAGAAGAAATGTCCCCATAGTACATACTTAGTTAAGATGTGTCATTTGCACGTGCCATGGAACAGAAGGGCAATTAGCATGCAGAGCCGAGATGTGCCGTTAGCATGCAGAGCCGAGATGTGCCATTAGCATGTGCATAGACAATATGTTGAGTTTGCACATGCTAACTGCACAGGATGTGCAGTTAGTACGTGCAGGGATGGGATGTGCAGTTAGTATGTGCAGGGATGGGATGTGCAGTTAGCACGTGCAGGGAGGATACGTCCCATTAGTATGTGCGTCGAAGGCATGTCGTTAGCATGCACATCTCTGTGCACATGCACGCAGTTATCACACATGTACAGAGAGTTGAACCACTAGTATGTGTGCAGAGAAGATGCACCATTAGCAGACGAGAAGAGATGTGCCAATAGCATGCGCAGAGAAGAGATTGGAGGTCATTATGGGTAGAGATATGTCCTGTCAACGTGTACAAATATCAGGCTTGCTAAACAGAACATGTTCTATCAATACGTGAAAACAATGTCTCCCATTAGCATATGCATAGAGATGTGCTGTTAGCATGCGCACAGTGTAAAGGTGCAATTTACACATGCAAATAACACACATTCGCTCTTCAAATGCTAACAGCACATCTCTGAAAAAAAGTAGATGTGCCTTTACAATGTGCACAGAGTACGTGGCATACTCGTTAGCATGTGTCAAGAGGAGATGTGTAGCTAGCATGTTCAGGGAGGATATATGCCATTATCAAGTGGAGTGATGTGCTGTTACTATGTGCCCAGACGGGATGTGCCGTTTGCATGTGGAGTGAAGGGCTCTGCACAAGCCAGACAACTTTGATCTACAACTTTGATCTACAACGGTTTGGTCTATGGGTCTGTTTTTACGTATGCATTGGGTGTATGTGTTGGATAAGTTTCACTCTCTTGCAGAGGAGAAAACTCATTTTTACTCTCTTGATATTAGATTTACTCTCTAATTTGAAAAATAATGCGTAACATACTCCCACCTCAAAATCTTATATGGAGCACTGAGTACACAGCTATGTTCAAATGTATGCATGTTTGTATCCACGTACATAGGAAATGCTGGTGCTATGGACTGCTTTCTACACATGTAATGTAATGTACGCAAATGCCACTATGTATAAAACAGTGGATTGTTCTGTTCGTTAGGTTCAGTAGAGAGTGAGAGTCAGTAGGTGTGGCAAGTTAGAGTAGAGTGCTGGAGGGAGGGGGCTGGTGAGCTCTTTTGCTAGAGGCCCATTTCTGGGTGACTTCATTAATAGATTGGCTCTCATTGCTAGATTACAGCTGATTTCTGCTACCATGCATAATAAACATGCATTAGTTTGAAAATACCCATTTCTTTGTGTGATCTCATTTTGTTTCGATAGTATTTATTTTTAGAATTCACAGGACAACCTAGGTTCCATGAAAATCAAGCCCAGGAGCATGGTATCCCAGACCTTTTCTCAGCCACCATCATGAACCCTTCCACACAAGTGGTCTCTCCTGAACTTTTTTATTTTATTTTTGATTCCCATCTGTGTAGGTGGTTACCATGGTAACGACCTGAACGGGGCGTATTCTGTGTGGTAGCGATTTATGCGTTTTTGCTTTCGCCATATATGGCTTTCACACTAAATTACTTTCTTGGTTCCCAAGCCTATAACCCATTAGTCACCACACGCAACTACTTACAACCTTGATTATGCCCGTGCCTCAGTTATTCCCATAATGTAGGAACATCTGTGTTTGTTGCCTAGTAACGGAACGCAGTAGACAGAACAATCCACGCGTCACCTTGGGAACTAGTAAACAAATAGTCCCAAGATGGCGCCCGCCCGCGTTACTCTTTACGGATCCAGCCAACGCAAATGACTCAGTAAGTTTGTCACGTTCGCATTATGCTTTGTTATAATGATTTTTCACTACATGAGGTCTTACTACCATTGAGTTTGTGCTGATTGATGATAATCGATCGTATGAATCCTCAAATTAAAATACGCTCATATTTTTCGGTTTTACAACATTATGCCTTGTCATGATGGCTTTACATTATATGGGGTCTAAATACTACGGAGTTTGTGTTGATTGACGATAGTTGATTGTATGAATCTTTAAATCAGACACCAACGTAGGGCACTGCTATGCCTGCTTTAGTGGGCCGCGTGCATTTGATTTATTCTGACAAGCTAAGAATTGGAAAGCGTATACTTTATACCTTGTAATACAACATTTGTACTACGCATTTTAATATGACATTGACAATAGGTTTGACTAATGTTGCCCTTTCTTAATTATTATAATAACAGTTTGGAAGTCTATTTGAACAAACCCAAAAACATTTTTTGAGATGAATAGCTTAACTCCCCAAGAGGGTAAGCTTCACAGTATGTGACATGGTTTAAACAAATGGAATCGATTTAGAATTATGAATATTAATGAGATACCTTTCTCTTGTCTTGTGTTTTCGATTGTATGTCTTCTCTCCCTTCCCTCTCTCCTTAAATCTTGGTTTGTATTGGATATTATTTACCTTTTTACTTTTATTTTTTCATTCATGGAACTACTCTTTGGAATAATTTAACATTTTGTTCTTCACGAATCCCTTTGTATCCTTCCCATTGCCAATCCCTATTTCTCTGTCTGGTGCACAATTCAACCGTGCTTTTTGACTCAAGCCATGAATATGCAATAATTTCAATGATGCTTTTGATTTTTACTTTTTGTGAACTGTATTTGTGCAATGATTGGCATGATATGGGATACCTATATTATCTTAACTTTGATGGTGTAATATATATACATACATACAAACATTTCATTATATTTTTATGATTTCATAAGGAATGCACTAAGCCCTGTTTTGAAAAAGGCTGTTGTAGGGCCGAAACACGTGTCACACTAAGGCCCATTTTGCTAATAAATATATTTTCTGCACTCTATTGGGTGCTGTGTCCTGGATTTTTCTCTTTTCTTTGGATTGTATATGACAGGTTTCCCGGCTTTCTGTCCATCCAGTGACCTGCAACCTCACTTGAACCTATTATTGAAATTGAAGGGACCCACTGTCCCTCTGACTACAATTTTGGAACCAATTGGAAAGACCTGCACAATCTTATTGGATTTTCGAGTCGCCAACTAGACGAGCTGTACCCATAAGCCTGGGGTTTACCTGAAGACCATTTTAAATGTCCCCTTCATAGGGACGATTCTAGAGAAGGTTATAACCCATCAACAACCGGCCTATAGTGAATTCCACTTCTTGTGCATGATCGCAATCAGGCTTCAGCCAACTAGAGGTACAGAAACAGCACGGTTGTACATGCAAGATTAAGTCCGGAAATCATTAGACAGCCAGTCACCAGCAGCCACATCTTGCTACACCTCCCTGCAGCCTTTGCCACCACATCCACTATAATAGAGGGCATTACTCTCATCCATCTAACAGGGAATGGCAAGTCAGATCCGGCCTCTTCCTAGTGCACCCTACTACCCCCACCTGTCGTATGGTAATGAGACTTATAGAGCACAAGCACACACCTTGTAGAAGGCATCACAGTGCTCTTCAAGGCTCTCTATAACAGAGTCACACCCATAACCACATAGGAAGAAATTACTGGGGGAACGGGAAGGTCTTCACACCTTGTCTGAACTGCATGTGGTTGCTAAACATGTGCATGGACACAGGGAGGCCATTCCATAGTTTGGCTGCCTGGACAGTGAGCGAGCGGCTGCACCATCTTTCATTTTGAAACTGCATGTCACAAAAACTCCAGCAGAGGAAGACTGCAAGGCACTGGCAGGGATGCACTGCAGATATTCAACCATGAAAAACATATGAGCAGTATTATAGAAGACCTTGTGCATCAGGCAAAGTGCCTTAAACTTGATCAACAGGACGCCATTGGAGTAATAGCAGTGAAGATGAAATATGATCTCTGCGACTCAGGTGAAAAAGAAGCCTTGCAGAGGTGTTCTGTATAATCTGCAATCTATGCAGAGTCCATTTGGATAACCCCAAGTAGATTGCATTCTCAGGGATCCTCAAGGATCTACTCTTTCCCCTGATTAGTTAATGCTTTAACCTCTTGCTGACTTTATCTTGCCTTTCACCACCATATTTTAACCGTGCAAGGATGACACCTTGATTGCTTTCCAGTCCACCTAACCCCTCGTCACCTGGCCATGTGCTCTGGGTTACCCACCCACCTTCGCCACACATGCTAAATATACAAGTAATCTTTGACAATTCAGCTTCATTCACACCGCAAATACAAGAGATCACCAAGAAATCTCACAATACATTCTCCCATTCGTAAATATTGAACAATAAACCCAAGTGATAACAGCAATGGTTTTATCCATACCCGAGAACTGCAGTAGCGTTTTCCTCGGGTTACCCAAGGCTCTAAGCCAACAGCTTCAGGTGATTCAGAATAAGGCAGCCAGATAGGTTCCGCTTCTTACACCTTGGAGACCACACCTCAATTGCTCTGAGGCCCACCATTGGCTTCCTGTTGCTGCCCGCCTCACGCCTAAGGTCATGTGCAAGATTCGCAAAGCTTCCTGACCCTCTGGTCAGTCATATCACAAGCAATAACTCCCAACCTACTGCCTTCCTACGGCCCTCAAATCTTCATCTGCCACAACCATTGGAGAAAGATGCTACGTGGAAGAACAAGGGTCGCTGCTGTGCCACCTTTTTGACCCCTCTCCCACTAGGTTAAGAGAAGGAGGAAAACAACCGATGATTTACAACAAGACTTAAAACTCACCTCTTTAAACCTCCTTTGGACCTTTCTGGTGAATGCATTTTCTTTTCCTTTACTACCACAGTTATGTATTGCACTTGTCCCACGGCACGCGTGCACTTGCATTGTTGCACTTGCCCTCTTTGATCTTATACTTATCCCCCCTTCCCTCGCACTTGTCAATCTTGAGATGTTCCAAGGCATGTGGAAATCAATTGTCTATTCCCCTTTTCCACAGAAGCATCACGAAGCGGCTGTGGCTATCACAATAACAAATAAATACACGAATGAATGAATCAATCAATGAATTCATGAGGAGTAAATCTGTTCTCCCACCCACTTTTCCATGTTTGATGCATGAAAGTTCAAACATGTAAATCACTTTGAGAGTTATTTTACACTATATGCTAATTGCCAATGTGTGCACCTACCTGTTGCTGGGCCCTTGCATGCAATTTTCAACACCCACAAAGTGGAGTGTAATCGTGTAGAGTCAATGAGGCCACAATCCCCTTTCCTTTTCACATTTACTCCCTGCTTGTGTGGGAGATACACCACTGCGTATGAGTTACGCTTTGCTGGTGGTGTTTTATAACATGTTACTATGGAATCCACCGGCAATACCCCAGGTGTAAAAAGCAAGGCACATGCCATAGGAATTCTCTGGTTTTACGCTTGAATAAAAATCTCATGCAGGTGGAAAATACTTTTATCCTTTCAATTTTCGGTACATTCTGTGCAACATTCCTCCATGTGTGATGGTAGTCTCCAGAGATTGGATAGCTTCTTTTGCATGTAATCCAATCAGAGTGTTCCTGACTAGGAGGGTCCTGTCTTCTCCTCTGCTGGTGAGCACTCGCTGTCTCGAATTATACAGAGATAGGCTTACCAGGTCTTGTTGTCAGTCTGGTGGCGGAAAGAACATGCTTCAGTGCACAGGCAAGTGACCTCAAAAAGGTGAAAATAACACAATGCAAAACCTCTGGCGGCGCAATGAATCTAAAGCAATTCCTTGCGGTTATCCTGTGTCTTCCGTGCCCGTTCACCTCTTACTTGGTTTAAGCCTTAAACTGAGGCAAGCCTCCACAAGCATTGGCAGAACCAACCGTTTTGGCTTTTGTGTAGCCTTGGGGGTGGGCATGTTCTAGGCACTGCCACAATCGTGCAAGCTGGCCATAAAACACCAAAAGCTGAAAGATTGAGAGATTACCTGCGCATATGATGACAATGTCGGCCCTTTGCAAAGCCTAAATATCAGCCAAAGCTTGTTTTTAGCAGGACTTTAGTGAAAGGACACAACGTGAAAGCACACATATTACAGTAACCTGAAAGTAGCCAGATACGCATACATTGTTTTACCTCACCGGTTGTAATTTTATTGAGCCTAAGTTTATGTGTTACTATTATTCCAGCCAATCGTGTTCATTGTATCCACCTCTAGCATGCATGAGCTATACTCAGATGTACAAACAACTGTTGCACACAGATCTATGCAGTAAATGCACGAAGGAACTCTGGATGGCTACTCCTTATAAGGAAGTACATGTGGAAACAACTGAATCTACGTTTAGGCAACTCAAATGTATGTTCTATGTTCTTACGCATGTATGTGCTGTAGTTCTCTTCTTTAGGATTTCTGGGATGTATGAAAGGCGTCGGCAGCCTTGAGCCCAACTGGTAGGCACTGTGCCCTGCTGGCCCAAAAATGGAGGGATATGCACACAACTCGCCCGCACTTGGCTCACGAACACACCCAGCATCCACCTGCGCTACTGGGATAAGGAGGCCACCCACTCTGCAACACTACTACTGCACAATATAAATGAGTCACACAGCAGCAGTGTGGGATGACCAGATTCGAAGCACACACCGTATGTGCATTGATCAAGGTGGTCATTTTGCAGTTTCTAAAGGTGTGCTCATGCCCTCACAGTGGCACAGTGCCAGATTGGCCAAATCCGAGAAAGTGTAGACGGCCGCTGAGGTAGCCTGTAGAACACTGTTTCTCTCAGGAATCTGTGTGCAATCATCCATGCGCTTGAGCATGGCATCAACAAAGGGGTTTATTATATGGCAGTGAAAAGTTGGGAGGTGTACCCATAGCACAACAACTGCATTGGCGGGACTCTTGTACAGAAGTGCAAGACTGAAAGCAATTTCAAGAGTGGCTGAATATCAGTGCTCTCTGTAAGGAAAGATCAGCAAGCGAATAGGAGCCCTGGGTATTTTGAGTTTGATAATTCATAAATTGATACAGGTAATTAATCTCAGAAAGGGTGATCTACTAGCCAGATCTCCCTTTCCTTAGCTCCATCTCAAAAGGTTCAGGTTTAGAGGACACAGGTGCCCACTTGTCAGCTACAGTGACAGCCAAGTCGCTACATCGAAATGACTCACCCCACTCATCTCGCCATCAGTTTACCCGTGCCAGACTTCGACAGACCAACTGAACCTGGTGACCCCCATGATCTGCATTGCTTGAGCATCACTTTGAACTGCAGTGACCTTCAGTTCTACCCCCATCAGTTTGAAATAAACTGTCCGTTCAGCACCTAGAAGTCTGGCTCCCTGTTGTCAAACCACTGAATAACAACACAATTATTGACTGGCAACTGCCCGCCAGGTCCATTTGTGGACCTTAGAGACTGGCTAGGTTGCTTTAATCCCTGTTGCTACAAGAACATATCCTTTTTGCAGAACGTTGTGTTTTGTATTGTCTTACCCCCTTGGCTCATTATCCAGAGTGTTTCATCTTGTTATCTTTGCATATTCTGTATTCTTACTACAGGAGGGAGTTTTTGTAGTGTTTTCGATTTAATTATTATTGCATATGCTGTGTTTAATTAAAGTAAATATTTTTTTTTATAGAACCTTGATTGCACATTCCTTTATTTTGGACTGTGATACCTTGCTGTTTGGGTTGCTACTGTTTCATATTCACACCATTCCTGAGAGTATAACCTTCCCTCTGCCCACGTTACCAGAAAAGGTGGAGGAGGTCTATCTATTAACTCTACCTGTTTTATCATTATGATTGGGTTCATTCTTGTTTTGCAGAAGTGTGAGGGCTGAGTAGGCACTTTAATATCTACCCATCCTTCTACACCTACAGGGCAGAAGTCAATTTGTCACACTGACGTTCTGTGTTATAAAACAAATACAACTGTTTGGTGTCTGAATACATGGTTTCAATACCTGTTCTTCTGTCATGTTTCACAACCTCGTCGCTGTTGCCTGCCCTGCTGCTCCTCCGTGGTCACACTTAACAGCTGTTGGGCCCACTGATATTCAATGTCAGCATTTCCTATAATTGCCTCCACTTCCATTCCCAGGAAAAAGCAAAGGCAGACATGTAATCAGCGCTAGGGTTGTTGCAAGCAAAGAACTGGTGTCACAAAACTGAAAAGTAACCATTGTCCTGTGACATTCGTGGTGTAAACCTAGATTTAGGTTTGAATTCAGGTGAATAGTAATCAAGTAAGATAATCTGGAGCTCCTGCATGCGGTTTCTCATCTCAAACTCCTTTGTTTCATCTAGTGACCGCAGTAGAAAGGTGTTCTCTATGTCGGTTATGGTAAGTTCAATTTTTTCACGCATCAGTATTCTATCTTTGATTTTGCCAAACTTGCGTCCCCAAAACAAATATCAACTTCAGTCTACGGGTGAATTTGAAAAGGTCTATTTAAAGATCAATTGGATAAGACACTATGGGTGGTGCAAAAGATAATCCTTTGTTCAGCACATAAAGCTCCTCTACAGTTAGATTTCTATTAGATAAATTGATTACTAAGTTATTCAAGTGCGCTTGTTGGTCACTACTTTAAAGCTGGCCCTTGTGAGTCTTTTGCTTCAATCTTGAGCGGTGTCTGGATCTGTTGATTTGTCCACTCACCCTCCTTCCTCTCCTCCTGCTGCTGGGATTGTCGTATTTAAATGTTTTGTCAGTTGAAAACGGACCTGTTTCTTTATGGTGTTTCTATTGCCTTTTTTAAACCTACGGATTTGATTCATGTACCCTCTATTTGCTGTAATCATGCCGCCACCTTCAAAACTCTAACCTTCTTGTTCAGACTCTATGTCAGAACTTCCTGGCGATGTATTCGGGGTGCTACTCCTTGATCCATAAGTCATTTTAGTATTATGCTTGGATTGCAAAGTGCACACTCTGTCTTCTCTATAATCGAGTCAATCACAGAAAAATGTCCTAATTTTATGTAGTTTAATTTCATCCTGATATTCCTTCAGAATAGTATATATTTTTTGAAAATTCTTCTCCTTGGTCATTTCTGGTGACTTCATTTCTGCGATCTCTTTCTTTATATTCTCAATCTGTTCCAATACTCTGGCATGCTCCCTTGATTGTCCTCCCATTTGTTGGCCAAGTCTATATCATCCTCATTGGAGAAATATGGGAAGATCAGAATTTTAAGACCTCTTGATATTTCTTGCATTTGTAAATAATTCTTTAAGGATGCCATTTCCCAATATTTATTTATCTCTTTTATAGATTCTCCTTCAAGCTTGATACATTTTGAGCGTAAGACTTCTCAAATATGGGAAGATGGACTGAATGCATGCTCCATGCTCCCTGTGGGCACGAAAAGACTAATAGTGTCATCTTCCCTCGTAAGCAGATATTCAGCCATTGTTGCTATTTTTGGTTGTGCCTCATCTGCAGTGTTTCCCTCTTGATTCAAAAATGGTTTGTCCAGATTCTGGTTATTAAGGATAGTATCACTGTGCCGTTGGCCAGAGAAATTATGAAGTAGGCCTGTCACACCTGGGAACACCTAGAAGTTATACCCCCTCCTTTATGTAAATATTTGAAGTTGCTTTAGTGTTTCCAAAGAAGCGCTGAGCAATGAGCTAATTTAGAAATTAGGATTTTCAATTTTTTTATTTTACCATTTTAATTCAGAAAAAATCCTTTGCTTATATTGACCTTTCTTAATATCATTGGTAACTGCTCTTTGAAACTATCAATGACATTGTCATGTAACGTTTGTGGTGTAAACCTACATTTAGGGTTGAATTCATGCAAATGGTAATCAACTGAGATAATCTGGAGCTCCTGCATGAGGTTTCTCATCTCAAAGTCCTTTGTTTCATCTAGTGACCACAGTAGAAAGGTGCTCCCTATGTCAGTTATGGTAAGTTCAATTTTTTCAGGCATCAGTATTCTTTCTTTCATTTTGGCAGTTGCGTCACAATTTCTTTTTTTAACTTCGATTTTAGGGTTACATTTGAAAAGGTCTATTTGAAGATCAATTGGATCAGAGACTATGGATGGTGCAAAAGATAATACTTTGTTCAGCACATTAAGTTCCTCTACAGTTAGATTTCTGTTGGATAAATTGATCACTAAGTTATTCAAGTGCGCTTGTTGGTCACTACTTTGGAGCTGGCCCTTTTGAGTATTTTGCTTCAATCTTGAGCGGTGTCTGGATCTGTTGATTTGTCCACTCCCACTCCTTCCTCTCCTCCTGCTGCTGGAATTGTCGTATTTACAGGCTGTGTCAGATGAAAACTGACCTGTTTCATTATGGTGTTTCTATTGCCTTTTTAAAACTACGGATTTGATTCATGTACCCTCTTTTTTGCTGTCATCATGCCTCCACCTTCAGAACTCTGATCTTCTTGTTCAGACTCTATGTCAGAACTTCCTGACGATGTATTTGGGGTGCTGCCCCTTGAGTACTTGGTGAGTCTGTATGGTCAAATCTCACTACGATATATCAGATGGTATACTAATTTGGACTAATGCACAGAAATTATGCATCATATTAACAAATAATGAGATGCAGGGACACAATATCATTACTAATAAACTCATAGATAAATTGGTACTTTGCCTGGGTGTAGTATACATTTTTCTTTGTTTTTAAACTTTATTAAGTGGTTGACATTGCAACAGAAGACAAAAGCAGCAGCAGTGAAAACTGAAGTACAGTTTAACATTTGCTATTGCTCACATCAAAGCATGGTATATGGTAAATAGTGGCCTAGGTACATACATTCCTGCCCGAAGGGGGCCAAAGTGAGAGGAAAGGATTAGTGACCGTGTGGGGTGCCTCTATTATTTTGAGTACTTGCCTGTTTGGACAGAAAGTAATTGCAGTTCGTGGGTTGTAACCAGGACCAACGCTCTTCCTGGTCAGAGGCCCATGTGATGGCCCGTAGCCAGTGCGTTATGGATGGGGGGATGGGGCAAAGCCATAGCAGTAATATACATCTGATTGCCAATAACATATGGAGGCTCGCCAGCTTGTGAAAGCTGCAACGCAGCTGCCTGCTCGAACCTGTGAAACAAGAGGTTAAGTGGGGTAGGCTCAATATTAAAACCAAATATCACAGGCATAGTAACACATACCTCCCCCCAGAAGGCTCGCAGTTTGGGGCAGTCCCAGAGCATGTGGAGATATCCTGCCACATCAGAGTGACATCTGGGGAATTAGGCAGATTGTGTGTGGGAGAAAAGGTGCAGTATGGGCGGGGCTGTAGTGGAACCTATGCAATACCTTGAATTGTGTAAGTCAAAACCCAGAGTTAAACGAGACAGTCTGAGTCTGCAGGCACATGTCCTCCAAAATCAGTAATGTCTATAGCTAGGTCCTAGGGCCAGGCATCGCAGAGTTTCGTAAGAGGCTTGTTGCAGCAGCATTATAGCAAGTCGTATAGCCTGGATACTCTGCCACACGCGGATATGCTCCCATAACGATATCCAGCAATGGTTCATCGGAGGGAAGTGTAGGGAATTCCAGCCAAGTCGCTGTGGCAGCAGGCGGAGCCCCGCGTATTGCAGCCAGCACGAGGAGAGCCTTCATGTTAGCCCCGGTAGATCCTGAAGCGTAATGAAGGACCCCATGTTGAAGACATCCCTCATGGTTGTATAACCCTCTATCGCCCATTGTCATGCAGATACTTTATTTATTTTCGTAAAAGACCGGAAAAGGTTCCACAATGGCAAGTCCCCAAGAAAGGGTGTGGGTAGTCTAGCATTCTCCATATCTTGCCCCAAGCCAGCGTAGTCATAGCAATAGGGTTGCAGTATGTAGGGTCTTTCCACATTGGTAGCAATATCAATGAACCCACATCATGATCGCCTGCCACGAGTTGTTCTATTTTGACATGTGGGTGAAGTGTATTGACGTCAAACCAATAGGCTGCGTAGAATGCCTGTGCTGCTATTCAGTATTTCTCAAAGTCTCAGGCGGTAAGTTGGCCCTGTGTATAGGGTCTCGTTAATGTGTCACATTTTAGTCTGACCGCCCCTGTGTGCCACAAGAAGTTGTTAATCTCGACCTTCAGTGTCTCAAGGAACACAGTGCCGGGCCACACTGATATGTTGAAAAAGTAGTATAGTAACTTAGGTAGGGTGATCATTTTAAGGAGCGCCACCCGGCCAACTATTGTAAGTTGGAGCTTTGCCCATACACGAAGCTTGGCTGTAAACTGGGTAAGTATATACCATAGTTTTGGGCGTAGCGTGGTGTTGGGTGCCATGCTATGACAATGCCAAGGTATTTAATTACCTGGGGAGTCCAGGTAAATACCATAAGGTCAGGCGGGGCGGCAGTAGCATTGGTAAGGGGAAATAGCTCAGATTTAGCGGAGTTGACCTGAAGCCCAAATAGGGTCCCAAAGGGCATCATGAATGATTGGGGCAAGATTCTGTGTAGGGTCACGCACAAACAGTAGTGCGTCGTCTGCATATAGTGAGATAATTTCAGGATCACCTAAGAGTCTGATCCCTGTTTGGCCGTGTTTGTGTCAGATTGTATCTCCAAGGGGTTCCATTACAATAGCAAATATTAAGGGAGATAATGGGCATCCCTGCCGGGTGCTGCTGTAAATGTCTAAGGAGGGCATGAGAGATCCTTTTATGTTAACTCTAGCAGATGGGGACAGGTATAGGAGCTGTACCCAGGATATAAATCTGGGCCCAAAATTGCATTTACCAAGCACTGCCCATATTAATTACCAGGAGACTGAGTCGAAAGCCTTTCGGACATTGAGAGCTGCTGAGACAGCTTGTGTATCTGGGTTTATCTGTGCCAGAACATTGAATAGGAGTCTTAGATTGAGGGCTGTAGAGCGGCCGGGGACACAACTGGATTTTTCTGGATGGATAGTGTGTCTCATGTAAGGGGCAAGACTGAGGACAAGTACTTTGGTGAATATTATAACGTCTGAGTTTATGAGGGAGAGGGGACAGTAGGACTCACATTGCTCAGCAGGTTTATCTGGTTTTAGCAGAACTGCAATCACAGCCTCACGTAGTGTGGGGGGAGCGTTTTCAGTGTACAGGATTCTTCCTATAGCGCAGTCAAGCGAGGGGCTAGGAGGGATTTAAAGTGTTTGAAGAAGTCCATAGTGAGGAAATCCGGGCCAGGGCACTTTCTGGGTGGGAGGGACTTGATAGCAGCGGAATACCCCAGCTATCTCAGATGTGGTGTGAACCAACATAAAAGTTGCTTTTTTGCACAAGTGGAACATGGTGGGTTCATCTCGCTTGTCGCACCATGCTGGCCTGCAGTCTTCCAGGTCTCTCACCCTCCCCGTACTGTCTTGCCAAGCCGGGATTGTCTAGAAACTTCAATTCTCTGTCTGCGTTTGTCCAAAATCTGTCAAGTTCAACCTTAATGTCACCCAGGGTAGAAACACTAGGTGTAGATGTGTACTGCAGCTCTAGCTGTTTTAGGTTGGTTTCGCTAGTGTGTATGTCCCTTCGTGTCGCCTTAAACAGACTAGACCCGGTGGCCAGAGCCATACCTCCCACATAGACTTTAAAAGCCTCCAATAGAGTCACCTGTGTATCCACTGAGCCTGTTTCGATCTCAAAATACTCATCTACACATCTCCCCATTTCGGTCTCAGAAACGGGGTCTAGCAGCGCCTGTGGTTTGAATTTCCATATTCTTCTAGTTCCCAGTATGTCCTCCAATGATAGCGTCAGCATGATTGGAGAGTGATCCGAGAAGGTTCTGGCGAGTATGCCAGCATCCCCAAGGTGGGATATGTGGGTTCCGGATAGCCACCACATGTCTATCCGGGAGTGGGAGTCGTGGACTGTAGAGTAGTAAGAGTATTTGTGTAATGTCGGATTGAGTGCCCTCCAGGCATTCATCTTCTCAAGGTCAGCTACGCCCTGTCGTATCATCTGGTCAGCCCAAGTCAACTGTCAGACCTACTTCCAGAGCCGTCATGATTTACGTCCACTATTGTGTTGATGTCGCCGCCCCACAGGACTGGTATTAGGGGGTACAGCGCCAGCAGTTTGAACACTTCTGAGTAAAATCAGGTTTGTCTATGTTTGTTCCATATACATTTCACAGGACAATTTCCTGACCCTTTAGCACAACCTGCAGCAGTAGATAGCGCCCCAGTGGATCTAAATGTGCCTGCTTGTGAACATATGGTATGGATTTAGGGATAAGGGTCATAACACCCAGACTTTGAGTTGATTAAGAGGTAAAATACCTTTGTTTGTCCCAGCTTCTGGAAAACTTTTCACAGCTTTCGGTCAATGGTTGCGTCTCCTGTGAAAACAGGACACCCGCCCTGTGTGGCTTAGTGTATAGCTGTAAGCGTTGCATTTTGGTTGAGTTACCGAGACCCTGAACATTCCAGCTCATTCACTGTAACGGCTCAACCCCCATCCAACCAGAACATAATTTAGGCCTGGTGCCCTGATGGGTAAGTTTCAGGTAGTGCATTGGAGCCCTAACTATGTAGCGCTGCATTCTATCAACAAACTCAGGCATTTCAAGCATTTCTTGTATAACTAACCCACATCCCCCCTCCCCTCCATACCTTCCACAATCAGAGGAGTGATTGCCCCTACCCCAACTTTGCATGGGGGGCTGTCTGCCGACCTTGGCCCGGCATATACACAGCCTGACTTACATTTCTATCAAACAGGTTACGGGTGTATATTTCCCAAATATATAGAGCAAAATAGTGACATTGCTGATGGTAACTTTGGGGAAATGCTGTTGGTTCTTCAGGTATTAGCCACCCTCTGTCTGAGACCTTTCAGTGATCGGCCAGCCAGAGGAACCGGGGAACAAGAAAGCATGTTATCTGTGGTTAGACTGAAAAGTGATCATCTAGTGACTTCATTGCTTCCTCAGGTATGGTGAAGAAGTACACTTTGTTGCTGTGCTCAACTCTCAGTCTGGCTGGGTAAAGCATGGCATATTTCACATTGAGGTCATGGAGTCTCTTCATTGTGGCCATAAAAGTCTTGCGTTCCTGTTGGACAATGACCAAGAAATCAATATATAGGTGTATCCTGTTGGAGTCTAGTAGTAGTTCCCCCTTGACTCTGGCTGCCCGTAGTAGTGTGTCCCTGTCGCAGTAGTTAAGGACTCTGGCTATGAATAGGTGGGAAGGAGCCCAGGCTTGGGTTTGGGTGCAAGCATGCAGTGGGTCCATTTTATTGCAAATTGTGGGGATCATTTCAGGGTGTCCAACAAGGACAGCAAGGTGTGTTCAACAAATTCCTCCATTGACCCTTCCTTGTTTTCCTCGGTATCCCTATTATCCTCAGATTGTTGAGTCTTGATCGGGACTACAGATCTTCATTCTTTTTGCCAATGGACAACACCTGTTTCGAGAGCGAGGTCACGCCCTCTCTAAGGGCTGCAGCCTTGTCCTCAGTCTGATTTTTCCATTCAAGATTTTATTGAGCTGATTGTGCCTCTCATATCATCCAATTTTGTGTGTATGACGTTGAAACCCTCTCGCATGTACTCCATCAGCTGGTGGAGCTCGCTGTATTCACCTATCTCATGCACTCCACCGGTCATGTCTCCTGCAGCATTGGCATCTTCCCCCGCCCTAGGCATGGCTTTAGCAAACATGTTTATCAAACTCTGTTTCTTCCTGGCTCCTTTGTCATCGTTACTCTGCTACACAATTGGGGTTGTGTTGTATGGTACCCGGTAAGAGAGACAGGCACGGCAGTAGTGGCAGCAGTATCAGGGCAATAGGCGCAGGGTCTGTCAGTTTGCTGCAATTTGCCAGTGTGGATTTCAGCAGATGGAGGTACTAGTGAAGTTGTCTGAGTGACCTGTGTGTCGGGTGTAAGGGATGTTCCAGTTGCCGCTGAAAGTATTCAACAGTACACTCCAACGGTATTGTAGAAGCAGCAAGGAGTGTTCCGATTTCTCGCCTGGGTACCAACCAGTGCCAACCGCCCAGCACATCACCTCAGTGAGTCAGCGGTCCGAGTGCGGTTGACATTGCTTGTAAAATTGCTGCACCTGTCAGGTCAGAGCAGCAATGCATCTATCATATAAAGTGGACCGGAGCCCCTCCGGGTGGTTGGCAGGAGCCAGGGCAGTAATTTAGGATCTGGTAGCTCCTTATGCAGCGGTTGAGCCACGCTCTGTCCGCCACGGTCACTTTAGGCACTGAGGATATAGGGAGTACTGCACAGCTGGGGGTGTGTACTGATGGCGATGCCAAAAGAAAACTGGTTGATCTTTGTCCTAGGTGTAAACAGCAGGCGAGTGGTCTCATGGAAGCTAGATGGCGGAGGCTCCAGAGGTGAGGCTCAGGGGCATCATATTTGTTAATGTGTACCTGCTGCGTGAGATACCTCTTCGCTGTTTAATATATATTGCTGTTCAGGCAGCCTATGGCAGTGGGGGGCCGAGTGCTGCGCACTCAGCCAGGCAATCAGTCGGTGTATCGGCCAGGAGTTCAGAGAAAAGTTGGGGCCGCACTCTGTCCGCGGCTGTAACTTTAGGCGCTGAGGATATAGGGAGTACTGCACGGCCGGGGTGCGTTCTGATGGTGATGCCAAAAGAACACCGATTGATCTTTGCCCTAGGCGTAAACAGCAGGCGAGGGGTCACATGGAAGTTAGATAAGGGAGGCTCCAGAGGTGAGGGGCAGAGCCATCATATTTGTTAATGTGTATCTGCTGCATGAGATACCTCTTCACTGTTTAATATATATTGCTGTTTCAGGTCGCCTGTGGCAGTGGGGGACCTAGTGCAGCGCACTCAGCCAGGAAATCAGTCAGTGTATCACCCAGGAGTCCAGAGAAAAGTTGCGGCCGAAGGTTGCCAGGGAAGATGAAGGTGTATAATCCGGCCTAGATGTGGCAGCACAGCTCACAGGCAGCCCTGCAGTTGCCAGGGAAGGAGAGGATGTGTGGCCCAGTTCAGATGTAGCAGCACGGTGCACCAGCAGCACAAGCCCATGGGACTCCACGGCAGTTCAGATGGGTCCTGGGATGATGGCACAGATGTGGGAAGCCTGTGGGGGGAGGAACCAAGGGCTGCATGCAAATGTAACCTATTTACTGGACTGCGACAGCTGTACAGGATATTATGCTATCACTTTCAATTTATGTCATCTCAGCGCGGGTATCAGAGGTTGAGAGTTAACTGTGGTGTGCACATCAAAGCCTCGGTCCGTGTATGCCTCCCTCTCACACGTGGATGCAGCAACCAGAAGCTCAGCATATAGTTGGGGCGGGAGGCTACCTAGGGTGGCAGGGTGCGTGTTCCAGTACAGGTGCGATGGCTTACCACCCAGGCAGCTCAGGTCTGTGGGCCTTCACTGCAACTCTGGAGGGATCAGGGGTGATAGCGCGAGCAAGACCGCGCTCCCTGCAGTATTTGGGCCTATTGTGCCGTTCTCTGGCACTGTGGATATTAAGACCCCAGGAGTCGCTGCGTCATTCACGGGTTGTGGCGCGGGGTCCTCTGACACCAATCCGCCACAGGAGGCTCGGGTCAGGCAGTGCCGTTTCCAGGTTGTCAAGGTAGGTGTCGGCAGGAGCATGGCCTGGCGCTAGGGCAGGGCTCACAAGTTCGCTCGGCGGCCAATCTGACCTGGTTGTTCCCTTAGAGGGAGAGCTTGGTAGGCTTGCACCTGCCGGAGCAGGGTTCGTCAGTGGTGCCGTTGCCGGGGGGGGGGGGTGGGATCCAGGGCAGCTGCCTCTAGGCGCTCTCTAGTTTCAGCAGATCCACACTGTGAAGAAGGAGGAGCACACAGCCAGCAGCATGCCACAGGGCCAGTATTGCTGCCGTTAGCCCCCCGAAAGCGGGGTGCGTTGAAACCAGGATGATTCAGTAACACAGGTTGTCTGCAAGGCAGGCGTATCAGACTCACTGCATAACGCACTCTTTGATCAAGGTTTTGAGGCGCATAGTGATGCCGGTGCCAGAGCTGCTCAATTCGGTGGCCATCTTTGTTGTGTGCAACAGCGCCCCCCAAGTAGTACACATTTTTCAATTGTTTATTTAAAAATACAATTTTATAATTTATTATGTTTTGGTTATTTTTTGGCTTTTGGATTTTGGGTGTTTCAACGAATCTACACACTTTATGATGTATAATTGGCAACCATTAGATATGGTTCATAGACAGAGCATGAAAGATTTATTTTCACAACACAGAAAAGATATTTTCAGTTGTCCTCATGTCTTTTGTTTGTTTTCTTTTTTCTGTCTCCCAACTTTGACATTGCTATGTATATGCAAATTATGGTACAAATATGGTTGTGTTTATATATGAAATGGTTTAAGATGGACTTGATACTGTACTGTATGAGAAAATATAGCTCACATATCAGCCTTGAAAAAGATGATGGGTCGTAACACATGTCGGCTGTGGCTATGAAAATTAAAATTCAACCCTTGAGACGTATTAATTGTGCTTGATTATAGTCAGACTGCTCGATCTGAGTAGAAAGAGGTTCATATTTAAATTAAGCAATATGACCCGGGCGGCTGGGGCATTACCGACTCAGGTAATGCCCTGGGCCCATAGTTATAGGCCCGAGCGAAGGAGCAAGAAGGTAAGTGGGGGTGGGGGTGGGAGAGGAGGGAGGAAAGGGAATAATAAAAAAAAGCCTTACCCGAGTCCTAGGCGCGGGGCGAAGGCAGCCTCTCAGCCGCAGGGAGGCTCGGAGTGGGGATAGCCCCGCTTCCAGCCTCCTCATTGGCTGAGGTGCTGCCACGCCCCCCGCCGAGGTCAAGGCGGCTGGAAACCCGGCCGAGAATCGAAGGATTCTCGTCCGGGTAAGGACCCGGCGAGAGCCAATCAGAATGCGTGTTGCATTCTGCTTAGCTCTCGCCGGGTACTAATGTATATTATTGCACATTTTACTTTGGTGATTACTAGATCAATCTTGTCAGGAGGTTACTTCGCATATAACTAAAAGTATGATGAGTGCAGATTACTGGTGTACTTTATACCCCTGTGGGTTACTATAGATGGTCAACTAAACATGAGCGCCCACGTGGATAAAGGGGTTTGAATGTGTTTGGCCAACTGAGATCTGATGGACTACTTTTCTTTCAGCCATCAAGTCCAGCTGACTAATGCATTTATATTGATTAGACTGGATTGTAGTACTACATAGGAGTACCTTAATTTCTTATAAAGAAATTCCAAATATTTCAGAATGCTACAAAGAGAAAGCTCTTAAGAATTCACAGACGACCCTGTATTTCTGGAACACGGATTCAATTACATTGGAAAGCCAGTTGCAGAATTTAAAGCACTGTGTATAGCTCACAAAGTGTGCTACACTGACCAATCCACTTTTCTTATTAGGAAATCACTCAAAAATACACCCAATTGTGCTTAATTTGTAAATACTTCCATCATATTGCTTTACACAAAGTCAATACGCAATATTATGTAAACATGCTTTTTTTTCTGGGTACCTCACTCTGATATTCCATTCCAGTATCCACCAAAGAGGAATCTTAAATGTTGGAACTCATTAAAGATATCCGGAAAAGCTGTAGTTTATTTCAGCTACCATGAGACAAATATTGAAGAAAAGCTAGATGTGTATAATGTAGGTATTGCTCAGAGCCATGGTGCCCTGGAAGGTGAATATTTGCGCTCTATAAAAAGAAAACATAAACATAACTGAAGGAATGGCCAGTGACCAAGACAGTAAAGTTTTTATGATTCTTCAAAATGTCATTAATTTATATTGCATATGGCCTCAGTAACACCAAGTCTTAAACACATTTCAAGGGATTTTATTAGAATTTTGAAGGGGGTCCAATTAATGGCCACCCCACTCTCTGTTATCTTCCCATGGGCTCCCTCCACCCTACCCAGGCTGATGACCACTAGAGATTGGTAACCCCGGCTCTCTAAAATCATACTGGCTAGAGGCAAGGGCCTAAAGGCAACAGTCTAATCTATCTTTCTCCCACAGGAGTTCTTCTAAAGTGACAACCTCTCCTAGAAATTCCCAGGTTTCTTAAAAAATAACAGAAATGGTTGTCTTGTGCCAATCACAGAGCACTCTGGTTCTTTTGCTCACTCACTCCTTCCAGTTCCCCCCTTTCTCTTGCATTCACACCCCTCTCTCCTATCTCTCTTGCTCACCTTCTTCCCTCATTCTCCCGTCCCTTTGATATGCTGCACTCTCAACCCTGCTTGTTCCTTTCCTCTCACACCTCCTCCTTCTTCTATTCTCACCCCACCTTACTCCTTTACTCTCAACCCTTTCTTGCTCTACTGTTCTTACACCTTCTGACCCTGCTATTCTCGACCGTCATCACTCAACTACTCTGAAACCTCACCACTCTACTACTCTCACCCCTCCTTACCCCCACCAACACCCCCTCCCACTTCCACTCTCACAAACACTCTCTCATTCATAACTTCAAATCCACGGACATGATACCATCGCCTCTCACATCTAATACCTCACCTTCAGTCTTTCCCTATACTGCAGAGCCTCTTCCATCTTTTGGTGCTAACTCCACTTCCCCTTCCTTTGGTTACAGCGCTCACCTGACTTTGTGGGCCAATCTTTACTATTATTAGGGTATTTATTGAGCGCAGCCCTAGTTTCAGGAAGCAACAGAACGCTTTATAATCATAGGGGGAAGAACACAGTTAGGGAAGCAGAGATAAAATGAGCGGGGAGCTAACCGGCAATGGAGACAGAGGGTAGAAGATATCAGAGTCTCAGGTCGGGTGGGAAGTGCAGGGTGTGTGTACCTAGTTGTTAAGGAAGAGTAATTCCTTGAAAGGAAAGGTTTTGAGCTCTTTTCTGAAAGCTAGAAGTGATGGGTCAAGTCTGATGTTGACGGGGAGGAGGTTCCAGAGTCTTGGAGCGTAACATCGTAGGCCTGGCTTCTGGTTCTTCCCTTGCTTCAACGTCATAATTCAAGTCTGCACATTTCCTTACTTGTCGTGGATCACAGGCCTCCGGAAATGCGAAGTTTCTCATGCAGGTAGCTTGGGGCATTCAGGATGAGAGCCTTGTAGATGATGTAACAGGATGTGAAAAGGATACAGGTTTGCCGTGGGAGCCAGTGAAGTTCGATTAGGGTCGGGTGATGCGGTTGAATTTGCAGAGTCCTTTAATGAGTCTTGCTGCCGCATGCAGGATACATTTCAGGGGTGCCAGGGTTGTCACCGTAAAGCCTTCCAAAAGGCGATTGACACAATCCAGGAGGGAGAGGACCAAGGCTTGGACAGCGGATCTGAAGTTGTTTTCTGCGATGTAGGAATTGATTCTCCACAGGAGAGAAAGTTGGTACCAGGCTGTTTGTTTCTTCCTTTTTTTGTGCTGTTTGAAGGGGAGGTGTCTGTCGATGCTGAACCCAAAACACATGGCAGAGGTGGCCAGTTTGGGTGTGAATCCCTCGAGGTTCATAGCACAGAGCCACATCTGGATGTCATGGTGTTCGATGTTGGTGAGCAGTAGAAATTCAGTCTTGGAGGGGTTGAGCTTCAGGTAAGCACTGGACATCCACGACTGGATCAATGTGAGGCAAGCCTTGAGCCTATGAATGCCTTCGATGGTGGAAATCTTGAGGTAGATCTGCGTGTCATTTGTGTATTGGTGAATGTGGATGTTGTGTGAAGCGAGGAGGCTGCCTACCTTTTCCTAGGGGCTGGGATACACAGGGAAAAGCTTTGAAAAAAACATAAGCTCTGCCCCCATCTCAGCACAGTTTTGGCATGGCTGCTCTGTGCTTTCCTCAGTGTGCTGTGGATCTTAACGAGTTCCAGATTGCAGCAGTGAGTTGTTTGCATTTTCTGACCTGCACTGTGCTATGTGTGCATGATATTTTTTCAAAGTCTGCTTGAGTTGTCACATTTTGGATTTCCCATTTCTTTGTTTCCATTCTGAGTTTTCTTAGTTGCTCCAAGATGTATTCTGGGAGCGGTGGGCGTTGTGGTTTGACAAATGGAAAATAGAGAATATGAGATATAAACATATTGGATGGTGTAGGAGGACAGAGAGTGGCACCATCAGCAACTTGTAATGGGGGGTATGGATAGGAGCCCCCCAGACCTTCTGTCAGGGTTAAGTCCCCAAACCTGTCACATTCAATGATTGTCACAACTTTGTTTAATAACCACAAGTAACATGTATTCTCAGTTTTCATACATAATATGATGGCCAACTCTTCAGCCAGATGAGGTGCCAGTCTAAAGTGGTCCCTAAGTATTTCTATGATCTCCACATGGGCTTCCATCTCCTTAGCCCATGTGTCCCCAAACTAGTTATATTACCAAACACTACTGCCGGGTTACCCCTACAGTCTATATCAATCCTGCTTCTAACATGGCCCTGCTCTACCTGACTTCCACTGTGATGTTCTAAAGGTCTCACAGTTCTGGGTAACTCCAATCCTTTCCGCTCTCCATCTCAATGGCTGACTCCAAAATCACTATCCACATTCAGTCTCCTCATCTCCTCTTTAAACCTTTTTACCCTCCTTACTACTTCCCTGTCTACCTCTGTCTCTCTCTCTACCCCCTAATTCTGATCTGACTGGTCTCCTCCGCTACTCTTTTCTCTACCCTTTCTCTCTCGCTACCTCTTTACCACCTCCCCCATGTCTTGATCTTACCCCACTCCCACCCTCTCTCTCTGTCGCTGCCTCTCCCTCCTCCTGGCTCCACCAGCCAACTTACTTCGAGCTCATTACCTACTCATTCGTGCCACTACTTGCACTCTCCCTCTCGTCTCTCTCTCCTCTCACACACACTTTCACTCTGATCAACTATTGTTACTGTCCCCTCCCCTCTTCTCTTTCTCTACTTATTCCACAGATCCACTCTCGCACACTGTTTAATTGTTGTTTTATTGCGCCAGTGAACTGCCTATTATTGGTGCATATATTAAATTGTTGAACTAGCTGTATTGGCTGAATGGCTCTTAGGAAATATTTCTCTTTACAACACCTTTCCCTCCATTTTAATGGACCCACAAACGTTTTGCTTTTATTTTTCAATCTGTCCTGTCTGAACCTTTTACAAAGTGAAACCTTCAGCTTCACTACACTGGCTTTTGTCATAGGGAAACTGACATGTCCTTCAGGCTGTCAGTAGTGGGAAACATTATATCTCATAATCTTGTTACATTGTTGCCACTATCGGTAACTTGTTATCACTTTTGGTAACTTTTTTTATCATTGTACAATGCATCTTACAATGCAGTGCACTAGGGTACATTTTTTGTTTTGCCCTAGACTAACACTCAGAGGATGTTTGGTTACTTTAGGCATGCCTAAGAGACAAGCTGGTGGCAGCAGTTACTTTTTGCTACTTTTTAGTATATCTTGATTTAGCCTTACCACATTTACCTCGTTTGGCTGCCTACTGTGGCTAGTCTCCAAACATGACCCTGCCACAAGGTTTTCATTTGTTCCTTTGCCTTATTTTTACTAACCCTTCTTCCTGACCTGTGAGGGCAGGACAATCCTTATATGAACTTCCAGTGCCACGGAAAGCAGAGGCTTTTTGCAGGCTACTGAAGGGCTATGTGTGTCTGCTGCCAGGAAGCGGGTTAGGGCTATCTGGTCCCAATCAACAAACTGGTTCCAGTGTGTCTGAATGGTATGCATGAGCTGTGCCTCCAGTGGTCCTAATTGGACTATTGCTGGGGTGTGTTTGAGACAGATCTTGGATTGGCTAGTGGGAGTTTCGGCTTTTACTTGGCTTTTGAATAAAACGAAGAGCCCTGCACCAGTTCCAGAGAGATCCTGAAACAAACCTGCTGAAGCCAAGTATTCTGTCCAGCTGCAAGATGTTTAAAGGGACTTTGGACCTGCTGGAGGAAGGCCTGGAGACCAACGTCTGCTGCTGTCTGAGAAGAGCCCTGTCCTGCAGGTGATATTCTGAAGTCCTGCAAAGGAGTATTCATCCCTTGGAGTGGAGGGAACATCCATTCTCGATGTTAGCTCGGGGTCCTATGAAGAAGAGCCCTTGGAAGTGCCCCTGGATCACCCAGTGGCTGCCCAACTCAGAGTTTAGGCTACCGTGCTGCAGATGTCGCCATTCGGCATTGAGGCCTGGAACTTGGGATCAACAGCTTGTGCTACAGCACTCATCTCTGCCAGATTTTGTGGTACCAGCATCAAGGGGACCTGAGATACAAGGTGAAGTCCGACCATAAAAAGTGTGTCCCCGCGTCGCTGTACATTGGTGGCCATCATCCAAAAAGAGTTCCTGCATCCAGTCCTGTGCTGAGAGGGGACCGGCATCGAGTTCTTCTGCAGTCTCCATCCTAAAGACCTTGCACCAATATTTGTCACCGACCAGAGAAGTGCTCAAATCTGCAACCCCTGGGCATCAAGGACCATGGCTGAAGGTGGAAAAAGCAACCTTGAACCCTCTTCTAAGGACCTGCAAAGTCCTAAATAGAATCAGAGTATGGGGGTGAGTTGTATCAGTACTTACCTGAACCCCTAACCCCCTCTTAAAGCTTTGGTAACTTTTAGAAACGTTTGCAACAGTTTGGATTTGACATGCTTTCTCGCGCAAGCATTCCAACAATGGGGGAAACTTTTATTAGCTAGAACCAACTTGTTCTCTACCCTTTAGTACTCTTCATTGGACCCCAGAATCCCTCTACTACGTTTTTCCCATCTCACAAAACTGTGTGGAATACAGTGAAATTTGGGTACAAGGCCCCATACATCTTAGGGATGGAATTCTAAAGTTAGTGTTGTGTCTCTGTGGACCTGAAGTGCTGCATACTTAACTTCCTTTGCAGGGGTTTGTTATGTATTTTGCCATACTGAAGTGATTGTATATATGTATCTTTTATTTAGTATTGTGTGATACAATGACATGGTAGTAGCCATTTTCCATATTGTTATATGTACATTAATAAATAAGTATTGTTCTAACTGTCTAAGTGAGTTCCTTGATTTTTCACTGGGTGTACTAATTAAGGACCCCTTGCCAGGCTCACTACTCCTGAGACTTGCCTTGTCTTGCTACCTTCAACTGGTTTGGCTACAGCTCACAGAGTTGTCCCTGTCACTAAACTAGGTTGGCCTTCTATACATCAGTCCACCAGAAAAGAGCGTAGAAAATAAGCCCTAAAAATGGCATACGTGTAATACCTGATCAAATTGAGACATGATTATCATACCTTATTGGACTGATCTGGTGGTGATTTAATTATTCAGCAATAACATCTTTATTTACTTCTTTTGATTGAATGGATATTGAAGGCCATAATAAGAAGCTAATAATGTATAATTTCAAGCAACTATTTTCTTACGTATATGCACAAGAGTTCATATATATATTACACTCTCACTACACAACATCTACACAATTGGACACAACCTATCCAAATACAACAATGCTTAAAACATGCTCACTGTCACTCTCAAACTCATCTCCACTTTTTCCTTGCTCCTCACTGGTCTTTAGATCCTCCTGCTGCACTTCTGACCTCACCCTAACTCCTTTCTATCTCCTCCATGCTGGCTGGGCTTTTATAGTCCACCCTGCCCGCTTCCAACACGTCTTCTGGTTCCCATTGTTCTCCCTGGTCACCTGTGTACCTGGGCCAATCTCTAGCAAACATACCCCTTCTTGGGTTGGCCATTCTCCCGGGAGATATTGAAAAGGATCTTTGCCCCACCCTCTTTTCTGTCGTTGGTTTTGTGATGATCGCGACCTGGCTTAACAGTTTGTCTCTCCCTTTGTCTTGAACCTATAAGAAGTGTTTTGCTTGTTGGTCTGTCTGCTGTCTGTCTTCTCTGGTTTGGATGTGGTGTGTATTCAGCATATCGAGTAGTGATGTTTCTACTGTATTTTCCCAATGGGATAGGCTCAGTGGCTGTGACGCAGATTTGTTTTCTTCTTGTCACAACGCTGTGTCTTCTGGAAAGATTTAGTGACAAATATGCAATAGAAAAATAAGAGGCCTCCCCAGGACATGCATGGTAGGCATTTAAGTTGGGAACGTGGCATCAAAAAGCATCCTGGGGAGTCTGGGACTGGAGTCCCTCTCATCTCCATTAAACCACCTGTGGTGCAGGACAGGCTTTGGCAATGGACTGGTAGGCTCCCCGTGCCGGCTGAGAGGGTTCTGGTTGCTGTTCTGACAGTACTATATTCCTGACCTTGTCACATGTTACGATGAATTCCCAATGGAAGAATGGTCCAAGGCTTGAAATGCAGCATCAGACAGAAGATCAGAAAGATTTCTTCAGCAAATAAAGCTTGGCTTTGGTCCCAGGGGAAGTGTGTGGTAGAACACGAGTGTATTTAAAGAAAGATGAGACGAAAGATCTTAAAAACAATGTTTCTATTGCAGGGGTCTGCAACCTTTAGCTCTCCACATGTTTTGGACTGTGACTCCAATGAGCCCTAACCAGCATAGTCAATGGTGAGGAATACTGAGAGTCATAGTTCAAAACATCTGGAGGGCTGCAGGTTGCAGACCCATGTTCTATTGACGTAACGTAAAGAGCACTGGAGAGGGCTGATAGGGCCTTCTTTCTTTAGGCCAAAAATAAGACTAACCGCCGTGTTTCGACTGTCTTGGTAACATCAACTTTGATATTATGGAAGCTCCACATAGAGTTTGTTATCATAGTCCACTTTGGAGTTCATTAGAAACCCTACCACTGGATCCTGCTAAAAAGATGGAATTAAGGATACATTCTAATGGAACTGGCGGCATTGAAAAAAGTAATCGTACATTTTGTACTCTCTTGCCCAATGGAAGGACTGGACCAAACATGCTTGATGGAGTGAGAAGACTAGTAGGGCTTCGAAAGAGATGACTACGCCCCAATAGCAGGGCCTCAGTCTTGGGTGCAGAAAGCATCAATTTGCTAATCCTCATTCATTCTAAAATCCATAGACGAAACGGGTAAGGTCGTTGTGGGAGTCATAATTGTCCTGTAACTCCTAACCATGGCGTTCAATGCTAGTGAGTGGTGATGTACACCTGTATTTGCACTTATGACCACGGCCTAACAAAGCTTAATTTGATTCACGTTATTGTTTTATGTTCTTACATTGGGGAGTGATGACTTCCCATCAGAGAATAAAATATACATTTCTGACCAGCAAGATGCCTCCTATCTAAGTAAACTCAAGTCTCAATGAAACTGGTTAACAAGTTTACACATTCTCAGTGATCAATATTGGTTGTACCTGAAGAAGCATGAGGTCGTTTTCGTGTGTGCTGCCGTCATAGTTGTCTTGAAAGTGATGTTTTACTGTAAATGTCTGTTTTTCAACTTCACTCTTTGATTGTGAGTGCGCTCCCAGAATAACCTTGGTTGTTTTATCTCTGAAAGCAAAGAACAATTTGTTAACAATATTGTGAGGGGTTCAAGAGCTGCAAATCGACGCTGGATTCTAACAAATGGAAAAAGAAAATAATGTATTCTTCAATCAAGGTCAGCATAGATAGTGAGTGCAGGCTTTATAAACTATATAGATTGGTCTGACCTTTGACTTTAAAATATATTGACTAGACAATTTAACCATCTGTCTCTGTGTTCTCAATTTGCTATCAAGCAGTGCCGGGAGCATAGCTCATGGGCAACTGGTTTGTCTTTTGAAAGAAGACAACTCAAAGCAACACAGAATTGAATCCCACTCCTGCGCTTAGATACTGGTCTCCGATAATGAAGAGCATAATAAAATATGAATGAATTAAAGTATGAAGAGGGCACTTGCCAGTCTAGAGCATTTTTACGACAACCACTGAATATGGATGGGCTACTAAAGATGAGCCGTACTTAATTTTCTTGCTTCTTTACTTGATATTCTGGGGCAATATGTTTAATATACCGATATAAGAACATCATAAATAGCGCTGTAACTTATGATGTTAATGATTGAGTGTCTTTCTACTCCCATTTTCTCATATTTTTTCATTTTTTGCGTTTACATTTTATAACAGCTAGCATAGCAAATTATACATGAGGCGGTGTATACAAATAATAATCTAAAGCAGTACGTATTACATATACCAATAATAATACAAGTAATAATAATGTGATTAATACTAAATATAATGATAATACTTACTAACAGTAACCAGCATATCATACTCCGATATAATGTTCTTTCTCTCATTCTCTTTCTCATTTAATTTTTCATATCACGCATCCCAACATTAAAATGTTTGTAAAACCATGAATAAACAAATAATTTGGAGAGATTCAGGATTTGGAAGTAAAGATAAAATTGCCAAAACGTCTATAACTCCATTGGAGTCTGGGGCATGCTTCTCATTTCTGGAGATAATCATTTCCCCAAAACTGTCCGTCTCACAGAATCTTAGCAGCGGGTGCCCAGACATCTTTGGAGAATTATATATACACCCACCCTTGGAACCCAAGGAGGTGTTGGCAGGTGCATCCCGTGATAGCCTCTAACTCCTAAGAGCAGACCTAAGACCTAAGAGCAGACCCTTAACAACCCTAACATTCACCGGGGGTGGGGGATGCATCACCACCAACTTGCACCACAGTCCACTAGTCAGTTATGTAGACAAGCCACTACCATGCAGAAAATTCAGAGATTGACCCACCACGGAACACTTCAAAACACAACAGGGGGCAGAGGCCCCTAGCACAGATGTCGGAAGCAAGGAGGTAAGATGGAATGACCCAAACGCTACAACCTCTCTGCATTCACCTCTCAAACGCTAAACAAACACAACCATACCTATTGGACCGCAATCCGCACGCACTTCACTACACTGCAACAACAAAACAAACCCCACATAGTCTCATACAACAGCACATGGCAGACTACCCACCGAGAAATCACACCTATGCTCGGCGAACAGTGTTAACAAAACCAAAACTGTCAACAGCAGATCACAACTCTCGCTCTCCCTTTTCCCGCTGTGTGCCACCAACGCAACCTACCCTATTGTCTTTCAGATCCACCAGAGCGTCAGGGGAGCACTCTGGTGGTGATAGTGCACAGTATAAACGGCCTTTATCATTGAAATACAGGATAATAATAACCACCCATAAAAGCAGCAGTGGAATGGAACTGCAATGCAGGCGCTTTGATGATGTCCAACCTGTCAATACATCAAATAGTCACTTGTCTCATTCATTGTTATGTTCCACTATAGCCTTATTCACGGTTATGTGTGATTTTAACGAATCACAAAACAACAAATACATTTTGAACGAACTATAACTCTTTAAAAAAAAGCCCACGCCCCCTTTTTTTATTCATACTTTTCCCCCACCCCCAAAACTACTATTCCCAATCCTGTTAAGCAAACTGCTTTGAACGCCGTGGGAAGAGGCGTCCCCGTTTGTGACACTGCTGTGCTTCAAGGAGAGAGGCTGTTGTCTCCGCCCACCACCTTGAAGGAAGAAAGGAGAAAAGCCTGGGCTCTTGGCGTTGGGGCGAAGCCCGCTGCAGGAAAGGGCGCTGCTGTCTGTTGCGCCACTGTACTGCGAGGAGGGAGACTGCTGGCCCCACCCACTACTACCCATGAGGCCAGAAATAGAAAAGCCCCTACTCTTGGCCTTTGTGACGAAGCCCGCCACAGGAAGCAGCGCTGCTGCCTGTGGCACGACTGTGCTGGGACGGGGGAGGCTTTTGGCACTGCCCACAACCCTGAAGAAAGGAAGGAGAAAAGCCTGGGTGTTTGGCCCTTGTGTCAAGCCTGCAGAGGTAAAGGGTTACGCTGGCTATGACTGTCTTGTGGCCTGCTACTGGATGTTGTTATGTGAGTAAGACTGATGCTTGCCATGAGAGCGGGAGTCAGACTCTGGCATCAGCTTAAGCTTGTCAGACATTCCTGGTGCTGCCGCCTTTAGAAGACAGCTTCTTATTCATCAAAACTCAAAATACATTTTAGAACGTTATAATTCTCACATCAATTATATGCAGTTTTGCACTTTACGTGAAGGTGGTACAGAAACAAATTCAGGATGGAGACCTCCTTTGATCGTATCCACCCAGAACGCAAATTGAGGTTTTAACAATGAAGTAAATTAAAATGGAAATAATGATAAGAAATGTGTGGAAGTGATGTGTCTGCAAGATAAAAATAAGATCAGGCAAGACAAATTAGCCTTTGCTAGGAAAGTACAGAAACTGCTTAGTATACCCAACCAAATTCTCTGCCACGTAATATCACTAATGCAGAAAACTTGCCCTTGTTTAAAATGCCAAGAGGATCCCAACAGGAAGGGGCCGGAATTCTTCAATCCTTCTGAAATACATATTAGCACCCTTGGTGGAGCAGCCAGCCAATCAGGAGGCACGGAACGCGGGCTGAAACTGCTTATCTAAGCCTGTGTTCCAAGCTACCTGATAGCTGGTTCCCCTGCCCGCCATCTACCCCCCACGACCCAACAGTATTTATTCCCCACACCCCAATACCGATTTACCTGATTATTGTTGTGGCAGTGAAACCGCCGCAGCACCTGCAGCTTCTATCCCAGCTTCTTTTGGCCACCATTTAAATTGAAGAGGGACTCCATACGGAGCCCCGCCTTCCTATTGCATGGCTGTCATGTTTATGTAGTATTTTATTTCCTTGAACAGGACGCCACGAGGCAACCCATACACGGAAAGAAAATACCTTCCAGTTAGTCCCATCCCAGCCAATGGGACAGCTGTTAATAACGTTAAGTACCCGTTCCAAGGGCTGGAACGGTGTTAATGTCCCAGGTCGTTAACACCTGTTCTAGCCCTTGGAACGGGTGCTTACCACTTAAAGAACAATAACAAAGATGATTCATTACGTAGTGATCTGCCTGAATGTTCATCGTCACTTGACAAAGTGATTACTGTTGCTGAGTGTGTTCATCTTACTACCATGTTTTCACCCTTATCTATCATCTCAGATTCTGATGCTGGCAAAGCACATGCCATACATGAGCTATTGGTTTCAATGTGTTCTGGTCTTGTTTCCCTTGTACCTGATCCTCCAATAGCAATAACAGATGTTCCTCACATACCCAAAAGGAATGTAACACCAAAATAACCTGGAAGGTTGAGAACTGTACACGCCTGCCTCATTTAAAACAGAACACAAAATAGATTATTGGAAGTGCCAGGCTGTATTAGGAATTATTGGATGATGCCTGTAATTAAGGTCACACATAGTAAAATAGACCTGATTGCAACACTGGTGACGCCTTCCTTTACCAGGATTTAAAATGTGTCTAATGTGGCAATAGCCTCTCCACTCGACATTCCTACATAAAATATAGTCTCACGTAAAATAAGTGCTAAAATAGTAATACAGGGCAGGAGTTAAATCTCCCTGATTTTCAAGGCAATTATAGTGAGGCTAAACATAAATATCTACCAACAGACATCTTGTAAAATTGAAATGAGAACATTGATTCCTTTTTGCCATTGCTGAGTGTCATAAAAGTTTTCTCAGCTAAAACTAGTTACATAGAATATGCTGTTCCTGCTTTATGAGTAAGGTCAATGCTCCCAAGACTGTGCTTGCTAACACTTGCATGCAAATATCTGTTGGCCCAGCATACAAAGATACATTTCCTTGATTTTTGGTGAAACTACCCCCTAATGTTTTTATCTTGGCAAATGTTCCTATGTTGGATAAGGACAAGAGGGAAGGCGTGAATGGTCTAACAAACACAGCTTCTCACAGGATTCGGCTCATAAAATGGTGTTCCTCCATTATTCATGAAGATAGCCAAGAGGTTGACAGATGGTCTGATCCTTCTAATTTTACTAAGGACCTATTGTAGGTTACATTTCGGGATGAGTCAATCGTGGATGCTATATAATGTATTGGTTATATTTTCTGTCCACCCACGGGTCTCAGATTGTTGAAAGGAAAATACATAAGAGGCCTTTGGACATTTCCTCCAATACCCCACCAGGCTCAGTGGCCAACCTCACCAGTATAGAAGAACACATTTCTATTCCATCTGAACAGCCACATATATCCCTGCAATGGACAGCCCTTTTAAATCCCCTGGCTCTGCTCTGATAATCTATAAACCAACAATATCATTTACACTCATGTCTTGGACCATTGCTGGTCTTAAACGTAAGCTGGAAGGTCATGATTGGCATCCTTTTATATTGTGTGTCTCCAGTCTAGCTTTGTGGATGGTTCCTTCTGTGTGCACAGGGACTAAGTGGTCAACCCAAGTCATTGATCTGGGTTGATATTAAGCCCAGAGTTGTTACAAAACAAACAGAGACTAACCATCCTAACCTAATGAATTTAGAAATAATGTAGCTGTCTTGTTTATTTATTGTGCTGTTAAATTTGTATTCTAGAAATAACATTATTAATGACAAACCCTTTGCAATAGCAAAACTTGAGAGGATTATTAACTACAGTAGTGTAAACGACTAAGTGGGGACCCTTGGAATTGGTGGCTGGTGATCCCGACACCCGGTTTGAACCTTTATATGATATTTCTATTCTTTAAACTGACTTATTTATATTAGACCTTGGGACTTCAGGCTTCCAGCCAACCTCTGGCTAGTACCGATTGTTAGATGGTATGCTTACTCTAGTCATACAGGTTACTGAGGTAACAGGCTGAACCTTTATGGACTCCCTATCATTCATATGACAGATGTAAAGTGATTATGACACGATCTGTCTCACTTGAAGGGCATAATGTGGGAGTTGAAAGCCATTATCGAATTACCTTGTCACATCTGATACTAGGCTTACCAATAATAGGCGTTGCCACAAATTGGTTAATTTGGATTGACCCAAAATTGCTACTACAGTGTTTCATGCTATTTCACCTACTTTATAGAAGTGTTTCTGCTGAGGATTTCAAGACATATTTCCCATTGAATTTATATATCAAGGCCTGGTTGCTGTAATCTTTCTGTATGTAAAGGAAAAATAAAGGAGTAGTCCTGCACTCGAATCCCTGATCCTTCAGGTGTAGTGTATTTATATCCAAGATTGGATCAGTAGAATGGGATGACACTCTTTTAATACATATTCAAATTTTATTCCATCAATTCATTACACGAAAAAATCATCTAAATATCATAAAAATTGATTTAAAAAAACACAATTTCATACCAACAATCATGGCCACACACATAAAATTCATTCAGACATTCACACAATAAGAACACCCAAGGTGTTTTATGCATCAATGGGTATTGGAAATATAATATTTCCCTTCATTTAATACTTTTTTCGTGTAATGAATTGATGGAATAAAATTTGAATATGTATTAAAAGAGTGTCATCCCATTCTACTGATCCAATCTTGGATATAAATATCTTTCTGTATGTTACAAAATGCATCAAACGTTAGAGACAAATTGTCCGCTCTCGAGATTCTCTGTATGATAAAGAGAGCCACATGGCGGAGCGAGACTTACTGAAGCACCTGAAGTGTGATACAGAGAAATTCCAAATTTCAAAGTCAAGTTGTGCCAATAAGGATCTCATCATGCGTAAGAAACTAGAATGGGACTCCTTCAGGCAAACTTATCTTAGTATCAACCATATTAATTTATGGCATTTATCAGCCAAATATATGAGTCTGAATCAATCACATAGCCTTGATTTGGAGACTTTACTAACTATGGACACATTATATCATTTTAGTAAACATTATGAACTAGATGTATGCTGTGACAAATCAAGTGTATTTGTCCCCCCGCCCCCTTTGAGGCTAGGGAGGTGAGCCTGCTCTGCAAAACCCTGCCTCATGGTCTGGGAAAGTGGGACCTCACTGGGAGTGACTCCCCCTTAGGGGACAAGGACTTTCATTCCCATGAGGAACTCCCTAGACAAAGCATCATATCAGCATATATGGGACTGCCTGCTATGAAGAATAATGTGTCCTCCTTACATATGGCTGCAGGCAATGCTGAAGCGAACCAGTCATCAGAAGGAAAAGAGGATGTCTCTTTAGGAAGAGACATGTCTTAACTGCTACCAGTGGATTACGAAGAGAGAGAGCGTACGGTGCGCAGGAGAAGCCGACTGACGTAAGCACACCTTGTAGAGGCAAAGCAGAAGCAAGCCGTAGAGCCAGCAAGTTTCATTAAGGTGAAGAATGCCAACTTGAGAAGCCGGACGGTCAGCGAGTCCAGCGGAAGTCGTTAGCAGAATGAGAAGAGGAATCCCATACAAGGTGGCGTGACCAGGACCGTGGTGAGCGAGATGCCTGGTTAACAATGCAGAGACCATCATAACCGGGAGTGTTAGCAGCTCCCTACCGTCAGCATCCATAGACGGCAGCAGCCTGCAGTGAAGCCTAGAATGGAATGCTGGCTAATCCAAATACGGTGAATCCAGACAACAAAGTCGAATACCCCGAGCGAGTGCCAAGCACTGAAAGGTTCCCCTGCATACACAAAGGTACCAGAGTGAATGGGGAGGCCGCCACGGTAACAGGATATGAGTGGAGAAACTCATCCCAGTCATAAGGATGATATATGAATAATAAACCAGCCTAACTGGAGTTGTGAGAAGCCAATAAAGAACATAACAAATAACCCTGTATGGGAAGTAAAAAGAGACTGGAAACAAATACCCCGAGAAGAAGGGGAAAGGCCCCATGAGATCCGGGACGGAAGAGTGCAGAGAACACACCACAACAACATGTAATAAGTGTTGTGAGATAAGACTGTCAAGTGAACAGTATAAGAGAAGTAATACTCCAATGCATAGAACCCTAGAGAGGGGGAGACTTCAAATTGACAAAGTCATATCAAACCTAGGAGAGGTTGAATTGAAAGACTGTGAGAGATATACGACCAAAGATATATGCATGGCTGTGACAACAAACAGATTGTCTGACTTGAAGGTTATACATAGAATTGATTTGAGCAATTGGTGCTCATTATCAATTAGTGAATGCGTTGTAGTGGGTTGTGGGTCCAGCATGCAACCACACTATCTTAATTTAATTTTTATTTAACATTTATAAAGCGCTCACACAGCCCACAGGCATCGAGGCGCTGTTACAGGAATTGTTTGTTTTTCTTAGTTGTGTAATTGTGTTGTTTTTTTTGTCTTAGTTACGTATTTATAACACGCTTAAACACCCAGAGGTTTCTAAGCGCGGACCCGGGGATCGAACCCGTTGTTGCTTCGTGTCGTCTTGCTTCCAAGACGCGCACGCTGCCGCTGAGCTATCCTCCCGGGACAGTATGTAGAAATATTTTCCCAGAGGGGGTTTCCTGGTCCACTGTGCACAATATAAATCAATAAATATAAAAAATATAAAAAATATATAAAATATAAATATAAATATAAATATAAATAAATATAAATATAAGACAAGAATGTGAGAGAGTGCCTCAAGGAAAGCTGTCATAAGCATATAACTAAAGACAGTACAAGAACGAGGAATGTTTTGGAAGAGCGACAAGAGCTTGTAAAGGAGATATGTAGAGAAAATCCATGAAGATTGATATAAGAAATATATGTTTGAAAGAAAGACATATCTATAAATAGAATATGAGGAGATAATAAAAGACCAGAAGAAGACAGACATTCATTTAGCCTACTTTGAGTTCTACATGTTAGTGGTAGAGTCAGGTAGAGTTAGGTTTGGACTGAGGACATTTATTTTGGACCTCCTGATGACAGACGAGCACCTTTAGTTATTTAGATAGGCAGTGTAATCCCTTTAGCGATATGGAGATATAGGCCTTTTTCTATAGTTTAAATAAAATAACCCTTAAAATGTGCTTAAAGTGGCTGATTCCTTCTTCCGACCCGGCACTATACCCCGCCAGAGACTTACATGCTGCTTCTTTGGATCCCTCTGCAATGTCAGGATAATGTGTGCAATGCATGGTTTTAGTAATTAAGGCACTCTGCGATGTAAATACAAATAGATTAGAAAAATGGAAATGCATCTGCTTTATTAACATAAAAACCGGGGGAGGACTGGCAACTTTTGGCCTAGGTCAAGTGCAATTTTCTGGTCAAAGCCCACATTAGAGCGGCCCCCACTGCCAGAACATCTAAACTCAATATCAACCTCTCCACTACACACAGAGTTTCAAGAATATATAGTAGACATTACTGACATTATTTTCCCTTTATGCAACATATTTTTTAGTTATGTTTATGATTTCTTAGAGCCTTGGGCACCAGGGAACATTTGCTACATAACAAACATAGTAAAATGTTTTCACCAGGTTAATAATGTATTGTGAAATGGTAAAGCTGGGATTTGGGCACAGGTTTCCTTGTGTCCCAGTTCACAATTTGACAGCAGGCTACATCTCCTCCCATCCCATACTTTCCCATGCAATCTTTAGTTTTTAAACCAATGTAAAGAGGTGTAGAAGATAGAGAATTAATTAATAGAGCCAAGCCATAGCTGACCCTGGGGGACGGGCTTCGCTCTAAGAGCCAAACAGGAGCTGGCCCTGCAAAAGACCCATACCTGGCTTCTTCCATAGACACAAAACATACCCCATACCTGGCACTGTGCCTGCCCACCACCACCGCCGAGAACAACAGATAATCAGATGGCATTCTCCACCCCACCAGTGCACATTATACAAATGGTTAATATTAAAATTATTTATGGAGTAACACTATAGATTATAAACCCATATGAGTGGGACGTTCCCTACAGATAGTAATGGAAGATGAGGCACAATATTGAAAAGTGATTTGCTTGGCATTGCTTTAAGTGTGTAGTGTGAAATGTGGAATGCTGGGATTTGAGGCCTGGTCTCCTGGTTCCCCGATTTGCAGTTTAGACAGAAGCGTAAACTTCATCTTCTACTATTTCATCTTCAATATTCGAATCATCAAAACACTGTCTTCAAAGTTGTTATTTAAGGGCTAAACTAGTACACTTATCGATAAATCTGACTTTGAAAGCACTATGTTACATGAAAAAGCAACCTGCCAGAATATAAGAGCACACTTTATTGAAACATAGGTTAATAAAGGAGGTGTGAATCACTTTGTTAGAAAAAAAAGGGTGAGAGCCAGTCCCACAATCAGCTTCAGTGGCATGCATGTGCGTCACAGATCTGAAAAACAGTCGCTCAATCTGCTGAACCACCTTTCTACAGTTGTGCTTCTGTCTCATTCACCCTATTTTCCATACACCTCACCTTCCAATGTCCTTCCCTTGCACCATATCACCCATGCCCCTTCACCATTGAAATTAACATTCAGAGCTCTGCTCCCCTTTTACGCTAACCCTTTACTCAATTCTCTTCCATTACCTCATTCCCCATTCCCTTGTATACATTGCTCAGTCACCAATACCTTGCCACTTTCCCCGTCTATTCCCCTACCTCAAATGTAGATGGTAGACCACCTTCATTTGCTAGTCAGCCTGGGGCCTTGCTGGTAATTGTGGCTATGGAGACTGCACTTGACAACGCAAAGTGAAAGACGCTGAGTGCACTTGCTTTTATTGTGCTCCCAAATTGCACTCTTTTGGAAAGTTAGTTGCATATTTCAATTCATGGAAGCAGAAGAAGCTGTGAGAGGGTTCAGCTCCGGAACCTATGATGGAGAGGGAATAGGAGTGAACTATTATATTTATTTGTGTTTTCAAGGAAGTGCAAGTGATTCCATTCAATGCAGAGAAAAAGATGACAAAGGGCAATGGTTAGGCGGTAAAAGGGTGGGCATCTCTGATATTCTGCTCTCCCTACCTTAACAATGTGATGCATTAAAGGGTCTCAAATGAGTGGCTACATAAACCAAAGCGAAGGTGGAAATGGCTGAAAAAATGTTTTAAAAGCAGATGTTTATGTTATCATCAGTTTAAGTGATATTTCTGAAATATCCCCAGACGTATTCCAGAAATAACACTTGTAGTGGTGGCACACTCTGAATTGGGCAGATCTCACTGGTAGAGGTGGCAACTTTCTCCAGAGGTATTTCATAAAGAAATCCGCCCAGCTCTGAATGACCTGCTTAGTTTGTAGCTCGGCTGCTTTTAGTTCCCCAGCCTGAACGCAGCGATCCAGTCGCAAAATGCATACGCGGTCCTACACGCCAGCCTGCAGTGAGCCCGGGACTTAAATTCCAGGTAAATACTTTCCCCTACTTGGTCACACAATACAGACCCTTTCCTCACCAGTTAACCTAACGGGCGCACGCATCTCGTTTCTCTCATAGGACGACTACAGACAATAACGGAAACTATCACCCAGCCACCATTACGTGCTGGTCCACACTTTAGTGAACAGTTGCAAAACCCACCGGCACCCTGCGCATTTCCTGAGACTCTTCGCGCAGCTACAATCTAGCTAGGTGAGCACATGCCCTCCTGGTACACTTGGGTAAATATTTTTCTGTTATTGACCTCCACTAACAGTAATCCTACCTAGAACTACATGTTCTTTGATTCTTGCAATTATTCACAGCCGGCTGCCAGAAGACCAAACCACTTAGCATCTCATGCCATTCATGTGCCACAGTAACTTCAGATCCTGACAGATCTGCACCCCCCAAGGTCAGTCCCGTGCCTCCCTTGTCCTTGATTTTTTAGTGGTGTACCATATTCAGGGAAAATATTATGTCTTGTTTTTTAAACAAAAGTTTTTAACTTTCCAGTCAGTCACTAATGGAGTCCCCCTGTCTCTATTTTTAGGGAGACCTACCCCAGGCCCTAGATGAAGGCTCTAAGCCGAAACGTCTCACCGACCAGTACCTCCATACTTCTCCTGGTCCCAACATCTTCTTTGATCTATATCTAGACGTCGACCACTTGTTAGGTCACCCTCCAGCCTGAATACACATAACCAAAAGTTTTTCCATTCATTGCTTTTGTTTTGGTTGTTATGTATGTACTACATGCTAATCACTTGTCACTATAGGTGGTGGTTACACAGTGTTTCTTTTAAACACTATTTTGTCTTGCAAATTATTTTGCCATAAACAACTGCTTGAGGAAAAGTTAAGACTAAGAATTAACCCCTTTGCAAACTCTGTATTTGTGATTGAACCTCTTGCAGTTTCTAATTGTTCTTTTCAACAAATACCTTTTTCTCAAAAGAATTACTGATGCATGATTAATAAATGCATCCAGCAGCAAAATAAATTTAAAAAGCTGACAGATCGATATCTATTTGTGTCTGAAATTCCTTCCTGTGCATTTTCACATTTAAAGTGTTTTTGTACCTTTCATGACATAATAGAAATAACCTAGGCCTACTTTAGTCCAATAGTAGTCCCCAGAAAATGTTATACGTCAGAACAGACCCCCATTGTTGACCCTGCTTAGTTTGTAGTCTGTTAATAAGTGAAACCTGAATATTCCATCTTTCTGTGGTTATTCTCAACTATGTCCAAAAGTGAGTAGCAATGCAGCAATACAACAACCATTGATACAATCACCATAGAGTAATATTCATGGGTGCTATTCAGGGTGCTAGTAAACTGTTTTTTGTAATGAACTCACGGGTGATCAAAGAATTCAACAGAAAACAGAGGAAGCAATCTAACAGAATGAAACCAGGAACATACTTTAATAAGATACTGACTGTAACTTTGTTGCCAAGTAACATTCGGGATACGCTGCTTAGGATAGTAACAGACCGAAGGTGTATGAGCTGCAGTGCTAGCCAACATTCCCATTCAGGGTCCCGGAAAAGGCTCTTCTCCTTCGCACTGTGGCGGCCCACGTGTGGGGTCCACCTGGGAGCGTTTTTACAACACTGCTGAAATAAGGCATTCAGCACTTGACTACTTCGAGACAGGCTGGATTATGAAGCATTTTCTCTGTTTTGATGATCTTTGTATGCATTGTGCAGCTCGTGCCCAGGGAAAACCGCCTAGCCAGCCTGGGTGGCAATTGCCCCCTTACTCCTCTTCCCAGTCCACCCATGATAATAACCTGCCAACAGATATTGAGATACGCTGGGGCAGGAACAATATTTGCTTCAAAAGATGCATTTTCTAAAAGTACAGTAAAAAAGCAGCTCATGGGGACAACTTAGCCATGGCAAAAGTTTAATTATAAGCAAATAAAAAGAACATTCCGCAAAGTGCAGTTTATGCATGACAATTCATAAAGCGTTTGTCACAGAAATGAAGCCTTTCATCGCATTTCAAGCCCTGGGAGGATAGCTCAGGTGCAACGTGCTCACCTTGGAAGCAAGATGACATGGAGCAACACAGGTTCGATTCCTGGGTCCGCGCTTACAAACCTCTGGGTATTAAGTGCATTATAAATAACCTATCCTATCACAGAGCGAAAACAAATGAAACTCAACATTTAACGGGAAGTCTGTATCTTGAGTTGCTACGACTTATCGTGAAAGAATGGCGTTAGCAAGATCGCGTCAGATGGGGTGTCGAGAAGAATTGAAATAACTCGCTAACTAAAACAACCGCAGATTCAGTACATTATGCGCATTACACAGAAGGACTCCCTCTAGAAACCACAAGGACTCTGCGAAAACAGCCAAGGTCAGCCAGTAAGAAAGGCCTTTTCACACGTGTAGCTGATTACTTTGAACTGGACATGGAGATGGAGGAAAAAGGCCCTTAACGCTGCGAGTCGTCATTGGGAACGAGGCTGACGTTACCGTAGTCCTCTAATGAGAAGCTCAAGTAAAAAAAAATACAGCTCTGTCCTTGAACGTAGGTACAGCCAGCGCAGAATACAAATAATGAATAACATTTTTAAGTACCAACACAAGTTATTTGAAACCGTGAGTGCAGATTGCAGTCTATTTGAATATTATTACGTTTAATGCTGTGAACAACTGAATATAAATTTGGGACTATGGATAAACAGGAAATAACAGTTTATTTTACAACTAATGGTTGGCTATACAACACTGATGGACGTAATTCATGATCGCTCTACCAATCACACTTTGGATACGCAATGCTGTGTTTTTATTTCATTGATGTCTGTTGAACCCAATACATGACATTGAATCGAATCAGTAAAATGTTATAGTTCAGTAGAGTTCATTGATTTCAATGGCATGCCATTGTTTTAATGAAGTCAATTACTTGGAGGTACTTTACTCCATTGTTTTTTTTTTTAATTTTTTTTTTTATTAAGCGTGTAGAGTAAATAAATACAAACTTTTGCTTATTTCGCTCACTTACAAGGCCAAACCATATCTTGAGGTCTTCCTTATATTTCTTATGGCAATTCCTCTCATACTTGCCACCTTTTTAGTTGTTTATTCAAGTCCTCTTTGGTTTGGCTTGAATATAGGCATATATCAGAGGTTATGCTTTTTCCTTCGTCATAAGATCCTTTACTATTTCACTGTGAGATTCTTGTTTATTTTCCAATTTGACCATCATCGTTTGGAGAAAAATTCCAAGAGCTCTCGTGGTTTTCTGATTTGGGTTATCGTACAAGGTTTCCCACCATAAATCGGAATCCAGCCCACACGTCGGCGTTAATGCTGGATGTAAATATAAATCTCTTGCTGATTTTAGTTCAGGGCAACACATTATTAAGTGTTTTAAAGATTCCACTTCCTGCTCACAAAGCCGGCATATGTTATCACTTACTGTGCCGTATTTTATCAAATTTGTTTTTGTTCTTAAGATATTTAATCTAAATCGTAAAATTAGATCCCGATGAATTGGGTTACCACTCTTTTTCAGATAACTAGGTAGAGTTTTTGGAGCTGATCTAAGATTATTTGAGAGAGTGTGAGATTTGGAATTGGCGCGAGCAGTTTCTGTTTTATCCCAGTCAGCACACAGTAACGCAGTCTTCACCCTTTTTGGGTTATTGCATAATGTGTCCTCAGACATATTTAAGTTCTGTAAAAGATCTTTACATTTTTCTTTCCAGCTAGACAGTGGCCAGAATTGTGCTTTAATGTTTTCGTCCTTTAAGATTTCATATTGTGGTGGACAATCTTTGATTAGTGTCTTTCTGAATGTTAATAGGGCTTTCCATATGATTGTGGCCTGCAGGGAGTACAGGCCCAATTCATGTCGTATTATGATCATTGGGACGCATTGAGGTAATCTCATTAGTCTTCTCCAAAATGTAGCTTCAACCTTGCCCCAAAATTCTGATGGTATTCTGAGTGCTGTATCTCCAGCATAAGCAACAGACGGAATAACTTTTGTATTATAAAAGTCAACTGTTGGTTGGATCGAAAACTTTCCGAATTTTTGTTTCAGTATGAGTGCTTGTGCCGTTAGTTGACTCATTTTACGCATTATGTGCTCTATCCACGGTTGGTCATTCCAGTCTGCACTTATCATTGCTCCCAGGTATTTTGCGCTCGTTGATATTGGAATAACTTTGTTCCCGACATACCATTTGAAAGACTTTTTCTCTCTGGCTCTTGATGTTTTCATTATTAGGATTTCAGATTTTTCGGGATTTATTTCTTGATTATTTTCTTTGACATATGTTTCTAGGGCCTCCAGTTTTTTCTGCAAACCGATTGGGGTTTTATCCAGGATGATCAAATCATCTGCGTACAACAGGTGGCCTACTGCTATGGTGCCTATTTTAGGCGAACAGCCTCTTGGTGTGACAAGCCGGTCCCCTATCTCCAGAATGTAAAAGTTGTAAAGGATCGCTGCCATCGGGCACCCTTGCTTCAGGCCTCTTGTTGTCGGGATCGGTTTGGTTAGGTTACCTTTTTGATTTAACCTTACTTGGATGTATGTGTCAGTATGCATGGCTTTAATAGCGTCCACGAGATCTTCAGGGCATCCTCTTTGCTTTAGCTTTTTCCACAGGATTTGTCTATCCACTTTATCAAAAGCGGCGGCCATATCTATGCACGCCAGGAAAAGTTTCTGTTTTTCGCAGATGGTTTTAGCCTTTAATAGGTTGAGTATGAGCAAATTTAGCCCACAGCCGACTTTTTCAACAAACCCTGTCTGTCGATGATCGTAATTTCTTGAGTATATAATCCATTCCTTTAATCTCTTTAAGAGGATACCTGCAAATATTTTGCCTATTACGTCCAACAGAGAGATTGGACAATAGTTCTCAGGCTTGCATCTATCTCCCTTTTTGTGAATGGGAATAATAATCGCTTTGGTCCATGATTCCGGTATTTGTTTGGTTTTGATGATTTGTTTAAACAATACGTAGCACATGTCAGCCCACACTTCAGGTGATTGTTTTAATATGGCGTTTGTTAGGCCATCGGGCCCAGGTGCCCGTGAGCTGCTTGCCTTATTGATTAGTGTAATGATTTCCGACTTCTCGAATGAAATGTTCCAAGGAGTCTTATCCATGGTTATTTGCATTTGGACCTCTTCTTGCATCTCTTGGCTATACGCTTTTTGGAAATATTGGATCCATTTTCCTTCGTGAATCGGGTTTAACTGTTCTGTTCCTTGTGATACGCTTGTTTGATTCATTAGAGCCCACATGAATTTAGCGTTTTTATTAACGGTAACTGACAGCATCTCTTCAGAGTCTCTTTGAAACAGTAAAGCCCTATGAGATTTAGCCCAATTACGGTAGGCTTTTTTTAACGTTGCTCTTTCTTCACGTGCCCCCTCGGTGTTCAATTTGTTTAGAGCTCTTAGCTTTGTTGCTAGGTTTGATTTGCTTTCAGTCAATTCAGAGTTATATTTATGTAATCGAGGAATTTTTGGCTGTATCTTGTAGCCTGATTTTACTCTGAAGGTGGAAAGACATGTTTCGTATTCGACTCCCATGTTTGTCGTTAGTTTCCATCGTTCTATGGTTTTTTTGAGCTTCGATGTCATTTTTGGTGCTATTCGTAATCTATTAAGGCCATTGTTCGTTTCGACCTTATGAGGCCAATTTTTTTGGTAAGTTGATGCACTTTCCTGTGGCTTGATTGTAGGTACACACGTCAGGAGAAGTATTTTGTGGTCGCTTTTGCTTGTTGGAATTATATTCAGCGAATAGATAGTTTTGAACGTTTCCCTATCCACAAAAAAGTAGTCAAGGGTTGCGTTTTGATTATATGACGCCCATGTGACTGCTCCTTGTCGGTCGCCGTTCACATTTCCGTTTACCTGCAAAAGGTCTCGACTATTCATTTCCGCTAACCATCTTTTTGTACGCGTAGCTCTCTGTTGTGAAACTCCTCTTTGTTCGACATGAGGCTTCTTTATACAGTCTATATTGAGATCACCACAGATGATTAATGTGGGTTTCTCAAATTCAGCTCTCAGCTCGTCAATGTGTTGGAGCACAGTTCCTAGGAACTTCTCTCCATCCTTGGCTTTGGAATTCCAGTAAAGATTAATAATAATTTGATAATGCTTTTTGGATTGATGAAAGCCTCCATTGTACTCTTGAATTATAGTTATTTGTATAAGTGGGGAGGGGGTCATAACCCGGAATATATTTCCTTTGTATTCGTTTTTTATCACTGTCAACAGTCCTGCAGAAGGTCTCCCTTTCAGACCTTTGTATCCTTTGTTAAGGAGACATATGGACCCCCCCATGACTGGGGGTTCTAAAAGCCAGCATTCTTGGATGCAAATAATGTCTGACGATTGTAATTCCTTATTCAAATGATCTAGCAAATGTCGATGCCCACGAGTATTCCATGACACTATTCGCAGGTTATTTGAGATATCTCCACAGTCGATCTAGAGGTTGTTTTTTGTGGATAATGTTCCAGCCAGCCAATTCCAGGATTTAGTTGTGTCGATTTTTGTCACAAGAACAGCTTCGCTTCCAGCTGAGGGACACATCGCCTTGCATCCTACGTTTCCTTTTATTCTCATTCTGAGAGCAGTGGGTCCTTGCAAAATTGTTGGAGAGAACCTTATTGGTTTTGCATTCAAATCGTCTGTTGTCTGGGCAGCCCTTGGTGGAGAGTGGCTCTGGAACCGTGGCAAATTATGCGACTGTTTTGAACCTTGTTCTTGGTTTTTAGATGCATCCAATTTGATGTCAAAGCCAAGAGATCTGAGTGCATCAGCAGCTAACCAAATAAGATTCATGATTGCTTTTGAAAACAGATGGAGGCAAATTCGATCTGTTTCATCTTCTTTGGGAAAAGCCACTATCTTGATGTCTTTTGGCTCAATGACACGAAGTTGTGGTACATTATGCAAAAGTCTCATAAGATTTGATCTGTTTAGGATCAGACCATCTCTAGCTTTCAACACTCGTTCGACTATGAGTATATGGCCTTTCTCCTCCATTTTACCTCGCTTTTCCGTTGCCGTATCGGCTCGGAATCGATCAGATTGTTTTTTTGTTTCTTTCCTTATAGTTTCTCGTCGAGGCAGATCTTTCTTTTTCTGGTTCTCCTGATTTGAATGGTCCAACATAGCGTCCAATACTTGTTTTTTTCTCATTTTGTTTATGCTTTTGCGTTCTAGCAAATCCCTTTTTTCCTGTAAAGTTTTAAATGCTGGTGATTGGATCTCACTGTGGTTTAGTTCCTCGATCTCTTCGTCCTGTTGGCCGATGTTCGCTGGGCCTTCTTGACTGGTATAATCTACGGATCTATCGCACTCGTGGACCGAGAGTTGCAAGAGGGCATCTATGTCTTCACTAGTATTGGAAACGTCTTCATCTGTGTCTACAGTTATCGATTTTGGAACGGATTCTCGATTTTTATAGTTTTGGCGTTTTTGGGAGCCGTTTAGTTGGAAACTTCTTTCACCATTATGCGGCACGGTTCCAATAGAATTCAAGTTACGAATGAAGTAACGAGTTCCTTCTGCCGAGATGTGTTTTGGCAGTGGAAGATTTTTTAACTTCTTAGCTGTTGTCCCCAAAGCAATTTCCTTTTTTTTGGAGAATTTCGCAGCAGTATGTTTAGGTTGACCACCCATTTCTTTTTCCTTTGATGCAAGTAGACTTTCTGTAGCAAATAAAGGAAATAAAGCTTTATTTTTATCTACCTTAAGACAGTTATCAACATGGCCTGTCGATGGATTTATTATCACATCCTGTATTTCCGATTGTGCAACAGGACCAGCTACGGAGGCGTTCACGGGATTTTCTTTACAGATGGTGTTATGTTGTCCCTTTGATGACTCCGGCCTCACCTGTTCTGGTCGACTGTCAATGACCACTGTTTTATCCGTCATATTATCCCTTTCGTTCGCACAGCTCCATGCGTTTTCTGTAGATGTAAATTTTTCCATAGTTTGACCTTGATACCTGAATACATCCGGTTTCATCATTGTTATTGTATCACTGAAACAATGGAGAAACGCCTTCTTGTCTTCTCTGGCATCTTTCATCAGATCAATGAGAGTTTTGAAAATTACATGTTCTGTTTCTTCCTCTCTTGCTCTCTTCTCTTTAATAGTCGCAATATACTATTCTATGTATATTAATTTAGATTGAATTAGAGCCAGAAGAGTTGATTGGTCCTTGTAGTTTTCATAAAGTACTTCATATAATTTAAGGAACGGTGCCATGGTTATTGACAAAATAGATCCCACTGCAGCTTGTAGGTTAGCGCAAGCTTCTGCATTAGCTTTTAATATTGCTGGTGCAATTTTATCATAGGCGATCTCTGCAATTTTGTCATAGGCAATCTCTGCCTGATTGTGCTTTAAAGGCGCTTTAGCAGGCAAAATATCATTTTCTTCATCTGTGCTTTCAATTAAGGTTGGCTCGATGTCACTGTCCTTTCTTTTCGTTTGCCCTGCTTGTTTCTGCGAACTGTTATTTGCTGTGGCTGGGAACAGCAATTCATTGGAGAACTCTTTCATATGGCTTGACTGCGTCAATGCACATTTAGATTTTGTTTCTGGGGCTGTTTTGAAATTAGCTGGGGTTATTACTTCTTCTCCCAAACCTCGTTTCGCTCTATTTAGATGAGGGGTTGAGGTTTTTGTTGGGCTGGTAAACACCTCCAGGGGTTCAGCTTCTATAGTTAAAATAGTTGGTGTTTGTCCATTATGTGCATCTTGTGGCTTCGAGGAGCAGTCTTGGCTGGGGGCTGGTCCAGCTACAGTTAGCGGTAGCTCTATGCGAGCAGGATTGCATGGTATGTGATTTTCTAGGAGCGGACTCCTCCGATCTCCAGCCTTTACTGGTGTCTGATTCCTCACGTTTACAACTGGTTCTCCGGTTCCAGTCGCTTGAAGTAATTCTTGATCAGTGACTTCTAGTTCAGCTGTCATTGAACATTGTTCCCCGATGATACCGGAGGCGGCTTTTGTTGCTGTTCCAAGCTCTTTTTTGTTGAAGTGCCATCTGATTGATTTTATGTCCGAGAGCGAATTTGCTCTTGTTTTACTCTTTTGAGTAAGATTTTGGGTATGGCCTTTGTTTGTTCTGAGTAAATCCTTTTTTGCAGTTAGTGGACTTGTTGATTTGATGTTTTTGCACATAGTTGATTTCGCTGGTGGCTTTGAGCTGCAGTTTTGGTTTTGTCTTTTTTGATTCAAGGACTCAGCAAAGGTCAGGGACTCACGTACTTTTTGAGAACGGGCCAGACTTTGTTTTTTAGTGGGTGAACAGGGGTTCGGGGAAAGTTCATGATCGTTCCAGAGGTCTCCCATGGCATCCACATATGCAGGAGAAGTTGGGCTTTCACCTAACACTTCAATTCCTTTATTTAGCTGTATCTGTGGAAACACAAAGAAGGCCTCTTCACATGGTGCGCAGAAAGCAGATTTTTCCACGCTCCTTGGCTCTTCGACTCCTACGAAAGTTTGTATCCAGTCCTCCTCCTTTTGCGGCTCTGTTGGGGCCGCATCTCCAGACCGCGGAGCAGTGGGAGTATCATCCATACACACAGCCCTTCTGGCCACGCCCGCTCCCTCTCCCCCCACCGCGCCACCGCCTCCACCTCCAGCGGTCGGGGGACGGTCGCCAGCACCAGGGATCTCGAGGGCACGTGCCCCGCAAACCCCCGGCAGGGGCAGTCCACCCCCCGGCCCCGGGACACCCCCCGACACGCCGACCGCGCCCCCAAAGGCTCTCCCACCCGCCCCTCGCAACGAGCGGCCGGAACAGCGGGCCAACGGAGAGTGAAGCTTATGTTCAGGCACCACCTCCAGGCACCACCTCCATTCAGTAGAAAGAGAAAAGATCCTCAGGGTCCAACAGTGTAGCTTCCAGGCACAGGCACCAAACACTCTGCTAACACTCAATTGTAATTAGTTCGAGTTACTGCATGGGAAAGTAATTGTGTAGATCAGGGTTGTCCAACTCTGGGCCTCGAGGGCCAGAATCCTGACACGTTTTTAGGATATCCCTCATTAATATTCATGAGAAGAATTAGCATGCATTTAGAATAATTGAATGGAAATTTCTCTCATGAATATTAAGGGGTGTCGTGAAATCCCAACATGACATTGGTGGGCAACTGTCGATGTCTCCTCACAAGGATGCAGTGCTGGACTCTTCTCACATATGAGTCCAGGCACCTCCTGCACTGTTGCATGACAGAGTTGGGTCATGAAATGAAGGTATTGCCAGCAAGCATTGATGTGCTAGTCCAGTAGATCAAACTACACTGATGCAGCCAAAGATATTCAAAAAATGTACTCCTGGCTCATCGCTCAGATAAGACCTTTCGGTCCTCCACAAGATGGGAGACTTCTAGAGGAATGATTATCATATGATATGAAAATTCAGTTATAACACGCCTGTACACAAGTGTATATAGGCACGAATCCTATTCTGCTCAAGGTATAAGAGAAGTGTTGGTTCAGGAGAGAAGGTTTCATTTCTAGATCGAATCGATCCCGACTCCTTGACCCACAAGAGCTGCCCTAGATATGGAGCTTTGCTGCCAGGCAGCTGGGATGATTGGCATAAATACATTTATGGTCAGACATAACATTATAAAAAGGAGTCTGACTTCTTGGAGTTGCCTATGTGGCCCCCTAGACCACTCTGTCTGCAGCATGGGGGGTAAGCAGCTCTCGGATAAGCAAGAGTGGGCGCAGGCAAGCCCGACCGCACAGCATAGCCATTGCCTACCCTAGCGAGGACAGTGGCTGGAAACACCATCAAAAATATGAAAGATGCACAACACATTTTATAAAGGTCAGAGAAAAAAATGGGGAATTAGAAGGTGATTGAATGTTAAATATGAGGCACAACAGTAAAAGTAGGTCCAGAATATGTGGCTCTAGGAAAAACCAGAAGGGAGGTGCACATTCCACAAAGAAATAAGAGTCAATTGGGGTTCAGTAAGAATCCACCCGAGGGAAAAAAAACACAGCCTTCGTGCTATTAGATTTTAGGAAATGAGAGGCCATAGACCCTGCAATCCTCTGGAACAGCTTCATAAGGAATGTATGTCCTGTAGCGAGGGCACTGGCCATCAAGACTGAGTTCTAGCTGCAGATTTGTACAAACATACCTCCCAATCCCTACACCTGCGGCTAGCTCCCCCGACCACTAAAGTGAAGACTGCAGAGCATAGGTAAGAAGACTTCTACCACAATCAGGGGGCGCGGAGAAGGGAGTAGACTCGCAAGCCCCCATCCGCATCAGCTGGGAAGAGCCCACTGAGAAGGATGAGAACCTACTAGCAGAGAATGTTATGGGGAACTCGATGGTCATTTGTGCGCAATGCCTCTGAGAGATGGGGCAGCCCATCATTGAACACTCGAGGTGTCATTTTCTCCATGGCCGAGCTCGATCCAATCGCCGATTGATGAGGGGTCTGGATAGGACTACTGAGTACATGCTCGCTCAGCTGGCTCAACACTACACACCTCAGAGCCTTGCCCAGAAAGACTCCGGAATTCATTTTGGGAAGGCGATGATCTTCCTTACTGGGCAGACATGAAACGTATAATACGGATGATCGATGGGTCCATAAGCTACAAGTCTATGAGATCTGAAAGGAATGAGTGAACCTAGTGTCTAATCCTAGCCCCTGTGCATCTCTGTCAAGTACTCATAGAGAGCACTGACGCCTCTGTGGATTGTTTGTGCTACACATGTCTTGTTGCATCTCCAAGTGCCAAGTGTAAATATAGATGGAAGAAGATAAAGGGGTGGTACCTTGCCAAAGAAAACACTGTGACTCCTGGGTGGGAACTAAATCAAATGGATTCCACCCTTTATACTGTGAGGGCCCACCTGCTCTCTCCCTGTATCAGAGCGCCCACACGCCACGGTATTTAATGCTGTGTGTACCCTTGTGCATAATACTAATGCGCATGCGGAATGTTGCACGCAGCATTGGAATGTTAAGAATACAGCCATCAATCCCGATGCATTCCCTCAGCCTCCTGCCATGCACATCCCAACTTTTGACAACCCTCCTTTTCTCCTCTGCCTTTTCTCCCTCCCTCCCTTGCCAACAGACCTGTCTGGTGCGCCGACTGGTTGCATGGTTCCCTCTGAGTCTCACTGAGTACCAGGCTCCTCCATGACCAGTATTCCTCGCTCTGCCTCATGGACACTCTCTAAGGGGTTGTAACCCCTACAGCCCTCCTGCCTCCTGCACTTAGCTAGAGCCGTGCTGCCCTGGCTGCACTTACTTAGAGCCATGCTGCCCTGTTTGCACTTCCCCCAATCCTCTACCTTGCACTCCGTCCCCTTGCACTTCTTTGTCGCACTTGCACAATCTGAATGACACAAGGCTTAGAAGGATCGTATGTCTTGTCCTCCCTATGTCTTCCCTCCCCTGTGGCGCCTAGAAACACTTGTGTACAGGAGAGTTATACATGCCATATCATATCATAACTAGTGGATGGGCTGCATTGCAATTCTTTCCAAGAAGGTTCTTTCGAGTTTGATATTTGCAAGGTTGCCTTTTTCCCCCTCTTCCAATTGATTTATGGCGGTATCACCTCCCACTTCCCAATCCCTTCAGTTATCCATTGCCATAGTCCCCGTCTAGATTTTATTGGGCATTTTCGAAATGGGGTCTCAGAATCTAAAAAAAACAGCATCCACCTTGGTTATCAACAGGGTCGGACTGACCCATACAATTGTCTGCGGCACCAATGGAAAAGTGGCCCACAATTGCAAATGGCAATTCAGTCCTTTTGTGACTCTCTTTGAGTAGCCCCCAAAGGGGAGTTTTTTTTGTTAAAATGTGATGCAAATTGTGCATTTTAAAGAATATTTATTCAGCAGCATTGGCTAAAGCTACTAGCCGAATGGTGAAGTAACTTGTCAAACTGCCACACATTGGCCAGAAAGGTGGCCCACTTTGCCCAAAACAAGTGGTGCACACAAACATTTTATGTTTTTGGTTCGGCCATGGGCCTATTGCCCTATAGGTCAGTACGAGCCTGGTTACCAATCTGCCCAAATTAAAAAGGGGCAGGCTCTTGACAGACAAACCCTGGGCACAACTGATATACTGAACATGTGAGTAAACGCCTATTGCTATATGCACTCTCAAAATGAGGGCATTCCAATGGCCTAAAAAGATATGTTCAAGCAGCGACCGTATGGCTCTGAGGCTTCTGGGAAGAAGTCGCTGGAATCTGTACGCATGTGTTAGTATTGTTTTATAGCATGACAGGCCTACATACAAGTTAATGTGTAGGAAGCGTTCTGTGCGCCTCATTTTGAACGAACACAGAAATAGCATGGAGGGAACTTGCATGCCAGCATTCACCACCAGGGGTGGACACGGATTTCCATGTTACATTAACCTCTCGGTTAATATGAATGGCAAATGCCTGCTGCCGTGTCTCTGCCTGGCAGACGGCGCATGCGCTGATCCGTCTGGAATCCGGCTGATTTGTGCCGTTTCCATTGCATTGGAATCCGCAGCATCTCCTCCTTCATCAGAACCGCACGGAGGCAGAGAAGCTCTCGTCATTGCGGGGCAGAGTGCATGAGTTTGGCGGATTTGGTCATTACCATCCATTCCCCCCCTCATCCTCCTCACAAATGCATCAATACCTCACATTGAGTGAAAGCCGTTTTATCAATGGATTTTAATCACTGTGCGTCATATAGGCCACTGCGAAAATGAGCCTCGACGATTACCATAACAAAGCATAACATAGTGTAAGATTGCAACTTCTGAATGACTTACACACGGCAGTGGGCTGCTGTCAAAACCCATCCATCTTTGATCAACGTTCCACCGCATTCCAGTTTATTCCTGTATTGTATGAGCGCCATGTAAGGTCTTGAATGTGCGTGCACTTCGGTCCCTCCAATGATTTCCATGGATTGATCTGTGGAAAGCGTATCACAAGAAAAATAGGTTTAAATGATAGCAGAGATCTTCACACGTTAGCCATAAAGACAGGCTTTATATACATACACTGTCACAATGAATGTGAACATTGGTTTGCTCGCGGATATGGAGGGTGGGCGGATGTGAAGGTGACGATGGAGAAAAAATGGAGGAGGCACCCCGATACCTTGGGCAGGGTCCTCCTCCTCCCTCCCACCTGGTGAAGGGGGAGGGTCGTGGCAGAGCGCGCCAAAGAGCAAGGAATGGCTGCGAAGGGCGACAAAGGAAGGGGGCGTGCCGAGTAGCATATAAAGTGGCGGGCGTCCTGCTGCAGGAGCATCCAGCCCCAAACAGAAGGACGCTCGCCGCACCGGAGGACTTTTCTGAGGTAGCAGCGTGATGCCCCTGAAGGTCACAGGGCGGCAGGCCCCGGTTTCAACAAGGCACGCTGCTAAGGGGCAGCTGGGTCTTTACGGAGATGGAGGGGAGTCAACGGGAGATTCAACGGATTTTGAACATAGGATTTGTAGTTGAATCACTGCTCGGGGATGATGTTGGGTGTACATTTCGGGTAGGGTTTTTAATTTTTGCAATATCAGTGCGGAGCTGGAGGGGCCCAGAGGGACGTAGGACTTTAAAGGAAAAAACACCTGATTGGCTCCGGGCAGGAGCAGCTGGCAGTGGTAACCACAAATACCAGATTACAATTTAGTTAGTGCATAATAGGGGATTTATTTCTACATTAACACCTGGCTTAATGCGGAGGGTGGATTTTAACTTACCGTTCTTTGTGCTCGATGGCTGGGCGGACTGTACCAACAAAGCGCCAGGGGGATACAATAAAGGGTTGGACACGTTTAGTGCGTGATTAGGGGTTAAGCTTTGTACAGGGTAATAGGAATGAAAATAAGATCAGGATTGCTGGGTTCCATAGCAGTTTCTCTACAAGGCCTATAAAGCAGCATTTATTTATTTATTGCATTTATTACTCGCCCAAACCCTTGGGTACCACGGCGATGTTACAGACAGCTTGGTTAAAACATTTCTTAGAAATTGCCAATCGGGCGCAGTGCATGTGAATACAAAATAATCATACACGAAGACATTTAATGCAGGGCTTCAGTACAGGGATATTTCCTGAAGCATGGAAGGGGATTTTAGTCTTGGTTAAATAGCCACGTTATCAGGGATTTCTTGAAGCCTGAGAACGTTTGCTCATTTTTGATGGGGAGGGGAAGAGTGTTCCACTATGTGGGTGCGAGGTATTGGAAACTACTGCCTCCTGCCTTGGTTGTCTTGTAGCGGGGGATGGCTAGGAGTAGTTGACTGTTAGATCTGAGGAGCCTCTTTGATACTTTTTTGGTGATGGCGTGGTTGAGGTAGATGGGGACTAGGGCTGTACCGAACTTCGGCTTCGAGTCCCTATTCTGCCGAAGTTCGGCTGAAATACAGCTATCCGGCTTCGGCAGAATAGTTTCTGTTTAGGGACTCGAAGCCGAAGTCCACTTTCTATGATTAGCTGCCCTCTCCCTGTTTGGGAGATGACAGCCAATCATAGAATGTTTGACAGTGTTCAGGCTGCAGAAGCCAAACAAGCTGTTTGCCTATTGGCTTCTGCAGTCTGACCACAGCCTAACGTGTTGAAATAGGAAGCGAGGGAAGGGAACAGTTCTTCCCGTCCCTCACTTCCTATGCCAGCACCCGGACCCAATCACCAGGTAAGTGACGCCCCCCCCCCCATACCCCCTCATCACGGTGAGGCCGCGGGGCCTCAGGGAACCCCCGCGGCCTCACCGCAATAATGTTTTGTTTGTCGGGCCACCGGTGCAAAGCCGGTGGCCCGACGTTTATTTTGCATTGAGGGGCCGCTCCTACAGGAGCGGCCCCCCCAGACTCATGAGGCCGCCGGGGCACTTTGCCGACCCCGGCGGCCTCGGTGCCCCCCATCCCCCTCACCACGGTGAGGCCGCGGGGCCTCAGGGAACCCCCGCGGCCTCACCGCAATAATGTTTTGTTTGTCGGGCCACCGGTGCAAAGCCGGTGGCCCGACGTTTATTTTGCATTGGGGGGCCGCTCCTACAGGAGCGGCCCCCCCAGACTCATGAGGCCGCCGGGGCACTTTGCCGACCCCGGCGGCCTCGGTGCCCCCCATCCCCCTCACCACGGTGAGGCCGCGGGGCCTCAGGGAACCCCCGCGGCCTCACCGCAATAATGTTCTGTTTGTCGGGCCACCGGTGCAAAGCCGGTGGCCCGACGTTTATTTTGCATTGGGGGGCCGCTCCTACAGGAGCGGCCCCCCCAGACTCATGAGGCCGCCGGGGCACTTTGCCGACCCCGGCGGCCTCGGTGCCCCCCATCCCCCTCACCACGGTGAGGCCGCGGGGCCTCAGGGAACCCCCGCGGCCTCACCGCAATAATGTTTTGTTTGTCGGGCCACCGGTGCAAAGCCGGTGGCCCGACGTTTATTTTGCATTGGGGGGCCGCTCCTACAGGAGCGGCCCCCCCAGACTCATGAGGCCGCCGGGGCACTTTGCCGACCCCGGCGGCCTCGGTGCCCCCCACCCCCCTCACCACGGTGAGGCCGCGGGGCCTCAGGGAACCCCCGCGGCCTCACCGCAATAATGTTCTGTTTGTCGGGCCACCGGTGCAAAGCCGGTGGCCCGACGTTTATTTTGCATTGGGGGGCCGCTCCTACAGGAGCGGCCCCCCCAGACTCATGAGGCCGCCGGGGCACTTTGCCGACCCCGGCGGCCTCGGTGCCCCCCATCCCCCTCACCACGGTGAGGCCGCGGGGCCTCAGGGAACCCCCGCGGCCTCACCGCAATAATGTTATGTTTGTCGGGCCACCGGTGCAAAGCCGGTGGCCCGACGTTTATTTTGCATTGGGGGGCCGCTCCTACAGGAGCGGCCCCCCCAGACTCATGAGGCCGCCGGGGCACTTTGCCGACCCCGGCGGCCTCGGTGCCCCCCATCCCCCTCACCACGGTGAGGCCGCGGGGCCTCAGGGAACCCCCGCGGCCTCACCGCAATAATGTTTTGTTTGTCGGGCCACCGGTGCAAAGCCGGTGGCCCGATGTTTATTTTGCATTGGGGGGCCGCTCCTACAGGAGCGGCCCCCCAGACTCATGAGGCCGCCGGGGCACTTTGCCGACCCCGGCGGCCTCCGGCCCCCATCCCCCTCACCACGGTGAGGCCGCGGGGCCTCAGGGAACCCCCGCGGCCTCACCGCAATAATGTTGTTTGTCGGGCCACCGGGCCAAAGCCGGTGGCCCGAGATTGTATTGCATAGGGGGGGCCTAAAAAAAAACAAACTATTCGGCTCACTATTCGGCTCCGGCCGAATAGTTGACAAACTATTCGGTATCCGGCCGAATACTAAATATGCTATTCGGTACAGCCCTAATGGGGACACAAGAGTGGATGCATTTGAATGTGACGCACAGGGCTTTGAATGTGACCCTGGCTTTGATGGGGAGCCAGTGATGGTTTCTTCTAATATTTGAGATGTGATCTGACTTCCTTAATCCAAGGGCCGCCCGAAGGGCTTTATTTTGAATAAGCTGTAGTTTGTTTAGATTGGCTTTTAAAGTACCCAGGTAGAGTACATTGCAGTAGTCGAGCCTGGATAAGATTAAAGCTCTTGCCAGCGTGGTACAGTTGGTGGGTGTCAAGAATTGGCGACTGAGAGCAATAAGTTTTGCGGTGTAGGAGGTAGAGGAAGAGAGGGCGTTAATGTGCTTGGTCATGGTGAGGTTGGCATCTAGGTAGACACCTAGTGTTTTTACATGTTTGAGTACTGATATGTTTGTGCCATCGATGTTGATGGATGAGTAATCAGCATGTAATGCTTCTATTTTGGATTGTTTCAGGATAGTTTCAGCCTTCATCTTAAGGCAGCCATGATTCTCTTAACGTTGCGTCTGTCACAGGGAATATCAAGATTTGGAGCTTATGACTAAGGTGCCATGGGCCATGTAGTAGCAACGCTTCACTTTACGTGGGAGTAAGGGGCTGGAGGTGCAGAGTTACGAGCTGAGAGCAGCGAGGCATCGTTCTCGGAAATAAGAAAGTAAGCAATACAGTTATAAAGGAAGAAGAGGTCGGCTACCCCCGTCAGAAACGGCGCTCCTTCAACCCAGGATTGCTTGCAAGGGCAGGCAAATCTAGGAGTGGCGTGGCTGGAGAGTTTAGCCTAATAAAGTGTGGAAAGGACTGATGCAAGGGGGAAGCAATTTTAATGTGGTTCCTAGTATTTTAACAAAGGAATAAAGCTCAGCTTCTCCGTCAGGAACAGCGTTCCCCCAGCATGGTAACTCCTGCAAGGGCAGGCAGAACAATGGAGTTTGGGTTGGGGAGCTTCAGCCTACTAAGATATGGAGACAAAGAATTTGAGGGAGCAGTATGACAGGCGTGGCCTACATAAGGAATAGAAGCGAGGAAGGAAGTCTATTTAAAAAGAGGATGGCCCAGCTACTGCCGGTCGAGAACGGCACTCATCCAGCCCGGTAAAACTCCGGCAAGGGCAGGCCATCCGCAAAGGATTAGTGTGGGGAGGCTGGAGCCTACACACCAAGTAAAAAGGGAGGTGTGGAGCCTCTCTTTGAAGCCCAGTGGCAGGGGGGCGCTAATAAAGGAATTAAAAGGTCATCTTCCCCCGTCAGAAACGGTGCTCCTCCAGCACAAGAGTTCCGGCAAGGGCGGGCAGACCGAAGATTCTTGTGGTGGGTGAGTTTAGCCTAATAAAATATGTAAAGGAGTGATGCAAGGGGGAAGGAAGGCAAAGTTTGTTTTAAAATTCGAACAAAGGAATAAGGCTCAACTTGACCCGTCAGGTAACGGCGCTCCCCCAGCATGGTAACTCCAGCAAGGGCAGGCAGAGTATCGAGAATTTGGTTGGGGAGCTTTAGCCTAATAAAATGCGGAGAGGAACATTTTGAGGGGGAAGTATGACAAACAAGTTGACCTCGCAGTTGGGGGAAACCGAGATACGGTGGACCAAGTTCATTCCATGGCAAGAATGGAGGGGCGATGATAGCTATTCAGCAGTAGAAAAGGAGGAAGCAGTATGGGGCAATAGGAGAATGTGGCAGGGGCAAAGGTTTTCCCCAGTTCAGGCACAACCTGATCAATTTGTACCCCCCGGTAGACTATGCAAAGGTTGGAGTGCGTTTGTCAGCATTGGGCATGGATGTTTTACGGAAATTGGGCACAAAGCCACTGGAATTAGGAAATAGGAAAGGGGGTAGCCGCGGTGGCCAGTAACCCACCTTTGGCGTGGCAGTGTTTTGGCAACCAGTGACAAGAGACAGACTCTGAATGAGCCATGGGAAAGCCGGAAGGGTCTTTGCTCTTTTGGACCAGCGCCTCGTGGGAGCCTAAGCGGCGGGGGCATCTGGTGGTAGCAATGAGGGATCAGCTTCCCCTGAATAAACGTCTCTCCCCAGTCCAGGAACACCTACAAGAGCAGGCGAAGCTCAGACACGAAGGGTTGGGGGAGTTGTGCCTACTGTGGACTTTTTGGGGAAAAGGGGAAAGCAGGTTTCGGACACGGAGCAGTCGCTGCACCTTCGGAACTATTTTCACAAAATTGTGTGCAGTGTTTTGAATTTATTATATTGTGAAAATAAATCTGCAGCCTTTTTATGCCAAAAAGAAAACATGTCTCATTCTGCACCTTACTGGCTGGGAGAGGAAAAGGGGCAAAGAAGAATGAGCAAGTATAATGTATGATGGTACAAAGATGGACAAATGCCCAGGTTATGACGACCGGCAAGTCTTAACACTCTCCACTAGACAGCATTTCCCCAGGCACAACGTCACAGGTGGTTGAAAAGTCACTGCCAGGCTTCAGGCAAACTTTCTGAAATGAGTAAAATATCGAATTCCATCTCCTCTACTGCCTATTTCCACAAACCTACGAACATGCTGGTGTATTAAACGATTCTAGCGCATAGATCACAGTACTTGTGTTGCAGGGCACGCTTAGGCTTAGTAGGTGAGTGCACATTGTTAGTTTATTTGTTCAGAAAAAGTCAACCATTTTTGTCTGTTGTGTATGAAGATACGTATACGTTCTTGAAAATTGTGTACATTGAAGATCTTGACATGCTCTGTAATCTAAATCAAATGGTCACAGAGTACACACCCACCTTCCCGAGTAGCTACAATGCACACGGGTGGGAAGTGTGAACACCTAGCGTCCTTCCTCAGCTAGGGTCATCTTTATGAGCACAGGTGCTGCATTATAATGGAACACTTCCAGACGGTCTACTGTGCATTTAACGATAAAACCTGCACTTCTCTGCACTGCAACTGTGAATAGTATAGTTCCAGAACACCTCATCAAGGCTAAGTACAGTTGCACATTGAGTGTGTTTTACTGTAACTTGCTGGAAGCGACAGCAGATAGGTCAAGGATTGAATGGGAAACGATGCGAACCTCTGTGTTTACATTTCTGAGTGTGAGTGATTTCAACTGATGTGAGGGTACACATGGTACTCTGCCTAATGAAACCGGCAACGCTCAGGACTATTAATGGGAGGATATGAGTGGGAGGGTTGGATCATTGGCCGGAGACCGATCCCTGAGTGGAACACTGGCCTAGAACACCTCCATCATGGCCACATGCAGTGACATTTTTCCTCACACAGAATAAGCAGCATGTGGGCAGTGGCAAGGCAAGCTGAGCTCGCCCACGCATCATGGGCATCACAGGCATGGAAAGTGAAACCTTCACGGCTTGGCACACTCTGCTTGTGAACATCAGGGTTCTTCCGTATTAACATGTTTTTCGGAAAAAGCCCAAAGGTCGCCTCTGTTTGAGGAGGGTTAGATGCTGTTAACAGGGACGCATAAGGTTCCTATGTGGTGCTGTCATCCTTTTGGTTGCTTTGCAGTTTATGAACATTTGCGGGTGTTGCCCCATTGTTTTATCCTTGGCACTCTGCGGCCGGCAGGTTATCTGGATGGACTGAACTAACGTCAAATAATATCATGCAAAGGGCCCCACAGCAGCATTAGATCACAGAACCCGTAGGGCCTCATTTCAGTGCTGGTGGAAGGGGGTGGCGGAGCCACATGATTCTGGTGCACCAGTCAGGTGGAGCCTGGGAGCAGAGCCTGCAGACTGCCGCCGCCTGCATCATCGGCTCTGTGTGCATGCATCTCCCTGCAGATTGCATTTACATGCAAAGGGAAGTGCGTGATTCCCCCGGAATACCGCCTGTTTTTGCACCTTCAAAAAACAGGTGGCTCCCACAGGGACGTCATTTGGTGGTCGCCAGGGGTCTCCCCTGCTACCCCTGTGGTCTCCCTTGCTTTGCTACCCCTAAAGAAAAACCAATAAAAAAAGGAAATATATATATATATATATATATATATTATAAGCCACCCAAAAAATGCTCTTCCTATGGAAACACCAACTTAACCATAACTACATGGACGCTATCGCGTCCATGTAATATATATATATATATATATATATTCAGTGAAAAAACGTTGATAAAGGGACGTTATGGTTCAAAGTAAAACGGAAAAACCCCTGAAATTCGGCAGTTATGGTAAGATGAGCAACCATAACTCGCGCCGCCACCGTGCACTGCTAAGACTAACACCCAGGACATCAAAGATGACATCACAAATGTCATTGATGACATCACTGATGACATCACATGTCTGGCTCCCACTTTTTTACTTTACTGATATATCTAGGCCAGTTACAATCAGGAACTAAAAATTCACTATACTGTAATACAAAGTACTATGTTTGTAGACTTATACTACAAATATGTTCTTACAGTAATTCACTTAGGGTCCACTTAAAGCATATGAACCATATACAAGGGAGAAAACACAGACTTGGAAGACAACAATGCTTTCTATGTATGAAGATGATTAGTACGGTTATCAAAACTGTGTTATAGTTCTGTTGTTTTTTTAATACTGTACTTTCCCTGAATATGCTCATATTTGTACACATTGCACGTACACTACTTTCATTAGGGTCTAGTCACAATATGTGATAGTTATAAATAGGGAAGTAGTAGCTTTGAAGCAGAGCAATCATTTCTGTACATGAAGATAATCAGTTACGTTGTGAAAATTGCCGGGTAATACTGCTGTTTTTTTGTTTACTTCACTTTCCCTGTATATGCTCTATTTGTATGTGTTATTGTCTGTTTGTGTTTGGTGTGCAGTAATGCAATAATGTAGTAATTGGGTTTTATTAGCTATCTATTACATGTTTCACATTATGCAAAACTCAGTATTCAACATGGCAAGATTATGAATATTGCACCTTCATCATTTATGCTGCACACACTGCTTATGTTTGTGCATGAATAGCTTAGTATACTGGATAGAACTTCATAATAGAATGCTATGTATATCAACACATTCCTTAATGCACTAATTAGCTCATGATATTTATTCCAATGATGATTGACACTTTTTTGTCAATATTACAATAAGAATCCCTTCTACAGAGTTTTCATGAAAAGTAAATGCACATGTGATGTCATCAGTGATGTCATCAATGACAGTTGTGATGTCATCTTTGATGTCCTGGGTGTTAGTCTTAGCAGTGCACAGTGGCGGCGCGAGTTATGGTTGCTTATCTTACCATAACTGCCGAATTTCAGGGGTTTTTCGGTTTTACTTTGAACCATACCTTTAACAAAGTTTTTTCACTGAATTTCATAGGTTTTTAGTAGCGCAACTTAACCATAACGTCCCTTTAACAAAGTTTTTTTTACTGAATTTCATAGCTTTTTAGCAGCGCAACTTAACCATAACGTCCCTTTAACCAAGTTTTTTCACTGAATTTCATAGGTTTTTAGTAGCACAACTTAACCATAATATCCCTGACTTCATATACATGTAACATAGAACATACTAACCCCCTCGTAGTGATTTTCATGTCCGCGGAATACCGCCATGTCCGCGAACACATCGAAAATCTGAGTGTGGTGAATGTAAATTTAAATATTGTGCCCCATTTCCCTTTTGAAGTTGGCTCTGAAAAGAGCCGTTGTTTTTTTTTTACAGATGCTTGACAGACACCTGTTATTTTGTATTTTTTTCTTGTTTTTTTTTCTTACTTTACTCCTAAAATCTTTACAAAACCTTCTCCAAAGCAACCCTTACATTCCAAAATAGAAAGGCATTTCCCGTAAAAGATAAAGAAATGCCATCTTCTTTAAAATTAACAGCATTTCTGGCATCAATATTCTCATTGTTACAGAAGAACATACCAGCTCTAAGCATGAAGGCACACATGCCTCGGTTGATGACACACCTAGCAATGTTTTGCTGAGGACAAAAAACTGAACTATTGTCCCATATTGCCCTACGTAGTAATCCAGAAAAAATTACTTTCGCATTTGGAAGGATCTTCATTACGGCTTGAACCAAGCGTTCCAAACCAGCCAACAAAGTAGGGAGCACTGACGTTGCCCAAATGGAAAGCACCATAGTGCAAAACTACCACATGCAGACTTTTCATCGTGGCCATATCCTCACAAACTTGTACAATTCCCTGTACATTGCAATCAGGCACAGTGCTCCACACCACCTCCACTCCTTTCACATCAAAGTTCTTTGCAACATGCCTGCATTCAGCGTATTGCTGTAAACCATGCACAAACATATCTCCGAGCACCAACACCCTGACTTTCTCCACTTCTGCCATCTTCACCACACACAGTCTCTTTCAACACAAATGCACAACCTCAACATCTGATTGGCTGATCCGTACAGTCTTCTTTCCATGTTGGATTTCCTGGAAAAACCCGGATGTAGCACGCCCTGTCCACGAATAGCCACGGTGTCCGCGGACATATCAAAAATCTGAGCGTGGTGAATGTAAATTTAAATATTGTGCCCCATTTCCCCTTTGAAGTTGGCTCTGAAAAGAGCCGTTGTTTTTTTTTTTTTTACAGATGCTTGACAGACACCTGTTATTTTGTATTTTTTTTCTTGTTTTTTTTTCTTACTTTACTCCTAAAATCTTTACATAACCTTCTCCAAAACAACCCTTACATTCCAAAATAGAAAGGCATTTCCCGTAAAAGATAAAGAAATGCCATCTTCTTTAAAATTAACAGCATTACTGGCATCAATATTCTCATTGTTACAGAAGAACATACCAGCTCTAAGCATGAAGGCACACATGCCTCGGTTGATGACACACCTAGCAATGTTTTGCTGAGGATAAAAAATTGAACTATTGTCCCATATTGCCCTAGGTAGTAATCCTGAAAAAATTACTTTCACATTTGGAAGGATCTTCATTACGGCTTGAACCAAGCATTCCAAACCAGCCAACAAAGTAGGGGCACTGACGTTGCCCAAATGGAAAGCACCATAGTGCAAAACGACAACATGCGGACTGTTCATCGTGGCCATATCCTCACAAACTTGTACAATTCCCTGTACATTGCAATCAGGCACAGTGCTCCACACCACCTCCACTCCTTTCACATCAAAGTTCTTTGTAACATGCCTGCATTCAGTGTACTGCTGTAAACCATGCACAAACATATCTCCGAGCACCAACACCCTGACTTTCTCCACTTCTGCCATCTTCACCACACACAGTCTCTTTTAACACAAATCCACAACCTCGACATCTGATTGGCTGATCCGTACAGTCTTCTTTCCATGTTGGATTTCCTGGAAAAACCCGGATGTAGCACGCCCTGTCCACGAACAGCCGCGGTGTCCGCGGACGGCGTCCACTTTACTCTCTGTGCCATTCCTTCATTGCATACAGCTAAGCAATCACACAATACGAATAACGTCCTCAGAACACCCCCATTTTGTGAATTTTCAAACATTTCTGGACAATTATCATTTCTTTATTCAACATATTAACATTACAAATATTATACTTTCATCTTGTACTCTGCACACAATTCTATGTTTCTCCATTAGTAGCTCAGTATACTAGATAGAATCCCATAATACAATGCTATTTATATCAATGCATCGTTCAAAGCACTAATAACGGTATGATATTTATTGCAATATCATTGACACTTTTTTCGCAACATTATAATAAAAATCCCTAGTACACAAATTCCATGAAAAGTACATACACATGTGATGTCATCAGTGATTTCATCAATGACATTTGCGATGTCATCTTTGATGTCCTGGGTGTTAGTCTTAGCAGTGCACTGTGGTGGCGCGAGTTATTTTTCATAGCTTACCATAACTTGCGATTTTCAGGGGTCTTTTGGCTGTACTTAAAACCATAACGTCCTTTAAACAAACTTTTTTTAATATCACGCTAAAAATATACAAACATGGCGTGCAAAAACCAACTTCTCACAGATGGCTTTACACAGAATGTTGCAAAGTAAGAATTTATGCTTGTTCACAGTGAAGGTCAGCTGCTTCCATTTTTTTCTCGGGCCCGGAGAGGCTCACGAAGCGGACTATAAGGTTGTATTGTGTTTTGACCTTGACAGACAGAGATTGTGATGAAAGACTTCTCTTGAAGGAGTGTTGCTAAAACGTAAGAGAAGATAAGGACGAAATTTATGAAACTAAACCACTTTTATATATTATATCACTATGCGAAAGATCGTTGGCACACGCGGAGTCGTATTTTGGGACTGCACCACTCATAGACAATGGAAATTGCAATTGTACTGTAAGTAACCCTTTAGATTATTTTATACCAAATATAATTACAATAGCTTAGCATTAAAGACCGCTCAAGTTGAACTTGTTCGTTGAAAGTGGCATAATGTTTTCTACCGCGCACTATCACTGCCGAATTGATCCCCTGTTGTTTAGAGGGCTCTGAAAAAGGCAGACGACACAGGGTGGGTTAATACAAATAATTTAACCGGTCTATAGGCGGTCAAGTGCTCTACTCGCTGTGCCACTTCACTGTAGCCTGTCAAATGGCACAGCGAGTACAACGCTCGGTTGACGCCCATCGGAAATTGTACTATTAGCGGACAAAAGGAGTGGTCTTAAAACACTTTCACCCTGACAACGAACAATACAAACCACGTTCTCAGAACACCCCCATTTTGTGTAATTGCAACCATTTTGAGACACCACGAGTGCTCTTAGAACACATTCAACTAGACAGATTACAATACGGACAGCGTCCTAAGGACACCCCAGTTTGTGTATTTACGAACAATTGAGTACACCGCGAGTGTTCATAGCTCATTTTTACCTTCCTTGCGAACAAAAATGACACATACTCTGTCCTCTAAACACCCCACCATTTAGTTTATTTGCAAAATGTCAGAACAGCCGTGTTCTCCGTGGACAAATCGAACGCAACAAAAACGTCTAGCACATAAATAAAATACAACTTTGAATCTATCTCATACTCCCCCATCCTCCCCAAAGACTTATACACACCAACACACTCTACTAAATACACATTTTGAACAAACTTTCTGTGATGCTGGAAATGCATCAGAGGGACAGAGCCTCTGAATCCTTGTCCCTTACTGCTTTTTATCGTGTGTTCTGTCATGTTTTCTGCCCAGGAGTCCATGTGGGACTCCTGGCAGTGCAGCTCTCTCTTTTGGTTTGGTGAACAGACCCATGGGATACCCTTATGGCACCCCCGGGTAGGGGTACAACCCTGTGCCCCTAGTGTATGTTTTTGGGCACCTGTGGGTGGCCCACAGAGCAGGGTATGGGCTGGTGGCAGCTCCATGCTGAATTTGACAGGTGCTCTGGGTGTCCTCCATTTTGGGATACCCAGGCCCTGCCATTGGAATCAGTTGATTCCTGATAGGAAACAAGATGGCCCCTGTGGCCTCTTGCTTTCTATTGCCTGTTGCATTGTTTTCCCAAAGTCCTGGGAAGCCCTGACTCTGTCCCTTCCCCCTGACTGGCTGTTGGGTGGAAGTTCCATATATGGTGTTGTTGTGAAGGCCCAGCTAGACTGACTGGAGCCTTCTCAGTGACTGTATGTTGTGGGTACCTCCTGTGGGTGGGACCTGGGTGAATGGAGTGTGTGACCAATATACACTCCTTGTTGTGGTTGTCTGGTTTCTGGCATGAGAGACAAAGACTGAGACAGCCCTGCCCGAAACTGGCCTGAATGCAGTGTGTAGTGTTGAATGGCTGGGTACTTGTCCCAATCCACATTCCTTGTTGTGAGTGTCTGAAAGGGAGGAGTGTGGCCTGAATGCACTGTGTGCCTGATTGGCTGACTGACTGCATGAATGCCCCTCTGTATGATTGGCTGCTGAGTGTATGCCAGCAGTGTGGATGAGAGACAGAATAGTATATCTGGGGACCTCTCACCACTGTTCAGGAGGTTCAGGAACGTTCAGGAACGTTCAGAAGCGTTCAGAAGCTGAGTCTCCACTCAAGAGTAACTGGAATTGCTGATCCTCGACGTCCAGCTGGAAGAAGAAGACTTGCTGTTGCATTTGCTTCGACAGATCTGAAGGTTGCCGAATTCGTCGAGGACTGACCCGAGAGAGGACCTGGTAAGGCGCCCTCTTCCCGTGCTCCGAGGGACCATCGAGCACCGCTCCATCTTCGCCGAAACGCCCTGGAAGACAGATCCTCGAAAGGCTGCCGACCCGAGACGGGACCGCCGAGGAGATCGAAGTGAAGCACCCGGACATTGACGCCGTCGAAGTCCATTGCCGTCGACCAGGGTTCGCAGGTTTGTGTAACCGCTGGAGGCCCGTCGAAGTTGTGTTGCCCAGCCGTGGGAACCACTTGACGCCGTGCCGCCGACGACCGGAGCCGTCCGCTCCTTGCCTAAGAACATTTGAATCAAAGGACTCCCTCGTCCGCACCGTCGACCGCTTTATCCTGCCGGAGAAAGTCGAGGACGACCAACGCGCCGAGGAGAAACCTGCCGGTGGGTTTCCCGCCACCCGAAGACCACAAAGACTCGAACGACTCGACGCCCTTGCTGGGCCTCCATCTTCACAATCTTTGCGGTCCAGAACTATTGTCACCGAGGTGCCCCGCACGCCTCTGCCTTGCAGGACGCCGACGCTCCGACGCCGACGAGCACCGCTCGGACGAAGCTGCCGCCTCATCGACGCGTTCTACCCTCTTTGTCGACGGACGTTCGACGCCCCGTGTCTCCCGCTTGAAAGGGAAGGCATTCAAGAAGGGCCGTCGATTCCCCGTCGCCGAACCCTGAGTTCCTCAACGTTTTTCGACGCCTCTCGACGATCCGTGACTCCCGCTTGAAAGGGGGTCGCTCAAGAAGGATCTGTCGACGCCTCTTCGAAGGACTCGACTCCACCAGGTACATTGGGGGGGTAAAAACATTATCGGAGGGAATAAGACTTGCAGAACAATATATGGACTGGGCTTGTGCTATATCTTTACTTTACAGGTTGCCCAGGTGGGGGGATCTCCACACAGAACTGTGTCTAGTGGTATGGGCCAGTATTCTGCCTATTGTTCAACCACCTTATTCTCTCTCTTCTCTCTATTGCTGGTTTCACTCTATTGATCTGTGTGACATGATTACAGTATTGTTGATGCACTTTTCATGAGATCTAATACAAAGGGTGGTACCACTTTAGAACTGTATATATTTGCCATTGTTGATTTTCCTAAGTACAAAGTGAGTTATTATGATAAGTGTACATAACCTTGAATATTGATTATATAAAGACTGTGTTCTAACCAATACAGTGTGTGGACATTCCTTTGTGGGGGCTTGGGGACTACACAGTACTTAAGAACCAGCCTGCATCACCTCCTGAGAAGCTAGGCCTTGATTGCTCGTCCATTGCTACCGTAATAGAGAATCTTGGCTGGGGTCTTCTGTGCCTCTCCTCTACCATATAGAGAGCAGAAGTACAGACACCCCCTACCGGTCTTTACAGCTGGTGGCAGCGGTGGGATGCTTATGGTTTTAAGAATCAGTGTATAACCGTGCCACTTACAAAGAATATCTGCACTTTATTAAATTAAGGTTTAGTTGTGTACAAGATAACTGCATTACAAACAATATGTATGTATGTATATATTTTTATAAAGCGCCGGTAGCCCGAGGGCATCAGGGCGCTTGAACATTACAACATAGAAGAGAAGAAAGCAGGCATAAAGAGACGCGAAACAGTTGGCATGGAAGACCTGACAGCCACTAGCGTTAGAGATCTTATCTGAAGAGGAGTGTCTTGCAATGGAGTCTATTGCAAATGGCAAATTGACTCGGATGAGCTTGGAGGCTCTCCAGAGTGCTTGTGAAGCCAGGGAGTTAGACTTTGTGGATAAGTCTAGGGCTGAGCTGATAGCTGCCCTGGTGGACTACCAGACTGATGGTGAAACTCTTGATGAGGGGGGGAATGCAACCAATGAGGACTCTGCCCCTAGGGTTTCTACTGAATCTGTTTCTGGGAATGCCGCCATTCCTGCTGCCTCTGTTCCAAACCCCAGCAATTCCTTGGAGCTTGAGTTATTAAGGATGAAATTGGCCTTTGAATACCGCAAGTTGGAAATAGATGCTGAGCTTAAGAAAGAGGAGTTGGCGCAACAAGTGGAGCTCAAGAATAGGGATCTTGAACTCAAGAGCCAGGACACTGAATGTCAGAGAATCCAGCTAGAGAAAGCTAGAGTGGAGACTTCAGCTAAAACCAGTGAGAGTGTCAGGTCCCCAGCCACCAAGTTTATGAAAGATTTGGTTGGTGTATTTGTGGAGGGTTCAGATATCCTCCAATGGATTGAAGCGTTTGAAATGGCTTGTGCGATTCACGATGTTGACAAAAGAGATTGGGCTAAGTGTTTGTTAAGCAGAGTGCCTCAAACTGGATATGACTGTATTCTGAAGCTGAGTGTGGAGGAAAGGGGTCAGTATGAGTGTATGAAGTCTGCTTTGATTGCCAAGTTTGGCAAGACACCTACCCAATACCTTAGAAGGTTCAGGGATTTTAAGAAAAGAGAGAATGTGTCTTGGGTTGACTGGGTGAGTGCTGCGCACACGAACATGATGGGGTGGATCGATGGGTACAAGGTTAAGACTTTTGTCCCACCTCTTGTTTTTTGAGCATTTTTCTGAAGCCTGTTCACCAGAGCTGCGTCAGTATGTCGCTGACCAGAACATTTTGGACCCCTTTAAGCTGGCTAGGTTGGCTGACAAGTGGGTCTCCCACCGGGTGTCCCCTAAGGACTCCAGTGGGAAGGACAAGGACAAAGAAAAGGGGGCCTCTCAGAAGGCTGAGGAGTCCCAGAAGCATTCACAGTCGGGTAAACCAAAACCTTCCTCTCCTAAGACCCAAAAATCTAGTGGGGATAAGTCATTTGTGGGTGGGAATAAGAGTAGTGGTCCACCTGCTGCAAAGCAGGCTCCCAGTGGTTCCAGTACCGTACCCCGCACTCCTGGCGCTTGTTGGGACTGTGGGGCTCTGGATCACAAAAGGGGTGACTCCAAGTGTAAAGGTAAGGCACTTGGAGTACAGGCTGTCAGCCTGACCTACCCTTACCCCGTGTCTGAGGTGGAGGCCACTGTCCTCCCCTCCTCTACCGGGATCACATTTGGTGCTCCGGTAGAGATTTCCTTAGTGTCCCTTGGGGCCTGGGACCAGTATGCAGAAGTACTGGCGACTATCCCACAGAACACCCGTAGGTTTTTGAGAAGTGTCCTCTTGAATGGCCAGCCTTCTACTGGTTTGAGAGACACTGGGGCAAGCATGACAGTGGTGGACAGGACCCTGCTCAAGCCAGAGGACTATGTAGGTACTCCTCTGAGAACCACCAGGTTAGCTGGTGGGCCTCCCAAACTATCGCCTGTAGCCTTAGTCACACTCATGATTGGAGACAAGACAGCAAAGCTTCCTGTCCTGGTTCAGGACAATGTCCCTGCTAACATTCTGTTAGGAAATGATCTAGTAGAGTTAGGGTTGATCTCGGATGGTCTTCCCATGACTGCTGCTGCAGTCACTAGGTCACAGGTGACACCGGGTCTGGCTGTGGGTCAGGTACCCGAGCCCAAGGCAAGGCCTAAGGCAAGAAGAAGGAAGAGCAAGAAGGCCACCTCTGTGGAGGGAACACCTTCTCTTCCTGCTGTTCCGACAGCACCCATCGGGATCCATGCTCCGGACGGGCTGGGTCCAGTGGAAAACCCAAACTCAACTCCTGTGGGAGAAGAGACAGAAGACTCTCCTGTGGGGGAGGTTCTCAACCCGGAGGATCATCCCGACCTTCAATGCTTTTTAGCTGAAGGGGGACCCTCCCGGGCAGACTTCTGTAAGGGACAGAGAGAGTGCCACCCTCTCGAGGGACTGAGGAAACAGGCCCTGTCCCAGGCACAAGGAGAAGTGCCTAGGACGTTCCGGATTTATTGGGAGGGTGAGCTCCTTGTTAGTGAGCCCACTAAGCCTGAACCTGGTGCCCCCAAGAGGTTGGTGGTACCCCAGGTTTACAGGCCCTTCCTTCTGCAGTTGGCGCATGAGGTGCCCTTGGCTGGTCATCTTGGGACCAAGAGGACTAAGCAGAGGCTCTCTGCCCATTTCTACTGGCCACGGATGGGAGTAGAGGTGGAGTCCCACTGCAGAACCTGCCCAACTTGTCAGTTGTCTGGCAAGACTGGAGGCAAGGTCATTGCCCCACTGCAGCCATTGCCAGTGGTTGGCACACCATTTGAGAGGGTGGGCATCGACATCGTCGTTCCCCTTGACCCTCCCACTTCAGGTGGACATCGGTTCATCCTGGTCTTGGTAGATCATGCCACCAGGTACCCGGAGGCAATACCCCTTCGGACTGTTACTGCCAAGGTGGTTGCCAGGGCTCTCCTGGGCATTTTCACCCATGTTGGATTCCCCAAGGAGGTTGTCTCTGACAGAGGATCCAACTTCATGTCTAGTTACATGAAAACCATGTGGAAAGAGTGCGTGGTAACCTACAAGTTCTCCACCTCTTACCACCCCCAGACCAATGGTCTGGTTGAGAGATTTAATAAAACTCTCAAGGTCATGCTAGGGGCTTTGGAAGAACCCCTAAGGAGGAAATGGGATCTCCTCCTGGCATGCCTGCTGTTTGCTTACAGAGAGGTGCCTCAAGAGGGTGTTGGTTTCAGCCCCTTTGAGTTACTCTTTGGACATCCTGTGCGGGGGCCCCTCGCCTTGATCCGAGAAGGCTTGGAAGCCACCCCTCCCGGTCCCGCCAAGCAAGTGGGGGACTATGTGTTAGGCCTCAGACGGAGGATGACACAGATGATGGGTCAGGCGACAGCAAATCTCAAGGCCAGCCAGGAATTGAATAAGTACTGGCATGACCTTAAAGCCTCGCAAGTGGATTGGACTCCGGGACAGGAAATCCTTGTGATGGAGCCTACCAAGCCTAGAGCTTTGGCAGACAAGTGGACTGGACCCTTCAGGATCATCTCCAAGATGGGCGAAGTCAATTATCTGGTTGACATGGGAGCCTCTGGGGTAGCCCTTCAGGTATTCCATGTCAACAGGCTCAAGCCTTTCCACCGGCGAGCAGAAGTCTCATGTCTCTTGCTAGCTTCAGGGCAAGAAGAGGATGAGAGTGAGCCCCTTCCTGATTTGCTGCACAGCGACCCTCAGGATGGCTCAGTGGAGGGAGTACATCTCTCTCCGGATTTGACAACAGATCAACAGAGGGCCTGCAGGGCTTTGCTCCAACAGTATGCCTCTCTGTTTTCACTGACACCAGGCCTTATACCGTGGTGTAGGCATGAAATTGACACTGGTGACAGTGTGCCTGTCAAAAGCAGGTGCTACCGTATGTCAGATACCGTCAAGAACCACATCCAGGCTGAGGTCGCCAAGATGTTGGATCTGGGTGTTATTGAACCCTCAACCAGTCCCTGGTCCAGTCCAGTGGTCCTTGTCCCCAAGGCAAGTTCCCAGGCGGGTACCAAAGATTGGAGGTTCTGTGTGGACTACCGAGGAGTCAATGCCGTCACCAAAACTGACGCGCACCCATTGCCCAGGGCTGATGAGCTCGTAGACACCATAGGTGCTGCCAAATTTGTGAGCACCTTTGACCTTACCTCAGGCTATTGGCAAATAGCTCTGACGGACCATGCCAAGGAAAAGACGGCCTTCTCAACACCTGAGGGACTCTACCAGTTTAGGGTCATGCCTTTTGGGTTGAAGAATGCCCCTGCCACCTTCCAGAGATTGGTCAACCATGCGCTCAGTGGGCTGGAAGCCTTTTGTGTGGCTTACTTAGACGACATTGCCGTCTACAGTTCCACCTGGGAAGAGCATTTGACACATCTGGATAAGGTGTTGCAGGCCTTGAAAAGGGCTAACCTCACTATCAAGGCCACCAAGTGCCAGATAGCTCAGGGGAAAGTTACCTATCTTGGTCATGAGGTAGGAGGGGGTCAAATCCAACCTCTCTCCAGTAAAGTACAGGATGTACAGAACTGGGAGACTCCCACTACTCAAACCCAGGTGAGAGCCTTTTTGGGCCTCACTGGGTACTATCGCAATTTCATGGCGGACTATGGAACCATAGCTGCACCCCTGACAGCCCTAACTTCACCCAAACAACCTAGGAAGGTTAATTGGACCGAAGACTGTCAGAGGGCCTTTGATGGCTTGAAAGAAAGTCTGTGTAGGGCACCTGTGTTGTGTGCACCTGACTACAGCCGACCCTTTATCGTCCAGACGGATGCCTGCGACACCGGAATTGGAGCTGTCTTGTCCCAGTTAGATGACAAAGGGAGAGAACATCCTATCATATTCATCAGTAGACAACTCAAGGGTAGAGAACTCAGGTGGGCTACTGTTGAAAAGGAGTGTTTTAGTATAGTTTGGAGCCTTAGGCGTTTTAGGCCCTACCTTACGGGGTCTACCTTCAAGGTCCAAACAGATCATAAGCCCCTGAAGTGGCTTATGCAGATGAAGGGGGAGAATCCGAAATTGCTCAGGTGGTCCATTAGCCTGCAAGGGCTAGACTTCACCATAGAGCACAGACCAGGGAAGAGTCACGATAATGCAGATGGCCTTTCCAGAAGGTATGTTGACCATCTGGATGAGGGTGTCTATCCCGTGGGAGATTAGACACCCTCCACCTCAGTCTGGGGGGGGCGACTGTGATGCTGGAAATGCATCAGAGGGACAGAGCCTCTGAATCCTTGTCCCTTACTGCTTTTTATCGTGTGTTCTGTCATGTTTTCTGCCCAGGAGTCCATGTGGGACTCCTGGCAGTGCAGCTCTCTCTTTTGGTTTGGTGAACAGACCCATGGGATACCCTTATGGCACCCCTGGGTAGGGGTACAACCCTGTGCCCCTAGTGTATGTTTTTGGGCACCTGTGGGTGGCCCACAGAGCAGGGTATGGGCTGGTGGCAGCTCCATGCTGAATTTGACAGGTGCTCTGGGTGTCCTCCATTTTGGGATACCCAGGCCCTGCCATTGGAATCAGTTGATTCCTGATAGGAAACAAGATGACCCCTGTGGCCTCTTGCTTTCTATTGCCTGTTGCATTGTTTTCCCAAAGTCCTGGGAAGCCCTGACTCTGTCCCTTCCCCCTGACTGGCTGTTGGGTGGAAGTTCCATATATCGTGTTGTTGTGAAGGCCCAGCTAGACTGACTGGAGCCTTCCCAGTGACTGTATGTTGTGGGTACCTCATGTGGGTGGGACCTGGGTGAATGGAGTGTGTGACCAATATACACTCCTTGTTGTGGTTGTCTGGTTTCTGGCATGAGAGACAAAGACTGAGATAGCCCTGCCCGAAACTGGCCTGAACGCAGTGTGTAGTGTTGAATGGCTGGGTACTTGTCCCAATCCACATTCCTTGTTGTGAGTGTCTAAAAGGGAGGAGTGTGGCCTGAATGCACTGTGTGCCTGATTGGCTGACTGACTGCATGAATGCCCCTCTGTATGATTGGCTGCTGAGTGTATGCCAGCAGTGTGGATGAGAGACAGAATAGTATATCTGGGGACCTCTCACCACTGTTCAGGAGGTTCAGGAACGTTCAGGAACGTTCAGAAGCGTTCAGAAGCTGAGTCTCCACTCAAGAGTAACTGGAATTGCTGATCCTCGACGTCCAGCTGGAAGAAGAAGACTTGCTGTTGCATTTGCTTCGACAGATCTGAAGGTTGCCGAATTCGTCGAGGACTGACCCGAGAGAGGACCTGGTAAGGCACCCTCTTCCCGTGCTCCGAGGGACCATCGAGCACCGCTCCATCTTCGCCGAAGCGCCCTGGAAGACAGATCCTCGAAAGGCTGCCGACCCGAGACGGGACCGCCGAGGAGATCGAAGTGAAGCACCCGGACATCGACGCCGTCGAAGTCCATTGCCGTCGACCAGGGTTCGCAGGTTTGTGTAACCGCTGGAGGCCCGTCGAAGTTGTGTTGCCCAGCCGTGGGAACCACTTGATGCCGTGCCGCCGACAACCGGAGCCGTCCGCTCCTTGCCTAAGAACATTTGAATCGAAGGACTCCCTCGTCCGCACCGTCGACCGCTTTATCCTGCCGGAGAAAGTCGAGGACGACCAACGCGCCGAGGAGAAACCTGCCGGTGGGTTTCCCGCCACCCGAAGACCACAAAGACTCGAACGACTCGACGCCCTTGCTGGGCCTCCATCTCCACAATCTTTGCGGTCCAGAACTATTGTCACAGAGGTGCCCCGCACGCCTCTGCCTTGCAGGACGCCGATGCTCCGACGCCGACGAGCACCGCTCGGACGAAGCTGCCGCCTCATCGACGCGTTCTACCCTGTTTGTCGACGGACGTTCGACGCCCCGTGTCTCCCGCTTGAAAGGGAAGGCATTCAAGAAGGGCCGTCGATTCCCCGTCGCCGAACCCCGAGTTCCTCGACGTTTCTCGACGCCTCTCGACGATCCGTGACTCCCGCTTGAAAGGGGGTCGCTCAAGAAGGATCTGTCGACGCCTCTTCGAAGGACTCGACTCCACCAGGTACATTGGTGGGTAAAAACATTATCGGAGGGAATAAGACTTGCAGAACAATATATGGACTGGGCTTGTGCTATATCTTTACTTTACAGGTTGCCCAGGTGGGGGGATCTCCACACAGAACTGTGTCTAGTGGTAGGGGCCAGTATTCTGCCTATTGTTCAACCACCTTATTCTCTCTCTTCTCTCTATTGCTGGTTTCACTCTATTGATCTGTGTGACATGATTACAGTATTGTTGATGCACTTTTCATGAGATCTAATACAAAGGGTGGTACCACTTTAGAACTGTATATATTTGCCATTGTTGATTTTCCTAAGTACAAAGTGAGTTATTATGATAAGTGTACATAACCTTGAATATTGATTATATAAAGACTGTGTTCTAACCAATTCAGTGTGTGGACATTCCTTTGTGGGGGCTTGGGGACTACACTGTACTTAAGAACCAGCCTGCATCACCTCCTGAGAAGCTAGGCCTTGATTGCTTGTCCATTGCTACCGTAATAGAGAATCTTGGCTGGGGTCTTCTGTGCCTCTCCTCTACCATATAGAGAGCAGAAGTACAGACACCCCCTACCGGTCTTTACACTTTCACCCCGCTGTCCGCGGACGTCCGCAAATGCAAGATGGCGGGCGCGACAGAAAATATGACGCGCATCACGCACCACGCCGCCCAATCAGCGAACACGTTGCATGTCTGCGGACATGACGCAAGCCGCTGGGCCAATCGGGGTGCTGTCCATTAGATATCACTAATTTTTTTGCCTTACATTTTGGTCATTTTTTAAAAAAACTAGTGGACGGATTTACACCAAATTTGCAAAAGCACGCTTTCGGGACCAGGCCGCCGCTCCTGCCGGTGTAAATCCGTCCAGCGGTTCGGGCTGTAGCCGTGCGCAAAGTTTTTTCTCATTCAGTCTATGGGAAAAAAAAAGTTTTGGGACCCCCCTATAACCTTTCCCCCCCTGGACGAATCCTCATCAAACTTTGCAAAGAAATTCAGAGTGGGCCATATACGTTTTTTGCAAAGTTTGGTGAGGATTCGTTCAGGGGGAGCGAAGTTATAAGCCGCCCAAAAAGTGCTCTTCCTATGGAAACACCAATTTAACCATAACTACATGGCCGCTACCGCGGCCATGTAATATATATATATATATATATATATATAACGTGAAGAAGCGGTCTGTTACCGCGAAAAGCGTCGTTTTTCGTGTTTGTTTCTCCCGTCCTGGACATTTTATGAATTAAAGTATTGATTTTTGGCTGACATTACCTGGTTTCCTGCCTCAGTGTTTTGCTGTGACTATTGCAAGCAAGACTGTTTCCTGGAGTGCCTTCCACCTTTCCTGGACCTTGGTGCAGGGTTTTCAACATATATATAATAAATGGAAGCTCCTGGGCTGTGACCAGCACCATGTAGCTCTTTGTTTCTGTAGTGGCTGGCTTTCTTGTTCAGGCCTCTTAAAAAAACAGGGGGTTCCACAAGTCTAACACTTTGACACTTTGAGCAATGATCCTAAATAAGAAAGAATAGGAATAACAAATAGTCTTACTGGTATTCTATACAATAATTGCTAGACTCAGGTTTATTTTAGGCACACTTCATGGGGTGAGTCACTTATTTATTCTGCTTTAGTCTGTTCTTAGGAACCTCAAATTCACAAGGCAGATAGAAACTATAGGTATTTTGCTATTCGCAAGTTATGCATGTTCATTTTCTGCATTGTCTCTGTTACAATCATCACAAGATATTCCATCTCGGTGTCCTCTGTCAATTGCATTCTGGTATTTTTAGTCTTACAGTCAAGATTGGGAGAATAATGCCACAATTGTACACTTTTTGCCTAACATAGTTTTATAAGGATAAATACATTTGAGTGACCCTATGGTATGTGTACCTTTCAAGTTAGCTTTATGAAGCAGAGTATTGTTGAAAGCCAGACATGGGCGTGAGGAGGGGAAATGATGAGAGGGCAAGTAAGTCATGAGTATTTGCCCATGATGTGTCATGATATTTTGCAATCCTTGACACTGGTGAAGTTATTTTCCCCGATTGCGGCTGCTTTTCAGGGCACCAGTAAAGGACTCATGTGGGTGGACAGCGTAACCTTTTATCAGAGGGTGGAAGCAACCCCTTGTTTCTTTTTAGGTTGGCAAGCTTGCTCTAGTATTTGGATACCTGGATTGTATTCAGGTTGCCATGTTCCCAGTGCAGACGCTTACCCACAAGACCACAAGCACTTGTTTCGAATTGGGATTTTGTTTCAATTGGAATATTTCACTACAGATTGCTGGGTTTAAAAGGTGAGCACCTTTTATACTTTGCCAGCATATTTACTGGAAGATTTCCTCTCTCAGTTTATTTTTCTGGTGTTCACTATTTTTTTTTAAGTCCAATGCTATTTTGACTTGTGCACTTTCTTCTTAGGAGAAAGTCAATTGAACTACATTTGTATATTTCACTTTAAAACATATGGTCACTTACTGTGCATATTTTCATGGGTGCCCGCTTTTGGTTTTCGCTATGGGGGCAAAAGTACCTGGGCATATTTTATTCTTGCAGCTGATAATTTTGACCCTTTTCAGTGCTGCTTAAATGCCGTTAGTTGGGTTTGTGCGATGTATCACAACAGTCACCAAGAGACATGCCATAAAACAAGGGGCTTGTAGCACGCTGCTTAATCAAAGTGTGCGATCTTCTGGAGATAATTTTATCTCACTGCGCATTGACTAAAAACATTGTGAGTTCTCAAAGCCTGCAATCTTTTATACATGATAAAAAAAATAGATATGTTTACAGCTACAGTGGGTTTTCCATCCAAGCAGTAACCAGGACCGACCCTGTTTATCTTCAAAACGAGGAAAAGGTCAGCCCCCTCATGTCATTAGTATTTTAACACTTATCGAACACTAGCTATGGCCTTTGGTGCTAGCCAGTGACCTCCAGCCTTTGTAATGGCCTAAATTGTAATTGAGGTAATCAACGTTTTCATGAGCTGACTTATAAATGATGTGATGTCTAATTGCATTATTGGTGTAATCAGCTATATACAATGTAATTAGTGTTGTCACCAGTGATGGCATCAGTGATGTGATTTATAATGTCATCAGTGTTCTCAAACAACATGTAATTAGTGATGTCATCAGTGATGTGATCTGTGATGTCATCATTGTGGTCTAGGCTGTGCAACAGGGTGCTCAACTTAAGGTGGTTTTAGCTGAATTTTAAGGGTTTTGTTGTGTTAAGTTCTAACCTTAACTTCCTGCAAATAAAGGTTTTTCCTTGAATATATATATATGTTCAGTAAAAAAACTTTGTTAAAGGGGGATTATGGCTAAATTGCACTCATAATAAGCTATGAAATTCAGTGAAAAAACGTTGTTAAAAGGACTTTATGGTTACAAGTAAAACTGAAAACCACACAGACATTTGCTGGTTATGTTAAGCTAAGCAACCATAACTCGCACGACCACCGCTAAGAATAACACCAAGAACATCAAAGATGACATCACAAATGTCATTGATGACACCACTGATGACATCACATATCTGTATCTAAATCAGGTGTTTTTTTTCACTGACGGTCAGAATATGAAAATTGAAAAGGTGCAATATATCTAGACATTAACCTTCTTGTATGTTCTTAAAGTACTTTCCTCAGGGTTTGGTCTCAACTCATGGTGCACATATATGGGTCCATAAGCAGGCCTCAAACACACAATTCATTTGTATACATGAGGATGAACTTTAATGTTATTGACATTTTCTGGCGATGTTTCTTTCTTCCTTACTTTAGTTTCCCTGTATGTGCCTCTGATTTGTATGCATTGTGGGACTTCATATGCATTGTTTGTACTAACACAAGGGTGTAGTAAGTCTTGAATTATTAGCTATTTATTTCATGTTTAACATTACTCAAAACTCTGATAAATTAGCATTAATTATTTTACTGTCCAAAATTACCAGATTAAAAATATTGTACTTCTATGCTGCATGCTGCAGCCATTGCCTTTGTGTATATATGATAAGGTTCCTGTATTAACATATTCCAATATAATGTTTTGTTTAGATGAGTACATTCTTTAATACATTAAGTAGTTCATGATAGGTCTCCCGATCATCCCTGACATCTTGTGGCCAAGATTATAAACACAATCCCTTGTAGGGACTTTTCATCAAAATTAATTTCACATGTGATATCATCAGTGATGTCATCAATGAAATTTGTTATGTCATCTTTGATGTCCTGGGTGTTAGTCTTAGCAGTGCACAGTGGTTGTGCAAATTATGGTTGCTTATCTTTCCATAACTTGCACATTTCTGGGGGTTTTCGGTTTTACTTGTAACCATAACATCCCTTTAGCAAAGTTATTTCACTGAATTTCATAGATTTATATTAGTGCAAATGTTTCATGATGTTACATCCCTGTATGTACGTTATTAATAATTCCTCTTTTAACCTATATGAAAGAACTGTGAACCTCCTTCAACAAACATATTTTTTGCAATGCATACTGATGTGTGTCGTTATTAGCAGCGCATGCAAGTCATGTTTGCATTGTCTTGGGCATGAAGATCGACCATAACCCCAGCCGCACCAAACCACGCCTGTTATCCACTGCACCTACCCTGCATCCTAGTTCAGTGTCCACTATACCCTCATAATGTGACCAGTTGCCAGTGCTCATGGCTTGCAGCCATGGCCAGTTTCCACATTCCATGGGGCATGGGTTTCAGCCATGCCCCATTCCCCAATATGCAAATCAGAGTAGACATTTGTCCTTGACGAGGGCCAGGTCCACTGCCCAGGCAGCACATTTATATCATTATTTTTCATACTTACTTTTTGACACTTTAAAAAAAGTAAAACACAGGACAGATTTGCAAAAGCATGCTTTCAGGTCCTTGCTGATGCTCCTCGCGCAGGTTTGCTGGAATCCCGTTTAGCACTTCGGGCTGCAGCCTCAAGCAGAATTTAATTTCCCATTTAAACCTAGGGCTTTGGCCATGCCGCATGCCCCAATAAGTACATGAGAGTAGGTGTTAGGGAGAATTCTAAAAAATGTGCTAATTCCCTTCACCCTAGAGACCCCCAGCAACTTTGCTGGATTTTGAGGACTTGATTTTGCACTAGAGAGTGAGACCGTTTTCCTCATGTATTTTAATGTGTTTTTACACTGTGTGTTTCTTGGTTATGGAGTCCAACCAACTCCATAGGCATCATATTTTACAATTGTGTCACACAGCATCTTCAGTGCAGTGGCACAGAGAAGTCTTCCAGGCTTCCCAAGGTTTAAATACCTTCTCTGGGATAAACTACTGTTTCCCAGAGTAAGTAAAGTGAAATTGACTTTACTAGTCTTTTACATTTCTAGACCCAGCACACCCTATCTTACAATAGAGTGCAGGAGGGGTTACTTAGTATCCCCTATGTCTAGTTAACAATCAAATGTTACCCTTTCCTCTCAGAATGGCTGGTGGCAGTGGTTTTACAATGAACTACCATGGATTTTCCCGACCGCAAACTATTTGTAGCTCCAGTAATGTTAAATCACGGAAGCCATGTTTTTCAAGATGATGCCTGAGCCTCCTTTGTTAAAACAGGTCCCGGTATTCTTTTTTCGCCATTTCTTTTTGGAAAGGTCCTTCTAGAGAGTTTCTCTGCGCGCCAAACCAGGTCTGGTCTCTTTCTCTTTGTCAATTTGCCTTTGGCCGGCTTCAGGAGTGAAACCTGCCTGTGGCGCCCGAGTGTCTAGGGTAGGCAGGAAGTGAGGGAGGTGCCCGAAACTCACTGTGCTTAGACTCCTAGGAGACCCAAAGGCACTCTGTGGTGATTGGCTGGCTGACTATCCGGCAAGGACAGCCACCCTGCTGGGTGAGTGACAGCTAGGCTGGAATGAATGGGAGAGAACTGAATAAAAGGCAAATCTCTTGGCTTGGAAGGCAGAGTCGACCACTGGAACAAAGGAACTGACGAAGAGCTTGGAGAGGACAGCTGCTGCAACTCCTGGATCGTTGGTTTGCCCGGTGAAGCCCTGCTGCAGGTCCAAATCGCTGAGTTGGCATCAATAGAGAAGCCCCTACAAGAACGACTTCTCCCTTTGAGTTGGTAGGATCAACTCCAAAGTAAGCCACCTCGACACCCATCTCGGAGCTGGTCAAATTTAACCAAGGAGCGGGACACCAGTTTGTGTGCGTTACTTTTAAATGAAACAGCCACCGGAACTTTAGATTGCCAGTTGCAAGCTTTTTGACTGTCCCAGAGCAGTGCAGGAGTCCCCCGACATCCTCCCTCTTGTCCCCACGACTGAGGGCCAGGAACAGCGAGATCTGCAGGAACTGCCAGGAACAGAAGTCATCAGCTGCTTCTTTTTCTTCATTGTAAGGTACTGTGAAACATGATTGAGAGAACCTACCTCTCAGGGTGAAAGTGCTTGAAACTTTCGCAACTAATAGGCCTAATCAGCGTGTGACCCAACATATGATTCTTCTTTTTACAAATTACTCCTGAGAACTTGTGCAGAGACTTTATCGTTTACTTACCAGAACCTCTTTATCCTATCCAAGACTTTAGCCCACAGACTTTGGCCTAGCCTATTGTATTGAATTGACTCTTCTGGTGAACTCAACGTATTTGCACTGTCTAAGAATAATTGTAGCCTTTCTTTTTATGTTCTGATAACATTTGCCTTCTACTCCTCTTGTAAAGTATTCTGAAATGCCAACAGTAAGGTATTAATGTCCCCAGCACCCTCGTTACTATATTCACCTGTGGGAGTAGGTTGTGCCTGTGGGCCATCCCAAAAGGTCCTTGTCTGATTCAGAAACTTAGAGTGTACAGTATTGAAGTATATTTGTGTGTTATTATATAATTGCCTCCTTCTATTGAATGTTTTATAACTGACTGGTAAATAAATTAATAAGTGTTTAACCAAGAAACCTTGAGTGTAAGAGTTTATTTGAACACCTGTGATTGTAGACCTCTGTGTAACATCATTACAGCTCAAATTCCCCTCTTGAGATAAGCCTGTCTGCTCAGCTCGCTACCAAAACTGTGTAGTACAGACTTTTACCAAAGGTTGGTTTGCTTACACCTGTAGTCATAGTTGTGTGTAGTGGTCCCAGAGGGTACTACATACAAACGTTGCCTAACACTGGTGGCAGACGGTAAGGATATATTGTAGAGTTGTTACATTGAGAGTTATGCTTTACTTTTGTTCAACTAAAAAACTTTACAAGGCTAAGCACCACTAGAAAAGCAATTATTATTTGTATTTATTTTATTTTTTTATTTATATATTTATAACGCGCCGAAAGCTCGCAAGCATCAGGGCGCGACATTGACACGTGGACTGAAGATTCACTGGAGGGCAACAAAAGAAGAGGGACGACAGTGGCTTCAGAGTATACACTAGTATGGCATAGTTCTGAGGTTATCTAAAGAGCGTGGTTTTGAGTTGTTTTCTGAATGTTTTAAAATTGCTTTCAAGTCTAAGATGACGTGGTAGCTCATTCCAGTAGGAAATGGCTTTGGTAGAGAATGCTCTGCCTAGGCCCATAGCTTTTATTCTGAAATGGCCTGACTCAAGCAGTCCCTGCTTTTCAGATCTTAGGCTATGGCTTGGCTCATACCACTTGAATTCCTTCTTGAGATAGGCCGGGGCAGCTCCCTACAAGCAACAATGGACCAGTGTCAAGGATTTGAAAGTGATACGCTCTTTCATTGCTAACCAATGGAGATCTTTTCTGTCACTTGTTATGTGTTCACGTCTGGACTTGCCTGAGATGGATCGAACTGCGTTGTTTTGTATTATTTGACATTGCTTGATGCAATTACTACTGGCTCCCAAGAGCAGGGCATTTCCGTAGTCCAGAAGGGACAAGGTGGTGGCTCTGGCTATTGTGGCGCTATTTTGTGCGTTTAGAAGAGGCCTGATGTGGCATAGAAGCCTTTGATAGTATTGGCAGTTCCGCTTGAGATACGAAGTTTGAGCCTCGGCTCCTAATGAGGATTGTAAGTAAATCCTGAGTGTCTTGACTTTGTCTGACACTTTGATAGTGGAGTCCTTTATAAGAAAGGAGGAGTAAACTGAGTGTAGGTTTTTTAAGACTTTGGTTGATCCAAATGTAATAAACTCTGTCTTGGAGCTATTCAGACACATCTTGTGTGACTTCATCCAATTTTCAATGGTATTATAGATGGCTGAGAGTCTATTATTGTTGCGTGTATGGTCACCACACAGTTCTAATATTAGTTGTGTGTCATCTGCAAAATTAGTAAAATAGATCCCAAGTTGTGAAAGAAGGGAGCAGAGACAGCGGAGCTATAGATTGAAAAGCAGTGGCGAGAAGCTGGTTCCCTGCGGAACACTGCAATCCACAGGTCTGGATGTGGGGGAGTGTCCTCCCCAAGTGATTTTGGAGTTTCTATCTTCGAGAAAAGATGCAACCCAGTCAATGGCCTCCTCAGAGCAATTTCCTGCAGTATCTAGGGCCTCTCGGAGCTTCTGCATTATTTAATATAAGTTTAGGAGGCAAGATATTTTCAGAACATGAGGTGCAGTTTATAGAGGAAAGGGTGTTCAGCATGTCTTCTGAAGAGACAGGCGAGAATTGGAACTTGGATGTTTTTGGTCCTTGGTATGGGGAAAAAGTGGTGATTCTGTCACTTTGCAGTTTATTATGGTTTCTCTAGTTTTTTTGATTTTATTTAGAAAGGCCATTTGAACTTTTTCACAATCTTCCATAGTTGGCTGAAATGGCGGAGAAAGAGTAGGTGGTTTTTCTATGGATTTTAATATTTGAAACAATTTCCCGGTAAAGTTTGTGGCAGTGGCCATCTGATCCTTGTAGTAGTTCTTTTTCAATTCCGTTAGCTTGGCTCTGTACAGATGGTCAGTTTTTTCCCAATTTTCTTTGTTTCACTCGGAAGGGTCTTTACGCCACTGTCTCTCGAGTTTTCTTTTGGCTTTTCTGAGTGTAGCTGATTCTGTCGTAAACCAGGTTTGGTGATTCAGGTTTGGGCAAACTTGCTTGTTTTTTAGTGGAGCGTGCTTGTCTAGTAACTCCTGAAAGTGGTTGCTATTGGTGGAGGCAATTAAATCGCAGGGATCATCATCTGTGGTTGTGTTCATAATATGTGTAATCCCTTTTGATAGGATGGATGGTGTGATTTTTTCATGTTTCTGCTTTGAGTTGTTTTGGATGTGTTGTCAGTGTATCTGATCTTGAATGCTGTAGAAAGTTTGGCTTTGATTTTGTAATGGTCTGTCCAAATACAAGGCGAAGTGTTCGTCACTGTTATTTCTACATTGTTTGTAATGATCCAGTCCAGTTGGTTGCCAGTTTTGCTGGTGGGGCCTTTGTTTATTGAGTAACTGATGCTCTGTAAGTCCCTTTCAAGGCTAATGGCTTCTCTGTCGATGGAATTTCCTTTCCATCTATTTAAATCACCCAGAAGTACTGTTCCGGTGTTGGAACCTTTTAGGCTATTCAAGATGTGGCAGAGTTCGTCATTGAAGTGTGAAGTTAGTGAAGCAGGGTCTGTAGATGACAAAGTTTATGCAGTGATTTTGGGGGTGGGAGTTAATTTTAGGTGAAGAATCTCACATCCAGAGCACTGTGTGGCGGAGGGGAATAGTTTAAGATTTCGTTTTGCTATTATAGCTACCCCACCTCCCTTTCCTGACTCCCTATTGTAACATTCCAGATATCGATAACTTCAGACCTGATAATTTTAACAGTAGATCAACTGAAGGAAATGTGTAAAGCCAGGTCTATCCCTGTTAAAGGAAAGAAAAATGAAGTTGTTGAAAGATTGTTAGAAAATCAAAGTCTGGGTAATAGGTCTGTCCCACCTACTATTCCAGGATGAGGATGATGATGATTCAGAGTCTAACCCTGATATTGTTGAAGAGTTAGAGGAGTCTCAAAAAGGGAGCCCCACTTTACCTCAACAAGCTCTTATGCCTCAACCTTTAGCCACAGGGACCCTACCAGGTCCAGTACAGAGTCCAAAATGTGTCTCTTTTAAAAGGATGAGACTTGAGTTAGAGTTCAAAAGATTACAAATCTAAGCTGAAGCGAAACATCATGATCTCAGACTAAGGAAAATGGAATTACAACATGCTCTTGAAATGAAGAAATTGTCTCTTGACAATGTTTCCATCCCAGAGTCTTCTAGGTCATCCAGTCCCAAGAGACCTTGCATGCCTAAGGAAGCTGTATTTATGAGGTGAAACTTGATATTTTGGATTGGTTGAGTGCTTTTGAGTATAACTATGGGATTCAGTGTTTCACAGGGAATCAGTTGGTTCCTTGGTTTTTGTCTCGGCTCCCCCAAGTTGCACAGGATGCTGTAATGGAGGTGGGAGAACTTGAAAGATTGGAGTATGGAAATGTGAAGCTAGCCTTGATAGCTAGATAAAACTCCTGCCCAGTACCTTAAGAGGTTTAGGACCCTCAAAAAGACTTATGACACTCCTTGGGCTACCCGCGTTTGTGAATGTTTGAAAAACTTAGATGGTTGGGTCAAGGGTTACAGAGTGTACTCTTCTGAAGGAATGAGAAATCTGTTTTTGTTGAAATCTATTTTTGATGCCTGCTCTCCTGAGCTGAGAAAGCACTTGGCTGACTTTAAAGAGATTCATCCCAAGAAGCTAGCAAAAGCTGCTGACTTGTGGGTTGCCAACAGGGCTACTCATAAAGATTCTGGGGCCACTCATAAAAAGGATGAGAGGAAGCAGCACAAGAAAGATGACAAAGAGAATTCTAAAACCTCCAGTCCAAAAGAGGGCCACAAACATAAGAAAGGTAAGCCACATGGGAAACCAGGTCAGTCTAGTGAAACCTCTGGTGCCAAACCAGAGGGAGGTCAGCAGAAACCCCCATTTGTCAAATCATTTGGAAAAATGTTATGCTTGTGGGTGTAATGACCATGTAAAAGGGGATGCAAGGGTAAACCTTCAGGGGTCCACACTGCCTCCTTAGCCTTCATCGCGAGGGAGAAGTACATATGGCAAGTCGAAACTTTCAATTATTGGCTGAAGACCCCATTGGAGTCTCTGCCAGTGTTTCTTTAGTGTCCCTGGGTCTGTGGGAACAGCAGAATTTAGATGTCTATAATTCTATACCAGATAACACAAAAGAATACTACAAGGACAGTGTACTTGTAAATGATCAGGAGACCCCTGCCATTAGAGACACTGGGGCCAGCATTACAGTGGTGGATTAAACCTTTTTCAAACCTGAGGATGTTGCTAAGGCACCCAAAGGCCTCACTAAGCTTTCTGGAGGCCCAGTCCAAATATTCCCAAGACTACTAGCTCTCATCCAGTGCAAAAATATGTCTGTAAGAATACCTGTCAGTGTACAAAGTGAAGTGCCTGGCCTGGGAGAGTCCTGCTGGGAATTGACTTAAAAACTCTTGGAGTTGTATCAAGCACCCCCAGGCCTCCCAGTAAAAGGAAACAGGAGCAGACAAGCAAGGCCAGAGAGCTCGCCCTAGATGACTCTCAAGAGGTTGTTACAGGAGAACCTATAACACCCAGTCCACAGGAACAGCTAACTGCTATTTCCAAGAAGAAGGAGACAAAAGGGAAACCCAAGGACTCAGAAAGCAAGAAGGGTAGTCCTCCTGTGCATCAAACCAGGACATCCCCGAGAGGACAGTCTGAAGTCACACCTGTGACTACTCCACCAGCTGACGCTGAGTGCGAGAATTAACCAGGAGAGGTTGGATCATCTGCTGAAGATTCAGAGCTGGAAGAAGATCTTCCCCTTGTTGAAGATCTGGATCCTAAAGACCATCCTGAGCTGCAGTCTTTACTGGCAGAAGGTGGCCCCTGTAGGGCAGACTTCAGCAGAGGTCAAAGAGAGCGTCCTACTCTTGAAGGACTTCGCCAACAGGCAGCTTCCCAGCTGGACGGGCAAGAGCCAGGTAAGCACAGGTTGTACTGGGAGGATGGCCTCTTCTACAGTGAACCTACTGAGTCTATCCCAGGGGACTACAGAAGACATCTAGTGCCTCAGGAGATAAGACACCAGTTCCTAAAGTTAGCCCATGAGATTCCTTTGGCTGGTGACTTAAGCTTTAAGAAGACCAAGGAAAGGATTTCTCTCTATTTCTACTGGCCTAAGTTAGGGTCTGATATAGATACATTCTGTAGGAGCTGTCACACTTGTCAGACATCTGGCAAGTGTGGAGCAGTGGTGGTAGTTCCTTTTGAGAAGGTAGGAGTGTAGAGGAGGTCCCAAATAAAGCCTGCACTCCAGTCGCCCCTTTTGAAGTACCAGGAACGTTCACACTAAAATATGTGACGTATGATGAGCAAATAAACCAGCATAGAGCCGCAGTAGGGCTCTGCCCAGTACCTATCAGAAGAACAACACCTATTGAAGTACCAATACCCAGAAAAACATGGACAGTAAAGTATCCATTAAGAAAATCCTACCAGCAAATGAGACGAAATGAAGAGTGCCTAAGTACCGTCCTGGAAGAAACCAAAAAGGTCTTAATAGAAGATGAATGGTGAAGTCACAAGGGCTCGGACGGACTTGCAGATAGAAGAAATGATGACCCAATGATGACACAAAGAGACAAAACGTCATGAGAAAAGATATTGTCAACCTAAAGTGATAGAAAACTATCAAAACGTAAGAGAGTTCAGCTGTATGCAAGATGAATACAGTCGACCAGTTTACACCTGTACATATGCTTGGAACCGCAAGAAAGCAAAGAAAACAGTACAGCTTGCTGTGCTAAGTAAAAGAAAAGCACGGCATGCACCATCATACATAATCTACCTCAAAACGAAGCAGAGTATTATAAGTGTAATTCCACTTTGCAAATGAAGCAGAATCAACCGAGGTTACTAAAGGCCGAATGATCAGAGATTCATATTCTAGCAAAACAAGAAGAGATGGCTGAATCGAAACTCAGCAGGAGCAACTCGTGCCAGAAGAGCCAAGGTCGAGCTAATAGAAGAGGAACAGTAGCTACATATAATTGAAACTTAAGAACAGAATATCCTGTCTTTGAAAGGTCGAGATAAGGAAGCGTAGGCAGGTGGCAAGCTAAATATGAATCAAATACACAAATTGAGAGAGACGAGACAAATTCACGGTGTGTAAATCACATGACCAGCCGAACGAGAAGAGCACGGGTTCCCACCTACGCTTGGCATCCACCTTTTCCAGACAGAAGACACAGTTTCGAGGCCAACCACATTGATATAATTGACACATAGTTGCTGAAGCGATGATTGATTATAACCATAATTGGAGAAAGGCCGTGTAACTAGTGGGCACCATACACCTGGCTGACCGTTCTGCGTGCTGCTAAGTGAAGTGGAAGAATATGCATGGGTTGGTACCAACCCAATCACAATAGACCAAATAATCTAGGGTCCTATAGTCAGTAGAACCAATGAGACGTCGTACTTTTAGTGACGTCTACAACAGTCATTTTAAATGGAAGGGCTTAGACGCCCACCTGACAGTGTTTATCCAATCCCCTCACTCCGTTACCATATACAGATATAGTACCTATATTAAAGTTACAATTTCCTAACCAATAGAATTGCATGTTAAACCTCTGAGTGTTACACGTCAATTATGATGCGTTTTGAGTATAAAAGTTATGATTTGTATGAAGTTCGTTGGAGTTGAAGCGAGAAGGATGATCGCATCACTGCTGATTTCCATGACTCCCTGATTTCTGTACTTGTCATTAAACGGACTCCCATTGCCAAACCATTGAGTTGTCCTTATTGATTGGTGTTGCAGTAATAAATCTGCACCCCATCCATCTCAAAGGTGCAGCTATCTCGTCTTAAAGTACTTCGGAGCAAACCTCAGCTCTATGGGCGGGACGGGGGTCTCCAGAGTGCAGGAGTCGACATTGTCGACCAAGGCCCTACTTGGTATTTTCACCAGGGTAGGATTTCCTAAGGAAGTCATCTCTGACAGGGGATCTAATTTTATGTCCCACTACATGCAGGCCATGTGAAAAAACTGTGGAGTAACTTACAAGTTCTCAACTGCCTACCATCCCCAGACAAATGGGTTGGTAGAGAGGTTTAGCCGAACTATGAAGAGCATGATAGGGGCTTTAGAAGAACCCCTTAGAAGAAAGTGGGACCTTCTACTGCCATGCCTTCTCTTTGCTTATAGAGATGTCCCTCAGGAGGGAGTTGGATTTAGTAGCTTTGAGCTCCTCTATGGTCATCCAGTTAGAGGCCCGTTGGCCCTAATTAAGGAGGGGTTGGAGAGTGCTCCTTTCCCCAAGCCAGTGAGAATCACTGACTATGTGTTAGGTCTCTGAAGGAGAATGGCACACATGATGACAGAAGCTCCTGATAACTTGAAAGCAGGTCGGGCTCTGGTGAAGCATTGGCATGACCAGAAGGCCAACATGGTTGAGTTCACTCAAGACCAGCTAGTTCTAGTTATGGTACCTACAAGGCAGAGGGCCTTACAGGACAAATGGATTGGGCCCTTCAAGGTTGTGGGAAATCTTGGAGAGGTCAATTATTTGGTGGACTTAGGCAATCCTAAGGAGGCCCCCAGGGTCTTTCACACCAACCGTCTAAAAGCCTATGTCTCTAGATCAGAACTGGGAGATTTGCTTCTAGCCTCTGCTCAAGAGGAGGAGGAGAGTGAACCTCTACCTGACCTCCTCAGGGGACAACCTTTACATGGAAAGATAGAAGGAGTTAACCCCTCTTCTAATCTGATACTGGAACAACAGGAGGAGTGCAAATCTCTGTTAAATCAGTTTGCCCCTCTGTTTTCACTCTCAGCATGCTTGCCCTTGGGGCCAGCATGGGATTCTCACTGGTGACTGTTTATCTGTACAAAGACAAGGATACAGAATATCAGACCATGTAAGAAACCACATAAAGGAAGAGGTGAACAAGATGATTGATCTCAGGGTAATAGAGCCATCTACAAGTCCTTGGTCTAGTCCAGTTGTTCTAGTGCCAAAGGCAGGATCCAAGGAGTTGAGATTATGTGTGGACTATAGAGCCCTTAATGCAGTCACCACGACTGATGCCCATCCTTTACCTAGGACAGATGATCTGGTGGACAAACTTGGTTCAGCCAAGTACCTCAGTACATTTGACCTAACCTCAGGCTATTGGCAAATAGCCCTGGCAGACCATGCCAAGGAGAAAACTGCATTTTCAACCCCAGCAGGCCTCTACCATTTTAAGGTTATGCCTTTTGGATAAAAGAATGCACCTGCTACATTCCAAAGGATGGTGAATCATGTTCTGAATGGGATGAAGGACTTCTGCATGGCGTACTTGGATGATACTGCAGTGTTCAGCCCTACTTGAAAAGAACATGTTGATCACTTAGGATATGTATTGCAGGCTCTTGAGCAGTCCCATATGACCATAAAGGCAAGTAAATGTCAAATTGGTCAGAGAAAAGTGGTCTACCTTGGACATGAGGTAGGAGGAGGTGAAATAAGGCCATTGCCTAGCACAGTACAAGCTGTACAAGAATAGGCCACCCCTACTACTCAACCCCAAGTGAGAGCCTTTTTAGGTCTCACTAGTTATAATAGGAACTTCATAGAGAACTATGGGACCATAGCTTCTCCCTTAAATGTGATCTCCGCACCCAAATTCCCCAAGGAAGGTCAGGTGGAATGAGGAGTGCACTAAGGCATTTGAAGGACTTAAGAAAGCCCTTCGTCAAGCTCCAGTTTTAAGAGCTCCTTACTACAACCAAACCTTCATTGTGCAGACAGATGCTTCCAATACAGGTATAGGTGCAGTTCTGGGTCAGCTGGATGACAAAGGCAGGAAACACCCAATCTGCTTCATCAGCAGGAAGCTAAGGAACCGGACACATGGTGGGCAACCATAGAACGTGAGTATTTTGCCATTGTGTGGTCATTGAAGAAATATAGACCATACTTGTATGGTTCTACTTTTGTGATTCAGACAGACCACCAACCCTTGAGATGGTTGATGCAGATGAAGGGGGAAAGTTCTAGATTGTTAAGATGGTCGGTCAATTAGCTTACAGGGGTTTGATTTTACCATTGAACACAGGTCAGGGTGTAATCACCAAAATGCTGATGGTCTCTCCAGAATGTATGATCGACTGGTGTAAGGAGATTGATCCAGGGGTGGATTAAATCCTCTTGTCCTTTAGTCTGGGGGGGATGAGTGTTAGGGAGAATTCTCAAAAATTTTCTAATTCCCTTCAGCTTAGAGACCCCCAGCAACTTTGCTGGATTTTGAGGACTTGATTTTTTTACCTGGAGAGAGTGAGACCCTTTTTCCCCACTCTCTCATGTATTTTAATGTGATTTTACACTATGTGTTTCTTTTGGTTATGGAGTCTAACCAACTCCATAGGCATCATATTTTACAATTGGGTCACACAGCACCTTCAGTGCAGTGGCACAGGGAAGTCTTCCAGGCTTCCCAAGGTTTAAATACCTTCTCTGGGAGAAACTACTGTTTCCCAGAGTAAGTAAAGTGAAATTGACTTTACTAGTTTTTTACATTTCTAGACCCAGCACACCCTATTTTACAATAGAGTGCTGGAGGGGCTACTTAGTATCCCCAATGTCTAGTTACTTCTGTAACAATCAAATGTTACCCTTTCCTCTCAGAATGGCTGGTGGCAATGGTTTTACAATGAACTACCATGATTTTTCCCGACCGCAAACTATTCGTAGCTCCGGTAACGTTAAATTCGGGGAGCCATGTTTTTCAAGATGGCGCCTGCGCCCCCTTTGTTAAAACAGGTCACGGTCTTCTTTTTTCGCCATTTCTTTTTGGAAAGGTCCTTCTAGAGAGTTTCTCTGCGCGCCAAACCAGGTTTGGCCTCTTTGTTCATTTGCCTTTGGCGAGCTTCAGGAGTGAAACCCGCCTCTGACGCCCGAGTGTCTGGGGTAGGCAGGAAGTGAGGGAGGTGCTCGAAAAACTCCCTGTGATTAGTCTCCTAGGAGACCCAAAGGCACTCTGTGGTGATTGGATGGCTGACTGTCCGGCAAGGACAGTCACCATGCTGGGTGAGTGACAGCTAGGCTGGAATGATTGGGAGAGAACTGAATAAAAGGCAAGTCTCTTGGCTTGGAAGGCAGAGTCAACCACTGGAATGAAGGAACCAAAGAAGAGCTTGAAGAGGGCAGCTGCTGCAACTCCTGGACCGTTGGTTTCCCGGTGAAGCCCTGCCGCAAGTCCAAATCACCAAGTTTGCATCGAGAGAGAAGCCCCTACAAGGACGACTTCTCCCTTTGAGTTGGTAATACCAATCAACTCCAAAGTAAGCCACCTGGACACCCATCTAGGAGCTCGTCGAATTTAACCAGGAAGAGGGACACCAGTTTGTGTGCGTCACCTTTAAGTGAAACAGCCACCGGAATTAAAGATTGCCAGTTGCAAGCTTTTGACTGTCCCAGAGCAGTGCAGGACACCCCCAACGTCCTCCCTCTTGTTCGCACGACTGAGGCCCAGGAACAGCGAAAACTGCAGGAACTGCCAGGAACAGAAGTCATCAGCTGCCTCTTTTTCTTTATTCTAAGGTACTTTGAAACAAGACAGAGAGAACTTACCTCTCACTGTGAAAGTGCTTGAAACTTTCCTAACTCACAGGCCTAATCAGCTTGTGACCCAACATATGATTCTTCTTTTTACAAACTACTTCTGAGAACTTGTGCAGAGACTTTACCGTTTACTTGCCAGAACCGCTTTATCCTATCCAAGACTTTAGCCCATTTACTTTGGCCTAGCCTATTGTATTGAATTGGCTCTTCTGGTGAACTCAAAGTATTTTCACTATCTAAGAATAATTGTAGTCTTTATTTTTATGTTCTGATAAACTTTGCCTTTTAGTCCTGCTGTAAAGTATTCTGAAATGCCAACAGTAAGGTATTAATGTCCCCAGCACTCTTGTTACTAAAGTCACTTGTGCGTGTAGGTTGTGTCTGTGGGCCATCCCAAAAGGGCCTTGTCTGATTGAGAAACTTAGAGTGTACAGTATTGAAGTATATTTGTGTGTTATTATATAATTGCCTCCTTCTATTGAATGTTTTATAACTGACTGGTAAATAAATTGATAAGTGTTTAACCAAGAAACCTTGAGTTTAAGAGTTTTTTTGAACACCTGTGATTGTAGACATCTGTGTAACATCATTACAGCTCACATTGCCTTCTTGAGATAAGCCTAGCTGCTCAGCTCGCTACCAAAACTGTGTAGTACAGACTTATACCAAAGGTTGGTTTGCTTACACCTTTAGTCATAGTTGTGTCTAGTGGTCCCAGAGGGTACTGCATAGAAACTTTGCCTTACAGTAAACATGCGTCCATGCCGAGGGCCAGGCCCACTGTCCATGCACCAATGTTATATCGCTATTTTTTGCACTTCTATTTGGACACCTTGAAAAAATAAAAACCACAACAGATTTGCAAAACCATGCTTTGAGGTCCTTGCTGATGCTCTTCGTGAATGTTTGCTGCAATCCTATCCAGCACTTCGGGCTGTAGCCACAAGCAGATTGTTTTTTCCCATTCAAACCTATCCCGATTTCAAAAAACCTTACCACGTAGCCGGTCCCTGCTGGCCATACCCACTTTAACCCCATTGCTGGTCCCTCGTGCTCATGACCAGTAGCCAGATTGTCTGGGTTGTGACTCAAACAATCTGGCCACTGCCCATGGCCACAGGCTATACCTCAGTCACCAAAGGTATATCACTATTTTCTGTATCTGCATTATGACACTTTTCAAAAAATAAAACACGGCCACATTTGCAAAACCATGCTTTCAGGTCCTTGCCAATGCTCCTTGCATGAGTTTAATACAAATCCATCCATGATTTATTTTTTGAAAAGTGTCAAAATGTATACATAAAATAGTCATATAACTTAGCCCCCTCTTGCCAAAATCCATTCAAGGTTGGGTCTATAATCCTTCTGAAAACATTTGTGCACATTTGTCAAATGGCAACAAAGTTATAAGCCATCTAAAAATGTTGAGGCCCCCCTCCAATTTTGTTCCCTCTTGACAACAACCCACCAAACTTTGCAAAAACGTTCAAGACAGGGTCAAAAATCTTTTGCAAACCTTTCTGCAGATTCGTCAAATGGCACCAAATGTATAAGCCTTTGAAATATTTTTGGACCCCCCACTAATTGTGCTCTCTCTTGGCAAAACAGCACCGTTTGCATAACCATTCAGGGTCAGGTCTAGAATGATATTGCAAAATTTCTGCAGTTTCATTGAGTGGCGACAAAGTTATAAGCCATCCAAAAACTGCTTTTCACCAACCCTGTAATTCAGAAATAGGCATGGATGTCCCCAAACATCTGAGATGTTCGCGAATATCACAGGGCTGTGCCCAAACATCCGGACCTGTTTTTTGGCTTTTTATGGGTATATCCCACCCCATCCTCATCACCCCTCACCTTCCCAGAGACTGTTTCATTAATTTGACAAGTGCAATATTGTGTTTTTTAATATGTTTTTACTGCGATGTTCGCGGACAACAATGGCTGATCCGCAAATCCAACCTGGCGACCGTTTCAAAATATCCGACGCATCTCAAATTTTTCACCATCCAATCAGCAGGCAGGCCCGATGTCCGCGGACATCACGCCGGTCCTTGATTGGTCCAGAGGGGTGTCTGCAGACTAAATAGGGAAATGAGTCTGCAGACCGAACCCAGATATCACACATTTTTTTTGGACCCACATTTTGGCTGTTTTTAAAATAACTACTGTACGGATTTACACCAAAGTTACAAAATCACGCTTTCGGGACCAAGCTGCTGCACACAATTTGGTGAACATTCGTCCAGCAGTTTGGGCTGTAGGCGTGAGCACATTTCTTTTTCCATTGCGTCTATGAATAACACCACACATTGTGGACCCCCCTATAACTATATCCCTTCACGAAACATCAAAAACTTTGAAGAATCAATCCGAGGGGGGCATATACTTTTATTGCACAGTTTGGTGAGGATTTGTCCAGGGCAGGCAAAGTTATAAGCTGCCCAAAAAAGTGCTCTTCCTATGGGTTGAGCAACTTAATCACACCTAGAGGGTTGCTACTGCAGGCCATGTAATATTTTTGTTTTGAAATACAAACCTTAAACAAAATCAAGGACCAATATAATCAAACAATAAAAGATAAACTATAGTTGTTATTTAGTGACATGGAAACTTTATATATATAAATACAAAAAAATACTATGGCCCTCATTACGACCCTGGCGGAAATCGGAAAACGATGGCGGAAATGCAATACCGCCATCGAATAGCGCTCGGTGCGACTATGACCCGTCACCGCAAAGTACGATGCCATTAGCGACACCGTAGTGAACGCCAACGCTAACTGCACCAAGCACGCGCGCGCGCGCCATGCCAAACCGTAAACACCACCATGGTGCAACGGTACGCCAATTCCGACCCCAGCGGACATGTACCTAACGCCATCAAGCATGGCGGAATGCACCATTCCGCCATGGTGAGAAGTACGGCATCGCGAATCAACCGTAAACGGCCCCACTGACTGCCCGTACACCGCTCCCTGCCCACAAAGTACAACTCCCCGTAGGTGCAACAAAGCCACATGCAACCAGTGAAATGCACAAGTCACCCATGCATGCCAACAAACAAATGAACCTCAAGAGGGGCCAATGGGAGCTGCAGGGCACAGATGGCACGAATACAGAAGCCATCCCAATGGACATGACCACAGTCCCCCACCAAGAAACGCACGCAAACACAGGCACCTGTGACCATCAACATTCAGAAAATCACAACATTCCACCAGTCCACCTGGCTGACCGGCATCTGTCACACAAAACCCAATCCCCCGCCCCTGAGCATGACAACATCCAAACTGTCATATTGGCAGCCCCCATCCCTGACCTCACGGGCTTCGTAGGCAAACGCGCCCAGTACAGGACCACGCAACAAAACTCCGAAGCTGGAACCCAATGCAGATCCCCTCACAATACATCGCTCCCCAAATAGGAATATGCCACATCACTTGCAAAGAAGAACGCTACACGGGCCAAATCAGAATAGAAATTTAATGCACATCAATATCACCAAGCCCATACAGCCATCAGGCCATGAACTCCAAAACACATTTCACCATTGTGGGCTGCATCCGCAAGAAATGACCAGCCACCACTTGTGTGACGCCCTGTTCCCTCATGGTACACAGAGCCACATTCACGTACGAAAAGGCAACATGGAAGCGCACAGAACCGCAGGGACGTCCCAATGGGGAGGCACTAGTCCAGCTGAAAGGCCGAAATGTTGCTCCGAGCCACCAGTACTGCGTAAGGGCATGTGGCCCATTGGCGATCGTCCCATAAGATCGTAATGCTGCTCCACTGATTAACACGAAGCAGCAGGTGTCGGGAGTAAAACCCATCTGCAGGAGTGGCATACAGATGGCAGTGGCAAAAGGGGAGGAGATACCTGTCAACCAAAAGAAAAGAAAAAGAATAGAATGGCCATCAGAACTACATTCGAACAACTCACTTCAATGATCACACTAAATCCACAGCCATATGCATGCTAGCCCACTCCAAAGGATCATCACCACCCCAAAACCACTTGCGAATCATAACTATCTATATCGAGGTGAAAACACCATCACAAACGAGTGTACCTGTGCATGCGTCTGTCAAAACAGAATCCTTCAGATGGGATTGGTAACGTGCATGGACACAAGTGTCTGAAGGCGCGTCGAGACAGGGAGGGCTCAACAAGGCCAGATAGACGATGGTCCCACTATGGCAGCCCTGCATCACATAGCGCAGGGGGGGCGGACAGATCCCAAGAAGCCCTGTACATGGCAAACTCTGTATCAAATCACCTGCCCATGCATCCAACCATCATTCCCTCATCCCGTAATGAAAACGCCTGAATATTTACTCACATAACATTAGAAATATCCATTGAGTCTGTGCGTTATGCAGCCTGCAAAATCCACAGTGCCCCAGCCCGTAATTCCAGTCTAGTGAAGTAACATGTATTTGGGAACGTCCTGCCTTATCGTCCACTACGCAATTGCGCATCCCATACTATTCATATCAATCATTGCATCCTCGCCATGGCCCCTGTCCCAAGGACATTGAACAATAGAACGTTATATTTGCAGTCAGACCTGTGGGCATCTCCTCGCCGCTAGCTGAAAACCGAAAGCGCCGCCCTTCGAATTCCTCATTTGCAACATCACGTCGAAGAGGCATCTGTGGCCGTTTGAAAACACTAATTAATCCATCGAGTGCGGCTGTGTGTGAAAATGGCAACTGCCTTCACCCACGAATGGGACGCCCCGCCCGTCGTTGCAACTCGGTACAGTGATGAATGAGGGCCCACCGTTACTCGAGTACTACGTTCCACTGACCCTTCACAACTCTGTTCGCGACTGCAAAGAATGCATGTGAAACAATGGGACCATAGCCGAATGAACATATCAACCAATGTTACACGGCCATCGGGTACTAATACATGATTGTAATAGCAAGATGCCATTCCACGAATTGCAGCGTTGTGCGCGGGACGTGCTCGGCCAAAGGGGAGAGCAGTTTGCACAGGTGGAATGAATCACCACAGGTGGAGGCCATTCAGCCTGGAAACACATAAATTGCACAGCCAGTCTCCTCCCACAACCACACCGAAATGCTACCGGCAGGACTCGCGATGTTGGCCCTGGGGGACCTGATACCACTGCAAGTACTCCAACTCCAAGAAGAAGACGAACACCAACTACAACCGGCCGCACGGAGGAGACGCAGGAGGAGGAGGAGGCCAAGGCAGGGCCAGCAAGGGCCGCCAGCACAGCCACTACCACCACGCAGGCAGCCCGCAATCCCACGCCTCCGAGCACATCCGTTCAACCTCACTGATGAGCAGATCCACACCCTCTACCGTCTGGACCGGGACACCATAACCGCCATTGTGGACATGACACAGGCTGACCTTGTCAGCATGATAGATAGCCCAACCGCCATCCGACCCCTACTGAAGGTGGTGTCTGTACTCCACTTCCTGGCCACAGGCACCTACCAGCACACAGTCGGACAGTTGCATGGCATTTCTCAGCCACTGTTCTCACGGACACTATTGCAAGTGCTCGATGCCCTCCTGCAGCACGCAGACGACTACATCTCCCTACCACGCTCGGAGCTGGAAATTACCAACACAAAAGTGGGATTCCATGCACTTGCCGGCATACCGGGTTGCATTGGTGCCATCGACTGCACCCATGTGGAATTGGTCGTCCCACATGCCATGGAGGCCCAGTACCGCAACCGAAAACAATTTCATTCTCTGAATGTACAAATGGTGTGTGACTCCAACAGGATCATTACACATTGTTGTGCCCGATTCCCTGGATCAACCCATGATTCTATGGTCTTGAGGAACTCTACGATACCACGCTACATGGAGCGACACGCAGGGAACAGATCCTGGCTACTCGGTGAGTCTCATTTCATGCATGATAATGTGGGGTATGTGATTCGGCAATGACCTGGCAGGAAGGGGGGGGGGTGTGCGTACGTAGCAATGGCATTCCACATCATACGTTTCTCGTCCACATACAGGTGATGCTGGATATCCACTGAAGAGATGGCTCCTCACACCAGTCCGGAACCCACGGGACCAGCATGAGGAGGACTACAACCATGCCCACTCACGTACCCGTGTAGTCATTGAACAGGCATTCGGCCTACTGAAGGGTCGTTTCCGCTGCCTCAGCAGGTCTGGCGGGGCACTCCTGTACCGCCATGAGAAGGTTGCAAAGATGGTGATGGCATGTGTCATGCTCCACAACATGTGCGTACGTAGAAATGTGCCCATGCCCCCTGACGCAGAACTGCAAGCACCTGATGATGGTCATGATGAGGGTGGGGATGTGGCAGCACCTCAAGGAGTCTGCGAGGCACCGGAGGCCCGTGACATTCGTCAGCATCTCATTGATGTATGCTTCTAGCACTCACGCCTGGTGGCTGATACATGGACACGGGACTCGTGGCACTGTGTGTGTCTGGGACATGCACAATATGGACTGTACGCCTATGATGGCCTAGTACACAAAGATCAATGTCCACACATCTCATTGGTTGATCGTGCACTTTTTATGGCATATGTGATATCATGTTGTACACCCTATCGACCCGCCACCCAAGTGAGCCCAACGCACCCCCTCCACCCTCCCACCTCCCCCCCCAACACCAGTGTCCAAAGATGCTCATCGTCAGTGGGCAGTCGCTATTGCAAGCCCCCTCTGCGGGTATCAGGGGCACCCCTGCCTGTGGAGCGCAGGTTCCTCCCAGATCTACGTTGGGGGCTGCCCTGGACGGAACTTGCAACGGATGATGTCTCTGCCTGCTCACGTCCATGCATGTCCCTAAGGGTTTGCGAGAGCTCAGTGAGCACACGGCGCACTGCGGCAAGTTCACCACATACGTCTTTGGACGTCGCATGCAGTTCCCCCCTCAGGCTCTCGGTGCTTCTCTCCATTTGGACTCTCAGGCTCTCGGTGCTACTCTCCATTTGTGCCCTTAGTGTCTCTGTACCTCTCTCCATTTCTGCCCTAAGTGTCTCAGTTGATGTTTCTATGTCTGCCTTAGTGCCCCCACATTCATCGGCATGGTCCTTGAGGAGCGTGGCCAGTTTCTGCTGTTGCACTATTAACTGGTCGAGGGACTGTTGCCTCTGCTGGGCCATGGCCATTTGCGGGGGTGTCACAGAGGGGCTGTTGTCCTCATGTTGCCCTGCCACAGGGCTTGTGGGGGATGGCCAGTCGTCGTCTTGTGGGTGCCCCTGCGTGGTATCCTCATGTAGTACGGGATGGGACAGACAGGGGGATTGGGACAGGTCATGGATGGATCTGACTTCGACATCCCCGTCTTCTGTGTCGGAGCATGCTGCCATCAATGGGGTGTCACCTATGGTGCTGCTGCCACCGGAGGCAGTGCCTTCTGTGGCATCCGTTGGGGGGACCTGTGGTGGTGTTGTGGGCATGCTGGCTGCTGGGGTGCCTGTTGATGTTCCCTCCTCTGTGCTGCCACCTGATTTGTGCTGCTGCCGTGTCTTGATGCGTGCAGCTGAGGTGGAGGGTCTTTGGCCGTTGGTCTTGGCCCTCTTTGCAGGTGTGCTGGTAGGGGTGTCCTGCAGCTCGTCGTTTGGATCGGACCCTGTGGTGGAGTAAAGGAGGGCGAGGGTTATTGGTGGGTCTGTGGGAATTGGAATGGCATTGTATCACATGCATTGGGGTGGTACCTGAGGGTGATTTGGGTCGGGGCCTTGGAGGTGCTTCCATTTGTGTGTGGAGTGAGGGTGCAGTTGTTTGGCAGCCTGCAGTTAGGGTGTGCCTGCTGCACGTGTAGTGCGTGTTTTAGGGGTTTTTAATTATTTATGTATTTATTGTGGGTTTTAACGTGCGCTATCAGGACGATGTGTGTGGACGTTCTCCTGGACATGTGTTTCTGTTGCACTATGGGGACACATGGTGCTTCACATGGATGGACTTTGTGGTTTTGGCATTGTTTCATTAGGCCCACCTACCTGATTCTTCGGATGTCTGCACTCCTTTCTCCATCCCTCCGACTCCCTCTATGCTCTCCATTCCGATGGTGGAGGCACAGATTTCTTCCCAGGGGGTCAGCTTGATGGGTGATTCCGACCCTCCCCCGGTGGCTGTGGCAATGTTGCGGTTGGCAGAGAGTATGCTGCGGACGCGTATCCGCAGGTCGTCCCATCACTTACGGCATTGCTGTGGGGTGCGGGGTGCGGTCCCCACCGCACTTACCCGCTGTGCCACCAGAGCCCATATGGCCTTCTTGTTTGCGAGTGCCGTCCTGGTCATTTGCGTGGAGAAGACGACGGCAGCATTCTCCTGGAGGGTCTCTGTTAGCACGGTGAGTTCCTCACGGGAGAAGTGTACCTGCCGCTTGCGGTCGCACGCTTTCTTCGCTACTTTTACCATTTTTCTTGGTTTCGCTAGGGTGGATGACGGGTTGGGTTGTGTCTCAGGGTAGTGATTTTAGTGGTTGTGTGGTTTTAGTGGTTTTATAGGTGTACGGCGGGTTGTTTCCCGTTCCGGGCCCGTGTTTTAACTTCCGTTTCCGTATATTTCCGGTCACCGTACTTTACGGTAGGCGCACACTGCGGTGTCCGCTGTGATGGGTGGCGGTATTGCACCTAGGGCGCCGTACGGCGGCAGTGTGGGCCGTTTTGGGTTCATTTCCGCCATCGCGGACTTTGCACTTCCGCCATGCCAGGGTGCTCGTGCCCGATGGGTCGGAATGGGCCGCACTTTGCTCCTTCTTGCAATGGCGGAAACGCTATTTACGCTGTGGCGGTCCGGTCAGTCACTTTCCGCCAGGGTCGTAATGAGGGCCTATGACTACACTGGTTCTGGGAAGAAAACAGTTGAAAATTGCTTGCTTTGCCTGCAGGCGTTTCGTGTTCGAAACCCGTTAATTGGCCTATAAATTGATTATTTTTGGATGACTGGGAAGCCTTCCATTTGGATGTCCCCTAATTCTGTTGGACAACAACACTTGAGAATTCTTCCACAAGTCCTGCCGTGTGTCAGTTTGGTGTTTGGAACACTCTCCCAGGCCTTTACAAACTTAGTTGCGGTCAGAAATATTTTGAGCAACTCCTTTGCCTTATGCTTTTAATCGTTAATCTTGAATTTCGGTCTTTTGAGAATTCTTTTAATCTCTTATGTTTTGCTGTATTGCTCATGTTTTTATTGTCAGTTATATTTCATATAATAAATGTGCACAGTGTTTTGATGTAAAATACATGCTCCGGCTTATAAAATATTCAATATACGAAAGAAAATACATTTTTTGAATGACGTGTAGTCTCTAAATTGATAGTTCTTATTTTCGAGGGTAATAATGTATGTTTATGTAAGAACTTGTACCAAGATTGTAAACGATCTCAAGAACTGGTACAGATAGGTCACACTACTGAGCATGTGCAGCGTGTGTGCATGTATGCGTGCCCACGTGAGCATGCAGGGCCGTCACGAGGGGGGTGCAGGGGGGGCAAACTGCCCCGGGCCTCGCGCTTACAGGGGGCCTCGCGGCCCGCTCTCCTAAGCAGAAGGCAGCACAGTCCACCCGTGTCCTTTTATTCACACGGGGGACTGTGCTGCACCTGCAATGATTTTGCTGTTTTTTGCGAAGCTGTTTGGCTCTGCAACAAACAGCAAAATAATGGGAGACAATAGCGCTCAGAAGTGAGCTCTGCTGCCTCCTGTTATTCAGCTGACAACGTGGACATACTGAATGACAAGAGAGGACTCCTCTCCTGTCATTCAGTGTGTTCAGGTAGCGCAGCGTGACCACGCTGACTGATAGGAGAGGAGTTCTCTCCTGTCAGTCAGCATGTCTACATGTCGGCTGCGTGGAGGTAAGGTACGTGTTTTTTATTTTAGATTAAATGAGTATTTATATATATATATATATATATATATATATTACACAGCCATGGTAGTGGCTGTGTAGTTATGGTTAAGTTGCTGTTTCCATAGGAAGAGCACCTTTTGGGCGGCTTATAACTTTGCTCCCTCTGGACGAATCGTCACCAAACTTTGCAAAAAAAGTATATGGGAAATGTTTGGTGATGTTTGGTCCAGGGGGGTAAAAGTTATAGGGGGTGTCCCAAAACGTCTTGTTTTCCCATACACTGAATGGGGGATAAACTTTGCGCATGCCTACAGGCCAAACCGCTGGACGGATTTTCACCAAATTTGCGGCAGGAGGAGAACCTTGGTCCCGAAACCGTGCTTTTGTAAATTTGGTTCCAATCCGTCCAGTAGTTTTCTTTAAAACGACCAAAAAGTATGTCTCAAAAAATTAGTGATATCTATGTCCGCTCCACGGTCACACTTCCCTGTTTGCTCCGTGGACAGATACCGATTGGCTAAAGGGCTGGCGTCATGACCGCGTTCACGCAACGTGTCCGCCGATTGGCTGCAGTGAGCCGTGATGTGCGTCACATTGTTTGGATGCGCCCGACATCTTGGATCCGCTGACAGCGCGGCAGCGACCAGAGGCGAAATGCTGTTTCGGAAACTGTTTTGGTGTGTCAGAGTGCTTGGGGAGGTTCAGAGAGTAGAGATGGGTGAAATACTGTATTTGTTTAGGCGGCAGGTGCTAATGATGTATTCGCCATGCCCGCCCTGTCCGGGATGTTTGTAATTACTGAAAATGAGGGATCTCATAAGGATAGTACTTCCGTCCGTGCAGGCAACTCAAATTTATACGTAGAGAAGTTATAAGCCACAATCGGTGTGATATGCTGTTGTGGTTGTGGGCAGTACGTAGAGTCTTGGGTGCATGGACGAAGGCCATGCACCCAAGACAAAAGGTATAAGCACTGCAGTTATTAGGCACCATGGGTTATATATAGTACAGTGGTTGTGGGCAGGACATAGAGTTTTGGGTGCATGGCTGCAGGCCGTAGGCCATACACCCAAGATTCTAGACCCTGCCTAGAGTCCTGGGTGAAAATGGAGTATATGCTGAGTTAAAATGTTTCATTCTATGGGTGTGCTAATGATTTATAAGCCACCATGGGTGTGATATGCTGCGGTGGTTGTGGCCAGGGCCTAGAGTCTTGGGTGCATGGCCATAGGCCGTAGGCCGTAGGCCATACTCCCAAGACTCTAGGCCCTGGCCACAACCACCGCAGCATATCACAGCAATAGATAAACCCGTAGTATCGCTTATCAATCAGGTGGTTGTGGGGAGGGCCTACTGTCTTGGGTGCACGGCTGAAGGCCATGCACACAAGCACAAAGTTATAAGCACTGGAGCTTATTTTGAACATATGTACAGAGATACCAGCTTTGTCAGCCATTTCATCACTGGATATCGAGCAAATAGAATTTACAAACCATATGGATTTGTCTATTGCACGCCTGTACATTCGATCATCATTAGTAGCTGAGACTTTGTGGCAAGCCAGAATGATGTTATTCGACTTAGGTTTTAATCTCACCCAAGAATTAGCACCTGGTTCGGCCACACCGCAAGGACATAGCTCACGTATTTTTACCTCAGCTCATAACATTACTTCTCATCAAAGCCCATTGGACCAGACAAAGTCCTCATAACTAGGTTTAAATGCCAAAGTCCTCAATTTGATCTCCTGGAATACACGAGGGCACAATCACCTTAATCTTACATCAGTTGGAGGACTGATTGATATGGATGTAGTTGCCCTCCAGGAAACTTGGCTAGTTCTACCACCAATCTGGGACTCACATAACATTCTGTTTACACCAGCAGAAAAAGGTGTCCTTGGTAGACCCAAAGGTGGACTTATTATAGCAGTTAAAAAGAGTTATGGCCTGAAATCAATCATTCGTAAATCTCCTTCTTTATCATTTCAAGTGGCGATACTATCTAATCTCTATAAAAAAATAGCAATTGTGAATATCTATTGGTGCAGTAATACACTGAATGCAGATGATTTTTTCAAGCAATTTGTGGATATATTGGATGCTTTGGCACTAGAGAGTGATTTATCGTGTATTTTGATAATGGGCGACCTCAACTTGCATCTCATTCCGGAAGGGAATAGCGCCCCAACAAGAGACGAACTGAAATGGTCTTTGATAATGAATGAGCGCAATTTTCAGATGTTAAACGGTAATGTGGCAGGTGACTGTCCCGCCCAGACCACTTGGCAAAGAGGAGATCAACATGCAATAATCGACTACATTTATATTAATGTGAAAGCCTTTAATTCTGTACAAAAATTGGAGGTTATTCATACAAGTGTAAGTGATCACCACAAATTAAAATTGCTACTACAAATTGATTATATCCAACCGACACAATGGCGGAATTTAAATGTAACTGATGTAATCGTAAGTAATGGGCGAAATAGACTGTCTTGGAACACAGAGAAGTTGAGAATCTTAGATTCGAATCTAGAGACTATGTACCAGAGAGAAGATCTACTGGTCTGTGACTATACAAATGCCATGCAGGTGTTCACTCGAGTAGTCACTGGTAGTGGGATAACTGAGCAACAGCATACCCATGCCTATGACTCGGAAATAGCCCGTCGTAAATCTGAGCTAAGACAAGAAATTCGGCAACTGAGGAAATCAGAGAAAACTGATTTGGCCTGAAAAATAAGATCAGTTAAGCAAAACTATAAAAAATGGCTCAGACTTAGAAGAACCAAAGTCTACGAACTGAATGGAAAATCTATGCTTAAACAGCTCATTCTGAAATCTACAGCTGGCATATGGGCCCTTCTCAATAAAACATCTGAATTGCCCAAATTTACAGCCCTGGTAAACTCGATTTCCACTGAAGCATGGCAGCTGTATTTTCACAAACTCTATCTTTCTCCCTTTCCTGACATACATTTGAATCTTCATTTACTTACAGCCTCCGGTACATTTACATTTGACATTGACGATATAAAACTTTGTATTAAGAAACTGAGCTCATCTCGGGCAACAGGCCCAGATGGATTGCACAATATGATGTTAAAAAGCCATGTAGATGAATGGGCGAAGATTCTCTACCGGATTTTTAATCAGGTGCTGAAGGGTGGCGTTATCCCTGAGACATGGAGGAAATCTATTATTCTCCCGATATATAAAAAAGGCAATCGTGAGAACCCCAGATCCTACAGGCCTATAGCGCTCCTGGACTGTCCGGGTAAATTATTTGCCCGGCTAATCTTAAAACAATTTAATATCTGGTTACAGGATAATAAATTGAGAGATCCATTCCAAACAGGCTTCTTACAAGGAGTAGGCACTGGCATAAATATTATTACCTTATCAAGCCTCATTCAGAAAGCATACCAACAGAAACAGCCCTTGTACCTTGCTTTTATTGATTTCCAAATGGCATTTGATGCTGTTCCAAGAGAGCTGCTCTATAAGAAATTGGCTGATGCTAACTGTCCATGGCAAATCTTAAAATGGATAATACAATTACATACTAATACCTCAATCCAGATTAGACTTACTAATGACGGTCTATTAACTCCCCCAATACCAACTGCCAGAGGTCTAAAACAAGGCTGTTTATTAGCCTCAGCCCTGTTTAATTTCTTCATTTCAGATATTTATCGAAGCTTTACAACTCTGATTTCCGACTCTCCAAGGATCATGGGTGTACAGATACAATGGTTACTATATGCCGATGATATGGTACTATTATCACATACCCCAAAGGGGTTGCGACACCTCTTAGGTGCGCTGGACGAGTACACAAAAATAAATGGCATAACAATCAATGTTGAAAAGACAAAGGTCATTCAATTTGGCACCAAGAGACAAAGTAGTGCCCATTTATACTGGCCTCTCCAAAATTGTAGGATTACCAGCACTAACATCTATGTGTATTTGGGTACAACGGTGTCTAATCTGTGTGCCACTGATCACTATAATCGACAAGGACTCCAGAAACTTCAAACGTGCATTTCTCAAGCCCGGATCATCAAGGCAAGATACTGTAAATTTTCTTTACTTCCAATTCTTACATATTTCAAGTTGAAAGTGGTGCCGGTCATCCTCTATGGTGCAGAAACCCGGTTTATCATGTCATACTCTTACTGGGCCATGAGGGAGGGGCGGTTTTGGAGGCAAGTTTTGAACTTGCCAACCTCACAACCACTTCCAATACTGAGATATGAGCTGGGCCTAATCTCTCTGTACGCAGTCTACAAATGGCGCCTGTGTGCCTTGTACCGCAAGTGTCTCATGAACGAAGCTACAACAGGGATAATCAATACCATTTCCATATATTTAATGAACTCTGTGGATATCTTTCCAAAAACATGGCGCCAAAAAATCAATTCAATTCTAGCAAAAGCGCAGATCAATCCAACATTGCTCATGGAAAATCCAAATAAAGCTAGAACAAAAATCTGGGAAGGTGACTGGATCTACACACGTCTTGCATGTTCCAACTATAAAAATTTTGAGGCTTCTCCATTTGAATTAAAACGTTACAACACAGTGGCCGCTTATATGGTGAGGTCCCCTAGTTCCAACCATAGAAATGGCTTTATGAGATTTAGACTAAATCTGTGGCTGACTAATGAAGTGATGAATAAACGGAATAATGTTGCTATCCCCCAGCCTTGCCGGTTTTGTAAAAATCAACCAGAAACTCTTATGCACCTGTTTTCAGAATGTGATAATTTAGCATCAGTACGGAGTGTTCATTTCAAGCCTTTATTTAAAGATCAACACATTTTGACTCCAAAAGAGCTTTGGGTCCTAATTTTCCATACTAATAGAAAGGCTGTACGATATGCAGTTGTCAATTATTTGCAGCAGTTGAAAATTTCAATGTATGCGGTACCAAGAAAATAACGAACCTGTTACAAATGTATTAACCTGTGTTGTAAACCACTTTGTTTATTGTTTACTAACACATGCAATGTTTTATCTGATTTTAGGTGATTTGTAAATGTGATTTTATGTAATTTTTTTTGTGTCTTACAAGTTGAAAGGTTGTGAATTTACGTTTACGACCAAAACAACTATAAATAAAAAAAAAAAATAAAAAAAAAAAATAAGCACTGGAGTTATAAGCCACCATGAGTTTTATATACTGCACACCCATACATTCAAATATCTATGGCCATACACCCAAGACTCTAGGCCCTGGCCACAACCACCGCAGCATATCACAGCTATAGATACACCCGTAGTATCAAACAACAATCAGGTGGTTGTGGGGAGGGCATAGAGTCTTGGGTGCATGGCTGAAGACCATGCACCCAACACCAAATTTATACGTAGTGAAATTACAAGCACAATGGGTGTGATATGCTGTGGTGGTTGTGGCCAGGACCTAGAGTCTTGGGTGCATGGCCCAAGGCCATGCACCCAAGAACAAAGTTATAAGCACTGATGTTATAAGCCAACATGGGTTTTATATATTGCAAATTCATAGATTTGAATATCTATGGCCATACATACAAGACTCTAGGCCCTGGCTACAACCACTGCAGCACATCACAGCTGTAGATACACCTGTAGTATTCTGTGACTTTCGTTTTGGTACGTGTACTTTTGGTGCTCCCTGGACCTACCTGGACCTTCCTGCACTGCGAGCATTCTTAAAGCTCTTGCAGGACCCCGAGCGCTGGACTCTGAGCGCTGCCCAGAGGAGGATGGAGCAGTGCTAGTCACGTGGTACATCACGTGACCCATTACTGCTTCAAAGCACCCTCCCATCCGCCCGAGCGGCGTATTCTGTGACTTTCGTTTTGGTACGTGTACTTTTGGTGCTCCCTGGACCTACTTGGACCTTCCTGCACTGCAAGCATTCTTAAAGCTCTTGCAGGACCCCGAGCGCTGGACTCTGAGCGCTGCCCAGAGGAGGAGGGAGCAGTGCTAGTCACGTGGTACATCACGTGACCCATTACTGCTTCAAAGCACCCTCCCATCCGCCCGAGCGGCGTATTCTGTGACTTTCGTTTTGGTACATGTACTTTTGGTGCTCCCTGGACCTACCTGGACCTTCCTGCACTGCGAGCATTCTTAAAGCTCTTGCACGACCCCGAGCGCTGGACTCTGAGCGCTGCCCAGAGGAGGAGGGAGCAGTGCTAGTCACGTGGTACATCACGTGACCCATTACTGCTTCAAAGCACCCTCCCATCCGCCCGAGCGGCGTATTCTGTGACTTTCGTTTTGGTACGTGTACTTTTGGTGCTCCTTGGACCTACCTAGACCTTCCTGCACTGCGAGCATTCTTAAAGCTCTTGCAGGACCCCGAGCGCTGGACTCTGAGCGCTGCCCAGAGGAGGAGGGAGCAGTGCTAGTCACGTGGTACATCACGTGACCCATTACTGCTTCAAAGCACCCTCCCATCCACCCTTGCGGCGATAAGCCCGGCGGTGGCAAGGCCGCTAACTGTGCTGTTGTGCGGCTGTTTGGCGCTGAGGCGCAAGTGCTGGATTTGGTGAAGATCGAGTCTGTCAGTGAAGATCTCTATGAACACAATACGGACTGCTGTTATTTAGTAAGTCTGTCCTTGGACTCATGGAATTAGTGTAAAAAGTCATTCAAGGAATTTTGGTTTTAGCGCAATTGCGCCTGTTATTAAAATTATTGTTTGGTTGTAGACTTTTTTGTATATATCAGTAATTACAGGTGGCTGGAATATGCAAGCAAGATTTCCTACGTTGACAATGGGGATGCCTCCAGTTATGCATCTTGGATGTCATAAGGGTCCTCTTAACACCTTGTTAACTAAGCCCAAACATCATTCAACATCATTCAAATAATAAAATTGTCCCTTATCGCTGTTCGACTCCAGTCGGTGCTCGTGGTCGAAGCACCACTGCCTGATATAGGGGTATTCTGTAAAGACAAACTTGCAATTTCTGCTCCTATTGATATGAGAGCTCCTGTCAATTCACAAGTGTGCTCTACTCCTGGTCCTGACCTTAAGGGTGTGCTTCGCCTGCCTTCTTCAAAAAAAGTGACTTCCACAGATGGCGCTTGCTCAGTGCACACTAGTATCACACCCTGTGAAAGCTCCTCATCTCGAGTATCTTTATCCGATAGTATGATACTTCATAACCTACCACTGACAGCTCCTGTTGGAGCAAAGGCTGTTTCGCCTACTTGTGTGACCAATGATGCTGTAGTGGTTAATTTAGATATGGATCCCTCGAGCCTCTCTCAACAATTGCTACCTGAGAGAGCCATGTTGAACTTGTCGCAGTCTCCTGTTATGTTTTCTGATCATAATTCCGAGTGTTCGAAAATTGAAGACTCGTATCATGCACCGACTCCACGTCGAATTCCTATGCCAGTAGTAGCAACTGGTAAAGTGGAGGCGGTAGTGGATCCGGGAAACTTGGTGGCACTTACACTATCGGCAATGCATGTTTCCCTACAATCTTTGTCCAGACTCTTTGATTCAGTAATCTCAAAGATGGGTGATCATTCGTGTAAATTAGATTAAATTCTAACATGGCATAAGAGTGCTTCCATGCTTTTACAGCAAAAAAAAAAAAGAAACTCATCCTTTGCCTCAACTGACACTAGTGATAAGCCGGTTGTCACTAAAGTATCTTTAGGTACTCAAACCTCTTTTGAAGCACTTTCAGTACCTTGGGTAAACAATGTTGCCACGTCTGTGGCAAATTTACCTACATCGTCAGCAGTGCCTTGTATTGCAGGTATTATTGTGGATTCCATGGTTCAGGCAAATTTGAGTCCAGCTGACCCAGTGGTTTCCATACCCTGTACCAGTGCTAAAGGTGCCCCAAGTGTGCCTTATACCATCTTTACCCCTAAAATACCTATGACTGGTGCAAAATCCATTCAAACTCCCCAATGCAAAAAATCCAAAAACCTTCCAGCCGCTAAGAAAAATGGCACAGCCCAAACAAAGAGCTTTCTCCACCGTGTTGCTCTACCCAAAAAAAGTGCGCTCATTGCATCATCTGCAGTTGCAAAAAAATACCATCAAATGGCTTTGATACGCACTCCCGTTTCCACTCTACAAGAATTAAATACTATGCCTGCGTACGCCCCACTTGATGCATTGGCTGAACTGGCAGAAGACATGGACTGTCAAGCCGAGGCTGCCACTCTCATTCCCACACCCATGCCTAGAGCTGATGATGCCTCAAGCGGTCTAGCTGCGAGCCTGCCTTTGGATTTCCATCGACAGGAGATTCGTCGTGCTGTTGATGAGTATATGTCCGGCCAGATTGGTATGGCACAAAAAATCGCCACTCAAACTGAGGCTCTGTCATCTAAGCACCCCTTAAGTGCAAACAATCCATCTTTACCTAATACTGGTGTGAGTTTAACTAAAGAAGTTACCCCCATAGTTTGCCCATTGGTGTCAGGTGCAAAACTGATGCCTCAAACTGAATTACGGGGTACTACAAGTGCTGTTGGATGGTCACTCCTGGCTGAAATTACCCCTGAACTTCTTGAATTGCTACAGGCTGTTTGCCAAAAAGAGTCCAAGCCCAGTGTAGTGCCTGCAATGGCTGTAATAAATAGGGGCTCAGAGCCTGTGGCTCAAAAACCTGCAACTAAGCCTATGGCCAAGCGTCCTGCTAATTTTAGCTTATTGCTCAGTTGTAGGCCATACCCGAGCCCTCAATATGTCCTAAATCGTAACTCCATTCTGAGCATTTTTCTGATGTGCCATCTCTAGAAGATATTAGCTCATACGACTTGGCTCTGGTTGACTTTTGTACCATTTCGAAAACGAATGTTGTGCGAATTTGGATGGATTCACGTATCGTCCAGAACGCTATTTGGGTGGCTCAAAAACAATTGCATGATCTAGGATTTGAGGTATCATTGGAAGTTACTGACCTAGGCGCTCCAAATCAGCATCAATTAGTTCCCCATGTCAACCACAAAAATCATGTTTATGAGCTGCAAGGTGAAAGATTTTGTCAGATTCCTTTAAAACAGCATTAGCTAGGTCAAGCTGCTGAGCTATGTAATTTTTCTACTATTAGTTGGAATACGAGGGGTCACTCTAAGCTCTTGAATAATGATCTTAGTTCTCTAGTTAACTATAAGCTAGTCTTACTTCAGGAAACTTGGTTGACCACTGATCCCATTTGGGATGCTCATGATGTGATCTCTCTAGTGGCCAATAAAGGTTTGAGTGGCAGACCATGTGGTGGGCTTCTAACTGCAATACAGGCAGATAATAATGCTAGTATCTATCCATGGGCCTCACCTAATGCCTTTATTCAAATGACAAGACTTAAATTATCCACAACATTATATGCCATTATTAACCTTTACTGGAATCCAGTGGGGATTACGGTTGAATGCTTCTTGAAGGCCTTAAATGATATGCTGACCGTAATCCTATTGGATGGATCGGCTCAAAAACTTTTTATTGCAGGAGATTAATCTGGATTGCATTAATTCAACTAAACAAAGCAATTCCATTCGTATAAAACAATGGGAACAATTTAGTAAACATCATAATCTCACAAGGCTGAACGGAGCTTTCCATTCCGACATCCCTCCATCTTCAACATGGTCCCGGGGCGCATCGGCATCTATCATTGATTATATGTATACGAATGTGTCCCTGTTCCATGATGCTGTGGATTTCAAAATTGTGCATTCAGAGCTGAGTGATCACAATCAACTTACAGCTGTCTGGCAGTATAGTAGCAGTTGTAATATGCATAGAGACAGAATGTTGCAAAGTCAATTTTGTGTGAACAATGCTGGTAATAGACTGCGATGGACTGAGAAGTCAGTTGAGGCCTTTCATTTCTATTTGACACAGGCAGTAGCTGCTACAGCCCTCACTGCTAACTCCCCAAATGTTTGCTACTCTGATATGCTACAAGTGTTTCGGTCTCAAGTCCCTAGTTTCTCATCAAAACACTCTGGGCCTCATTACGACTCAGGCGGTAAGGGGTTTACGGCGGCGTAAACAGCGCCGACCCTTACCGCCTGAGTACGAGGTCCCTTAGCGCCATGGAGGTTTTAACACCAGGTGTTAAAATCCATGGCGCTAAGGGACCATGGAGTTAATTACGCCACCGTAATTTACGGTGGCGTAATTAACGCCTTCCCCACTCCCATTATGCCCTATGGGGCAAAAATGGGAATGGGGAAGGGTAAATGGGGATTGGGGACTTACCGCCCCGCCGACCTCGGAATGGGGCGGTAAGTCCGCCTACCACCATGGCGTAAACGTAGTTTACGCCATGGTGGTAAAGTCACGGCCCAGGCGGTAACTTACCGCCTGGGTCGTAATGAGGCCCTCTATCTGTGTTCAATTTTCGCATGTCTTTGATTTAGAAATTAGAGATCGCAAGCACCTATTCAGACAACAGAAGAGAAATGTACTGAATCTTCCAGCTAATATTCGCCATAAACATCTCTCCAATCTTAAAACGAAGTATAGAAATTGGGTGAAGGCAAGGCGTGCGAAGCTTTACCACACGGATAGTCAGCTACTTTTGGCTGCTGTCCAATGTAAGAATATCTCTAAAACTTGGTCTTATCTTAATCAAGTGACTTCTGGCTCTCAAACAATAATCCAAGCAAATGAAGTCTCAGAGCATGCCTGGATTGCTTATTTCTCTAATCTTTATAAACTGCCTGTTAATGACGCATTTTTAGACAGTTCTCATTCTTTTCCTAGATTTCATCTAGAATTTGATCTTGACGATATTCTTTTATATATCAAGAAAGCGAGCAATTCAGGCGCATGTGGTCCAGATGGTTTGTCCAACAAGATGTTCAAAGCCTATCCACAAGTGTGGAGCCGTATTCTGTTTACCATCTTTAGTCTCATCTTGAAGTCTCAAAAATTACCGTCGTCCTGGACTCATTCTATTATTGTTCCTATTTATAAAAAAGGAGATAGGAAAGAGCAGTGCAGTTATCGACCTATTGCACTACTAGATGCGCCAGGAAAAATCTTTTCTCGACTTCAAGAAGTGGATTTCGCAGGTCCAACTTAATGACCCATTTCAATCAGGCTTTGTGACTGGCTTAGGTACCATCCCTAATATCATCACGCTACAAATGCTCCTTTCTGATCACGCAGCCCAAAGGCAGACTCTGTATCTAGCCTTTGTTGATTTCCAGGTTGCGTTTGACTCAATTGATCGATCACTATTACAGCATAAGCTGATCAAGCATAATTGCCCATCCTCTCTATTATCCCTAATCATTCTACTACACTCCAATACTACCATGAAGGTTCGACTTAATTTGAGTGGTGATCTGACCTCGAAATTTCGAACATTTAGAGGGCTGAAACAAGGTTGTATTTTGGCGTCATCCATTTTTAACTTTTTCATTTACGACTTGGGCGTAACTTTGAGTCAAATTGTGAGTGACTCACCTCGATTAGGCCGGCATAATGTTCCTTATTTGTTTTATGCCGATGATTTGATTCTTTTTTCAAAAACCCATACAGGTCTTCAGAAACTTTTGCATGGCCTTGAAACATATGTAGACACGAACCATTTGACAATTAATACTAATAAAACCCAAATAATGGTTTGTAAGAGGCATGAAAAGTGTAAAGTTAAAACTTTTTGTTGGCGATTACACAATGTTCCATTAGAACAGGTACCCAACTATAAGTATTTGGGCACTCCTATAGTGGATACTTTACCAAGCATTGACCCTGACATAGAGATCCAGGGCAAATTACGGTCCTTAATTGCGCAAGCAAAGATACTTATGGCCAAATATGGCAAATTCACGTGTAAACATATTCTCACCTTCTTTCTTCAGAAGGTGACGCCAATCTTGACCTATGAGTCTGAGGCTCGCAGTCCTAAACCTGTGGAGTGGTGGGATAGAATTGAATCCTTGTTTTGGAAACAAGTACTACATCTGCCCGCTTGCACACCTTTACCATTGATTCGATTTGAAATGGGATCTCTCTCAATGTTCTCATTTGTAATTTGGAAATATTGTGCCTTTTTCCGTAAATGTCTATTGTCCTTAGAGCGATCAGACATTTTGGGAAAGGTGGCCTGTCATCTTTTAGAACAAAATCAGGCTTTTTCAAAACAATGGTGCACTTTTACTATGAATGCAATGTCTGATGCCTCAGTTGATTTAGAGTTACTTTTGAACAATGAAGCTCGTGCCAAAATGAAAGTCCAGCAACATGATTGGATTCTGACCCAAAATAAATGTCTCAACTACAAGGATTTTGATCGAGCGCTAATTGGGCACAAGCAATGTAGAACAATGTCTGACTATTTGGCCAAATTTCCTTGTTCAAAGACTCGTCAGAAGTTTCTCCGTTTTCGGTTGAACTTTTGGCCGACATTAGATGTTCAGGCGCGCAGAAATCAAATTATGCAATCAGAAAATGTATGTCGCTTTTGTAAGAATGTTGACAAAAAAGAAACGTTGGAGCATTGTTTAGTGTTTTGTACAAACTTAGCCACTATTCGACAAAAATGCTTTGGAAATTTCTTTGAAGACCAAAATGCACATATTAAGAACTTGTGGCATTGTATCTTTTCATCAACTGCCTTAAGGACCAAAATAGCAATTGTACGATTTTTGGATGAAATATTTAGTGTATACCCATAGTTAGCGTAATTGAGATAAACTAAATTTGAATTTTAACTGTAGTGAATGCACAAACTGCAAATCTGTTTTTTATGAATTGTAGTGTTTCGATATTGTGATACCTCTTGATATTTGAAAGGTTGATTTTATTAACCATATAAATAAATAATAATAAAAAAAAGTATCGAACATCGATCAGGTGGTTGTGGGGAGGGCCTAGACCAAATTTATACGTAGTGAAGTTATAAGCCACAATGGGTGTGATATGCTGTGGTGGTTGTGGGCAGGACCTAGAGTCTTGGGTGCATCCAAGAGCAAAGTTATAAGCACTGCAGTTATAAGACACCATGGATTTTATATAGTGCAGTGGTTGTGGGCAGGACATAGGGGTTTGGGTGCATGGCATCAGGCCATAGGCCGTAGGCCATACACCCAAGACTCTAGGCCCTGCCCACAACCACTGTAGCATATCACATTCATACATCACACCCATACAATCGAATATCTATCTGGTAGGTGTGGCCAGGGCCTAGAGTCCTGGGTGCAAATTGAGTGTATGCTGCTGTTAAAATGTGTCATTCTATGGATGTGCTAATGATTTCTAAGCCACCATGCGTGTGATATGCTGCGGTGGTTGTGGCCAGGGCCTAGAGTCTTGGGTCCTTGGCCGTAGGCCCCAGGCCATAGACCATACTCCCAAGACTCTAGGCCCTGGCCACAACCACCGCAGGATATCACAGCAATAGATACACCCGTAGTATCGCTTATCGACCAGGTGGTTGTGGGGAGGGCCTAGAGTCTTGGGTGCATGGCCGAACCAAATTTATACGTAGTGAAGTTTTAAGCCACAATGGGTGTGATATCCTGTGGTGGTTGTGGGCAGGACCTAGAGTCTTATGTATGAAATGTATGAAATGTGTGAAATTATACTTACTGTTTACTTTGTTGAGATTCAATATATTTCTTACATGACTTTAGTTCTTGGAGGAAATATCCTTTTTCAATTTCTGTGATAAAAGAAAAGAGCATGTTAGTGTTTGTATTTTATAAAGACTTATTACATTGTACAATAGACATTTTAGCTTTTTTTTACCCTCATATTTAGTTTACAAACAAGTGTACTGTGCATTTTGCTCAGTTTCTGTGTTTGTTTTTCAAATCATTGGGTCTGGGGGAAATAAATCCTTGTCGGATTAAAAAAAAAATTTCTTTGCTATGCTACAAACTATTTCTTTGTTTCGTTTGAGTGTTCACTTGTTGTTTCTGATTAATGTAATGTATGTTGGCATGTTGCAGATTTTTTAAACAGTTAGATATCTGTTAGCATATTCTAAGTATGTATTTTTTGTTACGAATCTGTGGTATTCATTTATCTGTGTGGTTGTTATACAATCTTGGGCAGTTAGATACCTGTTGGCGTATTCTAACTATTTATATTCTTTTACTTGAATTTTTGTTAATGTTGAAGTACACATTAGTTATTAAATTTGGCTTTAAGATTAAATACGCGTTTGTAAGATTTGCTGGTAATCTCTCCTTTAGAGTAATGCTACTATCATTACATTTGAACCATCCACATTTCTTTTTAATATATGCAGTGTAGTGCCCTGAATTGGTTGTGGCTCCTGCATGGTAGATTACACCTATTATTGTGAAGGTTTTCTTACCAAGTGATACTTGACCGTGTGTGAATCCAGTCAGCTTGCAGTTATTTTTGGTACCATCTGCATTGTAACGTAGAAGCATTAGTATTATGTAGTTACTAGGTGTTTGTATCAGTAAGGTCGAGCGATTATCTGAATTGCAGATAGTACATAATCTGCCATGGTTTGCATTTTGTAGAAGTTGCTGAAATGGAATGGATTCACAATTAGCTATGGATACATACACAAATTGCTCATTTGGGATTTGTTCCTGTGTCACATTGTTACAGAGAGTGCATGTATGTTTCCATATGTATGAAATCTAGAAGATTTCATTTATAGGTATGTTTTTGTTTTCAAGTACTTGTAGTAAGTACATTAGAAATTCTTGTGGATCTTCTTGTGAGTTTATAGTGAATCTCACCATTCCAGCACAGTAATCCAATTCTTGTCTTATTCCGTGAACTCTATACGTGTTGTCAGGATTGTTTGTTGCATTTCTATGAAGGACTAACATTTGCAAACACAATTGGTCTGTACTGTGTAAGTAAATGTTGTTTACAATTGGTGGCAATTGAAATAGAATATTCATTGCTACATTTGCGTAGCAACTTACACCAGTTTCATTTGAAAATTTGAATGGACCAGATAGTTCTGTCTCTGAGTGATTTTTTCTGAGTTTCAGTTCCTTCTTTGAAGAAGTACCTGATTTACTTTCCCTAATAGCTTCTTCTTTGCTTGTGGTAATTGATGAAGTATTTGCTTCTTTTGTTTTCTTTGAAGGATTTGCAGTCAGATTCTGTTGCATTTCTGTTTGAATTAGTTTTCTTTTACAAAGTTTTCCTTTTTCCGGAACAGGATATGATTTCAGATACAGTGAACGCAGTCTATTGCATTCTAAAATGCAAGGAATATCAGCGTTCACTTTACTTGCATCAAAGTTGATTAGAAATAGACTGCCATGTGTACGTAAGTGTGATAGTGCTACGTACCTCCTGCCTTCTTTAAAGACTGTGGTTCCTATATCTATCAATGCTTTGTCTAGGGTAAGACCTTGGGATTTATGAATGGTGACTGCATATGCAAGAGTTAGAGAAAATTGTTCTCTACGTACATACATGTCTTTGAAGAGAAGGAATCGAGCTATTGAGCGTCCTATCGTTTTTACTTCTGAAAGTTTGTCAACGCGAATATTGACAAACAGAATGTTGTTGTCACATGGATATGTTTGAAAGCCAACAACTGTATCCAGTGCCCCATTAACTAGCCCTTGCTCCACGTCAAGATTACATTTAAGCATTACTGTACAATTTAAGGATAACTTTAATATTTTTTCCAACCCAGCTGTGTTGGAGATTGAATTTTCTAAGGTATTTAGTCTTGTTGTGGCTTGCTGACACATGGGTAGTGTCATACCATGTGCGTCCAGTTTGTCTGTGGAGAAAATTTCAATTATTGGTTGCATTTCTTTTTTTTACCATTGTTTAATTGAATTTGAAACAGCTTGCAAGAGTTTGCATTAAGGCCATACAATTGACATTTTTGTGCGCTAATTGTTCCATAACATCAGCAGCACATGCGTTATCACCATAAAGTGCATGAATGTGCCGGTTTTTCAATATTGCTTGTGCTTCTTGAGATAGTACACCAAGTCTAATACTTTTTAAAATGTTGGCGTAAGTGAGGTCTGCAGATTGACCCATGTTTTCTGTTAATTCTCTGCATTGGAAATGTTGCCAAAGGTTGATATTTCCTATGCAGCCAACAGTTTTACGGCAGAGTTTGTGTCCTAAGGTTTTAAAAATAGGTTCACCTTTCACTGGTGTCAATTGTAGAAGAAAACGATAATGTGTTTTCCTGCAAAGAGTTCTTCGTAGTTTGTTTTAAGTACTTCTTGCAATCTGAGGTGAATCAAAGCCAACATTAGGTTGGAGACCATGGTCACTTCATCTATTAGTAACATTTTCATTTGTTTTAATACTCTGTGTAGTTCCATTGCTGCTTCTGCAGAAAGTTCGTAATAGTCTAATTTGTTTTGGTGTTCTACTGGAAGGAGTAGTAATCGTTGTAAAGTGACACCGCCTATGTTGTAGGCAGCTAAACCTGTGGGGGCAGTTACAACAGCTGACAGTTTGTTGTTTGTAAATTGTTGAAGGAACTTGTTGATGATTTTGATTAAGAATGTTTTTCCTGACCCAGCTTCACCACTGACGTACAGCAGTATAGGTTTGTAATTTTGGCAGGTACCTTCTTTATTTTCGTGTTGTATACAATGTGCAATTCCTTTTGTTATTTCTTCAAAAATGGTACGCAGATCTTTGTTAAGTTTTGATTGTAGTACAGTTAAGTCTTCTATATCTTCTTCATAGTGACACATGGTGTTTTCCACTTCTGTCATAGCTAATTCTGCCTCATTTGCTATTAGTGGCTGTCCTAGTGGTTCTTGACTTCCTGTTACAGACGGTTGACTACTGTCAAAAGTGTCCTTATCTAGTTGAGCCTGAAGTTCTTCTTCGTGTTGCTGTTCATTGTGCAACATTGTTTTGTACTGCGTAAAGTTCACATCGGTGATAGTGCTTTCATTTGCTTTGAAAACATCTTCATAGCAGTCATAGTTATCTAGTATCTCTTCGTATTTTCTCCATGGTTTAAAAAGTTGTAGCAGGGACATGTTATATAGTTCTTTCTGTTGAGGAGTTTTTAATGACAATTTGACATGATTAATTAAGCTTTGTTTGGTAAGTTTCACTAAGCCGCCTTCACAATCTGTCACTTTATATCTACCTTTGCTGTCATCGGGTTTTATATTATTTTTGTATGGGTAGTATGTGTCTAGTGAATTGTTTTTATAATGTCTTGGCTGTTGGGATCATTTTTGGCAATTATTTATATGTCCTCATATGATTTGAGAACTCCTTTTCTAGATTTAGCAGGACCAAGACTTAGCCATACTATATTTTCTGATTTTCCATACAAAGCAGTACCGGTTAAACGTTCTGCAGCTTCATAGGCACCACATTTTCTATGAGAGAGCATTTTTACGCCTAGGCTGTACAATTTCTGGGATAGTGTTTTGTCTAATGATAGGTCATTCCAGAGGTCTTGAAGCTCTGTTTTTTCTGCTTTTGTTAAGTAGGCTGTAACATATCGTGCAATTGCAGTGGAATTGTCTGCAATGTACTGCACATCTATGTTTGCATTCCATAAGAGGGCAATGAGTGCATTGTAATCATTGATATATTTTGATTCTTCTGTTCTTTTTATTTAAAAAAAAGTGTTCTTAGGTGATTTACCCTTAGCACTATGTCGAACTGAAGACATGAAGTTGTTCACTTCACCTGTTTCTGTAACTGGTCTAGGGAAACCAAAGCAGCATTTGGTGTAGTATTACCCTTTGCTTTTGTATTTGCGACGAGAATATTTGCCACATTTGTGTCTTTGAAATTGTACAATCTGTCCATGAAGGTCACTATGTGTCCTCTGTGAAGGGATTTCACAAGTGACATATTTGTGGATGAACTGCAAAACAGTGGCATCGCTGTCCTGACCAAATCTAGGTGCACCTTTGATCCATAAAAGCATGTGGATATGTGTTGCTCCTCTGGCTTGGTATTCTTTTCTCCAAAAGAAGTGTTGCACTTCTCCGAGGGGAGGAACAGTTTTATTACAAATAAAGTGTAGCATAGCAATGAAATTATGGTGGAAATATCTTTAAACATTAACAGGATCTAGGGAGCAAAGTTCTCCAGGTGTTAGTATATCTATGTTGGTTTTGTTGTTGTTTGATATGCGTAGGAAATCATGTAAATCTTCCCATGCATATTCTGCACAACTTAATGTAACAAACCAAGTGGGTGGTTCAAGGTTTCTGATCATACAACATACATCTCTGTGCCGTCGGACCCAGTATTCTTTCGTACCATGCATGTTTGCAAACAGATTTTTTATACTTGATTGTAAAACCTAATCTTTTTCTTACACTTTTTGTATTAATTGCGTAGCTGACATATTTTGAAAGTGAGTTCCAGATTTCAATATGTGTGCAACTCCATAACATAGGGTTGCTAGTTCACTTTCAAAGAGTAGGTGGAATACGTATTCCACATTTTGTCCAAATCTGTGATTTTCAGAATACATTCGTAATGAGCGGTATTCTGATGCTGTTATCTGAGTGGGTCTATCATCGTATCTTCCTCCTTTGCCAGTAGGAAATAGCAGTGGAAAAGCATGTGCTTCTATACTTTTTTTCCATATGTTCATTGGTGACTCTTTGGTTTGTCGCATTTGGTAAATTTCTAGTGCATCATCTATGCTCTCATTATAATATAATGGTCCAAAAGAGTGGATACTGCAGCAGGATCCAGAAGTTAAAATTGAGCAGTTTCTGATGACTCTTGAATTATTTCAGTTGTTTCCCTTAATCTTTCTTCAATATTTATTTCTTTGTAGTATTCATTATTGTCTTTCAGATACTGCAAGGCTTGTCTAACTTTATGTAAGTCCATGAGTAGTTGCCAATTTATTTTGTCTTTTGTTGGTACACCATTTACTAAGACAATTAAAGAATGCTCTATTGGACGTTGCACTCCTAGAGTGTGCACATTTTCTGTCAGATCTAATGGCAAATAAACTACTTTGCCACAAATGCCTTTCACCAATTTAAAGGGAGGTAATTTAGCTGTTTTTGGTTGAAGGCGTATTATTGCTTGAAATGGGTGAATTGTTTGAATTATGATGCTCTCATACAAATTGAGTTCTTGCAGCGGTTTTGGTAGTGGGAATAATTCCAAATTATTTGTGATAGCACGTGAATGAGTTTGGTTGTTAAGTTTTGTAGTGCAGTGATTGCAACATATTAGCGGTTCACTTATTTCGTATTTGTTTTCTGCTAAAAGGTAGAGAGCTAATTCAAACCATTTGGAATCTTCATTGTCTTCTATTTTGTATAGTACATCTATAGATTTTGTGTTCCTTTTGTAAAATGTTCGGCGGCAACACACACACACATGGTTTGATACTTCAGCGGATGTACTTTTAAATTTTAGTATTTCTTTTTTGTATGTGCGTAATAGAAGGTTGCTATGTGGCGAATTGTTGCTAGTCTGTTCTAAAACTAGTGCATTTTGTAAGTGACTTTCAAAATATTTTCTCTGGATACGGTCGATTTCTTCTTGTAGGTATTTGGGTGTACCATGCAGAAGAGTGTTATTTAAATTGGCTAAAGCTGGGCTTTTAGCATAGTACATTTTATACACTAGATTTCTTACATTTGAATTATGTGTTGATAACATTTTGATATCATGGAAAGTGCTTTTGCAAATAGGTCCTGAAATGCAGGCTAATGAATGTCCTTGTAGTCCTGTGTATTTGAGCACTGGACAGGTATACATATTTTGCAGCACTTTCATTTTGATTTTGTCTTTAACTTTCACATGCTGTTTGAGGAACTGGCATAAAGATTTGAAAGATTTGTTAGGAATGTTACACATTGACGTGCACGGCCATTTGTATACTGGACGATCTGGTTCAGTCTAATGGAGAGGTAATTCTGAGTTTTCTGGGGATACTTTTGTGAGCAGTGTTTCTTGTTCCATGATGGTATTATTGAGTTTTTCATATCCTTGTCCACTGCTAGGGATGGCAATTGTGTTTGTTTGATTTTGTTTGTATGCTTCTTCATTAAAATATGGTTTGTGGTCGTTGTGTGACTCCATTCACCTCCACAAATATTTAAGAAGTTATTTTTGCTGACATTCCGTTTATTGAGAAGTTTCTTTTGTAGTTTAGTACTTAGTTTTGTTAGTGGTTTCATCCTATTTAACACTAAAATAAATAACTTCCTTTTGAGAAGGATTGCACTGTCTACGAGAGCTTGTAGGATTAATTTTCTACGGTAGGTTTTAAGGATTGAGGAGGATTTCGCTCCTCTTCTTATTAGATTCTGAAGGACTCTGTGGCGGAACATTTTTGCTAAAATACTTTTTTTACTATGGGTTCTTGCTAGTATATCAGGATTTATAGGAGCATTGTTAGCAGAATTCTTTTAAAGCATTTTCTTTTTCGTGCCACATTTTGATAGAGGAGCCAAAGTTTCTGTAGTTGAAGCTTCCTTTGTTTCGCTAAATGACTGTATTAGCTGTTTTGTTTCAACGTTCTGTACAAACTCTGCTGGAGATGGATGCTTACTTTGGACACTTTTATTTTCATTTGCTCTATTTCTGCGTTCCTTTCTATGGACTTGCTTTTTGGTAGGCATTCTTTGGGGTCTGTTGAAAAAAAAGAAGGCATGGGTTGGTCTGTTTTACAATGTATGTGTGCTGTGTGCATGCGTGCATGAGTTTGATGGGGAAGATGTTTGTGGTGGTGTGTGAATGTGCATTGAGCGGTTACAATGAGTTGGGAAGGCTATTTTTCTGTTTTTATATTACTACACTGTGCTTCAGATGACAGAAGAAAGTGAGCTAGTGGTGAGGAGAAGCATCAATAGTAAACCTAATGGTATAAAATTAAAAAAGCTATTTATTTGTAGGACTAACATTGTAAGGCTTGTGTATGTTATTTGTGTTCCAGAAACACAGGGATTTGTGTGCCATTCTGCCTTTTATTCTTTGTTTAATAAATGGGGATTTGTGGGCAGAATGGTTTAGAAGTCAATGTTTTTTTGGTACGCAAATTATGTAAATAACCCACACAGTCTCTTTGAGGAACAGTAAGAATATAAAGGTAGTACTGTACTTACTTTTTTTTGTGGAATGACCAGGTTTCTTTGGATATGTTCTTTGCAGTGTAGATGCTGTTTATTTTCTGGAGAGTAGTCTTCACTGCAATTGTAAAAGGAAGAAGTTAGTAATTTTGTGTGTTTAAAGCAGTGATGTTAATGTACACGTTCATTTTGCAGCTTTCGTGGGAGTATTCTCGTTTGATATCTCAACACAGTGTATGTGTGCATTTCATTTCACTATGTGCAGCCCTTATTTGTTATTTGCAGTATGTTAGTTGAACCTGCTTTGCAAATTAGTACAATTTTCAGTTCATGAAATTCCCTTGTTTTTTTTAAGGTTTGTTGTCCATAGCAGAGAGATTTGGAAGTGATAGGTCATTATAGTAGATGGTAAAAATTTGAATACTTCCTTATTATAAGTAGGAATGCGAAAAATCAGGAGCACCTCAGAGGGAGATGTCACCACAGCAATCGGGAACGTTTATTTCACTCATACGATCGCATTGGAAGTAGCATTAATTTTGGTGGAAGACAGTAAAAAATTGTGACCATTTTTAATAGAAAATCGAATTTCGTGCATAAATTGGGAGGGTTGGTACGTATGCATAGGTTATGCGGGAGACAGTAAGAAGTAGTGCGATTTCTCAGTGAAAAATAAGAAGTCTTGCACTTAAAGTGGGAGCGTTGGTATGTATTGGTTATGCAGATTTAGTGGCATTAATTTGTTTAAATGGAATCATAAGAGTTGCACATGTTCTCTGAATAAAATATGCATACCTGTAGTTTGTACTCAGGCATGTGGGTATGCATGGAGCTGTAAGTTGAAATCTGTGACACTTTCACAGTAGTTTTTGAAGTAGGTGCTTTGCAATGATATGCGACTTGTATTCAGAGTGATCAACAGTACATTTGAAGTGCGGAACTCTGATGACAGAGTTAGATGTAGAGGTCTTCAATGTAATTGGTGGATGGTTAGTGACTGCTTAGCTGTGTCCAATGAGGGAATGGATTTGCGAGTGATGTGGAAAGGGTAGAAGGACTGGCTAAGAGTTACGTGCCGCACGGACACTACGCTTGTCCGCGGGTAGGGCATGCCAATAACAGGGTTCTACAGCAAATCCAGCATGGAAAGGGGATTGTAGGCCATTTACTCTAAAGAACAGTTTCATCTTGGTTGTGAACAACACAGAGAGGTATAATGTCCTGAGGACGCCTCCATTCTGTTGATTTACAGACAACTTGGACAGCTGGTGTGCTCTAAGAACAGTTCCATCTTGGTTGCGAATGGTACGGGTAGGTGTATTGTCCTTAGAACATCCATATTTTATTGATTACGGACAGGCCGAACAGGCACGCTGTCCGTGGACATTTTAACTCTTTTTAAAAAAGAAATTAGATCCAAACCATTCCACTAAAACTAATATAACATTTTTTTATTAAACACACATATATCAATCAAGAGAGAGAGGGGGAAGCCAACACTGAAACAAATATATGGGAATTAGGGTTTACCACAGGATGGTTGTGAGGGGATGAAGGAATGGAAGTTTCGTCAAAACGTTTATGTTGTTCTTGAGGGTTTGGGGATGGATCACTAGGAAATGGAGAAGGGGGACAGGTACAGGTGGGACAGTGATATCTGATTTTTCCTTTCACGTATTCCTCCACAAATTGCCTTAACCCATTAAAATTCTCTTTTAGCATGTCCACTTTGTCTTCTATCTGTTTCAGGCTGTCTTGCACTGTGTCCTTTGGTGGACTTTCTTCATTTTCTACCTGGTCTGTTAAAAATATATATATATATGTTAAGTGCCCACAAAGTACTGACTATTAATTTTCTTATGCAGAGCAGTGTGTACCATTATTATCGCTATCTTCCGACATTTCGCCATGCAGAAAATTCTCCTCCAGCCACTCCAAAGTACTGCACATTTCTGTGTCAAAACAACAGAAATACATTATTTGTTCTGCACCTCATACAAAAAGTATACACACATATAAGAAAAATGAAGTTCACTTACTACTTTCTTGTAATTTGTCTTTGTTGTGTCGTGTTCGTCTACTGTCGCTCCTAGCTACACAGTTTCTGTGAGGTAATTACGTTGGAGGCATATCTTTTTTTGTTATGATATAATCCATTTCATTCTACATGGTAATTGAATGCATGGGTAATGTGTGAGACGTGTAGGTTCGATTGGTTACTTATTACTACTTATAATGTGTTTATATGCTCTTTTTTTAAACTTGTGCATTTTTCATATAGCACAATAGAACAATTTCAGATACCCCCTGACTGTTTGGGTAGTGTTGATCTCGTGCGCGCCCGTCCGCAGACAGGCGCTCAGTCCGTGCCCTTCAAATATCATTAGCGAGGGGGTTCAGTATGTTCTATGTTACATGTATATAAAGTAAGGGAATTATAGTACATATCTCCCAAATTCACATGATGAAAGTGTATATTCAGTAAAAAAACTTTGTTAAAGGGATGTTATGATTAAGTTGCCCACTAAAAAACTATGAAATTCAGTAAAAAAAACTTTGTTAAAGGGACGTTATGGTTAAGTTACCCTACTAAAAACCTGTGAAATTCACAAAAAAAACTTTGTTAAAGGGACGTTATGGTTAAGTTGCCCTAATAAAAACCTGTGAAATTCAGTAAAAAAACAACACAGACGACATTACATGTCTAGCTCCTTTTTTTTGTTCACTGACATATGTAAGCTTGGTGGCTTTTTTCACTTTCATTCAGGAGTGTAAGAAGTTAAAAGTGCTATATTTGTTGTCCATACCCTTCTCATATGTTCTTACAATACCTTCCTTAGGTTACGGTTACATCATATCATACATATACATAGAAGAAGAAGGAATCCAGAAACACAAGAATCTTTTCTATGCATGAAGTGAATTAGTTCGGGTATGAACATTTTGTGTTAATACTGCAGTTTGTGGTGCATTCTTTACGTTCCCTGTATATGCTTTTTATTTGTATGCAGTATGCTCTCTATGTTTTTGTGAGTAATAGTGCAATTATGCAGTAAGGGAAGCATAGGTAGATGCTTATGTTTCACAGTATGCAAACATCTGTAATGGTAGCATTTAGCAATTTAGTATGCAACATGGGAAGATTTCAAATATTGCACCTCTGTAGCGCATGCTGTAGACAATGCCTACTTTTGTTCATGAGTTTGTTCATGTACTGAAAGAACTCAGTAATGCAATGGGTTTTTTTCAGCAATGCATTGCTTAATGAACTACGTGGCATATCTTAGTTCTTCAATCATCTCTGATTTTTTTCTGCCAATAATATAATGACAATCACTTGTGGAGGCACATGTGATGTCATCAGTGATGTCATCAATGACATTTGTGATGTCATCTTTTATTTCCTGGGTGTTAGTGTTAGCAGTGCACAGGGGTGGGGCGAGTTATGGTTGCTTAGCCTACCATAACTGGCGAATTTCAGGGGGTTTTCGGTTTTACTTCGAACAATAACATCCCGTTTATAAAGTTTTTTTAGTGATATATATATATATATCTATATATAGATAGATAGATATATATATGTATATGTATATATGTGTGTGTATTTAAATTAGTATGTATATGTGTATGAATGCATGCATGCATGTTGGTGTTTATGTTTGTGTCAATGCTGTGTTTGGTTTTATGTATGCATGCATGTGAGGAGTTGTGCAACTGGTGGATGAATGCATGGGTGAAAGTGTTTTATGTGAGTATGTGTTCAGTCCCAGCCCTAAATGTAGCCACCCTGGGGGCCACTTCATTAAGGGGTGGGTTCATGGCATCAGAGGTGCACCTAGGCTAAAATGTCAGGGGGGGGGCTAACACTTCAAATGTTGGGAGAGGCGCTAACTTCAGATGCTGTGAGGGGGGGCAAACTTACTTGTGTGGGGGCATCTAACGTCTTTCCACATTTGAATTAGACTATCCTGGTGAAGCTTTAATGTTACAAGCAGCTAACTCTCGCTTTCATTTCTGAAACGTCACACTTAAGGACTGCTGTGAGAATGAGATGTCTCATGTCACCACTTCCCCTCTAATCACTTCCCTGGCATGCAAGTGCTAACCCCACATCACGATTTCAATTACCTAAAAATGTATGCATATGGATGCAGGTGCTAACAGTGAAATGTTTTATGTTAGTAATTGCAGGGCCTTTGTTAACAGCTCAGCCCAGGCACCATTTAACGTTTGTGTCCTGTTCCGTCTGGCCACGGCTCTGTTGGTCAACCTGGCAGGGGCTGGATTAGAGTTTTGAAAGTGGATAGTCAGTGCGCTGTCGGTCTCCCCACTGAGGGATGGCATCTGAAGTTACAGTTTAAATGGCCCCCCAAGTAGTTGCCCCCATATTGACAGTCTTATGACACAGAAACCTAATGATAATCAGCAGCTTTTAACCACCTTGCAGCAATATTTTGACTCCATTTTTGATTTAAGCACTCCACAGGTGCCTTGGACTATTTTTCCAGTCAGTAAGGCCAGGGGTACCCCAAACATCAAAAAGAAATTGGCCCCCACAAGCCCTGACACATTTTCAGCCTGCCCTGCTCCCTTTAGCCCTCCCAATTCCCTGAGCCCAGCTAGGAAGCCAAATAGCTATTGCACCTTTACTTTGGCCACCTGTCGTACCTTTCACCCCAATTCAGAGGCTGTTTGCTTTCATAATGCTATGCTAATCTCTGGAGAGGTGGGCTATCTAAAAGCTGAGACCAGAATTAAGACTTTGGTTTTATCTAAGTGAGTCTGTTGATATCGCATGGATAGGTCTTTGTGTTCTGCATGTTTGAAACTGATGCCACTCCTCAATGATCTGCTCAATGGTGTTGCGCCACTGCACAGCATTCTTTTTGTTTGGGTTATTCGGTGTGCCACCAATAAGCCAAAACTATTGCTTTAACGAACAGACAGAGGTGAAAATAGACTTTTTTTCGGATGCATCCCTCCTACCGCAGTGAAAGAGGGTCCAGCGACGGGAGGATTAGGAGGGTGAAGGGCAGGTATTTTAGTCACCCCATGAACATTTGCCTCTTACCCTGAGGAGATTTATCATCAGCAAAGTTCAAAATCTGCACCCCTTTTAAACCTAAAAAATGCACATCAATATTTCCAGTATAGTGCAACATTGACAAGTGATTTCACAGGGCTGTCGCTCAGACCCTCAAGTAGTCTTGTGGGGATGTGTCTCACTTTGGAACCTAGCGACCACGATTCAAATCCCTGCCCAGCACAGTTTAAAGCACAAACACACCACAGCATTCTAAAATAAAAATATAGTGCACATAGATTTCCCAGATTGTGGAGCTGTATCTGAGATCTGGTGAGTAATTCTTTGCCAGATCCTGGATCTGGGAAGATCCGTTGCAATGACAGGATTGATTATAGATAGGAAGAAATGGCAAATGAGGAGGGACACAAAGCTTGTAGATGTTAGTTAGTTATTTGCCCACACATTGACTTCTCATGGCCATGCTAATCCCTATGGCAATTCTCACGCAGTTCCTGCCCTCCCCACCCAAAACACCTCCTCATTGGAACTCTGAACTAGCTTTAAACAAGCCTTGCCATCAAACTTTGCCCTCAATGTGCCTGCATGTGTTTTCTCAAAGGAGTCTTCTGAGAGTTAATGATTTAATTGCAGTTGTAAACACGGAACTGGTGTAATATAAATGTCTTGATCAGGTCTGCCTTCGGCCACTCGATTTAAAAGCACCCTGCATGACTTTAGCTGAAGTCCTGTTAAAAACAAGCATTGGTAAAGCCAACGGTTTTGGCATGTGTATAAGTATTAGGCATTTGCCAGGCACTGCTATTAGCTGCTCAGGTACTCAAATCATTTTGCACCTGGCACCATCAATGGCCATCTAATACCAATAAAGAAGTGCCTTTCCCATGCCTACATGAAAGCCCAAACTGTTAGCATTGCCAATGCCCTTTTTGCTTTACCCTTGATGCACAGGACTATGCATCAAGGTTAAAGCAAACATACTAATTGGCTAAATTGGCCCACATTGAATTTAGGCCAATCTAGCCAGTAATAACACTAATGGTGCACAGTCAGCCTGGATATACTTTCTGTGGCATGGCATTTTTACTGACTGGGAGTCCATACATGGTAATAATGGCACAAATTGATGCAGCCTGCATGGACATATATGAGAACAACGAGCAAGAATATATTTGTATACTAGCATATGTTGTGTTGAAAGGTGGCATGACATGTATTGGAAAATGTTTTTTTGCACGGTTTGTGATTTGCAACTATTGGGATTTTCCATGTGCTTCCATACAAAATCAATTGCAAACTTATGGATTTCTAATCAATTTTGCAAAGAAAGTGCTGTAAAATGCATACTTTTAACCCAATGTTGCAAACATTTTCTTGGGAGTGAGAACCCCCCTCAAGCAACCCTTGTTTGGTCTCCCTTACTATGCTCTGTTGATCCTGCATAATTGGCACAAACATTTAAGCCTCAAGTTCAGAAATGTACCAGCCTACACTGTACATCATTTGTCACTGTGTATGATGTGTGTTTTAAAGCGCACATAGAGACATAGAGGCAGGGTGCTCCTTAATGATATGATATTGCATTTATAACGCGCCTGTACACAAGTGTTTCTAGGCGCGACAAGGCAAGGAGAGGGAAACAAAAAAGGATGACAAAACACTGATCTTACTAGGCCTTGTGTCATACAGATTGTGCAACAGCAGGGAAGGGGGGAGGGGAGAAGTGCAGAGGTTGAGGTACAATGGAGAAGTGCAGGAACAAAGGAGAAACAAGACTGCAGCCTACGGGTGGCAAGTGCGGGTACTCAAAAGTGCAGCCAACTGGTGGAGAATAAGTGCACGAGAGGGGACTGTAGGGTTACAGATACAGACCACAATTGCAGGGAAGCCAAGAGGCAGTGCGTTATTGTAACTGGACAGGCAAGAGGGTAAACAGTGCATTGATCAGGCAGGTGATCAGCAAGGGAGAGGAAGAGAGAAGGCAGAAGCAAAGAGAAATGTCTTGAGTTGCTTTCGGAAACGGACATGGTTCTGCTCAAGTTTCAGAGACGCAGGGAAGCTGTTCCAGAGGGAGACCCCAGCCGAAGAAAGAGATATGCCCCCAAATCGTTGCTTGGAAAAGTGACTGACCCTCAGAGAGTTGGAGGTGGTGGAGTGGAGAGCTCATGCCATCCTATATATATTTATGCATATCATACAAAAGTTAGTCTGGCATAAACCTTTCTTCATTAGAGAAATCTAACTTTGCTGTAGTTGATTTGCTGTTGTAATAATAAACCATATTTGGGATCCTGCACACAAACTCAAGGAGAGATTTCTCGAGTCTCCTGTTTGCGTAGGTGCCGCCGCTGGCCCAGTGCAAAATATTGAAGGGGGCCTCACCAAATGTTTTGCCCCGGTCCTCAGCACATTTTGTGACAGCCCTGTGAGCATGTGTTTTTGTATCACTATTGTTACAGAAAACAGAATTGCTGACAAATGAATTAGATAAAGACTCACCTCCAGGAAGCAGCAGGTATAAAATGGCAGCCGCAAAGGTGAGTAACAGCGCCATTCTTTCAGAGGTTAGGTCTGCGCTGGCAGCAGCTGCAGCTCCTCAATATATAGAGAAGGGAAAGGGATGTGGTGGGGATTCAGGCAAATTCTCCTTGGTGACTCACGCGCGCCGCATGTTCTAGTAAAGTCTTCGAGCGCAGTTTCCTTCTGCGTCTGATGCACTGTGGCTTTCGCTACTGATGAATGTGGCTTCCGGCCTTTTTAAGTTCACATCATGAAAGGGAGCCACAGATAGGTTTCAGAGGCGCCTTCATGTGAATTGCGGATGCATTTCTTATACGCCATCACCGCATTGTGGTTTGGTGATGTCAAAGCTATGCTGAGAAATAATTCCTATCGTAAACCCTGAACCTTCGACGATTATGAGACCTCACGATCGGTAACTATTACAGAGAGACATGTTCAAGCATGACGTTACATTTTAGATATTGCATGGAATTGATTGACTCCCTTTATGCATCTCTCTGAAGTAGCATCAGTCAGTCCGATGTGTCTATGCGTTTTGTGGCAGAGTGAGTTGAAGGCTGCTTCCAGGGCGCAATCCCCATCTTTCACACTGTTGGTGACTAATTAGTGCACCTCATATGGAATAGGTGCACAATGTTGCTCAAAAAGCTTGTAAAAACTTGGTTGTTCAACAAATACGATTAATACCTGAACTAATTGCCAACACGACTAATGAGCATATGAAATGTACGTCTTCTGCTTATTGTACCAAATGCTGTGATACCCATGGGTCTGGGTGTTACCAAAATGTTATAAATAAATAAACAGTGCATTATTGATGATGGAGGGATTGAGAACTTGGAGGAAAGGCAGACCCCTGCGCTATGTTTGGTCTAGTCGAAGGATAGGTTAAATCAACATATGAAAATACCAATAATACCAATACACATATGATCCTTTTTATCAATATGTACCCAAGTCCCTGCTACATAAAAAGAGTATGTAAAGATTGCAGAATTCCAAAAACATAATTATGAACAGGATCAACCTCATTGCTCTATGGCAATGAGGTCCATGAACTCTTAGGTGCCGATTCATGGAATCCGATGCAGAAATGGTGCAAAAGCTGCGCACTGAGAAGGACCCTGCGCGAACCATGGCGCAGAAAAAATATTGCGCACCACGCGTATTCATGGATTACAAGACGCATTACTAGCCGTTGCGAAAGTCACAACAAGCTGCGTGGGGAACACCGACAACACGCACCCAGGCGCACCAAAAAGCAAGCAAAATCCCAAAGCAGGGGCAACCTTCTGCCTCCACCCCTGACCCACCATCCAGTAACCCTGCAAAATCATGTGCCTCACCTCGCAAGCCCAGGCTGCACCCCAGCTACTCTGCGCAATAATCCACGTAATTAACGGCTGCACCCCAGCATTTCTGCGCGAGGACCCACGTAATTGACGGCTGCACCCCAGCTATACTGTGCGAGGACCGACGTAATTAACGGCTGCATCCCAGCTACTCTGCACGAGGATCCACGTAAGTAACGGTTGCACCCCAGCTACTCTGCACGAGGACCCACGTAATTAACAGCTGCACCCCAACTACTCAGCGCAAGGACCCAGGTAATTAACGGCTGCACCCCAGCTTCTCTGCACCAAGGAATGTCTGTACCCCTGCAAACCATCCCCCCTACTCCCACCGCCCACAAAGTGCCAGCCCACACCCTAACTGCACAACAAGCAGGCCCCAGACCACCCCCAGGCATCCCCCTCAAGTACTGACACCGCCCCCAGCCCCCTCATCTCTGACTCCACCCACAGGCAGCCCCCTCAAGTACTGACACCGCCCGCCAGCCCCCTCATCTCCAACACCACCCCCAGGCAGCCCCATCAAGTACTGACACCACTCCCCAGCCCCCTCCCCACTGACACCATCCTCAGGCAGCCCCCTCAAGTACTGACACCACCCCAAGCCTCTGCACCTCTGACATCACCCGCAGGCAGCCCCCTCAATTACTGAAACCACCCGCAGGTAGCCCTCTCAAGTACAGACACCACCGCCAGGCATCCCCCTCAAGTACTGACACCCTCCCAGCCCCTTCACCTCTAACACCACCCACAGGCAGCCCCCTCAAGTAATGACACCACCCCAGGCAGCCCCCTCAAGTACAGACACCATCCCCAGGCAGTCCCCTCAAGTACTGACACCACCCCCAGGCAGCCCCCTCATCTCCGTCACAATCCACAGGCAGCCCCCTCAAGTACAGACACCACCCCGCAGCCCCCTCGCCTCTGACACCACCCACAGGCATCCCCCTCAAGTCCTAACACTACCCCCCAACCCTCACCTCTGACACCATCCACGGGCAGCCCCCCAAGTACTGACACCACCCACAGGCAGCCCCTCAAGTACTGACACCACCCTCCAGTCCCCTCATCTCAGTCACCACCCACAGGCAGCCCCCTCAGGTACTGACACCACCCCCGATCCCCCTCATCTCTGTCACCACCCACAGGCAGCCCCCTCAAGTACTAACACCACCCCCAACCCCTCACCTCTGACACCACCCACAGGTAGCCCCCTCAAGTACTGAAACCACCCCGGGCCCCTGACCTCTAACACCACCCCCAGGCAGCCCCCTCAAGTTCAGACACTACCTCCAGGCAGCCCCTCAAGTACTAACACCACCCCCAGCCCTCTCACCTCTGACACCACCCACAGGCAGCCCCCTCAAGTACTGACACCACCCCCCATCCTCCTCATCTCTGTCACCACCCACAGGCAGCCCCCTCAAGTACTGACACCACCCCCAACCCCTCACCTCTGACACCACCAACAGGCAGCCCCCTCAAGTACTGACACCACCCCCAAACCCCTCATCTCAGACACCATCCCAGGCAGCCCCCTCAAGTACTGACACCACCCTCCAGCCCCTCAGAAACGGAGCCTGGCACTCCCCCATTCCCCCTACCAGTACAAAATGCAATGACAACATGCTACAACTTGAACTTGACTGCCCTGCCACCAGCATCAAACACACTGGCCACATATCCATCCATATACTCACAACCTGTGGGTACTGACGCTGATCCATGTTGGATGCACATCACAGAAGTCTGTGGCACATCACAACCAGTGGCACAGCAACAGGACCGCTGAATACAGCAGCAGCTCCGCCGTGGAAACACCATGCACAAGTAACACTGCAAAACAACACCATGCAATGTGAAGCACCACATCGGCTGGTGTACAGCATGACACAAAAGCCCACACAGTATGGAGAGTGTTGTGTGTTGCTGGTAGTCCATTCATCGTAAGGCAACCCCTCATGCATGACTGATGAGTGCATGCCACATCTCCACAGTCATGCCCACGACCCACCTGACAGTCACATAATAAAGGCATAGCAAAATGAATGCAAACCATATGCTGTCCATGAACAAAGAGGCAAACGTGTGTGCAACAACGGAAAACTATTACTAGCATGCACACAAAATGAAACGTGGATTTGATATGATATAAAATGGCATTTATAACACGCCTATACAAAAGTGTTTCAAGGTGCGACGAGGCAAGGGAGGGGAAACAGAGGGAAGACAAGAGACAGCGATCTTACTAGGCCAGGTGTCATTGAGATCGCGCAAGTGCAGAGGAGGGCGGGAAGGGTAAAAGTGCGAAGGGAAAGGGGAGGGGATAGTTCGGTATATAGGATAACAGTAAGATAATAAATAAATAAAGACAGTAATTAAAAGTGCTGCCAGCAGGTGGCAACTGCAAGGGTAAGTTCAGACAACAGGGGTCAAGTGTTAGTTGGGGCTGTAGCGATACAGAACAGTCCACGTTTGCAAAGGTTGCCAGGGGGGCAGTGCAAGTGTGCAACTGGGGGAGGGGACCTGAGCCCAATGTCAGGGGGTATCCAGGTAACCAGTGCAGTTTCAGATTCAGCCAGCAGATCAGCAGGGGAGAGAAGGAGAGAAAGCAGAAGCAAAGAGGAAGGTCTTGAGGTGCTTCTGGAACCGGAGATGGTTCTCCTCAAGTTTCAGAGAAGCCAGGAGGATGTTCCAGAGGGGGCCCCCAGCAGTGGGAAGAGATCTACTACCAACTAGCTTCTTGGAGAAGTGACTGACCCTGGGGGAGTTGGAGGTGGATGAGCAAAGAGCTTGAGAGGGAAGATATTTAGGAAGAGCGAGTTGAAGGTATTGAGGTCACAGACCCCAGAAGGCCTTGTGGACAATGCAGAGGGTTTTGAACTTAATCCTTGCTGCCACCGGGAGCCAGTGCAGAGATTTCATTCCTGGAGAGTTACGATCCCTGGGCTTGAGGCCAAGGATAAGTCTTGCAGTTCTGTTTTGGTTGAGTTGCAGAGGGCGGAGAGTAGAGGAAGGCAGATTAGAAATAGGTCGTTTCAGTAGTCAAGCCTAGAGAGAACCAGAGCTCTGGAGACAGTGGGCTTCTGTGGGAAGGAAAGGAAAGGAGGAGTAACTCGGAGGAGGTGCAGCTGGTAGTGTGAGTGTGACTTCTTAGAGACGTCAAAGATGTGCGGAGAGAAGGAAAGTGGGAGTCAAAGATGACCCCAAGGTTTTTAGCCTCACAGGCGGGAACAGGAGGAGGGCCAAGGGAGGCTGGCCAGAGAGTATTAGGAAAGGAAGGAGCAGGCATGCCGATAAGGAGAATCTCGGTCTTACTGGCATTAAGGCAGCGATCATTGGCAGCACACCACTCCTGGAATGCAGACAGTCAAAGATCAGAGAAGGAGAAGAAGTGGTGGAAGGGAGCCTGAACATGAGTTAAGTGTCATCCGTTTAGCACTGGAAGCTGGGGCAGCGAGCACAATGCGGTGGGCAAGAAGTGCCAGGTATTGGTTGAACAGCCAGGGAGAGAGGTTATACCCCTGGGGAACACCACAGGTAGAGATAGTGGAGAGGAAGGACCCTAGATGTACCTTGGAGGGTTGATCGGAGAGGAAAGAGGGCAGCCAGGCTAGGGCCTGATCAGTGATGCCCAGGTTCTCACAGAGACGGTTGAACAGGATGGCATGTTTGATCATGTCAAAGGCAGAGGAAAGATCAAGTAAGATGAGGACACAGGGGGTGTTGAGTCGAGGTTGAAGAGCAGGTCTTCACGGATGTTCAGGAGAGCAGTTTCCATGCTTCTGGCAGCTCTGAAGCCAGACTGATGGTCATGGAGACAACCAACAGATTCAGTGTGAAGATTAAGCTGGGAAATGGCCAGCTTTTCCAGGAATTGACCCAGGAAAGGAGTGATGGAGATCGAACGATAGTTAGCCGGGCAGGAAGGGTCGTCAGCAGGTTTCTTAAGAAGAGGATGTACAAGGGAGTGCTTCAGGGGGAGGGGAAGACTCCAGTGTTGAAGGAGTAGTTGCAGAAGTTAGACAGAGCAGGAGCCAGGGTGTCAATGTGGTCCTTGATGGTTTTGGAGGAACAGGGGTGAACCTGTTTTGACGAGACTTTCATAGATCGGACTTGTCTGGAAACCTCGTCTGAGGCGAACAGGGGAAAGGTAAAGAAGGAGGGAGGAGAGGTGGCTGCAGAAGGGCCCGAGGAAGAGCAGGGGGCAGGAGGAGCAGGGGGAGAGGAAGAGAGAGAGGACAGGATGTCCTGAGTTTTAGAGATGAAATGAGAATCCAGGGCCATGCACAGGGCCTGGGAGGGGACAGGAGAGGTAGAGACTGCAGCAGGATTGGCCAGCTCCTTGCAGATTTTAAAGTGTTCAGCCGAATTGTTAGATGCCGCAGAGACACCGGCTTGGATGTGGGCTCTTTTCTTGATGCAGAGAGAGAGCAGATATTGCCTTTGTCAGAGGATGGACTGGTAGCACGCCATTTCCTCTCAGCCACCCTGCACATGCGCTTGAGGGTGACGAAGTCTGAGTCGTACCAGGGGTTACACTTGGCTTTGGGCTTCAAGCAGATCCTCGTGACAGGGGCAAGAACATCGAGAGTGTCAGATATAGCATAGTGGAGCATGGAGAGGGCTGTGTCAGGGTGTGAGTCAGTCAAGGGGGCAGGAGAAGGTGAGAAAGTGGTGGCAAAGGCCCCAACTGATACACATTTCATGGGTCGGTTAACCGTGAAGGTAGGTGGCAGTGCTGGAGTTGGCTTTGCTTGAGGGGTAGAGAGGGTAAAATGGGAGGAAAGGAGAAAGTGATCACTCCAGGAGAGAGTCGTGGTGAGAGGGATCGAAAGGGGGAGGTTGTTAGGCAGAATCAGATGCAGTACCCTTTGGAAACACTACACACATTTAAGACTACAAGTGTAAGTACAATTTCACCTTTAGTACAAGCCTGTACTATACAGTAATGTGGTAGCAGTGGCTGCGCAGCCAGACTTATCTCAAGAGTAAAGTGAGCAGTACAAGAGGTTACACAAAGGGCTAGCAATCACAGTGGTTCAAACAAACACTTACTCAAGATATCTTGGTAAAAGTATATACATTTATTTACACAGTCAGTTGGAAAACATTCCACTAGTAAGAGCAGCTCAATATCACAATCTAATATACTACAATACACAACCAATCAGTTTCTGAACAAGTTCAGCTCCCTTGAAGTGGGAGCATAATGACACTTCAGTTACTTTAAAAAGGGGTAAAAAGACAATGTTAAAAGAATTAAAGCACACATACTTTCAGAGGTAGGGCAAATAGTTTCAGTACACTACAACCAGTAATTCAATTCAATAGAGCTGGGCCAAAGTCAATGGTTCAGAGTCTTGGATAGGATAGCACAGTTCTGGTAGTAAAAGGTTAAGTTTTTGCCACGGTTTTTAGAAGTAGTTGGTCAGACGAAAAGTTATATGTCGGTTTAGGGAAGGACAAGCCTTCGAAGTTGGGAAAGTGCCACAAACTTTCACCGCGGCAGAAAGGATTTCTTGACTGCACTTGAACAGTACCTTTTAAATGAAGAAGAGCTGTAGCTGAGGCAGTTGTTCCTGGCAGTTCCTGCACATCTCGCTGTTCCTGAGCTTCAGTCGTGGGGACAAGAAGGAGGATGTCGTGAGGTTCCTGCACTGCCCAGGGAAGAGGCCACAAGCTTGGAAAAATGTTCGGTTTAAGGTGTGAGTGCCTTAAAGACCACAGACTTGGATCCTTCCCACTGGCTATCTGGCTTTCAACTGCACTCTGAAGAAAATTCGACCAGTATAGAGACGGTGTCCAGGTGACTTGCGAGTTGGTTGTTCCCACCAAACTCAAGGGAAGACGTTAAACTTGAAGGGCTTCTCTGTCGATGGAGTTTCAAGCAATTCGGACCTGCAGCAGGGCTTCACCGGTGGACCAGGAGTTGCAGCAGTCATCTTCCTTAAGCTCGTCTTCGGTTCTTTCGTTCCAGTGGTCGACTCTGCTTTCCAAGTCCCAGAGGCCTGCTTTTAAACAGTTTTCCCCCATTCATTCCAGCCTAGCTGTCACTCACCCAGCAGGGTGGCTGTCCTTGCCGGACAGCCAGCCGGCCAATCATGCCAGAGTGCATTCTGTTCTCCTAGGAGACTAAGCACAGGGAGTTTCCGGCACCTCCCTCACATCCTGTCCACCCCAGACACTCAGACGCCAGAGGAGGGCTTCAGCGCTGAAGCCCGCCAAAAGCCAACAAACAAATGGACCAAACCTGGTTTGGCGCACAGAGACAAACACTAGAAGGACCTTTCCTTAAAGAAATGGCGAAAAAAGTTGTCCAGAGTCCGTTTTACAGATAGGTCTTGGGTGCCATAATGAAAAACATGGCTGACTCGAATTTTAGCTACCAGTGTTTGCGGTCGGGAAAAATCATGGTAGTCTGTTCTAAACCACTGCACCAGCCATTTCAAGAGGGAAAGGGTAACATTTGACTGTTACATGAGTGTTTAGACTCAGGGGATGCTAGGAAACCCCCCCAGCACTCTATAGGAAGATAGTGTGTTCTGGGTCTGTAAATTTAAAAAGACTAGTAAAGTCAATTTAACTTTACATGCTTTGGGAGACAGTAGTCAGTCCCAGAGAAGGTATTTAAACCTTGGGAAGTCTGAAAGACATCTCTGTGCCACTGCACTGAAGGTGCTGTGCGACACACAAGAACAATATGATGCCTATGGAATTGTTTTAAAACTCCATAGCCAAAGAACACAAAAGTAAAACACACATCAAAATACATGAAAGAGTGGGAAAAAAGGCTCACACTCTTTCCAGGTGAAAATTAAAATCCTAGAAATCCAGCAAAGTTGCTGGGGGTCTCTAAAGGTAAGGGAAATTAGCACATTCTTGAGAATTCTCCCTAACACTTGTCCCCCCTCAGACTAAGGGACAGAAGGATTTAATCCACTCCTGGATGAATCTCCTTAATCTAGTCGGTCAAACATCCTGGAGAGACCATCAGCATTTTGGTGGTGACATCCAGACCTGTGTTCAATGGCAAAATCAAACCCTTGCAGGCTGATTGACCATCTCAATAGTTTAGGATGTTTCCCTTTCATTTGCAACAACCACCTCAAGGGTTGGTGGTCAGTCTGAATCACAAATGTAGATCCATACAAGTATGGTTTAAACTTCTTCAGTGACCACACAATAGCAAAACATTCTCTTTCAATGGTTGCCCACCTTGTCTCAGGTTCCTTCAGTTTCCTGCTGATGAAGCAAATGGGTGCTTCCTACCTTTCTCATCCAGCTGACTCAGAACTGCACCTATACCTGTATTGGAAACATCTGTCTGCACAATGAAGGTTTGGTTATAGTCAGGAGCTCTTAGGACTGGAGCGTGACAAAGGGCTGTCTTAAGTCCTTCAAATGCTTGAGTGCCTCCTCATTCCAGCTGACCTTTTTAGGGAATTTGGGAGAGGAGATCACATTCAAGAGAGAAGCTATGGTCTCATAGTTCTCTATGAAGTTCATATAGTAACCAGTGAGGCCTACAAAGGCTCTCACCTGGGTTTGAGTAGTAGGGGTGGCCCAGTTTTGTACAGCTTGTACTTTGCTAGGCAATGGCCTGATTTCACCTCCTCCTACCTCATGTCCAAGGTAGACCACTTTACTCTGACCAATTTGCCACTTACTCACCTTTATGGTCAGATGGGCATACTCAAGAGCCTTCAAAACATATCCTAAGTGATCAACATGTTCTTTCCAAGTAGGGCTGAACACAGCAATGTCATCCAAGTATGCCATGCATAATTCCTCCATCCCATTCAGAACCTGGTTAACCATCCTGTGGAATGTTGCAGGTGTGTTCTTTAGTCCAAAAAGCATTACCTTAAACGGGTAGAGGCCTGCTGGGATTGAGAATGCAGTTTTCTCCTTGGCATGGTCTGTCAGTGCTATTTGCCAATAGCCTGAAGTGAGATCAAATGTACTGAGGTACTTGGCTGAACAAGGTTTATCCACCAGTTCATCTGCCCTTGGTAAAGGATGGGCATCTGTCTTAGTGACTGCAATAAGAGCTCTGTAGTCCACACAGAATCTCAACTCCTTGGATCCTGCCTTTGGCACTAGTACAACTGGACTAAACCATGGACTTGTAGTTGGCTCTATTACCCCGAGATCAAGCATCTTGTTGACCTCTTCCTTCATGTAGGTTCTTACATGATCTGACATCCTGTAACCTCTGCGTTTAACAGTTAAATAGTCACCAGGCAGAATATCATGCTTGCCCCAATGGGTCAAGCCTGGTGATAGTGGAAACAGGGAGGCAAACTGATTTAACAGAAACTTGCACTCCTCCTGTTGTTCAGGTGTCAAATTAGAAGAGAGATTGACTCATTCTATCTTCTCATCTAAAGGCTGTCCTCTGAGTAGGTCAGGTAGAGGTTCACTCTCCTCCTCCCCTTGAGCTGAAGCTAGAAGCAAAGCTCATACTTCTGGTCTTGAGACATAAGCTTTTAGACGGTTGGTGTGAAAGACTCTGGGAGCCTCCTTAGGATTCACTAAGTCCACCAGATAGTTGACCTCTACAAGTTTGCCCACATCCTTGAAGGGTCCTATCTGCATTTCCTGTAAGGCCCTCTGCCTTGTAGGAACCATAACTAGAACTTGCTGGTCTTGAGAAAACTCAACCATGTTGACCTTCTGGTCATGCCAATGCTTCACCAGAGCTTGACCTGCTTTCAAGTTATCTGATGCTTCTGCCATCATGTGTGACATTCTCCTCTGAAGACCTATCACATAGTCAGTGGCTCTCACTGGCTTGGGGGAAGGAACACTCTCAAATCCCTCCTTATTCAGGGCCAAGGGACCTCAAACTGGATGGCCACAGAGAAGCTAAAAGGGACTAAATCCAACTCCCTCCTGAGGGACTTCTCTATAAGCAAACCGAAGGCATGGCAGTAGAAGGTCCCACTTTCTTCTAACGGGTTCTTCTAAAGCACCTATCATGCTCTTCATTGTATGGTTAAACCTCTCTACCAATCCATTTGTCTGTGGATGGTAGGCAGTTGAGAACTTGTAAATTACTCAACAGTTTTTCCACATGGCCTGCATGTAGTGGGACATAAAATTTGATCCCCTGTCAGAGATAACTTCCTTAGGAAAACCTACCCGGGTAAATATACCAAGTAGGACCTTAGCCACAGCCTGAGCCGTAACAGTCCTCATAGGTATGGCTTCGGGATACCTAGTGGCATGGTCTACTACAACCAGGATAAACCTGTTTCCTGAAGAGGTTGGAGGATCTAAGGGACCAACAATGTCGATTCCACCCCCTCAAAAGGGACTCCCACCACTGGGAGAGGCACCAAGGGTGCCACATTCTTGGCCCCACACTTTCCAGATGTCTGACAAGTGTGACAGCTCCTACATAATTTATCTACATCAGACCCCAACTTAGGCCAGTAGAAATACAGAGAGAGACTTTCTTTGGTTTTCTTGTAACTCAAGTGACCAGCCAAAGGTATCTCATGGGCTAACTGTAGGAACTGGAGGCTGCTTTCTAGGGGCACTGCAAGTCTTCTGTAGTGCCCTGGGATAGACTCAGTTGGTTCACTGTAGAAGAGGCCATCTTCCTAGTACAACATTTGATTCCCGGGCCCTTGCCCATCCAGCTGGTAAGCTGCCTGTTGGCGAAGACCTTCAAGAGTAGGACACTCTCTTTGACCTCTGCTGAAGTCTGCCCTACAGGGTCCACCTTCTGCCAGTAAAGACTGCAGCTCAGGATGGTCTGCAGGATCCAGATCTCCAACAGGGGCAAGGTCCTCTTCCAGCTCTGATTCCTCAGCAGCTGATTCAACCACACTAGGTTGTTCCTCACACTCAGTCTCTGCTGGTGGAGGAGTCACAGGTGTGACTTTGGACAGTCCTCTCGGGGATGTCCTTGTTGGTTGCACAGAAGTGCTGGCTGGTTTTTTCCTTGAGGCTTTAGGTTTCCCTTTTTCCTCTTTCTTCTTAAAAAAAATGGAGTCAGTAGGTCCTACGGACTGGGGGTTATAGTTTTCCTCTATAAGTTCCCCTGGAGAGCCCCTTAAGGTACTCTCTCTGGTCTTCCTAGTCTGCTCCTGTTTCCTTTTACTTGGAGGCCTGGGGGTGCTTGATACAACTCCAAGAGTTTTTAAGTCATTCCCCAACAGGACCCTCCCAGGTACTTCACTCTGCACACTTACAGGTTTCTTGACAGTCATGTCATTGCACTAGATGAGACCTGGGAACTGTGAAAGCGCATTTGGACAGGGCCTCCAACAAGCTTAGTGAGATATTTTGGTGCCGTAGCAACATCCTCTACCTTGATAAAAGATTCATCAACTACAGTAATGCTAGCCCCAGTGTCTCTGATGGCAGGGGTCTCCTGAACACTGTCTTTGTAATACTCTTTAGTATTGTCTGGAATGGAATTGTAGACATCTAAGTTCTACTGTTCCCACAGACCCAGGGACACTAAAGAAACACTGGCCAGAGACTTGTATGGGTTCCTCAGCCAGTAAGTGAAAGTTTCCACTTGCCACTGGTACTTCTTCGTCTGGGGAGAAGGCAAGGCTAAGGAGATAGTGTGGATCCCTTAAGGTTTACCCTTACATCTGGGATCCCCTTTCACATGGTCAGTTGACCCACAAGCATAACATTTTCCAAATGTCTTTATGAATGGGGCTTTGGTCTGACCTCCTGCTGGTTTAGCACCAGGAGGTACACAAGCCTAATTCGGTTTCCCTTGTGGCTTTCCCTTGTTATGTTTGGGGCCCTCTTTTGAAATGGAGGTATTAAAATTTTCTTTGTTATCTTTCTTGTGCTGTTTTCCCTCATCCTTTTTCTGAGTTGCCCCAGAATCCTTGTGAGTAGCCCTGTTGGCAACCCACAAGTCAGCAGCCCTTGATATCTTCGTTGGATCAATTCCCTTAGAGTCAGCCAAGTACTGTCTCATCTCAGGAGAGCAGGCATCATAGATAGATTCCAACATAAACAGATTTCTCATACCTTCATAAGTGTTAACTCTGTAACCCTTAACCCAACCATCTACGTTTTTCAAACATTCACACACCCAGGTAGTCCAAGGGGTACCATCATGCTTTTTGAGGGTTCTAAACCTCTTACGATATTGGGAAGGGGTCTTCCCAAACCTAGCTATCAAAGCTAGTTTCACACTTTCATACTCCATTCTATCTACTTCTCCCATTTCCATTACAACATAAGATGCAACTGGGGGTAGCCTAGAAAAAAGCCAAGGAGTCAACTGATTCCCTGTAATGTTCTGAACCCCATGGTTATATTCAAAAGTTTCCAGCCAATCCAAAATATCATGCTTAACCTCATACATACTTAATGCATCTTTGGGCATGCAAGGCCTCTTAGGACTGAAGGACCTAGAAGACTCTGGGAGAGAACCATTCTCAAGAGACAACCTTTTCATTTCAAGTGCATGATTCAACTCCATTTCTCTGAGCTTAAGTTCTTGATGCTTACTTTCAGTTCAGGCACGGATTCTTTTGAATTCCAACTCAAGTCTCATTCTTTCAAGAGAGACAAATTCAGGACGTAGTGTTGGACCTGATGGGGTCCCTGTGGCCAAAGGTTGAGGCCTATGAGCAGGTAGATGCAAAACAGGGCCTACATTTTGAGACTCCTCTGCCTCATCTAACTCATTAATAACATTTGTGTTGCACTCTGAAACATTATCATCCTCATCATAATTTTCCACATTTGCTGCAGGGTAGGTATTTCAGACCCACTCCTCAGACTTTGATATTCTAACAACTTTTCTATCAATTCAACCGTTTTGCCTTTTACAGTGAGGATACTAGCTTTACACATTTGTCTCAATTGATGCACTGTTAAAGTGACTAGGGTCTCCTGTATGTAGCTATCCATATCAGGCATGATAAAACAATTGCTTCTCTAGTGGTGCTTAGCCTTGTGAGGGTTATTTGAACAAAGGTAAGAGCAGCACTCTCAATGTAACAACTATACTTTATCCTCACCACTGTACACCAGTGTTAGGCAGAATCACATGCAATACCCTTTGGGAACACTACACACAATGAACACTACAAGTGTAAGTAAAATTTCACCTTTGGTATACGCCTGTACTACACAGTAATGTGGTAGCAGTGGCTGAGCAGCCAGACTTATCTCAAGAGTAAAGTGAGCAGTACAAGAGGTTACACAAAGGGCTAGTAATCACAGTGGTTCAAACAAACACTTACTCATGGTTTCTTGGTAAAAGAATATAAATGTATTTACACAGTCAGTTGGAAAACATTCCACTAGTAAGAGCAGCTCAATATCACAATATAATATACTACAATACACAACCAATCAATTTCTGAACAAGTTCAGCTCCCCTGAAGTGGGAGCAAAATGGCATTTCAATTACTTTAAAAAGGGGTACAAAGACAAGGTTAAAATAATTAAAGCACAAATACTTTCAGAGGTAGGGCAAATAGTTTCAGTGCACTACAACCAGCAATTCAATTCAAAAGGCCTGGGCCAAAGTCAATGGTTCAGTGTCTTGGATAGGATAACACAGTTCTGGTAGTAAGCGGCTAAGTCTTTGCCACAGTGTTTAGAAGTAGCTGGTCAGACGAAATGTATATGTTGGTTTAGGGAAGGACAAGCCTTCAAAGTAGGGAAAATTTCACAAACTTTCACCGCGGCAGAAATGATTTCTTGACCGCACTTGCACAATACCTTTTAAATGAACAAGAGCTGTAACTGAGGCATTTGTTCCTGGCAGTTCCTGCAAATCTCACTGTCCCTGAGCTTCAGTCATGTAGATAAGAAGGAGGACATCGGGAGGGTCCTGCACTGCCCATGGAAGAGGCCACAAGCTTGGCAATACGTTGGTTTAAGGTGTGAGTGCCTTAAAGACCACAAACTGGTATCCTTCTCACTGGCTATTCGGTTTTCAACAGCATTCTGAAGAAAATTCGACCAGTATAGAGACGGTGTCCAGGTGACCGAAAGAGACAACCTTGAAGGATGTCTCTTTCGATGGAGTTTCAGGTAATTCGGACCTGAAGCAGGGCTTCACAGGTGGACCATGAGTTGCAGCAGTCGTCTTCCTTCAGCTCGTCTTCGGTTCTTTCGTTCCAGTGGTCGACTCTGCTTTCCAAGTCCCAGAGGCCTGCTTTTAAACAGTTTTAAACATCCAGCCAATCACTCCAGAGTGCATTCAGGTCTCCTAGGAGACTAAGCACAGGGAGTTTCGGGCACCTCCCTCACATCCTGTCCACTCCAGACACTCAGGCGCCAGAGGAGGGCTTCAGCGCTGAAGCCCGCCAAAGGCCAATGAACAAAGGGACCAAACCTGGTTTGGCGTGCAGAGACAAATACTAGAAGGACCTTTCCTTAAAGAAACGGCGAAAAAAGTTGACCAAAGTCTGTTTTTACAGATAGGTCTTGGGTGCCATATTGAAAAACATGGCTGACTCGATGTTTAGCTACCGGTGTTTGCGGTCGGTAAAAATCATGGTAGTTTGTTCTAAACCACTGCACCAGCCATTTCAAGCGGGAAAGGGTAACATTTGACTGTTACATGAGTGTTTAGACTCAGGGGATGGTAAGCAACCCCTCCAGCACTCTATAGGAAGATAGTGTGTGCTGGGTCTGTACATTTATAAAGACTAATAAAGTCAATTTAACTTTACATGCTCTGGGAGACAGTAGTCCGTCCCAGAGAAGGTATTTAAACCTTGGGAAGTCTTCAAGACATCCCTGTGCCACTGCACTGAAGGTGCTGTGTGACACACAAGAAAAAGATGATGCCTATGGAGTTGTTTTAAAACTCCATATCCAAAGAACACAAAAGGAAAACAAATATCAAAATACATGAAAGAGTGGGGAAAAAAGGCTCACACTCTTTCCAGGTGAAAATTAAAATCCTAGAAATCCAGCAAAGTTTCTGGGGGTCTCAAAAGGTAAGGGAAATTAGCACATTCTTGAGAATTCTCCCTAACAGAGGTCAGAGGAGATCAGTACATCAAGAGTGTGCCCTGGCGAGAGAGTCGGGCCAGAGGGGAGAATAGAGAGTGAGAGTCACAGAGGTGGTGAAAGGGTCAGTGGAAGGACAGGAAGTATCCAGGTGAATGTTGAAGTCTCCAAGAAGGAGGAGTTGAGTGGTTGAGACCAGGAGGGAAGAGGAGAGGTCCGCCCACTCAGAGAGGAAGGCTAAGATCTGACTAGGTGGCCGATCGTTGGTAGCACAGTAAGTGAATGGCCGGGAGAGAGAGAGAGCCTGCAGACGAGGCATTCGAAAGAGGAGTTGGCCTGCGTAAGAATGACAGAGATATGGATCCACTCAGGGAAGACCAGGGCTACACCCCCTCCGGAACGGATGGATCATTGCAAGGGGGAAATGTCCAAGGACAAAATAGAAAATTCTGCAACACACATGAACTATTTGCACAGGAAGCGGGCTCTTTGTTTGTCCCTTAGGTTACCACATTCCTCCTCTTCCTCTTGGAGTCAGGCAATTGCCTGGTCCAAGATCTGGACCCGCCTCTCTGCCCTCCTATCCAGCGCCTCTGCCCTGGCAACTTTTGCCTCCCAAGCCCGCTCCCTCTCCACCACCAGCAGCATCATCAGTTCCACCTGCACACACACCATGTCCCTTGAGCGGCAGTGCTCCTCCTGCCTGGTCACCATTGACCTGTGTGCAGCTTGCCTCCTCAATCTAAATTGGACCTGGGAAGAGTGTTCCTGACCACGTCCATAGTGCTGCTGCCTGTTCCAGCATGCCATGCGCATGCACCCCCACCATCTTGATTTTGGTTGATGGAGGGGGTACAGTGCCATCACTGTCCTGCTGTGCCAGTTGCCCCACTGATGCCTGGTCCTCCACTGTACTCCCTTGGACATCCACCTCAGACAGGGACATCCCAACCACCAGACAGGGCGCAGTGGGCATGACAGGAGTAGATGGGGCTCTGATGGGATCCTGCAAGGAAGGGCCCCCGGAGGACGACTGGGCCACAGAGGAGGCAGTGGAGGAGTGGGCAGCTGAATGTGCTAGCGCACACAGACCACACAAGAGCACTGCACGTGCCAGCTGGGACAGGGAGTTGCTCATTGATCCGTGATGATCTGAAAGTCCCTCACGAATTACTCTAACATCATCACAGATCTGGCCCACCTGCCTCGCAATCCCAGCCAGCAGGGTGTGCAAAAACTCTGGGTGACAATCATGGCCCCAAAGGGGGGCCCAATCTGCGTGGAGGCATTCACATGGTTGATCCCTGCTGCATCAGATGGATCAGGGACAGGAGGTTGGTCAGTGCCCTCCATGGTGCACTGCACACACTCCTGTCCCTGTTCCATGGGTGTAGCCTGAATCCCCTCCTGGATGTCTCCACCCAAACCTGTGCGCTGGCCTTCATCTTCCTCCTCCACCACCACCTCCATCTCCCTTGATGACTCCAGAGAGCCTTCCTCCCTGGATGGCCCCTTCCTCCCTGCACCTTGGCCCACAGCCACTGAGGAGTCCCCTTCCATGCCAACCTCCTGGGACGTACCCACAGCAGCTGCGCCCGATGAACCATGCTCACTCCCAGTCGAATCACCCTCAGATGAGGTGGACTCAAGTCGGCCTGTCTGGGGAGTGTGCTTATGCCTGGCGGTCTTATCCCTGCCTTGATGCTGCACAACAATGCCTCCGCCATCTCCATGAGCTGCAGCAACTGTACAAACATAGAAGACAAAACATTGACATCAATCATGGTTGCCAATGGATGTCTGGCATACATAAAATAAAACAATGCAAGTCAGGCATCATGTCACATCCATGAACTGAGTCACAGACAATGCACACACGCAGGCATTTGAGCACCTGTGTCACATCCATCACATGTGCCTGCATGCATGCACTACCAGTAATACCACACATACCCACAACCCATCCAGTACACATCTGCCATATCCAAGCAACTACATCACGCACAGACTCTGCATGTGACCCACAACAACCCATCACTGCATCATACACCAATGGACACGAAATTGCTACTATACAATATAACACACGACAAATGTCTAGCATTGGCATGAGATGGCAATCAGCTGCAACTCACAACACACAAACAGGATGTAGCACCTGCAAACATGCATGACACACATACGCCGTAGGGCATAATCCTACATGGGTACTCACCAGCGTCATACAGACGTCTCTTCCATGCCAAGTACTGGGAGTGGAGGTCCGGGTAGAACCTCTCAAGTATCCGCAGCTGTGTCCAGTGGACTGTATTTTTGTCACCTGGGCTACTTTTTAGTCTTGCTGGGCCACATAAGTTCATTTGCCATCACGTACACTGCCCCCTCACTCTAATTGGCCAGGACAATTGCTTGGTGTGCCATCCATTGTTCACCTGTAACATGAGTGGAAAGGCCCTAAGAGGGAAAGGTGGCAGAGGAGGCCGGGGTTGGGGTCAGGGACGTGCAGTGGAAGCTGCTGGCCCAGCCCCAAGTGTCCCGGGAACTGCAGTGGCACTCCTTGCCCACCACATTGCCGCACTCTGCCCCAACGTTCAGTGCTATGCGGATGGCACTCAGCTAGTTTTCAGGCTACCTTTCAGCCACCTCTTCTCCATCCCTCATCTCTGACTGTCTGTCTTCTATCCAGGAGTGATGCGCCGCCAATGACCTGTGCCTTAATGCTACTAAGACTGAGATTCACCTAATCGGCACACCCATTCCCTCCTTCCCTGTAGCTCTCTGGCTGGCCTCTCTTGGCCCACTCCCCGCTCCCACCTGCAAGGCTAAAAACCTTGGGGTCATCTTCGACTCCACACTCTCTTTCTCGCCTCACATCTCTGATGTCTCTAAGAAGTCACACTACCAGCTGCACCTCCTCAGAAGTATTCTTCCTTTCCTCTCCTTTCCCCAGAAGGTCACTGTCTTTAGAGCTCTGGTTCTCTCTAAGCTGGACTATTGCAACAGCCTCTTTCTAAATCTGCCTGCATCTGCTCTACGCCCTTTGCAACTCATCCAGAACAGGACTGCAAGACTTGTCCTTGGCCTCAAGCCCAGGGATCGTATCTCTCCAGGACTGAAATCTCTGCACTGGCTCCCAGTGGCTGCGAGGATTAAGTTCAAAACCCTCTGCATCGTCCACAAGGCCTTCTGGGGTCTGGGGCCTCAATACCTTCAACTCTCTCTTCCTAGATACCTTCCCTCCCGAGCTATTCGCTCATCCGCCTCCAACTGCCTCATGGTCAGTCGTTTCTCCAAGCAACAAGTTGGTGGCAGATCTCTCTCTACGGCTGGGGCCTCCCTCTGGAACAGCCTCCCTGCCTCCCTGAAACTTGAGGAGAACCACCTGCGGTTCTGGAAGCACCTGAAAACCCTCCTCTATGCTTCTGCTTTCTCTCCTCCTCTCCAATGCTAAAGTCCTGGCTGTTACCTATTACTGAAACTGCACTGGTTATCTGGCAATCCATCTTATCTCGGGCCCTAGTCCTACCAGATGCACGCCTGCACTGCCTCCCTGGCAACCTCTGCACCTGGGGACTGTTTTCCGTATCCCGACAGTCCCCCCACTGGCACTTATGTTCTGCACTCACCCTGCACTTGCCACCTGCTGGCCATTTATTTATCTTGTTATTCTATTATCCCATGCACTGCACTTTCCACGTCCCTCCCCCTTTCTTTGCACTTGTGCGATCTGAATGACACTTGGCCTAGTAAGATCATTGTCTGTCTTCCCTCTGTTCCCCCTCCCTTGCCTCGTCGCGCTTTGAAACACTTGTGTATAGGCGCGTTATAAATGCCACATCATATCATGTCATATCATAAACTGCTGTCCCAGCACAAAGTGTCCAGAGACCTGCAGTGGAAGCTGCTGTCCCAGCCCCGAAGGGTAAGGGACGTTCAGTGGAATCTGCCGTCCCAGCCCTGAAGGGTCAGGGACGTGCAGTGGAAGCTGCTGTCCCAGCCCCGAAAGGTAAGGGACGTGCAGTGGAAGCTGCTGTCCCAGCTCCAAAGGGTAAGATACGTGCAGTGGAAGCTGCTGTCCCATCCCCAGTGGGTGATGCCATGCCCCAGCCCACTAGTGGCATCTGAGGCCCTGAGTGGTCATAGCCACACAGGGCCAACACCAACACCACGTGCCAAGACGGCAAAGCCTGCACATCACGAACAGGCTCAACCCCATGGCATGGCACAGGACACCGGCACGTTGAGGAAGGGGAATTTCAATGACGAAGAACTCCAGATCCCCATGGACTACGTGACCGAGCACCACCATGACATGTGCCTGCAACCGGAGAGGACACATACACCCGCTTAGCGTATGGTGCATTGGCAGCATGTCACAGATGATATAAACACCTCAGGATATGAGAAGCGCATTGCTGCTCATGTCATGAAGCGCTGGAATGACCTCAACAGTCACACCAAGTCCAAGATGGGTGCCTACCTTGCCTCTGCTATGGCAACTGGAGGAGGGTCACCAGAGGAGGGGGAGCTCACCCTGCATGAACAGTCTGTGAGCCAATTCATTTTACTGGATCAGGTGCAAGGCGTGGAAGGCCTGCCAGATCACGAGGGCACGTCCGGTGAGTGACCAAGATTGTGCATCCTGAGTACGTGTAGGGAAACATAACAAAGATGTATGATAGTGTAGAGGAGCAGCCGAATGCCTCTGCAGGAAGACTGAACCTGCACCATGCTCAACACCAGTAATTGTAACCATACCGTGACAAATGATCGACCCTCCCAGGTCCAACTTGGGTCCTTCCTATCATCTATCTTCCTCTCTACCTGTGGTGTTCCCCAGGAGTCTAACCTCTCGCCCTGGCCTTTCAACCAATACCTGACAACTCTCGCCCACTGCATTGCCAATTTCTGCTCAAATATACAGTGCTACACAGACGACACTCAACTAATTTTCAGGCTACCCTCGGCCACCTCCTCTCCCTTTCTCATCTCTGATTGCCTGACTGCCATTCAAGATTGGTGTGCCGCCAATGATCTTTGTCTGAATGCCAGCAAGATGGAGATCCTCCTCATCGGCACACCTTCACCATCCTTTCCCCTCACTCTCTGGCCAGCCTCCTTTGCTCCTCCTTCTACCCGCACCTGCGAGGCTAAGAACCTCAGGGTCATCTTTGACTCCACACTTTCCTTCTCCGCCCACATCTCTGATGTCTCTAAAATGTCAAACTCCCTACTGCACCTCCTCAGAGTTACTATGCCTTTCTTCTCCTTACCCCAGAAGCTCATGGTCTCCCAAGCTCTGGTTCTCTCTATGTTGGAGTATTGTAACAGCCTCTTTCTAAATCTACCTGCCTCTACCCTCTGCCCTCTGCAACTAATCCAGAACAGGAGTGCAAGACTTGTCCTTGGCCTCAAGCCCCGGGATCGTATCTCTCCAGGTCTGAAATATCTCCACTGGCTCCCATTGGGTGCAAGGATTAAATTCAAAACCCTCTGCATTGTCCACAAGACTTTCTGGGCCCGGGGTCCAAAATACTTTCAGCTATCCCTCCGCAAATACCTCCCCTCTCAAGCTCTTCGCTCCTCTACCTCTAACTCCCTCAGGGTCAGTCGTTTTTCAAAGAAACGAGCTGGGGTAGATCTCTGTCTTCGGCTGGGGCCTCCCTCTGGAACAGCCTCTCTGCCACTCTAAAACTTGAGGAGAACCATTTCCGCTTCCGGAAGCACCTCAAGACCTTCCTCTTTGCTTCTTCCTTCGCTCCCCCTCTCGCCTACTCATCTGGTCTCTCTTGGCACTGTGCAGCTGGCCACCCTCTGTCCTTTGGGCCAGGTACCTGCTCACCCTCCCACCCTCCCGCACTGCCTCTGGGCCACTCCTTGCACTGGGGTCTGAATCTGTACCCATACAGTCCCCCCTTTTTTCTTCCTGCACTTATCAGACCTACCGTGCCTGCTGCCAATTGCTGGATGCACAACCACTGTATGTTGCCTTTATTTATTTATTTATTTATTATTATTTAGTTTTTTCTCCTTTGCTCCGCACTCTCCACTTCTCCCTCCTTCCATGCACTTTTCCCCTCCCCCATGCACTTGCATGTTCTCAATGTCACTGGGCCTAGTAAGATCATTGTTTTGTTCTCCCCTGTTCCCCTCCCTTGCCTTGTCGCGCTCTGAAACACTTGTGTACGAGCGCGATAGAAATAAAATATCAATGTCAATATCAAAATGTTTGAGAAAAGGTATCCGTTAAGAAAGCCATACCAGATCTATGCCAGATCTATGCCTGAAGAGATGATGATATCTAGGAAAAACTCTCAGAAGTAATGTAAAAACAAGAGAAAGAGAAGCTGGTGACATCACAAAAGATGAGCGTGAGGCACTGAGAAGAGTGGTTGAAGAAGAGGATGTATGGACTCAGATGACGAAAAAAGGAACCGAATAAAGGTTTCTGTGCAGGAAAGAAGATTGTGTGTGTGTGACGCACTGAAGACAATGCAAACCGTTTAATAACTGTACCGACGCTGCAACGCAAGTAGACTTGTAGATCATAGAAGCTGGCTATACGTAGTGAATAGACTGCAGGCGAAGCCGCCACTATATAAAGTAACTGGACATTGGTGTCACAATTTTAGTAATATCATACCAACGGAGAAGAAGGATTGAAAACTGTCATAGCAAAGAATTACCTGGGAGCATGAAGGAAGCAATAAAGGCTGCTTGGCCTGATGTCAAGACTGGAAGCAGCCAAGAACTGATCATCTGTTCTCAAAGGCAGAAAACATGAGAAGCCGGATCATCCCTTGATTAAGGTACAAGCAAAGAACACCATGAGTGCCAAGTTTATTAATTCAAGACAATTAAATGGTATAAAATGGGCCGAATTATGGTCTCCTGTCACATGAGCCAAGGATGAAAATAGGAGGTGGGCATGCGGACTGTGATAAGAATGTACCCATACTCCCTTATATTCCCAGAGAAGAGAAACTACTGCAAGGCCAAGCTAAAGACTTGGTTGAGACTCCCCCAGGGGCCATCCACCCAAGAACAAGTCAATGGGCTGTGTTCTTGCTGGTAGAGAGTTTCCCAGACTCCCCCCTGTTTTTCATACCAAGTTCAAGTTCAAAGACAGTCTGCATGGCAGAAGGCATGGGTGATGAGAGATGCATGGCTGATTGGGTGGGGAGGTGAAGTCAAGTTCACCCCCTGGCACCTGGGTCTGAGCTTTTGTGCTGCTAGTGAGCCGGATGTTCCAGACATGGCATGAGTGTGTCAACCAATATAGAGGGCCATATAACAAAGGGCCTTATAGTTTGAGAACCAATAGTATTCTGTGTACTTTATAAATGTTGAGGATGACTTGCACTAGAGGCAGGCTTAAGTTGTCCACCTGACAGTAGATGCCCCATAATCCCAGTCCCTATAGAAAGTATACTTAGATGTTCCCTTTGAACCAATCACAACTCCTCGTAGGTTTTTCTTATTTGCCACGTAGTATGTCACTTATGATGATTTTTTAGTATAAAAGACTGTGTTTGTGCAAATGGCATTTGAGAGCTTGAGCGAATGTCCATTGATGTCCGTTGTAACTCCCTGTTTTAGACAATTGATATTAAAACAGTCGAACGAGACTTTGCCACTTTCCTGAGTCGGTCTGATTATTTGGTGTAAGAGTTACTCTGCATCCCATCCATTTCATGACGTGTTACTGATTAAGGACCTTATGTTGACTTGGTAGCAGAGGATGGTTTGAAGACCCATCAACCTGTTAAACACTAGAGGTTCGGACTATCAGACATCCTCTGCCATCTAGCCAGAAGATTGTGGGGTTTCCTGTGGCGAGTGGCCAGATAGAAAACTTGCAAGAAAATCGAGACGGTGGGCAGGGTCCCTCTTTGACAAATCCCTACCTGGTTTCCACAGGCGCTTTGCGGACGGAAGGCGAAAGTGGTCGGTTGGAGGAGGAGACAATACTGAAGGCGTTAGCCAAATGATTGAATGGTGAGTAGATTGAGGGGAATGGCAAATTAAGAGAACGGGGTTGTGGTAATTTTAACAAGAGTAACGAGAGTAACAGGAAATATTGTGTGAGGAGATAGAAGTAACGCCTAATGAGTCCTGGCTCAAGGAGTACAGAAGAGGTTGTCTTACACTCCAGTCGCAGTCTATAGGATATGTATGGACAGGTCCATATAAGAAGACGAGCTAAACTCTGTGATCAGAGTATTGATTAGGGGCAAGGAGAATAAAGGGTAATCACCATGGTTTAAATGTGAAAAGTCGACTAGTCTGTGTGTATTTCTGTTGAATTAAGGTGTCAAAGAGCAATACAAATAGTTAGTTGTGAATTGAGATAAATATTAAAGAGTTATACTATCTATCTAGGGAAGTGGTTGGTACCAATCCAGAGATAGAATGAGGTGCGAGCAGCGATTGTTGGAGCACGCTCATATTTATAATTTTTGGTAAAGGTATTTTTTATAAAAAGCCTAGTAAGTATTGACAGTCAATTGAGACTTGTCACAATAGGAGATGCTACTCCTCTGATGCATCTATGTAAGACATTGTCAAACCACATGCCCAAGATTAAACAGTATAGTACGGAATGGGTGAAAGGCACGGCAGATACGATGTTCATGCCATGGCCAAAAGGGGGATTGCTGTCAAAAGCGGTATTGCAACACATGGCCCCATACTTGCCCACTACATACAATGGAAAGAAATTAGAGAAAAGATTAGCTATTTTAGAGCTTTGGAAAATGTACGAAGAGGAGAAGGATGATCCACAACCTGAGGAGTGGATGCTTAGTTAGAGAAAGGAGGAAGGTGTCAAGCCTTCAGCTCTCCTTGCCTCACCTGAAGTGAAAGTCGGTGATATAGAAGACAAAGGGTTGTATCTTTGAGGGTATTAAAAGCGGCAGCAGGATATAGTAACCCGATATATGAACCACCCGCTTTTAGCAGTGACGATAGTCCAGAAGAAAGTAAGAGAAAACGAGAGATCTTTAAGATAATGCAAGACAAGGAAAAGAAAAGTGAACAATCGGATGTATTGACAGAAATAGACCGGAGATTAAGAGATGGAAAGGAGAAAAAGACAAAGCAGACGAGATAACGCTTGTGCAGAATGAATGGATGGGGGACAGATATTTCTCAAGCTAGATGGGAAAAGCATTGAGGAAGTAAGTCAAAGAGAAGACAAAGATGAACAAGAAAGAAAAGACAGGGAACATGAAGAAATATTGAAGGAAGACAAACTTAAAAGAAAGAGTAAAGAGCATCGAGAACAGGTGTATCAGGAGGAGTAACAAAAGAAAGAAGAGAGGCAGACGAACAAAGGAAATACGATAACAGGCAAAGAGCAATAGAAGATAGGGACAGATGAGAAAGGAAGAGAGAAGAGGAGAAAGCACAGAGATTAAGGGACAAAAGAATACAGAGATGAAGAGAAGAGGAAGAAAGGAGAGCAGGAATAAGGAGAGAAGAGATAAGACAAGAGGAGAAGAGAATTAGAAGGGAGGCAAGAAAATGAAGTGAATTAGATGAAGAGTTAGAATGTAAGAACAGACAATGGGAGCTTGATATTGAGCTCTTAATTGTATTCAAAAGGAGCTGATGGAACCGTGTCCAACAATTCGATGGGACAGAATAGATGAGTTTCTTCTGTTAAAGGGAGATACGTCAGGGGCATCTAGAGTAGTGCTAGAAAAAGACTTTGAGAAGGGCAATTCAGATAAAGAGGATGATATTGTGACTGAGAAGGTCACAAAGAAAAAAAGCAGTGGGAAAGAAATTAGGGGCATCACAAACAAGAAAAAGCATGGGCTAAAAAGATGGTTTTGCACATCACTAAGAAATAATGATGAAGATAAGGTAATAGAAGAATAATTGGAGCAATTAGATGAATTAGATAAAGGTAGAGAGAAGGATTTGATCATCTCTGACCCAGATGAAATGACAGAAATTGGTGGTTTTGAGGTGTGTAAGACAACTGACACTGGTGTGCATTCAATTAGTGTAAATGAAAAGCGGACAGCGAATCATTAGAGAAACGCTCCCCTAGTGTCAGGGCAATCAGTGAAAAATTAAGACAAAACAATAGAATAGAAGCCCAATCCCCAGATCAAGATGGTAAGAATCACAGTGGCATTCAACTATCAGATTCCACATTGATGGTGTTCGAATCAGTTATGTCGAATGAAAAAAGCGTACCCTTGAATAGGTCAACATTTTTATCACTACATTCACTAATGCCAGAACTCTCAATCATATCATCGAAAGATCTGAGGTTTGTGCACTTGTTTGACCACAATGAATTTGGTAAATGTGAAGTGCACTTTTATTCGTTATTGGTTAAAAATGTTGTGTTAGGTTGTGAGGCTGAGTTTATAAACAGAGGGCATGATTGTTTTGAAAGAAAGTGTGTTAAAGATGGTGATGAGGGGGTGGCAAATAAGTCATAACTGACAATCTTAACATTAAATACATGCAAAGTTAAGGAGGGGGAGGAGGGTCACTATTAACTTGGAGCCAGCAGGCTGGGTAATGCTTACCACACTCCTTAAAATATTCCCACAAAGTAATCATAGACAGGATTGGGGGATCCTCTTGTGGAACACACAGGGCTATAATAACTTCCAAGGTGAGACTATGAGTAAAAGATATGCCAAGTGTGACATTATTTGCCTTCAGGAAATGTGATTATGTTCAACCTCGATTTTTTATGGTTGCTATGTGTTTGAAAACAAGTCTAAAAAGGGGCCCGTGGGTGGTCCTTTCGGTGGCATTTTAACTGCTGTAAGAAATATTCAGGGGTGTTCAATTGAGAAATATCAGTCAAACTCAGAATCCCTTCTATCAACTATTGTAACGGATAATCTAGATGGCACCATTTTTTCAGCACTGGTCATCAACATGTACCGCAATCCGGCTAGAGCAGATTTAAATTCAGTAACTAATGAAATAGATAATGTGCTAATTGATTTTTTATGTAAGGGACCGAGGCAATTGACCATCATTGCGGGTGATCTAAATGGTGTGTGTCCTCAAATGTACCCCGATGATGCAGATTTAGATGGACTGATTGATAAGTCTTGGAGTCCATCTTACATACTAAAGGGTTTAAAAGATAGCAAAGGTCGCACATGGAAATCTGGGGCTTCAGACAATTGAATATGCATTTTGAACAAAGCCACAACCGACTTGGTCTGGCATGGGACGTGAATCCACCATTGATTATATTTATATGGCGAAGATTGCTCCATTGCAAATCAGACTCTTTTCAATAACAAAGACTAACAGGCAGTGATCCCGCTTTTGTATCTGCTTCAATTTCATTCTTAAGTACTGAAATACCTACTGAAATGTCTAAATGTGTTGATGTGATCTTTAATTTAGATGGGAACAAAGTGTCTCAGTTTGCTAAAATTGATGAACAAGTCAATAACACATTCTCGACTTGGTATGATTCCTTAGACGCATCGGAAAAAGCGCTGAGGTGTACACAGAACACATTTTCATATACGTTATGCTCAAACAAATAACGCATACTTTACTCTGCTGGAATAAACGCAATTTTATTGATAAAACATTTTCTGCGTTTGATTAAGAGCTCAGAAACGCCTATTAAAACCAAACGTGAGGCAAGTTAATAAGTCAAGTGGGGACATGCAGTTGAAAAAGAAAGATAAATGTTTGCTTAGGAATGCATTTAAGTCATGGCTAAGAAATCACAAGCTGCTGAGCTACATTAAAGCCAATCAAGAACTCATGGGTGGCATTATTGTGGCATTATTAAGTGTAACTCAAAGGCAATGTGGTGGAAACTAAATTCCAAACAAGACAATCAGATCAGCAAACAAAGTGCTTGTATATCTGAAAGTGTTTGGGCAGAATACTTTAAAGCCAAGTTCTGGGATCTGGAGACCATTACAAATTGTAGCAGTAGTTGAGAATCTAATGTAGGATCAGTGTGGGACCATCATTTTGACAAAGAGCAAATAATAAATGTCATAAACAATCCAAAGAATTCCAGAGCATGTGGGCCTGGTGGCATAGTGAACAATCCGTTGAAGAGAAATCCTTTGCTCTGGTCTGACATCCTGCTACGACTGTATTCTCAGATCACTAAATGCAGGTGTATTCCATCCTCATGGAGGACAGCAATTGTAGTACTGATTTATAAAAGAGGGGCTCGGGAGGACACGCTGTTTTCGACCTATTTCCTTTAATCGGCGTATCTTCGAAGATTTATGCCAATTTGTCATTGAAAGAAGTGACTGATTAGACAGACACAGCAGACATTTTAAGTCCTCTACAGATGGCATACAGAAAAGGGATGAGCATGACTTTAAGTGGTTTTACATTGCTGTCTCGCTTAGGTCAGGCTGGGATCAACACGGGTAGGTCTTTATATGTGGCTGTGCTGGATCTCTCCTCAGGATTTGACAATGTAGACCAAGCTTTACTGTGGAGACAATTGGACAATTTAGGTGTACAGAAATGAGTGTTAAAAGTGCCTCAGCTTCTCTATTCAGATAAAAGTGTTAAAATCAGACTAAATGCTGAGGATGACTCATTGAGAGAAATTCCAATTAATAAAGGTGTACGTCAAGGATGCGTTTTAGCCCTGATGCTTTTTCATTGATATATGTCTGATCTATGGAAGAGCAATAAAGAGCGGAATATCTTCCCTCCTAAATGCAGCTAATTAATAATTAACTGTATCGCGTATGCATATGACCTTCTTCTCTTGGACCTCACGCCAGCAGGTTTACAACGATTTCTTGATGGAATTTCTGACTATTTAAAGAACAATAAACTAATACTCAATCCAGTGAAGTCCATGATTATAGTCATCTCAAACAAAAGGGCTAAGAAAAGCTACATATGATCTGTCAATAACATCAGAGTTCAAGAGACTGAGGGGTTTTCTTTGGAGTTCTTAATCTCCAATAAGAGATAATTTGAACTACATCAAAAGAGACTAGAGGGGAAAAACAAGAACGTGCACTTCCATGCTCAAAATCATATATAGGCATCTGTGTGCCTACTCACATATACCCTTTATTAAATTGTTTAGGTTAAAGGTTACCCCAGTGGTTCTGTACAATATAGAATTAATTTCCCACAACAATAGAAAATGTAGTGACATGTTGGAGGGACGTATTTTGAAGGCGGCTCTTAGCCTGCCAAAGTATGTTCCTATTAGTGTTATCGGATTGGAGCATGGTATTCAATCTTGGTGGTCTCTGTACATCTATAAGAGAATCTCACTGCACCTGAACATTTGTGAGAGTGATGAGTCTGGAATAGTTAAGCAGTTAAAGCAAATGATGAGCACTGAAACAAATGCCTTTGTTAATCGTTTCAGAAAGAGTTGTTCCAATTTTAAGACATCTATGGATATTGATATGACGGTTTCTCAGGTGTCTCTTAAAAACACAATAAATAAATGGGACAAAAGTTGGAATATTTAAGATTTGCAAAGACTGAAACGTTATAACATCCAAGGTTTGGTGTACGCTCCCTGTTTGGAAATTAGACAATACTTGAAGAAGTTTTGTTCATCTTCAGCTCTCCAATGACATCTTAAATTTAGATTGAATTGTAACCCTACACTAGAAAAGTTAGGTCTTCAACTAAATATCCCTAATGAGTTAAGAACCTGCAGACTTTGCACAAAACAATGTACAGAGTCACTTTATCATCTAGTAATTGATTGGACAGCTTTGTCTAAATATAGATTCTTGTTCTACTGCATCTCATGATAATTCTATTTAGAGTGTCACTGGTCATTTCCCATGGAGTAGACTAATGACAATCACGCAATTGTCCCTTCTTTTAGCTTTGGTACATTTAAAAAAATATATTTTAATGAACTCACAAATGTCATGATTCAGCTTGAAGCCTTGTTAAGTGAAGTTTTATGATTGCACAGATACATGTTTTTCTACTTTCTTACTTTTTAAGATTTCTATGTTTTGTTTAACGATGACTCAAGGATTTGTAATGAGTGCGTGCATTGTAATTGTAACATTTTAAATTATGAGATAAGTTATATGCGTTTAAAATTGTGTAAGGTATGATGCGTCCCATGAACACAAATAAATATATAAACATTTTTTAAAGTATACCTTACATCTTTCTTTGCTCATTCTCTCCCTCTTTCTCTGCTTCTCCCTGTTTGCATATTTTCTATTGTTTACACTCATCAATCATCCCTTCCCCCCCAATTCCTTCTACACATCCTATAAACAGTCAGTCAGGGTACAACTTATAACCACGTTATTACTAGAGCATGCCTCAGACAGGTTGGCTACCACCTTGTTTAGCCATCCAATCTTTGTGGGTTTGTGTCTGCAAAGCTTTAAGATTTTACCACCTAGCTGCATAAAGCTCATGGTTTCACAGAGTGAAAGGTTGGGCATAAAGAACCCTTACACTCCCCTCTCCCAAGATATTCCAGAGTACTGTCATCAATTCAGTGCTGACGCATCAGATCTAGCCCCCGCCCCTCCTCAGATCTAGCCCCCGCCCCTCCTCGAAGGGGGAGCAGGTTTGGATAGGGTGAGAGAGAGATAATGAAATGGAAGGGTAGGGTGAGACTAACACCTGCGCTGAGCCTTAGACGGCCAACAGGGTAACTGTAGAGATCTACTTGCCCGCATGTAGGGCCGCTGGCAAAGATTGTGAAGCAGGCAACGAGAAGTAGAATGGTTAGCAGGAGAAGCAACAGAAAAATGAGAGCTACCCCCTCCCCAGGTGACATTCCCTTATTACCCCACACATTAATATGTCAAAATCTAACAATGAGCTACAGTCATCTGTCAGAAATAATGGCGATATAGTCACAATAATTGAGAAGCTTAGTAGCTGAGATGCACAATGTTCTCTCAGTATTCTCCTGAAGAGGCGAATTCAGAATTCACTGCTGCCTATCTGAGGCAAGGAACATTAATTGTAGGGATACATTAAATAAAACAAGAGGCGTTAGTGAGTTAGTGGTGGCTGCCTCCTCCCCCCCAGGAAGGCAGAACAGTGCTGATATAAAGTGGCAGCACCACTGAACTTGAATGAGCTGAGGGAGCATGTCTTCAACTACCAAGGTCTCGGGAGGATAGCTCCGGGGCAAGGTGCTCGCCTTGGAAGCAAGATCTCACGGAGCACCACAGGTTCGATCCCCGGTTCCTCTGGGTATTAAGCACGTTATAAATAACCTATCATATCATATCATATCAAGGACTGAACATGACGTCAATTTAAGACACAGGCCATACACATCCCCTGCTACCCATTCGTGCAAAAGGTCTACAGATGCCGAAAGGGAAACCCCCTAATAGATCAATGTTAAAAAGAGGGGAAATAATGAAATCACCTCATCAGAAAGACAGGAAAATCACACTCCCGCCTTCAAATCATGAAAATGCAGACTCAGGGCCTCATCACGAGTTTGGCGGTAACCATTAAATGCGGCGGTAGCACTATTACCGCCGGATTTAAGGGTCCGCCAAATCAGGGCTTCAGCGGATTTCTCCCAAGCTCTGAGCTGGGGGGAAATCCGCCGAAAATTCGTGCTCATAGTGCCGGCGGGAAATCCGCCGGCGGTATGAGTGCAAAAATTCTCCATTGAGCACAATGGGGCATTCCCGAAGGGGCTCAGTGGGGAATGGGGACTTCCATTACCGCCAAACCCGTGTTCCGGCGCTAATAGCGCCGGGGGTTTGGCGGTAGGGCAGATAGCACCTGCGCTATTAGCGCCAGCGTTACCGCCCAACTCGTGATGAGGCCCTCAGTCCAGTGTCCTTAATACTGCCCCATCACGAGTTGGGCGGTGAAATTGCAGAAAGTGAATAATCCCAGCTGTTAGACTTGAGAATTAGTGCCGGAGGCATTGGGCAATGTCATCAATTGTCTGTCCATAAATACCCTCTTAACAGTACTGAGAGAAGAGTGGTGCTGTTAAGGAGGGGTAAGGGACACCTAACGGCCGGGATTGCACAGTCAGAGAGTACCACTCGTCAGTGAATGATGTGCCGAGCTACGTTGCCTTGGTGACACGCCTGAGGTGGAGCTCTAGTGTGCCTGACAATTTCAACGGTGAGGAGGTGGAAATAGAGAGCAGGATGTATTAAGCGGTTACAGCAGCATCCCCTCCCATTGACTGCACCAGCTGTGAGCGGAAGAGGGTTTCACGGGGAGGAAGGAAGCGGGAGGTCACCAGCATCTTTCAAAGGTAGAGGTTGCAAAAGTGGGGGTGGCAGGCAACTGGCAGAGGAAGCGGACCGGAAAAAAGCAGCAATGAGCCCAACAGGATGGGCGATTCTGAGCAAATACGGGGGAGAGTGCCCAGAATTTGCGTAGAATCCTCTTTCATGATTGGCTGAGCCATTCGAAAAATTAAAAAAAAGGGTGCTAAACAGACAATAGACAGGATGCTTCACTCAAAGGGTTGATCTCCCTCAGTCAGAGGTATGATACCTTCTCACTGGCATCAAAAAATGGGAGAGAAAATAAATGATATTAGAGCCTTAACATTCAAATCATTGCTTTGAACTTCTAAGGGCAATGCAGATATGGAAAGGTTAACCTATGACTTAGAGGTTCCATGGGTGTGACGGGAACCTTTGCAAGGCAGAATAAAGCCAAATAATAAACCAGGGGAAATGTTGACCAATTTAGCATATCATCTGACTGATCATCGTAGTTTAGGCTAAAGCCTTCACCTTCTTTACATGACCAGATATGTGTCTATAGACAAGCAGCAGGCAATGGGATTTGCCAACCAATATCAAAACATTTAAAGATGAGGGCATTGTATCGTATTTCCAAATCATCATGCAGAATGGGCCTAGGATGATATGGTATGGCACTAAAGCCAAACTTATTCTGAAAGAGGTTGGGGAGGGTAAGAGCAGAGTGACAAGGAGGGGTCATGATTGGCAAGGAGGGGTATCAGGACTGAGTGGTTGCAAGGGGAACCGCTCATATGATTTAAATGTCACAGGAGTTGCAGGGAAATGCTGAAAGAATGTCAAATATGCGAGATGTACTTCATCCAGAGACATTCTTTTGAGGTATGCGCTGACCCAATCGAAAGTATACCTGCAGGGACATCATTTCACCAAAATGGCAGGGGTAGCACACGTGACATTACACAACCCTTGACCTCTGATGACATCTCATTTGACCTGCCCCCAAGTGACATCACAGGGAGTGATGGCACATGACTTTTCCCCCCTTGACAATACAGGAAGTGGCATCACACAGCATTGTTCTTCAGTACGGTAAGAAAAATATGGTTACGAGATCACTGTAATATGATATACATTTCATACAAGAATGGATTACCATATGCAGTGTTAATATCAGTGCGTATAGGCCACTATTACCAAATTACTGTGAATGTAAGCAGACGTCCAACACAACAACCTGGATTATGGTTCATCACTCGGGCTAAACTGTAAATAGAGAGCATCTCGAAGAGGCCTATACCCCAAAGCATAGACATCCAGTGCCTGCCAAGTGTCTGGTCCCAGACTGGAAACAGCAACTGACAAACACAAGTCAAGCCAGAAAAACGATGGTCTAAAGGTTTGCCCAGAGCTGTGCCAGTGGTTGGTAATGATTTGAAACCTTCCAGTCATCACCTTTCTGTTTTGCTTATTTGGTAAGTAACCCACAGCCTTTTTTGTTAGATGGGAGAGGGCAAGGATGTGTTGCAGGTCACAGCACTTGGAGGATTTTTTTAAATTTTAAAATGTAAACAACAGCAGTTGTTCCATGACATCACCTCTAGAAAAGGCCTATTTTATTGTTTTCTTTGGTCCTTTATATCTTGCTTAATGCCAGCCTCCTCCAGCTTCTAAGCAGTGGAACAGGAACTGAACCCACATTGCACTGCATCCTCTTGTTTCCAAAGCAAGTGTGTTGACCCTGAGCTATCCTTCCAAATATATATTTTATTTGCTTGAGAAAGCAACAGATGGTTTACTTCAAAGGCAGGGGGAAACTTAATGTAAATGAATGATCTCACCTTGCATCTATCTACAGTGTGCCTACGATGCAGGTCTAGCAGATCTGGGTCAGGTCACACAGTGCCCAGGCAGGATTGGTGGCAGAAGCCAACGGGACCCACCCCTCTCATCACAGACCCAGTGGCTCACTGGATGTGCAAAGCAGACAATGAGAGACCTTGATGAGATTTTCGTTCATGCTGTGCTGTCACTGAGTACTGCAGGATGCTCTTACCCATTCCCTGCTAGCTAGACCTAACCCACATACCCTTCCTGTTGCTACAGTACTGGGTATGAGCTTCACAGACAGCCCCGCCTCTGAACCCAACCATTCAGACATTCGTCACTAATGGACTGCCAACCTATTCGTGATGGCATTATCATGGTTTCCCCTGCATCCCTGTTATCTCTCCAGCTAACAAGATCTAGATTCCATGTGAAAAAAGCTGTAGCACATTTAGATGCATTTACAACTGCCATTTTCAGATGCAACACAGATATCTGCTCTTGGCACTGCCTCTTTGTCCAGTGACCATGGAGTCGCAAGGCCAGGTATAGAGTAGCAAAGGGTGAGCCAGGGAGCAGCTGCCCCCTGGCAACCACAAATGACAACCCTGCATACCTATTCTTCACATTGCCATGGGCATGGGGCTTTTAGAGAGTGGGAGAATAGGGTGGAGAGAGGGGGAAGGGGAACAGTAAAGCAGAGGGGAGCAGTGAAAAAGGAGAACAATGTATCAATTAGTAAATAGCATTATTTTGAACAGAAGAGATGTCTTGCACTTTCAGAATAGCCAGGCAACGGTGTTGACAGATAGATGGGATGGTTATTAGAACATGGAAATAGTATTTAAGGGAAGAATTCAAAGGAATACTGGCGAAGTAGAAACTGCTGCAAAGGGATATTTATTTGATTCAGGAAACTTATTTGTCACTTTTAAGGCTAAACATGTTCTCTCTAAGAAATGGTTCTAATCACCTTTTGTGGCAGAACAGATATTCTCAACTGGGAGCATTGGATTATTAAAATGTCCTGATCAGTATCCTAAAATCAGATGAAACAAAAGAATTTCAGTAGCTCCAAAATATCCTTTTACAATTTGGGGTAACTTTTATCATTTCTTGGGAATGAAAATTGCCTTTGAGTGGTATGGTATGGTATTGTTTATTTATATAGCGACTATACACAGGCAGGTGTTTCAAAGCACGCAAGGAGGGTGGGAACAAGGGGAAAAAACAAACTGTCGATCAGAGCCCTTGAAATTCTGCTGTTTCCATATCTTCTAAAGGTAAAAGTGATCGGTTACCAAATCTCTCCTGGGCCTCATTTGATTTGTAGCAAGATCCTCTGATCCGGGATGAATGGAACGAAAAAGGTAATGAAAACTCCAGGTTACACTTTTTAATCATACAGCCATCGGGGATATGCCCAACTGAAGTACTTTCTGATCTCTGCAGCATTTAGTGAAAAATATGAAGCTTGAGGACAGACCTTTATGTAGTCATGCAGCCATGGTTTTGGCGATGATTAGAGATATTGCAAGAACTAGGGCTAGAGGCACTGGACCCTGAACTGGTAGCTCCTGAATCTAGAGTACTTTAAAAATGATGGAATAAAAAATACCCAAAACACTTACAATTCAATGAAGGTATTGTGGCTCTGTTAGTGGTTTGGGATGCCTAGTATGTATTTGAGAGCGCTTTATGGATGATAGGTCCTATATTTAAAAGAAGGTTGTAGATCTTGTAGAACAGAAAAATAAAATGTTAGACAGCTGAGGGAAAGGCCTCTTGAATGTAGCAAAATCAATGAACGTGACCTAATCCAGAAGCACAGTTGCAGAGTTAACAATGCATGATTTGAACCAGACATTAACTGGTGTCCAGTCAAACGATCGGAAAAAAAGGATCGAATGACCTTTTGCTCGAATGCAAAAGGATCGAAAAAAAAGGGTCGAATTTTTTATTTATTTATTTATATATATTTTTTAGTTTGGGTTGGTAAAAAATGTATTGAATAAAGAAAACAGGGGGCTGGGGGGGAAACCCCACCATAAAAAAAAATTAAAAAAAATTCGACCCTTTTTTTCGAACCTTTGACTGTCGATCAAAAGGCATTTGATCCTTTTGTTTTCGACCCTATCACAGGCAACCACATTAACTTACATGAACACTGGAAGAAATTTGTGAAGCTTTCATCCATATAGACGTGCTTACCCGGAATGGAATATATGAGATATGTAATAACATTAATAATAGAAACATAACATTACATTAGATTCATGGGTAGGGAGATTCTATTCTGACTTATATGCAGTGAAGTAAATAGGCAATGCCTTCATGAATAGGTTTATGAATGATGCACTAACACCAAAGGGTTCAAGTGATGCTATGAAATATTTAGTAATCCAATTGCAGAGGAAGAGCTTAAAAGCATAGTTAATAGATTGGCTAACTGTAAGGTTGCTGGCTATATGCCCACCTGATAGAAATGAACAAAGTACTAATAGATTGCAAGGGCAATGAAATGGCTCAAATTTGCAATCTTATTGGTCCAGAAGGATAGGCTCCAAGATCATGGCAAGAATGTGTTTTTCAATCTTACTGAAAAAAGATAAGCACCCTTTACTGTGGGGGCTTGGTCTGCGTTGATGGTGGGAGGAGGTGTGTGGCCTGAGCTCTGACCCTGGGACTCCAAAACCCATCTAAAATCCCCAACATCAGAAGAAATAAACCATGTGAGTGTTGAGCATACAAACATGTTGTTTTGATTGAATTGTAGAGGAGCAGATGTATACATCCGCAGGAGATCCTACCCCTCTGCCTCCCTTGTATTAGAGACATGAGACCATGCCTTGTCTAACACCAGCTATTATACCAATACTGCAGCGAGTATTTGGAAGACAGTATTCATTAAGACAACCATATTGAATGTACCCTTGAGTGGATGAGAGCCTGCAGGAGGAAATCCCTGAAGGAATATAGGAAAGAGCTAAGAAAAGGGACTGATGACTCATAAGAAAGTATGCACAAAATCCTGAAATACTGAATGAATACAATGTATGAATCCTAGAGGAGAAATGACGAAGAAAAGAAGCAAGTGAACCTTAATAGTGTAAAGGAAGAAGATTACACAGTAAAAAGTGCTGCAGAAATCAGAAGTATAATGAATGTACATACGCCGAAACGCAAGATAGTTCAAGTCATTGTATAGGCTAGCTACAAGTAATGAATAGAATGCAGGCGGAGTCACCATTGTACAGAAACTGGACATTGGTATCATGAAATAAATAAGCCAAAGAATTATGATGAGAAAATGAAAGGTTGTGTTGCAGTAGAATAGCAGGTTGTTGGAGCTGCGTTGGGAGGCTGTCTGGCCTGAAGACAAGAACTGAGAAGTCGATGTCAGCTACCTATGCTGAAGAGGAACACGTGTGCAGAGGATGAATCCTCTCACGTTAAGGTGCAAGAAAGAACCCTGAAGATGCCAAGTCTTAATTCATTAAAAATATTTAAAAGCTTGCAGATTTAACAGAATCGTGGCATCTTGTCACATGAGTCAAGGCTGAAACTAGGGCTTGAACTTGGAGTTCCAGACACAATAGCGAGTGCCCTCCCTCATATTGCATTCCTAGGAAAAGAATACTCTGCAGGGCCAAGTACAAAGAGAATTTCATGGCAGATGGCATGGGTGATGAGAGATGTTGGGCGAATTGGGTGGTAGGGCAGATTCATGTCCTATCTACTTGCACCTGGGTCTTGGCTTATGTGCTGCTAGCAGAGCTGAATGTTGCAGACATGGCACAAGCGCGGTCAACCAATTGTATTAGTCCATATACCGAAGGATCTTATAGCTTGAGAAACCTATGAAACACTGTGTAACTGGTTTTTCTTAAATGCCACGTCGGAAACGGTAGTCATAAATTGTCCACCTGATGTCTGACAGCCAATAACAAACCTAGCTCCTATATGATTGTGTTCCCTTGTGCCCCCCCATTCTCGCACACAGGTGTTGCCTGTTTTGCTTGATTCTTCTACCCTGCTTCCCCCTCACCCCACTCAAGTCTACTTCTGCAGGAGTCTGTCCTGATACATTCTGGTTTCACCATCACCGTCTTGTGAACTGTCATGCATAGACCACTGCGCGATGGTTCACGCATTTTTAGTCCAGCAAATGCAGTAAGAAACACTCAACTCGAAGCGCGGCTCGCCACAGTGAATGGAGGTTGCCATGGAAACTACGTGATACGTTGCTAAGGAAGCGCAACGTTTGTTTGGGATCACGGCATTGAACAGGTGACCTGGACTATTTAAACCACGCCTCCACGTTTGTTCAGTGCTTCTGATCGAGCATTTTTTGGCGTTCGGTTTCTGGCCTTTTTTTCTTGTTCTGATTACGTACACCTTCTTGACCCGGCTTTTGACTCGACTACTCTTCTGGATCATCCTTGCCTGCTTTGTAAACTTTTGTCCTCTTGGTAACGAACTCTTGCTTTTGTCCCTCGATTACGTCTGGCTTTTCTCCTTCTGTTCCTGTTCTTGCCCGCTTGGATTTGCGACCCGGTTTGTACTTGGCAACTCTCTGGTTTTCCTTCTGTTGTTTGCACTCGGTAAAGACAGTATCTCATCTCCGCGTTTTAGAGACAAATCTAACCGTGGGACAGCTTCTGCTGCACCGTGGGACAGCTGCCGCTGCACCGTGGGACAGCCTCCGCTGCACCGTGGGACAGCTGCTGCAGCACCGTGGAACAGCCTCCGCTGTGCTGAGGAAGAAGATCTTACCTGGTAAACTTTCTCCATTTTAATAAGGACGTCCCATCATTTTTGCCCTACAGAGAAAGGTCTGGGTAAGCAGGATTTTGTTCTTGTTGCTTATTGTCACTCTTCATTTGATCCCAGGGTTATAGGCTCATAGTGTTTATCCTTCTTTCAGAACATCTATTGGATTTCCTTTAAACCGTTGTGTTAGACATTCCAAGTCTCTAAACATTAGTCAAGTTAGTTTGGAGTAACACTAGAGAAACTAATTTTCTGAATTCCTTATCAGTTGTTCTAATCACATCTTTCTTGTTTATTTTCTACAGCCACAAGGTCTCGATGGGAATCCAATCTTCCAGTCAATAGATTGCTTTGTATGTTTATTTGTGCATTCAAAGTGATATATTAACAGGAAGAATTCTTCTTCTACACTACAGGGTCAAGTCCAAGAGGAAGAATTCTGACATGGACAATGCTGGATTTGACTTTTATGGACTTCATTCATTCATGGTGCGTCACCCTTTCTCAACTCTCATGCTGAACTTCTTTTGTATCTTGTACTCATGGTGGCCCTGAATCATGCTGTTCCCATCTTCATCTTGTGTCCTGGCTTGCAACATTATGTGTTACTACTGACTTCTGCAATTGTATTCACTCTCCCCTCTTGCTTCTCCACTCTTTTGACTGCTAACTCTCTGTTCTCTCCTCCTTTCACTTCTCCCTTTTCCTATCTCCTCCCCTTACTTTCTTCTATGCACTTACTCTATCAGAATTGTCCCTGGACCTAGAATGATAGCAACCTTGTCTGTCTCCTCCTCCCTCCCCTTACTGTTTTTTTCCTCCCAACCCCCCTCCAGCACTATCTGAAATGTCGTCAGGGCTAATATGATAGTCGCTTGTTTTGTTCCTCCCGTACCTTTCTGCACCTCTCTCCCTCACCTCTTGTTTTTTTCCCGCTCTATCAGAAATGTCGTCAGGCCTAGTACGGTAGTCGTCTGTCTGTTTTCATTTCCTTCCCACTCTCCCCCTCCCTTCCTTATCTATTTTTTAGCTCTTGCACTATCTTAAATGTCATCAGGCCGTGTACGATAGTTAATTTCACATCCTTACTGTTCATAGCCTGTAAGAATGTCATTGTTTTTTCCCTTGTTCCCTCCCTTGCCTTGAAGCGCTTTGAAACACATTTTGTATAGGCGCTATATAAATAAACTATCATATCATATCATATCATATAGATGTGTCCCTTAACCAATCCCAACCCTTGACAGGTTTTTCACTAGTGCCAAGTAGCATGACATCATTCTGAAGCACAAAGAAATTATATAATTGTATTTCATGTGGAAATCGCTGAGAATGAGAGCACATCCGTTGATGTTCATTGCAAACTCCCTGTTTTAGATAATTTCTAATAAAACAGCAACTCGCCATTTTCTTGAGTTTGTCCGCTTATTTAGACTCAGAATTATTCTGGTGTTAGCCCATCCAGTAACAGATGCAAGTTTCCAAGGGCGATTAGCTCATGTGGTAATGGTGCGGATGGTTTTGATTCAAACTAGTTTGACTTCCGAGTTTCTGGGTGATCGGACATCCTCTGCCATTAGCTGGAAGATAGTGGAGTTCCTGTGGAGAGCGGCCAATAGAAATAAACTTGCAAGAACAACAGAGACAGTGGGCAAGTCCCTCTTTGAAGAAATCCCTGCTCGGTTTCCATGGGTGCTCCGTGAATGGAAGGCAAAGTGGTCAGATTGGAGGAGGAGTCGATATCGAAGGCCTGATGTCGATTCAACGGATTTAACTAGACTAAGGGAAATGGCAATATTAAGGGCTGGGATTGTGATGTTTTATGAAAATAAGTTGGGTAACGGGAATTTTGTGTAGATAAAGGAACGCCTAGGTAATCCTATTTCAAGGGAGATAGAAAAAGACGTCTCAAATTCCATTCGTCATATTAAGAGAGTGGATACCAACGGTCAGGATCGTGGAAGGTGACGTCTTAAACTCAGGACAGGGTAATATATTTGGAGGCGTAGGAAGAATACCGGGATTGTTATATTTTATGAAAATAAGTTGGGTAACGGGAATTTTGTATAGATAAAGGAACGCCTAGGTAATCCTATTTCAAGGGAGATAGAAGAAGACGTCTCAAAATCCATTTGTCATATTAAGAGAGAGGATACCCACGGTCAGGATCATGGAAGGTGAAGTCTTAAACTCAGGACAGGGTAATATATTTGGAGGCGTAGGAAGAATATCTCTAACTATAAATGTTATAGGGAAAATAGAAGGTCATCACAGATTTTTTATGTTTACTTTGTTATTATTTTGATTATTATTTGATTTATGAAGTTCTAAAAAGTGATACATTGTGAAATTTTGAATTGAAGTCATTTTGAGTTAAGTATAGTAAACGATTGGCGCCAGTAAGAAGACAGGTAGGTTGTTGAGACAAATGAGGATTGAGCGGCGATTAATGGTGCTTGCTCATATTTATTGTTTTTGAGATTAAAAGTGGTGAGCAATAAGTTTTGAGACAAGTAGAGATTTATTAAATATAACAAGATAACGATCTGGTAAGTATTGACAGTTAATTGTGACTTGTCATTATGGAGGATACTCCTCTTAGGCACCTTTGTTAAACATTACCACGACATGCGCCCAAGCTCAAACAGTACAGTGCAGAATGGGTAAAAGGCACAGCTGACAAAATGTTCATGCCATGGCCACAAGGGAGATCATTGTCAAAGGCAGTATTACAACACATGACCACATATGTGCACGCTGGATACATGGGAAAGAAATGAGAGAAAAGACTGCAAGTTTTAGAACTCTGGACAATGTATCAAGAGGGGAAAAAAGACCTGCCACCGGAGGAGTGGCTGCTTAATCAGCATAAAGGGGAGGGCATCAAGCCCTCAGCTCCACTCACTCAGCCTGAAACTAAGAAGGTAGATGTAGAAGAGACAGGGTTTTATCCTTCAAAAGAATTAAAAGCAGCATCAGGGTATAGTAACCCGGTATATGCACCCCCCGCGTATGGTAGTGATGACAGTTCAGAAGAGAGCAAAAAGAAGGAAGACGCTTGTAGGTTCATACGAGATCAAGAGGAATGAGGCAAGAGATCAAATATATCAACAGATATAGACAAGGAAATTAAGAGATGGAAAGGAGAAAAGGATAGGGCCGATGAGGTAACGCTTGCACAGAACGAATGGACGGGAGAACAGATATTACTGAAGTTAGATGGGAAAAGCATTGAGGAGGTTAGGCAAAAGGAAGACAAAGACGAGCAAGAAAAGAAGGATAGGGAACAAGAGAAGCTGTTTAGGGAGGATGAGCAAAGAAGGAAAAGCAGGGAACGACGGGAAAAGATATATAGAGAAGAACAAAAGAAAGACGAAAAGCAGGCAGCGGAACAAAGGAAGTATGAAAGTTGAAAGGAAGAAAAGGATGAAAGGGATAGGAGAGAAAGAAAGAGAGAGGAAGAAGAGGCACAACGATTGAAGGACAAATTTTACAAAGAAGAATAGAAGAGAAGTAATAAGAACAGAAGCACAAAAGCAAGAAGAAGAGAAGACAAGAAGAGATGGGAGAGAATGAAGCGAAGTGGAAGAAGGAATAAAATAGAATAGAAGGCAGCGAGATCTTGACACCACTCTTTTTCTTAAAGAATGAATAAGACCGAACGACGAAATCCAGGGGCGATGGGAAACAATAAGAGAAATGTTCCTGATGAAAGAAGTGGCTCAAGAAATACATAAACTAGCACAAGAAGAGGAAAGATTTGATGCAGAAGGTATTGGAGAGAGGATTGATAGGTTATATCAGCAAATAAAGCAGAACTGCGAATACGGGACTCAGGGGAGCAGCAGATGATCCCTGATATCAAAAACACAGGATGAGGAGGAAAACATGTTCACTGATGAACGCAGAGCATTGTCTTTGAGTAGATTAGATTTAGATAGGGAAGAGTAGGACGATAGCCACACCAGTTGGGGTGTAGCAATGTCAGACAAAGAAAGGAAGACAGTTCGTAAGATAAAAGGGGAGGGAGCATGCACCCCCTTGGGACACAGGCCAGTTAATTTCACGTGAAGGAAAGAAAGTGACACGTGAGAGAGCTGAGGTTATCATGAAATCATCAAAGCCAAATACAATGATGCAAATGCAGCAATTTCTGGGCTTATGCAATTAGTGTAGGGCCTGGGTGTTCGACCAGAGCACATACACAAAACCACATTTGCTAGCACTTAAGAAAGCACAAGTTGGTAAGGAAAAGATAGAATGGACTGAAGAAATTGAGGAAGGATTTGAGAAAATAAAAAGAGCAATTTGTACAGCTCCAGTTTTTGGAATTCCCAATTCTAGTGAAGAGTTTTATTTATTTTCACACAACAATGGATCAGTAATGACAGCAGTACTCATTAGGGTATAAACCTTTGCCGTATTACAGTGGGATTTTAAATCCAGTTATAAGAGGACATTTTCCATGCGAACAATCCTTGGCTGCTGCTACATTTGTGATTGAGAAGTCCACAAGTATCACTATGGGCTGTGCAATGACACTATATGTGGAGCATGCCTTATTTGCCATTTTAGAGAAACTCAAAGTACATTGACAACACAAAGAGCATCTGCATATGTGGTAATGATTTATAATCCAGTGATTAAAATTTTGAGATGTAAAATAGTGAACCCAGTCACATTTGTAGCTGAACCTATAGAAGAAGGTGATCATGTACACAATTGCATGAATTTATTGATGATATACGGTATATGTGTGTAAGAAAATGCTTTAGCAGGAGGGGAGATTCTTTTTATTGATGGGTCATCAAAAATTGATCAGACTAGTGGGTGTAGGCGTACAGGATCTGCAGTTGATACAGATTAAATGGTGAATTTGAGGTAGTGGCGAGTGCAAGACTACCATTCCATTTTTCAGCACAGGCAGCAGAATTGGTAGTGCTTATTGCTGCACTTCAAAAACACAAAGATCAGGAAGTGACGGTGTACAGTGACTCTGCCTATGTGACGTCAACCGTACATGCAGGCAGGCTTGGACTGCCCCACCGGAACACCGGGAGTTTACCCAGTAGGCCTCTGGACACAGGCACTCTTTTCTTGGTTGAATAATACATAATCCTGTGGAAACATGACATCCATCCAGGCCAGCCTGAGCACATGCCCTAGTGTGCTTGCATGCGCAGGTGCATGCGGGCCATGTGGACAGCAAAGACGATCTGGATCCATTCAGCAGACAGAGCGTTGAACTTAGTGACCTGCTGCAACTTGAGGCGCTGGGGCTGAGGGCAACAGGCATTCAACGGTAAGGATTGGCATGCCTTTTTTTCTTTTTGTTTCCTTTCATGCTTTGCGATAGTGTCTCCCAGGCTACACTGTGCAATGTAAGGAGTATAAGTGGAATTCCGTGTCCACAGATTATCCCAGAACAAACCAAAGCATTTACTTCACTGCTTCCGTGAAGGCAGGCATGCAGCGTAAGGCGCCACAATGTGGCTGCAACCACTGTTGGTGCGTACAAATCAACAACGGAGGCCACGTTGTTATGGTTAGGCAGTCAATGGATGGTGGGTTTGAAAAGCTGATGACCCCATTTACTTGCTGTACTTCCCTCCTATCATTTGACTAGTTACAAAATGCCTCATGTATACATTTCACACTCGCACCCCTGTGTACACACGGCTGCAGTGAGTCAGTGGCAGCCCCCTGTCACCAGGCCTGTGTTTGGGGCCTGTTTAACCAGATGATGGCATACAAGTTTGTTATTCAAATCTATCACTAGGCGCAAGTAAACCGCAGTGTACTAAATGTCAGAGAATATTAAGGTGATTTAACGAAAAGTTAGCCTTTTTTATGACGACCAGCACGCCTCTATTTTTGCCACATACTGCGATGTTGTGTGCTGCTGTGGGCACCAGAGGCCAGCAAAGCAGGATGCTGCCTAGTCTCAACTATAACTATCTGGCCTTTCCTGCCAACATGTGTGTGATGGAGCCAACATTTGAACTTTATTGCAAAATATGTCCTAGGGGGTGCATATAAGCGCACCTGCAGAGTCAGGGCTCTATTGAAAGGTACCCCCTGCTCCAGCACTTAATTTACTGTTAAAAAAAGTTTGGGTTATGAACCCCACCCAATAAGAACCATGCCGCCTGCGCTCAGGCTATACTTGGAATTTTTGACACCCTCGAGTTCCGGTTCCTTCCCATTGCCAAAATCTAGACAAATATCTACTGGATGCAAAGTCAGCTTCTACCAATCTTCCCAAAAGGTAAGACCGCTTTACAGCCTGCGTTCAGTTATCATGCTTGGAGTAATTCCTTATTATCCCTTCCAAATATGTGCAGCAAGGACCATGGCCATGCCAATTTGCATGGCACGAATGCGTGTCACAGATCTTTACAGGCTTTAGTCCCCAGTCTGCTGTGCTGTGCCTGGACAACCACACTGCATCTCATTGATAACACCCACGGATGCTGAAATATGTCTGGGGATTTATAGGCATCGAGTAACGGGTTGTCAAAGAGGGCAACTGCCCCTTTACTTCTGTGGCAACATGTGCGGGAAGCACACTTTGCCCTCATAGAAATGTTACACTTTTCAGCTGCCGGCTACTTCTAAGTGTGACAGCACACATCATCACTGCTGCAGGAGATAAAACAGGACCGGCCTTTAAGCCATGTACATGAACTGCACTGCTAAATGCAGTGCCTTTGAACAATGTCAGGAATCCTTCTGCAGTTCTAAATCCTTTAAAATTGTGTGGCAGTTCCCAATGCAGATTACTGTTGCTGCAATATTATATGTATTTTTCAGATTCCTTCTGTAAAATGTGCTGTAAGATGCACCGTTTCCACCAGGAAAGGGGCGAGCTTGGTTGCTTGTTCATATTAGCCATGGGGTAGAGAAGGTATATTACCCCTGTAGTGAAAATCAAAGGTAGGCACCCATGTCTGGGGTTGCTTGCGGTCCTGTTCAGAAGAGATGTGATCTCGCACTTCAGTCTCGACCCCCTTTTCGGGGTTGGATCAAACCTCCTTTGCATGTGGTCTTCCATTTGGTAGTTTCATGGCAGGCTGAAAATAACAATTGTCTGGAGGGTTGCCCATAGATATTTCCAGTGGTTACAATTGATTTATGACCTTCCAGCCATCAACCTTCAGTTTTCCACATTTTTACAGACAGAATAACAAAGGAGAAGATTTTGGATTCAGAAGGGGAAAATTCACCTTCCTCCCACCAGCACCCCAACCCCTGAAGGAAATGCATTGCCATAAACTTGTTAGAGGGAGGAGTGCTCCCCAAATAACAGAAACATGTTTTTAAAAATACAGCACCTGCTTGCACAGTCCTGCAGTTTCATAGCACTCTAAGTAGCAGGTCTAATTATTACACAACTCAATGGCCTTAATTTTATGCATCTCAGAATTTGTCTAAGTCGATGCTCCATGGAATTCAAATGTGTGGCCTGCAGGTTATACACAGATCTTTGCAGTGCTAGCATTATCTTGCTGAGTTATGTTGCTGTGATTGGAATCCATGACCAGAGAAGGATGTACTGCACTTCTATGTAGCAGGGGCATTGCTGTGATTGGAATGCATAACCAGAGAAGGATGCAATGCATTTCTCTGCAGCAGGGACATTATCTCGCTGAGGTGCATTGCTTTGATTTGAATCAAGGACCAGAGAATGATGCAATGTAGATCTCTGAAGCAGGGGCATAATCTTTCTGAGTTATGCAAATGTGATTGGAATCCAGGACCAGAGAAGGATGCAGTGTATTTATCTGCAGCAGAGGTCGGGGGTGGACTGGCATATAGGGCACCTTGGCAATTTCCTGGTAGACCTCTGCACCATGAGCTTCATTTGTGTGGTAACCTAATTATTTTCTCACAGGAAAAGGGTTGGGCTTGCTGAACATGTGTAATATGGGGCCACTTTGAACATTATTTCAAGGGCCTCTTTTGGTTCCCAGTCCACCCCATGGCTGTTACATTGGAAAAGGAGAGGTTATCACTGCTCAGACGGCACTCCAGTGCAACATGCATCTTTATTGACAGGCTCATTAAAGCACTAGAACTCCCAGTCGCAATAGCTGTCAGAAAATGCTCAGTGCATACTAAACGAACAGACTTCATTTCTCACGGAAACTAAGTTGCACATTTAGAAGCTAAAAGGGTTGCCTATTCCTCCGAAATTTTGTGTTTCGAAACTGAAAAAAAAGAAAATGTCAAAGAAGTATCAAATAGAAGTATGTTAGTACGAGAGGGGTTTAATATGCTGTCAATTATGCAACTAATAGAGATACAGGGTAGAGAGAGATGTAGGGGTTGTTCTTTATCCCCCACGGAAGCACTATGGAGACAGGAAATCACTGGAAGGTCAGTGATGCCAGCAGAATTACTGAAAGTCGCACTTGAGCAGCTGCATTACCCCACGCATATAACCCGAGAAAGCCTTGCTGCCACTATTGCAGAGGACTGTTTGATCCCAATCTATTGGAACACGTTGCACAGTTCATTGTGAATTGCATTGTGTGTCAGATGTTTACAGCTGGGCATAAACTAAGAACAATCAGAGGAGTAATACCACGTTCAGCATTTGCATATTGACTATGTTGATATGCTGCAGACAGGTAATGGATATAGGTATCTTTTGGTGGTGGTGCGTCCCTTTTAACGATGGATCAAAGCCAGTCCTTGCACACATCCTGATGCCACATGTGCAGCGAAGTTCTTTAGTGCACAAGGTATTTCCGAGATGGGGTGTGTGCAACGTATTAAGGTATGATAATGGGCGGCCACACTTTGTTAATTAGCTATTTGAACAAATAGGGCTTTTTTTTTAACATAAAACATAGATTTTCTTCTGCTTGTCACCCACAAGCCAATGGGATGGGTGAGAGGCTCAAAAGGCTCCTCAAAGAAAGAATATCAAAGATTAGATCAACTGAAAAAGGGATAGCTAAATTCACTACCCCTAGTCTTGTATACCCTTTGAAATCAGCCAGGTTCAGACCATCACTTATTCCCCATGAATTAGTAACAGGGTGCCACATGAGGATGCCCCTCACACCCCCATATAGAGTTAGAAGTGATGCCCAGAGTGTAGCGCAGACTCTAGGTGACGATATGCATTATTTGACATGTATGTTTCTTTCATTTCAGATCAAGTCAAGCATCAGAGGGAGGGGTAGAGGAACGCGGAAAAGGACTGCCCAGTAACAGATCCAATTGAATTATTGCCACCACCCAAGTTGTATGCTGGAGATCAAGTGCTTATCAAAAACTTTACACGCAGATGGCTTGAGCCAAAGTTCAATGGGTCATATCAAGAAGAGGAAGTTTCCCTTACTGCAGGTAGGGTGTCTGGAAGAAGAGCATGATTACATTTGGGTGATGCCAAAATCTACAAATGTGAGACCCTCCCTCTAGTAACCGCTGACTGGGTAGCAAGACAAGAAGAAGAATTGCTGCATGTGCAGACTCAATCAATGACCAAGAAGAAGGATGATAAAGCAAGTGTGTGATTAAAAACATTTCTTTTGGACTAGAATTCATTGGACACTCCTTTAAAATCTAGCAGGAAGTGCATGGAGATAGATACCAAGATTCATTTTGAGAAAATATATTGCAAAAATAACATATGACACCAGCCAATAGTGACCCACATAGGGTTGTGGTTGCAGTTTTTGTGTGTATACTTCATTCATACCCTACCCTAGTTAGTAGACATGTTAATATTCTGACCTTTCTCCAAAATCCAAAGAACAACCCAGTTATAAGGAGGCTTTTCATTGCAATAATCGAGCAGATTGTGCAACTACAAATGTGATTTGAGTACATTACAAATTATTCACGAGGTAAAAAATGCAATGGTGATCAAGACAGACATTCCCACACCAGGATGATTATATCAAGACAATGCAAATGGAAAAAGGGCCTTGATGGACAGACAAGATGCTTGTGTATCCTTCTGTGGCACAAGACAACGTAATAATTGAAGAAATTAAGAGGATGAATTGCTCTGACAAAATGGAAAAGACTGGAATGCCTGGATGCTGGGAACGCTCACAGCTGTTGATTTATGGACGAGTGATTATGACCAAAGGATGGGAAGATGGGATGCTGTCCTGTGCAGCTAATTTACTGAGGGAGGAAACTGTGCACAAGGTGCATAAAGGTGCAGAAAGTGATCGATGAGTATGTAAAGTCATGGGCCAAGAACTCTAAACTGCTGACATGGGTGAATGATTAATCAGGACCAGTGGTTGTAGTTCCATTGACTAATGCAACAATGTGCTTTCGAGCAAAGGTAAAGCCACAGTTGTAGAGAATAATGGGTGCAATAACATAATCAATATCCCAGGAATAAGGAGAGGGACTGCTGTCTTAATGGATCGATATTGTTCCCGTGGATCCAGAGCATATATGAAGTTGCCCAGGAACTGGGGAAGAGTGTGTTCCATTGTACTCATCCATGTTCCAGACTTGGTGATTCGCCAGAGCGACCTGACTATCGATGGATTTCCAAAAGTGGATGAGCACCTGAGAAAAAGAAGGTCACTTGCACTCCAGTCGATGAAGAGAGAACATTATTTCTCAGCTAAGTCAATAGAAGCTTACAATGAGATTTCGGATGATCACAAGTTGTTCAGCAGGACGGCTATGATAATGACATCTCTATTTATGCCTGGACCCCAAGCAGTAGTGAATGCCAAATGGGTGCAGATCACCAGATGGGAGTTGTTACAGACAATCAATGCCACTATAAAAGGATTTAACACCATAAAGGAAGAGCTGAGGGCCTGTCATGATCCCAGTCAGTGAGCGGTTCCATGTGTTATAATCGTGGCAAAAATGGCTGTGGTTACAAAATATCGCAGCAAAAAGGCTGTGGATTTGCCGCTGCAATCCATGTAACGGATGCAGGGAAACCCCCGCAACCCCTGAACCCATTATACCATTTAAGGGTAGTGGGGGACACCCCAGCAACCCCTGCTCCCCTTAAATGGTATAATGGGGTAAACCTTTACCGGGTCAAACCACAGCATTTTTGCCATGTTTAATTTTACAGGCGACAATTTTGCTGTGATTTTATCACTGCATACCCAGTGAGCATAGACCTCATTCAGGCATTCAGGCTAGGCAGGGAACATTATATCAATCAGCAGGTCAAAGGTGGGTGTTAGTCTGGCACATATGGCATTTACACCATTCACAGCATCTACTTCCATAGACTCCCGTGATGTTCAACAGTAATTTTATACACTTAACATGGCTGCCGCAAAACCCATTTACAAGTGGCAGCACAGTTCTATTCATATTTGCAGAAGAGCTACTTAAGCCCCACCTCAGCTGGAACACACACTTTGTGTCTGCTCTGCTGACAGCGGGTAACGCTACCGGCGTGTTACCAGAACCTGTGAAGAAAAAGAGATATAGAGACATTAGTTTTACGAAAAAGCTACAGAGTACCATAGTTCACAGAAGAGACTTACCCCACAGAAGTTATCTCTGACTCTGTTATCTTCAGTTAAGAACATTTATTTGCTTGCAGTCACAGCATCTTCAGTCAGAAGTTACACTCACAACCGCAGCAGCTTTAGTCAGCAGTTTTTCGCTTACATCTGCAGCATCTTCAGTCAAAAGTTTCTTCTGCAGCCACCGCATTTTCCAGAGGTTTTTTTCATCAGCTTTCCGAAAACCTGCAGACAACACAAGAGGTATTTAATTAAAAAACAAACTTAACAGTTTAACAGAAAAGACGTTTTTATAAGCGTTTACGTACCTGAAGGTTTTCAAGTTTTCACCTCACAGTTATTACCGCGCTCCACCTTGAAGGCTGCAGTTACTCCGTATTGGCAAACTTACGTTTTAAAATGTTTTCTCATCCTGAGTAACTTCGCAGCCATCCGCAGCTGTAATTCTTTTCCCGAATTCCCAGAACCTGCGAAAACGAGAAAAAGAACAAAAGTAATTAGAAAGAGAGATCTTTCCAACATAGGAATCAATTCAAGCCCTTGAAGATTACAGTATCTTCACCTGATTACTTACCCAAAGACTCATTCTTAAAAGAATAGATATTTCAAGGCAAGAAGCTATAGAGTTTATCAGCAACCCAAGTTGCCATTGTTTCTTCATCTCAACACGCCCCTGTAGAAAAACAGGATGGAGAGCTCCACAATAATAAAACACAGGTGAGAAGGATATTCAGCACTGGAGTTAGAAGGGAGTGATTTAAGGGAACACAAAGCTCATGTTGTATATCTCAGTTAATAGATGTTATAGCATTTCTATTGTTGTCATTTGTTTGTTCAAACAGAAAAAGAATCCTAAAGGCTTCAAGGTTTCAGGTCCACAGACTTGGAAGGTATTACGCTCCCGAGGAGTCCGGGTAAGCTTTACAGGGCCATGAGGTCAATGACCCTCCGGAACAGGTATGTCCTCAACATGATTGCAGAAATGGAAGGAGGTGTTTGCGCCAAGGTTGGGCCTTCTTGCTGTACTTTTTTCACCATCCCATGAAGGTGAGAACGATACTGTGATGGATGCTATAACTATGTTGATTGAACTACACACGAAAATGGAGGAGGAGACAGAGGCTATTGGAGGTGACGATTGGTTCTCATTTCTGTTTGCATGGAATCCCGACTGGATGGCAAATGTGTTCAAGTTCCTTAGAGCAATATTGGTGATGATAATGTTTGGATTCTGTGTTATAAGGATAGTAATGGGACAATGCCAGAAAACAGCAAAGATAGCAGTGGGAATGAAGATCATGATTGATGTGAAGGATGAAACAGAAGACAATGCGCAGACTGAAAGTACCATTAGAAACCACATAAAAGCAAGTATTGTGTTACCTGAAGGAATGAAATTCCTGTACCCAAGAGCTCATAAGAATTATGTGGGACATTGGGTCTTAGGTACCCCAAGGGGCGAATGCAATTACATAACCTGCAGTGTGGACAAACACATCAAAAATGCTGGCCCCCTCAGAGAGGGGTGACAAAGGTATGGATACCAAAGAAACCCTTCGTCAAGAGAAGATTCAAATTCGTCAAAGATTCAAACTCGCGCCTTGAAACACTTGTGTATAGGCGCGTTACAAATGCCATATCATATCATATCAATAAGCAGGAAAACTTGAGGAGGTGGTCCAGAACTCGACGAGAGGAGGGAATGTACATGAGCAGATGTATACATCTGCAGGACATCCTACCCTGCTTTCTACCCTGTATTGGAGACATGAGACCGTGCCCTGTCTAACACCATCTATTGTACGAATACCGCAGTGAGTATTTGGAAGACAGTATCCAGTAAGACATCCATATCCAATGTGACCTCTAGTGGATGACAGCCTGCAGGAGGAGATCCCTGAAGGAATATGAGAAAGACCTAAGAAAATGGACTGATGACGTCATAAGAAAGTGTGCACAAAGTGCTGAAATACTGAATGAATACAATGTATGAATCCTAGAGAAGAAATGACAAAGTAAAGAATCAAGTGAACCTTAAAAGTGTAAAGGAAGAAGATTACACGGTAAAAAGTGCTGCAGAAATCAGAAGCATAATGAATGTACATACGCTGAAACGCAAGATAGATCAAGAAATCGTATAGGCTAGCTACAAGTAGTGAATAGAATGCAGAGCCGCTATTGTACAGAAACTGGACATTGGTATCATGAAATGAGTAAGCCAAGGAATTATCAAGAGAAAATGAAAGGCTGTGTCATAGTAGAAAAGCAGGTTGTTGGAGCTGCGTTATCAGGCTTTCTGGCCTGAAGTCAAGAACTGAGAAGTCGTGGTCAGCTATCTACACTGAAGAGGAACATGTGTGCAAAGGATGAATCCTCTCACATTAAGGTGCAAGAAAGAACATAGAAGATGCCAAGTCTTAATTCATTAAAAACATTTAAAAGCTTGCAGAATTAACAGAAACGTGGTTTCTTGTCACGCGAGTTGAGGCTGAAAATAGGGCTTGAACTTGGAGTTCCAGACATGATAGTGAGTGCCCTCTCTCCCGTTGCATTCCTAGGACAAGGATACTCTGCCAGGCCAAGTTCACAGTGAATTTCATGGCAGAAGGCATGGATGATTAGAGATGTTGGGTGAATTGGGTGGTAGGAGCTTCATGTCCTATCTACGTGCACCTGGGTCTGGGCTTATGTGCTGCTAATTGAACCGAATGTTCCAGACATGGCACAAGCGTGCCCAAAAAAATTGTATTAGTTCATATACCGAAGGACCTTATAGCTCAAGTAACCAATGAAACACTGTGTGACTGATTTTTCTTAAATGCCACGTATGAAGAGGTAGTCATTAATTGTCCACCTGATATCTGACAGCCAATAACAAACCTAGCTCCTATATGAGTGTATATCTAGATGTGTCCCTTAACCAATCCCAACACTTGATGGGTTTTTCACTATATTGCCACATAGCATGATGTTATTCTGACGCACAAAGAAAGTATATAATTGTATTTCATGTGGAAATCACTGAGAATGAGTGTACATCCGTTGATGTTCATTGTAAACTCCCTGTTTTAGATAATTGCTAATAAAACAGCAACTTGGGTTTGTCCAGTTATTTTGATTCAGAATTATTATGGTGTAATCCCATCCAGTCACTTTTCCAAAGATCATTAGCCAGACTCTTAACTCCATTCAAAATGCCCGAAAGCTAGGCCAAAGCAGTGCAGCGCTGACCTCCAACACAAGATGATGCCTAAGGATGATGGAAAAATAGCCACTGCTCTGATGCTGTGGTGTGATGTTGCACACTGCTGCTAGCACCGGGTTTGCAGTGGTGTGCTGGATTTTAGTTGAAATCTAACTAGGAGCTGCTGAAGAGTAGAAAAGATACGAGCGGGGGAAAGTCCCAACCTTGCTTGTTACCATCTCAATGTCAGAAATAGAGTAGACTTTAGAGCCAGCATTAGACCTAGTTTTGAGTTACCTCCAGCTAAATGCTGGAGGAAAGCCAGGTGCCCTACCAGCCAAAAAGCCCTTATTACTGCCACCAGCATTGTCAGTGGCGGTAATGGCAGAAAATCCCCTCATGCAATCCTATTGGACTCCATGAATGGGGATTTACACTGTACCACCAGCACTCCTAATCCAACCGACCAGGTGCCGGTAAAAGTAAGTACCAGATGCTGGTATCCTGGTGGCTCTACCACCAGAATACAGGCATAGAATGCAGCACAATATGCTTAACAACTTAGATTTAGTTTAAGAATGTGAGGACTAGGATAGGATTTCGGACAGAGGATGTTTTTGCTTTGGACATCATGACGCTTGACAGACACATAGTTTTAGAGGAGGTAGCGAAATACCTCCTAGGTCAGGGACAGTGAGGCCTTTTCTAACCCCTTTATTATTTCAATGAAAGTCTATAACAGCCCCAATGAATCCTCTGTATCCGTGTCTCGTTCCTGGCTCCTCACATATGGTTTCACGTGTGGGATTGGGCTCTGTTGCTACAAACTGGGGAACCCTCAGGTTTGAAAAACTTTGCAACCAAGCCTCTGATCCATCAGTAGCTACAGAACAATCTATTGGATTCAACCTACGCAGCAGCAGGGGAGAATTGGTACAACCCAGAGACAGAGTCCTAATACCCACTGACCTGGTCTTAGTACCCCCTTCCAGTACCTTCATTAGGCTAACCTCTAAGTCTGATCTAGCCTGGCGATATGGCATAGACATCCTGGCATGTGTAGTAGACCCCGACTACTGAGGCGATGTGTAGATCTTGATTCAAAATAATGGGAAACATGCATATCAAATAAGGTTTGGAGCAAAAATAGCTCATGGAATCCTGGAGAGTGCTTTATTTCCCAAAAAGGAGGACATTAAGGAAGCAGATACAACTTAGAGAGGAGGAAAAGGCTTTGGGGTGGCAGATGAAGGTCCCTCAATTATATCTGAGGCAGTAAAATCAAAAACTTGTAGCGTGGAAGCTGAAACCATTCCAGATTTAGAATTTGCCCAGTGGAATGACACCTTGCTAGCATAGGCTTTTTTACCTGTAGTCTAGGAAGAAGAGGAGAGACTGAATTGGGGGGATTATGCTTTTTAAGGTATGGGTTACTTTACAGAGGAGATTTTAGTGCCAATGGTACTCCCAGATCCCAGATTATGGTACCTAAAAGTCACTAGAGGATGGTGCTGGAGAATGCCCACTCCCACTTAATGGGTGGTCTCTTAGGAACAGCTGAGACACTGGGGCAGGTGATGAGCAGATGCTATTGGCCTGGAATCTATGCTGATGTGACTACCATGTTCCTTAAGTCAAAAGACTAGCTCCAAAATTACTCCTCCAGCTGCACTTTAACCCTTACCTATCATTGATGTACCTTTTTCTCGTATAGGTGTGGATATAGTTGGCTCCTTTGCGAAATCTAAGTTGGAAAATCTTTACATTTTGCTAATCATAGATTATGCTACTCAATACCCAGAGGCCTTCCCATTATGCAATAATACGTCCCAACAGATTTTCAAACACCTAATCCAATTTTTTTATGACTTGATTTCCCAAAGAAGATCAAGGGATTACTTTCAAGAGTCGGTTGATGGCCGAGGTAAAAGAGATCCAGCACATCGAAACTCTTAGGACCTCTGTTTATCATCCACAAACCGGTGGATGAGTGGGACTGAAGAGGGAGACCCTGGAATGGCTCTCATGTCCCTTATGTGAATTTCAACCTGTAGAATGAAGAACGAAAGATGTAACTCGCTGTTCGGCCAATCACCAGGTGCACCAATGTATCCTACTTATGCAAAGAGATATTCTCTCAGACAACCTTTCAAACCATATCCAATTGATGGCTTTGAGGAGACAGATTCCTCATAGATGGATCAAATTGACTGATGACAAAGTCCAGCCGTGATGCTGTCACTAGTGACAACACTACATATCAGTGTTAATCATGAAACAAATATGCATTCCTGCTTGACGATACGCAGACACACACAAGCATACATGACGAACATGCTCACACCTTCTGTAGATAGAGGACGGATACATTTACATACTGACAAAGCTTCTTCTCTTCTTTTGCTAAATACAGAAACGCAAGAAAGCCAAACATACGTGTACCAAGCTTGCACCCTCTTCATCGCAACTAATTATTAAGGAGCTAAGGGGACATATAAGGAAACTATAGGGCTTTGTCGCCAATAACCTCTAAGAAGATATTAGAACACATAGGGAAACCATAGAATGACTGTAGTGAATATGAATGAAACCACAGGCCTCAAATACATGGAGGGAGAGGTGCAGTTCCTGCAGCACGAAGCACATAGACAGTGTTCGCAGCCAAGGACAAGAGTGGGTGGAAAATTCCTGATTCCCAAGGCAGTGAGCCACCTGCAAAATTCAGAATAAAATCGTCATAATTGTAGACAGAAAGGCTTTGTTTTGTGGTCCTCGCACACTTGACCCAGCAGAGCTGAACAGTAGCTATTTACTCATGGTGAGAAGAGGAGCTTTTCCCAGCGAAGCAGACAAGGTTGATACATGCGTTGTCCACTAAAACTGCAATCTGCAGGCACTCTCTCAGGCTAGGTGATCAGACCAATGGCAACAATGGGAACTCATAGTGTTTCTCATTATCTTTAGCCAATCCAGATGCTCTGATCATGGGGTGGTGTAGAATGTTGCATGGGCCAATGGTCTTCGTGTGACCCTGCAACAAAGTAATAGATAGTTTTGTGGGGAAGTCTCAGACGAAGCAACCTGACATAGGCAGACCAGTGGGAATCCCGATGTATATGGGTTCCATAGTTAGTAAGCCAGAGCTAACCAATTGGGGGCTTCCGCAGGTTTTTGAGGATGGTGTTGATGTTTGTGATGTCACCAAGGTACAACATTGGGTGACACAGTCTCAGAAGCTGAGATTGCCAGAGATTTGTGGTTTCCTGGATGATCCCTGTCTATTAGAGAATAAAAGACAGCAAACCTTGCCCCAAGGCTGAGTCTACCGTTATTGCCGGGGGAGGTTTCTGAATGGCCTTAGATACTTAGATAGCTAACTTGTGATATCGTTGATTCGAAACCCCCTTGTCCACTGGCATACTATTACAAAGTGGTAGCAGAGGACGGTTGGCTACAATCGATCGGCACAAAGCCGCCTCGTCCCATCGCAATACCTGGAAGGCTGTGAGGTGACCCACGGAGACCGAGAGAGGCCCGGGAGGTGCACACCATGAAGAGGTCCTCAGGTACTGCCTTGGAAAAATTCCTGCCTGCTTTCTGTCGGACACCCAGCAGACCATAAGGGTGGAGTGGCAGGTTGAGGGAGAGCCGGTGGCCGAGCGAGGTGAGCTGGTCATGGAGTGTAAGTATAGATTCAGCCAAACGGCAAATAGTGGAATGGGTGGACAGATGTTGGTTGTTGGCCTAGAGGATTGCCTCAAGGGTACGGATGACAGAAGTTATGTAAATATTGGATTTCCTGTGGGTTGTGCGGTGTAGCTGGGGTCACGGATGATGGTATTGCTGTGTATAGGGCTTAGCAGGTGAAGCTATCGTGTATCACGGAAGGTGTTTTTCTGGCTAAGTCTCGCTGAGCCATTTTATCTACAAGGTGATGCTGTAGGTGCAGATTGAACATGTGAAATATTGGTATCCCCTGTAAGGAGGTAGGAAGACCGCCGCGTATATATGTTGTTTATTTTGTTTGTCCTTGTTGGGGTGTTGTTGCAGTTGGGAAATGTTGTGATAAACTCAGTGAAGGGGGGTGTCAGTGATTTCTCTTTTTCTCCTGTATTGTAGAGATGACATCACCAATCCAGTTCTTGTATAGGTTTTGGAGGGCACGAGGGGTGCAGAACTTTCTGGGTGGTTGTAAAGGACAATGAAGGGTTAAAAGGTTGTCATGTTTTAGGGGTGGTGCATGGAAGGCACATGTGCAGGAGTGGTGGGTGTGCCTTTTGAGGCAGAGAATTGCAGAGGGGTGGTGCGCAGAGCCCTCCAGGGGTATTGTTCGAGAGCCGAAGAGGCTGCTGATTTTTATGGCTCAGAGAGTTATTTGAGCATCTGGTGTTAAGGTGAACTAAAGGAAGTGTGTTTGGTAACGTTGCAAGTGTCGAAAACCTTGACTTGGGGTCAAGTAAGTATTGAAGTAATGTATTCAAGTAAGAGTATGTGGGATACAACCCTACAGCACCTGTGTAAGTCCCTGCCATACTATAAGGACAAGATCTGTAAATATAGAGCGGAATGGACACGAGGTACAGATGGTAAGCTGTCTAAGCCATGGCAAAAAAAGGGAGCTTCTCCAAATGGGTGCAGCAACCATTACATGCGCATACACGAGAGGCTTAAAAAGGGAAGAAATTGAGCAAGCAAATGGCTATATTTGAGAAAATGTTTCAGGCCGATCGTGAGGACTTGACTCAACATCACTGGATGCTTAGCCAACAATAGGCCGGTGGTGAAAAGCCCTCGGGTCCTTCTCTCCCTCCTCCTGAACACAAAAGCGAAGGTGCAACAGCACCGGGATTATATCCAGTGAGGGAATTTAGAGTGGTGGCAGAGTATACCAATCCCATATTTGCATCTCCAGCATATAGTAAAAGGGAAGGGCAAGAAGAGACTGGACAAGTGACTAAGGGAGTGCAAATAGCAGGCAGCAAAAGCAAGGAACGCAGCAAAGCTCAGGCACGAGTTCAAGAGAATGACATACGGACAGCGGGAAGAATGGAGGGATTCAAGCACATAGTTCTAAATGAGTGGGTAGGTGAAAAGATATTGCTTAAACTAGATGGGAAGGTAGCAGAAGGGACAGGAGTCCCTAACAAAGAAGCCATGAGTTGTAAGGGCACGGATGAAATGAGAGAATGGGCAGTGGTAATGGAAGAAGTAGAGAGACGGGACGGAGAGGAAAAGGAAGAGCATGAAACAGTATGGAGGGAGAAGCAGAAAACAGGCACGAGAGTGAGTGGAGCAGGAAGCACAGAGGCAGAGAGAACTTGAGGACACGGCAAGGAGGAGGGCAGAAGAAGAAAGAGAGAGGCAAGTGCAAATAAAGAAGGACAAAAGAACGTTAGAAGTGGAGCGGCTCCTTAGAGAGCGATGGCACAGTGCAGAGGACAGGCACGCTGTGAAGGAAGTGCAAGTAAAGATGGGTTTAGCAACTTTTAGTGTGAGTGTCATAAGCAATCCTGTGGGATTTACCGGCCCATAGATAGCAGAGAAGGGCCCGCTTGATCTCTAGGAGAAATTAGTTTGGTATCTGGGTTGGCAGCATTTGAAACAGATATAAGAATTTGGGGAGGATTACCATTTTGATGGAGTTGAGGCAAGCCATCCATGAGAGGCCGGATTTTGACCAGCGTCCCAGGTCGTGTTTGATCGACCTCCATAGGGGCGGGTAGTTTACCTTAAAGAGATCCTCTAGGTGTGATGGAATTTGGATCCCCAGGTGAGAGAGTCCCTCTGTTTGTTTACAGAACGGAAGGTTATCGATGTATTGTCTCTCGGTCTCGTTGAGCTGGCCTGCCGGGAAAGCCACTGATTTATCTACATTGACCTTATAGCCTGCCAGGGAACCATATCGCTCTAGACTATTCAACACCTCTGGGACTGATTGGGATGGTTTAGAGAGGTACAGGAGGATATCGTCGACAAACAGGGTTATTTTGTAGTCAGTTTCCCCTATTTTAACACCCTGGATCTGATTGTTAGTCCTGATTGCTATAGCCCAGGGTTCCATCACCAGGGCGTTAATGAGGGGAGACAGTGGGCATCCCTGTCTTGTGCCTCTCTCTAAAGGAAAGGACTCTGACTCTCCTCCATTGACCACCACTTTAGCGGAAGGGTGGGAGTAAAGGGCCGTCATCCATCCCCGCCACCTGAGTCCCATCCCCAAGGACAGCAGAACCCCCTCCATGAAGGCCCAGCTCACCCTGTCAAATGCCTTCTCCGCGTCTAGAGACAGGAGAAGGGCACCGTCAGATTTCACTCCATTTGAGCTCAGTATGTGCAGGGTTTTGCGCATGCTGTCTGCTCCTTGTCTGTTTACTACAAAGCCTACCTGATCTGGATGGATCAGTCGGGGGAGGCACCTTTCTAGACGTGTCGCCAGGATCCTGGTGAAGATCTTGGCATCTGTGTTCAGGAGCGAGATGGGCCTGTATGAGCCACACTCTGCTGGGTCTCTGCCCGACTTAGGGATAACTGTGATTATGGCCTGCAGGAATGTCAGTGGAATGGTTTCTAAGGTTTTGATTTGGTTAAATTATTTGGTCAGTGGTTTCGTTAGTTCGGACTGGAATTGTTTATAGAAATCTGCTATGTACCCATCTTCTCCCGGGGTCTTGCCTATTTTAAGCTTTTTGATGGCCTCTTCCACCTCCTCCTCTGTTATCTCCTTGTCTAGTGTCTCCCTCTCTAGGTCTGTGAGATTGGGTAGGGGTAGTCTTCGAGATATTTTCGAATTTCATCCAGTGATTCACCCTCTTGTTTAGTGAAGAGGGCCTTATAGAAGGTCGCGAATGATCCGGCTATGTGTTCAGTTTCTATCTGGGCGTTACACGACCCGTCCTTGACCTTTTCTATGTGTCTGCCCACCCTGTTTCCCCTCAGCCTATGTGCCAGAAGAGTTCCAACCCTGTTGCCCCTCTCATAGTATCTCTGCTTCCTGTATCTCATTTTTTTAACTACCTCTCCAATCAGGATTGTATGCAGAGCTTGTCTCTTCTCTCTTATTTCACTCAGGAGGTTTTTGCGGTCTATGTTTCCCTGGGTGAGCTGTGCCCTCATGGCCCGCAGGTCTTCCTGGATTCTGGATTCTATCAGGGCCCTCTCTCGCTTCTTGCTCGAACCCTCTGCGATGAGGAGACCCCTGAAGGTGGCCTTCGCTGCCTACCACACTGTAACCATTGGGACTTCCCCTGTGTCGTTTGATAAGAAGAAGGCTTCTATTTCGTTCCTAAGGAATTCCCTAAACACCTGGTCCCTCATGAGGGTATCGTTACAGCGCCACCTACGTGATTTCACGGTGGCTTGCAGCCGCCATTCCATAACGAGGAGTTCATGATCCGATCAGGTCACAGATTCAACCGTGGGGTTTCCAACCTCTCCCCCTCCCTCCTCCGACACCAGCAGCAAATCAATTCCAGTATATGTTTGGTGGGGAGGGGAGAAGAACGTGTAACCCCCAGGGGTTCGCCAGCATTTGCGCCATACATCAACCCAGTAGTACTCTTGTAGGAGATCCCTCAGGGCGAGATTATCTTTTGTGGGGGCTTTTGGTCCCGTCCCTTTGGCCGACCACCAGTCAAGATGGGGGTCTGTAATGAGATTGAAGTCTCCGCCCAGGATTGTGGCTCCCTCGGCCCACCCGTCCATGACCCCAAGAATCTTGTGGATAAACTTGAATTGGCCGGCGTTGGGAGCGTACAGGGTGACTAGTGTGACTCGTGTGCCCCGGGCTGACCCCTTGATCGCAAGAAATCTACCTCCAAAGCCCCTTTTCGTCTCTACATCAGTGAGATGCAGCGATTTACCCATGAGGATACCCACTCCCTCCTTCTTTGCGGATTTGTGCGAGGCCCAGAAGTTTCTACCTATCTCCTTTCCTTTGATCGTTGACTCTGCTCCCCTTCTATAGTGGGTTTCTTGTAGGAAGAGGGCCAGTAATTTCTGTTTGCGGAATAAGTTACTTGTGAGAGACCGCTTGTTTTGCAAGTTGAAACCTTTCACGTTGAGCGTACCGATCTGACCTTCAACCATGGTCGTCGCTATCCTTGCCCTGTGAAGCCTCAGTGAGTGCCCCCGTTATCGTCCGTAGACTTGAACCCGAGAACCATGGCATGGCGTTCCCTATTTCTTTCCCCATTACCTCCCCCCTCCCCGGTTCCCCATTTCCCTTACCCATTTTGGTAGGCGTCCGTCTCCATCGCCCGACATACATCGGGTTTAGTCAACGAACCACCAGGGCCGCTGCCCGGGCCCCGAGAGAGAAATAGTGTGGATCGTACCCTCCAGGTTATACCTATAGGAACATTTTACAGGTTTAGTCGGAGTCCAATCCTTCTATAAGACCTCCCCCGCCCCAGCCCCCTCTACTCCCGCTGCGTGTCTTCTGTCTCATAGGGGCTGGGTCCAACCGTGAACTAGCTTCCAGTGTGAATCGGGGGGGTTTTCGAAGGTCTCGGTGGACGCACCTGGCCACCTTCTGACAACCGAGAACACCACCACTCCGTGTTTCAGACAGGTGGGACCCGAAACCTTCAACCATCAATTTCAGCATAAGCCTCGCCAACCATGGCAACATCACAATACAACATAACATGCCCCCAAACATGGAGGGGCCCATGAGGCCCTGCGGGCAAATGCAATACAATACAATAACATCACATTTCTTAACTTTCTCCCCTTCCCTCTTAATCATCCGGATCCATTGCGCGGGCCTTGGCATCAGCAAAAGTGGAACGAATGTTTCTCCTCAATTCGCCAACGGCCACGGAGGGCGAGTGAGCGAATGAACCACAACAGATCGGCACTGCATTCCTTTTGACTTCTCCTCTGTCCGATAATCATGCGCGTTCTCCACGTCCCTCTGAGGGGTGCCTGGTTTTTCTGAATTTCTGAGTGCCCTTCACTTTGTGTTCCCCTGGCTGAGGTCAGGGCCCTGTGGGGCACGGCTCGGGCCCCCGTCGGATCTGCCGTTCTCCCCCGAGGGTCCGGGGGGGACCCCGATCAGTTCGTCGATGCCTCTCTGGATATCCTCTTCTGTAACAAGCTGAAAGTTTTCCCCTTGCCATTCAAAGGATAGGTAGAATGGGTGTCCCCAGCGGTACCGGACCCCCTTCTCCTGCAGCCACCTAGTAATCGGACCGCATTATTTCCTCATTTGTAGCGTGAGGGCGGATAGGTCCTGGTAGATTGCCACCCTGGGGTTGTTGTATTGTATCTCTCTTAGGGTTCTAGCTCTTTCAAGTATTTTTCCTTTGTCTCTGTAATAGTGGAACTTCGCAAGCACGGAGCGTGAGCCCCTACCGCCTCCGCCAGCTCGATGAACCCTATCAATCAGGATGGTTTCCCCGGAATCAATTCCCAACCCCCCCCGACAGCCAGTACTCACGGTTACTCCGACGTGGGGCCGGTGGGTGCGTTCAAAGGTCGCCGGGGTGGAAGTCGCTGTGGATGGCAAGTAGTAGGCCCCTAAATAGGGTGGTGAACCCCACGATGGGCCCGGCACTCCGCAGAGGGGCCCAGGCGCACTCCCGCGTCGGCCCGGGCCTATTAGGTGTAGGCCTCTTAGGGTTGTGTGGCAGCAGCAGCCGGGGGGAGTCCTTATGGTAGTTGTTGCAAAGATGTTCCCCACCGCCAGGGGGGCGAGGCGAGGAAGGGGCCCGGGCGAGCTCATGCGACGGCCCAGGTCGAGATACACAGACGTGTGTGCGGCAGGCTGGGGTCCGGCCGCGGAAGCACGGTGCGTACTATCGTCCAAAACTGCGGCAGCGGGAGCTGAAGGTGGGCTCATCGGGCGAGGGCTCTGGTCTCCGAGGGGCTCCCACGAGCTTTCAGCGATGCCGGCAGAAGCGCAGGGTGTCGATTCCTCAGATTGATCCCGGCGCAGCGCCCATCCGCGGAGAGGAGGGGCCCGGCCACGGAGCTTCACCTTGTGCGCGGCACGGGCCTGGAGGGGGAGGGGGAGCGCGGAAGCTCCAAGTCAAATATCTCGGGGACCCGGGCACCCTCAGAGCTCGGGAAGGTTTCGCCGGAGTCCCCAGGAGTTCCACCACCTGGATTCAGCCTTTGTAGGAGGATAACATTCCTTTTATCGCAGTTTACTCCACAAATCTCTCGGGGCTTCAGGGGAGCCAAACGATCAGGCAGCCATCACGCCTGCGCCCCCTGGTGGCCTCTCTAGCAACTTTTAGTGATGATGAAGAGGGAGAGGCGCAAGGGAGGTGAGAGCATGACCGAGGTGGGAAATGTAGCAGGACCTCCCCGTGAATAGACAGACAACATTGCTTCCTCTTTGAGGGGGGTGTGCAGATGCACGAGTGACCTATTAGAGAGGCAGCAGGAAAGCGCAATGTTGAGGAGGCTCAGTTTCCAGGAGAAATTTGACAGTGGTGATGAGGACACAGGGTCTGATGATGACTTAGTGGGGAGTGAGGATGAAAGGGTAGGGCGGTCCTTCCATCGTTCTCAAGGGAAGAGCCCAGACCGAGACACAATGTGGGGAGACGATAAATGTGCAGTTGGACTAAGGGAGGACAGAGGTGAAAGACCTCAGCATTCTAGGGATATATCGCACAGACAGCATTCCCCCATACACGCAAAGGCTCAGAGATCTTCCAGCACGAAGACGGGAGAATTGGAAAGGGTGTTTACTCCCACTAAAGATATGTGGAGACAAAGTGGAAAGGTAGGACTGACGCAGTGCCCACTATTAGAGAAGGGAGCAGGCGACCTCAATATATACCATGGCAACAGATCGACAAGGATAATTTGAGATGAAAGTTGGTGGATGACATGAAAATCTTTCTTTCGGCCATTTTCTGGGAGGTTGCGGACGAAGTGTGGAAAAGGGCCGGCTCCCAGGAGTAACCGCACAGAATATGGTGCATGATGGTTCACCATTTAACAACTGCCGATCAGCCGTGTGGCATGCTCTAAGGGTACAGTATCCAGACACTTCAGACATCAGCACAATTATGGCATGCAAAATGGGGGAAGACGAAGACCACCCTCAATATATTCAGGCTATTCAAGAGAAATGGAGACTTGAGACATGGGAACTGTGTGATAAAACAGTGGGATTATTCTATCATATATTATGTCAATAATTGCCTGAGCAGGTGCAAAGGCAGTTCAAGATGTTAATGGGGATGGAGGCTAAACCGTGGTCCAAAATTCAACTCACTATCGTACACTATTGTAGAGTAATGCAAGAAAATGCTAGAAAGAAGCGTGAGGAAAGGAAGCAAGAAGAGGAGATGTTAGTGCAGAAGAAATTGTCAAAAGGGGCGATGTTAACAAGCACCGATGGAACAGGTACGCTGCATGTGCAGTACAGACCGCCACCAGCGTGAGGAGGTTTCATAAGGCGGGCACATGTACCATTGGTTTAGAGGGAGAGGAAGACCACCTCGGGGAAGGAGGTATGGATATCAGATGCAACAGGGGCAAGAGGATTTTCAGGGATCTATCAGAGACCAATGGGAGGGCCATCTCATTGTTGGGTAGGTGGACAGATTGGGCGTATTTCTCAAGTGTGTAGAAGCAGGGGAGGGATCCAACAGAATGGGGGAATGCAATACCAGCCCACATATCTGGGAGAACAGACTGACTATTATGCCTAAGACCAAACACAGTGACAAGTACAGACCCCAGATGCACATGAACAGGCATACCAGCCCATGGTGCAAATACCCCAGATCCAGGGGCCCACACAACCATATTCACTGGCACCACCTGCATAACAGATGCAGAGAAACATGCAGTGACTGCACGCGACACAGCCGAATGACGAGACACTGACATGCGCTGATTCAATGAGAGTATCTCCCATTCAGAAATTGGGACGGGTGACTGTGGTGTGGGGCAATCCATTCACAGGGAATGGGATGTCATTATACCCACAATAGGACAGCCCATAGACGGACCTGACTTTTTCCTTTCTCGTGGACACAGGGGCGAGTGGATCCTGTATCAGGGAGGGATAATACCCAATTTCAGGCAACGCCATGAATGCGCAGGGATTCTCTGGGGTGACGGATTTGGTTCCTTTTGCAGACGTCCTTACACTTTCTATAGGGGAGCATGACTTAGTTCTACCTTTATTGTATTCCCGACAGACACCAGTTAACATAATAGGAAAGACATCATGAACAAACTTAACATTACCATCTCATTTACAGACCAAGGGATAGTGTGTTCCACACCTGGGATCCACCTTCTGGATGGGAGGGAGATTATTCAGGCCTACTGCAGGCGAACGGTGCAGAGGGGGGTGCCAGCAGATTTGGAGCAGTTTCAATAAGGAATGGAAGTGATAGTAGCATGGCTCCCGGGGATTCAGGGAAATCTATGGCGTCTTCCCAATGAGTTTATATTCAGATCAGAACTACCATTAGACGAACCAGAGAAGACAGTGATATCACTAGAACTAGAGGCAGTGTTAGTGTGAGAAGAAAGAATAGCATTGCATGGGACAGATGACACCAGACGTAAGAAGGACAGTAATTGCAGTGGGGGAAGGTCACAGGTGGACTTCTGTGACCGATGAGGATCTGTTCCAGGAAATTTGTTCAGACCATGGTGTTGAACATTAGCATCACATATTGGATGAAAATACACTACGGGGAAGTACCATAGAGAATTGTGATGATGCTGCAAGCCCTGCCGCCATCTCTCGAGGACGATTTGGCAAAGGTACCCATTGTCTTATGGACTACAAGTCCTTATGACGTGGGGCTCTTGAAGGGGGTAGCGGCGGTGAAGATGAAGCTCAAACCAGGAGCAATTTTACATAGGGCAAGGCAATATCCCCTGTCGAGGTAGTCAGATGAGGGCATTTATGAGACAATTGTGGCATTAGTTAAACAAGGCATTCTGGTACCATCAGAATCACAGTGCAATACCGCGATGTACCCTGTGAAGAAGGCAACAGGGGGATTGTGGCATTTTATACAGGATTTATGCCCATTGATCCAGATTGTTGAGGCAGAATTTCCATTCGTTCCAAAATCTGCAACAATTTTGTGTAGCTTTCCTATGGAAGCTACCCATTTCACTGTGATAGATTTGAAGAATGCCTTCTTCTCTATATCACTTCACCCAGAGTTACAAGACTTGACTTCGTTCCTATATTGAAATAAAAAAGTGGAAATATCCTCAGCTTCCACAAGGGTACTGTGAGTCCCCTTCCATATTCAAATGGGTCCTCCAAATGGACTTAGGCAGTGTACAATTAGAAAGCACCATTATACAGTACGTGGATGACATTTTGATTTGCAGCAAATCTGAAATGCAGTGTAGAAATGACTCAGTACACATGTGGAACTTACTCGCAGAGGAGGGGTACAAGGAAGACAAAGCCAAATGATAGTATTGCCCGGATGAAGTGTTATACATTGGACAGTTGATTTCGCAAGAGGGGCGAAAAAGTGACAACGGAAAGGACAGAGGCAATCCGCAAGATACCAAAACCCATGACAGTAAGACAAATGCAGCAGTTTTTAGCTCTGCAATTATTGCAGAGCATGGGTATTTGATTACAGCACTTATACAAGGCCTTTACTAAGCGCACTAAAAGAAGAACAAAGAGGGGAGGGCACATTACAGTGGACAGATGAAATGACCAGTGCATTTGAAGAGCTGAAGACAGCAATAGGCACAGCTCGAGTGTTAGGGATCCCAGACTATTAAGACAAATTTGTTTCAGGTAATGACTGCAGTACTCACACAAAAAACAATGATGGGTCACAAACCATTTGCTCACCATAGTGGAAAATGAGATCCAGTAATGAGAGGGCACTACTCTTGTGAACAGGCACTTTGTGGAGCATGCTCTCTTTGCAATACTCAAACGACCCTTGAGCACACTGACTACATAAAGGGCTTCAGGTTACAAGATAATACTGTCCAATCCAAATATAAAGATGGTGAGATGCCAAGCTATGAACCCGGAGACATTCGTCGCCGAGCCCATAGAGAAGGGAAACTATGTTCATGATTGTACCACAAATCTAGAAATCTGTGATGACATTCCGAGAGTGAGGGAGAATCCACTTGAGGGGGGAAGTACTTTTATATTGATCTACAAAAGGGGTCCCTAACACTTGTGTGATAGATGAAGGAATTGGTTGCATAAAAGAAATTCAAGCTGATTCCACTCCAGATGAAATTAAACAGTGGGCTGAGGGCCCAGCAAGTTTAGACAATGAGGGTTGTAGGGTAGACAATGAAAAACTAAAATGGATGCTGCCCAATGCTTATGTTACCGCTATGGTGAGAATGACTTGTGGTCCAACTCACATATGTACCAAAGAAGATTTGCAAAATGTTAGAACCTGTCTGGGTTAATGTAAATATTCCAAAGACTGCTGAGCGTCTTGTTCAAAATTGCATAGCATGCCTACAGCACAATAGTGGCAGAGGAACTCCGACACCAAGGGGTAGTTTTGGCCTCCCTTCTTTGCCCTTTTTAGGATTCCAGAGTCCAAATTACTGAAAAATGTCAAAAATGTACTCCTTTATGACTATTGTGACCAGTTAACTCAGAACTTGTATTTTGATTCATCAACAGGTGTGAAAAGCCCTCCCAGTAAAGTACGGGGTCCAGGTCATCGACTTTGACCTGGTGACTGGGTGCTCGTGAAAGTAAAGAGCTTCCTGTCTCACACCACGCTGGAGAGGACCACATCAAGTCCTCCTGGCCACACAGACTGCCATCCGAGTGACAAACAAGAACAACTGGATCCACGCGACACACGTGAAGAAGATTCCTTTTCCTTTGGCCTAAGACAGAGGCAAGGAGAAGGGAACTGTTGACCTTGGTGCTCACAACAAGCCTGTTCTAACCAGCACCAAGGATGTCCCGGAAACCCTTCCTGAGCCTGCGGGCCTGGGTGGATTGCTGCTTTGTCAAAGGAAACCCTTCCTGAGCCCGTGGGGCTTAGGGACATTGTTGCTCCTTCTGCCAGATCTTCTTCACCATCGAGCAATCTTGCTTCCGCTCCTCCATTTTGTTCATTGCCTTTAGGAAGCAACAACACTCTGTTTGCAGATCACACAGTACCTGGAGTCTTGAGGTACGATCTGTGACCAAGAAACCAAACTTACAGCACAGCATTGGCTGTGCCTACGAGAGACCATTGTTGAGCCAGTCCCTCGTCACTCTTCTGCTGAAAATAAATAAGAGGTGGGGACCGACAAAGTTACCTTCAATCAAGATAGGCCACGTGGTTAGGGGCCACCGTCGGATGAACTAAAAGAGCCTAACAGAGAGGCTTCTTAACAGACTCTGAGAAACAATTCCCATTTTTAAAATTGCTTGTGCAAAGATGAATATTGGTCACTCCTCTGATGACGAATCTACCCAAGGGTTATGGTCCCCAAGGACCAAATATTTGTTGGACACAATGTCAGTTAGTTTAGTCACCGTATTTTCATTTGGGCTTTGGAACCTTGAAACAATGCATCCGCTTGATAATTTGTTACCGACTGTAAGTATCTCCCCTGTGTCTCCACCCTTCGTGCATCTGTACACTCATCCTCCTCGAGACTTCCAACATAGACAGGGTTACCATAATAACACTCTCTTAATGATTATGAACGCTACCCATGCGATTCTGAATAAAACTAATTGCTGGGTGTGTTCACACCTGCCGCAACATGGAGAAAATGGACTGGGGTGGTATATTCATCCTCTTCCTTTAACCACTGCCTGCTATGCCTTACTTAGAGCACTATTCTCTGGTCATTGGAACAATAGTATTACTGGGAATTTTGATGGGACTAATCTTAATGATTTAGAAAAGCAAGTATTAACACCTTTAGGATGTTCTTTCTTTGCAAATAGGAGCAAGCTCAATGTTGCTTCTATTAGGCCTCCTGATAGGCTTTCTAGACCTTTTCAATCATTGATCTCCTTCAAAATGGCTCCCGTAGGCAACCGGGATTTTTAGGCAGAATCACCTGCAGTACCCTTTGGGAACACTACAGGTAATTAGGAGTACAAGTGTAAGCACAATTTCACCTTTGGAACAAGCTTGTATTACACAGTAAAGTGGTAGTGATGGCTGAGCAGCCAGACTTATCTCAAGAGTTTAAAGTGAGCAGTAGAACAAGTTACAGAAAGGACCAACCAATACAGTGATTCAAGTAAACACTTACTCAAGGTTTCTCAGTAAAAGAATATACATTTATTTACTCAATCATTTATAAAACATTACACTAGCACAAGCAGCTCAATATCACACACCAATACACCACAAAAATCCAACCGGTAAGTAACTAAACAAGTTTATCTAAAAAATGAAGTGTGAGCAAAATGGCACTTTAGATACTTATAAAAGGGAGGAAAAGACAAGGTTATAAGAATAGACTAACCAAATACATTCATAGGCAGGGCAAAGGGTTCAAGTTAAATACAACCAGCAATTCTTCTCAATAGGCCTGGGCCAAAGTCAATGGTTCAGAGTCTTATGTATAGGATAGCACAGTTCTGGTATGTAACTGTTAATTCTTGGCCATGGATTTTTAAAGTATTTAGCTAGGCGAAAAGGTTGACGAATGTTTAGGGAAGGACGAGCTTTTGTAGTTGAGGAAAGTTTCACGCACTTTCTCGATGGCCGAAAAGATTTCCGGACCATGTTTGCACAGTACCTTTTTAAATGAAGGAAGCTGTAGCTGAGGCAGTTGTTCCTGGCAGTTCGAGCAGATCTCGCTGTTCCTGAGCTTCAGTTGTGGGGACAAGAAGGAGGATGTCGGGAGGTTCCTGCACTTCCCAGGGAAGAGGCCAAAAGCTCTAGCAAGACGTCGGTTTAAGGTGTGAGTGCCTTAAAGTCCCCCAGGTTTCCTTCCCTCTGGCTAGCCGGTTTTCAACAGCACTCTGAAGAAAATTCGACCAGAATAGGATGGTATCCAGGTGGCCTGAGAGTTGGTTGTTCCCACCAAACTCAACGGAAGAAGTTAACCTTGAAGGGCTTCTCTGTCGTCGGAGTTTCAGGCAATTCGGACCTGCAGCAGGGCTTCACCGGTTGTCCAGGAGTTGCAGCATTCCTCTTTCTTCCTCTCCTCTTCGGTTCTTTCGTTACAGTGGTCGACTCCGCTTTCCAAGTCCCAGAGACCTGCTTTTAAACAGTTTTCCCCCATTCATTCAGCCTGGCTGTCACTCACCCAGCAGGGTGGCTGTCCTTGCCGGACAGCCAGCCGGCCAATCACACCAGAGTACATTCAGGTCTCCTAGGAGACTAAGCACAGGGAGTTTCGGGCACCTCCCTCACATCCTGTCCACCCCAGACACTCTGGCACCAGAGGAGGCCTTCAGCACAGAAGCCTGCCAAAGGGCACGAACAAACCTGGTTTGGTGCACAGAGACAAACACAAGAAGGACTTTTCCTAAAAGAAATGGCGAAAAAAGATGACCGGAGTCTGTTTTTACAGATAGGCCTGGGGCGCCACATTGAAAAACATGGCTACCTCTGATTTTGAGCTACCGTTGTTAGCCGTCACAAAAAATCATGGTAGTTGATCTAAACCACTGCCACCAGCCATTTAAAATAGGAAAAGGTAACATTTTACTGTTACATGAGTGTTTTGGCTCGGGCGAAGCTAAGCAACCCCGCCAGCACTCTATAGTAAGATAGGGTTTGCTGGGTCAGTTAATGTAGAGACTAGTAAAGTAAATTTAACTTTACCTGCCCTGAGAGACAGTAGTCATTCTCAGGGAAGGTAGTTATACCTTTGGGGAGTCTTAAAAGACAACTCTGTGCCACTGCACTGAAGGTGCTGTGTGACACACAGAAAAAGATGATGCCACTGGAGTGGTTTAAAAACTCCATAACCAAAGAACACAAAAGTAAACCACACACAAAATACATGGAAGAGTGGGAAAAAAAGGCTCACAGACTGCCTAGGTAAAACATCAAATCCTAGAAATCCAGCAAAGTTGCTGGGGGTCTCAAAAGGTAAGGGAAATTAGCACATTTGGAGAATTCTCCCTAACACTCGCCCCCCCCCCCCCCCCAGACTAAGGGACAGGAGGATTTAATCCACTCCTGGATGAATCTCCTTACTCCAGTCGGTCAAACATCCTGGAGAGACCATCAGCATTTTGGTGGTGACACCCTGACCTGTGTTCAATGGTAAAATCAAACCCTTGCAGGCTGATTGACCATCTCAGTAGTTTTGGGGTTTCCCCTTTCATTTGCATCAACCATCTCAAGGGTTGGTGGTCAGTTTGAATTACAAAAGTAGACCCATACAAGTATGGTCTAAACTTCTTCAGTGACCACACAATAGCAAAGCATTCACGCTCAATGGTTGCCCACCTTGTTTCTGGTTCCTTCAGCTCCCTGTGATGAAGCAAATGGGGTGCTCCCTACCTTTCTCATCCAGTTGACTAAGGACTGCACCTATACCTGTATTTGAAGCATCTGTCTGCACAATGAAGGTTTGGTTATAGTCAGGAGCTCTTAGACCTGGAGCTTGACAAAGGGCTTTCTTTAGGCCTTCAAATGCTTGAGTGCACTTCTCATTCCACCTGACCTTTTTAGGGAATTTGGGAGAGGAGATCACATTCATGGGAGAAGCTATGGCCCCATAGTTCTCAATGAAGTTCCTATGGTATCCTGTGAGACCTAGGAAGGCTCTCACTTGGATTTGAGTAGAAGGGGTGGCCCAGTTTTGTACAGCTTGTACTTTGCTAGGCAATGGCCTGATTTTACCTCCTCCTACCTCATGTCAAAGGTAGACCACTTTACTCTGACCAATTTGACATTTACTAGCCTTTATGGTCATATGGGCCTGCTCAAGAGCCTGCAAAACATATCCTAAGTGGTCAACATGTTCCTTCCAAGTAGGGCTGAACACTGCAATGTCATCCAAGTATGCCATGCAGAAGTCCTCCATCCCATTCAGAACTTGATTAACTATCCTTTGGAATGTAGCAGGTGCATTCTTTAGTCCAAAAGGCATTACCTGAAACTGGTAGAGGCATGCTGTGGCGGAGAATGCAGTTTTCTCCTTGGTGTGGTCTGTCAGTACTATTTGCCAATAGCCTGAAGTGAGGTCAAATGTACTGAGGTACTTGGCTGAACCAGGTTTATCCACCAGTTCATCTGTCCTTGGTAAAGGGTGGGCATCAGTCTTGGTGACTGCATTAAGAGCTCTATAGTCCACACAAAATCTCAACTCCTTGGATCCTGCCTTTGCTACTAGAACAACTGGACTAGACCATGGGCTTGTAGAGGGCTCTATTACCCCGAGATCAAGCATCTTGTTGACCTCCTCCTTTATGTGGGATCTTACATGATCTTACATCCTGTAACCTCTGTTTTTGACAGGTAAACAGTCACCAGTGTGAATATCATGCTGGCCCCAAGGGGTCAAGCCTGGTGATAGTGAATACAGGGAGGCAAACTGATTTAACAGAAACAAGTACTCCTCCTGTTGTTCAGGTGTCAAGTTAGAAGAGAGATTAACTCCTCCTACTTTCTCACCTAAAGGCTGGCCTCTGAGTAGGTCAGGTAGCGGTTAATTCTACTCCCCCTTTTGGGCTGAAGCTGGAAGCAAAGCTCCCACTTCTGGTCTTGAGACATAAGCCTTCAAACGGTTGGTGTGAAAGACTCTGGGAGCCTCTTTAGGATTGCCTAATTCCACCAGATAGTTGACCACACCAAGATTACCCACAACCTTGAAGGGTCATATCCACTTGTCCTGTAAGGCCCTCTGCCTTGTAGGTATCATAACCAAAACTTGCTGGTCTTGAGTAAACTCAACCATGTTGGCCTTTTGGTCATGCCAATGTTTGTCCAGAGCCTGACCTGTTTTTAGGTTATCTGATGCTTCTGCCATCATGTGTGACATTCTCCTCCGGAGACCTATCACATAGGCAGTGACTTTCACTGGCTTGGGGGAAGGAGCACTCTCCAACCCCTCCTTAATTAGGGCCAAAGGGCCTCTAACTGGATGGTCATAAAGAAGTTCAAAGGGACTAAATCCAACTCCCTCCTGAGGGACTTCTCTATATGCAAATAGAAGGCATGGCAGTAGAAGTTCCCACTTTCTTCTAAGGGGTTCCTCTAAAGCACCCATCATGCTCTTCATTGTACGGTTGAGCCTGTCTACCAATCCATTTGTCTGAGGATGGTAGGCAGTTGAGAACTTGTAAGTTACTCCACAGTTTTTCCACATGGCCCGCATGTAGTGGGGCATAAAATTGGATCCCCTGTCAGACATAACTTCCTTAGGAAAACCTACTCTGGTAAAAAATACCAAGTAGGGCCTTAGCAACAGCCTGAGCTGTAACAGTCATCATGGGTATAGCTTCAAGATACATAGTAGCGTGGTCTACTACAACCAGGATAAACCTGTTTCCTGAAGATGTGGGAGGGTCTAAGGGACCAACAATGTTGATTCCTACCCTCTCAAAAGGAACTTCCACCACTGGGCGAGGCACCAAGGGTGCCACATTCTTGGCTCCACTCTTGCCAGAGATTTGGCAAGTGTGACAGCTCCTACAGAACTTATCTACATCAGACCGCAACTTAGGCCAGTAGAAGTATAAAGAGAGCCTTTCCTTGGTCTTCTTAAAACTTAGGTGACCAGCCAAGGTATCAAATGGGCTAACTGTAGGAACAGGAGTCTGCTTTCAAGAGGCACTACAAGTCTTCTGTAGTCCCTTGTGTTAGGCAGAAACCTGTGCAGTTCCCTCTGGGACCCCTGCAAAAGATTTAAGACTACAGGTGTTTGGCAGTAAACCCACTTGGTAGCAGTCTGTACCACACAGATTCACTTGGTAGCTGTGGCTGAGCAGTCAGACTTCCCTCAAGAAGAGTTAGGCAGTATACAGAATATTCACAATAGGTCAAAAGAACACAGTAGAACAATAAACACTGACCAGAGCTTGATGTAAAAGAGATATAATTATTTATTTAAAACCACATCTAGTAAAACACACAGGCACTAATGTTAAGCAGTTCAAAAACACGGTCACTAAAAGATATACACTCCCTTGAAAGAATATTAGACAAGTCTTAAGTAAAGCCACACTTATTTTCAGACAGCGGTGAGCGCTTAACGCAGATGGCACTCTAATAATTTGTTTTAATAAAAGGGAGAGAAAAGCAGAATATAATTTGAAACAGATCCCAACACTTTCACAAGAACACAACAAGAGAGGGAGGCAAAGTAAAACCGTGAAGTTAGAGTTCAGAAGGCCGGATCCACTTTAAGAGGATCAGAACGAAATGTGTCCAAGGTCACACGGTTGAAGTGCACAAAAGTCTTGAAACGGTTCAGAAAGAGTTGGACCAAAAGAAAGGGACCAGTTAGATGGTCAAGGCGGCCAGCCCAGTCCAGAAGGTTAAGGGATTATTATTACCTTCTAGCAATCTTTAGAAAGGGAGGCCTGGTGTACACGGTACCTTAAAGTGGTGAGAATACTCCAGCGGGGGCAGTTGTTCCTGACAGCGGATGCAAGTCAGTGCTTCGTCCGGGGGAAGAGAGGATCTCGTCGGGGAGGAAGACAGGAGTCCGTTGCACTGCCAGGGAAGAAACCAGCAGCGGAGTTCTTAGGTAAAAGGAGCGGTCCTTTTATTCGCGGTCCAGTGGTAAGTGGCTATCCGGTTGCCGGGGTGCTTGGCACGGGCAATTCGACCACAAGACGTCCTGGGATGCGAGGAAAAGAAGGTAAACTGGTTGTGCCCACCAGTCAGGGGAAGAAGCCTCTCCAGCAGGGAGATCTTCTCTGTCGTCGGGAAGTGGTGAGTCGGTTCTGCAGGGCTCCACCGGTGGTGTCGTCGTGGTAGGTCGGCTCAGCTTCTCCCTCGTCGGATTCTTAGGTTCTGTGGCAACTTCTGAAGTTCCAGTCCCCAAAGCCCTGCTTTTATGCAGCACACCCCCATTCACTCAGCCTAGCTGTCAATCAAACATGCTAAGTGGTGAGCCGGCCGGCTCACCACTTGGGCCAATCACACAAGAGTGCGACTTGAGTTACCAAGCTAACTCAGTCCAGGGTGCCTAAACCCCCTCCCACACCACCTGTGGTACCCAGACAGAGTGGCACCACTTTTGTAGGCTTCTGTGGAGAAGCCTGCCAAAAAGTGGAACAAAGGGCTCGACTTGGGTTGGAGTCACAGAAGAGAACACAAACGCCATTTTAGAATCGAGTCCTGGCAAAAAATACCAACCGGCGAATTAATATTAAATAATTAAACCGGCGGTATGTTCGAGGCTATGAGAATTAAATAATTAAAGTTGGTAGCCTCGAATAATGGGAAAATCCCATAGGGATATATTCGCGGTCGAATATAAAAAGTAGTATCCATTGCCACCAGCCAAAACTCAATCAGGGGGGATGGAGACGTGCCCCCTCGACTAACGTCCACAATATGATGGTTTGTACCGGTTTCTGTTAATAATTTGGGACTAGTAAAGCCAATGGTGACTTTACATGCCCTGGGAGACAGTAGTCAGTCCCAGGGTATGGAGTCTATGGTGGGGTGTCACTATGACACCCCTGTGTCACTGCACGGAGGGTGCTGTGTAACACACATAGTAAAAACACATGAGACCCTAGGGAGTAAAGGACCCCATAGCCCATAAATCACATAAACAGTCAAAGGAACACCATAAATCATGTCCAAGAGTGGGAGAAAAAGAGTCTCACTCTTGGCAGGAGAAACAAAACAAACTCCAGAAATCCAGCAAAGCTGCTGGGGGACTCACTAGGTTGGGAAATTCAGCCTAAAGAGAGAATTCTCCCTAACACCATGGGATAGACTCAGTCGGTTCACTGTCAAATAGGCCATCTTCCCAGTACAACCTATGCTTCCCTGGCTCTTGCCCATCCAGCTGGGAAGCTGCTTGTTGGCGAAGACCTTCAAGAGTAGGACACTCTCTTTGACCTCTGCTGAAGTCTGCCCTACAGGGTCCCCCTTCTGCCAGTAAATACTGCAGCTCAGGATGGTCTGCAGGATCCAGATTTCCAACAGGATCAAGGTCCTCTTCCAGCTCTGATTCCTCAGCAGCTGATTCAACCACACAAGGTTGTTCCACACACTCAGCCTCAGCTGGTGTAGGAGTCACAGGTGTGACTTTGGACAGTCCTCTTGGGGATGTCCTTGTTGGTAGCACAGGAGTGTTGGCTGGTTTCTTCCTGGAGGGTTTAGGTTGCCCCTTTTCCACCTTCTTCTTAGAAATTGCAGTCAGTAAGTCCTGTGGACTGCGAGTTATAGTTTCCTCTATAATCTCCTCTGGGGAGCCCCTTAAGGTACCCTTTCTGGCCTTCCTAGTGTGCTCCTGTTTCCTTTTGTTGGGAGGCCTGGGGGTGTTTGATACAACTCCAAGAGTGTTTAAGTCATTCCCCAACACGACTCTCCCAGGTACTTCACTCTGTACACTTACAGGTATCTTGACAGTCATATCATTACACTGGTTGAGAGCTGGTAACTGTGGAAGCATTTGGACAGGGCCTCCAGCAAGCTTAGTTAGGAACTTGGGTGCCTTAGCAACATCCTCTTCTTTGAAAAATGATTCATCAACTACAGTTATGCTGGCCCCAGTGTCTCAAATGGCAGGGGTCTCCTGACCCTTGACAAGAACACTGTCTTTGTAATACTATTTGGTATTGTCTGGAATAGAATTGTACACATCTAAATTCTGTTGTTCCCACCGACCCAGGGATACTAAAGAAACACTGGCTGAGACTTTCATGGGTTCCTCAGCCAGTAGGTGAAAGTTTCCACTTGCCATTGGTACTTCATCCACTGGTGAGAAGGCTAAGGAGACAGTGTGGACCCCTGAAGGTTTACCCTTACATCTGGGATCCCCTTTCACATGGTCAGTTGACCCACAAGCATAACATTTACCAAATGATTTTATGAATGGGGGGTTTGTTCTAACCTCCTTCTGGTTTGATTTCCCTTGGGGATTACCCTTGTTATGTTTGTGGCCCTCTTTTGGAGTGGAAGTATTTAAATTCTCTTTGGTAACTTTCTTGTGCTGCTTCCCCTCATCCTTCTTCTGAGTTACCCCAGAATCCTTGTGAGTAGCCCTGCTGGCAACCCACAAGTCAGCAGCCCAAGCTAACTTCTTTGGATCTATCTCCTTTGAATCAGCCAAGTGCTGCCTCAGCTCAGGAGAGCAGGCATCATAAATAGATTCCAACATAACCATCTTTCTCATAACTTCATAAGTGTTCACTCTGTGACCCTTAACCCAGCCATCTACGTTTTTCAAACATTCAGTCACCCAGGTAGCCCAATGGGTACCATCATGCTTTTTGAGGGTTCTAAACGTCTTAAGATACTGAGAAGGGGTCTTCCCAAATCTAGTTATCAAAGCTAGCTTCACAGTTTCAGACTCCCTTCTGTCTATATCCCCCAACTCAATAACCACATCCGTTGTAACAGAGGGTAGCCTAGAAAAAAGCCAAGGAATCAACTGATTCCCTGTAATGTCTTGAATCCCATGGTTATATTCAAAAGAAGCCAACCAAACCAAAACATCAAGCTTAACCTAATACATACTTACTGCATCTTTGGGCATGCGAGGCCTCTTAGGACTGTAAGACCTAGAAGACTCTGGGAGATAACCAGTTTTAACAGACAACTTTTTCATCTCTAGTGCATGGTTAAATTCCATCTCTCTGAGTTTAAGTTCTTGATCTTTGCATTCAGTTTGAGCTTGGATTCTTTTAAACTCTAACTCAAGTCTCATTCTTTCTAAAAAGACAAATTCAGGACTTAATGTTGGACCTGGTGGGGTCGCTGTAGTCAGAGGTTGAGGCCTATGAGCAGGTTGAGGTAAAACAGTGCCTACATTTGAAGACTCTTCTTCCTCCTCTAACTCATCTATAACATTTGAGATACTCTCAGAAACATTATCGTCCTCGTCAACATTTTCTACATTTGCTGCAGGTGTGGGGGATTTAGACCCACTCCTCAGACTTTGGTATTCTAACAACTTTTCTATCAATTCAACCTTTTTGCCTTTTACAGTGGGATTCCTAGCTTTACACATATCTCTCAATTGATCAACAGTTAACATCACTAGGGTCTCCTGTCTGTAGCTTTCCATATCAGTCATGATAAAACAATTGCTTTGCCTCGGGAGGATTACTTGAACAAAAGTAAAAGTAGCCCTCTAAATGTAATAAGTATACTTTATCCTCACTGCTGTACACCAGTGTTAGGCAGAATCACCTGCAGTACCCTTTGGGAACAGTACAGGTAATTAGGACTGCACGTGTAAGCACAATTTCACCTTTGGTGCAAGCCTGTACTACACAGTAAAGTGGTAGCGATGGCTGAGCAGCCAGACTTATCTCAAGAGTTTAAAGTGAGCAGTAGAACAAGTTACACAAAGGACCAAGCAATACAGTGATTCAAGTAAACACTTACTCAAGGTTTCTCAGTAAAAGAATATACATTTATTCACTCAATCATTTATAAAACATTACACTAGCACAAGCAGCTCAATATCACACACTAATACACTACACAAATCCAACCGGTAAGTAACTAAACAAGTTTAGCTTAAAAATGATTTGAAATTGTTTTGAAAGTGAATGGGAAAATGTCCTGGGGAAGGGAGTCCTTTCCCTGAGAGTGAATTGCAACACAGGAGGAGGGAGTTATCCTCTTGAACTATAACAATCTTGGTTATTCTTTGAACTTTTGTTTTGGCTGAGAGAATCCTGGGGAAGGGAGCAATTCCCTCTGGAACTGTGAACATTATCCATTTGAGACTTTTGTTGGAGTTATAACTTTTGTTGAACTTGAACATCTGTGTACTTTCTAAACAAAAGATAATATTCTTAATACCTTAGAGTTAGTTTTAGAATGTGAGGGCTAGGATAGGATTTCAGACAGAGGACGTTTTTGCTTTGGACATCTTGACACTTGACAGACCCTTAGTTTTGCTTGAGGTAGGGAAATAGCTCTTAGATCAGGGACAGCGAGGCATTTTCCAACCCCTTTATTATTTCAATAAAGGTCTATAACAACCACCATGATTCCTCTATGTCTGGTTCTCATTCCTGGCTCCTCACAGTGAGGACCTGGGAGACACTATCAGATCGCTAAAGAATGGAGTTGTAATGGTATTTTCAAAGCCACTAATTAATAACACTGAATTGGAGCTCACATTTTGGCAAATAAAAACTTGCACAAACTTTGGTGTAATTGGACAAGCACCCTATTATAACTTGCTTGCTGATTGTGGCATAGCCTGGATTTAAACCATTGCACTGTCTAACATGCGAAATGTGATACTATCCTTTAATAGCATCACAAAATGGCTCTACTGCACTTTCAATGAATCAATCTTAGTTAACTTATGCAACATCAGGTTACACAGTCTCTGGCACTGAGCCATTAACTATTTGCAGCACTGGAATAGACATAGCTAAATTGATGCACGGAAATTAAATCTGACAGTTGTTTTGGTGAAATTGGCCAGAAGGAACCCGACTTGTACAGATGTCAGAGACCAGCCTATCCCTCCGCTCGAAACCAGTTTAAATTGACAATTATGTATACAACCTGCAAGTGAAACATGTCAACCCAAATTCAGAGGAGTCAACGCAAGCAGCCCCAGAACACCATCTATCGTCAGGAGAGGAAGTGGGGCTAATGATGATCCCAGCATTGAGCATTCACCTAAAGTGTGATTGATGAGTGGAAATGGAGTTGTTTCACTATTGCTATGGGGCCTGAGGGCCATATTGTTAGAGTGGGGGCATCTGAGGTGGAAATTGTAGAAACTTTGACACTAACAGTGACCCTGCAGAAATTGATAGAAGACCTCTCACAGTCCTAGAAAACAGAGTTGACGATGCAGAGAGACAACATATGCATAAATGATCTTCTGGAAGACAAAAAGTGCACTAATCCCACAAATTATTTGGAGAACAAGATACCTCAAGAAATAGGCCCAAGAAAATTATGAAAGGGTTTAACAATCGAAAGGGCCCACAGAGCTTTATCTATAAAACCTTCACCTGGCGACCCACCATGCCCATTCATCCTTAAGGAACTCAGTAAAAAAGAGAGTTCATATTGAAATTGTCAAGATCAGGATCATAAGTGGTAACTCTTACCATGCGATTTTCCCTGAATAAAGAGGACAGAAAAGGTACAGATCATTTAAATTTGTTACCATTGCATCAGCTCCAAAGAAAAGTAGATTCTGTTGTACCTGGCAAGATGAAAGATCATGCTTCAAAGAAATCTATTGTTTTACATTTTTTGGCACATCAGGGGCTGGAACACACCCACCCGCAAGAACCTCGGGAAGCAGAGCCGAGGACAATGAACAGCCAGGGATGAGCCTAACAGTGATGATCCCTAGAATCCTTTGCAACCTTCCTCTCCAGAAGCTGAAATAAATAAAGAAGACTGTTCTTTCCCTCGACATTTGCTCCGTTCACTGTCAAATTGTTGAACTTTAAAACACAGTCTCACAGTGTTATCAAAGTACCACTTCTGAACACACATACATAGAATCCATACACGGTACTGTTCTACACTAGCCCTATCTTCAACAAAGCAACCAATCTGAAGACTCATGCCTTCACTTGAAACAAGCCCACTCAAACGCATAAGACCAGGGTCTGCTGATTGCTGTTGTATATGGACACCTGCCTCCTCTGCAGGTGTAATCACGTAGTCCAGCGCCTTTAATGGTCTCACGCATGGATGCAGAAGTTACCATTTTGGGGATCCTCGTCTATTGTTGTGAGTCTGTGGTAGCACCAGGTTTAAATCTCGAACTGTTACTGTTATTTACTTGGGTTTATCTTTGCTTTTATGTCTCGTTTAACTTTATATGGGGGAAATGACTTTGGTTGAGTAGTTTGGAAAATGTTGTGGTGTGGTGATGAAACTGGGACTGCTAAGTCTACATGGATGGAAAACAAGGGGACCACACAGCACTATGATGCTTACACTCGACAAATGAGTCAAAAAACAAACACTGTTATATATGCAGCAATGAGATTGAGCATACATATAGTAACCTGGAACACTGAATGACTCAAGGGTTATATAAAAAGAAACAGGTTACAAAAAAATAAAAATGAATACAAAATAAAAAAAGGTATCTGTGGCACCACTGCAGGAAGGCCATCTGATCCAAGTAAGACAGGAAAATGTGTTTAAAATTGGGCTGGGAAGGGATTTGGTTAGATCAAATCACCGTACTTCAGAGGAGTACTGACATGGATTTCTGGTAACATCCCATTTAAAATAAAACAACTACACAAAAGCGGAATGCGCGTAGGGACAATTGCATAGTTAAACATGTGACCCAAATAATGATACTACTGATTTCTTGAACAGAGCGTTTAAAACATCAGCCAGTTTTTGAGAAGCTTGCTGGAAGTAGGGTGGAGGTTTTAACGGCTCCATGGACCCAACATTAGCTGACGCAGACTGAAAAGATACCCAACCATCATATGATGCAAAGGCACTGACACAAATTGCTGAGGGCCTCCACCTGATAGAGCTATGATGCACATTTAACCAGGCTCCTCATAGTTACTCTTATTAATCTTCTCCTCACAAGGGTCAGACTCGTATTGATTATCTTTTCAGTGGGACGGACCACATATATTCCTTCACCAACACTCAATATTTAGGTAGAACTTAATCTGATCATGCACTACTAATGACACTACTTTTCCTACCCCCTAATAAGTTGCCCATAACTGCATGGAAATTAAGTTCAGTTTTGGGGATTTAATTGCCACAGAAATGGTATTTTTCTCAGTTGGAACCTGGCCTGGATTTGTAGCTGTCTCATAACCATCTCTTCATCTTCAACTGATCACCTTGCACACCTGGTCTCCTGTTATCCTGGACTTGTGCCCTGAATCTAGGACTGTAGAAATGCTGCACCTCCCATTTATTAGGTGATGTGTCATTATCTCGTCTTCATGATGCAGTTTTCTCTGGGTGCATAAAATTCCTTTCTGTCACTACGATAACCATTTTCCTTGTCATTGGGGCTTCCATATACCACTAGTCTCCCTGGGCCCTTTTAGCATTTATGTTGCTTTTATTGCGTTATCCTTATTGCTATATAACCGCTATAGAAATGTATCTTCCTAATGCTATGCCCATTGTGGTATGATGGAGTAAGGAGGCTGACCAGATGGTATCATTTTGGCTATAGACTTTTATTCAAAAAAAGAAAAGAACCTGTCTTTCCCTACTCCTCGAGGGGTTTTCCCTACCTCAACTTGGGTGCTCGTCAATATGTAAGTCAAAAGAGACCCACATACCATCCCCTTTTCAAACCAACTACTCCATCCCTATCACCAACAAATAAAACTAGAAGAAAAGGGTATAATTTACTTCTGATCCAAGCCACCAGGTGAATGGCTCCCTTCTCCTGGTTAAACAATCCAGTCTTAGGTTGACTTATCCACAGTCTCTTGCAATAGGGTCTGATTTACCAAATATGCTTAGACCAGAAGAATAACTCCCTTCTCTGGTCTATCTAGAAGATGTCTGGAGACTGGTCCTTGATAGTCCTATGGACAAGTCTCTTTACTTCCTCCCAAGGGTTTATGAACAACAGTGTTAAGACTTTATCAACTCTTCTTCTTATCTCTGGAGCTTTGTCAGGACTTTTTATATCTTGATTATTGGGGAGATTACTGCCTGACAGTTCTTGATCCTTTTGGTATCTTTCACATATGATGTGTTTCCCACTGTGAGAAGGGAGTACGCTCCCAAAGCATTCTTGAGATTTATGGACTCTTGTGTCACCACTGTGATGAGTGAGATTACTCCTGAGGAATACTTGACTCTTGGCTTTCTGAGTAGCCCTACTGTGATGAGGGAGATTACTCCTGAGGAATGCTTGACTCTTGAATCCCTGTGTATGACTATTGTGATGAGGGAGATCACTCCCAAGGCATATTTGACTCTTGAAACTCTGCTTATCACTACTGTGAGTAGGGAGATCATTACAGAGGAATACTTGACTCCTGGTTCTTTGGGTATCGCTACTGTGACAAGGTATATCACTCCTGAGGAATGCATGACTCTTGGTTCTATGGGTATGACTAATGTGACGAGGGGGTTCATTCCAGAGGAATGCTTGAAACTTGGTTCTTTGGGTATCATTACTGTGACAAGGGAGATCACTCCCAGGAATACTTGACTCTTGGTTCTTTGGGTATTAGTACTGTGATGAGGAAGATCATTCCCAAGGAATTCTCAACTGTTGGGGCTCCCTGGACTCCATCTGGCTGTTAACTGTATCTTAACTGGGGAGTGCTACCAGTTTTTCCAAGGGGCCCCAGGTCACTGTTGGTTCTACAAATACTCAGTGTGTCTTCCTGTTTTCCTCTTCTCTGGTCTGTGTGGCTCTGCAGAGCAATTGCGGTCTCAGCATGTTTTATGGGCCACACCGTCCACATCAGTGAGGCCACCCCACTGCTGGATTCTTCTTGCTTATACAGCGAGTCGGGATCCCTTCGGCTAATGCAATTCCTTTCGGCCTCTTATTTAGGGACCGACTTTCTTTCGATGCTTCGGCCAGCGCAGGTTTGAATTTCTAGGGCCCTGCAGAGAACGGATGCCAGCTTCACTCACTGCTCTTCCTGCTTCTTGAACACATCCAGTCCTTCCACTGTCTTTACTTTTTACTGCTGGGCCTGCCCCAGCATAGCATCAATGCTTGTGGTAAAACCTTTTTGAATTATCTTTATGCCCCTAGTGGCCACCTCATCACATTTTGTGTGTAATCCTTCCTACTGTTGTTCTTTATCTTTCTTTGGATATCCTTTGTCCCAGACCTATCTGGTCTTATAGATGTGATAATAGAGACTTCAAAATAACACACAGCAGTAGTATCCGGTAGGGAGGGAGAAGAAGTCAATAGACCCATGGCTTCTGGAAACAAGGGTTTAGGGAGGTCTTTAGTCCCTATCCCCATGATGGGAGTCTCTCCCTATGAGGTCCTTCCACTTTTTACCAACCCTAGGGGGACTACTGGCTAATGGCCTCAGCTCCCCAGCCTCATAGGGAAGGGCTCCCCTCTGGGGCGGACTGACAAGATCTTGTGAACCGTCACACCATTTACCGGTAGTGTCCCTGGTGCCTTTTAGAATTTATTTAGCTTTTTATCACATATTATCCTTATTATGTGCCCATGTACTGCTAGTCTTCCTGTGCCTTTTCTCGCATCATTTGACTTTATTACATATATAGTATGTTATGCAGTTGTAATATTACACAAGTCACCACTGTAGTGGTCTTAAAGTATCAAGAATTTGTCTGATGGTGAACAAATTGTGAATCCCCGACCCCCTCAGGTGTTAAACCAGACCATAATCTGTGGGAGGAGAGTTAAAGGGGTAAGCAACAAAAGTGAAGTGTAAAGTGGGGAGGACAGATAACTGAGCAAAATGGGACATATTTGGGTAACAGATATTGGGGAAAAATAGTTAATGGTAGAAGGAACGTGTAATTAGGGATGTATGTAAGAGATATGTTGCCATTTGGAAAAAAAAGAAAGAGAACATCTGGAGAAAAAAAGAGACACCCTTGAAGGCAAGTTCATATTTAGTTGATTCTTGATGTCTTAAATGTGTTGAGGAGACATATAAAGACTGGTTATGGATGTGTGATGGCCTTGAGATGTGTTCACCAGTTCTCGAAAGCTTTGGTGGCTACTTGTACCAAATGGTATTGTTGAAACGCTCTCCTGACAGGAGTTCCAATCGTCTTGAAAAGTCAAATCTATTGCCAGAAGTCTCTCAGAAGCAAGAGTTTGCTCTGCTGTGTATTGAGGGTGTGTGGTGATACAACGGGAAATGAGAGGAAGAAGCATTTCCAGCCTGAGGTAAATTCAAAAGGCCTCAGGTCTGAGACAGACACAAAACCTATATTCTTAAAGGACAATTGGGCTCATAATGAGTTTGGTGGCATCTGGGCAGTAAATCCGCCCAGATGCCACCAAACAGTATTACCATTACCGCCACTTTGTCCGGCGGTATAACTGCCGTATTACAAGTGGCGGTGTAAATCCCCATTTTATTTAGTCTGTAGAACTCATAGGGCATTTTTGCTAGAAACCATGCTGGTAATTCCGCCATGGTAATTCTGGTGAAATTTGGCAGAAAGCTGTCGGATTTACCTTCAGCTCATAGTGGTAGGTGAATCCGCCGACTTTCCGCCAAAGTTATAGTTGGGCAGTACAGTAATGCAGCGGGATATGGTAATACCGCAAGATTTTGAAGTATGTATTTGCACCCATTTCCGTCACTGCAACTCTATTGATATGGAGACCCTTTTTTCCCCTCCATCCCTGCCATCCTTCTTGCACAGATCCCAGCTTCTCCTCAACCTCAGCGCCACCATTCTGGGAAGCAAAGGCACTCCATAGGGGGAATACCTTCGGGGGTACACATAAGAGTTCACGGGTACGTGCTATTCCTCGCAGCGATCTGGCTCAATAATGACTTTCCTCCCATCTTCCGTGATGCCATACCTACAGGATACAACATCTTCAGAAGACAGACTCAAAAGAGCGGGGGATGATTATTGGATGCTTATTGTTTTCAAAGAGATGTTCTCTTTCCTCTTCTTCCATGAGCTGCCCCCCTATGTGATTCCGTGCTACACTGCTCGATAATTTCACCTCTCATTTCGGTTTATGTCTATGTCCACAGCCTACAATGCTAAATTTAAGGAAGAATTAGCTGACTTCATAGCAGAACTCTCTCTTATGACATCAAAATATTTGCATTCTGAGGGATTTCAATATCTGGCTTGGACTGCAATCTGTACCACCCACAAAAAGCTGAATTGCCAACTTAGAAAGTCTATATTCCTGCACATGAAAGTAGCACACAGCGAGGGTCACATGCTGGATGCATTCTTTAGCCCTCCAAATCTGACTCCCTCTACAAAATTTGTCTTGGGTTGATAATTTTGAAGTATTCCTCACCCTATCTATCTGCAAACAACCTACACCACCTCCCTCTGCGATTAGTCCCACTGTAGGAACTGGAAAACTGTCAAACCCACTGAGGACAGAACTCCTTTACTGCTCAAATCCATCCCTAAAACATCAGAGCTTGCTAGCCCACTCTGGGGGATAAATGCCTTGATGACTTGATACAAACCTCAACATGTGATCACAAATGGCAATGGTGTTCAGTGAAAACTAAGAAGCTCCTGTCTGTCAATAAAATCCTGATCCACAAGTGCAGCACAAACCACAAAAAAGGTTGAGAAATCAGCATTCCTTATGCACAGCAGGGCTAGCATTCAAAAATAAGAAAGACAAATCTTACTTCTGAAAGCATCCAACAGATAAGGAAAACATTTCAAATCATCACCAGACTCAGTAAGCCATCCACTCTCTCTGATTCACTTACTCCTTCCCAGGATCGTTGCAACTTTTTGAAATCCCACTTTCACTGTTAATGACCTATCCTGGCTGCACATATAAAAGCAAATTTGGTGGCATCACACTCCTTTGCTACAACTGTCTCCCCCTGTAATCCATCTGTTTCTCCCTCCACTCCTCTGAAGGAGGTTTCGCCATGGACAAATTGACCTCCTTGGATGCACCCAGTCCTCAGGTAGCCTTCCCAACAGACCGGTTCAGCATATGGCTCTCCAAAACACTATTGGAGGCCCAACCTATTGCAATGGTTGCAGATGATTAATACATCACCCCACTCAAGCCTTTCACCCCTCATTTCAAGGCACATTTCTGCAAACTACCTCTAAAACAAATGGGCCTTAATAAGTCAAACTAAATATGTTCTGTGGTAGCTCTAACTACAGATTTCTGACCAAACCTGCTGACAAGGCAGGCTATTCCCCGCTCATGAGATTTTCTGAAGACAATTGCCTTTTATAAACCGCACACACAAGATATAGAACCGGGCACAACAGTGAATCAGTGTTACTCCCAATACAGGAGGTCCTCAAGTTAATTGGGGTCAAGGCAATGCTGCATCCTTGACATTACGCAAACTGTCACCACCCTCCAACCTGATGGATCACAATCTGCTAAAAGACCGTCTTTTCAAACTTGCCATTTGAGATTGGATCCTTGATTATATAATACACTTTCTATAAATCTGTACCCATCTCATTATCATGGAACCATTTCAATCAAGAAATATCTGTTCTAGGGTCCCCAAGGTTCATCTCTACCTCTCCCCTTCTATTTAATCTGTATCTCCCTCCTGTCCTTAGTTAGATCATTGAATCTATCCTGCCATAATTATTCAGACAATACTCACAAATCCTAAACATTTCTAAAGACTACCCATCCCTGTTAAAGGTTTCTGAATGCATCCAAAAATGTATTACTTGGTGGCCTACAACCCCCTATTACAAAACACTGAAAAGACACAAATCCTGACTCGTGGTAAACCTCCCCTCACTCCCAGGGTCCCTTTAAGCACTAATAATTCCACAAACTTCCTGAATTAAAAAGAATCTTGGTATTCTCATAACTAGGATCTTTCCATCAGGCCCCAAATCACTTCAGCCATGGAGCAGGGTTTCAGTCACTTGAATAGTTACGACGATCATTGACCGACAGTCATTTTTTAGGATGGGTTTTTACCGAATTGATTTTCTTATAAAAACATAGTTGGATGTGGGGAAGGGTATATAAGGGGTGGTGGGGTAGGGAATAGTGTTACATTAATAGGATAGGAAGCCCACCAAAAAGAAAAACACATTTTTATGAGTTTCTTCAAAAATAACATTTCAGCAAAAAAGACCCATCGAAAAAATGACCTTTGATAAATGAACATAGAAACCTTGATCGGCCTCAGGAAAATCCTTCCTCTATTGACCTTTCCCCACTAACAAACATCAATCATTACTTTTGTCCTGTCAACACTAAACTATGCTAATAGCTCCATATTACTTGCTGTCAATACTTCAGTGAGACCAGATTGGGGCCTCCTTCACCCTCTTCCAGACTAGCATCAGTGAAAGCATACCACCATCTGTAATCTCCCAGCACTTGGTATCTGTGGGTTGGAGAATTGCTTTCAAATTCCTCTGCATCGTCCTCAAACCAATCCAGGGGAAAGGGCCTATATTGTACAAGTCAAGATACAGATACATAAACCTCTCTTTAACTTGAGATCAGCCAATCACCACAGACTTGTTAGTCCCCTCCCATCCAGGTCTGGAACACCCTCCACACAGACATTAAATCCATTGACCCTATGCAGGCTTTAAAACAGCGTTCTAAATGTGGCTCTTTCCAGAATGACGTAAGGGCGTTGGCCCATACCAGTCAAGCCAAAGCCACACCCCAGTCTTGCATTATCCTGCATGAGCTTGGAGAATCTTGTGAACACGAGATCCTCGTTTACTTCAAATTGATTCACTATTTCACCTGTATGCACCTGACTGGGCCCGATGAGCCCTCTAATTACTCTGCTAGGTTAATCAAATCGATACACCACTTATCCTTTTCCATTTATTTTGCCACTAACGGGTATTGTTGTTAGCTGTTCTCCGCTCATCAATAAGGTGATCCAAGTTTGAATCTCATATGTTGAACAGAGTTGCATAGTATTGACCTCTATGAAATAACTCTGTGATCCTCTGTTTAATTGGTCTCCCTTAAGTTTGAACCTATTACCCAGTTCCATGTGTCATACTATCATCTATGGCTTATTGTTTCCATTGATGGCTATCACATTGCTTTGCTGGTCTAGCCATGGCTGATGAATTCTCATCTTTCGGTTGCATGTCAGGCTAAGGGAGCAGATGTGCAGATGAACCTCTAATTATCATGTGCTATGAACTGAGTGTGAGAATATCTTTCAGTGGAAAGACTGGGTCACATGCTGGAATTCTTGTTTTGCCATTAGAATGTACTTGGAATTGGGAGAATCTTATTCCCACTGGTATTTTGTGTCATCTGAGAGCGAATGGATTCTCTACACAACTCAATTTGCCTAGTGTCAGTGTCCATTCTGTCAGCCCATTCTGGGCTGGGTAGGGTAAAAACATATGGACTCTGCATTCGTGTGTTTGGGAGCACCGGCTGGTGACTTGGCTCTCTATGCACAGTGCTTCACTCCTCACCGCAACTCCCAGGCGGCTTAGCGCACAGCGTCATTTCGTGTTCTGTACTTCAGCATAGTCATCTCATGCTGTGCTGCTCCTCAGTGCTTCTCCATCTTGAGCTGCTCTTTTGTAAATCTTTGCTGTCTGGTTTCCTGTGTACAACTTGGACCGTGTGCCTGGTCCTCATTGGATCACCTTGCCGGACTGGTACCTTGATTCTTTTCTTGCTATTCTTTTGACCACTTAGCCTGCTGATTTAATTGTTTTCTTCTGTGTGTTCCTCATATCCTCTCTCCGGCTTGTTGCAGCCCTCACACAGTTGTGGTGGAGTATGAGTGTTCATCCTTTTGGGTTCCCAATCTCCCGCTTGCAGCTGTTTTGATTAGTGTTCTTCATTTTTGGAACCTGCTGGTACTTTTCCAACTTCTTGGTATTTCATGCTCCACTTCCTTGGACTTGATTGGACCGTGTCCTTTTTCCTGGATTCTGGACTCGGTTTCTTGGAATATTCTGCTCTTTGTGCGTCTTGGTCCTTGAACTGTGAGCCTTTCTGTTCACCTTAAGGAGTCCTCCGTACTGTTCCCTTTCCCCTCGTGCTGCATAGGCTCTCTTTGATCATCCCAGCCTGCTCCTTGGATTATTAATAGGTATTTTTTCACTTCCCTTTTGTTTTCTGTGATCGTATCGTTGGACTTATTAATCGTGTATCCTTCTTTTCATTTGCAGCCAAGGATAGGAAACTGCCGCTCTTACTTTCCTCCCCACGTTCTACCATGTGCGCCAGTAGTGAGTAGCTATCCTCTCCCACTCGCTTATATTGCAGGGGGTTTCTGGGGGTTCTCATGGTGGTATTCAGTCCACGTCATGACACAGAGGGAACGATTCTGAGGTGGGTACAAATGTAAGAAAGTGTTCGTCCATGGAGAAGGAACACTTTACTTACAAACACCATATTTTGATGAAGAAAGAATGTGGTGCAGGGACATGAAAGCTTCGGCTTTTGCATTTGCGGGTTTATGGCTTGACAACAGCCCTAGCAACTGTCAGGACTGCAGGGCAGCCACATGGAGAGGATTCTCAGCCCAGTAGCATTGGTTTTGCACAAACAAAAAAGGAGTAAAAATACGGTACCTTTAAGTTGCCGCAAACGCCACTGCACACATTTTCCCTTTATGAACAATGCATTTCTTAGACTGCAGCACCACTTTTCTAGTTTATTGAAAGTTTAAGAAACTAGAAAAAGCGGCAGTCTATTAAGAAATGCTCGCAATGTCACTGGAGCACATATTTTTCCACAACGTGTGATTTTAGCAGCTTTTTCTGCTGGAAAGCACAACATCTGCCCTCCAATATTTCCACCCACCTCAGAATGATGGTGCTGGAAACTGGAGGGAAGAATGTTGTATTTCCACACACTTTTTATCACAAGCTCAGAATCCAGAATAGTATATTCCATGGTGCCTCTGAGGAAAGTACTGTGGATAATGTACAATCAAATCAGTCTCATGTATCATTAAGCTCTTGTTTCGGTGTGGTGTATATTGTGTTGCAGTGTTATGACACTTAACTCAAAATCATTAAATATTGAATCAACCCTTATTTAGAGTATTTCTCCCAATCAATCTCTTTTTGGTGTTACGTTCAACTGTGCTGCTCAATTGCTCCGTGGAAATTAAGGAGATCTTTTGTAGGGATATTCTGAAAACATGCCCAGTGCTGCTCATTCGCTCCCTGCCTAAGAAGGGGACTATTTGGTGCTTTCATGAAAGTATGGCAATCCCTCTTTAAATTGCTCAGTGCTATACATCATAGATTTCTAAAATCCATACTTTCTCCACACGAGTTACAACACCCCTCAATCAATCCCACTCGCCAGTGGATCCTCTTAGGCTGGGTTTACTAGGCCCAGGTAGGAGTTGCGAGATGACTTGAGGATGCGTGTGTGCCAAAGGACTGTGCAAATCCCTCCTTTCCAAAGACATAGGAACCTCACTTCAAGGCGATAGGTTTTCTCATGATCCCTGTGTCAGCCCACCCAAAGCTTGCTTAAGTGAGCCCGACGTAACTTATAGGAAATGGCTCTTGGTGCATGTCACCCCTTCATCCCAGTTCCTTCCCCCAATGTGCTTTCCACATGGTTCCATTCCACCAATTGTTAATGATGGTTATAGTAGAAGTAATTATTCAGGGGGTACCTATGAATTTGTTATCTAATGTGTCCTGCATTTTTTTATTTCTACAAGGGTGAAAAGTGGTCACGATTTCCGTTCCATTTGAAACAATGTGATTGCTGTGGAAGGACTCATTCTTTCTTGGTAAACCAGCACAATAGAAATGTCTACTGACTGTCTGGAGGGACATGTTAATAAGCTAGATATGGGTCTAAATGAAACAAATTCACCACTCGGAAGGGCCATGGTGCCCCGGGCCCGTAGTGGTGGTGATCTAGAGCATGATGAGGCTTTGTAGCACACGTAACATATCATCATGGCATCAGCTTACTCCTGGCAATTGAAGTTATTCCACTCACAGCTTCAGTGAAATTGCCCTCATTGAGGGACCATGCAATTATGGCTTCTGAAGAGAGGATTCACCCCTTTCCTCACTATTCCTGCTCCCTTTTTTCGTCTATGTATTCACCTGTAAACAGCCACATCTTGGCTCTGTCTCTTCTGACAGTTGGCTTGGCAGTCACACACTATACCCCTGATTACTGTTCAGGGGCGCCTACAGCATTACCTGACAAAGCATCCATACTTCGATTTTTTTTTAAACATATCTCAGGTCAATTACACATCACAGCTTTGACTAAGTTTAGCTCCATCTTTCAATGTTCTGGAAAATGACATTACTGGAAAATGTATGTCACTCACGTGTTTGTATTTTCTGATTGGCATATCACCCAATCTTCACAAGCACATGCCTCTAACACAACTTCATGGTCATTTTTCAATTGTTAGTCCACGTGTCCTTTATCCTATTCCTCTACCATCCTTCAGGGGTGGACTGGGAACTAAAAGAGGCCCTGGAAATAATTACTGGGGACCAAAAGAGGCCCTGGAAATGAAGTTCAAAGTGGCCCCATGTTAGACATTTTCAGCAAGCCCAATGCTTTTCCTATGAGAAAATGTGGAAATACCACACAAAAGAGGACCAGGGCGCAGAGGCCCACCGGGAAATCTCCAGAGTTCCCAATAGGCCAGTCCACCCCTGCCATCCTTCCTCGCACCTTTTCCCTATCCCTGAGCTACAACAGACCACATTCTGGATACCCCTGATGGGGTACAAGAACTTCTGGTATATCCCAGCACTCTAAGACCACTACTGTGGTGATGGGTGCAGTGCAAAAGTGAACTAACATAACAGACATTGGTCGGATGATTTAACTGTTTGAAAATGATCATCCTCCCGAAGCTTCTGAATAGGTTTGGGAATGTGACTCTCAGCGAGGTTCTGTAAACAACTTAATTCCATGTGTATTAAATGTGTAAAGAGCTGAACAAATGATACTATCAGTTGAAAAGAGTATCTGCAACTTCAAGAGATGCTATTGCGCCAACTTCAAGAGATATTACTGTGCTGCTCTGACCCTTTCTGCAAAACCACAGAGGCTCTGGTCTTCAATCCCGAATCATTTAAATGATCCTGGTGACCCCTGGGCTATATTTAGCGCCGAGCTGATGACATTTCTTAAATTAATCCATTCTAAATTAGTATAAGGTATTGGCCAGATATGAATTGTTATCAACAAAATTGATTACAAACAAATCCACCATTCCACACCCATCTGGAATACCCGATGGTCCCAGAAGCATATCAGCAAAGAAAAAAGGATAGTGATCAGGGCAGCTATTTTATGGTCCAAGCTGTTTTGCTGAATTGAGCTAAAATGGCAGAACAATGCAGCTTGGAAATCCTACTCTTTCATTGTCTGTCATTACGAACCTATGGTTACATTATACATTTATAGTAAATGATGCAGGAATCTCACCCATTAATATTGAAGTAATTGTACAAGATGACATCTTCACCAAACTATTACATCCCAAATCAGTCAGCTATTACTAAATCCCATCTCAGAGACAGCTGGTGACATTGTGATAGTTGGGGTAAAGACAGACTCAACATGGGGCTAGGAAAATAGGAATATTAATTGAAAATAACCTCTCAATAACACCTAGTGCACAATAGTCAGCACTGCTTCATGATGTGGGGGTGAGGGGTTAGTACAATCCCAATAGCTTCAACAGGATGCAAAACATGCCAGATTGTAGCTGCCTCAGATTTATGCATTCAGCGGTTGACATGCTGCACATGTTTGTTACATGTTGTTCTCCCAAAACATTCAGGACATGCTTTTTTAATAAACTATGATGCATGTTGGGCCGAGGGTTGAAAAGAGTAACTTAAATCCAACTCACCCCTCAGAACAGATGAGATGATCTTGGTATTTACCATGATGTATTCTGCAAGATACCAGATAGTGTAAAGATGCGGTGATAAAACAGCACCTGATATAACGATTGGCTTGACTTGGCATAGGGGATATCTGTCGCTGGGAGTCTGTGTGGACCACAAGTGAAATACACCATGTGAGAAGGTCTGGATTCATATATACAATTATCCCTTTAATACTTCTTGCTAGAGTGATATTTTTAGGTGTTGCTCTTTTTTATTGACCGAATCGGCCAACTCACTGACACGTTTTGCCACTATTTTGGTTCAGAGACGCTGTTTATGATTTTGCTGCAAGGAGCCTTCTTCTCATGCAGCAGCGGTCAAAGCATCTGCACCTACAAGCCCTGGCCAAAAATACACATGCGTGTCCCTGAGAAGGCAATCAAGAAAGATTTACTCGTCACTGTGATAATGTATTTTCAGCACAGCTCTCCGATTTGCAATATGCCTAATTTGTGACTCTTAACCAAAAACATGTGCCTTTCAGCTGACACTGTCGATGAGGGACTTCACCTGAGGCAACTAATCAAGGCAAAAGGTCTGATATTGTGGCAGAGGGTGCATCGTGTGTTATCTAATATTACACATGATGATTAAATCAGACATTTCTGTAAATTCAAAAGCATGACAGAGGTAACTAACTACATGCTTGTTTGAAAGTCGCAATGCAAGTGGGAGATGTGAGGTTTAAAGATGGCCGCCTCAGACAGGTCTTGGTTTTGTAAGGGAGCGAGTCAATCAGGACAATCTGGCTTTCGACCCCACCTTAAACCAGGCCCATCCTCCAAATCCACAAATATCATGCGTGTTGAGGCAGCGCTGCAGTTCCTCTTTTTCAGATTCCAGAAGCAGATCTCAAAGAACCTCACTGCAGCAGGAGAGGCTCTCACAGTTGCAAGAGGCATCCGAGGTGCCTCACACTGTAACAACAAACAGAAATGTCTCTGTTTGGCAAAGGTCCACAATGTCTGTCACCCAGCTAGCAAACCTCGGCCATTCTCATGGCAGAATACTGTATATGCCAGCCAGCTTACTCCATGTCATTTGGGAAACGCTCACCCAGTCCTAACTTTTTCTTGGCTTTTTGGGACTTGTCATTTCCATTTTCCCTTTCAAAATCCAGAACCATATGTCCCAGAATGCAGAGAAATGTCTTGGACGAGACCATCAATATCTTGAATGATGAAATAGGGCATACTGACATACACTGCACACAGCGACCTATGATTTCCCAAAGGAAAGACCAGAAAAATGCCCCTTTTGCAAGACAGCACAAGTGGTTGTGCAAAAGAAGTTCAAATAAGTGGCATTTCATGGAGCACCTGATGGTATGCACATATTGTTACTGCATCTATGAGACATACACATTTTATATGTCACTGCCACAAAGAGTAACACATTGGGCCTCATTACGATCCAGGCGGAATGGGTTTAACGGCGCCGGTAAAGGTGCCGGCGCCTTTAAAACCATTCCGCCCTAGTACGAGGCTCCCTTGCGGGACCCGCTCTGAACGTCTGGTCAGACCAGACGTCCTTTGCGGGTCCCGCAAGGGGACCAGGGAGCTAACAACGGGCCCGTTATAAACGGGCCCGTTGTTAGCTCCCTCCCCATTCCCATTGAGCCCTATGGGGGCTCAAATAGGAATGGGGATGGGTAAATTGAATGAGGAATTAGCGGGCCCTCCAAGGTTGGAATGGCCCGGTAATTACTCATTCGTGGAACACGGATCCGAGTTTGGAGGCAGCCATGCCACAAATAGTGGCTTGGCTACCTCCAAACCCGTAATGAGGCCCATTGTGCCAAAACCAAGTGCACCTCGTCACATACACCAAAAAATGAGTGCGTCCTTCCTAGCAAAGTATTTCTGGCAATTTCTTGTGGTTGATTCTCTTTTTGTATAATGCACACAAAACGTCTTAGAATAGAACTACAATTAAAAGAAATGGAACTTCATTTGTGTGGTGACTCTCATTTGTAATGTGGATCACTTGCCATCAGGGATGGGCCCTGTAAATGTCATAGATGTTAGTTTGGCCAGGCCATTCAGGAATGCCATTGAGCTATGTTTACATCTGTGTTGATGTAGAGTAGGGTTATGCATTTAATTCACATAATTGTGTAAACACCTTTAGTAAATGTAATCACTAGGCAGCCACATAGAAATGACCCCTCCTCCTACCCTAGTCTATTCTCATTGTTCTGTATATAAACAAACAGGGTACGGTTGTAAAAAAAAAACACAAGGGGAGACGGACAAGCCATTATCATCCTTAACCGTTAACCTGGTACAGTATGATAGCACAAAACAACAGTTCGGTAGGAGAGAGGTTATTCAAAATTACAGTGTATTAAATAATCTTACACAATAGGAGACTTTCATCAAGTGCCTACAAAAAAACCACAGATAGAAACTCACTCTTATGCTACTCAAGTTATCATCGCAAAGCCTTAAAAGACAACCTGCCTTTCGGGCAGTTCTTGCGATATCAGAGGTTGTGCACACAGACTTCGGCCTATAGCACACAGTCTAAATAACGGCAAAACCAACTGGTGGAAAGAGGTTATCCGACTAGGATCATCAAGGAGACATGCAAAAGAGCTAGGAACATTCCAAGGTCAGTCACCTTACAGCAACATACGAAACAGGAAGATATCGCAGGCTTCACAGCCGTCTTTAGCTATTCACCTCTTTTGAACAAAATCAAGAGGAAGGTAAAGCGACTCTGGCCCATTCTCAACACAGGGAAGAGCAGTACACTTGTCCCTAATACTAGAGACAGGCTTGTGAAGATCTTGGCACATACCGTACCCAGAGCGGATCCTACCCAACACACTTTATGGAATACCTCCCCGCAAGGGGCCACGCACCATGTGGCAACTGTTCAATGTGCGCTCAAACCTCCCGAACCACGGAGATAGATATAGGCTGGAATACACCTTGGAGAAAAAATAATTTTATCAATTGCAACACGATGGGCGTGATCTATATGAAGTACATAGGCATGACTACCAGACAAGTCCGCACACATATGATAGAGCATAGATCCTGCATAAGAACAGGAAAGCTGACAGCTCCCCTAGTGCCGCATTTTGTAGAGGAAGGACACACCGCAGACCAATTTAAATGGACGGTCATTGAAAAGGTCACACTGCCCAAAAGAGACGGCACTTTCCACAATGTTCTGTTTAGGCGTGAACAGATGTGGAACTTCAGACTCAAAACATGCTCCCAAGGATTGAATGAGAACATTTAAAGGCAGGAGCTAGCAGTTTTGGCATAGGCACAGCGCCGTTCTATCCCACGCTGTGCCGCAATTGAGCACCCACCTTTCCCTATGCCCCCATTGCTCGTTACACACTGACATAGTACCCAATTAGTTAGGGTTTTCTCACGCTCAGGCACCAAAATTCGCTCTGTACTCCAGTGCCCTGGTCCTACTCTTCTCCGCCCACACTGATTCCCACTATCCACCTGTCCGCCTGGGCCTACCATATTTTTTTGGGCATTTTGGGAATTGGTTTTGCCCTCTGGCTGCCTTCACCTGCCCGCCAAGAGACATTCATTTTGGTCCATACAATGCCCAGTGGAACAAGTGTGCCATTTTACTTTTGAGCTTCCACTAAGAGTTTTCTTATTATATTATGCGGCCGCACCGCTCCATGAGTTACCCTTCTCCGTTTACAGTGATTCCCAACTCCCATCCCCCCCCACACTTTGAATTGTTTTCCAACATTTGCCGGCAGTTGCAGACGCGTCCCCATGGCAACGGGACTTGTCATGCATTCACTTTTGCGTCCGCGCTCTCTGCAGTTTTTAGAGGCAATCAGGCTTCTACTCATTGTACCATTTCCCGCCTGGCATTGTCGCATAGAGCAACTCCGCTTCAGAGGTAAGCTCCGCCAGCACCCTCGCGCTTCCGCTTGGATATTTTTGAGTCCCCTTGACCCCCCCTCACTGCAGGCTGCTTTATTGCCATTGCAGGTGCTGCTGACATTTCCGTGACACAAGCGTATCCACCATTTTTGCTGGATCGCTCTAGGAGGTAAGCATAGTGTTGCTAAGCCTCCCTGCATACTGCTGTATACACCATGCCGCATCAGCGCATAGGCCCCCACTCCCTTGTATTTACCTGAGCACTGGTGACAGACAGGGAGGCACATGGATCTCGGGCTTAGTAACCATGGTTTACTCCCATATGTTTTGTCCCCAACCACACTCCTGGGTGCCCTCTCCCACCCCTTTGCCCTCGCCACTCCCCCACCCCACGAGACCTTGACACTTCTCTACCCAGGTGCTCAGCCACCCTAATTACCTGTACCTATTAAGGAACCATTCCTATCAACCTTTTCAGATAAAGGATGCATTGCCAACGCCCGCCCATTCGGTAGGGAGATTCAGGTTCCGGTTCTGTTTTTTCAACCCCCTGTTTCTCTCTCTCTCCTTTTGTCTCCTCACAGGGGACGCATGTACCCTACACAGACGTTTCCAGTACAGCAATGCTGGATAAGTACAATTTGTTTTTCTCTTTAATCTTGGTCCTGAAGAAGATGGCTCACTCATCTATTGCCATTGAAACCGGTCGACCCTTGCAGTCATGAGGGGTCTCATGACCTGCCAGATATCTCCTATGGACATAAAGAGATACTGATTGCACTAACTAGATTGCACACTCACATACATGGAGTGAGCGCTTTTTTATAAGAGCCATTTTAGCTTCTTTTCTGTAGTGGATAGTCCGACTGTACCTTTTGCATTCCACCAACTAAGACCCACGGGCACAATTACATGTTTGCCCTTAGTTTGGAATACATTGAGCAAACCTGGCCTTCAGGTTGCCGGCACATAGAGCTGGCTGCGACAGAATCTAATACACAGTTCTGTCCTTTGCTGCGATAGCCAGTCGGAATTGTTATGAATTGATGTTACAGTGTTTGGAAAGGTATATGCCAGCACTGTAGAAGGTTAGGGACAGCTCTCTTCTCTATCGCTTTTAGATAGGCTTTGCACCATACGCCACCTAGGGTGAGGCACCCTCGATAGGGTCAGGGTGTCCTTCCCCATGGCCAGCTTTTAGCTTGGTTGTCTACCCTTTTCCATACTGTGTGAGTATGTAAGATCATTTAATGCACTGTAATTTTGAATAACTTCTCTCCTACCGAACCGTTGTTTTGTGCTATCCTTCTCATTGTTCTGGCCATACATATTGCAAGTTGTTGAAACTGTGAACAGAGTCCGGGAAGTGGGTTTGCATCATGTATGGCCTGAACACCTATGTGGACTCTTGCATGTAGCTGTTGTGTGTAGATCCAGGGTAGTTGCCACTCACATCGAGGATTATGTTGTGTGCACTGCACACAATCAACATGCATGGAATGCCAATGTCCCCTATTCCCGTCCAAGTGTTTTATGGCTAAAGGTGATGTGAGGGGAAGATCAGTGCAATCAAGGGTGCCACACCACATGGGCACCCAGACATGTTTTAAATTGCCCTGACTCTTCCTTCCCTTGTACTGGCATAATGACCATGGATAAATATACCATGACATACCTGCTGTGGGCCCCGTTACTATGACTACGTGATATTTACTTCTGGATCTCCCTGCTGTGACACCACTGGTCCTGTGGATGGAGCCTGTGGAAAAGAAGTGCAAGGCTGCTACTACTTTTACCTGTGTGAAGAAAAGATGCCCGAAGATGCCCTCTTCATCTGCCAGTTGGTATGGAGAAACCCTTCTTCTCTAAATCTTCTGCCCCCCCCCACCCTCCTCATCAGTCGATCCAGTAGCCTGAGTTTGACTGGATCAGTCAATTTTGAAAGGGGTACCTCTTGGAATATGACAGCTTTGTATAGTGCATTGTGTGTTCTGACGCACCACCTATTTTGTTGAGCAAACCACTTATTGTTTGGCCCACACGCACCACCTTTTTTGGAGCAAATTCTATCGGACACTTTTTTTGGTACAAATAATGTACTCAACATTTGTGATTGTGGATTTTGGAGCATATTTACTGGACTCTCCCCCCCTCCCTGCATGCTTGATTTTGATGATTTTCATGCTTTACGCCTCCTTTTGCGCTAGCTTTTGCACTCTTTTTAAAAGTTTCTTGTGCATCTCTGATTCGTGAAAAAAGACGTTTTGAGAAACGTCCCTAAGTGACTGCCGTGAAACAGAAGGGACCAGAGACATTAAAAGAAAGTGTGACTCAGTAGACCAATACAATATGTACAGGTGTAGTGCAGAACAAGGCCCTTTTGCCCACCCTCTGTATATTGCTGCACTCCACTGCACTGTACGGTGTTTTCTCTTTCCAGGGTCTGCCCTTGCTGTAAACTTACATTTTCCATTTCTGTATTGGCAGCAATGACCACTGATCTTCACATAGGTGCCATCCATTCCCTAACCTATCCATCTGACCAGGCAAGCGTAAATGTGCATAGCTATCACCTCCCTAACCTACCGACAGGAACACACATAGACACACCCACATTCATCAATGCATCCATCATCCTCCTCGCCAGGGGAGTTGCTAGGTCTGGAAAAGACCCGGGGCTACGCTGATGTCGGAACTGTTGGGACTCGGGGCTGGCTAGTCTTTTGGCTGTAGCTCCTGAGATTCTATCCGGGGCTACAACCAAAAGATCAGGGGCTATAGCCCCCTTAACCCCCCCCTAGCAACGCCCCTGCTCCTCGCAAACACCACCAACCCACACCCATAAACGTACCATATATCCACTAACCCATCCAACTAAAACCATCCACTCATCCACACATTAACCCATATATTCTACATCACACAAACCTGGTCACTCAATCTTCCACCCACTCACACATCCATCCACTTACTAACACACACCCTGCTAACAAAACAGCTACCCACCCGATGACAGATCCCTGCAGACTCATCCATCATTTCTCACACTTACCTATACACCCGCTAACACATCCATGCAACCATCCACACTCAATGATCCAGTCACCTACTAACCTATCAGCACAAGCGCACTGCCACACAAACACCCACCCACCCATCCATCCATCTGTGCAGTCACTAACCCATCCACACACGAATGAAACATCTACACAACCACTGATGCACCCACACAAAGAAAGTCATACTCCCATGCACAGATGAAGTCATCTACATACACACACGTTACCCACAAGCAAATAGACTGTCTAGCTTCTAAAAAGTCAGAACGTGTCAGTTGTTTTGCTTTTGCTTAGGCTTGTTGTTTATTGTTTGACATTTTCACTAACTTCTGTTGCAATTGTGATTTAAATATTAGTCAAATTACACATTGGAGACCAGTGTCGGTCCTGCACATAAGATGTATGTCACTTTCAATAAAGAGCCGGAGAAACACATGTAAACTGAAAATCATGTATATTTTATTTCCTATGTTTACAAATATAAGCACATGAATGTGGAACACTCCACTTCTAAGAATTAGGAAGCCCAGCCCAAGCATGTGAACGCTGCTGTTGAAGAAGAAATATATGCTAATTAGAAGACACGCGTAAATATACCTTCAAAGCAATCGCTGGACTAATATAAGTAGCAGCAAATATATATTAGAAATAGGAGACAAAATAAATATGTCTTAAAAACAATCAGTTGAGTGTTATCGAATAGAAATCAACGAATACACCAAATGATGACTAAGCTCAGCTTAAGTCGCTTGATAATATTTTTTTGTTGAATTTGACTTTTTGGGCGAATGGTATAAGAAGGAATGTACATTTTTCATGAAATGTTCTACTCTAGTTTAAGCAACCTACATAAACTATTGTTATCCCGTGCTTTTTCGGACAGTAATTACTTTGAAGTAAATACTTGGAAAACACTTTGAATTGCATAGGGATTGTGGGTTGAGGAGTTAAAAGGGGTGGTGAGAGGCGTGCGGTATGTGTACTAGTGAGGGAAGAGGGATTTGGGGTTGGGGGGGTGGGCGCAAATTAATGTTTTAAATAATTTGGAGTGATTTTTCCAAGTAATTACTTCGAAGTAATTACTGTCGGAAAAATGGCCTGGAACCCAAATTGTGTGCTTCATTTAGACGTCTAATATATAATTAGCTAACATATGTGTACAGCATCCATTTTAGGAGTGACGAGAAATGCTGACGTCCCAAATGTGATGCTGCAGATGTGAGCCTAACACACATTTGTCCCCTGTGTGAACCTGCATAAGGCGCATTAATGGCCACTGTCTGATGACAACACCACTTTTAAATCTTTAAGCGGAAGAACATATTAATTCGTTTGGCATCAAATAGCCGCTCCTTCTAATTCTTGTACATGACATAGAGGGGAGGAATCCCACGCTGAACGCAACCCATTCTTTTTATATTTTCACTGAATCAGGACAGAAAGGTGAGCTTCACAAATCTCCTCCCGTTGTTTTCTTTATCCAATTCAGATAGTTATCAGTAAGACGCGTGAAAACCCCAGGCTGCTTGTGAGTACTGCATGGGTTGCCGCCAAATGCTGTAATGCCTCGCAGTGTTCCATTGCAGATCAACGGGCCACCGGAGTCTCCCTGTGAAGAAACAAAGAAACATAAGGGTTTATGAAGCAATATTCTTAAAACCTTCACTATTTCTCAAGAATCAATTCAACGGACATTAACAATTGGTTAACAATTGGTTGGCTTTGCAAAACTGAGCACAATGTAATCAAACAGGCGAGTAGACAAGTTGATCCCACCGATGTCAAAGGCAGCCTTACTTTGGGCCCACATTTCTGAGCAATGTAGTATCTTTAATAATTTGTTGAGTGTTGTGTTGGATGGTGAACATTCGTCCCTTCTCTGCAGGGGGGGAGTCACATCCTTTGAAGCTAGGGAGGGGAGCCCACTCCACAAGACCCTCCCTAGGGGTCTGGGCAAGTGGGACCTCACTGGGAGTGACTCCCCCTTAGGGGACAAGGACTCCTGTTCCCACTGGGAAGTCCCTAGGCCACGCACCATATATGCATATATAGGACTGCCTTCCTTGAAGAATACTGGGTCATCCTTCTGTGTTGCTTTAGGCAATGTTGGATCAAACCAAGACAAATAGAGTATCCCTTTAAGAAAAGACTTGTATTTAATTGAGACAAGAGGATCACAAGTGAGGAGAGATTATAGTGTGCAGGGGAAGCCTACTGATGTAAGCACACCTTGTAGAGTAGGAAGGAACTGGGAGAAACCATGAGCCTACAGCAATTGAATTGAAAGCTGCAGAAATTCAGCCTGAGAAGCCAGAGAACCGGCAATGAAGACAACAGGGAAACCATTATAGAGGCAGAGAGAGAAAGCTTGTCCGACGTGGCAGTGTCACCATAGTCCTACTCTGGTGAGCCAATCATCCGGTGAACAACGCTGAGACCATTACCACTGGGAGTGGGAGCGTTGACAGCTCCCAGCTGGCAGTGTCCATGGAATGCAACCTCTTGCTGAGATGCGGAGAACGAGATGCGGACAAAGCCGTAGATGGAGAAGCAAGAGAGTAAACACACTACCCCAGTGGGTGCAGAGCCCTGCAACATCACTCCAGAGAAACACAGGTACCAGGGCGAACAAGAAACATGGAAGGCTGTCGGGGGAACCATATATAAGAAGTAGTATGTATGAAAGCCAGGTAGGCAACCCTCCCGTAGCAACCCAGCATACTGGAGATATTAAGAATTCATAAAGAATGTAATGAAAAGAGCTGGTTGGGAAACAGTGGGAAGGCGGAAAAGGGAACCATGGTAAAGAGGAAGACCACCAGATTTTGAAGTTAATGAGACGAGAACAGTCACTGATACAGTGTCGCATGTGTTGGGAATTAAGACTCCCATGTGAATATAATAAAGGGTGATGTAACCCAAAAAGAATAACTCAGGAGCGAACTACGAATATATGTACAAGGATATCGAACTTAAGAGCGGTTGAATCTTAGGAAAGTGAGACTCATAAACATAAAGGAAAGAGTGTACGAGAATACTTCAATGAGAAATATCTTAAACAAACCAGTACCAAGAAAGTAAGTCCCCTGAACAGTTGGGAGGACCTGCAAGAGCTCCTGAAGGAAACACCATGAGATTCTCAGAAAAGAGCCTCAGAAGGAATATATTTCTAGCCAGAGACGGTTGTACATTGGGCGATACAATGAAGCCATACAGGAGTATAAGAAACATTTTTCTAACCAGAGACATTTGGATCTCGAGCATAAACGGAAACACGACAAAAACCCTGAAAAAAGCCCCAAAGAAAGAAAGAAGACATAAAGGGAAATTACCAATGACCAGGAGTTGAGAGACATTATTTCGGCCTAACCTTAGTTATTCATATTAGTGTAAGGTCAGTTAGAGTTAGGTTTGGACTGAGGACATCTATTTTGGACTTCCTGATGACAAACAAGCACCTTGCGTTACTTTAGTGAGGAAGGGAAACCCCATGGCAATAGGGATAGATAGGCCTTTTCTTTATGATTTCATTAAAATAAAGTTAACATGCCAAAAATATGACAGACTCCTTTTTCCAAGCGGCCAGAGTGCATATTGAATTGTATAGGCCAAATGATGAGGAAGTGTGTCGCGTTGTCTCTGCCTAGCATGTGGGCGGGGACGGGAGAGTGGAGTGTGCTGCAGAGCGTTCAGTAATGCATGAGTATAGTTGCAGAATCAGCAACATGGAGGCCAGTTCATAGCCCAGATTAACTAAGAGAGTGCTTTGGTGCCAAGGTAACACAAAAAGCATCAGAGAGGTCCTGAACATCTCCAATTATGAACCCATCTCTAATCTGCCCTCCTTTGCCAGGCTTCTAGCCAGGAGGTGGAATCATTGCTTTGCTGTTGATTCCCCTTTTAGTTCTCTCTTATCTTGTGACTGTCACTTGCAGTTCAATAACTAATTCATGAATGTATTCAGTGTTTCTATTCATGTTTAGCCTGTGCTTCGTGAATTCCTGCCATGTGGAAATTCATTCCATTGGGCAGCCCATGTCACTGCAAGGCCATTGGACAGGAGAAAGTACATTTAAGGAGATGATCGTAGACAAGTACTAGTTCAACTCCTTTAGGGATAGGAGGTACCACCGGCATAGCCACAGCAAGATGCTTTGAAGACCACAGTAAGGGAGTACATCACCTACTAAGCCAGCTTAGGAAGCACATCTACCGTGGGCCTCTTTGTACAAAGGCTTCCCCAAAGATCTCTCCAGCTGGACTGATGCGGTACCTTTCTATCACACACTTAAGATCTATTGCAGCTGCACTGGCAAACGGTAGACACAAAAGCACGAAGTAGTATCACAACCAGAGCACCATCTCTGTTGTTAAAACACGACATCCAATAGGATTCACATTGAACACATTTCAACTATACACGCTTTCATGCACATACACACCTGTGCTCTGACTGGACAAGCCGCCAGTGCTACCAGTGGCAGATATACACTGCATAGTCACCGGTGCCCCAATGTATTGCGGGTGATTCACTCATAGTAAACTGCAGACTGTTCTATCAGTGATCCAAGAATGTGAGAGTGAGGTATATGCATATATTCAAATGAATGCAAGATGTGCCCACATCCACTTCCTTATTGTTTACGTGTGTTTATGCACATCTCCACAAAGTAGAATATGGCCTAACAAGAAGGCAGTGTCATACAGAGAAAGAAATGCATTGCAGGCGCATGCAGGGGATAGGCCAAGATATGGACTGGTTTCCCCCACAGCTTAAGAATTGATAGAAGCACTCATTTCTGTCTACCTGAGACTGTACTAGGAAGTGGGAACCGTCAGAACGTTACATGTTGTTATCTTAATTCTGGTGTTATCCTGTGCATCCTTCATAACAATAACGCTATATCCAAATAAATCCTTCCACAATTGATACTGCGGGTGTGCGATGTCAATTTCCTGTTTACAAGATAACGAGAGGCTCTAGTCAAATCAGTATTGATAATAGATGTGTTGAAATGCAAAGATAACTCAATTGCTTAAGCAGATAGACACATCTATGAGACACCGACAAGACACACCAAAATTCTCTATTGCATGGGATCTTCCAAGCCCCTCAGTTTGGGTAGCAGACATTCGTTTAGGAGTGGAAGTGGGTCTTGGTGGGCGATGATAGTAGCAAACCATATGTTGGGCAACAGATGCAAAATCTGAATAAATCATCATGCAAATACGATTTTCTCATTTTCATGTTTCTTTGCACCCTGCAATAGCTTGATATTCACTGATCAGAAATGGAAGCTTCACTCACTAGTCTCAGTCCTATCACTTACTTTACATGTTCCCTTGGTGTCCCCAGCACAGAGCATGTTTCTCGTTATGGCAGGTCTAGATTTGTAGTGGCCATTGCAGATATTTCTATTCATGATGACGATGTTCACTTCCATTAAAATATTGGATATTCCGCGTGTATGACGGTCTGTCACTCCCCATCCTGCTGCTTGGCATTTGGTCCCTGCTTTGACATCATCATCACCTGTGCTGGGAAGTGGGCAGGGTGATACAGCTTTGCTGCGCTTTATATTCCCATTCAGCTGTAATGAAAAACCATGTTGTAAATGAATATGAATTTGGAGAAGTGAAATATTATTGCTTATGGTGTGTGAGACAATCACAGTTACAACCTATAGCAAGTATTGACAAAGCCAAAAGGTTTGTCATTCTAAATGAAGAGGGCAACATTTGATCTTATAAAGGACAACGGAAAAACAAGGTCTATGCATCTGTCAGAAACATGAGTTTAAAGAATAATGGCCAAAAATAAAGTGAACTGAGAAAAGCCTTTATTAAAGAGGTGCCATAAACCAAGTATGCTTTCAATTTGATTGCGCAGGGTGCTCACTCCCACGATGTCCTTAAATATTGCAAGGAGTAGGGTGATGAGCGCGATGAGCGCGCTTAAGAATATTTCCCACAGTGTAACAAATGTGCAACCAGGTCTAAAACCTGATCTTATACCTTAAATACACAACTGGGATTCACACACTTATTTAACTTTTACCTCAATGGTATCTAAGAACATGCAGTAAAATGACAGACTTGTCATCATACATAGAGCATCTATCTATATATATATATATGTACATTTGTAAAAGTGTGTTTCTATGTTCTGTGTTGGCTGCAGCCCCATAACCGTTGGTGGGCTAAGATTCTGGCCAAAGGTTGGCACACCAGTCTGGGGTGTACTGGCAATAGCGAATTTTGACCAACCCCACCCATTTGCCCTTCAAAGGGTGTGGTCCGGCCCTGTTCTATCAGTATAGACGATTTTGGGAGATTGACGATTTTACGATTGTTGGTTCCAGCCCCACAACAGTTGGTGGGCTGAAATCTTGGCCCAAGGTCAGCATAACAGTCTGGTGTGTACTGGCGATAGTGAAATCTGACCAACCCCATCCATTCACCCTGCACAGGGGTGAAGTGGAGTCCGTCCATGTGCTATCAGTGTAGGCGATTTCAGGAGGTTGCTGATTTTGCAATTTTTCAAATTAGGAAGTTATGACACAATAAAACATACATAAGGCTATAGCAGACCTCCACGAGCATGTCAGCTACAGACCAATGCAACACCGGGTGGAACCGCTAGTAAGCTCATTAAAACGTAACCTATTAGTGGAATCCATGCGGTAGTTTATCTGATTTTCTTGAGAGGCCAAAGGATTTGTGCCTGGACACATTAATATTGTGAAAAAGGATTATGAAGGAGAAGTTTTAATGGTGCCCTCTAAAGGATGGAGCCAACATGTTGTCATTAAATATAAAGCTGATGGAGGCATGTAAAATCCACATATTTATCCATTAAAAGAATTGTAATATCAGATTGCATTTGTAGCTAGAAATGCTATCTACAAAACTATGTAATAATTCACATAGGGTACCACATACATATTGAGAGATAAATGGGAAAAACATGCAACTCCTCCCAATGTTATCATAGTGCGATCATTCATGCATATGACTGCGTGCACTGATAAACACAATCTGGTGATCTGCATTTTGATTAAGCTTGCATATTTAAATTCAAAGTTAGGGCCCAACAACTAAATTGTCATGTCACATGAAGGAGTGAGTCCTCCCGCCCATCTGGGTTTTGGAACCAGTGAAAACCAGACCTCTGTCAGAAGCTCAGGTGGAGTAGACAAACACACATAATAGATGGAGATTAATATTGGGGGATACAGATGGAAGGATCTTGGAAGCAACTAGAGGTGGCTGAGCAGAGCTGAGACCATTTGGATGAATGATGACATGCATACTGGAGACCAGCCATTGAAAGAAGGATGACCAATCAATGTTGGAAATTGGATTCCATCAGCCAGCTGAAAAGAGACCTTGCTGAGGGATTTGCTCCTTACGGAATGGTTCCTCTGCTAGTACTGCACAAATGAGAAGCCACATTTAAAAAAAAAGGTAATTGAAACCCCAAATGTAACTCCCAAATTGTCCCTATAGACTGTCCAGAGTAGATCTGGGGGGGGCATAACTAGGACACCAGTGTGGTATTAAATGATGTCATGTGTCTCCCATAAACTGAATGTAGAATGAGATGTCATTTTAATTAAACGCAATGCTATTTCTATAAAGAGATGCAGTTTAAAACTGAATGCATTTTGGTGCCACTTAAATGCAGAATTGCCTTTGTAAAAAATTAAGTGTCATTTAAAACAGAATCTGTGATTTGTGCCTGTGTTAAATCATCTGGATTATAGTGTATTCATGACAAAGTATCATTGAATAGACATCATGCATTAAAGCAGCCTGGTGAAAGCTAGCCATATTTGAGATGTTTGCATAACAGATTTGTTTATAGGGAACTAGTTCCATTCACTTAACTTGTGCAACATGGTAAACCCCTGCAGATCTTTATCGTTGAATGCAAAGGCAGACTCATGTGTAATGTGGAAGGTCAGGGGTGTTTTAACATTGTACATGTTATTGGAGAATAGTGTATCTCTGGCCCAAAAAGACATGCAGACTGAAAACTACAAACAGGCATATTAAAAGCTGTGCAAGCATAAATAGATTGGTTTTTGCACATGTAAATAGGTTGTGATGTCCTGGGTGTTAGTCTTAGCAGTGCACGGTGGTTGCATGAGTTATGGTTGCTTAGCTTACCATAACTGGTGAATTTCGGGGGGTTTTCGGTTTTACTTGTACCAATAACATCCCTTTAACAAAGCTTTTTCACTGAATTGTATAGGTTTTTATTAGTGCAACTTATCCATCACGTCCCTTTAACAGGGTTTTTTCTGTGCATTTCATAGGTTTTTATGTGTGAAAATGTTTCATGATGTTACATCACTTGATATACGTTATTCATAACTCCTCTTTTAACATATATGAAAGAACTGTAAACCTCCTTTAACAAACATATTTTTTGCAACGCATACTGATGTGTGCCGTTATCAGCAGCGCATGCTGGGGATGCATGTCATGGTTTAATTGCATAGGGCAGGAGGCTCGACCATGACCCCAGCCCCACCAAACCACCCCCATTATCCACTGCACTTAACCTGCATCCCAGTTCAGTGTCCACTATACCCTCATAATCTGACCAATGGCCAGTGCTCATGTCTTGCAGCTATGGCCAGACTCCACAATCCATGGGGCATGGGTTTCAGCCATGCTGCATTCCCCAATAAGCAAATCAGAGTAGACATTTGGGCTTGACGAGGGCCAGGCCCACTGCCCAGGCAGAAAAGTTATATCACAAGTTTTTGTACTTACTTTTTGACACTTTGAAAAAAGTAAAACACAGGATAGATTTGCAAAAGCATACTTTCAGTTCCTTGTTGATGCTCCTCGCTCAAGTTTGCCGTAATCCCGGAGACCACTTTGAGCTACAGCCTCAAGCAGAATTTCTTTCCCATTTAAACCTAGGGCTTCAGCCATGCCGCAATACACAATAAGTAAATCAGAGTAGGCATTTGTCCTCGCCGAGGGCCAGGACCACTGTCCATGCACCAAAGTTATATCACAATTTTTAGTATTTACATTTTGAGACTTTAGAAAAAATAAAACAAGGGACAGATTTGCAAAACAATGATTTGAGGTCCTTGCTGATGCTCCTCGCAAATGTTTGCTGTAATCCTGTCCAGCACTTCGGGCAGCAGCCACGAGCAGAATTTCTTTCCCATTCAAACCTATCTAGATTTCAAAAAAATTACAACATAGCCGGTCCCTGGTAGCCTTGTAAACTTTAACCCCATTGCCGGTCCCTCGTGGTCATGGCCAATAACCAGATTGTCTGGGTCATGGCCTTTGGCCATGAACCGGATAATCTGGCCACTGACCATGGCAGCAGGCTATACTTCAGTCACCAAAGGTATATCACTATTATTTGTACCAACATTATGACACTTTTCAAAAAATAAAACACAAACAGATTTGCAAAACCATGCTTTCGGGTCCTTGCCAATGCTCCTTGGACGGGTTTGCTGCAAACCCGTCCATGTTTTATTTTTTGAAAAGTGTCAAAATATACAAATAATAGTCATATAACTTAGCCCCCACTTCAGACTTTGCACAAACATTCAAGGTTAGGTCTATAATATTTCTGAAAACATTTGTGCAGATTTGTCAAAAAGCAACAAAGTTATAAGCCATCTAAAAATGTTGAGACACCCGTTGTAATTTTGACCCCTCTTGACAAAGTCCCACCAAATTTAGCAAATGCATTCAAATCTGGGTCTAAAAACGTTTTGCAAACGTTTGTGCAGATTCGTCAAACAGCACCAAAGCTATAAGCCATTCAAATATTTTGGGACGCCTCCTCTAATTGTGCCCCCTCTTTGAGAAATAGCACCAACATTTGCAAAACCATTCAGGTTCATGTATAAAATCATATTGCAGCATTTCTTGCAATATCATTGAGTGGCGCCATAGTTATAAGCCATCCAACAACTGTTTTACTCCAAACTTGTAATGCAGAAATCTACATGATGTCCCTGAACATCAGAGAAGTTTGCGAACATCACAGATGTTCACGGACTTCGTCGAAGAATAACACCAGATTTTTGGTTTTGTATGGCCATATCCCATGCCATCCTCATCACCCATCACCTCTGCAGACATAGTTTCCTTAGTTTGACAAGTGCAATGTGTTTTTTATTATGTTTTTACTACGATGTCTGCAGACTTTGGGCCTTGTTCGCAAAAACATGGAGTCCGTTTCAAATATTTTTACACACCTCAGGTTTTTAATTGACCAATCAGTGAGTACGTATGATCTCCGCGAACATCACACGAATTCCGAATCATGAAATTAGTCTGGGGATCGGACACAGCCCAGATATCCACATTTGTTTTTACCTCTGTTTTGGACATTTAAAAAAAAGTACTGGACAGATTTGCACCAACTTTACAACAGCACACTTTCAGGAATAAGCTGCGACTCCTAGCACACATTTGGTAAAAATCTACCTGCTGTTTGGGCTGTAGACACATGCATTCTTTTTTCCTTTTGCGTCTATGAGGATTTCCACACATTTTGGGATGCCCCTATAACTTTGCACCCCCTGGACGAAACCGCACCAAACTCTGCAAAATCATTCTGGGGTGGCCAATTTACTTTTTTTGCAATGTTTTGTGAGGGTTTGTCCAGGGGGGGACAAAGGTATAAGCCTCCCAAAAAGTGCCCTTTCTATGAGTTGAGCAATTTAACCATAAATACAGGGCCACTACAGCACAGGGGCAGCATGCTCGTCTAGGAAGAAAGAGCATGCAGAGCAACAAAAGAATTCTCCCTAACACTCTTCCACCCAGACTAAGGGACAGGAGGATCTAATCCCCACCAGGATGGATCTCCTGTTGCAAGTCGGTTAAATGTCCTGCTGAGTACACCAGAAACCTTTTGTAACCCTTGCTGTGATACTTTCTATCAGGTGTTTTCATTTGCAAGCTATATGACCTACAAAACTTGTTTGGTACATCTTTCTTATTTAAGGTATAGGGGATCTGATCTAACAGTCCCTCAGAAGTTGTAACAACCTCTGAACCTACAATAGGCTTTTTCAAGGGGTCCTTAGAAAGGAATCTGTTAGATCTAGAGGGGCCTCCATGGTTTCTCACCACCTCGCTCACCAGAGCAGGTTGGGTCTCAGGTATCTTGATTGGAGGGGTTGTGGTCAAGCAAGGTACATGCTTCCACTTCCTCTGAGATTTGGTTTTACCTGGCTTAGAGGTTTCCCTCCTAACACTAAGATTTATACTGGAGTCTTCAGTAGAAGTTCCAACAGTCTTAAGGTGTTTAGCCTTAGACCCATTCTTCCTGGTTTTCCAGCAGCATTGAGAATTACCAGTTCTCATAGGCCTAAAGAAGGGTCCAATTTGTCTATCCACCTCTTCCTCAGAAGCAGGGGGGCATAAAAGACTTTACAACTGGATGGGCAATGCTGAAGCTTGGTTGGGGCTCCCATTTCCCTACTATTCTAGCCTTAGATTAGCCTTGGTTAGAGGTCAATTTACTAACATAAGGGTTTTCAGTGGGGGTCTCTGTAGAGGTTCCCAGAGGCTCAGGCTCGGAGTGGTCTCTCTAGCCAATTTGGTTTGTTTCTGTTTCCTCTCACTGGGAGGCATGGGGGTACTGGACACTACTCCTATAGCTTTTAAGTCATTCCCCAACAGGACTCTGCAAGGCACCTTATTCTGAATACTGACGGGAATCCTCACTGTCATATTGTTACACTGAATGAGAGCTGGTAGAATTGGAACCAATTGGACAGGGCCTCCAGCAAATCGAGTGGGACCTTTGGGTGCCTTAGCAACATCCTCAGGCTTGAAAAAGCTTTCATCCACAACTGTTCTGCTGGCCCCAGTGTCTCTCATGGCAGGAGTATCCTGGCCATTTACAAGAACACTGTCCATATAATACCCTCTAGAGTTCTCTGGAATGGAGTGGTACACATCCATATTCTGTTTCTTGCCCAGACCCAGGGGCTCTAAGGATGAATTGTCTTGAACACCCAAGGGTTCTTCATCAAATAGGTAAAAGTGAACCAGCCAATAGGTGAAAGTGAACACTAGCCATGTGTACTTCTTCCTCAGGGATGAAGGCTAAGGAGGCAGTGCTGGCTCTGCAGGTTTACCCTGGCAACTGGGATCTCCTTTCAAGTGGTCCACAGACCCACAGACATAGCATTTACCAAATGATCTCTGGAATGAGTGTTTCTGCTGACCTCCCTCTGGTTGGGCACCAGAGGACTCACTAGACACACCAGGTTTCCCATGGGATCTACCCTTATGTGGTTTGAGGGCCTCTTATGGTTTCCTGGAAGTAAAATGATATCTATCCTCATCTTTGTGCTGCTTCCTCTCATCCTTTTTGTGAGTGGCCCAGAATCCATATGAGTGGGCCTGTTGGCTACCCATGAGTCAGCTGCTCTTGGTAACATTTTGGGATCCATCTATTTTGAGTCTAGCCAAGTGCTGTCTCAGCTCAGCAGAGCAGGCATCAAAAATTGTTATCAATAAAAACAGATTTCTCATTCCTTCAAAAGTGTTAACTCTGTAACCCTTTACCCAACCATCTAAGTTCTTGAAACATTCACACACCCAGGTAGCCCAAGGGGTACCATCATGACTTTTGAGGGTCCTAAACCTCTTAAGATACTGGGAAGGAGTTTTCCCAAATCTAGCTATCAACGCTAGCTTCACATTTTCATACTCCAATCTTTCAAGTTCCCACACCTCCATTACAGCATCAGTTGCAACCTGGGGGAGCCTAGACAAAAGCCAAGGAATCAACTGATTCCGTGTGAAACACTGAATCCCATAGTTATATTCAAAAGCAGCCAACCAATCCAAAATATCATGTCTCATCTCATACATACTCACAACTTCTTTAGGCATGCAAGGCCTCTTACGACTGTAAGACCTAGAAGACTCAGGGAGAGAACCATTCTCAATAGACAATTTCTTCATTTCAAGTTCATGATTCAGTTCCATTTCTATGAGCCTGAGTTCTTGGTGTTTGCTTTCAGTTTGCATTTGGATCCTTTTAAATTCAAACTCAAGTCTCATCTTTTCAAGAGAGACACATTCTGGACTCAGTACTGGACCTGGTAGGGTCCCTGTGGTTATAGCTTGAGGACCTACAGCAAGTAGAGGTGCAGTGGGGCTCACATCCAGATACTCCTCGGACTCTTCTAACTCATCAATACCATTAGAGTTTGAATCTGAATCATTATCATCCTCATCAACATTATCCACATTTGCTGAGGGGTTATAGCTCTACCTCCCAGTCTTTGATGATTCAACAATTTTTCAATCAATTCATTTTTCTTGCCTTTAACAGAGAGAGACCTGACTTTACACATATCTTTCAGTTGATATATTGTTAGAATGATCAGGGCTTCCTGTTTGAAGTTATACATATCTGGCATTATAAAACAATTGCTTTTCTAGTGGTGCTTAGCCTTGTGAAGGTTATTTGAACAAATGATCAGCACTCTCAATGTAACAACTATACTTTATCCTCACTGCTTGCCACCAGTGTTAGGCAGAATTTCATGCAGTACCCTCTGGGACCACCACATACAATTAGGACTACAGGTGTAAGCAAAAACCAACCTTTGGTATAGGTCTGTACTAAACAGTTGTGTGGTAGTGAGCTGAGCAGCCAGGCTTATCTCAAGAGGGAATGTGAGCAGTACAAGAAGTTACACAGAGGTCTTACAATCACAGTGGTTCAAGTAGACACTTACGGGGTAATTCATAGAATTCAGCGCACAAGTGGCGCACGCGGCTGGCGCACAGTGTGCGCGTGCGACTTTCTGCGCTAGCCGGATGCGCTAAAATCCATTCCTGCGCACAGCGTATTCATGGATTTTAGCTTCCAAAACCAGCCATGGCGCAGAGTGGCACAGCGACACTGCAGCAGCGCCAGTTACGCCCCCAAACCCTCTACGTGCGCCATGCACAGCGCACAAATCCCGTACATGGTGCACCGGCCCCCAACCACGAAAACACCTGTTAAACTCCCCGCGCACCCCTCCGAATACACATACCCCTCTGCACGGGGAGTCTCACACGCGATTGGAGCGGGGTACTGTATAACTGGGGTTCGCAGGAAGTTTAACACGTGATTGGAGTGGGGTACGTGTATTTCAGGGGTGCGCGGGAAGTTTCATATGCGATAGGCCCTGTGCGAGTGGGGTACGTGTATTTTGGGGGTACGCGGGAAGTTTCACACGCGATTGGAGCAGGGTACGTGTATTTCGGGGGTTCGCAGGAAGTTTCACACGCGGTAGGCCCTGTGTGAGTGGGGTACGTGTATTTTGGGGGTACGCGGGAAGTTTCACATGCGATTGGAGCAGAGTATGTGTATTTCGGGGGTTTGCAGGAAGTTTCACACGCGATAGGCCCTGTGCGAGTGGGGTACGTGTATTTCGGGGGTGCGCGGGAAGTTTCACATGCGATAGGCCTTGTGCAGTGGGGTACGTGTAATCCAGGGGTGCGCGGGAAGTTTCACACGCAATTTCGCTGTCAGAGCGGGGTACGTGTATCCAGTGGGGTGCGCATGGAGTCCCACACGTGAATTAGCACTGTAGGTCCTCCCAGGTGTCCCCTCTACCCCCTCCACGGCCCCTGCAGGTAGCCCACACCACAGGGGACTACCCTGCAGCCCTGGTCATGTGCCGCAGGCAGTCCATCCACCATGGGCATGCCCCCCAGCCATGCCACATGTCAACTTGCACTAGTGATCACCAACTCATGTCCCCCAGCCCCCCAAGCAGTCAGGGGCACCTGCCAGCAGGCCCCCACACATGTCCCCCAGCACCCCCACCCCCCAGCAGTCAGGGGCACCTGCCAGCAGGCCCCCACACATGTCCCCCAGCACCCCTATCCCCAGCATTCAGGGGCACCTGCCAGCAGGCCCCCACACATGTCCCCCAGCACCCCCACCCCCCAGCAGTCAGGGGCACCTGCCAGTAGGCCCCCACACATGTCCCCCAGCACCCCCACCCCCCAGAATTCAGGGGCACCTGCCAGCAGGCCCCCAATCATGTCCCCCAGCACCCCCAACTCCCAGCAGTCAGGGGCACCTGCCAGCAGGCCCCCACACATGTCCCCCAGCACCCCCACCCCCCAGCAGTCAGGGGCACCTGCCAGCAGGCCCCCACACATGTTCCCCCCATACCCCCACCCCCCAGCATTCAGGAGCACCTGCCAGCAGGCCCCCACACATGTCCCCCAGCACCCCCACCCCCTAGCATTCAGGGGCACCTGCCAGCAGGCCCCCACTCATGTCCCCCTGCCCCCACGTCATGACGATCCTCAATCATATTATGGCCAGCCACATCACACCCCATGCCACCCCAGCCCAAAGACCCAACCAAGTATTGCATCCACCCACATAGAAATGCCCATTACATGATACAACGCGAATGGCAAGTATGTAAATGAACACATGTCCGTCACACACACACAATGGGTGCAAGTGAATGTGAAAACCGATATCATGACATGCATGAAATCAATGGGAGAATACCACACATCGAAGTATGAAACAAAAATGTATTGAACCCAAAATGAATGTAATGAAAAGGAAACACACAATAATGTGAAGAAGAAATAAAACGCAGCATGTCCGGAAAATAATCAAAAATATGAAATCAGAATCCAAAGAAATCCAAATGAAAATGTGTCCAAAGTCTCAGTCCAACAAAGCAAATCCAAGGGAAAAAAATAAGTGAAATCCATTGCTCCATGGTGAAATGAAAGAAAATAAGACAAATCCACTGTTCAACTATATACAAATCACCTATCCAGGGTCCATGAGCCCAACAAATGAAATGAAACCTACAAAAAAGACTACCTAATAAAGAACTATATACAAAAACGTGGTGCATTGTCCAAGCGCCCCAAAATAAACAAAAACAGAAAGGAAACCTAACACTATCTAACTATATACAATGGCGGCGGGCAAGTCCTGCGGCTCACTCTGTGCTGTCCCGGGCCAGGGCATCATCGAACTCCATGTCGATGTGCCGGAGGTGGGCCTCTGCCCTGGCCCCGAGGTCTCGCAGGGAGGCACTCATGGCCTGTTCCAACTCCCTGCGAGTTGCCTCGAGGCACTCTGCCCGCCTCAACGCCCGACGCATGGAGAACGCTGCCCTGACCATGGTGAGCCGCGCCTCTTCCGCCCGCCGTCGCTCTGCATCTATCCGCTGGCCCAACCGCTGCCACACAGAAGACACTCCCATTCCTGGGTCCTCCTGCCCTCTGGCCGATGCCTGTCCCTCCGATGTTGATGGCCCCGAGCCATCATTTCTCCCACCTACAGCTTGCTCCTTCTGCTGCTGCTGTCCATGTGCCTTGTCCAATGGTGCCTGCACATCCTCCATCAGCTGGTCTTCAGTTGTGATGTCCACCCCTGCTGGACCGCCGACTCCCGACTGTGGCAGGGATGTGAGCGCCACCAAGCTGGCTGTGTTGGTCGGGCCAGGTCCACAGGGGGCCCTGGTGGAATCTGGGCCGGAAGACGGCAGGGAGAATGACTGGCGCATAGTCTCCACAGAGGAGGAGAGGTCCACCAGAGTGCGCGACACATGTAGGAACCCACCGACCAGGGCCCCTCCCAACAGTGCCAGGTCGCGACGCTGCTGTTCGTGATGGTGTGCGTTCTCCACCCAGGAAGAACGCATGTCATCACGAATGTCACGCGTGCGCAATGCGACACCAACCAGGACGGAGCCCATACGGTCATGGGACCCCTCGTCCGCAGGTAGTGGAGAGGCAGATGACATGGCACTCTCCCCTACCTGCGGACGGCCTGGGACAGGGCATCCCTTCTGGTGCATGGTGGTGCAGTCACAGGGTCAAGGACAGGGACATGCACAGGCCCCTCCACGGTGACCTGTGCTGTCTCCTGACCCTGGCTCTGGACTGCACCACTTGCACCCCTGAGGTGCAATTGTTACTGTAACCTTGCTAACAGTGCCCGCCATATTCTTTCCCCCACACTTATACTTTCCAACAGGTGGTTGTTAGTACATTATAGTGGAATCCTCTAGAACTATGGCAGTGAGAGCTCCAATCCGCTAGACACCCTACAAAGCGCTTTTTACGTTTCAGTCGTATTTAACCTGATATAGGTCGCCCGTCAAGTGACTTCTGCCTCTCTTTCTCTTTTTTCCTTTCTTCTCTTCACCTCTTGCTTGCACTTTTTAGGGCATCTTATAAACCAATATACAAATTGATGCCCTGAGGGGAGTAGGTTGTTTTAAAGTGTGCCCTTTTCTATGTGAAGGCTTGCTATTTCTCAATCATAAGGAGTCCTGCCTTTGTCTGAACAGTCCCGATGAGTAGACAAGTTTGGAGCATTGATTAGCTCCTTAGACATTGTAATGTAACAGTCTTATGAGTGAGGGACCTTATTGATTAGTCTCTCTATCGCCTTGTCTTTCTACAGGTGTCACGTGTCCTTCGCCCTTGTGGGAGGTTAATTTGCATTTCATCACAACAACAGGAACTAGCTGTATTTGTGAGGGATTCAGAAACAATTTATCCCGAGTTGATTGCAAACCGACATTTTCAGTAAAAATTAACTACTGGTTGTGGGTTGTTTGGTTAAGCCATAGTCCACGTAGTTTCTAATGTGGTCTTCTGCCCAATAGGTTTAGGGTAAAAATGTGTCTGTTGAACTAATTAAGTCGTGAGGCGGTGAGCACAGTTCCGCCCTGACAGACGACCAAATTTGGCACATCGTGCTTTTAAGTACATACCCCTGATGAATTTCCCCTGACTGTGGATGTATGGAATGAGTGAGGAATGAAACATGTTGGGTTGAATGGGAGCGAAAGAGTGTGGAATTTATTAGCTAATCTAGTTGGGCTATTTTTCTTCAAACCTCATTATTGTGGTTGATTTAGAATGAACAAATAGATCTAATTATTTTTGTTTATGTTATAACCCTTTATGTTGTGTCTGTGTAGGACTTGGGTTGTACACCTTTTTCTTCCCAGTGTACTTAAGTTGTCACTGGTGTGCGTTGGTCGTAAATTTCTTAACAAACTTTTTTTCAAAAATATTTTTTCATTTTTTTGTTTTTTCTGTGTGTAAAACCATTTTTATGTAAAAAATGTTTTTATGGATTGTGTTAAAGATTCGTATTAGATGAATTATGCCATGTTGGCATTTTTATGATGTATTTTTTACCATTGAAGGTTTAATAAAATTGATAATTGAATATTTGGCTAAATGTATACCGTCTCTGTATTCACTGTTCACTGTGATGTGCTCCATAGCAGAGTACAATCGAGTAAAGATATGAGAACTAGTGTGTTTTCCCTCATTTACACCTCCCACTAAGCCGGTTTGGACACGTGACCTAGTGATACAATACTCTGGACCTCTTCTTTAGTTTATATTATTTAGGTTTTCCTAAAGTGAGGGGGCTCTTTTGGTCCTACAGTCTAATCCCGACCTCTTTTGTGTATTAGCTGCACCACTTGCACCAGTGGTACTACCCCCACCAGGCCCCATGTGTGGCTCAGTAGCAGGCTCCTCCTCATCTGTGGAGACCACCAACCTGGATGTCTCCGTACCGTCTTCCGCCATGGCAAGCCCCTGCGGGGGCTCACCCGGCCCTTCCGACACAGCCATAGTGGCAGACGCAGCACCAGCCCCCTTGCTCCCGGATGATGGCAAGTCCTGGGAGGGTGGCTGGGCCTTGCATCGCTGCCCGGTGGAGGAATCCCTGCCGCTTGGCTCCACAGCGCCGTCTCTGCCCTCTTCTTCACTTGACACTGCGTAGAGGGTGACATAGAACACAAGCATCAGGGTACAGTACAACATTCCCCTAGACAGGAAGCAATAACACATGAGTTGCAGTGTCTAATGTCACTTCCATCCTGTCCCTCCACAACACATGGGTGAATGCACGCAACACACATGCATGAACATCAGCATCCATGTACAAGGGCCTCTATTAACCAAAATCTTGCCTTCAAACTCACATGCATCATGGCTTACACTGATCCCATGCACACACATCACCGGAGGGTCATGCATCATGCCTTGCACACCACAGACACAGTGGATAGAAACAGTGCATACAACGGTGACCGCACTGCATGAGTGAATGTACACATCATCACAGACATGTGTCATGAATCCATGGCGTACCTAAGTCACACACACACTTCTCAGACACACACACATGTGCACCATACATGTACATGACAGCAGCACCCATCCCTCACACCCCCACCATGTGCAAGAACAGACACTGGCATGCTTTCATGTGTGCATTTGCCATACAGCTACCCATGTTGCATTGTAACTCCTGCAGCAACCATGTGGTTCACACATTACTGGTCTCACATGCATGACCATGATGTCCCTGCACACACATCCATACATGGCCTATGTCACACATACAAGCAAGTATCAGACTACCAGCACACTGCAACATACCCTGTCTCACACACCAATGCTTGGCCACTTACCGCTCAACTCCAGATGGGTCTTCCTCTTCAGGATCTGGGCGTGGAGCGCTGGGCCTACGCGTTCCAGGACCCCCATCCGGATGTCACTCATGCTGACTCGGCCCCCCTCCGCGAGGCGCCGGGCCTTGTAGAGGGTCCTGGACCTCAAGTCCTCCCAGCACTTCTTGACGTGCTTGATGTCGCGGGTTGCCACCACCTCCATGTTGATGGCAACCACTACGTCGTCCCATATCCTCTCCCGTCCTTCCTTGTTGGCGCGTGATGTTCCGAAGAGGGCATCAAAATGCCCCAGGACATGCTCCACCAGGACACCAACTTCCTTCACACTGAAGCTGGTGGCCCTGTGCCTCTCTGGCTGGGGGTCGCCAGTGGTCTCAGATGGTGTTTGCCCCGACATGGCGACCCCCGAGGCAGGCATGGGTGGGCAACTGGGTCCTGGGGCTGGACTGTGGAGCGATGGTATCCCAGTTGGGAGTCTTCTGTTCCAGCAGGGGTGGACACAGCAACTGGAACCCTGGCTGACGTGCAGGCACCAAATAGCAGGGCACGTGGGCAGCAGGCAGGCAGGCAGCAGCAGATGGCAGGTGGGAGCGTGCTCGGGGCTCTGGGAGGCAGTAATTCGGCCTTCTGGGCAGGAGCGTGGTCTTCCGTGTGTTGTTGCGTGGCCGGCTTGATACGGAGTGATTTGGCGCGTGAAAAAATTGCACGTCAGCGTGTAATTGGAGGAAAGGCCCTTAGCGCGTAAGCGCGTCAGCACACGTACGCGATTTCATTGGAACAAAGGCCCTTAGCGTGTAAGCGCTTCTGTGACGTTACGCGCGCGGGCGTTTCCCTTGTGACGTGGGCATAGCGGTTCAGCGCGCGTGAAAAAACTGCACGTCTGCGTGTGAATGTGTGTAATCCGAGGAAAGGGCCTACGCGCGTTAGTGACGTTGTTGGGTGTCTTGACCCACGTTTGAACTATTATGCTGCAACATTTGGTGCTGTGGGCTTAGAAAATCCAAGATGGCCGAAAAGCCCACATTTGCGCCAGAATCCAGGAAAACCCTGCAGTTTCGTGCACACCAAAATGGTCGCCTGACCTACCATCCACCAGTGCGAACGTGATGGGTCAGAAGCGCCATGAGTGAAACGTGGTGCCAAAGGAAAAACAGCAGTGCCTGTTAGCTCAAAAAAGCGCTTTGAAATCACCTTTGTTTCTCTGAAATGCAAGCTAAAAATGCCTATTTTAAACATTGCGAGATATTCAAAAATCTCACTGAACACCTGCAGACATTTGGCAGTATGTAGTCTTGTGTGCATACAAAATCTGGAAAGATAAAGAGCCTAAAGCAATGTTTATAACAAAACTGGCTGAGCTGTGGATGTCAGCAGCTGAAGTGAAATTGGACTTAAAGCCACTAAAATCGAAATGTTTAAAATAAATGAGTGACCTACTTTGAGTGTCACATAGGTTGCAACTGTTTAAATGTCATAGTTTTGAACTTAGAATCAGCGTTCTAGCTGCATGTGTAAAAATTGTAAAGTTGATTTGAATGAAGAAAACTGGGAACAAAAGTGACATTTGGCTGAAGCCTGGCTTGAAGAGATTGAATTCTGCCCGGCAACTACCCCCGACAGGAGTTGAAACTTGCCCAGCCACTGCATTCGCAGGCCTGGCTGCCTTCTGCTGATCCCACCAAAAGGAGATTACACCTCTCTGATTGAATCAGGGGAGGAGCACCTGGGAGCAGGGAAACAGAACAATGAGCTTTCATTGGCTCAGGCAAATGTTAAATTAGGGGGGTCGTGAATGGCTTCCTCTTGGAAGAAACTGGGAGGAGTAGTGCCTCTGTGAGCAACCTGAGTTGGAGGAAGTGGATAAACCAGAAATTCCACCATGTGCTTTGGGAAACCACACCCCTCTGGGCCAGAGCATAATTTTAAAAAGATGGATAATTCATAGTACGGACTTGACAAAATTATATAATTAATATCATTATTCTGGTGGTTTTTCTGTGCAAATTTTAAGAGGTGTGGACTCTGTGGTATGTTCTGGGGGGGTAGTAGCGGAAAATAAGGTATTACTCCGAATGTCTGTATGTTAAAAATCTGACACTTTATCATCTGATGCCCATATTCATTGTGCATGTTTGTGTAAATTCTGGAAAAGTTTAGAGGTTGTGTTCTTGATGAAAAGGGCAGAATTCTGTCATAAGTGGACATGACATCTTACAAAGACAGGGATCGGATGGTTTGGTGCTACAGAAAATATGTTAACTGGACATACAATATTAGAAAAATGGTACATAGATAAATATGTATTTGGATCAAAAATAGATTTGTGTACAAATTGACAAGGGGAGTGTTCTTTCTGTATGCCATAAAATTGATGCCTGATTACGCTCCATTCCTTCCCCCAATCAAGGGAGAGAGGAGAGCTTGGCCAATGATAAGTTGTGAGGTGCACACACCCATTTTCAAAACACATAAAAAGAGACTGCTTTGGACAGGCAACACACTCACTTTCCATTTTCTTGCGAAGCATTTTGCCGGACGACTTCAAGATCCAGAACTCAACTCCAGATAGATCCAGATCCAAGCCAGAACTTAAAGCAGAGAGGCCTAACCCAAACAGCTGAACTCTTCTCAGCGGGCCTCAGCATCCAGCAAACCTAACCAAACTATTCAACAGCCGGGCAAGCTGTTTGATTCTGGCCTAGAACCCTGTGCCAGTACCCAGAAAGCAGTGCTGTATCCAGAATCCACTTGATCCAGACCAGCAGAACCAGCGACCCAGACCAGACCGCAGTGCTGTTAGCAGACCCAGACCAGATCGCTGTGAGCAGAACCGGTACTAAAGACCGTCCGTGGCGAGAGAACCGTAGCCAACCTGACCAGATCTTGATGGCCTATTTCAAATTTATAGTGTGAGTACTCAGCTAGAACTGTGCCAGAACCAATCTCTTAGTCTAAAATAATCTGATTCAAACCATTTAACCCGTCCAGAACTGCATCATAGAATCGTGTGTCCCTTCTCCGATTTTAAACCTGTAAAAGTGTAATTTTGCCATTTTGAATCATTATTTCATTTCTGAAAAACTACCTTCACAAAATCGTCCGTATCTTTGGAACCGCGTGTGCTAGGAATGAGATTTAACTTTCATTTTAAAGCTAAGAATCTAAGCTTTACAACAAGCCCTAAATTCTACTCCTTATAATTTTTCCGTAATCGCGCTTGATGCACTCGAAAAAAATTGCCGCAAATTGTCATTTCGCTCAATTTCGTTTTCTGTCAAAATTGCTGCTTTGGCTTGCATTGCTGAAATTCGTTTTCAACCTGATAATCCCTTATTAATCATTGTTAGGTTGACCTGAACTAATTCAAAATAGCTGGCACCTACCTTGAATCTCGTATCGGGAATTAAAATCATTTTTAGCATATTTTTCCCTTCTTTGCATACCACATTTAAAAGTACTTTTGCCTGTGTTTAAAACCATCCCTGTTTCTCTAAACTTGCTAGGGGGGAACTGAAATTTGTATTGTATTGTGATTGTATTCCTGAAAATTGTGTGCTTTACTTCCATCTCCTTATATTGCATAGGGTGGGAGTGAATTGCCACCAGGGGAAAAGGGAACATATTATCTCTTGTGAAACCCTATCAGTTTATTTCTGTACTGCATTCTTTCCATCATTGTTTTTACTTGAAACCATAAAAGCATTCTCAGTTACCTTTTCCTTCCTATACCAACTCCTAAGTAATTAAATAAGTGTGCAATTGTAATATTATCCATTGTTGATCACTGTCATATTCTTAAGTGTGATATCAAATATTAATTTATTATAAAAGTGTGTATATATATATTGTTTAATTTTTCCAATAAATCTTTTAAAACAAACCTACTTCTTGGCTCAGTGAGGTCAGGGGGATTCAAAGAGAGGGGCGTTATGTAAGGGTTTATCATCCAGAGTATAACTTGTCATAAAAATATATAAATAAGGGCTTCCCTTGGGCGTCCCAGACGAGGCACTGACTTAGTGGGATTGCTGAATTGAAGTCACTTAACAGATTGGGGGCTCATCCGGGATTTGATTAGATCTATCACTTGTGCAGATTAATACAGTGTGCTAACTGGCAGGATACATAAATCCTGTTGGATCACCACGCCGTGTTACACTGTAGAAACACCCCTCAAAGGAACGCTCTAAGGAAACGGTCTATTTTGCAAAATAAAATACAAACTTCTGTAAGTCATGAAGGAAATCATTTTCCAGAATGACGACCTTGGCAGATATCAAAATAGCCAGAGAACACCTCCTAAATAAGCTATTTGTGAGAGGTGAGTGGGCTCATCAGGACCAGGCGGTCTGGTTGCAGGCAATCGCACCCCAGATCACTGAAACAGGGTCAGACATATGGAGAGATCAGGGTCCATTACATGTGGCCCTGAGTGAACTATATATGGCCCCTAAAGCCAAAGATGAGCAGGACAAGATTGTCAGGATAGCGGCATATTTATATTTATATATGGGAGCCATACAGGACAAATATGCTGAAGGCCAAGATCTGGCAAATAGGCAACTGATGGCATTAGAGAAGGCCCAATCTGACCTGGCCTCTTCTGAGCAGAGGCTGCAGAGGAGCCAGCAGTCAGAAAATGATAGTAGGCAGTATATCATTAAAATAAAAGAGGATATGGGTATCCTGCAACAGGAAAAGTCTGACCAGGATTCCAGATTTCTGGCCTTGCAGAAAGAGTACCAAGAAGCTTTGGACTCCCTACTGCAGAGCCAGAAAAAGCTGGAGCAACAACTAGACTTTAACAGGGCATGCACAGAGCAGGTAGCCACCCTGCAAAGTCATCTAGATAGGGAAAAGGCAGAGAGCAATACATTGATTTTAAAAGACCTAGGTACCCAGGCAGAGTTTGATCAAGAACGCCAGAAAGCTGGTGCCTTTCAAAGGCAGAGGGACGACCTGGAGGCACAGATGCAGGCTCTTAGTCAGGAAAGGGACACCTTAGGCCAGGAAGTCTGCCAATTAAAAGGAAAAATTGAAGAAAATCACTTGGCCCGTCAGGGACTGGGTGCCCTCCAAAAAGAGCATCCAAACTTGTTAGAGCACACCAGGAGGGTGGAAGATGCTCTGGCAAGAAAGGAGCAGGCCAGTAGGGATGGGACTCAGGAGGTAACCCTCCTGCAGCAAAGACTGGCCCAGTACTCCAGGACCAACCAGGAGGCACAGAGAGAAAATGAGGCTCTCTGTCAGCACAATGATAGGCTCCAGCAACAGGTAGCCATGCAGGGGAGACTGATAGAGTCTAGTAAGGCCTTAACTGAGGAACTGAAAGCACAGGCTCTTGCATGGCAACAGGGAGCAGGGGCTGATAGAGATGAGGTTCGCTGGGAAAGGGAAACACCTGAGCATAACCTCAGGAGCCCTAGTACCAGAGGCCTTCATCTCTCCCAATCCCTGGACTCTGCCACCCCCATGTCCCCTGGCGCACATGAGCATAGGTCCACGGGGATGGCAGATTACTATCCAGTCAAAAGTATGGGGCTCATAGGCCAGTGCCACCCAGGAATGGATGGGCGGGCATCCGGGTATGGGCACCTAAGTACGGTCCAGTTTAGTGGGGAACCCCAGGAGAGTAGGCCCACTAAGGGCATCCTGAAAACCTCTGCCCAGTTAGGTCAGTGGGGGGGTACCCATCAAATCCTGGCAGCAAGGAGGAATCTGAAGACTCCTCTGAACGTCACAGGACACAGGAGACCAGGTCCCCACATTCTGCCAGCCATTCCCAGGCTCGCAGAATCCGGGAGAGCCTGGAAGATCAGACGGGCACCTCTGGGAGCAGTGCTTCTGAGTCAGAGGATGAATGGACCAGGGTTACCCAAAACAAAAAGGCCAATAAGGCAAAAAGGGCCTTGCTTAAGGACCCTTTAAAACAGATTAAGGCAATAAGGAGTGTCATCACGCCTTATCACAAGAACACCAAGTATTCTGTTTGGGAACACTTGGAGCTTTATGAGCAAATGATGGAGACTTTCCATTTGAAAGACAGCAGTAGCTGCATTCAATATGTAAAGTGGACATTCTCCCCAGAATACTCCAGTTTCTTTGCGGGGCTGGAGGACCAAAACCATTCAAGATGGTCCACCTATAGGGTGGCCATCTTGAAAAAAAATTCTGTGCACAGAAATCCCCAAGAGGCTCACAAGGCAGCATACAATTTGCAATGTGGGGAGGATCAGGGCCCACAAGAATTTGTGCAGGAATTGAAGCATGCCTTTGCGCAGACTACCAGAAGGGTGCACACGAACAGTAAAGAGTTTGTAAACACTTTTTTCCATGCCTTACCCAAATACATTATGACCCAGCTAGTGAGAGATTTTCACGAGAAAAGGTCACTAGACTGGGTCATTGAACAGGCTACCCGGATCTATGAGGTGCAGAAGCCCATAGAAAATAAAAATAATGCGCAGAAAAGCCCCAAATCAATCAGCACCCCTGCTGCTGCCAAGGTGGCAGAGGAAAAGGTTGCCCCCACGTTAGATTTGGAGATGGGTGGGCCTAAAAACCTGCCTGCACTGAATAATTCTAAGCCCAGAAGGCCCTCGGGCCAGTCGCAGACAGGGAGTCAGGGAGGTAGTCCCACAAATGGGGTCCCTCACTCCCCTGATTATGTAAGTCCCCGCTACAAGGGAAACCGACCCATCCTGGGTTATGTGTGGACTCCTCCAGCCCAAGGGGGGGGGATCCAGCCAGGCACCCAACCCAGGGAACTTCCCTCCTAACTTCCCACAGGAGGGCAGAAATTCACCAAACCCTGGGCAGAACTTTTTCCCCAGGTATCCACCCAACTTCCAGCCCCAAAATCATCCATCCTTCTTTCCCCTATTCCCTGAGCCCAGACCACCTAATCCAGGAGAGGGGAGGCCCACGGTGGAGGAGTACCCAAATCTTCCTAACCCGGGGTACTACCAGAGAAGGGATAGCTACCCTTCCCGGGATCAGCCCAGGGGAGAAAATGGAACCCCGTATCAGCCTGAGCGGGTTTCACAGTTAGAGCGCCAGGTCCAAAATATGGCACGGGATCTGGGTCACATACTGAGGGCTCAACAGAACCATCAGATGATCATTCCACCGCAGAATGCCCCAAACTCTGGGCCTGGTGCTCCAGAGCAATGACGGGGGCAGCACCCCGATAACCCACCGGTTCCCAGGGAGGAGGCACAAGTGGAAGGGGGGTGTAAAGCCTTGGAGGAAGCTTCCTTCCCCACTTGTAAACAGCCCCTGGAAACCAAGGAAACGGAAACAAAATCTCCTACCCCTGAAAGTCTGCCACCCAAGGAGGAGAGAGAAGGTAGGAGAAACAAAGGACCCAAACAGACCCATTTTGTGGACGAGGTACAGGTCTTCCGATTTGAGGGAGAGGGATCCTCAAAGGATCCTGGGAAAAGGATCTTCTCCTTCAGAGATGGAGGAACTCCTCCCAAGGAAAAATGGGTCGACAAGGGATTCCAATCCAGACTGGGTAGATGTGGGGTTTGAGCTGTCGCCGTCCATCATTCTATCCCAGAACCAACAATACCGAAAACCCCTGGTTCAAACCCATCCTGGTGACTGCCTCCAAAAAGGGGGGGGGGGGGCGGCCCAGAACCGGAACCAGGGGAACCCAGAACTGCATACTTATCCGATTGCCAACTTTTTCTTTCAGATTCCCAAAACTCCCTGCCGAACTCTGCCCAGATCTCTTCTCTCTCAATGTCCAAAACCAGAAAATTAGCCCACCAGTTGTTCAAAAATGTGCATTATCTGTGCCCCCTTGAGGAGAAGGAGGGAAGATACTATGCCCCGGTACAAGTACAGAGGCAGGGTACAATGTTGGCACTGGTGGACACTGGATCCCAAGCTACCCTTCTGGTCAAAAGGGCCTTTGATGAACTAAATGCAGGAAGGGGTGAGAATTACCATATTCCTCTTACCTCTCACCCTGGACAACTTCAGAACTTTGACGGGAAGGAAATTCCCGTCGAGGGGACTGCAGATTTTGACATCAAAATTGGGCGACACAAGGTGAAACACCCGGTCATAGTAGTGACCCCAGAGGGCACCCCTTGTTTACTAGGGAATGACCTCCTGAGAAGGTTGTCACCCCTAATAGATTGCGTAAACAAGGTCCTCTGGACCCAGACTAGCCGACCAATAAAATTAAAGCAGAGTGTCAACCATGTTAGTTTAAACGGCACGTGCCACATGGTTGAACAAAAATCTGACCAAGTAGAATTTCACTTCCAGAACAACCAAATTCCAGACGTGACAGTAATAGCAGTAGGACAACAGACTGGTGATGGGGGGCTCTCTCTATTTCTGAAAATCAACCTTCCTTCCAGTTTAAGGTGGTATTCCACACTGGAAGGAAACACTCTGAAATTCTTTACTAATCCACAATCAGACATCCCCACTCCAATAGTCCAGAAAGATGTGAAATCAGCTCAGAGCCTGGCTGATATTCAGCAAATTGGAGAGCAGATGTTCATCCCTGTTCCGTTAAATGATGGGAAGGACTCTGTTCTCGCCCGAGTGTGTGTTAATAACGGTAAGAGCTTCATCAGCGAAGCCATTTTCCGCCAACTCCCAAAAGATCCAGCCATTCCCACATTCAAACTGATAGACAAATGGGAAATGGATCTGGAAACACCCAATTCCAAACATCTCCTGCCAAGCAGGTGTATGCTCAAAATCTCCATTGGCAACAAAAGCATAGTCCATAATTGTTGGGTTGTGCGAGATGTCACTGCTGCCTTTTACTTAGGCAGTGACATTCTCAATCGCTTTGCCATTAGTTTGGACCTAATAAACTTCAAAGCTTGGTCCCGATTAGCGGATAATCCCATGGGCTTTGATGATCCAGAAAAAGCATTTAGGTCAGCTCAAATGCTACCTTATGCAGTTGAAATTCAGGTTAGAGAGGAAGTCACCATCCCAGAAAGGACCCGACAATTCTCCCTAGAAGTGAAAGTTAAAAGAGGACAAAAATTGAAAAACCCTGATGCTTACATTCATCTAAATGCTTCTCTCCAACAGCAAGGGTTGGGGTAAACCCAACACCATTAGTCAACATAGAACATGACACCATTCCAATAGAGGTGGATAACAGCGACTTAAAGAGTATTACTCTAGCCTCAGGCACCATTATTGGAATGGCGGTTGATGACCGACATTTCTCCATTGATTTAGGAAATGAACTGTTAGGACCAATCCCCAAGGACTGTTTTGACAGTGACAGTGATGACAATACAACACCAGACAAGATCTTTACCCGGCATGGGGGGAACTTCCTGGTGTACACTTCCTGCCCTTATGGTAAGGAAGATGTGACTTGTGACTTCAGGAGGGATGAGGTGATTTTCCAGGTCCATGAGGGCTGCCTTTCCCACCTGAAGCCTCCAGTCCAAATCAGCACTCTGACCAGGGACTTCTACACCCAGCTGGAGGAGGCCACTGAGATAGCAAAACCAGAAGTCTTTCCAGGCTTCAGGTAGATGGTGGAAGAGAGAGTCAACCTAGCTGATGCCTGTGTGACTCTGGAACAGAAGCAAAAGTTGAAAGAAGTTTTCTCGGATTTCCAAGATCTCTTTGTGGTAGACTCATATGACTGTGGTTGCACCGACATCCACACAACAATAATTCCCACGGACCCTGGCATGACTCCAGTGTTTGTGAAGCAATATCGCTTGCCTCTCGCATCAATGGAGTCCCTTACTGAAATAATTAAGAACCTTGAGTCCCGGGGAATAATCCGTCCAGTACACAGCACCTTCAATAATCCAGTGCTGGGAATATTGAACCCAAATGGCCAGTGGAGAGCTCAACAAACGGGTCCATACTTCCTGATGGCCTCTTCCCTACATTGACCAAGGGCTGGCCCAGATCCAGGGGTCACAGGTATTCACTGCAATAGACCTGACCAATGGATACTGGACTGTGCCTGTCAGTAGGGAGGACCAATACAAACTGGCTTTTACCTTTGGGGGCCAGCAGTACACATGGACCCGGACTCCCTTCGATACCTCAACTCCGGCAATGAATTCAACATTTTCCTACATAAGGCCATGCCCGACCTGGGTGCAAGGGGTAACCTGGCTTATGTAGATGATGTCCTCATCAAAAGTTCAACTGTGGAGGAACACAGCGGAGATCCGTTATGTTCTGACACAGTTGAGGGCCGCCGGAGCAAAACTTTCCTTTCAGAAAGCACAGTGTTGTAGAACCCGTGTTAATTTCTCGGGCATGAGATTACTCCTCAGGGTCTCTGTCCCCAGGAAAAGAAAGTGGAAGCACTTCAGAAACTGAAAGACCCCACAACTCTGCGGGAACTAAGGAGCCTCCTTGGACTGACTAATTACAGCAGAAAGTTCATTGAGGGCTACGCAGAGATTACCAGACCCCTGATTCATCTTTTGAAGGGGAGGTCAAGTGGGAATGGGGTCCAGAACAATCCGAGGCAGTAAGACAGCTCAAAAGAAGCCTCTCACAAGCGCCTTGCCTAGCTTACCCTGTCAGAAACAAGGAGTTTTTCTTGGAGACAGGGTTCTCTAATACATTTTTGACTGCAGTATTATATCAAAAGCATGACAAGGTCAATAAAGTAATCTCCTATGCGAGCAAAACTTTATCCTCTGTGGAGGAAAAATTCAACGACTGTGAGAAGGCACTCCTGGCAACGGTGTGGGCATTGAAGAATTACCGCTCATTTTTCCAGGGGAAACACATTATAGTGGAGACTCCACACCAGCCTCTGCAATATCTCCAAAGTGACAGAATCTGGGCCGGAAATGTGAGTAATTCCCGAATTACTTCCTGGATTCTGTCAATGCAAGACTTTCCTGTGGAGGTCAGGTATGGCCAAAACAAGAAGAGTCCCCTCGTGCAAGGTCTGGCTGACTTGCATGATTGTGCCAGAGAAAACTGTCTCGAGGACGAAAGTCTAAAAATCAAGGACAACCTGGAGGCATACCTTAATTCCCCAGACAAAGTCTTTGAAGACGACAAGTGTGAGGGCTGCCCACTGTCTATGTGGATGGATGCTCTTACCATGTTCACAACGACGGGGAAAAAGAATTTGTGGCCGGCGTAGGGAATGCATGGGTGAATGAGTCCCCAGAACCCTCCGCTGGATACAAAATTGGTCCCCGAAGTAGTCAGGTGGCAGAATTGATGGCTGTGTATCAAGCCATCCTCACTGCTGTCCAACATCAACTCCACGAACTGGTCATAATCACAGATTCAGATTATGTACGGAACGGGGTTCGTGGAGCACCTGGTTAATTGGAAAACCAGAGGAATGTTATGTGCTAATAACAAACCCTTGAAACATGGGAAGTTAATTCAAAACATTTATGATCTGGTCACCGTGAATGGGATGACCATCTACTGGAAAAAGATCAAGGGTCATTCCAAAGTAGAGGGACCAGACAAAACTGGAAATGACTTAGCTGATCAGCTGGCCAAAACCCGGGGCCATCCCAGGGGATCTAATAGAGATTGAGTCCCTGTGGGGGGAGATCCAGGTCACTGCTATCACTAGGTTCCAGACGAATGCTCACAATGATCTTTCAACTGCACAATGGAGTAAGGAGACCCAGATGCTGATTTGATTATGGCTCAGAAGGGGGATCCAATAATTGGTAAGTTTTACCAACACATTGAGGACCCTGAGAACTTTACCCTGACGGATACCGATTACATTGGGAAAAAGGACCTTAGAGTGTTGATGAAATGTCCAAAAATTTTCCGAATCCAAGACGGTTTGTTGGTAAGGAAATCCCAAGCTGGCCATGATCAGTGGGTGGTCCCTACCTCATTTCGAAGCCTGATGTTAAGTCACGCCCATGATGCGGCCACCGCCGGTCATAGGGGGTTTCATACAACACTTGAGATCTTAAGAGAGGTTTCATACTGGCCACACATGGGGCAGGACCTCGACCAATACTTGGAGGGGTGTCTTGTGTGTGCACAATTTCAGCCAATATCCCTCACACATCGTGCGCCTCTCCAAAAGAGGGGGATGACACTGCCATGGTCAGATTTGCAAATCGACTTCATAGGCCCCGTGATTCGCTCCTCTAGGGGGAATAAGTACATGTTGACTGTGACATGCTTATTTACCAAATGGGTGGAATGTCTCCCGGCCCCAAACTGCAAGGCAGAAACAGCAGCTGCCCTGATGATTAACCACATCTTTTCCCGTTTTGGTCTACCTCAAAGGATTGAGTCAGACAGAGGTAGCCATTTCACCAGCAAAGTAATGACAAAGATGTGGGAGATACTGGGGGTTAAAAGGAAGCTACACATTGCTTACCGACCGGCCTCTTCTGGAGCAGTAGAGAGATACAACCGAACCATTGTGAGCATCTTAAAAAAGTTTGTGGCAGATTCTGGGCCAAGTTGGGATATCCGATTACCTATGGTCCTAATGGCCATCCGATCTACCCCTTCATCTGCAACTAAAATGTCACCGTTTGAGCTGACTGGACGCAAGATGGTGCTTCCCCAGCATTTGCTCTACAGGACCCAAGAGCAGACATTAATCAATGCCTCTGCAACTCATGAGTATGTGGAGAATTTGAGGAAAGACCTCCAACATGCTTTTGCCTATGCTCAGCGGAATCTAGAAAGATCAGCCGAGAGTATGAAAACGCACTATGATTTGAAAACTACCATGAAAGAATACAATGTGGGAGACCGGGTCTATCTATACAATTTCCAGAGGAACCAGGCCAAACGGCGAAATTTTCTGCCTACATGGAAGGGACCTTTTGAAATTATAGACAAGATCTCCCCAGTCGCCTAGAAGATCCGCATTCCCAAAGATAGTTCGGCGGAAGGGGAAGACAAGTGGGTCCATATCAATCAGCTAAAGTGTTGCCATCCCAGGCACACTCTGCAACAACTGGAGGAGTCCTCTGCAATACCATAGGGGGCCGCTCCAGAGTGATTCAGTTCCAACCCTAAACTATTCCACATATAGCCTATAAAATTCTATGATTCTTGAATGCAAATGTTTCCTGATGTCTAAAATGTATATGTCCACCCCACTATATCAATAGTGGGGGAGAAATGTCTATGAATAGGTATTGCCGCTTTGCTTTGTCATCCTAGGAGAGATGAAACCATGGAGACTGACCAAGGAGGACGACCCGGGTACCGAGAGCAAAGATCCGAGGGGCTCGGGGTACCGCCCAATACTCCCATCAGGATGGGCAAGGAGAACTGATCGATCGACCCTGATGAAGGAAAGATGCTGAACTGTGCCATCTGCGGAATCAGAAGAAGATGATGCAGAAATACAAGCACGTGGATCAAAACATCCTTTGCACCCGACTCCCCCTCGACTCGAAATCAAAGTGCAGTCGGGCGGGGGGGCTTGTTGGGTGTCTTGACCCATGTTTGAACTATTATGCTGCAACATTTGGTGCTGTGGGCTTAGAAAATCCAAGATGGCCGAAAAGCCCACATTTGCGCCAGAATCCAGGAAAACCAAAATGGTCACCTGACCTACCACCCACCAGTGCGAGCGTGATGGGCCAGAAGCGCCATGAGTGAAACGTGGTGCCAAAGGAAAAACAGCAGTGCCTGTTAGCTCAAAAAAGCGCTTTGAAATCACCTTTGTTTCTCTGAAATGCAAGCTAAAAATGCCTATTTTAAACATTGCAAGATATTCAAAAATCTCACTGAACACCTGCAGACATTTGGCAGTATGTAGTCTTGTGTGCATACAAAATCTGGAAAGATGAAGAGCCTAAAACAATGTTTATAACAAAACTGGCTGAGCTGTGGATGTCAGCAGCTGAAGTGAAATTGGACTTAAAGCCACTAAAATCGAAATGTTTAAAATAAATGAGTGACCTACTTTGAGTGTCACATAGGTTGCAACTGTTTAAATGTCATAGTTTTGAACTTAAAATCAGCGTTCTAGCTGCATGTGTAAAAATTGTAAGTTTGATTTGAATGAAGAAAACTGGGAACAAAAGTGACATTCGGCTGAAGCCTAGCTTGAAGAGTTTGAATTCTGCCCGGCAACTACCCCCGACAAGAGTTGAAACTTGCCCAGCCACTGCATTCGCAGGCCTGGCTGCCTTCTGCTGTTCCCACCAAAAGGAGATTACACCTCTCTGATTGAATCAGGGGAGGAGCACCTGGGAGCAGGGAAACAGAACAATGAGCTTTCCTTGGCTCAGGCAAATGTTAAATTAGGGGGGGGTCGTAAATGGCTTCCTCTTGGAAGAAACTGGGAGGAGTAGTGCCTCTGTGAGCAACCTGAGTTGGAGGAAGTGGATAAACCAGAAATTCCACCATGTGCTTTGGGAAACCACACCCCTCTGGGCCAGAGCATAATTTTAAAAAGATGGATAATTCATAGTACGGACTTGACAAAATTATATAATTAATTTCATTATTCTGGTGGTTTTTCTGTGCACATTTTAAGAGGTGTGGACTCTGTGGTATGTTCTGGGGGGTAGTAGCGGAAAATAAGATATTACTCCGAATGTCATTATGTTAAAAATCTGACACTTTATCATCTGATGCCCATATTCCTTGTGCATGTTTGTGTAAATTCTGGAAAAACCTTAGAGGTTGTGTTCTTGATGAAAAGGGCAGAATTCTGTCATAAGTGGACACAACATCTTACAAAGACAGGGATCGGATGGTTTGGTGCTACAGAAAATATGTTAACTGGACATATAATATTAGAAAAATGGTACATAGATAAATATGTATTTGGATCAAAAATAGATTTGTGTGCAAATTGACATGGGGAGTGTTCTTCTGTATGCCATAAAATTGATGCCTGATTACGCTCCATTCCTTCCCCCAATCAAGGCAGAGAGGAGAGCTTGGAAAATGATAACTTGTGATGGGCAGGCTTAGTTATGCCCACGCACACACCCATTTTCAAAACACATAAAAAGAGACTGCTTTGACAGGCAACACACTCACTTTCCATTTTCTTGCAAAGCATTTTGACAGACGACTTCAAGATCCAGAACTCAACTCCAGATAGATCCAGAACCAAGCCAGAACTTAAAGCAGAGAGGCCTAACCCAAACAGCTGAACTCTTCTCAGCGGGCCTCAGCATCCAGCAAACCTAACCAAACTATTCAACAGCCGGGCAAGCTGTTTGATTCTGGCCTAGAACCCTGTGCCAGTACCCAGAAAGCAGTGCTGTATCCAGAATCCACTTGATCCAGACCAGCAGAACCAGAGACCCAGACCAGACCGCAGTGCTGCTAGCAGACCCAGACCAGATCGCTGTGAGCAGAACCGGTACTAAAGACCGTCCGTGGCAAGAGAACCATAGCCAACCTGACCAGATCTTGATGGCCTATTTCAAATTTATAGTGTGAGTACTCAGCTAGAACTGTGCCAGAACCAATCTCTTAGTCTAAAATAACCTGATTCAAACCATTTAACCTGTCCAGAACTGCATCATAGAATCGTGTGTCCCTTCTCCGATTTTAAACCTGTAAAAGTGTAATTTTGCCATTTTGAATCATTATTTCATTTCTGAAAAACTACCTTCACAAAATCATCCGTATCTTTGGAACCGCGTGTGCTAGGAACAAGATTTAACTTTCATTTTCAAGCTAAGAATCTAAGCTTTCCAACAATTTATAATTTTTCCGTAATCGCACTTGATGCATTTGAAAAAATCGCCGCGAATTGTCATTTCGCTCAATTTCGTTTTCTGTCAAAATCGTTGCTTTGGCTTGCATTGCTGAAATTCGTTTTTAACCTGATAATCCCTTATTAATCATTGTTAGGTTGTCCTGAACTAATTCAAAATAGCTGGCACCTACCCTGAATCTCCTATCAGGAATTAAAATCATTTTTAGCATATGTTTCCCTTTTTTGCATACCACATCTAAAAGTACTTTTGCCTGTGTTTAAAACCATCCCCGTTTCTCTAAACTTGCTAGGGGGGAACTGAAATTTGTATTGTATTGTGATTATATTCCTGAAAACTGTGTGCTTTACTTCCATCTCTTTATATTGCATAGGGGGGGAGTGAATTGCCACCAGTGGAAAAGGGAACATATTATCTCTTGTGAAACCCTATCAGTTTATTTCTGTACTGCATTCTTTCCATCATTGTTTTTCCTTGAAACCATAAAAGCACTCTCAGTTACCTTTTCCTTCCTATACCAACTCCTAAGTAATTAAATAAGCCTACAATTGTAATATTATCCATTGTTGATCACTGTCATATTCTTAAGTGTGATATCAAATATTAATTTATTATAAAAGTGTGATATATATATATTGTTTAATTTTTCCAATAAATCTTTTAAATTGCAAAACAAACCTACTTCTTGGCTCAGTGAGGTCAGGGGGATTCAAAGAGAGGGGCGGTATATAAGGGTTTATCATCCAGAGTATAACTTGTCATAAAAATATATAAATAAGGGCTTCCCTTGGGCGTCCCAGACGAGGCACTGACTTAGTGGGATTTCTGAATTGAAGTCACTTAACAATGTGACGCACGTGGGAGTTTCTCTCAGCACAGGTTAAAGGTGAGCAGGGCCAGCAGTTCGCTGTACGTGCCTTTCGTGGAGACCGACGTGTGTTCCTGCTTCATGTTTTTTCGCGCGCCATCACAACTTTACAGCTATCAAGTACGTATCTATTCTTTTGGCGGAGGTATTGGCTACGCGTGTTTTTCTGCATCGCACCAGTCAGCCGGTGAGTCGCGCACGCTATTTTTACCACTGTGGGTGCCCCTGTGTATCGCACCCATTTTCGAGGTCATAGTAGCCTGCGTGTCCCACGCGTATGCGTTTTTCGTGTTACTGGGTGCCACCGTGTACTGCGGGAGGTTGATTCCACGCACGTAGGCTGCAGGGTTGCGTGCACAGTTTTACTGCAGTTTTGGGGTGCCTGAGCATTGTGTGACCCGTCACTACATCACCGGGGACACATACAGCCTTGCAGGTGCAGGGGGGTTGTTAACATCTTGCATCCCACCCCCTTCACCCCAATTGCCCAGGTCAGTTGTGGTGTACACCTCCCATTGGCACTACTCCATCTGTGCCGGCACTACTACATCTGTGCCATGGTTGGGAGGCCACCAAAAGTGAGGGGCGCCTCAGCTGGGCATCCTCCTTGTGTCGGGCGTGGTCGGTGACGTGGCCGGGGTGACCAGGGAGTAGGGGGACTCCAGGGTGTCCAGGGTGTTGTGCCATGTGTCGGTGCAGTCGTGCCACCACCCCCTGTGGTTCCGGGAGATGCAGCTTCTGCATCTGGCACTGGCACCCGTGTGACCCGGTAGTCCGTTTCATCGACTGCCACGGGTCCAAGGACACCACCACCCAGGCTCAGGGTCTGCCATCGCAGGCTGCGTTGGCACTTGAATAGCCCTTGGAAGATTTCCAACAGGCCAGGAGGGAAACCGTAGGGGCACGCAGGCTGCCCTGACCAAGACACGTGTCCCTGGGGCAGTTATGTCACCTGCTGCCCGAACAGCCGGGTGTTGGCAAGTGCAGGGGCAAATGCACCCAACAACACCCCGGTTGTGAGTCTGCCAACCAGGACAGATGCGGTCAATGACCCTGCCACAGCGGATGTTGCTGCGCAGGGTCCATTAGAGGGCACCCAGCTGCCACTGACACAAGTCAGGCCTTTGGTCGTCCCTCCACCTACCACTCCCTTGTCTCAATCCACCAAACCCACTGGCCATAATGATCAGGGTGGCATTAGCCAGCCAGGGTCTGCGCCACAATACAAGAGGCGGAAGGTTGCACCTGCAGCACAGGCTGGGAGCCCACACACAGCCACGACCTCCTGCACGTCGAGGAAGAAGCCTTTCTGCAAACAGGAACTGGACTTCCTCGTGTACTACGTGCGGGACCACAGCTGTGACATGCTAGTGGGTGCTAATTGTCAGACTACGGCTGCCCACCGTGATACTCACTAGAAGCAAGTTGCAGAACATGTGAGTGCATTCGGCCATGAGGTGCGCACGGCGCAAGAGTGCAAAAAGCGTTGGAATGAGCTCAAACGCAGCGCTAAGGCTAAGCGTGCCTCAAATTACAACTTGACTCTGGTGACTGGCAGTGGGCCTGCACCAGAGGAGGAAGACCTCACTCCGTATGAGTCACTCGTTGCAGAGTTCATACCATCTGAATCGGTCAAAGGAGTGGGAGAGATGCCGGACTTTGATGCCCAGTCCAGTGAGTGTTGATGCGTGTTTGTCGAGGACGTGTGTGTTTTACTTGTGTGATGTGTTGTGCATGACTGCCACTACATGTCACGTGTACATGGTTCTGATGTGCAAGTAATGCAATGTTTCCATGATGCATGTCTACTCTGCTGGATGGTGGACATGTGGAGCAGACTGGGGACTGTCCGCATCACCACTATTGCACCCTACTCACATGCTGGTTACCAGTATGCCCCTCCGGTCCATGTTCCAGCTCACTGGCACTTCTGCATTTAGCGTGGGGTGACCTTCCTCTCAGCCCAGGGACTATGCATAGCATGACTGACGTGCATGTGTCCTCTGCCTGCAAGCGGGTACTCAATGTAGGCATGCTCCCTTGCCCCTCAACCCCCCACTCTGCACCCCAATTCCACCTTAGCACTGGTCTGCTACAATATTGCCGTTGGGTACTTCCCTGTTCATGCCTCCTGTGTACATGCTAACATCCAGCGGCCAATCTGCCAGACATATTCTGTGTGGTACATCCTTAGTACTTGATGCAGGGTGTCTCACTTGGACTGTGCAGAGGTCAGATGCCCCGCAGGGACATGAGTGCCCATTCATGCTCCATGTGCATTCCATGCATGCCCCTATGTGTCCATGACTGGATGATCACTGTAATACAAGTCCTGGATGACCTACATTGCATGGGATTTCATCTGCCTTCCCATGTCAACATGTATTGCACACATGTTTAGGGTCTGCCAATCTGTGTGGGTCACAGGCCTCAGCCTGTTTAATGGCCAATGACTCTGTCCAACTGGTGTAGTGTCTTCTTCACACGTGGGTGTACTCCAGAGGTTTCATCATGTGTCCTGCTTACTGTCCCATCATCATTTGCTGTGTTGTCAATAGACTCACATGATGCTGTTGATGCTAGTCAACACTGTCTGTCAATACACAGGTCTATGGTCAGCCTTTTGATAGCATGCTAGGCATCCCTGCTTTTGCACTTGGGGGGAGGGGTGGTTTGCTTGTAGACATGCTACCCATTGAGTGCACATTGCACGTGATGCCTAAAGTTGACCTTGCACTGCCTTCACATTTTCTGACAAACATCATGAAGTCCTTGTACATGTAGATAGTGAGTAACATACATATTTGCTGCACTGCATAGAGCCACTTCCGTGCAAACTGCCACCTTTCCACAGGTCTTATCACAGAAGCAATTTCAAGTTGACCCAGCATGCATGCCAGGTTCTATTTTGTGTGTCTCATGTTTGCCTGATGTGTTTGGTGTCGGTGTGTGTGTGTGTTGTGTGCTTCTAACATGTGTAGTGACCTTTTTCTCTCTATTTTTCAGGTGATGACGCAATGGAGCCGGAGGATGGTGTTGTCATGCCAGGCTCAGGGTTGTTATCACTACATCAACCCAGCACAAGTGGGGGTCGTGGGGTGGTAGGCCACGAAAACCCCCAAGTGCTACAGTCCATCTTTTCTCTGGCTGACTATGAGTCCAGCCCTGATGAACACTCTGACGACCATGTCGAGTTGGATGAGCATCAGGTCCATATGTCAGGGGAGAGTGATTCTGATGTGGACACTTTTCTGTCCGCGACACCTGCACTGAGGGGTCAGACAGTCTTGGAACCTCTGCCCGTGGTGGATCGGGACGCAGGGTCACCCTCCACACCAGTCACTGATGTGCCTGGGACATCACATCGTACTCGTGCAGACGCGGGCGGTGCCAACACAACGAGAACACCCGGTCCTTGGGTCCCGCAGGGGTCAATCCCAGCAACATGGTCGCCGCGCGCAACCGCTGTATACTGAGTGGGAGCAAGACATGATTGCCAATTCTGAACGCCAGGGGGAAGCAATGAAGAACATCGCTGAGAGCATGGAGCGTGTGGCCCGATCCGTGCTCCCCCCTGCTAGGCAGGTGCTTCTCCAGCAGCAGGCGGCACGGCCCGCTCGCTCAGGCTGGGCATGGCAGCCTCAGACAGGGCACGCCAGGCTGAAATGTCATCTCTGTGTCAAGCAATTGCTGCTCACGCAGAGGCACACATGGAGGCCCTGTGGGAGGAGTATGCTTCCCTCAGATCTACTCTGGGTGTCCTTCTGATGTCCCAGAGGGAGCGGGCAGAGGAGAGGTTTGCACAGCTTGAGCGTCCCATCTCGGCTGAGCTACATGCTTGCCGGGAGGTGCAGCGGTTGTCCAGCCAGGCCTTGCAGGAGGAACTCTGTGTTACACGTGCTACCTTGCAAGAGGAAGCATGTGTATCACGGGAGGTTCTGCATGCAGACCTACGTGTCATCGCCACACAGAACCAGGCTCACCCGTCCGGCAGACTTGCTGCCGACGAGGGGCAAGCTGTGGCTAGGCGTGGTCATGGTTTTCTGCCACGTCCTCCTTTCCAGGAAGAGCCAGACTCGGACGACAATCTATCTCCCACATAGGTCGGGCTGTGCAGGCGTTGAGCCCATTTTGTTTTTTTTTCTTTTCCTCAGCATCATTGCATGTGGGTGTTGAGCAGCACCCTGTACCTCCCCCCTCCTGGGTGCCTCCCCCCCAGGTCGTATGTGGCCATTTTTGATTTTACTTTAATTTAGTTAGTTAAGTTTCTGTTTGATAGTTAGTTTAAATAGGTAATGTAGGTTTTTCATAGTTAGTGTAATTAGTTAATATAGTTTAAAATTGCTTGTCTATTGTGGTTTCATGTGACGGTGTGGTGCTTTGTGGCTTTTGAAAGCATCCACTGTCTGTTCCAGCTGGGCCCTTCAAGCTTGTCTTGTGTATGTGTTTGCTGCTTGGGGTCCTTGACTCACATATGCCACTCCTGCTTCCCTTATCCATGGGCTTGCAAGGATGGTTCAGTGTAACAGCCTATTACACAAGGGCTTTGGACTGTCATATATGTGGCATGTCTGCTGCTGTGGAACTTGTGTTGACACCCCTAGTGGGGATGATTGGGGTGTAATTGACCACTGTTCTTCTTTTGCTAGATGGGGTGTTTCATGATTCTTGTGTACATTCATTGCCATGCATTGTGTAGTATGTTTCTTATCTTTACTGTACACGTGCTTGTTGCAATTCATGCCGTAGATAGTGTTCCACACTTTGGCTGTGAAAGACGGACTGATGGTGTGATTTCTGATGTACGTCTCTGACATGGTCCAGTCATGAAATGCCTGAAGAGACACACAGATGGATCTAAAACATTAATCATGTGTTTCATGGCCTTTCTGCAGGGGGAAGAGCCTCCAGACCACCTTTGCCAGCAGACATGGGCCATTGGACGTCTGGAATCTGGACACGTTTGGTGGTGCCGACATGCGCATGTGTGCGCAAGAAGAGGCACAGGGATTTCGATCATACATCCGAAAACTGCTGATGTGTTTCAAGGGACTCCAGGCAAGGTGAGCAGCACAGGGGGGTTAGAACACAGCAAACCTTCCACCAGGCCAGTTGCACATGCATGCTTAGTAGCAGCGCTGACGGTGAGCTTGGACAAATATTGGTGTTGAAGCGCACAATACAGCTCAGATGTGTTAGTGGACTGATGGCTAGTTGATAGGGAAAGTTGTCTGGGGCACCTGCAGGGGCAGTGGCACATACCCTCTGGGCCACCATGGACCATTGAGGCACTTGTATTAGCCATGTAGCGTTCCGAGACATGGAAAGAAGCAGCTCACAGGGACAGACAGCAAGGGACAGACTTGGGTGCAGTGCATTTCATTTCCAAGTAGAATTAGAAACATTCACTGCCTACTTTATTTTGGTCATGGTGGTACACAACTTGTTCTGAAGTCATACCTTGTTATATGAGTCTGTCTGCTTACCCAGGGAACGTTGCATGTTGTGTGAATCGTGACACATTGGTGTTCCATTTGCCATGCACCCAGCGGCACCTGACTTACTGCATTGACTGTGTATGAACCATCAAAGGGGTAATGTTACATATGGGTACGAAGCATCCACACAAGATTGTCTGTTTTAGAGTAGTTTGTTACTTTGGGGCATATTTGGTGGTGTGTTTGTGTGTTTTGGGCATGCACAGATTATTAATTGTGGCTCTATTTGCAGCATTGAACTGCTCCTGTTACCGGACCTGAGAGTGCGCATGCAGGAGGCCAGCACTCACCCCAGAGATAAGTTTCTCTTTGACTTCCATTAGAGTTATTTGCTACTATGTGCATGATGAACAAGTTTGGTCTAATTGTGTATGTGTTAATGTGAGTACTACATTTTTGTGCATTCCCTACTTTCCAGTGTCAATTCTACTCCCCTCTCCTGCCCCTCATTCCGGTTATCCAGTATGCCAATGCCTGTCCCGACTGCATATCCCTGACCCTCCTTCCCCACCAGGGTCTCAGAGGCCTGTGTGAGTTTGACCTTGCAGGCACACAGACAACGGTGGGGGTGGTTGGTTCGTGCCACTCCTGCGCTTGTACACGGGAGCTGTGACAGTACACATCCGTTCGTGGTGCATCATTCTATGTTATGTACCACACATGGTACACATCCTGTTGTGACATTGGGCCTCATTACGACCCTGGCACTAATGGGTTAACAGCGCCGTAAAAGGCTGCAGCGATGTTAACCCATTAGCACCTGATTACGAGGTCCCTTTGCGGGACCCTACCTTAACGGCTGGTCTACACCAGCCGTTAAAGTAGGGACCTGCAAAGGGACCTTGGTGCTAAGTACGGTACCGCAATTTGTGGTACCGTACTTTGCGCCTTCCCCATTCCCATTGAGCCCTATGGGGCAAAAATGGGAATGGGGAAGGGCCATGGAGGAAGGGGGAATTACCACCCCGCCAACCTTGTAATGGGGTGGTAATTCCCCCTTTCTCCATGGCGGAGTCGGTAAGTTACCGGCATGGACCATGGTGAATAGCGCCATGGTTTTCCGCCTGGGTCGTAATGAGGCCCATTGTTTTACTGTGCTACCTTGGTTGTTAACATCATTGTGGTAGTACTTGGCCTTTGTGGTGTACTGCTACTTCAAGTCATCTACTGGAGGCTGTTCTGGTTTGTTTTACTGCCTGCAGGCTATTCGCTTGACTTCTGTGTTGGCCTGCTTTGAGTTCTCTTGGATTTGGTGCTTTTGCAAATCAAGGTGGACTCTGAGGGTGCTGGCAACTTTTTACACACAAGGTGGCAGATGGTGACAAAGGGGAAGGGTGATCCTGTGGCCAGGTGAAATTAAAGGATGAGGCTGAATAACTCAGGTGCAGTTGTTCAGTGGGTCGTGGTGATTTGTGAGGGAGGGGGGGTGTTTTGTTGTTGATAGTTGCCTTGCCCTGCAGTGTGATGGGCACCCTGACTGTAATTGTGGTATCCTATGTACATGTTGTGTTCTGCTGATCAATGCCTGTTCATGTGTTGTGTTTACCTTTCAGGTGTGAGGGGATAGTTGTGGTTTGACATGCTGGGGTATACACATGGTGAATGTTCACATGTGATGTGTAGAGGACACTGATGGTCACTTGATTGCACATGCATATGTTGAGTGCATGTCCCTACTGACCCACACACTCGCACTATAATCCACTACATGTACAACCACCCTTCCATGTCCACGTGTACACTCAGTTTGCCTTCTGGTGCCCACTGTGTCCCTGCAGCACATGTTCTATGACCAATTGTGGATCCTGTACATGCCTAAATTGCTTTTTGATGTAGTTTGTCGCTTAGATGTGATGCTCAGGGTGTGCATCACACACAATGGCTGTTCACTGTGCTGTGCACTGAGCAGTGTGTTGCAGGAGGTGGACACGGCACACAGAAGCTGCAGTGTTGATTTTGCAATGCACATTGTGCATGTAGACCGTCATTCATTGTTATGTTACATCTACAACTTTTGGGATGCATTTGGGTATGACTTATTTTGGGTGGGAGGTTGTTGGTCAGTTATTTCATCTGATTCCATGTCAGGCATCATTGTCTGATACCAATTTACATTTTTCACATGGCAATGTGTACCTTATTCGTACTGTGTTGGTGTATGGCTATTGCTTGCCATGTCATGTTGTGGTTTGGGAGGGTTTGAGTGACATACCCGTGATAGTCATGGCCTGTTTTGCAGGTCTGTGTGATTCACACCTTGCATGTGTGCCTTTTGGTCACACAGGATTGCTTGTGTTTAAGTAGCTAGGGATGCACACAATGTGGCAATTCCATGGCAACAATCTCAGGGTGGTAAGGTTGTGACAGTTGACTTTCTCTTTGTCATCATCGATTGTCACCTGGGTGCACTCCGCAGGGTTGGGAGTTTAGGTGAAAAATGTGGCCACAAGCTGGGTCCGGGCTGCCTCGCCACGTGCCCTATCCCCTCCCATGGGCAGCGCCTGTGCCTGTGGTTGGGAATGTGGGGGCACCACCATGTCCTCCGGTACGCCCTGCCGTGTTGCAACATTGTGCAGGACACATTCTGCCACAATGATCCTGTATACTACTGGGGGTGCATAGAGTAGCTGTCCGCCAGAGCGGTCAAGGGAGCGGAAGCGTGACTTGAGCACTCCGAATGTGCGCTCCACTATGGCCCTGGTTGCAATATGGGCCGCGTTGTATCTTACCTGGGGTGGTGTGGTGGGGTTCCGGATTAGCGTCATCATGTGGTTGCTCAGAGGGTAGGCACTGTCCCCTGGAGAGGTGACAATGGTTGTGATTATTGGGGTTTGTGTATTTGTGTGTGTGTGTGACATGCATGCATGTGCACGGGCATTTGTACTCACCTAGGAGCCATGTGTCGCCATGCTGCCCAGCTTCCAGGGGCCGGCTCAGGGAGGACATTCTGTATATAAAACTGTCATGGGTGGAGCCAGGGTAGTTTGCATAGACAGAGGTGATGATTCCCTTTACATCGCATAGCACCTGTACGTTAATGGAATGCCAGTGCTTGCGGTTTCGGTAGATGTGCTCAGTGCCCCTAGGTGGACGTAGGGCCACATGGGTGCAATCTATGGCACCGAGCCCTTTGGGGAAGTGTGCCACCCTGTAAAAGTCCTGGACAACGGCCTGCCTTTCTGCGGGTGTTCTGGGCACGTATATGTGCCTGCGGACAGAGGGACACGCTGTCATGATTGCCAAGACCTGGTGCAGGCAGCATGACTGCGTGGCCTGTGAGACCCCCCCGCTATGGCAGTAGTCCGCTGAAAAGACCCAGTGGCCAAAAAATGCAGGACATTGAGCATCTTCTCCAAGGGGCTCACTGCTTGGAAGCAGAGGGTGGGCGATGTAAGGTCATCTTCCCACTCCCTGACCAGGTCCAGGATGATACGGGGTGGAAACCTATATCTGCCATAGACCTGATCGTCAGGCATCCCAAAAAGGCTTGTCCGTGGTGAAAAAATGCGTGCCCTGGCTATTCTCCTCCTCCTGCGGTGTCCCACGATCAGTGCTGCGACAAATGAGGCATTCATCGTAGCTGTATATACGTGTTTGTTCTTTGCGCGCACTTTTATACGGTGCGCGTGGAAGCTTCCGCCTGCCTTCGTGTGGCGGACGCGTTGACGCCTGATCGCGTCTTTTGCCGTGCGCGGGTTTCCCGTATTCGAATCCATGAATACGGGTTATTCGCGTGCGTGTGGGCGTTCCGTGTAGTTCCCTGCAGTACTTCCCCAGGTATGCCTTTTTTTTACGCGTTATTCCCCATTCCTCGTGTTACGCCAACCGTTCCGCCCACTTTTGTTGTGTGCGCCGCGCTATGTGCGCTTTTGCTGTGCGCGTAGCGCACGCAGTTTGATGACGTGTGTGCCCGCGTGCGCCATGCACGGATTTGGCGCACAACCAGTGGAAACAAGTGCAGCGCCTTCCTTGAATCGCATGCGTGCGCGTGCGCTTGCTTTCTCACGCTTGCGCCACCTTGTGCCTGCTTGCACTGGGATTTTCGGCGCACGTTTGTCCCATGAATCGGCCCCTTATACTCAAGGTTTCTTGGTAAAAACACTTATACATTTATTACACAATCATTTAGAAAACATTCACTAGAAGGAGGAAACTTAATATTATACACTAATATACTTCAACACAAAACCAATACGTTTCTGAACAATTTAAGCTCCCCTGAAATAGGAGCCAAAGGGCATGTCAGTCACTTCGAATGGGAAGGCAAAGGCACAAGTTAATAGAATAGATCACAAATACTTTCTTAGGCAGTGTAAATGGTTATAGTTCACTAGAGGACTCGATTCAGTTCAATAGGCATAGGCCAAAGTCAATGGACTAGTGTTTTGGATAGGAAAGAGCAGTTCTTGAAGTAAACGGTAAAGTCTTTGCCAAAGTTCTCAGAAGTAGTTCGTACAAAAAAAGAATCATATGTTGGGTCACAAGCTGATTAGGCCTGTAAGTTTGGAAAGTTCACGAACTTCACTGTGAGAGAAGCGTTCTCTCAATCGGGTTGGCACAGTACCTTAGTATGAAGAAACAAATGCAGCTGAAGTCGTTGGTTCCTGCAGATCTCACTGTTCCTGAGCCTCAGTCATGGGAACAAGAGGGACGACGTCGGGGGACTCCTGCACTGCACGGTATCTTCTGAAAACGCAGAAAAAATTGAGTCACTTCAGTTCGAGTAGCTGTTCTTTAAGCACACAAGCTAGTGTCCTTCCCCCTGGTTAATCCTAACCAGCTTTGAAAATGGTATCCAGGTGGCTTACGAGTTGATTGGTCCCACCAACTCAAAGGAAGAAGTCGTCCTTGAAGGGGCTTCTCTGTCGAGATGAACTTGGCAATTCGGACCTGCAGCAGGGCTTCACCGGGCAAATCAACGGTCCAGGAGTCGCAGCAGCCGTCCTCTTCCAGCTCGTCTTCAGTTCTTTCGTTACAGTGATTGACTCTAATTTCCAGTCCAGGAGACTCGCCTTTTAACCAGTTTACTCCCATTCATTCCAGCCTAGATGGCACTCATCCAGCAGGGTGGCTGCCCTTGCCGGACAGTCAGCCAGCCAATCATGCCAGAGTGCAATTGGGTCTCCTAGGAGACTAAGCACAGGGAGTTTCGGGCACCTCCATCACTTCCTGCCCACCCCAGACACTCAGACGCCAGAGGCGGTCTTCAGTCCTGAAGCCCATCAAAGGCATGGAAACAAAGGGACCAAACCTGGTTTGTGCACAGAGACAAACACTAGAAGGGCCTTTCCAAAAAGAAATGGCAATAAAAGAAGACCAAGACCCATTTGAACAAAGGGGCTTAAGGCACCATATTGGAAAACGTGGCTCCCACGATTTTTAGCTACCGCTGTTCGCGGTCGGGAAAGATCATGATAGTTTGTTCTAAAACCACTGCCACCAGCCATTTCGATAGAAAAGGGTAGCATTTGACAGCTACATGCATTTCTAGACATAGGGGATAATAGGTAACCCCTCCAGCACTCTATAGGAAGATAGTGTGTGCTGGGTCTAGGAATTTAAAAAGACTGGTGAAGTCAATGTAACCTTACATTCTCTGGGAAACAGTAGTTTATCCCATAGAAGGTATTTAAACCTTTTGGAAGCACAAAAGACATCCTTGTGCCAGTGCACTGAGGGTGCTGTGTGACACAAATAAAAAAGATGATGCCTATGGAGTTGTCTAAAACTCCATAACTAAAAGAAAGAAACACAGAAAACAAACAGATTTAAAAGGTTCAGAGTCCCAAAGTTCAGCAAAAGAGCTTGGGGTCTCTAAGGTAGAGGGAATTCGCACATTCATGAGAATTCTCCCTAACACTCCCCCCCCCCCAGACTAAGGGACAGGAGGATCTAATCCCCACCAGGATGGATCTCCTGTTGCAAGTCGGTTAAATGTCCTGCTGAGTACACCAGAAACCTTTTGTAACCCTTGCTGTGATACTTTCTATCAGGTGTTTTCATTTGCAAGCTATATGACCTACAAACCTTGTTTGGTATCTTTCTTATTTAAGGTATAGGGGATCTGATCTAACAGTCTCAAAGTTCAGCAAAAGAGCTGGGAGTCTTGAAGGTAGAGGGAATTAGCACATTTGTGAGAATTCTCCCTAACAGTAGGTGCGTTATAAAAAAAAAGTAATACAAAATTATATATTTTAATATCTGAGAGTGAAATGCTGAATGACTATCAATTGTGAGATTCATGTAGCACGGTAAATTCAATTTTGCTATTTGTTTTTGGTATTTATAACATTGTAGTGATTTTCACAGTAAAGCTGGAGACCACCTTTGCTGAAGTTACTTTATTCTTTTAAATTGCCCAGAATTGCGGGGTGGGATTGTATAAACTGAGCATTGTATTTCGGTATGTTACACTAACTAGAACCTATACATTAAAAGTATAAAAACACAAATATTAATATGTATCAGTATTTGCAAAGCCACACCTGACAGCGTTGCCAATGCCTGTTATTATAGATTTGCCATTGAGGAGAATTCTCAATGCTTCCACTTTATGGCGTCCACCAGGTTGGAAAGCTTACTATTTGCTCTGCAGCTTGCCTTTTAATTTCTCTGACCAGCACTTGTCATGGATTCACCAGAAATCTGAAAGAAATCTGCATGGTCTAACCTGCAGACTCATAACCCCCTGTTGGTTGGGTAACACAATTCTGCTTTGTTTCTGTGATGATATATTTTCTCACAGGATATATTACTGTATAAAATGTTAGGTCAGAGAGAGCTTTATTGGTGGACAGTGATTTGATAACATATGTGGTCAACCTGTGTTTAATATTTTTCCGAAATTTATATAAACACAAATTCATTATACTTTGGAAAGCATGTTCAGTATAATACAGTGAGAAGACATACAACAAGCTTCTTTAACAAAAGGGATATTTATCAAAGCTCACCACAGCAGCATTCACAAAGTTCATGGAAGCAATTGACAAAAACACAAACCTATAAGCAAAAATGTCCTTCTATAATAGAGGTTAATATTCCATAATGTTTCATTACATTTCACAGCTTAAAATTTCAACACGGAAGAAAAGTCTACAATGCACAACTTATTCCTACTAAAATAACAATGCAGCGATTAATTCACTGCAAAGGTTTTAAATGCCAAAACTCAAAGGCACCTCATGCAAGGAAAATGCATGCTGAACAAACACATCATTAGAGAGCTGACAAATGCAAGATAACAGTGATGGTGTCAGGTGTGTTCTACCATCCCAATATGGTGCCTCTCTCGGTACTGCTTAAGTTAAGATGCAGTGGCTTAGTGAATGTTACTCTGAATCAAAAGGTAGCTGATTGATATGTATTGGGAGCCTTACTATTACATTCTTCACCTACACTGTTTTGGTGCAAAACATTAGAACATGCTCAATGTACGGTTATTCAGAACGGTGGTTCTATATATTGTTCATGTTTATTCACTAGAAATGTATCTCACTTTGAAATAAGACTCAGATAAATCCCTATTTAAAATGGTGATCTTGACTGGGTAGTTAACTGCAGATATGGCATACCACTCAAGTCAGCAACCATCCAAATGCTGGGCATGGTACCATGAGAAAAGAAACAATGTCCCCTCCATTTCTAATTCACAATGCTCTATTGCTTTATTCATTGACAGATGTAAAGAAACATTGTGTGGATGCAGTCAGATTGTAGTCTCATTTATTTGACTAGCAAAATATACTCCATATCATTTGCCAATTTATGTTTTCCACAATACAGATATTAAATATATTGGATGCTGCTTTCTAAAAAAAAAAGATATAAGAAACATCAACACATGAACACCATTATAAATAGTTATAAAGGCACCTCGAAGCAAGGAGTTAATTAATGGATATGATAAGTATAGTAGATTTGACATGCACTGTAGAAAACATTGCCTGTATCTACCATTTCAAGATGGCTGCCACTGTTTAGCCAGCTGTTTATCCTTCTGTTTTTTGTCAGAGAAGCATAGAAAGCAACAAAGAAAGATATTGGGTTGAGATTGGTGTGCATTCAATTATATTATAGAGGACACTTTGTTCCTCAGACAAAATTGCAAATGTTGAACACAAGTACTGTACCAAGCAGAATTTAAACACATGAAGCTCTTATGAGCAACATACAACAACTCTCTCCCCAATTTACACACTTGCACTACATTCTACAAAATAGCTTGCGCTGTAACAGTACATTCACCATAATGCACTGTCTCTTCCAATAGGAGCAGCTGAATGACACCTAGACCCTTCAAGATAATGCTGCAGAAGCCCTTGCAGATATCTAAAACTCTTTCTATCTAGACCTACAACATAGCTGTATCAAGCATTTATAATTCAGATAGGTAATAATAGCAGCCACAGTTAGGGTGGCCAGATGACTGCTGGTATCAAGTGCTGAAATCGAATTGGGTGAATTTTAGTCAATAACCAAGATATCCCCCAAAACACATATTTTCATAAAGGAACGTCCTGTCCTGGAAAAGTCATATCCAGATGACAGTGAGTATGCTTAGTGAATCGAGCTGAAGTTCCTCTTTGGGTCAAACGACCAGAAAAAGATTATGGTCGCAGACATGTTTCCAATTATATCAAGTAACACATACACAGATGTGGCTGTGGCCAATGTTTTGCCTGGTATCGCTCCATTCTTCTCGTGATACATTTGCTGTGGTTCACAAATTGAAAGTGGAAAAAGTAGAAAAAGTCCAAACTGTTCCTGGGCACAGTTGGCAGGCAGTCATCTAAGTTTCCACCTAATTCATCCAACATCCCTTGTAGCCCATGCACACGCTTTACATTTTGAAAACTTCACAAATAAGTATATGAAGTTACTATGAAAAGCCTATGTTACAAAACGTTGTCCTGCAAAATGTGCTCAAAAACTGTGTTCTGCGGTTTCAAAATATATTAAAAAAAAACATTAAAAGTAGTTTGTCTCCACTTCGCTGGTTCAGTTCCTCATTTCCCGTATTCCGTATGAGGGACAAATTCACCACTTCAGAGAAAGCCAAAAGAAGTCATTTGATCTTCTCATGCGATTCATCTATCATTTACACACAACCTGAGTCACAGTGCATCCCATACTCGGGCTGTCTGTCAGTGGCCAGTGTCTTTACCGCGCCTTTCTTCAGAGGTACATCCACCTTTGGCCAAACTCTTTGCATCCACACATATCCTAATACACTGCGGCATTGCGACTCATGGCCATATGTGCATGGGACAAAATGGGGAGGTTTCTGGGCAGAAGGCAAAGTAGCCAGAAAGAAATTCTGTGCATGAGGCCCTTCGATTGCTAATTGATAGTTATAATTCTGCCTCTTATGCAACATGCTAGGTAGAGTTGTCAGCAGCTCTCCTTTGCGTATTCTTCTGTTTTAGCGGGCTATAAAGCGGCTCATGCATGCTTAACACGGCATCTAGGCACACCGGTGTAGGGTCAGTGTCACCCGGCTCTCTCTCACACATTGATAATGCACCAACAAAAACACTTCACATTGCTTACAAGACGAAGTCGCAAGGTACCAGAAAAATCAAATATCTCAAAAGATCTTTTGTGAAAATATTCAACACGACCCAGGCTACAAGGTCGACACTGCATATTTGGACTAAAGGTCTGCTTCTTTCCTGTCCACCCATCGCAGGAGTCTGTTAAAATAGCGACAGTTTCACCCTACAGGACCACTTGACGTTACCTTCATCAGCTCCAATATATGTCGCCAGGGGTGCGTGTTTTTCAACACCAATTGTCATCCCTTTTTAGACAATAATGATGTTATATTAACAAATAACTTCCGTTTTTATGCCCGTGCACTATTCCTTTTACCGATCCCTTCTTATTGTCATTTTCATCAATTCATGTTGATCTCCATCACCTACACATCAAGCTACACATTGGGCCACATTGCAAGTATTGTGGTGTCAGAAAAGTGCTGGTCATTCTGTGACCAGCACTTTTCCTGCACCGCAAAACACAACTTTGCCAGTGGAGGTCACTCATTGGTGTGGCAATTTATTATCAAGACAGGAAGAAAAAAAACTCTATGGCCCTGATTCAAACAGCATTTTCCAATGGTGTTTTACCATTATAAAAAGCTTAGGTGAATCAGGCCCTATGTGTTTAACGGACTAAAAAGAATCCTTCCGAAAAGTGTTCAGTGCTGTGGCAGAGTTGATGGCAACATACATAGATGATGTACAAACAGTACAACATATATTTATGATGGAGAATACACAATGTGGGATAACCATGTTGCCTTTGGGTAGTAGCAAAGTTGTCACACTCTACAGCTGTTGCCAGATTTCTCTGTCTTTAGTCATTTGAGAGTAGAAACCTAGATTCTGTGATGACCCAGACCCAAAACCCAGAGTGGACTCTGCAGCCTAGGATATCAGGTCCTGTTACGAAAGCCCAGTGATTAATTTGTAAGCAAATAAGTGCCAGGGCTCAAATATTTTCCAGTACTCATGTGAGACTGCGGGAGTGCAGTGCCCTACCATTGATGCCACCACCCACAGCTACTTTCCACAGTGTCAACACATTTGGGGTTAAACTACAGCTCGCACCTACTCATTGGGCTTGATGGATTCACAGCTATCATTACTTCATAATCAATCTGCGTCTGAGACAATAAGTACTTGGGCTCTGAAATAAGTGCCAGGGCTGAGCCCTGACAAACACCCCCACAAATGAAGCACTGCCAAAACTACAAGCTCTCTGCTGGCTCCAATGGGTGAGATCTGCATAGCACCCCTCCAAACACCATTTTAATCACCATGTCTCCCCTGACCCTGATGAGTCAATGTCAAAAGGAGAACACATGTAGTGGCCCTCTTTGAAGGTGAAGTCAATAGAAATGAATCCAATTGCTAGCGAGACTGTGACAGGTCAGGACGGAAAACTGTATGATAGAGTCAGAAGAAATAGGAATACTTCTCCATTAACCACACAATAGATGAAGAACACAGGAGTACATGGTCCCATTTCCCTTGCAGGAGTTGGGGACAGGAATCAAGTGGAAAAATGAGCGAGAGAAAGAAGCAGGAAGATTGAAGGTTCTCCACGAACACTCGCCGAAACAGTGGAGAGACCATGACCGGGAATAGAGCAGAGTGGCTGAACAACTGAGCACTACGGCACCAGGAACTAGAGCGAAACTGCAGAGAGAAGAGGGCACATTTCCTGAAACCAAAATGGTGACTAAGGCTTTTAAAGCCTCAGAATGCTGTAGACCTGCAGCAGCTGTGGCAAATGAAGCAAAAAATAGCAGGTCTATCCAGAGGCTCCAGTGTTTGGGAAAGGCAAAACTACAGATTAAAGATCCTGGCATGTTTGAGTCCAGTGTGGGAGGCCTCTATGATGCCAAAGCTTGAGAGCAATGGGGCAGTCAGCTGGCTGCAAGAAGGCAAAGAGTGACCACTCAGAGACAGAAGATCTGGGAAGCACTCAGGAGTCAAACGATCTGGCCAAATTGAAGGGTTTGAGATCAAGGACGAAAAGGCAGAGAGATGCTTTGAGGCCTGACCAAGTCTCTCACCTTAAACCAGCGAATGGGTTTGAAGACCATGAGAGCCAGACCGTCTTGAAGGTCACTTTGAGACTGCTTAATACTGAGAGTGGGGCACTATAACCCGTAAGAGTTAAAGGCGCACTTTGTCCCTTCGGAGTGCGGTGGGCACCATAACATTGAAAGGTGAGCTGTCCACCACACTTCTGGAATGAGAAGAAGTGAGCCAGGCATTGTAAACTTGGGAGTATTACAAACACCTAGCTGGGTGTATATCTCTACCACTGTGATTTGTGGCAAAGAAGCATCCCAGTGCTATATCCATGTGACTCTGATGTGTGCAGAGAAGTGGCTGGATGCTATATCTTTGAGGGTATCTGTAGAGTCAGAATCCAGGGGAGACCAATGCCCTTAGTAAAGACAATGGCAAGGACACTCTGACACTTTAAAGTTGAACCCATCCCAATACCTTTTGCCTTGATTGCTCTGGGTGTAGAACACCACTTTCAAATATATGTACCCCCATAGCACAAATAGACATTCACCCCCATCCCCTTCTTGATCAGAATATAAGGATCGAAACTTTAATGGGTGTCATTCCCATAGCACCAAAGAATAATATCAGAGCCCATGGTACACATGTGATCCAAGTACACCACAAACTCTCGACACCTTGGAGTTCATTTTCTAAAATGAGTAATTTGGTGGCGGAGAGCCGTTATATTTGCATAGCAACGTAAACAGCTCCCCGGCCTAACATTTTCATCGTTTGCACTGTAGGATGCAAATGTAAAGGGCAAACAGCGGCGTACAAGTGCGACCACTGCCTTTTCCCCTTCACATTTTCACTATGCAGTGCAAAGTGAGTAAAAGCCGTGCTCGCATGGCAAGCGGTGCTCACAAACAAATGTAAACCCTCCCCGACATGCTCGCCCAGCCTCAGCTTGTGTTAGATATTAATCATCTCTGCTTTTTGTGTTCTACTACACTTTGAGACCTGATCGCAAAAATGCAAATTCCGGATTCATTTCACTAGGCGTTCTTGCTGGAGCCTCTCGCCTGGCTCATTCTTTTCGATAGCCATCTGCACTCACCAAGTCTTCTCAGCATAAGCGTCCCCCTCCTCTTTAGAGAACGGTGTACGTCCTTGAGCTACCCAAGACCTCCGGGCCTTTGTCAGGAGTCCTTGGATCCTCATCTCTCAGGCAGCAAGCGCGGGTGGTCTGTTTACCGCCTTGTCTCTCTCACCTTGCACCTTGCGTTTAGGGCAGCATGGGTAAACAGTGTGTGTTGTAAATGTAAGAACTCTGACATCTCCTTCCGTGAGCATTTTAAACCCTAGATCAGACCGTGGGCGGAGTCACATGATCACGTGATCATTATGCTCATCATGATGCAAGACCGACTCAGGCAGCAAGTAGAATTCATCGCATTGAAGCTATATGGCCCCTGCACATCGTTCACAGGTGAAACAGTGCCACTAACTCAAACAAATCGGAATGCTTCCCATCTAAATGGTCCTCACTGAAGCAAAGTCTGAGGGATGAGAACCTGCATCATGTATGCTTGCCATGTGACTCGCCTTATTGCAATCTTAATGTTACATTGAAGGTATAAGTATACATACCTAACATGCATGTTTGACATGTGTTTCACTTTGTTCCAGTCTGGCTGGTCCTCCTGATGTACATGTATATCGGCTATGAATTCACCCTATCGTAATGCTGCCGGCATAAATGGGAATCATGTAAGCAAGCTCAGAAAGGTAAATGGCAGGAACATGCCGTTTTAGAGAGATGAGAAGGCGACCATATCTCGCGGGATTCAGCCTGCATTCCCTGCTCTCGGATTAGTCTAGGGCTGCTAGGTGGCAATCAAGATTCTCGGTGTGGCGTCCTAAATACAAGTCAGCCATGTGTGATGCTGCTTCTAAGTAGTGCCCCTGAAGCCACCCAACTGAAACTCCTAATGATTGCCCATTTCCTGTGCTGGCAGAGTGCTATGTTCTCTAGTACTATTGCCACATCTTGGCATCTATGGCTAAAAGTAAAATGAGAGCAGCAGCGACAGAGGCATCCCCTGGGGTGGGGACTGGCCTGGTATTTGATGGCATATATTGTCATTTCATTTGTAACTCAGAAATGTCGCAAATACACTGAAGACACATTGCGGTTCTGACAAACCTTGGAAGGGGCCAGAGGACCAGGCTACAAGCACAGCCACATCTTTGTGTCTTGCTGGCTTTATGGGTTCCAAACCCATCTTATTGTATTAAATAGTGGGGGAATGGGAGTTAGACCCCAAATCTAACGCTAGCCAATAGTCATTTCAGCCATCTGGGAAATCTCTGATAGTCATAGATTTCACCTCATGATGTCACTACCGCCTTAGTCATAATTCTGCATTCTAATGTTACCACCTACCCCTCTAAAGATATGGGCATACCCGGGAATAGCACTCCTATACAGGAAGCCGTGCCGTCACCTACCCCAGACTCAACATCATTTTTATAACCTTTGGTCATGGGCAGCAGTCGGTGTTTTGCAGTATAGGAGGAGACATACACATTTTTATGACACCATAAAAATCGTTTATGCTGATCTTTTAAAAAGTGACTCTCAATACAATTTTTTTTTTCACAAATTGAAAAATTATTAAGAAATGTTTATAAAAAAATCCTCACCATGCATGACTTCTCACCCAAGTGATTCATCAAATAATGCACATCAGCACTTCTGGGATTTTAATCCCTATTTTTCACATCACCATTTTTTGCTGGAGCACTAGTTCGTATTTAATTTGTTTTATTTCAGGACATGTTTTTGTCCTTAATGCTTTTTTAATGCTGGACATTCTTCAGGAGCTTAATATAATATCACTCTTCTTTGGCCTTTTTTGCTTGCTTGTATGTGGACCCTCACGGTCCATCTAAATATTCCCCTTTCTTCTTGTTACACATGTGTCTGCAAAAAACACAACACATTAGATTAAAGTCTTTTTTATTAGACTTCAGCATACTCCCCTGTATACTTTTTTTTCATTTATCTTATGCAATGGTCTGAGTTTTTTTTAATCTTCTGGTTTAACTACGCTCTCTCAGGGGGCATTAAGTGGGCACTATTGTTTAGCCACTTAATTATAAGCTAAACACAGCTCAAATGGGACCAGTATCTCTTACCCTCTCTGGCCTTGAGCTTAGTTATCCTCTTCTATGTACAGTGTCAGTGTGCTTTCTACACATATAAAAGAACAAGATCTTCAATGCGGCGCAGGGTGAGCACTGGACATCTGGTCCCCTGAGGTTGGATACCGGCTGCTGCCGCCGGCGGTTTTCGCGACACTTATCTACTTTACCTCGCTGATCTGACTGGACTGGGCCCTCCGTGTAGCTATGCTGCCACCTCATGAACAAATACGATTTCACAGGCTGGTCGTTTACGGCAGTATTTATTGCTTGCTCTTCATATGTTATTTATTTTTGCTCAACTTTTGTGCTACTTTAACATAATTAAGCCACTGCACTGCCCCGTGTGTAAAGGTTTGTGGCATTATGTGTTTCGCACACATTTTTTTAACTTCTTTTTATTATCATCAGCCTGATATGTCTTCTTTCTTTTTGCCATGTCCTCTGGCAGAGGTGGGCAGAAGGTCCCCCTGGGCACCATAGATACCCCAGCTCCTGTCCCCTCAGCTACCAAGAAAAGGCTGAAGAGAGACTCCCGTCACCCAACACCTTCTCTACACTCAAACATGGAAGTGCTTTTGCAGGAAATTCGGTCTCTAAAACCCTTCATTGAAACCACAAATCAAAAAATTCAACAACTTGATGACAGATGGAGTATTTTTGAAAACAGACTGGTCGAAGTGGAGACCAGAATCAGTCAAGTTGAAGATACTGTTCCTAGAGTTCTTCATTTGGAAAAGGCAGTTAAGGAGTTACAAAAGCACAATGAAGAGTTGAAAAACAGAGGGAGATGGAATAATCATTGCATTTCTGGCCTTCTGGAGGGCTGCGAGGGGAATGACGCCATTTCTTTCTTACAAAAAATGTTGCCTGCTCTGCTTCATATCCCACCTGAAACTGCTTTAAATATCCAACAGGCCCATCGTATTAGGCTGATAAGGAACATTCAATCGTTACTTTCAGCACCGCGCACGCTGATCTTCCTTTTGCTGGAATATACCCAACTGCAGTTCATGATCTCTAAAGTCAAGGAAGCTAATACCTTATTCCGTCATGGACTCGCATTTATATTTCCCAGGATGTGGTAAAAGGAACTGCACAGCAAAGAAAATAATGTTTATCTTTTCGCCTGCTTTGAAACAACTCAATGCTAGATATGACCTATAGCATCCTTGTTCATTCAACGTTGCACTTAACAGAAGAACGTCAGTCTTTGATGATCCTGCTGACCTCAGGACTTTTATTGGGTCCATGAAAACCGAAACTATGGACACAAGGACACATCCTAATTCTTCAACCACAGGCTCTTGGACTTTTTAAAGTTTATTTATTATCTTTTTCTCTTCTCTATATACATGCGTTGCAGATTGTTTAAAGTTACTGTACTTACTCAGGCAGGTATCTGCTCTCGAGGAGTCTGTCTGCATTGTGGATCTGGTGCGGATCCTATCTGGTGTTACCTAACCTCTAACCTCTTTTTTCTTTTTCCTTATGTAAACTTGACTATTCCTCTTCATTACACTTCTTATACCTCTACATCTACTACTGTAGTCTTACTTTTACTTCCTTCTATTGCTCAATGTCTAGCTGTCAAGTATTTACTTCTAGCCTTTTCCATGTTTGTACTTCCCTCATGTGTCATGCTATTTTAGCATTGGTGTTTCTTACACTATTATGCATTATTGTGCTTATGGTCTAATTGCCATTATTTTCTTGTTTTTACGATGCATGCTATATTTGCAATATGTATTTCTGTATATCAATTTTTTCGATAATGGTGTTTGAATGTATATCCTGGAACATTAAGGGAGTCAATAACCCTATTAAAAGACATACAATTATTTCTCACCTTAAGAAGTTCAACCCTACAGTAGCATGCATTCAGAAAACCCATCTTTCCATGGTTGAATCCATGAAACTTAAATCATTTTGGGTACAGGCCTGCTATAGTAGGAAAAAATGGTGTAGCTATACTAATTAATAAAAACGTGCGCCACAACATTTTATGTCAAGCCGCTGATAATGAAGGGAGATGGGTTTGGGTGAAATTACAGATAGAACATAATGTTGTTATTATTTTCAATATCTATGACCCAGCATTCTGGGAAGTGTATTTCTGAAGTGAGCCTGGTTGATACATGCAGGTTGTCTCATCCCTGGGATTTAGACTTTACTTTTGATTCTCTCTCTCATGACTCCTTGTCACGACTGGATTATATCTTTGTCGCCTTCCATTGTGGATTCTTCAATTGTGAATACAGGTATTTCAGATCATGTCCCTGTTGTTACTGTTTTTGATTTTAATGATATCTCAATTCACTCGGATCGCTGGAGATTTAACAAGTTTTTACTTCAACATACCTTGTTTCTTCAGTCCTTGTCTGACTTCTAACAACAATTTCTTTCTCTACAGTTAACAACAGGGATGCTTTTAAGACTGGTCTGAGAGGACATGTCATTGCGTTTGTGAGCAGACATAAAAAAAGAGTATAAAAAGGACTTGGATGTACTTTTTCTCCAACTCACTGATGCAGAGAAACTTTACTATCAAAACCCCTCTGAGTTTGGACACAGCAATGTCCTAGCCTTGCGCTTTCAGGTTAAAAATACGTTAACTGAGCTGTCGTCAGGAGTCATTCTAAAGTACAAGTCTAAAATCTATTAAACCTCTAATACAGCTAGTAAAGCGCTGGCATCCTACCTTAAGGCTTAAATGGAGAAAACCTTTATTTCCCACATCAAAATTAATTCAGATACCATTGTCACTAATCCTGCTCAAATATTGGATATCTTTAAAGCATTCTACTCCAATGTATATACTCCAGATAATCCTGTCCTTCAGATAACCTCAACTCTTTCTTTAATAATATCAGTAGAAAATCTTATCCCACAGTTTATCTCAGCAGGTTCGCTGAAAAAATTACTATTGATGACATCAATTGTGCTATTAAAGACTTAAATAAAGGGAAAGCTCCTGGCCCTGATGGCCTATCCATTGAATTTTGTAATCACTTCTCCAACTAACTCTTCCCTAAACCTGAGGCACTTTTCACTTCTTTTTTAGATAAAGGGTCTTCATCTGGCTCATTTGTTAAAGCGTTATTAATTCTCTTTCCAAAAGCTGAAAGGGATTCTCTCCTTCCAACGAATTATAGACCTAGTTCCCTCATTAATGTAGAGTGTAAGATCTTCAACAAAGGCATTACCTAATAGAATTTAATCTTTGACTTCAGGTGTTATCACAATGCTTTTCTTCTCAAACAATCACACACATGGTATGCTCTGTCTGATGGTGATGACTTCTCTACTTGGTTTTCCCTTGAGAAACAACTGGTTTCCCCTGTTAGTTTGTGTGATCTGGTGTATGTTTTTGGTCCTTTCATGTCTAAACTCTCAAGTACCATTAAAGACTTCACAAATGCACTTAGTTATTTTTTATTCATGGCCACTACTTCTCCCTCTCAACGGTTCGCATTGTACTTATGGCATAACAAATCTATACTTCATAATGGAAAAATGTTAAATCGGAAACTATGGATAAAGGGATTCGATGTCTTCAGCATATTTTTCAAGATTCTAGCTTTAAATCCTTTTCTGATCTTTTCTGATCTTAGACAAGCTTTCTCCCTACCCGCATCAGTACAGTCTGGTTAATGCTTGTCTTGACAAAATGGATCATTTCATGATAAATTAGCTAGTTTCTGACCCTGCTAGACTGCTTATTTTAATTATGTCTCCCGAGGCCAAAGCTGCCCTTATATTTAAAATCCTTTTGATGGATAAAATTCCCATTGTAAAATGGTCTATTCAGCAGCAATGGGAAGATGACTCTGACATGATGTTTGATGGCAAGAAATGGCGTTTGATCTGGGCTAAGGAGAAGCGTACATCCACCTCCGCTAACATTGCACTAAATGTGTTATTTTTCTTACACAGACCATTTATCACCCCAGTTATATAGAACTGGTCAAGGGTCTGATGGCAATTGTTGTTCCTGTGGTAATACTTTGGGATCCTTCAAGCACATGTTTTTTGATTGTCCATTTATTCAAAAATTCTGGCATGATATATGATCTTCTCTAAAATCTATTTTTAAAGTGAACCTCACACTCTCCTTCGCCAATGTTTTATTGGGCAGTATCACTTTGTGTGCGCAGCTGGGTGATGATAGATGTATATTATATGACATGGTTATTAAGTTAATTAGAGTTTACTGGAAACAATTTCATAACCTTTCTCTTACAGGTTGGTGGAACAATGTGTGTCAGGTACAACAGTTGGAACAGTGTTTGGCTAAGCGCCTTAATGTAATCTCTAAATCTGACACCAAAGGGGCCTCTGTCAACAATTATCTGGCATATCACAACATGTCTGCTCATGGCTCATAAATTAATATCCTCTTTTATGTATTTCAATTTACATCATGGCAATTTTGCATTATCAGGTGGTTTATGTACCAGTTTACGCTTAATTGAGCTTAGCATACCATTTGCCGTTTTTCTGATTGTATCATGTTAGTCTCTTGTCATTTGTATCCCCCTGTTAGTCCATTTTAAACTTCGTTCTGATTGGTAGTTCCGAGTTGCTGGCTGCAGTTAAATGCTACATTTTCTTTAATTTTATTCTATTTATCCCAGTTATATCTGCATCATAATAAGACATTTCCGGATCATTGCTTTTCTGCATGCTGAACCCTACTGATTCTTCATATTTTAGATGTTTTATGGGTGTTAATGATATTACAATTCTTTCCCATGATGTATTTTAAAAAACAATTTTATAATTGTAGCTAGATTGCTTTGGAATTATCCTCTTTTGATGAACTACTGTTATTTCATATATCTCTTTGCTTTAACTTTATTACTATCATACAAATTATTTTAAAAAAAGACTTTCCTTTCTCTTACTTGGTGCCGCCATCGGTCTGCTTACCTGGCGTATTTCTTCTGTTATCCTATTTAATCGCATTGTTTGGCTCGTCTGTGTCAGTCTCGAGTGAACCTCTACTCATTATTCTCCTTTGAAATCAAGTAGTTTCTAGAAGGCTTACTTTGGTAGCTAATGATGGCGGCCATCTTAGAAAGGAGTTTTTCCATTATTCCTGCCCCTATTTAAGTGTGAAGTATATTTGATACAGTGGAAGAAGGTGTAATCCAATGTCCTTAGAAAAAGTTCTCTGTCAGTTCCTGACACATAAAATGTCCATCCATGCCTTTCACATGTCTGTTACATGGCGTTATGTGGTGCTCAACACACATGTATTCATCCTCCTCTGGGGGTACCATGTTGATAACCGTTAGGGCATGGCCACAGGTCTTCTGATGCACATGTTGTGCAGCAAGGCATGCAGTATAAATATTGTCTCAACTGTACCTGACCCGTACATTAGTACACATCCTGCCAGCTCAATACAAAGCCTTATTTGTGTCTCGTTATATGCACGGCCTGTGCTGTCTAAGGGTTCCGAACAGGTGTCCTCATCCATGGGTTCTAGGGATAGCCAAAGTCAACTGAACATACCATGAATAAGCTATTGGATGCGATGCAATCAGCAGGAGTAATCATTAGCTATGGCATGATGGCCGAATTTTGTGCCAATGTATCTATTGCAACCATGCACATTCTACCATTGGGGTGTGTGCACCTCAGTTATGTCATTCCCCAAGAAATTAAGGGAAATAAGCTGTATGTCAATCCCCCATTTACAGCTCCACTGACCCACCAGACATAACAACTACGTACTGTTAGTGGATTCCCAATGGCCGTGTTCGTAGTGGATCTTCAGTGCTTGGCATTCGGGAATGTGCCCTGTTACAGTTTCTGATTTTCATTTGCAATTTGTGAAAGTGATCATGCACTTTGAAAATGAAATTCATGGGTTGCTGCCTTCATTACACTGCTATCTGTCTGTGCTGCACTGTCGTCTTCCACTGGAGCTCTGTGCCACAACGTGTCTCTGTGTAGTTTCCCCGTTCATTGTGGTTCATGTTGTCCAATCTTTGTTTATGTGGGATTATGCATTTCTTTCATGGTCTCATGTTTTCAAGCAGGGGTGTGTCAGGCGGTGTGTGAAAAGGCAGAACCCTCATTTACAGGACTGTGGTTGAACATGCATTATATGTATGGAATGCTGTTGTTTCCAGTTCTGGTACACGTCTTCTGATGCCTAGTGGGCCATCAGCATAGTATGTTTGGGAAGTGGGCAGCTGCACAGAATATTGCCCTTGCCACATTCACCTCTGCTGGGGTGGTGGGCAGAGAGGTGTGCTGGGGTGCATGCCCCATTATCACCCCATGGAAGTCATGGACTGCATTATTTTATTTAGTATGCTGACAGAGTGCTGGAAAGTGCCTGCGACAATAAAGTGCAGCATGGCACAAACTTCAACAATGGCAGCATGTCTGCTCTTATGTTATTCCTACTCTCCATATCTGCTTGCACGGTGAGTAGGTGAGTAGATCAGATATAGTCTCTCTGTGCAGATGATATAGTGGAATTAGCTGCCCATCAGCGAGTGCCAAGGATGATGATCTGACCTGAGGAAAGGGCACTAACCTAAAATGGCATTTCTTCCACCTTCATGCTGAAAGTATAATGGGACGCTGCAGCTGCACATGTCTCTGCAGCTCAATGACCAGGAGGAGGTTTTGTAACTCAAATTAGCTACTGCTCATGCCGTCTGCATGGTGTTTGGAAGTGTGTTTGGAGAAGGTATGCCTCTTGCATACCTTTTCATAGCCTATTGGGTGCACCTGTGGATTCTTTTCCATCAACTGGATGCATTTACCTCCACCTCTTGGGTGAAGGTAAGAGCACTCTGTTTGGTGGAATCACTGCCTGATTTCGTCCGTATTTCAGTAATATTTTACCTCATTGTGCAGCAGAATTTACATTTTATTTTCCATTGCTAATTCTACTCGTAGAAATAGCACCAATGTTATTTTATCTGTAAAGCAGTGGAGTGCTAAAACTGGTATTCATTTCATTACTCTTGTGAATTCCGACAGAGCTCGAGGTCCTGCAGCATTTCACCTGGCTGCCTTCATCCTTGGAGTTCGTGTTGACAGTGGGGAAAATTGGCTATCTGGTCGAGCGCCTCATCGTCGCGCTCTGGGCATCCTCTGATTTCCTATCCTGCTGCCTTTCACCACGGAAAGCTGTTCTTTTGTTATTTGTGTCTATTGTTACTTGCACCATGCAGTGCTTCCAACATGGCTGTCCGCGCCTCTTCATCTCCTGAGGCAGTGTTTTGCCATCTGCCTTCCTCCATCCTGATCAGAGATTGGGTGGGGAGTTGCTTTACTACACCAACAAGGGACCGGCAGTCTTCAGCCGGCACATCTACCAAGGCCCACTTCCAAGGCCCCTGTCTGCTTCCCTGTCTGCTACCAGGGTGCTACATGAATCTACTACCGCAACCTGACCCTCCCTGGGGCTGCCAGTTCACTCAGCTATGTAACTGGACTACCAAGACTCTCTTACTTCCCTCTCCTTGGGTTTAGCTCCCTACTTCTGTTTACCCTTTCTTTTCCCTTCATGGACCTTGACTCTCCCCTCTGCCTGTTCCAACTGGTCCCCTTGCTCTCTAATGATCTCGTTTCTGCACTCACCTCTAACTCATATCTCATCTCATTTACCTATGGTGCCTTAGCATTTGCCATTGAAAGTCAAATGTGGGTGTGTTTTTAAAAGTCAAATTTGGGGGTTGTTTTTTTGATAGTCAAATTTGGGTATGTTTTTGAAAGTCAAATTTAAGTGAAATTTAAGTGTGTTTTGTAAGCACATTTGGGCGTGTTTTTGAAAGTCAAATTTGGGGGTGTTTTTGCAAGCAAATTTGGCTGTGTTTTTCATTTTACTTTGTCCCACAGTTGTAACCTGCTAGCCCAGTGACTGTTGCATATTTTCTCCCACTGCCTCTTCTCTCTATCTGCCCATTGTACTATCTGTTTCTCCTATCTACTCTAACTCCTTCTCTATCAACTATCCTTCCCTTCTCACTAAGTCTGGTAAGAAGAAATTTAAAAAGCATATCCTGGCCTCCAACCCAGGTCTCCCCATTGCTGATACCTATTCCAGAGCTTCTGCCAGACAAACCCTCACTGACATTCTCTTTGTCGTTCCTTCGCCAGATCTATGGACTCCTCATATGATCTGTGCACTCTATCCTGTCTCCTCCTCTCTCATTAATGGTGGCACCCACTGGGAAGTCCTCATGAATTCCTTTGACTTCTCCAGAGTCATCATTAATGTCTACCTAAATGGACCCGTCACGGTGCAAGGCCCTCAGGCCAATCTCCTTCTCTTTGATAGGCGGTTCCCTCGCCTCATCAACTTCCTCTCATCTCCAGCTGTCCCCTACTCTCCTCCCTCGGCTACCATGCCCTTTTTTCCTTCCTCCTTTGCCCCCTCTCAAGCTCCCTCCACACTTCTGCAGGGCGTATCTCTGATTTGTACCCCTCCCAGGAAGGTCTTTAAGGCTGGCAACCTTCTTCCTCTAGCCACTCTCAACTCTCGGTCAGCTGTCAAACACTCCTCTGACATCTGCCACCTACTAGAAGAACTTGACCTTGATGTCCTCGGTCTTACCGAGACATGGTTCACCGCCAGCTCTGTCACAAACTTTGACACTCTCCTCCCTGATAGCTACAAGATCCTAGCCGTCCCCAGATCCACCCAGCCCAGAGGGGATGTAGCCCTGATCTTTCCTGAGTGGATTCCTGCCTCTGTCATCCCCACTCAGACATACCCCTCTATCGAATGCCTTGTCTGCTGCTCTCTCTCTCTCTCCTAGCCACTCTCGTACTGTTGCTACTCTCTACCGGCCCCTGGTCAAATCACCTCTTTTCTCTCCAAGTGGGCAGACCTCTCCTCCTCCCTCCTGACCTCTCCCACTCAACTCCTCCTCCTTGGTGACATCAACATCCATCTTGATTATCCATGTTCCTCATCTGTGCTCTTTCGCGACCTCTGCGATTCACTCTCCCTCTTTATCCTCCCCTCTGGCCCCACTCACTCTGCTGGTCACACACTTGATGTCTAGATCTCCTCTGGCCTCCCCATCTATACTCCTCTCACCACTCCTCTCTCCTGGAGTAATCACTGCCTCCTCTCCTCTCATCTTTCCATCTCCTCCGCTCAAGCCAAGCCTTCCCCAAGATTTCCACCCACCTTCTCAGACATCTGTCCCATGAAGCGTGTGTCAGTCGAGGCTTTCACTGCCACCTTCTCCCCCCTCCTCTACCCCAGGTTGACTTACACCCTGACACAGCCCTGTCTCTGTTCTACTCTATTTCTGCTACTATTGATGCTCTTGCCCCTGCCATGAGGAACCGTTTGAAGTCCAAAGCCAAGTGTAATTATTGGTATGACTCTGACCTAGCTACACTTAAACGTAAGTGTAGGGCGGCCGAGAGGAAATGGAGGGCTTCTTGCTCATCCTCTGACAATCTGACCTGCCGCCTGCTCCAAAAGCAATACCGACTCTCTGTCTGTACCAAGAATCGAGTCCACATTCAAGCCTGTGTCTCTGCAACTTTAACAACTCAGCCGAACACTTTAAAATCTGCAAGGAGCTAGCCAACCCTGCTGCAGTCTACACCCCTCCTCTCACCTCCCAGGCTCTTTGCAATGCCCTTGCCTCACACTTTATCTCTAAAACCCAAGACATCTTGTCCACCCTCTCCTCCACTGCCCCTTCTCTCCACTCTCCTTCGCTGCTTGCTGACCTACCTTCTGCTACCCCTCCCCCTTCTCCTCCTTTCCACTTTTCTCCCCTGATGAGGTCGCTAGACAAGTCTGATCTATGAAAGCCTTGTCAAAACAGGTCCATCCCTGTTCCTCTAAAGCCATCAAGGACCACCGACTATTGCCGATTTCTGCAACCTCTCCTTTGCATCGGGATCCTTCCCCTCCCCTCTGAAGCACTTCCTTGTGCATCCTCTCCTCAAGAAACCCACAGCTGATCCTTCTTGTCCGGCTAACTATCGCCCAATTTCCATTACTCCCTTTTTGGGTAAGCTCCTGGAAAAGCTTGCCATCTCTCAGCTTAACCTTCATTCTGATTCTGTTGGCTCTGTCCATGACCACCAATCTGGCTTCAGAGCTGCCAGAAGCACGGAATCTGCTATCCCGAACATCTGTGAAGAACTGCTCTCCGACCTTGACTCTAACATTCCCTCTGTCCTCATCCTACTTGATCTCTTCTCTGCTTTCAACATGGTCAACCAAACCACCCTGCTCAATCGTCTCTGTGACAACCTGGGTATCACCGATCAGGCTCTGGCCTGGATGAGACTTTTTCCGCTCTTATCGACCCTCCAAAGTACAACTTGAGGCTTTCCTATCTTCTATATCACTCGCTACTTGTGATGTTTCCCAGGGATCTAACCTCTCGACCTGGCTTTTCAACCAATACCTGGCAACTCTCACCTACTGCATCTCCATTTTCTGCTCAAATTTCCAGTGCTATGCGGATGACACCCAACTAATTTTCAGGCTTCCTTCAGCCACCCCCTCTCCTTCCCTCATCTCTGATTTCCTAATCGCCAGTCAAAAGTGGTGTGCGACCAACAAACTTTGTTTAAAGACTGAGATCCTCCTCATTGGTACACCTTCATCAACCTTTCCCCTCTCTCTCTGGCCGGCCTCCCTTGGCCTTCCTCCTGCACCTACCTGCGAAGCTAAGAACCTCAGGGTCATCTTTGACTCCACATTTTCCTTCTCTGCACACATGTCTGACGTCTCCAAAAAAGTCAAACTTCTTACTGCACCTCCTTAGAGGTACTCTGCATTTCCTCTCCTTCCCTCAGAAGCTCACTGTCTCCCAACCCCTGTTTCTCTCTAGGTTAGACTACTGTAACAGCCTCTTTCTAAATCTACCTGCCTCCACTCTCTGCCCTTTACAACTAATCCAGAACAGGACTGTGAGAGCAGTCCTTGGCCTCAAGCCCTGGGATCGTATCTCTCCAGCTCTGAAATCCATTCATTGGCTCCCAGTGGATGCAAGGATTACATTTAAACCGCTCTGCATTGTCCACAAGGCTTTCTGGGGCCTGGATCCAAAATCCCTTCAACTACCCCTCCGTAAATACCTCCCCTCTTGAGCCCTTTGCTCCTCTACATCTAACTCCCTCAGGGTCAGTCGTTTTTCCATGAAACAAGCTGGGGGTAGATCTCTGTCTTCGGCTGGGGCCTCCCTTTGGAACAGCCTCCCTGCCACTCTGAAACTTGAGGAGAACCATCTCTGGTTCCGGAAGCACCTCAAGACCATCCTCTTCGCTTCTGCCTTTGCTCCTCTTCTCCCCTGCTGATTTGCTTTCTCTCGTGGCAACGTTCACCTGGCCACTCTCTGTCCTTCGGGACCAGGTACCTGCTCACCCTTCCACCCTCCTGCACTGCCTCCAGGCCACCCCTTGCACTACAGCCTGTATCTGTACCCATACAGCCCCTTACCCACTCTTTTTCTGCACTTATCTGATACACCCTATCAGACTAATTTAGCACTTTGCCACTTGCTGGCTGGACTACCACTGTTTATCGCCTTTATTTATTTATGTATTTTACTTATTATTATGTATTCTGTTCTCTTCTCTCTGTTCTGTACTTTCCAATCTCTGCCCTCTTCCATGCCCTGTCCCCCTTTACTCTTCCCCATGCACTTGCACATTCTCAATGTCACTGGGCCTAGTAAAATTGTTGTTTTTGTTCTCCCCTGTTCCCCTGCTTTTGCTTGGTCGCACTCTGAAACACTTGTGTACGAGCACGAGATAAATAAAATACCATTTCATTTCATTACACTACTTTTTCTGTTACTGCTGTTCTCATAATACTCGTAATGAAGACCACTGTGTCTCAGGTCGAATTGAATAGCGCAAGTTGTAATAAGCACTATGGTGGGGCGAAGAAACAACTAAAATAGGCTTTTTTTCAGAAAGGGGGATGGACAACGCACTTTTGGATTTTCTCTACTCTTCTCTTGAGCAAAAACTAAAAACGTCACTCAGTGGTAAAGTTACTCAAACAGTAAAGGTGATAATGTCTTAAAGTTGTATGAATTAAAAAGTGAAGGGCTTCATTCCGAGGTCGGCGGTAACCCGCCGGTGCTACCGGCGGATTCCCGCCAACCTGGAAACACTAAATCCGCTGCCTGACTTTCCGGTGCCAGCAGGACATTCCAGGTCTCTGCGGAGCGGGAAGTCAGGAGATGGGTTTGGTAACTCCCCATTCCCGTGGAGTCCCAAAGGACTCCATGGAAGTGGGGAGACGGAAGCACCGGCACCGTTGCTAACAGTGTCGGTGCCTCCATGAAAAGTCTACCTGCAGGGGCTGTTGCACCTGGCAGGTCTGACCCTGCAGGCAGACTCGTGGTGTGACGGTCCGGAAACAAGGGTGCCGGTAAGCTTACCAGCACCCTTGTTTCCAGACCGCCACACTTGGAATGAGGCCGGAAGTGTCCAAAAATAAGGTTGTGAACAAAAGCAGCAGATATCTTAAACGTTCTTGGTGTGGGCTTTCACTGGCCTTAACCCACACTTCAGTGTTTCACCCTTGCTTTTGGGCAAAGGATTTACAGGTTTAATGAACCCTGTTCTGTGTATCTGACAGGAAGTCTTGCCCACGGTAAGGAAATCACAGATCCAAATAAGTCTCAAAATCCTAGCCACTCCCCTCGGCCAATGTAGAACGTAAAGACATTTTGATATAGGTTTTCTTGGTTCTCCAGAACGCTGCCCTTTTAGCTACTCCTAAAGTATATTTTCAATCCCCAGGTTATATGGCACAGTCTCATTCCTCCAGCATCCTAAAGTCTGCACTGGACCGACCTGATTCGCTGGAACCTTCCTGCACTTAATATCTGTGTGGTTCATCTGTTCTCCTCCTACCTTCTCAGGTTGAGTAGGTTGAGCTACCCCTCTAGCTTTTCTCAGTCACCCTTACAAGAATGGTTCTACCCTTCTCCAGCCTCCTAGCCTCCTTTACTCTCAATGACTCATCTCCACCAACCCCCTCAATTTCACTGTCCATATATGGAGCCCACTCTTCCTTCAATAGCCTCAACGCTCTCCTTCCACCCTCCAATGTTCTCCTTCAGATGATGTTACCTCCCTCCTCCTCTAATCTCCTTAGTAGTCTACCGCAACCTCCAACTCTCATCCAGATGGTACCACCTCCTCCTCCAATTGCCTCAATACTCTCCCTCCAACCTTCAGCTCTCTCCTCCAACATCTACTCTCTCTTCCATCTCCCCTCGCAATAGGCCTCTAGCTCACCAACTTTCTCTATACACCTTCCTCCAGTTCCTTCTCAAATGCCCCACACTTAAAGATTGAATGGGCTGCTTTATACAGTGTGGTCTCTTTGTCTCTTAGGTGACACTCATGGACATGTATTACACATGTGTAATGTTGGTTGTGCTGTCCTGTGAAACTTTGAATCTGCATCGCTTTTGTGGTCTGTGCGAGTATAACTCCTAAAGGAAAATGTTTCCCTTGGTAGGAGTGCCCTGTCTTCCGAATGTTGCAACTTTGTTTCCTTAACATGGAAGCCTTAACTTCCATCACTGGGTACTTGGATCTGACTAAAGAGGTGAACTGCTCTCTAAGAGGGTTCTCTGAATATCCACCTGGTAGGTCATTGGTATCTGTGGAGATGGTGAGTGTGTTAGAGCTTTTGGGACTTCTCCCTGCCTTAGTGTGAGGGCCTAGTTGGGCCAGTCTGGGGATCCAATGTGCACATCCTGCAGCATTGACCAAGCTGAAGGGGGATCAACAAGAGCATATATGGAATGAGTACATGTTTTTTTGGTACTTTAAGGAGCCCTTACATATCTCAGTGTAGGGGGTTGTTGCAACAAAAGCTGACATTAATGGAGAGTCGATGGGACGATAACCTTATATCACATTGAGTGAAGGTGATAGCAAACACCTTACTGATGGGCTGCAGTGAGTTGCCCTTTTGTTTTACTTATTTGTATTTTGGTTATGCTCGATTGAACTCATACCTACGCTCCCAAGGTTTACACTGACAAAACTCAGAACAGCTATTTCATTTTGCATAACTGGTTACTTTCAAGAGGAAACTTTCAACTTCATAGGATCACCCCCCTCAGATAAAGCTATCCATTTTTCTAACAGTATTATGGTCATATAATCTTGTTTTTAGTACGGATACAATCTAAACACAACACAAAGAATTCTAGAAAGACAGCAATATACCACCATCAGGGGGAAATGGTAAGAGACTTTTGGATATTCTCCAACTGTGATTATTCTTTAGCTTGTTTTTCAATAAACAAATATCTAATTATGATATCCTTGTGCAGAGAAAATTGACAACTTAACTTGAAAAAATACAATATGATAATAGCAATGTTACAACTGCGCATTAAAGCGATTGGGCAGTTTCAATCAATACAACTGACGTGCCTTATGTATAACTGTTTGGGCGCAATCAATAGAAGAGGCATAATCCATGCATATTTGTAATGGTTCCCAGAATGGAATGATTGTGATTTCGTGAAAACAGTAACAAATTGTAGCACAAACTATAGCGAACTATAATGAATCGCAAGTATTTAATGTAAATGATAACCTAGTTTATTCACACCAATACACATAAACACTTCTAAAGCATTTCCTATGCTATGACAAGTGCAGTTGGCCAGGTTGTATGTGTATCTGTCCACCAATACAAGCAGCCTAACAACCTAGTGTATGCATTCATTGTCTGCAGTTCTTTGGCACATAGCAACAATTGGAACTGCAAGCCTATATATTTTTCAAGTTTAACAAGGAGTATGCCCAGTGATTTCACTTAGAAATTGTGCTGACTCGGGAAAAGATGGGCCCTTGTGGTTGTAGCCTGGGATTTGGATCTGCTGGTGCCCATCTGCATGAGCTGAGAGTTAGTAGAGAAACCCTTGTATAAGCATCACATTGATCTCCATGCGCACAGTGAGCATCGTATGAAGTGCTTTGTGATGAACAGTATCAGAACCAGTAGACATGGATCATATTTTGATCACTTTTATACATGATGAGGATTATTATGACTAATATCATTATTATTATTATTATTATTATTATTATTATTATTATTATTATTATTATTATTATGTTATTTATTGTGCGTGGACCTAGTTCCGAGAAGCAACAGAACGCTTTACAGAGGTATACACCAATACAGATACATAACGGAGTGCTTTACAGAGGTATACAACATTAAGGATGCTTAACGGAACGCTTTTCAGTGGTAACAACAGAATTGATATACAGTGGGTGGCAAGATACAGAGAGGGACAGAGGAGGGGTACAGCTGTACCGTGTGGTGGGGAGGAGAGGGACCGGTGGCATCTAGCAATTCAGGTGGTGAAAGGGGTGATGTGATGGCCTAGGTGTTGAGGAGAGACTCCTTGAAGATGTGGGTCTTGAGTTCTTTTCTGAATTGTAGGAGTGTGGGGGTGAGTCAGGTGCCTACAGGGCGTAGGTAGAGAAGGCTTGTTTTCTGGTCCTATCCTACTTGCAGTAGAGGTTTTCAAGTCTGCATGTGTCCTGGCTTCTGGTGGTGCGATGTCCGCCAGAGATGCAGAGTTTCTCCACAAGGTAGCTGAGTGACTTGTGGGGGACTGCCTTATAAATGATGCAGCAAGACTTGAAGGTGGATCTTGCATGCAGTTGGAGCCAGGGAAGGACGATGAGGGACGGGGTGATGTGGTCATATCTGCGTAGATCCTTGATGAGGCGTGCTACCGTGTGTAGGACACTTCTCAGGGGTACAAGGGACGATGACGGGAGGCCTTCAAGGAGTGCATTGACCCATCCATGTGGGACAGGACCAGTGCTTTAAAGGTGGATCCAAAGCTGTCTGGAGGGAGAAAGGGCTTGACTATTCACAGGAGGGAGAGCTGATACCAAGCTGTCTGAGTTTTCTTAGCTATGTGTGTCTTGAAGGAGAGGTGTTTGTCGATGTCACAACTGAGCTACTTGGTGCAGGAGGTCAGCTCTGGTGTGAAGTGTTCAGAGTTCATGCTTGATAGCCAGGTCTGTACATCTGGGCATTTGGTGTTGTTGATGAGGAGTAGGAATTCGGTCTTGGAGGGGCTGAGCTTCAAATATGCAGTGGACATCTAAGACTGGCTCAGTGAGAGGAAGGTTTTGAGCCTATGGATGTCCTTGATGGAGTTAATCCTGAGCTGTAGCTCAGAGGCATCAGCGTATTGGTGGATGTGGATGTTGTATGTGGCTAGGAGGGCTCCCAACGGCTCCTTGTATAGATTGAAGATCACTGGGGAGAGGAAGGAACCCTGCGGGACTCCACAGGTGACGGGTAGCATTGGCGATCTAGAGGAGTCCATCTGAACAAACTGCTTGCAGTTGGCGAGGTAGGACTTGAACCAGCGTAGGACAAGGGTGCTGATCCCCAAGTACTGATGTAGGGTGTCCATAAGCACCTGGTGGTCTACTGTGTTGAAAGCGGCCAAGAGGTCGAGTAGAACCAGGAGGCAGCGGTGGCCTTCATCAAGGATGTTGAGGGTGTCGTCGACCACCTGTCTGGTTGCTGTCTCTGTGCTGCATCTGCTTCTGAATCAGGATTGGTAGGTTTGGAGGAGATTGTTGGTGTCGATGTGCTACTGCAGTAGTGCGGCTACCACTTTCTCGATGATCTTACCTAGGAAGGGAATATTGGTGATGGGGCGATAGTTACCTAGGTTGTTGCTGTTCATGATCTCCAGGTAGGGAAGGAGAGCTTCTGCAGGAAGGGTCTTGAAGATGGATGCTGGGAGGATGTCATCTGTATACAATGTGGCTTTGAGGGTGGCAAAGGTTTCTAGCAGGTCCTCTGACGACAGTGTCTTGAATGTTGTCCATGGTGTGGATATTTCATGAGCAGGGACCTGAGGATGCAGAGCTGGCATCTATGTGCTGGTGAATCTTGCTGATTTTGTTGATGAAGAATGCGTTGATGGTGGTGGATTTTTCGATGGAGTGTGATATGACAAGGTTGGGTAGCAGGATTACGCAGTGGTTGACCGATATGAAGAGGGCTCTGCTTTTGTTGTCGGCTTCTGCTATGCTATCCTGAAAGTAGGAGGCCGTGCCTGTGTTTATTAGTTGTCTGTGGGTTTCTCAGAGTTCCTTGAGGAGCGCCAGGTCAGATGCAGTCCTGGAGCGGCGCCAGGTTTTCTCTTGTTTCCTGATGACTCTTTTGCTGAGGGTGAGTTCTTGCATGCACCAGGGTGCTGAGGGTTTCGGTTTGCAGGTCCATTGTTTCAGAGGTGCCTGTTGATCGATGGAGGCTGAGAAGGTGGCTTTGAGGGCTTCCAGTAGAGAGTCGCAGTTTGGTTGGGGCTGTTCGGTCCATGTAAAGTGCAGGTTGGCACGGTCTTCTTTGAGGGCTTCCACTGGGAAGTTCTTGTATGACCTGAAGGTTTGTCTGCTGGGTTTCTGCTGGGAGTGCTTGACTGGGGTGGTGTGCAGGATGTTGAAAGGAATGACGAGGTGGTCAGACCAGTCAAGCGGTAGAGGGGAGCAGTAGTGGAGTGAAGATATTAGTTCGAAGATGTTATCTTTCTCATGTGTTGGGTCTTTTGTTTGTTATGTGAGGCAGAGGCTGTCGAGAAGGCGGAGAAGAATTTACTTTATTGGTTTGGTGGCCTTGTTGCCTAGAAGGTCTAAGTCTCAGAGGAAGATGTGTGCGTGCATGAGGGACATGGTAGTGACCAGTTCGGTGAAGTCTCTGATGAAGACGGTGTTGCGTTTCAGTGGTCTGTAGATGAGATGGAAGGTGACTGTGTCCATCGGGGAGAGTGCGAAGTGGCAGGAGAGGACTTCGAAGGAGCCAATGTTGTTGATGTCAAGTCTAATGTAGGGCCACAAGGTCTTGTGTGACTGCAAGGCCTACGCCTGTCTTGTTTGGCCGATCCTTGTGTTGGATGCTGTAGCTGTTGGGGACACAGACGTCTAGGATGTGGGTGGAGGTGGGTATCAGCCAAGTCTCTGTGATGAAGATGGCATCAAGGTTGTGTGTAGTGATGAGGTCAGCAATGTCTGCTGCATGGGTGATAGCTGATCAGACCTGTGTTGTTGCGGTGAGGGGCTGATGTGGGTGAGGATGGCTTCATGGATGACCTGGATGGTTGTTGTCTGCATCTTGGCTACATTGATAGGTCTTTAGTAGGTTGATTTAAATGATCGTATCAAGAAATACTTGATACAAATAGTCAAACATCCTCTCTTGCTCTGAATGAATGATTTTCACCTCCGTTAGAGTTCTCCAACTTGTCTATGAATCGAAATATTATAACTGGTAGGAAAACCATCATGGAAGTTAAGTATCATCATCCTAGATGGGAAGGTCTGTTTGTCTCCTGCTTTTCTTTGTAAATCCATAAAGGAAAAAAGATATTTGAATGCCATGCACCAAATCAAATGTGTTACCTACCAGTGACGAGCCGGCAGCTGCAATTGGCTAAAATGGGATAATTACATGGGATAATTATATGCAATTATACGTTTTCAACAGTTATAAAAATCGGCTGCCCAAGCTTTGCTTCATCTTAAGCGACATCAACACATCCGTTCTCAGTTATATCAATTACACCGGCTCCAAGTGGCAGCCAGTGTGAAGTTTAGGGCTTTTTGTATGCCACACAGCACATGCTATAGATGCAACCTCTAATTCTAGAAAGAGAAATCACCACACTATTCTTCTTCCAATTAACTCAGATCTAAATCCTGCTATTACACATAAGGAGTAAAGATGGCCTGGTCCTCCTTTCTCCACTGTAAAAATCAAAACGTGGCATGAACTCACTTTGTGGTTATGGGCCACCGAAGACCAGAAGCCAAAATGTTATCTTTGTAAAGCTAATCAAGATTAATTAATCTCTGCTCAGACAATGGCATCAGGAGACCGCCTTGCTGGTGACATTCACTCTCTACAAATAGCCTGTAACATAACATAACACAACACAACACAACACAGCACCCTGAAAGACTGGCTTAATGATGCTTCTTTGCAATTCCTCATGCAATCAATTACACTAAAGCAGGGGTCTGTGGCTTCTCCAGATGTTTTAGACTACAACACCCTCCAGGCCTAGCCAGCATAGCCCAGGGAGAAGATCATGGTGGTTTTAGTCCAAAACATCTGGAGAGCCAAACCTGAAAATAGTCAAACCCACAGCCCGTTGCTACCCTGCACATAGCAAATACCCACATTGGTAAGGTTATATTTAAGAAGCTTTCACTATTAAAATAATTGTCTGGCTCATTGAATGTACTTCTAGATTATGCAATGTAATGTTGGACCACAACACTGCAGAGTTAGAGTTCACCTACTATGACGAACTTTCAGACAGTCATCAGTGCATCAACATATGTAACAGCTTCAGTTTAGAGCAGCGGTCTTCAAACTGGGGGGCCAGTACTTTCTACCCGTGTGGAGGGTTGTCAATGTTGCTGGCAAGTGACGATGTTACAAATGCATTAGTTAATATGTGGTTATGATGGATCACTGATAAAGCTTGATTGGGTTCCCATTATTGTTTTCGTTCTTAGAGTGGATGAGTGATGGACATCTATTGTGTCCTCAAAATGAAGTTGATTTCTGCTTTTTTTGACCATCAGGGGCCAATTACAGAAACATTGCATCGGCTCAAGTGCAAAGTTGAACAGTATTAGCACAAGGGCAAAGTTTGCCTTATTTTTAAAATCACTGGGACATATTAGAAAGCCATTGCACCTTGAAAAGTGCAGTTTGGCACATTAACAGCACCATGCCAAAAATTGCCCTAGCGCAAAAAAAATGCATTTTCAATATATTTTTGCACCAGGGCAAAGTTTGCCCTAGTGCTAATACGGAATGGTATTAACACTAGGGCAAACTTTGCCCTGATGAAAAACTGCATCATAAATATATCTTTTTTGCAGTAGATACAATTTTGCCCTGGTGCTTTTAATATGCCAAAATGCACTTGTCATGGTGCAATAGATTTCTAATGTGTCCCAGTGTTTTGAAAAATATGGCAAACTTTGCCCTAGTGCTAATACCGTTGCAAGGTTCCTGTAATCTGTCCCTCCAAATTTGGTTTCTAAGCGCGGATTGGGGATTCAAAACTCTGTTGTTCTGCGCAGTCTTGCTTCCAAGAACAGCACGTTATCCCTGTGCTATCCCCATTTCAGATATGGTTGTAAAAGTGGTTATTTTAGATACCTCCCATTTTTAAAATACCACCTATTCACAGGTACACAGGAAGTACTGCAAGGGATAAATGCAGCACACATATATACCCCGCGCCGTGCATACTCCATGTGAGCGTAATCTGTAATTAGGCAGTATTTTTAATCTAAGGTATCACTTGTCTTGACCACAACCAGCAAACCTGTAATGAATGTGTCGTGGAATCTCGTTAATTATGTTAAGAAGTTAATTAGTGAAGAATTAAAGGTGTACCTGAAGAAGCATGAGATCATTTTCGAAACCATTCCAGCTGTAGCAAGGGTATGGAAAACTTTTTACCACCTTAAATTTCTGTTGTTCGGGTTCCTTCCTTGAAATTGAGTGAGCTCCAAGAATTACCTCGGTTGTTTTTGTTCTGAAATGAAAGAATATTTTGTTAATATTGGATTGACACAGCTGTCCATTTAAAATTGCATGCCTTTTTTATGGGATTAACACCAATATGGACTGTAGCCTTTTCATAAAAAGCTGTACATGGTAGGTGTTCAGTGGTAAAAATGTCAAATCCACTGGAACAGACATTATAACCCTGTTTCATTTTGAGTGCACTGTCCAATGGTCAATCTGCTGGATTTACAACTGAAAATAGATCACCCTTGGTTCAGTGCCTCATCACCCGCTCACAGTGCCTCAGTACGCCATTATTGCCTACGGCGCAACACTTCCATCCTACCCAACCTACTCACCATGGTCCCGCGCATCACCTGCCTCACAGAAGACAGTGCAATCTACAGTGTCTGCAGGCATCCCTTGGCATGCCACACAGCAAAACACAACAGATCTTATATTCCAAGTCCCCAGAGCATACATGAAGGTGCTAAAGACAGGCATAATGCGTATATGCCTATCTTAACATCTTTGCGTACGCACCAGAACATTTTTGTGTTTTTTGTGGATGAAGGGGGGAACACAGAAAAGAATTACTTTTCCACCTCCCTATTCCCCTCGACCTCAAAAAAACATTTGGCTTAATGGTAACATGATATTTACATGCTAACGTAAAACCAATGGATTCCTCTAAATTCCGCCTGCTTTTTTGAAGAGCAAAAACTAGGTGGATTCCATAGGAATCCATTGTAAATGCTGGCTACCATGTGTACACAAATCTTAGAGTGATGCCAATTCACGAGAATGCCAGGGATAGTGGAAGTGATATCACACAGCCTTTGCTCCCAATGTCATCACAGGAAGGGGCATCATAGGAATTGATGTTGTGTGACCTTTCACAATAATTACACGATAAGAAAATGTATCAAAAGCACAAAATGTTTACAAAGCAGACAAAAAGATATTTTAGTTGCCCACGAAATATTAACTTGCAAAATTCCATGGTATGTGCCAGTGGCACACCGAGTAGAGTCATGATAGATGGAAATCACAGCCCTCACATACCATTGTAGTCTCATAATTCCAGGCTCTGCCATTATATTGTATGTATCTTTCGCTTTGTCCAAGAACTATCATTTTATGCAAGTCATAGCATTATCGACCAGGCAAAGTCATCAGACACCTCTTACAGCCTAATATGCCCAAGTGGTGCCATCAAATGCCAAGTGTAGCCTCTGCCTGATGTATACCCCATATAGTAAACAGGTGCAATCAATTTATGCTAGAAACAGCCTCAAATGCCCAGGTGCGGACATCATTCCAGGTGAACTCCCATACACCCATGTATAATCATCTTATACCAGACACAGCCCTGCATGCCAGGTGGAGTCATCATGTGCCAGGTGCAGCCTCATATGCCCAGATACTGCCATCATGCTGTTTCTGCAGACTGTGTTAGAACGTTACATACAATGTTAAATGTGATATAAAGGTAACTGAGGTCCATTTAAAAACTCTTTCCTGCCTGGAAATGTATTAAGATAGGATACACTTGAAAGGAAAATATATGTCAAGTGTCACAGATGGCACACACATTTGCTCTGAGAACCAAGGACAGTTCAAGGGTTTTTTATTACCTCTTGTGTGGGCGCCAAGGCCGTCCCTCTCTGCATCGCCTCCCTTGGGATCCGTAATCCCAGGTTAGTGCTACCGAACAGTAACCCCTACTGTCTATGAGCTTGTCTTATACAAGCAATGTCTCCCTATTACGCCGGCGATCTCAACTACTTCAGGGACTTACTAGCTGTCCCTACTCTATACAAAGGTTAGTAATCTAATAGTGTTTGGAAACATGCCCTGCACGTATGCTGTCAGTCGGGTTCACTCACGCTCACACTCACCTTTTCCTTTCTACTCTCCCTACTTGACACTTCCTTTTACTCCTCTCACCACTTTTCTGTCCCTCCAATGTTTCACTCCTTGTAGCTCTCGCCTCCACCATTTGATGTTACCACTCCTCTGACTCCAATTCACTTCTACTACCCTCCTCGTCACTTCTCTAACTGCACTATCACTCTCCTCCTCCCACCACTACTAAACTCATCTTCCAACTACTACTACTCTCCCCTTCCTAATACTACAAATCTCTTCCTCCCACTACCACTACTCTTTTCCTTCCACTACTATTACTGTTCTCCTCCTTCCACGACTACTACTCCAATACTCCTCAAACTACTTTTACTACCCTCCTCCTCCCACTACTACTACTTTCCTCCAACTACTACTCCTCTCCTCCCACCACTATTACTTTCCTAACCACCAGTGCTGCTCAAACACCCTCCTTCCACTCTCTACCAACTACTTCTCATGAACTACTTATTAATATACTTATTAATTTACTTTACGCAATCACCACACAAACACACACGCAAACTGAAGTACCTTTATACTCACTAAATGATACCCCACCTTTTCAAACAATAGTCTGCACACTCCACCATTTCCTCCTATTGGTCTCTTGGTCTCTTGGTCTGCCTCCTTTTCCGCATCCTCTGACCTCAACCAGACAGCTCCCATTTCCTGTTTCCTGTCTTCTGCTTAAATGTCCCTCCCTCTTTCCTGGTTGTCCTGGTAGTGTAGGAAATCCAAGGAAATTATGTTGGTGCACTGACCATTCGCTGCGGCAAACGGCTCCATTTGAGGTATCCATGTAAGTCCTCCAGCTAGACTTTTTCCCCTGTCGTGTATCTGGATTGCTGGCTTCCTGGAGGGTTGTTAGCATTCTCTGGACTATTGGGCTTTGTTGGTTTGGTACGGATGTGGGGCAGTCATTGATGTGTGGCATTCGGCTGCCCGCATGACTCATCTTCTCTACAAAGCATGGAAAGAGACTAGCAAGTACCTGATTGGTTAGGCATGTTGTGAGACAAAGGTGTACTGATGTAAAGCATGCAGGCACCGGGGGAAGGGATAGAAACCTGGTCATCCCAACTGCCTCTCAGGGTCAGGACTTGCCCATGATTACTTGTTGTCAAGTCTTTGCCTACCTCTCTTGACAAGGCCAGAATACTGATCTTGTCACAGAAGAGAGTTTGGGTATGTTCCCAAATGCAGTTTTCTTTAAGAAGTGAACTCATTTATTTCTAACACATTGTTGGTCTTATATTTCTTCAAAGAAACACATTGCAGAGAAACAATGAATGGCATGCTTAATTAAATGAAACTTTAACAGTAACTTCACATGCACACAAACACACACACTCCATACTAAGGAAAAAGGTGATGGGCCTCATTACACGAATGGCGGTAAGGATTTACCGGTACCGGTAAAATACCGGTACCGGTAAATCCTTACCACCTTACTACGAGGTCCCTTTGCCGGCTGGGGGATTTAACGCCTGCTTTTTGCAGGCATTAAAATCCAACCCGCTAAGGGACCTCGGAGCTAATTACGGCACCGCAAAATTGCGGTGCCGTAATTAGCGCCTTCCCCATTCCCATAGAGCCCTATGGGGCAGAAATGGGAATGGGGAAGGGCAATGGTGGAAGGGGGATTTACCGCCCCTCCAACCTTGCAATGGGGCGGTAAATCCCCTTTCCGCCAAGGCGGTGCCGGTATTTTACCGGCATGAGCCATGGCGCTAATAGCGCCATGGCTCACCGCCTACCGTGTAATGAGGCCCGATGTATGCTTAGAATGATGGTTGTTTTTTGGTGCAATGTGCCCCTGCCCAAACGGAAATGGACGAGCACCTCCTCCATTTAGAAAGGGCCTTTGTACAGTGTATCTTTCAGATAGAAATTAATTTTGACAACTGCCCTTTTTTGGATGCATAACCACAATTTTAAGGGAACAGGCTTTAGGGTTCCCTCAGTGAGTAAGTTGTGAATTTTGTAAACAGTAGGGTAGTTTCAATCATGGCTTCCTCAAATAACCAGATTTCATGGTCTTAGTTAGAATCTACCCTTTCTATAGCCGAATTACACAAGCGACACAGTCTGTCTTGATATGGTATCCTCGTTCAGGTGCTCATGTGTCTCTAATTGGAAGTATATTGAACCTGAAGTAAGCAATACATAGGAAAATGGAGCATTGGGTGTATAACTGTGGGTTGCAAACGATCTATAGATTTATTTTAACCGCAGTATGGACAAGCACATATCGATATCCCAAACGCAGGTTTTGTTTTTTAAAATGTGCACTCCCTTAGGGCAAGCCACCAAGGACATGGGCCTCATTACGACCCAGGCGGTAAGGGGTTAACAGCGCCGTAAAAGGTGTCAGCGCCGTTAAACCCTTACTGCCTAATTACGAGGTCCCTTTGCGGGTCCCGACCTTAACGGCTGGTTTTACCAGCTGTTAAGGAAGGAACCCGCAAAGGGACTTTCGAGGTAATTACGGTACTGCAATTTGCGGTACCGTAATTACTGTCTTCCCCATTCCCATTAAGCCCTATGGGGGCAAAAATGGGAATGGGGAAGGGCCAATGGTGAATGGGGAATTACCGTCCCGCCAACCTTGGAATGGGGCGGTAATTCCGCCATTCACCATGGCGGAGTTGGTAAAATACCGGCGTGAACCATGGCGCTAATAGCGCCATGGTTAACGCCAGGGTCGTAATGAGGCCCCATGTCAGAGAGTCCTATGGAATTAGTTGTGCATAGATCTAGCCTCAAAACAGGTGTACTGAAAGGAAGGAGATGTTTAGCTACGAGACCCAGTTGATAGTCAGGCTGGGAAAGAGTTATGCGCATGGATAAAACGAGTTAACAGCTATGAATCAGCCACTCAAACCTCAAGAATGGCAAGTCTAAATCCAGTCTTAATGCCTCCAGTGGTACTGATGAAGGAACTCTTAAAACATACCTTAAGATCTTACCCTCAAGAGTATCAAGCCATTTTGTTTTGGCTTCTGGTATAAAGACTGCTTTGTATAGTATTCCCGGTATGATGGACGTCGATAGATGGAAATTAAAGCCTCTATATTAAAACCGCCATGCTTGCAAATACATTTTCTTAAGACCAGCCATTTTTTTAATGATCTTGGTACAAACAAGTCACTACAGAACTTAAAGCTTGATCGAGATTGAACCAGAAAATCCTAGTTAGATATAGTTGTCCACTACTTCAAAGGGTGTTGCGTTGATTTTCCAAGAGAAATGAGTGGCTCATTTTGATTAGCACAGAGCTTTAAAATGTTGGTTTTGCTAATATTAATGACTAAATGATTCAGGTTGGCATATTGAACCAGGGCATCAATCAACCCTGAAGGCCAATTGGTGTATGGTCTAATAGTATTGTATCATCAGCGTAACCTAGCCATGAGATAGGTTCACTGGCAATCGAAGGGGGGAAATTGCCAATTGAAGGGGGGGAATTGCGTGCAGAGCTAATGGCTTGCACCACATCCGAAATATATAAATTAAATAAAAGAGGGGCAAGAACACAAGCCTGCTTTAAACCTATGTTTAATAAATTGAATGTCCAAAATGTCAAAGTCAAAACCCCCACTCTGTTCGTATGGTTTAGTTGGGTAAATTGGGGGCTGACAAGTGGCATCACAACAAAGAGCAGTGGTGGATTCTACCCAGGTAGCCTCAGGTACCGCGTTCTTATCCCGTTGGTGAATAGCAGCTGAGTGTTTCTTAATGAGTGACCAGAACCTTTTTTTTTGTCATTGCTCCGCAACAGATTAAATGAAAATATCCTATTATTAGCATTTGACATAGAAGCTTCATGAGCTCTGAGCCAGTTTTTGTATCTAGTAGATAGATTGCTCAGGCATTTGCTTTTTTCTTCAAGAGTTAGCTTTGCGTCCTTTTGGATGGAGATTCTGGCTCGACGGGATCCCCTCTTTTTATTTTGAATTAGCACATAAGATAAGCCATATCGTGTATATTCCTCCTTATTGACAGAGGGCTGAATTTTTCCCCAAAGTGTTCATCAGTAAACATAAGTTTCCTCTATTATGTCTCCTTAGCCAAATAGATATGACGGTTTCATAAGTTACAAAGAAACTAGAAAGCTTTTTGACACTGCAATCAGTCCAAATAATGCGAGTACATTGAATAATAGGAGTAATTATAGTTGCAGTGTAATTTAGATTAATAGGAGCAGTTCAAATTATAGACCATATTAGAGTAGCATGGTCGCTAATATTATTGTGCCGAATGTCAAGGACACTTTCATCGCTCGCAAAGAGTTTGGTCAACAAATATATAGTCCAACAGGAAGAGACAGAGTCATTAGTCTATGTTGTATGGGGCGATGATACAGATGGATTCTTGACGTTCAGACACAATAAATCAGGAGCATAAACAAGAGGACCCCACTTCAAACAGCTGGCGGAATAAGACTCCAAAATATCGGATTCCATCAAAGGCAAATCAGGAGTCACTCTAGCGACTGGGTGAGTCTTTAGTGAAGGACTTTTAAAATCACCTGCTATAACTGTAGACCCATTTGGGCATAATTCATACCAGTCAGTTAACAATTTGTCTAAAATACAAAAGATCTCGTAATCACCAATTGGAATATATACATTTAGCACAAGAATAGGCTGACAAGCATTACTCAGGAAAGAAATAATTGCGGGTAATACATAGAGGGAGTTAGGATCGGGCGGAAAAGGGTTTGATGTCATAGTGGGATCGGGCTCCAATGGCCAATCCACCCTTAGGGCGACCTCTAGCAGACAGGGTGACTTTGTGACATAAAATTCTATACCCATCAGGATGGAAACTATCTGTGAGCCATGTTTCCTGCAATAGAAATATGTCAATGTTGTTTATGTGAGAAAGGCTTTAGAAAAGAACTGTGGCCTCTAGAATTCCAACACATCCAATTTATATGTTTCACCTTAGTAGTGAGTCAGTTACAATACACTCTCAGCGTATCGGGAAACCACTGAACCATTTCTTGCTTGGCTAATACAGGTGCCTTTAGGCACAACAAAGAGAATTTAAGGCTAGTTCTTTCAGAGGCTGAGACTTCGGGGGCAATGGAAAAAGGAAGTTTCGCTGTCGTGGAATTATAACCGATGGCAATACTAGTGTTAGTAGTCTATTTCCTACAAAACAGTAAATTCAAGCATAGATTAAATAATGTGGTGGTGGAGAAGCATGAAAATGAAGCTATGTCAGGGGAAACAAATTTGATTAAGGGCCAATTATATGGGCTGCCAAAAGTCGGTAGTTCGATATGGAGCATGTCCTTAGACCTGATATCAATTAGAGTTGGTGTGTGAGACCACAATTCCATTAAATAGGAAGCGGGTCTTCATGGCACTTAGTCAGAGGTTTATTATTGGCAGAAGAGTTGATAAAATTGGTAGAATGGAGAACCTCGTTAGTAAAATTGGAAGTAGTGATTAACGGTAACTCAGGCTGAGATGTTGTAACTTGCGTGGGATGAGTAGAATCTTGGTGGGTGGTCTCCATTGATGGGCCATCAGTGATAGTATGAAGTGCTACTGGGTTTCTTATCGTAAGTGTTCCTTGCTGCGTCTCACCGCGGTGAGGCTCGTGGGTGGATAGCCATTTATCCAAGGGACCATGCAACAGAGCCTTCTGCGTAGTGCTGTCACCTTGGACATTCATTATTACCACTTTCTTTGGCAAAGCAGAGTTGCTACTGGAAGGAGGTTTAGGTTGCTGCATATTAGTAATAGTTGGGCCAAATGTTACTCCTGGCCGCACCTCGGGCTGGCTTCGGGTGCGTTTATTAGGCTTCCACCTACGGGGCTTACGGGAACAATGCCATAACTCCGACATTTCTTCAACTGCAGAGTGAGTTGTTACCTCAGTTGCAGGTGAAGAAGTGTTGCCTAATAGGCCTGTGTGGTTATTTGTCGAATGAATATCAGTACATTGTGGCAAACTGAGTGATACAGACGGAGTATTAATGATAGTAGTTACTTTATCGGTTACCACAGTAGACCCTGGCGCAATGTCTCCTTGAGAGATGTTATTTTGGTAATCCAAGATGATGTTAAGAACTTTAGCCAAAATAAACTTTAACTCACATTGTTCTTCTGTGATACTAGAGCATAATTTGAACCGTGCATTTAGTTTGGACACATAATTAACATCGGAAGTAGGTGGGAAGTGCAGATCCTTGTTACCTTTTATGAAAGATATGGGGCCTCATTACGAGTATGGAGGTAGCCATGGTGCTATTAGCGCCATGGCTGCCTCCATACCGGGCTCCAATACCGGGTTACTGCAATGAGGAATTACCGGGTCATTCCGACATTGGAGGACCCGGTAATTCCTCCTTGCAGTAACCCATCCCCATTCCCATTTGAGCCCCTATAGGGCTCAATGGGAATGGGGAGGGAGCTAATAATGGCGCCGTTAATAACGGCCCGTTATTAGCTCCCTCTTCCCCACGCGGGACCCGCTAAGGACGCCTGGTTTTACCAGGCGTCCTTAGGGGGTCCCGCAAAGGGAACCTCGTAATCGGCGCTCCCGTAATGCCGTACCGGCACCCTTCATTACGGGAGCACCAGGTTTATAATGAGGCCCATAGTCTCGGATATTAAAATGCTCTCGTCTTCACTAAATGAATCTGAGAAGTCCGATGACGAGGCCAGCATTTGAAGGTCAGGGGTAGCTGATAAATTCGAGCCTAGGATGTTGTCAAACCCAACAGTCCCGTTCGTAGGTGCTGTTGCACCGCCTAAAGAGTCCCTCCAGATGACCAGGCACATGTTCAAGAGAGAGTGATTGTTGTCGATGGAAATGAAGCCAGGGCTTAGGTTTCCCGCTACTATCTCCTGGTTAGAAGATGTGGGGATTACCATCAAGTCGATAGAAGCAGTGCCTCGTTCAGATCTTTTTTTTGGACAGAGAGGGGCGATCTTATCTTTCTTAGGCTTTGTAATTGCTGAGAGGGACCTAGCAATAGTTGGACTGCAAACGCACTTTCCCCCATTTCTCATTGCGCTACGTAACATGTATTTATGTCGTTTAGCAGATTTCATGAGAGCACCCGCTCAAGTGAGAGATAAACAATGTAACAGGAACTACTCACCGTGACAGTGTGGATGCTGTGCTAGGGTCCAAACAGGCAGATCGGTCACAGGGAAAAATCCACATGCATGCCCTAGAAAGCAAACTCTGCAAGAGGAGGAGGGACCTACCCACAGCTAAACACAGTGAACACTTCACACCCTCCTCCTTGGTTGAAGAAAACATAAAACCTGACTGTTTTGCTAAGGTTCGCATAGTGGTTGAAGAAAACATAAAACCTGACTGTTTTGCTAAGGTTCGCATAGTGTCGGCACAGGGCACTCCAGAATTCCAACCAAGCTGCTCCCAATCAAAAAATTCAGAGGAAAGAACCTCTGAGCGCTGGGAACAGCGTAAGCTAAGTGTCAACCTTCCTACATTTTGGCTGCATTTCGTGATACAAGTGGAATTTTACCCAGCCAATAAAATTGATTTGTTTAACCAATCATATTGCATTTTTTATATTTGAAAAATGGATCTGTGAATTAGATGGCCCATATAGACATATGTAAAAGTCTTCAAAAATGTTTCCTTTTTAAAACATAAAACGCTGGAGAGATGTTCTTCAAATATGAAAAAGCACACCTTCATGGAAACGATTGACCACTCTGCAAAGGTCTGATGCAAAACCCTTCCAGCATGTTATTTCTGTATAGCACAAATTGTCCATGGAAAATTAAATGGGAAAAACAACTTTTGGGACCTCCACTACAACTTTAGCCCCCACAGACACATGTTCATCAAAAATGTCCAGAATAATTCAAAGGCGCATGTATATTTTCTTGTCAGGTTTCAGACAGATCTGTTGAATAGCACCAAACTCACAAGCATCTCAAACTTGCCTCTTCTTAAAGAAACAACTATAATTATTGGATTGGTCAAAATTCTATGGCTAATAACTTTTGACCCGTTGAAAGAGTCAGCATGGCATTTTCACCCAAACTTGTCTGGTCCAGCACCGCCAAAATTGGAAAATGACGTGTAAATCTGTCCAACGGTTCAAAGGACATAAATTGTAAAGAAAAAGGACGCTTTTGACTTTTTTGATTGGTTTTCCAATAGGAATAATTCTCAATTTTTAGACAGCCGTGCACCCTGCACTTCTGGACGCATGTTCACCGGGATTTTTCAGATGCGGCAGAAAGCCCGCGAGTGCATCCCTTTGTGTGAGATGGAAAACCCCCATCGTGTAGAGGTTCTGAGGCTCAGAGGCCCTGAGCAGACATACCCTAATGGTTTGTACAACAACTCCATCTGCAACTTTTATATATGCCTCCTCTAACTTATTTCCCAATTCTGAGACACCCAAATTAAGCTTTTTTGCTATCAATGGCCACGTGTCTGCAAGGCCTCTGGGGAAATACGTCTCTAATATCATGAAACGTTTTTCTATTATTTATTCACCTTTTTTCTGTATGGCAACTCGAGGGCAGTATACGTTTCATGACATAAGAAAAAAATGACATAACACAAGAGATCACATAACGTGAAATGCCATGTGTGACTTACATGTTGCAGTGAGCTGCTGTCAGCACCCATCTATCTTTGACCAAGATCCCTCCACATGTTTTAGAGCTGCTTTTTATGAAAGCCATGTAAGGCCTTGAGTGTGGCCTCGCCGCAGCTCCTCCAGAGATGTTCGTGGATGAAGCTGTGGAGAGGAAAGGATGAATGGGCAAACATGTAAACATCAGCGGCGAACTTCACATACGTTATCATAGCCTATAACGTTAAAGAACACATGTCATCGCTTGAGACTTGTCTGTGAAGCACTGGGGAGAGGACAGAGGCAAGAAGGCGAATGTTTCGAAATGGCAGCTCGTCCTCGATTTGATATGCTTCACATGTGCTGATGGCCTCGATTTGATATGCTTCACATGTGCTGATGGCGCCGTCTTTTTTGGGAGGCCATGGATAAAATAACCTGAAAGAATGACGAAGCACCTACGCTTCCATCGTCTGCACAACTACACGCTCACCACAGTCCAAGCTTTTAGATCTGCAATGTTGTCTTTCTTCCAGTGACTAACTCGTCAATTCATACTCATTAAGAAAAGTTTAATTCATCCGGTTGTAGCGTCGAAATATATTCCGTTTAATTCACCTAACAAACTTACACAATGAAACTACAAGACATTCCCCAGCACTGTTTAGATAACTATTCTGTGAAACTGAACTGTGATCTAGTGCCTCAACGTGAAGCCAACAATTACCCTCAAGTGCCATAAGGGTAAGAGTGGACTCACTGCTGGTGCTGCACCAGACGGGAACCGGAGTCAACTGTCAAGTGTGGGGGAGGGGCAAAAAACACTATGGCAGGAACATTTTCCAAACACATTTCAAATATGACATCATACACACTGACGCACCCACACATACTCTAACAAGCATGCTGAAAGGCATAACAAAGGAAGCACAATATTACACACTTCCCTCCTTGCCATAACAGACAAGATACAGACAGGTACGAAAAGTCAGATACAAACAACAACCTGAGCAGACTGCACGTTAACAGAATATCCCAACACCACCTCAGAACAGAGTATCGACTCCCAAACAATCCAAAGGTATTCATGCACCCTACACACAGAAACCAGGCAACAAGGATAGTCCATGAGGAAACCAACTGCCACTTGAAAACCAGCACAGAGAATGCAGACACCAAAGGACTTGCGATCACCCATCAGGCACTTACCAAAAATACACACCATGCCAGTGTTAAGATCGGCCAAGTATAGCAATGGAAGAAAATACTCAATAACGGAGTAACTCCAAGTGCACGAGAAAACACAGATTTATTCCAGTACAAACAGCCGTTTGGAAAGCGTACCAAAGGCAATCTCAAAATGGCATAAGGAACACGTTTTTAAACAAAGAAATAGTCATAGCTCACGTCATAGTTAGTATAAGCATAAAAAACATATTCTCATTTTTCATTTGTTAGAAGACTATAGTACATATAGTTATCTATAAGTGAACCTTTTTACTATGGGTCCTTCTACAACTAATAACTCCTCCTAGGTTCAACCTTTCTATAATGATACATTTTAATCTAACATGCTGTTGATTGGCATTCCACTACACTAGTCGATAAGAGGAACAGTGTTTGATTGGCCAGTTATGTGCTCATTGGTCTCTGCGCTTTTATGAAGTGCCAAAATACGTGGCGAGGAAGGAGAGGTGGGCAAACCACTATCATCCAGTTTAAAGACGCTACTCCCTGCTTTTTGCCAGGCCTGACGACTTATCTGCCAGTCTGTCTGTGACCCTGGTGTGCTGTCTCTGTGTCTGGATGGACTAGGAAAATGGCAAGTGCACTATCTAATTGGGCCTGAAAAAATGACCATTGTTCGTATTGCGTGGTAGAGGACCAGTGTTCAGGGCTCAAATTCATCTATTTGTTGGACTTTCTGCTATCCTAACCTGTGTGTACTTTTCTTCGGCAGCCACTCGAGGCACTGTGTACACATTCATTATGGGATCACTTGGCACAGTAGCTACTTGCACCAGACATTCAAGGATATGTGTGTTTCTCACTGTTACCCAAATGTGACCTTTAGAATTGCATGCTGTGTCCTCTGGGAAACGTTATCTGGTCTGGGTTCAGCTTCTAAGCAGAACTCCCTTCGGCGCCCTGACGTGGGGCTACTGGCTGAGTTTTGTGAGTTTTGTGAGGCCTGGACAGTTTGTGTTAAGCAATTTTATGTCAGGGTGCAGTATTTCAGAATTGAGGCCTTGCAGGGTTGGGTCTGACTAATGGTTTCACTTATCTTCTTTCTCCACCACATTGTGTTCTTCTCATCTTGTATGTTAGTCTTCTTTGTGTCTACATGTGAGTGTTCTCTGTGCCTGTGACCATTTAATTATTCCCTGCCTATATATGCAGCAAAATGCATCCTGTCACCCTATTTAAGTCGCAGCAATCTATTCTACTCCTAATGGCAACTACATGGCCCTTAATATTTTGCTAACGACTTACTGAACCCTTCTCAGCTTATACTTTCGCTCATACTTGAGAACAGGTGGGGCCGCTGCGGGTGTGGCCTGACCCTGTGCAACTCTCATCTCAATTAGCACCGCAGCTATGTAAAAGGAGCACAGAGCAATTGATACAACAGAAGACAGAGTTATCTGCCCAATGCACCTGTCCACAAAGGCATAGCTAATGAGGTTACACTTGACCTCAACTGGCTGCCTCACAACCCCATCTAGGAAAACTGACACAAACATGCAACCCAACCAATCACAACGCAGTACACCTGATAAACCACTGACAGGCAGCACAGTTCACACCAGCCCACTTTTAACACTAGCTAACAGCAACCAGGACATGTGTCTCACTAATAATGTGATGGATGCAGCTGTAGAACTGTTAACCAAACTCTGCACCCAGAGTGAGCTCCAGTAGCCCCATCACACACACAGACTACACAGAACCTCAGCTCCAACACTGAATTACTAAAGAAGTAAGATTATTGATAGAGGTGGGCAAGCTTTGTTGCTTCTTTTAGATCCGTCGGCCGCTTTTGATCTTGTTTATCACACCATCCGGGCCAACAGATTAATACAAGTGGGTGGCTGTTCGAGTTCTGCAGCCAACGGGTTTAGATCCTTCCTTGACCCCCGTAATGTCTATGTAGCCAAGGATAACATGCATTCTTCTAAAGCAACATTTACCTGTGGAGTTCCACAGGGATCTTGCCTGTCACCTTTACTCTTTAATGTGTACATAAAACCTCTGTGTGACCTCCTGTCCTCTCTTAGTGTTCGTTTTGCTAATTATGCAGACGACACCCAGATAGTGATTGAACTCTCAGGTCAGTACAATAAAGACCTTGAAATGATCAACATCATTTTCAATAACATTCAATCTTGGATGGCCAAACACTCTTTAGCATTAATAAAAAAACAGAGCTACTGAAACTTGGTAAACAAATGAAACTTAAAAAGTTGGATTAGTCCTACAGAAGTTCCCTAATTGCAAATAACTAGATTAAAGTTTCTGATCACGTGAAAACCTTGGGATCTATTTCGACCCTCACCTCTCCTTTGCAAAACATGTGCAGCACCTCAAATCCTCTTGTTCCAATTATATTCACCTGCTATGGCAACTCTGTCCCTTTCTTTCAGAAGCAAATAGAGCGGTGTGTGGCATGTGCCGACACACCTACATCTCCAGCACCCTCTGGAAACTGCACTGGCTCTCGGTTAATCAGCTAATCAGACTTAAAGGCATCATGATTACTCATAACTATTTAACAGGCTAGGAACCTCACTATCTCTCGACAAGAATTTCTAAAATGCCTATACGTTGGAATCTCAGGTCAAATGATATGATATGATATGATATGATATGGCATTTGTAACGCGCCTATACACAAGTGTTTCAAGGCGCGACGAGGCAGGGAGGGGGGAACAAGGGGAAGACAGACAATGATCCTACTAGGCCAGGTGTCATTCAGACCGCGCAAGTGCAGGGGTAGGGGGAAGGGAAAAAGTGCAAGGGGAAGGGGGACGGGGGGAGTGCAGTACAAATAAGTAGAATAGAAATAAAATATTAAATAAATAGGGCCAGCTGGTGGCAAGTGCAAGGTAAGTGCAGACAAGTGCTGGGGGGGGGCTGTAGTGATACAGAGACAGTCCCGCAGTGCAGGGGTTGCCAGGGAGGCAGTGCAAGTGAAGAGTGACTGGGCCCAGGACCGAGGTCGGTGAGAGTGGCCCAGTTGCAGAATCAGTGGTGGTGAAGAATTTAGCAGGGGAGAGGGAGAGAGAAAGCAGAAGTGAAGAGGAAGGTTTTGAGGTGCTTCCGGAACCGGAGATGGTTCTCCTCAAGTTTCAGGGAGGCAGGAAGGCTGTTCCAGAGGGAGGCCCCTGCCGCGGAGAGAGATCTAGCCCCAGCTCGTTGCTTCGAGAAGCGGCTGACCCTGAGGGAGTTGGAGACGGATGACCGTAGGGCTCGGGAAGGAAGATATTTAGGAAGAGAGAGTTGAAGGTATTTAGGCCCCAGGCCCCAGAAGGCCTTGTGGACAATGCAGAGGGTTTTGAACTTAATCCTCACAGCCACTGGGAGCCAGTGTAGAGATTTCAGTCCTGGAGAGATACGGTCCCTGGGCTTGAGGCCAAGGACAAGTCTCGCAGTTCTGTTCTGGATGAGTTGCAGAGGGCGGAGAGTGGAGGCAGGCAGATTAAGATAGAGGCTGTTACAGTAGTCTAGCTTCGAGAGAACCAGGGCTCGGGAGACAGTGAGCTTCTGGGGGAAGGAGAGGAAGGGAAGAATACCTCTGAGGAGGTGCAGCTGGTAATGTGACTTCTTAGAGACGTCAGATATATGAGGAGAGAAGGAGAGTGTGGAGTCGAAGATGACCCCGAGGTTTTTTGCCTTGCAGGTAGGAGCAGGAAGAGGGCCAAGAGAGGCCGGCCAGAGAGCTGCAGGGAAGGAGGGAGTGGGTGTGCCGATGAGTAGGATCTCAGTCTTACTAGCATTAAGGCAGAGGTCATTGGCAGCACACCATTCCTGGATAGCAGACAGACAGTCAGAGATGAGGGAGTGAGAGGAGGAGGCCGAGGGTAGCCTGAAAATGAGCTGGGTATCGTCCGCATAGCACTGAAAGTTGGGGCAGAGGGCGGCGATGCGGTGGGCAAGGAGTGCCAGATACTGGTTGAACAGCCAGGGAGAGAGATTAGATCCCTGGGGAACGCCACAGGTGGAGAAAAAGATGTCAGAGAGTAAGGACCCAAGTTGGACCTGGGAGGGTCGATTGGAAAGGAAAGAGGTCAGCCACGCCAGAGCCTGACCAGTGATACCCAGGTTATCACAGAGCCGGTTGAGCAGGATGGCATGGTTGACAGTGTCAAAGGCAGAAGAGAGATCGAGCAGAATGAGAACACACAGAGTGTTGGAGTCGAGGTTCAAGAGCAGGTCCTCACGGATGTTCAGGAGAGCAGTTTCCGTGCTTCTGGCCGCTCTGAAGCCAGATTGATGGTCATGGAGACTATCAACAGCTTCAGCATGGAGGTTAAGCTGGGAGATGGCCAGTTTCTCCAGGAGCTTGCCCAGGAAGGGAGTGATGGAGATTGGGCGATAGTTAGCCGGACAGGAGGGGTCGGCAGAGGGTTTCTTAAGGAGAGGGTGCACAAGGGAGTGCTTGAGGGGGGATGGGAAGACTCCAGAGGCGAAGGAGTTGTTGCAAAAGTCAGCCAGGGCAGGAGCCAGGGAGTCGATGTGGTCCTTGATAGTTTTGGAGGAACAGGGGTGAATCTGTTTAGACGAGACTTTCATAGATCGGACTTGTCTGGAAACCTCGTCAGCAGAAAAAAGGGGAAAGGCAGAGAAGGAGGGAGGAGGGGTGGCTGCAGAAGGGCCAGAGGAAGAGCAGGGAAGAGAGGGGGGGAGGTGATAGGAGGAGAGTGAGGACAGGATGTCCTGAGTTTTAGAGATGAAGTGGGAGGCCAGTGCAGTGCAGAGGGCCTGGGAGGGGACAGGAGAGGTAGAGACTGCAGCAGGGTTGGCAAGCTCCTTGCAGATTTTAAAGAGTTCAGCCGAGTTGTTAGATGCCGCAGAGATGCGTGCTTGGATAAGGGCTCTCTTCTTGGTGAGAACAGAGAGACGGTATTGCCTTTGGAGTAGGCGGCAGGCCAGTTTGTCAGAGGATGAACATGAAGCACGCCATTTCCTCTCTGCCACCCTGCACTTGCGTTTTAGGGTGACGAGATCCGAATCATACCAGGAGTTACATTTGGCTTTGGGCTTCAGGCGGATTTTCATGACAGGGGCAAGGATATCAAGAGTATCAGATATAGCAGAGTGGAGCAAGGAGAGGGCTGTGCCAGGGTGGGAGTCAGCCGAAGGGGGAGGGGGGGCGAGAAGGTGGCAGCGAAAGCCGCAACTGACACGCGCTTCATGGGTCGGATGACCGAGAAGGTGGGTGGAAATGGTGGGGGTGGCTTTGCCTGTTGGGTAGGGAGGGTGAGGTGGGAGGATAGGAGAAAGTGATCACTCCAGGAGAGAGGAGTGGAGAGAGGGACAGAGAGGGGAAGGTCAGAAGAGATCAGAGCATCAAGAGTGTGCCCTGCAGAATGAGTAGGCCCAGACGGGAGAATAGAGAGTGAGAGAGAGTCGCAGAGGTCACGAAAGAGTCCAGTGGAGGGACAGGAGGCATCTAGGTGGATGTTGAAGTCACCAAGAAAGAGGAGTTGAGTGGTAGAGGACAGGAGTGAGGAGGAGAGGTCAGCCCACTCAGAGAGGAAGGAGGAAATTTGACCAGGTGGCCGATAGATAGTAGCCACGGTAAGGGAATGGCTAGGAGAGAGAGAGAGTCGGCATACAAGACATTCAAAAGAGGAGTAGGTCTGCGTAGGAGTGACAGTGGCAGGAATCCACTCAGGGAAGATAAGGGCAACACCCCCCCCTGCACGGTTGGGCCTGGGCACAGAGAGGATCTTGTAACCTTCAGGTAGGAGTGCGTCAAAGCTCGTGACAGAGCTGGCTGTGAACCATGTCTCAGTGAGACCGAGGACGTCAAGGTCCAGTTCCTCAAGAAGGCGACAGATATCGGAGGAATGCTTGATGGCAGAGCGAGAGTTAAGAGTGGCAAAGTGGAGAAGGTTGCCATCCTTGAAGGACTTCCGGGGAGGGGTACAGATCAGAGGTACGCCCTGCAGAGGTGTAGAAGAAGGAGGTGAAGTGGGAGTGCGAGAGGAGGCAGGGAGGGAGGGTAGAGGCAAGGTAGCCGAAGACAGGGGGGGGACAGCAGGGGAGGAAAGGAAGTTGATGAGGCGAGGGAAGCGTCTATCAAAGAGGTGAAGGTTGGCCTGAGGGCCTTGGACCAAGACGGTCCCATTAGCGTAGACATTAATGATGGCCTTAGAGGAGCGGAAGGGGGCCAAGAGGACATCCCAACGGGTGCCACCATTAATGGGAGAAGAGGAAAAAGGAGAGAGCACAGAGACCATATGAAGGGTCCATAGGTCAGGTGAAGGCACGAAAAAGAGGATGTCAGTGAGAGTTTCCTTAGAGCAGGCACTAGTGTAGGTGTCAGCGATAGGGAGGCCTGGGTTGGAGACCAGGATGTCCTTTTTAAACTTTTTCCTACCAGATTTAGTGAGGAGAGCAGGATAGTCAATAGAGAAGCAGTTAGAGAAGATAGGCGAGATAGAGAGCACCATGGAGTAGGAGGGAGTGTGGGGGCGGGAAGACAGACGATACGAGAAGCACGCAGGCAGGACGTGAGCGGCAAGCCCAAGTTTACCACATTTCAGAACAGTGAATGAGTATTAGGTACAGAGGCCACCTAAGTTAGAGAATCCTGCGAGGGGAGAAAAAACCCAAGTTTACCACATTTCAGAACAGTAAATGAGTATTAGGTACAGAGGCCACCTAAGTTAGAGAATCCTGCGAGGGGAGAAAAAAAAACCCAAGTTTACCACATTTCAGAACAGTAAATGAGTATTAGGTACAGAGGCCACCTAAGTTAGAGAATCCTGCGAGGGGAGAAAAAACCCAAGTTTACCACATTTCAGAACAGTAAATGAGTATTAGGTACAGAGGCCACCTAAGTTAGAGAATCCTGCGAGGGGAGAAAAAACCCAAGTTTGCCTCAACTGTGGAACACAGTGAGGTGAAGACACCATGCGAAGGAAGTGACCAGGTGTAGGTGGGGTGGGCCGCGCGAAGGTGGAAATGGTAAAGACACCTGCAGACACACAGGGAGCCGCAACTGAGGGAGTCGCCCTTGGCCTTGGGGCCCTTAGCCGCAGGGGGCTGCCGGGCAGGGGGCTGCCCCAAAGGGTGTAGTTATAGGAAGAGGGAGGAGAGGAAGGGGAGGGGGGGTGTGGGCGGGCAGTGAGGCGGGAGGGAGAGGAGAACCAGGAAGTGGGAGGGGAGGGGGAGAGCAGGCACAACAACGCGCTACGAGCGCCGATGAAACTTTTCTTTTTTTTTAAAAAAAAAAAAAAAAAAAAAAAAAAGAAAAGAAAAACACAATACAATCTACTCACGGATGCCGAGGCAGGGCTTCCAGGCCTGCAGTTCCCTCGGGGCCACCGGCGACTGCTCTCCCACGCTCAGCTACACAAAGACACTTTTCTACAACAACCTCATGTCCTGCTGAAAAAACTTGGCAAAACTTGGCAATACAAGCTTCAATGCCTGGGGTCTTCCTTTTTGAAACCAGTTGCCATCAGCTTTGAAAAACGCTGAGCCTACTGCTCAATTTAAAAAATAATTGAAGACATACCTGTTCGACCTAGAACCTGAGTAATTCTCCAACTTTTCAGTCTCCTACTTCCTAACCAACCCCTGCTTGTCTTTATGTTTATGTATTTTTGTCTTGTGAGCACTTTGAGGCTAAGCATGTAAGGCGCTATATAAAAAAGAAAATATATAGATAGATAGAAGTACAGTCAAGCAGCAAACAGGGAACACTATAGAGACACCATAGTCACTGTCACTTACAGAGATATTATAACGCCAGCACATGACACTGATACACACAGCTGGACATAATATAATGATGCTAGCAATTAAATTACCAACAATGGCAGAAATCATGGCTCGTATAACTCCAAGAGTCCCAAAGTCCAACCCACCTGCAAGTGAAGCACATGCAAGGAACATCAGCATATCAACTTATGTCTCTGAATGCTTGACACTTCTTAACCAGAAAATCACTTAAACTACTATTTGGAGATGTGTTGTCCACCAGAAGGGAACACCATGCTTTAATGTACGTAATGCAACCTGCACATTTGTGGCTCTGATTTTCAGAACACACTATCAAAGCCCCAGTAGAAGTGGAACAGGCAGGCTGGGAAATCGGGTCCATGTGTTAATAGCCCCACAAAAATATCGTCATACAAAAATATCGCCATATTTATGCAGCAATATTAAGGCATGGAACCTGCGGGGGACACCCCGCAACCCCTGTATTATTTTAAAAGGAGCAGGGGACACCCCCGCAACCCCTGCTCCCAAAAAAGCGTAATATTATCCCCACTAAAAATATCACCTATGGCCATTCCCGACGACCATAAATACGGTGATATAGCATCCCTTATTTCCTATGCCATGAGCCAGGGCATTTAGATTTGTACTTGACATTGGAAGGGCCTCTGTTCTAGGAATTTGTAGGGAGTCGATACAGGTTTCCCTGTGACTGGAGCTAATGAATAGAGATTGCCTTCCAATTATAGATCACATGTGAGAAGATCACATTTTGAATGAGCTTCCCTGCTACAATTGTGATTTTATCTAATGATGATAACGCCCTTTTTGGCCTCTGCACACTTAGTCACTCTGTTCCTTGTACAGTATTAAGCTTCTAATTAATTGGCACCTGGCTTTCAAAGGCTGTTTGTTCTTCACTTAATCTAAGACAAATATGCCTTACGCTTTGGGAATTATTATCTCTTGTTCTATTCTGAGTCATCTGGACCTCCCTTATTTCACAGTGACCTTGTAAAGTAGCCACGCAGCTACTGTCTGCCCTGCACGGACCTGAATGCAGCTTCGTAGTCCATTTTATAAAACATGGCCACTCATTGCTATTGTGTTTCTACATTAGCAAGCTATATGTGTATATCATTCATGTTGTATTTCAGCCTATATATTGGTTATGTAATATTCTTTTTGTCTATATGGTGCAAGCAATATCCTTCATGTCTAAATGCATGTTTTGACCTAGTGTTCATGTTTCTTGATGGTGAGTGCATATCTGCTTTGTGTTTATTGTACTCACATTAGTCAATTAAAAGTGAGCTCACTCGTTCTCGCCATCTTTAGTTAAATCAGGTTAATTTCTTCTTGTATTTGGCTCGGATAAGGTCAATATGTTTGCCTTAGTGCATAGCAGTTTTCACCTTTATGGTATTGCGTCTGGGTGGGATAGTAGCCATGAATTACCTATTCACCTGTCTCTTGTCATTCTCCCCTCTGGTCGAGTCCGAACCACATCCTCAATCCTACCATCCTTCACGAAAGGTACCCTAGGTATCCATATCTTGGTCACCCCCCTCAGGTTACCTGCATGTTTTGTGTGTTCCTCCACGCTGCAGGTCATATAGCAGCACTCCCTGTCTGGTTTGCAGAATACCCAATGTCCAATATAATTGTGAGGGTCTCAAGAATAAGTACATTTTGACCCTGGAGGTGTAATAGGACTTGCGTTCACTAAAGCATGACGCAGGTGTTGTGTTTGCTCATGTGCAGAAGTAGTCATGTCTATCACTATTTCCATTCCAACTTCACCGTTAGCAGTCTTTTTGCACCCATTGATCGCTATTCTCAGAACACAGAAGGCCAGTAGTATGAATACAACTATAGCAATTAGTGTCTTGAATCCATTAGCCAGCCAGGAGGGCATCCAATAAAACAAATAACTGAACCAATCATCATTTTTAGGTTTATCGGTTTCCTCTACCATTTATTCTTGCAATTATATTAAGGTGGCTATGGTCCCTGTGAGGGTTCCATTTTCATCATCGTGGGCAGGTGGTACGTACAGCAGGACGGCCCTATTTTTGCACACACGCACCTTCCTTTGCTGTTATCAAATCAAGGACATATCTGTTCTGGAGGGTCATATGCTGGATGGCCCTTAACACCTCCTTTATGGCATTGAAGACTTTTACAGTTGCATTAATAGTCTGCAGAAACTCCCACCTGTAAATCTGCAGGCATGTTGTGTTTACTGCAGTTTGCAATCCAGGGAGGAAGATGGAAGAAAGAATGACAGAAGCTCTACTGAACAGCCTGTGTTCATAAGATAGTTCTGCAAGAGAATCCCTTGGTTTGTTGAGAAATACATTCCTGTCTTACTGTGTACAATAGTGGGGGGATCTCTTCTTCCTGAAATGTGCATCCATTTGGAGAAAGTTGGTAGCTTGTATGTTGCTCTGGGGTACTACCAGAGTGTGTATGTTTAATAGCACTATGGAACATAACCCTCCTGAATTCAGGGCCAACTTCATGTAGGCCTTGGATCCACAAGCCCAATAGTGATCTATCAATACTGCTGTTCCTTTTGTCATGCCTGGTACATCAAAGATGCATAAACACTCTGTATTTTCCAAATGTTTGTTATACCATTATTTCAGAAGCATAGGGTGGAATCTTTCAGGGGTACTATCTGCATTGTTCATGTGAGGAACTCATGGTGACAACAAGTAAGACAGACACAAGTGACCACAGTTCAAGGGTGTTTGTTGAACAATGAATGCTGTGTGCAGGTTGGAAAAACACCTAATCTAAACCTAAATCTAAGATGGGAGCAAGCGTCGACCATCAAATGAAAAATAAGGCAGTTCTAATGGCATTGTATCAAAATAAAAAGGGCCTATACTAAGAAACATATTGCCAATCCTCACAACTAATACAAAAAGGGGTGTGGTATAGTCCTCAAGAAAAGAAAGATGTGTTCTCAAATAATATGTCAGGATGAGGTAGCCTGGGTCTCCCTTCCTCACATTTTGGATACGGGGTAAGATGAGAGCTTGAAGCACAGTACAGTCTCGGACTTCTCCAGCACGAGATGACAGTTCCAATGGCAGCTCTCAGGACACACTCTCTGGCTTTTTATAGATTATTTATGAACTGATTATAGTTCAGCTTTTAGCCCTCAAGCTTTCAGTTATCAGGGCCGTCGATGGCCAAGTCTTGTTTCACTTGGAAGTCTCTTGCCTTCGAGGACCTGATGTGTTCAAACAACAAAACAACATTATTTTAAGAAATGATAGTCCTTTTTCAATGCTCGCTGGGTGATGGGTTCACCCCTGGGTCTCCCTCTTCTGGGTACTGATCCTTCTCAGTCGCATTCCAAAATATGTCACAGTTCCTTTATCAATCAACTTTGGGTGACAGCTTCATCCCTGGATCTCCCTCCGTCGGGCTTGGACCCCTCTGTCTTTTGCAGGATTAATTTTCCCTTGGTTTCTTAATGTTCACTTTGACTGTGGGAATCACTTCCCTTTCTTTCACAGTGCTTGTAGATCAAAGTCTTTTGATTGTACAGGGATTTTGCTTGACCCCTCTGTATGGCTACTTTGACCTATTTCAATGGCCTTTCTACATCCTTCTGGTACTTGTTGTTTCTCTCATATGGGGCTCGACCGAAGTCTCTCAATTTAGCACCCATCTGGCACGGTTTTCCTTCTGTAGCTTGTGTCCACTTCACGCTCTCAACAGTTCATTCAAAGTTAATTTTGCTTTAGTTCAAAACTTGCCACTTTGCTATTCTGACTCAACACAGCCCGGTGCTTATCTGTTCTCCCTTCGACTCACCGACTGTGATCAACCGCTTAGCTTTTGGCTTCTCTGGAGTCAAGGCCGGTACATCGGGCACGGGAGCTTCCCTTGCTCCTGCTTTTCGGAATAGGCTTGCCCTGTGTTACGTTGACATCTGCTGCAGGAAACTTGTGCTATTGTTTGCAGTCTCAGGCTCTCTTCCACAAAAGTTCTGGGGGCCTGGGATGAAAAGGGCAATGTGACTTCTCTCCTCGCCACCCTCTCGATTCCTACCACTGTTCTGCTTCTTTTGAACTGCCACATGGTACCCCTCACACTGTGCTGTCTGTTGTACTTGCCTTGTTCGTACTGTGCTCTCTGGCTGCACCTTTTATCCCTGTGGGTAAGGGAACGGACCATCAGGTGTATGCTATTGTTATCAATTGCCTGATTTTTCCTGACCCTTGTATTGGGACATGTTAGGTAAATGGCACTGGTGTTAGTGTCGTCCTTTGTGATGTGCAAAAGTGTTAGATTTAGAAAAAGGGGGCTGTGGTTTGGAACGTCCCCTGTGAGAGGATGGGGAAAAGGTGTAAAAGGAAGGGGGATACCGCATCTTACCCGTCAGTGTCCCACTCCCAGAGGACCCCCCATCCAGGTGATCCTCCCTCACTGGTCCACCCCCAGGAACTGGATTCAATAGCGATGGCTGTGTCCTGGCCACCGGGATCAAAGATCCCTGGGGACTAGCTAGGGAGACACCATCATGTTTCTCACAGTCCCCCCTCATCATCGACCCATGTGAGTAACTTTATAATTTTGGGCCACAAGTCTAGACATTCAGCATTTGCATTTACCACAACCTCTTCATATTGTTCCAAAAGAGGTACTGCCTTGCATACTGCTAATCTGTTGGTTCATCTCTCGGGTGGAAGTACAGTTCCCTTTATTTGTAAATGGCCCCACTCTCAACATCTGGGTATTTCCTTCCTTGTATTGACATTACACTGCTACATTTTATTTTCTTCTATTATAATCCCTGCTCTGCTTGCTTCAAAATGCCCATACCTTATTACCTTGTGCCTTGTTTCAGTTTTTTATCATCGATTTCATATCTTGTACATAAATGTCTTCTTGCTGGGATTTTGCTTTGTTCACCCATACTAGTGAAGCAGTTTGGCCTTGGAATTGCCCTCTAGTTGAACAAATTGCAAGGTGCATCAGGCAATGTGCCATTTGTAGGGCACGTCTGTGGCTATAAAGACCTCATGGCATAGGGAATAAAGGAACACACATAGCAGCTCTCTTCAGACGTCCCTCTCCCTGCCTGGCTCATGTGCTAGTACCAAAAATTGTTAATCATTTGGGCGGAATTAGTCATATATGCATTTATGTGTTGTAAGTCACTCATCGCATTTCTTTTTAGTCTTTTTATCTGCTTAGTAGCTACAGAAAAGTCTTGGGCTGTTACTTCACCTGCCATAGTAATAGGGGTTACACTATTATACATTGGTTTGGATACATTATAGAGAACCAACTCCCGTAGTCCCAGGTGGATAATAAAAGAGAGGCTGCTAAATGTAAAATGTAAAATGTGTAGCTACAAGCATTACTGCCAATGCATCGGGATTTTGTAAATAGCCACATGTATTATGTTGTCTGCGAGCAAAAGCAATTACCTAACAAAATGGAAAAGCCCCATGTTCTTCTTTTCACTGAGTCTCTTTATGTTATTTCTGAAATGTTAGTGTCTACATGAAAAACTGTACCACTATGGCAAGAAGAACTCTTTCAAGAATAAAGCAAGTTTGAGGGTTTCCAAGAACAGCAGCAAGAGTTATATTTCTTGTACTTAAAGCAGGATATATGTCCACTAAGTAGGAACAAAAATCACAAACAGTAGCATTTAGTGTCTTTATTTCTTTCCTTGTAAAAAGTGCTATTCTTTATTTTGTGCAGGTGAGATTCTTAAGAGAAACATTCACTAAATTCTTTCCACGTGCTGATTAGGAACAATCAACGTAATATCTATCTCAGTCCACAGGTTGCTGTCTGCTGATAGTAGCCAACCTCATTTGTACTCGTGTTGCCTTTGCTTCACCTTCAGATTCAGTGAGTTGTGGCATGGGTTGTAGGGTTTTACATCACCAATGTGCAGTAAGACTCTTCTTCCTCAAACTTTCACTGACGTGGGTGATACCTCCTTGATGATATGTGGACCTTCATAACGTGGCATGTGCCAGTGCCGGGTAAAATTCTTTATTAGTATTCGGTTCCCTGGGTACAATAATATAGATTTCAATGCTGTTATGGGATCAATTTATTCGTTTTTGTTGTCTTCATCGCTCTTCTTTGACATCTGAAGCTGTTGAAACATAAAAGCAACACTCGCCATCATAGCAATCAAGTAACCATGCATTTCACTTCCAAGTACATTAGACATGCTATGGGAATCAGTTTGTGCCTTAGTGGGAGGAGCAACATGTACATGCATACAGCATCCCGTCACCAGCTCTTGAGGAGTCAGGTGATGGTCGGAGCCAGGCTGATTACATAGTGCAAATAGATCTAAGGGTAGGTAATGGAGCCATCCTTTTTTCGAGTCACTTTTAGCTTGGCAATGCATTGCTTGAGGAGGCCATTGAGGTGCTCATAAATCCTGTTTTACCTACAGGTGATAAGCGGAAGAGAATTTGTGCTTAATACCCAGTAGGATTGTGATGTGCTCAAGGACTTCATTTACAAAATGCGGTCCATTGTCAGACTGGAGGACTTCACATACTCCCCATTTTAGGAATACCTCATGTATAAGGATCTTCGAAGCACCTGTCGCATCGTGATGTGTACATGGTCTGGCCTCGATCCATCGAGAGAAAGGGCACACGACTACTAGCATATATCTGTAGCTGTTACAAACTTGTGGCATATCCACATAGACAATCTTCAAATGATGGAAGGGTCCAGTAGGACGGGTTTTTGCTTCTCTCACTGTTCACAGTATGTGCCTTGCAGTGTACTGTTGACAGACCAAACAATTAATAATTAAGGCGGCAACATGCTGCATAGATTAGGCACAAACCACTCTTCCGAGATTAGAGCTGCAAGACTCTCTTGTGATGTATGTCCTGGGTAATCTAGTTGATCTAATGCTACGTTAAGTAATACAAGGGGCATAACTATTTTCCCAGTGCTTTCCTGCTGCCACATTGCATCCGTGCAGGACAATGAGCACCCCTTCTCTTCCAGAACTATTTTTCCTCTAGTGGTGCACATCCCTGCAACTCAATGATTTGTGCTATGGACAATGTATTAACGCTTTCTTTCATTACCATATTTTGTGCATGTGTGTGTTTATTGAGTGCTGTGTCAAATTCAGATATTTTGAGAAAATATGCTGTTTTTTTTAGCTTTTAGTTCCGTGGCCTCATTGCAGCGAGAAACCAAATCTGTACCTTTAGTGTGGGCTGCGCACTTGACCACGGTGATGGCTGATGGAAGCTGTAGTGCGTTTATGAGCCTGTCCAATAGCCGTGCATGTTGCACTGGTGTGCTGTCTGCATGTAAAAAGCCACACCTCTTCCACCATGACACTCCTGCATGTACTGTTGATGTCACGTATACACTGTTAATTCCTCATCCACATGCATTTCATGTGCTAAAATAAGCACTACCAATTCTGCTGCTTGCGCAAAGAGGCAATCTCGCAGTCGTCACTGTCTCAAAGTTGCCATTCAGTTTTGCTTTTACCACTGCAATCCCCATGTGCGTTTCATTCCATTTGCTGGTCAGTTGTCAATGAGCCGTCAATGAAGAGGACTTCCCCTCTCCTAGGGCATTTTCTTTAGCATGCTGTATCTCATTGTGATATTCTGTATATTTGGTGCAATTGTGCATGTAGTCTCCTTCTTTCACTGGCTCTGTTATGAATCTTGCTGGGTTCACTACTCAGCAGTAGAATATCTTGATAGCTGGATTTGAGATGATCACCTCCACATACCATCATTGCAAATGCAAATGGGATCTACTCAACAGTTATTTTGTGCCACCAGTGGGCAGGCAGTTGGATTTTGAAGACTTGTGTTTAACAAAGGAAATCACACTGGTTAGATAATGTTCACACACACATCCTTTTGTGTTTTCTGAAAGGCAATCTTTGTCCGGTGGCATGTTTGGAATCTCGCCAAGGAGAGTTTGCAATTCTATGGTAGGATCACAATCCATTCTTTTTGGTTCTAGTCACACCTCATTGTTTTACCACTTCATTAACAATGAGTTTTAAGATTCTATGCCAGTGATTATGATTAATTCAAAACCTTCCAGCCATCACCTTTTTGTTTTTGCTAAAGTCACCCCGAGTGGGATGGGTATGCCCACACATGGGCCCTGAGTCTGCCCAGCCTAGAGACCCAAGCTACTCCTCACTGAGGATGCCCAACAAGGCTGAAACATGTCTTGGGATGCTTGTAACCAGGAAGATGCCATTAACTACGCAATTATATCCGCCAGGGGACACGAACACACTCTAACTAAGGGTGCTGGTGAATGCTACTAGAAGATACCGAGGCCCGGGCACGACTAGGACACACACGGAAGCACACCCAAGCAGTGCCAAGACAGACATATCACTAAGCTATAGACAGTCGCCACCCAGAGCATCAAGGAAGGGCATGTCCCCATCAAAAGGGAAAAATAAGTCCACAGTCTTGGACTCCTTTGCTGCAGCCAAACCACGAGAACAGGAGGCTCCAAATGAGACCAACAAGGATAAACAGGTGCTGGAAGCTATAGCCGTGCAGTGCTCCTTTATAGACACCAAAATAAGGGAGGTCAAAACCGACATGCAACTAATGAGACATGACAGGCGCAACCTAACAGAGCGAGTAACCCCCACGAAGTCTTGACAAAAGGAAACAGTGGAAACACTGAAGGATCTACAAATCACAGAAAGGGCCCACAGAACTTTGCAAAAAGACCACTGCCAGGATCATATGGGGGCTGGGGGGAGAGAACGCCATAACATAGGCTGTGCTCTCACATGAAGGGGCAAAAGGGCTGTGAACTACGGCAACTCAACGAAATGGTCGGCGAGGTTCATCTCTGAAGATCTCACAGTTCATCACTGCCAAGACATAGTATTTACGACGGACGGGGGAACTGCTGGGCCACTTTGCCTGGGCTAACAGGCACATCCTGCGAAAGGACTGGTGTCGGGCAGTTACTGGCAAAACACAACCCGTGCACGTAGACCCGGATGGGTCAAGATGGTGCGGGGCGACTGAGCGTTGCCGGAATGGAACAACTGCTGGGCGCAGTTGGTTAGTTTTGTTTTGTTGTTGTTTGGAATGTTACATACTCTTCACAAGAATTGATAAAGCAAGACACGGGCACTTGAGCGGATGTGAAATAAAGAGGAGAGGTGTGGGCGGAACTGGGGTGAGGAATTGGCTGAACACACACAGGAGCGGGACGGGGAGTGGGATGGGACTACGCAGGAATGGCAGCTGATATAAAGGTGTTAACCTGGAACGTCAGAGGGATGGGCCCGACATGCGCAGGAACCAAATTAAATCTTTTCTAAAGAGGAAGAAAGATTCAATCGCACTGCTGCAGGAAACCCATCTTACTGCTGACAACATGCATAAAGTGAAAGAGCACTGGGGAGGACAGGGATAAGGAGCGACATACTCTAAGTTTGCACGTGGTGTGTACACGTGGATAAGTGATACCATACCCTTCCACCTGTTAAAGATGGAGGTAGATACAGATGGTAGGGGCCTAATACTCAGAGGCAGCATCAAGCAGTTAGACATTTGTATTGTTAACTCCTACCTTCCTAACCATGGGATTCCAGCGCACCTGAACATGCTGTGCTCTAAAATAACCCATTACCGAGACTGCTTCTTTATTTGGGGGGGCGATTTCAACTGTGTCCGAGACCTAGACCTAGATAGGTCTAGCTCACCGGTGAAGCAGACAACGCCGGCTCTGTAGGCATTGAATGAAGCGATAGGGAACCTGGACCGGGCAGAGGTATGGAGGGAATTACACCCAAACCGTAAGGAATTGTCCTATTATTCATCACCCCAGGAGCTGCACACCAGAATCGATAACCTGTTAATAGATAGAACCCATTTACCATAAGTAGAATCGGAGCAATACTTGGCAAGGTCAATCTCTAACCACTCACCATTACTCATGGAGTGGAAGATGGAGGGCCCCAAGTCCCCCATACCACTGTGGCGCAAGCCAGCAGACACACTGATGGACTGTGCCTTTAAAGAGGGGTTTTGGGGCAAACTAGCAGAATTCACAAAAAACAATGTGGGGAGTGTGAAGAGCTGTGGCACAGTGTGCGGGGCATTGAAAGTGTTGGTGAGAGGTAAAGTCATCGCAAGTGCAGGGGCTATCAGAAGGATGCTGAGGTGCGACATGGAGGTATGGGAGGAGAGGTGTACGCAAATGTAGGCTAGTGCCCAGAGAACCAGCGAGGCGGAATTGGAACTAGCTGCAGCTAGAGGCAGTTGCCAACATGACTGGGGCAGACTAACAAAATTTGACTACATTGCGAAAACCACCAAAGCACACTCGGAAGGGGACAAGCCAAGTAGGCTACTGTTGTGGCTGTGTAAAAGGGAAAACCCAAGACACCTGACCACAGAAATTAAAGATGAAGCAGGCTTGGTACATAAGTCGCAGCGGTCAATCAATGATACCTTTAAAATGTTTTATACCCAATTGTATGGCCACGATGAGCCAGTACCCCAAGCAGATATACTAGGAACGCTGAAAGAAATAGGTTTGCCCACCCTACACAGCACACAAAGCGAAACACTAGAGGGGGACATAACGGCTGAGGATACAAGCAAAGCGATCAAATCACTAACCACTAGCAAGACTCCAGGGAGTGATGGGCTTCCCCCAGAGTTTTATATGGATAACGGCTGAGGATATAAGTGAAGCGATGAAATCACTAACAACTAGCAAGACTCCAGGGAGTGATGGGCTTCCCCCAGAGTTTTATAAGGCATACGGCTCGGACCTGACCCCGATCCTGTATGAGGAATTTATAGAGGCATATGAAAAAGGGGTGTTACCTGGGCGTATGAGAGAGGTGCTAGTGATCCAGATACCCAAACTGGGAAATCCCACAGATGCGTGTGACTCATACAGACCATTAGCAAAGCTAAACTATGATGTCCAAATACTGACAGCTATACTGGTTAAGCGGCTGTCGAGGGTCATCAGAACTATAGTGCACAGAGACCAAAATGGCTTCATACCAGGCCAAAACACGGTCGTAAATCTGCAAAGATTGCAACACCTTATGGCGCACACAGCAGGCTTGCAGGACCAATATGCAAAAGTCTTGCTGGACGCTATGAAATCGTTTGTCTCGATATAATGGGAGTGGTTAATCACTGTACTGGGGGAATTTGGGTTTGGTGAGCACTTCATCAGATGGATCGAAATACTGTGCGCGGCACCAGTTGCAAGGGTGAAAACTGGAAGGGTAGTGTCATCGATCTGGGACATTCAAAGAGGCACCAGACAGGGCTGCCCACTGTCACCAATGCTATAGATGTTGGGACTAGAGCCAGTAGCGATATACCTCAGGAAGCAATTCTTCGATGCCGGAACTAGAGTGGGAGTAGAGAACCACGTGGTATCATTTGTACTTAAAATATCCTCGTCTCAACGTACCAGTAATCTTGGACGTGCTGGACAATTTTGCAAAGGTATCAAGAATCTGTTTTAGCAAAGAGAAGCCTTGCATATTCCCACTGGCAGGACTGAAGGGGAAAAAAGAGGGGTACCTCCCGAAAGTGGGGCTCCGCTGGCAGCTGGAATCGTTCAAATATTTAGGAGTGAATGTATGGCATACACCTGAACAGATGCATGGGAATAAGACAGAAATGGCAGTGAAACGCCTAAGGAAATCATTGAAGTTTTGGTCGAAATTACCGTTAACAATGATGGGCAGGTTTGGCATTATTAAAATGATAGTCCTACCGAGACTTATATTACTTTCACAACGTACACTGCTATAGTAAAGCCTCATTCTTTCGCCTAATAAATGTATTGTTCCGGGAATTCTTGCAGGGTCCTAACAGGCACAAACTGTCGCTAGTCACACTAACACTGCCGTACAAGGAGGGGGGGTACAAATACCAGACCTGGAGAGATACTATCTGGCAGCGCAACTCAGTTTTGTGACTAAGTGGCTCGCAGATGAGGCCATGTCGGAAACTGAGCTGATAGAGCAGCTGGTGGCACCGACACGCTGTTGGGATGTTTGGGCAATGTTCCAATGATTGTAGAGCTGGATAGACAATAGGGCACAGAAGCTGCTAGCACCGAACATCGTTACTCAGTCAGATTGGATCTAGCAAGGGTAAAACACTGGGAAAGGTGGGGTATCTACACCTGGGGAGACGTCTATGAGGAGGGGGTTTTTAGAGAATGTGAATCTCTGCGAGAGAAAGAAGGGTTACCCAAAGGGCAGTTCCTATGGTATCAAAGGACTAGAAGAGTGGCAAAAGAAAAATGGGAAAAATGGCCAGAAGAACTGACGGCAGGTCCCCTAATAACTCTAATGCACAATAAGTATCTAGAAATGCCCAATTCTGGCTGATCCAGTTAAATGTGTCATACCAAACTTACATGACACCAAGCAGAATAACCAAATTCAGCAGAAATGCACGCCCACTATGTCCTTGGTGTGGCTCGGATGAGGCAGGAATGGTACATATGTTTGTGGGGTCAGGGCCGGTCTTTGCGTCAGGCAGCTCAGGCAGCTGACTGATGTCAGTCAGCCTCTCGGGGGCGCTGCGCAGCGGCGCCAAGCCAGGCCACGCCACACGCACCTGCCAGGCCTTGATATTGACATTTGTGACCATGTATTAGGTCGCAGCATTGCTTCAGGCTGCAGCCTTTGCCCTCAGGCAGGGCAGGGCAGCAGCCTGCAGCAATTGACAAATTAGCAATTAGCAACATTTGTTTCACTTTCCCCCAGGCCCCGGTGGCGCTGGCACCAGCCAGGCCCATGATGGACGCGCACGCGTGGCGTGCCCTCAGGCTATGTGCATGCGCGCAATGGAGCTGGCTGGCGTTGTTGTCTTGTCAGCCCCTGCCATTCGGAAAACAGGAGTGGAGTGGATGCATTCCATCAGGTAAGTGTTTGGGGCCGGAGGCCAGGCGACTATGCAACATAGAGATCGATGCATGCAACAAGATGCCTGAGACGCAATCACACATATACATGAAACACATCTTGTCCATGTTACGTATCTTGTTGGTGGGCCACCAAAATACGTAACATGACAAGATATGCAAACACGCATTTGTTCCGACGTGTGGTTGGTGGTGTGGACACACACACACTTCAAGTTGACATCATCATGTATATGTGTGACTGCGTCTGGCTACATCAAAGCCGAGTTCTCCAGCATTTCGGATAACACCCTGGGGCCTGGCAGTGGGCAGTACGCCTGTCACCGTGGCTTGGCCCTGTTATCATGAAGATTAGCTGTCTCCCAATGCCAGGTGCTCTCTCGCAGTCTGTTCTGGCTGTATGCCCATCTCTCACCCCCTATGTCTCTCTCCAGGGCCTCCTCATCCGGCGTTGACCCCCGCGCAGCCTGCCAGCCCGGCACCCTTCTACCCATTGATCGTGCAGCGCCATTGTGGACCTGCTATCATTAGCCGGTCGCTTTGGGACCCTCCTGGTGTGGCTGAGAAGCGATGCACCCAGAATGTGTATCAATGACAGCACATGCACGGTGCACCGTGGGTCTCTGATGCATGAGCTAGTAAGAGATCGCGTGGCCCCTGCATGGGGTGCCGCCGATTACACCTATTGTCTGGGGCCATGATAAGGCCCAACGGAGCAGCTGCTTGGTTAATTTTCCCCCCACCCCCTGTTTACATCTGCACCTGCAATGTCAAGAGAGTCACACAGCGGCAACCCCCAGCACATATCAGTTTGTCCACTCATGTGACAAAAGGGTCGAGATGGATGCGTTTAAGGGCAGGCAAGTGGGAGGAGGTGGAACTGGGGCGATTTGCAGGAAGCCACAAGTGGTGTGTAGTTAACGCTGGATGGTGTGTCACTGGCGAAACACAAATAGGAAGGTGTGGCTGGCTGGGATCTGCCAGGCACCCAGCCCCACATGGCACAGACATCTCCAAAGGCTGCAGTGGTCATAAGGTAATCCCAGGTACTGTATGTGCACACTGTAAAAAGAAAGCAGGTGCGTGATGATTCAGACGCCACCTTGAAAATTAATCAAAATGATCTATGAGAGTTGTATTTTCTTTGGATTCTGTGGTGTTGTCACTACACTCATATCACATGGGGAGGCCCAAGGAGTGGGAGGAAGGAGAGGAGCCGCTCAAGGAGGAAGGCGGCAGTTAGATGCAGGCACCTGTTGAATAAAGAAATGTTGCACCCCAGCTCGTGTCTGTCTCTCATTGCATGAATGTAGGTGACTGACGCCCCAACGTGAGGTGGTCCACTAAGAGGACACCATATTGGCGACGAAGCGGAGACAAGTCCCCACCGTGCCTGCCATCTCAGGTCCATCGCGCTCATGGCGTGCCGCCTGCCACCACTGGAGAAGCAGGTACCTCAACCTGTCGAGGACTCCCAGAGTAAGTGGGTCGGAGCGTGAAGGCTCCCCACCATTGGGAAGGGTCCCCCCTGCGCAAACTCTGCGGGTGGAGCAGCAACTCCCCACGTAGCGCTCTTCCGGGCGGTGGAGAGGAAAAATTCACCCACCAACGGCAACAACGCAGCACGGCCTAGAGCAGCGTCTCCCTGAATACACACTCCGGGCGGTCGAGGATCACCGGTCTCCCGCCAACGGCAACGACCGAAGAAAATACTCCAATAAGCGGTGGAGGCGTGGCCCTCCCGCTCCAACGCGATCAAGAATAGGGTAAGCCCACGCACCCCACTGCAAGCATAACCCACCAAGCCGTGGCACGGCACCCTCTCCTGGAGCCCTGGCATCACCGCACACGAGGAAAGACCGTGTCTCCAACACAAGGCCTCACAGGCCACCAACACGCGGGACAGAGGCCCTCCCAGCGCCCAAATACTACTGCGCATGGGATAGTGTACCCCACAGACCACCGGCACATAGCACAGCGCCCCCATCTGGCACCAGGGTCTCACCGCACGCTCGGAGAAGAAAGAAATCTCCCATAACGAACCGGCCACGTGGTGTAGCACCAGCCCATGAGCGGCTCAGAAGAAGACTCACTGACAGTCCCAGTGACCCCAGACAAACCAGAACACAGGAAAATGACGGATAGCCTCCTAGCCCAACTGCCGGCGAATTTCGATCTCACCCACTCCGGCACCCTCGGATCACGATGGGAAAGGTGGCTGAGGGATTTTGAAGTGTGCTTAAAGGCGGCTGGATCGCTAGAGGATGAACAAAAACTCAACCTCCTAAATCATGCAGTGGGATCCAACGTGCGGGACATTCTGGATGAAATACCAGAAAGCATCATAGACACTTACGCCAAATTGAAGACAGTGCTCACAGAATACTTCATACCCATACACAAATGTGGACTATGAACGTCATGTTTTTCACACTACCAAACAAAATAGAGGGGAAACCATAGACGCATTTGTCATGAGACTACGGTCGAAAATGAAACACTGTGACTTTAACAACTACTCTAATGAAGAGGCTCTCCGGTCGCAGATCATAGTGGGGTGCGAAAGCGCCGACTTCCGCAAACGACTACTGCAGCAGCCACACAACTTGGAGGAAATCCTATGCCTAGCTCACTCGGATGCTGCCCTCGCAGCACAAGTAGAAGGTCTCGATGACATAAAAATCACATACGGAAAGCACGAAAACCTCAACAAACTGGAAGGGACAGCAAGAAACAATGGTGACCCCTTTTGCTACAGGTGTGGACACGAATATCCTCATGTGGGAATATGTCCCGCAATGGGTCAAACATCCTCTGCATGTTGAGGGGAAGACCACTATAGGGCTGTATGCTTGATCTTCCGCAGCAAAATGAGAGGAGCAGGAAGAAGTGGGAAGTCCACATCGGAACAGGAACAAACCCCGTCGACACACCACCGAACGGCACGCCAGCCCTATGATCAAGGTCGCCACAGACACTACGACGAGCAACCGGAAAGAAGGCAAGACAAAAGAGAATGGAGAGAGAGCAAGACCACTCCATCCAAACCAAGAAGAAGACTCAGGAGATGCCTCATAGAAAAGTCACAATCGGATAGCGCGTCGAGCACATCGTTGGAAGAAAGATCCCACAGACAGGAGAAAGACAAAGCGCTGAAAAAGAAGGGATACCTATATGCTCTCGGAAACAACACAGCGAAAGAACACAGCCCAATACTCAGGATACAAGTCAACCAAATGACTGCCAAATTCCTAATAGACACAGTGGTCACTGTAAATGTAATCAGCGTGGAATTCTATAAAAGCATACCAAACACCCTTCATCTACAACCAGCACGAGCCCTCATCTATCCATACGGCTCGAAGACCCCCCTGGCATGCAAAGGATTCTTCATGGCGCCATTCCGGTACAAGGAACATGCAAAAAGCATCCCTATGCATGTGCTAGAAGCTGCCACCAACAGCAGATACATACTAAGCTATCAGGCGGCCATAGAAATGGGACTCATTCACATACTGTATCGACTAATGGTACACAAGTACCTGGATCCGACGGCAAGCATCGAACAGGTCTTTCCGTCACTTTTCAAAGGCCTCGGCAAATTGAAAAACAAACAAATCGAGCTACACATCGACACCAGTGTCCCGCCAGTCGCCCAGCACTACCGGGAAATCCCCATCAATATCCAAAAGCAGGTTGAAAACTAACTGACCAAATTACTTGAGGCAGACATCAATGAGCCAGCAGAAGGCCCCACGCCATGGGTCTCCCCCATTGTACCAGTGCCAAAAAGAGACTCGCCCGACATCCGAATATGCGTAGACATGAGAAGACCAAACAAAGCCATCCTGAGGGAACGTCATCAGGCCCCCGAATAACCGACATGATACATCTCCTAAACGGAGTGACGGTCTTCTCCAAACTGGACTTAAACAAAGGCTACCACCAGTTGGAACTCTGCAAGAGTTCCCGATATATAACAACCTTTGCCACACATCTCGGACTCTTCCGATACAAGCGCTTGAGCTTTGGAGTATCCTCAGCGGTGGAAATTTTTCAGGCAGAAATCCACAACATCATCAAACATGTGCCCAACTGCTTGAACTATATCGACGACATCCTGGTCTTCGGCCAAACTCAAGAACAAAACGATGATACGCTGATGAGAGTATGCATGGCCCTAGAAGAAGCCCAGCTCACCTTAAATAAGGAGAAGTGTGAGTTTCGTTAAAGGACACTTCGATTCTTTAGTCATGTGTTTTCAGAAAAGGGTATGACACCTGACCCCGAAAAAGTTAGCACACTCCGAGAAGCTGAGCCACCCACCACCACATCAGACCTCAGATCTTTCCTGGGACTTGCAAGTTACTGCACAAGGTACATACGAGACTTTGCGTCAGTCAGCGAACCCCTCAGAGCCCTCATCAAAACTAACACCGAATTTGTCTGGTCACCCAAATGCCAAGAGGCATTCCAAACCATCAAGGACCGCATATCCGACGCCCGGAACATGGCATATTTTGACCCCAAAAAAACCACAGAACTCATTGTCGACGCCAGTCCGGTAGGCCTGGGTGCCATTCTCACACATTTAGACGACAGAGAAGGACACGAAAAGCACATCGTATCATACGCTAGCCGAAGTCTCTCCAAGGCAGAAAAACAGGCCTACTCCCAGGCAGAGAAGGAAGGATTAGAAGTAGTCTGGGCCTGCGAACACTTACATCTATGGGAAACCCTTTGTGGTAGTCACGGACCACCAAGCTCTCATCTTCATTTATGGCAATCCACAAGCGAAAATGCCACCAAAAATAGCCAGATGGGCACTTCGCCTACAGGACTATCAGTTCACCATCACACACCGGCCGGGGAAAGAGCAAAACCCCGCCGACTTCCTTTCCCGCCACCCAAAAGAAAAATGTGAACCAGAATTATCCATAGCTGATCAGTACATGAGATATGTCGTCCAGAGCAGCACACCGCAGGGTCTTGACATGGACCAGATAATTTGTGAATCCAATGCCGACCAAGGTATGCAAATCATACTGAGATGCCTAGAAACGGGGCGATGGAAACAAGCAAAACAAATCAAAGAAACAGTGAGCAACGACACGAAAAAAGACATCACATGCTTTCTGGCAGTGAAAGAAGAAGTCGCAAAGTCGGAAGAAGAGCTGCTGATAAAGGGCACCAAGCTCGTAATTCCACAAAGCCTGCGACGGAAGGTCCTAGAGCTAGCCCACGAAGGACACCGGGGCATTGTGTCGACAAAAAGAATGTTAAGACAAAAACTATGGTTCCCCCAACTAGACACCTCAGTGGAAGAACTACTCCAACACTGCCCCACGTGTGCAATCATAAAGCCACACACATCACCAGAACCATTGAACATGACAGCACTGCCTGAAGGAACATGGGAGGAAATAGCCATCAACCACTTTGGGCCCATGGAAGGGGGAGAGTACATATTGGTGGCAGTTGACGAATATTCAAGGTATCTCGATCTACAGATAGTCCCGTCCACCTCAGCGCATCACACCATTCCAGCGCTAGATCGGATATTTGCAACATACGGAATACCCAACGTAGTAAAGTCCGACAATGGACCTCCTTTCACTGGACAAGACTTCCAAAGATTTGCAGAATACATGGGTTTCCGTCACCGAAAAATAACACCACTGTGGCCACAGGCAAATGGGACAGTAGAAAGATTTATGAGCAACGTTAAGCGCACTACCCAAATTGCATGCCTCACAAGAGAACCTGTTGAAAAACTATTATACCAACTCATGCGGGACTACCGAAACACACCACATAGCACCACTGGGAAAACGCCCTCAGAAGTGATGTTCGGATTAACAATTAGAATGCGGCTGCCACACATAGTGGCTGATGAAGACCGATATGAGGATGAAGCGGACATGAGAAGAAAAGACACGCTCATGAAAGAGAACATGAAAAGGGCGGCCGATGCCACCAACAGGGCCAAAGAAAATGACCTAGCACCAGGAGACCTGCTAGTGGTCCGGCAACCACAACATCGCATAAATATGGCTCCATTCAGTGAAGAACCCCTCGTCATTGTTAAAAAAAAGGATCACTCATCACTGCAGAAGGAGACCGCAGATCGATGACAAGGAACTCATCCCACTTCAGGCGGATGCCCAGAGCACCACCCACAGCGGACACCAGCGGAAATGACACCCCCTCACAATGGGACGCCACCTATGAAGGGGACCAAGAAGACTCTACAAGTGACACATCACAAGGGACGTTGGTGAGTCAGTCGGCAAAGGTGGACTGTCGACCCCAGAGAACCAAAAGGAAGACCCACTGCCTCATTGAAGAAATGAACTAAGATCGGGCTCCATATTTAGTAAAGGGAGGGTGTTGTCATATAACATGGGGAGGCCCAAGGAGTGGGAGGAAGGGGAGGAGCCGCTCAGGGAGGAAGGTTGCAGTTAGATGCAGGCACTCGTTGAATAAAGAAGTGTTGCAACCCAGCTCATGTCTGTCTCTCATTGCATGAATGACGCTGACTGACGCCCCAGCGTGAGGCGGTCCACTAAGAGGACACCATAGGTTCAACCTGGGAAGTGTCAAATCGTGCCTGCGATGAAGTGGGCACACAGCAAAGGTGCACAAGCTGTTATCCTTTAATGGAATTCCTGGGGTAGGTAATTAATGCCTGCTTTTAGACATGTACGAAACCCCTGCATTCGGGTGTCCTTAATCCCAGGAACTGTTCATGTTATCAATAAGGATCCAAAGTGATCACCCTGCACGTGCGATTGGTTCCAAGCACAGGTGTCCTCCTGCATCCTAGTCGCATGCTCATCTTATATGAGCGGGGCAGTTTTGTGTAAACATAAAGGGCCTCGGCTCCTGTGTTTGAATCTTGCCTTCATATTGTGCGTGCGTGCGTATGCTTGTGTGCTGCCCGTGTCGGGGGTCAAGCTGTGTGGACCTTGTCTCCACTTTCCTTCGCTCTCTCCTTCTCACTGTGTCCCCCTGTCTCTCACTCCCCTTCTATCTCTCTTGTTCTAGCTGTGTCCCCTCTCACTCACACGCTCTCCCTCTTTTTCCCTCATTAAACCATTATTGCATGCATTGAACAATTGAATTTAAAACGTGCCGGTGCTCAATTCCTTCTCCCTGTTATTCGGGGTGGGTGGGCAGGCAAAGAGCCAGAAATCGAAAGTGCCGTTCCTTAAAAGGGTTCCAGGTGGGTGAGGGGTCGTTTCTGCAGACCTCCTGCACCCTGCCCTCTCCATCATCCCCTCTACCCCTGGCATATTGCTTTCTCACGTGTACTGCAAGCAGCCCAGCCATTGATGACCACATTGGAACCCGAGAAAAAACACAGAAACACAGATATCTTGAAAAGGGAAGGGGGGCATGGTGGGGGGGTGAGTGGGGAAGGGGGGCTGTTTTTATGATGTAGAAGGAAATAATGGGTGTAGCCGAGATGGGGGGGCTGGCAATGCCGCCTGGTAGTGGGCAGCACGGCCCGTCGCTGTGGCCTGGCCCCATTATCGTGAAACGTTTTCAAAAACACTATTAGAAGAAAATATACTCTCTTGGTTTTGTGTGTGTTGATTTTATGAAAAGGCAAATGCCATTCGTTCTGTGCAATTTGGGTGGTTATGCAAAGCCAATTTAATGAAATATTATGTTATGATATGTTACTTCGCATTTGTATAGTGCCTTATGTATCATTGGTATGATCTCAAAGCGCTGGTAGGTTGAATGCCCTCGGCCACCGTAGTTCAAGTCAATAGCTAGAGAGAGTGTTGTACGGTGCGTGGGTGCACCGGATATGTGTGCAGCTGGTGTAGTGTTATTTCACCTTGGTATGCTAATTTCTGGCAATGTCACATCCCATTGCATTTGTTGATGAGTCCCCTCACTTTAATTTTTAGGACTTGACCCCTGCTGAGAAGAGTAGGATTTATTCACTCAGCTTGGCGGAGAGCTGCTGGGCATGTGCAGCCTGCCCTTCCTTGACCTGCTTTCCCGAGACTAGTCTTTGTCAGTCATAAATTGCGTGGAATCGTTAACAAATCAGAAGGCCCAGCCGCAGCCAGACCCAGTGAGCCAGAGCCTGCTGACTTTGCCATTGGGGCACCGTGACTGGTCTGTGCAGCCCGCGGGTGCTAAGTGCTTCTGCCTTCTCTGCCGATCAATAAGGTAAGTCAATGGCCCTCATTACAACCCCGGCGCTAAACCATGGGGCTATTAGCACCATGGTTGGTGCCGATGTTGTAACAAGTCCTCCATGGTGAAATGGGAAAATACCGCCCCATTCCAAGGTTTCCCCATTTCACCATGGCCCTTCCCCATTCCCATTTTCGCCCCATAGGGCTCAATGGGACTGGGGAAGGCCCTAAGTATGGTACCGCAAATCGCGGTACCGTAATTAGCACCGAGGTCCCTTTGCGGCACCCTACTTTAACGGCTGGTAAAACCAGCCGTTTAGGTCAGGTCCCGCAAAGGGACCTCGTAATCAGGCGTTAAGGGTTTAACGGCGCCAACACCTTTTACGGCACTGTTAAACCCTTAACGCCAGGGTCGTAATGACCCCCAATGTGTTGCTGGCATGTATGCTATAGTATGGATTGAATAACTTCTAGGCTCTTCGAATTTTGGCAGATAAGCCACAGTGAGATAAAATCATGTGTACAGGATCACACACTTTGTGGTGAAGCTGGCATTTGAGACCAGTCTGTAACTCAGGTAAGCAAATATGGTCTCATGTATAATTATTAGAAATGTGAGCTTAGGATTGGCTTTTAAGAATACTCAGTTGTATAGAAATTACTTAAGAAGTGCAACACAACAAATCCATGCATTACATATTGAAATGTGTTAAGCAAAAAGAGTGTGCTCATGTTCCTCTTGAGTAGAAGCCTAAGAAGGCTGAGCCTAGTGTCTAGTGTATGCATTTTCTATTGCATTTTTATTTCTATCGGGTTCTTAATGAAGTGCCCTATTTACAACATTTGTAACACATTTTTTGGTTGTCATTTTTAGGGGTCGGATGTGGGTGGGTGCGCCAACAATGCTTCCTGCCTGTGGTGCAATTTGGTGTAAGACCGGCCCTGCGTGGGGTGTCCGAGTATAGAGCAATTCTGGGATAAGATAGAGCGGGCCTGCAGAAAGGCTGGGATTGTGCGATACGATTGGACACCGAAATAATGTCTGCTAGCTGCTTACCCAAGAATAAGTAAATTTAGACATGTGGTCAAATTTATGGATATGCTATGCATACTGGCCAAAAGATCCATAGCAATGTCATGGAAAACAAAGGGGGGCCCACAATACACAAGTTGGCATATAGATCTAGAACACTGGACAGACTCAGAAACTAGAGTATGAGGCGAAGGGGCGTCCAGGGCAGAAGGCAATGTAAGTCCCATATACGAAGCCTGGAAAACGCTGATCTGGGACATGTTCCATCCATATGACGATAAACCTCCATAAAGGCACATGAGATACACTTGTGACATGTGTGATCAGCCATGTTGTACTCGATTAGACACAAGGCCACCCTGATACCCACTCCCCTGACTAAAGCAGCCCTACCGCACACCACAACTCCACTCTTCTTTGAGCGAATAGACAAGGGCTGCAACACAAAGCCCTGGAAGTGAAGACGGTTTGTTGTTGGTATTGTGTTACCTGATGTTGATAACCTGTCATCATATTTAAGTAAAGATAAACGTGGCCAATTGAGATGCATGATGTAAATGTAAACTATAAATGCCAATAAACATATTTTAAAATAAATTGAAAGCTTTAAACAATTAATTGGAATGGTCAGTCTTGCTGTCATTTGGTCATTTATATTTTAAAACAATTAGGGGCCATTGTAAACTCTGATGTCATTATTGTGGTAACCAGAGGCGTCACTAGAGGCGTATGGGGGGGCTATAGTCCCAGGTCCTTTGGTTGTAGCCCTGGATAGAAGTTCAGGGCTGCAGCCAAAAGGCTAGCAAGACCCGAGTCCCAACAGTCCCAACATTAGCATAGCCTCTGATCTTTTCCAGACCTAGCAACACCCCTGGTCGTCTTAGGTTGCACAACAGGGGCACAAGTTAAGGTGGCTTTAGCAGAATTTCAAGAGTTTTGTTGCGTTACGTTCTCAACTCAATGTCCCTGCAAGTAACATTTTTGTCCATGAATTTCAAAGTGTTTTTATAATGTATTGCTCACTTTAACGTCCCTGCAACTCATGTTTTTTCTTGAATTTCCATGGTTTTATCATACCATACTTGTTTTCCATGCCACTGGCCGTGGCCACTGTATATTTTAGAACACTGTGACACACTAGCCATGGTCTTCACCTGTTAGGCGGAATCTTGTGCAGTGCCCTTAGGGACCACTACACACAATTAAGACTACAGGTGGCAATACAAGTTTTACCTTTGGTACAAGTCTGTACTACTATGTTAAAGTGGTAGTAGTAGCGGAGCAGCCAGGCTTATCTCAAGAGTATATGAGCAGTAGCAGAGATTACACAAAGGGACCACAATTACTGTGACTCAAGCAAACACTGACTCAAGGTTTCAGGTAAAAAAATATAAGTACATTTATTTTTTAAACCATTTGTTATAAACACAACACTTCTATTAATTCAAAAACCACACGTAAAATACACTACAACTAACCAATTCACTTTGTACGGTATACTTCAAGGTAAGTACCCTGTGTTTTAGCGGAACTGTGTTATGAAACAAAAGACGTTACCGGGAATACACTTGCAACACTTTTTGACAGTAATGACTGTTCGGTCTTACTAAAGAAACGGGTATCCGGGGAAAGAAATGTTACCGAGGCAAAAACACACTTAGCACTCGAGATACCCAGAGGGAGTTGGGAGCAAAAATCATAGGCAATACTTTTGTCAAGGCAGACAGAACCAGAGAACACTCATAGACAGATATTCAAGAGTCAATAGGTCGGAGCCAGTATCAAGTGGAACCGGGTTCCTGTTGTCGAGGATCACACAGTCGGACAGTTCACGATTCAACGTAGCCAGGAGTACTTAGATATTGTCAACAGAGGAAGCAAAAGTTAAAAGAAGGAGGGTAGACAAGAGCAAGCCTTGGAGACGAAGAAAAGGGATTCACCCAAATTCCTCTAGCAGAACACAGTACCTTATTTAATGAAGAAGCTGGTGCCATGGCAGTTGTTCCTGTTGGTTTCCTGCAGACCCACGGTTCCTGGAGCTTTGATGCGAAGGGGGACGTCTGGAGGGGTCTGCACCACACAGGGCTAAAGCCGGCAGCAGCGACGGTGAATAAAAGGTGCGCTCCTTAAAAACAGCAGAGGTTTCTTCAGATGGCTATCCAGACCACTACAGAAGTGTGCAGCGATTTCAACCATAAAGCAGATCCTCTGGCTGTAGAAGATGAGCTGGTTATCCCCACCAGGCTCAAGGGAAGAAGACTCCGGACTGGATCTTCTCTGGTCGTCGAAGGGTAGATAGCTCAGGACTGCACTAAGGCTTCACCAGGATGGGACAGTTGCAGCAGCCGACTTCTTCTCCGCTTCTCTTCAGTTCCTTGTAGTTCCAGTGGCGACTCTGCCTTATAGCCCAAGAGACCGGCCTTTTATGCAAAAATTCCCCATACACACAGCCTGGCTGTCAATCACGCAGTAGGGGGGTTGTCCAGCCCGGACAACCACCTCAGCCAATCATGGCAAAGTGCGACTTGGGTTTCCTAGGATACCCTGTGCAGGGGGTGACTACACCCCTCCCTCATATTCAGCCCACCTAGACACCCAGGCGCCTAAAGGAAGGCTTCTTGGCAGAAGCCCGCCAAAAGACAGTGAACAAAGAAGACAAACCTGGTTTGCCACGCAAAGTAAAACACAAGAAGGATTTTAACAAAAATAAATGGTGAATAAACCCGACTGGAGCCAAAATAAAAAGTATTTGGTCAAGCGGGTTTAAGTTCGAGGCTAATATAATAGCCTAAAACAATACCACGTTTATATAGTATAATCGTAGTAGAAAGGTTAGGGTAGATACCACTGCCACCAGCCAAGTCTAAATGTTAAAAGAGCAAAATAATGCTCTAGGAGGTACAGATAAAAAAGGGCTAAGGATTAACCCTTTCCAGTACTCCATGTAAGATGGTGTGTATTGGATCTGTGGTTTATGACTAAGTAAAGTTAATGGCAACTTTAGCCTCAGAAATGGAGTCTGTGGGAAGTCTAAATGACAACCCTGTGTCACTGCAATGAAGGTGATGTGTAACACACAAAAGACGGGGGCTACTGAAGTGGTGTACTCCAGAGTCCACAATCACAAAACAGATGAAATACACATGGCAAAACCTAGGTGAGAGTGGGGGAATAACTCACACTCTTACCAAGTAGAAAGAAATAAACTCCAGAAATCCAGCAAAGCTGCTGGGGGACTCACTAGGTAAGGGGAATTAGCCATATAATGAGAATTCTCCCTAACATCAGCTATGGCCAGTGGGCACAACCTCCGGCTATGCTCACTTTTATTTTCAAATCACTCCCAGACCAACAGCCATGGCCTTTTGCCATGGCCAGTCGGCACGGCCTAGGGCCGTACCCACGGTATTTTTTTAATCAGTGCCTATTTTTAAGACAATGCACAGTGAGATTCAATTATTTGTCAAGGAACACACACTTTGGTTAAGCAGCATGCTACAAAACCCTTGTTTTGCCGGTCTCTTGGTGACAGTTTCCATGACAAAGTTTCAGCTATTCTGTCCAATAGCCGAGGTTACAGAAAAGCTTTGTGTTGTAAACTCAGTGCCTAGACACTCTCCCAACTCACTTGGAGTCCTCTTACCGCCCCCAACTCTGGAGTGATGGCATTTGCATGTTTTTTACCTGCAAAAGTATTGTTTCTGTGTTTCATTTTACGATACCCTCAACTATAGCTGCGGCTATCTCTCCCATCGAGAAAAAAAGGATGGCAGCTTTTTCATTTCTGAAAACCATGATCCTGCAGTGCACCAATGCACCATGGGAAACATAGAACTATTATTTGGGGGAGAATGGGACACCCCCTTCTCCATCAAATATTTAAAAACCTACTGGACCCCAAACCACAAAAAGGCCTCAAGTCTCTGCTTCGTGCCATAGTTGTTTTGGAGCTGGTCCAATTCCGTCCAGCGTTTGGACCGTGCGGTCTAGCAAAAATTGACCTTTTTTGTCTATGAGAAAATGAATGGAAAGTAGGCTGTATGTTTATATTCCTAATAGCTTTTTTATTTTTTAGCACATCTTAACTGAACTTGCAGTCTAGGGGGGCCGCGCATCCCTAATTGTCTTCAAAATGTCAGCAAATCCATGGCATGAGTCAAATGTTTTTAGCAATTCATTTTTTTGGGTTTTCTGTGAGAACCCAACTCACCTTAACTGTAGGGCGGCACTACTGCCACCCTATACTGTGAAACACTAAAGGGGAAGTGAATGTATCTAACTATATAGGTGGGCACTGCACGGCATTAAATACAGCAAATAAAATGAAAAGTGCCAAGGGGCTGCCATGGTATAAAAAAAGGATTTATTTTAATCCAGGTTATAAACAGAAACAATACTGACATTTCAATGTCTTCCACAGCCTAGTCGTGGTTGTTGGAACAAAGGTAGCACTTACATTTATATTCTTAGGTTAAAGCACTACATTTCCCAAAAGTGCTTTGAAGTGCAGTAATTCTCTCAGAACATAAAAGTGGGACTGTTCACCAAAATGTTTAAGTGAATATTCAGAATGAAGGTGCAGTAGTGCATTTAAAGTGCACACATACCAATACTGTTACAACATAGAACAGACATATGTGCAAAAACGTACGTAATTCCATTGTAAATTGTCATAATACACTAATGTGAACAAGGATTTGAAAAATCTACTGAAAGGGATACATCATGTCATAGTGACATCATTTGTTTTGTGTTGGTACATTTGCAACAGAACATCTGTCCTTGGAGGCACTATGCATTTGAGTATTAAATAGGTCAAAATAAACAAATTACTAAAAAAGGGGAACTCTGTGGTGTACATGAGCATATATGTATTATAGGGTAGCGATAGCCACCCCATAGTTAAGGTGTGTCGAATCCAATAGGAACCCCTCAAAATTATAACTTTTGATTCAAGTAACACTTTCGACCAGAATTTCAGAAATTTTGAAAGTGATTAAGGATTTGCAGGCCTCCCTAGACTGCAAAGTTTCATAAAGATTTCTTAAAAATAAAAAGGTGCCCCATTCTCAAAAAGAGATAGCTATTTCTCAAAACCATTTTATTTTTTGTGGAAATGAAACGACTGCCATCTTGTTTTTCTCTCGGTGTGAGAGATATTCGAGGTTATAGACAAGGATATGGGAAAATGAAACACAGGGAAAATGTATGTGAAGGTCAGAAAACATCCAAATGCCATCAGGCTAGAGGCAGGGGTGGCTAGAGGGCGCCACATGAAATTTGGGAGTGGGGGGTCTAGGGACTGAGTTTACAGGACAAACCTTTCTGTAGCCTCGGATAGCCAACATCTCAATGCAAACTGCATCACAGAAACAGCATGTGTTGTGGGGGGAAAGAGAGAGAGCAGGAGAGGTGAGAAGGCCATCTGGGAAGTGGGGGGAGCTGGCAGAGATGAAGGGGGCATGAAACCAAGATATTTGCTGCTATATAGGACTACCGATAGTCAAAGGTATGAATAGCTCAGTACTGTGGACACCCCACCCCTTTTCCTGGATTTCAGCAAAACTCTAAATGTGTTTCTGGGGTCTTGGCTTTGGCGAAGCGTTGTTCCTATTCCACAATGTTTCACCAATCTGCACGACATTTTGCATAGTTACCTGTTAGGACCCTCCAGACATTACTGGCTACAAGGCATGTGGACACCTCACCTCTTTCCTCAGATTTCAGCACAGGTCAAAATTTGTTTGTGGGTTTCTGGCTTGGCGAAGCATTGCTCCTCATACAGTCCCACCATTTTTCACTAATCTGCATTACATTTTGCATAGTTATCTGTTAGTACCCTCTGGAAATTACTGCTCACATGACATTTGGACACCCCACCCCTTTCCCCAAATTACAGCAAAACTTTAAATTTGTTTGTGACTTTGTGGCTTGGCGAAGCGTTGCTCCTTGTACAATTCCACACTGTTTCACCAATATGCTCCACATTTTGCATAGGTACCTGCTAGGACCCTCCAGACATTACTGGATACATAACGTTTGAACACCCCACCCCTTCCCCAAGATTTCAGCACCTTCACACATGAGACGTTTGGCTGAAATCGGCGAAACATCAATGTCGTCATAGAAGGACCTGTCTCGACATGAAAACCACGACTCAAGGCCCTAGGATCAACAGTTTCTGAGCTATTTGCACCACAATGCACCGCAATGACCTGCACTACACCAGGGTCAGGTGACAGGTGGGGAGAGAGCACAGAAGGTCCCAGCAACAGTATGCAGCAGCACATCAACTCTCGACTCCCCCTAATGTCTGCTCCGGAGTATGTCAGCCACATGTGCCCATTCTCAGTGCAGCACATCAAGCGAAAAGTGAATCGGAACAGCGACCTACAGGATCATTGATTTTCAACAATTGAAGAGAGTGTTGTCATGTCAGTCCATAGAACCCGTTCGGAGAACGGGTGCTTTTTGCTAGTAAAATATATATCACATAGCGTGTTATGTGAAATAGTCAGCTGCTGCAATAGGCAGGACATGTTTAGTTCAGCACAGGTATGCCCTAAGACCCTCATTCCTGGTTTGGTGGTATCCTGCCGGTAGTTCCAGAGGGATGCCTCCCAAACGGAGTATTACCGGGAAATAACAGGCTGCAGAAATGCCTTTAACTCCCCATTCCATGGAGTATAATAGACTCCATTGAAGAGATTACTGCAATTACAGGCACTGGTAGTACTGGTGCCGGTAATTGCTGCATTGCTGCATTTTTACCAACTTGGGTGCATGATCTACCGGCATGTCAGGCCTTGAGGTAGATCTTTGGCCCCCACCTGCAAACTTGTGTTTCCCCGGTCTGATAAAAATGCTGGTGCCGGAATTAACAATTTTACCTGCATTTTGTTTGGACCAAGGAAAATGAAATGAGTCCATAAATCTGAAAGCATGAAATATGAATATCTATTACGAGATGGCCCCAATCTAGGAAGAAGAGAGGGTTTGTGCTCCCAGCTCATCCCAACAGTAACTGCCAAGTTCAAGATGGAGTAGTAGCTTTTATTTCACTCAGTAGATTAACTATTTAAACAAGCCAAATAATATTGCTCTTTCCATCAACATGGTTTGCTGTAAGCAGTATAGCAACCATTTACCTTGTTAAAGTTTAAGACTCCCTCACACACATTAGTGCTGTTAAAAGCGCCAGGTTCCACTTTATTGAGAGTATTTAAGAGATACCGATGTTATGTTTTACAGGAAAAGTTAATGGGCCTCATTCCGGGTTTGGAGCTAACCATGGAATAATTAGCTCCATGGTTGCCTCCGAAACCGTCCCAAATCCGGCATGGTGAATGGAGTAATTACAGGTCCATTCCAGGGTTGGAGGGACCGGTAATTCCCCATTCACCTTTTGCCCTTCCCCATTCCCATTTGTGCCCCATAGGGCTCAATGGGAATGGGGAAGGAGGTAATTACGGCACCATAAATTACGGTACCGTAATTACCTCCGAAGTACCTTTGCGGGTCCCGTACTTTACTCCTGCTAAAAGCAGGAGGTAAGGAAGGACCCGCAAAGGGACCTCGGAATATGGAGGGAAGGGATTACCGGCATCGGCACCCTTACCAGCGCCGGTAATTCCTTACCTACAACCTCGGAATGACCCCCAATATCTGAATTTGATGTGCTGAATAGTGATTAGTAGAACTTTACGAGCAGATATTTGTTGATTAGACTTAATCATTAATGTAGCCTCTAGCCATTTGATCATTCAACAAGAGAGCATTAATATTGGGAATCAATTTGCATACGTTTATTAAAATGTAACCATTTAAAAAACAGGTGCCCAAAAAAAGTACACCTCAGAACAACGTATGTTGAATGTCTGATACTTGAAAATAGTTCCTACAATTCTGAGCGAAGCAATTGTCCTAACAGTTTATACAAACAATTTGATACATACATTTAATCCTGAATAAATATAATCATGGTCAACATTCATAAAATAGAAAAAGATGAATAGATTCATTTTATATGTCGAAAATGGCAGGAAAAAAACATTTAAAACCAGCATATTAGTAGAAGAAATATTGCATAGTGCACACTAATAACTAAATAACAGATATTTAAACAACAAATACAAGAATACCATAACACAGAAGAGTCTCTGTTCACAATCATATGCATCACTAGGTTTAACAAAATCGTGTCATGCTTCAATCTGCTGAAAGAATCATAGATACCATTTAATGGACTAAAAACAAAAACTTAATGCACTTAATTAAATTAAAATGAATCCTAACTGCAATAAAAAAAGTATTCAAGATATCATCCATGTATATCAGCTCCATATGCAGTTTTAGATTAAATACCATACATTAATTTGGTGAATCCCACTTTAAACACAAAGTATACATCTGAGCATAGGTTTGGATAGAACAGTATGGGTAAATCAAATAACATGGCACGGTCAGTTTAGTGAAAGCCATTTTTTGACAAACTACTGAGCACAGTTTTAGACCTAGTAGTATGAGTCTCAGTTTAGTGAAATCCACTGAAAGGAAAACAGTACACCTCTGGGTATAGTTTTGATTGAAGTGATATGGGCTGAGCACAGTTTTAACAAAGTGGTATCGATGCACTCGATCACGACAGTATAGGGAGGTATCAGGAAGATATCAGCATTTTATACTGATCGCCAGAGTTGCCTAATTGTCACACTTTGGCGTGAGGGGTTAGCATTACGAATATGCTTGCTATCCCTAGATAGATTAAGCGGTGGGAAAGAAAGTGATATTCAACCTGTGGGGTCCAGTTGATAAATGATATGGTGCACATATATTGCTTGAAATAAGGAATGCTGATGTTGATGCTCAAGCTGTACCTCTTCTTGATTCATGCACTTCACTTCATCAGTCCATTAATGAGCCCACTCATGCTTTGGGTAACACCCTCAATTTGTTTCTGTCCGAAGAGTTTCCATTTTGCCTGCTTTATCTGTGGTCTGGACGCACCATTTTATAGCTCATTTTTTGCTTAAACTTTCCCTTCCTTTGTTAAAGGTCACGCCTGTTATTGTTCTGTGGTGGAACTGTCACCGCTCCGATAGGAACATCCTGGTGGCTACTTACCGCTCAGTGTAAAGCTAATATTGCTCAGTGTCTGATTTTCCTTATTTAACAGAATCTCTTAGGTTAGTGGCTGATGTTGTGGCTCCTCTTAAATCTACCCAATTGCGAGGTGTCCTTCGAAGCATTGGTTCTCATATGAACTTAAATCTGCCCGTCTCAAGCTAAGACAGGCAGAGGGCAATTGGCGTCATTCCTATGGCTCAGTGGAAAAGGTGGCTTTTCACCAACTCATTAAAGGCTTTAATGCAGCTATTGATTAAGTCGAGCAGGCCTATTTTACTCATAAAATCGAGAAGGCCCTTAATCAGCCAAAGGAGCTTTTCTCAGTGGTTCGGTCTTTATCTTCTACCAGCAATCTTACTCCTACAGTTCTGCCTTCAAAAGTGCTCTGTGATTCATTAGCTCTATATTTTGTCACTAAAATTGACAATTTATGTGCTAATGTTAAATTGGCTAAGCCTTTTTCTGTGTTCAGTCATTTAATGCCAGTAACATTGGATACCCTTCACACCTGGTCCGACTTCCCCGTATTTTCTGAGGAGATGGCAGGACAGACTATGTTGCACCTGAGATCTGCCGCTCCCTCTGATCCAGTTTCTCTGGATGTGCTTAAAGATATGTTGCCAGACATTGTCACGCAGTTGTCATTAGAAGTACATTTCTCTTGTCAACTGGACATATCCCATGGGAGCTCAAACAAGCTGGGGTCATTCTTCTTTTGAAAAAACAGTAACTGGATCCTTTGGTGTCTGACAATTTTCATCCTGTCTCACTCTTGAGACTTTGGTCTTTCCTCTTCTTTCTTCTTTTCTTGAGTCCTCTGGGTTCCTGGACCGCTTCCATTCTGGCTTTTGTCCAGAGCGTGGTACGTAGAGTGTTTTGGTATCAGTGGTTGATGATATGGCCAGGCTGGTTGACCTGGCCCTGATTTTGTTAGATCTTTCAGTGGCCTTCAACACTGTCGACCGCTCCACCCTGCTGTCCCGCCTGGCCTTGGCTGACCTCTCTGGGTCCGTCCTAGAGTGGTTTTACTCTTTCCTGACGGAAAGGGGTCAAATGCTTCTCTTCCCCCTTTTTCCTCTCCTTCTCATGCACTATCCTGTGGGATTTCTCAGGGCTCTGCCTTGTCCCCCATTCTTTTCAACAACTATATTCAGCCTCTTGTTTGTCTTGTCCGCTCCTTTGGCCTCTGGTTCTATTCTTATGCTGACGACACTCAAATTCTGGTTCAGATTGATTTTAGCCAGTTAGAAGTGTTGTTGTGCTTGTGTCATTGCCTGACGGTGGTAGGGGGTGGATGAATAGCAATTGGCTGAGTTTCCATTGGGACAAGACAGAGGTCTTGGTGGTGGGTTCTCCTCCTATTCCTACTTTTGGGACTCCTTTTTGGCCCCCATCACTGGGTAGTTTTTCTCTTCCGGTGACGGTGGTGAAGAACCTGGAGGTTGTCCTTTCTTTTACTCTCTCCATGGCTCCTCAGGCAGGTGCTGTTTGTAAAGCTGCACATTTTCATCTGAGGATCCTTCCTTTTCTTCCCAGTCATCTTTGCTGTCCAGTAGTGGCTGATTTTGTGCTCAGACGACTGGATTACTGCAATACCTTGTTCCTGGCTCAACCAGTGGGACTGATCCATCATCTCCAGGTATTGAAAAATGTAGCAGCTTGAATTGCTACTAACTGTTTACGGCATTCATACTTTGTCAGTTTTTCGCTCTCTGCACTTGCATCCACTAGCTAGGCGTATTGAATTGAAGGCTCTCTGCTTAGTTCATCAAGCTTTTTATCAGCAGGGAGCGGTGTATCTTTGGGACAAGTTCATTGCTTATCGTCCCGGTCGAAATGACCACTCGGCTAACGCTTGTTTGGTGGAAATACATAGGTTTCATCTTTCTCGGCTGGCCGTGCTTTTTCCATCGCTTCTGGTAGACTATGGAATGCTTTGCCTGTTGTACTTAGAGTTAACAGAAATCACTTGGAATTCAGGCATCTTCTTAAAACAATTCTATTGTAGATTGAAGTTGGTGGTCTTCTGGTTGTTCCCTAGCACCAAGATGCCCCCAGGCGAACGTGTGCTTTATACATTTGGATAACATAACATAACTTTGTAGTTTATAACTTCATGTAAAGGGAATTCTACTCACCAAGTTTGGAAATGCTCATTCTACTCACCCACCTCAAAAAGACATTGGGGTCATTGTTCTAAAAGTGGAAATTGCATGAAGGGGACTGCAAATGTAAGCACTTAGATGCTGTTGGGTCCCTCCATGCAATGTTAATCATTTAAAAAATTAAATGCAAAAAAGTGTAAAAAAGCATGTGAAATCACCTTTACTCATTGCTTTTGCACTTTGTTTTTTTTAGTGTAAATGTGGATTGGCATTTATGCATGGCAGACAAAATTTACAATGGAATACACCTGATTTAAGCATGTGCTAAAAACAAGTGGATTCCATTGGTTTCAGCACGAAAATGTCATGGTGGAGAAAAATAATATAGTATTTGAAGGTCACGCTGTATTGCACACGGAAATGTAAATCCCGTTCCATGACACCACCTCACCTCCAAATAGTCTAAACATACCATGGACACAAAGTGGGATTAGAAAATGATCCCTATTGTCCGTTATTAATATATTGAAAAATATACTTGTCAGATTTAGAAACTCACAAGGATTAAGGCTCCACAAGTAAATGTAGCAGGAAGCTGTATAGTGTTTCAATGAGATGTATAGTAGAGTTCCCAGAAGGCCACCTTGAGACATTTAATGTGTGGTTATTCCCAATTCTGTGTTCTGAAATGTATTACATTGTCAGCAATATCTCTGCTCATGGATATTATACGTTGAAATTGGGAAGTACTCATCAAGATGCAACATTTGTATCTAAACAATTTGATGAAATGTTGCCTCATAGAATTTCCCTGCCTCTTGCTCTGTGATTTGTTCTCCAGGTTTTGGATAAACGAGGATTTTTATGCTAGAAGCAGTCTACGTGTGAGGTAGTCATGACATGTGTAAGTAGCATTATAATACTGAAGAATGCAGCAGATGAAGATTGGAGTTTACTGAAACCATAGTAGGCATTGGAAACCTCTTGTGATATTATTAGGCTTGCACAGGAACTTATTTCCCAGATATCAAACTTGCATTTTACAACCAGGGCCTAAATGTTAGATGTCAATTCCTTCCTGGAGATTATCTCGGCCCCATTCCAAAGCACACAATTGGTTTGGCCAGACCATCATCTACTTAAAACTAGGCTAATCTCTCACCTTCAAAACCACCAGGCTAAAAGCAAACCAACAATTCAAACAGACCAGACCATTACCTTGAGACCTCGAAAGAGGATTTCTAAAGATAATCTTGGCACAACCTTTTTGACTCCATGCCAGTCTCCCGGACACCTGGAGCCGCCAGATAATATTATTTAAGAATGTGAGTTAACTCTGAGCATCCTAACATTTATTATTACTAATGACATCAAAACAGAATTAAAACAGTAACAAATGGTTTGATTTGAAAATAGCCCTAATGAAGCGTCAATGGTGAAATCTACAACACTGCTGGTGCAACAATAAACCACAAGAAGACAAACTTTCAAGTAGAATGCACAACTGAGATTACTACAACCAACTAGACTATAATAAAGAAAGGATTAGCACACCTTTATTCCTGGGACCCCAAATAAGTTTTTAGTGTGTTTGTTACGATAGGCAATGAATAGAGTAAGATATTACAACTTTCCAATGAATCAAGCCCATCGGCAAGTATGTAGATGAAGTGGCCTCATTCTTCTATATAAAATTTTAAACAAACTTTTAAGGCAAAATAAAAATACAACAAATGTCAATATTCGTGGCATTCATGTATCCTTGGGCAAGACTTTTCTATACTTTTACCTCGGTCACTCCAGGAGACGTTATGAAAACAGCTAAGGTATTGAAATCATCAAGAGATTATTACCATCCACCATTGAAGAAAACATTGACACTCTAGAGTTACCTCTGACAGAATTCTGCGGCATATCTTTAGGGGCAGGTATTTTCTAGGTGTCACTGTTTCCATATTATCAAGAATCCCAATGCAGATTCCAATATGCCTTCAAATGGTCCACCCATTTTTAATATCCCTTTGGTGAATTATTAGAAAATGTGCTAATTGAATGGCTCCAAGCATTCTTGCGGAAAGCTGCCTAATTCATAATCAACAGGAAAGGTTTAGGCCATCAAGAAGAATGTTATCTTATGCACAATATCTGCCATCTATGACAAGGTGCACCATTCCATCCTCCTGTATTCCCCCAAACGTCCTTGGGTATAAGAGGGCCAGTTCTCAATTGGCTATCTTTTTTCCTGCATGACAGATGCACCCAGGCTAAGGTGGTTATCGTTTGGCCCAAATCACACGGCTTTGGGGTTCCATAAAGTTAAACCTTGTCACCATGACTGTTTAGTATCTGTATGTTACCTCTTGCCTGCATCATTGAGCCATAGCCTTCCGCACTCCAGCGCTACACTGATGAGCCACGCCTAATATTCAAACAGGGCCATAACACTCTTCATAAACTTCCGATTCTCAGTGCTTGATACTTATACAGGTCTGAACGAAAGACTCTAAATGCTTCCAAGACGGGGGTCATCTCCTTTAGAATGAATAAGCCACAATCTCTTGGCCACCAGTGGTGGGTCCCATAACTTCCTTAGATTCAAGCAAGTAATATGGGAGTAATAATTGGCCAGGGTCTGACCCTCTCTAACCAGCTCAACTCATTATCATGCAAATACACTTCCAAATAAAATAGCCCTATTACAGCACATCCTCTCCCCCTGGCTGTGCCACATAACAGCGATGGCATGATCATAGGTTCTATCTTGGTTAGACCATTGCAAAAGCATTTACTTGCCTGCATGAATAAACAAGGAAACAAAATCAACTGCTTCAAAATAGGGCATAGGGGAGGTTGTCGGCTCAGAGGGCAAGAAAGAAGGAGGTTGTTGGTTCTGAAGGCAAGAAAGCACACCACACTGGTAACATTGCATTACATTGGTTTCTTGTAAATTAGATAATTGTGCTTCACCCCATACATCAAGCATATTTGTACCTATGCCCTAAATACCTCTGCAAAAGAATGTACATACACATATTAACCAGGAATCTCAGATCTTCACACAACAGAAAATGCCCAGTCACTTTCAATCAATTTCGCCATGGAGGAAAGCCACCAGCGGTGCTTCACCTGAACACTGGAACATTTTTTAGATCTGAAGAATATCACAGGAATTCTAGGAAACTTCTAAAACAGGCTTTCAAGTAATGAACATCCAAAGGACAGGGCTACTCCAACTTAATTAGGAATTCTGTCTGACCAGCTGCACTTTGTATCCAGCCCATGTTGTTAATGTTGTAATGGACATGCATATACACTTGTATAACAGTGAATGTGATCAACTCACTGTGAATGGTTATGTTTACCATCTCCTTGGTGTCCTCCTGCACCCTCAATATCCTTCATCCCATCCCCACCACTTATTCCTTGAGAGCATCATATGGATGTTCTGAATTGCACAAAGTGCCTTACAAATGACCAATAAATAAAGAAATAAATTAAATGCAAACTGTATGTTTGAACCTGCGCCTCATAGCATGAATGTCAGTACATGTCATACTATCTGGAAATCCCCTTTGACATTTGGCACAGCACATCAGTCAAGCAAAGCCATTGGAAACTCTGCAAACAAGACTTCAGATCATTCAAGAAATTCCCAGTGGAAGCTCTCGCTGAAGACCTCTCCAAACTCCAATTCAAATGGGCTGATTTACCTCTGATGAGCCAGAAGTGTGACTCGCTCCTCCGAGAACTCAACGCCACCCTCACAACCCACATCAACTGCCATGCCACAGTGAAACAACGCACCCTCAAATCTAAACTTTCCACACCCAAGAGCTCAACTTAAAAATAACATCTGAAAACAAAAGAAGACTTGACGAAACTCCTGCAGCGGATACAACTTTGCCCTGCTCAAGGAACTTCCTGCTACATGCAGATGACTGATCACCACTGCCATGGCCAAGTCCTATCAAAACACCATAGCCAAGGCCAACAATACAACCAGAGCCCTCTTCAAAGCCATCAGGAACTGCATCCACACTCTGCCCCACCCACTTGTACTGCACTCCATTGAGAAATCCACCGCCATCAACTCTTTCTTCATCAATAAGATCAGAATGACCCACCACCACATTTTATTTTATTTACTTTATTGTACATTTAAAATGCGCTTAATACCAGCAAGTGGTTTCTAATAGCAGGATTGGGATTCGTACCTGTGTTACCCTGCGTTTTCTTGCTTCCAAGACATACTTGTTGTCCCTGACAGTACACTACACATTCCATCTCGCAAAACCACAACTACCTGGACAACATTTAAGACACTCACTGTGGAAGACCTCACTTCCATTTTAGCATTGCTTAAGGCCAAATCGTATGTGGATGACTCAAGACACATCTGACTGAAGCACTCCTCCCTTGCCTGATAATCAACAGCTTCCTAACTCAAGGCAGCCTTCCCTTCGATCCACAAGATTGGGCAAATACCCCCGCTTATGAAGAAAGCAACACTGCACTCTGACAATCTCAGCAACTACTGCCCCATTACCCATCTTCCTTCATGGAAATAATTCTTGAGAAGGCAGTAGCTGTGAAACTTCACCAATATATCGAAAGCAACAACCTCATTCAGCAAGGACATAATTTGTGGGTCACCAGGGGTCACAACTGTGACCCCTGAGGTATCCCTTGCTACCCCTGTGGTCTCCCTTGCTAGCCCTACAAAAAAGTTTTTTTTAAAAAACAACTTGTTTAAAAAAAATATTTTCATGGGAGCAGAGACATTTTTATGGGAGGGCAAAAGGGGCACTTGCCCAGGGCCCCCACCTTGGAGAGGGGCCCCACAAGGCTGCCTGATCTGAAGAAGTAATATTACATTGTTCACCAGTCTTAAATAGCACACACCAGGCTATTTTATTAGGGTGCTGCTGAGGCTCTAAACCCATTGCTGCTCTGTTTTGACAAGTACATTCTGCCTTGATCAATTCTACATGTATTGCTTTCTGTGTTCACTGTTGTATACATGGGGCCTCATTCCGAGTAGGGCGGTAAGGGATACCGGGCACCGGTAAGGAGGCCGGTAATCCTTTACCGCCCTACTACGAGTTCCCTTAGCGGGTCCCTCCTTTAACGCTTGGTCTGACCAGGCGTTTTCGATGGGACCCGTTAAGGGACTTCAGAGCTAATAACGGTACCGCAATTTGCGGTAACCTTATTAGTGCCTTCCCCATTCCCATTGAGGCCTATGGGGGCTCAAATGGGAATGGGGAATGGCTTTTTCAATGGGGACTTACCGGTCCCGCAAAGGTTGGACTACACTGGTAAGTCCCCATTGAACCATACCGGTGCCGGACCCATTATTGGAGGCAGTCATGGCGCAAACAGCGCCATGATTACCTCCAATCTCGGAATGAGGCCCATAGTTTGTGTGTTCCTTACAGCACAACTCTGTAGCATTCTTTCCTTCCTGTGGGAATTATGTTGATCATGTGCAATAGGCAACAGTGAAATGCATATTGATTAATTCAGTGCCACAATGGTCCAGAAGTTAGCTCAGTGTGTGAAGCACACATTGCAGAGATATATGTTCATATGCAAAATTAGAATATCACATTCCAGCAAGGCCGGCTGAGCCTTTTCTATCTGTGAAGTTTATAAACCTGCTTGCATATGTACTTGGTTTTGCAGAACAACATCTGCTATTATCAGCAATGTACCTACACCAGATAGGGGTTGCTATAAAAACTAACATATCATCTGTATGGTGAAGGTCTAGAAGTTGGTTTGTTCAGATGGGGTGTTGTAAAACCTAGGCAATCGCCTCCAACAATGGCATAAACGGTTAGTCCAAGAGGGGACTAAGTATCCAAATTCAAGACTATGGAAAAAAAAGCGTTCATGCTTGTATCCTGAATTTGCCAGCAGAGAATACAGTGATCCTGGTCAAATCATCTAATATATCTTACATTACTGTGCTGTCTTCTGTGAGTTTTGCCTTCTTGCATGCTGTTGGTATCGTTTAGCCCATTACTTGATCTTTATTCTTAAATAGGCCATTTGTGTGGAAGGGTTGGGAAACAGAAGAGAGCGGACTGGATGTTGCAGGCCTTAGGCAAGCATATTGTAAGGTCTGCTTGTTTGACACAAAAAACGGTTTGCTTTTTGGTAAAAGTCAAAGGTTTTTAGCCACGTTTATAAATGAAAATGTTTTGCCTAACCCCTCAATATTGCCAGTCCTAAAACCTTTCAAAATTGTCAGTACTTCAGAGTGATTTCCTTCTCATGGTATAATCTTCATAAAAGACTTATTCATGGTTTCACTGGCAATGGGGTTGCTTCCACTTAAATAGTGAGCATATTTATATCGCACACCAAAGGCATTTGTTATTTTGATGTCTAATGGCAATAATTTTTGAAAACCATATCCCATTTCTAATCTCAGTCTGTCTGAATAAAGACACCTTCCTGGTAGCTTCTAATCTGCATCCACTATCCATGCTACGATATGTGTAGCTTTCTCCTTCCTTACAATTGGTCTCCTCTGTCCATGCATGAGCACTTTTGCATTCTGTGAGGCAGCTAATGTGTGTTCTCTGTCTATTATGGCTTACATGTACCTTTTACATACGGTCCTGCATACCTTCCTGGATGGTATTGATAAAAGGTATTCTGTATGTACTAGAACAGTAACCTCTTCGTAGACTGCTAATGTTGGTCTTCAAATGCTACTTGTGTATCATTCTGATTAGAGCAAGAATGAAGAGGGTAATGGAAAGGGAGTAAACATGCTTATTATGCTGCAAGACAGCTTATCAACCTATAGGTTGTGAGCACGACGGGTGGGGGACGCGCCAGTATTCTTGTTCCCTTAATTCCTTTGGTCTGGTGGAGGGGGGCCCCAAAGATGTCCGTGCCCAGGGCCCCAAAAGTGCTAAAGATGGCCCTGAATGGGAGACACTGGGCTGTGGCCAGCGGCATGTGGCTCTTTGTTTCTGGAGTGGCTGGCTTTCTTGTTCAGGCCCCTTTAAAAGAAATAGGGGGCTCCAAAAGTTTAACACTTTGAGCAGTGACCCTAAATAAGAAAGAATAGGAATAACAAATAATTCGTTTTTCTAGGATTCTATACAATAATTGCTAGACTCATTAAATGATTTTTTCAGGCACACTTGAGGGGGTGGTGAGTCACGGATTTAGTCTGTTCTTAAACACCTTAGATTCACAATACAGACAAAAACTTTCATAAAAGCATTTAGAGTAGAATAGGCATCCATTTCGGACTATGTATTTTGCTTTTCCAAGTTGCAGTTATAGCATGTTCTTTTCTGCCATTGTCTCTGTTACGATCATCACAAAAATTTCATCTCAGTGTCCTCGGTCATCTGACAAAATCCATGTGCCTAAAAGCTTGTGCACAGTGTAGAAATGTTTGACCATAGCACATAAAGTGGCCCTTGATTTCATTGTGCCACAATTTGTCTATCTTTTCAATGTCCATGGCATGCTGTTCAGGATATTTGCATGCATACGGTAACGAGTGCCCAGAGTATGCTGCTTTCCCTCAGCTACTCTAAATTCTTTAAGACACAGTTATGGACCCTCTCAATGGTATGTATTTTGCCAACCTCTAAAGCCTGAAAAGTAGATCCACGCAGGCTTAACATGTGGCCAACTTTTCACAAGACATGCAGATGAACTGGCCTGCTGTTACATCTCAGTCAACAGTTTAATGGTAACCACTACAGAGCATAATTTGCTTTCTGACTTTGAGAACATTCATACATGTAATTGGTAATTTTACTGTAGCCAGTAAGATAGCTATAGGAGTGACATAGCTCAGTGGGTTGAGTGCTCGCTGCTGCAATGTGTGTGTGATCTGCAGGTTGCAGGTTTGAAACCCGGCAAGGCCAACTCAGCCTGTCATCCTTCCGAGTTTGATAAATGAGTACCAAGACACATTGGGTCATATTGTATGTATGTTTGCTCTATATAAAGTGCTTAAGCGCAAGTGCTATATAATAACACATCATTATCATTTGGCCTTGGACGTCTACTTGCATTCACAGTAATTTGGTAATAATGGCCTATAGACACTGATATTAAGGATACATATGGTGATCCATTCTTGTATGAACTGTATATCACATTACAGTGATATTGTAACCATATTTTTTGTAGTGTTCTTAGGAACAATGCTATTTGATGCCACTTCCTTTTTTGTCAAGGGATTTAATGTTGTGTTCCATCGCTTCCTGTGATGTCACTTTGGGGTGGGGTCAAATTACATCACTTCCTGTAATCTCATCAGAGGTCAAGGGTTGTGTGATATCATTTCCTCTACCCCTGACATTTTGGTGAAATGGCATCCCTGTCATTCAGCCCTACCAATCTAGATTCAGACTCAGATGGAGCACAGAAACAGCTACCATCAAGGTGATTGATGATTCCCTAAAATCCTTCATGCTGGTCATCGTTGCCTCCAGGTTCTCCTGTAGCTCTCAGCAGAATTTGACACAGTAGACCACCAGGCACTCACCGACAATCTACATCACTACATGGGGATCATCAAAATCGTCCTCAGATGGTTGAAATCCTACCTTGATAAACAAACATTCATACCTTCAGAGACTCTAGTACCGAGGGAACTGAGCAGAGGTTTCAGGCAACTTTTCCTCTTCCCGGTATTTGATTTTTAATGCACACTGATGATCAGAATGTATATATCAATCTATTAGGGAACAGTGAGAGGAGAGGGGGAGAGAAAGAGAATAGAGGCCCGTGGGTGCCGGCAGACAAGGGAGACTGAGAGCGGGAGTGAGATCATTGGTGGTCATATGTAGCAAAGGAGGAGAGCAAATAAGTACATCCTGCTCTCCTGGGCATATTGCAATGTCTTGAAATCATCTTGGTGGCATGTGATATATCTGCCATTCCTGCTGGCTATTGCTTCAGTTATGCCATGGTCAGGTATGCCACATCAGAGATCTTGTCATTTTAATACGCAGAGAGCCTGGCTTGTGGGAAGCTCGTTCTGGTACGCCATTCCCTGGCATGCATGGACCTGTACTCTAATACATAAAGAGATTATCCTGGGCTTCAACATGTCTCTGTACTAAAATTACTCACGACAGCACCAATCCCGAACAATGTAGGATATTGGAACATATCCTACAGCCAGCTGACACCACTGTGGCCACTAGGCACTTCACCAACCCTGCATTCCTATAGCATGACATAACTGAGATGGTGCAGTTCATGAGCCATCACTTGACACAGTCCTCAGTGCCACAAAGTCATATAAATGCCAGAGGCGCACTTTATAAATCCCAAATAACATAATCAAGATACTCAAACTATGTCCATGAGTCCTAAACACCTAAAGCTCTCTCCGTGTCCCCGAGCCCCTCACACTCTGTCCATGTTTACAAGCGATCTCCCCTCAGGTCAAGCTTTTTTAGGTCGTTATCTGGTAGGGAGTGGCAGACTAGTATTGCAAAGTGGAGTGGTGAGTTTGTGTCTTTGAGCTTAGTGTATGTTTTTGCGGTTTCCCTGTCAGAATTGCATGTGCAAGATGTGGCTTTTGATGAGGTACAGGTCATTATGCTTAACATAGAGTGTTAGCATGTTAGGGTGATGTGGCAAAGTGTGACATTGGCTGAGGTGGAAGTCTGGAATGTTAGTAAGTGGTAATGATTGCCTTTGGGTTACCGGTTTTGTGGGTGACATCCAGTTATATGAGTCAATTAATGGAGCCAATGGTGCACTGATGTTCTTGCAGGCAGATCTAGTATCAAATTTGGTCTCTTGTACATACATATGGTTGGTTGATCAGCCTTTTGTCTTTTTATTTGCTCTGTAGGGTCTGTTCAATGTCTATCTTGGGCTATATATGTATTAGCCTGCGAGTGAGTTGCAGTATTTTCCAAAGGCCATGTGGTACTGAAAATGGTGGTTCTGCCACTATGGAATCTTAGATCCTTTTATTCTAATGTGTACTTTACAGAAGGCGAGGTGGTCTTTGAATATGCGAGTTCCTGTTACAGTGTGTTCCAGAGATTATTGGTAATGATTTTGAAATCTGCTACCGCCTAGTGTAGAGATGCCCTGCTAGGAGTGCAGGGTTGCTTGATCTTAGTGGTTGTGATAGGTAAAAGGGTGTACATTTCCTTGCGATCAGTTCTGACCCTCCAAAGTGTAAGGCGTGGTGAGTAGTGTGGGGTGCCATGTTTGTGCTCCAATGACATTTACTGTGAAGGCCTTTCCCACGCAATAAATGCCACAGAGCATTTTCCCTCACCAGTCACCCTGACCTGATTCATGGAAAGGGGGTCCCCCCCTTAGTTCTTAAGGTCTGCGCATCCTTTGCGGTAGGGGAGTTCTCACCCTCAACTCCAAACCCCACACCAACACCCTCGGCCCCACACTACTGACGTTATTCGGGACTTCCGCATTTCGTGTCTTCTCCAGTGCCACCATCACTACCTCAACGGTGGCTCTCCTGTGCGCACCCATGCACACCCCTTCCCCCCAACACACACTGGGGTCACGCTTTTTTGTTGTGCAGTAATTGCAGGACATTGAAGACCTGCGCCACAATTGCTGCACAGAAAACACATTACCTGATGCCAAGGGTTTTGAAGTGTTTTCTTTGTCTGATGGGCCACCAATGGAAAGTGTGGTTTGTGGATGTAAATGTTTCTTTATCTTATATGGGGCATGGGTCAATTTTTTTAATATGAAACATGTGGTGGCAGCCTAGAGGTTGCATTTTCTGTTCCCAATAGCTTCTTCAAGAGTCGTTTTGGGATGCACAAAATATATGTTTCAGGCCTTCTCTACTGCTGGCCCAAAACTCTGGAATGCTCTGCTTTTAGCTCTTCATCGTACTCAAGATTTTGGGCTTTTTAAACATAGCCTATGAACTTGTTTGTTTGACTAGACAGTGACACGATGCCTTCAGAGACTGTTGTGCTTTATAAATGCTCTGATTGATTGATTGATTGCTTGACACAGAAAGCTGGTGGTCGATCACTATCCTCAGCAGACTCCCTCCTGTGGAGTAACCTCCCTCTCCCTCTGCGTCTTCAGCAGGACCTCCTTAAGTTCCGAAAAAGCCTCAAGACCTTTCTCTTTACCTCTTCCTTCTCCTCCTCTCTTCCCTGCCAATCATACAGTAGCCCGATTGATGTACAGGGCCATTATGTATCCTCAGGCCCTCACCCCCCCCCCCCACATCTCTCATCCCAGCCACTGTCTACTTACTGGACTTAGGCTCACCGTCCCTTCAAGAGGTTGCACTTACGTTTTTGTCTTATTAGCACGTCATCTGAGCACTTCTCCATGAGCACCACAGCATCTTTCCTTTACCCCCGTCCCCTGTACACTGGCACGTTCTGAACACTCACAAGGGATAGTAGGTTTGTCTCCACTCCCTGTTATTTTGTATTGTTTGTACTATTAATTACATTATTTATCTTGTTGTTCACTGTGTTCCTCCCCTGTCACCCACCCTGTTGCCCTGTGGGCGCTTTGAAACAGTTGTTGCTAATTGTATAAATACAAATGACCAATAAATAAAAATGATTGATTGATTGTTTGATTGACATTGTTGGTGTAATTTAATCTTGAAACAGCAAGGGAAATGACTGAGGATTTTGTGTGTTAAGGTGAAAAAAGCAGAATATGTCTGATGGATTGTTTCGAGGTGGAAAAAGGAATTCTTGGACAGTGCATTCGTATGTGTATCCTCTATTTTTTTGTATTTTTGTATTTTACTGTTTAAAGCACAGACCTAGATCGAAAGCAGCGAAGCACTGTACAGAGTGTGAGTAGCCAGCATGTGTGGTAGCATCTTTTAACAGTACCACAGTGCTGTGAGTTGAGGCCTGTGCTCGGGGATATGCGTCCATTGAATTAGTCCAATGTCAAGTGTTGTTGAGAGAGCCATGCTTTGAGAGATTTGTGAAATTGGAGAATCGTGGGGCATTCTGGGCCGACAATGGGATCGAGTTCCATTGGGTGATTGCATGGCGAGAGAAGGATTGTTTGTGGGGCCTCTCTTTGCAGGCGAGTTGTGATTCAAGCCGGTAGGTCATTTTGCTGTGTGAGGAGTGTATGCCACCAGATATGTGGCGCTTAGCCGCTAGGTACGCTTGTGTGTAACTCGTGGCTGCTTTGTAGATGATACATGCAGTCTAGAACAGTATACTGTCCTGGAGAGGAAGTCAATGTGGCTCCTGTAGAATGGGAGTGATTCAGTCAAGTTTCCGTGCTGCCGTAATAAGATGTGCTGCAGTGTGGTGTATTGTTTTTAGGGGAGCCTCTCACTGGGCTATCAGGAGAACATTTTTCCCATTGAAGTGAACTATGGTCCGGAGGTCCTGTGGCAGAATTAAGGGTTTGGTTTTTAAAAGGGCAGTGCAGGCTGCCGGCAGTTGTGGATCAAATTCTTCTAGGCGCATATCATTGAGCCATTGTTGGACATGTTGTTTCTTAGCAGGTGGATCGATGAGGACAAAGTCAGTCTTGCGTGGGTTTATTTAGAGGTAGGCAATCAACATCCAGACAGAGGCGTTGCTAGGGGGGATTTCAGGGGGCTATAGCACTGGGTATTTTGGTTGTAGCCACAGATAGAAGGTCAGGGGCTACAACCAAAATTCTGCTAGCCCAGAATCCTGACAGTCCCGATATTAGCGCACCCCCGGATATTTTCCAGAAGTAGCAACACCCCTGCATCCAGGACTGGATGATGGCTAGGTAATCGCAGAGATGAATGATGTCCTGCATTCTATTTACTCTCATGTACAACTGAGTATCATCTGTGTATTGGTGGATGGCTATATAGATATCTTTGAGGAGAGTGCTCATATGCTCCATGTAAAGGTTAAAAAGGATTGGTGCTGGTTAAGGAATTTAATGCTACACCAGGGTCGGTGGGGGAGGACGTTGGGGAAGTTAATTGAATTTGCCCAATGTAACTCATGAAAACGGAAAAAAAGTAATTTAAAAAAAAAGAAAAAAGGGATTGTTGAGACGGTGGTACCTTGGAAGACACCTCAGGAGACCTGGAGTTGGTTAGAATTCAATTAGTCCATCTGGACGGCCTGGTGTTGGCCTGAGAGGTAGGAGATAAACCAATTCAGGACAGTGCCAGAGAATCCCATCCTGTCAGCAAGCAAGGAGGGAGACAATGATGCAGTGGTTCACAGTGTTGAATGCAGCTGATAGTTCAAGGAGGAGTAGGAGTCATGAGCCACCCTTATGCATGATTTGGAGGGAATCATGCAACACCACGATGGTGGCTGTCTCAATACTACACTTGGGGTGGAACTCTGAGTGATAGTCATTTAGGAGGTGGAGTTGTTCGATTCTGGCGAGTAGTTGTGTAGCAATTACTTTTTGCCAATAAACATGAGGTTCGTAATAGACTGGAAGTTGGCCAGGTCGTCCTGCTCTAGGGTTGTTTTTTCAAAGGCGGTTATAGGAGACCAGTCTTGAGGGTGTCTGGGAATTACCTTCTGCAAGGAAGGCATTGATGATGCTGAGGAGCGCGTTGAGCACAAGGCCTGTCTATTGTTTAATGATGAAGGGCGTATTATATCATCACAGTAAGAAGTAGGTTTGAGGGAGGCAATCATTTTTAGGGCATCTAGGGGAGGAAGAGAGGCAAGAATTTGGTCCAGAGAGGTACTGTGCGTGCCAGGGTGCAGGTGGCACTAATGCTGTGAGGGGTTGATTCATTGGTTTCTGACATTGTGTTAATTCCGTAGATTTGTTCCTGAGTTGGTGGTACCTCGGGTCGATTGAGGGTTTAGTACAATTCTGTAGCACTTTGCTCCTTTTAGAGGCTGCTGCAATGGTGTTGGAGTAGTATGCAGTTTTTGCTTTACAATCAGAATTCTACAGTTTGCGTTGAGAGTTTTGAGGTTGGGGAGGTCTCCCATGTTAGGTTTTTGCGCTATTGTTTCTTTAGGGATCTGATTGAGCGTTTGTTGGAGGCTTGCTCAGGCCTGTACCAAGGGGCAGATGATTTGGTCTTAAGCTGGTTTTTTGGTGGACATGAGAGTCCACCAGTTTGCTAGCAATGTTGTTGAATAATTCTGCAAAGTTTTCTTCTAGCTCATTGAATAGGAAGGTTTTGAATGAGCAGCGGTGAGTAAGGGGGCGTTTAGCATGGCCTTTGTGGCCCGTAGTCGATTGGGTGACAGATGATGGGATGGTGGTGCAGTCACACCAGTCAGGTGGGGTAGGGTCTGCACAGGTGAAGTGGGGGGATGATGTGAAGACTATGTCTAGGGTGTTGCCTTTGTTGTGCGTGGGGGAGAGCACAATTTGCTTAAGGTCCATGGAACCGGTCATTGGGAAAAACATGCTTCAGGTGTGGTTGTCAGTCTGTGATCCTGGGACAATAAAATCTCAGAGAAAGACATTATTAAAATGTGCTAATTTGTCAGAGGAGAGTAGGTTAGAGATGTTGAAAATGAAAGAGTCACTCCTGTGAGGTGGTCTGTAGATGAGGTGGAAGGTGATGGATTCCTTATGCGAGAAAGGGAACCGACAGGCAAGTCCTTCAAACAAGCTTGTTCTGGGAGAGGGTATAGAGGAGGAGAGGGATGATTGCTTCTCTGCCCCAGCCCTTCATGGCCGGTTTGCATGTTTGATGCAGTAGCCCTGTGGTAGGACGATGTTGAAAAAATGTAGGGAGGAAAGGGTAAACCATGTTTAAGTGATGAACCGGGCATAAAGGTTGTTGTACAAGATGAGGTTAGTGATATCTACAGTGTGAGCGACTGCTTAGCAAGCTTTGATCAACATGAGAGGGCATGTGGTCCGTGGGTGTTGGATGGGGGCAAGGGTGATATTGATGATGTTCACTAGAGTAGCTTGCCGGGGCTGCCGAGGGCCCTTGGCCATTCAAACCTTAGTGAGAGTGGGCATGGGCTGTGGAGGAAGGAGCACATGGTGATGTATTTTGGCAAGTAGGAATGATAGTGATTACTTTGTAGTTGAAATGCAGGATAGCGGGCCTGGCCCATGACCCTATTAGACCCAAACAGGCACAAGCAGGTGAGGTCCTTGTCTTCACCGTCCTTTGCTGTGGACGCCGGAATGAAGATGCCTAAGGAGGACTGGTTAAATAGGTGGTGGGTGGAGCACTTGAGGGGCAGGGCCTGTATTAGTTGGCTATCAAACATGATTCCAAGATTTCTGAGCATTCTGGGTATTTGTGGGCATTTTCTTAACTACTTTGTCCACGGGATTGATGCAGCGGCTGTTGCTGTTCCAGGTTACATCATGATTTCTGCTTTATTGGTGTCAGTCAATTTGGGAGTGTCAGTTTGCAGATCATCTTCGTAGTTGAGGTGATATGTCTTGATCAGTCCTAACACGGGGAACCACAACCCTAAAGGGGAGAGCAGATAGGCTTGCTACTTGAGATATATTACTGGTGCTACTTTGAGTGGAAGGTAGAAAGGTGCTTTCACTTCTGTCTTTGAGGTATAGCACCATCCAGAGCAGGTATGTGTCTATGAGGCTGGCTTATTTTAGTCTTTCAATCAGTGTTTTATACCTGACTATGTCAAAAGCTGTGTAGATGTTGAGTACAATAAAGGCCCTTGGTTTGTTGTTATTTGCATTGATTTTAAGCTTGTCTCCTAAGAAGTAGTAGTACTATGTAATGTTCTCTCTGTAGTTTGAACCCGGCATGCAATTGACCCAACATATTATTGGTTTCTACAGGGTCCAAGAGCATTTCTAGATCTGAAGACCACAAACAAAAAAGTTACCCTGCGGAAAGCTACCCAGTGAAGGCCAACCCTTTGCATGGTCGTGCTTTGTTTTCTCCCCTGCCCCTGCTCATTATTTTGGGGCCTTCCCACTCCTGAAACAGTCCTTTGCGCTGAAAGACCCCTACACCTCCCTTCCTGTGCCCCTCCCTACCTCTCCCGACCTACCTTTCTGCGGCCTGCTCCATTGCTGATTAAGATCTGCAGACCATACCAATGCACTGTGCAGTGAGCTATGGCTAATGCTCTTTGTGCATCTGGCTTCGGTCTCATGATCTGTGAACCACAATCACCAAGAGTTTGGTGTAGAAATAACTTTCCAGACTATCAGCCATGTATGGTATTTTGGGGAGAGGGCTGAACATGATTGGGTCTTCCAGGTTAGCAGATTTGTCCTTGGCTAGGAGCTTGATGTAGTATGCAATTTTGAAGCCTCCATTCAATACACAGATGGTGGCCTTCATGGTAAACATGTCATCACACTGGAGATCATTTATCATTTCATCATGACAACAGTCACCAATTTATGCAGTGGGGTGACCTGGTCCATCCAACATCCTGTATCCTAACTCTTATGCCTTCAAAGCCCCACCCGGCTTGCTATTACTGCTTTCCCATGTGCACCATTCTGCTCCCACTTCTCAGAAAATGAATTGCCTCTGTACTGAGTTAGGCCACCAAGAAGATGTTTCTGCAACATGTGTGTTGCGACACTATAGCAAGGTATGAGATGCCCTTTGGCTGGTGGAGATGTGTGTGCGTATGTGTGTGTGTTTGCGCAAATAGAGGGCCTTAATGAGCTCAAACCCCTGGGATGCCACAGCTCGAAGCTACCTTCTGATAGAAGCACTGAGCCACAATTCTGGGGCAAATGATTAGAGGTTGTTGCCCCTAACACCAATCACCTGAAATCATTGTTATTTGCTTGGTGGCATTGCAAGTGCATCAGAAGTGCACTAGCAATCTTGTAGCAAGGCTGTGCTCGGAGGTGGCTCGGATGTGTAAGTGTTTTCTTAATAGATGAAACTTGTCTGAAGGTTAGACCAGCAATGGTTTCTGCCTGTCACTAGAGTATAACAACTGAGACGTGCAGAATGTGCATCGCAAGTGTATCGGACGTGCCCTAGCAGTCTTGCAGTCTGCACGGCTACAGTGGGGAAGGTGTCGTCAGGCTGGGCAGGAAGGCTATTACTTAAGAACGCCGAGGCCGCAGAAGACATTGAGTGCCAGAATTGTTTAGTGGTAGTGCTAGTTTAATTTTTGTTGGGAAGGCCTTTTGATATGCCGGGTAAACCAAAACCTAAGAAAAGCTTGTATGAGCTGCGTTCTAAAAAAGTTACTCAGACCTGTAAGACCACCTATTCAGTATGCACAATGATGGATGAAGCATCATGCTAAACGAGCAAGAGAGTGGATCAGTTCCTGGAGCCCGTAAACCAGGTGCTAATGGGAAAATGTAGGTCCGAACCCTAATGAGGCACCTAATAAATCTGTGGATGATGACGAACGCAGTGCACAGAATTCTAAATCCACAGTAGTGGATATTAATTCTTTATTGAATTTGTGCTACTGCTTACAGACAGAGATAATTGACAACTTACGCTGAAAGTGAATTGGGTAAACTGGAATCAGGAGTGACCTCGTTAAAACCATGTTTGACTGTGACTCCTGATCTTTTTGCTCACAGACTTAGCAAAAATAATGATGCTGCAATTTCAGTTAGTTCAAGTATGATGTCCTCCCAATTTCGACATTGCAATTTGCAGTCAACATACTCTTGAAGTTATGCAGTAAGATCTATGATGATAGTTGCTCTCATGATATAGCCCTTCGTCGAATTGAAAATATCCTGGAGAAAGTAGGAGATGTGCATTTAAAGCATGCAGTACCGGGAATGAGAAGTCCAAGAGAGGATTGGGAAGGTGTAAACTCTGAGCCTGCTCTTAAGAGGAGTTATAGAATGACATCACTCACTGGAAATAATGATACAAATGATATCGGTAATGAAGGAAACCACGAGGGAGAAAACACTACATTACACAAAAGGAGACCAGAAGATTGAAAAAACATAACATATGAATATAAACATACGGTAAAACAAGGGCTACGATAAATGAGGAAACCATAGAAGGTGTGGTTTAGGTGACTCAGAGGACCATTACAAAGAAGGAGAGAAAAAAAGCTAATTGCTGTCAGAAAAGAATAAGAAAGAGAGTAGGAACGCTAACTAGTTGGGTTATAAAAAAATTCTGGTGGTGAGGAGAATAATGGGACGGCGGATGAACTCCAGAATAGCACTGTCGCTGATAACCAACATGTAACAACAGTAAATTGTTCATGGCCGGACAATGGGTATTAGGTCTCTGGTTCCTGGTAATTAGTAGGAAGCGTGCCACCATTGATGTACATGGTAGTCGTCTACAAGAATATCCTAATGATGGCTGTGTAAAGAGTAACAGTGACACTAATCCTGTGGTTGATGCAACATTTGTACTATCAGTAATGAATACTTATTTCAGCGGATACCTACCCTGAGGGTTCTGGAATGTAGAAATATTGAATATTTTGAGTCTTTGAGATTGTGGAAAATACCAGTAATAGGATTGCAAAGATCCACTGCTACTTGGGAGATACGGTGGAGCTTGTTAGAAAGCATTTAGTCAACTTTTCTTAAAAACGAGGTATGATTAGGATACTCAAAGTGAGTTGTATAGCGTGAGGGTTGAGAATCAGGCGGACACACATCATTTGGATCTAAAGATATCTATAAACATCCACGGTCGATCAGTGAAAAGGGAAAAACTGCAATAGCTGTCTGATGAAAAAGCATATGATTGGTACTGGCTATCCATTTTTTTACCGGTTAAATCTAATAGTAGACCATGAAGGCACAACATTATTATGTAGATCACTCGGGGTTACTATCATTTATGTATTCCAAGCGGCACAATTGCTCTCTTGGTACAGTCAGATATATTTATGATCCAAGAGAGCTGGATGACCATATTGCTACTGAATCTATATGACCCACACCCCCCGGGTGGAACTTTTGTAGAAGGGCGACAGGAGAGTATTTTAGATGTGTTGTTTAGTTGGCAGAGTAAATACTGTGATGGATAGGTGCTTGTGGGTGGCGGCCTAAATGCTCACTGTATAGATAAAACTCTAGTAGAAGAAGTGACTCCGCTAAATCTTCAAAGTGTAATGCTTCAAAATGTGGCAATACACCAGGAATGAAGTGTGTGTGATTTATGAAGGTTTGTGAACTGATTATGATGAATAGGAGATTATGTGGAAAAGTTCCAGGTCGGTATAGGTGGTGTAGTGGGAACAAGAAAGTCACCCTTGGTTATTTATTCTGTAATTTGAAAATGGCAAACATGGTTCATGAACTTGCAATGTGCCATAATGAGTTTAGTGATCACGCAATATTAAGACTATGGGCCTCATCACGACCCAGGCGGTAAGTTACCGCCTGGGCCGTGACTTTACCACCATGGCGTAAACTACGTTTACGCCATGGTGGTTGGCGGACTTACCGCCCCATTCGGACCTTGGCGGGGCGGTAAGTCCCCAATCCCCATTTACCCTTCCCCATTCCCATTTTTGCCCCATAGGGCATAATGGGAGTGGGGAAGGCGTTAATTACGCCACCGTAAATTACGGTGGCGTAATTAACTCCATGGTCCCTTAGCGCCATGGATTTTAACACCTGCTAAAAGCAGGTGTTAAATTCGCCATGGCGCTAAGGGACCTCGTACTCAGGCGGTAAGGGTCGGCGCTGTTTACGGCGCCGTAAACCCCTTACCGCCTGGGTCGTGATGAGGCCATATGTATGAATATGGCCCAGAATGTCAAAGAAAATATAATGATTGGGGACGTCGATATTAAAAATGGGGGTAATCGGATAAATTGGACAACTAGTAACCTCAAAAAATGTTAATAAGAAGTTGGTTCTGTTATAACCTAGTTTTTTGGTTGGATCCAATAGTATGGTGGCTAATGATATTGTGAATTGGATAAAACATCTAACCTCTGGGATTGCCATACAAGGGGGAAATATTGTGTTAAACAAGGTCACACGAATATGTGACACAAAATGTGCCATGAGGAGAGAAGTTTTGAAAATCAGAAGGAGTAACATGGCTATGGAGCACATCATTTGCGCCATTAGGCAAGTTAAGAATAAATACTCAAATTGGAAAAACAGATGGAGGCACTCCACTTAAAACAGGCAGTGGAAAAGTATGATACAAATCCTAAGTTGTGGCAATACAAGAAGAATGTGGGAGTTTTTTTAAAAAGTTAGCAAACCTAAGGATGAAGTACCTATATTGGTCTACAAAGATCAATGAGTGAATTTAGTAGGTATGCGCAAGAGAATGGCGTGTCCCTTAATATAAATCAAATCGAATATATGTATATTGGCACAATAAGATGATTGCTACGTCCGTTGATAATTAAAGAGAGCTCCATTTCAGAAGTAGCTTGCTACACATATCTTGGGCCTCTTATCTACTTATTGATGCTAACAATCACTGTGTAGATTTGAAGGTCACGGTCGCGCTGCTTTATAAGGAGTGCTTCTGCCCTCTGTAGCCTGGAAGCTATTGATATGAAATCATATAGTTGGCTAAACATACTTGAGGGTAAGCTCTGGAAAGGTTTATTGGGACTCCCGCAGAGTATCCCAATGGCAGCAATCTGGTTAAAAATGGGCCTGTTTTCATTGTCAGGGCAAGTAATGTGTATGAAAGGTTTGTTGTATATAAAAATGGTGAATATTCCAACGTGTCGTCTATCCAGTTTTTTGGGCAAAGAAATAAATGCTGAAATTGGATCTAAATTAAGGGTACATAAAAACACCAACAAGAGAATGTTTGAGAACATTGGATGGGTGTTAGACAGAATTATATGCAGTATAACCAAGATAGCCTAAAACAATACCAAGGTTATTTAAGATAACCGTGGTAGGAAAAATAGGGTAGTTACCACTGCCACCAGCCAAGTCTTGATGAAAAGGGAGCAAAACAAGGCTCCAAGAGAAACAGACAAAAAGGGATAAATATTAACCCTTTCCAGTACTCCATGGAAGATGGTGTGTACTGGGTCTGTGGTTGTGAAAGACTAATAAAGTCAATGGCAACTTAACATGTTCTGGGAGACAGTAGTCAGTCCCAGAAAATGGAGTCTGAGTGGGGAAGTCTAAAAGACAACCCTGTGTCACTGCAATGAAGGTGCTCTGTAACGCACAATAAAAAGATGATGCCTGTGGAGTAGGTGAGGCTCCACAGTCTATGAACACAAAAATGTTAAACACACACAGCAAAACACATGTAAGAGTGGGAAAAGGGCTCACACTCTTACCTGGTGAAAAAAATAAATCCTGGAAATCCAGCAAAGCTACTGAGGGACTCTGTAGGTAAGGGAAATTAGACATTCTTGAGAATTCTCCCTAACAATGGGCCACTGACTGGACGGTGGATTTTCTTCATTTGAAGGCATCCTTTATATAAAAAAAAAAGAAATCGGTTATGGGATTGGTGCATGAATTATGGGCACGTAGCTACGCTGAAAACGTTTCATGAATGTATTAAATTGTCACATTAATTTCTTAAAATGCAAAAATATTGTATTATATTTCCCTGGCCTATTGCGAGAAGATTTGTTTTGCTACTTAGGTCAAGCCATTTACTAACGTTATCTATACGTGGTCCACAGCTGGGAATTATTCAAGCGAGAATAACGTGTGGATGTGCAAATGTAGAAACAAAGAGACATGTTATGACTGGTTGTACAGTGATGGGTAATGTCTTTATTAGCAAGTTAGGAAAGTGTGTGCATGATTACGAAAGTATGAAGATGAGCGAATTCAGGCAGCACTGTTTAAATTAGAATAATTTAGCTCTGACCCTAATCACTGAGAGTTAAATCTGGTTGTGTGTAAAAGGAGTTTAGGTTTTAGTAATGGGTTGTTTTAGAAATTATATTTTAGAATTTAGAATAATAATGACAAATGTATTTATTGAAGATTTTATAATATCTATTGTATTTGAATGTAAATTGATATGTGTGATGAATTAAATGTGAAAAGCTCGAATGGACGTTAACAAATTAAATAAATAATAATTAAAAAATAATGATAGCGTTCACATTTCCAAAATGTTTTTATAGATCCACATGGTGGACCACTTGTTGCTTTTGTATGATGTGATCCTATAAACTCAATAAAAACTAAATTAAAAAAAATAATAATAATGATAGCCATTATCATGACAGGAAAATAACTGGGATGCCTGATTGGGCCCAGCACCTGCGCCTCAGACGCTCTCAACCTGGCCTCTCCATTCCTAGAAAGGAGACATTGATGCCTCTGGCCTTGTTTCTTGGGAAGTGCTAGCTCTCATACCCAAAGGCTCATGCTTCCTAGAACCCTACCACTGAAGGAAAATAACGGAATGACATGCCATGCCTCCCCCTTTCCCGGCATCCCCTGATCGTTGCTTAGCAATATGCCCATAGCTCCACTAGGCTAGAGAGACAGTAGGAGTGACAAATAGATACATTGAGAATAGGAGCTGCCTGCAGAGGCAGTGGGAGGAGGATGGAAGAGGAAGGGGTGAGTGAAGAGAGTGGTGGTGATGGGTAGTCAAAGAGGAGGGAAAGGCCAGGGAACACATTCCCTCCTCTCCAAGGCACATGTAAAATGTCCTAACATATGATTAGTTTCATTTGCTCTTCTTACTTTCACAGCTGGTTTCTACTTTTGTTAGACCATAATACAATATGCGGCATCAGAGACCTTGTTATGCCTCACCAACACCGGAGATATGCTCTCCCTAGGCTAAGACCCAGCACAATCACAGCTACTCCAGATCACTGATCTGAAACGTCGCAACCACTAACTCACGACATACACAATCAGCTACATGGCAGAGCTTTCTGTACTCGACCCTGCCTGCCATGAACGCACGGCGTACCCACCACTAATACAGATCAGAAAAAGGGCTGCATCCCCCAGTGCAGTCTCTACAATCCTTCTGAAAATAAGCTCTCCCTGCTGCCCTCTATTGTCAGGGCAAGGTAACTGCAGCTCAGGCTGAGAAGAGAGGACGTCCTGAATTATTGTCAATTGTAATTCTAATTGGTTATTTATAACGCGCGTAATACCCAGAGGTTTCTAAGCACAGACCCGGGGATCGAACCTTTGTTGCTCTGTGTCATCTTGCTTCCAAGACGAGCACGACACCCCTGAGCTATCCTCCCGTGACACTTATGCAGATTAATACCCAAAGAGTCCAGCCCTAGACCAAGAGGAATCCAACCTTGCACACCACCATTAACATCCGCATAAAGCTCCTCGCAGGCCTGAAGAACTTCGAGGCAGCCCGGGCCAGTGGAGTCCCAGACTAAATTCCAGGAGTGCCTATGGTAGTCCCCCCCCCCCCCCCCGCTTTCCTGTCTGTAGAACCTGGCTATTCATGCCCTATGGAGTAAGTGGAAGAGCGTGTGCCTCCTTTGGGCATGACTTACAGCCACTGCATACAGGCGCTATGATGGGCAGTTGCCCTCCTGCAGTGTTTAATGTGAAGGTCTTATTTGGCATGGCTAGACCGGATATGCATTGTTTCAGAAACCAACCTCCATTTTATTTCTCTCATACTGCATTTCAGTATCTAATTTACCAATGCACTACACACAGGGTCAACGCGTGTTCTCTCTGCGCTCCGAGGCCAATTTGTTATGGCTCCTTTTGTGTCTGCAAGCACTCATTCTGCAAACAGTCCATTCCTGGTTCTAAACACCTCTGCCATTGGGCTCTGCTTTACCAGAACCCCCTCTGGCTAGCAGGAGGATGAAATCCAGTATGATGATCTGGTTAGAAGCCCCCACAAGTACAACTCCTAGGAACTCCTGAGCACACCTGAAGGCCATCAGAATGACTTGATGTATCAATGGCACCAAACTAATCAAGTTCGGCTGGCCAAGAAGGCAAAACCATTGTGCCTTTTTTATTACATTTTATTCTGGACAAAACCCAGAAAGCTATGCATTCATGCTAATGATCACTGTCACACACGCTCATGCTTCCATTTGCCTACATGCTGTGAGTTCATGTTGTCCACTTAGTCTCCCTGACTTTTCTCACTCGTCCCCTTTCCCGCTCTCCTTGGTCCTGTTTCCTTTTCACCCCATAGGCCAGGGTCTGACCGCCATGGTGGGCGGGGTCAACATTGTCCTCTTCATAGACATGCCTTGGTGCTTCAAGACCACTATGCTGGGGATGTGGGCAGTTTAAAACACAGCATGACATGTGGGATGTGACGAAGGCCTGCAGGTCTCCGATCACACTGCCAGGGCGACTCACTTCACTGATCCCACAAAGTTACACCGTGACATCCGCACCACAGTTCAATTAGTCAGCCATCACCCCAGCACTCTAAGGTTGTGCACATGGCAGCAGTGAGCTTTATAAATCTCCCGTCACGTATCATAACATCACATGCATTGCAAGTACATGTAGTTGTTGTAATGCGCAGCTAGACGACAGTCAAAGCTATGTGGAACATCTAAGGGTGCATTTCTGTGCAAGCCTTTGAGTGGGGTCTGCACAATGCTCCAGTTTAACTCTAATATGGCGGGGTGATAGGCTCGCATGCCTTGGACCTGTATAGCAGGCACACGTACCCCAATACTGGCACATCTGCATAGCGCACAGAATGCACCTTTGAAGGGATTTGCAGTGCACCCTGCCATCATACACCTCTTCCCTAACTGCACCGAGCACTGGCATTGTAGCACCAGGCCATAAACGTGGCCCTAGGCCCACCTGCTGAGTGTTGAATCCCAGGCCCCCATGCATCCCTAGAGCTTTCCGAATGCATCTAAACACGGCATTAAGCATCGAAAGCACTGACACGGTGAAGGACTGTCGCGATATGCAATGTGCAAACGCATAGTAGTACTGACAACACATTAACAGCAACTTTTGACATGCCACCTGTCAATGGAGTGTGAAGCACAGCCGTACCCTTTCTGGTTAGATAGCTCATGGGGTAAATGCATCGAATGCCGAGAGCAGCGCAGTCTTCGGGTTCGCGGATCTGAAGCCTGAACTGGCCCAGTTCGCTTTTCATCCTTCCAAGCTGATGAAAGGAGTGATCTTGGACGGACTAATGATAACATCTGCTATTGACCACATCAAGGTAATTCAACTTAATGTCGTGTCTCTTTATTGGTGCAAAGACATGTACACGCCTTTTCCTCGGTGTGAAATCTCGATGCAGGTGTGTCACTTTTTTTTTCTTTTAAATTGAAAACAAGGACCACGTCCCCCCTCACTTTGTTTTACACGCTCCATGTGGGGTGAATGGGACACTCCACCAAAACCCTGCGATGACACGTGCACCAATGTAACTGCATGAAGCCACCTTTTAAAAGAAGCTGCCAACCCCCAGCTGGACACACGGGCCTCGACGTGCTGTGCAGAACGAGTCTAGAGGTCTGCCTTTAACCTCCCACTCGCAGGTTCCAGTCCAATAAGGAGGTCAGTGGCATGTGGAGCTTGGTGAGTAGGATCTAGATGCCCTCTGCCCAGAAAGATGCCCCCCATCCCCTACATTCCCTTCCACCAAAGACTACAGATCGCACTTCACATTGGCTATGTGTGTGTCTGTGTGCACTGGGTGGCAGTCAGAGAAAGTGAAGAAGCATAAGCGGTGTGAGGATGGCAATAGCTTTAGAGGGGAGCTGAAGTTGGCAGGGCTGGTACTGCCAGTTTGATGCACTCGGAGAGTGCGTTTGGCTGCGTGAGGGGCTTGAGATGGGCTCAATCAGTTCGACACAATATGGAGCGCAGCTGGAATAGATGTGATGCTGCTTGGAGTTCCCCGAGACGACCACCTGATCCTCTGACTGCCGCTGCCTATGCCATGTGTGCACCTCTGGGAGAAGTCATTGTGTGAGAAATACGGGGGTGACGTTAGGGGGGGCGAGAAAGTGACCAGTTCCCCCGGAGCAGATCGCCTGGACTCCTGCGCAGGCGTGTCCGTGTACGCGTGACGTCCTAGATACACTGTGCCAGGGCGTGCACTGGCCCCAGAGACTCTACATACTAGGCCTGCGCCTGTCCAATTCAACCTTTCCCTGCTCGGGGACAGACCTTTGCCCCCAGTAATGAACCCAGATTGGGCGCTCGGATCCCGAAGGCCTCTGAAGGGACATGCGGTGCCTCCCACCTTAATCAAAACTATGCGAGGTGAGGGGGTGGAGAGGGCCGAGGGGGGGGGGGGGGTGAGCGGGCCTCAGTGCAGAACACGAAGGACTGAAATCTCTACACTGGCTCCCAGTGGCTGCGAGGATTAAGTTCAAAACCCTCTGCATTGTCCACAAGGCCTTCTGGGGCCTGGGGCCTAAATACCTTCAACTCTCTCTTCCTAAATATCTTCCTTCCCGAGCCCTTCACTCATCCGTCTCCAACTCCCTCAGGGTGAGCCGCTTCTCGAAGCAACGAGCTGGGGGTAGATCTCTCTCTGCGGCAGGGGCCTCCCTCTGGAACAGCCTTCCTGCCTTTCTGAAACTTGAGGAGAACCATCTCCGGTTCCGGAAGCACCTCAAAACCTTCCTCTTTGCTTCTGCTTTCTCTCTCCCTCTCCCCTGCTAAATTCTTCACTGAAACTGCACTGAATCTGCAACTGGGCCACTCTCACCGGCATCGGTACTGGGCCCAGCCACTCTCCACTTGCACTGCCTCCCTGGCAACCCCTGTACTGCGGGACTGTCTCTGTATCCCTACAGCCCCCCCTCCCCACACTTGTCTGCACTTAACTTGCACTTGCCACCAGCTGGCCCTATTTTATTTATTTTATTCTACTTACCTTGTACTGCACTTCCCCCCTCCCCCTCCCCTTGCACTTCACCCTTCCCCCTACCCCTGCAATTGCGCAATCTAAATGACACCTGGCCTAGTAGGATTGTTGTCTGTCTTCCCCTTGTTCCCCCCTCCCTGCCTCGTCGCGCCTTGAAACACTTGTGTATAGGCGCATTACAAATGCCATATCATATCATATTATATCACAAGTGTGTAACGTTGCAGAAGTGGCAATCTTTCTGGATACAATGCTCCCCTATAAAGAGTGAAGCTGCTCAGTGGCCGGGTGGAGCACTCGAGGTGGATGCAATTAGAAATTGCAATATTTATACATTGTGGAAGCCTTTTTAAAAAGGGCACCAATGCAGATAGCTGTACATATCTGAATATATTTTAACAAAAAAGTTAATTTACAACTTATCGGACGTTGACATAGCTTACACTATTAACTCTGCATGCTTATGTACACGTGCATTTCCCTGACGAAGGACATAAAGACTCACTCACCTCCAGGAATAACGAGGAATAAAATGGCGGCCGCAGCAGCAAAGGTGAGTAACAGCTCCATTCTTTCAGAGGTCAGGTCTGCGCTGGCAGCATCCGCAGCTCCTCAATATATATCGAAAAAAACGTGTGGCCGAGATTGCGCGAATTCTCATTATTTGAGTACTTAGTAAAGTCTTCAAGTGTCGTTTCACGTTTCCTGTCATGTGCTGTGGTTTACACCTCTGTTGCACGTGGGTTTCTACGGGTTTAACTGTGACTCATAGTCGACACAGACAGCATGGTAGTGTGCAAAGAATTACTCCTATAGTGAACCATGCGAAATGACAAGGCAACAAGAATGTTAATTTTTTTTTTTTTGTGTTTAATTGTATTAACAATTTTTACAAATTCTGTCCAGTTTTTCTTGCGTTTTTCACTGTTTCCCATTGTGGATATCGTGCAGTTTTCTGTTTGCTTGTACTACCAAGGAAATTTTCTTTTATAGATTAATTTATTCCAGCTTCAGTTTTTCCAAAAGATTCGCTGTAGCCACTGTCAAAGATGTGGAATTGCCACACATTAGCATATTCCACCAAGTTTCTTCATTTGTGGTTAGGTGCCGAGCTCTGTGTGGATTGAGATAGATGGTTTCAGGTTTTCCGTTCCTGAGCAATGAAGGAGGAGATGGCGTAGTGTTTCGGTTTCCATCTTCTTACAATAGCGACAGTTTTTGGTAGTTGACTGTTTTCTACGAAAGAGAATCTCATTGGTTTTCAATAGGTTTAACCTTGCTCTTAAAAAGGTTGTTCTCAATCGTTTATCTGGAAACTTTTTTAGATAGTTTCTGACTTCGTTGTATGGTGTGTGGAGACTGTGAGATCTTCTGCTTTGTCTAGAGCCTCAATCCAATCTTGTATTTTAAGTTTTTTCTTTATTTTTCCCGGGATCCGTTCTATGTCCCATTCTGAACATCCAATTTTGTCCGCTTGTTCCAGTAGTCTACTGTACCAGCTTGTTATCGTTGGTTTTCTTTCACTCTTCAACTCTTGATGTATGATGTCCAGGATTTTTGGTCGTGGGTTCCTTATGATTTTACCCAGGAATAATAGGCTGTTTCTCGTGACCACAGATTCCAATGATTGTAGACTCAGTTAGCGTCGAATGATTGCAATGGGAGTGGAGTTTGGAAGTCGTAGTACTCTGCGCCAAAATATACCTTCAAGTTTAGCCCACAGTGTCTTCGGCAGATGTGGCATGGCTTCGGCTCCGTAGGTCAGAGTTGGACAGACCTTTGCTCTATAAAAGTTTATGAGTGGAAGAATTGAGAATTTCCCGAATTTCCTATCCAAAGACACTGCCTGTGCTGCTAAAGTTTTTGTTTTGGAAAACAGATGTACTTGCATCGTTTTATCAATTTTACTGGACGTGAGTTTCACCCCTAGGTAAGTACATCTTTTGACTATTTCTAGTTTCTTCGAATTTGCAAACCATTGCAATCTTGTGTTCGGTCTCGTCGGTTTTTCTAAGACCAAAATTTTCGTTTTTTATGTATTAAGCTCCAGGTCATTTTTGTTCAGATAGGCTGTGAGACTGTCTATTTGTCTCTGGAGGCCAATTGCTGTTTGATCTATTAATAGAATGTCATCTGCATACAGCAATCTTGTCACTTTTGAATCGCCTATTTGCGGAGGAAATGATCGAGTGTTGTTTTCGGAATCTGCTATGTCGGCCATATAGGCCTTATACAGCGCCGGCGCCAGAGGGCAGCCTTGTTTCACACCTCTGGCTGTTTTTATGCTTTCAGACATCAAGCCTGCTTCGTTGAGCCGGATTTTGATGGACGTTTCGCTATATAAGGCTTTCACTGGATCAAGAATGGATGGTGGACATTTTTGTTTCTCCAGTTTTCTCCACAGTTTTCCCCTATTCACGCGGTCAAAAGCTTGGACCAGATCAATTGAGGCAATGAATATTGATGGTTGCCCCTCAAATACTTTTTATTTTAGGATGCTAATCAGCATAATGTTGACTGACGTTCCCAAATTCTTTTCGAACCCTGATTGGAAGGGTTCCGTTGTTTTTGCCTCTTTCTGCCATATCTGGAGTTCGTCCAACAGCAGTGATCCAAAAAGTTTGCCGAGAACATCTTATAGTGCGATCGGCCTATCATTTCTCGGGTCGTCCCTCGGGCCCTTCTTATAAATTGGGACGATGTTTGCTGTCTTCCACGTATCAGGGATGGATCTCGAAATCCTCGATCGTCTGAAGATTTCTGATATTAGTGGAGCCCAAATTTCTGCATCCTGTTTCAAGTGGGCGTTGGAGATGCCATCTGGACCTGGGGCACGGGAGTTGTTCAGATTCTTGATCTTTATCAGAATATTCTCCTCTGAGCATACTATCCATTTGGAGTGGTCTTGAGTGGTTGATGTTGTTTCCCCTGGGGTAGGATCTTTGTATAAGTCAGTGTAGTGCTCACTCCATTTTTCTTCTGGGACACTGTTTATGGTTCTTATGTCCGTGGGTGCGATTGTGTGCTTTATGATTGTCCAGAACTCTCGTGAGTTTTTTTTGCACACTGCTCTTAGCATGTTCTCTGCATCCACTTGATATAGTTTCCATCGTATCGATTGTATCCACGATTTGTACAGTCTTTTGTTTTTGGTTGCCAAATCTATATTTGTTTGTGTTGGATTTGTTCGTGCAAGCCGAGTAGCCTTTCTTAGGTTTGATTTCTTTATCCTCAGTTCTTCGTTATGAGTATGTAAATGAGTTTTGTCATAAGTTCTATTGCGTCGTGGATGTAGGTAAGGGATCAAAAGAGGACGGTAAGCCAGTTTTTCTTTCGAAGTGTTTCGGTTTTGTTGTCCGTTGTAAGCTGCCGTGATACAGACTGTGGGCCTCATTAGGACCCAGGCGGTAAGGGGTTTACGGCGGCATAAACAGCGCCGACCCTTACCGCCTGATTCTGAGGTCCCTTAGCGCCATGGAGGATTTAACACCTGCTTTTAGCAGGTGTTAAAATCCATGGCGCTAAGGGACCTTGATGTTAATTACGCCACCGTAATTTACGGTGGCGTAATTAACGCCTTCCCCACTCCCATTATGCCCTATGGGGCAAAAATGGGAATGGGGAAGGGTAAATGGGGATTGGGGACTTACCGCCCCGCCAACCTCGGAATGGGGCGGTAAGTCCGCCAACCACCATGGCGTAAACGTAGTTTACGCCATGGTGGTAAAGGTACGACCCAGGCGGTAACTTACCGCCTGGGTCGTAATGAGGCCCTATGACTTCTGTCGTAATTTTCAATCGGTTTCCTTGTTGGTTTATTTCCCAATTTTTCGGCATTATCACTGGCATCTTTTTTTTTTTTTTTGCTGGCCACTTTGCAGTTAGTAAATTGTGATCAAAGGCCATGGTCTTCACTACCTGAAAACTTTTGGTTAGGAGATATAGCTCTTTTGAGGCAAAGATGTAATCAATTGTGCTTCTTCTGCCAGCACTTTCCCATGTTGGAATTCTGGATTTGGCTGATTCGAGGGAATTTAAGTTGTACAGATCCCGGGATTCCATCAGTTTTGCCCATGCTGTACCTCTCGCTATTGATTGTGCACTACCCATGTTATGAGGAGTCGTTTCCATCTCGAGTGCAGGACAGGTGGCATTTAAGTCACCACATATCAAGATGTGATCCATGTCATAGATTTCTGTCTCGTCTGTTAGAATTTTTTCCACGTTATTTAGGAATCCCTTGGTCTTTGTTATCAGTGGATTCCAGTAGATGTTTAATAATAGGATAAGATCCTGCCTGGATTTTTTTTGCCTAGAGTCCTCTTTCTTCCATTCTAGCAATGTTGCCTGAATTGCCAGAGATGATATCAGGTTGTGGACTATACTGAGAGCTCTGCCAGTTCTTGCGGCTGTCAGCAGGCCTGAAGTAGGACGTCCTCTATCTCCTTTTTGGGCCGGTGCGAGTACTACTTCAAAGCCATCCAGGCTCGGCGGAAATAGCAACCAGGTCTCTTGCAAACTTATTAGGTCGAATAGGCCAAGATTCACCTCTCCTGGTTGCGTCAGGTGAATGTGGCCTCTTGTGTTCCAAGAGCCAAGGATGATGTTTTGCTCTGGTTCTTGGGCTGCGTGTTGCTCCTTTAACGTCTCTCCTTCTAGGTTGTCAGAGGGACAATTTGGTTGCTATTTCCTAACATATCTTGTCAACGCCGAAGGAATCCATGCCCATTTGTTAGGGTTCTTTTCTGCCTCTTTCGTCTGATTCTGCGTCGAGGTGTTTTCACGAATGGTACGTTTTTCTTTTTCTCTGGTGATCTGGGAAAGAAAAGGACCTTTAGGCTTTCTCTGAGATGTTCTTTGTGATTTCTTATTGTTGTGTGTCCTGCTGTCTTGGGAGAAGAGCTTTTCTCTGGTCTTTACTCTTTCCTTGTCACTTTTCATCTTTGAATCACTTTGATCCAATAGCTCTCGTGATTTTCGACGTTTATCTTCTTCTTTTCGGTCATCTATCTCCGATATTGAATTGAATTTCCTCTTTGTTCTAGTTAGTCTTTCAGTTACAGGTGTTATCTGTGTGGTTTTCCTTATTTCTTTTTTGTTTGTTTCATAATTATGTTTTTCTCTTTTTTTGTGTGAATCATCTCTTCTGTACCCTTTTTCCTCTGCTGTAGTTTCTCTTAAGTTATATCCTCTTTTGGCTAGGTCTCCTGCCACTGATAACAGGAGTTTTTTCACTGTTTGAGATGTAATATGCAGGAAGATACTATGCGTCCGAGCTTTGTGTGCGAACTCTACTATGTTTAAGTCCATACTTCTAATTTGGTCTTCTTTATGAACTTTTTGTAGAAGTCTCATGGTAGCTCTTCTGTTTAGTAAGATCTTTTCTCCCTTTTTGTCACTTTTTTCTAATTTCAAGGTGCGTGATGAGTTACTATTGTAAGTAAAAATTGCTGATGTCCGAGTGGGGTTTGGCTGTATGGAATAGTCTGAGTGTCTTCTGTTTGATCTAGTTCTTCTTTCTGAGTGTCTGTCACTTGGACTAGTTTTTTCTCTTCTTTGGTTATTATTTCGCTTATCTGCTTGTCTGACTTTTTTCTATATGGAGATGTTTCTGGTTTGTTTTGTCGTGCTCTTTGGTTTTGCTGATGATATTGTTTGTGACGGGTTCCACTATTCGGTGTGTTATCAAGCCTTTCGCCCTCATGTTTTTCCTTTGAACTCTGTGCGGGGCGGTCTTTGGGGCTTTCATGTTTGGTTTTATTTATCTTTATGTTAGCCAATCGAAATGACGTTTTACTTTCTGGAGTTATCCGACTTCTTCTGTAGTTTAAATCGTCTATTTTATTTTTCTCTTTTTCTGGCGCCTTTGTTTGTTTGTTAATGAAAATAGTAGGTGCATGTAAGAGTTTCTAACCGCTCTCCCGCGTGACATGTGTTCTAGTCTGCATGCCGCAGAGCTGTGCCTGCACATATCATAATTAAAATGGACAGATTTGGTTAAAGCACTTGGTATATTTCACAGAAATAGGCCCAATCGCTCTTGTAGGTGCATGCATAATTTGCATGAGAAATTAAACAATGACTTACACGACAGAGCTATGACTGTGAATCGCCACCGTCGCCCCAATGGATAAACACGTGGCAGCGATTAGTGCACCTGACATGGAATGGCTTCTTGTCACCCTCCATAAGGTATGCCAGACAACGCCTCCACGAATATTCACTGGTCTGTCCCTCAAAACGGTTCCATGTGTAAATATCCCTGCAAAAATATCAGCATACAAAAAATCGCCATAGACACCACTGCAAACCCATAATTTTTTTAATGGAGTAGGGGCCACCCACGCAACCGCCCAGTCCCAATAACCCCATAAATTATCCCCACTAATAATATCTCCTATGGCCTTTGGTGGGGATGATATTGCCTGATACCCTCAAAACTCAGGCAACCAGAGACTGGAGCTCCAGAAGGATTCATTTTTTTAAACATAAAAAGCACCCACTGTCGCCACACTTGTGTTCACGGCTGGACCCTGATGAATGCTGCTGATGACAGGACAGGGAAGTCTGGCTGGGGGAGGTCAGTATTTAACGGAATCATAGCCTGGATACCCTCCCCCGAACTTGGGAAAAGTTCAGAGCATCCGCCAAACCCTGAGTCACCCCAATTCAGCGTTCATATTAATGAATGTGCCAGTCTTGCATACCACTGGAGTATCCTGTCTGACTGGAGACAGAAACTGGACATGATAAGATGATTAAATGCCACGACAACATAAAAGAACCTTATCCTGCAAAGCGCATTGTCCACAGGGGACCATAGTAGAAATGTGACCCAGTACAGATGGACATTTTTGCACGGTTCAAAGTGACTTTGCACTGCTGAAAAGTGACTTTGCTCTGCAGACACAAACCCTGATTCATGTTACTGTGCAAAGTGTATTTTGCAGTGCAAAGTCAGTGAAAAGTCATTTTGCACTGCAAAAATGACCATACACTGACTTTGCACTGCACACACTTTCTTTAATACTTTTTAATCTCTTTTCTTGAGGCTGAAAAACAGACCTGCATGAACAACCCCCTCCGAAGCAGACTTGTATTTTAGGGCATTCATAGAACGACACTCACTCATGGTCAAACCAAGGAGTGGCCCCTCTGCGATTCAAGTTGGTGTTGATGTTGTTACGAGTGCAGAGGCTTCGTTTAATTTGAGTATTTTCAATCAAGCGATCTCTGCCCAGAGAGAATGGAATGGGGGCATATCAACTGCTTGCCCATCCCCCAAATTTGGGATTTACCATCTCCATGGCTCTTTATTGTATACACCCACCCTTTAAAATTGCGCTTGGACTATTTCAATGATGCCACCAACGTATATGCAGATAAAAATTGACTAAGAATTTGCCCAGATGTTAATTCGATTTTCCCAAACATCATTGATTGCCTTGCGGGGGAGCCACAGCAATGGGCAATTGTATCTGATTGGCTATTTCTCTTTAAATATCCTACATTCCTGGATGTCAGAAAGCCACAATTGTCGTAAACCAGGGAAGACTGAAATCCTACCCTCTGGGTTGAAGCACGCTTCAGACGTGTGTAAACCAAAATGAAAGAGGAACATTTTTACAGTAAAAAGGAGTAGTAAATACTGAATATCGAATACCCCTTCCCCCAAAATCATACATGCGTGTTTGGCGAAAGGATTAAAGATGAGATTGGGAGAGCAAGGGCGAGCATGGGAGGAACCATCACGAAGAGCAAGAGTTAAAAAGAGGCTAAAAAAAAAAAAAAACAATCAGGAAAACAAGGTTGAGAAAAAAAGAATGTTATTGTTCCTAATGGAAGGTTTACCTAGCCATACCTAGCTTTTGGCCCCAGAATATGGGCACCACCCCTTTCCTAACCATCAAAGCCCAGAATCTCGGCTTAATCTTCAATCAGGACCTTTCCTTCTCCCAGAAAACCTCTTCCACAGTCAGCAAAGGTCACTTCCTCCTAAACCTTCAGGAAAGGGTTCTGCCAAGTGGGAAAATTACATTTAAAATACAAATCATGCACACTCTGGCGACCTCGAGCTCAGATGGTTGCAATAGCGTTCTCATGACATCCTGAAAACAAAAGTTGTCAAGTTTCAAGCGTACCAAACAGGGCCGCACAACTGATTTTGGGACTGTAAAACAAAACTGTATCACTACAGCTTTTCCAGTACTACACTTTACACAACTACGACACCCTGCTGCTAAAAGAATGCGCATTAACATACTGTGCATCCGAAGGAAAGTAATGTGGAATCAGGCCCTAAATCTTATTGTGTATTATGTTATGTTGATTTATACCACACACTGGTACCACATGAGGGAAGTTTCCAGGTGCTCACTTGATTAGTGAGGGAAGAATGATAGGATAGGTGCAGAACCAGGAGAAACTAGCGTCTGTGTGTGTTGGCTTGCAGATGTTAGGTTGCATGCACTGGCTTGTTGTATCTGTATGGGTATGGTCATATGTCTTGGAGGTTTTCTGTGTGGCTGTTTGTTGTGTTGGGGTGTGTCTGTGTGTTTTATGTGTAGATTGCTGGTATTAAGGGTTGTGCACACTGGCTTGTTGTATCTATGTAACTGTTTGTTATGTTGGGATGTGTATGTGTGTTTTATGTGTAGATTGCCAGCATTTAGTGTTGTGCGCACTGACTTGTATCCTGAACAGTTTATTGAGAAGCCACCCTGAACACGGGGGATCCCTTCCCTCCCCACTCAAGTGGTTATTCAACAAACTGTTTAACAGATTCTTTTTTTAGCAATATCTCAGACACATATCATGCCCCTTCAATCCCTCGCCCCTGAGCTAACAATGAGGCAAGAACCAGGCCGATGTACAGGAAATATATTGGTATTTATTTAAATTAAAAGTAATCAAAATTAGCAAGAACATTTCACAACCCACTTTATCCATGGCACACATCAATCAATTTCTCTCATCATAAATTAATCACAAAAGTGAGTTAAAAAAACGCAATCACAATAATCACTTTGTTTTTCAGACCCCCCCTTGTTGGGATGTCTCTGTTGGGAAGTCAGACCGAAAAATTTGAATGCTTTGGGGAATTTGGGATTTCAGACCCCCCTTACTGAAAGACCGGTGTTGGGTAAACTGAATCAAAAGGTTGGACTGACTTAAAGACAAAGACACCCCTCTTCCTTAAGAAGTCAGGGTCAGCTAGACAACAAGGATTACCCAATTAATGTATAGGCTATAGTTTTCAGCACACACTGGGAATTGAGCTATGTTAACATGGACGTAATTTTAGGGGACATGGGTGTTTGTCCCCCCCCAACTTTCATGGCACACCATTTGTCCCCATTCATTTGACTGGGGCACCTTTTCTTCAGATGCCATGTCCCCACCAACATTTTCAGCAAAGTTACTCCACTGTTTGTTAATTCTGAATTTTAACAAAATTCACCCATAGTGTTCTGCCAAATGGGGGATTAATTAAATTAATATGTTTGGCTACATAGCCTAAGGAGCGACACAGTTTTGCCGCCCCCAATATCAAGAGAAGGGATTCAAGGTAAGCAGAACCCCCCACCGTTTGGTTTCCCTGGGCTCAGTTCTACTTACATAGCAAGCTTCTGTTTAAGGTTCAGGAAAGCCAGCTGCATCTCATGACACTCTGGAAAGATAGGGCAGGGGTCTGGTTACTCCACTCTCAAAGATGGCCTCCCGCTCTCCACATAGGACCCAGTCAGATTTGAGGCCTTCCTAGTAATAGCTTCAACCCAGATGCACTCTCAGCAATCTCCTCTGGTATCTCCTTACAGCTGTCAGCAGTACGTTTCAGCACCCCTCTCTGTCTTCTGTCTGTCTCCTTTTTCTGTGTCTTCTGTCCTAGTGCCGTCCCCCTTATATAGCAGTGATGGCACCATCAATTTTACAATCTTGGGGAGGTACCCTGCAATAATTCCTGTCTTTAGGATTGGACAGTTACCCTTCTCTCTCCTGCCAAACCCAGCCTTTAACTCAGGATTGGTTTAGGGGTCTGGAGCAACATATGGCATTTCTCATTTGTCACCATCCTTTGTTCTCCTTTCAACTTTTTGGCAAAAACTAGTTATGTATCACAACTTCATAATTTTACTAGCAACTGCCATACTAAACATATTTTCTGCTTTAGCTAATCACGGATAATTAGATAAGCCAACTACCAAATCCGTATGATGTAGCACAGCCATGTGGCACATTTCTGCCGTTTCCATAAAAAGCACAACAGTTATGAATATGTAAATTATTAAGAATATCCCTAATTTCATTTTCCACCTGCTCACCAACTCTCACATTTGGAACATGTTGAGATCAGCCAGAAACCTAGTCTAGCTGACCATTACAGTTCCCAGAATCACAGGTAGATACATTTTATATCATCCAAATCGCCTAGAAATTACATAAAAAATGGTACAAAAATGAAATCAATCCACATTATAGTTGCTGAGAAAAAGGCCTAAATGATAATAGTCCATTTAACTTAATTGTGAATCTTCCTGTGGAACAAATGACAATTTCTGTTTCCGGCAAGTTGTTTTCACTCGGTCAGCCAGTACCTTCATCAGTTTCCTTTGTGTTGGAAGCTTGCTCTTTGAAGTGGGTGCCCGCATTTTCACACATATTAGTTATGCTCCAGCCAACAGTGACTTTCCTTGAAGTCCCTGCTTTCAGAGCCAGTAGGTCTGGAGATCACTGAATTTTGATGCCTTTAGCAGGACATTTTTATTGCAGGTGTTTTTTTACATTTGATAATGACAGGTAGGCCCCTTTCCACATGCCTCTTTAACTTTACTTGAAAAACAATAACAAATGCCAGATGCCAGGCCGTTTTTGTTTCAGTGTTTAAAATCTCGCTATTCATGTGACAGGGACTTCTGTTTGTGGCCTTTAAATGCACCCCACAATTTGTACGGTTAGAGTCCAATGCCAGGGATGTTTCTATGTGACTGTTATGTTGTTATGTGTATGTGTGGTTTATGTGTATATTGCTGGTTTCTTTTTTGTGTCTGTTGCTTGTGTTGGGTGTGTGTTCTAGTATAGGTTGTCTAGCCCAGTGGGCGTGTGTAGCGTTTGTGTGGTGTGTTTGAGGAAGTAGAAGCGGACTGGTTAGTGCTTTAGCTACTCGCTAAATTCTTCTATGTGGCTAATCTACACTGTCCTATCTGTTGTGACAAATAACTAATCTCCATAATTCTATCTATATGTGACACACGATTAATCTTCTCAATTCTATCTAAGTGTGACGCGTTGTTAATCTTCCGAATTCTGTCTAAGTGGAATGCCGGTGAAACCTTTTTAACAAGAATACGCCCCAGAGAGACTCCTACACTCTTCGATGGCCAACACCTTCATGCCCTAAACCTTCATACGGAAAAAAAAACGGAAAGAAAAACCATGCAATCGGCGGGTGAGAGCTCTGCAACTCCCTCCCATTGGAACCAGAATTGGAAACCAGCCTCCTTGAGTTCTGAACACATCTCAAATCTCTACTGTCCAGGCGGTGGAGACACAAGAGTGGTCCAACCCCACCTAAGGTCGGACACCAACTATTAACAGCCGATTCATGGAATTAATGTGTGCCGAAAATTCCGGCGCAGAGGTGCCAAAACGTGCGAATCGCAGTGCAAGTGCGAAAATCGCAGGGAAACCAGCGCACATCGATTCATGGAAGTCCGTGCGCGAGAAAAATATTGGATGTGCGCTGAAAAAGTGTGCGGCGCACGCCGGCGCACAGGTCATCCAACGGCGTGCACCACGGCCACAGCGAAATCGCACATAGCGTGGCGCACATAACAAAAGTAGGCATAACACAGGGCGTAACAATCGGAATGGGGAACAACGCGTGAAAATATGGGCGTCACGTGGGAAGTACAGGAGGCAAGTGCGCAGAACGCCCACACGCTCGCCTACAACTCGTAGTCATGGAATCGAATGGGGCAAACCAGCGCATGAAAAAAGACGCGCACAAGGCCAAACAAGTCCGCCACAAGAAAGCAGGCGGGAGCGTCCCTGCACCTGAAATAAATGTGCGCTTAGAAAAAGCACCTATATACAGCTATGATGAATGATCCATACTGTGGCCCTCTAGGGCAAATGAGGTGTGAATGGGTACCGACAAACACGGACACCCGCTGTGTGAAAAATAGCATGTGCGTGTATTTCGGGGTGCGCGGGAAGTTCCACACGCGATTGGCCTGGGTACGTGTATTTCGGGGTGCGCGGGAAGTTCCACACGTGATTGTCCGTGGTACGTGTATTTCGGGGTGCGCGTGAAGTTTCACACGCAATTTCAGCAGGGTACGTGTATTCCAAGGTGCGCGGGAAGTTTCACACGCGAATTTGCAGGGTACGTGTATTTCGGTGTGCGCGTGAAGTTCCACACGCGATTTCAGCAGGGTACGTGTACTCAGGGTGCACGGGAAATTCCACACGCAAATCCAGAAGCCTACGTGTATTTCGGGGGTGCCGGGGAGTCCTACACGTGAATTGGCCGTGTGGGTCCTCCCAGCTGTTCCCTCTACACCCTCCACGGCCCCTGCAGGCGGCCCACACCACAGGGGACTACCCTGCACCCCTGCACATGTCCCACAGGCAGCCCATCCACCATGGCCATGCCCCCCAGCCAACCCACATGTCACCTTGCACTACTGCCCACCAACACATGTCTCCCAGCTCCCCCACCCCCCACCAGTCAGGGGCCCCCTCCACCAGGCCCCCACTCATGTCTCCCTGCATCCCCACCACCCAGCACTGTGAGGCACCCTCCACCAGGCCCCACTCATGTCCTCCTGCACCACCACCCCCCAGCAGTCAGGGGCACCCTCCACCAGGCCCCCACTCATGTCTATCACCCCTCCACCCCCCAGCAGTCAGGAGCACCCTCCACCAGGCCCCCACTCATGTCTCCCACCCAGGCACCCTCCACCAGGCCCCCACTTCATGTCCCCCTGCACCACCACCCCCCAGCACTGTGGGGCACCCTCCACCAGGCCCCCACTCATGTCTCCCAGCACCCCCAGCACTGTTGGACACCTGCCAGCAGGCCCCCACTCATGTCCCCCTGCACCCCCACCCCCCAGCATCCAGGGGCACCGTCCACCAGGCCCCCACTCATGTCTCCCAGCACCAGGGGCACCCTCCACCAGGCCCCCACTCATGTCTCCCTGCACCCCCACCCCCCAGCATCCAGGGGCACCCTCCACCAGGCCCCCACTCATGTCCCCCTGCACCACCACCCCTCAGCAGTCAGGGGCACCCTCCACCAGGCCCCCACTCATGTCTATCACCCCGCACCCCCCAGCAGTCAGGAGCAACCTCCACCAGGCTCCCACTCATGTCTCCCACCCCCCCACCCCCCAGCAGTCAGGGGCCCCCTCCACCAGGCCCCAACTTCATGTCCCCCTGCACCACCACCCCCCAGCACTGTGGGGCACCCTCCACCAGGCCCCCACTCATGTCTCCCAGCACCCCCACCCCCCAGCACTGTTGGACACCTGCCAGCAGGCCCCCACTCATGTCCCCCTGCACCCCCACCCCCCAGCATCCAGGGGCACCCTCCACCAGGCCCCCACTCATGTCTCCCAGCACCCCCACCCCCCAGCATCCAGGGGCACCCTCCACCAGGCCCCCACTCATTTCCCCCTGCACCCCCATCCCCCAGCACTGTGGGGCACCCTCCACCAGGCCCCCACTCATGTCTCTCAGGGGTGCGCGGATAGTCTTACACGCAATTTCATCAGGGTACGTGTATTATGGGTCCGCGTGAACTTCCACATGTGATATCAGCAGGGTACGTGTATTACAGGGTTCGCGTGAACTTCCACACGCAATATCAGCAGGGTACGTGTATTACGGGGTTCGCGTGAACTTCCACACGCGATATCAGCAGGGTACGTGTATTACGGGTTCGTGTGAACTTCCACATGCGACTGGGCGGGAATATTCACTCATGACTGGGCCTGCGAGAGCGTGTTACGTGTATTCCTGGGGTGGGCGGGAAGATTTAGACAGTCGCCTACAACACGCCAAAAAAAAAGTTCCAATCCGGAAACACGAACGCCAGCATGAAGCAGGCGCACGTCCGTGCAGCATAAAAGTGTGCGCAAACAACAAACAAGCTCAGACGCCAGGATGAATATACCGTTCCTAGCAGCAGTGGTCGTGGGATACCACAGGAGAAGGAGGAGGATAGTCAGGGCCAGAATCTTCACACCCGGAACCAGCCTTTTTGGTATGCCTGATGACCAGGTGTATGGGAGGTACAGGTTTCCACCTCACATAATACTCGACCTGGTCAGTGAGTGGGAGGATGACCTCACATCACCCACCCTGTGCTCCCAAGCACTGAGCCCCCTGGAGAAGGTCCTCAATGTACTGCACTTCTTGGCTACCGGATCATTTCAGCGGACAAGTGCCATATGTTAGGGAGAATTCTCTGTTTAGGCTGAATGTCCTAACCTAGTGAGTCCCCCAGCAGCTTTGCTGGATTTCTGGAGTTTGTTTTTGTCCATCCTGCCAAGAGTGAGACTCTTTTCTCCCCCTCTTGGACATGTATGTGGTTGATTCCTGAGAATGTCAATGTGTTCTATGGGATATTGGGTCTTTTACTCCATAGGGTATCATGTGTTTTACTATGAGTGTTACACCGCACCCTCCGTGCCGTAACACTGGGGCGTCCTAGAGGATACCCACCATAGACTCCATACCCTGGGACTGACTACTCTCTCCCAGGGCATGTAAAGTCACCATTGGCTTTACTAGCCCTAAATTTACTAACAGAACTAGTACAAACCATCCTATTGTGGACGTACTAGTAGGGGTAATTCAATTACCCCTGGGTCTGTTAATGGAGGGGGCACTGTCCCGTCCCCCCTCGTCGAGTTTTGGCTGGTGGCAGTGGAAACTACTTGTTATGTTCAACCCCGAATATAACTCTATGGGATTCTTCCCATTGTTGGAGGCTAATACTTTTTCCCGTTAGTCTCTAACATACCGCCGGTTTATTTGTCTTAAATAAATCTACCGGTCAGTATTTTCTGCCAGAACTCGGTTTTTAAAATGGCGTCTGTGTTCACCTCTGTAACTCCGAACCAAAGGTTGAGCCCTTTGTTCCACTTTTGGCGGGCTTCTACACAGAAGCCCTCCAGAGTGGTGCCATTCTGTCTGGGTACCACAGGGGGTGTGGGAGGGGGTTTAGGCACCCTGGACTGAGTTGCCTTGCCAACTCAAGTCGCACTCTGGTGTGATTGGCCCAAGTGGTGAGCCACCCCGCTCACCACTTAGCCTGGGAAATACAGGTTGCACTGGGAAGATGGCCTCTTCTACAGTGAACCGACCGAGTCTGCACCTGGAGACTACAAACGACTTGTAGTACCCCAAGAGAACAGACAACAGTTCTTGCAGTTAGCCCACGAGATTCCCTTGGCTGGTCACTTGAGTTTCAAGAAGACTAAGGAAAGGCTCTCTCTCTACTTTTATTGGCCGAAGATGGGGGCCGAAGTAGAAAAACGCTGCAGGAGCTGCCACACCTGCCAGACCTCTGGTAAGGTTGGCTCCAAGAATGTGGCACCTTTAGTGCCTCTCCCAGTTGTGGGAGTCCCATTTGAGTGAGTAGAGATTGACATTGTTGGTCCCCTTGATCCTCCAACCTCCTCAGGCAACAGGTTTATACTTGTTGTAGTAGACCATGCTACTAGGTATCCTGAGGCAATTCCTATGAGGACTGTTACAGCTCCGGCTGTGGCTAAGGCCCTCCTTGGTATTTTTACCAGGGTCGGGTTTCCTAAGGAAGTAATCTCTGATAGGGGGTCAAACTTTATGTCCCACTACATGAAAGCCATGTGGAAAAACTGTGGAGTTACTTACAAGTTCTCGACAGCTTATCACCCACAAACCAATGGGTTGGTAGAAAGGTTCAACCGAACCATGAAGAGCATGATAGGTGCTTTAGAAGAACCCCTTAAACGAAAGTGGGACCTTCTACTGCCATGCCTTCTCTTTGCTTATAGTGAAGTCCCTCAGGAGGGAGTAGGTTATTCTCCCTTTGAGCTTCTCTATGGTCAACCCGTCAGAGGTCCATTGGCCCTGATTAAGGAGGGGTTGGAGATTGCTCCTTCCCCCAAGCCAGTCAGAGTGACTGACTACGTGATAGGTCTCCGAAGGAGAATGTCGCACATGATGACGGAAGCAAGTAATAACTTGAAAGCTGGACAAGCATTGGTCAAGCACTGGCATGATCAAAAGGCTAACATGGTTGAGTTCACTCAAGACCAGCTAGTTCTCGTTATGATCCCAACAAGGCAGAGGGCCTTGCAAGACAAATGGATGGGACCCTTCAGAGTTATGGGTAAACTCGGAGAGGTCAACTATCTGGTGGACTTGGGCAATCCCAAGGAGGCTCCGACAGTCTTCCACACCAACCGACTCAAAGCGCATGTCTCGAGACCTGATGTAGGAGCGTTGCTTCTAGCATCATCAGAGGAAGAAGAAGAGAGTGAAGCTCTTCCTGATCTCCTCAGAGGCTTACCTTTAGACGAAATAATTGAAGGAGTGAATCTCTCTTCAAATCTGACACCTGAGCAACAAGAAGAGTGCAAATCTATGTTGAATCAGTTTACCTCCCTGTTCTCACTTTCACCAGGCTTGACCCCTTGGGGCCAGCATGACATACTCACTGGTGACTGTCTGCCAGTCAAAAGCAGAGGATACAGAATGTCAGAAAATGTACGAACCCACATCAAAGGTGAGGTCAGCAAGATGCTTGATCTCGGGATAATAGAGCCCTCTACTAGTCCATGGTCTAGCCCAGTTGTGTTAGTACCAAAGGCAGGATCTAAAGAGCTTAGATTCTGCGTGGATTATAGAGCTCTTAATGCAGTCACCAAGACTGATGCCCACCCTTTGCCAAGAACAGATGAGTTGGTGGATAAACTTGGTTCAGCCAAGTTCCTCAGCACATTTGACTTGACGTCAGGCTATTGGCAAATTGCCCTGACAGACCATGCCAAGGAGAAAACTGCATTTTCTACCCCCGTTGGCTTATACCAGTTTAAGGTGATGCCTTTCGGATTGAAAAATGCACCTGCTACATTTCAACGGATGGTAAACTAGGTTCTGAATGGGATGGAGGACTTCTGCATGGCATACTTGGATGACATAGCAGTGTTCAGCAATTCCTGGGAAGAACATGTAACCCACCTAAGAGATGTTTTGCAGGCTCTTGGACGAGCCAATCTGACCATAAAGTCGAGTAAATGCCAAATTGGACAGAGTAAGGTAGTCTATCTTGGACATGGGGTAGGAGGTGGAGAAATAAGGCCTTTGCTCAGTAAGATTGAAGCTGTGCAAAATTGGACGACACCTACTACTCAGACCCAGGTGAGAGCCTTCTTAGGTCTCATTGGGTATTACAGGAATTTCATTGAGAACTATGGGACCATAGCTTCTCCTCTGAATGTCATCTCCTCTCCAAAATTTCCTAAAAAGGTTAGATAGAACGAGGAGTGCAATCAGGCTTTTGAAAACCTGAAAAAGGCTCTTTGCCAAGCCCCAGTACTCAGAGCTCCTGATTACCACCAAACTTTCATTGTGCAGACAGATGCTTCTAATGTAGGGATAGGTGCCGTACTCAGTCAACTGGATGGGAAAGGTAGGGAGAACCCCATTTGCTTCATCAGCCGCAAGCTGAAGGATCCTGAAACAAGGCGGGCAACAATCGAAAGAGAATGCTTTGCTATCATGTGGGCTCTGAAGAAGTTTAGGCCATACTTGTATGGTTCTACTTTTATCATTCAGACTGACCACCAATCCTTGAGATGGTTAATGCAAATGAAAGGGGAAAACCCAAAACTACTGAGATGGTCAATATGCCTGCAAGGGTTTGATTTCACCATTGAGCACAGGTCAGGGTGTCACCACCAAAATGCTGATGGTCTCTCTAGGATGTATGCTATCGACTAGAGGTATGAGATTCATCCAGGAGTGGATTGAATCCTCCTGACCCTTAGTCTGGGGGGGGGGCGAGTGTTAGGAAGAATTCTCTGTTTAGGCTGAATTTCCTAACCTAGTGAGTCCCCCAGCAGCTTTGCTGGATTTCTGGAGTTTGTTTTTGTCCATCCTGCCAAGAGTGAGACTCTTTTCTCCCCCTCTTGGACATGTATGTGGTTGATTCCTGTGAATGTCAATGTGTTCTATGGGCTATGGGGTCTTTTACTCCATAGGGTCTCGTGTTTTACTATGAGTGTTACACCGCACCCTCCGTGCCGTAACACTGGGGCGTCCTAGAGGATCCCCACCATAGACTCCATACCCTGGGACTGACTACTTTCTCCCAGGGCATGTAAAGTCACCATTGGCTTTACTAGACCTAAATTTACTAACAGAACTAGTACAAACCATCCTATTGTGGACGTACTATTAGGGGTAATTCGATTACCCCAGGGTCTGTTATTCGAGGGGGCACTGTCCCGTCCCCCCTCGTCGAGTTTTGGCTGGTGGCAGTGGAAACTACTTGTTATATTCAACCCCGAATATTACTCTATGGGATTCTTCCCATTGTTGGAGGCTAATTCTTTTTCCTGTTAGTCTTTAACATACCGCCGGTTTATTTGTCTTAAATATGTCTACCGGTCGGTATTTTCTGCCAGAACTCTACACAGCGCAAAGTGAAGAAGAGGGTGGAGACGGCGCTGTGGAGCAAAGCGGCGGGGATGCCCCCATGGCTGCAGTGGAAGGGGTGGGTGAGCCCCCACAGGGGCTTGCAAAGGTGGAAGATGGGGTGGAGCCATCCAGGTTGGTGGTTTCCACACAGGAGGAGGAGGCCGCTACTGAGCCGCACATGGGGCCTGGTGGGGGAATCCCTGCTGGTGCAAGTGGTGCAGTCCAGGGGCAGGGGCAGGAGGTAGCACAGGTCGCCGTGGAGGTGCCTGTGCATGTCACTGTCCCTGACACTGTGACTGCACCACCATGCACCAGCAGGGATGCCCCATCCCAGGCCCATCCGCAGGTAGGGGGGATGTCTATGTCATCTGACTCCCCTCCACCTGCGGACGAGGGGACCCCTGGCCGTATGGAGAAGGTCATGATTGGTGTTGCGTTGCGCACGGGTGTCATTCGTGATGAGGTGCGTGCTTCCCGGGGGGAGCACGCACGTCATCACGAAGAGCACCGTGCCAACGTGGCCCAGTTGGGAGCGGCCATGGTCGGAGGTTTCGTACATGTGTCGGGCACTCTGGCGACCCTCTCCTCCTCTGTGGAGGCTATGCGCCAGTCGTTCTCCATGCCGTCTACTGGCCCAGATGCCACCAGGACCCCCTCTGGACCTGCCCCGACCAACACAGCCAACTCGGTGGGGATCCCATCCCTGCCACAGTCGGGAGTCGGAGGTCCAGCAGGGGTGGACACACCAGCAACTGGACCCCAGCAGATGGAGGATGTGACGGCATCATCGGGCAGGGCACGTGCACAACGGCATCGGTGGATTCCATCAGCCTGGATGCCGTCGTGCTGGCACAGGCAGTTGCGTCGGAGGCAGCGGCAGGCTTGACGTGGGAGGCATCATGGCTCGGGGCCATCAACATCAGGGGTGCAGGCATCGGCCGGAGGGCAGGAGAACCCTGGAATGGGAGTGTCTTCCATGTGGGAGCGGTTGGGCCAGCAGATAGATGCGGAGCGGCAGCGGGCAGAGGAGAAACGGCTCACAATGGTCAGGGCGGAGAACTCCATGCGGAGGGCGCTGAGGCGGGCTGAGTGCCTCGAGGGTATTCGCAGGGAGTTGGAGCTGGACACTGCATTATAACTGCTAGACCTCGGGGCCAGGGAACATGCCCGCCTCCAAGCCATTGAACAGGAGTTCGATGATGCCCTGGCCCATGACAACAACCAGTGAGCCGTCGGACTAGCCCACTGCCCTTGTAAATAGTTATGTAGTTAGTGTTAGGTTTCCTTTGCTTTTTTATTTTTTTTGGACCTTTTGGACAATGGACCACATTTTTGTATATAGTTTTTTTATTAGGTAGTATTATTAGATAGGTTTCATTTCTTCTGTTGGGATCATGGACACTGGATTGTTTATCTGTATATAGTTGAGTGTTGGATTTAATTTTTTTATTTGGAATTTACCCATGGAGCAATGGTTTTCGGTTTGGATTTTCCATTGGATTTACTTTTTTGAACTGTGACTTTGGACACCTTTCCTTTGGATTATGATTTGTGGTTTTACATTATTTTACGGGCATGCTGCTTTTGGTTTTTAATTCCCATTGTCGTTTGTTTATTTTTGATTCTATTTATGTTGCTTTTAATACATTTTCTTCATCAAACTTCAATGTGTAGTATCATCTCATTGGTGGCATGCATATCATGATATGGGTTTTGACATTCACTGACACCCATTGTGTGTATGTGAGGGACATGTGTTCATTTACATACTTGCCATTGGGGTTGTATCATGTATTTGCCATTTCTAAGTGGGTGGATTCAATACTTGGGTGGGTGTTTGGCATGTGGAGGCAGCCCATAAGGGCCAGGGATCTAGATTTTGATGACGTGTTGGCTGGGGGACATGAGTCGGGGCCTGTGGAGGGTGCCCTGCACTGCTGGGCGGTGGGGGTGCTGGGAGACATGTGTGGGGGGCTGGTGGAGTGTGTCCCTGGATGCTGGGTGGGGGGGTGCTGGCAGACATGTGTGGGGGCATGGGGGAGGGTGCCCTGACTGCTGGGGTGTGGGGGTGCTGGGAGACATGAGTTGGACATGAGTGGGAGCCTGGTGGAGGGTGCCCCTGGATGCTGGGGGGTGGGGGTGCAGGGGGACATGAGTTGGACATGAGTGGGGGCCTGGTGGAGGGTGCCCCTGGATGCTGGGGGATGGGGGTGCTGGGAGACATGTGTGGGGGCATGGTGGAGGGTGCCCTGCACTGCTGGGGGGTGGGGGTGCTGGGAGACATGAGTGGGGGCCTGGTGGACGGTGCCCCTGACTGCTGGGCTGTGGGGGTGCAGGGGGACATGAGTTCGACATGAGTGGGGGCCTGGTGGAGGGTTCCCCTGGATGCTGGGGGTGGGGGTGCAGGGGGACATGATTTGGACATGAGTGGGGGCCTGGTGGAGGGTGCTCCTGGATGCTGGGGGGTGGGGGTGCTGGGAGACATTTATGGGGGCATGGTGGAGGGTGCCCTGCACTGCTGGGGGTGGGGGTGCTGGGAGACATGAGTGGGGGCCTGTGGAGGGTGCCCCTGACTGCTGGGGGGTGGGGGCGCAGGGGGACATGAGTTGGACATGAGTGGGGGCCTGGTGGAGGGTGCCCCTGGATGCTGGGGGGTGGGGGTGCTGGGAGACATGTGTGGGGGCATGATGGAGGGTGCCCTGCACTGCTGGGGGGTGGGGGTGCTAGGAGACATGAGTGGGGGCCTGGTGGAGGGTGCCCCTGACTGCTGGGGTGTGGGGGTGCAGGGGGACATGAGTGGGGGCCTGGTGGAGGGTGCCCCTGGATGCTGGGGGGTGGGGGTGCTGGGAGACATGTGTGGGGGCCTGGAGGAGGGTGCCCTGCACTGCTGGGGGGTGGGGGTGCTAGGAGATATGTGATGTGTGGGGGCATGGTGGAGGGTGCCCTGCACTGCTGGGGGGTGGGGGTGCTGGGAGACATGAGTGGGGGCCTGGTGGAGGGTGCCCCTGACTTCTGGGGTGTGGGGGTGCAGGGGGACATGGGTGGGGGCCTGGTGGAGGGTGCCCTGGATGCTGGGGGGTGGGGTGCTGGGAGACATGTGTGGGGGCATGGTGGAGGGTGCCCTGCACTGCTGGGGGTGGGGGTGCTGGGAGACATGTGTGGGGGCCTGGTGGAGTGTGCCCCTGGATGCTGGGGGGTGGGGGTGCTGGGAGATATGTGTGGGGGCATGGTGGAGGGTGCCCTGCACTGCTGGGGGTTGGGGGTGCTGGGAGACATGAGTGGAGGCCTGGTGGAGGGTGCCCCACAGTGCTGGGGGGTGGGGGTGCAGGGGGACATGAGTTGGACATGAGTGGGGGCCTGGTGGAGGGTGTCCCTGGATGCTGGGGGTGGGGGTGCAGGGAGACATGTGTGGGGGCCTGGTTGAGGGTGCCCCTGAATGCTGGGGGGTGGGGGTGCAGGGGGACATGAGTTGGACATGAGTGGGGGCCTGGTGGAGGGTGCCCCACAGTGCTGGGGGGTGGGGGTGCAGGGGGACATGAGTTGGACATGAGTGGGGGCCTGGTGGAGGGTGCCCCTGGATGCTGGGGGCTGGGGGTGCAGGGAGACATGTGTGGGGGCCTGGTTGAGGGTGCCCCTGAATGCTGGGGGGGTGGGGGTTCAGGGGGACATGAGTTGGACATGAGTGGGGGCCTGCTGGCAGGTGCCCCACAGTGCTGGGGGGTGGGTGTGCTGGGAGAAATGCGTTGTTGATCAGTAGTGCAAGGTGACATGTGGCTTGGCTGGGGGGCATGCCCATGGTGGATGGGCTGCCTGCGGGACATGAGCAGGGGTGCAGGGTAGTCCCCTGTGGTGTGGGCTGCCTGCAGGGGCCGTGGAGGGTGTAGAGGGAACACCTGGGAGGACCCACACGGCCAAATCACGTGTAGTACTCCCCGTGCACCCCTGAAATACACGTACCCTGCTGAATTTGCGTGTGAGACTTCCTGCGCACCCCTGGAACACACGTACCCAGGACAATCGCGTGTGGAACTTCCCGCGCACCCCTGAAAGACACGTACCCTGCTGAATTCGCGTGTAAAACTTCACGCTCACCCCTGAAATACACGTGCCCTGATGGAATCGCGTGTGAAACTTCCTGCGCACCCCTGAAATACACGTACCCTGCTGAATTTGCGTGTGATACTTCCCGCGCACCCCTGGAATACACGTACCCAGGACAATCGCGTGTGGAACTTCCCACGCACCCCTGAAATACACGCACCCTGCTGAATTTGTATGTGAAACTTCCAGAGCACCCCTGAAATACACGTGCCCTGATGGAATCGCGTGTGAAACTTCACGTGCACCCCTGAAAGACACGTACCCTGCTGAATTTGCGTGTGAAACTTCACGCGCACCCCTGAAATACACGTGCCCTGATGGAATCGCATGTGAAACTTCCCGCGCACCCCTGAAATACACGTACCCTGCTGAATTTGCGTGTGATACTTCCCGCGCACCCATGGAATACACTACCCAGGACAATCGCGTGTGGAACTTCCCGCGCACCCCTGAAATCCACGTACCCTGCTGAATTTGCGTGTGAAACTTCCCGCGCACCCCTGAAATACACGTGCCCTGATGGAATCGCGTGTGAAACTTCACGCGCACCCCTGAAATACACGTACCCAGGACAATCGCGTGTGAAACTTCCCGCAAACCCCTGAAATACACGTTCCCCGCTTGGCGTTTGCTATTTGGCAGCCCTGTGAACTGGTCCAGGGTTAGCGCAGACATTTGCGATGAATTGGGGATTTTGATGGCTTTTCCTTGCGCGAGGGCGTTCTTGGGGGCGTAACTGGCGCTGCTGCAAGGTAGCTGCGCCACTCTGCGCCACGGCTGGTTTTGGAGGCTCAAATCCATGAATACGCTGTGCGATGAAATGGATTTTATCGCACGCGGCTGGCGCAGTGTATCGCACAGGGACAATGTGCGCCACCCGGTGCGCCACTTTTGTGCGAAATTCTATGAATTACCCTGTAAATCTGCTGAGTACTGGTCTTGCACTTATAAATGTTGCTATCAAGACTGGAATGGACTGTATTCTGACTACCTTAATGCCAGAATCAACTTTAATGTCTGACTGTAAACAAGACATGCCCCCCTTTTGCATGTGGATGACCTTATTCTCACTTGAATATTACGTGCCCTGACTTTTTAGATATTAAATATATTCCTTGATCTGTATTCGTGCGCGCAGAGTCTGTCTTGTTATCTAGCAAACGGCGGTCACTATTTCTGCTTTGCGGATAGGAGTTGAGGTTGCACCTCGTGCTGTGAGCAACAGAGAACATGTATTTGCTGTGACACAGGAAGCTCTGACTGTTTCATGTTCTCTTGAAGTTCACTGCGGTGTAAACCGATAACTAGCATTATTTTTAAAAGGTGTCAAGTCCGCCACTCTATGCAGAAACACAGTTTCCTGTTTTGTTGATGTTACGTGGAGGATGCAATAATTTATCGTTTGTCTTACAACACTGTGCAACTTCAAAAGTGCATGATAAGCAGGGGAGTTGCTAGGTCTGGAAAAGACCCGGGGCTAAGCTGATGTCGGAGCTGTTGGGACTGGGGGCTAGCTAGCCTTTTGGCTGTAGCTCCTGAGATTCTATCCGGGGATACAACCAAAAGATCAGGGGCTATAGCCCCCTTAGCCCCCCCCCTAGCAACGCCTCTGATGATAAGTATGTTCAAACTAGTACAAAACATGACTATCTGCTGAACGATACGCAAGTGGAGGGGCACGGCAGTCGATCTTCATTGGAAACGCTGTGGGAGTAAGCCCTGGCTTCCCGGCTCTCCCATCCCATCAAATCACTATTGGATGTTGCAGTTTTAACACGGAAAGCAAAATGGTCCTGTGGTGCCCATTACAATTGTAACCCCTTCTTACATAGGCAGGGGCGTTGCTGGGGGTGGGGGGGAGCTAAGGGGGCTATAGCCCCTGATCTTTTGGTTGTAGCCCCGGATAGAATCTCATGAGCTACAGCCAAAAGACTAGCTATCCCCCAGTCCCAACAGTTCCGACATCACCCTAGCCCCGGGTCTTTTCCAGACCTAGCAACTCCCCTGTACATAGGTACAATATTAGCACTCATTGAAAGGTAAACTGTACAGTTATATGCAGGAATCCATACATGTGGACCTCCTATTAATGGGACGCGCCTTTCTTAATGCAACCCCTCGGCATTCCGTTTGCTCCTGTTTGGCGGCATAATGCCCTGCCCCCACATAGTGAACAATACATCCTACTTTTGAGTCTACAGAAGGGGGAGCATGACGGGCTTTCACAGATGCGAAGATATGTGTGCTAACAGCATTATCAATGGTTGGACTCAGGACAAAGAGGTGCAAACACCGACAATGCAATTGCAAAGGGATAGGGTGCATGTATGCTCCTCCACCTTGCACGCTACGCCCTGCTTGCCACTTCTGCTTCCCCACACATGGCCAAGGATATCTGAGGCCCTAAGGCCAGCACACAGGGCCACAATAGGAGCCTAGCAGCAATGGTAAAAACATGTGGGATTTTAAATATATCTGTCCTCATTCTGAAAGAGTGTTAATGATACCGCTTTTGGTAAATGGTAAATACCGCAGGTGTATAGGAGAAAGTTAAAAATGTGCGTGAACGGTTTGAAGACCCCCCCTTAGTGGTCACTTTGTGAAAGTGCTGAAGTGGGCTGAACTTTTTTGGGGCTTGTTTCACTGGTTTTGGATTCAATTCCCATCCCTACATGTATTATTGCTCAACAGTGGAATGGGGCATTTTGACCCGTTTTAGACTGTCGACAATAAGTTGTAAGGTGATGGGATATTTTTGGCTGAAGGGATGTTTATCGACTACTAGAAGCACTGTCTAGTGCTTTTCTGAAGACAGTTAGGCTCATTACGAGTTCCCCGCTATCCCGCCAGTAATTCTGGTGGGATAAAGGGGAACTACTGTACTGTCTCTGCTGCCCGATATCCTAGTGTTACTGTGATATTACGGACGACAAAGCCGCTGCTAACTCTGCATTTAAGACTCCATGGGGCGGGGTTGCCCAAATCACCAGCACCGTTAGTAACGGTGCCGCTGAATCAGGCCATAATCTACTGATAGGGGCCTGATCTCCAGGCAGGTCAGGGCTGCCGGTAGATCAGAGCCCCTACTTATGCATTTGGCAAAGCATGTGATGAGCATAAAATATTCACAGTTCAAATACATTACAGTATGTTAGTTGCCACGCCCAAGTCAAAGGCAGACAGGTGGGAAACTACAGTAAAGTAACAATCCAGGCTAACATGCTTGTTGGAGCCACTTTCCAATCAATGACCACTATGAATACATTCTTTACATGGGCAATTGTCCTACATCAAATTCCTTGCAAAGTGCCTCAGATCAAGACGTTTTGAAGCTATCCAATAGCTGAATGTTGTTCTTGGGTTTGTGAGCACACTTCAAATAACCCCTGAGGGCCCCCCAAACCATTCTGATTGTATTTATGTCCTGAGACTGGGGCAGAGTCCTAACCCAAAGTAGGCCCTTGCGCTCCAGGAAAGCCCCTGATGACAAAATATTTTAGGTCATTGTCCATAATTAATTTAATAATTAATAATTTTGTGTATTCTGACCACAAACCCTTTTCACATGGGGTAGTAGGTGACCAGTGAAAATATTGGTCCTTGTATAATCTTGCAGAGAAATAAAGCACAAGAAATATTGCAGAATCATTATCTCATTGGAAATTTGCTGTCTGGTATATGTTAATGGGAATACCATTGTTGCAAATGGGAGGTGAGTAGAGAATTATGGGAGGTGGGCTATGTGTGGGAGTTGTAGTGAGGGTAGCATTAGCAGTGCAGGCAGGGTATATGGATGTGCAAGGAGGAGTGGAGGATGCCCCTCTTTCCCCAAAAATGATCAATTGTTAGTGTAGGGAAATCTATCCTGAAGGAAAAGAGGCAGAAACGTGACACTTTGAAAACAAACATGTGAGCTGCGGGCTGCGCACAGCATCTGGAAAAAACACAATGCAAGGAAAAAGTGCCGTGTTTGCATCTCCTCTAAAATAGAAAATATAACTGACAAGGCACGAGATAAATATTTCCAAGCACCTGAAAATATCCTGAAACTATTACTAAAATGGAGAACTGCTCAATCCGAGGTAAAAAGCACAGCATGAAAAACGGATTTGGGCTTGCATTTTCTGCTGGTGTTTTTGTATATTTTCCTTTACAGAAATAAAGAGCCATGATTATGAAACCCACAGATGTTGAAAATGTGCATCTTTCATAGCAGCTTTATAAGCCAATACAATATATAAACGGTTGTCTTTTGTGAAAATGTACAAATCAAGGGGAACAAACATACATTGTAAATTTAAAATGTGCAATGGTGAACCTGAATGAGGCATCAGCTATAGATTTAAACTGCCATACAGTATTATTCCTTCTCACAACCCCGAGCAATAAACTGGGAACTATGAAGCCCTGCCTTTTTAAAGAAAATGAAACCTTTTGAAGCTCAGCAATGAAGATAATGACAGTAGGTCCCAGAAAGGCAGCCCTACAATGTCCAAGTGTTGACATGTCAGCAGGCATCTGACTATGTGCTTGGGTATCAAATACAAGGCTAGTGGGTCTTTCTCACCCAATCTAATATTTCAATCACTCAGGTCTTTCCTGAAGGAAGAAATCTGACACCCGGGAAGACAGAGGGATCGATTCATGGAGCAAACGTGCGCCGAAAATCCCAGCGCAAGCAGGTGCAAGGTGGCGCAAGCATGAGAAACCCAGCGCACGTGCACGCGTGCGATTCAAGGAAGACGCTGCGCGTGTTTCCCGCTGTCCGTGCGACAAATCCTGCCATGGCGCACGCGGGCAAACACGGCGTGCGCTACGCGCACAGCAAAAGCGCACATAGCGCGGCGCACACAACCAAAGTGGGCGGAACAGTGGTCATAACAAGCGGAATGGGGAATAACGTGTGAAAAAGAAGGCGTAACTGGGGAAGTACTGCAGGGAACTACACGGAACGCCCACACGCACGCGAACAACCCGTATTCATGGATTCGAATACGGGAAACCCGCGCACAGCAAAAGACGCACACAGGCGTCAACGCGTCCGCCACACGAAGGCAGGCGGAAGCGTCCCCGCACACAGTATAAAAGTGCGCGCAAACAACAAACACGTATATACAGCTACGATGAATGCCCCATTTGTCGCAGCACTGATCGTGGGACATCGCAGGAGGAGGAGAATAGCCAGGGCACGCATTTTCGCACCACGGACAAGCCTTTTTGGGATGCCTGACGACCAGGTCTACGGCAGGTATAGGTTTCCACCCCATATCATCCTAGACCTGGTCAGGGAGTGTGAAGATGACCTTACATCCCCCACCCTTTGCTCCCAAGCATTGAGCCCCTTGGAGAAGGAGCTCAATGTCCTGCATTTCTTGGCCACTGGGTCATTCCAGCGGACTACTGCCATAGTGGGGGGGGTCTCACAGGCGACGCAGTCACGCTGCCTACACCAGGTACTGGCAATCATGACAGCGCGCCCCCCAGTCCGCAGGCACATATACATGCCCAGAACACCCGCAGAAAGGCAGGCCGTTGCCCTGGATTTTTTTCAGGGTGGCAAACTTCCCCAAAGTGCTTGGTGCCATAGATTGCACCCATGTGGCCCTACGTCCACCTAGGGCCACTGAGCACATCTACCGAAACCGCAATCACTGGCATTCCATCAATGTACAGGTGGTATGCGATGCAAAGTGAATCATCACCTCTGTCTATGCAAACTACCCTGGCTCCACCCATGACAGTTTCATATACAGAATGTCCGCCCTGAGCCGGGCCCTGGAAGCTAGGCAGCATGGCGACACATGGCTCCTAGGTGAGTACAAAGGACCTTGCACATGCATGCATGTCACACACACACACACAAATACACAAACCCCAATAATCACAACCATTTACACCTCCCCAGGGGACAGTGCCTACCCTCTGAGCAACCACATGATGACGCCAATCCGGAACCGCACCACACCACCCCAGGTAAGATACAACGCCGCCCATATTGCAACCAGGGCCATAGTGGAGCGCACATTCGGAGTGCTCAAGTCACGTTTCCGCTCCCTTGACCGCTCTGGCGGGCAGCTACTCTATGCACCCCCAGTAGTGTACAGGATCATTGTGGCAGCATGTGTCCTGCACAATGTGGCAACACGGCAGGGCATACCGGTGGACATGGTGGTGCCCCCACATCCCCAACCACAGGCACAGGCGCTGCCCATGGGAGGGGACAGGGCACGTGGCGAGGAAGCCCGGACCCAGCTTGCGGCCACATTTTTCACCTAAACTCCCACCCCTGCGGAGTGCACACAGGCCTGGCACATACCAGGTGACAATCGATGATGACAAAGAGACAGTCAACTGTCACAACCCTACCACCCTGAGATAGTTGCCATGGAAGTGCCACATTGTCTGCATCCCTAGCTACTTAAACACAAGCTATCCTGTGTGACCAAAAGGCACACATATGACATGACATGATTTAGCATTTGTAACGTGCCTATACACAAGTATTTCAAGGTGCAACAAGGCAGGGAGGGGGGAACAAGGGAAGACAGACAACGATACTACTAGGCCAGGTGTCATTTAGAATGTGCAAGTGCAGGGGTAGGGGGAAGGGAAAAGCGCAAGGGAAAGGGGAGAGGGAGAGTGTAGTACAGGGTAAGTAGACTAAAAAACAAATAAATAGGCCACTTGGTGGCAACTGCAAAGGTAAGTGCAGACAAGTGCTGGGAAGGGGGGGCTGTACGGATAGAGAGACTGCCAGGGAGGCAGTGCAAGTGGAGAGTGGCTGGGCCAGGGACCGAGGTCGGTGAGAGTGGCCCAGTTGCAGATCCAGTGCAGTTCCAGTGAAGAATTTTGCAAGGGAGAGGGAGAGAGAAAGCAGAAGCAAAGAGGAAGGACTTGAGGTGCTTCCGGAACCGGAGATGGTTCTCCTCAAGTTCCAGTGAGGCAAGAAGGCTGTTCCAGAGGGAGGCCCCTGCCGCGGAGAGAGATCTACCCCCAGCTAGTTGCTTTGAGAAGCGGATGACCCTGACATGCAAGGTGTGAATCACACACACCTGCAAAACAGGCCATGACCATCACTGTTATGTCACTCAAACCCTCCCAAACCACAACATGATATGGCAAGCAATACCCATACACCAACACAGTACCAATAAGGTACACATTGCCATGCCAAAAATGTACAGTGGCATCAGACAATGATGCCTGACATGGAATCAGATGAAACGACTGACCAACAACCTCCCACCCAAAATAAGTAATTCCCAAATGCATTACAAAAGTTGTAGACGTAACATAACAATGAATGCCTGTCTACATACACATTGTGCATTGCAAAATCAACACTGCAGCTTCTGTGTGCTGTGTCCAACTCCTGCAACACACTGCTCAGCGCACAGCACAGTGAACAGCCATTGTGTGTGATGCACACCTTGAACATCACATCTAAGCGACAGACCACATCAAAAAGCAAATTAGGCATATACAGGATCCATAATTGGTCACAGAACATGTGCTGCAGGGACCCAGTGGGCACCAGAAGGCAAACAGAGTGTACACATGGATATGCAAGGGTGGTTGTACATGTAGTGCATCATAGTGCAAGTGTGTGGGTCAGTAAGGACATGCACTCAACATTTGCATGTGCAATCAAGTGACCATCAGTGTCCTCTACACATCACATGTGAACATTCACCATGTGTACACCCCAGCATGTCAAACCACAACTATCCCCTCACACCTGAAAGGTAAACACAACACATGAACAGGCATTGATCAGCAGAACACAACATGTACATAGGATACCACAATTACAATGTCAGGGTTCCCATCACACTGCAGGGCAAGGCAACTATCAACAACAAACCACCCCCCCTCCCTCACAAATGACCATGCCCCACTGAACAACTGCACCTGGGTCATGGAGCCTTCAACCCTCAATTTCACCTGGCCACAGGATCACCCTTCCCCTTCGTCACCATCTCCCACCTTGTGTGTAAAAAGGTGCCTGCACCCTCAGAGTCCTCCCTCATTTGCAAAATCACAAAATCCAAGCCAGAAAAATGAACCAGAACACCCTCCAGTAGATGACTTGACGTAGCAGTACCTCACAAAGGCCAAGTACTACCACAATGATGTAACAACCAAGGTAGCACAGTAAAACAATGTCACAACAGGATGTGAACCATGTGTGGTACATAACATAGAATGATGCACCATGAACGGATGTGTACTGTTACAGGTCCCGTGTACAGGCGCGGGAGTGGCAGGAAACAACCACCCCCACCGTGTCCCGGGTGCCTGCAAGGTCAAACTCACACAGGCCTCTGAGACCCTGGTGGGGAAGGAGGGTCAGGGATATGCAGTCGGGACAGGTGTTTGCATACTGGATAACTGGAATGAGTGGCAGGAGAGGGGAGGAGGAATGACACATGAAAGTAGGGAATGCACGAAAATGTACTACCTGCATGAACACATACACAATCCGAACAAACTTGGACATCATTGTCATGGCCTTCTGTAGTCCAGGCTTAGGAGTGGCACGAACCAACCACCCCCTCTAGGGTTTTGGCGCCTGCAAGTTTGGGGCTTACACAGGCATCCGCAACCCCAGCAAGGAAAGAGGGTTAGGGAACGTTGCTTGGATAGGTACGGGAAGCAGGAACACCGGGTAGAGGGTACAGGTTTTAAAATTGGATAGGACTCCGGGTGATTAGGGGAAAACAACCATACCAAATTGAATTACACATTCATCCATGCATTAGTGCACCCCCCAGCAAGCCTATGCAGAGCAGTTTGAAAGAAAAACAACAAGACACTTAGCTCTGGTTTTGAGTGCTGGCCTCCTGCCTGCGCACTCTCAGGTCCGGTTACAGGAGCACTGCAATGCTGCAAAGAGAGCCACAGTTAATAATATGTCTGTGCCCATAACACAAAAACACACCACCAAACATGCCCCATAGCAACAAACTACTCTACAAACAGACAATCTGGATAGATGCTTCGTACCCATATATAACATTACCCCTGTGATGGGTCATACACAGTCAATGCAGTAAGTCAGCCGCCGGTGGGTGCGTGGCAAATGGAACACCAATGTGTCACAATTCACACAACATGCAATGTTCCCTGGGTAAGCAGACAGACCCATATAGCAAGGCATGACTTCAGAACAAGTCGTGTTCCACCATGACTGAAACAAAGTAGGCAGTGCATGTATCAAAATGTACATGGAAATGAAATGCACTGCACCCGTGTATGTCCCTTGCTGTATGTCCCTGTGAGCTGCCCCTTTCCATGTCTCGGAAGGCTACATGGTTGATACAAGTGCCTCAATGTACCTTGGTGTACCGGAGGGTATGTGCCACTGCCCCTGCAGGTGTCCCAGACAACCTTACAATCAACAGCCATCAGTCCGCCAACACATCTGAGCTGCATTGTGTGCTTCAACACCAATATTCGTCCAAGCTCACCCTCAGTGCTGTAACTAAGCCTGCATGTGCAACTCGCCTGGTGCAAGCTTTGCTATGTTGTGGCCCCCCTGTGCTGCTCACCTTGCCTGGAGTTCCTTGGAACACGTCAGCAGTTCTAGGATGTAGGTCTGCAATCCCTGTGCCTCTGCTTGTGCACACATGTGCATGTGGGCACCAACAAACGTGTCCAGAATTCAGATGTCCAATGGGCCATGTCTGCTGGCAAAGGTGCTCTGGAGGCTCATCCCCCTGCAGAAAGGGCATGAAACACATGAGTAATGCTTTAAAGTCATCTGTGTGTGTCTCTTCAGGCATCTCATTACTGGACCATGTCAGAGACTTACATCAGAAATCACACCATCAGTCCGTCTTTCACATCCAAAGTATGGAACACACTATCTACGGCATGAATTGCAACAAGCACGTGTACAGTAAAGATAAGAAGCATACTACACAATGCAGAGCAATGAATGTACACATTAATCATGAAACACCCCATCTAGCAAAAGCTGAACAGTGGACAATAACACCACAATCATCCCCACTAGGGGTGTCAACACAAGTCACACAGCACCAGACATGCCACAGATATGACAGTCCAAAGCCCTTGTGTAATAGGTTGTCACACCAAACCATCCTTGCGAGCCCATGGATAAGGGAGGCAGGAGTGGCATATGTGAGTCAAGGACCCCAAGTAGCAAACACATACACAAGACAAGCCTGAAGGGCCCAGCTGGAACAGACAGTGGATGCCTTCAAAAGCCACAAAGCACCGCACCGTCACATGAAAGCACAATAGACAAGCAATTTTAAACTATATTAACTAATTACACTAACTATGAAAAACCTACATTACCTAATTAAACTAACTATCAAACAGAAACTAAACTAACTAAACTAAAAGAAAAATCAAAAATGGCCACATACGACCCGGGGGGGACGGGAGGCACCCAGGAGGGAGGAGGTACAGGGTGCTGCTCAACACCCACATGCGATGATGCTGAGCGAAAAAAAAAAACCTCCATGGGCTCAACGCCTGCACAGCCCGACCTATGTGGGAGATAGATGGTCGTCCGAGTCTGGTTCATCCTGGAAAGGAGGACATGGCACAGTAGCCTGGCCATGCCTAGCCGCAGCTTGACCCTCGTCGGCAGCAAGTCTGCCGGACGGGTGAGCCTGGTTCTGTGTGGTGATGTGACGTAGGTCTGCATGCAGAACCTCACGTGATACACGTGCTTCCTCTTGCAAGGTAGCACGTGTAACACAGAGTTCCTCCTGCAAGGCCTGGCTGGACAACCGCTGCACATCCCGGCAAGCCTGTAGCTCAGCCGAGATGGAACGCTCAAGCTGTGCAAACCTCTCCTCTGCCCGCTGCCTCTGGGACATCATAAGGACACCCAGCGTGGATTTGAGGGAAGCATACTCCTCCCTCAGGGCATCCATGTGCGCCTCTGCGTGAGCAGCAATTGCTTGACGCAGAGACGACATTTCAGCCTGGTGTGCCCTGTCTGAGGCCGCCATGCCCAGCCTGAGCCAGCGGGCCGTGGACCGTGCCGCCTGCTGCTGGAGAAGCACCTGCCTAGCAGGGGGGAGCACAGATCGGGCCACACGATCCATGCTCTCAGCGATGTTCTCCATTGATGCCCCCTGCCGTTCTGAATTGGCAGTCATGTCTTGCTCCCACTCAGTATACTGCGGTTGCGCGCGGCGACCGCGTTGCCGGGCTTCACCCCTGTGGGACCCAAGGACCGGGGGTCCTCGCTGTGTTCGCACCGCCCGCGGCTGCACGACTACATGCCCCCGTCGACGTGATGTCCCAGGCAAATCAGTGACTGGTGTGGAGGGTGACCCTGCGTCCCGATCCACCACGGGCAGAGCAACCAAGACTGTCTGATCCCTCAGTGCAGGTGTCGCGGACAGAGGAGTGTCCACATCAGAATCACTCACCCCTGACACATGGACTTGATGCTCATCCAACTCAACATGGACATCAGAGTCGTCATCAAGGCTGGACTCATAGGCAGCCAGAGACAAGATGGACTGTAGCACTTGGGGGTTTTCGTGGCCTACCACCCCACGACCCCCACTTGTGCCGGGTTGATGTAGTGGTAACAATCCTGTGTCTGGCATGACAACACCATCCTCTTCCTCCATTGCGTCATCACCTGAAAAATAGAGAGAAAAATGGTCACTACACATGTCAGAAGCACACAACACACACACACACCGACAACAAACGCATCAGGCAGACATGTGACACACAACATATAACCTGGCATGCATGCTGGGTCAACTTTGAATTGCTTCTGTGATCAGACCTGTTGAAAGGTGGCAGTTTCCATGGAAGTGGGTCTATGCAGTGCAGAAAATGTGTACGCCACTCACTACCTACATGTACAAGGACTCCATGGTGTGTGTCAGGAAATGTGAAGGCAGTGCAAGGTCAAATTCAGGCATCACGTGCATTGTGCATTCAATGTGTACCATATCTAGAAGCCAAGCACCCCTCCACCCCAGTACAAAAGCAGGGATGCCTAGCATGGTAACAAAAGGCTGACCATACACCTGTGTATTGACAGGCAGTGTTGACTGGCATCAACAGCTTAATGTGATTCAAGTGACAACACTGCAAATGATGATGGGACAGTAAGCAGGACACATGATGAAAACTCTGGAGGCCGCCCACGTGTGAAGAAGACACAACAACAGTTGGACAGAGTCATTGGCCATTGAACAGGCTGAGGCCCGTGAGCCACACAGATTGTCAGACCCTAAACATGTGTGCAACTTAGTACTGAGCCACAGTTGACATGGGAAGGCTGATGAGATGCCATGCAATATATGTCACCCAGGACTTGTATTACAGTGATCATCCAGTCAAGGACACATAGGGGCATGCGTGCAATGCACATGGAGCATGAATGGGGTCTCATGTCCCTGCGGGACATCTGACCTATGCACAGTACAAGTGAGATACCCTGCATCAAGTACTAAGGCTGTACCACACGGCATATGTCTGGCATATTGTACGCTGGGACGCATCAATACAGGACGCATGAACAGGAAAGTACACATGGGCAAGATTGAAGCAGACCAGTGCAAAGGTGGAACTGGGGTGCAGAGTGGCGGAGGAGGGGCAAGGGATCATGCCAACATGGAGTCCCCGCATGCAGGCAGAGGAGACATGCACGTCAGTCATGCAATGACATTGTGCCTGGGCTGAGAGGAAGGTCACCCAACACCACATGCAGAAGGGCCAGTGAGCTGGAACATGGACCGGAGGGGCATACTTGTAACCAGCATGTCAGTAGGGTGCAATTGTGGTGATGCGGACAGTCCCCGTCTGCTCCACATGTCCACCATCCAGCAGAGCAGACATGCATCGTGGAAGCATTGCATTACTTACACATCAGGACCATGTACACGTCACATGTAGTGGCAATCATGCAAAACACATCCCACAAGTGAAACACACACGTCCTCAACAAACACGCATCAACACTCACTGGACTGGGCATCAAAGTCCAGCATCTCTCCCACTCCTTCAACCAATTCAGGTGGTATGAACTCCGCAACGAGTGTCTCATGCGGAGTGAGCTCTTCCTCCTCTGGTGCAGGCCCACCGCCAGTCACCAGAGTCAAGTTGTAATTAGAGGCACGCTTAGCCTTAGTGCTGCGTTTGAAGTCATTCCAACGCTTTTGCACTCTTGCGCCGTGCGCACCTCATGGCCGAATGAACTGACATGTTCCGCAACATGCTTCCAGTGGGTGTCACGTTGGGCAGCCGTAGTCTGACTATTGGCACCCACTGGCATGTCACGGCTGTGGCCCCGCACATAGCCCACAAGGAAGTCTAGTTCCTGCTTGCAGAAAGGCTTCTTCCTCGACGTGCAGGAGGTCGTGGCTGTGTGTGGGGTCCCAGCTTGTGCTGCAGGTGCAACCTCCTCCTCTTGGACTGTGGCGCAGACCCTGGCTGGCTAATGCCGCCCTGACCAGTATGGCCAGTGGGTTCGGTGGATTGAGCCAAGGGAGTGGCAGGTGGAGGGATGACCAAAGGCCTGACTTGTGTCAGTGGCATCTGGGTGCCCTCTAATGGACCCTGCGCAGCAACATCAGCTCTGGCAGGGTCATTGACCGCAACGGTCCTGGTTGGCAGACTCACAACCGGGGTGTTGTTGGGTGCATCTCCCCCTGCACTTGCCAACACCCGGCTGTTCGGGGCAGCAGATGACATAACTGCCCCAGGGACACGTGTCTTGGTCTGAGCAGCCCTGCCTGCCCCTATGGTTTCCCTCCTGGCCTGTTGGAAATCTACCAAGGGCTCCTCAAGTGCCAACGCAGCCTGCGCTGACAGACCCTGAGCCTGGGTGGCGGTGTCCACAGCTGCACCTGCAGCTACCACTACCCTTGGGCCCGTGGCAGTCGATGGAACTGACTGCCGGGTCACACGGGCGCCAGTGCCAGATGCAAAAGCTGCATCCCCCGGAATCACAGGGGGTGGTGGCATGACTGCACCGACACATGGCACAACATTGTGCTCAAGTGGCGCACCCCTGCCTCTTCCCCCTCTGTGGCCGCCACGTCCCCGACCACGCCTGCCACGAGGAGTACACCCAGCTGAGGCGCCCCTCACCTTTGGTGTCCTCCCAACCATGGCACAGATGTAGTAGTGCCGGCACAGATGGAGTAGTGCCAATGGGAGGTGTACACCACAATTGACCTGGGAAATTGGGGTGAAGGGGGTGGGAAGCAAGATGTTAACAGCCCCCCTGCACCTGCAAGGCTGTATGTGACCCCGGTGATATAGTGACGGGTCACGCAACGCTCAGGCACCCCAAAACTGCAGTAAAACCGTGTATGCAACCCTGCAGCCTACGTGCGTGGAATCAACCTCCCGCAGTTCGCGGTGGCACCCAGTAACATGAATAACGCGTACGCGTGGGACACGCAGGCTACTATGACATCGAAAATGGGTGCGATACACAGGGGCACCCGCAGTGGGAAAAATAGCGTGTGCGACTCACCGTCTGACTAGCCCGATGCAGAAAAACACGCGTAGCCAATACCCCTGCCAAAAGAAGAGATACGTCCTTGATAGCTGTGAAGTTGTGATGGCGCGCAAAACAACAGGAAGCAGCAACACACGTCAGTCTCCACGAAAGGCACGTACAGCGAACTGCTGGCCCCGCTCACCTTTAACCCGTGCTGAGGGAAACGCCCACGCGCGTCACGTCACTTACGCGCATGGGCCCTTTCCTCGGATTACACGCGGATGTGCACTTTTCACGCGTGCTGAAACGCCCATGCACGCCTGCGCGCGTCACGTCACAGAGGCGCTTGCGCTTGAAGGGCCTTCTGTCCAATGAAATTGCGTATGCGTGCAGACGCGCTTACGCGCTAAGGGCCTTTCCTCGAATTACACGCTGACGTGCAGAATTTTCACGTGCCAAATCACTCCGTATCAAGCTGGCCACGCGTAAGCAAACGGAAGACCATGCTCCTGCCCAGAAGGCCGAATTACTGCCCCCCAGAGCCCCGAGCACGCTCCCACCTGCCATCTGCTGCTGCCTGACTGCCTGACTGCCTGATGCCCACGTGCCCTGCTATTTGCTGCCTGCACATCAGCCAGGGGTGCTGTTGCTGTGACCACCCCTGCTGGAACCGAAGACTCCCGACTGGGATTCCATCGCTCCACAGCCCAGCCCCAGGACCCAGTTGCCCACCCACTCCTGCCTCTGGGGTTGTCATGTCGAGCACTGCAACATCTGGCACCACTGACAACCACCGGCCAGAGCGGCAGAGGGGCACAAGCTTCACTGCCACCGAAGTTGGTGTCCTGTTGGAGCAAGTCCTGGGGCAGTATGATGCCCTCTTCGGAAGTTCCCGCGCCGACAAGGAAGGACGGACTCGGATCTGGACAGACATCGTGACTGCCATCAACGCGGAGGGGGTGGCAGTCTGCGACTTCCAACATGTCAAGAAGCGCTGGGAGGACTTCAGGTCCAGGACCCTCAACAAGGCCCGGCGCCTCTTGAAGGCAGTGGATGCTAAGGGGCGCCGGGGCCACTTGTCGGAAGATCAGATGAGGGTCCTGGAACGCAAATCCCCAGCGCTCCACGTACAGGTCCTTGAGAGGCAGACCCGTCTGGAGTCGAGTGGTAAGTGTACATGCATCCTGATTGTAAGCTGTGCGTGTGGTGATGTGCCAGTAGTGTGCAGGTTGCACATCTGTTTGTATGGGGCCGAGTATGGGTGGGGGTGTACAGGGCCGTGAGGCTAACACATGCGAGGGCTGTCATGTGTGAGACATGGATGGTGCTTGTGTGTGTAGGCTTGCATGCCAAATGCAGTTGTGTGGGCACACATGTTTGGATGAATGTGTATGTAAGTAGGCATGTTCGTGATGTCACGCATGTATGTTGTTTTCAGCTGCATGTATCAGCACTGCGTACATGTGCATGTGTGTGTATTTGATAAGGGTGCAACAGTGATGCAACATGGATGCATGTGACAGCGGGATGTGGAAGCCTGATTGGCAGATGTGCCATGGATGCCCATCTGAACACTGCGACAGTTGGCAGAGGTGTACACATGCATGCAAGTGTGGTGGTGTGCGTACATGTGTAGTGCACTCCCTGTGTTGCATGTGATGTCTGGCTCACCTTTGCCTGCTCATGCTGTTGTATGTGTATGGATGGTGCTGGCAGTTGCGATATGGCTGTGGTATGGCTCATGTGTGCAAGTTGAAATGACATGTGTGTTGGCGATTGTGATGCCATGTCTGAGGTTTGCCAATGCCACTCATGTACAACTGTCATGTGTGTATGTGTCCATTGTACAGTGCCCTGATGCCTGTGTTTTATTTCTCCCTGTCTGCAGCGTCAACGGATGAAGAGGGCGGAGAAGGTGCTGTGGAGCACAGCGGCGGGGATCGCACCGCCAGCCAGAGACGCAAGGCCCGGCTCCCCTCCCAGGTTGTGATCTCATCGGGGAGTGAGGAGTCGGTGCCGCGTCCCAGGCCGCAGCTGCCGGGGGGAGGTCCAAGAGGCGGAGGTTGGAGTTGGACTCCTCGGCAGCAGAAGGGGCAGCTGGGACCCCACAGTGCCCAACGGGGAAGATGGCACGGAGTCATCCAGGTTGGTGGGGGATTTGGTGGAGGAGGAGGCCGTGCAAGCAACAGAGACGGGGTCTGGAGGTGAGGATTCCACTGGTGCTAGTGGTGCAGTGCAGGACCAGGGACAGGAGGCAGCACAGGCCGCCGCGGAGGTGCCTGTGTGCAATCCTGTCCCTGATCATGTCACTGCATCATCTTGCACCAGCAGGGATGCCTACATCCAGACCCGTTTTCAGGCAGGGGATGAGCTCACAACAACTGGCCTTCCTCTGCCTGCGGACGTGGCTATCTGGGTCAGGGTTGAGCCTGTCCTGACTGGTGTGGCATTGCGTCAACGGGCCATGCGAGGTGACCTGCAGTCTTTTCATGAGGAGACTTCACGTCATCTCGAATGGCTCGTTGACTGTGTCAGACTACTGGGACAGGTCACCCAGGCCGGATTCCTCCGTTTGATGGGGCTTGCTACGACCCCCTCCTCAACTGAACCCCCTATGCGCCAGTCGTCCTCCGTGGCATCTTCCCACCCATTAGTCACCTGGGTGCCCTGTGGAGCTGCCTCTGACGGTGCGGCCAGGCTGGTGGAGGAGCCATCCCTGCCACAGTCGGGAGTCGGACGTCCAGCAGGGGTGGCCACATCAACGACTGCACCCCAGCCAGCGGTGGATGTGCAGGCTGCAGGAGGCAGTGCACGGGCAGAGGCACAGCAGCATCAGCAACGCGGTGGGAGCCATGATGGCTCAGGGCCTTCGACATCGGAGCGGCAGGCATTGGCCGGAGGGCAGGAGGACCCAGGACGGGAAGTTTCTTCCGTGTGGCAGTGGTTGGGCCACGCCATAGATGCAGAGCGGCAGCGGGCGGAAGAGGCACGGCTCACGATAGTCAGGGCGTAGAACTCCATGCGGAGGGCCCTGAGGCGGGCCGAGTGCCTCGAGGCAATCCGCAGGGGGTTGGAGGTGGACATGTCGACGGCCCTGCGGACCCTCGGGGCCTTGGAGGAGGACCACCTCCGGGACATTGAGCAGGAGTTCGATGATGCCCTGGCCCGGAACATCCAAAAGTGAGCCGTCGGACTAGCCCGCTGCCCTTGTAAATAGTTCTGTAGTTAGTGTTAGGTTTCCTTTGGTTTTTCATTTTTTTTTGGACCTTTTGGACAATGGGCCACATTTTTGTATATAGTTTTTTTTATTAGGTAGTGTTATTAGATAGGTTTCATTTCTTCTGTTGGGATCATGGACCCTGGATTTTTTATCTGTATATAGTTGACTGTTGGATTTTCATTTTTTTTTTTATGATTTACTCATGGTGCAATGGTTTTCAATTTTAATTTTCCATTGGATTTACTTTTGTGGACTGTGACTTTGGACACCTTTCTTTTGGATTATGATTTGTGGTTTTGCATTTTTTCACGGACATGCTGTTTTTTTTTTTTAATTCCCATTTTTGTTTGTTTATTTTTTATTCAATTTATGTTGCTTTTAATACATATTTTTTCTTCAAACTTCAATGTGTGGTATCATCTCATTGATTTCATGCATATCATGATATGGGTTTTGACATTCATTGACACCCATTGGGTGTATGTGAGGGACATGTGTTAATTTCCAAACTTGCAATTGGGGTTCTATCATGTTATTGCCATTTCTAAGTGGGTGGATGCAATACTCGGGTGGGTGTTTGGCATTTGGAGGCTGACCATAAGGGCCAGGGATCTAGATTGTGATGACATGTTGGCTGGGGGACATGTGTGGGGGCCTGGTGGAGGGTGCCATGCACTGCTGGGGGGTGGGGGTGCTGGGAGACATGAGTGGGGGCCTGGTGGAGGGTGCCCCTGGATGCTGAGGGGTGGGGGTGTAGGGGGACATGAGTTGGACATGAGTGGGGGCCTGCTGGCAGGTGCCCCACAGTGCTGGAGGGTGGGGGTGCTGGGAGACATGAGTGGGGGCCTGGTGGAGGGTGCCCCTGGATGCTGGGGGGTGGGGTGCAGGGGGACATGAGTGGGGGCCTGGTGGAGGGTGCCCTGCACTGCTGGGGTGTGGGGGTGCTGGGAGACATGAGTGGGGGCCTGGTGGAGGGTGCCCCTGGATGCTGGGGGGTGGGGGTGCAGGGGGACATGAGTGGAGGCCTGGTGGAGGGTACCCCTGCACTGCTGGGGGGTGGGGGTGCAGGGAGACATGAGTAGGGTCCTGGTGGAGGGTGCCCTGCACTGCTGGGGGGTGGGGGTGCTGGGAGACATGAGTGGGGGCCTGGTGGAGGGTGCCCCTGGATGCTGGGGGGTGGGGGTGCAGGGGGACATGAGTGGGGGCCTGGTGGAGGGTGCCCCTGCACTGCTGGGGGATGGGGGTGCAGGGAGACATGAGTGGGGGCCTGGTGGAGGGTGCCCCTGGATGCTGGGGGGTGGGGGTGCAGGGGGACATGAGTTGGGGGCCTGCTGGCAGGTGCCCCACAGTGCTGGGGGTGGAGGTGCTGGGAGACATGAGTGGGGGCCTGGTGGAGGGTGCCCTGCACTGCTGGGGGGAGGGGGTGCTGGGGGACATGAGTTGGACATGAGTGTGGGCCTGGTGGAGGGTGCCCCACAGTGCCGGGGGGTGGGGGTGCTGGGAGACATGAGTGGGGGCCTGGTGGAGGGTGCCCTGCACTGCTGGGGAGTGGGGGTGCTGGGAGACATGAGTTGGACATGAGTGGGGGCCTGCTGGCAGGTGCCCCACAGTGCTGGGGGGTGGGGCTGCAGGGGGACATGAGTTGTGGGCCTGCTGGCAGGTGCCCCACAGTGCTGGGGGGTGGAGGTGCTGGGAGACATGAGTGGGGTCCTGGTGGAGGGTGCCCTGCACTGCTGGGGGTTGGGGGTGCTGGGGGACATGAGTTGGACATGAGTGGGGGCCTGCTGGCAGGTGCCCCACAGTGCTGGGGGTGGGGGTGCAGGGGGACATGAGTGGGGGCCTGGTGGAGGGTGTCCCTGGATGCTGGGGGGTGGGGGTGCAGGGGGACATGAGTGGAGGCCTGGTGGAGGGTGCCCTGCACTGCGGGGGGGTGGGGGTGCTGGGAGACATGAGTGGGGGCCTGGTGGAGGGTGCCCCTGGATGCTGGGGGGTGGGGGTGCAGGGGGACATGAGTTGGGGGCCTGCTGGCAGGTGCCCCACAGTGCTGGGGGGTGGAGGTGCTGGGAGACATGAGTGGGGGCCTGGTGGAGGGTGCCCTGCACTGCTGGGGGGTGGGGGTGCTGGGGGACATGAGTTGGACATGAGTGGGGGCCTGGTGGAGGGTGCCCCACAGTGCTGGGGGGTGGGGGTGCAGGGGGACATGAGTGGGGGCCTGGTGGAGGGTGCCCTGCACTGCTGGGGGGTGGGGGCGCAGGGGGACATGAGTGGGGGCCTGGTGGAGGGTGCCCCTGGATGCTGGGGGGTGGGGTGCAGGGGGACATGAGTGGGGGCCTGGTGGAGGGTGCCCTGCACTGCTGGGGGGTGGGGGTACTGGGAGACATGAGTGGGGGCCTGGTGGAGGGTGCCCCTGGATGCTGGGGGGTGGGGGTGCAGGGGGACATGAGTTGGGGGCCTGGTGGAGGGTGCCCTGCACTGCTGGGGGGTGGGGGTGCTGGAGGACATGAGTTGGACATGAGTGGGGGCCTGCTGGCAGGTGCCCCAGTGCTGGGGGGTGGGGGTGCTGGGAGACATGCATTGTTGATCAGTAGTGCAAGGTGACATGTGGCTTGGCTGGGGGGCATGCCCATGGTGGATGGGCTGCCTGCGGGACATGAGCAGGGGTGCAGGGTAGTCCCCCGTGGTGTGGGCTGCCTGCAGGGGCCGTGGAGGATGTAGAACGAACAACTGGGAGGACCCACACGGCCAATTCACGTGTAGTACTCCACGGAACCCCTGAAATACCCTGCTGAAATCGCGTGTGAAACTTCCCGCGCACCCCGAAATACACGTACGCAGGACATTTGCGTGTGGAACTTCCCGCGCACCCCTAGAATACACGTACTCTGCTGAAATCGCGTGTGAAACTTCCCGCGCACCCCGAAATACACGTACACAGGACATTCGCGTGTGGAACTTCCCGCGCACCCCTGATATACACGTACCCTGATGGAATTGCGTGTGGAACTTTCCGCGCACCCCTGAAATACACATACCCTGCTGAATTCACGTGTGTAACTTCCCGCGCACCCCGAAATACACGTACACAGGACATTTGCGTGTAGAACTTCCCGCGCACCCCTGGAATACACGTACCCTGCTGAAATCGCGTGTGAAACTTCCCGCGCACCCCTGATATACACGTACCCTGATGGAATCGCGTGTGGAACTTCCCGCGCACCCCTGAAATACACGTACCCTGATGGAATCGCGTGTGAAACTTCCCACGCACAACTGAAATACACGTACCCTGCTGAATTCGCATGTGAAACTTCCCGTGCACCCCAGTAATACACGTACCCTGCCTGCACAGGGCCAATCGTGTGTGCAACTTCCCGCGCACCCCAGTAATACACGTACCCAGCTGAAATCACGTGAGGAACTTCCCTCGCACCCCAGTGATACACGTACCCCGCTTGCTGTGCTGGTACAGGGTTAGCGCAGCCCTTTGCGCTGGATTGGGGAATTTGATGGCTTTTCCCTGTGCAAGGGGCGTTCTTGGGGGCGTAACTGGCGCTGCTGCAGGCTTGCTGTGCCACTGTGCGCCACAGCTGATTTTGGTGGCTGGAATCCATGAATACGCTGTGCGTGGAAATGTATTTTAGCGCACGCAGCTGGCGCAGGGATTTGCACGCGCACACTGTGCGCCAGCCGCGTGCGCCACTTGTGCGCTGAATTCTATGAATTACCCCCAGAATGTCTTCAGATAAACCAGCCTAGTCCTGAGACCACTCCAGGGCAGTGGGAATGCGGTGATAACAGCCCCTGCAAAGTGAACTACTAAATACTTTGCCATGGCTAGACTGCTGAGTTATAAATACTTCAGCTCTGAATTTCCATCATGGACACCGGATGTTTTGGTCGCCAGGCAGAAAAGCCAAAGACTGGCATATAATACTATATAAAGAGAAAAAATGAATTAGGGAAAATACATTGGATCCATATTTCCAGTGATCATTTGGAATGGAAAGTTGCAGAGAGCTAATTTAAAAAACAAATGTTGAGCTTGAAAATATCTGTCAGATGGAACAAAAACAAAATTGTGCTGATGCCATTTTCATTATATAAATTAGGCAAATTTGTATTTCATCGTACACAGAAATGGAATACGCCAGGGATTCATGCATCCTAGTGTTTGTATTGCAATCCTGTTACTTGTGTAAGTCATCAACCGTAAATTGGATCTTGATGAAAATTGCATCTGTAATTTGTGCCAGAGAGAATAAACTAGTGAACCAATTAGTCACATGTCATGTGAGGAATATACTATTTCAGAAAATACAATGTTTAACAAGACATCTCTAACATGATATCACATAAAATGGGAGGGAAACTGGGTTAGAAGTTACTCGCATCAAATGGCCCCCTTCATTCATTAATATGCCCAATGGCCACAGAGTGGTAGGTCTAATGTGATGTCACTTTTGAAACACTGTCCAATCACATAAATTGATTAATGAGATTAGAGAAATTCTACAGCCCACAAAAGGGAGTGGATTTTGTTACATACAAACCCATAGATTCTGACAGGGACTTGCACACTCAATGGCTGGTGGAGAGGAAGAAGGAGCGAAAGGAGAATTGATAACAACAGTAAGTAGTTGGAACAGATTTCTCTCCCTTTGGACCCATTTTTGGATTATAAACAGAGCACTGTAAGTGAGACCTTTGAGGAGTTAAAGTCCAAGGCCTTCCTCAGTAAAAGAGACAGCAGACAGACTGTGGGTGAATACCGATCCCATCTTTCTGACTGAGTCCCATCTGTTCCTAGAGAGAGAGAGTGGAACCAGTCCTTAAGAGGTGTTAGGGAGAATTCTCTGTTTAGGCTGAATTTCCTAACCTAGTGAGACCCCCAGCAGTTTTGCTGGATTTCGGGAGTTTGTTTTTTCCATCCTGCCAAGAGTGAGACTCTTTTTCTCCCACTCTTGGACATGTATGTGTGTAATTCCTTTGAATATAATGTGTTCTATGGGCTATCGGGTCTTTTACTCCATAGGGTCTCATGTGTTTTTCTATGTGTGTTACACCGCACCCTATGTGCCGTAGCACTGGGGCATCCTAGCGGACCCCCACCATAGACTCCATACCCGGGGACTGACTACTGTCTCCCCGGGCATGGAAAGCCACCATTGGCTTTACTAGACCTAAATTTACTAACAGAACTAGTACAAACCATCTTATTGTGGACGTACTAGTAGGGGTAATTCGATTACTCCTGGATCTGTTACTCGAGGGGGCACTGTCCCGTCCCCCCTCGTCGAGTTTTGGCTGGTGGCAGTGGAAACTACTTGTTATGTCCGACCCCGAACATAACCCTATGGGATTCGTCCCATTGTTGGAGATTGATACTTTTCCTCGTTAATCTCTAACGTACCACCGGTCTACTTATCTTAAATAAGTTTATCGGATGGTATTTTCTGCCAGAACTCGGTTTTTAAAATGGCGTCTGTGTTCTTCTCTGTGACTCCTAAACCAAAGGTCGAGCCCTTTGTTCCACTTTTGGCAGGCTCTGTACAGAGACCCTCCAAAGTGGTGCCATTCTGTCTGGGTTACCACAGGGGTGTGGGAGGGGGTTTAGGCACCCTGGACCGAGTTGCCTTGCCAACTAAGGTCGCACTCTGGAGTGATTGGCCCAAGTGGTGAGCCTTCCCGCTCACCACTTAGCATGTGTTGATTGACAGCTAGGCTGAATGAATGGGGGTTTTCTGCATAAAAGCAGGGCTTTTGGGACTGGATCTTCAGAAGTCGCCACAGGACCTAAGAATCCAACGAGGGTAACACTGAGCCGACCTGCACGACGACACCTCCGGTGGAGCCCTGCGGAACCGACTCACCACTTCCCGACGCCAGAGGAGATCTCCCTGCCGGAGAGTCTCTTCCCCTGACTGGTGGGAGCAACCAGTCCCCTTTGCTTTGTATTCGCCTCAGGACGCAGTGGTCGAATTGCCCGTGCAGAGCACCTCGGCAACCGGATAGCCACTACTCCTGTACCGCGACCAAAAGGTGGTGCCTTGTGACGGAGCACTCCGCGGCTGGTCTCTTCCCTGGTGGTGCACCGGACTTCACTTTACTTCGACGACAAGATCATCTCTACTCTTGGCAAAGACCCGACGTGCATCCACCACCAGGAACAACTGCCCCCGCCGGAGCTGCCCTCCACAACAAGGTACCGTGTCCGCCTGGCTTCCCTTTCGATCGGTTCGAGTGAGGTGTCTTAATCCTCTCCGTTCCGTTGGGTCGCCTCCAAGCTTTTCTCATTTATTGCTCTGAACTGGTTCAATCTGCCGATAACAATTTGCTACAAAGACTTGAATGCATCTCCACTAGAGACTTTTTGGGACATCGCGCCTTGCCTCTCTGCGAGTGGGCCTGGCCTCTGAACTTTACGATCTATTGTGATTCTTGTCTTCCTGCCTTGCATTTTATCCGCGAAGGATTGAACTGTGTTGATTCATAACCTGCCTATCTTTTTCTCTCCCGTCCTAACAAATATTAGAGTGTCATCTAGGTTGAGGTATACACCTCTGTCTGAAAATAAGTGGTACCGGTAGAACCTAGACTTGTCGAAATATTGCTAGGGGGATTGATCGTTTCTTCTTCGTAGAGTAATTGTGTTTGATTTGTTTGCCGTGAACTTGCCATAGTGTTTTTCATAGATGTTTTGTTATAAATAAATACCTTAATATCTTTACACTAAGCCTCGTTGCGTGTTTGCTTGTCTTGCTGGGAAGAATTGCCCTATCTTGTATACTCCACATACTGCTCAACTCTTCTTGAGGGAAGTCTGACTGCTCAGCCACAGCTACCAAGTGAATCTGTGTGGTACAGACTGCTACCAAGTGGGTTCACCGCCAAACACCTGTAGTCCTAAATCTTTTGCAGTGGTCCCAGAGGGAACTGCACAGGTTTCCGCCTAACACTCGTGGCAGCGGTGGGATTTGTATCGAGTATACAGTTTAGAGTAATTTTCGACACTGTAGGATAACTAACCACAAAACTTTGCACAAAAATCAACTTTCAAAAAACATGTCTACGATGGAAACTTACAGTCAAGAGTCTTTGTCAGGTGAAAATACTGAGAGTTTGCGAGCTCTCTGTAGGCAAGAGAACCTTTCTGTAAGAGGCAAGAAGTCAGAACTAATCGAGAGATTGCTGGCGAACCAAAGTCTGGGTACTGGTTCAGAGGAACCAATCTCTCCAGCAAATGTAGATGACAGTGATGGTGTTGATCTGAATCGTAATTCTGATGATAGCGATGAAGAGGCTGACGAGGACGGCGAGGCTAACAAAACTGTCTCCCCTGCTCCTCTACCTGCCTTACCAGCTGTGCCTACGGGGCCCATACCAGTTCCCACAAGTAACCCTGCTTATTTTGAACTTGAAAAAATGAAGCTCGAACTAGAATACAAACGGTTCTTGGCTCAATCCGAACGAAACCAAGAGCTCGAGTTCAGACGGATGAATGCCCAGGCTGAGCAGAAGCAAGCTGAGTTAAGACTCAGAGAAATAGAACTTAATCACGAGTTAGAGATGAAAAAGTTGTCTACGGAAAATGCTTCTCTCTCCTCTGGTTCCTCTAGGAGCTCCAGTCCCAAAAGACCCCGGATGCCGAAGGAATTAGTGGGTATGTATGAACCGAGATTGGATGTGTTGGATTGGTTGAAACTGTTTGAATACAATCATGGGCTCCAGGACATCACCGGGAATGCTTTACTTCCCTGGTTGTTCTCTAGACTCCCTCCTGTTGCGACTGATGTGGTAATGGAGTTGGGGGAGGCGGATAAGACGGATCACGAAAGTGTGAAACTAGCTTTAATAGCTAGATTCGGGAAGACCCCTTCCCAGTATCTTAAGAGGTTTAGAACCCTCAAAAAGCACGATGGTACCCCTTGGGCTACCTGGCTGAGTGAAGGGTTGAAAAACTTAGAGGGATGGATTAAGGGTTACAAAGTGAACACTTATGAGGGTATGAGAAATCTTTTTATGTTGGAGTCTATTTATGATGCCTGTTCTTCTGAGCTCAGACAGCACTTGGCAGATTCAAAGGAATTGGATTCCAGGGAGCTAGCTAAGGCTGCTGACTTGTGGGTTGCCAACAGGGCTACTCATAAGGATTCTAGGGCAACTCAGAAAAAGGATGAGGGAAGACAGCCTAAAAAAGACTCAAAAGAGAATTCTAATAACTCACATTCCAAAGAGGGCCCCAAACAAAACCAGAAGGGAAAGCCACAAGGAAAACCACAGCAGAATAGTGTGTCTTCTGGTGCCAAACCGGAAGGAGGTCAGAACAAGCCACCATTCCAGAAAACATTCGGTAAATGCTTTGTTTGTGGCTCGACTGACCAAGTGAAAGGGGATCCCAGATGTAAGGGTAAACCTTCAGGGGTCCAGCTTGTCTCCTTAGCCTTCGCTCCAGAGGAGGAAGTCCAAATGGCAAGTGGAAACTTTCTACTGCTAGCTGACGAACCCATTGGAGTCTCAGCCAGCGTTTCTTTAGTATCTCTGGGGTTGTGGGAACAACAGAATTTAGATGTCTATAATTCTATCCCCGATAATACTAAAGAGTATTATAAGGACAGTGTCCAGGTGAATGGTCAGGAGACTCCTGCCATTAGGGACACTGGGGCCAGCATAACTGTGGTGGATAAATCGTTTTTTCAGGCTGAGGATGTTGCTAGGGCACCCAAACGCCTCACCAAGTTAGCTGGAGGGCATGTGCAGATGCTTCCCCAATTACCAGTTCTCATCCAGTGTAACGACATGACTGTGAAGATACCTGTCAGCATACAGAGTGAGGTACCAGGACGCGTACTGTTGGGTAACGATTTGAAAACTCTCGGAGTTGTATCGCATACTCCCAGACCTCTTAGTAAACGGTTACAGGAGCTAACCAGACCTGCAAGAGAGAGGACCATGCGCGGTACTCTCGGGGAGATGATGAAGAAAGAAATCACTCCTGCTCCACTGGAATTGTCGGCCGCTGTCTCCAAGACATCAGAAGCGAAAGGGAAACCTAAGACTTCTATCCCGAAACCAGCAGCCAGCATTCCAGTGCAGCCAACACGGACTTCCCCGCGGTTGTCCAAAGTTACACCCGTAACTCCACCTCCAGCCGAGGCTGAGAGGGAGGTACAACCCTGCGTGGTAGAATTAGACTCTGAGGAAGAGCTAATGGAAGGGCAAGAGCCTGTGAAATACAGGTTGCACTGGGAAGATGGCCTCTTCTACAGTGAACCGACCGAGTCTGCACCTGGAGACTACAAACGACTTGTAGTACCCCAAGAGAACAGACCACAGTTCTTGCAGTTAGCCCACGAGATTCCTTTGGCTGGTCACTTGAGTTTCAAGAAGACTAAGGATAGGCTCTCTCTCTACTTCTATTGGCCTAAGATGGGGGCCGAAGTAGAAAAACACTGCAGGAGCTGCCACACCTGCCAGATCTCTGGTAAGGTTGGCTCCAAGAATGTGGCACCTTTAGTGCCTCTCCCAGTTGTGGGAGTCCCATTTGAGAGAGTAGGGATTGACATTGTTGGTCCCCTTGATCCTCCAACCTCCTCAGGCAACAGGTTTATACTTGTTGTAGTAGACCATGCCACTAGGTATCCTGAGGCAATTCCTATGAGGACTGTTACAGTCCCTCCTTGGTATTTTTACTAGGGTCGGGTTTCCTAAGGAAGTAATCTCTGACAGGGGGTCAAACTTTATGTCCAACTACATGAAAGCCATGTGGAAAACCTGTGGAGTTACTTACAAGTTCTCAACAGCTTACCACCCACAAACCAATGGGTTGGTAGAACGGTTCAACCAACCATGAAGAGCATGATAGGTGCTTTAGAGGAACCCCTTAAGCGTAAGTGGGACCTTCTACTGCCATGCCTTCTCTTTGCTTATAGAGAAGTCCCTCAGGAGGGAGTAGGTTACTCTCTCTTCGAACTACTCTATGGTCATCCCGTCAGAGGTCCATTGGCCCTGATTAAGGAGGGGTTGGAGAGTGCTCCTTCTCCCAAGCCAGTCAGAGTGACTGACTTCGTGATAGGTCTCCGGAGGAGAATGTCACACATGATGACGGAAGCAAGCGATAACTTGAAAGCTGGACAAGCATTGGTCAAGCACTGGCACGATCAAAAGGCTAACATGGTTGAGTTCGCTCAAGACCAGCTCGTTCTCGTTATGATCCCAACAAGGCAGAGGGCCTTGCAAGATAAGTGGATGGGACCCTTCCGAGTAGTGGGTAAACTCGGAGAGGTTAACTATCTGGTGGACTTGGGCAATCCCAAGGAGGCTCCGACAGTCTTTCACACCAACCGACTTAAAGCGTATGTCTCACGACCTGATGTAGGGGCATTGCTTCTAGCATCATCCGAGGAAGAAGAAGAGAGTGAAGCTCTTCCGGATCTCCTCAGAGGCTTACCTTTAGATGAAAAAATTGAAGGAGTCAATCTCTCCTCCAATCTGACACCCGAGCAACAAGAAGAGTGCAAATCTATGTGGAATCAGTTTGCCTCTCTGTTCTCGCTTTCACCAGGCTTGACCCCTTGGGGCCAGCACGACATACTCACTGGTGACTGTCTGCCCGTCAAAAGCAGAGGATACTGCATGTCAGAAAACGGACGAACCCACATCAAAGGTGAGGTCAGCAAGATGCTTGATCTCGGGGTAATAGAGCCCTCTACTAGTCCATGGTCTAGCCCAGTCTTGTTAGTACCAAAGGCCGGATCTAAGAACTTAGATTCTGCGTGGATTATACAGCTCTTAATGCAGTCACCAAGACTGATGCCCACCCTTTGCCAAGAACAGATGAGTTGGTGAATAAACTTGGCGCCGCCAAGTTCCTCAGCACATTTGACTTGACGTCAGGCTATTGGCAAATAGCCCTGACAGACCATGCCAAGGAGAAAACTGCATTTTCTACCCCTGTTGGCTTATACCAGTTTAAGGTAATGCCTTTCGGACTGAAGAATGCACCTGCTAAGTTTCAACGATGGTAAACCAGGTTCTGAATGGGATGGAGGACTTCTGCATGGCATACTTGGATGATATCGCAGTGTTCAGCAATTCCTGGGAAGAACATGTAACCCACCTGAGAGATGTTTTGCAGGCTCTTGGACGAGCCAATCTGACCATAAAGGCGAGCAAATGCCAAATTGGACAGAGTAAGGTAGTCTATCTTGGGCATGAGGTAGGCGGTGGAGAAATAAGGCCTTTGCTCAGTAAAATTGAAGCTGTGCAAAATTGGACAACACCGACTACTCAAACCCAGGTGAGAGCCTTCCTAGGCCTCACTGGGTATTACAGGAATTTCATAGAGAACTATGGGACCATAGCATCTCCACTGAATGTCATCTCCTCGCCCAAATTTCCTAAAAAGGTTAAGTGGAACGAGGAGTGCAATCAGGCTTTTGAAAACCTGAAAAAGGCTCTTTGCCAAGCCCCAGTACTCAGAGCTCCTGATTACCGCCAACACTTCATTGTGCAGACAGATGCTTCAAATGTAGGAATAGGTGCCGTACTCAGTCAACTGGATGGGAAAGGTAGGGAGCACCCAGTTTGCTTCATCAGCCGCAAGCTGAAGGATCCTGAAACAAGGTGGGCAACAATCGAAAGAGAGTGCTTTGCTATCGTGTGGGCTCTGAAGAAGTTTAGGCCGTACTTGTATGGTTCTACTTTTGTCATTCAGACTGACCACCAACCCTTGAGATGGTTAATGCAAATGAAAGGGGAAAACCCAAAACTATTGAGATGGTCGATCTGCCTGCAAGGGTTTGATTTCACCATTGAGCACAGGTCAGGATGTCACCACCAAAATGCTGATGGTCTCTCTAGGATGTATGTCATCGACTAGAGGTATGAGATTCATCCAGGAGTGGATTAAATCCTCCTGTCCCTTAGTCTGGGGGGGGCGAGTGTTAGGGAGAATTCTCTGTTTAGGCTGAATTTCCTAACCTAGTGAGTCCCCCAGCAGCTTTGCTGGATTTCGGGAGTTTGTTTTTTCCATCCTGCCAAGAGTGAGACTCTTTTTCTCCCACTCTTGGACATGTATGTGTGTAATTCCTTTGAATATCAATGTGTTCTATGGGCTATGGGGTCTTTTACTCCATAGGGTCTCATGTGTTTTTCTATGTGTGTTACACCGCACCCTATGTGCCGTAGCACTGGGGCGTCCTAGCGGACCCCCACCATAGACTCCATACCCGGGGACTGACTACTGTCTCTCCAGGCATGTAAAATCACCATTGGCTTTACTAGACCTAAATTTACTAACAGAACTAGTACAAACCATCTTATTGTGGACCTACTAGTAGGGGTAATTCGATTACTCCTGAATCTGTTACTCGAGGGGGCACTGTCCCGTCCCCCCTCATCGAGTTTTGGCTGGTGGCAGTGGAAACTACTTGTTATGTCCGACCCAGAACATAACCCTATGGGATTCGTCCCATTGTTGGAGATTGATACTTTTCCTCGTTAATCTCTAACGTACCACCAGTCTACTTATCTTAAATAAGTTTATCGGATGGTATTTTCTGCCAGAACTCGGTTTTTAAAATGGTGTCTGTGTTCGTCTCTGTGACTCCTAAACCAAAGGTCGAGCCCTTTGTTACACTTTTGGCAGGCTCTGTACAGAGACCCTCCAAAGTGGTGCCATTCTGTCTGGGTTACCACAGGGGTGTGGGAGGGGGTTTAGGCACCCTGGACCGAGTTGCCTTGCCAACTCCGGTCGCACTCTGGAGTGATTGGCCCAAGTGGTGAGCCTTCCCGCTCACCACTTAGCATGTGTTGATTGACAGCTAGGCTGAATGAATGGGGTTTCTGCATAAAAGCAGGGCTTTTGGGACTGGATCTTCAGAAGTCGCCACAGGACCTAAGAATCCGACGAGGGTAACGCTGAGCCGACCTGCACGACGACACCTCCGGTGGAGCCCTGCGGAACTGACTCACCACTTCCCGATGACAGAGGAGATCTCCCTGCCGGAGAGTCTCTTCCCCTGACTGGTGGGAACAACCAGTCCCCTTTGCTTTTTATTCACCTCAGGACGCAGTGGTCGAATTGCTTGTGCAGAGCACCTCGGCAACCGGATAGCCACTACTCCTGTACCGCGACCAAAAGGTGGTGCCTTGTGACGGAGCACACCGCGGCTGGTCTCTTCCCTGGTGGTGCACTGGACTTCACTTTTCTTCGACGACGAGATCATCTCTACTCTTGGCAAAGACCCGACGTGCATCCACCACCAGGAACAACTGCCCCCGCCGGAGCTGCCCTCCACAACAAGGTACCGTGTCCGCCTGGCTTCCCTTTCGATCGGTTCGAGTGAGGTGTCTTAATCCTCTCCGTTCCGTTGGGTCGCCTCCAAGCTTTTCTCATTTATTGCTCTGAACTGGTTCAATCTGCCGATAACAATTTGCTACAAAGACTTGAATGCATCTTCACTAGAGACTTTTTGGGACATCGCGCCTTGCCTCTCTCCGAGTGGGCCTGGCCTCTGAACTTTACGATCTATTGTGATTCTTGCCTTCCTGCCTTGCATTTTATCCGCGAAGGATTGAACTGTGTTGATTCATAACCTGCCTATCTTTTTCTCTCCCGTCCTAACAAATATTAGAGTGTCATCTAGGTTGAGGTATACACCTCTGTCTGAAAATAAGTGGTACCGGTAGAACCTAGACTTGTCAAAATATTGCTAGGGGGATTGATCGTTTCTTCTTCGTAGAGTAATTGTGTTTGATTTGTTTGCCGTGAACTTGCCATAGTGTTTTTCATAGATGTTTTGTTATAAATAAATACCTTAATATCTTTACACTAAGCCTCATTGCGTGTTTGCTTGTCTTGCTGGGAAGAATTGCCCTATCTTGTATACTCCACATACTGCTCAACTCTTCTTGAGGGAAGTCTGACTGCTCAGCCACAGCTACCAAGTGAATCTGTGTGGTACAGACTGCTACCAAGTGGGTTCACCGCCAAACACCTGTAGTCCTAAATCTTTTGCAGTGGTCCCGAGGGAACTGCACAGATTTCCGCCTAACAAGAGGGTGCCCACCTTTCTGTGAGACAGCCACAAAAAATCAAGTGTAAGTATAAAATAAAGTGGAAATAATCCTAAAAGAAGTGATTCTCCAAAAGGGGAATATATTACATCTTGCCCATTTTCATCTTTAAGTACTGATGGGTGGCGGTATATAAATTGATTGTACATCCTGGGAAACAAGTAAATATTTCATAAGCCCATGTGCTCCTGGAATTATAGATCAATGAAATAGTACTTATGGTCTATATATAGTTAGATACCCTGACTCCTTCTCTGTGCATTGGCAAGCACAGAAGAGCATAGGACATCTCACTGTGTGCATAGCTAGAAAAATAAAGTTACTTAAGTCACATCGTGGATGTACCATCAAGCAGAATATTGTTATTAATGCTGTATAGCACAAGACGAAAGGGTGATTATTTGCTATCAATTTTCCTGCTTTGTAAATTGCTCATTGAAAGTGAGAAAGGTACAAATGAATGAAATAGAAACACTACTGAAGGGAAGTTGGCCAACATACATGTTGAACAAAAAAAATTCCTAAGCAATTTACATGTAGGAAGTCCCAGTAGGTTGTGGCAATTGAGTTTTATAGAATGCTGCCGAAATTCTGACATGTCTATTGAGTAAGGTGTGAGATATCTATTTTCAATAAAAGGGAAGTCAAGAGAATTAAGTAGGAAGGGAAGTTTTGAATTCATTTGCTTTTGCAAATGAAAGATACATCCTGAGCTCTTGTGTGTTTTCAAGCCATGGTGCATGAACGCCCAGAGTGAATTAAATATATAGCTACTGTTCCGAATCTGAGGATGTCATCCTTTCTCCCCTAGGGGGAGACCTTTCCCATGGGACCAGGAAGGTACGTCCACAGTACAAAAGTCTGCCTGGGGGTGGTGCATTGGGGGAGGACCACATGGGAAAGGAAACCCCTTAAGGGATTAGGGATGACCATCCAAGAGAGTGCAGTCTCCCACCACCTAAGTAGACCCTGCCTCCTTCTCAAAATCATGATCTCCCTCACTTTCTCCAGGCAGTGTTAATATCTGGGATTGCAGAGCTAAACCACTTAATTTAATAGAGCTGACTAACAACTCTGGAAAAACCAAATGTTTCCCATACAACTCTACCATGACAACTGTGACAACGAAGAGCATCAGGAGTATGATGATTACTCCAGAGAACTGGAATGAACAGTATAGTCATTCCTTCTATTTAAAGGCCCAGAGAAATACAAAAAGGTAGAGAGAAACAAGATGGGGAGAGCAGTCCTTCAGTGCGCAGATGCCGGCCCGGTGTTTTGGGAACTCAAACAAGAGACGTAGTGTACAGAGCTGAGCGGGAGCGAGAAAACAGGCAGAGGAGAAGGAGCTCTTTTGTGTGCTGCCCGAACAAACCTATGTGCATCCCGAAGCCTCAGAAGGTGCCGGTAAACGAAGCCCTGTCCCACGAAGGTAGAAGGGACTGGCAGAGTGGCTGACAACGAGAAACCAAAGGGAAACTGATCGGTGTGGATGCCCGGACTGAGGCAAGCAACCAAAGACTGCCAGAGTCCCAGACACACTTGAGCAACAGGTAAGCGGGCAGAGCTGAAAGTGCTAAATGTTCATCAGGTGTCAAGGAGCAACAGGAACAAGAGTGTGAGAGGGACTGGGGCCCTGAAAGAAGCAGAGAGAGCGCAGAATGGAGCATTTGCTTGGCAGGAGAGTAAACCAAGCTATTACAACCATATAGTGCAAGTCTGGGACGCACACCCTTATGAAGACAAGAGAGTGTAGGGTCTTTGACCCTGAGAGAAGATGGAAAAGGGCCAAAGAGGGCATATGCTTGGTAGGAAAGTAAACCAGGCTGTTGCAATGACCCTTTGCGAGTCTGGAACTCGCACCTACATAAGAATAAGAGAGAAAGCGTGTCTTGGACGCTGAATAATGCATATACACTACAGAAAGGAGCACATGCTTGGCAGGAGAGTAAACCAAGCCATTGCAAGAAAACATTGCGATTCTGGGACCCGCACCCACTTGAAAGATGAAAAATAAGAGGGTCTGGGATCTGGAGAAATATAAAGACAGTCCATGAGAGGACCTACGCTTCGCATGAGAGTGGACCAAGCTGGACATATACTTGGCAGGAGAGTGAACCAAGCTATTATGTTCATCCACTGCGAGTCTGGGACTCGCATCCAAAGGAGAGTTTGAGAATGAAAAACACATGTTTGGTAGGTGAATACACCTAGTCAGAATTATAAAGAATCACGTGCCTGGGACTCACACCCTTATGAAGATATAAAATACAGTGACATTTACCTGAGAAAACAAAGGGTCTTTAGGACCCAGAGAAAAGAAAAGTAGAAACAGAAGGAACCCTGGGGAAAGGAGCAATCCGCTAGACACCCTGAACATTTACCTGATAGAACATTTCTTTTGTCTTTTGAATCACCCAAGAGTTGGGGAATGTTTTTGTTGGCAAGATTTATCATGAACACTTAACTTTGGAAGATACTTTCCCTACACAGTTGATTTAGGTTATTAGTGTTAGGGCCCGAAATAGGGCTTTGGATGGAAACAACGATAACAGACTTTTTTTTTTGCCATCTTGATGTATTCCTAACGTAGAAACCCCTCTCAGCATTTAGGGATAGAGAGGCCCTTTTTCCACGCTATTATTCGTTTGATAGCCAAACTTATGCCATTCTTCTGTCCGAACCTTCCTTCTGCACCCGTACAATACATATGGTGATGTGTGTGTTCCAAAAGTCTGTATCTCAATGACTATACTACTGAAAACGTAGGTGACTAGTGTGTTGATTATATTTCTTCATTAGCATTGGAATTTCATGGATGCATACTTTGTTTATCTTTAAACTGATTCATTTATTTCTAGTTTGTTAATAAATAGACTATTTGTGCAACCTTGTGTATTTCCTGTCCCCAAAATCATAAAAAGAACGTTATCAAATACAGGAAATTGCACATGTCTCATTTGGGGTGGGTGGAAAGTTCCCCTGAATTAGCTGTCACGTACACGTGTAGCAAAGCCAATTTGTACTAAAAGAGGAATATGCATTATATCACAATAAAGGGGCTAGTGAAAGTGACAGGGAGGCTTGGGCTTCAGGAGGGTCCCCCAGAAAAGGACAGATTTTTCTGATTAACCTACTAGTAAATGATTCAAAGGTTTTCTGTTTTTAAAAGCACGTCATTTCAGTGGAAAATTTGCATTTCTCTCTCTACATGCTATCTACAGTTCCACCATTAGGTGGTACTCTGGCACTTGAGTAACATTTACAGTCCCATAGCAATGAACGTAGAATACAATAGAACAATTAGAAAGGAGAGAATAAATCAGGTGTGCGTTTCACCATAAAGCAGACAATGTAGGGTGAGATTTTTAGGGATGATATCCTGAGGAGCAATGTTTTAGGAACACCATTACTTATGAAAGGTGTTTGGCACTGATAAACACACATACTACCATGCAGCAGCACCCTACAAATTTCTCTTGGAAGAACGCTGCGTCCATTATCCTTCCAAAGAGGACTATGGGTCCTAGGTCATCCTTGAAGATATCCCACAGGCATACTGGGGCCTCATTACAAGTGTGGTGGCCTGGAAATAAGGGTGCCGGTCGCAACGCACCGGCACCCTTTTCCGGATCGCCACACTACAAGTCTGCCTGCAGGGGCAGTTGCGCCCAGCAGGTCTGACCCACCGGGTGCAACGGTCCCAGTAGGTAGACTTGTCATGGAAGCACCAGCACTGTCAGCAACGGTGCCCGTGCTTCCGTCTCCCCGCTCCCATGGAGTCCTATGGAACTCCACGGGAATGCGGAACAACATTTTCCGACTCTTGACTTCCCGATCCGCTGGGATTTGTAATGTACATGTGTCAGCGGGATATCGGGCGCGGTAAAGTGTTACGAGTCCGGCGGGAACCTGCCGGTAGCAATGGGAGGTTGCTGCCAGACTCGTAATGAGGCCCACTCTTTACAAGAGTGGCGGTAATTGTGCTGTAAGTCTGCCAATTTACTGTCAAAATCATTTACTTTTATGCCACTTGGTTCCGAAGCTTTGCGCAGGGTTGTGAGTGGTGGAAGGGCAGTATTAATCCCTATTTCTGGAGTCCATAGGACTCCATGGGGATTTTGGCAGAATTATCATGAGCAGTGATTCTGATGATTTTTGGCATTGAAATGGAGGATTTACCTCTAGTTGCCTCCTATTGGAGGTAAATCATTCACTTCAACGTCAAACTCGTAATTTGGTGGTTCAGTAAAAATGGTGATAATTCCATTACCACCAGAAAAATGTCAGTAACTGAATTACTGGCACATTTTTACTGCACCGCTAAACTTGCTATGAGGCCAAGGACTATTTACAGCTGTTTACAGATGGAGTACACTAGACCAGTGTGCTCTCTTTCAAAATGGCATATTGTTGAAATGTTCAAGTGTGATGGAAGGTTTGCCAGTGATAAGCATGTCTGTGATGTCCTTGCCTATCTCAATCAAGTGCTTTGTGAAGAACACCCTCTCTTATTCTTGTCGATTTCATGGATGATAGGTGAGAGCCTAGGATTTCCTAGAAACACACAATGACTCCACTGTACATGAGTAATGCACATAGATCATGCACAAAAAGCAAAGTTCTTTTTGATAGAATATTACAGCCTCCCCTCGGTGCAGCGCTCACACATATAGTACATTTATTTTGTCACAAAGAAAAAGTAACTAGTGATCTGAATTGTATGCTCATCGTTTGAGAACACTTCTGGTTAACGACCATGGGCGGGGGAGGGGGGAGGGGTATCTCTAAGCATGACCTATGACCCATAGTTAAATTTGACTCACCATGCCAGACACAAAGGACCTAGTAAGAATCATGTTCTGAAGCTAAGACCTCCTTATGCATTCTCTGCAGGTCCCCATGACCATACTGGGACCCAGAGAGTGATTACACCTAAATGCGACATTCCCCGCTCTCACTATTTACACCAGGTACCCCTGAGCCCTGCTAAAATGGTCACCAGCATTTTCGAGCCTCCACTAGGCTCCCAGGCTTCTACAGGCAGGGAGGAGCCAACTTACTGGCTGCCCAGGATTTCTCAGGCAACTGCATCCCCTGCCGGAAGGCGCAGCCGGCATCAACCACAGGCCAGAAGCTAAGGCCTACCGATGCAGTCTCTGCCGGTCTCAGCCGGCGATGCGATAAGACTCCACTGTATGCCGCTCCACATGGTATCCATTCTGTGCCAATGCACAATGCACAAAAAGAAGGTAAGCAGAAGGCAACTAGCCACATCTGCAATCACCCAGTTCCCCACCATGCTCTGCCCCCCTTGTTTGGAACATTTCCTGTGCTACCCTACTCCTAATGACTTCCCCCTCTTCCTTCCTCCCGCTAAACCAGCACCATTTGCATCCCTGGATCCAGATCTATATCCTATCCCGCACCGTGCCATTTCCTGCAGCCCAGACCCTCGTCCTAGCCACCCCCGAGCACCGCAATGCCCAAAGTTTCCACAAGCAGCGAAGTACGCTACACCGGCAGCGTTACTGTCACCATCATTTAGGTTGACACTGACAACACCCAGAACCGGCTAAGGGAAACTCCTACAACAACAAGAGGGACGACGCTAAGTCAAATAGGACACAAACGACACCCGCTTGAGGACAGAAATTAGCATCCCGGCCCAACTCCATCCAACAACCCACTCCATGAACGCTACCAAGTACCATACTTGGATAGAGCTGTGTGAATGTTAACAGTTGCCACACTTGAACTAAGTTACAGACATTGGCATGTGCCGGGCCCGGGTAGAGTTGTGAATGATGGCAGGTGACGCACCTGGACGTAGTTGTGAGTGTTGGCCTGTGCCACGTTTCAAAGGGGCTGTGAGCAGTAGCCTGCGTGATCAACTGGATATGACTGAGAATGCCGACCACTGCCACATCTGGACGGAGTAGCGTTGGTTGACTGATGCCACCTATGGACTGGATAGGGAATCCTATCAGGGCCAGATTTGGATGGAATCGCGAATGCTTGCTTGCCTTGCATACAGACAGGTTTGTCGGTGGGGGGCAGGGGCCCAACTTACACATGGTTGCGAATTGTGGGTGGGTGTCATGTGTGGAAGGGATTGTGGCTGTCGGCCGGTGCTGGATCTGGATGGAGGTGCAAGGATGTTTGCGCGCACACCTGGTGGGAATGTGGAAGTTTAGCACATCACTTCTAGACAGCAATGCCAATTAACCAATCCACCAACAATTTTACCCCTCTGCATACACCTCTGAAACTCTAACCAAACACAACCACAACCCTAAAGCACAACAATCCCCACAAACTTCACTGCACAGCAACATCTAAACAAACCACACATAGACTCGCACAACAGCACACGATGGCGACTGATAGGAAAACACCCCAAGCCCAGCGAACGGTGCTAACCGGGTTGAGGCTGACAATAGCACATCACTGCTCTCTTGCACTTTTCCCGCTTATTCCCACTAACTCACCCCCATTTCCCGCATTCCCTTTTCAGAGCCACCAGAGCGCCAGGGGACCACTCCGGTGGGGATAGTGCATGGTACAAATATCCTTTAACATTAACATTATCATCACACGTAGCACTACCAGATCAAAACCCCACACTTGTTCCGTGCATGACCGCTCCAACTGGCACAAGTCCCGTTGGCGTCCTTCATTGGCACCCTGCCTGCTAGCTTCTCAAGCAGTCTTGCCACACATGAGACTGGAGGCACCCTGTAAGCACAGTCCCAGGTGCACCCGATCTAGTCATGTACCCACCGCCAGGTCTACAATCTCTGTGCCTTACACCACGCTACCCTGTCATGACTGCAACAGCACACTGAGGGCTTTCACCGGCCTTGTGCATCACTTTGCCGGCCAGAGGGAAACAAAAGATTAAAATGGCCTGCTCAGGACACACATCCCGCGCCCGCCAATGGCGATCCCTCCCTTCGCCTTCTACATGTTGGCCACTTTCAATAGTTCATCTAACATGTATGTGCACTGGACTACTTCTGCAAAATTTGTCATCAACCGGAACATTGTTAACAGTGAGCTCCTGCCTTCTTCTACCAAAGACTCTAACACTATCTATGCCAAGGTAGTAAATAATGGCACCCTGCAGTCATTTACAAATGTTATAAATACCCCTATCAATGTGTCTTGTACTGATGCCCCAGCTAATGGGATTTATGCAACTATTGCCTCTATACCCAAATTCCCTGCACCTCCTGCTAGAAATGCCTCCGGGCCTGTGTATTCAAATATCAGAAATGCTGCATATAATGCAAATTATGATATAAATGTGCATGCAACCACTGACACCTTAAATATTACCTCTGTTAATTATATTGACAATCTTACTTACCTAGGGGTACTGAAGGCCAGTAGCACCACAAGTAGCTCCAACATCAGTGCAATTGTTGGCTTGTCCGCATCCTCCAATGCCAGAAATGCTAACTATGCCAATGTCTATACAACTGTGAAACAGCCTATGATTTCTCATGCAGATACTGCCCCGACCGCTGCAAATTTTGCCACATCTGCATCATTATCCCTGACTAGCTCTTCAGAATTAGCTAATGCTCTTGTCCACTCCAAACTGGTCATTAAGAAGAACACCTGCATCAAAATTCCTCCTTTGGACTGAGCCCTCAACAACGCCCGCTCCCTCCCAGCCCATGCCCTAGACATTAATGACCTACTCTCCACACACAACCTTGATAACCTGGCCCCCTCCGAGACCTGGCTTCACAAAGCTTCCAGCCCACCCTCTCCCTAGCCCTCCCCACTGGCTATAAGATCTATCAAAGAGACTGTCCCTCTGGCAGAAGTGGCGGATGGTCCTCCTGGCTAAGGTCTCCCTACCCTTTAGGCAAGTTAATAACTCCCTTGATGGGAACAGTGGCATTCTTTTGCTTAAATTGACCACAGCACCCACCTGCACCATCACTATCCACGTTGTCTATCCCCTGCCCAGCACCCTGACCAGCTTCCATGACAATTTCCTCCACATCTTTAGTGACAACATCAAGAATTCCTCTAAAATTATCCTAATGGGTGACATGAACCTGGGCCTGAACGATCTCGAGGACTCCCAGGACATCTTCATATGGTCTCTGTGCACTCTCCTTTCTCCTCTTCTCTCATTAATGGTGGCACCCATTGGGAGGCCCTCCTGGTTTCCTTCCACCCCTCTAAGGTCATCATTATTGTTTACCTTAATGGCACCATCTTAGTCCAAGGCCCTCAGGCCAACCTCCTCCTTTTTGACAGACGCTTCCCGTGGCTTATCAATTTTCTATCCTCTCCTGCTGTGGCCTTTCTCCCGTCTTTGGCTTCCTTGCCACCACCCTGTGCCATTTCTCTCGTGCCCTCTTGCTCCTATTCTGCTACCTTGCCCTCTCCTCCAACCTCCTCCACCTTCCCTCTGCCTCCTTTTCCGCCTCCGTAGGGAGTACCTCTAATTTGTACCCCTCCCCAGAAGTCTTACAAGGATGGTAACCTTCTCCACCTCGCCACTCTTAACTCTCGTTCAGCTGTCAAACACTCCTCTGACATCTGCAGTCTCCTGGAAGAACTGCACCTTGATGTTCATGGTCTCACTGAGACATGGTTCATGGCGAGCTCTGTCATGAGCTTTGACACTCTCCTTCGTGATGGCTACCAGATCATCCCCACGCCCAGATCCAACCATCCCGGTGGGGGTGTAGTCTTGATCTTTCCTGAGTAGATCCCTGTCTCTATCATTCCAATGCAGGCCTATTCCTGCTTTGAGTGCATTGTCTGCAGGCTTTCTATCTCTCCTGGCCACTCTCTCACAGTTGCTACTATCTACCAGCCACCTGGTCAGATCACCTCTTTCCTCTCCTATTGGGCGGACCTCTCTTCCTCACTCCTGGCCTCAACCACTCAACTCCACCTCCTTGGAGACTTCAACATCCATATGGATGCCTCCTGTCCCGCCATGGGACTCTTTCGCGATCTTTGAGACACTCTCTATCTCTCTATTCTTCCCTCTGGTAAGACTCGCTCTGCAGGGCACACTCTTGATGTTCTGATCTCCTCAGACCTCCCTCACTCTAATCCTCTCACCACTCCTCTTTCCTGGAGTGACCACTTTCTCCTCTCCTCTCATCTCTCTCTCACTACCACCAGGCCAAACCTACCCCTAAACTGCCACCCACCTTCTCAGTCATTCAATCTATGAAGTGTGTGTCAGTTGAGGATTTCAACACAGTTTTCATTCCCCCTCCTGCACCTCTGGCTAACTCGCACCTTGAGATAGCCCTTTCCATGCTACACTCTGCTATCTCTGACACTCTTGATGTACTTGCCCCTGTCATGAGGATCCGCAAGACACCTAAAATCAAGCAAGAGCAACTCCTCGTATGACTCTAACATTGTCACCCTGAAACGCAAGTGTAGGGTGGCTGAGGAGAAATGTTTGGCATCTTGTAAATCCTCTGACAAACTGGCCTGCCGCCTGCTCCAAAGACAATACCGACTCTGTCCTTACCAAGAAGAGAGCTCACATCCAAGCTTGCATTTCCATCGCATTTAACAACTCGGCCAAACTCTTTAAAATATGCAAGGAACTAGCCAATCCTTCTGCAGTCCCTACCTGCCCTGTCCCTTCCCAGGTCCTCTGTATATCCCTGGCTTCTCACTTCATCTCCAAAACTCAGGACATACTGTCCACCCTCTCTGCTTCTCCTACTTCTCCCTCAACTCTCTCCTCTTCCTCTGCCCCGTTTCGGGCACCCCATCCCTTCTCTGCCTTTCCTCTTTTCTCCTCTGACAAGGTCTCGGACAAGTCTAAGCAGGTTCTTCCTTGTTCTTCCAAAACCATCAAAGACCTCATTGACACCCTCGCTCCAGCCTTGGCTGACTTCTGAAACCACTCTGTTGCCCCTGGAACCTTCCCCTCCTCCCTTAAGCACTCTTGTGAACCCTCTCCTCAAGAAACCATCAGCCGAACCCTCCCTTCCGGCTAATTATCACCCGATCTCCATCACTGCTTTCCTGGGCAAACTCCTGGAAAAGCTAGCCATCTCCCAGCTTAATCTTCACACTGAATCCGTTGGTTGTCTCCATGACCATAAGCCTGGCTTCAGAGCAGCCAGAAGAAAGGAAACTGCTCTTCTACACATCCGTGAAGAACTGCTCTCAAACCTTGATTCTAACCTCCCCTCTGTCCTCATCCTACTGGATCTCTCTTCTGACTTTGACACGTGGCATCGTGATAATCTGGGTGTCCCTGATCAGATTCTGGCCTAGCTGAATTTTTTCCTCTCTGTCCGTCCTCCCAAGTCCAACTTGGGTCCTTCCTCTCCTCTATCTGTCGCTCCATCCGTGGTGTTCCCCAGGGGTCTAACCTTTCTCCCTGGTTGTTCAACCAATACCTGGCACCTCTTGCCCTCCACATTGCTGTTCTCTGCTCCAACATCCAGTGCTATGCAGATGACACCCAGTTTGTCTTCAGGCTCCCCTCTGCTTCCTCTTCTCCTTCTATCATCCCTGACTGTCTGTCTGCAATCCAGGAGTGGTGCGCCACCAATGATCTCTGCCTGAATGGCAGTAAGACAGAGATCATCCTCATCGGCACACCTACACCCCCCTTTGCTGCCACTCTCTGGCCAGCCTCCCTTGGCCCTCTTCCTGCTCCCACCCGTGAGGTTAAGAACCTCAAGGTTATCTTCGACTCCACATTCTCCTTCTACCCTCACATTTCCAAAGTCTCTAAGAAGTCAAACTACCAACTGCACCTCCTCAGAGGTATTCTTCCTTTCCTCTCCTTCCCCCAGAAGACCACTGTCTCCAGAGCTCTGGTTCTCTCTAGGCTTGACTACTGTAACAGTCCCTTTTAAAATCTACCCTCCTCTACTCTCTGTCCTCTGCAACTTATCCAGAACAGGACTGCAAGACTTGTCCTTCGCCTCAAGCCCAGGGATTGTATCTCTCCAGCATTGGCTCTCAGTGGCTATAAGGATCAAATTCAAGACCGTTTGCATTGTCCACAAGGCTTTCTGGGGCCTGGGACCAAAATACCTCCAGCTTTCTCTTCAGAAGTGTCTTCCTTCTCGAGCTCTTCGCTCTTCCACCTCCAACTCTCTAAGGGGCAGTCACTTTTCTAAGCAACAGGTTGGGGGCAGATCTCTCTCTTCGGCCAGTGCATCCCTCTGGAGAAGCCTCCCTGTCTCTCTGAAACTTGAGCAGAACCATCTCTGGTTCTGGAAGCAGCTCAAGACTTTCCTCTCTGCTTCTGCCTTCTTTCTTCCACTTCCCTGCTGATCCCGTGTCTGAGAATTCCCCGTTACCTGGCTACCCTCTGAATCACAGACCCAGGACACTTCCCACCAACTTGCACACCTGCACTGCCTCCTGGCAACCCTGAATTTGGGTGCTACATCTGCATCCCTACAGCCCCCGACTTGCACTTATCCAAAATGTGTTGTCTGCACTTAACCCCTGCACTGCTACCTTTTGGCCACACTATTTTCCTTTCTCTTGATCCTATGTCTTGCACTTACCCTCCTCTCCTTCCCCTTGCACTTTTTCCCTTTCATCTCCACCACACTTATGCAATCTCAGTGTCACTTGGCCTAGTAAGATCATTGTCTTGTCTTCCTTGTTCCCCCCTTGCCTCGCCGCTCCTTGAAACACTTGTGTATAGGCACGCTATAAATAAAAGATCATATTATATCTCTATCAAAAGCACTTGAGACCTTAGGCTTCAGGATCCACACTGACAACCCACCCACTGCAGAGGTCACACAAAAAACAGGATTGGATTGCAGACCTCAGCTGCCCAATCACAATCAACTCTTAACACCACCTACACCATGGCTGACCACCATGTGATCCACTTCTCCATCCCCTACCCCACGAAACCCAAGCATTTGACTATTCCACTACCACAGGCACTAGCACGCAGCTCTTGCAAGCTGACCAAAGAGCACCTACTACCCCTCTTTGACATCCCTAATCTTAAACGCCCTCTCCAAAGACCCCAACGTCCTTGCAGACTTATTTACCTCAACCCTAGAGATGGCAGTGGACACCATTGCCCCTCTCGTACCTTGAAGAGCAAAACGAGTTAGACACTCTAATTCATGGTACACCCCAGACCTACCCCAACACCAGAATAGAAAACGGATGGGCCAATCTACTTGGCAAAAAATAACTTCTACCTCCACGAGATTGGAGTTCTCTAAGATATCCAAAGAATATAACAGGCAATTATCTCAGCCAAAGCCACACTCTTCAACTTGAGACTCACCAACGCGAAGTCAGACACCAGAGAGATCTTCTCCATCTTTAGAGAACTTGAGACCCTTGCCACTCCCCCTCAGCCCATCTCTAAAGATACAGCCTAGTGTACCAACATCCAAACCGCGAAGCTTAACAAAATTGACATGCTAAATAAAAAAATCACCTCCAATCAATGAGATTTGACCACACCTCACCTCACTACTGCCACAGCCTCTACAGTTAACCCACAGACCCCTGAGGTACATCTGTTCCCATTCAAAGAGATAACGCAACTAGAAGTATGCTCTATGTTAAAATATCTAAAACCTTCTAATTACAAAGGAGACATATGTCCCGTCTCAATAATCAAAGACTGCATGGAAGTCCTTGTTCCGATCATCACCAATTTCATAAATGCCTCCTTCACCTTAGTAGTGGTACCATCCAGCCTCAAGGAAGCATAGGCACATCCCCTCCTTAAAAAATCCACATTGGACCCCACGGTCCCTAATAACTACAGGCCAATAACGACAGTCCCATTCTTATTGAAAATACTAAATTGAGCTGCAGATTCAACAATTCCTAGAAACCCACCACATGCTGGGTCTTTGCCAATCCGATTCCGCCCCGGCCATGGCACGGATTCCGCATTGATGGATTAAAAAAAACAGGTGAACGAGATCAGGGACAATGGCAAGTCAACCCTGCTCCTCCTTCTGGATCTGTCAGCCACCTTTGACCTAGTGGATCACAAAATCCTCTGCCAACACCTCACTACCTCGGCCCACTTCTCTCATGAGGCGACAAAATGGATATCCTCATTCCTTGAAGGAAGAGTCATGAGAGTGTTTGCAGAACAGGCATGTGCAGCCCCGACTCCCGTACCCTGCAGTGTCCCGCTAGGCTCCTGCATCTTATTCAAAATGTATGCATATTCACCAGACCACTCTTTAACATCCTTGACTCCGTCGGCATAACCTACACTAACTATGCTGATGATACCCAAGTCCTCCTCCCACTCACCAGCAATTATGCAGCAGAATCATAGAACCTCAACGCGGCTTACTCCACTATTCAGGCCTGGATGCGACTAACTGCCTTTGCCTAAATGGGGATAAGACAGAAATCCTGTTTGTTGGCCCCCCAGCAGTACTAAAAAATCTCAATGACCAATACTCAGCCTACGACATAGATAACATCGGATGCCACTCTCTCATTGTCTCGCCAGGTCAATTCCATAGCAACCTCAGCAGGTTACGCGACCTAACTTCTGAAAGTGGCCAAACCTTTCCTATCCACTGACAGCTGCCACACTATCGCCAGGGCTGTCATAGGCTCGAAGTAGGATTACTGCAATGTCCTCTTCGTCGGTACCTCCGTTAAAAATATCCAGAAGCTACAACTCAGTCAAAATAATGATCCCTTGGCTGCCCTCAGCATCCCTAAAAGATAACACATATCATCAGCCAGAATAGCAGCTCATTGGCTGCCCATCTAAGAGCGCATCCTATTCAAAATCATGGCCATCACCCACAAGTGGCTCTCCAACACAGCACCCCTGTATCTCTCCCAAAAGATCACGAGAGCCTACTCGGCCAGACCCACTGGCACCCCCATGAACATCATCTCATACAACCCAAAGTTAGGTGGGCCAAAACGGGAGATGTTAGCTTTCCCTACATCGCAGTTAAACTGTAGAACTCCCTGCCACCCGCCCTGAGAACTGAACCATCTTACTAGGTTTTCCGCAAATAAAAAAATGAATAAAATAAAAATAGATAAACATGCCTGAGAGGGTAACTCCACAAATACACTCCCATCCATTGTCTGAGATCAGCTCCATCCGTACTTGGCTTTGTCCACACAAGACCAACACATATGGGCGACGGTAGCTTCTCAGTAAATGAAGCTATGGTTGGAGGGCGACTGCAAATTTAGACGAGCCCTAAAAACATACATATACCCCAAACAATCATCTATCTCAATTTGCTGTTGCCCGTGCTCAGTCATTTTAGTGCTAGTGAGCCACCACCAGAGGTCTCAGTGGGCCTAGCTAACCTCCCAAAACATAATATAATATAACACAATGGAACATAACACTCAACAGAGGGATTTTGCAGCAGGATCATGGACTTTTTCGGGCAAAAGCACAATGTCGCCTGACTTACATTGCAGCTTGCACTTGCAACCTTGAGCTTTCCAAGCTTTTCAAGCATGTTCTGTTACTACATTTGTGACTTGAATACTGTGAATGGAGACAGCAGAAATGTCAGCTGTGATACAGTTATTTGATGATCCTCCCCAAGAAAGCAATCAGTAATGTCACATCGGAATCTAACATGATAGCAAAGCGAAGTGACGTGGAATGTTATCATTCCGAACAATGCAAGATCTTTTATATCTCATACACAGTAGAGCCCCAAAACCCTAGAGAACACTCTGAAGCACATACTCGTCTTGGTGCTTAATTATCCTCTTCTGTGGTGTAATTTCCCCTGGTGTGGGGACAGATTGCAGTCCATATAGGAGGCGTTCAGAGCAATTGCTGGATTTCTTTAATGGAATACCCACTGGAAAAAAATGTGCTCTTTCAGCTTGGCTTTCACCCCTGGGTAAGATGGCTCAGCGCGTTCAACACTTGTTTCTGTGATATGTGTTTGATTTGTAGTTTGCAGGTTCAAATCCCAGCAAGACCAGCTTTTCATCCGTCTGAGGTGATAAATGAGTACCAACTGCAATGGTGTATAGTAATGTAGGTAAATATGTCCTGTGTAAAGTGCTTTAGTTTAAAGTGCTATATAAAAAAGGTATTATTCTGGATTTGAATTGTTTCATGGCACAATGGGCTGAGAAGAGGGATCCAAATCGTGGCAGCTCCATAATCAGGAGCACTTTGCCTTTTCATCTTGGTAAGCAAAATTCACCCACCAGAAAAATGCAAATCCACACCGTGTGAGAGGCCCGAGACAACACACACGAAATGCAGCAGACTGCACTTTGCAGCAAGCTGTCACATTAGTCCATAAGGGTTGGAGCCCCAGTAAGTAGTACAAATGCGGCCAAGAAAGACATCACCACAAGGGCACCCAGATCTGAGGCAACACATGACACAAACCATTTACACTTGACATGGGGTCTGGCATCATGAAAAACAAAACCTTTAGCAACCGGCTAAGAGAGGTTTGTATCCAACTCCATGGGTGCTCTTTATCTTGTTTAACACTTCTCTGTGTTAGACACCTTATTTTACACAATGTGTTTTAACTGTAGGCATTTTGGGTCAAAACAGGGCACGTTTTGAAAAAAAAAAAGCAGAGATGTTCAAACCCAGCTCTCATGGGTGTTCCCTTTTAGCGCTTCCCTGTAATGAACCCTTCAATGTAAAGAGCAATAGCTAAGCGAGCAGGGTTTCCCAGCCAAGGGGTGCTGCTAGGTCTGGAAAAGGTCAGGGGCTATGCTAATGTGGGAACTGTGGGGACTCGGGCGAGCTAGCCTTTTGATTGCAGCCCCTGAGCTATTATCCGGGGCTACTACCAGAAGACCCAGGGCTATAGCCCCCCTAGCCCCTCCCCTTAGCAACACATCTGCGTGAGTTTTGCCAGATTCTGGAGCAGGTTATCATTGCCATTTTGGAGCACATCAGGGACTATATTAAGGTCTTTGAGAGTGATGTAAATTCCTGCAATGAAAAATGTGGCTTCTACGTAATCTCATCCTTCCCCAATGTGCTAGGTTCTTTGGACTGAACACGTGTGCATTGTTCCACCAGGAGAGTGGGTACAAATATTAAGGAGCAGGAAAATGACTTACTCTGCCACTGCGCAGATGCTCTAAGCTTCTGATCTGAGCATCATACACTAAATATCCTAGGCTTAACATAGGATGCATTCATATCACACAGCAGTACCCTGCTGGCATTGTGGATCGAAGAACCTCACAAGAGTGGAGGGCTATTATTAAGGGGATACGTTTTGTGACATTTTGCACTGAACGAAAGCTAGGCACTAGTAATCCACTGTAATTGCCTATGTTTGCTATGATTTCCAGTGTAGTGGTTCCCCCCTAAAGGTGACAGGGCATAGCCCTGAAATCCTAGCTATTAACTCCTAGATTGCACCCATGTGCAGCTGCTAAGGAGAGGTTTACTACTGCACATCTGATATTGCACTTCTGCTTGTTGAGAAGTAGATTCAGATGTCTAGATGTGATGCAGGCACCACGCAAAGTATCTTGACTTATAATGGTGTGCTGCGTGTTCCACAATGTGGCCATCACACTCTGAGTACCACTAGCAAATAGTGATGGAGATGAAGTAGATGGTGGACATGGTGAAGTGGATGCTGTTACCAAGAACACGAGTCAGGGTGAAGGACCAGCCACACACCACAAGTATCCTATCATTACCAGGCACACCAGTCAGGGTGAAGGACCAGCAACACACAAGTATCGTATCATTACCAGGCACATTGTGGGGTGCATTTAAGGTCCTAAGCAGAAATCCCCTTAACCTAAAAACCACATTTAAACATTGCCACGAAAACACCTGGGCTCTGCTTCCCTGGCACATGTGTAGCAAGCATGGAAAACTGAAACCCAAAGAAGGGCTCTGCAATTGTTTCATTCCATGGTGAATGATCATAAGATGAACCTTTCATTCAAGAACGGCTCTGAAATTGCTTTAATTTCATCTGAATAATGGAAAGTCATGACCTGCATTCTGCACGGCTCTGCATGTAATTTTTCTTTCATCTGAATAATAAGAAGTCATGACTGCATTGAAAACGGCCCTGCGTTTACTTTATCCGATCTGAATGCCAAAAATGTAGGTAATACATTCCAAAACAGCCTAGTTTTAGTGATAAATCACATGAGGGGCAAGTTTTCTACACTACAACCCAACACGGCTTTTGTTTCCCTTTGATGTGAACCATCACGCTCAAATTATTGCAAATGAAAGAAATAGCGTGGCTTTTTCATTTTCTTTTCTGTGTCAAAATCAAAGAAATCCTGTGCAGTATCCCTCTGTGTACATGAACCAACAGTACAGGTGAACCCCCCACCACCCAAGGACTAATTGAAAGACAATCCTGTGGTCTGCATAACTGCATTTGAAACTTTAAATGAAAAGACTGCACACGTGTGAATCTGTTTTTTGGAAAATAAGGAAAAATGCGTTTAAAAGTCAACATCAAATGACAGCTTTTGCTTGCACAGAAATATCTGTGAATGTGTGTGGGTGGGGGTTTGGCAACACAATGCACATTATATTTGTCCCCACAAGATTTGGTTACCTTGGAAAATGCTCAGAAACCAGTAAAACTGGTCTTTGGCTAAGCCACAGTATTCAATTGCAAGTCTTGCCTCCCACTGAAAAGTCACACCAATAGGTAAACCGGTCACAATAGCATGTGAGGTGGCCCATATGTGACAAATCCTACCCATTGACATTAAAGAACTTCTTCCTTTTAAGACATTTTCCCAGCACCCTACATGAGTAGTAATTTTGCATTATGCATGTGGTTTTTAGATGAATGTAAAGAGAGCAAGTGCAGGTTTCTAGCACTTTGTGTACTGAAATGGCCAGGACATATAAATGGGACAAATAGTAAACTTGGGGTAAAGATGAAAAATGTAATTATGAACATGTGTAATCATTGGCAGAATTTTAAACATTATGCATTTCATGAAAAGTGCCAAAATGTGCCAAAGAGCATGCTACCTCGCAGAGAGCCGGCGATCGTATTGTCCAATTTCCTGTGACCCATTGAATCTGCATATCTACTTCTTATGGTGATGGTTAATATAAGTTTGAAGTTTTGATCCATAGCTCATTTTTGTTAAAAAGTAGACTTGAGAGACAAAGAAAGGTCATAAATGCAAACACACAAATGATGCCCCTTCCCCTGAACCAATAGGCCCAGGGGGAGGGGAGAGGACTGGTCGGCTGTTCTATCACAGGATAGGGGTAATTCCAGAGTACTTCCCCCCAGATTGTAAAATAGATGATGTCATTCTAGCTATATATAGGGGGCACAGAGAGACACAAGGGATCAATCGATCCATCCAGCCATCCATCTTTCTACAGCAAGATACACAGATTCCAGATCCAGGCACACACAAGGGAGACAGGAGAGGAGGCAGCTGATCCCATCCAAGAGAGGGCAGGGACCAGACCTTGCCCAGCTGACCCCATCCAGCAGAGTGCAGTGACGCGATCCCTTGTCCCTTGTATCTAGACCAGACACCTTGCTGGCTTTCCAGAATCCCAAACTCAAGTTTACATTGTAAGAAGTAAATCACCCCAGTTCCAAACTGCCTATCCCATTCTTTTGACTCTTGCATCCCATTGAAAATCCCATTCAAAGTCCCAAATTGCCCGTATAATCCATTCACCTTTGCATAGACAAATCTGTATTAGCCTGTGTAAGTTAGTATATTCCTTTTATAAGTCCTTCAGTTTTATGTATAAGCCCTTAGTATCATTTGAAGTAAATCAATTAAGTCCCCTATAAAGAGATTCATGGTGTGGGTTGGTTGAAATTCGTAAGTAACCACCTTATGCCAAGTGCCTTTCTTTAATAATTGTAGCCATTTAAGTATAGCTTCAACAGAATTAGTCTTTGTGTAACAAAAAACGAATTTACCCGTGTACTGTGTGCATCCCCACAAATTCCTCATTTGCATCTGTCCCATAGAAAAACCCAAACTGTAGTCCCATTGAGAACATCCCTTTCTGTTAAAATCCTATCTGTTATGTGTTTTTGTGAAACCAATTTCCAATTTTGACAGCTAAGCCCTTTTCTTCGCTGCCTGTCATCACCCATCCCATGTGAAAACGAAAATCCCAATTGCTGTGTGTGTTTTCTTTTGCATTTGTCTTATTTCCCAAAAGCGGCTTACTTATCTTGTTTTCATGTTGCCTTGGTGCCCTGCTTAGTAGTCTGCAAGCTTCCTTATCCATCGAGTGTAGTAACACAAACTTATTTTTTAGCTGTCCCACTGCGGTTGTAAGCTGCTTTGCGAGTAACAAGTAAAATCCGATTATGCCCTTTTGCTCATAAATTGGGTTTTCATTTTCTTTTATGGCCTCCCATCTTGGGGTGGTGGGCTGAATTATAAATGTGACTTTTCCCTCTTTATCCTGACTCCTTGCCACTGCCTTCCATCCAAAAAGAATTAAGTTAGCAGATGTTTGGGGGTGAGGGTTGCAGGGGGAGTGCTTAAACTTAAGTACCATCAGATGCTGGAAAATCACTTTTTCCTGTTTTGCCATTAAAGATTCATATGCATTGGATTTGGGATTTGGGATTTTTAACTAACTGTGTTGTAGAAGTCTTTGCATTGTATTGCCACAACATTGGTGGCTGCTGTCCAATTGTTTGATTTTGCTTTTATTTTCATTGAACCATCAAATTAATAAATATCATATTGATGCACACCGGCCTGGTTCCTCTTCCACTGTGACACGGGGTGTTTGGGAAGGTTGGGTGCGAGACAGGTTGGGGGCCTACTCAAATAAAAGAATGTGTGGTTGATTAAAGATAGAAAGCGTTTTTATTGTACACCACATTCATTGTCAGGGGAAGGAGTCCCTGGCTGGAGTGTGCCGTCTTATATAACCGTTACAACTCCAGTCAGGGTGAAGGTCCAGCCACACACAAGTATCCTATCATTAAGATTTGTATTAGTTGAAGAAAGAGGGAACACCAAGGGTCAGTGGCATTGTCAGCAGGAAAAGCATGATGTCACAAGCCCAAAGTGCATGGGTATTTTAATGTGCAGGGGCACGTAATCATCTTTTCTTTAAATGTTTTGTTAACACTCTGTATTGTACTTGAACAAGTTGCTCCTCCTTTTACCCTCTTTTTACTTATGAATTAACAGTTGGTTGCATTGCTAACCATTAGCGGAATCCCCAAAGAAGCAAAGGCTTGCCAGAAATAACGGACATTTACCAAGGGGCGCAACACTTTCTGAAATAACAAGCCTAAAACATTATTTAGAGCACATTAGTATTTTTGATGGTACAGCAACCAATTGTTTACCATGGCCCTCATTACGACCCTGGCGGAAAGCGACTGACCGGAGCGCCACAGCGTAAATAGCGTTTCCGCCATTGCACGAAGGAGCAAAGTGCGGCCCATTCCGACCCATCGGGCACGAGCACCACGGCATGGCGGAAGTGCAAAGTCCGCGATGGCGGAAATGACCCCAAAACGGCCCACACCGCCGCCGTACGGCGCCTCAGGTGCAATACCGCCACCCCTCTTAGCGGTCACCGCAGTGTGCGCCTACCGGAAAGTACGGTGGCCGGAAATATACGGAAACGGAAGTTAAAACATGGGCCCGGAACGGGAAACATCCCGGCGTACACCTATAAATACACTAAAACCACACAACCACTAAAATCACTACCCTGAAACACACCCCAACCCGTCAACCACCCTAGCGAAACCAAGAAAAATGGGAAAAGTAGCGAAGAAAGCGTGCGACCGCAAGCGGCAGGTCCACTTCTCCCGTGAGGAACTCACCGTGCTAACAGAGACCCTCCAGGAGAATGCTGCCGTCGTCTTCTCCACGCAAATGACCAGGACGGCACTTGCAAACAAGAAGGCCATATGGGCTCTGGTGGCACAGCGGGTAAGTGCGGTGGGGACCGCACCCCACAGCAATGCCGCAAGCGATGGGACGACCTGCGGATACGCGTCCGCAGCATACTCTCTGCCAACCGCAACATTGCCACAGCCACCGGGGGAGGTCCTGAATCACCCATCAAGTTGACCCCCTGGGAAGAAATCTGTGCCTCCACCATCGGAATGGAGAGCATAGAGGGAGTCGGAGGGATGGAGAAAGGAGTGCAGACATCCGAAGATACAGGTAGGTGGGCCAGGAAAAACTATGCCAAATCCACACAGTCCATCCATGTGAAGTACCATGCATCCACATAGTGCAACAGAAACACATGTCCAGGAGAACGTCCACACACATCGGCCTGATAGCGCACGTCAAAACCCACAATAAATACATAAATAATTAAAAACCCCTAATACACGCACTACACGTGCAGCAGGCACACCCTAACTGCAGGCTGCCAAACAACTGCACCCTCACTCCACACACAAATCAAAGCACCTCCAAGGGCCCGGCCCAAATCACCCTCAGGTACCACCCCAATGCATGTGACACAATGCAATTCCAATTCCCACAGACCCACCAATAACCCTCGCCCTCCTCTACTCCACCACAGGGTCCGATCCAAACGACGAGCTACAGGACACCCCTACCAGCACACCTGCAAAGAGGGCCAAGACCAACGGCCAGAGACCCTCCACCTCAGCTGCACGCATCAAGACACGGCAGCAGCACAAATCAGGTGGCAGCACACAGGAGGGAACATCAACAGGCACCCCAGCAGCCAGCATGCCCACAACACCACCACCACAGGTCCCCCCAATGGATGCCACAGAAGGCACTGCCTCCAGTGGCAGCAGCACCATAGGTGACACCCCATTGATGGCAGCATGCTCCGACACAGAAAACGGGGATGCCGAAGTCAGATCCATCCATGACCTGTCCCAATCCCCCTGTCTGTCCCATCCCGTACAACATGAGGATACCACGCAGGGGCACCCACAAGACGACGACTGGCCATCCCCCACAAGCCCTGTGGCAATGCAACATGAGGACAACAGCCCCTCCGTGACACCCCCGCAAATGGCCTTGGCCCAGCAGAGGCAACAGTCCCTCGACCAGTTGATCGAACAACAGCAGCAACTGGCCACGCTCCTCAAGGACCATGCTGATGAATGTGGGGGCACTAAGGCAGACATAGAAACATCAACTGAGACACTTAGGGCACAAATCGAGAGTAGCACCGAGAGCCTGAGAGTCCAAATGGAGAGAAGCACCGAGAGCCTCAGGGGGAACTGCATGCGACGGCCAAGGACGTATGTGCCGAACTTGCCGCAGTGCGCCGTGTGCTCACTGAGCTCTCGCAAACCCTTAGGGACATGCATGGACGTGAGCAGGCAGACACATCATCCGTTGCAAGCTCCGTCCAGGGCAGCCCCCAACGTAGATCTGGAAGGAACCTGCGCTCCACAGGCAGGGGTGCCCCTGATACCCGCAGAGGGGGCCTGCAATAGCGACAGCCCACTGACAATGAGCATCTTTGGACACTGGTGTTCGGGGGGGAGGTAGGGGGGTGGAGGGGGTGTGTTGGGCTCACTTGGGTGGCGGGTCGATAGGGTGTTCAACATGACATCACATATGCCATAAAAAGTGCACGATCAACCAATGAGATGTGTGGACATTGATCTTTGTGTACTAGGCCATCATAGGCGTACAGTCCATAATGTGCATGTCCCAGACACACGCAGTGCCACGAGTCCCGTGTCCATGTATCAGCCACCAGGCGTGAGTGCTAGAAGCATACATCAATGAGATGCTGACGAATGTCACGGGCCTCCGGTGCCTCGCAGACTCCATGAGGTGCTGCCACATCCCCACCCTCATCATGACCATCATCAGGTGCTTGCAGTTCTGCGTCAGGGGGCATGGGCACATTTCTACGTACGCACATGTTGTGGAGCATGACACATGCCATCACCATCTTTGCAACCTTCTCATGGCGGTACAGGAGTGCCCCGCCAGACCTGCTGAGGCAGCGGAAACGGCCCTTCAGTAGGCCGAATGCCTGTTCTATGACTACACGGGTACGTGAGTGGGCATGGTTGTAGTCCTCCTCATGCTGGTCCCGTGGGTTCCGGACTGGTGTGAGGAGCCATCTCTTCAGTGGATATCCAGCATCACCTGTATGTGGACGAGAAACGTATGATGTGGAATGCCATTGATACGTACGCACACCCCCCCCCCCTTCCTGCCAGGTCATTGCCAATTCACATACCCCACATCATCATGCATGTAATGAGACTCACCGAGTAGCCAGGATCTGTTCCCTGCGTGTCGCTCCATGTAGCGTGGTATTGTAGAGTTCCTCAAGACCATAGAATCATGGGTTGATCCAGGGAATCGGGCACAACAATGTGTAATGATCCTTTTGGAGTCACACACCATTTGTACATTCAGGGAATGAAATTGTTTTCGGTTGCGGTACTGGGCCTCCATGGCATGTGGGACGACCAATTCCACATGGGTGCAGTCGATGGCACCAATGCAACCCGGTATGCCGCCAAGTGCATGGAATCCCACTTTCGTGTTTGTAATTTCCTGCTCCGAGTGTGGTAGGCAGATGTAGTCGTCTGCGTGCTGCAGGAGGGCATCGAGCACTTGCAATAGTGTCCGTGAGAACAGTGGCTGAGAAATGCCATGCAACTGTCCGACTGTGTGCTGGTAGGTGCCTGTGGCCAGGAAGTGGAGTACAGACACCACCTTCAGTAGGGGTGGGATGGCGGTTGGGCTATCTATCATGCTGACAAGGTCAGCCTGTGTCATGTCCACAATGGCGGCTATGGTGTCCCGGTCCAAATGGTAGAGGGTGTGGATCTGCTCATCAGTGAGGTTGAACGGATGTGCTCGGAGGCGTGGGATTGCGGGCTGCCTGCGTGGTGGTAGTGGCTGTGCTGGTGGGCCTTGCTGGCCCTGCCTTGCCCTCCTCCTCCTCCTGCGTCTCCTCCGTGCGGCCGGTTGTAGTTGGTGTTCGTCTTCCTCTTGGAGTTGGAGCACTTGCAGCGCTATCAGGTCCCCCAGGGCCAACATCGCGAGTCCTGCCGGTAGCATTTCGGTGTGGTTGTGGGAGGAGACTGGCTGTGCAATTCATGTGTTTTCAGGCTGTATGGCCTCCACCTGTGGTGATTCATTCCACCTGTGCAAACTGCTCTCCCCTTTGGCCGAGCACGTCACGCGCACAACGCTGCAATTCGGGGAATGGTATCTTGCTATTGCTATCATGTATTTGTACCCGATGGGCGTGTTGGATTGGTTGTTATGTTCATTCGGCTATGGTCCCATTGTTTCCCATTCCATCTGTGCAGTCGCGAACAGACTTGTGAAGGGTCAGTGGAACGTAGTACTCGAGTAACGGTGGGCCCTCATGCATCACTGTACCGAGTTGCAACGACGGGCGGGGCGTCCCATTCGTGGGTGAAGGCAGTTGCCATTTTCACACACAGCCGCACTCGATGGAATAATTAGGGATTTCAAACGGCCACAGATGCCTTTTCGACGTGATGTTGCAAATGAGGAATTCGAAGGGCGGCGCTTTCAGTTATCAGCTGGCGGCGAGGAGATGCCCACAGGTCTGACTGCAAATATAACGTTCTATTGTTCAATGTCCTTGAGACAGGGCCCATGGCGAGGGAGCAATGATTGGTATGAATAGTTTGGGATGCGCATTAGCTAAGTGGGCGATGAGGCCGGCCGTTCCAAAATACATGTTACTTCACGACACTGGAAATACGGGCTGGGGCACTGTGGATTTTGCAGGCTGCATAACGCACAGACTCAATGGATGTTTCTAATGTCATGTGAGTAATTATTCAGGCGTTTTGATCCCGGGATGAGGGAATGATGAATGAATGCATGGGCAGGTGATTTGATACAGAGTTTGCCATGTACAGGGCTTCTTGGGATCTATCCGCCTCCCCTACGCTATGTGATGCAGGCCTGCCATAGTGGGACCATCGTCTATCTGGCCTTGTTGAGCCCTCCCTGTCTCGAGGCGCCCTCAGACACTTGTGTCCATGCACGTTGACATTCCCATCTGATGGATTCTGTTTTGACAGACGCATGCACAGGTACACTCGTTAGTGATGGTGTTTGCACCTCGATATAGATGGTTATGAGTCGCAAGTGGTTTTGGGGTGGTGATGATCCTTTTGAGTGGGCTAGCATGCATATGGCTGTGGATTTCGTGTGATCATTGAAGTGAGTTGTTCGAATGTAGTTCTGATGGCCATTCTGTTCTTTTTCTTTTCTTCTGGTTGACAGGTATCTCCTCCCCTTTTGCCACTGCCATCTGTATGCCACTCCTGCAGATGGATTTTACTCCCGACACCTGCTGCTTCGTGTTAATCGGTGGAGCAGCATTACGATCTTATGGGACGATCGCCAATGGCCCACATGCCCTTACGCAGTACTGGTGTCTCGGAGCAACATTTCGGCCTTTCAGCTGGACTAGTGCCTCCCCATTGGGACAGCCCTGCGGTTCTGTGCGCTTCCATGTTGCCTTTTCGTACGTGAATGTGGCTCTGTGTACCATGGGGGTACAGGGCGACACACAAGTAGTGGCTGGTCATTTCTTGCGGATGCAGCCCACAATGGTGATTAGTGTTTTGGAGTTCATGGCCTGATGGCTGTATGGGCTTGGTGTCTTTGATGTGCATAAATTGCTATTCTGATTTGGCCCGTGTAGCGTTTTTCTTTGCAAGTGATGTGGCATATGCCTATTTGGGGGGCGATGTATTGTGAGGAGATCTGCATTGGGTTCCAGCTTCGGGGTTTAGTTGCGTGGTACTGTACTGGGCGCGTTTGCCTACTGAGCCCATGAGGTCAGGGATGGGGGCTGCCTATATGACAGTTTGAATGTTGTCATGCTCAGGGGCGGGGGATTGGGTTTTGTGTAACAGATGCCGGTCAGCCAGGTGGACTGGTGGAATGATGTGATTTTCGGAATGTTGCTGGGCACAGGTGCCTGTGTTTGCGTGCGTTTCTTGGTGGGGGACTGTGGTCATGTCCATTGGGATGGCTTCTGTATTCGTGCCATCTGTGACCTGCAGCTCCCATTGGCCCCTCTTGTTTTGCTTTTGTTCGTTGGCATGCATGGGTGCTTTGTACATTTCAATGGTTGCATTGTGACTTCATTGCACCTACAGGGAGTTGTACTTTGTGGGCAGGGAGCGGTGTACAGGCACTCAGTGGGGCCGTTTACGGTTGATTCGCGATGCCGTACTTCTCGCCATGGCGGAATGGTACATTCCGCCATGCCTGATGGCGTTAGGTACATGTCCGCTAGGGTCGGAATTGGCGTACCGTTGCACCATGGTGGTGTTTGCGGTTTGGCATGGCGCGCGCGCGCGTGCTTGGTGCAGTTAGCGTTGGCGTTCACTACGGTGTCGCTAATGGCTTCGTACTTTGCGGTGACGGGTCATAGTCGCACCGAGCGCTATTCGATGGCGGTATTGCATTTCCGCCATCGTTTTTCGATTTCCGCCAGGGTCGTAATGAGGGCCCATGTGTTTGCCGTGTGGTGGTGCCTTTATCCGCCCTTTTGCTGGTACAACTACGTGAGTGTCCCCTCCTCGGGGAAAAGGATGCTTCCAGAACAGCCAATGGGCATGTAGCCAGATACACTAGGTGGCGACACGTCAACATTCCCTTGGAGAGGTAGCGACAGCAGGTTGTGGGAGTGTCAGTGCGATGTCCCTTTCAGGAGATGAATTGTGAAGATTGTACTTGTGCGCCTGTGCGTGAAGCAATCCCATTAATGTACCTACTGACTCTGGCCCCGATTTATAGAAGTGACTTTGCAGGGCGCAATACATTCATTGAATCGGGCCCTCTGTGTTTATCTGAAGGCACTGTGTTCTGTCACTGCTCTGGGAAGGCTTCCAAGCAGTGGGCATATGTCTGCACTGTTGGTAGTTCCAGCCACAAGCGCTTTCTTTGTGGTTGTAGTGTGATGCTTCAAGGAGTCATGGAGGATCGGCGATCGGCTTTCATTCACATCGCCTTCCCCTGTGTCCCGCCCCTCAGGTCACGTGCCTGCTGGTTTAGGTGATGCAGATGGGCTGGTACTTTGAGTTCTCAGCTTTACTTCACAATAATCATGGATGTGGTGAATCTCCAGTTATGCCATTGGGATGAGCGGGTGTCCAAAAGCAGGAATCACAATATTGTCACAATGTTGTCACAATATTGTCAAGACTTTCAACTGTAATGGTTTGCACCTCAGACCGCAATTCTGTTAATCCACAAGATTTTGAAGTTAGACAATATGGGGCACCGAAGTTTGTTTTGAGGGATTTATTTTCTCATCCTCTTTCCTCGGCGCTGGAATTTTGGTGGCATCTTGGATCGTGATGTCATGATTGCATCTCCTTGTAAGGCCAGAACTTCCTGCAGAAAGTGAAGAACATCTGCAACCTACCAATGAGGATACACATCTGGTATGTACATTCACATGCTCTACAGTATCATTGAGGACCACTAATGGTGTGATGCTAGAACACTAACAAGCAGGCACAACATTGTGAATATAAATATAACTCACTTTCCGAACCTCAGACCCTACACTGTTCCTGGGGTCCTTCATGGCAAGAACTTGCTCTTGGAGCCACGTCAGGACTGTTGTCCTCGGCGATTCCCTTTCAGTGCCACATGCTGCTCATTTTCATTCATTCAGCACCTTCTTCGGGACACAATTATGGAGATTGTGCACTCTCTTTTTAATGTCTTCCAATTCTTGGGCAGTGACCGCCACAGCTTGTTCTGCATGGAAAGCAGCGTGTGATGGGCACACTCTCCAAGTAACTGTGGCTCAGGTTTCCCCATTCCTTCTACACGCGTCTCGGATCAGCCTCACTGAATTTTCTCTAATGTGACATTTCTTTAAATGCTGCACTGGATACTATGCTAGAAGCTTAACAACAATTCTAGAATCCATTGGGTGCTCATGGCTAATGCCACTGGTAATAAGCACAGCTCAACAATATCCGTGGATTGTGCTTAAAGGCAGCATGGACATCAATAGCAATTGGTACCTGTGATCGAAACAGTTAATATCAAAGCAACAATGATGAAAGTAAGTTGTTTGGGGCTCCTTGAAGGGATGTGACCATTTCTGACTGGATTGCTTCTTTTGGGTCGAGACCAAGCCTGATTTGTACAGTTACATGTGATTTTAACGAAAGATAAACAAAGAATGAATTTTGAACAAAGAAAAAACATCTAAAAAAAAGAAACGACGTACTTTTTCAATGTTTTTGGGGGGTTACCCACCTCCTCTCCATGCCCCCACCGCTAAAACTACTATTCCCATTCCCAAGCCCATATATACAGTTTTCTAAAATGTGTTATTTTTTTTTAGAGATGTTTTGGGTTTGTTTAAAAATGAATTCTTTCTTGTTCCATAATATCAGTGAATACCGATTTGCACATGGTCTTACCTCTTCTGTAATGGCATGGCAGCCCAAACAATGATGGTTGGGTTGCTCAGAGCAATGCTAGAAGTTATGATTAATTCGACACCTTCAAGCTGTCTATCTACTATTTTGCCTTTGGCACCCTGAGTAGGACAAGTATACCCAGATGTGGGTCTTGAGCATGCCGGGCCTAGTGAGCCAAGCTACAAATGACTGATGACCCCGAACAGGGTCAAAACATTTTTTCTGTTGATTGTCAGCTCATGCAGATGGGTTGTGACCTAGCAGTTTGGACTAATTTTCACATGGTCTTCTCCTCACTTTTTTTATTGAGAAACGATGGTCTGAGGGGTTTCCAAGATTAATGCCAGAGATTATGATTAATTTGGAAACTTCCAACCATCCACCTTCCGTTTTGTTAATGACAATAAAGATACCTTCACTTATTCAACTTTAGTGATAACCTAAAATAAACATTTCCATAAAAGAAAGTAGGTCACAAAGCAAATTATTTCCTTTTGGGGAACCTCCATCTAACTACCACAAATGCCTCCTTCTCGATGGAAACCCAGTTGCGCTCTTAAGAAATGAGAGTCCCAGTAAGTCTGCGCCAAAGGGATGCAATAGTTGAATTCCAAACATTTTCAAGATAACAGCCTGACACGTGTTTCAAGCTTTCCTAGCTCTTCCTCTGAGGCTTGTATCCAATAGTCATAGAACCAATTGAGGGTTGGAGGAATTTGCCTGTTCTGCATGAAACTCTAATGCTTCATGGTTGCGGCGGATTCTGCTAGCGATTATGGTTTCTGCATTGAAAATCGGGAGCGCGCGCTGCTGCGCTCTTGGTTGGTCAATAACTTACTTAAGTGCTCATAAGGCTGTTCTACCCACTCAGAGTTCAGTTGTGATAATACTGCACCAATACCAAATTCACAAGTGTCTGTCTGGATGATAAACTCTTGCCCCACATCCAGGATCTTTAGAACTTGAGGCTGGCACAGGCAATCCTTCAAGCTCTCAAACGATGACTGACAGGCAGGAGTCCAAGTGACCTTCTTCGTCAGTTTCCTTGACATGATGTAGTTTAAGGGAAGGGCAATGGTCCCATACCTTGAGTCTGGGTGGTGGGGATGCCCCAATCCTTCACTGCCTGGACCTTGGCCTAGAGAGGCTACTTCTTACTGCTACCTACTTGGCGAGCTAAGTAAGTGACAGTACCCTGCACTAGCTGGCATTTAGACACCTTGATAGTCAAGCCAGCCTTCCACTTGGGTTAATGCACCTGTTTCAGATGCGATAGATGGTCTTCCCAGGTGTTGCTGAATTCCACAACTTCGTATAGGTAAAGTCTTCTAGCCCCGTTAGGACCTGGTTCACTATTCTCTGGAAGTTTACAGGTGCATTCTTTAACCCGAATGGCATAATCATAAACTGATAATGCCCCTCTGGGGTGTAAAATGCGGTCCTCTCTTTTGTGTGATCGGTCAGGTGGACCTGTTAGTACCTTACATTGAAGGCAATGGCACTTATGAACTTGGCAGCATCTAACCGGTCAATGAGTTCATCTGTCCAAGGGAACCGCTCAAGAAGCCCAGTGGTTTGGGCATGGAAGGCTGCGGAGAATGTGCAGGTTACTCCTCATTCATTCAACATCACCTTCATATAAGCGGATATGAAGTTGGATCCCTGGTCCGAAATGACTTCTTTAGGGAATCCTACATCAGAGAATATCTCATTGAGACCCTTTGCGACCACAGCGGCTTTGTTGCTTCTCAGGGGCACAGCCTTGGGTACTGTGTGGCGTGATCCACCATTACCAAAATGTTCTGCTTTCCCGAGGAGGTTTGGGGATCCAAAGGGCCCACAATATCCATAGCTAACCTCTCGAAAGGCAACCCAACTATGGGTAGTGGAATTCAGGGTGCCTTCGTGGTGCCACCAGCCTTGCCTGATGCTTGGCAAGTGTAGCAGGACTGGACACATTCTTTTATTTTTTAACCCATCTGGGGCTAGTAAAAATGGGCAAAGGAATGTCATGAGTCAAGTGCAGAAAGAACCTCCTGTGGCACTGAGGGACCACCAAACACTGGCTGTACCCCACCTCAGAGTTCTTGGGCTCACTGTACAGGAGACTGTTCTCCCAGTACACCCTGAACATCCCCATGGGCCTGCATCTCTGCCTCCTCATGCAGATCTGGGCAATCGCGCTGTGCCTGGCAAAAGTCAGCCTGAATCGTGCCCCAAGCTAAGGACAAGTCACTTTGCTTGGGCAGATGCGTGAGGTCTACAACTATCGTTTCCTCCATCCCAGATTCGGGTTCTACGCCTGAAGGCAACCCTGAGGTAATTGAGTTGGGTACTGCTGCAGCAGGCAATTATGTAGCACTAGGCCTTCCCTGGCAGGAGCAGGCATCTCTGTGAACTCTGGATCTGGACTGGGTAGTACTGGCAGATACGGTCTTTCGCAGTCATCTGACAGATTAAACCCTGGACCCATGGTCACCAGGGCTGCTTCCCAAACTGCTTCTTTGCCCTAGATCGTGTGACTGCGGCATTGATTTCAAAGCCTTTTTTTATGATTTCCTAACAATCAATCTACCGGAATCGCATCTTTAACAGCGACACAGAGCTGTGAGGTTTCTCCCCTCCAACTAAAATCCACAATAGCAAGTGGGCATCGGGTGAGACCATTGAATCCCCTGGATAGTCTGGGAGGACTAGGAATGATCTGGTCCTCTCGCACCCAATGTCGTCAGACAGCAGTGATACTCTCAGCAGTATCAAAAAGTGCTCGGGCTCTGGTCCCCATAAGGAACACGTGGTGCAAAAAGATCTCTGTCTTAGCAGAAACCGGAGCCTCAGTGGAAGACCCAGTGCCTTTCCCACTCAGCGATACTAGCGGTTAGGGGTGAGCAACGTTTGAAACACACAAAGCAAAAAGTCCGGAATCCAAACTGAAATCCACTTCCCCCTGTTCCACAAAATCAGCATTACTTTTCCACCGGCACTGACATTTTGCCCAGTAGTGTGGGGTTTCACGCAGAGTGTGGCATTTTGTGTCCAAGAAACATTGCACGGGTCTTTTTTTTCAATCTTTGTTGGTTTCGTGCAGCGACACGCAAATGTGTGTGCAGGTTTTTCGATCTGTGCTAGGTTCACAACACTAGACATTTTGCGCAGGTTTCTTTTCGATTCGTCCTATTTTCATGCAGGTCTTTTATGATCTGTAGTAGTTTCGTGCAACGACACGAGAAAATTCACACATGCTTATTTTAGATCCGTACTAGTTTTGTGTTGCGGCATGTAAAACTATGAATGCTTTTTATAAACAGCGCTCGGTTCGCCCCGCGACACGAGAAACCTTGTGCAGTGTTTTGTTTGATTCATGCTATGTTTGTGCAGGAACATAAGACATTTTGTGATGTTCTTTTCAATCTGTGTTAGGTTCGTGTAGTGGTACGAGAAACCTTGTGCTTCTGTTTATGATCCGTGCTAGGTTTGCGCTGTGGGACTGGAAACTTTGCACAGACCGTTTCGGTTCGTGAGACAGCATGTGAAACTTCACATAGCTCTATCAATACACAGGGGTGTCAGAATGGCAGATTGTGGAAAAAACGGATCAAAATCTTACATATTTTGTTTATGAGGTTGGTAGAATGGAATTTCGCCCACCCCTATTAGGGCACTTCCGGCCAGCCCTAGGCCTAGTGGGAATTCATTGTCTAAGAAACCCACATTAACAAAGTCTTGCTCTTCTTCCTCCTCCATGAGCTTAGCGCTAGCTATGGCTGGCTTGGGTCAACCCTTGCATGCAGGATCTCCCTTCCTATATCTTTCATCTCTGCAGACAAGACAGCCTTGTGGTGCTGTGAATGTGGGTGCCCCAGTGCTAGGGGTGCCCTCCCTTCTCCTTTCTGACAGAGTGGACGATGCAGGTGACTTGAATTTCCCCTCTGGTTTTGAGTCCGATTCTTAGCAAGACAGTGCAGACCTTTGCCCTTACCCTCTTTTGGTTTATTCTTCTCAACCCCCTTTTCATTTGGTTTGGATGCACTGACCATGTCCCTTTTCTGGATGTGAGTAGCCACAAACCGATCAGTCGCCTTTGCAAGCTCCAGAGGGTCTGTGATATTCTTGTCCACTAAATGCTGGTGTAAATCCATCTCATATTGTTTAAGTACGTTCACACATGCGATCAGTTTAACTATGCCCTCAAATGTGTCAACTTTGTTAGCTGTGACCCAAACACTCATATATTCCACGGACTAATAAGTGAACGTCTCCAAGGTTTGACTGCCCTTTTTGATGAGCTTTCTAAAGTTCTTGAGGTATTGTTCTGGGGTTTGCAGAACTTCCTGAGGATGGTGGCCTTCATCTTGGCATAGCAAGGCCTCTCCTTAGGTGTCAACTGAATAAGCACATTAGTTCCAGCAATTGGTAGACTGTTGATGAAGATTGCACCCACAATGCTCTTCTACCTCCTGGAGGCTGAACACTAACTCCTGCTTTTCGAACCATTTGAAAATGTCTTTTCACTCCTCATACAATTGGGCTAAGTCCCTGGGGAGGTGGTGCCTAAGCTTTCGTTGGGTGCCACAGTTGGAGATGCCTCCTTTCCCACCAGACGTTTTGTTGGCTTCCTTCTGGACATCCAGCGCAACCTCACTTAGTCCATTTGCTTCTGTTCTTCCAGGGTCATCGTCCTTTCTTCTAGGAGGTAGAACCAGTCAGCTTTGATTGCCGCAACAGTGTCTCGTGGCCTGGCTGCAGCTTGAGATCTACCGGATGCATGTGACCTGTAGGAGACTCGTGACCCTTGGGACACCACCTTGTCCACCCGTTGGGAGGAAGGCTAAGGCGTGCTATCACTGTCACTCTCCTCTGTGGTTTCTACCCTCCAAGTGCATAGACATTAGGGCTAGGCGATCCAGCTCGCCACTGGTCCCCTTAGAACCCTCCATCCCCCTACCTTCCTCGAAAACTTGCCGCTCTTTAACAGTTCAGCTTTCTTAACCTTACTGCCTTGGGGGAGACCCCTTTTCTGATAGAGGTTACTAACTGTTACTGACCTACATATGTCAGTAAAGGAAAAAGAGGGAGCCAGACAAGTGATGTCATCAGTGATGTCATCAATGACATTTGTGATGTCATCTTTGATGTCCTGGGTGTTAGTCTTAGCAGTGCGCAGGGGTGGCGCGAGTTATGGTAGCTTAGTTTACCATAACTGGCGAATTTCAGGGGTTTTTCAGTTTTACTTGAACCATAACATCCCTTTAACAATGTTTTTTTCTCTGAATTTCATAGGTTTTTAGTAGCACAACTTAACCATAATGTCCCTTTAACAACGTTTGTTTCCTGAATTTCATAGGTTTTTAGTAGCGCAACCTAACCATAACACCCCATTAACAAAGTTTTTTCACTGAATATAGATATAGATAATATAAATTTGATAAATGTTTACTAGCATTCCCTTAGTTTATATACATATAACATAGAACATATGTGCATGTCCGCGGACGGATTCGGCCAACATTAATACTATCCAAAAACTCAGGGGGTATCATACATTGTTTTATCATGCAATAGAAACACTGAACAAGTTCAAAAAGCAGAACATAAATACATTACATTTAATAATAAATAAGAAGTCGAAACTGTATATGTAAGACATCAACCGTCCATTTAAATAGCATATGCACCAGAATGGAATATACCAAAACAAAATAAATATGCATCCAACATAATTACCTCACAGAAACTGCACAGCAAAAAGCAACAGCAGACCTACACAGGAGTAACAGCAAAACTTACCAAGAAACTAGTAAGTACACTACATTGATTTTATATATTTATAAACTTTCTGTATTAGGTTCACTAAAACAATTTTTTTTTAATTTTTACACAGAAATGTCCAGTACTTTGGAATGGCTGAAAGAAAAATTTCCCGCGGGATGACATGAGTGAAGACAGTGATACTAATGGTAGACACAACATTTCTCTATATAAGCCAATTAATAACCATTACTTTATGTGTACTTAACAATTTTTTTTAACAGACCATACAGACACTAAAAATATTATACCAAGAGAGACATTAGAAAATCCTCTGCAGCGAATGGAACTAAAAATGGATATGTTAATGAAAAAATTCATTATTTTAAGACACTTTGTAGAGGACCACATAAAAGAAAACATTAAATATCACTATCCCACATGTACCTGTTCCCCTCTCCATGTCCCAGTCAACTATCCCCAAACCCTCCCCAGCAAGAAAAATGTTTTGAGTAGACTTCCATCCCTTCCTCCCTTCCCATCCATCATGTCCAAACCCCTAATTCCCCTGTATTTGTTTCAGTTCTGCTTCCCCCTCTCTTTCGTAATTTTTATACTGGTACACAATAATACAATTTTAAGTGTCTTGTTAGTATATTCCTGTTTCTTATTTTTTTTAAAAATGCAGTTAGGGTGTCCGCGGACAGCGTGGCTGTCCGGGATGTCCGCAATTAACCAAAATGGGGGTGTCCTAACGAAACTATACCTGTTCGTACTGTTCGCAATCAAAATGAAGGTGTCCTTAGGACACACAAGATGTCTGCCTGTCTGTATTTAATTAAAATGGGAGTGTCCTAAGGACATTATACCTGTTTGCACTGTTCGTAGTTAAATGGGGATGTCCGCAGGACACTAAATCCATCTGCATGTCCATAACTATTCAAATTAAGGTGTCCTAAGACCATCCCCCCTGTTCGCAATGTCCGCAACCAGAATGAATATGTCTGTAGAACGCAAATTTCTGACGCACATTTATTTTATTCGGGGACAAAATATTTGGGGCCTCCGAACAGTTAAAAAGTGTTTTTTGGAGCAATCCAAGGTATTTTCCAGTAAAAGTTCACCATGGCACATGTCCCAGACAATGTCCCTGGCAATCTACATAATTTGGAACTTTTTGAGACCTTTCTTGGTGTTCGAAGTGTCCGTGGACATCGCGGGTGTCCGCGAAGTGTGTCCCAGCATCCCTATAAAAGGCCACACCCCAGAGCTGATCCTCATTCTGTCTTTCTACTGCTGCAGATTGACCTGCTTTTGCTGCTTTATATATTTGCTTTTGCTGATTGCTGAGAGCTGTCCTGATGGCATCCATGACTGCTGCTGGTGCTACTGCTGTCTCAGCACCACCCCTACCCTCTCCACCACCACCACCTCCCCAAGGGCCTGCAGAGGGGAACAGGCGTGAGGATGCAGAGGAGAGTGATGAAGAGGATGAAGAGGATGAGGTAGTGAAAGTCCCTACTACTAGCACTCATCGTGAATCTTGGGTGTGGAGGTTATTTGCCACTCTTGAAGGAGTACCAAAAGCACGTGCAAACAAGGTGCCCTGTGCTCAGTGCCAGATGGTGCTGAGTCGTGCCAAGCCTGGTTCGTATAGCTATGGTACTACATCAATGAAGCGACACCTAACGTTGTTCCACGGTGGGGCTATTCACAAGGTTGTACCTTGCGATAAATGTAGTAGGTTGAGTTCCCATACAGCATCCTCCGTTTCTGCTACTGCCACCACAAGAGAGACTCCTGTGGGACAGCGCATCCCTCCAGCTGCCTCACCGGCCATATGTGATGCTGTTGACCCTTGCCTTTCAAGGGTCACAGTATTGTGCATGTACTGCGATGCAGTACTCTGCAGGGGGGAGACACTTCGAAGTGCTTTCGAGGCTGCGGTCAAGGAGCATGAGAAGGACTGCTACCTACCTGAATAAGGCCCACGCTACATCTTCCTCTCTCCACCTTCACTTTCTTATCCCCGTGGTTGGTGTCCCTTCCTTACCCTCCTTTCCCCTCCTTTCCTTGTGTGTCGTGTTTAAAAAACTGAAAAAAATATAAAACAATAAAACCCCCCAAAAAAGCCTCTTTTCAGAGCTGCCTTTCACAGTTCAAAAATAGAAGTGTCAATGAAATGCTGCAGAGCCCTGTGCATTTTTAGAAGTCTGTGGACTGTCCGCATTCTTTTAAAGTTTTTGGGTGCTGTCCTATCAGAACCATTGCACTTTCCTCCAGGAGGAAGTGGTGGCTCTGAAAAGAGCCTTTTTGTGGGTTTTTTTGTGTTTCGAAAACTTCAAATAGTCAACATCTATTGCAAAATGGATTGATTCCAAAAAGGGTTCCAATGCTTTTTGGATATTTGCCAGAAAAATCTGATTGCCAGCATAAGTAAGATGTACTCCATCTCTGCGAAAAATGTATGTGCTACCGAACATAATATTTTCATTGTGAAAAGAGGACATGCCTACATCTCTCAAAAAGGCACAAACAGCCTTGTTGACATTGCATCTCGCTTTCTCCATTTGTAGACCAAATGAAGAAGAACGCAGCCACATTTGTCTCAGGAGTTTGGAAACATGTCCATGACTCTCCCAAGTCCTTCTTTCATTGCAAATTGCAAAGAGATTCCAGACACATGTCCTAAACTGTTCCTTCCACAATGAATAATAATAATGTCTGGATGACACTGTGTCATCAAAGTAACACAAAGAGGTACCAAATCCAGCCACTTCATTCCACACACTCCATGCCAGTGAACTTCCACATGAGAGAATCCAAGATGTGCAGCCACTCCACAGCGATCTGCATGCACCTCCAACGAATTTATCCATGAATCTCCCAACATCCAAACAATCTGCTTTCTGAAACACACCGCCATAGCTTTGTGATCTCCTCTAAGGAAAATTACTTTCTGACAAACTCTCTCCTTACACATCACACCCAGTACATTTTATTGACCAACACCTTGCTCTGCTAAGTCTCATTTGCATACCTCTCAACCTCAAAATCCCCGTATGTAATATGCAGTATCTGCGGACAACCGCGGTGTCCGCGGACAAATCGTAAAATCTGAGAACGGGGAATGAACATTTAAATAGTGTACCCCATTTCTCCTTTGAGGTTGGCTCTGAAAAGAGCCTTTTTTGTTTTTTTTCAAGATGCTTCAGAAACACCTTTTATTTTGTATTTTTTTTGTTTGTTTTTCTTATTTTCCTCCAAATATCTTCACATTAGCTTCTCCAAAGCAATCCTTATATTCCAAAACAGCATGGCATTGACAATGAACGATAAAGAAATGCCATCTGCTTTAAAGTAAACAAAATTACTAGATTCAATGTTGTCATTATTGAAAAAGAACATCCCAGCTCTAATCATAAAAGCAAACATGCCTTGGTTAATTAAACACCCAGCAACATTTTGCTGAGGACAAAAACAGAACTATTGTCCCATACTGCCCTAGATACAAAAGCAGAAAAACATAACCTTGGCATTTGGAAGGACTTTCATGACTGCCTGAACCAAGTTTTGCAGATCTTGCAACAAAGTAGGGGCACTGACATAGCCCAAATGCACAGAACCACAGTGCAGGACAACAACATCTGGACTATTGAACCTAGCCATATCCTGACAAACTTCCAACATTGCCTGCAAATTAAAATCAGGTACAGTGCACCACATCACCTCCACACCTTTTATGTCAAAATTGTAAGCCACATTCCTAGATTTAGCCTACTTCTTCAAACTTCTTCAAACCATTCACAAATATATCTCCAACCACCAAATCCCTTCATGCACAACCACATGCATGAACACAAACTACAGGTATGAATATTTTCTACACAGTCCATGTACAGCTCTTATATGAATGCAGTTAAACAGAGTAACTGCCACTTACCCTGTATAACCTTTAAAATAAACTTACTGTCATTTCTCCCATCTGCTATGATCAAGTGTCACTTGCAAAACTGTCTGCTCTCCAAATTTTTATCTACACACACAGCTATCTATAAAAGTGTTATTTCATATTAAAAGATGAGAAAAATAACAGTATAATTGTGGAAAAAGGCTCTGTAGTTTATTATAAAATGACACGCAGCCAGGATAAGTACATGCATCTTTATTCATACACACAGTTACACAATATCATTACAAAGGCTCTCAGCTGAAACAACACCACTGCCTCTACATCAAATCCTTCTGTTTTATTTCCCACACCTTCACAAATACCCTGTACAAATAGCAAAAAAAGCATTTTATTATTTCTTCTATATCCTAACATCCAATAACACATCCTTAAGAAGCCAAGTGTGCTCTGTACGCTTACTATTATGCTCATTTGTAAAGCATGTTCAACTAACATATTCTATGTAAAATATACAGGATGCACCTAGGCAAAGGAAAGTGCATGTACATACTATGCTCAGTTATCAGAAAACACTACTACTGCAAAAACAAAAAAATCAATGTCTACATTAACAACAGTGCTATAAACACACATACTTACTAACTTACTAACTTCTTTCTTTTACAATTGCAGTGAAGACCACTCTCCTGAGAAGCAGCAGTGTCTGAAGTACGAACAAGAATTTAGATGAAACCTACTCTTTCCATACAAAAAAGTAAGTGCAATGCTACCATAATGTTCAAACTGTTACTCAAACACACTAGATTTATAGTATTGTAGAACAAACAAGTGTATTAACCCTGTACCATTAGATTTCGTATTAGTGCTTCCCCTCACCAGCTGCATACTTTGTATTGTCATCTGAACCCCAGTATAGTAACACACAAATACAAGAAAACCTTCCCAACTTGATGTAGCAGAAAACAAATACAAAATTACTGACCCCTTAATAATTTGCAGTTAATGCACTGCAAAACTTGACAACAACCAAACACCTTCACGTGCTATCACAAATAACTTGGAATTATTCCCACTACCAAAACCCCTGCAACAACTAAATTTATATGAGAGCATCATATTTCAAAAAGTGCACCCATTTCAAGCAATAATACGCCTTCAACCAAAAACAGCAAAATTACCTCCCTCTGAATTAGTGAAAGACATTCGTGGCAAAGTAGTTTTTTTACCATTAGATCTCAATGAAAATGTACACACTCTGGGAGTGCAACGTCCAATGGATCAATCTTTAATTGTCTTTGTAAATGGCGTACCTACAAAAGACAAAAACCAAAGAATTTGGCAACAACTCATGGACTTACATAAAGTTAGACAAGCCCTGCAATATCTAAAAGACAACAATGAATACTACAAAGAAGTTAATATTGAAGAAAACCTGAGTGAAACCATTAGGGTAATTCAAGAGTCACCAGAAACTGGTCAATTACAACTTCTAGATCCTGCTAGAGAATCCAATAATTTAGATCATTAAACAATTCATCCATTACACTCTAAAGACACCATAGATGATGCACTGGAAACGTACCAAATGCGACAAGCCAAAAGATCTCCAATCAGCATATGGGAAAAAAGTATAGAAGCACATGCCTCTCCTCTACTCTTTTCTACTGGAAAAGGAGGAAAGTATGATGATAGATCCACATAAATAACAGCATCAGAATATCACTCTTTACGAATGTATTCTGACGACCCCAGATTCAGACAAAACGTGGAATACATATTCCACCTTCACTTTTAAAGTGATCTAGTAACTCTATGCTACTGAGTTGCACACACATTAAATTCGGGTACCCATTTTCAAAATATATCAGCTACGAAATTACTACAAAAAGTGCAAGAAAAAGATGAGGTTTTACAATCAAGTATTACAAATCATTTAGCAAACATGCGTGGTACAAACGAATACTGGTTTAAACATCATGGAGTTTGTTACATGAAGTTGTGCAGAATATGCATGGGAAGATTTACACAATTTCCTATGCATAGCAAACAAAAACAAAACAAACATAGATATAAAAACACCAGGAGAACTCTGCTCTCTAGATCCTGTGAATGTATCAAGATATTTCCATCATCGCTTCATTGCTATGCTACACTTCATTTGTAATAAAACTGTTCCTCCCCTCGGACAAGTGCAACACTTCTTTTGGAGAAAAAGAATACCAAGCCAGAGGAGCACCACACATCCACATGCTTTTGTGGATTAAAGAGGCCCCTAAATTTGGTCAGGATAGTGATGCCACTGTTTTGCAGTTCATCCAAAAATATGTCACTTGTGAAATCCCTTCACAAACAACACATTTAGCCTCCTTACGACCCAGGCGGTAAGTTACCGCCTGGGCCGTGACTTTACCACCATGGCGTAAACTATGTTTACGCCATGGTGGTTGGCGGACTTACCGCCCCATTCCGACCTTGGCGGGGCGGTAAGTCCCCAATCCCCATTTACCCTTCCCCATTCCCATTTTTGCCCCATAGGGCATAATGGGAGTGGGGAAGGCGTTAATTACGCCACCCTAAATTACGGTGGCGTAATTAACTCCATGGTCCCTTAGCGCCATGGATTTTAACACCTGCTAAAAGCAGGTGTTAAGTCCGCCATGGCGCTAAGGGACCTCGTACTCAGGCGGTAAGGGTCGGCGCTGTTAACGCCGCCGTAAAACCCTTACCGCCTGAGTCGTAATGAGGCCCATAGTGACCTTCATGCACAAATTGTACAATTTCAAAGATACAAATGTGGGAAATATTGTCGTCGCAAATATAAAAACAAAGGAAAATACTACACCAAATGCTGCTTTAGTTTCTCTATACCAGTTACAACAGGTCAAGTAAACAACTTCGGGGGTAATTCATAGAATTCAGGGCACAAGTGGCGCACGCGGCTGGCGCACAGTGTGCGCGTGCAAATCCCTGCGCCAGCCCTGTGCGCCAAAATACATTTCCGCGCACAGCGTATTTAGTATTTAGTATTTAGTATTTTATTTATTTCTATAGCGCACCAGGCCCAGGGGCAACCGGGCGCTTAACTTAGTTACAACAAGATGAAGGCATGACAAGGCATGTGACAGAGTATTACAGGAGTATTACAGGAAGATTTACGAAATTTACAAAATATACATTCAAGCGAATATCGATAAGGCAGTGATTTACAGGATAGTTAATAAGGGATGCAGAGTAGGTCAAAGTGCAAGTAGGGCAGTAAACTGGTGTTAGCTGTCTTGGGCGGATAGCCAAGCTTTGGTAAGGTGTTTGAATTTCAGGAAGGAAGGTTCTGCTCTTTTCATGGATTCCAGCCACCAAAACCAGCCGTGGCGCACAGTGGCGCAGCGACCCTGCAGCAGCGCCAGTTACGCCCCCAAGAACGCCCCTTGCGCAGGGAAAATCCATCAAAATCCCCAATCCAGAGCAAAGGGCTGCGCTAACCCTGTACCAGCACGGCAAGTGGGGTATGTGTATCACTGGGGTGCGGGGGAACTTCCTCACGTTATTTCAGCTGGGTACGTGTATTTCAGGGGTGCGCGGGAAGTTCCACACGCATGTACATCAGGGGTGCGCGGGAAGTTTCACACGTGAATTCAGCAGGGTACATGTATATCAGGGGTACGCTGGAAGTTCCACACGCGAATGTCCTGGGTACGTGTATTTCGGGGTGCGCGGAAACTTACACACGTGAATTCAGCAGGGTACCTGTCCTACTGGGGTGCGCGGGAAGTTTCACACGCGATTGGCCCTGTGCGAGCGTGGTATGTGTATTTCAGGGGTGTGCGGGAAGTTTCACACGCGATTCCATCAGGGTACGTGTATATCAGGGGTGCGCTGGAAGTTCCACACGCGAATGTCTTGGGTACGTGTATTTCGGGGTGCGCTGAAACGTACACACGTGAATTCAGCAGGGTACCTGTATTACTGGGGTGCGCTGGAAGTTTCACACGCAAATGTCCTGGGTACGTGTATCTTGGGGTGCGCGGGAAGTTTCACACGCGATATCAGCAGGGTACGTGTATTTCAGGGGTGTGCTGGAAGTTCCACACGCGAATGTCCTGGGTACGTGTATCTTGGGGTGCGCGGGAAGTTTCACACGCGATATCAGCAGGGTACGTGTATTTCAGGGGTTCCGTGGAGTACTACACGTGAATTGGCCGTGTGGGTCTTCCCAGGTGTTCGCTCCACAACCTCCACGGCCCCTGCAGGAAGCCCACACCACGGGGGACTAGCCTGCAACCCCACTCATGTCCCCAGCACCCCCATCCCCCAGCACTGTGGGGCACCCTCCACCAGGCCCCCAACTCGTGTTCCCCTGCACCCCCACCCCGCAGCACTGTGGGGCACCCTCCACTAGGCCCCCATCTCATGTCTCCCTGTACCCCCACCCCCCAGCACTGTGGGGCACCCTCCACCAGGCCCCAACTCATGTTCCCCTGCACCCCCACCCCCCAGCACTGTGAGGCACCTGCCAGAAGGCCCCCAACTCATGTCCCCCTGCACCCTCCACCCCCCAGCACTGTGGGGCACCCTCCACCTGGCCCCAACTCATGTTCCCCTGCACCCCCACCCCCAGCACTGTGCGGCACCTGCCAGCAGGCCCCCAACTCATGTCCCCCTGCACCCCCACCCCCCAGCACTGTGGGGCACCTGCCAGCAGGCCCCCAACTCATGTCCCCCTGCAGCCCCACCCCTCAGCACTGTGGGGCACCCTCCACTAGGCCCCAACTCATGTTCCCCTGCACCCCCACCCCCCAGCGCTGTGGGGCACCCTCTACCAGGCCCCAACTCATGTTCCCCTGCACCCCCACCCCCCAGCACTGTGGGGCACCTGCCAGCAGGCCCCACTCATGTCCAACTCATGTTCCCCTGCACCCCCACCCCCCAGCACTGTGGGGCACCCTCCACCAGGACCCAACTCATGTTCCCCTGCACCCACACCCCCCAGCACTGTGGGGCACCTGCCAGCAGGCCCCCAACTCATGTCCCCCTGCACCCCCACCCCCCAGCACTGTGGGGCACCCTCCACCAGGCCCCAACTCATGTTCCCCTGCACCCCCACCCCCCAGCACTGTGGGGCACCTGCCAGCAGGCCTCCAACTCATGTCCCCCTGCACCCCACCCCCCAGCACTGTGGGGCACCTGCCAGCAGGCCTCCAACTCATGTCCCCCTGCACCCCACCCCCCAGCACTGTGGGGCACCCTCCACCAGGCCCCAACTCATGTTCCCCTGCACCCCCACCCCCCAGCACTGTGGGGCACCCTCCACCAGGCCCCAACTCATGTTCCCCTGCACCCCCACCCCCAGCACTGTGGGGCACCTGCCAGCAGGCCCCCACTCATGTCCAACTCATGTTCCCCTGCACCCCCACCCCCAGCACTGTGGGGCACCCTCCACCAGGCCCCAACTCAGGTTCCCATGCACCCCCACCCCCCAGCACTGTGGGCCACCTGCCAGCAGGCCCCCACTCATGTCCAACTCATGTCCCCCTGCACCCCCACCCCCCAGCACTTTGGGGCACCTGCCAGCAGGCCCCCACTCATGTCCAACTCATGTTCCCCTGCACCCCCACCCCCCAGCACTGTGGGGCACCCTCCACCAGGCCCCAACTCATGTTCCCCTGCACTCCCACCCCCCAGCACTGTGGGGCACCTGCCAGCAGGCCCTCAACTCATGTCCCCCTGCACCCCCACCCCCCAGCACTGTGGGGCACCTGCCAGCAGGCCCCCAACTCATGTCCCCCTGCACCCCCATCCTTCAGCACTGTGGGGCACCTGCCAGCAGGCCCCCACTCATGTGCAACTCATGTTCCCCTGCACCCCCACCCCCCAGCACTGTGGGGCACCCTCCACCAGGCCCCAACTCATGTTCCCCTGCACCCCCACCCCCCAGCACTGTGGGGCACCTGCCAGCAGGCCCCCAACTCATGTCCCCCTGCACCCCCACCCCCCAGCACTGTGGGGCACCTGCCAGCAGGCCCCCAACTCATGTCCCCCTGCACCCCCACCCCCAGCACTGTGGGGCACCTGCCAGCAGGCCCCCACTCATGTCCAACTCATGTTCCCCTGCACCCCCACCCCCCAGCACTGTGGGGCACCCTCCACCAGGCCCCAACACATGTTCCCCTGCACCCCCACCCCCCAGCACTGTGGGGCACCTGCCAGCAGGCCCCCAACTCATGTCCCCCTGCACCCTCACCCCCCAGCACTGTGGGGCACCTGCCAGCAGGCCCCCACTCATGTCCAACTCATGTTCCCCTGCACCCCCACCCGCCAGCACTGTGGGGCACCCTCCTCCAGGCCCCAACTCATGTTCCCCAGCCAACATGTCATCACAATCTAGATCCCTGGTCCCTATGGTCAGCCTCCAAATGCCAAACACCCACCCGAGTATTGCATCCACCCACTTAGAAATGGCAATAACATGATAGAACCCCAATTGCAAGTTTGGAAATGAACACATGTCCCTCACATACACCCAATGGGTGTCAGTGAATCTCAAAACCCATATCATGATATGCATGAAACCAATGAGATGATACTACACATTGAAGTTTGAACAAAAAATATGTATTAAAGGAAACATAAATTGAATCAAAAATAAACAAACAGAAATGGGAATTCAAAAAAATAAAAAGCAGCATGTCCGTGAAATAATGCAAAACCAAAAATCATAATCCAAAGGAATGGTGTCCAAAGTCACAGTCCACAAAAGAAAATCCAATGGCAAATTATAATTGAAAGCCATTGCTCCATGGGTAAAAAATGCAAAACCAAAGGAAACCTAACACTAACTACAGAACTATTTACAAGGGCAGCGGGGTAGTCCGACGGCTCACTTTTGGATGTCCCAGGCCAGGGCATCATCGAACTCCTGCTCAATGTCCCGGAGGCGGTCCTCCTCCATGGCCCCGAGGGTCCGCAGGGCCGTCGACGTGTCCACCTCCAACCCCCTGCGGATTGTCTTGAGGCACTCGGCCCGCCTCAGGAGCATGGAGTTCTCTGCCCTGACCATCGTGTGCCGTGCCTCTTCCGCCCGCTGCCGCTCCGCATCTATGGCGTGGCCCAACCGCTGCCACACGGAAGACACTTTCTGTCCTGGGTCCTCCTGCCCTCCGGCCGATGCCTGCCCCTCCGATGTGGAAGGCCCTGAGCCATCATGGCTCCCACCACGTTGCTGCTGCTGCTGCTGTGCCTCTGCCCGTGCACTGCCTCCTGCTGCCTGCACATCCTCCGCTGGCTGGGGTGAAGTCGTTGATGTGGCCACCCCTGCTGGACTTCCGACTCCCGACTGTGGCAGGGATGCCTCCTCCACCAGCCTGGCCACACCGTCAGAGGCAGCTCCACAGGGCACCCAGGTGACTGATGGGTGGGAAGATGGCACGGAGGACGACTGGCACATAGGGGGTTCAGTTGAGGAGGGGGTCGCAGCAAGCCCCATCAAACGGAGGAATCCGGCCTGGGTGACCTGTCCCAGTAGGCCGACGCAGTCAACGAGCCATTCGAGATGACGTGCAGTCTCCTCATGAAAAGACTGCAGGTCACCTCGCATGGCCCGTTAACGCAACGCCACACCAGTCAGGACAGGCTCAACCCGGACCCGGATAGCCACGTCCGCAGGCAGAGGAAGGCCAGTTGTCGTGAGCTCATCCCCTGCCTGAAAACGGGTCTGGACGTAGGCATCCCTGCTGGTGCAAGATGATGCAGGGACAGGATCAGGGACAGGATTGCACACAGGCACCTCCGTGGCGGCCTATGCTGCCTCCTGTCCCTGGTCCTGCACTGCACCACTAGCACCAGTGGAATCCCCACCTCCAGACCCCGTCTCTGTTGCTTGCACGGCCTCCTCCTCCACCAAACCCCCCACCAACCTGGATGACTCTGTGCCATCTTCCCCCGTTGGGCCCTGTGGGGTCCCAGCTGCCCCTTCTGCTGCCGAGGAGTCCAACTCCAACCTCCGCCTCTTGGACCTCCCCCCGGCAGCTGCGGCCTGGGGCGTGGCACCGGACTCCTCACTCCCCGACAAGATCACAACCTGGGAGGGGAGCCGGGCCTTGCGTCTCCGGCTGGCAGTGGGATCCCCGCCGCTGTGCTCCACAGCACCTTCTCCGCCCTCTTCATCAGTTGACGCTGCAGACAGGGAGAAATAAAACACAGGCATCGAGGCACTGTACAATGGACACATACACACATGACAGTTGTACATGAGTGGCATTGGCAAACCTCAGACATGCCATAACAATCCCCAACACACATGTCATTTCAACTTGCACACATGAGCCATACCACAGCCATATCGCAACTGCCAGCACCATCCATACACATACAACAGCATGAGCAGGCAATGGTGAGCCAGACATCACATGCAACACAGCGAGTGCACTACACATGTACACACACCACCACACTTGCATGCATGTGTACACCTCTGCCAAGTGTCGCAGTGTTCAGACGGGCATCCATGTCACATCTGCCAATCAGGCTTCCACATCCCGCTGTCACATGCATCCATGTTGCATCACTGTTGCACCCTTGTCAAATACACACACATGCACATGTACACAGTGCTGATACATGCAGCTGAAAACAACATACATGCGTGACATCACGAACATGTCTACTTACATACACATTCATCCAAACATGTGTGCCCACACAACTGCATTTGGCATGCAAGCCTACACACACAAGCACCATCCATGTCTCACACATTACAGCCCTCACATGTGTTAGCCTCACGGCCCTGTACACCCCCACCCATACTTGACCCCATACAAACAGATGTGCAACCTGCACACTACTGAAACATCACCAAACGCACAGCTCACAATCAGGATGCATGTACACTTACCGCTCGACTCCAGACGGGTCTTCCTCTCAAGGACCTGGACGTGGAGCGCTGGGGATATGCGTTCCAGGACCCTCATCTGATCTTCCGACAAGTGGCCCCGGCGCCCCTTAGCATCCGCTGCCTTCAAGAGGCGCCGGGCCTTGTTCAGGGTCCTGGACCTGAAGTCCTCCCAGTGCTTCTTGACATGTTGGAAGTCGCGGACTGCCACCCCCTCCGCGTTGATGGCAGTCACGATGTCCGTCCAGATCCGAGTCCATCCTTCCTTGTCGGCGCGGGAACTTCCGAAGAGGGCATCATACTGCCCCAGGACTTGCTCCACCAGGACACCAACTTTGGTGGCAGTGAAGCTGATGCCCCTCTGCCTTTCTGGCCGGGGGTTGTCAGTGGTGCCAGATGTTGCAGTGCCCGACATGACAACCCCAGAGGCAGGAGTGGGTGGGGAACTGGGTCCTGGGGCTGGGCTGTGGAGCGATGGAATTCCAGTCGGGAGTCTTCGGTTCCAGCAGGGGTGGTCACAGCAACAGCACCCCTGGCTGATGTGCAGGCAGCAAATGGCAGGGCACGTGGGCAGCAGGCAGTCAGGCAGCAGAAGATGGCAGGTGGGAGCATGCTCGGGGCTCTGGGGGGCAGTAATTTGGCCTTCTGGGCAGGAGCGTGGACTTCCGTGTGCTTACGCGTGGCCAGCTTGATACGGAGTGATTTGGCACGAGAAAATTCTGCACGTCAGCGTGTAATTGGAGGAAAAGCCCTTGGCGCGTAAGCGCGTCTGCACGCAAACGCAATTTCATTGGACAGAAGGCCCCGTAAGCGCAAGCGCCCCTGTGACGTGACACGCGCAGGCGTGCATGGGCATTTCAGCGCGCGTGAAATAATGCACGTCCGCGTGTAATCCGAGGAAAGGGCCCATGCGCGTAAGTGATGTGACGCGCGCGGGCGTTTCCCTCAGCACGGGTTAAAGGTGAGCAGGGCCAGCAGTTCGCTGTACGTGCCTTTCGTCGAGACCGACGTGTGTTGCTGCTTCCTGTTGTTTCGCGCGCCATCACAACTTCACAGCTATCAAGGACGTATCTCTTCTTTTGGTGGGGGTATTGGCTATGCGTGTTTTTCTGCAAAGTGCTAGTCAGACGGTGAGTCGCACACGCTCTTTTTCCCACTGCGGGTGCCCCTGTGTATTGCACCCATTTTCAATGTCATAGTAGCCTGCGTGTCCCACGCATATGCGTTATTCGTGTTACTGGGAGCCACCGCGTACTGCGGGAGGTTGAATCCACGCACGTAGGCTGCAGGGTTGTGTGCACGGTTTTACTGCAGTTTTGGGGTGCCTGAGCGTTGCGTGACCCGTCACTACATCACCGGGGTCACATACAGCCTTGCAGGCGCAGGGGGGCTGTTAACATCTTGCTTCCCACCCCCTTCACTCCAATTGCCCAGGTCAATTGTGGTGTACACCTCCCATTGGCACCACTCCATCTGTGCCGGCACTACTACATCTGTGCCATGGTTGGGAGGCCACCAAAGGTGAGGGGTGCCTCAGCTGGGCGTACTCCTCGTGGTGGGCATGGTCGGGGACGTGGCCGTGGTGACCAGGGAGTAGGGGGACTCCGGGGTGTCCAGGGCGGCCACAGAGGGGGAAGAGGCAGGGATGCGCCACTTGAGCACAATGTTGTGCCATGTGTCGGTGCAGTCATGCCACCGCCCCCTGTGGTTCCGGGGGATGCAGCTTCTGCATCTGGCACTGGCGCCCGTGTGACCCGGCAGTCCGTTCCATCGAGTAGTGGTAGCTGCAGGTGCAGCTGTGGACACCGCCACCCAGGCTCAGGGTCTGCCAGCGCAGGCTGCATTGGCACTTGAGGAACCCTTGGTAGATCTCCAACAGGCCAGGAGGGAAACCATAGGGGCAGGCCAGGCTGCTCACACCAAGACACGTGTCCCTGGGGCAGTCATGTCATCTGCTGCCCCGAAAAGCCGGGTGTTGGCAAGTGCAGGGGCAGATGCACCCAACAACACCCCGGTTGTGAGTCTGCCACCCAGGACTGTTGCGGTCAATGACCCTGCCACAGCTGATGTTGCTGCGCAGGGTCCATTAGAGGGCACCCAGCTGCCACTGACACAAGTCAGGCCTTTGGTCATCCCTCCACCTGCCACTCCCTCGGCTCAATCCACTGAACTACTCTGCATTGTGTTAAACTAGGGTGCTTTTTCTCCCCCCGCAGGATTCTCAAACTTAGGTGGCCCTGACCTACTACGCATTACTGTTTGCTCTGCATTGTGTTACACTAGGGTGTTTTTCTCCCCTCGCAGGATTCTCAAACTTAGTTGGCCCTGACCTACTCTGCATTGTGTTAAACTAGGGTGCTTTTCTCCCCTCGCAGGATTCTCAAACTTAGGTGGCCCTGACCTACTACGCATTACTGTTTGCTCTGTATTGTGTTAAACTAGTGCCCTCCACTCAATTCCTGTCTGCATATTTGTGTCGTCCGCCTCCCCTCCTACTCCATGGTGCTCTCTATCTCACCTATCTACTCTAACTGCTTCTCTATTGACTATCCTGCTCTCCTCACTAAATCCGGTAGGAAAAAGTTTAAAAAGGACATCCTGGTCTCCAACCCAGGCCTCCCTATCGCTGACACCTACACGAGCGCCTGCTCCAAGGAAACTCTTACTGACATTCTCTTTTTCGTGCCTTCTCCTGACCTATGGACCCTTCACATGGTCGCTGTGCTCTCTCCTTTCTCCTCCTCTCCCATTAATGGTGGCACCCGTTGGGATGTCCTCTTGGCCCCTTTCCACTCCTCTAAGGCCATCATTAATGTCTATGCTAACGGGACCGTCTTGGTCCAAGGCCCTCAGGCCAACCTTCACCTCTTTGATAGGCGCCTCCCACGCCTCATCAACTTCCTCCCCGCTCCCGCTGTCCCCCTTCCTCTGTCCTCGGCTACCTTGCCTCTCCCCTCCCTCCCTGCCCCTGCTCTTGCTCCCTCCTCAACTCCTTCTCTAACACCTCCGCAGGGCATACCTCTGATCTGTACCCCTCCCCGGAAGTATTTCAAAGGTGGCAACCTTCTCCACATTGCCACTCTAAATGCTCGCTCTGCCATCAAGCACTCCTCTGATATCTGTCGCCTTCTTGAGGAACTGGACCTCGACGTCCTCGGTCTCACTGAGACATGGTTCACAGCCAGCTCTGCCACCAGCTTCGACACACTCCTACCTGACGGCTACAAGATCCTCTCCGTGCCCAGGCCTAACCGTTCAGGGGGTGGTGTTGCCCTTATCTTCTCCGAGTGGATTCCTGCCTCTGTCACTCCTACGCAGACCTACTCCTCTTTTGAATGCCTTGTCTGCCGACTCTCTCTCTCTCCTAGCCATTCCCTTACCGTGGCTACTATCTATCGGCCACCTGGTCAAATTTCCTCCTTCCTCTCTGAATGGGCTGACCTCTCCTCCTCACTCCTGTCCTCAACCACCCAACTCCTCTTTCTCGGTGACTTCAACATCCACCTCGATGCCTCCTGTCCCCCCACTGGTCTCTTTCGCGAACTCTGCAACTCTCTCTCACTCTCTATTCTCCCGTCTGGGCCTACCCACTCTGCAGGGCACACTCTTGATGCTCTGATCTCTTCTGACCTTCCCCTCTCCCTCCCTCTCTCCACTCCTCTCTCCTGGAGCGATCACTTTCTCCTATCCTCCCACCTCTCCCTCCCTTCCCCACAGGCAAAGCCACCCTCTTCACTGCCACCCACCTTCTCGGTCATCCGACCCATGAAGCGCGTGTCAGTTGAGGCTTTCGCTGCTACCTTCTCGCCCCCTCCTCCCCCCTCGGCTGACTCCCACCCTGACACAGCCCTCTCCATGCTCTATTCCTCTATATCTGATACTCTCGATATCCTTGCCCCCGTCATGAGAATCCGCCTGAAGCCCAAAGCCAAATGTAACTCCTGGTATGACTCGGATCTCGTCACCCTAAAACGCAAGTGCAGGGTGGCAGAGAGGAAATGGCGTTCTTCATGTTCATCCTCTGACAAACTGGCCTGTCGCCTGCTCCAAAGGCAATACCGGCTCTCCGTTCTCACCAAGAAGAGAGCCCTTATCCAAGCCCGCATCTCTGAGGCATCTAACAACTCGGCCGAACTCTTTAAAATCTGCAAGGAGCTGGCCAACCCTGCTGCAGTCTCTACCTCTCCTGTCCCCTCCCAGGCCCTCTGCACTGCACTGGCCTCGCACTTCATCTAAAAAACTCAGGACATCCTGTCCTCGCTCTCCTCCTCTCTCCCCCCTCCCTCTCTTCCCGGCTCTTCCTCTTGCTCTCTTGCAGCCGCCCCTCCGCCCTCCTTCTCTGCTTTTCCACCTTTTTCTGCTGATGAGGTTTCCAGACAAGTCCGATCTATGAAAGCCTCGTCTAAACAGGTTCACCCCTGTTCCTCCAAAACCATCAAGGACCACATCGACTCCCTGGCTCCTGCCCTGGCTGTCTTTTGCAACCACTCATTCGCCTCTGGAGTCTTCCCATCCCCCCTCAAGCACTCCCTTGTGCACCCCCTCCTCAAGAAACCCTCTTCCGACCCCTCCTGCCCGGCCAATTATCGCCCAATCTCCATTACTCCCTTCCTGGGTAAGCTCCTGGAGAAACTGGCCATTTCCCAGCTTAACCTCCATGCTGAATCTGTTGGTAATCTTCATGACCATCAATCCGGCTTCAGAGCGGCCAGAAGCACGGAAACTGCTCTCCTGAACATCCGTGAGGACCTGCTCCTGAACCTCGATTCCAACACTCCCTGTGTTCTCATTCTGCTCGATCTCTCCTCTGCCTTTGACACTGTCAACCATGCCATCCTGCTCAACTGTCTCCGTGATAACCTGGGTATCACTGGTCAGGTTCTGGCATGGCTGACTTCTTTCCTTTCCGGTCGACCCTCCCAGGTCCAAATGGGCTCCTTCCTCTCTGACATCTTTTTCTCCACCTGTGGTGTCCCCCAGGGTTCCAACCTCTCTCCCTGGCTTTTCAACCAGTATCTGGCACTCCTTGCCCACCGCATCGCTGCTCTCTGCCCCTACTTCCAGTGCTATGCCGACGATACCCAGCTCATTTTCAGGCTACCCTCGGCCTCCTCCTCTCCTTCCCTCATCTCCGACTGTCTGTCTGCTATCCAGGAATGGTGTGCCGCCAATGACCTCTGCCTCAACGCCAGTAAGACTGAGATTCTACTCATCGGCACACCCACTCCCTCCTTCCCTGCAGCTCTCTGGCCGGCCTCCCTTGGCCCCCTTCCTGCCCCTACCGGCAAGGATAAAAACCTCGGGGTCATCTTCGACTCCACACTCTCCTTCTCTCCTCATATATCTGACGTCTCTAAGAAGTCACACTACCAGCTGCACCTCCTCAGAGGTATTCTTCCCTTCCTCTCCTTCCCCCAGAAGCTCACTGTCTCCCGAGCCCTGGTTCTCTCAAGGCTGGACTACTGTAACAGCCTCTATCTTAATCTGCCTGCCTCCACTCTCCGCCCTCTGCAATTTATCCAGAACAGAACTGCGAGACTTGTCCTTGGCCTCAAGCCCAGGGACCGTATCTCTCCAGGACTGAAATCCCTTCACTGGCTCCCAGTGGCTGCGAGGATTAAGTTCAAAACCCTCTGCATTGTCCACAAGGCCTTCTGGGGCCAGGGACCTAAATACCTTCAACTCTCTCTTCCTAAATATCTTCCTTCACGAGCCCTTCGCTCATCCGTCTCCAACTCCCTCATGGTCAGCCGCTTCTCGAAGCAACGAGCTGGGGGTAGATCTCTCTCCGCAGCAGGGGCCTCCCTCTGGAATAGCCTTCCTGCCTCCCTGAAACTTGAGGAGAACCATCTCCGGTTCCGGAAGCACCTCAAAACCTTCCTCTTCGCTTCTGCCTTCTCTCTCCCTCTCCCCTGCTAAACCTGCTTAACCCCCCACTGAATTCAGCACTAAACCTGCATCTGGGCCACTCTCAGCAACCTCGGTCCAGGGCCCAGCCACTCTCCACTTGCACTGCCTCCCTGGCTCCCCGTGCACTGTGGGACTGTCACTGTACCCTACAGCCCCCTTCCCAGCACTTGCTCTGCACTTACCTCGCACTTGCCACCAGCTGGCCCTTTTTATTTATTATTTATTAATTATTATTTCTTACGCTACTTACCTTGTACTGCACTTTCCCCCCCACCTCCTCCCCCTGCACTTCCTCCTTTTCCCCTTACCTCTGCACTTGCGCGATCTGAATGACACCTGGCCTAGTAGGATCGTTTGTCTGTCTTCCCCTTGTTTCCCTGCCTCCCTGCCTCGTCGCGCCTTGAAACACTTGTGTATAGGCGCGTTACAAATACCATATCATATCATATCATATCATAACCCACTGGCCATACTGGTCAGGGCGGCATTAGCCAGCCAGGGTCTGCGCCACAGTCCAAGAGGAGGAAGGTTGCACCTGCAGCACAGGCTGGGACCCCACACACAGCCACGACCTCCTGCACGTCGAGGAAGAAGCCTTTCTGCAAGCAGGAACTGGACTTCCTCATGGACTACGTACGGGGCCACAGCCGTGACATGCTAGTGGGTGCCAATAGTCAGACTACGGCTGCCCAACGTGACACCCACTGGAAGCATGTTGCGGAACATGTCAGTTCATTCGGCCATGAGGAGCGCACGGCGCAAGAGTGCAAAAAGCATTGGAATGACATCAAACGCGGCACTAAGGCTAAGCGTGCCTCTAATTACAACTTGACTCTGGTGACTGGCGGTGGGCCTGCACCAGAGGAGGAAGAGCTCACTCCGCATGATGCACTCGTTGCGGAGTTCATACCACCTGAATTGGTCGAAGGAGTGGGAGAGATGCTGGACTTTGATGCCCAGTCCAGTGAGTGTTGATGCGTGTTTGTTGAGGACGTGTGTGTTTCAATTGTGGGATGTGCTGTGCATGATTGCCGCTACATGTGACGTGTACATGTTTCTGATGTGTAAGTAATGCAATGCTTCTGTGATGCATGTCTCCTCTGCCTGCATGCGGGGACTCCATGTAGGCATGCTCCCTTGCCCCTCCTCCGCCACTCTGCACCCCAGTTCCACCTTTGCACTGGTCTGCTTCAATCTTGCCAATGTGTACTTTCTTGTTCATGCGTCCTGTGTAGATGCTAACTTCCAGCGCAGAATCTACCAGAAATATGCCGTGTGGTACAGCCTTAGTACTTGATGCAGGGTATCTCACTTGTACTGTGCATAGGTCAGATGTCCCGCAGGGACATGAGTGCCCATTCATGCTCCATGTGCATTGCACGCATGCCCCTATGTGTCCTTGACTGGATGATCACTGTAATACAAGTCCGTGGTTACATACATTGCATGGCATCTCATCAGCCTTCCCATGTCAACTGTGGCTCAGAACTGCGTTGCACACATGTTTAGGGTCTGACAATCTGTGTAGCTCACAGGCCTCAGCCTGTTCAATGGCCAATGACTCTGTCCAAGTGTTGTTGTGTCTTCTTCACACATGGGCGGCCTCCAGAGTTTTTATCATGTGTCCTGCTTACTGTCCCATCATCATTTGCAGTGTTGTCACTTGAATCACATTAAGCTGTTGATGCCAGTCAACACTGCCTGTCAATACACAGGTGTATGGTCAGCCTTTTGATACCATGCCAGGCATCCCTGCTTTGGTACTGGATTGGAGGGGTGCTTGGCTTCTAGATATGGTACACATTGAATGCACAATGCACGTGATGCCTGAATTTGACCTTGCACTGCCTTCACATTTCCTGGCACACACCATGGAGTCCTTGTACATGTAGGTAGTGAGTGGCGTACACATTTTCTGCACTGCATAGACCCACTTCCATGGAAACTGCCACCTTTCAACAGGTCTGATCATAGAACCAATTCAAAGTTGACCCAGCATGCATGCCAGGTTATATGTTGTGTGTCACATGTCTGCCTGATGCGTTTGCTGTGGTGTGTGTGTGTGTTGTGTGCTTCTGACATGTGTAGTGACCTTTTTTTCTCTCTATTTTTCAGGTGATGACGCAATGGAGGCGGAGGATGGTGTTGTCATGCCAGACACAGGGTTGTTACCACTACATCAACCCGGCACTAATGGGGGTCGTGGGGTGGTAGGCCACGAAAACCCCAAGTGCTACAGTCCATCTTGTCTCTAGCTGCCTATGAGTCCAGCCTTGATGAAGACTCTGACGTCCATGTTGAGTTGGATGAGCATCAAGTCTATGTGTCAGGGGTGAGTGATTCTGATGTGGACATTCCTCTGTCTGCGACACCTGCACTGAGGGATCAGACAGTCTTGGTTCCTCCGCCCGTGGTGGATCGGGACGCAGGGTCACCCTCCACACCAGTCACTGATGTGCCTGGGACATCACGTCGACGGGGGCATGTAGTCGTGCAGCCGCGGGCGGTGCCAACACAGCGAGGACCCCCGGTCCTTGGGTCCCGCAGGGGTCAAGCCCGGCAACGCGGTCGCCGCGCGCAACCGCAGTATACTGAGTGGGAGCAAGACATGACTGCCAATTCCGAACGGCAGGGGGCAGCAATGGAGAACATCGCTGAGAGCATGGAGCGTGTGGCCCGATCTGTGCTCCCCCTGCTAGGCAGGTGCTTCTCCAGCAGCAGGCGGCACGGTCCACGGCCCGCTCGCTCAGGCTGGGCATGGCGGCCTCAGACAGGGCACGCCAGGCTGAAATGTCGTCTCTGCATCAAGCAATTGCTGCTCACGCAGAGGCGCACATGGATGCCCTGAGGGAGGAGTATGCTTCCCTCAAATCCACTCTGGGTGTCCTTATGATGTCCCAGAGGCAGCGGGCAAGGAGAGGTTTGCACAGATTGAGCGTGCCATCCCGACTGAGCTACAGGCTTGCCGTGAGGTGCAGCGGTTGTCCAGCCAGGCCTTGCAGGAGGAACTCCGTGTTACACGTGCTACCTTGCAAGAGGAAGCACGTGTATCATGTGAGGTTCTGCATGCAGACCTACGTCACATCGCCACACAGAACCAGGCTCACCCATCCGGCAGACTTGCTGCCGACAAGGGGCAAGCTGCGGCTAGGCGTGGCCAGGCTACTGTGCCACGTCCTCCTTTCCAGGATGAGCCAGACTCGGACGACCATCTATCTCCCACATAGGTCGGACTGCGCAGGCGTTGAGCCCATGGAGGTTTTTTTTTTGGCTCAGCATCATCGCATGTGGATATTGAGCAGCACCCTGTACCTCCCCCCTCCTGGGTGCCTCCCCTCCCCACCGGGTCGTATGTGGCCATTTTTGACTTTTCTTTTAGTTTAGTTAGTTAAGTTTCTGTTTGATAGTTAGTTTAATTAGGTAATGTAGGTTTTCCATAGTTAGTGTAATTAGTTAATATAGTTTAAAATTGCTTGTCTATTGTGCTTTCATGTGACGGTGCAGTGCTTTGTGGCTTTTGAAGGCATCCACTGTCTGTTCCAGCTGGGCCCTTCAGGCTTGTCTTGTGTATGTGTTTGCTGCTTGGGGTCCTTGAATCACATATGCCACTCCTGCCTCCATTATCCATGGGCTCGCAAGGATGGTTCGGTGTCACAACCTATTACACAAGGGCTTTGGACTGTCATATCTATGGCATGTCTGGTGCTGTGTGACTTGTGTTGACACCCCTAGTGGGGATGATTTCGGTGTTATTGTCCACTGTTCAGCTTTTGCTAGATGGGGTGTTTTATGATTAATGTGTACATTCATTGCTATGCATTGTGTAGTATGTTTCTTATCTTTCCTGTACACATGCTTGTTACAATTCATGCCGTAGATAGTGTTCCACACTTTGGATGTGAAAGACAGACTGATGGTGTGATTTCTGGTGTAACTCTCTGACATGGTCAAGTAATGAGATGCCTGAAGAGACACACACAGATGACTTTAAAGCATTAATCATGTGTTTCATGCCCTTTCTGCAGGGGGATGAGCCTCCAGAGCACCTTTGCCAGCAGACATGGCCCATTGGACGTCGGAATTCTGGACACGTTTGTTGGTGCCCACATGCACATGTGTGCACAAGCAGAGGCACAGGGATTGCAGACCTACATCCTAGAACTGCTGACGTGTTCCAAGGAACTCCAGGCAAGGTGAGCAGCACAGGGGGGCCACAACACAGCAAAGCTTGCACCAGGCGAGTTGCACACGCAGGCTTAGTCACAGCACTGAGGGTGAGTTTGGACGAATATTGGTGTTGAAGCACACAATGCAGCTCAGATGTGTTGGTGGACTGATGGCTGTTGATTGTAAGGTTGTCTGGGACACCAGCAGGGGCAGTGGCACATACCCTCCGGTACACCAAGGTCCATTGAGGCACTTGTATCAACCATGTAGCCTTCCGAGACATGGAAAGGGGCAGCTCACAGGGACATACAGCAAGGGACATACTCGGGTGCAGTGCATTTCATTTCCATGTACATTTTGATAAATGCACTGCCAACTTTTTTTCGGTCATGGTGGTACACAACTTGCTCTGAAGTCATGCCTTGCTATATGGGTCTGTCTGCTTAACCAGGGAACATTGCATGTTGTGTGAATTGTGACACATTGGTGTTCCATTTGCCACGCACCTACCGGCGGTTGACTTACTGCATTGACTGTGTATGACCCATCACAGGGGTAATGTTATGTATGGGTACGAAGCATCTACACCAGATTGTCTGTTTGTAGAGTAGTTTGTTGCTATGGGGCATGTTTGGTGGTGTGTTTTTGTGTAATGGGCACGTACAGGTTGTTGACTGTGGCTCTCTTTGCAGCATTGCAGTGCTCCTGTAACCGGACCTGAGAGTGCGCAGGCAGGAGGCCAGCACTCAAAACCAGAGCTAAGTGTCTTGTTGTTTTTCTTTCAAACTGCTCTGCATAGGCTTGCTGGGCGGTGCACTAATGCATGGATGAATGTGTAATTCAATTTGGTATGTTTTTTCCCCCTAATCACCCGGAATCCTATCCAATTTTGAACCCTGTACCATCTACCCGGTGTTCCTGCTTCCCGTACCTATCCAAGCAACGTTCCCTAACCCTCTTTCCCCACTGGGGTTGTGGATGCCTGTGTAAGCCCCAAACTTGCAGGCGCCAAAACCCTAGAGGGGGTGGTTGGTTCGTGCCACTCCTAAGCCTGGACTACAGAAGGCCATGACAATGATGTCCAAGTTTGTTTGGATTGTGTATGTGTTCATGCAGGTAGTACATTTTCGTGCATTCATTACTTTCATGTGTCATTCCTCCTCCCCTCTCCTTCCACTCATTCCAGTTATCCAGTGTGCCAACACCTGTCCCGACTGCATATCCCTGACCCTCCTTCCCCACCAGGGTCTCAGAGGCTTTTGTGAGTTTGACCTTGCAGGCACCCGGGACACGGTGGGGGTGGTTGTTTCGTGACACTCCCGCGCCTGTACACGGGACCTGTGACAGTACACATCCGTTCATGGTGCATCATTCTATGTTATGTACCACACATGGTTCACATCCTGTTGTGACATTGTTTTACTGTGCTACCTTGGTTGTTACATCATTGTGGTAGTACTTGGCCTTTGTGAGGTACTGCTACGTCAAGTCATCTACTGGAGGGTGTTCTGGTTCGATTTTCTGGCTTGGATTTTGTGATTTTGTAAATGAGTGTGGACTCTGAGGGTGCAGGCACCTTTTTACACACAAAGTGGGAGATGGTGACGAAGGGGAAAGGTGATCCTGTGGCTAGGTGGAATTGAGGGTTGAAGGCTCCATGACCCAGGTGCAGTTGTTCAGTGGGTCATGGTCATTTGTGAGGGAGGGGGGGGTTGTTGTTGATAGTTGCCTTGCCCTGCAGTGTGATGGGAACCCTGACATTGTAATGGTGGTATCCTATGTACATGTTGTGTTCTGCTGATCAATGCCTGTTCATGTGTTGTGTTTACCTTTCAGGTGCGAGGGGATAGTTGTGGTTTGACATGCTAGGGTGTACACATGGTGAATGTTCACATGTGATGTGTAGAGGACACTGATGGTCACTTGATTGCCCATGCATATGTTGAGTGCATGTCCTTACTGACCCACACACTTGCACTCTGATGCACTACATGTACAACCACCCTTGCATATCCACGTGTACACTGTTTGCCTTCTGGTGCCTACTGTGTCCCTGCAGCACATGTTCTGTGACCAATTATGGATCCTGTACATGCCTAATTTGCTTTTTGACGTGGTCTGTCGCTTAGATGTGATGCTCAGGGTGTGCATCACACACAATGGCTGTTCACTGTGCTGTGCGCTGAGCAGTGTGTTGCAGGGGTTGGACACAGCACACAGAAGCTGCAGTGTTGATTTTGCAATGCACAATGTGCATGTAGACAGGCATTCATTGTTATGTTACGTCTTTATCTCTTGTAATGCATTTGGAAATGACTCATTTTGGGTGGGAGGTTGTTGGTCAGTCATTTCATCTGATTCCATGTCAGGCATCATTGTCTGATGCCATTGTACATTTTGGACATGGCAATGTGTACCTTATTGTTACTGTGTTGGTGTATGGGTATTGCTTGCCATGTCATGTTGTGGTTTGGGAGGGTTTGAGTGACATAACAGTGATGGCCATGGCCTGTTTTGCAGGTGTGTGTGATTCACACCTTGCATGTCAGGGTCATCCGCTTCTCAAAGCAACTAGCTGGGGGTAGATCTCTCTCTGCGGCAGGGGCCTCCCTCTGGAACAGCCTTCCTGCCTCACTGGAACTTGAGGAGAACCATCTCCGGTTCGGGAAGCACCTCAAGACCTTCCTCTTTGCTTCTGCTTTCTCTCTGCCTCTCCCTTGCAAAATTCTTCACTGGAACTGCACTGGATCTGCAACTGGGCCACTCTCACCGACCTCGGTCCCTGGCCCAGCCACTCTCCACTTGCACTGCCTCCCTGGCAACCCCTGCACTGCGGGACTGTCTCTCTATCCCTACAGCCCCCCCTTCCCAGCACTTGACTGCACTTACCTTTGCAGTTGCCACCAGCTGGCCTATGTATTTGTTTTTTAGTCTACTTACCCTGTACTGCACTGCCCCCTCCCGTTCCCCTTGCACTTTTCCCTTCCCCCTACCCCTGCACTTGCACAATCTAAATGACACCTGGCCTAGTAGTATCGTTGTCTGTCTTCCCTTGTTCCCCCCTCCCTGCCTCATCGCACCTTGAAATACTTGTGTATAGGTCATATCATGTCATGTCATATGTGTGCCTTTTGGTCACACAGGATAGCTTGTGTTTAAGTAGCTAGGGATGCAGACAATGTGGCACTTCCATGGCAACTATCTCAGGGTGGTAGGGTTGTGACAGTTGACTGTCTCTTTGTCATCATCGATTGTCACCTGGTATGTGCCAGGCCTGTGTGCACTTCGCAGAAGTGGGAGTTTAGGTGAAAAATGTGGCCACAAGCTGGGTCCGGGCTTCCTCGCCACGTGCCCTGTTCCCTCCCATGGGCAGCGCCTGTGCCTGTGGTTGGGGATGTGGGGGCACCACCATGTCCACCGGTACGCCCTGCCGTGTTGCAACGTTGTGCAGGACAAATGCTGCCACAATGATCCTGCACACTACTGGTGGTGCATAAAGTAGCTGCCTGCCAGAGCGGTCAAGGGAGCGGAAACGTGACTTGAGCACTCCGAATGTGCGCTCCACTATGGCCCTGGTTGCGAAATGGGCAGCGTTGTATCTTACCTGGGGTGGTGTGGTGGGGTTCCGGATTGGCGTCATCATGTGGTTGCTCAGAGGGTAGGCACTGTCCCCTGGGGAGGTGTAAATGGTTGTGATTATTGGGGTTTGTGTATTTGTTTGTGTGTGTGTGACATGCATGCATGTGCAAGGACATTTGTACTCACCTAGGAGCCAGGTGTCGCCATGCTGGCCAGCTTCCAGGGCCCGGCTCAGGGCGGACATTCTGTATATGAAACTGTCATGGGTGGAGCCAGGATAGTTTGCAGAGACAGAGGTGATGATTCCCTTTGCATCGCATACCACCTGTACATTGATGGAATGCCAGTGCTTGCGGTTTCGGTAGATGTGCTCAGTGGCCCTAGGTGGACGTAGGGCCACATGGGTGCAATCTATGGCACCGAGCACTTTGGGGAAGTGTGCCACCCTGAAAAAATCCAGGACAACGGCCTGCCTTTCTGCGGGTGATCAGGGCATGTATATGTGCCTGCGGACTGAGGGGCGCGCTGTCATGATTGCCAGTACCTGGTGTAGGCAGCGTGACTGTGTGGCCTGTGAGACCCCCCACTACGGCAATAGTCCGCTGAAATGACCCAGTGGCCAAAAAATGCAGGACATTGAGCACCTTCTCCAAGGGGCTCAATGCTTGGGAGCAAAGGGTGGGGGATGTAAGGTCATCTTCCCACTCCCTGACCAGGTCTAGGATGATATGGGGTGAAAAACTATACCTGCCGTAGACCTGGTCGTCAGGCATCCCAAAAAGGCTTGTCTTTGGTGTGAAAATGCATGCCCTGGCTATTCTCCTCCTCCTGCGGTGTCCCACGATCAGTGCTGCAACAAATGGGGCATTCATCGTAGCTGTATATACGTGTTTGTTGTTTGCGCGCACTTTTATACTGTGCGCGGGGACGCTTCCGCCTGCCTTCGTGTGGCGGACGCGTTGACGCCTGTGTGCGTCTTTGCCGTGCGCGGGTTTCCCGTATTCGAATCCATGAATATGGGTTGTTGGCGTGCGTGTGGGCGTTCTGTGCAGTTCCCTGCAGTACTTCCCCAGTTACGCCTTCTTTTTCACGCGTTATTCCCCATTCGCGTGTTACGCCCACTGTTCCGCCCATTTTGGTTGTGTGCGCCGCGCTATGTGCGCTTTTGCTGTGCGCGTAGCGCACGCCGCGTGTGCCTGCGTGCGCCATGGCAGGATTGGGCGCACGGACAGCGGGAAACATGCTGCGTCTTCCTTGAATCGCACGCGTGCATGTGCGCTGCGTTTCTCACGCTTGCGCTACCTTGCGCCTGCTTGCGCTGGGATTTTCGGCGCACGTTTGCTCCATGAATCGACCCCTTCATGTCTTCAGTTAGACATAGTGTCAAAGGTAAATCACCTAAGAACACATATTACATAAAAAGAACAGAAGAATCAAAATATATGAATGATTACAGTGCAATAATTGCCCTCCTATGGAATGCAAACATAGATGTGCAGTACACTGCAGACAATTCCACTGCAGTTGCACGATATGTCACAGCCTACTTAACCAAAGCAGAAAAAACAGAGCTTCAAGACCTCTCGGATGACATATCATCTGACAAAACACTGTCACAGAAATTGTTCAGCTTAGGCTTAAAAATGCTCTCTCATAGAGAATGTGGCTGCTATGAAGCTGCAGAACTTTTAACCGGTACTGCCTTGTATGGAAAATCTGAAACTATAGTATGGCTAAGTCTTGGTCCTGCTAACTGTAGAAAAAGAGTTCTCAAATCATATGAGGACATAGAAACAATAGCCAAAAATGATCCCAACAGCCAAGACATTTTGAAAACCGACACATAGTACCCAAACAGAGTACCACTTTGGAAACCATGTATCTATATCATGTAACCCAAAACTTCACATACAAAAATAATATAAAACCAGATGAAAAGAAAGGTAGATGCAGAACAGGCAAATTGTGAAAGCAGCTTAGTGAAACTTACCAAACAAAGCTTAATAAATCATATAAAATTGTCATTAAAAACTCCTTAACATAAAGAACTGTATTGCATGTCCCTGCTACAACTTTTTAAACCATGGAGAAAAGAAGAAGAGTTACTAGATACCTATGACTTCTATGAAGACGCTTTCGAAGCAAATGAAAGTACTATAACAGATGTAAACTTTACACAGTAGAAAACAATGTTGCACAATGAACAGCAACACGAAGAAGAACTCCAGGCCCAACTAGATGTGGACACTCCCGACAGTAGTCAACCTTCTGTAACAGGAAGCCAAGAACCATTTGGACAGCCACTAATAGCAAATGAGGCAGAATTAGCCATGACAGAAGTAGAAAACACCATGTGTCAGTATGAACAATCTACAGAAGACTTTGCTGTACTGAAATCACAACTGAACAATGAGCAGCGTAGCATTTTCCAAGAAGTAACAAAACAAATTGAACATGGTGTGCAACATGAAAATAAAAACTGTACCTGCCACGACTACAAACCTATACTGCTATACGTCAGTGGTCAAGCAGGTTCAGGCAAAACATTCTTAATCAAAATCATCAGCAAGTTCCTCCACCAATTGACAAACAACAAACTGTCAGCTGTTGTAACTGCCCCCACAGGTTTAGCTGCCTACAACATAGGCGATGTCACTTTACACCGATTACTACTCCTTCCAGTAGAACACCGAAACAAATTAGACTATTACAAACCTTCTACAGAAGCTGCAATGGAACTACGCAGAGTTTTCAAACAAATGAAAATTCTACTAATAGATGAGGTGAACATAGTCTCCAACCTCACGTTGGCTTTGATTCACCTCAGATTACAAGAGGTCCTCAAAACAGGCTACAAAGAGCTCTTTGTAGGAAAACACATTATTGTTTTCAGAGATCTTCTTCAATTAACTCCAGTGAAAGCTGAACCTATTTTTAAAACCTTAGGGCACAAACTGTGCCGTAAAGCTCTTGGCAGCATAGGAAATGTCAATCTTTGGCAACATTTCCAATACAGAGAATTAACTGAAATAGTGTGTCAGTCTGCAGACCTCACATACGCCAACATTTTCAAAAGTATTAGAGTTGGTGTACTATCTGAAGAAGCACAATCAATATTAAAAACCAGACACATCCATGCGCTCTATGGCCATAAATCATGTGCTACTGATGTCATGGAACAATTAGCACTCAAAAATGTCAATTGTATGTCCTTGATGCCAACTCTTGCTAGCTGTTCAAAATTCAATGAAACAATGTTGAAAAAGGAAATGCAACCAATAATTGAATTTTTCTCCACAGACAAACTGGACGTACATGGTATGACACTACCCATGTGTCAACAAGCCACAACAAGACTACATACCTTAGAAAACTCTATCTCCAACACAGCTGGTTTAAACTGTAGAGTAATGCTTAAATGTAACCTTAACTTGGAGCAAGGACTAGTTAATGGAGCACTTGGTACAGTTGGTGGCTTTCAAACATGCCCACGTGACAACAACATTCAGTTTGTCAATATTCTCTTTGACAAAGTTTCTCTTTGACAAACTATCAGAAGTTAAAAAGATAGGACGCTCAACAGCCCACTTCCTTCTTTTCAAAGACATGTGTGTAGGCAGAGATCAATTTTCACTAACTCTAGCATACGCAGTCACCATTCACAAATCACAAGGTCTTACCCTAGATAAAACATTAATAGATATTGGTAGCAGAGTCTTTAAAGAAGGCATGAGCTATGTAGCACTATCACGCTTACGTACACTTGACGGCCTATTTCTAATCAACTTTGATGCAAGTAAAGTAAATGCTGCTATTGCTTGCATTCTAGAATACAATAGACTGCATTCACTCTACACCCCCATCTAAAAACCTATCCTGTTCCGCAAAAAGCAAAATGTTGTAAAAGAAAACAACTTCAGACTGAAACAATACAGGATCTCACTGCAATTCCTCCAAAGAAAGTAAAAGAAGCTAATACTTAATCAAGTACCACAACCAAAGAAGAATCTACTGCTCAAAGTAACTCAACTACTTCTTCAAAGAAGCTACACACACTCTGAATAAATGACTTCGACACAGAACTGCCAGGTCCATTCAAATTTCCAAATACAACTGGTGTAAATTGCTACGCAAATGTAGTAATACATATTCTATTCCAATTGCCACCAATTATTGACAACATTTACTTACACAGTAAAGACCAATTGTGTTTGCAAATGTTAGTCCTTCATAGAAATTCAACCAACAATCCTGACAACACTTTCTGAAATAAGGCAAGAATTGGACTTTTGTGGTGGAATGGTCAAATTCACTATGAACTCACAAGAAGATCCACAAGAATTTCTAATGTACTTACTACAATTACTGGATACAAAAACATACCTATAAATGAAATCTTCCAGATTTCATACATGTGGAAACATACATGCACACTCTGCAGCCATGTGGCACAGGAGCAAGTCCCTAATCAACGCTTTGTGTATGTATCCATACCTAACTGTGAATCCATTCCATTTCAGCAACTTGTACAAAATGGAAACCATGGCAGATTATGTACTACCTGCAATTCAGATAATCGCTCCAATTTACAAATACAGATACATGGTAAATACGCAATAGTAATGCTTTTACGTTACAATGCAGATGGTACCAAAAACAACTTCAAGCTGATTAGATTCACACATGGTCAAGTATCACTTGGTAAGAAAACCTTCAAAACAATAGGAATAATCTACCATGCAGGAGCCACAACCAATGCAGGTCACTACATTGCATATATAAAAAAGAAATGTGGATGGTTTGAATGTAATGATACTACCATTACTCTAAAACAAAGATTACCAGCAAATCTTGTTAACGCTTATTTAATATTCTTAAAACCAAAATTTTATAGCTAATCTGTGCATAAACATTAACAAAACTTCACTTTCAAAACTATAAACAGTTAGACTACGCCAACATGTATCTTACCTCCCCAAGATTCTGCAACAAGTAAACAGATAAATGAATACCACTAAAATGTAACAAGAAATAAACAGTTAGAATACGCCAACAGGAATCTAACTGTCCCAAAATTCAGCAACAAGCATACTGATAAATAAATACCACTAAAATCAAACAAGAAATATACAGTTAGAATATGCCAACAGGTATCTAACTGCCCCAAAAATCTACAACAACCCAACAGATAGATAAATAGCATGAAACTAGAAATAAATAATTAGAATACGCCAACAGGTATCTAACTACCCCAAAAATCTGCAACAAGCCAACTGATAGAAGATTAGCAAGAAACAAGAAATAAACACTGAAAACAATGAAAGAAATATATTGTACCACAACATAAAAAGGTTTTTTTTTTTTAATTCAGCATGGATTTCTTTTCCCACAGATCCAATGATTTAATAAACAAGCACAGAAACTGAGCAAATTTCACAGTACACTGGTTTGAACTATAGTACTTCTATAGTACTAAATATGAGGGTAAAAAAAATACAGAAATGTCTATTATGCAATGCAATAACTCATTATAAACTACCTACACTAACATATGATATTTTCTTTTATCACAGAGTTTGAAAAAGAATGTCTGCTCTAATTACCCATGTCATGAAAAAACTGCATACAACCACAAAAAGTCAAACAGTAAGTATATAATAAATGGACTCACAAACACTGCTGCATAACACACCCATTCAAGCAAACATCTAACCATAGACTACAATCCAAAATGTTTACATCCATGGGTATCTTATGCTACAGTGCTGGTTACCAAACTCTACAATCTTAACGGCATAGCCTAGCCAAAACTTTACACACAGACTCTACAAATGAAACAGTACACAAACTTTTGGGTTGTGGATATTTGATGGTGTTTGATTCTATGGGTGTGTTATGCTGCGTGGTTGTGGCCAGGGCCTAGAGTCTTGGGTGCATGGCAGAAGCCCTTCAGCCATGCACCCAAGACTCTAGGTCCTGTCCACAACCACTGCAGCATAACACCCATGCTATCAAACATTTTGACTGTGGTATGTGGACTGCTTATAGGGGATATTAATTACAATCAATGCTCTACTAACAACCCAAAACCAACATCATAATAAAGTGAAATAGGTAGTAGTGCGCCCAGTATTTAGTATGTCCGCAGACAGCCGCGGTGACCGCAGACACCACGAACACGTCAAGGGCTCCTGCCACCTAAACATATACAGCATTTGACCCATCTCTTACTCCCCCACCCCTCCCAAGCACTCCTACACAACAAAACACTCCCCAAAATTGCATTTTTGCTCAGTTCGATGCTGCGCTGTCCGCAGATTCAATATGGCGGGCATGTTGAAACAATGTAACGCACCTCATGCCTCATCCCAGCCAATCAGAGAACACATTGTGTGTCTGCGGACATGACGCAAGCCGATTAGCCAATCGGTGTCGTGTCCGTGGAGCAAACAGGGAAGTGTGTCCGCAGAGCGGACACAGATATCACACATTTTTTGAGACCTACTTTTTGGTCTTTTTAAAAAGAACTACTGAACGGATTTCTACCAAATTAACAAGAGCACACTTTTGGGACCAAGCCGCCGCTCCTGCTGCAAATTTGGTGGAAATCCGTCCAGCGGTTTGAGCTGTAGGCGTGGGCAAAGTTTTTTCTCCATTCAGTCTATGGGGAAAAAAAAATGTTTGAACCCCCTACAACTTGGACCCCCCCTGTACCAAACCTCACCAAACTTTGCAAAGAAATTCAGAGTGTGGCATATACTTTTTTTGCAAAGTTTGGTGAAGATTCGCCCAGGGGGAACAAAGTTATAAGCCGCCCAAAAAGTGCTCTTCCTATGGGTTTAGCAACTTAACCATAACTACATGGCCGTTACCGCAGGCCATGTAACATATATATATATATATATATATATATATATATATTCAGTGAAAAAACTTTGTTAAAGGGACGTTATGGTTAAGTTGCGCTACTAGAAACCTATGAAATTCAGTGAAAAAACTTTGTTAAAGCGACGTTATGGTTCCAAGTAAAACCGAAAAACCCTTGAACATTTGTGATGTCATCTTTGATGTCCTGGGTGTTAGGCTTAGCAGTGCATGGTGGTGGCGCGAGTTATGGTTGCTTAGCTTACCATAACTGGCGAATTTCAAGGGGTTTTTTTGGTTTTACTTGGAACCATAACGTCTCTTTAACAAATTTTTTCACTGAATTTCATAGGTTTTTAGTAGCGCAACTTAACCATAATGTCCCTTTAACAACATTTTTTTACTGAATTTCATAGGTTTTTAATAGTACAACTTAACCATAACGTCCCTTTAACAACGTTTTTTCACTGAATTTCATAGGTTTTTAGTAGCGCAACTTAACAATAATAACTTTGACTTTATGTACATGCAATATGGAACATACTGAACCCCTTCTACTAAACTTGATGTCCGCAAACTCTTTTAATGTCCGCGGACATGTTCGGAGAACAGTACCACTACCTAAAAACTCTGGGGGGGTGTGTTTGATTGTTATATCATAACATAGGAACATTTAACAAATTCAAAAAGCAGCACACATACACATTATATGTAGTAATACATAAGAAATGTAACCCATATATGTAACACACTAACCATTCATTTAAATACAATGGGCCTCATTACGAGTCCGGCGTTAACCGAGGCGGTAAAACCACCTGGTTAACGCCGGACTCGTATTACCATTCCGCCTCCGTGATTCCCGGAATTACCGGGGCATTACAACCCCGGTTTTCCGGGAATCACGGAGGCGGAATGGTGTAAATCCCCATTCCCATTGAGTCCTATGGGACTCGATGGAAATGGGGATCATGGAAACACCGGCAGCATCTCGTAATGCTGCCGGTGTTTCCTCGTCCGCCTGCATGCGGGAGGTGTTAAACCCGCCAGGACAGACCTGGCGGGAACATCACCTCCCGCCTGCAGGGGTCGGGATCAGGCGGTCCGGAAACAACGGTGGCGGCGGGTTTACCGCCACCGTTATTTCCGGACCGCCAGGGTCGTAATGAGGCCCAATATGTTCTAAAATGGAATATACCAAAAGAAGATAAATTGGCTTCCAACATAATTACCTCACAGCCACTACAGAACTAAGAGCAAGACCAGACCTCCAGAGTACTTAGCACATATCTTACCTGAAATAGTAAGTGTACTTCATTTTACTCATATATTTATAAACTTTCTGTATTAGATAAAAAAATATATATTATCTTTTTTTTTCACACAGAAATGTCTAGTACTCTGAAGAAACTGTTATGGATAACACTCTTGAAAGCATAAAAGAAAAAATGGATTTATTGTTGACCAATTTTAATAATTTGAAAACTTTTGTTGAAGATCATTTTAAAACAAAAACCTTGTACCATTGTCCCACATGTACTTGTCCCCCCTCACCATGCCCAGTGAATTATCCCCAAACCCTCTCCATAACCCAAAACGTTTTGATGAGACTTCCATCCCTTCTTCACCTGATACCAATCATGTTGAAACCCCTAATTCTCCTGTTTATGTTTCCGTTTCTGCCTCACCTTCTCTATCATAAATTATTAATATATGTTAAATAAAGTTACATTTTTATATTGTGTTGTAATTAGTTTCAGTTTAAAAAAAAAAAACAATGTAGGTGTCCGCGGACAGCACGGGTGTTCTGAAATGTTTGTAAATAAACGAAAATGGAGGTGTACTGAAGAACACTATACCTGTCTGTACTGTTCGCTAGCAAGTTGAAACTGTTCTAAAACCACATGCAGTGTCCTGAAATGTTTGTAAAGAAATGAAAATTAAAGTGTCCTGAAGAACACTATACCTGTACGTAGTGTTCGCTAGCAAGTTGAAACTGTTCTAAGAACACAATTGGTGTCCTGAAATGTTTGTAAATAAACAAAAATGGAGGTGTCCTGAAGAACACTATACCTGTCCGTTCTGTTCGCTAGCAAGTTGAAACTGTTCTAAGAACACACACGGTGTCCTGAAATGTTCATAAATAAATGTAAATGGAGGTGTCCTGAAGAACACTATACCTGTCCGTACTGTTCGCTAGCAATTTGAAACTGTTCTAAGAACACAATTGGTGTCCTGAAATGTTCGTAAATAAACAAAAATTAAAGTGTCCTAAAGAACACTATACCTGTCCGTAGTGTTCGCTAGCAAGTTGAAACTGTTCTAAGAACATAATTGGTGTCCTGAAATGTTCAGAAATAAATGAAAATGGAGGTGTCCTGAAGAACACTACACCCGTCCGTACGGTTCGCTAGCAAGTTGAAACTGTTCTAAGAACACAAGTAGTGTCCTGAAATGTTCATAAATAAACAAAAATGGAGGTGTCCTGAAGAACACTCTACCCGTCCGTACTGTTCACTACCAACTTCAAACTGTTCTAGAACACATGCGGTGTCCAGGAATGTTCGTTTGACGTGTGACACACTTTTAATTACTTCAGGACCCGAACACAGTCCGTAGAACATCAACGTGCATGAGCAAACCAATGTCCGTGCATTTGGTGTCCTGCGGACAGCCACTTCCTTCGCCAACATGTTCGCGAAGCGATCATGTGACCGCGCCCATGCTGATCGCGTGTTCTGAATGCGGACACTGTTCGTGTCCCCGAACAATTTAAAAGTACATTTTCAAGTAATCCACAATATTTCTCAATAAAAACTCACCATAGCACAAGTCCCACATTCTAATCCTGAGTTTCTATATACTTTTTGAAAGTTTTTGAAACTTTTTTTGTGTTCGATCTGTCCGTGGACAGCGTGCATGTCCGCAAACCGCATACAAGCACCCCTATAAAAGACCACACCCTAGAGCTTATTCTCATTGAGTTTCTGGCTATCCTTCAGAGCACAGCTATTTTTCCTGCAACTTGCAGATTACACCATCATCGAGATGGCATCCACGGCTGCACTACTGCCACCTGGTGCTGCACCTGCTTCAGCACCACCCCCACCTCCTCCACCACCACCACCTTCCCAAGGGCCTGAAGAGGGGAACAGGAGTGAGGATGCAGAGGACGAAGAAGAGGATGACGAGAATGAGGTAGAGGAAATCCCTACTACCCGCACTAGGCGTGAGTCTTGGGTGTGGCAGTTGTTTACCATTCATGGGAATGGTCCTAAGGCTCGTGCGAACCGTGTTACCTGCAATGAGTGCAAAATGGTACTCAGTCACGGGAGGCATGGTTCGTACAGCTTTGGGACCACTAGCATGAAGCAACACCTAAGGTCATTTCACTCTGGGGCCATTCACAAGGTTGCACCTTGCGTAGGAGCGTAGTAGGTTGATTTCCTCTACTTCATCCTCCGTTTCTGATCCTGTCACCACAAGAACCACCTCTTTGGCACAGCGTCTTCCTCAAGCTGCCTCACAGGCCATACAGAATTCTGATGACTCTTACCTTTCGAGGGTCACAGTTGTATGTATGTACTGCAGGGGGGAGCGACTTCCCAGTGCTTTTGAGATTATCGTCTCAGAGCATGAGAAGACCCGCTCACTACCCAAATAAAACCCACTCTACATCTTCCTCTCTCAGCTCGCCCTTTCTTATCCCTGTGGTTGGTGTCCCCCCTTTACCCTCCTTTCCCTTCCTCTCCTATTGTGTCGTGTATAAAAAATCAAAAAAAATACTAAATAACAAAAATTAAAAAAAATAAGGCTCTTTTCAGAGCCGCCTTTCACAGTTAAAAAATAGAAGTGAAAATAAATGAAGCAGTGCCCTTTGTATTCTTTAGAAGTCCGCGGACAGTCTGCGGACATCTAAAAATTTGGGGTGCTACCCTATCATAACCATTGCAATTTTCTCTGGGAGGAAGTGGTGGCTCTGAAAAGAGCATTTGGGAGGTGTTTGTATGTCAAAAATTATAAATACTCAACACCTACTTCAAAATGGATGCTGTAATTCTAAAAAAGGTCGCAATGCATTTTTGTACATTTCTCAGAAAAATCTGATTGTCAGCATAAGTAAGATGGACTCCATCCCTGCGAAAAATGTATGTACTACGAAACATAATATTTTCATTGTGAAAAGAGGACATGCCAACAAAATCTCTTAGAAAGGCACAAACAGCCTTATTAACATTGCGCCTTGCTTTTTCCATTTGTGGACCAAATGAAGAAGAACAAAGCCACATTTGTCTCTGCGCAATACGTGAAAATATTACTCAAAAATTAGGAAACATGTCCATGACCTTCCCAAGTCCTTCTTTCATAGCAAATTGCAAAGAAATTCCAGACACATGTCCTAAACTGTTCCCTCCACAATGAATTACAGTTATGTCTGGATGTTGCTCTGTCTCCAAAGTAGCACAGAGAGGTAGCAAGTCCAACCACTTCATTCCACGTACTCCATGCAAGTGTACTTCCACATGTGGAAATCCAGGATCTATGGCTACTCCACAGCTTTCTGCATGCACCTTCAACCAATGTATCCACGAATTTCCCAAAATCCAAACAATCTGTTTTCTGAAAACACAGCCATAGCTATCTGTTGTTCTCTCAGCAAAAAGAGTATCTGAGAAACTCTCTCCTGGCACAACACACCCACTAAACTTTCCTGACCAATCCCTTTCAGTGCTCATTCTCATTTGCATGACTTCTGAACCCAAAAATCCCCGGATGTAACACCCGATGTCCGCGAACTACCGCCATGTCCGTGGACATATCGTAACATGAACAGCCCTTCTATCATTTCCACTTCACTCTCTGTGCCATTCCCTCATTGGATGTAGCTAAGAAGTCACATGACCATCCACCAATCACATTCAAGACCTCTACATCTAACTGCATTATCATAGATCAGCACTGCAAATGTACTGTGAATCTCTCTGAGTACAAGTGTCATATCATTGGCAAGCACCATCTACAAGAAATACTGTACAAGTCTCCAAGATTTCTACTTGCAGCTACATGCATATCCATATGCATGAACACAAACTACAGGTATGCATATTTTCTGTAGAGTACATGAACACATTTTCAAACTGACTTTTAGCTTGTGTAATCTGTAAAATGAATCTACTGTCTTTTTTTTCAATCTCCTAAAATCAACTGTCACTTATAAACCTTTATACTATTTACTTTCTTTATACACACACTCAAATCATGTTAAACTAACTTTCTGAAATGAAATATATAGACTACATATATTCAAACAAAATTGCATGCATGCACACTCTATGTTCAAATCTCAAAAAATAATACTTATACAATTACATAATTTTTTGTATTTCTTTATTTATTTAATTACTTTAATTTAAGTATGACATTGAGGCACTATTACCTGGAAGAGCTTAGTTACAGAAATAGTGGTATTCAGTGGTGCATTATGAATTTCACAAGACATAGTAAAGATATTTTGTTTGTTACAGTTAGTCATTGCAATACAATTTGTTCATTAAGAAAATACCATATGTATTGAACTGGTGCGACATATTTTATGTAAATAAGATAGTTTTAATGGTTTTGAGGAAGGCGCTGAGAATTTCAATTAAAAAAATCAATGTCTAAATTAAAAACAGTGCTATAAACAAACAAAATTACTAATTTGTTTCTTTTACAATTGTAGTGAAGACCATTCTCCTGAAAAGAAGCAGCCGAATTTGAAGAACAAAGAAGAACTAAGAAGTAACCTGTTCATTTTAGAAAAAAAGTAAGTAGAATATCACCATAATATTTGTATTATTCCTCAAACACACTGTAAAGTTAATTCATGCTATTTCTGTGCCTAACAATAGAGATTGTGCACCATTCTGTCCAAAAATCCCCATGACTTAAACAGCGATTTGCAGCCAGAATGGCCCACAAATTCCTATTTTTGGACACACAAATTACCCAACTCAACCGCTAGAATTTTGATATTATAGAACAAACAACTGTTTTAATTGTATACATTAGATTTACTATTTGTACTTCTCCACACCACTAGCTTACTTTTTTCTGTCATCTGAACCCCAGTTTAGTAGCACATAAATTCAAGAATACCCACCCCTACTAGTTGTAGTTCCGAATGCACAATCACACACCATTACATACATCTTTATCATCTTACTCAAACACTCATGCACACAGCACACATACATTGCAGAACACCCCAACCCATACCTTCTTTATTTTTTTCAACAGACCCTAAAGAATGCCTACCAAAAGTCAAATCCGTAGAAAGCAACGCAGAAGTAGAGCAAATGAAAATAAAAGTGTCCAACATAAGCATCCCTCTCTAGCAGAATTTGTAAAAAAAAGTTGAAACAAAAAAGCCAATACAGTCATTTACTGAAAGTTTCAAGGACAAAAACTTTGCCTGCTCTATCAAAATGTAACACAAACCAAAAAACAATTAACATAAAATCAGCTATCACTACAGATAAAACTGCTTCTTTAAATTTTGATATAGTGCAAAGTAAGCATACCAAGAAAAGTATTTTAGCTAAAATGTACCATCAGAAAGTCCTTCACAATCTTATAAAAACAGGAGAGAAATCAGGTTCAATGCTTAAAACCTATCGTAGGAAATTAATCTTAGAAGCGTTGATAGACAGTGCAATTTTTCTCAAAAGAAAGTTATTTATTTTAGTGTTATACAAAATGAAACCACTAACAAAACTAATAACTAAATTACAAAAAAGTCTTCTCAATAAACAAAATGTCAACAGAAAGAACTTCTTAAGTATCTGCGGAGGTGAATGGAATCACACTACGAGCACAGAACCATACTTTAATGAAGAAGCGTACAAACAAAAGCAAACAAATACAATTGCCATACATAGCAGTGGTCGAGGTTATGAAAAAGTGAATAATACCATAATGGAACAAGAAGAACTCCTTACAAAAATATGCCCTGAAAACTTAGAATTACCCCTCCATTCAACTGAATCAGAACATTTAGTGTACAAATGGCCATGCACGTCAATGTGTAACATTCCCAAACAATTTTCAAGTCTTTACGCCAATTCCTCAATCAATATGTAAAAAGCAAAGACAAAATCAAAATTAAACTACTGCAAAATATGGATACCTGTCCAGTGCGCAAGTACACAGGACTACAAGGACATTCATTGGCCTGCATTACAGGACCTACTTGTAAATCCACCTTCCATGATACCAAAAGGATATCAACACATCTTTCAACTATAAGAAATCTTGTCTATAAACTGTACTATGCTAAAAGTCCTGCTTTAGCACTAGCAAATTTAAATAACATTCTTCTACATGGTACAGCAAAAGACCTACTTGAAGAAATTGACTATATCCAGAAAAAATATTTTGGAAGTGAAAGCCACTTACAGAATGAAATAGCTTTAAACCAAATTAGCAACAGTTCTTCACATGTCAACCTTTTACTAAACACATACAAAAAAGAAATAATAAAATTTAAAAGTACATCAGCTGAAGTACCTGTCATGATCTCTGCTTCCAAAAGGTCAGGGTTTTCCCAACTCCCTTGGAAGCAGATCCATAACCCAGGTTCCGAGTGCCAACCAGTCCCAATTGGGACCTTTTGGACCCAGTCCTGGCGCCAGTGGCACCAGGCTCATAAATATGCCCAGTCCCAGCGCTGGAAGCGCCGGGCTCATAATGCTTGGGTGGACTTACCTGCAGCAGACCATGCTGCTTACTTGCCTGCCAGTTGAGCCTCTGATCCTCTTCTGTTTGGAACTACTTTTCCTGTTGGGTGGGGCAGGAGCCACTCCCTAGATTCAGAACACTGGAACTCTTCTGGAAAGCAGGAACTCTTTTCTTACTAGGCGTGGCTGTGGAAGGAGACACCTAAGCACTACAGGAGGCTATTTAAACCACACCCGATGGATGAATCTTGCTTTGCGTTATTCTGCATCCTCTGCAGTAGAACGCTCATCGTGTCTTCTGCATCTGATCCTGGGCCTAAGGAAAAAGGCTTACCATCCTGAATCCAGTCTTCAGCAACACCTATAAAGACAAGAAAGAACAGGTTAGCATTACGGTCTTCAGTGACAGCTCTTCACTTACCTGGTCCATCGGCTGTCACCAACGCCTCGCGGTGCATTCCGGCATCTGAAGGACAAAGGCTTACCTACTCTTTGTGCGCTCCAGAGGTCTTCACTCTGCATTCCGGCATCTGAAAGACAAAAGCTTACCAACTCTTCGCACGCTCCGGAGGCCTTCGGCGCTGCATCCCGCATCTGAAAGACAAAACAAGGTGCGTTTAAAGACATTGGGGAACTTTAATACTCACGTGCCATTACTCCTTTCCACATCTAACCCAGTGGGTATTCCGGCACCCGCTCCGAACTTGTACCTGCAAAATAAAAAGACAGTTAGAGCGCATCGTGAAGCAGGCAACAAGCGCTTACTTACGTGCTTCCAGGCGCTTCTATTCATCACACGGGCTCCATCTTCAACTCACTTCAGCCCGTCATCCGCCATCGCCGGAACCCTGCAAAACAAGAAACATCATTACTAAAGACTTTAAAGACATTAGAGTTACTCGAAACTTACCGTTCGTGCAGTAAACGACGGACAGCAGTCCTCTGAAGTCAAGAGGCCTGCTCCCCTTATCCAGTGAAGAAACTGGTTACAGCACCCTGCCCCGAGGCAGATGGAGAGCACAGTGTTCACTTACCTAAGGTGAGAGCGTTAACCTTTGGGGTTCTACAGGAGAAGAGAAAGGGAAGAAGAGAGAGACATTCAATAACCCAGTTCCTTAATCCCATATTTTCTATCTGCAGACATCTCACCCTTCAAGTCAGAGATACAGTGCACAGAGGTCCAGCCCAAAGAGCCAGCCGTGTGTTGCACATCACCTTTGAAGATACGGTATACGCCCAGTCAAGACCGGCGCCTCTACGGGAATCAGGTGAGCGTTACAGAACGCAGAGCCTACCACAAAACTCCCGTCCAGGCGCTATGGAAACCTCGGATACCGACCAGCTAGCCCAGTTACTTGGGGAACTAAGGGCAGAAGTGCATGCCGCCCGTCAGGAAACGAACGCTCTAAGAAGGGAACTGATTATTTCCAAGGAGCTAACAGATGATCTCGCTAGACAATTGCTACAGTCACAAGCCGGACAGACCCCGTTACCCGCATCTGGGGGAAATCGTCCTTCTACATCCTCTATGAATCCAGTGCAGATCAACCTACCTGGGAATGTACCTCTGGCTCCGCCCGAACGATTTTCTGGTGACCCAAAGAGGTTTGCAGTATTTATCAATCAGTGCCGGTTGCATTTCTTATGCCGGCCAGCAGCCTTTCCAACTGATCAAGCTAAAGTAGCTTTCGTGCTTTCGTACCTTAGTGGCAATGCGGCAGACTGGTCGATCCCTCTAGTAAATCAAGATGATCCGGTCCTCCATGATTTTCAAGCTTTTCAGCTCAGTATGGAAAAACTGTTCGCAAGACATTCACAGGGGCAGGCCTTGGACAATGAGCTTCTTTCGTTGCGACAAGGTAATCAAGACCTTTTGGCTTATATTGCGTCTTTCAACAGACTGATAGTGGAAACTCAATGGCCTAAGGACAAAAGGATTACGCTGTTTTATAGAGGTCTACGTGGAGAGCTCAAAGATGTGTTAGCCCAAGTAGTGAATCCCCCACAAGATTGTTCGGACTATATAGACTTAGTCGTTCAAATAGATCACAGACTGCAGAACAGGAAGGCCGATCGTTCCAAGTTTGATGCTCGAGTATTTTCCAAACCGCCAACTCCTTCCAAAGGAGTAGACTCTGGGGAACCCATGCAAATAGGGGGTCTGAAAGGTCCTCTAACACAAAAGGAGCGGGAAAGGAGAAAACAGTTGCAATTATGCCTCTATTGCGGAAACTCAGGGCACTTTCTTCGAGACTGTCCGGTGAAACCTGCCAAGAAGGCAGTAGGAGCTGCAGTTACCAAAGTTACAAACTCTGAGCAGGGAAACGACCTCGCCCGACAAGAATAGAGGTCCTCTTGCCGAGCGTGAAAACCAGTTCCGTGACCTCGCATTTCGTGATACCTATGGTCCTCATTAGCCCTGATAATCCGGATCGATTACATGCAATTGAAGCTTACGTCGACAGCGGTGCCATCGGCAATTATGTGGATCACGAAATGGTTTTGAGGATGAATCTAACTTTTTGTCCCAAGGCTGTAAAGGACGTCATTACTACGGTGGATGGTACGGAGATAGCCTCCGGGCCAGTAACGCATACCACTCAAGAAGTGACGCTAATAAGTCAAGATGGACACTATGAGAAGATTGTGTTCGATGTGATCAAGGCCCCTCAGTTTCAGATTATTCTAGGAATACCTTGGTTAGAGAAACACAATCCTCTGATCGATTGGCGAGTAAGAACGGTCCAGTTTCCAGAATGTGTCTCTACTTGTCACCCTCCACCTGGTGTGGCACTGGCAGCAATTTCTTCAGAGACTCCCCAGTTACCTCCCGAATACCTAGAATACCAAGATGTTTTCCGGAAGGATCAGGCTAACTCTTTACCTCCTCATAGGTCTTATGACTGCCAGATAGACCTGATACCTGGATCTACTCCTCCTTGTAGTAGAATTTATGCCCTCACCGAGCCTGAGAACCATACCCATCCCTACTAGTTGTAGTTCCGAATGCACAATCACACACCATTACATACATCTTTATCATCTTACTCAAACACTCATGCACACAGCACACATACATTGCAGAACACCCCAACCCATACCTTCTTTATTTTTTTCAACAGACCCTAAAGAATGCCTACCAAAAGTCAAATCCGTAGAAAGCAACGCAGAAGTAGAGCAAATGAAAATAAAAGTGTCCAACATAAGCATCCCTCTCTAGCAGAATTTGTAAAAAAAAGTTGAAACAAAAAAGCCAATACAGTCATTTACTGAAAGTTTCAAGGACAAAAACTTTGCCTGCTCTATCAAAATGTAACACAAACCAAAAAACAATTAACATAAAATCAGCTATCACTACAGATACAACTGCTTCTTTAAATTTTGATATAGTGCAAAGTAAGCATACCAAGAAAAGTATTTTAGCTAAAATGTACCATCAGAAAGTCCTTCAAAATCTTATAAAAACAGGAGAGAAATCAGGTTCAATGCTTAAAACCTATCGTAGGAAATTAATCTTAGAAGCGTTGATAGACAGTGCAATTTTTCTCAAAAGAAAGTTATTTATTTTAGTGTTATACAAAATGAAACCACTAACAAAACTAATAACTAAGGGGCCGATTCATGGAACAAACGTGCGTCGAAAATCTTCGCGCAAGCATGCGCAAGCGGAAAAAAACAGGCGCACGCGTGCGATTCATGGAAGTCCCTGCGCGTGTTCACTGCGGGATGTGCGCCAAACCCGTGCATGACGCACAAGTCACTGCAACATCGCGAAAGGCGTGCGCGACGCGCACAGTGAAAGCGCACAACCTCAGCGCACACACCAGAAAGTGGGCGGGACATGGGGCGTAACGCGCAGAATGGGGAACAACACGCGAAAATAAGGGCGTAACTGGGGATGTACTGCAGGGAAGCAGACGGAACGCCCACACGCACTCGAACCACACGTATTCATGGAATCGAATAGGGCAAAGCCACGCACAGCCAAAGACACGCACAAGCTGAAACACGGCCGCCACACGAAGGCAGGCGGTAGAGTCCCAGCGCATCAAAAAAGTGGCGCGCGGGAAGTAAAATACGCGATTGAGCGGGGTACGTGGATTTCAGGGGTGCGCGAGAAATTCTACACGTGATTGGCCTGGGTACGTGTATTACAGGGGTGCGTGAGAAAATCTACACGCGATTGGCCTGGGTACGTGGATTCCAGGGGTGCGCGAGAAATTCTACACGTGATTGGCCTGGGTACGTGTATTACAGGGGTGCGCGAGAAAATCTACACGCGATTGGCCTGGGTACGTGGATTTCAGGGGTGCCGTGAACTTTCACACGCGATTGGTTGAAATCCACGTGTGTTCTGTCATCACGTGCAATGAGGGATACTCCCTCGCACGTCACATCACAGACGCGCTCACGCGCTGAGGGCCTTTGGTCCAATGAAAATGCGTATGCGTGCAGACGCGCTTACGCGCTAAGGGCCTTTCCTCGAATTACACGCTGACGTGCAGAATTTTCACGTGCCAAATCACTCCGTATCAAGCTGGCCACGCGTAAGCACACGGAAGACCACGCTCCTGCCCAGAAGGCCGAACTACTGCCCCCCAGAGCCCCGAGCACGCTCCCACCTGCCATCTGCTGCTGCCTGACTGCCTGCTGCCCACGTGCCCTGCCATTTGCTGCTTGCACATCAGCCAGGGGTGCTGTTGGTGTGACCACCCCTGCTGGAACCAAAGACTCCCGACTGGGATTCCATCGCTCCACAGCCCAGCCCCAGGACCCAGTTGCCCACCCACTCCTGCCTCTGGGGTTGTCATGTCGGGGCAAACTCCATCTGTGACCACTGACAACCCCCGGCCAGAGAGGCAGAGGGGCACCAGCTTCAGTGCCACCGAAGTTGGTGTCCTGGTGGAGCAAGTCCTGGGGCAGTATGATGCCCTCTTCGGAAGTTCCCGCGCCAACAAGGAAGGACGGACTCGGATCTGGACTGACATCGTGACTGCCATCAACGCGGAGGGGGTGGCAGTCCGCGACTTCCAACATGTCAAGAAGCGCTGGGAGGACTTCAGGTCCAGGACCCTGAACAAGGCCCGGTGCCTCTTGAAGGCAGCGGATGCCAAGGGGCACCGGGGCCACTTGTCGGAGGAACAGATGAGGGTCCTGGAACACATATCCCCAGCGCTCCACATCCAGGTCCTTGAGAGGCAGACCCGTCTGGAGTCGAGCGGTGAGTGTACATGCATCCTGATTGTGAGCAGTGCGTGTGGTGATTGTTCAGTAGTGTGCAGGTTGCACATCTGTTTGTATGGGGTCGAGTATGGGTGCGGGTGTACAGGTCCGTGGGGCTGACACATGCGAGGGCTGTAATGTGTGAGACATGGATGGTGCCTGTGTGTGTGGGCTTGCATGCCAAATGCAGTTGTGTGGGCACACAAGTTTGTATGAATGTGTATGTGAGTAGACATGTCCGTGATGTCACGCATGTATGTTGATTTCAGCTGCATGTATCAGCGCTGTGTACATGTGCATGTGTGTGTATTTGACAAGGGTGCAACAGTGATGCAACATGGATGCATGTGACAGCGGTATGTGGAAGCCTGATGGGCAGATGTGACATGGATGCCCGTCTGAACACTGCGACACTTGCCAGAGGTGTACACATGCATGCAAGTGTGGTGGTGTGTGTACATGTGTGGTGCACTTCCTGTGTTGCATGTGATGTCTGGCTCACCTTTGGCTGCTCATGCTGTTGTATGTGTATGGATGGTGTTGGCAGTTGCGATATGGCTGTGGTATGGCTCGTGTGTGCGAGTTGTAATGACATGTGTGTTGGGGATCGTGATGACATGTCTGAGGTTTGCAAATGCCACTCATGTACAACTGTCATGTGTGTATGTGTCCATTGTACATTGCCCTGATGCGTGTGTTTTGTTTCTCCCTGTCTGCAGCGTCAACTGATGAAGAGGGCGGAGAAGGTGCTGTGGAGCACAGCAGCGGGGATCCCACCGCCAGCCGGAGACGCAAGGCCCGGCTCCCCTCCCATGTTGTCATCTCGTCGGGGAGTGAGGAGTCCGGTGCCGCGTCCCAGGCCGCAGCTGCCGGGGGGAGGTCCAAGAGGCGGAGGTTGCAGTTGGACTCCTCGGCAGCAGAAGGGGCAGCTGGGACCCCACAGGGCCCAACGGGGGAAGATGGCACAGAGTCATCCAGGTTGGTGGGGGGTTTGGTGGAGGAGGAGGCCGTGCAAGCACCAGAGACGGGGTCTGGGGGTGGGGATCCCACTGGTGCTGGTGGTGCAGTGCAGGACCAGGGACAGGAGGCAGCACAGGCCGCCGCGGAGGTGCCTGTGTGCAATCCTGTCCCTGATCCTGTCCCTGCATCATCTTGCACCAGCAGGGATGCCTATGTCCAGACCAGTTTTCAGGCAGGGGATGAGCTGACGTCAACTGGCCTTCCTCTGCCTGCGGACGTGGCTATCCAGGCCCGGGTTGAGCCTGTCCTGGCTGGTGTGGCGTTGCGTCAACGGGCCATGCGAGGTGACCTGCAGTCTTTTCATGAAGAGACTGCACGTCATCTCGAATGGCTCGTTGACCACGTCAGCCTGCTGGGACAGGTCACCCAGGCCGGATTCCTCCGTCTGATGGGGCTTGCCACGACCCCCTCCTCAGCTGGACTCCCTACGCGCCAGTCGTACTCTGTGCCATCTTCCCACCCATCAGTCACCTGGGTGCCCTGTGGAGCTGCCTCTGACGGTGCGGCCAGGCTGGTGGAGGAGGCATCCCTGCCACAGTCGGGAGTCGGACGTCCAGCAGGGGTGGCCACGTCAACGACTGCACCCCAGCCGGCGGAGGATGTGCAGGCAGCAGGAGGCAGTGCAGGGGCAGAGGCACAGCAGCAGCAGCACCATGGTGGGAGCCATGAAGGCTCGGGGCCTTCGACATCGGAGGGGCAGGCATCGGCCGGAGGGCAGGAGGACCCAGGACAAAAAGTGTCTTCCGTGTGGCAGCGGTTGGGCCACGCCATAGATGCGGAGCGGCAGCGGGCGGAAGAGGCACGGCTCTCAATGGTCAGGGCGGAGAACTCCATGCAGAGGGCCCTGAGGCGGGCCGAGTGCCTCGAGGCAATCCGCAGGGGTTTGGAGGTGGACACGTCGACGGCCCTGCGGACCCTCGGGGCCATGGAGGAGGACCGCCTCCGGGACATTGAGGAGGAGTTCGATGATGCCCTGGCCCGGCACATCCAGAAGTGAGCCGTGGAACTAGCCCGCTGCCCTTAGTTATGTAGGTAGTGTTAGGTTTCATTTTTGTTTTTGTTTCATTTGGACCTTTTGGACATTGGCCATATTTTTGTATATATTTTTTTTATTAGTTAGTGTAGTTAGATAGGTTTCCTTTATTTTGTTGGGATAATGGACCCTGGCTTCTTGCATTGTACATAGTTGTAGACTTGTACATACTTTCTTTTTTAACATTCTCCATGGATCAATGGCTTTTATTTTTATTTCCCATTGGATTTTGTTTTGTGGACATTGACTTTGTACAACATTACTTTGGATTTCAATATTTTTTTTTTTTTTAATTTTGAACGGACATGCTTCTTTTCATTTTTTTACATTCACATTTCTGTTTCTTCATTTTTGATTCTATTCATGTTTCCTTTAATACATTATTTTTTTGTTGAACTTCAATGTGTGGTATCTCATTGTTTTCATGCATTTCATGTTATGTGTTTTGAGATTCACTGACACCCATTGGGTGTATGTGAGGGACATGTGTTTGTTTCGGAACTTGCAATTGGTGTTCTGTGATGTGATTGCAAATTATGAGTGGGTGGATGCAATACTCGGGTGGGTGTTTTGCATTTGGGGGCTGACCATAGAGACCAGGGTTCTGGATTGTGATGACATGTTGGGTGGGGAACATGAGTTGGACATGGGTGGGGGCCTGGTGGAGGCTGCCCCTGCACTGCTGGGGGGTGGGGGTGCTGGGAGACATGGTTGGGGGCCTGGTGGAGGCTGCCCCTGGTGACTGGAGGGGTGGGGGTGGTGGGAGACATGGGTGGGGGCCTGGTGGAGGCTGCCCCTGGTGACTGGAGGGGTGGGGGTGGTGGGAGACATGGGTGGGGGCCTTGTGGAGGCTGCCCCTGGTGACTGGGTGGTGGGGGTGGTGGGAGACATGGGTGGGGGCCTTGTGGAGGCTGCCCCTGATGACCGGAGGGGTGGGGGTGGTGGGAGACATGGGTGGGGGCCTGGTGGAGGCTGCCCCTGGTGACTGGAGGGGTGGGGGTGGTGGGAGACATGGTTGGGGGCCTGCTGGGGGGTGGGGGTGCAAGGGGACATGGTTGGGGGCCTGCTGGCAGGTGCCCCACAGTGCTGGAGGGTGGGGGTGCAGGGGGACATGAGTGGGGGCCTGCTGGGGGGTGGGGGTGCAAGGGGACATGGTTGGGGGCCTGCTGGCAGGTGCCCCACAGTGCTGGGGGGTGGGGGTGCAAGGGGACATGAGTGGGACATGGTTGGGGGCCTGCTGGCAGGTGCCCCACAGTGCTGGGGTGTGGGGGTGCAAGGGGGACATGAGTGGGGGCCTGCTGGGGGGTGGGGGTGCAAGGGGACATGGTTGGGGGCCTGCTGGCAGGTGCCCCACAGTGCTGGGGGGTGGGGGTGCAAGGGGACATGAGTGGGACATGGTTGGGGGCCTGCTGGCAGGTGCCCCACAGTGCTGGGGGGTGGGGGTGCAGGGGGACATGAGTGGGGGCCTGCTGGGGGGTGGGGGTGCAAGGGGACATGGTTGGGGGCCTGCTGGCAGGTGCCCCACAGTGCTGGGGGGTGGGGGTGCAAGGGGACATGAGTGGGACATGGTTGGGGGCCTGCTGGCAGGTGCCCCACAGTGCTGGGGGGTGGGGGTGCAAGGGGGACATGAGTGGGGGCCTGCTGGGGGGTGGGGGTGCAAGGGGACATGGTTGGGGGCCTGCTGGCAGGTGCCCCACAGTGCTGGGGGGTGGGGGTGCAAGGGGACATGAGTGGGACATGGTTGGGGGCCTGCTGGCAGGTGCCCCACAGTGCTGGGGGGTGGGGGTGCAAGGGGACATGAGTGGGGGCCTGCTGGGGGGTGGGGGTGCAAGGGGACATGAGTGGGACATGGGTGGGGGCCTTGTGGAGGCTGCCCCTGGTGACTGGAGGGGTGGGGGTGGTGTGAGACATGGGTGGGGGCCTTGTGGAGGCTGCCCCTGGTGACTGGGGGGTGGGGGTGGTGTGAGACATGGGTGGGGGCCTGGTGGAGGCTGCCCCTGGTGACTGGGTGGTGGGGGTGGTGGGAGACATGGGTGGGGGCCTGGTGGGGGGTGGGGGTGGTGGGAGACATGGGTGGGGGCCTGGTGGAGGCTGCCCCTGCACTGCTGGGGGGTGGGGGTGCTGGGAGACATGGGTTGGACATGGGTGGGGGCCTGGTGGAGGCTGCCCCTGCACTGCTGGGGGGTGGGGGTGCTGGGAGACATGGGTGGGGGCCTGGTGGAGGCTGCCCCTGGTGACTGGGGGGGTGGGGGTGGTGGGAGACATGGGTGGGGGCCTGGTGGAGGCTGCCCCTGCACTGCTGGGGGGTGGGGGTGCTGGGAGACATGGGTTGGACATGGGTGGGGGCCTGGTGGAGGCTGCCCCTGCACTGCTGGGGGGTGGGGGTGCTGGGAGACATGGGTGGGGGCCTGGTGGAGGCTGCCCCTGGTGACTGGGGGGGTGGGGGTGCTGGGAGACATGGGTGGGGGCCTGGTGGAGGCTGCCCCTGCACTGCTGGGGGGTGGGGGTGCTGGGAGACATGGGTTGGACATGGGTGGGGGCCTGGTGGAGGCTGCCCCTGCACTGCTGGGGGGTGGGGGTGGTGGGAGACATGGGTGGGGGCCTGGTGGAGGCTGCCCCTGCACTGCTGGGGGGTGGGGGTGGTGGGAGACATGGGTGGGGGCCTGGTGGAGGCTGCCCCTGGTGACTGGGGGGTGGGGGTGGTGGGAGACATGGGTGGGGGCCTGGTGGAGGCTGCCCCTGCACTGCTGGGCGGTGGGGGTGCTGGGAGACATGGGTTGGACATGGGTGGGGACCTGCTGGCAGGTGCCCCACAGTGCTGGGGGGTGGGGGTGGTGGGAGACATGGGTGGGGGCCTGGTGGAGGCTGCCCCTGCACTGCTGGGGGGTGGGGGTGGTGGGAGACATGGGTGGGGGCCTGGTGGAGGCTGCCCCTGGTGACTGGGGGGGTGGGGGTGCTGGGAGACATGGGTGGGGGCCTGGTGGAGGCTGCCCCTGCACTGCTGGGGGGTGGGGGTGGTGGGAGACATGGGTGGGGGCCTGGTGGAGGCTGCCCCTGCACTGCTGGGGGGTGGGGGTGGTGGGAGACATGGGTGGGGGCCTGGTGGAGGCTGCCCCTGCACTGCTGGGGGGTGGGGGTGGTGGGAGACATGGGTGGGGGCCTGGTGGAGGCTGTCCCTGCACTGCTGGGGGGTGGGGGTGCAGGGGGACATGAGTGGGGGCCTGCTGGGGGGTGGGGGTGCAAGGGGACATGTGGCTTGGCTGGGGGGCATGCCCATGGTGGATGGGCTGCCTGCGGGACATGACCAGGGGTGCAGGGTAGTCCCCTGTGGTGTGGGCTGCCTGCAGAGGTCATGGAGGGGGTAGAGGGGAGACCTGGGAGGACCCACACTGGCAATTCACCTCTTCAACTTCCCGCACACCTACGTAATACACTGCCCCACTCGCACAGGCCCAATCGCGTGTAGGATTTCTCGCGCACCCCTGAAATCCACGTACCCAGCCCAATCGCGTGTAGATTTTCTCGCGCACCCCTGAAATCCACGTACCCAGGCCAATCGCGTGTAGATTTTCTCGCGCACCCCTGAAATCCACGTACCCAGGCCAATCGCGTGTAGAATTTCTCGCGCACCCCTGAAATCCACGTACCGAGGCCAATCGCGTGTAGAATTTCTCGCGCACCCCTGAAATCCACGTACCCAGGCCAATCGCGTGTAGAATTTCTCGCGCACCCCTGAAATCCACGTACCCAGCCCAATCGCGTGTAGATTTTCTCGCGCACCCCTGAAATCCACGTACCCAGGCCAATCGCGTGTAGAATTTCTCGCGCACCCCTGAAATCCACGTACCCAGCCCAATCGCGTGTAGATTTTCTCGCGCACCCCTGAAATCCACGTACCCAGGCCAATCGCGTGTAGAATTTCTCGCGCACCCCTGAAATCCACGTACCCAGCCCAATCGCGTGTAGATTTTCTCGCGCACCCCTGAAATCCACGTACCCAGGCCAATCGCGTGTAGAATTTCTCGCGCACCCCTGAAATCCACGTACCCAGCACAATCGCGTGTAGAATTTCTCGCGCACCCCTGAAATACACGTACCCAGGCCAATCGCGTGTAGAATTTCTCGCGCACCCCTGAAATCCACGTACCCAGCCCAATCGCGTGTAGAATTTCTCGCGCACCCCTGAAATCCACGTACCCAGCCCAATCGCGTGTAGATTTTCTCGCGCACCCATGAAATCCACGTACCCAGCCCAATCACGTGTAGATTTTCTCGCGCACCCCTGTAATACACGTACCCAGGCCTATCGCGTGTGGGGACACCCGCACACCCCTGAAATACACGCTCCCCGCTCTGCGTTTGCTGCTGCCCTTTGCGCTGGATTGGGGATTTTGATGGCTTTTCCCTGCGCAAGGGGCGTTCTTGGGGGCGTAACTGACGCTGCTGCAGGGTCGCTGCACCACTCTGCGCCACGGCTGGTTGTGGATGTTGGAATCCATGAATACGCTGTGCGCCTGAATGTGTTTCGGCGCACGCGGCTGGCGCAGACTACCGCACGCGCACACTGTCTATGAATTGGCCCCTAAATTACAAAAAAGTCTTCTCAATAAACGAAATGTCAACAGAAAGAACTTCTTAAGTATCTGCGGAGGTGAATGGAATCACACTACGAGCACAGAACCATACTTTAATGAAGAAGCGTACAAACAAAAGCAAACAAATACAATTGCCATACATAGCAGTGGTCGAGGTTATGAAAAAGTGAATAATACCATAATGGAACAAGAAGAACTCCTTACAAAAATATGCCCTGAAAACTTAGAATTACCCCTCCATTCAACTGAATCAGAACATTTAGTGTACAAATGGCCATGCACGTCAATGTGTAACATTCCCAAACAATTTTCAAGTCTTTACGCCAATACCTCAATCAATATGTAAAAAGCAAAGACAAAATCAAAATTAAACTACTGCAAAATATGGATACCTGTCCAGTGCGCAAGTACACAGGACTACAAGGACATTCATTGGCCTGCATTACAGGACCTACTTGTAAATCCACCTTCCATGATACCAAAAGGATATCAACACATCTTTCAACTATAAGAAATCTAGTCTATAAACTGTACTATGCTAAAAGTCCTGCTTTAGCACTAGCAAATTTAAATAACATTCTTCTACATGGTACAGCAAAAGACCTACTTGAAGAAATTGACTATATCCAGAAAAAATATTTTGGAAGTGAAAGCCACTTACAGAATGAAATAGCTTTAAACCAAATTAGCAACAGTTCTTCACATGTCAACCTTTTACTAAACACATACAAAAAAGAAATAATAAAATTTAAAAGTACATCAGCTGAAGTACCAAACCATGTGTGTGTATGTTGATGCAGAACTTTTTATAAAAGTTACACAAAAACTGTAGACCTATCATACAAAATAGAAGACAATGAAGATTCTAAATGGTTTGAATTAGCTCTCTACCTTGTAGCAGAAAACAAATACGAAATAACTGACACCTTAATACTTTGCAGTTACTGCACTACAAAACTTGACAACAACCAAACTCCTTCACCTGCTATCACAAATAATTTGACAATATACCCACTACCAAAACCTCTACAACAACTTAATTTATATGAGAGCATCATAATTCAAACAGTGCACCCATTTCAAACAATAATACACCTTCAACAAAAACAGCAAAATTACCTCCCTCTGAATTGGTAAAAGGCATTCATGGAAAAGTAGTTTATTTACCATTAGATCTAAAAGAAAATGTGCATACTCTAGGAGTGCAACGTCCAATGCAGCAATCTTTAATTATCTCAGTAAATGGAGTACCTACAAAAGAAAAAAAAATGGCAACAGCTGGTAGATTTACATAAAGTTAGACAAGCCTTGCAATATCTTAAAGAGAATAATGAATATTACAAAGAAATTATTATTGAAGAAAACTTGAAGGATACAACTGAAATAATTCAAGAAACACAAGAAACTGGTCAATTTGAGCTCCTAGATCCTGCTACAATATCAAATACTTTAGACCATTACACAATTCATCCTTTGCACTCTAATAACACCACAGAAGATGCACTGGAAGCATACCAAATGCGTCAAAGAAAAGGATCACTAATCAGCATATGGGAAAAAAGTATAGAAGCACATGCTTTTCCTCTACTCTTTCCTACTGGCAAAAGAGGAAGGTACGATGATAGTCCTATTCAAATATCAGCCATAATTATAAACCTATACTACTGTACGTCAGTGGTGAAGCTGGTTCTGGCAAAACATTCCTAATCAAAATCATCAGTAAGTTCCTTCAACAATTGACAAACAACAAACTGTCAGCTGTTGTCACTGCCCCACTGGTTTAGCTGCCTACAACATAGGTGGTGTCAGGTTACACCGATTACTACTATTGCCAGTAGTACAACAAAACAAATTAGACTATTACAAACTTTCTGCAGCAGCTACAATGGAACTACGCAGAGTATTGAAACAAATGAAAATGCTACTAATAGATGAAGTGAGCATGGTCTCCAACCTAATGTTGGCTTTGATTCACCTCAGATTACAAGAAGTACTCAAAACAAACTATGAAGAGCTCTTTGCAGGAAAACACATTATTGTTTTCGGAGATCTTCTTCAATTGACACCAGTAAAATGTGAGCCTATTTTTAAAACATTAGGACACAAACTTTGCCGTAAAACTGTTGGCAGCATTGGAAATATCAACCTTTGGCAACATTTCCAATACAGAGAATTAACAGAAAACATGCAGCAATCTACAGATCTCACTTATGCCAACATGTTAAAAATGGTATACTTTCTAAAGAAGCAGAAGCAATATTGAAAACCCGGCACCTTCATGTACTTTATGGCTATAATGCATGTGCTACAGATGTTATGGAACAATTAGCCCACAAAAATGTCAATTGTATGGCCTCAATGCTAACTCTTACAAGCTGTTTCAAATTCAATGAAATAATGTTAAGTAAAGAAATGCAACAAATATTGGAAATTATCGCCACAGACAAACTAGATGTACATGGTATGACACTACCCATGTGTGACCAAGCCACAACAAGGCTAAATAGTTTAGATAAATCAATCTCAAGCACAGCAGGCTTAGAAAATATATTAAAATTATCCTTAAATTGCAGAGTAATGCTTAAACGTAATCTTGACGTGGACCAAGGACTAATTAATGGAGAACTGGGTATAGTTGTTGGCTTTCTAACATACCCATGCGACAACAAAATTCAGTTTGTCAATATTCTCTTTGACAAACTTTCAGAATTATAAAGGATAGGACGCTCAGCAGCTCGATTCCTTCTCTTCAAAGACATACATGTACACAGAGAACAATTTTCTCTAACTCTTGCATACACAGTCACGATTCATAAATCACAAGGTCTTACCCTAGACAAAGCAATGATAGATATTGGCAACACAGTCTTTAAAGTAGGCATGAGCTACGTAGCACTATCACGCTTACGTACACTTGTCGGTCTATTTCTAATCAACTTTGATGCAAGTAAAGTAAACGCTGATATTCCTTGCATTTTAGAATACAATAGACTTCGCTCACTATACACCCCCCATCTAAGCACATATTCTGTTCCACAAAAAGTAAAACGTTATAAAAGAAAAATAAATCAAACAGAAGTGCAACGGGATGTCACTGCAAATCCTCCAAATAGAGTAAAAGGAACTAATACTTCATCAAGTACCACAAGCAAAAAAGAATCAATTAGGGAAAGTAAACAAGGTACTTCTTCAAAGATTGAAGACAAACTCCAAAAAAAGCAGTCAGATGAAAAACTACCTGGTCCATTTAAACTCTCAAATATTGTTGGTGTAAGTTAGTACACAAATGTAGCAATGAATATTCTATTTCAATTACCACCAATTGTTGACAACATTTACTTACACAGTACAGACCCATTGTGTTTGCAAATGTAAGTACTTCATAGAAACGCAACAAACAATCCTGACAACACATATAGTGTTAATGGAATAAGACAACAATTGGACTACTGTGCTGGAAAACAAAAACATACCTATAAATGAAATCTTCCAGATTTCATACATGTGGAAACATACATGCACTCTCTGCAACAATGTGACACAAGAACAAATCCCCAATGAACGCTTTGTATATATATCAATACCTAATTGTGAATCCATACCATTTCAGCAACTTGTACAAAATGCAAACCATGGTAGATTATGTTCTACCTGCAATTCAGATAATCGCTCCACGTTAGTAATACAAACACATAGTAAATACGTAATACTAATGCTTCTACGTTACAATGCGGATGGTACCAAAAACAACTGCAAGCTGACTGGATTCACACATGGTCAAATATCACTTGGTAAGAAAACCTTCACAACAATAGGTATAATCTACCACGCAGGAGCCACAACCAATTCAGGGCATTACACTGCATATATAAAAAAAAAATGTGGATGGTTTGAATGTAATGATAGTACCATTACTCTAAAGCAGACATTACCAGCAAATCTTACAAACGCTTATTTAATGTTCTTAAAACCAAAATTTGATAACTAAACTGTACTTAAACCTTAAGTAAACTTGTAGTAAAAAAATATAAACTGTTAGAATATTCCAAAAGCTATCTAACTGCCCAAAGATCTGACAACAACTAATCAGATAAATCAATACCACTAAAATATATAAAAAAATAGACAGTTAGAATACGCCTACTGGTATCCAACTGCTCCAAAATTTTACAATATCCAAACAATTAAATAATATGTTACTGCTCCAAAAAAATGCAACAAGCCAATGTATAGAGCATTAGCCAGAAACAACAAGTGAACACTGAAAACATACAAACAAATAAACTGTAGATTTTTTTTTCTCCCACAGACCCAATGATTTTAGCAACAAACACAGAAACTGAGCAAATTGCACAGTACTCTGGTTTGTAATCTACTAAATATGAGGGTCAAAAAAAAATGTTGATTATACAATGTAATAAGTCATTACAAAATACTAATACTAACATGCTATTTTCTTTTATCACAGAAATGAACAAGAAATACATATACTCCAGTTACTAAACCAAACAGTAAGTATATTATACACTGTATGCCCTGGCCACAACCATCGCAGCATATCACACCCATAGTATCTTATAACTTTGTTCCTTATAAATTTGTTTTTGACCCAAAGTTATAAGCAACTATAAGTGTAATATGCTGCGGTGGTTGTGGCCAGGGCATAGAGTGTTGGGTGTATGGCCAAATGGCCATGCACCCAACACTCTATGCCCTGGCCACAACCACTGCAGCATATCACACCCATAGAGTCAAATATATCAACTATGGCCTATGGAAACTTTTAATGTCCGCGGACATTATGAGTGCTCTTAGAACACTTCAACTTGCCAGCGAACAATACGGACAGCATCTTCAGGACACCCCCTACGAACATTTCAGGACAACGCGAGAGTTCTAAGAACACTTTCAACTTGACAACGAACAATACGGACAGCGTCCTCAGAACACCCCCATTTTGTTTATTTGCGAACATTTCAGGACACCGCAAGTGTTCTTAGAACACATTCAACTTGCCAGCGAACAATACGGACAGCGTCTTCAGGACACCCCCTACCAACATTTCAGGATAACGCAAGAGTTCTTAGAACACTTTCAACTTGACAACGAACAATACGGACAGCGTCCTCAGAACACCCCCATTTTGTTTATTTACGAACATTTCCGGACACCGCAAGTGTTCTCAGAACACATTCAACTTGACAACGAACAATACTGACAGCATCCTCAGAGCACCCCCATTTTGTTTATTTACTAACATTTCAGGACACCGCGAGAGTTCTTAGAACACTTTCAACTTGACAACGAACAATACGGACAGCGTCCTCAGAACACCCCCATTTTGTTTATTTGTGAACATTTCAGGACACTGCGAGTGTTCTTAGAACACATTCAACTTGCCAGAGAACAATACGGACAACGTCTTCAGGACACCCCCTACGAACATTTCAGGACAACGCGAGAGTTCTTAGACCACTTTCAACTTGCCATCAAACAATACGGAGAGCGTCCTCAGAACACCCCAATTTTGTTTATTTACGAACATTTCAGGACACCGCGAGTGTTCTTAGAACACATTCAACTTGCCAGAGAACAATACGGACAGTGTCCTTAGGACACCCCCATTTTGTTTATTTACGAACATTTCAGGACAATGCGAGAGTTCTTAGAACACTTTCAACTTGCCATCGAACAACACGGAGAGCGTCCTGAGAACACCCCCATTTTTTTTATTTGCAAACATTTCAGGACACCGCGAGTGTTCTTAGAACACCTTCAACTTGCCAGAGAACAATACGGACAACTGCTTCAGGACACCCCCTACGAACATTTCAGAACAACTCGAGAGTTCTTAGAACACTTTCAACTTGCCATCGAACAATACAGACAGCGTTCTCAGAACACCCCTATTTTGTTTAGTTACGAACATTTCAGGACACTGCGAGTGTTCTTAGAACACATTCAACTTGCCATCGAACAATACGGACAGGGTCTTCAGGACACCCCTACGAACATTTCAGGACAACGCGAGAGTTCTTAGAACACTTTCAACTTGACAACGAACAATACGGACAGCGTCCTCAGGACACCCCCATTTTGTTTATTTACGAACATAATACAGACAGCGTCCTCAGAACACCCCCATTTTGTTTATTTACGAACATTTCAGGACACCGCGAGAGTTCTTAGAACACTTTCAACTTGACAACGAACAATACGGACAGCGTCTTCAGGACACCCCCTACAAACATTTCAGGACAACGCGACAGTTCTTAGAACACTTTCAACTTGACAACGAACAATACGGACAGCGTCCTCAGAACACCCCCATTTTGTTTATTTACAAACATTTCCGGACACCGCGAGTGTTCTTAGAACAGTTTCAGTTTGCTTGCGAACAAAACTGACACATATTGAGTCCTAAGAACACCCCCCATTCAGTTTATTTAGAACATTTCAGAACACCCGTGATGTCCACAGACAAATCGAACACAACAAGAACGTCTACCACATAAAAAACACAACTTTCAACCTATCTCATACTCTCCCACCCTCCCCAAACACTCCTACACACCAACACACTCTACTAAATACAAATTTTGAACCAAAAATGTGAAACGTCCACGAATCCAAGATGGCGGGCGCTATGGAAAATCTGACGCACTTCACGCTCCACACCGTCCAATCAGCGAACACGTCGCCTGTCCGCAGACACCACGCAAACTGATTGGCCAATCAGGACACTGTCCGCGAAGCGAATAGGGAAGTGTGTCCGCGGACCGAACACAGATATCACACATTTTTAATGACCTACTTTTTGGTCATTTTTAAAAAAACTACTGGACGGATTTTCACCAAATCTGCAAAAGCACACGTTCGCGACCAAGCTGCTACTCCTGGTCCAAATTTGGTACAAATCCTTCCAGCGGTTTGGGCTGTAGACGCGAGTAAAGTTTTTTCCCCATTCAGTCTATGGGAAAAAAAAAAGTTTTGGGACCCCCCCTATAACTTTGCCCCCCCTGGACGAATCCTCACCAAACTTTGGAAAAAAATTCAGTGGGCCATATACTTTTTTTGCAAATTTTGGTGAGGATTCGTCCAGGGGGAGCGAAGTTATAAGCCGCCCAAAAAGTGCTCTTCCTATAGAAACACCAACTTAACCATAACTACATGGCCACTACTGTGGCCATGTAATATTTTTTATTGAAAAAACGTAGTAATAGGGACGTTATGGTTAAGTTGCACTAATAAAAACCTATGAATTTCAATGAAAAAACATTGTTGAAGGGACGTTATGGTTACAAGTAAAAAACGAAAAACCTCAGAAATTCGCCAGTTATGGTAAGCTAAGCCACCACAACTCGCGCCACCACCGTGCACTGCTAAGACTAAGACCCAGGACATCAAAGATGACATCACAGATGTCATTGATGACATCACTGATGACATAACATATATGGCCCATTTGTTTTTGTTCACTGAAATATCTAGGCCAGGTGGTTTTGTTCACTGACAGTCAGAATATTAAAATTCAAAAGGTGCTGCATATCTAGACGTTAACCTTGTCCTATGTTCTTAAAGTACTTTTCTTGGGGTTTGGTCTCAGCTCATGGTGCACGTACCTGTGGCAATAGGCAGGCCTCAAACACACAATTCATTTGTATACATGAATATAAACTTTAATGCTATTAAACATTTTCTGATAATGTGGTTTCTTTCATCCTTACTTTAGTTTCCCTGCATGTGCCTCTGTTTTGTATGCATTGTGGGTCTCCATATGTATTGTTTGTACTACCACATGTGTGTAGTAAGTCTTGAATTGTTAGCTAATAATTAGATGTTTAACATTACACAATCACCCCTGACATCTTTTTACCAACATTATAAACACAACCCCTTGCAGGGAGTTCTCATCAAAATTAATTTCACATGTGATGTCATCAGTGACATTGTGATGTCATATTTGATGTCCTGGGTGTTAGTCTTAGCAGTGCATGGTGGTGGCGCGAGTTATGGTTGCTAAGCTTACCATAACTGGCGAATTTGTGAGGTTTTTCGGTTTTACTTGTAACCATAACGTCCCTTTAACAACATTCTTTCATTGATTTTCATAGGTTTTTAATAGTGCAAATTAACCATGACGTCCCTTTAACAAAGTTTTTTCATTGAATTTATAAGGTTTTTATTAGTGCAACTTAACCATAATGTCCCTTTAACAAAAATATGTCATTACATCTCTTTAATGCTTTTTCAGTGAATTCCATGGGTTTTTACCAGTGCATGCTATTTTCCTACAACTTACTAATATCATACTTACCCCAATATAGCAACATTTGTGTCCGATTTACAGAGTTTCACATCAAAACTCTGCATTTCCCACCTTCTAGCATACTTTTTAACACTTCTATATTTTTTCCACTGTTTTTACTTGCGTCGAAGTCTGCGAACGTCTGACATCATTGCGGACCTTCCGGACAGTGACAAGTGACCATGCGCTCGTGCGCAGCATAATGACGTGTCCATGAACGCGTTTTCACTTAGGGTTTGGGTCCTTTCTTCGAGGACAGTTCAGAACTGCATTTTCTACTAATCTAGGAACTTTCAAGCTCAAAATGGACCCTTGCACAGCTCCTACACCTATTCTTACTTATTATCCATTAACAATCTCAGCACATACTTGGAAGAATAGTAGCAAAACTGATATATTTATCTTAAAAATGGCATCTGCTATTGCCATCCCTCCACCCCAATAGCCACCACCACCACCAGCTGGCGGGCCAACACAACAAAAAAAGTGCAGTATTTCCAAAGACAATGAAGAGGACCAAGAAGATGAGGTAGAGGAAGTGCCTACCATTAGCACCCAGAGAGAATCATGGGTGTGGCAGTTCTTTACCATTGTTGGGAATGTACCAAAGGATAAAGCTAAAAAAGTGAAATGCCATGAGTGCAACTTTGTACTCAGTCGCGGGCAACCCAGACATTACTCCTACAGGACCTCCTCCATGCGCCACCACACCAAATCCAACTACTGCAATGCTCTCAGAAAGATTTTTCCTTTCTTAGCAAGTAGTAGGCTGTCTTCCTCCACATCATCTTCCGCAAGCAATACTGTAACCACACAACCTACTTCTGTGGGACATACAATCCCACCAGCTACCTTGCAGGCAATGAAATAGGCTGTTGATCCATATCTTTGCAAGACAGCAGTCCTCTGCATATACTGCAGCACACAATTCTGCAGGGGAAGCAATTTCGAAGTGCGTTTGAAGCTGTAATGAAGCCTGAGAAACACTGCCCACTACCTTTGAATTAACACACGCACAACATCTTCCCGTAGCCACCTGCTCCTCCATTTTAGTGCTTGGTGCCTCTTCCCTCATTTCCCTCCTCACCTCACGTTCTAGCCTCTCCTGCAAACATTTTTTTTTTAAAACAACAAAAGGAAGGTTCATTTAGGAACCACCTTTCACAGTTAAAAACTAAAATTAAATAAAAATCTTATAGACTCCATCTACTTTACTTTTCTCAGTAAAGTACATAGACTCTATACGTTTTTTTAACATTTCCATTAGCATTTTGTGTCATGCTAATGGGAATAATGTTGCGTTTATCCCCCATACCAGGGACTGGAACAGGGGATAACGGCCCGGCAGTCCAAGCGAAGTGTGGCTGTGTGCGCCCTGATGCCGGCGGGCTTTGGCGCATTATGAACAAATAAATAACGAGGGCTCCAGATTATTATCCTCCATTGCAGCCCCTGCAATGGGGGATAAAGGCCATTAGAACCCCGGGTTCCCAAAGTGGGAACCCGGGGTGCTAAAAAATAGATTTTTCTTCCTACAGCGGGACACCTGTGGCGTGCACCTGTAGGAAGGTAAATCCTTTTCCAAGATGGACACCATGGAAAGGGAAGGCGGGTCTCTGTACAGAGCTGCTCTTCCCTTTCCATGACAGCCTGCAGAATTCGAAGACAGAACCCTGTGACCATATTGCCACAAGCACATTTTTTTCCCTTTCAAACCTATCCCACATTCGAATAGCTTTACCACATAGCCAGTCCCAGGTGGACATGGCCACTTTAACACCATTTTTCATCCCTCGCAGTCATGGCCAGTAGCCAGATTGTCTGGGTCATGACCTTATACCATCACCCAGACAATCTGGCCACTGCCCATGGCCACAGGCAGTCACCAAAGGTATATTTTTTGTACCTACATTATGACACTTGTTAAAAAATAAAACATGGGCACATTTGCAAAAATGTGTTTTTTGCAAAGTTTGGTGAGGTTTGGTCTGGGGGGGCAAAGTTTTAGGGGGGGGTCCCAAAATTTCTTTTTTCCCCATAGAATGAATGGGGAAAAAACTTTGCTCACGCCTACAGCACAAATCGCTGGACGGATTTTCACCAAATTTGCATCAGAAGCAGCGGCTTGGTTCCGAAAGCATGCTTTTGTAAATTTGGTGAAAATCCGTCCAGTAGTTTTTAAAAAAATGACCAAAAAGTAGGTTAAAAAAAATTAGTGATATCTATGTCCGGTCCACGGACACACTTCCCTGTCCGCTCTGCGGACAGTGTCCTGATTGGCTGAGCAACTTGCGTCATGTCCGCGGACATGCAACGTGGCCGCTGATTGGATGGTGAAGAGCGTGGAGTGCGTTGTATTTTTGGGAACGCCCGCGGACAGCGCGGTGACAAATGGTGGAGAAGTGTGTTGGCGTGTAAGACTTTTTGGGGAGGGTGAGGGAGTAAGAGATGGGTCAAATATTGTATCTATTTAGGTGGCAGGCACCCCTGTTGTATTCATTGTGTCCGCGGACAGCCATGCTGTCCTCGATGTCCGCAATCGACCCAGATGGGGGTGTCCTAAGGACACTATACCTGTACTATTCGCAGGCAAGTTGAAACTGTTCCAAGAACACACACAGTGTCCGGGAAGTCCGTAATTAAACGAAAATGGAGGTGTCCTAAGGACACTATACCTGTCCGTACTGTTCGCATGATTACTATTCCCCGCCTTTATCAGCCAGTTTTATCGTGATGGTTTTATTTAGCCGTAGGGTCTGTAATGCTCTTCTTTCTTCTTCCTCCAGGTTGTCTTGGTAGAAGTTCTGTTTTTGGAATCCTATCATAACTGTCTACAAGACAGTTTTTTTCAAAAGCCTTGATTTCGCAAGGGATGGTGTGTGGAGGTGGGTAGAAAGTAGATCTTGGTTTCAAGCCGGTGATGTTGTCTTTTCTGTCCCGCTCTACTTCTCCACTGGGTCCTTGATTGGATGGTAGATAAGTCTCAAAGTAAAATTTCAGTCGGATGTTCCTAAAGAATCTACGTAGTTCCAGTTCTGTATCAAAAGGTTGTGCTTTCTGGGGCCACCAGGGGGCACACTGATGAACTATCTTCCCGTGTGAGCTCTTCCCTCGAGGGTCCGTAATGTGAGTTGAGCCCCCACATTACACCCCCCTGGATTACTTGCGGTGGACTGGACGTCGGAGGACCCCCCCCATTAACCCACAGAAAACCCGATCAAAATCGGACGTGTTTTCCTGGAGAAATTTGCTTTTGAAATCTCAGGCTGGCGAGTGCGAAGAGGCCCAACGAACGCGGGCCCGCACAGCTTGACACTGTGGAGCCACGGACGGACTCCTGCTTCAGGGGAACCAAAGAGTAAGTGCGCTGCATCTAGCCCCCCTCCCCATACACTCCCGGTGGGCGTCCTGCTGTGGCCAGCGACCTACTGCACCGGCGGGCCGGGGACCCGACAACGTTGACCTGGGGAGCCCCTTCGAAGAGGACCCTCCCCAGAACTCTGCCAGGGCATCCGACACGTCACCCTGTCACAAGGGTGCTGGCCCCCTCCTTCGTACACACTTACCCTGCAGCAGCCCTTTGTCCCGAAAAGCGCGGCACGGGGGCTCCAACCCCTGAAGTCGTGCCTTAGGACCTTCTCACTTCCAGAGCCGCTGCAGCCGACTGTGGAAACATGCCATAGAACCTCCAGGTGGAGTGCGTACAACCCGCTCCCCTCCCTAAAGAGAACCTACGCCGCAGAGGCCGGCAATTCCTGATCGCCCGGCACCACAAATTTAAACCCATAGAAAAGGGAGAAGGAAAGAGAAAAGGAGAGGAAAGAGAGAAAGATAATGTATTTTTATTTTTTTCTCTTTTATAACAAAAAGACCATCAATAGCAGGCAGACACTCCTCCGAAGAGTACCCCTACCTGGGGCAGTTCTGGAGGCATGGGGCCTGTAAACTATAAATATTGTGGACCCCCCCCAACAAGTAGTATCCCAGGCCTTGGGCTACTGGGGGTAGCTCATCAAGAGGATAGAGGTGCAGCCTGCTCCTAAACGGAGGCACTAAGGACCACTACCTGGAACCTAACACTCTCACAACCCGCAAACCCAGCCCGGCCCTCTCACAAGTATCCTAGAGCATTGAGGCGTGCCCCAGCCCACCAACCAGAGAGCCTCCAGTGTTGGTGCTTCCTAACACCTCATATTACCTGCAACGGTCCACAAGCTCTACCAACCAGTGAACACTGAGCTTTACATAAACCGTGCATTGAACGACAATTCCTCATTCCAGCACCCCCTGTGAGGCATGTCTCCAGACGGACCTCCCTGAGAACGAGCTCTCCCACACTGCGGATCAACTATTGACCCGCACAGACGTCTCTTCAGCCACAAAGAAGCCACGCAAAGGTCTGGACGCTTGGACCTCCCCTGCTCCTACAAGCCCGCACTGCTACAAAGAGGGTAAGGCCTCCTATTACGGGGCGTGTGCCTCCTCTAAATTGGGACCCACTCTATGGACGCTAAAAGTAAGCACACCAAGTACACTTACACTCCATTCTCCCTGACTCCTGAACAGAGTGAAACAATGTCAACAGAGGCCGTAGAGGCGGGTGCCGCTGCCACTAAAGGAGACATTGCTGCGTTGTTGTCTGAGATAAAGAATCTAGTGGCCAACTTGGGTGGTAAGATTGACAGGATCACCCAGAGAATGGACAACTTCGAAGAGAGATTAGAAGGTGTCGAGAACAATCAGGTCTCAATTGACACCCTTGAAGCCCAAATGGACTCGAGAATTCATAATATTGAAAAGAGGGAGGAGGAGATACGCCTAAAAATTGACGATTTGGAAAACAGAGAAAGAAGGAACAACCTCCGATTTTTTGGATTTCCAGAGTCCGAGGGAGAAACTGAGGACTCGCTCAAAACTACAATACACAACATCATAAAAATCCTAATGGCAGATGAGGAGATAGACGAACCCAAAACGGAGCAGATCAACAGAGCGGGTGGGCCCCCCGGTGGACCACGCTCTGTCCTCGCAAGATTCCACCGATGCCAGGATAGGAACAGGATCCTGGCCAAGGCCAGGTCTGGAGACTCGCTCACATTAGGAGGTGCCCAAATCACTATCTTCCAGGATCTATCCTCGCTCACGCTGGCGCTGATGTGCCTTTGCAGCCCCCTGACTAAGTGGCTCAAGCAACAGGGCACAAGATACAGGTGGGGATATCCCTTTTCCCTCACATTTGAGCATGGCAGCACAAAGATAATCCTCCGGTCCGATCAAGAGATCAAGGATTGCATCGCTGACAGTCTCGGAGTGGACCCAAAAAGGGGTGAAGGAAACGACTCTGATCAGGCGGGAATGCAGTGGGAGCTTCAGGGCCCTAAAAGAAGACGGGTGAAAGGAAAATGAATGAGTTCCTTACAAACCTTGCAGACCAATTGATTGAAACCTGTGCCTGAGGAGTCCGAGAATAGGCACCCACGGCCGCAAGGCGATAGGATCATTGGCATGACGATAGCTCCCGGCTGCAAAATCCCCTCCTGAAGGAGGGGGGAAACGAACATCCGAAGGAAGGGCCGGAGGGCGCACGTAACGTTACACCTTTGTTTTCTCTTTATGGTTAATGTTGCAATATATGATATTGGGTGGGAGGGGGGACGGGAAAGAGGGGCTCATTTATATGTTACGATAGTATATGCGAATGGGACCGTGAGGTAACGGTCTCCGCTGGTGGTCCGGTACTGGACTGAACATTTACACCAAGTCCGGATCGGACGCCATCAAGGTGCTGAGAATGGCACACCTTCAGTTCTTAGGTTCGCTTCAACACCACTGACTCCGGGAGAGGGGCAAAGGGGGGCAAGGGGAATGAGAATCTCAAGAATAGGAGCACTAACATCTGAACAAATTTACAATATCATAGACAGTGGAGGACAAAAAAATTGAATATTGGTCTGGCCATCTGAAGTGAACGACCCACCAAAGATACCCAACCATGGCAACCCCTCATCACCACGGCCCAGGGATCTCGCGCAGGGTCGGGACTATTAATGTGAAAGGCTTGAACTCACCGACCAAAAGATCCTTGGTCCTCAGAGAATTTTGCAGATCCAATAGTGACATACTCCTCCTACAGGAGACCAAATATGCTAAGGGCGAAGAGCGGAGCATCCTAGGGAAAAGAGCAGGTCTTGAGTTCTGGGGTTCGGGTCCGCTCAAGAGGGGTGGTGTTGGAATCCTAATCAGGAAAGGAATCAAATTTGAAGTCGATAAAACATGGTTTGACGTTGGAGGCCGTACTCTCCTCATAACCGGGAAAATAGCAAAACTACAGGTAACCATTGCCACTCTATGTGCTCCTAACACTGGACAGGTTGCATTCTTTGAGAAGGTGATCCCCAAGATAATGTTAGAAGCCACAGGACATGTCATCCTGGGGAGAGATTTCAATCAATGGGCCGACCTGAATAAAGATTGGAAACCAGGCAGGCCTGGAACGAAATACCAATACACGAGCGACCGCACTGAATTGGCTGCAATGGTGGAACTCTATGACATGAAGGATGTGTGGAGAATTGCACCCCACCGAAAGTGGTTACACCTTCTATTCAAACTCCCACCATACATTCACGCGTATTGATTACATATACCTCACAAGTGATCTCACTACCACTACACATCATTCAGAAATCGTCCCGATTACTTGGTCCGACCACGACATGGTACTGGTCGATGTCAATTGGGCTGACCTACCCGTCCATGGAGGGAAGTGGTGTGTAACGAGACTCTTTGGAAACATCTGTTTTTCAAAACTAACATGGAGACAGAAATTGACGAATATTTCAAAATGAATAACGATGGTGAGGTCTCCAAACAGATAATCTGGGAGGTGGGGAAGGCCACATGGAGGGGTATTTTGATAAGAGAGGGGTCCTCCAAGAAAAGGGAATGGAAGATCATAGAACAAAGGTTACGGACCGAAATATGTCAATTGGGGGCAGAGATAACAAAAGACCCAGAGGTAGACCTGGACAGAATGAAAATAGCCCAACTCAAACGGGAAGAACTACGGTAACTGGAACGTGACCAAGTAGTACGCACACTGCAGTTTCTAAAACAGAAATTCTGTTTCTGTTTCTGTCTATGCTGACGCCCTATTAGCGGCTAGGCTCAGAGAACAAAGAGCAGAGCACAAGGTAAACGAAATACGTCAAGACTCTGTCCCTTCTGCCCCAACCTCCTGTACCATCCCCGAATCCTTTGCCAGCTTTAATGAGAATCTATATACCTCTGAAATAATCTCTGGCCAGTTAGATATAAACTCTTACTTAGCCCCGATATCCATGCCTACTATAACCCATGCAGAATCCGAGCTCCTCGATTCCCCAATTATTCAACATGAGATCCAGGAGGCAATTAAACGGTTGACACTGGGCAAATCCCCGGGGGAGGATGGTTACACTGCTGGGTTCTATAAAACCTTTGCTAAACAACTGACACCCTTCCTAACGGAACTATTTAATGAAATAATGAAGACAGCACCAGACTCCTTTAAAAAAGCACTGATAACAGTAATCCCTAAGGAGGGGAGAAACCCTAAGTGTTGTGGATCGTACCGCCCTATTTCCCTCCTCAATCTTGATGCCAAAATCTATGCTAGGCTACTAGCTGCCAGATTGGAAACATTAATGCCCCGCCTAATCCACCCAGACCAGGTCGGGTTTATACTGGGGAAGACAGGGAGCTGACTCCATGCGTAAAACACTACACCTCATCCATGCAGCCCATAACCTCCCCAACAACCCTGTTCTAGTGTCAATAGATGCGGAGAAGGCCTTTGATAGGGTTGAGTGGGATTTTCTGGGAGCAGTCCTACAGAAGGTTGGAATAGGCCCAAGAACTAGAAAGGCAATACGAGCAATGTATACGTCCCCTAAGGCAGCAGTATTTGTCAATGGAGAATACTCGCAGATGGTTTGAACTGAAACGTGGGACTAGACAGGGATGCCCCCTCTCTGCAATCCTGTTTGCACTTTCGCTAGAACCCCTGGCACAAAAGATGAGAGTGGCCCCCCTGATAGAGGGGATGAAACTAGGGCCAACAGAATACAAGGTAGTCTCTATGCAGACGACATCCTCCTCCACATAACTCACCCCTCAGAGTCCGTCCCTCAAGCGCTCAAACTAATGGACGAATATGGCCAATTCTCCGGCTTTAAAGTGAATAGGACCAAGTCCATCTTGTTCCCCCTTCAGGGTACTGTAGAGGTGAACGACGCCAGGTTTCTTCCGCTGGGCCTTAAGCCCGAACACGCCACATTACAATACCTGGGCATAAAAATCACTAAAACCCTGAGTGACCTCTTTGAAGCCAACTTTCCCACACTCCTCCAGCGGTTCGCGGCCGATCTTAAAAAATGGGAAAAACTCACAATCTCATGGCTCGGCCGAGTTAATGCAGTTAAGATGGTATGCCTTCCCCGTTTTCTATATCCCTTCCAAATGCTCCCGGTGGAGATACCAAAAGAGTACTTTAATGAAGCCAAAAAGGTTGTGGTGAGATTTATACTGCAGGGGAAGAAAGCAAGAATTCCATACGATACGTTAACGCTCCCCAAAGACAAAGGAGGGTTTGGACACCCCGATCTGTGGACTTACTATAAAGCCGCCAGGCTGCGCGTCCTCATACCACACCTTAGGGATCAGAAAAACCTCCAATGGGTCCAAATGGACAATCACTATCTCTCTTCAGCTACGGTATCGGAATGGCTATGGACCCCACACAAAAGGGTACAACGAAAAATCAAAGACCACCCCATCTTGAGCACTATATGGAGCATATGGTGCACAGGCAAGGAAATGCGCAAAATCACTCCCTGGCCATCCCCGCTCAGTCACCTATGGTCACCCGGCATGAAGAACCATATACCTAACGTGGGTAGGTTTCAGGCATGGTATGAGGCGGGCCTGGAGAGAGTGGGACAGCTCCAGAAGAAGGACTTGTTTATTACGCTACCAGACCTGACAGACGCCTTGGGTATAGGCACCCTATCCACATTTCAATACATCCAACTGAAAGGGGTCTTAATGCAGGCAAAATGGAAAGACAAATTGAATAGAGACCTTAGCCCATTTGAGAAACTCCTGGACTCTAGGGCCCTCATTACGACCCAGGCGGTAAGTGATCGAAATTACCGCCATGGCGTAATGAGCGTTAACGCCATGGTCCGATGGCGATAAGAGCGCCATATTACGACCCATCGCGCACGAGCATTACGCCATGGCGGTAACGTAAACTACGCCATGCCGTAAACAGCCCTTACCGCCCTCGTTAACAGCGCAGGGTGACCTACCGCCACCCATCATTGCGCCGACCGTAGTCAGCGGTCACCGTAATTAGCGGTGACCGCAATTAGGCGGAACCGGAAATAGCGTAATCGCGGCGGAACGGGAAACAGCACAGCGGCCATCTTAAAAAACACAATCCATTGCCATCCTACCCAACCACACCACAACCAACCCTCAAACCCTGACATTCCCATAACCCACCCATTTCCACAGCCAACCATGCCTAAAGTTGTCAAGAAGGCATGTGACAGGCAGCGGCAGGAGGGCTTCAGTCGTGAGGAACTGCAAATGCTTGCAGACACGCTCCAGGAGAAGGCCGATGTTGTCTTCTCCACTGAGATGACCCGGACAGCCATAGGCCGCAAAAAGGAGGTGTGGGAACTTGTGGCACAACGTGTCAGTGCTGTTGGAACCACCCCACGCACCTCCAAACAGTGCCGCAAGAGATGGGACGACCTGCGGATCAGGGTCCGGGGCATTATGTCAGCCAACCGTAACCTGGCCCTGAGAACTGGCGGGGGAGCAGACTCCCCACTGAAGATGCAGCCATGGGAGGAGACATGTGCCTCTCTGATTGGCATTGAGTGCATCGAAGGTGTCGGCGAGATGGAGAGAGGGGCCCCGACATCTGGAGAGACAGGTAGGTGCCTCATATCCAGCCTTGCAAGACACCCTGATACACTTGCACGTGACAATCACAATGTGGCAGACGCAACACATCAGCAGATGAGCCACACCCTGCGCACATGCAGCATGTACACTGTACAGTAGGCAGACACACACCTGCATGCAAAACCGAACCTAAAGGGAGGCAACCTGTATGTCACGGGCTACTAACTCCACCATCTATCCATTACACTCTTCACAATGCCTGCTCAATGTCCGCTGAACCATCAATAACAGTCACCCTCCTCTGCTCCACCACAGGCTCGCAATCGGACACTGGCAGGGACGACAGCACCAGCACCCCAGCCAAGAAGGCCAGGAAAGTGGGAGAAGGGAACCATGCATCCACCTCTGCTGGACCCATGCCGAAACCACGCCAGGCTGAAGAGGCCAGGGCAGCAAAGTCCCCCGAGGAAGGGGTCGTGACAGCGCCTGCAGCCCAACAACACCCACTGTTGCCCACTGAGGGCAATGTGTCAGCAGGGAGCAGTAATGTTGGGGAGACTGCAGCCATCGCTGCCTGCTCCGACAGTGATGTGGAGGATGACACTGGACTTGACCACAACACGCAACTGCACTCACCACACCTATCCCCAATCAGCCATCATGGAGATGACACCCAGGGCCCATCGCCACCTAATTCATGGCCAGCAACACCAAGCCCAGTGGGAGTTGTGGAAGATGGGAGTAGTCCCATTGGTCCCCCATTGGCACCCTCCATTGGGCCAGAATTCCAGCTGTCGCTGGAGCAGATTGCCAACAGGCAGGAAGCACTGGGCACACTCCTCACGCAGCATGTTGCAGAATGTGGAAGTGCCAGTGCAGCCATGGAGAGGAGTGCTGATGGCATCAGGGCTGCCATCCAAACTGCCAGCAGGGACATATGCACCGAACTTGCTGCAGTGCGGCAGATGATGAGCCAGCTCATCCAGACAATTCTGGACACATGCCGTACTGAGCAGCCCGGTACATCCTCAGCTGCAAGTTCAGCACAAGCCTCTCCCGTCCGCAGGTCATCCAGGACCCTGAGGAGCACAGGCAGGGGGGCCCCAGGTTCCGGGAGAGGGGGCAGTCAATAGTGTGTAAACTATACACACTTCACCACGGGCACTGTCACATGTTTGCAGGGTGTTCAGGGGGGAGGGGGAAGGGGGAATTGGGTGTGTTGGAGTGTTCAGGGGGGAGGGGGAGGGGGGAATTGGGTGTGTTGGAGTGTTCAGGGGGGAGGGGGAGGGGGGAATTGGGTGTGTTGGAGTGTTCAGGGGGGAGGGGGAGGGGGAATTGGGTGTGTTGGAGTGTTCAGGGGGGAGGGGGAGGGGGGAATTGGGTGTGTTGGAGTGTTCAGGGGGAGGGGTTCTGTTATACCTATTCAGAAGAACAATACACTTTTTATTTTCTCACAAACGAAATGTGTGGACATTGCTCATTGCATATGTGTGCTTTATTGTTTTACAGTCCACAGTGTTGACATACCAGACACACACAGTGCCCCAAGTGCCATCCATATGTTACACACTCGCTGTGTGTGCTAGAAGTATCGGTCAATGACATTCTGACGCATTATATGCCCCTCCTGTGCATCGCTGCCTCCCTGAGGTGCTGCCCCCTCCCCATCATCATCATCCCCATCATCAGGTGGTTGTGGTTCTGCGTCAGGGGGCAGAGGCACGTTTCGTCTGATGCACATATTGTGTAGCATGACACATGCCATGACGATCTTTGCAACCTTCTCATGGCGGTACAGGAGTGCCCCGCCAGACCTGCTGAGGCAGCGGAAACGTGCCTTCAGTAGGCCAAAAGCATGCTCTATCACCACACGGGTACGTGCATGGGCATGGTTGTAGTCCTCCTCATGCTGGTTCGATGGGTTCCGCACTGGTGTGAGGAGCCACCTCTTCAGGGGATAGCCCGCATCACCTGTAAAATGTGAGAATAGAATGTGTCAGGAACGAGATTGATATGTGAACATGACGCACAACCATGCCTTGATTCTGACTGTTACTGTGCACCAATTGGAGTTGTGGTTATGGATTTACACTGTGCAACCAGTATGTGTTCATGGCTCTCATGTACTGTTTTGCATGCAAAAACACAATGCAGGGGGGACGATTGCCTTGTGAGTGGCCATCCACTGTGTCCGTTCAGGCCGTCATTCATGTGACCTTGCACGTGTCCTGTGAGCTTGAAGCTCACATGATAGCAACATTGATGTCTGGCTCATTATGACCCCAATGAGCATTACTGGTGTCAATGGGGACAGTTTGTGGGTCTTGTATTGGTGCATTGATGTTCCTGTCTGTCATGTGCCTCCTTTGTGCGCAGTTGTGGGGGACAGGCCTTTCAGTAGTTGGTGCATGGTGACGTGCATGTTGGTGGTTTTCTTTAGGGTCAATGCGGTCACAATTTGCACAATGCACTTGCAGATGGTTGTGTCGTTTTTGGGATGCACTTTCATTCACATGTTGGGATGATTAGGTCAGGCATGATGTGTACACTACTCTGTTGACGTCAGTGCTGCCACAGGGAATGATCTGGCTACTGCTAGTTGCACCCATGTGACGTATGCATCACCCCCCTGTATCTGCCAGATGAAATATGCATTGGTACGTCATTCAACACCCACTTTGCATTTCCATGCTCATGACATTAGACTCACCGAGTAGGTAGGATCTTGGGCCTGCATGTCGCTCCATGTAGCGTGGTATTGTGGAGTTCCGAAGAACCATAGAATCATGGGTTGATCCGGGGTATCTGGCACAACAATGTGTGATGATCCTGTTTGAGTCACAGACCATTTGCACGTTGATTGAGTGGAAATGTTTACGGTTGCGGTACGGTACCTCCATGGCATGTGGGACCACCAATTCAACATGGGTGCAGTCAATGGCACCAATGCAACCAGGTATGGCGGCCAGTGCATGGAAACCCACTTTGGTGTTGGCAATCTCCTGGGCAGACCGTGGTAATGAGATGTGGTCATCTGTGTGCTTGAGGAGGGCATCGAGCACTTGCATCAGTGTACGCGAGAATAATGGTTGTGATATGCCATGCAAGTGCCCCACTGTGTGCTGGTAGCTGCCTGTGGCCAGGAAGTGGGGCACGGACACTACCTTCAGTAGGGGGGGGTGGCAGTGGGTGTTTCAATCATGCTGACGATGTCGTTGTGTATCATGTCCACAATGGTGGTGATGGTGTCCCGGTCCAGTCGGTACAGGGTGTGGATCTGCTCAGCGGTGAGGTTGAATGGGCTGGCTCTGATGCGTGGGATTGGGGGCTGCCTGCGTGGTGGCACTGGCTGTGCTGGTGGGGCTTGCTGGGCCTGCCTTGCCCTCCTTCTCCTCCTGCGTCTCCTCTGTGCAGCCTGTTGTTGTTGTTGTTGTTGTTGTTGTTGTTGTTGTTGTTGTTGTAGTTGCTGTTGTAGCACTCACATTGCTATCAGGTCCTCCAGCCCCAACATTGCTAGTCCTATTGGTATCATTGTGGAGTGTGACTGGGTGTGGGAAGGGGTGGGGTGTGCTCTTTTTGTACTTCCTGAGTCTGTATTGCCTTCACCTGTGCTGTTTCTGTGCACCTGTGGCAGCTGCATTCACTTTACATGGCCCTTTACGGTTGGTTCGCGATGGCGTAATTAGCACCATGGCGGTAAGGTACTTAACGGGCTGGGTGATGGCGTTAGGGGCATGTCCGCTTGGGTCGGCATTCGCGTACCTTTCCGCCATGGCGCTAAGTATGGTGTGGATGTTCGCGTGCGCGCGCCCTTGGCGCAGTCAGCGGCAGCGTTAGCTACGATGCCGCTAATGACATCGTAGTTTACGATCACGGGTCGTAATCGGCCCTAGCGGAAGACGATGGCGGTAATCGTTTACCGCCATCGTTTTTCGCTTTGCGCCTGGGTCGCAATGAGGGCCTAAATCTGAGATGAAAGGCCTCATATCTGCAATGTATCAGGAATTAATAGCGGCTGGTGATGGATCAACTGAAGCCCTACGAACAAGGTGGGAAAAAGACTTTGGGGAAGAGATACATCCTGACCTATGGGAAACAATGTGTAGGGCGGCCTCCACAACGTCTATATCCAGCCAATACAAGCTCCATGCCATCAAACTCCTACACAGATTGCAATATGACCCCTTTAGACTATCCAAAATGTCCCAAACAATGAGCCCAACATGCTGGAGAAAATGTGGGGAAATAGCCAACTATTGGCACATGTGGTGGTGCTGCCAGCACATCAAGATATTCTGGAATGAGGTCCTGGGGTGGATTAAGGAGATAGAGGGGATTCAAAGAGACGCTGATCCCTACTTGATACTCTTTGGCCTGGAGAGAGACGATGATGATTGGGCCAGAGTGAAGGGCTTGGCCCCCCACCTACTCCTAGCAGCCAGGGCTCTCCTGGTGATTAAGTGGAAGTCTACGACGGTGCCCGGTAAAAACGAATGGATCAATCTAGCCACAAACATCTACCTAATGGAGACAATATCCGCCTCTCTTCATGGCAAACCCTCACAATGTGAAGCCCTATGGATGGACTTTAAAAATAAACATCTCACAACAGACTCCGAGTACCGAGCGGACGACTCTGCCAGGTCACGATGAAAAGGCATCCCCGATGGAAACCAATGGAAGAAGAACTTGTAATAGGTGGCTCCAGACCAATCACTCAATTGAAATGTGAATAAAATACTTTCAAAGTCCCTACGCTTTTACAACAGTCAACAGATGAGTGCTCAATCAAGGAAGGTAGGTGGGGTGGGGGTAGGGCGGGGTTTTTTATGTTGTGATGGACATACCTTGATATAAGCATAACGACTTATGTTGCGAATATCTTTTGATATAATGTATATTGTCTTTGTCATACAATCATATGCTTACAATGGTCTTATGTGTAACAGGTATTCCACCTTATTTGTTTCTTTGTTAAAACCAATAAAGCCAAATTTAAATTAAAAAAAAAGTTGTGCTTTCTAGACAGGCATAAAGGAAACACCTTTGCCGAGGAGTCTTTGTTCGGCTGCCGTGACTAGGCGTTTGGATATGTTGAAGATTGGTATCCCGCCTTTCGAGCCTGGTTTTGATAACATTGCCGTGTGCACATCTGCTGGTTCGATGGGGCTGGTCTTCTCTTGGGCCTCCCTCTTTGGCCCCCCCTGTGAAAAAAAGGTGGGGTTGAAAAAAGGGTGTTGTGGTTGTTGAGGTTGTTGTCCCGATGTACCGGGTAGACTTAGGTTACTCCCACTCCCACTTGATGAGGTTCCAGAAAAATGTACGCCTCTATTTCTGTGGTTGTATCCTTGATTTTATTGAAGGCCGGTGTAATACGTACTCGCAGGTATGGGTAGGTTCTTTCTTCTGAATAGCTTGCCAGAACTTTCTTAAATGTGGTGATTTTTCATGTCTATTGTGATGTTTCTAAATTTCTCAACTTCAATTTCCAACTTTTCCAATTTATCTTTAGCCTCCTGTAACGCTCACCTGACTCCCACGGGGGCGCTGGCCTGGTTCGCGCTGCTGTGACCTCGTCTAAGGTGATGCGCAGGGTTCGGAAGACGGACTGGACCGGGCCCCAGATCTGGCTTGTCTGACTCGCAGAAGTATCCTTCTGTAGGTGAGAATAGGGGGTTAACTGTCTGCGGGGTAATGCAATCGGCCTCCCACTTACCCCTCTCACCCTCCTCAAAACCCTTCTGTGCTTCCCCGTAGCGTCTCACCTTAGGGTCTGGAAGGACAAGCTCTCCATCCTGCTTCTGATGCAGGGGCGCGTTGGTATCCAGTTACGTCACTGGATTTTCGGTTGGGTGAGAACCAAACTTGCTTGGCTTCCAGGTAAGTTTTTCTATAAGTGGTTCCCCTTGTGTCCATGCATTAATGTTCTAATGCTAGTGTCTTTTTCCCCATAGGGGCCGGGGTACGGAATGCCGGGGAACAGGCACCGACCCGAAGTGAGCGGAGAAATCCTTGTGGAAATCAGGTAAGTCTTTAATGAGTGTTTTGGTAATGTCTTTTCATTCACTCATTAACGCTGATGTCTTTTTCCCCTTAGGGGCCGGGGTCCGAAAATGCCTGGATGCGGCGCGGACCCGAAATGAAAAGGGAATGACCCAACAGGTAAGTCTTGACATGGAGTTTTAGCTTCCCTTTTCCCTTCTTTCTCTCACCTTTGTTCTTGTCTTTTTCTCCCTAGGCGCGGGGGCGCGACTGCGAATCCGGATGGTCGCTGCTGAACATGGAGGCGCCCTGTAAAGGTGAGTAGAATGCGGCGCTGCAGCGATCGATGCGATGTGCTTTTAAAAATAAATGTCTTCCTTTTCAGGATTGTCGGCGAAATGTCTCTGGGATGCAGTTTTAGCAGGTGAGGCCTTTTCCTTCTTCTGTTCTCTTGTTCCCTTCCTTTGCAGGTGATTCAGGATGCTGGCAGGTGTGGCAGAAGTCAAGATGCAGGAGCAGACACGGTGAGCGTCCAGCTGCTAGATGCATAACAAAGCGAAGCACGTGTGGCTGATCGGGTGTGGTTTAAATAGCCTTGGAAGAAGTTCCTAGAATGTGTCCTTCCTCCAATCAGGTATGTATCCTTCCCCGACCACGCCCGGGTGGTAAATGAGTCCCACAGGTAAAGTAGTTCCTTTCAGGCCTCAAGGAGGCCGGGGTTCTGCAGCATGGTCTGCATCAGGTAAGTGCACCCAAACACTTTCATAATGAGCCTGGCGCCTATGGTGCCAGGACTGACGTTTTCTATGAGCTGTCCAAAGGGCCCCTATAAGGGGTTGTTGGGACCTTCCCCAGGGACTTGATGTCTGCTTTTGGGGATGCAGGGCCTGAGCCGGCTCCCCGGGAGTGGGCATCGTGACACCTCCTGGATTGATTTATCTTCGAGGAACTTCTTCTCGAGTTCTGCCAGTTCTGTGCCTTGTTTATCGCACTCTTCCTTTGCGGTGTCTATAACGAGGATTAACAAATCTCTACTACATTTATTACCCACTCCGCTGAAGTTTTTGGTAAATTTGGGGTTATCAATGAATACCCTCGGGATGTTGCGAACTTGTAACCCTTCAGGGATAATTCCGGCCTTTAAATACTCCAGCATGCACTTGCCATGCATTTCTGTCCGTATGATTTATTTTTCTCTGGTTTAGGACCTCAAGTTGATCTTCTGAAAGGCCTCTAGTAATCACTCCTTCCTCCTTGCTGAGAGTAGAGGTGGTCCAAAGCAGTTTTTTGAAATACTCAATTGAGTATTTCTACTTGATTATTTCAAAAAACTGCTTGGGACGACTTTCAGCCCACTGAGTGATGTCATCCAAAAGGCGGTCAAGAAGAACTGGCACCTGGTAAAACAAGCAGGGACACTTAACAAATTCCCATGTTTGGCCTACAAAAAGAATAAGGACGTAAGAGACTTGCCAGTCCACACTTTTGTGGAACCAATCTGACCGATTGAGAACACCCTATGAAATTTACCATCTGTAGTGAGTCAATACAAATGTGGACAATGTGTCGCGTGTACCCTGACTATACAAAAGAAAGTTGTCGAACACAAGAACATAAAGTGAACCCTGAAAGAACACACAAATTGTAATTCCAAGGGAGTCATATACATCATTGAATGCCCTTGTGGCCTCCTGTATGTGGGCAAAACGATTTGCCCCATAAAAATGCGCATCTCGGAACATCGTTCCTGCATTCGGAACAAAGTGCCAAATAAGCCACTGATGGACCACTTCTGCCTCCTCAAACACAAAGATGTGGACCTCAGATGGTTCATAATCCAAAAGCCTGCATCAACTATAAGAGGAGGGGACCTGAATAAAGCCCTAACACAACTAGAGCAGAGGTGGGTCCACAGATTAGACACAGTTAATACAGGCCTCAATATATCGGTGGAATGGAAATCTTTCATGTAGGATTTATACCTTGGTATGAAGAGGTACCTGTTGCCCACACCTAGATACATAACACTGTGTTCTTCCCGTACTACCATGACAATATGTGATTAATATGTCTAAGAGTATTGTTTGCATTAAGCAGTCAGTTGTCTATTCGTCTAAGCTATACCAAAATGTGGCGTCACACTAGAGCTGTGCATGTCCCGATATCACATGTCCTGCCTATTTATCCAATGCCATTAAGCATCTATTCACCCTAGCATGTCACCTGCAATTATCCTCCTGTTTGGCAGCACTACGGAACAATACATGAAGCTTTTTAGCCACATGCTGTAGCCTTAAATCGATCTGTTTAAGCTATACCAAAATGTGGTGGTAGACTAGAACTTTACATATGCACATAAAATATGTCCTACATATGTATCCAATACCATCAAGCATTTACTCCATTAAGCATGTCATTTGCATTTGTTGTTCCTGTTTGACAGTACCACAGTGTAAAACATGAAGCTTTTTAGCCACATGCTTTAGCCTGCTTTGAACTATCTTGATACTGCTGTTTTAAGCAATCAAGCAAAGTACAGGCCTTTCAGCGGACCGACAGCCACACAGAGGTAAATCCCAGCATGGACTGTACCTAGGTTGTTCCAAAACCCAGCGCTTGGATTTACCTTGCATCACAAAAATAGAACAGTGTTTTTTCATTGAGAAGCACCTCACAATATAGTGGTTACCATTACTACACACAGTGGTATACACACAAGGGCCCGCCGACCCAACACGCTGCTTTAGATCACCCTTGCAACCCGCACTGTGCTTGAGGTTGATAATACATGGGTGGATATAATGGTCATTCCCATCGTGTCGGTAACTTCATTCAGTCACACAACACGACTGGTTACCATGACAACGATTACCAACAAGGTGATTTTCTCACACCTATTTTCGTGTGATGTCACAGAACCAAGTTACATTTAAATTAGATGTGTCTCACATTCTATATTTCATTACTATCAAGGTTTTGATCGAGGTTTTTTGTTTCCCGATCCAAGATGGCGCCCACTATAAGTCAGTATGGCGCCTAGAAACGGCGTCTTGACCGCTGCTACGCTTGCGGTATCCAACCGCAGACTGACACTGCAGAGGCTGCTCTGTTGAGATCTATCCACCAGCAGCCTCGCGGAAGCCCTTTTCGCGCTCCACCTGCACACAGATACTGCAGCGGCTCGGTTGCGCTGCACAATTCTTCATGCCCGCAGACTCAGGTAAGAAGCACATGCTTCTTGATGCGATCACGAATCGAGCAATCGGTTTTTGTGATACAATGAATGTTTTTATAGCTTTCTCTTTATGTATATACCCTAGGTCTGATCCTGGGTTTACATGAAGACACACGCATTTTGTGCCCGACCTGATGCTACAGTGAGACATCTTTTCTCCGTCATGGGTAAGCAATTCTCTCTTGCCGGCCACCGGCACAGTTACAGGCATTTTTAGAACTGTACAGTTCACTCCAACAAACTTAGTGACTATACATTTTTATCTGCTTTCTCCACTAACAGTAACATTGTGAAGTTAAAGCAGCTCATTTCGATTTTTCGGATCCACGGGTACCATTATTTAGGTAAGATTAATTTCTACAAGGGTGTATAAAGTTTGGTGCACACCTCTCAACCTGTACAATACCAGATTAACACATAGGGCATTGCTCATCTTATCTTTTCCCATTAGGTTACCTCTGTTATCTTCACCTGTGGCCTGACTCTCGTCCCCACATGTAAGCAGTGTCTTCTTAGTTCCAAGTTAGACATTCAGTGATTCATGTCATGTTTTTCAGCTAATATGCTTTGAGCCTCTCCTTATTATCCCTCATTCCTCTTTCAGCACTTCCTGAACATTTTGACCACACAGTTCTCCTCTTGTCCTGATGAAGGCCCTAGGAAGAAATGGCTCACCTAGCCCCTTTATAGGGCTGAAACACCTGGTGTAGATGCATTTTCCACCAATACACAGTATCACCATTGTTAACTGCTTGTTTTCAAGATATGTACTATTGACCTGCTGTTTATTTGTTCACTGATTTGTGACACCTGTCGTCTACTTTTAGTAGCAACAGTAGTAATTGTATTATGTGTGCTATAAGTACCACTATGCAAGAGCAAAATCTTGCCTCTGTTTTGTTCTGATTGTGCAATTCACGGTTGGTTGTGATTGTTTGTCTTTTATATGATGTTCAGGAGTATCTATTAAACAATGTAAAAAGTAGATACCCAAAATCTATACAAATATAAAACCTTTTCGAACTACCGGTGTGATTGTGATGCATCTGTGACCCAAATTCATGCCCTCTCTGTTGACCTCCCCTTCCTCCGAACCCTTGCTGTGGGCCACCTACCCCATGTCCCCTCCTCCCATGTGAAGTGGGAGAATGGAACAACAGGCTCCCACCAATCCCCTCTCGCGCTTGGCCTAGAGGATCACGGCCTAGGCACCCGCCACGAGATGAGTTTGCCCATCTACCAGACGACCAAATACCTTGGTACAGGAACCTACGGATGTGCCCACCTACCTGCCCTACCTGCCCAGCAGCTCGCCCTACCCAGGCCGACACCTGCAACATGGATCAACTCGACTAAACCAACACATCGTTAGAGATGCCATGACGACCTAGCCAACGGTCACACCTGTACGACCATGCACACTGGACACTCCTACACCAACCTACACGAAGAATATACTCAACGCTATGACGTAGGTGACGAACACACCCACGGACGTGCATCTTTATTATTTTTCACATAGGCTTTTAAGATGCAGAAACGCAAGACGCACGATGAACCTATCTAAATGGCTTGCTTACGCTTCACATAAACCCTATAACCTAAAGCGCCTGTGCACTCAACGGCTCCATTTATGCACCTGATTCAAGTAGGCCGCAAGCAAGAGCTTCCATGAACATTAAAAGGAACAAGAGTCCGGTTGCTGATCCTGCAGAATGAGCTCGGCGAAAAGCAGACAGCCAAGCCACAATGTTGCAATCTCGCACGCCGCACACCAACGTCAAGGTCGCACCTGCAAATTAAACAAGGCACACAGTGGGAAAAACAATATTAATTGTGCAGAATCCGGCCTCAAACACGGTCCCGCCTCACGTGACCAAGCCAAACCTGAAAGGATGCCAAGGCTAGGAGAACGGAGGCGCCTGGATCCCTCGTTACAAGACACAGGCAGATACAAATAAAAGACTCAATGGACATCTGCGACAGTGGGAGTAGTCGGCCTTCCAGCCTATGAATAAATCCTCGCATTGTCTACACGTACCCATAGTGAAACATTGTTGCAAATGACAGGTACACCGCGAGCTGGGAACGGCGATGGTCCCAGGCTGGGAGGCTCGCGAGCACACCAATCAGAACATGGGGCCCTTATCACTGACGCCATTAACATTGACCAATCCTCAGGGGTCTTCATGTAACAATTCTCATGTATCTAATTGCAGGGACAACCCAGGTATACCACCTGACTGACCCTCAGCCACTAATACCCTTTTCTATATGTATGCTATACTAACCCTATCACTCAAGTAACCAATCCAGAGTGGAGATAGGTTTTTTGCTAACTTTTCGAGGTGACGCAAGTAGCGCGTCATACCAAGGTAAAAAGGGCCTGCGAGCCCCACGATTGTGTGTGTGTCAGGACGGACGCGTACGATCCTTGACCCATCCCTGCCGTTTGTATAATAAACAGCAGAACCACCTTGCTTCTTGCGTGTGCCTCATACTCATTTTTGTGATACGCGGGAGGAGTTGGGGCCTCCCTGCCCGGAGGTCCGCGGACAGCCCAGCCGACCCCGGCAGAATTTCCCCCCGACACATGGGCAGTGCAAACTGATGTGGTTGTGGCTGTTGATGCGGCTGCTGTGCCTGTGGGGTGGGGCTGGTCATGACTGCCCCTTCCATCACATACTTCAATCGTTTTTTCTGCATTAGTTTTGCTTCATCTGCCTTCCTGTCCTCTTCCTTTTTCTTAACCTTCTCCTGCCACAGCCTGCAATGGTGAACTATCGTGAACTATATCTCTGGCCATCCTTTCGCCTCCATCCCTACTAACTTCCTTAGGCTCTTCTGCACTGATTCTGGTAACCCTTGTATTAATATATGATAGAATATTGCTACTGATTTATCCCAAGGCTCTCGAGTTTTGAGACGCCAAGACCTGAACCGCCTGAATGTACTGCACTGGGTCTTCATCTTCGCTCATCTTGCGTGACATAATTGCCCCAATGTTTGACATGTCTGGGTACTGAGTCCTCAGTGCTTGCCATACTGCTGCCCTGCAATTTGCAAATGGTGACCCGTTGTGGGCTGTCTTTTGTGTCGTCACCCCTGGGAACCTCGCCCTCTTCCATATGTCATCAGCTGCATCTAGTAAGATCGATACTAATAGTCACTTTATATCACCCACTGCTAGCCTATGGCCAACTGTCATTTTCTCCATCTCATATGACCACTTCCCAGCTCCTGCACTCAACGATGGTAACCTACACTTCACATTCTCCTTGTCTGTGTGGTTCGATGGTACATACTGAGGTCGCACCCCTCCTCTCTCTAATAAGGGCATCTGTGTGAATGCTGCCTCCTCCTCATGTGTCCTCCTGGTCAGTCTCACTTGGCGGTCCCCCCTCTCACTCTCGATTCCTACGCATACATCTGTTGGTTCTGATATATGAGCACTCTTCTGTTGTTGTCATACACTCTAGTCAATCGTCCCCTCAAACAAGCTGTGGCTGTCTCCCCTCTCCTTCGCCCTGGGAGATCCCTTAGTCTGTTGATGTAGGTGCTGGGTGAGGTGAAAAAGTCATTTGCCTGCTGTACCTGCTCCTTTGTGCAGCCCCCTCCTTCTCTATGGGCATGTGTCCTGAACTCCCATGACACCTGTTTGTCTGTCCCTGCTGACTGGGATCCAAACTGCTCCCCCTTCTCGTCCCCACTGTACTTGTTCTCATTTTCAGATCTTGTGTGCTTCAGAAATCATCTGCAAAACTCAGTCTCCTCAACGTCAAGTCTGTGTTGGGCTTCATGCTGAGATCAATGTCTCTCAAGTTGTACCTACTTCCTCCCGCCAAGACCCCTAGGCCTGCTCCTCCTCCTTCTGTTATGTTCCTGCTCTGAGACTTTGTGCTTGCTGGCTCTGTCCGCCTGTCCTCAAGTCTATCCTTTCCCCTATCTAGTGCTACTTTTGTCTTTACCACCCTTATTGCTCAATCGTCCTCCTCCTTGCGCGCTCTTTCCCTTGTTAGTCTGTCGAACTGTAACTTCCTCTGCTCTCTCTCGGCTAACTTGCATTTCTCTTGCTCGGCTATCTCTCACCGTATTTCTGCCTTTTCCAACTCCCTCTCCCTTTTCTTCCTCATCTCCCTTTCCGCTCTCTTCCTTTCCTTGAGATAGCTCTCAATCCTTTCTTCCCATTCCCTTTCCATGCGTTCCTTGCCCTCCTCCCTCCTTCTTTCCCTATCTTCCCTTTCCAACTTCTCTTATCTCCTTCTTTCCCTGTCTTTGCACTCTAATCTCACCTCTCTATCCTTTCCCTCCTACCCTCCTCGTCCATTATCTCTGCCCAATCTGTTGCTTCAATGCTCCTCTTCAGGCCTTCTATCACTTCGGTCACCCCTTCTGCCTCTCCATTTGTCTTCCATTGAAGTTTCAAGAGTACCTGTGCTGCTACCCATTCGTTCATGGTTATGCCCTCTAGCCCCTCCTTCATGCCCTGCTGCGCCTCACTGCTCACCTCAGGGTCAATAGCTGGCTGCCCTGCACCTTTCGCTTCTCCTCCTTTGTATTTGGTGGCAGCTTATATGTTGGATTTGAATACCCCTCTACTGCCTTTAGTTCCCGCATTCGATCCATTCCTTGTTCATCATCTGTATCATCAGGTGCTACACTCGGAGGGGTAGGAGGATGTGCGAAGGGATTAGTCTATGGGTCCTTCACCTCCTGCTGGCTCAGCATCCACTGATGCCTCGCGACATCCCCCTCACCCTCCTGAAACATTCGCCGTAGCTCAAATATATCCATGTGCTTGGTCAGTTTCTTCCCCTTATAGGCTCCCTGTATGTGTGTCAGTAGTGATTACTGCATGTCTTTGGAGAAACTTCCACAAGGTGGCCATGGTTTGGTTAACATCCTCTCTCGACGTTTGGACCACTCTATGCTATATTTACACATTTTCTCTCTGTAAGGCAATAATGTCTTACGCAAGTGCTGAAGGGGCGTGTCTCCCCCGTATTTCCCTGATACATTTTTCCAGTACCTTTACCTGACCTCAAGTCGAGGATTTGACAGTCCGCTGTTAAGGGAGAAAGGCACAATATTGTGACAATACTTCTTCAGTTTCTACGAGCCTCTAGAGCTCCCAAACTTATCAGGCATGCTCCGTGCACCGCCCCTCCTTCACCCTCGTTGCCTCCTCAGGCACACCAACAATCTTCCGCATGCGCCTTTCGCGCACCGCCACTGGTTCACCTCGTCTGCCAATCCCCAGTTTCCAATACTAGCTCCTCACCATCTTACGCTCTCTGTGTCCTATGTGCAGCCCTATGGGTGACGTCACCAACTAACAGAATAATATAGAAAGATCAAATACTGTGCGCACACTGTAATAGCCCGTTACTCCCAACCTTAACAAAAACCCCACAGCTGTCTTCCTGCGCTCCAAGTGGAGTATACCCATATTCTGTTGTGATCGAACTGCACCTGCAGCGTTGCCTAGCGTGCGAAACGTCTCACTCCAGGAGACTTAACCAGTCGACTCCCTTGCCAACCATTATGGGGATACCGTCATCTATGACCCGAGCTAAAGCACCCAACCCACAGGAATACCTTTATTTACAAATCTTCTGTCATCCAAGCCCTTGAGTGAATAGTCTAGGTTATTCACCAGAACCTTTTACCTCTAAAACCAAATTTGCAATGAACATAGAAAAAGGACTTCTACATCTGCTCCTGTCCCTACTACTTTGACAATGCTAAACAATACTTTGACAATACTCGACACTACTAAACAATACTTCACAATTCTCAATACCCTGCCACACAGACAGTTGCCGTTAGACTAGGTCAATACTTACACTCCGAGTTCTACTGACGCTGCTCGGCTGCCGACTCCTTTTCAAGGCGCTCACCTCCCCGTCCTTGTCTACCTGGACCACTCGCTGACTTCAGGCAGGATGATTTACAAGGGGCTCCTGACGGCCTTTACACAGGCACGCATTTTCCTGTCTTCTCGAAAATGGGTCCCGCAAGGGACCTGCAGCCTTTCAGGTTCGGCGGCGAAGGAGACGACCTGGTGCCGGGCTGACACAGCCAACCATCACCTCTGCTACCAACTTCTTGGGAAGAACTCCCAGGTATGCCAGAGGGACATTGGGAAGGAGAGAGTTGGGCTTTCCAAGTCCGAGGACTTCCAAACACACAGAGGACTCAGTCAACGGCAAGTTCCAACTGTGGTTTATTACAGACAAAACCAACTGGGATCAGCACAGTGACAACGAAAATCCATGCACAACTCGCTCTTCCTCGGCTTGCAGCCCAGTTTTACACTACAATTACACCAGAGTGACATTACGACCTGGGCCCTTCTCCAGAAAACCTATCAGGCTCCACGATTGGGTGTTGAGCACCTTACCACCTATAGTGGACACTATACATGTTATTATACTGGCTCTCACATGTCAGGTGGCTGGCCTGAACCATCCCCAAGTTATTATCTATAACAATGTTGCAGTGAGGTGGGCTTACCATTGGTTCTTGCCTGTTGCTACCTACCCCTAGGGTACTAAACTGTTGTTGGCTAGAGCTGATGTCCCCAGGCCTGGGATCTGCAAGAGTTCTCAGCTCTCTATGATATGATACAATATGATATGATATGATATGATATGATATGATATGGCATTTATAACATGCCTATACACAAGTGTTTCAAGGTAATAAGAATGACTATGTGTCTGCATTGCAACTTCTGTGTACCACCTTAGTCTATAAGAGTGCTCTCTTGCTCGGTGCTACACTTGTCTCACATTGTAGCATATTTGTTGAGGTCTTCTGTCTGGTAGCCTGAGACCAGTTATATTTCCCACCCGCTGGTCGCTGTCCATTGTCTGCTTTTGGCCACGTCACGTGTTCAGAGACCATGAATTTGAGCTGCTGAAATATGAGGAATTATTTACATTTACTGCAACTGGTACTTTTGTCATCTGTGGATTGGAATGTCATTCGTATCTCATGGCCTTAGATGTAGGTCCTGTCTCACATGCCTTGCTCCTTGTCCAGGCTGAATAAACTCAGCTTGTCTCTTGCTCTGAGATGCCTGTGGACTGCTATAATTTTCCTAAACCATTATAATGCGGTATCTACAGTGTCCATGCTATACTACATTCTCCATAGGTTAGTCACACTTGGTTCTATCAGGTCCCATAGGTGCTTCTGCAGTTCCATGTGGTTATTCGCATGTAAGCATCTGCAAGCTTTGTTCAGGATCTCTTGTGTCTTGCGGTTCCTGCCTGCTGCGTTTGGCTAATGGCAAAATAATAAAAGCAATGACGGTATGTATATGTGTCGGTCCTCTAACTATAGAACAGTACGCTTGTGTTCTTCATGTATTCAAGTGCGTGTTTGTGTCCCGAAGTGCAGATGGCACGTGTGCTTCATGTTTAACGCTGCTATGTTATGATGTCTCCAACAATGTCAGCAATATGGCTTCATGGTGCTTAGTCCAGGCTGTCAATTGAGGTGTCTTTGATAATGGCCTGTGGTTCTTCGTTCATGCTTGGGTAAATTTGCACTGCACCTGGTCTGTAGGGCTGGTTAAGGGAGTATGGTTGGCTGAGGAGGTAACTCTCTGCATACTTGATAATCATGGGACCACTGGGAATCAGTCCGAAATAGAATGGGTGATTGTGGTGCTTCCTGGGCTCCTTCCTGGTCATGAATTTCATAGGAGGGGGAGGAAGAGCAGGCGTCTCCATCCTTCTTCATGAGTGTTACTGTTCCTTTACTTTTGTTTTAAAAAGAAACTGTTCCGGAATTTTTTAATTTTAAAATAAATGTGTAGGAAGAAGTTGGAACTTGCACTTTAATGCACTGCACTGAACATTCTCTTAGACAGCAGGTGTGCTTGTTTGGGGGTTTGGATTGCTCGTGGGAGGGGGTTTGAGGGGAGTTGGGGCAGGCCAGCAGGGAACATAGTTGCACTACTTCTTTTCGTACACTTTGACCACTCGTGAAGAGTGTCAGAAAACAAAGAGAAAGTAAGTCATCAGCATAAAAGTGTGATGATATACCAAAGGATGAGATAATAGAATGCAAAGGAGAAGTGTGCAATGAGAAAAGAAGAGGATTTAGGACTGAGCCCTGGGGGACTCCATGAGCAAGAAGAAAGGAGGGGGATCTAGAGCCACCCCAAGCAACAGACAACAGAGAATGATTGATTGGACAGTAACCCAAGAACGAGCAGTACCGGAGAACCCTAGGGAATGTAGAGTGGAAAGCAGAGTACAGTGTTCCATAGTGTCGAAGACCGCTGAGAGATTGAGAAGAATGAGAATAAAAGAGAATTTAGAGTTTCTGGCAGCTAGGAGAGAGTTAGAAACAGAGAGGATAGCCATTTCCATAGAATGACATGGACAGAAATCGGACTGAGTAGGAGGAAGAAAAGAGTTCTGATCAAGGTAGGACGAGACTTGAATATAAGCAACACGTTCCAAGATTTTCGAAAGATAGGGAGGCAAAGAAATGGGATGGTAGCTTGATGTTGCAGAGGTGTTTAGAGAAGGTTTTTTCGGAAGTTGGAGAATAACTTCAATCTTAAAATCAGTGGGAAAAGTAGCAGAAGAAAGAGAAAGATTGATTAGAGAGGATAGATAAGGCAATAAGAGAGGAAAGAGCTTAGCAAGAAGAGAAGACGGAATGGGATCAAGAGGAGAAGCAGTAGGGTGAGCACGAGCAAGGGAAGAAGTATTGTCGGACTCAGATATAGAAGAAAAAGAGGAGAAAGAAGAAGGAAAATGAGAGATAAAGATGATGTGCTGCTAGTGGATGAAGAGGAGGAATGAAGGAGTGCATCTCTAGAAATGAAGAAATGTGCAATGAGTACGTGAAGAACAAAGAGATGTGTCAGTTCAGGTAGTTGGATATTGGAAGAGGTTATAAGAGTCCATTAAAGCAAGGAATGGATATGAAATGTGAGTAGTGGAAAGGTGAAGAAATAGAGTTGAAGGAAGAGGTAGCAAGACTGAGAGAAATGTGTTGAGGTCTGTACAGAAAGGTGAGAGAGTGCTATTTCTGTTTATGTTCTGTGACATGCATTATGAACACAGATCCCCACAGCAAGCATCTTTTCATAATTATGAATGACTCTAGGAGGTTGAATCTGCAGAAAGTGTCATAGGCCCTTTAGGTAGTCCAATTATGCTTAGCTGGATTATTCTGGATTCACTGAGACAGCACTGGGCCTGTTGGAGAAGTACAGAGGGTAACAATCCCATTTAGCGTGGCAGCCTTAGACCAGAAGCAGAGCAGCGTTGTGGCTGCAGGGCAGATAGAACTGTTAAATTGCCAATTGGCCCACTCCCCAACATTACATGGAACCTCACCATTCCTCTGTGGTTAAAAGTCTTGCTTCTGCCCCAAATGCAGCACTGAGACTGCAACCATCCATGTGGTGGGAATGCACTCAGAATTACTGACAGTGAGGACGGTCATATGTGATCTTACCGATCACAATTACAGAGTTGTACATTGTTAGGCAGAATCACATGCAGTACCTTTTGGGAAAACCTACATGCAATTAAGACTACAAGTGTCAGTGCTACAATTTCACCTTTGGTACAAGCCTGTACTACACAGTAATGTGGTAGCAGTGGCTGAGCAGCCAGACTTATCTCAAGAGTAAAGTGAGCAGTAGAACAAGTTACACAAAGGACCAACAAATACAGTGATTCAAACAAACACTTACTCAAGGTTTCTTGGTAAAAGAATATACATTTATTTACACAGTCATTCGGAAAACATTACACTAGCAAGAGCAGCTCAATATCATATACTAATACATTACCAATACACAACCAATAAGTTACTGAACAGGTTCAGCTCCTCTGAAGTGGGAGCAAAATGTCACTTCAGTTACTTTCAAAAGGGGTAAAAAGACAAGGTTATAAGACATGAAGCACAAATACTTTCATAGGCAGGGCAAAGGGTTTCAGTTAACTACAACCAGCAATTCAGTTCATAGGCCTGGGCCAAAGTCAATGGTTCAGAGTCTTTGTATAGGATAGTACAGTTCTGGTAGCAAACGGTTAAGTCTTTGCCACGGATCTTAGAAGAATTTGGTCAGACGAAAAGTTAGATGTTGGTTTGGGGATGGAAGTTGGGAAAGTTTCACAAACTTTCACCGTGGTCGAAAAGATTTCCGGACCGCGTTTCCACAGTACCTTTAAAGTGAAGAAGAGCTGTAGCTGAGGCAGCTGTTCCTGGCAGTTCAAGCAGATCTCGCTGTTCCTGAGCTTCAGTCGTGGGACAAGAAGGACATCGGGAGGTTGCTGCACTGCCCAGGGAAGAGGCCACAAGCTTGGCAAAACGTCGGTTTAAGGTGTGAGTGCCTTAAAGACCGCAAACTGGTATCCTTCCCACTGGCTATCCGGTATTCCACAGCACTCTGCAGAAAATTCGACCAGGAGGGGACGGTGTCCAGGTGGCTTGCGAGTTGGTTGTTCCCACCAAACTCAAGGGAAGAAGTTAACCTTAAAGGGCTTCTCTGTCAATGGAGTTTCAGGCAATTCAGACCTGCAGCAGGGCTTCACCGGTCATCCAGGAGTTGCAGCAGCCGTCTTCCTTTAGCTCATCTTCGGTTCTTTCGTTCCAGTGGTCGACTCTGCTTTCCAAGTCCCAGAGACCTGCTTTTAAACAGTTTTCCCCCATTCATTCCAGCCTGGCTGTCACTCACACAGCAGGGTGGCTGTGCTTGCCGGACAGCCAGCCGGCAAATCATGCCATAGTGCATTCAGGTCTCCTAGGAGACTAAGCACAGGGAGTTCTTGGGCACCTCCCTCACATCCTGTACACCCCAGACACTCAGGCGCCAGAGGAGGGCTTCAGCACTGAAGCCCGCCAAAGGCCAACGAACAAAGGGACCAAACCTGGTTTGGCACGCAGAGACAAACACAAGAAGAACTTTTCCAAAAAGAAATGGCAAAATAAATTGACCGGAGTCTGTTTTTACAGATAGGTCTTGGGCGCCATATTGAAAAACATGGCTGAGCCGATTTTTAGCTACCGTTGTTCGCGGTCGGGAAAAATCATGTTAGTTTGATCTAAACCACTGCCACCAGCCATTTAAAGTAGGAAAGGGTAACATTTGACTGCTACATGAGTGTTTTAAATCAGGGGATGCTAGGCAACCCCTCCAGCATTCTATAGGAAGATAGTGTGTGCTGGGTCTGTAACTTTAACGAGACTAGTAAATGCCATTTCACTTTACATGCTCTGGGAGATAGTAGTCAGTCCCAGAGAAGATATTTAAACCTTGGGAAGTCTGAAAGACATCCCTGTGCCACTGCACTGACTGTCCTGTGTGACACACAGAAAAAGATGATGCCTCTGGAGTTGTTTTAAAACTCCATTACCAAAGAACACAAAAGTAAAACACACATCAAAATACACGGAAGAGTGGGAAAAAAGGTTCACACTCTTCCCAGGTAGAAAAATCAAATCCTAGAAATCCAGCAAAGTTGCTGGGGTTCTCAAAAGGTAAGGGAAATTAGCAGATTCTTGAGAATTCCCCCTAACACTCGCCCCCCCCCCAGACTAAGGGACAGGAGGATTTAATCCACTCCTGGATGAATCTCCTTACTCCAGTCGGTCAAACATCCTGGAGAGACCATCAGCATTTTGGTGGTGACACCCAGACCTCTGTTGAATGGTAAAATCAAACCCCTGCAGGATGATTGACCATCTCAGTAGTTTAGGGTTTTCCCCTTTGATTTGCATCAACCATCTCAAAGGTTGGTGGTCAGTCTGAATCACAACAGTAGATCCATACAATTATGGTCTAAATTTCTTCAGTGACCACACAATAGCAAAACATTCTCTTTCAATGATTGCCCACCTTGTCTCAGGTTCCTTCAGCTTCCTGCTGATGAAGCAAATGGGGTGCTCCCTACCTTTCTCATCCAGCTGACTCAGAACTGCACCTATACCTATATTTGGGGCTTCTGTCTGCACAATGAAGGTTTGGTTGTAGGTAGTCAGGAGCTCTTTGGACTGTGGCTTGACAAATGGCTTTCTTTAGGCCATCAAATGCTTCAGTACACTCCTCATTCCACCTGACCTTTTTAGGGAATTTGGGAGAGGAGACCACATAGTCCAATAGTTCTCTGTGAAGTTCCTATACTAACCAGTGAGGCCTAGGAAGGCTCTCACTTGGGTTTGAGTAGTAGGGGTGGCCGAGTTTTGTATAGTTTGTACTTTGCTAGGCAATGGCCCAATTTCACCTCCTCCTACCTCATGTCCAAGGTAGACCACTTTACTCTGACCAATTTGACATTTATTTGCCTTTATGGTCATATGGGCTTGCTGAAGAGCCTGCAAAACATATCCTAAGTAGTCAACATGTTCTTTCCAAGTAGGGCTGAACACTGCAATGTCATCCAAGTATGCCATGCAGAAGTCCTCCATCCCAATCAGAACCTGGTTCACCATCCTTTGGAATGTAGCAGGTGCATTCTTTAGTCCAAAAGGCCTGCTGGGGTTGAGAATGCAGTTTTCTCCTTGGCATGGTCTGTCAGTGTTATTTGCCAATAGCCTGAAGTGAGATCAAATGTACTGAGGTACTTGGCTGAACCAAGCTTGTCCACCAGTTCATCTGTCCTGGGTAAAGGGTGGGCATCAGTCGTGGTGATTGCATTTAGAGCTCTATAGTCCTCACAGAATCTCAACTCCATGGATCCTGCCTTTGGTACTAGAACAACTGGACTAGACCATGACCGGTAGAGGGCTCTATTACCCCGAGATCAAGCATCTTATTGACCACCTCCTTCGTGTGGGATCTTACATGATCTGACATCGTCTAACCTCTGCTTTTAACAGGTAAACAGTCACCAGTGACAATATCATGCTGGCCCTAAGGGGCCAAACCTGGTGATAGTGAAAACAGGGAGGCAAACTGCTGTAACAGAAACGTGCACTCCTCCTGTTGTTCAGGTGTCAAATTAGAAGAGAGATTAACTCCTTCTATGTTCTCATCTAAAGGCTGGCCTCTGAGCAGGTCAGGTAGAGGTTCACTCTCCTCCTCCTCTTAAGCTGAAGCTAGAAGCAAAGCTCCCACTTCTGGTCTTGAGACATAAGCTTTTAGACGGGTGGTGTGAAAGACTCTGGGAGCCTCCTTAGGATTGCCTAAGTCCACCAGATAGTTGACCTCTCCAGGTTTGCTCACAACCTTGAAGGTTCATATCCATTTGTCCTGTAAGGCCCTCTGCCGTGTAGGTACCATAACTAGAACTAGCTGGTCTTGAGTAAACTCAACCATGTTGGCCTTCTGGTCATGCCAATGCTTCACCAGAGCCTGACCTGCTTTCAAGTTATCTGATGCTTCTGCCATCATGTGTGACATTCTCCTCTGGAGACCTATTACATAGTCAGTGACTCTCACTGGCTTGTGGGGAGGAGCACTCTCCAACCCCTCCTTAATTAGGGCCAAGGGACCTCTAACTGGATGGCCATAGAGAGGTTTGAAGGGACTAAATCCAACTCCCTCCTGAAGGACTTCTCTATAAGCAAATAGAAGGCATGGCAGTAGAAGGTCCCACTTTCTTCTAAGGGGTTCCTCTAAAGCACCTATCATGCTCTTCATTGTACAATTAAAGCTCTCTACCAATCCATTTGTCTGAGGATGGTAGGCAGTAGAGAACTTGTAAATTACTCCACAGTTTTTACACATGGACTGCATGTAGTGGGACATAAAATTTGAACCCCTGTCAGAGATAACTTTCTTAGGAAAACCTACCCTGGTAAAAATACCAACTAGGGCCTTAGCCGCAGCCTGAGCTGTAACAGTTCTCATAGGTATGGCTTCAGGATACCTAGTAGCATGGTCTACTACCACCAGGATAAACCTGTTTCCTGAAGATGTTGGAGGGTCTAAGGGACCAACAATGACGATTTCTACCCTCTCATAAGGGACTCCCACCACTGGGAGAGGTTTCAGGAGTGCCACATTCTTGGCTTCACTCTTGCCAGAGATTTGGCAAGTGTGACAGCTCCTACAAAACTTATCTACATCAGACCCCAATTTAGGCCAGTAGAAATATAAAGAGAGCCTTTCCTTGGTCTTCTTGAAACTCAAGTGACCAGCCAAAGGTATCTCATGGGCTAATTGTAGGAACTGAAGTCTGCTTTCAAGAGGCCCTATGAGTCTTCTTTAGTCCCCTGGGTTAGACGCAGTCGGTTCACTGTAGAAGAGGCCATCTTCTCAATACAACCTATGCCTCCCTGGCTCCTGCCCATCCAGCTGGGAAGCTGCCTGTTGGCGAAAGCCTTCAAGAGTAGGACACTCTCTTTGACCACTCCTGAAATCTGCCCTACAGGGTCCACCTTCTGCCAGTAAAAACTGCAGCTCAGGATGGTCTGCAGGATCCAGATCTCCAACAGCAGCAAGGCCCTCTTTGTCACAAGTCTCTCCCCTTCTCACCTGTTTATGTTGTTTGCTTGCGACCTTCTGTGGAGTCTTCTTTCGCACGGTCCGGGACTTGTATAAACCTATCTGCTGATCCTCGGATTCCAGCGTGAGGTTCACAATCCGACTCCAGGATAAGTTCAGATGTCCAGGGCGAAGATCAGGAAGGAACGATGCCCGCACTCGGAGGCACGGGAAGCCTCGACCCGAACGCGGCTGTAATTCAGGAAGTTTGGAGGTAAGGTGGAGGAAAAGTAAGGAAGGAAAGGGGATTCACGGAACTGGGAACCAGGAATTAGAATAAAGCCCCGAGCGAACTCCGGCAACACACGTCCAACTACAGCAAGCGGTAGCGTTGAGATGTGCAGAGCCGCGGGGGCGTGTCTGTTTCGTAGAACGTAGAGCGTGTAGCGCAGAGACTGGCAAGCAGTGTTCCGCATCAAGCGGCCATGTTGGAAGGATTACTGAATTCAATCCCTTATGTGTCAGGGACCACGAAGTCCAGAAGGGACGCAGACGGCGGTTCATGACAGTATGCATGCCTCCTCTGAAGCCCAGCTCCTCCGGGTTTGCCCGGATGTATAAGATGGTATCTTTGAACCAGCCTGGGAGCAGTCATGTTTGACACAGGTTCCCAGGTGCGCTCACTGGGAGGGTATCCTTTCCATTCAACCAAATATTGTAGTTGACCACATCGGTATCTAGAGTCACAGATTCTGGAAACCTCATATTCGAGTTGGTCATTGATAATCACTGGGGTAGATCTTGGAGCAGTTCAAGAGGGCTGAACATATGGTTTCAACAGAGAAGTGTGGAAGACTGGATGGATCCTTTTCCATGATTCTGGTAGTCGAAAGGCCACTGGATTGACAATTTCTTTTATAGAAAAGGGCCCTTAATACCTGGGAGCCAGTTTATTTGGTCGCAGATGTCGAGGAAGGAGTTTCGAGGATAACCAGACTTTATCGCCTACTGAGTAAGAAATCCCAGGTCTTCTTTTAGAGTCGGCATGATGTTTAACGTCATTTCGGGCCTTTTCTAAGCGTTCCTTTGCTTCTTTGTGTACATTAATAAGGGTTTCAATCCAGGAATCAACCGTAGGAACTGGGGTCGGGTGTGGGAGAATGAAAGGTAGAACTGAAGGATGAAATCCTTGACTACAGAAGAAAGGACTGGTTTTGATAGCTGAATGATCCGAATTGTTGTAAGCGAATTCGGCCACAGGTATTAAGAGTGACCAATCATCCTGGACCTTGGTGGTGAAGCAACGAAGATACTGTTCCAGAGTTTGGTTTACACCTTCGTTGGCTCCATTGGTCTGTGGGTGATAACAAGGCATGTTGGATTCTCAGTATACGACATAATTGTTTCCAGAACTGGGATATGTATTGGGGTCCTCGGTCAGAATTGATCTTGGAGGGTAACCCATGAAGCCGGAATATGTGTTCCAGGAAGATTCCGGCAAGTTCAGATGAGGATGGCAGTTTGTATAAAGATGTAAAATGAGCCATATGAGTGAACAAATCAATGGTAACCATGATAGTTGTGTATCCCCTGGAAGATGGTAGTTCCACGACAAAATCTGTGGCGATAAATTCCCATGGTCTTGTTGGTATTGCTGGTTGAAGCAGTAGATCTGCCGGTTTCTTATTATCATGTTTGTTCTGATTGCAGACTGCACATGTCTGAATATGGATCCGGATCTCATCTTTCATCTTGGCCACCAAAATTGTCTTTGTATTAAATGGAGGGTGTTGGTGATGCCACGGTGTCCTGAATGAAAAGTATCATGACATAGGCTTGTGATCTTTTGGCGCAGTCCAGGAGTGAGGATGACCAAGCGATTGTCCTTGAACAGATATCCGTCCCTTGACTTGAGTTTCCATCGATTGTTTCTTTTAAACTCCTTCCAGGTATCAGAGAACTGAGTTTGAATTTGAATATCCTCCAGGAGGGTGATTGCTTGGGCAACAAATATTGTGTGGGGAAACATTTGAGGAAAAGTCTGATCTTCAAGGCTTTCGTAATAAGGACGTCTGGATAAGGCATCGGCTATTATGTTGTGTGTTCCAGGGACATGATGGATTTGAAACTGATATTGAGCAAAAAAGAAGGGCCAACAGGCTTGACGACTGTTTCTACATTCTAGGGATTACAGGACTTGAAGATTCTGATGGTCCGTGCGGACCTGTACCGGGTGTTTGGCTCCCAGGAGAAGATGACGCCAATCAGTGAAGGCTTGGCGGATGGCTAGCAGTTCCTTTTCCAGGACGGAATAATGAGTTTCACTGGGAGTCAAGGTGCGAGAAAGATAGGCGATGGGGTGTTCTAACTTGTCATCAAGTTCCTGTTTTAGGACTGCCCCGATGGCGTAGTTGGAGGCATCAGTTTCCACAAGAAAAGGACGACCAATGTCGGGTTGAGCTAGGATGGGAGCTTGTGTAAACTCTGACTTCAACCATTGGAAAACCGTATCTTGGGCCTAGGTCCACTGAAAGGGGGTATCCTTCTTTAACAATGTAACAATAGGATGTACAATCGCCGAAAAGGCTGGTATAAATTTCCGATAGAAGTTAGCAAGCCCCAGGAACTACTGAATTTGTTTTACAGTAGTTGAAATGGGCCAGGATAGAATGGAATCTACCTCTGAGGGGTCCATTCCAATCCCCTTAGGGCTAAGAACGAATCCGAGATAGTGAACAGTTGATACATAGAAAAGACACTTCTCGGGTTTGGCCAGGAGCTTATGTTCATGTAGACGTTGTAAGACTGCCTTTACGTGCTCTTCATGTTTCAGATGGTCCTTGGAGTATATCAGTATGTCGTCCAGATACACAATGATGAAGAGGAACAGCATGTCAGAAAACACCCGGTCCATAAAACGTTGGAAGACCGCTGGGGCATTAGCAAGTCTGAAGGGCATAACCAGGTATTCAAAATGGCCAAAAGGTGTTCTAAAGGCTGGTTTCCATTCGTCACCTTCCTTTATACGAATTAGATGGTAGGCACCCCTGAGATCTAATTTTGTGAATACTACTGCGCCTCTTACTGCTTCCAGGATATCCGAGATGAGAGGCAATGGGTAGCGGTCCTTGAGAGTACACTGGTTAAGGCCACGGTAATCTAGACATGGTCTAAGCTCCTTGGTATCTTTCTTGGGATCGAAAAATAACCAAGCGCCTGCCGGGGACTTGGATGGTCGTGTGGTGCCATTTTCCAAGTTAGTATCCAGGTATTCCTGGAGGGCCCTCTTTTCAGGTTCTGATAAAATAAACATTCTTCCGAAAGGGATCACTGCTGAAGGTTCACTATCGATGGCACAATCCTCAGGTCTATGAGGAGGAAGAGCTTGAACTATGGCAGTTGAAAATACATCTGTGTAAGCCTGACAGGCCCTGAGAATTTGGATGATGTTAGAGACAGTGACTGGACTTTGCTGGATTTCTTGCACGTCTTCAGAGGACTTTGGTAAGGAATCTAGGAATAAGCAGTGGGACATACAGTGTTCAGAACCAAGAAACAAAGAGCCTGCTGCCCAATTGATGTAGGGGCTATGCTTCTGTAACCAGGGCATGCCTAGAACCATTGGATAGTGGGCAGATCTTATGATGTCAAATTTGATCCTCTCTTGATGGTGATTTATAGAGAGTAGGATCTCTTTAGCTTGAAGGGTTATGGGTCCTGAAGATACGGGTCTTCCATCAATTGCCTCTACACGTTGCATTGTCTCTCGAGTTTCATGTGGAATGTTGTGAGTAGTGACCCAATCATGATCTCTGAATATGCCCATGGCTCGGCAATCCACTAATGACAGAATGGGGTAAGATTCTTTCTTGGAAGGCGATAGAAAGGCCTGAAGAATCACAAGCTTATTTGGTCCTGGAGAGTTCAAGGATGGAATTGATGTGGAGCAGACATCTCTCTCCCGAAACCTTGCTCCATCTAGGATCGGGAGCTAGCGTTTCCCGAACGCCGTGGAGGAACAATAGGGCACTCTCTCACGAGGTGCTTATCGGAGGCGCAATAGATGCACAGACCAGAGTGAATCCGTCGCATCCTTTCTTGTGGGGTATTAGGTCCACAGAAGGCCCCGAGTTGCATGGGTTCTGGGTCGAGGTCAGAGAAGCTGTGGGTTCTGGTCTAGATGGTTGATCTGTAGTGGCATTTTAGAAGGTTGATTTAAACTTCTTCTTCTCCACTTTTCTTTCCTGGACACGAAAGTCAATTTGCAAGGAAAGATCCATGAGAGCCTGGAAGGAGCTTGGGCGAGCTACCCTGGCCAACTCGTCCTTTATTTCCTCATTCAGACCTCTTCGGAAGAGGGTGAAGCTGGCTTCTTGAGACCAATCATCTTCCTTCACGAGTTGTTTAAAGCGGGTCACATAGGTAAGCATATCCTGGGATCCTTGTTGAAATTCAAGTAAACATTCTTGAGCTCTGTAAACCTGCTCTAGGTGATCAAACATGGCTTTTAGGGCTTCCACGAACCCATCATAATTATCCAGGAGGGCGTCGCCCGAATTGACTAGGGGGGTTGCCCAGGTCAAGGCATTTCCAGTGAGGTGTGAGATCATAAACCCCACCTTTGCTCTAGCAGTGGAAAAATAGTAGGGTTTAAAGGTGAAGTGCACCAAACATGATTCAAGGAAGGCACGGAGGGTCTTTGAAGAACCATCATATTTGTCCACTACTCCTCCCAATATCACGCTTTCCTTAGTTGCGGAGTCACGTGACAAGACCAGCTGTTTTAATGCAGCATTCTCAGCCTTAAGCTTCTGGACTTCTGTGGTTAGTTCCTGCATGCCTCGCATGAGGTCTTGAACCGCGGCCTCCATCTCTGTATCTGTATCGTTTTTTGGGCGTCTCAACCTGTCACAAGTCTCTCCCCTTCTCACCTGTTTATGTTGCTTGCTTGCGACCTTCTGTGGAGTCTTCTTTCGCACGGTCCGGGACTTGTATAAACCCGTGTGCTGATCCTCGGATTCCAGCGTGAGGTTCACAATCCGATCCAGGATACGTTCAGATGTCCAGGGCGGAGACCAGGAAGGAACGATGGCCGCTCTCAGAGGCACGGGGAGCCGTGACCCGAACGCTGGTGAAATCCAGGAAGTTCGGAGGTGAGTTGGAGGAAAAGGAAGGAAAGGGGATTCACGGAACTGGGAACCAGGAATTAGAATAAAGCCCCGAGCGAACTCTGGCAACACACGTCCAACTACAGCAAGTGGTAGCGTTGAGACGCGCAGAGCCACGAGGGCGTGTCTGTTTTGTAGAACGTAAAGTGTGTATGTGTAACGCAGAGACTGGCAAGCAGTGTTCCGCATCAAGCGGCCATGTTGGAAGGATTACTGAATTCAATCCCCTATGTGTCAGGGACCACAAAGTCCAGAAGGGACGCAGACGGCGGTCCATGACACTCTTCCAGCTATGATTCCTCAACAGCTGATTCAACCACACTAGGTTGTTCCACACACTCAGCCTCAGCTGGTGGAAGAGTCACAGGTGTGACTTTGGACAGTCCTCTCGGGGATGTCCTTGTTGGTAGCACAGGAGTGCTGGCTGGTTTCTTCCTGGAGGGTTGAGGTTTCCCCTTTTCCTCCTCCTTCTTTGAAATTTCAGTCAGTAAGTCCTGTGGACTGGGAGTTATATTTTCTTTTATAATCTCCTCTTGTTAGCCTTTTAAGGTACTCTCTCTGGCCTTCCTAGTCTGCTCCTGTTTCCTTTTGCTGGGAGGCCCGGGGGTGCTTGACACAACTCCAAGAGCTTTTAAGTCATTCCCCAACAGGGCTCTCCCATGTACTTCACTCTGCACACTTACAGGGATCTTGACAGTCATGTCATTGCACTGGATGAGAGCTGGTAACTGTGGAAGCATTTGGACAGGGCGTCCAGCAAGCTTAGTTAGGTATTTTGTATTGTATTGTATTGTTTATTTTTTTATAGAGCGCACCGGGCCCTTGGGCAACTGGGCCTTTGCAAAGATTTAGATTACAGGTACATATTAGGTTACAGGTGCATATGAGGGAGATACAAAATACAGGGTAATACAAAGTACAGGGATACTTTACAGCAGTGTGAGTAAGCAGGTATAAAAAATACATACAGTAGATACAATATTTACAAGTCGTATGGAAGAAGTTAGTGGTCATTAGCGTGTAACCATATTTTAACGTTAGTCATGAAGGAGGGGAGAGAGGGTGTCTGGTAATGAGTTCCAGACATGTGCTGCTAGAACTGGAAAGCTGGATCCTCCTGTTTTTTTTAGTTTAAAGTTGGGGATTCTAATACTTTAGAATATGCCTTTCTGATAGAACGTCCTGAGGTGTGTTTGGTGAATGTCTCCGTCAGGTAGATGGGTGCTTTGTTGCTGAGACAGTTGTGAGTCAGATTAAGTTTTTTAAGCTAGATTCTGTCTTTGATGGCTAGCCAATTGGTGGATCGTCTTGTGTCGGAGATATGGTGATCTTTAGGGATGCCTAGGGCGGTTCTTAGGGCATTGGTTTGGAAGGTTTGGAGTTTGTTAATATTGTGATTGCTGGTGCCTAAGTAAAGTGCTTTGCAGTAATCCAATTTGGATAGGATTAGTGCTCGTGCAATAGTAATGCAGCCATCAGTGGTCAGAAATGGTTTGCATGCGTAGATCAGTTTGCACGTGTAGCTTGTTGCCAAGGCTGTGGCATTTACTTGCTTCTTGAGGTTGAGTGCAGAGTCTAGGTAAAAACCTAAGGGTTTTATTTCCTTGGCTACTTTGCTCTAAATGCCGTCGATAGCGATGGAGTTGTATTGGTGAGGGAGTTTGCACAGTCTGTTGGGGGACCCTATGATTAGGAGTTCGGTCTTTTCGTCATTAAGACATAGACATGGGTGGCCATCCAGGTTTGTACCATTTGGTAGATTTTATTGATATGCCCTACATCTTTGTTGTAGTCTCCCTGAATAGGGATGAGAATCTGGGTGTCGTCAGCATAGTCGGTGTCTGAGACACCCAGATTGTCAAGTATATCAAAGAGAGGCTTTGTAAAAATATTATACAAAGTAGTGGAGACGCAAGACCCCTGCGGTACGCCGCAAGTGATGGGAACTGGATCCGCAGATGAGTTGGGCGGGAAGACACTTATAGTTCTATTGTCTATGAAGGAGTTTATCCATGAAGACGCCTCTTTGGAGAAATTGGCGGCAGATTTGAGGTGGTTGCATAAGACTTTATGGTCCACCAGATTGAATGAAGAGGAGAGGTCGAAGAGTAGGAGAATGGAAATTTCTCCATTGTCTTTTCTATCAACCAATTGTTTTTTAAGATCGAGGAGGGCCATCTCGGTTCCATGTCTTGGCCAGAAGCCGATTGTCGGGTACCTAATAAGTTATTGATCTCTAGATAGGATTGAATCTGGAGATAGGCCGCTCTGCCTAGAATTTTGAGGAGAAATGGAACTGTCATAATTGGTCGGGACGCTGGGTTCCAGATTAGGCTTTTTTAGGAGGGGTAGTACACAGGCATCTTTAAGATTGGTGGGAATAGAACAAGTTTTAAATGAGGAGTTGATGAAAGTGGTGATGAAAGGAGCTAAGTCCTTTGTGGCTTCCTTAATAATAGGTGATGGGCATGTATCACCAAGACATCGGGAGGGCTTGAGTGATCTAATGATGGTTTCGGCCTCACTAGTTGAGATTGACCTGAATTTAAATTGAATGGATGGTTTGGTTGTTAGCAAGTTCTTGCAAGATGGCTTCTTGGGTTGTAAGAGCAATCTTATGAAGCATAGTATTTTTGGCTAGTATTTTATCTTGGAGCATAGGGATTTTGTTGCATATGGCATTTTGTATGTTGGTAGACCAAATTTTGTTTTTGGTGCATGAGTCGTTAGGGGCAATTGGAGACTCTAATTCTCTAAGTATAGAGAAGATTTCTCTGGTACTTGAGCTAGCCTTTTTTATTCTTTCATTGAAGGTTTATTTTTTTGTTTGCATGATTCCTTTTTTGTATCTGACTGTGAGGGAGGTGAGAGTATTTTTGTTCTGTATCGACGGGTTCTTTTTCCAAGTAGTTTCTGCCTGTCTTTTTTCTTCACGAAGGGTTTTTAGACTAGGAGTAAACCAGGTGTTAAGATGAGCAATAGGATTTTCTTTGCTCAGTTTTAGTTGAGCTATAGTATCTATAGCAGCGTTGATAGTGTTATTATACAGGTCAACCAATTCTGTAGGATCAGTGGGGAGGTGAGTGGGGTTGGTGATAGGTTGAATCAGAGGTAGGAGGTTAGCAGCAGTTATGTTTTTTTTTGCTTCTGGTGAGGGCTGGTGGTGCCAAAGGCTTGGTTGCATTTGTTTGGGGGCCATCTTGGATAGTGAATGAAATCAGGAAGTGGTCTGTCCAGACACACGGTTCAGTGGCAGTGATACATGAGGTGCAGTTGATATCTGCAACCCAGTCCAAGATACAACCTTTAGAGTGAGTGGGTTCAGTGTTCCTAATAGTAAGGCCAGCTTCAGAAATTGTGTTTTCTACGGTAGCTGCGTTAGGGTCTTTAGGATCATTGAAGCCTAAATTGAAGTCACCAAGTATGAGGATTTAGGATCCAGGTTTGGTGTTGGTGTTTAGAAGAGTCATTATGTCTTCATCGAATGAACCTAGTGGTCCTGGAGGTCTGTAGATTGCATTCATGGTGATGGTACGTGAGGGGGATAACCCCAGTTTAACTGAGAGTAGCTCTGCTGAAGGAAGTGACATGATTTCTGTCTCTTTGATAGCTAGGTTCGATTTGCAGATGATGGCTAGGCTGCCCCCTTTGGAAGATTCTCTATCTGTCCTAATGATGGTAAAGTTAGCTGGGATAGATAGAGTAAAGGCAGGTCCAGCTGCTTTGTGGAGCCATGTCTCAGTGACAACTACAAAGTCTAGTTGGTTACATGTGATGATGCCCGCGATTTCAACGGCATGGGCAACAAGGGATCTACCGTTGATCAGGGCTCCTTTGAATTTATGGTTTTCCTTGGTTATGGATTTGGTGCGGTCTTTGCTGATAATCCCACAGGTGCTGGGAGTTTTAGTTGAACATTTAGATTTGGGTGCCTTAGCAACATCCTCTACCTTGAAAAAGGATTAATCAACTACAGCAATGCTTGCCCCAGTATCTCTGATGGCAGGGGTCTCCTGACCATTCACAAGAACACTGTCTTTGTAATACTCTTTAGTATTGTCTGAAATGGAATTGTAAACATCTAAGTTCTGCTGTTCCCACATACCCAGGGATATTAAAGAAACACTGTCTGAGACTTTCATGGGTTCCTCAGCCAGTGGGTAAAAGTTTCCACTTGCCATTGGTCTTCATCCTCTGCGGAGAAGGCTAAGGAGACAGTGTGGATCCCTGAAGGTTTACTCTTACATCTGGGATCCCCTTTCACATTGTCAGTTGACACACAAGCATAACATTTACCAAATGTCTTTATGAATGGGGGTTTGGCACCAGGAGGTACACTAGCCTGATTCGGTTTCCCTTGTGGCTTACCCTTGCTATGTTTGGGGCCCACTATTGGAGTGGAGGTATTGGAATTCTCTTTGTTATGTTTCTTGTGCTGCTTCCCCTCATCCTTCGTCTGAGTTGCCCCAGAATCCTTGTGAGTAACCCTGCTGGCAACCCACAAGTCAGCAGCCCTTGCTAACTTCTTCGTATCAATTTCCTTAAAATCCGCCAAGTGCTGTCTCAGATCAGGAGAGCAGGCATCATAAATAGATTCCAACATAAACAGATTTCCCATACCTTCATAAGTGTTAACTCTGTAACCATTAACCCACCCATCTAAGCTTTTCAAACATTCAGTCATCCAGGTAGCACAAGGGGTACCATCATGCTTTTTGAGGGTTCTAAACCTCTTAAGATACCTAGCTATCAAAGCTAGTTTCACACTTTCATACTCCTTTCTGTCTATATCCCCCAACTCCATTACCACATCATTTGCAACAGGGGGTAGCCTAGAAAAAAGCCAAGGAATCAGCTGATTCCCTGTAATGTCTTGAATTCAATGGTTATATTCAAAAGCAGCCAACCAATCCAAAATATCAAGCTTAACCTCATACATACTTACTGCATCTTTGGGCATGCAAGGCCTCTTAGGACTGGAAGACCTAGAAGACTCTGGGAGAGAACTAGTATCAAGAGACAACTTTTTCATTTCAAGTGCATGATTCAACTCCATCTCTCTGAGTTTAAGTTCTTGGTGTTTGCTTTCAGTTTGAGCTTGGATTCTTTTATATTTTAACTGACGTCTCTTTCCAAAGGGACAAATTCAGGACTTAGGCCCTCATTACAAGTCAGGCGGTGGACCATGGTGCTATTAGCACCATGGTCCATGCCGGATTCCGCCATGGTGGATGGCGGAATTACCGGCCCATTCCAAGGTGAGTGGGGCGGTAATTCCCCTTTCACCATTTTCCCTTCCCCATTCCCATTTTTGCCCCATAGGGCATAATGGGGATGGGGAAGGTGCTAATTACGGCACCGTAAATTATGGTGCCGTAATTAGCACCAAGGTCGCTTAGCGCCTTGGACTTTAACGCCTCCAAAAAGCAGGCGTTAAAGTGTGAATCAGGCGTTAAGGGTTAACGGCACCAATGGCGCCATTAAGCCCTTAACGCCTGACTTGTAATGAGGGCCCTAGTGTTGGACCTGATGTGGTCCCTGTGGTCAAAGGTTGAGGCCTATGAGCAGGTAGAGGTAAAACAGGGCCTACATTTTGAGACTCTTCTGCCTCATCTAACTCATCCATAACATTTGAGCTGGGCTCAGAAACATTATCATGCTCATCAATATTTTCCACAGTTGCTGGAGGGGTAGGAGTTTCAGACCCACTCCTCAGACTTTGATATTCCAACAACTTTTCTATCAATTCAACCTTTTTGCCTTTTACAGTGCGGGTCCTAGCTTTACACATATCTCTCAATTGATCAACTGTTAAAGGGACTAGGGTCTCCTGCCTGTAGCTTTCCATATCAGGCATGATAAAACAATTGCTTCTCTAGTGTTGCTTAGCTTTGTGAGGGTTATTTGAACAAAGGTAAGAGTAGCACTCTGAATGTAACAAGTATACTTTATCCTCACCACTGTATACCAGTGTTAGGCATAATCACATGCAGTACTCTTTGGGAACACTACATGCAATTAAGACTACAAGTGTCAGTACAATATCACCTTTGGTACAAGCCTGTACTACACAGTAATGTGGTAGCAGTGGCTGAGCAGCCAGATTTGTCTCAAGAGTAAAGTGAGCAGTAGAACAAGTTACACAAAGGACCAACAAATACAGTGATTCAAACAAACACTTACTCAAGGTTTCTTGGTAAAAGAATATACATTTATTTACACAGTCATTTGGAAAACATTACACTAACAAGAGCAGCTCAGTATCATATACTAATATACTACAAATACACAACCAATAAGTTACTGAACAGGTTCAGCTCCCCTGAAGTGGGAGCAAAATGGCACTTCAGTTACTTTATAAAGGGGTAAAAGGACAAGGTTATAAGAAATCAAGCACACATACTTTCATCAGCAGGGCAAAGGGTTTCAGTTAACTACAACTTGCAATACAGTTCATAGGCCTGGTCCAAAGTCAATGGTTCAGAGTCTTTGCATAGGATAGCACAGTTCTGGTAGTATACGGTTAAGTCTTTGCCACGGATCTTAGAAGAATTTGGTCAGACGAAACGTTAGATGTTGGTTTAGGGAAGGACAAGCCTTCGAAGCTGGAAAAGTTTCACAAACTTTCACCGCGGCCGAAAAGATTTCCGGACCGCGTTTGCACAGTACCTTTAAAGTGAAGAAGAGCTGTAACTGAGGCAGTTCCTGGCAGTTCGAGCAGATCTCCCTATTCCTGAGCTTCAGTCATGGGGACAAGAAGGAGGACGTCGGAAGGTTCCTGCACTGCCCAGGGAAGAGGCCATAAGCTCTGCAAAACGTCGGTATAAGGTGTGAGTGCCTTAAAGACCGCAAACTGGTATCCTTCCCACTGGCTATCCGGTTTTCCACAGCACTCAGCAGAAAATTCGACCAGGAGGGGACGGTGTCCAGGCGGCTTGCGAGTTGGTTGTTCCAACGAAACTCAAGGGAAGAAGTTAACCTTAAAGGGCTTCTCTGTCGATGGAGTTTCAGGAAATTCAGACCTGCAGCAGGGCTTCACCGATCGTCCAGGAGTTGCAGCAGTCGTCTTCCTTCAGCTCGTCTTTGGTTCTTTCATTCCAGTGGTCGACTCTGCTTTCCATTCCACAGAGACCTGCTTTTAAACAGTTTTCCCCCATTCATTCCAGCCTGGCTGTCACTCAAAGCAGGATGACTGTCCTTGCCGGACAGCCAGCCCGCCAATCACGCCAGAGTGCATTCAGGTGTCCTAGGAGAGAAAGCACAGGGAGTTTCGGGCACCTCCCTCACATCCTATCCACCCCAGACACTCAGGTGCCAGAGTGGGGCTTCAGCACTGAAGCCCGCCAAAAGCCAACGAACAAAGGGACCAAACCTGGTTTGACGTGCAGAGACAAACACAAGAAGGACCTTTCCAAAAAGAAATGGCGAAAAAAGTTGACCGGAGTCTGTTTTTACAGATAGGTCTTGGGCGCCATATTGAAAAACATGGCTGACCCGATTTTTAGCTACCGTTTTTCGCGGTCGAGAAAATCATGGTAGTTTGATCTAAACCACTGCCACCAGCCATTTCAAGTAGGAAAGGGTAACATTTGACTGTTACATGAGTGTTTTCACTCAGGGTATGCTAGGCAACCCCTCCTGCACTCTATAGGAAGATAGTGTGTGCTGGGTCTGTAAATTTAAAGAGACTAATAAAGTCCATTTTACATGCTCTGGGAGACAGTAGTCAGTCCCAGAGAAGGTATTTAAACCTTGGGAAGTCTGAAAGACATCCCTGTGCCACTGCACTGAAGGTGCTGTGTGACACACAGAAAAAGAGGATGCCTATAGAGTTGTTTTAAAACTCCATAACCAAATAACACAAAAGTAAAACACCCATCAAAATACATGGAAGAGTGGGAAAAAAGGCTCACACTCTTCCCAGGTAGAAAAATCAAATCCTAGAAATCCAGCAAAGTTGCTGGGGGTCTCAAAAGGTAAGGGAAATTAGCACATTCTTGACAACTCTCCCTTACATACATTTCATCATGGAAAAAATACTGAAAAACAAGGGTTCTTTGTTGTTTTATTTATTTGCTCGCCCCCAAAGCCACCATTTTTTAACCCTTACAATGCCACCCCAGCACCATCCCGACCCATTGTAAGCCCCTCACCCCACAACCCTCTATTTATTTCATTAATGGTTGCTGTGTTTTGCAGCGTTTTTGTCCACTCTGAAACTGAACACTCTGTTTTGTTTCAGATATCTTGACTGGATTCCATTGGGGACTTTTGTCTCATAGTTCTCTTAGATGTCTCACATCTCTAAATGTCCAAAAATGGTGCATCCGGCTTATCCGGTAAGCAACAGTTCCCAGGGATGGGCACATTCAGATCCAACCAGCTCCCAGTCATATGTGGGGTCCCTCAAGAGTCCACGCTCTCCCCAATTATTTCCATTCTCTCTTCAATCTATACATTGAACCCTTGGGAACACTCGTAAATGACCCCCATCATAGCCATCCATTGATACACTGGTACTTAAGGTCAGTGACCCCCAGGAGATTTAGCTTGCCTCTGCAAATGCGTGGCTACTATCCAAACATGGATGTCAAATGCTTACCTTAACCTGAACCCGGTCAAGACCCAATTTGTTCTCATCAGTCCCCCCACCAAACAACAACTCATTCAAGAAAAGCTGGATGACATGTGCCTGGAAGGCTTCAGCCCTCAGCAGTCAAACTCACCCAAATCCTGGGCCTTCATTATTGACAGAAGCCTTTCCTTCCAAAAGCACATAGCCAAAAAGGCACACACGCATAGCTGCATATCCACATGCTCTGCAAAATAAGACCCTTAATTCCCCCAAAAGAAATCCGTACAGTGGTCCAACTTGTTATCTCACACATCAATGAGGGAAATGCCATCATTACTGGGCTTCCAGCCGCCCATCTGCCCCACATCGAAGCCACACACCACACTGCAGCACACCTCATTAAAGGTGCCCGCATATTTGACTGCAACTCCTCAACACTGCACTCTCTGCACTGGCTCCTCCTCCCCACCAGGATCTTATTCAAAACTGCATGAATCACCTACAAAGCACTCTCAAACGGAAACACAAAAATACTTGGTGGCTGAACTCCACACCTCTAGAGGCTCTCGCACTTCACGTAGAAAAACTATCAAACGTTTGTCATCAAAGCTAGCACACAAAAAGAAGACTTGCAAGCAGTCCTTCTCCTGACACGCCACAACCATCTAGAACGTAATCCCAGTAGAGACTGGAAATGGCCCTAACATCCTCAAGTTCCGCAAAACACTACAAATGTGTCTCTTTCAGCAATACCTGTCGGACGAATACATATCCCTCTCTCCCTCCACAAACAGTACTGCGTTACTTTATAAAATGGCCAGCTGAGCCCTGGCAGAATCCTGTTGTAAAGCACTCCTCTGTTCTTGAGCGAGGTTCACGCTATAAGCAATACAATAAAGTACAATGGAAAATACCCTACCACTGCATGCCTTGGTAATCCCCCAACTTTCCCAGAAAGAGCAATTAGCGATATTTCATTTATAAATAGATGGAAGAAGAAGAAAAGCCCAAAATAACCCAGAAAATAGACTTTTTGCGCATGGCTGGATTTCCCTGCCCAACAGGGTCCTTTGCAGAACCAAATGTGAAGGGTGTAGTGTTCCAGTCTGGCAAATCGGATTTGTTATGATAAATTTGAAATATTTTTTCATGTATGGCACTGGAAGTGCTAGGATGGACCATTATGAATGCGATGATAAGAGTAGTCAATGAATCAGTGTGTCTGACACTGTCATGTAAGAGTTAGGCAAAACCTGATTGGATGAAGACTTACAGGAAAGAAAAGCAACAGATACGATGAGAGGAGGATAGCTCTCATCCTCTCGGGAGGATAGCTCAGCGGCAACGCAAGGTGACACAGCAACAAAGGTTCGATCCTCGGGGCCGCGCTCGGAAACCTCTGGATATTAAGCGTGTTATAAATAACCTATCAGAACATATCATATCATGAGAGCAGGTTGCGTGCCCTCAGTCTTCCAGCTTTGTGCCCACTTTCCACTGCAGACTGAGCCACCCCAGGATTGATTTATGCACTCTCGCATCGGCATCCTCATCATCACTGGGCTGCCTCAGCAATGCATGTACAAAGACCAGAAAGCCATCTGTTTGAACTGTATGAGCCTGGCAGGTCCGGGGGCAGACCCTATGCACCTCACTACTTGTGGGTATAACCTGCACTGGCTATTGGGCTGATTTTCCTGCATCTGGGACCAGTCAAAACATTTCTCCACGGATCTCATATCCAAGAAACCCATATGCGCCCTTTCTTTCAGTGTGCTAGAACTACCTTTAACTGTGCCCCACTTCGCGGATTTGGAACAGGAACATTAAGATCAGGAGAAAGACACAAGACAACTTCAGCAGCTGATGAGGCGTTATGTGAACATGCTTGTTAAGATTGCAGGAAAACAAGAAATATTTAAGTATAGCTTCTTAACTTTAAAAGGTGTGCAACTTTTATACCTCGCAACATTATTGGGAATGCTCCTCCCTTGGTTATTTTCCAGGTGTTAATGATTAATCATCTTAGAGACAAATGTTTATGTTGGCAGGGGCTGAAAGAGTGAGAACCATCCCCCATCACCTCTTCTCCTCCCCCTCATGTCACTGGTGGGATCCCACAGTAGCAAATATCAATTTCCAGTACTGGACATAACCATGTGTCTCTCGCAAGCCTAGATCATCCAAACACGCACGGCCCATCTAATCCGAAAACCTTATTTAAACCCCCCTCATCACCACTCACCTATCCTCCTCGCACTTACCTGCTCGCACTGTACCAGCTCTTTAATGCTGATTAACACCCAGTCACCCGTCCTACAATAAGCAGATGTTTTGGACTTGATCACCGCCAATGCTATCCTCAATACAGAAACTTGGCTGACACCAGCCTCCTCTCACATCTTTGATGTCCTCAATCCGTCCGTATACAGCATCCAACATGCTAACAGGTTGGGGGAGACAGGGGGAGCGGTGGCAGTGATCCACAAAATCAACTGGACTTGTATGGTACACAATCATTCATCATTAGATTCAATAGAACCTCTGACTTGCCAATTCCCTCTGTCACACAAGAACTCAACCACTTTCCACCTCATCTACAAATCAAATCACAGGTGCCATTCCATAAGTGATGAGATTACAGAATACTTTCTACAACTTCAGTCTATCATGCTGCCAACATCTTCAGTGGAGACTTCAGGCACCCAAGCAACAAAAAACACTTGAAACTCATTCATGTCCCCGGTAGAATTACTAGACATAGCCAAACTCGTACTAGCCCCCATGTTCATTGAGCAAAATACCCTGGACCTCATTTTATTGTCTTCCCTCTTCCAAAATGTACAGACCCCATTGCGGTTGACTGGACATACCATGCAGATATTCCATTCTACTTATCACACACCATGGCAGCACACAAGGGTCCGGATAAATGCCCCATGGTGGCAAAATACTCCTTCAAAAGCTCCTTTATATACTTTCCAGTGGAGGCCCTTCCTGAAAAATGGTCCCATGCCCAAAGCACGTCAGCTGATCTTTGGTATCCCCAAGAGCTCTGTATAACCAAACGTTTCATTAGAGTTCTTTAGAAATGCCCACAAACCAGAAGACCTGCTATCCATCAAGGCCTTAAGTTCCAAATGGAACCTTATATCTGAAGCCAAAGCTAATTATTATCCCATCACCATTACAGCAGACTCTAACAGGAGCAAAGCCCTTTTCCCATCAGTCCAACAGTGCTCAAACCCAACACAAGAGAAACCATAATCCCAGGAGAAGTGTGAGGATATCAATACGTTCTTTATGAACAATCAATACTATCAAGGTCCACAGCAAGGGCTCCAAATCCTGTGCCCCCACCCAATGTGCCCACATGGGGCTTTCAACTCATGACCAACATCTCTCCAAATCCTGTGCCCCCACACAATGTCCCCCATGGGGCTTTCAACTCATGACCAACATCTCTCCTCGTTCGCCCAAGAACCTCTCATACATGCTCATATTGTTAAAACTGACCTCTTACACTGATGACATCCTCCTGGCCACCATCCTTGAAAAACATACCGTTCTGCCCATACTCCTCTTTTGATGACAGTCAAATCCTCGCTCAGCAAGAGTATACCCCCAGATGCCCTAAAAACAGGGGTAATATGGCCACTCCTGATAAAACCTATCCTCGACCCAGAAGATCTAGCAAACTACCGGCCGATCACGAGTCTTCCATTTCTCAGCAAAGTCATCCAAAATGTAATTGCCAACTAGCTACTTACAAAAATTGTGCAACCTAGTCTGGTCCAGGTTTACCGATCTGGGTTCCATCCAAAATTTGACAGTGAAACAAATACCATCCAGGTATTAGACTTCACCCTTCAGATTATCGACAAAGGGGACTCTTGCCCACTAGATGTCCTGAGCCTCTTGGTTGTGTTCGACACGGTCGACCATCACACAGTAGGTTCTCGCCATGTAGACAGGATGGGCTTTTGTGGCGCTGCCATGACATTATTCTAATTTTACTTATCTGGCATACCCCAGGAAGTCCAGATTGGTTGCCTTCGGTCCAAACACCTCAATGTCACCTGAGGAGTGACTCAGGGTTCCTTTATTTCCATTGTCATCTTTAACATCTATATGAAACTCTTGGGGTCGCTCCTAGATAACCGCAACATTGCAGTTTGCCAGTGGGAAGATGATAACATTTTATATCTTAAGGTCATGGGCCCACAAGATATTGCTCGCCTTTGCTCATGCCTAGAAACCATTCGAACATGTATGACAACAGACTACTTAAAGCTGTTATCTGGTCATTGCATCTAATGCCATTGCATCTAATGCTGTTCCATCCAAATGTTTGCATCTTAGAAATTACCATTGAATGCATATTTTTGGGGGGTGAAGGGTTAATTATTGTTTAAGTGCATTTTAAAGGGTAGAAAAAAGCGGTTGGATGGGGACTCCATTCCCCCCACGAAAAAAGAAAAGAAATGCATTTGATGCAAATTATTTAGATGGAAAAAATTTGATGCAAATGCATGTCGATGCAATGACCATAAACCCTTAAAGCTTACTCCCAGCAAGACTGAATTCGCAATCAAGGGTCATCTCTTAAAGAAGCAACCCACTCAAAGATGGCTGGACTAAATGCTCTTGTAATGGGCCAACCCTCATCCTCACCTCACTCAATCTGCAAAATCCCTAGGCATCATTGTGGATATCAATCCAGCAACAAATCACGAAAAAGGCTCACCGGTTTGGTATCAGAAATCTCTACTCCACAATACCTATCCTTTCCTCCCAACCCAGGAATTTCAATTGGTGGTGCAGACCAATTCGATGGGGGTAATGCCCTCATTCAAGGGCACTCAGCTGATCACCTAGCTCCCTTCAAAGTGACCAACCTGCTTCGGCTCGTCTCACCACTGGCTATTAGAAATGTGACCACATCACCATCATCTTGCACAAATGACACTGGCTCCGCATTCGGGCTAGTATATGGTTGAAATTTGCGCGCCTTGCCTACAGGGAAGCCACATCTGGTATGCTGGGCTTCCTGATGGCCAAACTAAATGCATTGAGCAGCATACGGTCATCTTGCACTGTGCGTGACCAGAATGGAAACTAAACTGGCTTGCAATGAGAAAACTAGGAAACAGTCATATTCATGCAATGCTATGTTTTTTTTTTTTTTTTTTTTTTTTTAAATATATTTATTGATTTTTCAAAAAACAAAACTTATACAAACAGCATCATCCACATAGCCATCAGTTATATATCCACAATAACTTCCCATTCCCTCCTCCCCCCATGCAAACCCGGACCGGGGTTGCGCGGTCTGCCATTGGTGTTAGGGTGAGCCCGGGCTGTCCGGGTCCTCACCTGAGGTACTGACTTCTTTAGGACGGAACAGGGCTGTCGTGAGGGCTATCCATTGCAAGAGGTCTTCCGAGTCACCTGTCTTCTGCTGTCGCTGTGCCAGCTCCCAGGCCCCGGTTTCAGCCATAGACCACCTACGAAGGTCTTCCCACCATGTCACAAGTCTAGGGGCCCTGGGGCACTTCCAGGCCATTGCGATGCGCCTTTTTGCGAGGATGTACATCAAGTCCTTGAGCCTATTGAGGGGTTTGTTTTTTTTGCCTCGCGGGTATGAGCCCAATAGACATGCCTTAGGGGATTGCACGTCTAGCGTTATGTCCTCCTCCGCCAACCTGGTCTGAATTTGCGACCAGAAGGTTTGTATATCCGGGCAGGCCCAAAACATGTGGGTCAGTGAAGCCGCGGGTTCTTGGCACTTGGGGCACGGAACTACGCCGGCACCATTAAATCTCGAGATGACAGCAGGGGTAAGGTAGGCCCTGTGGATGATGTAAAATTGGATAAGCTGGAATCGGGCATTCCTGGAGACTTTTTTATGGTAATGTGTTATTGTTTCCCACTCCGTGTCTCCGAATAGCGTGTTTAGCTCGGCTTCCCATTTACCCCTGCATGTGAGTTCGTTATGTGTGGTGTTGTCAATTAGGATCTCATAAAGCCTAGAGGTTTCATGTCCCCCCTCTGCAACGCCCACCAAATTCTCAATGGACTCGTGTCCGGCGCATTGGGATTCCGCTTCCGGCCATCGCTTCCTAAGCCTGTCCATCACCGCCCCATGCAAAAGGAACTGACCCAGTGGAACCCCAGTCAACTCGTGCAGTTCAGAAAATGTGTGAGTGCCCTAGTCATCTATCAGATCGCCCAGGGTGGCAACACCGGAGGGTTCCCACATATTCCGGATCGCCTTCCGGTCCTCCGGTCTAGTGGACATGATGGCGGCTATAGGGATTTGTGGGGAGTAGGGGTCGGTCAACCCGACCGATTTGCAGGCCCGACTCCAGATCCGAGTGCCTAGGCGGATGAGGTATGCATCCAGCGTTTTAGGTATTGGTCTGATCCAGAGGAGGTCCCTAAGCAACCAAGGTGCGTCTGGGGGCTGCAATAGGCGTGTGTCCGTCGTGGCATCATCGGCCATCCACTGGATCACGTGCTTAAGCTGGGCCGCTATGTAGTAGAGCTCAAAGTTAGGGGTCTTCAGGCCTCCCCTCTCGTACGGTCTTTGAGTTACGTCTAGGGCAACTCTGTGCCTCCCCTCCCGCCATAGGAGTTTCCTACATAGTTTGCTCAGGTCTTTGAAGAAACGTTGGGGGATGTTGTAGGGGACGTTAGTGAAGAAATGTAGAAGACGCGGAAGAGCAACCATTTTGAGGAGTCCCGCCCTGCCAGCCATTGAGAGGGGCAATTTACACCATAGGTCAATTGATTTAGCCAGTCCCTCCTTAGCCCTGCCCGTGTTTAATGCGTGTTCGGCCTCGGGGTCCCGGTGGATCGCGACGCCCAGATATTTGAACGTGGTGGGTTCCCACTTCAGGGCCAGAGGGGGGAGGTGTTCTTTCTCGGTTCCACTAAGTGCAGCCAGGGGGAATAGGCAAGACTTGCCGTGGTTAATCTGGATCCCGGTGCATCTGTGGAACCCATCTAGGGTTTCGAGAATGTAGGGGAGAAGAAATTCGGGATCCCTTAGGTAGAGGAGCATGTCGTCCGCATACAAGGAGACAAGGTGGTTCACTCCATTTACCACTATCCCCCCGTCTCCATACTCCTGCCTGAGGTATGCCGCCACTGGTTCAATCGCCAGGATGTAGAGGAAAGGGGATAGGGGGCACCCTTGCCGGGTGCCCCTGGCCAGACTCCATTTTTCCGAATAGGTGTTGTTGGTACGCACTCTGGCTGTGGGATTAGTGTAAATGAGTTTGACCCAATTCAAGAAAGCCGTTCCGACCCCCATCTTGTCAAGGGTGGCATAGAGCCATGTCCATCGGACCGAATCAAAGGCCTTAGAGGCGTCTAGGGACACAACTGCATATTTACCGGGCATGCCGTTTGTGCTGTGTATCACATGATGCAGCCTTCGCAGGTTCTCAGACATGGAGCGGCCCTGCATGTAGCCTGTCTGATCTTGGTGTATAAGGTACGGGACGGCTGTACGCAGCCTTCTGGCCAGTAGTGCGGTAAGGATCTTATTGTCTACATTCAGCATGGATAAGGGGCGATATGAGCCGCAGTCAGAGCTTTCCTTGCCGGGCTTAAGTAAGGGGATGATGGTAGCTTCGGTCATGGAGTCGGGGAGGTGGCCTGTTTCATACGCCTCGTTATATACTTTGGACAGTAGGGGGGCCAGTATGTCCTCATAGGTCTTATAAAATTCGCCCGGGAGACCGTCCGGTCCCGGCGTTTTACCGGAGGGCAGTGCCCTAATGGTGGCTGCGACCTCATCTGGGGTGACGGGGCCTCCGAGGGAATCTGCCAAATGGTCCTCCAGGCGAGGGAGCCTGATGGCGTCCAGGGCGTCTTCGATCGCGTGGTCTGGGGGCTGGGCTGGATCGGAGTAAAGGGTTTGGTAATATTGCTTAAACACTGCGTTAATACCCACTTGCGTGTGAAGGGTCAAGCCGTCTGTATTACAGATGGAGCATATGGGGTGTCTGGGGGTTTCTCGTTTATAAAGCCATGCAAGGAGTTTCCCGGGTTTGTCGCCCAGGGCGTGGTTCCTTTCCGTGAATTTGGCATAGCTGAGCCTCCCCAGCGTCTCCCAGTGTGTTAGGCATGTTTGTTTAAGTTCAATCATTTTCTGCAGGTGGGCGGGATCAGGGGGCGGGGTGGCTTCGAGGTCCTGGAGTTCGGTCTCAGCGTGCTCTAGCAGGGTCGTGACGGATTTCAAGGCCCCTCCGGCCGCGGCTATCATTTCCCCTCTAGTTACCACCTTGTAGGCTTCCCATGCTGTGCCCAAGTATCTAACGCTATCAATGTTGGTTTGCCAGTAGTGTGTGGAGCCCTCCCTGATTTGTTCATTGAAGGCTTTATCTAATAGCGCTTCGCTTCTTAATTTCCACGTCGGGATGGGGGGCCGGGGGGCTGTGGTCACCCAAGAGGTCATCAGTGGGGAGTGGTCTGAAAGCACCCTGGCCAGGTACTGCGTATCTTCAAACCCGGCCGCGTGCTCTTCGCTAATGAACAGGCAGTCTATCCTGGTGTGGACCTTATGTGGGGGAGAGTAGAAGGAGTAGCCTCTGATTTCGGGGTTTTGCGCTCTCCACAGGTCTTTCAGGGCATATTGCTGTGTGAGGGCGTTCAGTATCTTGGCGGGTGGGGAGGGGTCGCCATGCTTGCCATCCGATCTGTCTATGCGAGGGTTTAAGGTACAGTTGTTGTCGCCCCCCCATATCGTTATACATTCGTTACTCGGGGACAGTCGGGCGTACAACGAACGAAAGAAAACAGTGGCATCATGGTTCGGGGCATAAGTGCAAATCAGGCGAACGTCACGCCCCTCTATGGTGCCCTGAATTAGGGCCATCCTGCCTTCATTGTCCGTCTTGGTGTGGATCAGCTTGACTGGGACAGAGGGGGCAATCCATATCAAGACTCCTCTGGAGTAGGTGGAGTAGGAGGAACCCACTAGGGTACCTCGCCAGACCTTAGCTAGCGCTGCAAGCTTAGGGCCACATAAGTGGGTCTCCTGAAGGAGAGCGATGCCGACTCTGTGGCGCTTCATGTAGGCGTAAACGCGCGCTGTTTGATGTAGCTGTTTAGTCCCCTGACGTTCCAGGACATGACTCTGATCCTCTCAGCCATAGTCTAGGTGTGGTCGTGTTGCTGTGGGAAGCCTGAGGTTGAGGTGTCCGGTGAACTTGGTCGTCCTGGTAGCAATTCCGCTGCACTTGGTCCCGGTCCGGTTTATGTCCGATTCAAACTGTGATCCCAACTTGGGGTTCAAACCCCCATGAAGAACAACGTCTAACTTAACTACAAACACAACTTCAAACACAACACGTCTAGCGAGGTTGCCCTTGCTCTGACATCCCCGTTTCTGCCCCATCAGACCGAGGTCTTCCGGTGCCCTACGGGCGGGTGAACTCACCCAAATTATCCTGGGGATAGGAGAGGGGCTACCTCCGAGGGTGTTATCAGGAGGTGCGCCACGACCAGCGCGGCTCCGGTACCATCAGTGTCGCCACTCTTACTGGCATATTAATGTACAAACGGCTACTGCAGCCAGTAAGTGGTGAGAAGAAGTCCCTTTGTTACAGGCGGCTAAGGCCCGCGCTGCCTCCGTTCAACGTCTGGGATCTGTTCACTGTCCATCCATTCGCAGGCCTCTGCGGGAGTGTCAAATAAACGTGCCTTATTGTTGTGCAGGACCTTGAGTCTGGACGGGGAGAGGAGTAGGTAGCGCAGGCCTGCCTCCTTGAGTCTTGCCTTGGTGTGGTGGAACTGGGCTCTGCTCCTTTGAACCTGCAGGGTGTAGTCGGGGTAAATTGCAATCTTCGCGGCGTCCCTCTGTATGGAACCGCCCATCCTAGTAAAGGCCAAAATGGCCTCCCTGTCCCTGTAGTTGAGGACTTTGGCTATTATGGGTCTGGATGGGCTCCCCGGAGGCGGCCTCCTGGCTAGGGAGCGATGGGCTCTTTCTATGGTGAAGCCCTGCGACAGTTTCCCAGCCCCAATTTCCTGAATGAGCAGGTTCTCGATGTAGTTGGTGGGGTCGCTGCCCTCGATACCCTCGGGCAGGCCGATGATTCTGATGTTATTCCTGCGGGCCCTTCCTTCAGCTTCCTCGGCCCTGTCTTCCAGATTTTTCACTCTTTGCGCCAAAATGTCCACATCCTTTAAGAGTTGAGTTTTGGCGTCTGTGTTGTCCCGGACTTGGATCTCAAGAGCGTCCGTTCTGCCGGTGATAGAGCGCACATCCTGCCTCAATAAGTTCAGGTCGAGGGCGACCGCGTCTATTTTGTCCTCCATGGTTTTCTGGAGTGTCTTGATGGCCTCTAGCAGTTGGGAGTTGGCCGGCTCGGGCCTCTCGGAGCCCGACGCCTCCCCAGGGGCTGGAGCCTCCCTGGGTTCGGTCGCTCCAGCGGCCGCGAAGGACTCCATGGTGGTTTGGCGGTGTTTGCTACGGGCGCCCTTAGTGGACATGTCCTGTCCGCGGGATCCGCCTGGGCACTATACGGTTCACTGGCGCCGGCATGAGATGCTTCGTGAGGGGGGGTTGTGTGTTGTCCGGGCCGTATCAATGGGCCGCTCGGCAGGGCGGTCGGGCCCAATCCTGCCGCAAAGCTCTTCGCTCCGGGCCCAGCAATGGTGCAGTTAAGGCCGCTCCAGGTGCCCCCCCCTCTGACTCCTTACCGCGCTTCTTCGGGACGCTGGAGCGTGAATCTCAGCTTAGGCCACCGCCGCCGCTTCAGTCCGAGTTCCACTAAGGCAGATCCCTGGTGAGCTCCTCTGGGGTCGATCACAGGGCTCCGCTACAGCGCTGGGCCAGGGATCATCATGGCCGCCATTTCCTGCCCTCGCATGGCGTTCTGTTTCTTTTCGCTGGTGCGGGCCAACAGAGGGACGTGAGGTTCCCAAACTTCGACAGCAGGCGGGTCACACCTTCACACGACCTGTGTTCGTTTTTCGGATGACTGCAGTCAAGTTAAACGATGGTTGGCGGCGGATCCATAATCGTATCGAGCGGAGCTGCGCCGAACACGTCTCTCCTACATGGCGGTTAGCCACGCCCCCCATGCAATGCTATGGTTGTCTGAAACTCCATCCCGATTGCATTACGGACTGCTCTAAGCCTCCTTCAGTTTAGGAAAGAACTAAAGACTTGGCTTTTTCAACAGCACCTTTGTGTAACCTACACACTGGCTATTTTGTGCACACGCCTCCATATATTGTACTGTGATAATAATGACTAATATTTACTGATGTCTTGTTAAATTCTCACTTCCAAAGTTTTGCTCTGCGACTTGTACAGCGCTATCCTGCTCCTGAGCTAGGTTTGTGCTATAAAATTATATATTAGTAATAATTATAATAAAGCTACTGTCGATCCATTACAAACACCCAAAAGCCCACATTACACAGGAATCTTTTTACCAGCTGGCTTTGCCAATTTTCATCCAAAACTAATGAGGCTGCATGTATCATCATGTGAGTGCCCCAAGTTCTGCTTACCCCACAGTCAGTGGCGGTTTGAATTGAATTGGTAAGGGTGTAGTCTGCTTGCAATTGTTTTGTGGCACTAATGCAGTTCAGAATGATGGCATTATTCAGAGCAATAGCCAGATAATAGTGATTGTTATTTACTGCAGAATGGTGGATCAAGTGGATGGGAGTGTAAATGGACTGGCCTCACTTGTGCGCCTGTGTCATAAATAGTATTTTCGAAGTGGAATAATTCCTACTCTGTTTAGTTTTAAGTAATTTTTGGAATGCCTAATGTCAGAGCTGTTCAGTAAAACATTCAATTGTTAGAGACAGTGACCCAACTTAGTTCAAGTACAAGTATGAAACTAATTAAGTTAAGGATATGTAAAATAATTGGTAAGAGGCTTTTATGTGATTTTTATTCGTTTATTGATGAGAAGAGTTGAGCCCTGAGCAAGATGTTCCTTAAAGGAACTGGACTGGTCTGATGACTCCCATATGTGACAATTCACCATATCACTTTCTCTGTCGCAGTCAGTAAAAGTGATTCTGGGTTATAGGTTATTCTTGGAGAAGTTAGATATGCAACTGACGTTGGTTGGGAGTAAATATAAGGAACTCCTCTGTTTGGAAGACTGGAATATTTGGCTGGACAGTAGCACACATCGAGACTCCGTAGAACTAGCGGTGCTCCTGGGAAATCATGGTATATCTATATTATCTACTGTCACTTTGGATGTTAAAGGTCATTGTTTGGAGCTAGTAGCATCAAGAGGGAAGTCTGTATTGTTTCACGAGGCACTCCCCATACTGTGGTCTGACCGTTGTTCCCAACTATTTGGTATATCCAGGAAGGAGACACAGACAGGAAAGGCTGGGGATAGCATATTATTATGAATTTATATAGCGAGTGATTTGGCAAAAAATTCCAGGGGAAGAAGTGCAGGCCAGATTGACAAACATTCATATTATGCTTCCCTGTGAAGAATTCTTTAAGATTGGTACTGCCATATTGGAAGAAATATGTTCCAATTATGCACCACTGAAAATTAAGAGGACTAAGATTTCAAAGCCTTGGTTTGGGCCCTCTCTGGCTCTGCTTAGTAAGAAGGTGTGTCAAACTAATAAGCTTTGGAGGACTACCAAGCTATGCACTGATGCGGACAGGGCAAAGATGGTATTGAATTGCTGCAAGGTAGCATTATTTGAAGCAAAAACATATTTTCTCCATGGGATATTGAGCAAGCGGGGAATCAGGCCAGGGTAGCATTTGCAGTTGTGTCCAAATTTGGCAGCCCAGCTTGTATTGCGACTTTGTTTGCCCCTTTCCACCTTCGCAGGAGCAAGTGGACAACTTCAATGCTTTCTTTGAGGAAAATATTACTGCTATTCAGAAGAGTATCAATAGTGTGAGCGGTCAGGAGCAACCGCTGATTATAATAAAGAGCATGCGATGCTGGGGAAAGGGGCTCAGGAGGAAAATTTTGGTTTCCAGCATGTGACTGAGAAACTGATATATTCCCTTATTCTCCAACTCAAACCGACAAATGGCCTGGCATTTGCAATGCCCGCATGCGCTGCCAGATGACTGGCTGCTAATATCACTCAGTTTGTAACCCTGTTTGTGAATATGTCCCTGTCTGAGGGTTGGGTTCCAGATGCACTTAAACATGTAATAGTAAATCCCTTAATCTGGACCCAGCTGTGTTGAAGAACTACCAGCCAGTGGCGGACTTCATCTGGCCAGCTAAAATTGTGGAGAAGGTGGTTTCTTCCCAAATCCAGGCATTTGTGGATAAAGAGGAGCTGTTGGATGAACTTCAGCCTGGCTTCCGACCCAAACAGGGGACGGAGACAGCCTTGCTGTCAGTACACAATGATCTGATAGAGGCCGCGGACGGTGATGAATCGACGGTATTGTTGATGCTGGACCTATCCGCGGCCTTCGACATGGTAGATCATCGGATTATGCTGCAGCAGCTGGGAGGAGTGGGAAAAACATCAGAACAAGCGGTACGGTGGTTCAGATTCTTCCTGATACACAGAGTTCTAAGGGTGTTGTTTGGGGGCTTCACTTCTGAGGCGGTTTTCCTCGGTTGTGGTGTCCCCCAGGGATCATCATTATCCCTGCTGATATTTAACTTGTACATGCGTCCCGTCGCAATATACTGAAGAGGCATGGTTTGAGTTTTCACTCCTATGCTAATGATACACAAATCTATATTGAGACGAAGAAAATCGAGGACACATTAATGAGAATTAATCAGTGTATGGCAGATATTGATATGATATGATAGTTTATTTATATAGCGCCTATACACAAAGTGTTTCAAAGCGCTTCAAGGCAAGGGAGGGAACAAGGGAAAATACAATGACATTCTTACAGGCCATGAACAGTAAGGATGTGAAATAACTATCGTTCTCGGCCTGACGACATTTCAGATAGTGCAAGAGCTATGACATAGATAAGGAAGGGAGGGGGAGAGTGGGAAGGAAATGGAAACAGACAGGCGACTACCGTACTAGGCCTGACGACATTTCTGGTAGAGCCGGAGAAAACAAAATGGGAGGTAGAAGGGGGCAGAAAGGGAGGGGAGGAACAAAACAAGCGACTATCACATTTCAGATAGTGCTGGAGGGGGTGGGGAGGAAAAAAACAGTAATGGGAGGGTGGAGGAAACAGACAAGGTTGCTATCATATTAGGTCCAGGGACAAGTGGACCTAATATGTCACAAGTGGATGGCAAATAACCAGCTCCAACTGAATCCAGCAAAGATGAAGATTGTTCTCTTCGGTCCCAAGGGGCAAATTATGATTGAGAAGCAAGCATTTTCCCCTCACGCTCTTGGCGAGAAACTTCAGTTTGACAAATAAATTAAAAACCTAGGCTGTATTTGGCTTGAGAATCTGGCCAGTGAAGCCCAGGTTGGGGCCAAGGTGAAGGCAGTGTACTATTCCTTGCAGATGCTCATGAATGTTCTTCCTTTCCTGCCCTTAAAAGATCATGCAGTGGTGGTGGGGGCGATGACGAACACTCACCTGGATTATTGTAACTGTCTGATGGCAGGTATTCCAGCGAAGCAGTTATCTGGACTCCAGATGGCACAGAATGCAGCTATTAGACTGAAAGGACATTTGAGAAAAAGGGACCATGTATCTTCCCTTCGCAGATCCCTGCACTGGTTGCTGGTCAAGGATCAAATCAAGTTTAAAGTAGCGTACTTGATGTACAAATGTCTTAATGGCCTTGCCCCAGACTACCTCAGGGCGAAGGTTCACATGTATCATCCAACCATAGCCCTACACTAAGGAGATACACTATTGTTCGTTGTGCCATGCTCCAAACTTGTCTCCAGAGGGGATAGGAGATTCAGACCTAAGCTCTGAAACCATCTCCCACTGGAGATTAGAGACTGTCAGTCACTGGGCCAGTTTAGAAAGGCTTTAAAAACCCACTTGTTTAAGTTGGCAGTTCAACCTAGAGTCACTATGATGTTTAGTTAACGCCCCGAATTTAGCTGCTCTGATCATTTGCACCCGGATACAGTTGAATCTGTCTTGGAGCGCGATAAAAATAATCAAAATCAAAATCAAATGAAAGCCCTGAAAAATATGGCAATACACAACCGTGGTCTGCCCCAGGGTTTAGAAGAATTGTGGGGTTGAGTTGATTAAATTCGACCTTGTGATAGAAGCGAAACAGGCTGGTGAATTTCAGTTCCACGTTGTTCAAGTTTTATTGAAATCTTTTTGTTGGTGAAAATAGTGGTAACATTATTAATTAATTAATGTTCAATTGTTATTGGTTCATAACAGTGCCATTATTTATTTATGGATATCAGTCTTTCTGTGTCCTGTCTTTTCTACAAATAATTGCTTGCTGTATAGATGTTAACTGTTTTGCCAATTGAATTATTGTATAAATGATTTATTGTATACTTTCTGAATGATGAATTATTCTTATTACATATAATATGATTGGAGTTTGAGTTTTATTGGAAATCATCTTTCTTTATTTTCAAGCTTTTCAGAGGTCTGAGTGACTCTATTGGTTTAAAACAGTGGTCTTAAAATTGTGGGGCTGGAGTGTCCAGGGCGAGGGGCACAAGGCCATTAAAAGGGGATTATGGTGGTTGCTTCCATAGAAATATAACCACTTATAGCTTGTGGGACCCAAGAAACAATATTCTTACTCAAGAGGTCAGGGCTCAGTATAAACAATTTTGAATACTAATAGTTTACAATGCTGGTAGAGACTTTGGGCCTAATACACAGAAGCATTTTATAATGGCAAAAACACATTGGAAAACGTTCTGTGAATTTGTTTTAAATAGTTTGCTGTTGACACCACCAATGAATAAATGAAAAGAGTTTTCCATGAATCCAGCTTTATGGTTGGTCAAATGGCTTATGACAATAGGGAACCATATGGGGCAGGCTGTAGTTACTTGGAAAGGACCACTGGTTGGAACCTGTTCCTTTATTTATTTTTTATTTGATTTATTTGTACATTTGTATAGCCGCCACACCTGGAGGTATCACAGCTCTTCTACAGGAATTGTGAGGGCAGAACAGAATAACGATAAGTAGCATTGAAGAATATAAATTGTCATCAAGAGTCAGTTAAACATATTTGTCGAAAATCCAGGTTTGTAAGAGTTTTCTTCGATTTCAATAACGAGATTTCATTTCTTAACAAGAGCAGTGTGAATACAACATATTACATAAAAGGATAACAAATTCGGAGTAGGTTGTATAATATTCTTCTTGGAGAAACTAAAAAGATATATCAAGCATTGAGCTTATACTGTTAGTAAGTGAAGACAAGGATAATCTTTCATAAAAAAGGGGGGCATATGAAACAAGAAAAACAGACAAGAGGAAGGATTGGGGTGGTTAAGAGAGAAGGGGGGAATGGTAGGAGAAGGGGAATATTATAGCAAAAAAGATAATATTATATTGCTGTAGGGTTATCGTTAGAGGTCAGGAAGTCAATAAATATTTTCCATTTCAATTTATTCTTGTGCAGTATTGTTGGGGATGAGGCTATGCAACCTTCCAATCTATCTACATTGCAAATGGAGATCCACCATATTTTGTGATTAATCAATTGAGGTTTTTTCCAATTGGCAGTAATAACTTGAGCAGCAATTAGAATGATTAAATCAAATAAATGAAAAGAGTAGGTGTCTAAGTGATGTTGGAAGGACCCACTGCCTAGATATACAATCTTAAAATGTAAAGCTTCATCTACCTTAAAAATATATTTGATTGTTTGCCAGACAGTTTCCCAGAATGTTTCAATGTATTTACATTCCAAAACGTATGTTTGAAAGATCCTTTGCAAACACAGCAATTCCAACATTTGTTATCTAACAATATCTTACATTTAAAGAGCATGGCAGGGGTAATAAAAATTCTATGACGGAAAGAGAATAAAGTTTGGGTTAGATTGGCTGATACAGTTATGGTTGATGTTTTTTTCCAAGATGACGGCCTGGTAAAGTTTTCAGATGTAATTGAGCATTTCTTGTTGCTGCGCTTGTTGTGATTTCCATTGGAGATTTTCAGTTAGGTCATTTGTAAGGTCTTTATAGAGAAGAGTTGCTGACCCTTCAGAGAGTTCCACTAAATGTTGTAGGTTGTCCATGATGGCATCCATGAATAGAGATTATTGATAAAAGGAGGATTTTGGTGTGGCAAATTCTGTATTAAATTCATTGAAAGTAAGCTGTGTACCTTGATGAAATAGTTGATGACCAAATGTTATTCCTTTTAGGATCCATCTTTTCCATAAAATAATGTTGCCATTGATTCAGATGCGGTTATTTAGCCAAATGACCTGTGATGCACTTTTTAAGGAGGTAGTTGGGAAGATATACATTCTAATCTGTTTAGCAGTAAATTGAACATTCTTGAATTTAATAAATCTCTTTTCTATGGCGAATAAATGACAATCCAACAGAGAGAAGGGAGAAATCATGACGGTTTCAGCACATCCCCATGTCTAGTATCAAAATAATTTACTTGACCATACCAGTTTTTTGCTTGCTTTAGTATAGATGCAGAATGATATTTACTAAAGGAGGGTAAACCTACCCCTCTGGATGTGACCTTTCTCTTCAATTTGCTAAGGGAGATTCTGTGTTTTATGTTACCCCACAAAAATGTGGCTAGATAAGTATCAATGGCTTTAAAAATGTACTAGGGAATGGGAGAGAGAGCATACATAGAGTATGTAATATAATCGGAGAGATCATCATTTTGATAGATTGGAGACGGCCCCACCAGGATAGATATAACAGAGACTCTGAGAGGGTTTTGATTTTGGTTACTAAGATACTTGTATTTTCTTTAATAATATCTTTGACCAATGAGAACATTTGCATTCCTAGATAGTTTATTTTCTTGGGACACCATCTCATGCCAAATGAAAGGACTAGATGTTTAGTGCAGTAAGCATTCAGGGGTAGGATTTCCAACGTATTCATATTTAGCTTGTACCCTGAGGTTAGTAATAATTGAGCTATAGATTCCATTACATAGCTTAAGCTTGTTTTAGGATTCTTAAGGAGTAGAAGGATATCATAAGCATAGACTGACAATTTAACTTGCATTTTACCAAACATGATTCCCTGGATATGAGGGTGAAGTCTAATAGTTTCAAGGAATAGTTCAAGGACTAGAATAAATAGTAGAGGAGAAAGAGGGCTGCCCTGGCTTGTACCTCCACCTTACGGAAAACATGGGGACATCTGACCATTTATGAAGAACATGGTTTTTAGATTCGAATAAAGAACGCAGATCGTGAATATGAAAGTTTCATGAAGGCCATTTATTTTTTATTTATTTATTTTATTGCATTTATTACACCCTCAGACCCTTGGGTATCACGGCAAGGTTACAGACAGCTTAGTAAAAACAGTTATTAGGGAGTGCCACTTGGGCGCAATGCAGAAATGTTAAGGACAAAACATACATGAACAATCTATATACAGAGCTTCAGAGAAAGATAGCCGCAGACATATTGCCTGATGCATTGTATGGAGTGTTAGGCTTGATTGAATAGCCACGTTTTCAGGGATTTCTTGAATCCTGTGAATGTTTCCTCTTTTTTGATGAGGAGGGGAAGAGCGTTCCAATGTGTGGGGGCTAAGTATTTGAAGCTGCTGCCTCCTGCCTTGGTAGTCTTATAGCGAGGGATTGTTAGGAGTGTTTGGCTGTTGGATCTAAGGGGTCATTTTGATGCTTTTCTGGTGATGGCGTGGTTGAGGTAAAGAGGGGCACTTGAGTGGAGGCATTTGAACGTGAAACACAGGGTTTTGGAAGTGACTCTAGCTTTGATGGGGAGCCAGTGGTGGTCTCTTCTGATATTAGAAATGTGGTCGGACTTTCTTATTCCAAGGGCCGCGCGAAGGGCTCTGTTTTGAATGAGCTGGAGTTTATTCAGGTTGGCTTTTGAGGTGCCCAGAAAGAGTACATTGCAGTAGTCAAGTCTGGATAGAATCACCGTTTTGCGGTGTAAAATGTGGAAGAAGAGAGGGCGTTAATGTGCTTGGTCATGGTGAGATTGGCGTCTAGGTAGACACCTAGTGTTTTTACCTGTTTGAGCACCGGTATCATGGTGCCATCAATATTGATGGGTGAGTAGTCAGCATGTAAAGCTGCTATTTTAGACTGGGAGCCCACGATGAGTACCTCAGTCTTCTCGTTATTGAGACAGAGGCTATTTAGTGCCATCCAGTTTTGGATTATGGCATATATTTTATTGATGGTGTAGGTGTCTTAGTGTAATCACCCGATAGTGGGATGAGGATCTGGGTGTCATCTGCAAAATTTGTGTAGATGACACCTATATTGTCTAGGGCTGAGAAAAGGAGTTTAGTATACTAGTTGTATAGTGTTGGTGATAGACAGGAGCCTTGGGGGACCCCTATGGGCAATGCGATAGGCTTAGCAGCTTCTTTACCTATGGAGACCCTGGAGGTACTGTCAGCAAGAAATGATTTGATCCAGGTAGTAGCTTCGGTGGAGAAATTGAAGTCATTGGCTAGTGTGGAGCACAGTTTGTTATGGTCTACTAGGTCGAACGCTGCGGAGAGATCGAGTAGGAGGAAGATGCAGAGTTTCCCTGAGTCTCTGATGGCATCCATCTGGATTTTTAAGTCCAGGAGTCCGTTTCTGTACTATGGTTGGGGCGGAAGCTGGATTGCCTCGTGCCAAGGAAATGGTTTTGTTCGAGGTGAGCTTGAATTTGGTTATATGCTAGTTTATCCAATATTTTAAGGAGCAATGGGACGGTTGTTATTGGCCTATAGTTGGTGGGCACAGGTGGGTCTAAAGTAGGTTTTTTCAAGAGGGGCGTGACCCAGGCTTCTTTAATACTTGTTGGTACCAAGTTAGTATTAAAGGATGCGTTCACAAAGTTGGTGATAATTGGCGTGAGAGTGGCGGCACAAGATTTGACTACTGATGCTGGGACAGAGTCACCTTTGCAATTAGAAGCTTTGAGTTTAGCGATGGTGTCAAATACTACTTTTTGGGAAACTGGTGTGAAATGGAATGGAGCGCTGGTGATCTCCTGAGGTGGCCGGTGGGATTAAGAATTGTAGGTTTGTCAGCTAGAGATTTCTTTTTGGTTGTGATTTATTTTTGGAGTAGTTCTATTTTGGCTGCTAATGCGTCTTGAATAGTGTTAAACCACTCTTTACTAGGGATGGTTGGGTTTATGGCTGAAGTTGGGTTTTCCAATTCTTTTAGAATATCAAATAGTTCTTTGGCATCAGAGGTGGCATTGCTGATCCTAGTATTATACGTGTTGGATTTGTGGGTAATAATGGCTGTTTTATAGATTTTATTTATCTCTTGGTAGGCTTTTTCTGGCTCTAGAGTAGGGTACTTTCTGAAAGCATGTTCAAGTGCGTCTTTGGTTCTTCTGAGGGCAATTAGGTCATCATTGAACCAGAAGCAGGAACGTTTGTCTGAGCGTTTAGTCTTGGTAGTGAGCGGGGCTATAGCATTAATAGTGGCAGTGAGGCAGTTATGGTATGTATCTGCTATGAGGCAGGGGTTGTTGCTACTGATTGAGGTGGAGTCTAGGATTTTTGAGAGAAGAGACATTACATTTTCAGGAGTGAGTTTCCGGGCATTTCTAGTTTCGTATGTATTGGTTGTTATAGGTTTCATTAGAATGGGTTTGACAGGATTGAGTGTGAATGCAATGTTATGGTGATCATGCCAAGTAAGAGGGGAGATGGCGTCAATAGTTATGAGTGTGTTAAGAGAGAGGATCCAATCAAGGGTCCTACCTTTGATGTGTGTGTGTGCATTCACTAGTTGGCTAAAACTGATATCCTTCAGGGAGGAGGGAAGTGCTTCTGCTTGAGACTCTTGGCTGTCGTTAAATCCTAGATTGAGGTCGCCCAGAATAATGTATTTAGTATTAGGTTTTATAAGTGGAGCTAATAGTAGAGGATTTTCGGTTTCTGGGTGATTGTTGGGGTTGGGTGCTCTATAAATTACTATTAAGTTGATTGTAGTTTTTTTCATGTATGGGAAATTTTACGAGCAGTGTTTCATATCCTTCAATGTTATCAATGGGTCAAGATCTGAGCTGTAGTTTAGTCTTAGCTATTATGGTGACACCCCCTCCTAGTGAGTGGGTCCTGTCTGTTCTAAGACTGGTGTAATCTGTTGGGGTGGCAAGTGTTAGTAGGGGGCCTGACGCTTGATGGAGCCAGGACTCTGTGACTACTAGTAGGTCAAGCTGAGATTCCATATGAGGTTGTGGATTTCTACGGCATGATCCCCTAGGGAGCGGGCATTTAAAAGGGCGCCTTTGAAAGTAGTTGGTGGTTGACTGGGGGTGTCAGGTACTGGTTTGGATATTATGTTCGGTTTCTGACTCGGTGTGTGGTTTTGATGAGGGGAATGCACTCTGGGCATAGTTAGTTTGGGAGGTGTGTGTTCATGTTTGGCCAGGTTAGGGCGGAAAAGGGTTTGAGACCTTAAGCAAAGGCGTCTTGTTTCACCCGTCAAAGGGTGAGAGAGTTCTTCAGTGTCAGTGGGGTTGTAATGTCTCTCCGCAATAGGCAAAGTGTGAAAGATTGGGTCAGGGCTGTTTGCATGTACGTTAGTATTCAGGATGGTCTTAGAGGCATAACTCATTGTGTTTGGGAATGGTGGAGCGGTGGGAAGGAAAGGGGTAGGACATGGAATGGGGTGGTGCCGGGGTCATGCTGGTTTACTAAGGCCGTTATTATGAATCCAATAATGGTTAACCAAGCAGGGTGTGTAGCTAGGAAGGATGCAGAATGGGAACATGATGAGGGGGAGCCAAGTTGGCATATTGGACTAGTGTCAGGGAGGAACTAGACCAGTAGATGCTAAATTAATGGTAGTGGATAGGTGAGGCTTAGGAAGTGGCTCCTACTACACTTTAGATGGCAGGGTGTGGACGGTGGGCACAGGTGCTTTGTTGCAAGCAATTTATTAGAGCAGCATGGGGCAACCGTGTTTAGTTGCTCTAAAAGCTAACAATGTTTATGCATTCGGCTCAGGATAGAACAGGTAGCAGTCAAAGTATAGTGAAACAGAAGTTACGAGTACTTGGTCGATCTATTCTTTCTGGGGTTGCAGCATATAAGCATGAGGCACAATACAGTAACAGACATTGGTTGAAGCATACATAAAACACGGGTGCAATTAAGTTGGCAACGAATTACAATATGCATAAAACATTGGTGTCTAATAGATCTATACTCTTAAGCCTTCTGGGCTGGCGTGTATAGGTAGGGCACCGTAGTGTGCTTACAAAGAGGGGACTACATGCCAATAGAGATCGGCACAAATTAAATAGTTATAGCAATGTACGATTTCACAGTATACAGTGCATCAGAGAGTGACTAAGGGCGAGGTGCATGGCTAGTCTCGTAGGGTATATCAGGTGTGTGATCCGGGAGGTGTGAAACAACAAGGAAGCATGCGTGTGTTAGAGGGGAAATTACCATACGAGCAAGTGGAGTGGCTATAATGGTAAAATGATCAAAGTTCAAGGAGGTACAGGCATAGGTGAGCTAGTGGCAACAATAATCTGTTTAATGCAGTACATTAGGATTGTTTGGGTGGAGGTCTAGCCCGTGGGCCATGTAGGGCACTTGGGAAATCTCACCTTACTGTGTCTATGGGAAGTTCATAGTGCAGACCGGCATAAGCTGTGCTGGATTTCACTTCCTGGTAGTTGTTTTTCGAGTGCAGTCCGGTAAATCATGTAAAGTGGGTGGGTCGCTTGTCGCTCTTGCCGCTCAGTCAGCTCAGTCAGATGCCTTTGTGAATGTCTTCGTGGAGGCCGGCTTGCGCCTGACGGTGGCGCTGGGTTGGTTAAATGAGCAGCCAATCCGGGTCCAAAGATGTATCTCTGTACTAGAGAGGGAATGGGTTCAGGAGGTGGCGGCCATCTTAGCAAGTGCAAACCTCGTGGTTTGCTAAAGGCAAGTTGGCATGAAATGCTGTGTTGAAAGTGAAAACGAAATATGATGCCTTTGTCGTGCTGGTTCGTGTATCCCAAATAAAATACAGGGAATGCAGGGTGGAAGCGGGTGAATTTCGTCGCCGATGTTGGGCAGCTGTATTAACAGCTGATCCTCACCAAGCCATGTCTCGATGGTGCTGTGAGGGAGAGGGAGTCTTGTGAGCTGCTCCAGCAGGTCACAGACGATCGGGCTCCTACTGCTGGGCTACCTGGGCCATTCCATCTCAGCGCATCAAACACAAAATCCCATTCAACTCAATCAAAAGCCTTTTTGGCATCTAAGGCCACAGCTGCTTAGGGATCAATTGTGATGTTGTGATGTTCAACAAGTCTAAAAAGGTCCCAGCATTAGATGCTGATAAAATTCCCTTGATATATCCTACCTGATCTTGTTTAATTAATTTAGGCACAAAGGGAAGGAGTCTATTTGCCAAGATGTTCACAAATATTTTGCAGTCAGTATTAATTAGGGAGATGGGTCTGCAACTTTGTGGTAACTCTGGATATTTATTAGGTTTAGGGAAAGCTAAAAGAATGGCTTTTGTAAAGGAGACTTCAGTTTTAGAATTTGAGATGAAATGTAAGAAAAGTTTGAAAAGTCTGCGGATAGTATTGATTCTAAGTCGATAGAGAATGAAAGTTGATAGAGAAACCAACGGGCCCTGGTGCTTTGCCTTTCTTAAGCCCTTGTATAGCTTTGATGATTTCATTGTGTGTTATGGGTAGGTCAAGGGAATCAACATTAATATTCGGATAGTTTAAACGTGTTATATTCTGTAGGAAGGCAGGAATATGAGGATTATTAGGCATGGAATCAGGGGAGTATAGTTTATTATAGAATGTACTGAAGGAATTGATAATCTCTTTATCTGTACATTTTCTGGTAGCAAGAGAATCTTGTATTACTGTAATCCAGCTTTCTTTTTTGATATTGAGATAGGAGGCTAGGGATTTCCTCGTTTTATTCGAGAACTGATGCATTTTTGATTTATATTTTAATATGTTTGCACATGAGTGTTCAGAGTGGACTTTGTTGAATTTAATTCTTACCTGTATGATATTAAGTTGAGTTTCTTTAGTAGGTTTAGGAATGTATTGTTTTTCCAGAATCTCTAATTTTGTTAGGATTTCTTCAGATTCACGTTTCAAGGCTTTCTTTTTTCTTGCCGCAAAGGAGATTATTTCTCCTCTTAGCACTGCTTTGTAGCAGTCCCAATTATTAGATATAGAGGTGTCTTGCTTTATTAATGTGGAAAAATGTTTTATGAACATTAATCAGGAAGGGGGCAAATCTTTCATCCTTCAGCAATGCAGAGTAAAACCTCCAATTATTTGATTTAGATGGATTTAATATGGATAGGGGCATGATCGGATATAGATATACATATATATATATATATATATATATATATATTTGCAAAAGCTGGGAAAAAGAATTTCCAGTTCTCCCAGGGAGGGATGGCACTCGCGGCAACACACAAACCGCTGGTGTCAGTTGCTTCCTCAAGTCAAAAACCAATGCAGTGTAGGGTTAAGTTCATTATCCAGTTTTATTAGGCATCTGCCAGATTAAAAAGTGCCCGGTACAACGCGTTTCGCCGCCTACTCGCAGCTTGTTCACGTACAAGTGAAACCCATAACCAACGGTGTTAATATAGGTTTACAAACAATTAACCAGTCTCTATGGTTCTTTGTGCTATTTGTCCTTTGTCGCTTTCATAGTAACAGCTATACATATAGCTTCAGTGAATAGAGAGAAAAACATGGCAGCCATTTTGTAAGAGGCAAATTTGCCTTGTGTAATGGATGTGTTATAGCCTAAACTATGTTGACAAAAAGGTTTATTTCTGGCAAGTATAACCCGAATGGGTTTAACTCTTTTGTAAATCTGCCAGAATTAAAACCAATGTCCCTTTCAGTATTGCACATTAGTCAAGAAGTTATTAATTCTAAATAGAAAACATGTAATCCTAAAATTCTTCGTTTTTCATTTTTGCTTTTACTTGCACAGTGCACATGCCTGAGAAATTTAATTAACAGGCTATGATTCGATATAAATGTTTGCAGCTAATTGAAATTGAGCAGAATGGTAAAGTGCTAAGTGCTCAAAAGTGTCATGTGCTAAAGTGCATCTATTGCTATCTAAAGCAACAAAGATAAAGTGCTAATGCATAAAGTGCAAAATATGGCTAAAACCAATTTGTGCTATTAAATCTGCAAACATGAATATTTAAAATAAACTACTCAGTACACGAGCAATAAAACCAATAAAAATATGTACACCATTATAGTACAATAGGATTTAGAACAATTGTGCAATGTGGGGGACATAACTATGTTTAAAAAAATATATAACCTCCCAATTCAACTGTTTGACTGGTCAACCATAAATTGAAGAACTGGCAATAAAAACCATCTAGGTGAAATCCTGTTGGATTTGCATTTAGCCAAGAACTGTTCGATATTTTCTCCACGGGGGGCAAGAAACTGCTGACTAATGAGTCTTTGGTTGATGGAGATTTTCTGAAAGTGATATTAATACGATCTTTAAGGATGGTAGAAAGTATTTCATCAGATTGCAAAATATGCCAATGTCGATGAAAGATTTGACGAATCATATTGGCATTAGTTCCAAACGTTAAAATTAGCCTTGTTTCATCATCCTGTTTGTCTTTTTCCGGAGTACAATTGGAGGAAAGCAAGGTATTTCTGTTGAGATTACGAGCTTTCAAATATGCTCTCTCCAAAACTGATTTTGGATACCGCTGTTTGGAGAAATTTGCAGCAGTGAACCGACACTCCTGATCAAATTTTTCTATTGTGCTGCAATTGCGTCGTATTCTGACGAATTCGCCATAGGGAATACTCCACTTTAAAGGCACCGGATGGTTGCTGGTTGCGAAAAGCGGCATATTGGAACTTGTCGGTTTCCGATGCAATTCAGTTAAAACTTCCTTCTGATTCGTTTTCACTAACACATCCAAAAAGACCAACTGGTCTCGACTATGGGTTTCTGTGAATTTCATTTTGATGTTATTCGTATTCAATATTTCGACGAATTCCAGTCAATCACTCTCATCTCCATTCCAAAGGATGAAGAGATCAACAATAATATATATAATTGGTTATTTATAATGCGCTTAATACCCAGAGGTCTCTAAGCGCGGACCCGGGGATGAAACCTGTGTGTTCTGCGTCTTCTTGCTTCCAAGGAAAGCAGATTGCCCCTGAGCTATCCTCCAGAGACATTCAATGGTGGATTTAATTAAACTGGCAGCTAAAGAATTGGCCATAAAAATATAGTCAATTCGGGAAAAAGAACCTTGGGGGCTAGAATGAAAAGTATAATCCATTTCCGACGGGTGTTGTAGACACCAGGCGTAAGCAGGGCCCAATTCAGAGATCAAATGTAGGAATTGGTTATGAGATTTTGAATTGTTTAACAGAGATTTAAACTTTCTGTCTAGAAATGGATCCACTATTTTGTTACAGTCCACATACAGTAAGATTCTGTACATTTGAGCAAAAACATGCATTCCTTCAATTACTGCCAGAAAACAGGATCTGGTCATTAGGACCATATGCATTCAAAATTGAATAGTGAGTAGAATGGAAGAGAATATTAAGTAATACCCATCTACCTGGATCATCGGTTTTCTGGGCTAATAATTTTACAAGGTTTTTATTAATGAGAGTGGTGACACCATTTTTCTTGTTCTGAGCCTCGCTACCAAATACCTTACCCATCCATAGTTTCTTAAGCTTGTCAGCTTCCAGTGTGGATAAATGTGATTCCTGAATGTATGCAATGGATGGCTTATTTCTGTTGAGCTATGATAATACCTTCTGTATTTATATGGGATTGTGGAGGTCTTTAACATTCCAGGATGATATATTTATAGACATAGCAATTCAGGAGTGATATAATATAGACTTAGTATAAAAATGGATTGAGTGACAAAATAAACGTATAATTAAGACTACTTATGTTAAAAGTGGTACGATACCCTTAGGGAAGAAACCACAGGGAAAGGAGACACATAAGGAAAAGGGGATGACAAACAAGAACATGAAGATGAGTAAAAGTAGATGATTGCACTTAGCGGGATAAAACAAAATGGCTGACTGGAAACAGCCAAAACATCTCATGTCGAGAGCACAAAAACAGTAGTGAGGGCAGGGCACCCAACTGGACCAGGCCAGAACAAGGCTACGCATTTGCATAAGTAGAATTAAGAGTGTTATAAAGTGAGGAACATTTTACGTTGTATTATTCAGAGATGGACCAGCAGTGCCCATCCCATCCATCCTTTGGGATTGAATATATTTTCTTAGGTCTGCAGGATTATAAGAAGAGGAGGTTTTTCCCTTTAAAGGTGACCTTCAAGGGTGCAGGATGGACAATCCCATATCTAGCATTAAGTTGCTTCAAGGCAGGCCTTAGTGCTAGTAGCTCTTTTCTTCTCACAGCAGTGGAATTTGCAAAATCTGTGAGATGAAAATATTGTTACCATTCCAGGTAAGATGTTTAGTCAACTTGGCCTTTTTCAATATCTCTATTGAAGATAGAGTGTTAGATAGTGTGAAGATAATGTGTCAACAATCGCTACCATGCCTGTACCATGTAACTAAGTTATTGCAAGTAGCAGCGCCTCAATGCCCCTCTAACTGCAAAGGTGATGCTTGCCCAGCCTCCATTATCAAAGACTGCACGGAAACACTCGCTCCCTTCCTAACAGCCTTTTTAAATGCCTCCTTTACCACAGGGAAAGTCCCGGCCTCCCTCAAGGAAGCTTGGTCCGCCCTCTTCTGAAAAAGCCAACGCTCGATCCCACCTCCCCCAACAACTACAGACCCATCACCACTGTCCCATTCCTCCTCAAAATATTGGACAAAGCAGCCTACCTGCAGGTTCAACACATCATTGAAGAGAACAAACTCCTTGGACTCCGCCAATCTGGCTTCTGCCCCAGACACGGGACCGAAACCCCCCTACTTGACCTGAAAAACCAGATGGACGATGCTAGAGACATGGGTAAACCAGCACTTCTCCTACTCCTTGACCTATCAGCGGCCTTCGTCCTCGTGGATCGTGGCGTCCTATGCCACCACCTTTTCTCCACTGCCAAATTCTCCCCAGAGCCACAGCTTGGATCACCTCTTTCTTACAAGACAGAACAACGCAAGTATTCTCTGACCTAGCCGCCGCATCACCAACCATTATACTTTGTGGGGTGCCCCAAGGCTCCTGCCTCTCCCCCACCCTATACAACATCTTCACACAACCCGTCTTCCTCATCCTCAACGCCATGGGCATCTCCTACACCAACTATGCCGACGACACTCAGATCCCCCTCACTCTCACAGGTAACTATAACACTGACTCCCTGACCCTCAACAACCTCTACAACACCATCCAAGCCTGGATGGCAGACAACAGACTATGCCTCAACTCTGACAAGACGGAACTCCTCCTGATAGGTTCCCCCGACACGCTAAAAAATCTAGATGCCCAATTCAGCCACTTCACCATTGATTCCATTAAAATTCTGGTCTCTGATTCTGTCAAAACTCTGGGAGTCTACCTGGATTCCAGCCTATCCATGGATAGACAAGTCAAAGCAATAGCATCCGCAGCTGCATATCATGCCAAACTTATCAATGCAGTCAGACCCTTTCTCTCCAAAGAGAACTGCACCAACATAGCCAGAGCCATCACCGGCTCTAGGCTAGACTACTGTAACGTACTCTTTCTAGGAACCTCCAATAAAAACTTAGAGAGACTACAAGTAATACAGAACAATGCTCTCCGGGCAGCCCAAGGCATTGCTAAAAGAGAACACATCTCTGAGGCCAGAAAATTAGCCCACTGGCTCCCAATAAAGGAAAGGATTGAATTCAATGCCCTAACACTGACCCACAAGTTAATTCACCTCACTGCTCCTGCATACCTCTCACAAAGGATCCACCCCATCTCCACTACCAGGCCAACTTGATCACCGTACACCAACATGCTCTCTGTGCCACTAGTAAAAAGAGTAAAAGCGGGCGGATCCAGCTTCCCTTATCTCGCGCCCACTCACTGGAATGCCCTACCACCCACTATCCGAGGTGAGACCTCCCTCACCACCAGTGGTGGCCGCTTTTATAGGGCGGGGGGGCGCCGCCCCCCTCCCCAGGGCCCCCACCAAGGTATAAGTAATTTAAAGTTCAACTGTACTTCTTAGATTCAGATGTTCTTCTGAATCTTGGTGTGTATCGTTGTATTTTCCATTTCCAGCATCTAGCAGGCATCAGCAGCAGCACTGCAGTGACACAAATCACAATACAAATGAAATACCATTACCGTGAGCTCAGTCAGCTGTGAGCTGTGACCATCTTATCAGGACGGGCTGCAACAGCTGGGCGCGTCCCGTATTACGCAGCTTTTCCTATAGTAAAGTGCGTGGAGCTCGTAGCTCCACGCACTTTATGTAAACGCATTTAAACTTGGAGGCTGGCGGGGCGCTTGAGTTGTGGCCCCGCCAGTAATAATATATACGCAAACAGCGCAAAGAACAAGATTCCACTAATCTGTCTCCCCTGGTGCATAGATACAGAAATGTCCTTGGCTGTTTGCCAGCCAATGACATTTGAGTGTGGGGGTGGGGTGGCAGCGCAGGGGGCATGCGCCATCTTCAATTTGGATAGTCGTCAGAGCCGTGTACTACTACTACTACTATAAATTATACTAGCCGGTAAGTGTAATTGTGTATACTGTTGTGTATACTGTTGGCCGTGTTCTACACGGCGGCAACCTGGCCTTCATTCCCCCAGCCAGGAGCCCAGACCAGGACAGTGCTCCAGGTCGGAGGAGGACCATCCTAGCACTGACCTGGGGAATGCAGAGCCTAGTTGGACCGTCCATGCCGCACGGCTGCTTGGACCTGCTGCATCGGCGCTCGGCTGTGGCTCTCTCTTCTAAGTGCTATCCTAGCACGAGAGCCCAGCCGAGCGTCGATGGCCTGGGCTGGCTGGTCACCCACTGCCAGTGAGTGACCACCACAGACCGCGGCATGACGTTTTCGGTTGCAAATAGATGATTTGTATTCAGTTAAGTAAGTTAACGTAATACAAATCATCTATTTCATGATGAACAGTGCGCGCTGAGTAGCAACCTGCACAACATGCCTCAGATTGCCTCTGGTGGCTCTTATTTGAACGCACTGTCCTTTACTTTCAGGTTCATTTGCGCCTCCGAACTATGGACAGATCCGTGTATGCCATGCTATTATAAACAAGTGAAAATAACTTACAGCTAATGATATACGACCCAATTAGTGGTTGTGTCAGTTTGTGCTTTGTTTTGTGTGTGTGTTTTGATTTAGTTACTTAAGAGCATTTGTCAAAGAAAGCTTTAAAAAAAAGGCAGCGTTTAAGTGCAGTGAAGAGTGACTTTTCATTTAAACCATGTTCGATTAGGCATAAAAAATGGGAAATTGCCAATGCATGAACATTATGTGGAAAAACGCATAGCAAAATTCCTTAGAGCGCTGAGCCGCTGGTGAGGGGCCTGGAATGAAATGGCCTGAAAGAATGCTTACAAAGCAAATAAAGCACGGCCAAATACTGAATCCTATTAGTTTCAGCATCATGTGAAACAAATGATAGGAAGTGTTCAAGTGCCAATGGGTGTGAAACAAATGTTTATTTGAAACCTCCGTCCATAGCTTTTTGTCAACCCTAATGATCAAGTGTGGCTGCCCAGAATGTACTTACCATGGATCTGTAACGGAGGGCAAATTTGAGACAGCGAGCTGAACGATATTATGGATGGCACTGTGCTCCAATGCCTTGGCTTCACCCGTGAGATTAGGTTTAGGGACGTGCATATGCATTTTATGCATGGCCCGTTTTGCTGTAAAACCAAAGGAGGGCCCGCCTTAGAAAAAGCAGGCCGTCATTTAAATCCTGATAGATCTGACAAGCCATTATTGATGTTAAGCTTTGTATGGTATCCAGAGGAAGATGTATAATGCAATCCTTGAGAGAAATGAATGCTCTCTGCATGTGCTCACTGCTCCCTCGAAACATGGCAATTAGTAGGCTATGCTCACTTTGATTAGTGCTGGCCCTGTAGACTTCACAGTGCTTTGTACATCCAAATTCTGAGCCAGCTTGCAATCCTAAAGGCCCTCGCTTATCTCAGTACATGTTTATTTGTGTAACGCTCATGACAGACGTAATCGCTTCCTTCTTTGAGGTACAATTTACATATAGTAACCGGTGCAGTGGTGGAAGTGAAAAATGTTACTCGTGGTATTGTGCATTCACAACAAGCATTGACAAAACCAACAGTGTTGGCTTGTGTGTAAGTATTAGCTGGGACAGTGCTCTAAGTAGGAGGACCGTCCGACTCGTAGCACTGCCCTGGGGATGCAGGGCCTAGACCATGCCGTGGTGGACCGTGGACAGGCTGAGGCCGGGTAGGGCAAGCGTAGGCCCTGCCTGCAGCTGCATCGGCGCTCGGCTGTGGATCTCTCTCACTTAAGTGCTAGCCTGCTAGCACCACACGGGAGCCCAGCCCAGCGTCGATACACCCAAGAAAATGTTCACCACATAGCTATTTTAAATGTTTGTTAACTGCAGAAGAGATTAATTCGTACATAAAGATATAATTTTGATAATTTGCGAAAATGGAGTCCATGCTAACTGACTACACACAGTTCAGTTTGTGAGAAGGGTTTTGTAGCACACATATGTATGAAACATAGACCAATGCTTAGGCAAATAAAGAAACGAGAAGGTCCCTTCTGAAATGCAACATTTAGCCTAAAATTCCCCTGCACTCTTGTTCTGCCGTCCGCCCACCGTAGATACCCCAGGCTGGGCAAGATGCACCACTTTGCTCCAATCGAGTCATTCACTCTCAGAAGACTGCTTTGAAAAAACACTGGCAGGCCATTCAAGCACACAGTTTATTGGTTATGCTTGATAAAGCTAGCTCAAAGAGATCCCAGGAGGATGTTTTGCATGGGGAAGGGTAGGAAGTGGGTGGGATTCGTCATGGGGTTAGATTGGCCATGGGTAGTAAATAACCATAACATTTAAATTGTTCTGTTGTTTTTTTATTAATAAGGCAACACATTTCGGTGGGGTGAAGGGGTTAACCCTTCAAATGTAGGGAGGGTAACTTCAGAGACTTTGGGGAAAGGGCAACCTCTCAGCTATTCTCAGTACAAGCTGCTTTAAAATACACCATCACACTTGCACACGTAAGAATAATATACCACCATTAGTATGTAAAACCTAATGCTTTTTATATCATATTTCAGTGGGTTTGGACAGTAAATTGCACATTTTTGAGGCCATTTTTAAAAATTTCCCGTGTGGAGAACCACCCTGGACCCCCCTTGTGTGGTGTGGGCTTGCGTGCTGCACGCATCACTCGCTCCCAAATGGCTACTAGGAAATGTACGCCCCACCAGCTTTCAAACTCACCAGCCACCACTGCTCACCACCTTCCGCAAAACGCTGAAAACTACCCTCTTCACATAAGGCCAGACACATCAGCACAAATACTTTTTATGTATGTTGTAATATATGACCAAATGCAATATCTGTAACAACAGTATGATGTCTTGTAGTATTCATAATGTGTCAACAATCGCTACCATGCCTGTACCATGTAACTAAGTTATTGCAAGTAACAGCGCCTCAATGCCCCTGGGCTGCTTGCGCGCTATATAAATATAAATAAAAAAATAAATAAATATGAGCTGCACATGTTTCAAATCCAGGAGAGCAAAAATAAGAGTTTTTGAAACATTTGAAGGGTTAGTTAGAGGTCTTAGTGGGCCAATCCTGTGGGTTTTTTCAATGTTAAGTTGTATTGAGGAGGGAATATCAAAAAGTTTAGATAACATATTGGTGAGAAAAAGAATGGTATCTTCTCCCTCAATTCCTTCTGCAAGGCTTATAATGAAAAGATTATTTCTTCTGTTTCGGTTTTCCAAATTGTCTGTTTTTTTCTAAGTGCTTTGACCAAGTTTTCTAGGTTGACCACTTTTTTGTAAATATCTTCTGCACTGCTCAGTCTCTGCCCACTTCACATATCCTACAGTCAAAAGTTGACCATTTGTCATCTAGGTGTTGAACCTTATTCTTGGTTTCCTCCATAAATGGTTTTAAAGCCGTTATTTCAGAAAAAATTGCTAACATGTTTTTCTATAGATTTGCAGTTTTTTTTTATTAATACAGTGTGTTTTAGTTTACAAAAAAAAACTTTTCACACTTACACAGATAAGATACCTATACATATATAAAAATAACAATTCCTCTACATTTCTTCTTCAAAGCCAACTCATCATAAGTTTTTTCAAAGTTTTTTTTGTAAACATAAACACACTGTATTAATTAAAAACAAAATAGATTTGCCGTTAATAAGCCTGATACACAATGTTTATCCGGTTGTCATGCAATAATGTTTATCCAGCTTGTGAGACTGCCACACAGCAAAAGACAATTTTAATGTAGAAAGGATAATTATGTTTGGCGCCAACCTGAGTTTTCAGAATAATAATGGCAGTTGTTGATCTAGCTCTGTGTTAATATTTTTGGAAATAAATGCTTTCCAGTCTTGATGAATAATGGTTCCAAAAAGATAGAATTTATTTGTAATCTCTCAACGCGTGTATCACCATTCACTATTCAATAGCTCATCGGGAGAGATATTTCAGTTTATTCTATTAATTCTATTAATTACGTAATCCTGTAAAGATTAAACAATGTATTACATAAATGTGACAATTCTTACTATGAAAGAAAAAGAATAGATTTTAAATCAAAGGCTTAAAGTAATAGCTCACCCATTGATTATGTAATCTTGTTTGGATGTTTCTTGCTTTCACATTTCAATTAGAAATTCATTTCTATATTCAATCAATTGAGTCTTCAAACTGGCAATAGAGGATGGTGCACCAAAACGAAGATATAAAATACAGTTAAAGTGAAGTGAATAGGGGATTTAAGGAGGAAATATATAGGGCCTCATCACGAGTCTGGCAGTAACCCTTAAATGCGACGGTAGTGCTATTACCGCCGCATTTAAGGGTCCGCCAGATCACGGCTTTGGCGGATTTCCCCTCAGCTCTGAGCTGGGGGGAAATCAGCGACAAAATTGCTTATTTTCAGCGTGATTACCGCCGGCGGGAAATCGGCCGGTGGTAATAGCGTGAATTTTCCCCATTGGGCCCAATGGGGAATGAGGAATTCCAGAATGGGTCCAATGGGGAATGGGCAATAACCCTTCTGCCAAACCTGTGATCCGGCGCTAATAGCGCCGGGGGGTTTGGCGGTAGGACTATTAGCGCCGGCTGGAATAGCGCCGGCATTACCGTCCAACTCGTGATGATGCCCATAGTCTTACATATAATGAGTGTTCTTCTATTTGTGATGTTTAGTAGGCATTAAGTAGTTAAATAGAGCTTACCTTTTTATACTGTCTTGCATTTAAAAAGGCTTTAGTTCACCTATCCGCATCATGAAGCTTCTTGTTGGAGGCATATCCTTTAAGTGAGAGTTTTCGCTATTTGTTGCATGAACCTGGCTGTGTGTGTGTGATGACGTCATGCGTCGCCGCACGTTTTCGTGCAGAAATGTCATTATGTCACCATGCTACGTTCTCATGGCCATTTTGAACTATCTAGACACAGGGCACTCGTTATTGTGTCAATTAACTTTATTGTGTTATTAAAGCTCATCTAGAGAAGAAACTTATTCTTTTAAACAGAGATTCCTGTGTTCAGTTAGTAGGAAAGTCTCTTAATGTATGGGAAGGTCTATAATTAATTAAGGTATATGTACATGATAATCTTAAATATTGATTATTAAAGAATCATTTTAGCAAGGCTTAAATTGGTGTACGGAATAAAAAACAGTATTGATGGTATGAGGAAAATCTGATTACAGTAAAGGATTTTCTAAGAGAAAAGAGGTATTGTAAAGACAAAATTCTAGGATAAACAAAAACATAACAGGTGGCCTAAGAATAAAGTGTCAAAGTTTAGAGCCAATTATACATTTATGTATCACAATGAGGCCACCTGTACAAGAGTCCATGATACAAATCCATCTTGCTTCCTTTTTATGTAAGAGAATTTCTTTGTTTCCTTCTCTTGGTGACTTTCTGATGCTTTCCAATCCAAATACTTCAAGATTTTCAATGTTAAAGTTCTCATGGTCTGTGAGAGCATGCATCGGAAGAGGATATCTTAGATCTTTGTTTCTTATTGTCCTAAAATGCTCAAAGACCCTAATTTTAAGATCTCTTATAGTGCTTCCTATGTATATTTATGTACACGTGCATCTGATTGCATATATTATGTGTGTAGTATTACAGTTTATAAATTGTCTAATGTCTTTCCGGTATCTATTAGGCAATACAATGTCTTTCATACCATGGTTCATCAAAGGGCACAACTTGCAGTTGCCGCATTTGTAGTTGTCCATTATTGGATTCTGTTTGAATTTTTCAAATGGATTTGGTCTTGAGGTTGGACTCAGAAAACTTGGGCTAATTTTGTTCCTTATTGTTGGTGCCTGACTATAACAGATACTGGGATGATCATCAAAGTGTTTCTTTACATTGCCGTCTGTTTGGAGAATATTCCAATGTTTTTTAAGCATGTTGGTGATTGTTCTAGCTTCCGAGTTATATGTTGCAATAAACTTTGATTTTACATTGACGGTGGCCACCTTAGGTTTATCAGTAAGAAGAAAATTCCTTGAGATTTATTCCACTTTGCACACTGCTTTTTGTATAGTCTTTGGATTGGAAGCTAATTGTTTGAATTTAGTTACAGTTTTTACTAAATATTCTTGTTCATGCTGCAATTTCTTTTAATTCTTGAAATCTCTTCGTACGGGATAATATTAATGACATGTTTCAGGTGATTGAATGTTGCAAATCGGTTGGTTTAGAATAAAGTCTTGTTTGTATTTCTGAGTTTTCTACATATAGCTCCAAATCGAGAATTCTATATTAGTTAAACTTGAAACGGTGAAACATATACTAACTGAATGCCTTAAATTGAGCAGTAGCCACAGTAAACACCTTAGGAAATACGTACACAGCATGGATCGCATCAGGGACATAGAGTTCTGGAATCAATGTATTAACACACTTAATGCTAGTCTGCATTTAACACCTTTTAGAATCTTGATTGATGCAGAAAAAATCATCAATCAATAGGGGATATTAAGCTAACAACATGTATAGCAGGAGAAGGCCTGATAATGCCTGTCATAGGAGGTGGTAGTAATTCTAAGGATTACTGCTTAGGACAACACACACTATGATTTCCTAAAGCTTATTGTTGGTCTGGAAAGAACTGACCTTGATCACTGTAAGGGGGCTGTCCAGTGATTGTTTTCTTCTCTTTACTATGTTAAGATCAAACGTGTACTATCTGAGGTTTGTAAAAGCAATGTGATGTGAAGTGAAATGGACTGAACAGTAATAACGTCGACCGAAAGAAAGAATGAACTTGGCATACCACTGTGATCTGCTTGTGATCAGTTATTAAGGTTGACCTTAATGAATTTTAAACATCGATATATATATATTATTGTTCAATGTATGAATTAAGATTGTTATTTGTTTTAATTATTATATGTTGAATTTTATTTAGCCTGAACTATCTTAATTTTGAATAAGTTAAACTTTCTTGTTTTGTAAATGAAAGATTATAGCCATTGGTGTTGAGATAATCCACATAAATATCCAAAGTTTTGTTGTCTCCTTCCCAAATAATCAAGATATCGTCAATGAATCTGCCCCAGAATCTTATGTTGTTAGTGAATGATTCATGATTGCAGGCATGTTTAATTTCGAAATACCCCATGAACAGATTGGCACAGTTTGGGGCAAACTTTGACCCCATCACTCTGCCCTGGAGTTGCCTGAAAATGTCCTTGTCAAAACAGAACATATTGTTTTTGAGTGAGAAATTGAGCATTGTTAGAATCATTTCATTTTGTTGTTTGTAAGATATTGATCGAGTTCTCAGAAAATGTCTTGCACTTATTCCTTTTTCATGCTGGATACTAGTTAATGTTAATGTTAATGTTAAAGATATTTGTATAGCACACTGTCACCAACAGAGTTGGTGTCCAGTCGCTCAGTTGGATCTGTAAGCAAAAGGTGGACGGGTGGGTTACTGTGTGAAAAGAGCTTAGGAAAGTGAGAGGCGGTGTCGAAGCGGGTCCTCCCGTGCTGTTGTTGTGATCTATGTGTTGGTTGTTTGTTGTTTTGTTGTGGTGAAGTCCGTGCGGTTTGCTGTGAGAGAGGTGGTTGTGTGGGTTTTTTTGTGCATTAAAGGCATACTCTAGTAAAAAATGTTATTGTCCCTATGGGTCGGCCATGTTTTTTGAAGGCTAAGTGGCTCGATTTTAGAAAACTTTCCTATGGATCTTACCCGAGTTTTCGTCCATTAAACGCATGCGAAAACAAGCACCTGGGAGCCGCCATTTTCTGATAATCCTATCTTTTCCTCGATCGCCCTGGCTCACCTGCTTTTGCGGCACTAAATCAATTCCCCCGCCCCTGAGCCTGACATTATCAAAACATTCATATTCCCCGCCTCTCCCCGTGACGTTACTGTGCGTAGGCAAACGCGCCCAGTCGTCTTCTGCGCGACTCCACACAGAACCCGGAAACCAACACAGATCAACTCACAACACAGCGCGCCACAATTCGGAATATGAAACTGTACTTTACAATGAAACAGCAACACGGTACATTTGGTAAAGTACATTTATTTGGCATCAAATGTTTAGAGAATATTCATATGAACCCCTGAAGACATTTATTTTCTTTTATCTGTATCCGCAATAACTGTTCCGTTTCATCTTGGGTCACGCGCTGTTCCATTATGGCACACAGGGTGTTCATTTTCGTAAAAAGAACCACTTTGGAAGCACGGTGAACCGCAAGGCTGTTCCATCAACTAGGCACTAGTCCAGCCTAAAGTTTGTTATGTTACTTCTAGCCACTAGTACAGCGTAAGGGCATGTGGGCCCTTGGCGATCATCCCATAATATGGTGATCGTGCTCCAGTTGTTGACACGAAGCTGCAGGTGTCTGCTGAAGAATCCGTCCGCCGGTGTCTCAAACAGGTGGCAGTTGCAGAACGGGATCAAATACCTGTTAAGAAAACAAGTAAATGATAATTAGTCTCACTAGCCGAACTTCATTAATATTACTCATTTCATTCATTACGGCCGATCAGAAACTATTTGCTTGCAAGGGTAGTTCAATGGAGTATGTTCTTCTCTAACATAAATGCGAAAAGTAACGAGCTAAATCTAGGGCAACACACAATGATAAACAACACTCTACATGCATGAGGAATGATATGATATATGATATGGCATTTGTAACGCGCGTATACTCAAGTGTTTCTAGGCGTGACGAGGCAGGTGGGGAACAAGGGCAGACAGACAACGATCCTACTAGGCCAGGTGTCTTTCTGATCGCGCATGGGGATGGGCTGTACAAGGATAGTTGAATACAAATTAAATAATAGGGCCAGCTGGTGGCAAGTGCAAGGTAAATGCCGGGACAAGGGGCTGAAGGATACAGAGACAGTCCCGTAGTGCAGGGAAAAGTGGCTGGGCCAAGGAGCGAGATTGGTGACACCAGTGAACCTGCATGCCCATGTGCCCACTACGAACAGTTTTAACATCTTTTACAGTCTTCATTCATTCATTTATTCACTAAATCTTCATTCCGGTATAAAAGCGTGTAAAGATTTACTTACATTATATTTGAAATTTCCATTGTGTCTCTTCGTAATGCAGTCTGTAAAACGGACCATGCTCTTGACAATGATTTTTCGTATACTGACCTAAAACTGAAACTCGGTCTAGTTTTTGAATTTTCTGCCTTATCGTCTCTTGCGTTATTGCGCACTCCCTTCAAATGTAGTTCTTTCTGCATGGTCCCTGTCTCAAGGTCAAAAAACAATAGACCCTTATACTTCCAGTGCGACTTGTGGGCCTCATCTGTGCACTGTCCTTCGCATTCTTTATTTGCAACATCACGTAGTATAGGCATCTGTGAGAACTTGAAGTTTAGAATCCGTCTATGTAGTGCGCCTCAATGTGCAAATGCGAACTGGCTTCTCTCCCAAATGCCACGGCCTGCTTGGCTGGCGCGTTCTAAGTGCCCCAATTTTGTCCCCGTTGTCTGCGAGCTTTGCAGCCCAAATTGAAACATTACATTTTTTGCGGAAGGTCAGGGAAAGTATAAAGTACCACAGGAGTTGAGTTAAAAGTGAGATTTATTGTTTGTTTGTTTGTTTTATTTTTTGCAATACGCAAGCCTCCCCTCCGTTAACAGTGCGCAGCATTTACATTTACATGAGATGAGACATGAGAAAAATATATACATACACATATGTGAGGTGAATAGAGAGAATTCAAAGATGACACCCAGCTTCTTCGCCACCCATGATGGTGAAGTTGGGGGTTAGGTTTACTGGTACACTGTACAATAACATTTATTTACAAAAATACAATCCTATTGCAATTATTTAAACCGCGATTTGTACTTTACAATCAGCTGTGCATCGGGTGGGCATGGCACAGTCGCAATGTTTGGTGGCAATGGATCACTGCTCTGTACAGAAACGTCGAAAATTCCATATCTGTGCTTCTCTAACACAGCAACAATAAGGCCTTTCACAAAGTCGAACTGCATTTCATCATAGACTGGTTTGATCACCCATTTCTTACTTCATTTTGAAAACACCTTGGTGTAGCGAGGCATCCTTACTTTGCCCCTAGTCCTAGATTGTTCACGTCCGACATTGCTGTTATGGGCCAAGACGGCTAGTAGAGTGCGATGTTTCATGCCACGAAAGCTAAAATGCAAGCACTTTGGCCTGTACTTTAGGCACATATTGTGGAACACCTCGAAATCTCCTGTGTGACAGAATTCTGTCAGTCCTCTCAAATCTCTTGATAGAGTTTTGTTGAAAACAATCTTCTCAATGGCTTTGTGTGTCGGTGATGATGGAATCAACCACTTCTTCTTCCGTGCCTCCTCTGGGGACAAAGGGCCATGTTCACATTGGTGGAAATGTTAATTTGCTGTCCAGCGGTGAACGTTGGTACAGTGGTGCATCAGTGACCGCCATTTTTCAAGTAGTATTTCCACTGACCCCTCGCAAGTTTTTGAGCTCCACCAAAGATGGTTGGGGATAGAATGTGACCACTGCAAAATACTTTCAAAATCTTTTTTTTCCTGCAGCCGAGATTTTCTTATTGATTGATTTAGCAAGATGCCATACATCAAATTGATGTTTAATATGTGGGAACTGCTCTCTCATTGTCTTGGCAATTGAAACGTGTCTATCCGTGGCTATGAGCTCGATGTCCATCCACCTCGATTGTAGATGTTCCACTGATTTTATAAATCCTAGTTTCTCCATGGCCACTGAGGATGTACATTGTGTTACCTGCACGACCTCCGAACTCACAATTTTCTTACTATCCATGTCCTGAAAGTGGTAGGTGCAGTACTTGGCAGAAAACCCAGGGCTATCGCACTGTCCATCGCCGGCTAGCCTGAATCGTTTGCCTTCGAATGTACTTGCTAGAGACAATTGTTCAATTCTCCAAGCATCACTAATGGCCGGAAACAGATAATCACGTTGGTATGTGTACTACAGCGCACTAGAAATGAAATGGAGTCCCACAAACTGAAAAAAAGCCTCTAACTTTCTAAAACTGGAGCCACTAAAAAGTGATGCAGCTGCACACAGTAGATTGCCTGCTGGAAGTTTCCCCAGCATCGGTTGTGCAGACCATGAGAACCTATGATTTAATCTACAGGCGGCATTTATTTTGACGTTAGTGCCTTTCATTTTAAGAGTCACATTAATCAATGGCTTCCCACATACTTTCCCTCTAACGGAATGCACACATTTCAGCATACTTATAATTTCCATCAAGCAACTGTCGAATGCAATGTATTTGCTCTCTTTCATTAGACTGTCATCCTGCGTCAACGTTGTTTCAGCTTTTGACGCTGTGGAGATGTCAACACATTGGAAAGTAATATCGCTGCTATCAAGTATTGTTGCGTCTATGGATGCTGCGGCTGGTTCATTCTCTCTCATTTGAACATCTGCTAATTCAACATTGATGGGAGAACACAACAATGTCGACAAGTTTTTTGGTGGCAATTTTCTGGCTGGTGTAGATTGTGTAAATTGATCTGCAACTACTTCAGAGCTATCTCCAATACATTCAATAACATCTTCTTGTGGTGGTCCGGTCGCACAGTAGCTATGGTCCAATGCAACTTTGCTGTAGTCTCCAAACAGAGCTAATTCATGTTCTGGCCATTGGACATGAGCATCTCGAGCCTGAACACGCCTCGCCTCAATTAATAGTTCCTCCATAGTGTACATGGTCTGGCAAGCCACATCTCTCATTCGCTTCAATGTCTGTGTGTGTATAGTTCTGATGCCCACGGGTAGCTGGAGGAGAGATTGGAAAAGGGATGTTCAGTTTAAACACAAGATGGAGTGTAGTAGAATTGACTAGAAAAAAACATAAAATAGTCCCCACCACAAAAAATTTTTTAAAGTTATTAACTGTTTGTAACTAACCTTTTTTTGTTTTTTTTTCTTTGCAACTTTTTTGACTCGACCTTCAACATCTGCACGCTGTAGCTCCGATTCGTTTCCGCATGTCCTCCCTTCCTCTTGCGCTGCAACGACTATATTTTCTGTATCCGCATAGACAGCAAGGAATGAGGCTCCATCGTCTCCCTGAAACATAGTACTTTCATTACTATGTATCAAAATATTGTTAGCATAAAACACGTGAGGACGAACACACAGGTACATCTCAATAGCCAAATACGATTTAAACATTGTGTGCAACAATCAAACGACAAGTATTCGACCAGTGATGATCTATTTCGATGGAACTGTCAGTATCCATACCTCCGGCTCTGCATGGACTGCCATGAACGGTTGTATTGGAGAGGAGGCATCCGCATCTCCCTGAAACACAATACTTGCATTAGTATGCTTTTCAATATTGGAAACATAACACCAACTTGGGGTCGACGGCACAGGTACATATAAAGAGATAACTGCAAATGATGCATTGTCCAAAAGAATCAAGGAAAATCCAAATATGATCACATTTCATCGACTTATTTCAACGATTCATTTACATCTGCATCATCTCAATGAGATGTTGTGATTGTGGTGGAAGCTCCGTCGTCTCCCTGAAACACAGTACTTGGATTAGTATGGTTTTCAATATTGGAAACATAACACACACTTGGGGTCGAAAGCACAGGTACATATAAAGAGATAACTGCGAAAGATGCATTGTTCAAAAGAATCAAGGAAAATCCAAATATGATCACATTTCATCGACTTATTTCAACGATTCCTTTACATCTGCATCATCTCAATGAGATGTTGGGGTTGTGGTGGAAGCTCCGTCGTCTCCCTGAAACACAGTACTTGGATTAGTATGGTTTTCAATATTGGAAACATAGCACACACTTGGGGTCGAACGCACAGGTACATATAAAGAGATAACTGCGAAAGATGCATTGTCCAAAAGAATCAAGGAAAATCCAAATATGATCACATTTCATCGACTTATTTCAACGATTCCTTTACATCTGCATCATCTAAATGAGATGTTGTGATTGGGGTGGAAGCTCCGTCGTCTCCCTGAAACACAGCACTTGCGTTTATAGGGAAGAAAGTATAGCAAATGGAATCACGTTATATGATCACACATGATGGAGCTGTCAGTATCCATACCTCGTGCTGCTGAAGAATATCTATGGATGTTGCAAATGTAGTGCGCACTTCCGAAAGCTGTTGCGCCGATTCGTATACTTGAATGTCAGGCTCTGCATCAAGTGTAGGGGTTGACGCTCCATCGACTGCCTGAAACATAGTACTTGCATTAGTGAGGATTACAATTGTGAAAACATAACATACACCTGGGGTCGACAGCACAGGTACATATCAACGGCTAACCACGAATGAAACATTGTGTAGAACAATCAAACAACAAGAATTCCAGCTCTGATGATGATGCTCGATGGAGCTGTCAGTATCCATACCTCCTGATGTTGAAAAACATCTAGAAATGTTGTAGATGTGGCGGACGCTTCAGCATCTCCCTGAAAGACAGTACTTGCATTAGTATGGATAACACTAATTATAACTGAAAACAAACACCAGTGGACGATAACTAAGGTGTATATCAATTGGAAAGGAGTAACCAAACATTCGGTAAAATAATTACACGATAGAATAAAACTATTACTTGACATGCATAAAACAAGTATGTAGCGGATTAGCCTAATAAGATTACCTGATACGCGCTAGAAGTGGTTGATAACTGCGACCACGTCAAGGATGTAGAATGTTCTTGCTTCAGATTCAAGGGATAGTCAAGAAGTTGTAAAGGTCAATTAATGATTGATAATGAAATGCCAATATTAAAAATAGCCATGTAAGCCGACAGAATACTTGAAAAATGCTCAATACAGCACAGTTCCCTGGCCCCATATATATATATACATTGCGTTTGTGGGTTATGAAATCGAAAAAGAATATATTGATAAATGTCATTATTCAAAAAACTATACACTCATATCAATATCGAAATTATTACAAGGGATAGAACACCTACAATATCAATTAATCCATTCGGCTACACACTACCGCAAGGCCGAAAGCTAAATCCGGACACTTGACTCACCGGTGGCGGAATGTGGACGAATAGAGTGGGAATAGCGTTTTCGAGCAATTTCCGTGTAGTTAGCCGTTTATTCTTCTTTGTTACCCAAGAAGTTGTGTACATGTCCAAGGAAAAGTGCCGGCTGCAGATGCGGTATCGATCGCCCCTCTTGTCCTCTAAGACTTGTTGGACTCTACTTTCCAGCTCATCCAGTGGATATCCGCAATGTCTGACCCATTCTCTTATTCGATCGACAGTTTTCGGGAATACATGCATTGTAGTTCCTTCAGATTTCGCATGGGTCTTCGAAGGGCAACCGCTAATCGAACAGGCAGGCATTGTTGATAAATCTGAAAAGTAAATATCGACATTATTATACAATCTTCAAGAATAAAGATTTGATACAAAAGTAAATGAATCATACAATGATCAATGCAAGGTTTGTTTTGGTCGCAGGAACTGTACCAGTTCATTATGTGCAGCTTAGTATTTGCATAAATTGCAGAAATGTATAAATGATGTGACTAAAATCTGAACATGTGACTCATCCCTTGGATGTTCTGTATTGCACGAGAAGAAAAAATGCTTACATCATAGACTGGATCCCCGAAGGATGCAATTCGATGACAATAGACACAGATGAAAATAAATAGATCTATTGATAGCATAGCAATGGAAACTCTAGTCAATAGCAATGAGACCAAGGAACATAGCACTATTGTGTACTCTACTCGCAAATAGATAGAAATTTAAAAATCTGCGAAATATGACTAGGATACATGGCCTTACCTTGACCAACAAACAGTTGGATTCAGCAAGCAGAGCAGTATGTGCAGGAGAATAGGTGGGTGGCCACAGGTAGCACACTGATGGGTTTGCTCTAAGTGGTCACAGAAGTTCACGGATAGCACGACGACGACCAGATTAGTGTAGATCTCGGTGGTTGCCAGGTAACACGTTCAGGAGTTGACTTGCAAAGCACAAAGATGTTCTCATGAGACATATCAAGTGGTTTATAAAGTATTTGGAACAGGGGTGTGTTTGTGAATGAATGACGTATGTATGTCGTGGTCTTAGGGGGGCGGCCTGCTTCAAGGGGAGGCCTGGCTGGAGACACGGGGTCTGAGGAGGCCATGTGACCGATGGCCCCTTGGCGTGGGACACCTTTTGAAGTGTACATGTTGTTTGGCACCTTGGCATTTCGCGCCCCGGACAGCCCCCCCCCATGCCAGCGAGCATCCACCAGCGCGAACCGCCTTTGATACAGGGGGGTGGGATGGATGGGCCTGGGGCGTGCAGATAAGGCACAGGAAGACTGCTGAATGGAGACACACTTATGTGGATTGCAGGGGGGCGGCCTGCTTCAAGGGGAGGCCTGGCTGGAGACACGGGGTCTGAGGAGGCCATGTGACCGATGGCCCCTTGGCGTGGGACACCTTTTGAAGTGTACATGTAGTTTGGCACCTTGGCCTTTCGCGCCCCGGACAGCCCCCCCCATGCCAGCGAGCATCCACCGGCGCGAACCGCCTTTATATCAATATATAGTATATCGCCTTTATATGAATGATAGTATATCGTTGCTTATCAATAACAAATGCCACATACCGCAGATTCTTGTGAGCACAGACCCACACTTCAACCAGTGTATTATAGTGGCCAATACCCGAAGGTCTGTATAATCCAATGGTAATTGATAGTGTAGATATATGTGATTCATTTAAAAAATCGAGACAAACGTTGTTAAAATAAATGTGGTGTTTTATTTTGTATCTTATTTTCATGACACAAAATAGAAGAATTTAAAGATTATACAGGTCAGGTTGCAGCACAGCGAGAGAAAATCCCCTGTACTGACCGCTGTCACTCGGGAACATTTCTCTAATGGCACGAACGGCACAGGCGGGTATCACTCTTCGAACGCGGTGTCCAAGCCTCCCGTGAAGCCACCATGTAAAGGAACGATAGGCCACCAGCCTGTGAAAAGGAATGAAACAAACTGTTTTTAAATGACCAAGATAAGTTTAATAAACGTTTGTTGTCAATGACAATTCTTGTAACTAATGGCATTTTACACGGACAAATGCTATCTAGACAATGCACACTATTCAACGCCTTACATGCGTTACAATGATATGTAGATGTAATTTTGGATATAGTAGAAGAACATGAAATAGGAGTGGCATGACTAGCAGAGTATACTTACTCGTTACTCGGATTACGAGGACGAACAGTTGCTCGAAGTTCGTGCATAAGCACCATCAAGATTCTCAACACGGCCCGTGTGAGGCAGGCTGCCCTGAGGTCTGGCAGCTCAGTGATGCATTGCGGTCGTGGCTCGCCTTCCGAAATGTAGGCCAGGCATCCCGGGTTTTCTCGGCAGCAGCAGTTCTCGTCCTCGGTTGGCATTAGCTTGCACCGATTGCATGTGCACCAGGTGGAGACGCCGTCCATGCGACTAGGCCCAGGCTCTTCATCTGTTGAATCGTCCTCCCAACTGCCGTCCGAATCGCGTGCTTCCCTTTCCAGTAGTTCCTCCTCGGTATAATCAGGCTCGTACATGTAGGGCATTATTGTAGCCATTGTGTGGTAAACAGAGTAAAATAATTTACCGAGATGGTACAGGTGTTCACACGGGCTAGAAGCGGCGAAGGTAGCTGACCAGAGCACTGAAACGAGTCACAGAATACTCAAAGTAACACAGGGAGAGGAATGGAATCGAAAATCTGCTGCTGTGTGTTGTGAAACGGTCTGTTTATACTTATTGAGGAAAGAGGCGTCCTGCCATTTCCATGGCAACACATCATTAGCTGAAGCGCAGCGAATGTTGACACAAGACGTGCTTTGGCGTTGGGAAATGGGCGGTTCGAGTCTGCTGATGACAGGCTCAGGGGCGGGGGAATTGATTTAGTGCCGCAAAAGCAGGTGAGCCAGGGCGATCGGGGAAAAGATAGGATTATCAGAAAATGGCGGCTCCCAGGTGCTTGTTTCGCGTGCGTTTAATGGACGAAAACTCGGGTAAGGTCCATAGGAAAGTTTTCTAAAATCGAGCCACTTAGCCTTAAAAAACATGGCCGACCCATAGGGACAATAACATTTTTTACTAGAGTATGCCTTTAAGTAAGCAGAAATGAGAGGTTTTGGTTAGTGGGTTGTATGTCTCATAATCCCTGTAGAGTAGTTTATGTATCAGGTAGTCATATTGGGTTGGTATATTCTCTCTTTAGGTTTACTTGATTGTCTAGTTTTTATGGTGATACTGTCACAAGATTAGCAGATTAATTGGCATAGTACCCCTGGTTCGGTGAGCATTGTCCCTAGATCGATAGTGGTGTTTTATTGTCATTAACCAGCTTCTTTCTATCTATTTGCTGTCGGTAGTCCATTGTGTGGTATAACTTCTCTTCCCTTTCCTGACTTTCTAGTATCAGGGCCGGGGGATGCGGTTGGCCTCCAGCTAAGTTATTGAGCTTGGTACACCCAGGGGCAGGGCATAATCCTACTTAGGTAGTGGAGATATATTATCTATCCCCGTTCTTTCCTATGTATTACTGTTCATGGTCCATTGCTGCTTGTGCCCTCAAGGGTAGCCAGGTGACATTGCTGGGTAATACCCTGCTCTCCCTTCCAATTGATCTCTGGGTCTTCTTGTTATGATTGGTAAGGGTTGATGATTAGGGGAGTCAGGGTAGACTGTTCTCTCGGCCTAGTTCCTCTGTGCATGTCCTTATGGGCATTATTTCTGGTTATGGGGCGAAGAGCCATGATTTGAGGAATTTCCTGAATTGTAGGTGATCTCTTGTGTTCCGTATGTTCTTTGGTAGTTCGTTCCAGGTTTTTGGGGCGAGGTGAGAAAAAGAGCATCCTCTGAGTTTTCTCTTGTTGTATGATTTGGGTTCCAAACGGATGTCGTGGCTGGTTCTGAGTGGCTTTGCAGCGTGAGGTACGTTTAGTTTTCTTCTGATGAACTCTGCACCTTGGTCGTGGATTGCTCTGTGGGTTATGCACATTGATTTGAGCTTGATCTGCTGTTCGATGGGCAGCCAGTGTAACGTTTTCAGCGCTGGTGTGATGTGTTCTCTTTGAGGTAGTTTAAGGAGAAGTCTGGTCGCCACATTTTGTATGCATTGGAGTTTATTTAGGAGTCATTCTGGGAGGCCTAGATATAGGCTGTTGGCATAGTCTAGTCTGGACATGATGAGGACGATGACGGCAGTTGTTTTATTGGTGAATGAGAGGAATGGTAGGATCCTTTTAACCGATCGCAGGAGGAAGAAGGATTTATTGATGAGGGCATTTACTTGTGGTTCTAGAGTGAGTTTGTTGTCCATCAGAACTCCCAGGGTTTTTACAGTTAATGATGGGGTTTCACCAAGTTCAGTTGACCATGGGATGTAGAGGCTGTATTTTCAGCTTTTTGTGATGATCATTATTTCTGTTTTGCCTGGGTTGAGTTTGAGGTAGTTTAAGTTCATCCAGTTGTATATTTCACGAAGGCAGTTCTCTAGTGTTGCGTTATCTTCTTGTAAGTCTTGTATTTTGTAGATCATTTGTGTGTCCTCAGCATAGTTGTAGCAGGTGAGGCCATATCTTTCAATGATGTTAATTGGCTGTGACAGGTAGATGTTGACTAGAAGTGGCGAGAAGGGTGATCCTTGTGGGATGCCGCATGATGATTCTCGAGGGCTTGATTTGTAAGGTTTCATCCATATTGTTTCTGTTCTATTCGTTAGGAAGGATCTGACCCAAAGTAAGTCATTGTCTGTGATTCTGAATTCTTCCAGTCCCATGATGAGGATGTCGTGGTTAACTGTGTCAAAAGCTGCAGATCTAGAAGTATCAGATCAGTGCTATTGTTTGAGTCTGCATTCGCCTTTAGATCATTCCAGATTGAAATAAATGCTGTTTCTGTTCCACTCATTGGTCTGTAGCCTACTTGTGCTTGGTTTAATAGGTGAAGCTCTTCTATGAAGTATTGGGTTGTTCTGTATATGTGCGTTTCAAGGTGTTTAGCTGGCTAGGGGATATTGGAGATGGGTCTGTAGTTGGAGAGGTCTTCTACGTTTCCTGTTGTGTCCTTGAGGAGTGGTTTGATGTATGCTGATTTGAAGGCTTGAGGCACTCTTCCCGTTGGGATTGAATGGTTGAGGATGTTTCTGTAGTATCCCATTGGTGTTCCTTGTGCGAGGATTGATTTGTAGATGTCAGGGGTGGGGCAGGGATCCCCGGGGGAGCCAGATTTGTTGCTTTGATTTACAAGTTTGATTAAAGTATCCACTGATAAGTGCAGGAAGTTTCGAAGTTGGTTCTGGTGTTCCTTGCATCAGTGGGTGTCTTCAGTGTTGCGGTCGCATGGTCTGTTTTGTATGGTCTGTTGGATGGTAATGATTTTATTTTTGAAGTGGTCTGCAAGGTCATTGCCTAATTTCTTTGATGGTATTGGAGTGTTGTTGCAGCCGGGTGGATTTTTTATTTTGTTTATGATTTCAAACAGTTCTTTTTGGGTGTTTGGTGCTTTGGTGCTATTAAAGACAAGGAGGCGAGCATTAAGATGTCTCTTCTTTTATTTTCTCTCTCCAGCAGTTTTAACAAATGATATAAATTTTGTAAACTTTTCCTTTTTTTAAAATAACTTTTTTTTTTAAAACTTCAAGTCCCATCATTTCTGTAGTCCTTTAGTCTCTGGCCATGTGACCTAGTCCTTCTTTTTCCTCTGTCCTTCCTCTTCTTTGACTGCTTCGAACTGCAATCATTTCTTGACTGTGTAACCAACTCGGTCAACTTCTGCTCTGAACTTCCTGCCTCATGCTGAGCCGGTCTCCCGCATTTTAACTTGCAGACTCGCTCCGAGGAACTTGCTTTCTCTAGTGATCAGCTGTTCTTTTGCTCATCTCCTATTGTCAAAACAAACAATTATACATGTCAGGGCGGGGAATACACACCCTATTCTGGAAGGAAACGTCATGTCAGTTAAACGCAGTACATCATTTCAACATTACATCTTGTCTCATATATTTTGTGTATTTGGGCTGGGAATTTAATGCTCGCCTCCTTGTCTTTAATAGAATCAAGAGCTCTCTGTGCTATTAGCAGGGGGAATCTTCATTCTATGTCAAGACGGAGGCGAGCATTAAGCTTGTTCAAAGCTTCTCACTACTACTCCTGCTATTGTATTAATAGGCCGGTAGTAAAACGTTCTGAATGTCGCATCGCTATCCCAGTCTGTGGCTTTCATAATGTCTTGTATAGCTGCGCCTTGTCCTAACGCTTTTGAGGCCATTGCTCCTCTAACTGAGTGAGCGCCAAATTTTGTCATGTCTATGCCCGCCAGACTCATGATGTCTCTGACCCATCGCGCTATAGTGGCTGTTGCCACTCCTCTGTGTGGTTTCCTGCGTGGTATTAGCAATTGGGTTGTCCCTGCCGGTCTTAGCTCGGCTGTCTTGTTTTTTTATTCTTTTATACATGCTGCTACACACCATTTCAGATGTTCCTGCATGTAGGGGTATGTGATCGTGGCAGAGTCTGTTTTCGTCCTTCTAGTTAGGTTAAGCTTTACGCCTTCTGGGCCGTACATTTTCCTATTCACTTCTAAAGCTTTCACATCTGCTACTCTCCTGCATGACACCACGCATAATAACATGGCTGGTTTCTCTGAAAGCTGTCGAAGTGACAAATATCTGTTATCGGGCCATTCTGCTAGTAGTTCAAAACTACCGATACGTCTCATAAAGTCTTGTATCTCGGCTGAGGTGGCTTCCTGAATCTTATTCCTTTTAGGAGTCGTATCATTTCTACATTTTCTCCTACTGGTACTCCTTCCACGGGCAGGTGACCTGCTGAAATCGCGGATCTGTATACCCCTATTGTTCTGTATGCTTTGCCGTCTTGGAGGAGTTCCACTAAGAAATTCAGTATCTCGACTAGAGGGACAGAAACGGGATGAATATTTCTCCTTCTGCACCATGTCGACACCCTGTTCCAAGCTGCGTCATAGCTCCTTCTAGTTGAAGGCGCCCATGACTCGGTGATGAGGCTTGCAGCTTGTGCCGAAATTCCCGGGAGATTCCAGCGTCTCCTCTCCACTCTGGCTGCAGCTTGGTCCAATCTCCAGCTGAAGAACCTCTCTTTCTGTGTATTTAGCCTGGATGCAAACAGGTCCGAGTGTACTGGGCCCCAAAGCTTTTCCAGCTTCTGGAATATTACCCGGTCCAGCATCCAGTCGCTGGAGTCTGAGAGATGCCTGGAGTTCCAATCTGCCACTACATTCAGCAAACCTAGTAAGTATTCGGCTACTACTGAGATCCCCGATTCCAGGCAGGAATGCCAGAAATCCTTGGCTATTTCCGCTAGTAATGTGGATCTCGTTCCTCCTAAATGGTTGATGTACTTGACTGCTGAAATGTTGTCCATCTTCAGCAGAATGCAAGAATTCACTTTTCCTTTTGTAAACACCTTGATCGCAAAGGATCCGTCTAGTAGCTCCAGACAGTTTATGTGTAACTGGAGTTCCGTTTTGCGCTCCATCTCCCTCCTGTCTGGAGATCTCCGCACCGGGCTCCCCAGCCTGCTCTGCTGGCATCTGATTCTATTATCAAGTCTGGCCAGTCGCTGAAAATGGCTCTCCCATTCCAGGCTTCCATGTTCGCTAACCACCATTCCAGTTCTGTTCTGGACTCTTGATCTAAGAGTACCAGTTGATGGTAATGTAGGACTTGCTGAAGATGTCGTATCTTCAGCCTCTGCAGGGATCGATAGTGTAATGGACCTGGGAATATTGCCTGTATTGATGTTGCTAGTAAGCCTACTACTTGCGCTATGGTGCGGAGTGATATGTTCGTCTTGCTGAGACATGTTCTTATTTCTCTTTTTATGTCTCTGATCTTTCTGTTCGGGAGTTCCAATGTTGCCGACTTGGTGTTTATAATAAAACCCAGGAATTCTATCCTCTTCGCTGGTGTCATCTCTGACTTCTCTCGGTTCACTAGGAAACCTAGTGAGGTCAAGAGTTTCACCACCCAGTCGGTCTGGTAGGCAAGGGTCTCTCTGCTGCCGGCCATCAGTAGGATGTCGTCAAGATATATAATCATCCGAATCCCCTTTTCTCTGATCGCCGCTGCCACTGGTTTCATGATCTTCGTAAATGCCCATGGCGCTGAGGACAGCCCGAATGGCATTGTTGCAAACTGCCATAATTGCCCGTCACAGTCGAACGCTAGGAACGGATGGAAATCTCTCTGCACTGGAATCGTTAGGTAAGCATCTTTCAAGTCTATCCTTACTAACCAGTCGCTCTGTCTGAGCGTGTCTCTGAGCTGGTGGGTTCCTTCCATTCTGAAATGGTTGTAGACCACCCAGCTGTTCATGTGTTTCAGATTTATCACTGGTCTCACCTTGTCTTTCAGGTGGACCAGGAACATATTGCTCACAAATCTTGGGGGTGTTACGCATGGTTCGATCGCCCGTTTTTCTGCTAGGCTTTGCAGTTCTGCCTCTAGCAGTTCTTTCTCTGTCTGTGTCGAGACTAAGGGGCGCGGCGCTTGCGACTGGGCAGGGGTCTCTGTGAATTCTATGCGCATTCCTTTCACTGTCTGCAGGACCCAGGCGTCGCTGGAAAGCGAGCGCCAATTTTCCCAGAATGTAGCTGTCCTCCCCCTACTGGCGGATATGTACAATTTCTCACCTGTGGGGAAGTTTTGTCCTCTTCCCTGTCCTCTGCCCCACCTTCCTCTAGGGAAGCGGCCTCTTGGGGGATAGAAGGCATCTGGTTGCATGGACTCCCAGTATTGGTTTCTGTTGTTCTGAGGCCTTCTAAATGCTTGGTACCGACCGGTTGAGCGACCTCTGTAGCGACCGGTCCCGCCAAAAACTCTCAGTGGAAATATTTTCTTCATCGAGCCCTGTGCCTTCTCTAGGGATGTGTAGGTCCCTACGAACCTCCCCATTTCGTTGCCGAATGTTTCCCTGAACAAAAGGCCCTGAGCTGCCTCTCCAGCTTCGTATGACGACAGATCTCCTAATTTACGGTCAATTTTGAGCAAGAGACCTCTCCTGCGTTCAGATGAAATTGCGCAATTTGCGTTGCCTAGTAGGCATACGGCTCGCTGGGCCCAATTCACCAGGACTCCAGGGTCTACATCCTCGCCTGTATCCTTGGCTCGCTAGGCTAGGTCCATTATTTTAGCCAGAGGTCCGACCAGGTCGAGGACTTTTTCTTGACAACTTTTCCACGAGCAGTCTATGCCATTTCCTGGGTCTCTGTTGGATTTGGAGACAAACAATAACATTTTGGGGTCTAATTCTGGTGCTTTTGCGACCTTGTCTGGCATTCGGCTCTCAGTCTTTGTCTAACCTCTTTTTCAAGAGCTTTCCGCAGTCTTTGCGTCATATACTTCGCGACTCTCAGCGAAGGTACCCGCTCCGAGGATCTCAGATTTCTGATCTCCTCCGGCTGAAACATGTCTGATGTTTCTTCTTCTTCTATGTGATGGAGTTTTCGTTGCCTTTTCTTAGGCGGAGGTTGGCATCCCTCATCCACTTCATTATCTGCATCCTCTTGAGTGGATGTAGGGGATATCGGCAGTTCCTCTTCTGGGAAACCTTCTGGGGAGCCATCCTCTGGATAACCCATATTGTCTTCCCCTGGCTAGGGGGTCTGGAGGCTCGGCACCTGTGAACCCTTCATGAACGCTTCTTTTAGTCTAAGGAAAGCGTCTGTAGCCTCTGGGGCCTTGTCCCCGCCCCTTCCAGTTGGCCCGGGGGGTCAGAACAGTCTTTGCTCTTCCGGGCCTTATTACACCCCTTAGGGTCTTTTGCAGTTGCCCTTGTGGACGTGCTTTCTTCCTGTTTGGTGCGTTCTTCCTTCTGGCTCAGAAATAGTTCTATTGTATGTAGTCTTTCCTGTAAGGGTCTGACCCCTTGAGCCACTGGCTCCGTTAGTGAATCTCCCAGCACTTCTTTGAACTATAGGCTAAGTCTTCTTGATAGACTGCCTCATCCTCCTCTTCGCTCCATTCAAAGTTTGACATTTTTTTATGTGCTGACAGGTGCCTGATCAAATACCTTTCCAGGTGTAGTCGCACGTCCACAGATTCACTTTCTCTTGAGGCTGCACCTTCACCTCACTGTATGCTGTGCATGATTGTATTGAGACAGTAATCTATTTTAATGTTAGGAAAACACTCTTGTATATGACTGTTAATCACACGAGTTTATCCGTGTTTCTCCGTGTTGTATTTCGCTCCGTAATGCTGTGAAATTAGGGATTGAATCTCCCTCGGAGCATTATGCATGAAGCCCCGCCTCCGTGAGGGTGGGGTCTCTTTGCTCCGAGCTTTGTACCTTTCTATTGGAGCGTGCTCCGTGTACGGCCCCGCCTTCGCGAGGGTGGGGGATGCATCTGAAATGTGTATTGGCTCGCGTCGCGAGCATAGCTGACTGACTGCTCCGCCCCCACGACAGTGGGGGTTGTTTTCCTCGGCGGCTGTGCGTGGGGAATTGAACTCCCGCTCGCGCTTCGCTCTGCCCTTCCAAAGGTGGGGGTTGAGCTGCGGCTTACAGGCCGCGGCTGCTTGAATGAAAGGAAATTCGGCAGGCCCCTGAAGTGCCGTCTAGTGCGACACGGGGCCTCCGACTGCCTCTAATATAAAAATGTAGGTTACTAACGCTGCCGCGTTGCGCATCCCAGGGGCCTTATCATAATTCCCATACATATAATATTTACAATGGTGAACGAATTTAGTCAATTCTATAAAAAATGAAAAATACACGTTCTATTTGCAAACTCTACGCAGCTAAAATAATATGGTACTTATCTGTGGAGAGCAGGAAAAGAAGAGGAAGGACAGGTCACATGGCCAGAGACTAAAGGACTACAGAAATGATGGGACTTGAAGTTTTTACCAAAAAAAAAGTTATTTTAAAAAAAAGAAAAGTTTACAAAATTTATATCATTTGTTGAAACTGCTGGAGAGAGAAAATAAAAGAAGAGAAAGCTTAATGCTCGCCTCCGTCTTGACATAGAATTCCAGATGCATTTCAGCCACAGCGTGCCTCTGTACAGACCCTTTACAGAGCTCCTTTTACTTTCAAAGCTCAGCCCGTTAAACTTGAAAAGTCGCCACTCTGAGCCCACCAAGGCTTCCAGGCATCCGCATGAACAGAAGATGTGATAAGAATCACTCTGGAGGTGCCTTTATATTCCTTTTGTAAAACGCGAGACACTGAGCTGAAGAGCTAGCTGGCCACGTCGTTCGGCGCCATGCCACGCCCCCATGAGATTTCATTTATGATGTCGTGAGGAAGAGTGTTCCAGAGGGTGGGGGCAGTAATCCAGAAACTGCCCCCCTGCACATTTGTTGTTCAATCTGGGTGTGAGTAGCGATATCTGGATGTCAAGCAAATCAAGAAAAGGGTGCATGGTTAAAATGGCTTATCTTTAAGAACACGTATAATGTTTTAAAAACACCATTTCAAGAGTTTTGATAGTGTTTGGTCGCTTGCATTGTGATATTCCACTGCTTAAATAATAATGTTTTGATTCATAATTTAATATACTATTATTTTGGGGCACAATGTGTGACCATTTAGTTCAAAGTAGTCTTCTATTCCACAGATACAGCAGCCTGTGGAAGAAGAAAATGCTTACTTTGTGGTTTGGATCAGGACTATGTTATGCTTTGTTAGGCCCTCTTCCATTGCCAGAGAGGATGAGTGGATTACATTTGCTTGTAAAGGGAAAGCAAAGAAGAGAGAGCTGTACTTTGTGGAACCACTCATATATTATGTCAAAGCCTGGAGGTGGTACTGTGCAGCGTTGGGCTCACCTGGCAGTCCATCCTTGAGTGGAGATGCTGACGGGAAACCTGTGTAAGATATAAACAGTTATACATTCCAGGGAACAACACATGTAGCCCCTGGGTACAAGTCAACATTCTGCTTTCTATTTCTGTCTTTGGAAGGCCCAGACATTCTTTTGATTCCTCCCCAGCTGGGTCCCATTTGTAAATACCATCAACATGAGAGAAAATTGAGTTCCAGCATCAACGGGTCATAACTTATGGTTTCCAGGGATAGATTGTTCTAGATTTCCCCTGCCACAGAGGGTTGGCCAAAGCACACTCCTTTGCGTTTAGCTGGCGCCGCTGGGGGTCTGCCCAGCTCAAAAACGAAAATATACTTCATGGAATTTCTTGGCTCAAATGAATGTGAGCTCTCATGCGGATTTACAATATTTTTCAAGTCTTCGTAAAATAAAAAGGCAGAGCAGGCAGATCACTACACTAGTATACTAGAGGAAGTGCCAGCTTAGAGCTAAATTGAGAACAGGTCTAATGCTGCTCTTCCGTTGCCCAAAGAGTAGGCAACTTTCCAGTTCCTGCCCCTGGGCTACCCCCTCCCCAGCCCAAGCAACACTCCATGTGCCCGAATGTGACTTGCTGTTTGAGACCTGGCTTCTGACAAATGTCAAGTAAATAATAAAAATATGAATACAAATTAAGTATTGTTTTGGCCACAGGGGTGCTGCGTAACCATTCGGTTATCTTTTAAAGGTCAACAACTGTGGACTATCGTGACATTTCTTGGGTATGTGTCGGTTTCCAGGTAAAACATCGAATTTCGAAGAATTGCAGGTTACGCAGTGCAAAGCTTGTCGCACTAGTCCGCTCAATTAGCATGTCACTTAATTCACAGGCTCTATGTGATTTTAACGACATAAATTACTTTGTGGCAACTTACTTCCTCAGAATTACATTGATTTTAGTTTTCGTTATTTTAATGGGGGTTCCGCATATGCCCCTCATTTCTTACTACCACCCCTAACCCCAACCCCACCAAACACCCTACATCACCTAACCATGTATTTTTCCATGAAGTGATTCTGACGAAGTAAATTACCTAGAAGTAATTTACTTCCCTGACCCGGGGCATACGGCACAAGGCTGGCCAGTGCCATTGCTGTGAGGAAACTAAACCCCTGATAATTAGGTTGAACGAAGAGGGTGGGTGGTGGGTTACACAGAAGGCAAGGCCAGCCGGAGAAAACCAATACTCAAGATTTTTGGACAGACTTTCGTACGGTTTTATGACAGAAAATGCAACAATAAAAAAATGACAGTTTATAACAAATCACTGATAAAGTTTCTAACCAAAATAACAATGCAGATCTAGCTATATTCATTGCAAGCCTTGGACTGCGGAGGCATTCCAAGATAGTGGTGAGGGTGCATGTTGTGATGATCTCCTCTATCCCCTGGGAATGGTCCTGGGTGAAATAGGGTGACCCATCATGAACCAGTGAACCCCCAGACAGGTCCCCCAATGCCTGCTCACCTGCCAGATCAGCACCTGCCAGGGATCGCCCTAATTACTTCACCTGCCTGCACTGAGCCTCAACTGGGAGCAAAGTATCCTGCCTCAAAATGTCCTTGAAGCCCAGGCTGGAATGATTTTCATTGGGCTACACAATGCCACAGTGCAGCAGAACATACTGGTCCGGGGCACTCCCTCCACCTGGACGCACTTAGCACACACGAGGAAGTTCCACTAATGGGAAAGGCAGTTTTGCAAAAGATATCATCTCAAGGATGAATGGTCTCGGGAGTATAGCTCAGGGACAATGTGGCTGACTTTGAAAGCAAGACGATGCAGAGCAACACAGGTTCCATCCGTTCCTTCCCCGGGGTCACGCTTAGAAACCTCTGTAGAGAAATGAACACCATAATTGCAGTTCATGTGCTGGCCTTGGTCCCTTCACCTGAAAGTTGCAGTCTTTCGGGTCTCATGCAAATATCCAGTGTGTTCTAAAAAGAAGTCTAAAGAAAACAAGGGATGCTTCCTCCCCTCGTCACAAAGGACTTTAAAAGTCCTGAACTCTCTCTTGTAGGTTCACTTAGACTGTCGACGGGTGGCAGAGGAACCAGGGGGAAAGGGAAGTGATGCAAGGGAGCGGGGTCAGGGAGTTCTCATGGTGAAGTTGAATAAAGAGGAAGTGTTCATGCAACGCTCCGCGTCAGTCTCTTCATTGCTGCGCCACCGCTTGCTAGGACGTGTTACACAGAACAATGGCGACGAGGATGGGATGGCCGGTGGAGCAACGCTCATAGGAGCCCCGGCAGTCCGCCCACAACATTCGCAATCAAAGCACTCATGAGCGCAAGCCCACCGAGACGGCGCGTGGTAATACCGCAGCGGTGATTGCCCACGTGGAAGCCAGGTAGGCACAATGACACGTGCCCCGCAGAAGAGCGAACCCCCCCACAGCAGCCAGCCGGGGAGCACACAGTCCACGTGTTATCCCGCAGTAAAAGAAACACGGGTGGCGTCGGCCCCAGAAGAGAGAGGGAGCGAAGAACGAAACACACGTGCTCCACAGAGGGAGGGGCCCTCTGGGTCGACCAATCCCCAACGAAAGAGGAAGGCGCACGACAAGTGCACTCTACAGGGCAAGGGAAGCCCTGTAGTGGAACAATAATAAGTGCCCAAGGCAAACATAGAAGGCCCTAGCACACTGTGCTACAGAAACCCCAGGAGAGGTCAGGGATACTTTGATGGTGCTCATGCCACGTTTGACGGCCATCCAACCATATCAAGAGGCAAAATCACCCCTGGAGGACGGAGGGAGGACAGCTCTGAAGACCCTCCTACTGGTGCTTACCACACTCAACGAATGGTGCTCGTGGCACCACAAACACACAGCAAGTGATCACCACATCAAGCACAATGTCGGCTCAAGATGATGGACAAGGAGCACAAGCGCAAGGAAACGCACCCCTAACTCCAGGGACACCAACACCAGATCACGTGACATACCAATTACTGGATACACTGGCATCCCAAATGCCGGGAGCATTTGACGTGACGGACACGAGCAATATGGGCCCCAGGTGGACCAAGTGGATCAGGGATTTTGACCTCTACATGGGAGCCACAGGGCCCGTTACCGACGCAAGACAAGTATGCCTCCTAAAACTGGCTGTTGGATCTGCTACACGGGACATAATAGATGAAATGCCCCAGGACTCCATAGACTCGATCCAGGACCTCAAAGATGCACTCGCTGCATATTTTGCGCCACATACCAACGTAGATTACGAAAGGAACCTCTTGCACAGCACCAAACAGGCCAAAGGGGAGACCATGGACGCATATGTGATGCGGCTACACACCAAGCTAAAACACTGCGACTTTGCAAACTACTCAAACACCGAAGCCCTGAGGTCACAGATCATCTCAGGGCGTGAATCCCAAGCCTTCCGCAGGAAGCTACTTCAGAAATCCTGCACGCTGGAAGAAATCCTAGCAATGGCTAGGGTCGAGAGGGCCATTGACTCTCAAGTGGAGAACTTCAGCAACACCAATGCAGGAGAAAACGTAAACAGACTACAACTGGAAAAGAAAACGGAAGAACTCTTCTGTTACAAATGTGGGTTTGAGTACCCGCACGAGGGAACATGCCCCGCAGTGGGACAACGCTGCACATCCTGTGGCGAAGAAGGACACTTCAAGGCAGTGTGTAGGTGTGTAGGCTGTTCTGGGATCGAGGGAGAGACTAACCCAAAGAGAACACTGCTTGCCTGAGAAGCAGATACGGGGGGTCGTCCAACAACAACCCAGCCCCCAGCACCTCAACCACCCAGAATCAACCCACCGGGGACCAGCGAGACAGAGACTCGGGAGAAGACCGGCAGAGGAGGAGAGAAAGAAGAAGGTTCGTAATGCGCGCAAGACCTGAGCGCAGATTCCGACGCCATGTGATATACCTGGTAGAACAGTCCCCCACAGACTCTGATCCCAGCTTATCAGGGAGTGACCAAAAGAAAAAGGCATATGTATACGCTCTGGGCAACCCCACAGCAACAGCGCACAGCCCAACACTCATCATCAAGCTGCAAGAGAGACCGACTGAGTTTCTTATAGACACAGGAGCCACGGTCAACGTAGTAAGTGAAAGGGTCTACACCGATCTGCCTCAAAAACTCAAGCTGCGCCCGGCAACCGTGGACATATATGCGTACAGAGCCAAATCGCCCCTAAAATGCCTGGGACAATTCAGCGGGCTGTGCCGCTACAAAGGACATGAAATGAGGGTACCAATACACGTTCTGGCTATGGAGACAGACAGTGGCTGCGTCCTCAGCTTTAAGGCAGCCATAGACATGGGCCTAATACATATCCTCTACAACATAATGGTCCACAAATACATAGATCCAGTCGAAATGATAAACAATCTGTACCCCAACATTTTCAAAGGAATAGGAAAGCTTCGAAATAGGCACATAAAGCTCCATGAGGATGACTCGATTCGCCCAGTAGCCCAGCCATACCGTGGGATCCCGGTCAACATTCAATAGAAAGTTGAAGATGTGCTCCAGAAGGTACTGGAACAAGATATCATCGAAAGGGCCACCGGACCCACCAAATGGGTATCACCGATCGTTCCGGTTCCCAAAGAGGGTTCTGAGGCCATATGGCTGTGCGTTGACATGCAACGCCCGAATCAAGCCATCAAAAGGGAGAGATACCCCGCGCCGCGCATCACGGATATGATACACCTATTGAACTGGGCAAAGGTCTTTTCCAAGATTGATCTGCAGAAAGGGTACCACCAGCTCACTCTACACCCCGAGAGCAGGAACATCACAACCTTTCTCACTCACGTTGGCCTTTTCAGATATAAAAGACTGAGCTTTGGGGTGTCCTCGGCGGCGGAAACGTTTGAAGCCGAAGTTCATAACATCATAAAGCACATCCCAAATTGCCTCAACTACTTGGATGACATTCTGGTGTTCGGAACCGATGTGAACAAGCACGACGAAACCCTGATGAAAGTGTGCAAGGCCCTGCACAACACCAATCTCACCCTTAACAAAGATAAGTGCGAGTTCCGTGTTACACAGAACACTGTCTGATCCAATAATGTCTCAATGTCCCGCAAGGGTGATCAGCACTAAAGTCTCCATAAAACTGTCAAGGAACTCATTTTCCCATCAGCTGCTGGGTTTAGTCCTCTGAACTCCTGCATATCAGCACAAGATAACGCATCTTCCACATTTGTACTCACCTCTGAAATATGTTTTGCATTCAAAACTATATTCCCCTTCATTCATGTCAAACGGATGCCTTTAACAACTAGAACTCTGATTTTGAATTGCCTGATCCACTGACATGCTGTCTGACCAAGCATTGACGCCCTGTTCCACAATTCCACCTCCATAAGGTGAGTGCCACAACGATGGGGAACAATTACAAACATGTGTCATTTCTTACCATGCCAGGTGCATTCCACTCACTTGACCATATCTACTTGCACCAATTGTAAGTCACTATTGTGCAAACCCCACAACCCGCTGTCCCATCTCTTTCCCTCCGATCCTCTCACCTCTTCCACAGTGACCTTACACCTTTCCAGTTCATCACTGCCATGGTAGCCAGACTCTGGGCTCATTACAAGTATGGCGGAGCGGGAACAAATTGGCAATAACAGAAATACTGCCACCTTTACCGCTCTGCCATATTACAGGTATGGTCCTGGAGTTGAGTATTTACCTCTAGCAAAATGCTGGAGGTAAATCCTCCAACTCTCTGCCTAGAAATCGGCAAAATCAGTAGTAATTCTGCCAAATACGCCCCATAGAGTCCTATGTACTCGAAAAAATGGGAATTTACACTGCCATCATCCACTTGTAATATGGCAGTGACTCCGCCGGTCCAAACGCAGTAACGGTAATTGAGTATGGTGGTATCTGGGTAGATTTATCATCCAGATACCACCAAACTCATAATGAGGCCATGTCTCCTAAAAGCCACCCACAGCTGACGCACCATTCAGCTCAAACACTTATACCTACTCTTCTCCTGGGAAAACTGGACTATCGCTCAAACATACTTCTTGGTCTGCTCCTCTACTCTAATGCTTCCCTCAACAAAGTCCTCAACTTTTGCAGCATGCACTCTTTATATCCTTCCCAGATACTCCTCCACCTGTACCTCCGGTCACCACACTAGATGGCTATTTCTATATAAATGCTCTCTCTATAAATTCCTGGCACTTGTCTATAAATCTATATTTGGTTTTGCCCCCCCCCCGCAACTCAGTGGCTAAATCACCCTGTACTTTCCCTCTTAAGCCTTCTGCTACTCAGCTCTTCACAGCCATCCCCTCATTGCCTCCTGTGACTCCTCCTGCTTTTGCTTCTTTTCCTAACTTGGCCAACTCTACTGGATTGCACACCCTTCAAAGTCTACTCATCAGTGGAACTTTTTAAAGCTTGGATCCACTTCCACCTGGTTTTTTACCTGCTGTATCTGGGATTGATATGACCTGTACGGGCCATGCTAATGAGCCATTCATATCTGTCTGGAAGTCTAGTCATTCAGGCCTGACATAGAGTATGCAACTGTCCTCGAAAATTGGTTATCCTCTGGTATTATCCTTAACGCAAAGTTCAAGTGACACGCTGGAACCCGCAACTGGTGAAATTGTACCTTCCAAACAGTGGCAATGATCTCTAATGATGTACTGACAGCCTGTTCCTTATGCTAAGGAAATCTGCTCACTCAACTAAATCCCCACATATGTGAGCCTCGTCACTGGGCTTTAGGAGTATAGTGGACAAAGGGAACCTCCAACTCACTCATCTTTCCGGAGTACTTGGTCATACCCCTGTGAATATGAGCAAACAAAAAATAATAAATCATGTATGTGATGCAATATCTGGCAAGACCCTGATTCTCTGTCACCAACTGAAGGAAAGTGCTGAATCTCTTATAGTCATAGAAGTGCTTGTCCAGTCGGTAATCCGCAGGAGGCGCCAGCAGACGTCTAGCAGCAGCCTCATTGCCCACCTCTGCCATCAGAGCCATATGATCTAAATCTCTCAATGTTAAGACCCCTGTTTCTTTTTGGATACCAAATTCCAATGGTGAGCAAATAAGGTTTTCTGTGGGTGAGGCCAGGAACGGACTAGCCCCCATACCTAATGTAAACTCCTCCTCAGTCTTTTGTGCAGCTGTCCAATGATGCTTGGTTGCGTGGCATGTCCCTTGTTTTCAGTTCTATGTTGGGAATCCTGAAACCTCCTTTAAAACCTTTGTACAAAACTGCAGGGCCTCTACCATTGGACAAGGTAACAACCAATGCACGAGTCTCCCATATGTTACTGGGTTGGGAATCCTGATAGCTAGGTGCACTTTGGGGGCAAATCCCCATAAGGTATGTGCCTTTAATCCTAATTTCTGCTCCTTTTCTTTCACATTTGTATGGTGCTTTGGTTCAGAAAGAGAAGACATGCTTGTATGTCCAGGTTGGTGCTGTTTTGTAGCATATTTTTCTAATTGAAGGACTAGTATGGCCCTATCTTGGCCCTGTTGGAAAGGACTGGTTAATCTGCTCACTGTTCTTAACCATACTCTGTTTTATTCCTGTCTGGTTCAGCCAAATAACAGTTTTTCTCCCCGATCCATAGCTGGGTGCCCCGCTTTCATTACCGTACATTCCACATCGCAACCCAACCAGGCCTCATGGGGAAACCCTGGCAACCAGAAACAATCAAATATTGGTACGGAACCGATTTTGGCAGCAACTCTGAGATTGTTTTGACACAAACACAGAAAAACCCAATGACAAATTAACTATAATTCTTTCCAAATGGGCTCTTTCTGCCTTTCTAGCCCCCATCCTTTGCTACCTTTCGAGATGACCCTGTTACACTCTTGTCGAACAGGGACATTCTAAAATGTTTCATGTGAAAAAAGCTTAAATATCCCTGATTGCATGTTTCCTAAACTCTTAAGAATAACTGTAAAGTTCCATGGTTTTTGGTGGTCCAACCTGCAAATCATTCAAATTAAGCATTGTTCTTATATACTAAAATGTTTATTGAGCCAAAACTTAAATTATTTATAGAAAAACCCTACATATTACATATTTCCTACTTCCTAACCATAACTAGTACGTGTAATGGATTTTGGAGGCATAACCTCTACATTATGAACAATATGCACTTTTTATAGAACACTTATGTGGCTTAAATGAGTCAAAACATAATTAATTTACCAAGAAGTTTCCTACACTCTGAATATAATTGTAAAGTGTCATGGTCTTTGGTGATTCAACCTTTAAATGATGACTGTTAATCACTTTTCATAGAGCACTTAGTGTTGCTTAATTGCCAAATCGAGCCAAAACATACATTATTTACCCAGACACTTTACACATGACATGTTTCCTACTTCTTAAACATAACTGGAAGGTTCCATGGTTTCTGGTAACCCAACCTGCAAACTATTCACATTGAGCACTTTTCATAGAGCAGTTAATAATGCTTAATGTGACAAATTGAGTCAATACATAATTCATTTATCCCAAAATTCTGCATATTGCATGTTTTGTACTCCCTAAAAATAACTGGAAAATGTCATGACTTTTGGAAGCGCAACCTACACATTGTTCGTTTTCAGCACTTTTCTTAGATCACTTAACGTTGCTTAAGGTGCCGAATTGTGCCAAAACATACATCATGAATCCTGAAGCTAGGTCTATAAAATGTTCCCTACTCCTTACACATAACTTGAAAGTTCCATGGGTTTTGGTGGTCCAACCTGAAAATTATTTGCATTGGACATTTTCCTTAGAGCACTTATAATGTTGCTTAATTTGCTAATTTCCCAGGCACTCAGCCCATATCATGTGTCATATTCCCTAAACATAACTGGAAATGTCCATGATTTTGCTGGCCCAACCTAAAAGTATGCATGTTGTTAAGTACTTTTATTAAAGCAATTGATGTTGCTTAATGTGCCAAATTGTATCAAAACAAATAGTCTAACAATTTGCCTGTTTTCAACTTCATAAGCACTTTTCGTTGAACAATTAATGTTGCTTAATTTGCCAAATGTACCCAGATTTTCTGCACATTACATGTTTCCTACTTTTTAAACATAACTGGAAGGTTTCATATTTTTCAGTGATCCAACCTGCAATTTATCTATCGGAATACCGAATAACCGTTACCAGCACTTGTCCCATGGGTTTAGCACAGGATTACGAGTGGTGGTATGCGGTGTAATTCCCCATTTTCTTGAGTCCATAGGATTCCATTGGGGACTTTTGCAAGATTTACCACTGGCAGAATTACCAAGGGTTGAATGCTGCGATTTTGGGAGAAAAGCTGGGAGAGAAGTGGAGGTAAATCCTCCACTTTTACCCCAAGAATCGGCAGATTTACCACTCAGTAATTCAACTGGTGGTAAATCTGCCAAATAGTATAATTTGGCAGTGCAAGAAAAGTGTTGGTAGCAGAATTACTGCCACTTTTTAACTGCACACGAACCTCTTAATGAGGCCACTAATGTTGCTTGAAGTGCCAAATAGAGCCAAAGAATAAATCACTTTACCCAGAACTTCTGCACATTATATATATCCTACTTTCTAAATATAACTGGAAAGTTCCATGGGTTTTGGTGAAGCCACCTCCAAATGATGCACGTTAAGCACTTTCCTCACAGTATTTAATGTTGTTAAATGTGCAAAAATTTGCCAAATTATAAATAATTTCCCAAGAAACTCGCCACATTACCTGTTTTCTACTCTGAACATACCTGGAAAGTTCCATGGTTTTTGGTCACCCAACCTGCACATTATTTACATTGAGCACTTTTCCCATTGCACTTAGTATTGCTAAATGTGACCAATTGTGCCAAAACATACATCATTTACCAAGAAACTATGCACATGACATGTTAGCTATTTACAAAACATAACTTGACAGTTCCATGAGTTCCGATAGCCCAACCTGTAAATCATTCTTAGTCATTTAATGTGAAAAATGCTTAATGTTACTTAATGTGGAAAATTGTGCTAAAACATCAATCTATTACCGGGAAACCTTGCACATTAAATACGTCCTATTAACTGGAATGTCTCATGGCTTTTGGTGGCTGAGCCTCCAAATGATGACTGGGAAGCACTTTTCAGAGAGCATTTACTTCCTAAACATAACCAGAATGTTCCATGATTTGTGGATGCTCATCCTTGAAATTATGCACACTTAGCACTTTTCATAAAAAACACAGGGCCTAATGACAAGTTTGGTGGTATCTCAACGTGTAATCTGCAGAGATACCCCCAAACGGATTTACCATTACCACCACTTGGTCAGGAGGAATTACCGCCGGCATAGCAGTGTTAGTCCCCATTTAGTTGTAATTTACTGGTAATTTCATCAGCAGTAATTCCACCAAAATTGGCAGTTGTTGGCAGTAAGGTGGCATTAAGGTGGCAGAATTACCTCCAGCATTTTGCTGGAGGTTTTTCCACCACCTTACCTTAAACCCATATGTTCGGCGGTGTGCTAATATGGTGTCAGTAATGCAGTGGTCACTCCGCCAAAATCTTAATGAGGCCCTTAATGTTGTTTAATGTCCCAAGTTGTCCCAAAACCTAAATCATTTACCAATAAACTCTGCACATTGCTTGTTGTCTTTTTCGTAAACATAACTTCCATTGATTTTGGCGGTCCAACATGAACATTATTCATGCTAAGCACTTTCATAGTTCACTTAAGGATGCCTAATGTACCAAATTGAGCCAGAACATAAATCATTTCTTTGGAAATGCTGCATATTACACGGTTTTTACTCCATAACCATAACTGTACCATTCCATGGATTATGGCGGTCCAGCGTGCACATTATTCACATTGAACACTTTTCTTTGAGCACTTAATAATGCTTGTTGAGTCAATTTGTAAGAAAGCAGGAATCATTTACCCAGAAACTCTGCACATTCCATGTTTCATATTTCCTAATCACAACTGCTATCTTGTATGGTTTTTGAGGGTCCAACAAACACATTATTCACAGTGAGCTATTTTGTTAGAGCATTTACTGTTGTTTAATGTGCCAAATCATAAAGCATATGCTGTGCAACCTTTACACACTTTAACAGGGCTTGACACGCCCAAAAGTGACAAGACATCAAACATACAACTCGAAACTTTGTACAAATTATGCTTTCAGATTTCAAATCTATGCTCTTGCTATTGGTGGTCAAACTTGCAAAATATTTCCATCTACCACTTTGTTAGAAGTGCTTCCAATTGCTTAATGTGTCTACTAGTGCCAACATATAAAGGATATACCTCATACATTTGCATGTTTCGTGCTTCTGAATCCTTAAATATATGCAAAAATAAAGTGCCAAAGCCTTTGGTGTCCCGAACTGGAAGTTCTTCATGGAAACCATTTCTACTCACATATTTAATATTACTTAATTTGCCAAAATATGAACCATGTCCTTCAAAACCTTGGACATTTCATGTTTCCAAATGCCTAAATATATCATATAAACACCATGTCTTTGGTGTCATAAGCTGCAAATTATTCACATGAAGCATTTTTTGACAGCTCTTAAAGTTGCTAAATGCTTCTAAAGTGTAGAATCGTAAGTACATACCTCAAAACGTAGCATGCTTCATGTTTTGAACCCCCAAATACTATTTTGAAAATTCCATGGTCTTTGGTTTCACAACCCGCAAATCATATGCATTACACACTTTTAGTGACATTCATTAATGTTGTTTAATATGCCAAAAAGTGGCAAAACATGCACCATGTGCTTTCAAACTCTGCACATATCATTTTTCCAACTGACAAAATAAACCAAATAAAAGCCATGGAACTTGGTGGTGCGACATATAAATTATTCACATGATGATCTTAGTTGACAGTGCTTTATGCTGCTTTATGTACATACAAGTGTAGATATATCAACTCTATACCTGCAACTCCCATATATTTAATACAAATTCCATACCCTTTGGTGGTTCAGGCATTCATTTTATTTTTTATTTTTGTATTTATGTTTATTGGTTTCTCACAATAAAAACCTTTAAATCTTTAACATCTTCCATCAATGATGCTCCAGTTAGAATCTTCAAATTTTTTCCAATTATCGCTATCCGACAATCATTCCATTGTATACATGCTAAAAACCAAAAAAATCCACCTTACCATCATCATTAATTCATTTTACAGTAAAGTTCATGCAGCTTACATTGCCCCATGCCTTGCCCACTCCGCCCTCTTGATTAGTCTTTTTCCCTCAGAACATATTCCACGAATTTCATCACCGCTATAACCAATCTAGTCTTTTCCCCGATCAGTACCCTCTCACATGAGTCACACCACTCTTCTGCCGTTAGTGTAAGTGTATGTTTAACATGACCCTCCAGGAATCTCGTTCTTATCTCTGTGAGCGTGTTTCCACATTCCTAGTGTCTCCACATAATCTGCAATACGAATCCGAATCTTCAATCTTTTTTCTCGCCAATAGGACATCCCTTGTTGCGAGGGTTTTCAACCGACACCATAGCAGAAGGTCTCGATAGTGCGCTGATGGAAACATTTGTATGTACCCTGGTGGTTCAATTTGTCCTTTGTCTCCACGGTTTCAATCCAATCCAGGAACTGTAGTTTTTTTCACTTTCATTGGATCTGTCATAGGTAGGTCCCGAGTAAAGTCACACATTTGCAGGTAGGCCTCACATTTGGACATCCACCGGCTCAATCCCTTAACTTGGTTGGTCTCCCTTGACTCTAGAATGGAAAATGGGACTGCACTATCTGGGATTGTACATTTCCTATATAGTGATATATTTTTCCACAGGGCTATCGATTCCAAGTATCCAAGGATTGAAGTAGCAGCTCATATCTAATGGCTGTCACGTGAGGGAATTTGGCAATCTTAAAATGTTCCGCCAAAATATCCCCTCAAAGCTTCCCCACACTTTCCATGAGAGGCTCAAAAACGATTCAGATCTCAAGATCTTGATATGTCAAGATCTGCACCACCTTTTTCTTAGAGAATGTAATCAATGGCAGGCTTGAGAACTTCCCGTATCGTCTGTGCAGTGCAGCCCCTGGTTTGCAAGTTTACCCAATTTACTTCTTAGCATTGTGTAATGGCCCGTTTCATCAATGTTTTTATTCATCAGTATCTCGAGTTTTTGATTTTCTACCCACCATGAGAAAGCTTCCTTCTGTTTCCTGTGCGCAGATGACATGGCCATAATTTTGGATTTCCTGAATTGATCCTCATGCCATTCTCCTTCAGATATGTATTGAAAGTACTGAGCCTTTGTTGAAGACCAATTGGCATTTGATCAATAAAGGCCAAGTCGTCCGCGTACAGTATCCACAGAACTTCGGTGGAGTTGATCAATGGTGGAAAGTCTCGGATCACTATTTGGGTTTCCTTCAAGTCTGACATGTAGAGGCTAAAAATCAGGGGCGTCAAGGTGCATCCCTGCTTTAGCCCCTAGTGGGTATGTATTTTCCTTGACAGTTCACCCTTCACTGCAAGTCTTACTTGGATCGGTGTCTGAGTAAAGTGCTCTAACTGCATCAATCAGATCTGTAGGGTAATTCCATTCCGTAAGTTTCAACCATAGGCGTTCTCTACTTACACCGTCAAATGCCTGTTCAAGTTCCATGAAGGTCAGATAAAAGGGAGTCTGTGTCTCTAAGATGCTTTGTTTCAGGACGCTGAGTATAAACAAATTCAACAAACTCCCTACTCTAATCATTTCTCTTTCCTCCTCCACATCAAATTCAAAGTGCCATCTCTTCTCCCCCCTCACTTTTCCCATCTCGCTTGACTATTCTATTTGGGCGAATAGAGATGTATAATGGTCAACCCATCGTTCTTATGTAACTTGCCCATCATGTGCGGTTGACTAAAATTACCTCCATTATTGATTAGGTCCCATAGGTTTTCTGTGTTCCTTGAACAAACAGCATTCAGCATTTTTTCAGCTACCAGTTGCATCTGTCTAACCCTTGACACTTGGACCCAGTTATGATATAACTGTTTCCATTCCCTTATATTTTCCTTCATGGAGGCCCCTCTTTCTTTCTGCAGCCTTCTAATGTCAGATCTCATGGCTCTTTTTGCCGTCACTAGCTCTTGAGCATTAGCATGTTTATGTAGAGTATTAGCTTTCCCACCCAGCATTCCTTCCTCCTTACATTTTTTAAGGATTCAAGCATATTCTACTTTGTTTGGATTTTCCCCTATAAACTGCTCATACTGCTAGGAACATCTGGGGACACTGGCTGTCTTCACTCGGAGCCTGTTTTTCCCCCAGTTCAGTTCCACCAATGCCATTTTCTTCCTCTCCTTAATGTGGCCTGTGACCCGCCACCTAATAGCTAGGAGATTATAATCACTTAGAGCCTGTTTTACTAATTTGAAGGACTCCACTGCCATTAAAATGTTTTCTGACACAAAACAGTAGTCCAAACAGGTTCTATGGAGTCCTCTTCCCCATGTGCATGTTCCTGGTCTTTAACATTTGGTTTGACTATTCAACAATGTCAGTTCACAGCCCCCTGACCCAGTGGACCATCTTCGCATTCTTTTTTCAAGTTGTGACTCACTTTAAAGCCATCCGTCCTTGTTTAACAGCCGAACATTGAAGTCTCCACATATGATGATATGGGGGTTTCCCATTGTAATCATGCCCTCATCCACTTCGCTCATTATTGATTTCACGAAGACCTCCTCAGAGCACATGTTGACACTACAATACATGTTTATCAGGAGGATTTGGACTTTCAACATGGATTCTCCCCTGCTCATTTACATCACCTGAAGAAATGGGTTTGGGTTTGAAATACTTACAGTTGTCAACCCTTAATCCATTTTGATCATAGTCAAAAGCCCACAGTACGGTCTTCCCCATACGCCTTTGCAGCAGGGTTTAGATGGGTCTCATAACCTTCACATGAGGGGTTTGTCCTCAACCAAGTTTCTTGGAGACATTGAATATCAAACTGTGCCAATGACCAGGATTTTTGGGGAAAAGGGACTTGAAACCCCTTCTATTCCAGGAGCCAATCTGAAGACCGATCTCTTCTTCCTTCTGGTAGATCTATTGTTGTTGGGGATTTCCTAAACCAGCCCCAATTTTCTGACTTATTCTCCTGTTGCAGTTGCACTTGCTGAGACGTTTGGCTTCTCATATTTTTGGATGAGTTGTAGATGGTAAATGCCATTAGTAGAAGGGGGTTTACCCTGATAATCTTGCTCCATCGCCTTTTGAAGGGTAGGCTCTCTGTTTTTACCTTTTGTAATTAGTGAATTCATTGCCACCTTTAGTATGGTGAGTTTTCCAAAATCTGCTCTCCTCCTCTTTGATGTCTCGACTTCCTCACAGTCACTAAGCTCATATTGCAATGGCAGTAGTTTGTCTAGTTTGTCACTGGCTTCCAATAATGCTTCTGTAATCAATTGGGATATCAGATGAAGTGTAACCCAGTCTGTTCTGCTTTCATTTACAAACTCACTACACGGATATCATCCCTTGAAATATATCTCATTTTAGGGACATACTGCAATAGCTTCATCACATTTCTGCAATTTAGGATAGGGGTGTCAGGTCCAGATAGAATCCTCTCCAGACAAATTGTTATATCTTGATTTTTGTGGTGGAGATTAACTTCTTTTATCTTCGCATTTCCTTTGAGGGAGTTTTGTGTAGGTTTTATAAGCATGTAGCTCCTTGCTTTTGTTTCCTCAACTGCTCTTTGACTGGGCCCCCCTGTCGCGCCTCTCCCAGGCTACTCTTTTTTCTTCCAATGTTTTGAAAGGGGGTGATTTTTGATTATGAGACAAGCGCCTTCTTTCTCATGACGCGCGGCAGATGGCCCAGAGATGGGACACAATGTTATTCGGTTGACCTGATGCTCAATCTCTGTTAGGCAGAATCCTGTGCAGTGCCCTTAGGGACCACTACACAAGATTAAGACTACAAATGGTAGTACAATTTCACCTTTGTTACAAGCCTGTACTACACAGAAAAAGTGGTAGCAATGGCTGAGCAGCCAGACTTATCTCAAGAGCAAATGAGCAGTAGTAGAGATTACACAAAGGGCTACAATTACTGTGACTCAAGCAAACACTGACTCAAGGTTTCTAGTTAAAAAGTAAAAGTCCATTCCTTTTTAGGCCATCTGTTCACAAACACTTCACTTCTATTAAATTAAAACCACACTTCAAATATACTAGACACAACCAATTCCCCTTTGGATTTGACAGACCAGTGTTGTGAAACAAAGACGTTACTGTGGGTTATTGCGTGATCACTTTTTGACAGTAATGACAGTTCGGTCTTACGAAAGAAAGGCGTACCCGCGAGAAGAAATGTTACCGTAGTCAAACACACTTAGCACATGAATTAACACAAGAGAATAGGGGATAAAAATCATAGGCAATACTTTTGTCAAGGCAGCTAGAATCAGAGGACACTTTCTAAAACGTAGATAAAAGTCAATAGGCCTGTGCCAGTGTCAAATGGTACAAGGTCCTGTTGTCGAGGATCACAAGGTTAGAACAATTCACGATTCGAGATTGCCAGGAGTACTTGGATATTTTCACAAGGGAAGCAAAAGTTATAAGAGGGAAGGAAGACAAGGGCAAGCCTTGGGTGAGGAGAAAGCGTTCACCCCAATTCCTCGAAGTTGGACACAGTACCTTATTCGTTTGAAGAAAAGCTGGTGCTACAGCAGTTGTTCCTGGTAGTTCCTGCAGGCTCATGGTTCCTGGAGCTTCAGTCATGGGGACACAAAGGAGGACGTTTGGAGTGATCTGCCCTACCCAAGGATGAAGCCAGCAGCAGCGAAGCAACGGTGAATAAAAGGTGCGCTCCTTTAAAACAGGAGAGGCTCTTCAGATGGCTATCCGGACCACTACAGCTGTGTGCAGCGATTTCAACCAAGAAGAGGATCCTCTGGCTGTGGACGGTGAGCTGGTTGATCCCACTAGGCTCAAGGGAAGAAGACTCCGGACTGGATCTTCTCTTGTCATTGAAGGGTAGATAGCTCAGGACAGCAGCAGGGCTTCACCGGGGCTCGAGAGTTTCAGCAGCCGTCTTCTTCTCCGCTTCTCTTCGGTTCTTTGCAGTTCCATCAGCGACTCTCACTTCCAGCCCAAGAGTCCTGCCTTTTATGCCAAAATCCCCCATTCACACATCCTGGCTGTCAGTCACTCAGCAGGGGGGTTGTCCGGCCCGGACAACCACCTCAGCCAATCGACGCAAAGTGCAAATTGGGTCTCCAAGGAGACCCTGTGCAGGGGGTGACTAAACCCCTCCCTCACATTCATCCCATCTAGACACCCAGATGCCAAAGGAGGGCTTCTGGACAGAAGCCTGCCAAAGGTCGGCGAATAAAGAAGGCAAACCTGGTTTGCCGTGCAAAGTAAAACACAAGAAGGATTTTAACAAAAGAAAATGGTGATAAAACCCGACCAGATCCAAAATAAAAAGTATTTGGTCAAGCGGGTTTAAGTTCGAGGCTAATACAATAGCCTAAAACAGTACCATGTTTATATAATATAATCGCGGTAGAAAATTTAAGGTAGATACCACTGCCACCAGCCAAGTCTTAGGGCCTCATTACACGGACGGCGGTAAGGGTTAATGGTCACCGTTAATGGCAACGGTGACCGTTAACCCTTACCGCCGTACTACGAGGTCCCTTTGCGGGTTGGAGGATTTAACGCCTGCTTCTTGCAGGCGTTAAAATCCAACCCGCTAAGGGACCTCGGAGCTAATTACAGCACCGCAAAATTGCGGTGGCGTAATTAGCGCCTTCCCCAGTCCCATAGAGCCCTATGGGGCAGAAATGGGAATGGAGAAGGGCAATGGCGGAAAGGGGATTTACCGCCCCTCCAACCTTGGAATGGGGCGGTAAATTCCCTTTTCCGCCAAGGCGGTGCCGGTATTTTACCGGCATGAGCCATGGCGCTAATAGCGCCATGGCTCACCGCCTACCGTGTAATGAGGCCCTTAGTGTTAAAAGAGCAAAATAAAGCTCAGAGAGGTACAGACAAAAAAAAGGGGTAGGAACTAACTCTTTTCAATACTCCATGTAAGATGGGGAGTACTGGGTCTGTAGTTTAAAGTGACTATATAAAGTTAATGGTAACTTTACATGTTTCTGGGGGACAGTATTCAGCCCCAGAAAAATGGAGTCAGTGGGAAGTCTCAAAGACAACCCTGTGTCACTGCACTGAAGGTGCTGTGTAACACACACAAAAAGTGGGGCTCATGGAGTGGTGTAGCCCCAGAGCCCAAGATCACACAAACAGTAGAAATAACACATGGCAAAACACATGTAAGAGTAGGAAAAAGGCTCACACTCTTACCAGGTGGAAAAAATAGACTCCAGAAATCCAGCAAAGCTACTAGGTAAGGGAAATTAGCCATGAATGAGAATTCTCCCTAACAATCTCTACCCAATCAGAACAGCTTAAGTTATTCCATTCTGAATCGTTGTCCTCCCTTTCCATTGTTTTAATCAGGTCACTTAAGAATGTGTCTGAAATGGACTCAAACTCTTTGGAAGGCCTGAAAGGAATATTTGATTCCACCGTAGGATTCATTGGTAGTTTCTCCTGTGATAGCACCAGTTCTCTTCTGGGATGTTTCGGTATTTTGATCAAGGCAGGAGGGGGTGGGGTGTACTTATATTTCTTAGGAAAGCCCTGGAGCCATTAGAGTTACTCTTCCTCCCTGTTTTTATATTTTTTAACTTTTTCACATTTTTATCCATTTGGGCCTGGTTTGGGGTTTTCCCCACTGATCTCTCTGGGGCTTGTGTGGAGTGGAATATCCCCCCAAAAAATTTTTAAGTCACTGATTCTTGTTGCCTCCTTGCATTTTCACACTTGCCCTCTCCTTCCTGAGGCAAACTTAATTCGGGTGATATTTGGATTTAATGACTCTGCTTTATTAGTATCCAGTGATCTGCTGTTACTCTCTGACTCCTTGGTCAGTTTTCGGTGGAGATCAGCCCTTATATGTTTTGTTTGGTGGTTCAGATCTCAGGGTTCTCTGTCCCCTGCACGTCTCTGGACCGTCTCAATCATCTCCTGAGTCTCCTCCATTATTATCTGGTCTTTTTTCCTTTGCTTTGGGATCTCATCCACTTACAATCTTCCAATAGGGCTTCCATGAGTAATGCTTTATATGTTACTTCTCTATGGGCCATGTCACAAAGACGATTTTGCCAGTTGATTGAATTTTCAGCTTCCTTTTCAAGTGTGTCTTGGACTTTGTTTACAAATACTTCCAGGCCTATCATTTTTACATGTGTCATTGCTATGAGAGTCGCTTGGTCTTGTAGGGAGTTGGTGAGTGTCTCGTAGAGCTTGGTAAAAGGGGCTAGCAAGACGGTAAGTGCTGCCATCATCGTGTGTTGAATCGGAGTCATAGCTCCTCTCAATGGATTCCCTCCCCCTCTCTGCTGTCCTCTCTCAAAGCTTAGTTCCTCCTGAGTATTTCTCGAGTCCACCGAATATATGCAGCTGCAGATTGATCCCTTTTCTGGACTGGCCCCTTCAAATCTAGGTGGTATGTCATTTCTATTATAGTTAGGCATATTCACTTCCACCGAACACCACTGTTCATGACTATTTACACTCCTTTGTTGTTGTGATCTATTTGGATTAGTGGGGGAAACCGGGAGTTCAATTTCTTCGTGCCTTTCCCCCCATATTTGAGCAGGTACTGATCCTTGCTCTCCACCCTGATTATATTTCTGTGAATACCTCGAGCTCCACGTCTTCATACCTTGCTTCTGCTTATGTAATTTCGTAGTTAAGCGCCACCAGATGGTCATTAATAGCCGAAAGGCTCTTCCGCTTCGGCAGGGTGATTTTTTCAGTTAGATCTGACAGATCCTTTGCCCGTCGGGCTGCCAGATCCGAGTTTTCGAACTCCTGTATGTAGGGAGTTTATTTTGGTTTACGGCCAAAAGGTCGATCTGCGGCATATCATTTGTCAAATTGACCACCTTCCTTGGACCTTTCATCTCTCCCTCCTTGCTCCATTTTTTTAAAACCCCTGATTTTTGGGAGTCAAAATTCTCCCACTCCCCGCTCATGTTTCAGGGTTTAAGGTTCCCACGATCTTCCTTATTCCTATCATCTTGTGCATCCCTTGTATCACATTGTATCTCTGATTGAGGGCTCTTTCCCCAGAGTCTCAGGAGACAGCCGGGCTCCTCCTCCTCTACAGAGTTGCAGACCACCATATTCTCGGGGGGGGGGGGGGGGGGCTTTTTTGGCTTTCTCTCCCCATAACGATTACTCCTCCATATTCACTGCTTTCCCTTCCAGCCTCCCAGAGTGCTCCTCCGCAGTCTCTTTGCTCCCCTCCCCTGCGGATTCACTTATGCACCTATGTGCATTTACAGGACTTTCCCTGTTGGTGGAAGACACAGAGTCCCCCAGATTTAGATCTTGCTCTCGAGGGGCCCGCCTTCTTACCTGCTGCGCATTCCTGCGCCCAGAGGCATTGCTAGGGGGATATAGCCCCGGGTCTTTTGGTTGTAGCCCTGGATAGAAGCTCAGGGACTACAACTAAAAGGCTATAGCTAGCCCCGAATCCCACCCGACCTGACATTAGCTTAGCCCCTGATCTTTTCCAGACCTGCAAACACCCCTGCCTGAGCTAGCTGGGCTTTCCATGATCTCTACTATCTTCTCAGCTCCTCAGCCTCAGCATGGATCGCTCCGTTCTTGCAGGGGTAGGTGTCAAGGGGGCAGGTCCTCAGTCAGCATCAGGATACAAGCAACCTTCCCCCAGCATCAAGGGGACTCCTCTTCCATCCGCGAACACCAGCCAACACCACGTGCCTCCACTTTGCTCCACTTCCCAGTGAAAAACAGCTTTTCAAGGCTTTCTTTTCTCCAAAAAGCCCTCTCTCATATACTTCTGGGGAATCCAGTTAAAGGCACAGTGGCAACACCAGCCAACACCACGTACCTCCACTTCGCTGTGCTTGACGGAGGAAAACAGCTTTTCAAGACTTTTTTTTTCTCCAAAAAGCCCTCTCGTATAGACTGCTGGGGAATCCAGTTAAGGACATAGTGGCAACACGAGCCAACGCCACGTGCCTCCAATTCACGGTGGAAAACAGCTTTTCAAGGTTTTTTCTTTTCAAAAAGCCCTCTCGCATAGACTGCTGGGGAATCCAGTTAAAGGCACAGCGGCAACACTAGCCAACACCACTTGCCTCCTCTTCGCTCAGCTTCGCATTACGATATTCACATGAAGCACTGTATGTGCATAATTATGCTTGATGTGCCTAAACGTGGCAAAAGATGAACTATGTGCCTTGAAACATGATGTTTACAAACCCCAAAGAGTATCCTGTGAATGTTGTCCTCATTGTGTGGCCAAACCTGGAAACTATTTGTATTAAGTACTTTGTTGAGAGTGCTTCGAGTTGCTCAATGAGCCAAAAAGTGCCAAATGATAGATAACCTTTGTCTCGTGAGATTTGGCCACACCATGCTTCCAGTTTCCCCCTCTGTTTCCTTTAGATCCCATGCCATTCAGTGGCCTGACCTGAGAGGTATTCACATTTAGCCTAATGTGCCTAAAATTGCCAAAACATAAACCAAATGCCTAGAAGATTTGCACTTCTTATTTTCTCAATTTCCCCACGATATACTACACAGTTTTGCAGCGCTGGTGGCTCAATCTACAAATGATTCACTTTAAACATCTTGTGGGTCATTTTCCATACAGAGGATCCATTAAACAATGTGTAAAACAGCATGCGTATATCCTGTTGCCTGCTTTTTATACACCATTGGATTTCGAAGGATTTGTGTGGCGGAAGAGAAGCGTGGTTCATAATATCCAACTCTGCCTCTCCCTTCCGCTCAGACAAAAACTCTGCCAGCATTTCCCTTGCACGTGATTTTGATGCAGGTGTACGTGATGTTAGAGAAGTGCTCTGGGATTTGCATGTTTGAATTACACCACTTTGCAAATCGAAATCAGGATTGCACGGAGGGCGACAGTGCTACCGTATGAAAACTGCTGTGTATAATCACGGATACGTGGTAACATTACAATCATTGCATAAGGATCTGCACTGGGTACATGAGAAAACCCTGACCATTGTGGTTCAATATTGATTAAAAAATTGACACAGAAAATTGCAGGTCAATTAGCCAATTTATGGTTTCTAACTTTCTAATAAAAGCTTGAAAATGGTTGCAGCTATTGTGTCGCGTAGAGAGAAATCGGATCTTGCAGCGCTGCCGTGGCCCGTACTAAGCAGACCGCCCACAAGTCCACCTGGGGCAAGGCGCCTCGCAAGCAACTGGCCTCCAACGCTGCCCATAAGAACGCCCCCACCACTGGTGGCGTCAAGAAACCTCACTGATACCGTCCCGGCACTGTGGCTCTGAGGTCGATCCGCCGCTACCAGATATCCACCGAGCCGCTCATCCAAAAACTGCCCTTCCAGTGCCTGGTGCGAGAAATCGTCCAGGGCTTTAAGACCGACCTCCGCTTTCAGAGCTCGGTCGTCATGGCCCTGCAGGAGGCCAGCAAAGCCTACCTGGTTGGGCTCTTTGAGGACACCAACCTTTGCGCCGTTCAGGCCAAGAGGGTCACCATCATGCCATAGGACATCCAGCTGGCCCGCCACATCCAGGGCGAGAGGCCTTGAGGCACAGCAGCACTGCAACTGCACTAATGGTTGCAGCTATACATTCACCCATATACAAAGTATGGCAACTTGCAAGTAGTGTGTGTGTGTGTGTGTGTGTGTAAAATAAATTCTATTCATTTATGGAGTAGTTTTAAAGGTGCACGAATGAAAATACTTTGGTTTTCTGGCAAATGCTGCAACACATCAATCATGCACTGAGGCAGCCCTATGAGTGTCGCTTAAAGGGTTATAGCTCTCAGGTTGTTCATGCTAGTGAAAATATTTCAGAGAGTACAGCACATTTGATCTTATTTTGAGATGTTGTGGAAAAAGACCATTCAGCTCCTTGTTGCTTCATACGCAAGAGAAAAGTCTGGTGATCCTAGCCCAAGTTCAGAGATCCTAGCCTAAATCCAGAGATCCTAGCCCAAGTTGGGCCATCTTAGCCTACCTCCCGACTTCTCCTACCCATTAGTTGTCGGCTTTGGCTGGCCCATGCACTGCATAAAAATGTTCCAGGAGGGATGCACCATGGCTCTCGCCTGCCTGGGAGAGTGATGTGGATCCGACCACATTGTTTTATCAAGACTTTGTACCCCAGGACCTTGGCCAAAAAGTAATCCCAATTAAGAAAAAGTAATCCAAAAAGGAGCGTTTACCAAGCAAGAAGTAACAGTGATTTATTGGACCCATGCAGATTTATACTATGTATCAGAAAGCCCAGTGGAACTGAACTGACTGATATGAGATCAACAATGCCCAATGAGGCTTAAAAGTTTATACACGAATTACAGAATTATCATACAACATTTGAGTAACATTTTTAGGGCAGATCACAAAGGCTAATTGATAGAATTACGTCAGAACCCCATAAGATTGTGTACCATAGGTGACCCTGATTGGATAAACTTGTTTTGGCCCAAAATCACATTAACAACCCTCGTGACATCACAAACCTTCCCACAACGGCCCACAATGGCATAATATGCTGATCTGTCAAAAAAATGTTCTTTGCCATTGGTTGGCCTTGCCCAATTTACAAATGGTTAAAATGCTGCCTACTGATTGGGCAAAACATCTTGAGATGGAATGGGAAGAGACATTCACACCACGTCTGGCCAATGGTATGCCCTGAGGACATCAGCAAGGACACTTTACAATGTTGCACCCTAGGGACACTGAAACCTAGCTCCGCTGAGTGGTTCCCTGTCATGCACCCCATAACTCCTACCCCATTCTTCTGGCCCCCAAGCTCCCCTCTCATGCCTTGCTGCCAACTGTAGTCTGAAAAAGTTGTACCATACCGTGGCAGGATTTTAATTTACTGGATTTGATTTATATTTATCTGCCAATTCTTCTTGTGCACCCAGGTGGCCAGCTCACTGGCCACCAAAGTATCTCTTAGAATGGCTTTGGTGAGACTGCGTTCTCCTGGGAAACATCAGTCTTGCAACATTTCTGCGCACTGTTTCTGCTGACTATTCAACAACACACTGCTGTCAATACAGCCTGCATCCCTTTTATTATGGGCTGATTGTGAAAATGCTTTGCTAACCTGGGCCTACAAGAAAATTGCTTCTCTGTTACTCAATATTGCTCAAAAGCCCTCCTATGGCATTCCCTCCTAAAGCATCTTGCCCTCCCATACTGTATCTGCACTGGGCAACATACCCCATTGCTCTACCAAACCCAACCCTGTGTTGCATTTCCACACAGGACTTCTTGCAATGTGCCTACCCTGTACACGCTGTGTCATGTTCAATGACGTCTCCACTCCCTCTGCCACCCACCACGTCACTCTTGACGTCACCCACCACGTCACTCTTGACGTCACCCCCTTACTTGCGTAACTGGTACATGCACCCCCCCCCTTGGCAGCATTGAACTCGGACCTTTACAACATTTTCTTCCTGATAGGCCTCTGCCTTTTTACTTTTGAACCAAGCTATGTGTCATGCAGCCCAAAACAGATGTTACTAGAAAACAGCCCTGCTTCCCTTGCCCTGTGACTCCTAGAAATGTGAGCACTGTGGTTTGCAGGGGGCGTCATGAAACTAGTTAAGATCAAGTCGTTTTTTTTTTAAAGGAGGGAAAAACCTGCTGTTAGGTGCCCCTTTGTGGCCTACACTGTAGACAGCCTTCTAGTTTGCCCAGTGCTTGCACCGGCCCAGGAAACCAGGCTATGATGGGCAGCAGCAGTGGGAACAATGGAGTAGGGATTGCATGAGTGATATTCAGTACAATTCATTTTTGCATATGTACCTTGTCTATATGTATAATTTGATGCACAGGGAAACATAGTGATTTAACCACAATCAGTTTTATAGGTGAAGAGCCAAGCCAACACTAGACATGGTCCGGTCGGTCAGTACCAAGGTCACCAAATTTCACATCAAACCTGTTTATTTTCTTTTGGATACATTAGGTCATGCACATTTATATTTTTTTAAATGTTGCAACTATTGTTAAGATAAGATCATACGCCTAAGTATGTATTGTGCTCGAAATGCATACTGTGACTTTAAGAACCTGGATCTAACCCTGAAAAGGAAACTCACCATGATGTTCCCCGAGTGAGAGTCCTTTTAGGGAAGCATTGTTATAGATTATATGGCAGTTGCCTAGAAGGACCCGGTTCTACATTTCAACAATGTTATGACTTTTTGAACTCTGTACATACTCTTATTAAATTTACATGGACCATGATATCGAAGAGCCACTTCTTAGATGCACGAATTGTTTCACTAAATAAATTAACTAATAATTAAGGACATCAGTATTTTCGAGACCTTGACAGAAATAATGTATTACATGCAACAAAAAAATAGTCTATAGGTGCCCCTCTGCAAGAACGAACACGGCCCATTGACCTGTCCTCTGGGAAGGTACCCACTCGAGAGTCCGCAGCCACACTTTAGCTCACTGTACCCTTCACAGATGGGAAAAGTGCATTTGCATATCAGTCTTTGTCCCGCCCCTCTGAACAAAAGTACCAACAGCAACCCCATACACATGTTTCAGCCTTGTTTGTCCTCATCAGTGAGTTGGAGCTGTGCCTCTCTGAGCACAGTGAGCAAGGGGTCCACGTCTGGATTACCCTAGGAAACTTTGGTGACTAAACAATCCAAGAATAGTCCATAGGCGCCCTTCTGCGAGAGCGAACACTGCCCATTGACCTGTTCTTTTGGAAGGTACCTACTCGAGACTCCAAAGCCACACTTTAGCTCACTGTACCTTTCACAGATGGGAAATATCCATTTGCATATCACTCTTTGTCCCGCCCACATGGGACAAAGAATGACATGTAATCATACAATGTTCGTTGCTTTGCATCTGAGAGGGTTCTAGTTTATTGCAACAAAAGTCTATTTTTCAATGGGTTGATTACCAAAATGTTTTGGGGGGAACTCCACGAAAAACATGTTTCGATTTTGCGGAGCCCCCCTTCAACTCTCTCTCCCCTATTAATTTTCCCTAATTCCCTACCCACTACCCACTACCCACTACCCCATATGTTTTTCAATGATTTTTTTCAACAACAATAAATTCAGTAAAAATCCATCGAAAAAAAGACTGTCGATGTAACAACATTGAATTATCTGAGAGCTGGGCCATTTAGGATTCCTGAGAATGTTGGTCATCATGGTGCAAATTCTTTGAAGTTAAGTTGCTGGCAAGGGCCGTTTGTGACCCAGCCACACCCCCTTCAGTGATTCCAGCATCCACTTGTCCCTGTGCCAGACATCAAGTCTCCAAAGTTGTGGTCTCTTCTTGACACGAAGACCTGACTGCTGGTGAGATGTGATTTCTTGAGACCAGACCGTGGCTCAGAATGAATTCAGTGTATACATAAAGCACTTGCCTAGGTCCTGTGGCAGCTGGACGCTCTCAATGGGAAGCATTTGTGTTTATTACCCAGACCTGTTTCTGAGGGCAAGGCAGCAATCAGTGCCATAACATTTATGGTTGAGCAAGTCATCCATCCACCCAGGTGGCTGTGGCTGGGGAAGAAATGCCTTTCGTCTGTACAGGCTTTGTGGCTGGCTTTATTCACAAATGCAGGTTTTGAAAGTCATTTTATTTTCCCTATTGCTTTTATATTTCCATATTGAGGAATTCTAGTGCATTTTCGGAAGCGGCTTCAATGATTGTAGTTAGAGGTATGGCTTGATTAGGCATTCTACGCATTCTACGTCGAGTGGTCCTTTCTGCAGAGACTGCATGTGCCATCAGCTGCAGCTATCGCGAGTGTTGAAATCAGCGAGACTAGCAAAGCATGTTTTCAGAGAAGGGATCCCCCAGTGGCCTCGGCACAGTCTCGGAACAGTGTAACCTTTGTACACAGGGGTGTCTTTTGTATATTCAAACGTGCTGGTGTTCTCTCTCTCGAAGTGTATACATGGTCAGCCATTCCAGTGCTCTTGCAGCAATAAGTTTTAATACATAGGCCCTTATTACGAGTTTGGCGGTAGCCATGCCACTATTGGCGGTATGGCTGCTGCCGAAATCGCGTCTGGGTCTGGGTCCTCAGAATGAGGAATAACCGGGCCATTCCGAGTTCGGAAGGCCCGGTAATTCCTTCCTCCAAGGACCCGGACCCGGTCCTTCCCCATTCCCATTTCAGCCCCAATAGGGCTGAATGGGAATAGGATAGCGAGCAAACAACGGGCCATTACGAGTTGGCCCATTGTTTGCTCCCTCTTCCCCTCGAGGGACCCGCTAAGCATGCCTGGTTTGACCAGGCGTTGCTTCCTGGGTCCCGCGAGGGGACCTCGTAATGAGGCGGTACGGGGTAAACGGCGCCGGCACCTTTTACGGCGCCGTTTACCCCATACCGCCAGGGTCGTAATGAGGCCCACAGACTCGCTTTCAATAAAGTCCACCCAAGGAAGTGAGGCCTAACGTGCGGGGGAGGCTTTACTTCACTAAAACCTGTGTTGTCTGCACTCCAACTGCCAGTACAAGCTCTCCTAGCTTGAAGTTAGTTGCCTGCCTCTTTTTGTGATGGGTGTGAACTGAAAACACAGTGCGCAGATTTGACGGCAGACTAATTGTTTTATTGATTGTTTCAACACACCCTTGTCTATCTGACCTCCTGCATTATGTCAGGAAAAACACAACGGAAATCAACATGCAATTCGAGGATTAATAAACCCTATGTTAAAGCACAGGGTTATAAACGTGCCGGGACTTTTGACATTCGCACTGGCCACAGACTTGATGAACCATCGTCACAACATGAGCCTGTGGCTGCTACCACCTTTGAGCCTGGATGTGGTCATATTACTTCCTATTTTCAAAGTGAGCAACAACAAAAAGTAAAAGTAACAAGGTCAACAAGTCCTTGGAAAATGTACAGAGAAAGACAGTAAAGCACTCTGATAACATGAGTGCACATTCGGCTGAACGTGAGTTTAACTTTACCAGTGAGGATATTGATAATATTGACAAAATCTCTCTGCTCGAACAATGTTACTCAATGTGCCAGGTTAATTCATGTGTGGCACCGGAGCTCCATGATGCCAATATCAAAAATCTGATGGATTCAAGTACACAGACGAGTAAAGATAAGAGCATGAACCCTAGATTGTCTGCATCCCCTCGGATGTGTATGTCTAATTGCACCGAACACGAGAGCATGTCACGTGCTGCTACTGATGCCCAAATAGAGGATTTTAACGCACGCTCAACTGATAAATCACTAATTGGGTGCAACCAAATAAGTGATGACCCGGCATGGGGGGGACCTCAATTTTGCTATAAAAAATATTGTTGCATGTTTACATCCATTAAGATGTAAACATGCATGGCACATTGCTTGCTCAAGGTTCATGTGCAATGTAGTAACAATGCAAATGAAAATAATCTTAATGGCATCAATACTCCAAATCATTCAAATGATATTGGTGAGGTAGAGAGTGCTCAATTGGTACATGAGGTAAATGAGGTAGTGGATTCACCTCTAAATTATCCTACTCACAAACAAATTCATAAAAAATAAAAAGCTAAAGAAAAAAGCTGTTAAACTTATGGAGGTGAACCCTGCCATTGACCCGATGGAGGTAGTCACTACTGAGCCACTGAATTCAACTAACGTGACAGTGATTACACAGAGCCAAATGACCAAAAAGGCTAAAAAGAAAGTATTAAGGAGGGAAAAACACAGACAGCAATGTGCTGGAATTCTTACCAGCTGGCTATTGCAAGAAAATGAAACAGATGTCGCCATGTCTAATGATAGCTAAATGCAAAGTGATGAGGTTATATTTGACCCAGTGAATGTAAACACTACTCACCCTCCTGCACCGAATAATGTAGGCGATGCTGGGAATGTGGGGTTACATCTTGCCGAAACTCTGGCCATCCAGTGGCTACTAGTCAGGGTAGTCCGGGAGTGACTTTGGATGCACGCTTTTTGAATCAAACATAGAGATAATGCTGGGCCATGAACCACATAAATGGACTTAACCTCCTTAACATCTTTGCGAAAATACCCTGCCTTTGTATTTTGAATTCGTGTGATTTCGATTTTATGGGCTGCGACAATTGGTGACACTGCTCCTGCGTGGATATTAGAGAACGTGAGGATGATACTCTGTGACTGTTGTCTCTCTCGAACCCTTCTTCCCAAAGTGTGGTGAGCATGCACCGACCCATATAGGCTCACCTGTTGATTGATGATAATGAGCTCTCCGTCCTGCAACTCTCTGCAGGGGCGCTTCTTGATGGGACCGAGCTCCTTCACTGGCCCACTCGTACATGGTAGCCCAGTCCAGCTGCGTCTATTCCACTTCTTATGGTAAGTGTCTTTCATTTCTATTGTCTCTTCTCGCTGTTCAGATGTTTGTATTGTTAATGCCTCTCTTCTGATTTCTTCCTATAGGTGGAATTGCGGCCCAGCAGCGACCTTGGAGCACGAGGCGAAGCTGGATGGAAGAGGAGAGGTTCTGCGATGGTCCGACAACAGGTAAGTGGTGGTTTAAGTTTAAGCGCGAGTTTAGACTGAATGTCTTTAATGTCTAACCTTGTCTTTCGTATCTCTTGCAGGTGCCGTCTTCGTGAATGAAGAGCACGTCGTACTGCAATGTCAATGTCAAGATTTCAGCTTTTCCGGAGGGGCTGAATCTGGAATGCTGGATGCCACGTTCGACGAGAAGCACGTGCAGGAGAGAACAGGTAGATTAGTATGAAGCTGGAGTCCAAGAGGTGAGTCTGCAGTCAGGCGGCGATGAGCGTTACGCTGCATGCCAGTGCAGAATAACGCGAAGCGTTCGCACTAAGGGGTGGGCTTACATAGTCGAGTTCCCAGCCACACCCACTATCTCTGGCTTACCGGCCACACCCTGCCACTCCTAGATGATGCTGCATGTGCAACCCAGTTCCCCAGCAGCCACTCCCAAACCGAATGCATGTGAAAGTTCTGTGTTAAAGAATAAAGCACTCCTGCACCAAATAAACGTCTCTGTTTACATTTGTACATGAGCCTGGCACCAAAGGCGCCAGGACTAAGTGCAGCTGGGCCCCTGTGCTTGATTGTCCCAAAGGGACGAATAAGAGCTGTGTTACTTCTTGCCCCATTTCCTGATGGTGCGGGCTCTGTGTTCTTGGGCCAGTGACCATGACAGTTAGATCAGCAACAGAAGTGATATTTGGAGGTCTGCTGTTGGACTACCAATGGGCATTCGCGTTTTACACAAAAGACGCTACCCTTGACATGTTGTATAAGTCTTCTGGATTCATGCTTCAGGAGACATGGATGATGGACCAGTTTATAATCAATGGTTTTGCTATTTACCAATCTTTAACTAAAAAGGGTATGAAAGCACGTCCATTTGGAGGCCTGATGATTGGAGTTAAACATGAGATCCATTCAGTAATAGTTAAACACTCTGGTGACAATGATTATGTGTTGGCTGCAGCATTGTCACTCAATTGTCGGACTAACAAACAGCGTATGCTCATAATTAATGTGTATGATCCCCAGGTATGTTAATGACCGATGATATTCTCGAATCAGTCGACTCAATCATTACGAACTGGCATGAAGATGTTGACTCCGACTTGATCCTACGGTGGGGGGGACTTCAATGCTAGATGTGGGGAACATTCCATAAGGGAACTCTATACCACTATTGAAATAGATTGTGTATTAACACAGACATCGGTTCATGTTAAGGGTAAACAATGACTCCGTTTTTTAGAACTAATGAAACTTGTCATATTAAATGGTCACCCTATAGATGACATTCCTGGTCAAACTACCTGGAAATGCGGCGGAAAGAAAGCAGCTATCCTAGATTATCTATGTGGCAATTCTTCACTAATCAATAGTATTAAAAGCTTAAGCATTAGTCAAACATGAATTTAGTGATTCTTGCTACCTTGTGCTTGTGTTTAGATCTGATCGTGATGGGCAAACAAAAACATGCTATCAGTAGTCTGAAGCCAAAGCAAGCAGACAACCAGGAGACTTGGTATGATCGGAACATTGATAAGATCAGTAAAAAGGTGGCACTCACTCTTGATGATTCTATACACAGGAGATGAGATTGAAGCTTGGTTACCTAGGTTAGTGAGAGATAATGTAAAAGCTAGAAAGACTATTGTAATGTTGGCTACTAAAAGACATGCACAACCATTTGATATCCCCATTCAAAGAAAGAAGCGTTGGTTGAGTATCAGTATTCGTCATTTAAAAAAGGAAAGCATGTCGGTCAAGTGTTGATACACATACCTAAATACATAGACTGAAAAACAAATATAAAAGTTGGTTAAAACAAAGGAAACGTCTCAGTACAACAGTTAACTGGCAAATAATGATAAAAGCCCTCAATAACAAAGATACCAAAGAGGTATGGCACATTTTAAATTTGGCCAGAACCCCTACTAAAAGCTCTATAATGAATCCAATTTCCGAGAATGTGTGGCGATCCCACATTGAAGTCAAGATGAAGAAAGATGACACCAATGAAATCACTTTGATTACTAAAAATGTGAAGTGGCCAATGACCATCGAAATAGTGGATATGATAGTTTATTTAATCAGATTAAACAATTCCCGACCACCAGAGCCAAATGGCCTCTCCTCAGCAGTACTTCAGACTATTGTGGAAGTATGGGCCATCATTTTATGTGACCTATACAAAAATGTATGCAAGGCAAGGTGTATTCCTGATTCTTGGACTATAGCAATATATATTCCAGTATTTAATGGTGCGAAGGTCTGTACATTCTCACAAAGGATTTTCCCTAGGAGGTATCTTCAACTTGTACAGACAATGGTTTTGCCCGGTAGTGGTATATGGACTTGAGGCCCTTGAACCGAGAGATTTGGATTGGTTAAAACTACTAGAGGGGTTTTTCTGGCGATGCGTTTTACGACTTCCCTCCTCAACCTTCATAGAATACATAGGACTAGAACTGGGACTCTTGTCATTAAGATCATTGAGACAAAAGCAAAGAGGAGAGTTTTTCTTGAAATCTAAAACTTCCACGATATGTCGATTGCTTGGAAAGCTGGGCACTAACTACTGTTTAATACATGGTATTAAGAAAGAAATGTGGGTTTATTAAACTGGTAAAAAATCTGTTCCATAGCCTTGGTTGCGAACCCAACTTCCAGCGTTGTTCAAACTTTAAAACACTAAAAGGTGCATTTTCTCACCGGTTGAAAAAGTGGCATTGGGTTAAGAATTATGACCATTTACAGAAACTGCAGAGCTATAGCCAAGCTGTTGGTGTAAGCCACAATTCATGAAATCACAACGCTACCTCCTTCGTTGCCCTGATCCTGTCGTGCGATGATTTAGGTTACTCCTACGCACAAATTAACTTCCTGTGAGATCTATTCGGGCCGGCCAATGGAAAATCCAAAAAGATGGTAGATTTTGCAGAATTTGCAAAATACTGGAGTGTATAAAAACAGCCAGTCATTTGTTGACCGAATGTCCTAAACTGAGTCATATTTATGTGACCATTTTGGGTCATTTTACACATGTCTAAAACTCCATTAAAACCCTTGAGTTCTGGACCTATTGCCTGAACACCGAGCGCAACGTAACTCATATTGCTCTACTCAAAGTATGGTGTCATGTAAAAAAACAGTTGGGCAACACTTATTGAAGGTTTTGTTTTGACATTGAGGGTACCCCATTGATTCTTGGAAGAAAATGGGGGAATTTCACCCCTAGTTTTTAACCTCAAAATGGAGTTTTATCAGATGTGGGATTTTATATTTATATACACACAAAGACAGAAGCAAAGAGCTAATAATGTAATATTTGACATCAGTCCAAGATGTGTATATATAGGTATTAGCAGGCCGATTCATGGAATTAATGTGCGCCGAAAAAACGGCGCACGCGTGCGAAAACGTGCGATTCGCAGAGAAATAGCGAAAATCGCAGTGCAAGTGCGATTATCGCACAGAAAACATTGCACATCTATTCATGTAAGTCCGTGCATGCGCAAAATTTGGGATGTGCGCTGAAAAAGTGCGCGGCGCACGCTGGCGCACTCTGGCGCACAGGTCATCGAACGCCGTGCGATAAGGCCACAGCGAATTCGCACATAGCGCGGCGCACATAACAAAAGTAGGCGTAACACGGGGCGTTACACGCAGAATGGGGAACAACTCGTGAAAATGTGGGCGTCACGGGGGAAGTACAGGAGGCAGGTGCGCAGAACGCCCACACGCTCGCCTACAACACGTATTCATGGAATCGAATAGGGAAAAACAGCGCACGGCCAAAGACGCGCAAAGCCCCATACATGTCCGCCACACGAAAGCAGGTGGTAGCGTCCCTGCGCAGGAAAAAAATGTGCGCCAAAGTTCTACACGCGCGAGAAGTTCCACACGCGATTGGGCCTGGGGGAGCGTGTGCGTGTTTTTCAGAGGTGCGCGAGAAGTTTCACACGCGATCGGGCCTGGGGGAGCGTGTGCGTGTATTTCAGAGGTGCGTGAGAAGTTTCACACGCGATCGGGCCTGGGGGAGCGTGTGCGTGTATTTCAGAGGTGCGCGAGAAGTTTCACACGCGATCGGGCCTGGGGGAGCGTGTGCGTGTATTTCAGAGGTGCGCGAGAAGTTTCTCACACGCGATCGGGCCTGGGCGCGTGTATTTCAGGGGTGCGCGAGAAGTTCCCCACGCGATTGGCCTGGGCGCATGTATTTCAGGGGTGCACGAGAAGGTCCACACGCGATTGACCTGGGCGCGTGTATTTCAGGGGTGCGCAAGAAGTTTCACACGCGATTGGCCTGGGCGCGTGTATTTCAGAGGTGCGTGAGAAGTTTCACACGCGATTGGCCTGGGCGCGTGTATTTCAGGGGTGCGCGAGAAGTTTCACACGCGATTGGCCTGGGCGCGTGTATTTCAGAAGTGCGTGAGAAGTTTCACACGCGATTGGCCTGGGTGCATGTATTTCAGGGGCTCACAGGTGTTTTCACACGCGATCGGGCCTGGGGGAGCGGGGTACGTGTATTCCAGGGGCTTGCGGGTGGTTTTACACGCGATCGGGCCTGGGGGAGCGGGGTACGTGTATTCCAGGGGCTCGCAGGTGGTTTTACATGCGAACGGGCCTGGGGGAGCGGGGTACGTGTATTTCAGGGGCTCGTTGGTGGTTTTACACGCGATCGGGCCTGGGGGAGCAGGGTACCACTCACCGTCTGCCTTGCGTGTAGAAGAACGCGTAGCCAACACCCACCCGCTGTGAAGTAATAGCGTGTGAACCCCAATGCCTGCAAAACACACGCACCGCACCCCACAAAAAGCAACGCCCGTACGCGATACGTCACAGACACGCATACGCGCTAAGGGCCTTTGGTCCAATGGAATCGCGTATGCGTGCTGGCGCGCTTACGCGCTAAGGACCTTTCCTTGATTCACGCGCTGACGTGCAGAATTTTCACGTGCCAAATCACTCCGTATCAAGCTGGCCACGCGTAAGCACACGGAAGACCACGCTCCTGCCCAAAAGGCCGAATTACTGCCCCCCAGAACCCCGAGCAGCCTCCCACGAGCCATCTGCTGCTGCCTGCCTGCCTGCTGCCACCGTGCCCTGCCATTTGGTGCCTGCACATCAGCCATCTGCAGGGGTCCAGTTGCTGTGTCCACCCCTGCTGGAACAGAACACTCCCGACTGGGATACCATCGCTCCACAGCCCAGCCCCAGGACCCAGTTGCCCACCCACGCCTGCCTCGGGGGTCGCCATGTCGGGGCAAACACCATCCGAGACCACTTGCGACCCCCAGCCAGAGGGGCATAGGGCCACCAGCTTCAGTCAGAAGGAAGTTGGTGTCCTGGTGGAGCTTGTCCTGGGGCATTATGATGCCCTCTTCGGATCACCACGCGCCGACAAGGAAGGACGGTACAGGATCTGGGACGACTTTGTGGTTGCCATCAACGCGGAGGGGGTGGCAACCCGCAACATCAAGCAAGTCAAGAAGCGCTGGGAGGACTTCAGGTCCAGGACCCTCATAAAGCCCCGGCGCCTCGTGGAGGGGGGCCGGGGCAGCATGAGTACCATCCAGCTGAGGGTCCTGGAACGCGTACGCCCAGCGCTCCATGCCCAGATCCTTGAGAGGCAGACCCGTCTGGAGCCGAGCGGTAAGTGGCCAAGCATTGCTGTGTGAGACAGGGCATGTTGCAGCGTGCTGGTTGTCTGATACTTGCCTGTATGTGTGACATAGGCCATGTACGCGTGTGTGTGTGCAGGGATATCATGGTCATGCATGTGAGACCAGTAATGTGTGAAGCACACGGTTGATGTATGTGTTTAAATGTAACATGGGGAGCCCTATGCGGAATGGACACATGAGAGCATGCCAGTCTCTGTTCCTGGACATGGGTGTGGGTGAGGGATGGGTGCTGATGCCATGTACATGTATGGTGTCCATGTCTGTGTTTCTGACCTGCGTGTCTGTGACTTGTGGATGCCATGGATGCATGACACATGTCTGTGACAATGTTCAGATTCACTGATGCAGCCTAGTTATCCTTGCATCCACTGTGTCTGGGGTGTACGAGTCCAGATGGATGAAAGTTAGTTGAAGTGTGTGCATGTGATAGGCATGACCCATGATGCATGTGAGTCCAAAAACAACATTGTATGCTTCAAGAGTCCCTTGGAGATGTTTGCTTATGTCCATAGCATGCGCCATGCCTGTTACTGCATGTGTTTTGCCTGCACTGACCCATGTGTTGTGGAGGGACATGATGGAAGTGATCTTTGACAGTGCCACTCATCTGCTATTGCTTCCTGTCTAGGTGACCATTGTACAGTACCCTGATGCTTGTGTTCTATGTCTCCCTCTACACAGCGCAAAGTGAAGAAGAGGGCGGAGACGGCGCTGTGGAGCTAAGCGGCGGGGATGCCCCCACGGCTGCAGCGGAAGGGGTGGGTGAGCCCCCACAGGGGCTTGCAACGGCGGAAGACGGTGTGGAGCCATCCAGGTTGGTGGTTTCCACTGAGGAGGAGGAGGCCGCTACTGAGCCGCACATGGGGCCTGGTGGGGGCATCCCTGGTGGTGCAAGTGGTGCAGTCCAGGGGCAGGGGCAGGAGGCAGCACAGGTCGCCATGGAGGTGCCTGTGCATGTCACTGTCCCTGACACTGTGACTGCACCACCATGCACCAGCAGGAATGCCCCATCCCAGGCCCGTCCGCAGGTAGGGGGGATGTCCATGTCATCTGACTCCCCTCCACCTGCGGACGAGGGGACCCCTGGCCGTATGGAGAAGGTCCTGATTGGTGTCGCATTGCGCACGGCTGTCATTCGTGATGAGGTGCGTGCTTCCCGGGGGGAGCACGCACGTCATCACGAAGAGCACCGTGCCAACGTGGCCCAGTTGGGAGCGGTCATGGTCGGGGGTCTCGTACATGTGTCGGGCACTCTGGCGACCCTCTCCTCCTCTGTGGAGGCTATGCGCCAGTCGTACTCCATGCCGTCTTCCAGCCCAGATGCCACCAGGGCCCCCTGTGGACGTGCCCCGACCAATGCAGCCACCTCGGTGGGGATCCCATCCCTGCCACAGTCGGGAGTTGGAGGTCCAGCAGGGGTGGACACACCAGCAACTGGACCCCAGCAGATGGAGGATGTGACGGCATCATCGGGCAGGGCACGTGCACGATGGCGTCAGTGGTTTCCATCAGCCTGGATGCCGTCGTGCTGGCACAGGCAGTTGCGTCGGAGGCAGCGGCAGGCTCGACGTGGGAGGCATCATGGCTCGGGGCCATCAACATCAGGGGTGCAGGCATCGGCCGGAGGGCAGGAGAACCCTGGAATGGGAGTGGCTTCTGTGTGGGAGCGGTTGGGCCAGCAGATAGGTGCGGAGCGGCAGCGGGCAGAGGAGGAACGGCTCACAATGGTCAGGGCGGAGAACTCCATGCGGAGGGCGCTGAGGCGGGCTGAGTGCCTCGAGGGTCTTCGCAGGGAGTTGGAGCTGGACACTGCATTATCCCTGCGGGACCTCGGGGCCAGGGAACATACCCGCCTCCAAGCCATTGAACAGGAGTTTGATGATGCCCTGGCCCATGACAACAACCAGTGAGCCGTCGGACTAGCCCGCTGCCCTTGTAAATAGTTATGTAGTTAGTGTTAGGTTTCCTTTGCTTTTTTATTTATTTTGGACCTTTTGGACAATGGGCCACATTTTTGTATATAGTTTTATTTTATTAGGTAGTATTTTTATGTAGGTTTCATTTCTTCAGTTGGGATCATGGACCCTGGTTTGTTTATCTGTATATAGTTGACTGTTGGATTTTATTGATTTACCCATGGAGCAATGGTTTCGGTTTTGTTTTTACCTTGGATTTACTTTCTTGAACTGTGACTTTGGACACCTTTCCTTTGGATTATGATTTGTCGTTTTTCATTATTTTACGGACATGCTGCTTTTGGTTTTTGATTCCCATTGTCATTTGTTTATTTTTGATTCCATTTATGCTGTTTTTAATACATTTTTTTCATCAAACTTCAATGTGTAGTATCATCTCATTGGTATCATGCATATCATGATATGGGTTTTGAGATTCACTGACACCCATTGGGTGCATGTGAGGGCCATGTGTTCATTTCCAAACTTGCTATTGGGGTTCTATCATGTCATTGCCATTTCTAAGTGGGTGGATGCAATACTCGAGTGGGTGTTTTGCATTTGGAGGCTGACCATAAGGGCCAGGGATCTAGATTGTGATGACATGTTGGCTGGGGGACATGTGTGGGGGCCTGCTGGCAGGTGCCCCGCAATGCTGGGGGGTGGGGGTGCAGGGGGACATGAGTGGGGGCCTGCTGGCAGGTGCCCCGCAATGCTGGGGGGTGGGGGTGCAGGGGGACATGAGTGGGACATGAGTGGGGGCCTGCTGGCAGGTGCCCCGCAATGCTGGGGGTGGGGGTGCAAGGGGCCATGAGTTGGTGATCAGTGGTGCAAGGAGACATGTGCCTTTGCTGGGGGCCATGCCCATGTTGGGTGGGCTGCCTGCGGGACATGACCAGGGATGCAGGGTAGTGCCCTGTGGTGTGGGCTGCCTGCAGGGGCCGTGGAGGGTGTACAGGGGACACCTGGGAGGACCCACACTTCCAAATCACATGTAGGACTCCCCGGCACCCCTGAAATACACGTACCCTGCTGAAATCGCGTGTGAAAATTCTCACGCACCCCTGAAATACACGTACCCTGCTGAAATCGCGTGTGAAAATTCTCGCGCACCCCAGAAATACACGCGCCCAGGCCTATCGCGTGTGGAACTTCTCGCGCACCTCTGAAATACACGCGCCCAGGCCAATCGCGTGTGGAACTTCTTGCACACCTCTGAAATACACGCACCCAGGCCAATCGCGTGTGGAACTTCTCGCGCACCCCTGAAATACACGCGCCCAGGCCAATCGCGTGTGGAACTTCTCGCGCACCCCTGAAATACACGCACACGCTCCCCCAGGCCCGATCGCGTGTGGAACTTCTCGCGCACCTCTGGAATACACGCGCCCAGGCCAATCGCGTGTGGAACTTCTCGCGCAGCCCTGAAATACACGCACACGCTCCCCCAGGCCCGATCGCGTGTGGAACTTCTTGCGCACCCCTGAAATACACGCGCCCAGGCCAATCGCGTTTGGAACTTCTCGCGCACCTCTGAAATACACGCGCCCAGGCCAATCGCGTGTGGAACTTCTCGCGCACCTCTGAAATACACGCGCCCAGGCCAATCGCGTGTGGAACTTCTCGCGCACCTCTGAAATACACACGCCCAGGCCAATTGCGTGTGGAACTTCTCGCGCACCCCTGAAATACACGCACACGCTCCCCCAGGCCCGATCGCGTGTGGAACTTCTCGCGCACCTCTGAAATACACGCGCCCAGGCCAATCCCGTGTGGAACTTCTCGCGCACCCCTGAAATACACGCACACGCTCCCACAGGCCCGATCGCGTGTGGGACTTCTCGCGCACCTCTGGAATACACGCGCCCAGGCCAATCGTGTGTGGAACTTCTCGCGCACCTCTGAAATACACGCACACGCTCCCCCAGGCCCGATTGCGTGTGGGACTTCTCGCGCACCTCTGGAATACACGCGCCCAGGCCAATCGCGTGTGGAACTTCTCGCGCACCCCTGAAATACACGCACACGCTCCCCCAGGCCCGATCGCGTGTGGAACTTCTCGCGCACCTCTGGAATACACGCGCCCAGGCCAATCGCGTGTGGAACTTCTCGTGCACCCCTGAAATACACGCACACGCTCCCCCAGGCCCGATCGCGTGTGGAACTTCTCGTGTACCCCTGAAATACACGCGCCCAGGCCAATCGCGTGTGGAACTTCTCGCACACCTCTGAAATACACGTGCCCAGGCCTATCGCGTGTGGAACTTCCGCCGCACCTCTGAAATACACACGCCCAGGCCAATCGCGTGTGGAACTTCTCGCGCACCTCTGAAATACACGCGCCCAGGCCAATCGCGTGTGGAACTTCTCGCGCACCCCTGAAATACACGCACACGCTCCCCCAGGCCCGATCGCGTGTGGAACTTCTTGCGCACCTCTGAAATGCACGCGCCCATGCCAATCGTGTGTGGAACTTCTCGCGCACCCCTGAAATACACGCACACGCTCCCCCAGGCCCGATCGCGTGTGGGACTTCTCGCGCACCTCTGGAATACACGTGCCTAGGCCAATCGCGTGTGGAACTTCTCGCGCACCCCTGAAATACACGCCCACGCTCCCCCAGGCCCGATCACGTGTGCAACTTCTCGTGCACCTCTGGAATACACGCGCCCAGGCCAATCGCGTGTGGAACTTCTCGCGCACCCCTGAAATACACGCACCCGCTCCCCCAGGCCCGATCGCGTGTGGAACTTCTCGCGCACCCCTGAAATACACATGCCCAGGCCAATCGCGTGCGTGTGGAACTTCTCGCGCACCTCTGAAATACACGCGCCCAGCCCAATCGCGTGTGGAACTTCTTGCGCACCTCTGAAATACACGCGCCCAGGCCAATCGCGTGTGGAACTTCTCGCGCACCCCTGAAATACATGCACACGCTCCCCCAGGCCTGATCGCGTGTGGAACTTCTCGCGCACCTCTGAAATACACGCGCCCAGGCCAATCGCGTGTGGAACTTCTCGCGCACCCCTGAAATACACGCACACGCTCCCCCAGGCCCGATCGCGTGTGGGACTTCTCGCGCACCTCTGGAATACACGCGCCCAGGCCAATCGCGTGTGGAACTTCTCGCGCTTCCCTGAAATACACGCACACACTCCCCCAGGCCCGATCGCGTGTGGAACTTCTCGCGCACCTCTGGAATACATGTGCCCAGGCCAATCGCGTGTGGAACTTCTTGCGCACCCCTGAAATACACGCACCCAGCCCGTTCGCGTGTGAAACTTCTCGCGCACCTCAGAAATACATGCACACGCTCCCCCAGGCCAGATCGTGTGTGAGACTTCTCGCGCACGCGTGTTCCCGAAACCCGTAATACACGTTCCCCGCTTTGCGTTTGCTGTTTGCCAGTCCGGTAAACTGGTACAGGGTTGGCGCAGCCCTTTGTGATGGTTTTGCGATCTTGATGGCTTTTCCTTGCTCGAGGGTGTTCTTGGGGTCGTAACTGGCGCTGCTGCAGGGTCGCTGCGCCACGTCTGCTTTTGGTGGTGAGAATCCATGAATACGCTGTGCGCGGAAATTGATTTTATCGCACGCGGCTGGTGCAGACATTCGCACGGGCACGCTGTGCGCCAGCCGCGTGCGACACTTTTGTGAGGAATTCCATGAATCGGCCTGTAACTGTTTACGTGTTGTATTTTATCTTTTTATGTATCAATATTTTCTTGAATGAATTTTAATGTATGCTTGTAATATGTTGTTGGATGAATTGAAGTTTTTAGTAAGAACGTGTGAAAAAATGATTTTGTTTGTGGATTTTGTATTAGCTAATTTATGAACTAAATACAAATAAATAAATACATACATAAATGTCCACAAAATCGGGCAATAATATAACATTTTATTTGCAATCAAAGTCCTGTCAAAGTCTTATATTTTTGAATGTCTGTAAGGTTTTATAATTCTGAGTCTTTATCGTGTAAGGACATAAAAGCAAAAACCAGCAGGCCTCAATTTGATTTTTCACTTTCCTATAAAAGGTTGTGCTTTTCCCAGTTTGGACTGTCGTTCCATTTAATAAAAAATTGCTGAATACTTTCTGGTAACTAGAAATATTTATCCTGGGCCTTGTCAGCCACTTCTAACATATATTCTGATTGTAGATGGGCTTCTGACATCACACATTCTTTCACACATGTCTTTTCATCTGCTGTGCACAGGGTGCTGGTCACATGTTGATGTTTAAAAGTATAGTTTTGCTTCGCATCTTTTTTCTTTTGCATGGAGTTCCCTACAGGTGGCAGCGTGCTTCTTAGGTAAGGCCACAACTCAGATGAATGCACACTGGCCAGACAATTGTACAGATACAGCTTCTCTGTCATTAGTGTTGGCTATTAGCTGGTGCTGCAGTATAGTTAGTTAAATAAGGTTTTCAGTTAATACAATTGGAGTGATTTTGTTTACCTGGTAGTAGAGTAGAACATATAAAAGAGGGACAAACTTTATTGCTTGAAATCACGTAATGAATTTGACAACTTTAGATGGTGAAAGCGTTTTCCCTGCAGCTGTCAGGAGGACTGTATTTTGGTGAATGCGCTGAGACATTTGGAGCTAAGCAGGCCCATTCATTGATATTATATGATATTGCATTTATAGCGCGCCTATACACAAATGTTTAAAGGGAAGGGGGGGGACAGAGGGAAGACAAAGACAACGATTTTACAAGGCCAAGTGATATTGAGATTGCGCAAGTGCAGGGGAGGTCCTGCCATTATACTTTGTTATTTATAACACGCTTGATGCCTAGAGGTTTCTAAGTACGAACATGTGTTGCTGTGCATCGTCTTTGTTCCAAGGCGAGCGCTTTGCCCTTGAGCTATCCTCCCGACACATTGTGCATGACATCTTTAAGTGTGTCCAGGAGCTTTGCCTGCAAGTATGCAGTGCTTCTTGGCACTTTCTGGCTCCCCCTTCAAATATGTGCGCAGCCTGCTATTGCAGGTATGAATCCCGGCAGGGTCAACTCAGCCTTTCATCTTTCTGATGTTGATAATTTGAGCACCACTCACTTTGTGGGATAATAATGTCTTTTGTTATTTCAGTGCTCTCAGGCCTATGGGTGTGTAGCGCTATATAAGAAATTCATTGTCATTATCGTTATTATTATTTCCTAGGATCATTTCCATCTAAGGAAGGGTGTTTTTTTATGTTAACAAAATGGTTGAAACTACCCCATTACACAGTGCAAGTAGTTTGCATAGTGAAGGTTCAAATGGGCATTTTTAACAAGTTTAGTGATACATTAACAGACGACAGACGCGGCCAAGGTAAGAGGACACGCGTTAGCGCACTTTCGGAATCATTGTTTGTTAATGCTCGTCTTGGTTGTCCAATGTGGCACGTATGGGGTGCATTAACTTCACCTTGAAGGGAGCCTCACTTAACAAAGGGACATCTTACGCAGAGCACGTGCTCTGGCAATTTGGCGCTTCATTGGAGGGTTTGGGGTGGGGTTCTTGACTGGATGCAATTCACCACCTTTGGTTCAGGAAGGAGTTATCTGAGTAAGTGATGGCTACTGCTGACATTGCAATACCACGCGAGAGTGGACCACTCCCCGTATTTGCGGTTCATGAGAATAAAGAGTTAAGTCCGGTTTTCTTAGAGAGAATGCTTCTTGCACCTGTTTTCGGTGAGGCTGTTTCCTGTCAGCTTCTCATCAGCAGAGCCCTCGCTTTCATAAACCACAGGCAAGGACGCATCTTCCGCCATCCACTGGCTCGACAGCGAGTGCAGCGCGGGCCGCGAGAAGGTCGCAAACCACCCACAGACACCCACAAGTGGAACTTGCTACATATTGGCCTCTACGCGTGGGTTTCGCATGCGTGATGTTCGCACAGCCAGGATCCCGCCGAAACACCACCCCACACTCCCGGGGTTAGCAGGGTCACGTGTAACCCTCGCTGTGACGCTGTGTTGAGCTGGAGATATTGCACATCGGATTTGCACCTCTGAAAACACGAATGAATGGAATTGCGTCATGTTGGCTTCTGCGTTTGGACAGGCCATATTCAGAGCGCACTTCCAGCCTTGCAGGATTCCTTGAAAAGGGAGCTAATGTGAAGGGTGAGGCTGCAAGGCCAGCCCCTAAGCCTTTATTCTGTGCTTACTTTGTAAACCAATAAGTGCCAGCAGCCAATGTGTTCATCACTAGGCCGCCGCTCACTACTGCGCCCATGCATGCCCTGGGTGCCAGTTCCTACCACCGGAGATAACTACTCCCCTCGTCATCTCTGGTGTCACCTACGCAATCTCCAAAGCGGGCACTTCTAGCCAACTCGGTGCCAAGTGCGAAACACTAAACTGCCCCCCACCACTGAATGGCACACGTCACTCCCAAACTACACCTCTCAGTCACGCGACAAAACCACTGCTCAATATCAATACATCATTGCTGTACAAATGAAGCTGGTTTCATTACATTGTTATTCAGGTACTTTACAGAAGAAATCTAATGTGAAAACACACACAATCATTCGTCTGTCACCTGCTCTTAGCGAAGGCCTTGCCCAAATGCAGTTTCAAACTGTCCATACTGCCACACTGCGGTGTAACCAGGCTGCTGAGGACTGAGGGTCCACTGACCACTGGCCCTGTGTTGCAGGCGTTCTGTTTGTACCACCTCACTTGTATTTCATAAGGGGCAACACTAGACTAGCCATATGAATTATTTTCTGATGAAGTTTATCATTCCAAGATGTACAGTCTGGTACAATCCTATTGCCGTTTTTCAAAATACCTCTATGAGAGTGGGAAAGTGGACAAATAGCACCAATGAGTGTTCCTGTTTGCTTTGCATTAAATCACAGAGCATTGCCGGAATATAACAGTGATCCGAGATCTCTATATTTGTTAAACAAGTCTGTAATAAAAGGGTTGCATGTGTGAATCTATGAATGCATAACAGACACATGGCTTGGTGCTCATATCACTGTTCACAACACACAACCTAACATGAAAATGTTTGTAAACATGAACCATACATACTCTTTCAGACAGCTTACGTTTTTGGATGTGAATATAAAATGGCTGCAACATCAGCCACTCAAATGGGGTACAAGAGCTATTTTGCTTCTTGTTTCTGAAGAACTTTAGATGAGGAGGGACTAGGTCTCAGTATGAGCATGTCCAGACCCCAACACAGAAACATCTTTAGGGAATTATATCTATAGACAGGAAAGGAGACCCTACAAGAGGCACCTAATAAACAATGCACAGAAAGGATACACAGAATGGAGTGTACCTCTTACATTCTTTAGCCTAAGGAGTGTTAGGGAGAATTCTCATTTCATGGCTAATTTCCCTTACCTATAGAGTCCCCCAGCAGCTTTGCTGGATTTGAAGGGTTTGTTTCTTTTTACCTTCTAAGAGTGAGCCTCTTTCTCCCACTCTTAGGCAGATTTGCTATGTGTGTTGTAGGCTATTTTTTGTGTTTAATGCCTATGGGATTTTCTCTCACCCATAGGAACCATCTTTATGCACTTGTGTTACACAGCACCCTCCGTGCAATGACACCGGGGTGTCGTAGCGACCCCTAAACATAGACTCCATACCCTGGGACTGACTACTGTCTCCCAGAGCATTTAAAGTCTCCATTGACTTTACTAGTCAAATCTTACGAACTTAACCAGTACAACCCATCTTACTATGGAGGTACTGGAAAGGGTTAATAGTTTTTCCCTTGGGTTCATTTTCGAGGGGGTACCCTAAAGTCCCGCTCTTTAAAGTTTCTGGCTGGTGGCAGTGGTTACTACCAAAAATATTCAACTGCAAATATTTTCCTATGGGATTTTTCGATTGTTCGAGGCCAATACTTTTACTAACAGCCTCTAACATACCGCTGGTTTATTTTATTATTAACTTTACTCCGGTAGGTTTTATTTGCCAGAACTTTAATATAACTTCTGTCTCCAGTCTTTCTCCATATTCCTAACCCAGGTCGGGGATCCTTTGTTCGCTCGTTTGGCGGGGTTCGGCGCCTCTGAGTCTGGGGTGGGTCTGTTGTTTGGGAGGGGAAGTAGAACCCCTGGACAGAGTTGCCACAGCAACTCAGGTCACACTCTAATCTGATAGGATGGAGGGTCTCCCGCCAAGAAGACCACTCCACTGTGTGAGTGACAGCTAGGCTGTATGAATGGGTCTCTTTCTGCATAAAAGCAGGGTCCTGAGGACTGGAAGAGCAAGACGTCACCACTGGAACTACGGAACTGAAGGGGAGAGAAGCCACAGACATCTTCAGCATCTACACCACCGGTGAAGCCCTGCCGGATTGTCTCACCACTTTTCTTCCACCCGACGAGAGGAGATCTTCATCAAAAGAGCCTTCTTCCCTTGAGATGGTGGAAACAACCAGTTTGCCTATCACCCGGACCTGCCTTGGTCGAATCGACAGTGCCCAGCAAATGGAGACCGGATAGCCAGGCAGCTATCGACCTGCACCGCGATTAAAAGGAGCGTACCTTTTAAACTTCGTTCAGCAGCACCGCGGCTGGTTTCATCCCTGGGTAGTGCAGTGACTCGAACCTTCCTCCACGATGAGAGCCTCTCTTCCTCTGCTGGACCCCTCGACCTGCAGGAACTACCAGGAACAACCGTCACCGCAGGAGCCACTTCTTCACGTTTAAGGTACATTGTTCCGCCAGGCCTCCCTTTCCCCCTGGTAGCCCTAAAGGTGTTTTAAATCCTTTATATACTTGCTGGGTTGGCCGCCCTCTCTCTTAACATTGTATTTCGCCTCGCATCTACCTCTGGAATATTTTTCTACTAAAGACTTGACTGCAGCTACAAGAACATTTTTGCTCCTAGGCTCTTGGTCCTGTACCACTGACTCTGGCTCAGGCCTATTGACTGGCTGATTTGTTAGATCTGCTCTCACTAGATTGGTTTTCAATGAGAAATGTGTTGATGCACCTAAATCTTCTAAACCCCTCTTCCTTCCTACTGTTTTAACTTGTGGAGTGCCATTTTGCTCAGTTTTCATTCACTTATCTTTCTGCTAAAGTGTTACTGTGCATTACTTGTTCACAAATCTTCAGGGAAGTGTTGCTAGGGAGTGTCTGAAGATATTTCGGTATAACTTGTGCTTTCCCTCCCTTTCGTTAAATTGTTAGAGTGCCATTTGTAGTTGGTTTTCACTGTGCCGTTTTGCTCAGTTTTCACTCTACCGCAAACTTGTCTACAATTGAATAGGGAGTTGTATATGCTTTCCCTTGACTAAACTTAAGTTACTTTATCAACTGTGATCTATGTGTTGAAACTAGATGTGTATAGAATAAATATATTCTCTTTTTGATACAAAGCTTTGGTCAGTGTTTCCTTGTTCCATAGTACTGTGATACCTATTGTGTAAACCCTGAATACTGCTCATTTCCCTCTTGAGATAAGTCTGACTGCTCAGCCACAGCTGCGAACTAAATCTTTGTGGTACAGACTGATACCAAAGGGGATTAATTGCTCTCACCTGTAGTCCTAATCTGGTGTAGTGCTCCCTAAGGGAACTGCACTGGATTCTGCCTAACAACGAGAAATAAACTGATGAAGAGCTTTAAACAAAACTGGCTTCTAATGCCTGATAAAGGGTCCACAGTTCCTCAACCACTTACTCCTCACCATTACGCAGGCCTCATGGGTTATATCTGGAAAAAGAGCAGGCCCATGTGGATGCACAATTTGAGGCAATTTCTGTGATTGCTTTGTGTTTTAGTGTGTGCGCAGTATGGCATAATAGTCAGAGACTCCATACACAAAACCTTTCAGTGTTCTATTTTGTGGACATGGGACGCATCAGACAAAAACAGACATATGTGCTGTTACTTAGAGGAGCACCACATATCTGCCACTAACCCACTGGTTTAGCATGGTCCCCCGGAGCCTCCGCGGTGCAGCGGGTCCTGCTGCCGCATGTCCTGGGAGTGGGTCCCTTTGGACTTCAAAAAGAAATAATTTCTTTTTGAAGTTGTAGAGCAGCAGGTAGACTCACTGGTTCCCGCCCCCTCACCAGCGCCATACTGGAATGGTCAGAGAAGAGCAGTAAATGGGACCCCAAGTATCGTTCCCATACCACATTGAGGGTCTGAGAGACGTTATGCACTCAGACAACCATTCAGAATGTACCCTCATGTTGAGCCAGTGGAAGGAGGCCACATGGAAGGATGTCAGCATGCACCTATGGACATCATGGAATGTTAAGTGAAATCTGATGAGGGCAGAGTGATGTCATAAATAACTGTAAATACGCTGTAACGCAATGTAGAAAGGAAACATATAGAAGGTTGCTAAAAAGGTATATATAACGTGGCAAGGACAGCCATGATAAGAAAATGGACACTGATTAATGTGGCACTGTTACAGTAAGTCATGCTGGGTACATAGGAAAAGAGATCTTCAAGGTTACATGGCAGGCATTGGTTTGCAGACATAGTAGAGCTTCATAGTTTCATAGCAAGCAAAGGTTACACAGTAAAGTTTACATGGGAGGGTGGTAACATGATCATCCTTGGAAACATTACGGGTATGTTGGATGAAGGGAAGGCACACTGGTTGGAGACTCTATATGCAACAGTGGGAGCAATGACTAGTTGAACAGAGTGGTCTTGAGGGATTTGTGAAAGGTGAATAAGGAGGGATCAGCTCTGAGAGCATTTGGAAGGGCGTTCCATAGCTTGGGAGCAATGTGTGGGAAGCCAATGCCTCCGGCATTTGCTCTTTTGACAGAGGGAACTTGGAGTTGGTTGGCATTGTGACTTCTTTTGGGGCGTGTTGAGGTGTTCCTAAGTGTGGTTTCTGATAGGAAGGAAGGGCAGAGAGGTTGATGCATTTGTATATTAGGGTGAGGATCTTGAAGTTGATCCTTTCCTTTACTGGGAGCCAGTGGGGTCTCGCCTGATCTGGGAGATGCAGTCTCTTTTGGGGATGGAGAGAGCTGCACCGAGCGCGTTGTTTTGAACTATTTGGAGTCTCCTGAGGTTTTATGCAGAGGTACCTGCCAAGAGGGCATTGCAATAGTCAAGTTTAGCTCCTATTGTGGCGCGGGCGATGGAGAGTCTGTTTTGGGTGGTGAGAAAGGGTTTTATGGCATTTATTAGTTTGGTGGTGTGTGCAGAAGCCATGGCAATGGCGCTAACCTGGCGTGACATTGAAAGGGTTGAGTCAATGTGGACTCCAAGAGTCTTTACTGAGGTGGAGACAGGTATGTTTGTTTTATTAATGCTGAAGTGGTTGTATTTCGAGTTGAGTTTGGGGAATATTTCCTTGGGACAAAGCAGAATGATCTCAGTTTTGTCCCCCTTTAAGCAAAGGCCATTGGTAGCCATCCAAGTTTGGATGGTGGTGTAGATTTGAAGGAGGGGAGCTGCGCCTTGGTCGTAAGAGCCAGTGAGAGGGAGGAGGTCTTGCGTGTTGTCGGCATAGTTCATGTAGGCTATGCCAAGCAAATCTAGCATGTCATATAGAGGTTTTGTGAATAAATTGTAGAGGGTAGGCGCAGTGCAAGGGCCCTTTGGCACACCACAGTGGATGGTGGAGGGAGATGCATTGGCCTGATCGGAGTGGACTTTCACAACCCTTCCTTCTAAGAAGGAGGTAATCCATGATGTAGCTTTATTGCAAAGTGGGCTGCGTTGGAGAGATGCAAGGTTAGGATGTCGTGGTTATCCAGATCAAACGCCGTGGAGAAATCTAGGAGAAGCAGGAGGGCTTGTTTTCCCTTGTCCATTATTTTGGTGATTTGCTTTTTTAAGTCTAGCAGGGCGGTTTCTGTGCCGTGTCATTCGCGGAAGCCTGATTGCCTCTTGCCTAGGATGGTGTTGGCTTTGGATGTGGGCAGCTTTGTCTAGGATTTTCAGGAGGAAAGGGACGGTGGTGATGGGGCATTAGTTGTTGGGGCATGAGGGGTCTAGGGAAGGTTTCTTGATGAGAGTTTGGACCCATGCTCCCTTTAGGCTTAGTGGGACAATTCCTGAGGAAAATGACGCATTAATAAATGCAGTGATAATGGGGGTCAGTGCGTCAGCACATTCTTTGATGATAGTTGGTGGGCAGATGTCCCCTTTACAGGTGGATGGTTTGATGTATTGGAGGGGGTCAGCAACGTCCTTTTCTGTGACGTCTCTGAAGGGGAAGAGAGGGGTTTCTGGTAGAGGAATGGGTGGGATTGGCTGATGCGTGCTGACCTGTTTGGGGAGTGTTTTGCGCTGTGTTCGGATTTTTTCTTGGAGGAGCTTGACTTTGTTTATGAGGGCTGACTGGATGCTATGTAATCAAGCTGCTTTGAGAGTATGCATGCATCAGTCCGATGTTTGTCATATCTCCCTACTTTATTAATTGAGAACAAAGTAGTGTTTTGCCATATTCTTTGAGTCTGTCTGATTATTTGGTCTGTGATCATTATTTGTAATTCCATCCAGCACAAAAGACTCTTCAAGGTGCTAGAGCCCAAAATCACTCTGCCCTCATAAAGATGTTATTTCTGTTACAGTGGATCGGAAATAATTTCTTTATGAAGGCAGAGTGACTTCAAAAAGAAACTATTTATTTTTGAATTCCGACGGCTTCTCCCCACCCCACGACATGGAAGCCTCCAGGGTGGAGGCTTCCATGTCATGGAGTGGGGGGAGCCAAATGACTTCAAAAATAAATCTTTTCATTTTGAAGTCACTGTGCTTTCAAAAAGAAATTATGGAACCGCAATGGAAATAATTTCAAAAATGGACTATTCCTTTTTTAATAGGGTCCCCCTTCACCCATTTCACTCTGCCTTCATAAAGTCATTATTTCCATTAAGGAACCATAATGCAAATAATTTCTTTATGAAGACAGAGTGACTTCAAATAGAAACTCTTTCTTTTTGAAGTCATAGATCCCCCGCCCACCCCATGACATGGAGTCCTCCAGATCCTCTGCTAATGATGGGAAGAAGCGTTTCTGGCTGCTGCAGGGAGCTGAAGGTCTTTTTCCCTGGACCAATGGATTCAAAAAGGTAAGAAAATGTATTTTGTTTAAACGTGTGTGCATGAATGTAAATGTGTGTGTATGTATATAATGTAATGTGTGTGAATGCATGATGTATGGGTGGCTGCCATGGTGTGCGCGTTGAGTGTATGGTGAAAGGGTGCACCTGTTAATGTACGGCTGGCTGGATGTGTGTGAGTGTACGGTGAATGGTGTGTGTGCTTCTGTTTAAAGCCTGGGTTGTTTATTGGTAATCTGCATTACTCCTAGCCCTACTCTTCCTCGTCCCAACACTTGTGAATGAGGCGCTTTGCCTCAAACACAAGTACTGGGATGAGGTAGAGGGACATGGACGTAATACCCAGCTTAGTTACCTGTAATCTTCATTACTGCATGCCCCACTCTTTCTCGTCCCAGTACTTACCTATGAGGTAAGGTGCCTCATACATAAGCACTGCGACGAGGAAGAGGGATGTGGAGGTGATTCTGGGTAGAGAAGCTGATTTTGGGGGTTGGGGTGGAAGGGAGAGGTGATGTGTGGGGGTTTGAGGGAAAGGGGATGTGCGCTAAATGGTAATGATCACCCATGTCCAGGCTAAGCAGGCATGACGTGTTATTAGTGGCCAGATAGGCATTTTGGTGTAGACAGTCTAGTAATTTCTTACTTTGGATTGACTTTCTTTTAACTGGGCATCTCTGATAAAGCAGTCCTGCTATGTGTAATTACTTGGCTAGACTGTCATTTTGGTGTTGCCAGTCTAGCCACTTTTCAACTGTGGCATTGTATATTTTTCTGGTCATTTGTGATAAAATAACCATGATACGTGTTATTGCGTTGACTGGCATTTTGGTTAAACCAGTCTAGATATGTCTTAGTGTGTCATGGCATGTTTTACTGTAAAATATTATTATGTGTCTAGACTGGTCTATATTGTACAGCCAGTTGGACAGGATTTCATTGTGGCATGGCCTTTTTATTAGCAAAGTATTACATTCATTAAAACATTAAGGTTCCTGTGCACTGTTGGTGATTTGCATGTATTGGATTTTTGGATTGGTGTTACAATACAAAACAATTGCAAATGCTCTTGCTTTTTAGGTAATTTTTCTCAGAATCTTTGTTGTATAATTAATTAAACAGATATCTATATCTTTCACTTAGTGCAGTGTGCGGTGTGCCCCTGCAGCAGAATGATTGTGTGTATTGAGAAGGCGTAGAAGTCTATGCCCGCCCAATGTGTGGCGTGCCCCATGATTTCTCACCGAGCTTGGGGTGGGACCCCCTCAGCATGCCTCGCAGCAGGGGCCCCAAACTGTATGCGATGCCACTGCATTAACCAACAGGGTGGTGACCTTTGCAGTGCCAAAATCATTGATGCACACATCACTGCATTGATTTTCCATGGATTACTATCCGCATGAAAATGAAAAGAGCTTTGATGCTGAGCAGAAGCATTTAGTCCATGTCCAAAAGCAGAAACTAGACTACTTAAACGAGAAAATTATAGTTAACCTTCCCAGGCTTGCGCCACATGTATGTGTCAAACAAAAAGACAAAAAATAAAGAACATAGTTTAAAACGTTTTCTGTGTGGCACGTTAATTCTATTGCAAGAATGCGTAGGTTTGGTCAGCTAACTGACGCTCTGTGGTGGCCTTCAGAATAAAAATTCCCATGTTCTGTTCTTAACACTTAAGTGTCAAGCACATACTGTGTAACAGTAATGACTTGTTAAATGATTCGTCATTTATAAATTACCCCCACTTCAAAAGCTCTGTCAACACAAAGAGCAAGGAGCACAGTGTGTGAATCTCCAGAGCATCTCAGAGGTTGTGTTGCAATATGCATTCCTTTGTTTTTAACACAGGAATGCTTAACGTTTTACTGGAAGTGAGCTCTGAGGAAGTAGTCTAGGTAGGCTCCTGCCTGCGTGCCTGCGACCCCCTGAGCTATTTAGGTGTGCTCCCTGTGCATTAGCCCGCCTCACTCACCCCAGGAAAGGGGTCTGCCTCCAACCACCATCGGCCCGACTCAACACTATGGCATTCTGTGCTATCTGTGCAGGTGGGCGGCCCATTCTCAGTTCTATGAAAAAAACAAATTGAGTTCCACCAGAGATTGTCAGACAATTTCTGAGCAGTTTTCCAGTTGGATCCAATAAGGTGAAAAGCAACATAAATAAAAAAAACAGAACAAATCAGGGGATTGGATGGTGATCATATATGGGGTCACTGGGACATCTACCATCAAATCACTCAGTGTCATAGGTTCATGAAATGAAAAAATATGTTGCATACGATTCCAAATTGTTTCCCAAAAATAATATACATATTTACACTTGAATATGAAATGGTTAAAATCAGCCAGTGGGGATTGACAAGACCAGCATAGATTAGAAACAACACCCGACATTTTTGCCAATCTAGCTGGTGTTAAATAAGCTCTCTATAAAATAAAGTAGTGGGACTGCATAACATTAGCAGCAACTGATAAGGTAAAAGACTGATTCCAAATTTTAACCCATATGTCTGGAGAAGGTTATACATTTCAATCGAATTCCTATTGTTTGCAAATTTTGAAGTTGAGTTTATTATCTTCTATATGTTGATTGATAACTGAGTATAGTTTCGATGTTTTGGTGGATGGAGAAGGAATTAATAGTGTTAAGAAATTTGATGGCTCTTTTTGGTTATAATGAGGAAATACTTTGATAATTAGATTTACAAGAGTACTATATGTTTTATAATCAGAGTTATTGAGATCAAAATAAATGCATAGCTCAGGAAATGGAAAAGCATTGTTATTATGAAATGTATGTTTAACAAGATAGATACCTGAAATGTACCAATTTGGTAATAATGTAAGATTGGGTTTAAAAGGAAAGTATTTATTATACCATGAGAAGGCATTGCCGATATCCTGAATGGTATGGGAACAATTTAGCAAGCAGTGATAAGCATTTTCCATGGAATGTAAAAGAGGACATTTTTTAATACCAGGCCACGATGAAGTCTGAAAGAAGTGAACAAGTTAAAGAGGTGTGATCAATCTAGCTTCTATTTTAATCCAAGTAGAGGCTTTTGTCATCTGAGGTTCACTATGTAGAAACATAATAATATGTATTAATAAGAAGGCCTTTTGATAGTTCAGGAAATCTGGAAACCTTGCACCACCACTATCTTTATTGGCTTTAAGCTTATTATGAGCCAGAGTGTAGAGGGCATGATAATAGGAATCATTAGAGATAATTCAAAATAATAGGTCCAAGCATAATTTTGATTGAATCATGGCGGCCTCACCAAGAGTGAAAAAGGGGTCCATTGATTTAGTAAGGTATTAATTTGATCAAAGATACTATTTTGATTCAACAATAAAGTTGAAAGAATATCCATGAAAATAAACGTGTCTCAAAGTGGCATGGGTCCTATGAGGTGCTAGAGCAAACAGCAACATGTACCTATAAAATAGACCAACAAGATAGAAAACTAAAGACTTACCTTTACCATGTAAATCTCGTAAAGGAGTGGAAAGAAAATTCTTCACTACCTCTTTGGGCCTCATTACAACCCAGGCGTTAAGGGTTTAACGGCGCCGTCGGCGCCGTTAACCCTTACCGCCTGATTACCATTTTAACGCCTGCTTTTAGCAGGCGTTAAAATGCAAGGCGCTAACCCGCCTTGGTGCTAATTACGGCACCGTAATTTACGGTGCCGTAATTAGCGCCTTCCCCACTCCCATTATGCCCTATGGGGCAAAAATGGGAATGGGGAAGGGTAAATGGGGAATGGGGATTTACCGCCCCACTCACCTTGGAATGGGGCGGTAAATCCATCATCCACCATGGTGTAAACAGAGTTTACACTGTGGTGGTAAAGTAGGGAACTTACCGCCTGGGTTGTAATGAGGCCCATTGTCTTGTTTGTTGCCGGACGAGATAGATAACTCTGAACTTATTCCCCAAGAACTAGCTAAACAAAAACAAGAAGATTTGAATGACCTTATTACGGCATTCCCTGATGTATTCTGCAAGAAACCAGGGAGAGTACATGGTACTTATCATTATATCAGACCTCCAAAGGGGAAAGTGGTCTATATACACTCCCAGAAGCACAAAACAAATAGTGGTTGAAGAAGCACAATACATGCTGAATCCAAACATTATAGAGCCCTCTTCAAGTCATTGGTCCTCCCCTATTGTGTTGTTAACAAAATAAGATAATTCTTGGAGGTTTTGCATATACTTCCAGCAGGTTAACGCCATCTCCGCCTTCGATGCCTATCCTATGCCACCCAATAATGAGTTAATAGATAAACTTGAAAATGCCCCATTCCTATCAACCCTATATTTAACCAAGGGATATTGCCAGGTCCTAGTATATGGACCTGATAAGGAAAAGACAGCTTTCTCAGCACCCCTAGTATTATTTCAGTTCAACGTCCTCCTTTTGGGCTTGCATGGGGCCCCAGATACGTTCCAATGACTCGTGGACAAGATATTACAGCCCTACTCTGATTTCTGTGGGCCCTATATTGACGACATAGTCATTTATAGTAGAACTTGGGAAGACCATCTTTTTCATCTTTCTACTATTATGAGGACCCTCAAAGAGGCCGGCCTAACTGCTAATCCATCCAAATGCAAGCTGGCTCAATTGGCCATGAAATACCTATGTTTATTTGTAGGGAATGGAACTGTCCAGCCGCAACAAGAAAAAGTGAAAGCCGTCCTATATGCTCCCCCCGCCCAAGACCAAGAGAGATCTCAGGGCTTTCTTAGGAATGATTGGTTATTACCATAGGTGTATCCCAAATTTCTCGGACAAAATGGCCAGGTTACCAGACAAACTAAAGAATGCTGAACCTCAGAAAACTCATTGGAATGAGGAAGAAGATGCATGTTACAACAATCTAAAAAAAGCCTTGTGTCAGAACCCAATCCCAAGGTAGTAGACTTTTCAAAAGAGAGAGATTTGAGTATTGTGGATTCGATATGTAGATACTGTGCGCTCGTGACCACTCTTGAATTAAATATGCAAAATGAAAAGGTAAATAAAATGTGTTGTGTGAGAGCTGGCAGCGACCACTCTGAACCCTCCAGCTCATCCACCGGAGTTGGAAAAAGTTAACATTCAAAGTAGTTTTGATGGGAAGGTGAGTCGCGCTAAAGCTACAAGAAGAGTCATTCAGTGGCCAGTACGTATTGTCCCAATCAAGCAAGAGTTTCATCAGTGACGAAATTTATTCAGATAGTTGGACAGCCGACACTTGTTTCGACCAACGGGTCGTTCTCAAGGCCTTATACTCGTTCCTGTAAAACCAATTACTGAAAGCGGATTGATATCCGTGTTCCCAAGACAATGGTAGGTCAAATCCACGTAAATGCGTGACTCCCTGGTTGTTGGTTTACGAAATATAATCCTGTATTATTTCAGCCTGAAGTCAATGGCTAGTAAGAAGTATATTCCAGAAAATCGGAGCAGCAGAGAGTAAAGGGGCCATTTACTCTCTGCTGCTGCGATTCTCGGGAATATACTTCTTACTAGCCATTGATATCAGGCTGAAATAATACAGGGTTATATTTCGTAAACCCACAACCAGGCAGTCACGCATTTATGACTTTTCAAAAGAATTTGTGTTACAAACGGATGCCTCTCTCACAGGGTTAGGAGCAGATACATGAGACATCCCATCCTCTTCACCAGTCGTAACCTCTTCCAACATGAGAAGAATTACTCTGTGTTAGAATTAGAGGCCCTTGCCATCAAAGGGGCAATCATCCACCCAAAGTATTATCTTTTAGGGAGAAAGTTTGCACTTGTCACTGACCACTCACCTTTAATATGGATAGGTCATTGGAAGGGCTCTAACCCTTGAGTCATGCAATGGTTCTTAGACCTGCAAACCTACAGTTTCACTGTGGAACACCAAAAGGTTAAACAACAGAGGAACGTCGATTTCCTTTCCTGGTTACCCTTTGAAACAATGCAGCTACATCGCATAGGGGAAGGGTATGTGAGAAAACAGAGGGTATCTCATCCGCTAGTCCTGTGGATCTCTCTCTCAGGTGTAGGGTAAGATAGCAGATGGTGATCCCTCTTGTTGTTCATCTACCCCATCCCATTTTTTAGGATCATCTGAAGTTCCAAATCCCCCCCCATTTTTAAACAAACACTGGGCTGAGGAAGAGGGTGACTGAGAGTAACCAGACTAACTCTCTCATATCATACTGGATATGTCCTGTTCATCGGGTCAGGCAAAGTCAGTCACTTTACCCTAAGGGATAGCAATTAGCTCTCCTCACACAAATAAAAGGCGACAGCTAAAGACACACTCTGATCAAGGTGGAACATCAGAATGAGCAGAACTGACGTGACGAAGGCACGAGAGCCATGGACCTAAACCCCCAATGCGGCTGTTGCCCACGATAGACCACGAAAGACACATGGAGAAGGCCAGATCCTCCAAGTGAAGATTGCATTGTGTTTCAAGAATGCAGGTGACCCTCCCAGGTGTACAGCAGAGTTGGGGAGGTGAGGTCAAGCCTGTGGTAATAACCTTGACTCAAAAATCGGAAAAACACAAAACAATAAAGAAGTGCAGACAGCCGATGAGTTGGCAATTGACCTGAGAGACTGGTGTGTGTAAAAGTGAATGAAGTAGCAAAATCATATGACAAGTAAAGGCTGCATGCGTGTTGTTTGTTTCTTTGTTTTTATTACTTGTATTGCGCACCAGACCCAGGGGTAACCGGGCGCATTTCATAAGACAACATACAGCTTAGTTACAGAAACACATGGCAGATAAAAGATAAAAGAACAAGAAATATACACAGAGTATACACAAAAGGCAAGAATAATGGTACACGTATTTACAATCCTACTCAGACAGGCAGTAGCTGCTAGGAAGTAGGTGTGTGCAAAAATACAAAGGCAATAGGTGGTCTGTTATTTGTCAGCGTCTTTGATCCACCTTGTGAGGTTATGTCGGAACGTGGGGTATGGTTGATCTTTCCGCAGGGTGGATGGTAGGGAGTTCCAAAGTTGAGCTGTTTTGACCTGAAAGCTACAGCCACTGACTCTGGACAGTTTAAATCTAGGTGTAGAAAGGTTGTTAGAGTTAGCAGATCTGGTGAGTCTTGTTGGTTTTATTTTCATGAATCTCGTAGAAAGGTAGCGTGGAGCGGCATTGTTTAGACATTTGTAAGCAAGTGAGGCTACTTTTAGCTGGATTTTCTCCTGAGTTGAAAGCCAGTTATTGGCTCTTCTAAATTTGGTGATGTGGGCTCTCCTGGGAATACCTAGTGCTGCTCTAAGCGCGTTGTTCTGCAACATTTGAATTCTTTTGATAACTTCCTTATTGGCCCCAATGTAGAGCGAGTTGCAATAGCCCAACTTCGATAGCACGAGCGCTCTCGCAAGTGTGATGCAACTGTTGTTGAATAGGAAGGGTTTGCCTGCTCTTATCAATTTATAAGTGTAGGCGGTGGCAGAAGCCATCACGTAGACCTGCTTGTTGAAAGAGAGGGTATAGTCGAGGTAGAAACCCAGAGTTTTTACTGTGTAAGCGGTTGTGATTTGGTTATTATCAATGTTAAAAGAGTAGTAGTTATGGCCCAATTTTTTGAGGGTGAAGGGTGTACCAAGGATAATGATTTCAGTTTTGTCATCATTCAGGCATAGTCCGTGAGTGGACATTCATGCTTGGATGATGAGATACACCCTGTTCACCAAGGCCAAATCCTTGTCGTAATCACCAGTAAGTGGTAGGAGAATCTGAGTATCATCTGCATAATTAGTGTAGGTGATATCAAGAAGGTCCGGATCATCGAAAAGGGGCTTCGTGAAGATGTTGTAGAGTGTAGGAGAAACGCAAGATCCCTGGGGCACGACGCATGTGATGGGGATGGAGTCTGCTGCCGCAGTGGTGGAGAAGACTCTCATGGTCCTATTATTGAGGAACGATTGGATCCAATCTGTTGCCTCTTCAGAGAAATGCGCGGCCATATCCAAATGCCTACATACTACCTTGTGGTCAACAAGGTTGAATGCAGCTGATAAGTCCAGAAGGAGGAGTAAGGCTGGTTTTCCTTGATCCCTTAGCTTGTCGATTTGCACCTTTAGGTCTGAGAGGGCTGTTTCGGTCCCGTGCTGAGGACGGAAGGCAGGCTGCCGTACTCCTAGCAAATTGTTGGTTTCTAGGTGTTTCTGTATTTGTGAATACGCCACTTTGGGCCTCATTACGACCCAGGCGGTAAGTTACCGCCTGGGTCGTACCCTTACAACCATGGTGTAAACTATGTTTACACCATGGTGGATGGCGGATTTACCGCCCCATTCCAAGGTGAGTGGGGTGGTAAATCCCCATTTCCCATTTTACCCTTCCCCATTCCCATTTTTGCCCCATAGGGCATAATGGGAGTGGGGAAGGCGCTAATTACGCCACCGTAAATTACGGTGGCGTAATTAGCACCATGGTCCCTTAGCGCCATGCAAAAAGCAGGCGTTAAAATCACCATGGCGCTAAGGGACCTTGTATTCAGGCGTTAAGGGTTAACCCCTTAACGCCTGACTCATAATGAGGCCCTTTATCTATGAATTTTAGGAGGAATGGCAAAGTAGTGATTGGGCAGTAATTCGTGGGTATGGCTGGGTCTAGCGTGTTTTTTAAGCAGTGGGAGTACCCAAGATTCTTTTAGGTTACTTGGTATAGACCCTGTTGCAAATGAGGCGTTGATGAGTTTTGAGATAAAGGGAGCCAGGTCTCTGGCTGCATCCTTTATCAGTTGGGCTGGACATTGGTCCCCTGGCAATTTGATGGTTTGAGTGACAGTATGATTTTTTCAATCTCAATAATAGATACTTTGGAGAACTTGAAGCGAGGGGTGTCAGTGTTATTTTTAGGAGGGGTGATAGTTATTTTGGGCTTAGTATCCAGGCTAAGTGAGGTTTTTTTTGGATTGGAGATTTGTCACTTTGTTAGCTAGGGCTTGCTGAATATTGGTGCACCATAGCTTATCTTTGACACAGTTGTCTGTCACTGGGATGGGAGATTCTATTTCCTTTAGGATGATAAAGAGTTCCTTCATGCTAGAGTTGGCTTGGGCTATTCTAGCGTTGGAGGTTTCCCGTTTAGCCGACAGTATTTCCTTTTTGTAGAGGGTAGATGTATCCCTCAGGGTGCTTTTATTTTCTTCAGAGGGATGTAGTTTCCATGCGACCTCACATTGTCTTTTTTTGGTGCAAAGTGTTTTCAGGTGGGGGGTGTACCCGGAATTGAGGTGGGCTTTAGGTTTGCTTTATCTCAATTTAAGTGGTGCAATTGAGTTCAGTGCAGAGGACATAATTTTGTTATACTCATTCACTAGAATTTCAGGGTCCGAGTTGTCTGGTAGTGAATTAAGTGTAGGGAGGATGAGCGGGAGTAGGTTATCTGGGGACCCGTGAATGAACTTTAAAATGAAATGCAGATATAAGATTAGTGATACTAAGTAATGGAGTGGTCCAGGTGAAAAGAAGTAACCCATTCGAAAGTCTCTGTGAAAGGTGCATTGTTAAAAGCAAAAGAGAGAACAAACAACAATAGTGAAAGTAAATAGTGAGCATTGAGTGATCCTGCAGTGGTCAGTGAGAAAAACGACACACATTCGAAAGACTTCGACAGCAAAAGTGGTCCGAGCCCGATTGAGGGAGACCCAAACTGCATTACGCTTGGGGAAGGGAGCCCCCTTGCAACTTTGTGTGAACTGTATCATAAGAGGTCTGAGCCCGGCAGAAGGGGGCTTATGGGTACTATATGGTGAAAGGTCAGAGCCCGACAGATGGGGGCCCTTGTGAACATTTTGGTTGAAATATTATTTTAGAAGTTAGAGAAAGGAACCTTAAGCATGGAAGGCCATGCGGGCCTCGATCCACGGTTATGTACTTTGTTGGAAGACGAGCCAGATTGTGTCATTCTGCCTACAAGGATCACCTTGCACTGTGAAGCCTGACATGGGGAGGAGAGATAGCTCAGCCACATTATCATTTGAACACTGACTTTTTCCTTTTTCATACATTTTCTCCTTTTTACACATTTTATACACAAGATAGGGCAGGCATTAGGTTTTTGTTAGCATATGCAATTTTGATTTGAAAGACTCCACTAGGACTGTTTTGTTTATGGTTTAATGGTCTAGACTACTCCCATCTTAGTTATAGTGCAAAATAGGAGTTTATCCAACCCCAACATTTTCAATAAAGGTTTTACAAATTGCATCCATTGTGTCAGTGTCAATACTTGTGATATCATGCCTTCCCTACATGCATTAGAGGTCGCGCAACCATAATTTCCCCTCTTTGGCCTTGGTTCCAACACTCTTGTACATCAGTCTTTGGCAAATTTTCTCCACAATGGTTTGTCCACCTCTTTGCTTTAATTCCGTTCAAAAAGCTGCTTTCACTCAGTTTGACATTCCTTGTCAGTTAATTTGCCAATGTCCATTCAGTGTTTACTATGCCACTATTTAATATGCCTTGGTTTTAATTCAAACAACACTTTCCATTCTGGTTGGCATTTATTATTTAATAATGCATATTTTCATTCACAGCATACTTTTCCTTCAGTTCGGTATTCAAGATTGAGTAATTGCATTCAAGCAGTACTTTTTCGTTCAGTTCGGGATTCAATATTAAATAGTTGCATTCAGTTCCTTGAGCCGCTACTTGCCTGCGGTTCCATGGGAGTGCTCTGGTGCTTCTGAGTCCTCTGACCCTCTTGCGCTCCACTTCTGAGGTCCCTGCTGCTCCTGCTCTCCTTCTTGCCAGCCGGGATGCAGACCGCCTTCACTTTGCTTCCTTGCCGGCACTTCTCTGCACACTCCGGCGAGAGGAACGGCTGCGGATTGCAGCTGTTCTGCTTTTCCCTTGTTTGACAGCTCTAGATTTCCTCCTTCACATTCACAGGTTCCCAGTCCTGCACCCACAACAAGACTTGCTTACTCCGGGTCTTGTGGGGCCTCTGGGATTGTGGCCAGTCTCCCGACCTCCTGGTCTCCTTCCACCAGGGTAGCTCTCTCTCCTTGCAGTAAGGTGGCTCTCTCTCTCTTCTCCTTGATTTGGAGTCCAACCTTTATACACCTGAGGTTGGTTAATAGGTCGCAGGTGTGTGTTATTAGCTGGTATTGCCTGACCATAACAAATCCAATTACTGGGACATGCCTGACTTTCAGTATTGAATGTCTGCACACTCCTCTTCTTCATCCCAGTACTATAGTGGTGTTTCACATAGGAACTGTGCATTACTCCTAGTCCCCTCTTCTTTGTCTCAGTACATGATAGGGGTGAATGGAGAATTATGGGTTGGGATTGCATATAACCCATAAAGGAAGGATCAGATAAATCAGTGTTAGGAAATGGGGGATTCCATGTCTCACCGTCATGCACACTCTCCCCAATCCCCAAGGAACCACCACCCAGGTAATCCGGACTCGCTTGTCCACCCCCAGGGCTGGGATCCAAAAGTGATGGCCATTCCCATGCCACCTGAACAGAAGATCCGTGGGGAGTAGATGTGAGTGTATCTTTAGATTTCTCACAACCCCGAGGATAGGAAGTGAGTCAAGAGAACTTTCCACCCGGTTCCACCATTAATGGGAGAGGACGAAAAAGGAGAGAGGATGGAGACCATGTGGGGAGTCCATAGGTCAGGAGAGGGGACTGTAAAGTGGAAGTCAGTAATAGTCTGCCTGGAGGAGGAATGGACGTAGGTTTAGTGATGGCCAATCCTGAATTAGAGGTCAGGAGTGCTTTCCTGAATTGTTTCCTTCCAGGCCTCGAGAGAGGGGTAGGACAGGTGCTAGAGTAGCAGTTAAAGTAGATAGGAGAAATAGACAGAACCATAGTTGCAGAGGGTGGGACAGCAGATGAGAGGACTGCTTTATGCATGAGGAACTCACCAGGCAGCAAGCAGCAAGGCAGGTGAAGAAGGTTACAGTACCAAGCGAAGTAAAACAAGGCTGAAGATGACAAAATGGCCTAGATTACAAAAAATGCAATGCAGAGCATGAGCATATCAACATTCACTTGAGGAGGCACAGCTAGCAAGTGACCTACCAGGGCTGACAATCACACTGAAGGTAGAGGCATAGCAAATGATACAACTAGTGCAAGTAGTATTCGAATTGGCATTTCCCAGTTCAATGAAGGCAAAACATGAAGTACATTTTAAGGAATTAGGGCAACAGGGTAGGTAACATGAATTAAATCAGTGTTCCCAATTTGATAAAGGTGTTCAGATTTTCAATAGTACAGGCAAAAGACTCACATGTGGGTAGGCATCAAAGTCAGAGATACCCATATTCAAAGTTTCAACAGTAGAGGCAAAAGGCACACATATGGGTAGGCAGAAAAGTCGGGGATTCCCAGATACAAGTGTTCAGCAGAAGAGCCAAAAGGCACACATGTGGGTAGGCAGCAACGTCAGGACATGTCCAGATACCAGTCTTCAGCAGTAGAGGCAAAAGTCACACATATGGGTAGGCAGCACAAAGGCAGAGATGACCAGATTCGAGTTTCTGATACAGGCAATAAAACTCAGCATTAGTAATAGTCTAGTAGCATAAGTGATGTGCTTCGTAAAGGATGAATAGCAGGAACCATTTAAAGAAAGCAACCAGAGCCAGATTGACTCCATAACAGTGGTGCAGACATAGGGTGTAAAGCGTGAGGTGCAGAGAGAACTGATGCAGGCTGGTGGGTGGCACTGGCTGGACGAATGAAAAAAGATAGTCAGGCACGGAGGTGGAGGGAGGTAGCACTCAAAGAAGGCGCATACCTTAAAAACATGCAAGTCTTCATACTCGAGCAGATACAGCCTAATGTTGTTTCCCCAATGATGCAGAGTTTGGAGCGTCAGGCCATGTGGCCACGGCCGGACAGGCCAGACAGGAGCCTTAATGTGTGCCCCGGTGCTGGAGGCCGGCATCGTCTGCCGGCTCCTGGATAGGCCCAGAAGTTAAATGCACAATTAATCAGCAGCCCATAAGGCGGGCTACAAACTGACACAAAGCTACACAGTTTCCTACAATTGCTGCGGCCATGTTCGAGAGGTTTTACTCTTGACCTACTGCCCATTTGACCTAATTTTGTTGACCTAATTTATTTTGACTTACTGCGGAGGTACACCCCCGCAAGGCCCCCTAAAAAGGGGGGAGACCCCCTTCACCCCCAGCCCCCTGACTTCTCCCCACCTCAACCTATTCCCTTACTCCACCGCACAACTATTTTTTAATTAAAGTGCACCATTTGACATACCGAATTAGTTCAAAAAGATGCAGTCAAATGGGAGTAGGTCAAGTTGGCATTAAGTCACCTATGCTAATACCGCTGGATGCAGTTGAAATGAGCAGCCGACCGGCTCAGCAGCAGGAGGTGGAAAGATGAATAACAGGCCAGACAGGGACCTTAGTATGGGCCTTGGTGCTGGGGGATGATGTCATCTGCTGGCTCCTGGATAGGCGCAGAAGTTAAATGCACAGCCAATCAGCAACCCGTAAGACAGGCTCCAAACCCACACAAAAGCACACGGTTGCCTACAATGGCAGTGGCCAGGTTCAAGAGGTTATTCTCAGCCCAGAGTAATTTTAACAAGCCCACAGGGACAACCTTCATCAGGAAGGGGGGAGCAGCCCTCGTTTGTATGTGTCGTAGGCTGTCGGATAAAGCTGGATGCAGTTGAAAATCGATGCACTGTACGGTAACGTTAGATGTGGAGCACGCCCTGCTCGCCATTCTTGAAAAACCTAAAAGGACATTAACCACACAGAGAGCATCTGGGTATGAGGTGATCATCTCAAATCCAGCTATCAAACTTGTCAGGTGCAGAGTAGTGAATGCAGCAACTATCATAGCAGAGCCAGTAGAAAAAGGGGACTACGTGCATGATTGCACCAAGCATACTGAGTACCATGATGATATACCCCATGTTAAGGAAAATGCAGTAGTGGGGGGGTCCTCTTCATTGACAGTTTCTTGACGATCGACCAGATCATAGGTGAAAGGCACACAATGACCGCAGTGGTAAAAGGAAAACTCAATGGCAACTTTGAGACAGTGGCAAGTGCGAGAATGCCTTTGCATTTTTCAGCGTGAGCAGCAGAATTGGTAGCGCATGAGGGTGAGGAGGTAACAGTGTATTTTGACTCCGCATACGTGACATCAACAGTAAATGCAGGACTGTCACGATGGGAGAGGCATGGGTTTTTATGCACAGATGGCACACCAGTGCAACATATACCTCTATTGGACAGGCTCATAAATGCACTACAACTCCCATCAGCCATCGCTGTGGTGAAGTGCGGAACCTACACTAAAGGGGCAGATTTCATTTCCCGTGACAACGAAGCCACTGAATTAGAGGCCAAAAAAGCAGCGTATTATCCTGAAGTATCTGAATTTGACACTTCACCCAATAAATACACACGTGCATGAAGCATGGTAATGAAAGAAGGCTTTAATACATTGCCCATAGCCCAAATCATTGAATTGCATGGAAGAGCTCCACCAGAAGAGCAAGAGGTATGAAAGTGCAGGGTGTGCTCATAAACCCCAACAGATGCAATGTGGCAGCAGCACAGCACTTGGAAACCAGTTATGCCCCTTGGATTACTAAACATAGCATTAGATCAACTAAATTACCCAGCACATACAACACAAGAGAGTCTTGCAACTCTTATATCGAAAGAGTGGTTTGTGCTGAACATGGCAGAACATATTGCCACCTTCATTATGTATTGTTTGATCTGTCAGAAGTTCACTGCAGGGCATAAGCTGTGAACAGTGAGAGGAGCAATACCCATCCTACTTGAGCCTTTCAGCATTTGCATATCAGTTATTTAGATATGCTCGAAGTTTGTAATGGCTATGGATCGAGGCCAGTGCATGTGCACATCCCCAAGCAACGTGTGCTGCGAAGTTCCTCATACATTAGGTCTTCCCAAGGTGGGGTGTGTGTGGAGTCCTCCAGTCTGCTTATGAAGCACATTTTGTAAATTAAGTCTTTGAGCACATCACAATCCTATTGGATATTAAGCACAAATGTATTTCTGATAATCACCCGAAGGCAAACAGGATTTGTGAGAGTCTCAACAGCTGCCTCAAAGAACTCATTGCTACTCTAAAAGTAACTCTGAAAAAAAGATGGCTCCATTGCCTACCCTTAGCCCTATTTACATTACACAATCATCTTGACTCAGACCATCACCTGCCTCCTCGAGCTGGTGATGTACGCTGTATGCATGTACCTCCTGCTCCTCCCACTCAAGCACAAACTGATGCTCATAATTTTTCTAATGTGTTTGCACCTTAAATACATGACTACTTTAATGCTATGATGGCGAGTGTTGCGTTTATGTCTCAACAGCTTCATGCCCAGCAGGGTAGGTCAAAGAACAGTGATGCATGAAGAAAACAAACAAATTGATCCTCTAACAGCATTGAAACCTTTGTTATTCTATCCTGGAGGTCAAATCCTAACAAAAATGTTTACCAGGAGCGGGCACAAGCCATTCTTTGATGGACCACACCTTGTCAAGGAGGTATCCCCCACGGCAGTGAACATTCGAGGAAGACAAGCCTGGCTGAACCTTGGGGATGTCAGATCCTACAATGGAGAGACCCCCTAGTGGCAACTCCCTGAATCTGAAGGTGAAGAAGAGGTGACACAAATATAAACGCGAACTGCTACCAGGAGCAGACAGCAACCGGTGGACTGAGACAGATAGCAAATTGACTGTTCCTAATCAGCAAACGAAAAGAATTTAGTGAACATTCCCCCTAACCTTAACTGCACAAAATAAGAAATTAACACTTTTTACAAGGAGAGAAATACAGACACTAAATGCTCTCTCTACAAGCATTACTGTTTATGATCTTTTCTTATATAGTAAGCACATAGCCTGCTTTGAGAACACAAAATATAACTCTTGCTGCTCTTCTAGGAAACCCCAAGACATGCTTTATTCTTGAAAGAGTTCTTCTTGCCATAATTGTGCAGTTTGTCTTGTAGACACTGCGCTTTTGACCCGCAGACTACATAATGCACATAGTTATTTCGAAAACATGGAAACATTATCAATGAGCTTTTAGCAACATTTTTTACAATTTTGCTGCCTACATTTTCTTATTCTCTTAGACTACGAGAGTTGGTTCTCTATAATGTATCCAAACCAATGCATAATAATTCAAACACTATCACTATGGTAGATTAATTGACAGCCCAAGAATTTTCTACAGCTACTAAGCAGATATAAATACTAAAAAGAAATGTTAGACCACATTTTTGTGTCGCCCGGCCTCGTCCAAGACCTAAAAAGTTTCCAAGTTCTGAAAACGGTGAACAGTGATCATAACCTACTGAGAGCGGACTGGGTTGTTCCCCAGTCTAAACCTAAAACATACGACTGGGGCACGGAAGTCAACACTCAACAAACGCGACTCAGATTGACGGAACGTGATATCGACAAAATTAAAAATTCCTGGGAGAATAAACAAAACAAAATCGGCAATAAAGATTCTGAAGAACGACCTAACTACTTGCCGCTATTACTCCCTTTCCACAAGAAAAATGCAAATGGAACTAAGGAGATGACAAATAATTTGCACACATACAATAAAGAACTGGTAAAAAAAAGACAGACTGTGCGCAGAGCACTAAGATCCGCGAAGAAAACAAATAACACTGAAGACTGGACTAACTGGCAACTGGAACTAAAAAACTATAAAACCTGGCTCAAACACAACAGGGCCAGTCACTATCAAAATGATGCCGAACAGATGATGTCCGCAATACAAGCAAAAAAATCTAGTCAACTGTGGTCTCTGATAAAAGACATCAACTCCACGAAGAGTTCGATTTTTACAAATGCAGTCTCAGAAGAATCCTGGATTCAATACTACACGATCCAATTTAAAAGGCCTCAAGATAACTCGATCGAGGTCACACCATCCCCAGACACTGTTTGGGTTGATCTATCTAATCCAGAAGACATCGAAGAGGCTATCAGAAAACTAAAAACCTCGAGAGCCCCGGGCCCCGATGGTCTGACTAATGTAGATTTAAAGATCTCCCCCCCTAAATGGGCGGCGGTAATCAGTGACATCTTTAAGATCTGTGGCAGAAGGAAGAAGATCCCAGAATCCTGGCAAAGAACCGTCATTATACCAATCTACAAAAAAGGACCAAGACAGGACCCGGCGAGCTACAGACCAATAGCGTTACTAGATATCCTGAGCAAACTATATGCTACTCGCCTCTTGGCTCATTTCCGGATCTGGGAGAAAAACAGCGAGGCCAATGATCATTTCCAAACGGGCTTTCAGAAATATGGCTCCACGACGATTAACCTCTTCATCTTGAATATTCTAAAAGCCAAAGTGAAAGAAGGGGCACCCAAACTCCACTTGGCTTTCGTGGATCTTTCGAAAGCCTTTGACAAGATCGATAGAGCCAGGTTATGGGCAAAGCTGCAAAACTGGAATTGCCCGAGGAAACTATTGGAACCCATTATGGCACTTAACACGGACACAAAGATGAGAGTAAGACTTAACCAACAAGGTGATTTGTCAGAAGAAATACCGGTACAAAGAGGAGTCAAGCAGGGCTGCCCGTTTGCGCCAGCACTGTTTATCACCTTTTTAGGCGATTATCAGCACTCTGAAGTAAAGATCCGAGCGTTCCCTCCAAAAATTGGGAAAGTCAAGATCCCCCGTCTACTATACGCAGACGATATTACTATCATGGATCAAACTAAAGTGGGTCTCCAACGTAAACTATCTAACCTACAAACCTACATGGAGGACAACAGGTTAGAAATAAACAAATCCAAAACAAAAATCTTGGTTCTGGAGAAAATGAAGGCAAAGGACATTTCCAAGCCCAACATCTACTTGGACAATGAGCTTATCGAAGTGGTCACCAACTTTAAATACCTGGGGATACAACTTGATACATCCAAAACGGATCTCAGTTTCCAAACTCAACTCTGGGCAAAAGTAAAATGCCTAACAGCTCAAATAAGGGCGATTGACCGTAAATTTGGAAAGTTTTCCTTGCTGCCAGCGATTCTGTTCTATAAAACGAAACTAGTGCCATCCCTGACATATGGAGCAGAAGCCTCGCTATATCTCCCGCCGCACATCTGGCCTAAACTAGAGGGATATGTGTGGAAAACACTCCTGGGCCTCCCCAAGTCTACCGCAATAGCTGCCATCAGAAGAGAGTTAGGATTGGTTTCTCTAACATCTCTAGTAAACCAAAGCGCAATGCGCCTGTATAGAAAAATCATCTCAGCTGACACACTACCGATTCTGAACATCATTCACATGGAAACTTCCACCGGTAACTGTCTCGCACTAAAAAACTGGGTGACCAGGAGACATGAAGACCTAGAAATGATCAAATGTTCCCCGACGGACCTCAAGAACAATCCTGACCGTATCAAAACAAAAATGGAAGACATGGACTGGATCACCACAATAGAGCAAGTTGCAAACTACAAATCATTGAACCATCTACCACCTTCTTTTAACAAGTTGAAAAAACCCTTAAATTATTGTGCAAAATTTCCGGATAAAAAATTGAGAAACGTGATCATGAGAGCCCGTTTTAACCTGCTACCAACCAGAGAGATATTAGCGCTCAGAAACCAGGGCTCGGTAAGATTTTGTCGTCTCTGCAAGAACCGTAACACAATTGAAACACTAAAACACTTGATAATGGACTGCACTGCCATCAATGACATAAGAAACGCCTATCTACTCCCTCTCTCGGAGACCCTATGGCTCTGGCAGAAAGTCGATATATGGAATAGACTAATTTCCGGGGAGAACACCAAATGGTCTCAGGCATTGTCGAAATTGATCGATGTAGTGTTTACAAAAATCAAGCAGACTGATGACAATGACTTTGCTGAAATTATTTCCCCATTGGCTCCAACTATGGCAGATTGACAACCAAGAAGCTGTCTCCCTTTTCTGTCTTCCCCCTCTCTTTCTTCTTCTATTTCCTCCTGCTGATTTCTGAAGAGTTTCCTTCAAATCTCACTTACTAATGCCCTCGTTGACAAAACGCAGTTGTCACTGTGTAAAGTTCAATAATAAAAAAAAAAAAAAAAAAGAAATGTGATGGATGACTTCCAACACATGAATGCATATATGAATGATTCTGCACAAGTGACTAACAATTTGTGGTACCAGCACATGAGCCAGGTAGGGAGATGTACATCTGAAGAGAGCTGCTATGTGTGTTCCCTTATTCCCTATGCTATGTGTGCTTCCAGAATGTGTATAGCCACAGAGGTAACCGTAAAATAGGCACATTGCCCGACACACCTGCCACTTTGTCTAGCCAGAGTGAAATTACAGAACCAGACTGCTTCGCTAGTGTGGGTGAACAAAGAAAAATCCCAGGGAGAAGATAATTATATACACAGAATAAAATCCATGATATAAATTGAAACAATACACCAGGTAATAGGATATGGAGAATCTGGAGCAAATGGAGCAGGGATTACAATGGAAGAAAATAAAAAGGCTGCAGTGCAATGATAATACAGGGAAGAAATACCCAGATGCTAGGAATTAGGCCAATTAGAAGTTAAAGGGAACAGTACTTACACCCAAGGGGTGGACCGATGGACTAGTGGCATGCAAGGCACTAGCACTGCTGGAACAAGGGAAGAGGTTGTGGTAAACACAAATAAAAAATGTCTCGACCTGTGGCCCAAAATGACAACGTTACTCACATGGGTCAATGACAAAAGGGGACCAGTGCAGATAATACCCTTGAAAAAAGCCACCCTTTGCTTCTGAAATAACGGTACAATAAGCATTGGGGAAAATACTGGGTGTAAACGCATGTTTGATGTACCAGACATGAAGACAGGAACAGCAGTATTGATGGACCACTATTGGGCTTGTGGATCGAGAGCATACATTAATTTTTTTTGATTGGCATTTTACATAACAACCAATCAACCAGTCACATAACAACCCCCCTTCATACGCCCGCCATCACTTTCCATCATTCGCACGGTTAAAACCACATTATTTAATTGTAGAGAGTTCGACTCATATAAGAATGCGGCCTCAACGGTAGGTCTCAGTACGTAGCGTAGAGTGGTCCATATGGAATCTGCAGGACATGGACCAAATTCCTCCTTGAAAAAAAGAAAAAAAAGGAGAAGGCACATGCTTTTCAGGGGGTCTCGATTACCTGAAGGCTCAGTACCCCCGTTTGGGTTCCTCCCCAGTTCCTCCCCAGGTGGGGCAGCGAAGTCACAGTGATCTCTATCTCCGTCCTCAGGTTTGTTGGGAGACCTCAGGTGGCACAGAGGATTCAGAGTCTGCATCATCAGACTGCTTAAGCTGATAAAGTGTATATGCGTCCCACATCCGTCTGTCCCCCCACATGTTGCCCTGCATATTGCACCACCTGCTCTCCATGTTGTTGCAGTACAAAATGTCAGCGGACCATTGGGCAACTGTTGGGCAGCGTTTCCCACCTCACCCCATCACCACCCTTCACTTGGCCATGATCAGGAGAAGCCCCAGCAGTTTCCTTGTGTCTCTGGGTATAGACTTGGTGTAACCCAACAGGGCCTGTACGGGGTCTGGTGGAATCTCCCTTCCCACAATTCCTCCAATTACCTTGTAGACTTGTCCCCAAAATTGATTAATACCTCTGCAGGTCCATGCCACATGGAGGAACCCCGTCTCAGACTGCCGCATCTATTACAATTCCTGGTGTTCTGGGGGTAGAAACCCTTCAGTTGGGCTGCAGAGTAGTAGTATTGATGTAAAAACTTAAAGTGGACCAGTTTGAACCTTGTGTAAGTTGCCCCTTTCCTAATCATTTCACAGCAGTACCCCCATACCGCTTCTGATATGTCCCTTCCTATCGTCTTTCCCCAGGCTTCCCGTGGAGATGTCTTAGTCCTTGACCTATTTCTCATGGCCATTGTATACATATCAGAAGTTACGCAGCGCCCTGAGTATCCCCTTATCATTTTATCCAATAGCTCCGCGACCTGAGGTTGTTCGGGAAAGGATGTGAAAATTTGCTGTAGCGTCACCCGCAGTCCACAATACGTGAACACATCTAATGCTGATAGAGACCCTTTCTGCCTCAATTGTTCAACCGAGATGAATTTCCCATGTGGAAAGAGGTCCCCAAATTTTGCCATCTCTAACCTTTTCATCAGAGTCACGAATCTTGTTTCACTGGACAGGGGGATGTCTGGGATATGTATAATCGGGAGTTCCAGCGAGTATAGCGTGTCCCCTTTCTTTTTACGCTCCAGCCGGGTCCATGCTCTACATGTCAGGTCCACCATATTATTGGCTAAGTGTGATCGTTTTTGGGGCAGTTAAAATAATGGACCACAGCAGCGCCGGGGCCGCAATCAATCTCTCCACCTCAACATGCCTCCGCTCAGTACTTGTCCCGTACCAGTATAGGAGAAAGCCAGCCAGTGTAATATAGCTCAAAATCTGGCAGGGCCAAACCCCCCTCCCGCACAGGTGCAGTGAGCTTGTCCCACGAGATCCTAGGTTGCTTACCAGCCCATATGAATTGTGTCACTATCGATCGCAGCTCTCGGAAGTAGCCTATGGGTACATTTATTGGAGCATTTAAGAATACATAGAGAAGCCTAGGGAGAATGGCCATCTTGATAGTTGAAATCCTACCATAAAGGTTCAAGGGGAGGGAGTTCCATCTGGCCATTGCCTTTTTGGCTGTCTGTAGTGTTTTCACGTAGTTGTTTTAGTATACCACCCCTTCGTCCCTAGCTATCGTGATCCCTAAATAACGGGTTTGGAGCGGGTCCCACTGGAATCCCCAATTGTCCTGAAACTGGCTGGCTGATTCTGTCAATGGGAATATTATTGATTTACTAGCGTTTATTTGAAGACCAGACAGTTCGCCAAAGAACTGAACATCTGCCATGATCGGGTCAAGGTTGACTTCAGGGAGCCGTACAAACAGAACCATATCGTCCGCATATAAAGATATCACCACGCGATGGTTGTATAGTCGGATCCCACGGTGTACATGAGCCTCCCTAACCCGCTCGGCCCACGGCTCTATGGCCAGAGCGAACAACAAGGGGGATAGTGGGCACCCTTGGTGAGTAACACGCTGTAGAGTTATCAGTTCTGTAGTCTGCCCATTTATTCTCATCTTGGCCAATGGGTCATTGCACTGCAACCGTATCAGGGAGATGAACAGTTCCCCCAGGCCCAGTCTGCGTAGGACCGAAAACAAGAACGGCCACTCGATGGAGTCGCACGCTTTAGTGGCGTTGATTAGGGCAGCTACCACGGGTTCATCCTGGGGTAACGCAGCAATAAGCCCGAACATCCTTTGTAGCACGAATGACATCGACTGGCCTGGAATGAATCCTGCCTGGTCTGCAATACCATTGTCGGCATTAGCGGCGCAATTCTGGTTGCCAGGATTTTGGCTAATGTTTTATTATCATGATTAAAAAGCGATATCGGACGGTACAACGAGCAGTCATTTCCTGGTTTCCCAGGTTTAAGCAGTACCACCACTACGCCTCTCTGAGGAAGTCAGGGAGTCTCCCTTCATCCACTGCCTGGTGATATACTCGCAGCAGATAAGAAGCCAGCTTGACGATATAACATTTATAAAATTTGGCAGTGAACCCGTCTGGGCCAGGGGCCTTCCCTCCTGGTAGTGATTGAATTGCCCCAACTACCTCTTCTAACTGTAAGGGCCTATTCAGCCACTCCCATTGTTTCTCCGAGTACCAGTACAGCCCAACATGATCCAGATACGCCTCCATGTCTGCCTGGGCTGCACGTGTCTGGGTAGAGTATAAGTGCTTGTAAAAATCATGGAACTCTTGAAAAATTTTCACTTCTTCGAACTGGTCCACCACAATTCCATCAGTTATCGCCACTATCCTGCCTTCCTGTCTGTCCATTCTAGTGGCTCTGGTGAGTGAACGACCCGGTGCCTGACCCTCGCCATACTGCCGGGGGGCTATGCTGTCCCATAAGTGTTTTATCTCCCTCAGCGCCAGGGTGTGAAACTCCCGGAGTTTCTGCAGGATTTCCGCCTGTTGAGCTTGAGTGGGGATGGGAGCGGCCTCCTGCAGGGTGCGGATAGCGACCTCTTTTTCAGCTAGTTCTTTCTGTATTTGTTTATGTATCCCCGCTTCTTTAGCTATACACTCCCTACGTATTACGCATTTAAACCACTCCCACAAAGTGCCCACTGAGCTCACCGATCCCTCATTGGTCTCAAAATATGCATCTATAGCGGACTCTAGCTCTTCTTTAAAGACCATGTCCGTTAACTCTGTACTCTTAAATCTCCAGAGAGGTCTCTCCCTCGTCCTACCCGTCAGAGTGATGGTTAATGATACGGGGGCACGATCAGAGAGTGTGCAAGCCAATATGTCAACGACAGAGACTGGGCCCAGAGTTGACCGAGACACTAAAAAGAAATCCAGTCTTTCACGCACAAGCCATGTGGAGCTGAATGGTATGTATATTGGTTCACCCAAGAGTTCCTTACCCTCCAACTGTCCTCCATGTGAGCATAAATGAAGTTCCCCACAAAATGGGGAGGGTTATATACCATAGTACTATTAAACATACCCACTCTGTTATTACCACAAAGCGATATACAAAGTATGGGCTACACTAAAATGGATGCACATTTGACGAAAAGAAGGTCCCTCACTCTCATGCGTAAGAAAAGGGAAAACTATTTCTCTGAGCCGTGGAGGTAAACACGCAAGACTCGCGATTGGGCGGACCCTTAAATGCAGCGATAACAACGAAGGGATACCGTCCAACTTATGATGTGGGCCAAAGAATATTGCTTCCACCATATAGACATGAAGAATATAATGAAACAAATGCATACGTTGAAATGCAACAGGAACGATGTACACATATTGCTTGCTAAACGTAGAAACACAACAGTAATTAGTGGCCATCTTGTATATAATTGACAATGGAGCTGCATTAGAATAAATGGGAAACCTTGGGGCTGCAGGGAGATTCGACCTGCTGAATTCACTGAAATAACGATCCGTGCAGGACAGACAGTGCTGCGCAGCCCTTTCCCAAGGTTACTGTGACATAAGGGCGGTTTGGATAGCTCTGAAGAGAACAGAAGACAATAATTCCCAAGCATAAGACATATTTCGTTTAAATTAAGTAGAGAACAAACAGCCTTTGCATGCCAGGTGTTCACTAATTAAAAGTGTAATACTGTATGAGGAACAGATTGACTAAGTCTCCAGTGGCCAAACAGGGTAGCACCACTCATGTTAATATGAGCTAAAATCTTGGTAAATGCTGAGTAAACTAATTCAAAATATGGTCTTCTCAGACGTGATCTATAATTAGAAGAGCCTGTCTATTCATTATCTCCAGACACAGATATGCACCTGCCTCGACTCCCCAAAATCCCCAGAACAGAGAAATCCGACAAGAACAAGTACATACATAGATGTCCTGGCTCGTGGCCTAGGAAATAAGGGATGGTGTCTTATTTAATTAGAAGAAGCAGATCCTGGGTTTCACTCACCCTGCCCTTATTTTTGCTCATGTCCTGATGTCCTTCCAAGTGCTCAAGGTTGGTAAGACAAATGCCAAACAGTCAAAACTCAATGTGATGCCGCCCAGTACATATTGCATTAGCCAATTACCTATTGCTGAGAGGATGACTTTCTTACTCATATCAATCTAGGGATGGTCTAAGGTGGGGCCATCAGATAGTTATATCCAAAGACGAACCCCTATACATTGCATATGTAGACAATTCCCCTACGCAATCTACCGACTCCTTAGATTTTTGAAACTATGATTGTGGTATTACGTCATCTAGGATGTGTTTTTCATTCATAATTCATTGTTCTGTATTGAAAACCTTGAGAGCACTTGAGACTTGTGTGCTTATTGCTGTCCCTGCTTTATGTGGATTGTTAATAAATCAGGCTTTGCCATTTACTTTGACTATTTCCGGTATTCACATGTGGGATGTCCGGGCCTGTATTTCCGCTTGCGCTGGGGCTTTCCGCAGGCCTTTACACCACCGACACACTCATAGCAAGTGGAAACAACAGTATCCTTATCACTGAAACAAAATCACACAACATAATCAAAACATCCGGTTACCAGTTCATCCTGCTCCCCACCAGTAATTGTGCACTCAGACACCCAATAAGACACAGAAGACAAGAAGTAGAAATGCACAGCATATAATGTAACCAGGAACCAATGCCTGGGAGGACTGAATTGCACACCTTAGGTGTGTCTCACCCTAATATAGAGTGGAGTGGCTAATCCATTCTCTGCCAATAATACATCTCATAAAAGTGCAAGCTGCGCTGAACAAGAACGTCCCGTCATGTGGCAGCCTTTGCCCTTGAGAGCCTGCTCCAGCCGTCTTCAATCAGTTAACAATGTACTTCTCTGGAGGGGCCAAAACCCATCTAGACTGCCTGAGGTGTGGTGTACATGCATTCAACAGCCCTGTGACCTTGTTCAGCAACAACCATATCCCCTTGTGGAATGCCTCAGAAGAAAGCAAAACACAAGGTTGGAGCATGTAACACATCCATGCACCCAATTACATCATACCGTGTGCTCCCATAAGTGCCATGCAACAACTGCACGAAATGATTCACCTGCCTCCCATATTCATAAGGTCTTCCTCTGCACCATCAATGCTGGACTTGCTCTCCTCAGGCCAACACACACAAATTCACCCAACACAGTGAACACATTCCCGCCACCAATGACACTGTAACCTGAGTTCCCCTGAGTTTCATGCAACAAGTCCAGGAAATGGCTCACCTGGCACCCTTCTTCATCATGTTCACATCCACACAGTTGCAGCTGTACCTGCTCACCTCAAGCCAACACACATAAATATACCGGTTACAGTGACCACATCCCCGCTCACATCACCATGCTGTGCTCTCCCTGAGTGCAATGCTACAAGTGAAAAAAATGACTCAATGGCTTCCGATCTTCAACATGTTCCCCTCCACATGATTGCAGCTGGACCTGCTCACCTCATGCCAATGCACTTAATAATACCCCACACAGTGACCACATCCCCGCCCACACAACATCACCATACGTGTGCTCCCGTGAGAGCCATGCGACAAGTGCAAGAACTGACTCACATGGCTCCCACCTACAACATGTTTGCCTCTGCATCATTGCAGCTGGACCTGTTCACCTTAGACCAGCACACATAAAAATACCCCACACATTGACCACATCCCTGCCCACAACATCACCATACCGTTTGTTGCCCTGAGTGCCATTCAACAAGTGCAAGAAATGACTCATTTGGCTCCCAACTTCAGGACCCTGCTCACCTAAGGCCAACACAATTAAAAATACCTCACACAGTGATCACATCTCTGCCCACAACATCACCATACTGTGTGCTCCCCTGAGTGCCATGCCACAAGTGCAAGAAATTACACACCTTACTCCCATCTTCATCACGGCTTGCCAAATCACCTTGTCAGCTTGCATAGACATGCAGTGCATGAATCCCCAAAATGTGCACAGCCTTGAGATGTCCTGTATGGAACAAGGAAAATTGACATGGTCAACCCAGTGGCAACCAAGGGCGGCACATGTCTGTCCATGGACCTGGCCTCAATGCCTTTGTGCTTTGCCCTCCGAAGCGGGCTGGGGCCACCGTGAGGAATACTGCTGAGTAAGGTGGCTGGCGCACTGCATCAGAGGCTGGTACACAATAGCTGGGTTAGCACCCATGGCCACCCAGGGCTCTGTCTGTGACACCTTCGAGCCATGCCCTCTGGAGAGGCCTGGGGCCCCTGACCGCCTGTCCCAGCCCCATTAGCTGTATCCTGGGACATCTACCGTAACCGGACTCCCACCTGAGCCTTCAGCTCCTGTGCTTGCTTAGCCTTTCCATCTGTGGCCTGGCATGTTGGTCCCCACCTAAACTGAGGACCCAGTCTGAGTGTGGAGTAGCCTGTCCATCTCCCGCCACATATGTGTGTCCCACAGGCAGACACTTCCTACCTACTATAACGGAGTGTGGGCGCAGGCAAATGTAGGAGACAGCAGTGACAGCTGCAACTCAGGCTATCTGATGCGACCGCTGCAGCCAAATGGAAAGCTGGACCCTGGCAAAGGACCAGATGGCCCGGGACGATCCTCCCCGACCTCATGGCTATGTGGCATGAGGCCATGTCTGCCTTAAGGCCACCGTCCAGGGTCTGCGGCTTAAGCTGCCATCTGCAGCCAAGGCCCAGCCTCTCTTCGCTAACTCAGATGGGCTGGCTACTCCGCTGCTGGCTGGGCCAAGGCCATCTGGTCTGCTAGGCTCATCGGAAAGGGAGGAGATCACTCAGTGCCCAGCCTCCATCCCAACAGGTGCACCCAGGGGGTGTGGGAGTTTCCCGTGCACACTGTGGCGCAGCAGGAGGAGAAGGATACAGACCCTTGTTGCACCGGCCCCGCGGCACCACCTTTGGCAAAACCATGCCTCAGCATAGATTGCAGCAAAATAGCTGCTCTTCTACTTACAAACCCCTCAGCCAGAATCAGCTTGTCTACAAATGATTATGCACCACATTCCCAAAAAAACATTGTGCACCATTGGTCTGAGAGGTTGCCCCCTTATGCCCCCTTCAAGTCCTAAGGGTAGCAGCTCATGCACCGGCACACAGGTTGGCTATCTTTGGCCAAGCGAGGCTCCACAGTGCTCTGTTGCCCTCACAGTTCTGAGGGGATATTGACTTAATGGCATTTGGTCGCAATACCATAGATGGCTGCTTCACTGAATTGGCTCCTCTGCAAAATTAAGACTGAGAATAGTATGAGTGTGATTTGGCTCCAAGACCTCCAATCATTTGTCTCACCATATGAAACTGGGGTGTCTGAGTGCCAGCTATCCTGAGTGAAAAGTCAGAGAGAACCAGAAACCATATGGGTTGATTGGTCATCTGCCCCTATGACCAGGTTGGACAAAGGATTAGCATGGCAGAACTGCTTTGGACCTACACAACAGTAACCTCTGGCTTCACATTGCCCAGGCATACTGTCTTGAGTCCTATCACACAAGCTCATGCAACACCTCCCCAAAAGAGTGGAAAAGAGGTGCTGGTGGTGTGAACGGTGCAATGGGATCACACCTCAGCTGGTGTATGCAGGCCCTCACCACTATAGTGCCACACGCATTGGTTTGGCTCTGGAACCCGTACATGTTGGTCTGTGTTACAAGATGGGTTGGGTGGGCAAATTACATCACTGCAGACCCCTGGCACCCTTTGCCGGATGTATGTGCCCAGGTGGGTGGTCCTGCAAGGGTCTCTGCTGTTTGGGGTGACCTTAAGAATCTGTCCTTCTCTTCCGGCCAGTTGCAAACCAAAGCTCTGGCACAGCCGAACCCTGTCTTCTAATATGTAAATGCCAAACAATGCTCCCTCTTTGAGTTCCTGGCAAATAAAGGTGTACTTTTTGCCTTGATGCACTGTTGTTCCCCGCAGTTGCTAGACGCCGATGGGATGGCGCCCTAAATTCAGCTTCTCTGATTGGATGTCCTTGCTTCAAGAAGTGCCTTGCGACTGGCGATTCTATGCACTTTTTGTGAATTTTGCAGCGGGGTCTGTCCCACCTGAGACCTGTCTTTCATCCCATCTGCTGCAGGAGCAGCGTGAGCCCCTGCTGCCTCTGACTCCTAGCACCTCCTGTCACCATTGACTTATAAACCTAAGGCCTGTGCCCGCTGCATCTGTGCATCTGCTGCGGTGGAAGGAGGGTCTGTCTGGCCAGAGGTAGCCCTGAAGAGTCTGGATAGACTGTATGCACCTGACTTATATGCTTCCATCTGCTGCTATGCCGCACAGTGAGTTTGTCATGCTGTGTGCAGTTCTATGTCTATCTCTCCCCTGTTTTCCATTTCTCTACTCTCTCCATCCATCCATGGTGCTCTTCATCTCACCTATTTACTCCAATTGCTACTCTGTCACCTATCCTACCTCCCTCTCAAAGCCTGGAAGAAAAAAGTTCAAAAAGTATCTCCTGGTCTCCAATCCAGGCCTGTCCATTGCTGACACCTACGTCAATGCTTCTTCCAGGCAGACTGTCACTGACATTCTCTTTATCACTCCCTCCCTAGACTGTTGGACTCCACATTTGGTCTCTGTCCTCTATCCTTTTTCTTCATCTCCCGTTATTGGAGGCATCAGATGGGAAGCACTCTTGGCTAGCTTCTCATCCTCTAGGTGCATCATTAATGTCTATCACAATGGCATTTTCATGGCCCAGGGCTCTCAGCCCAACCTTCTCCTTCTTGATAGATGCCTTCCTTCTCTCATCAATTTCCTCCCTTCTCCTAACACTCCTCCGGTAGCCACCCCTTGCCCCTTCTCCACCTCCGATGGGCATACCACATCCCTGTACCCCTCTATGGAAAACCTTCAAAGGTGGTAACCAGATCCACCTAGCTACCCTTAACTCTTGCTCGGCCGTCAAACACGCTTCTGATATCTGTCTCCTTCTCGAAAACATTGTGCTCGACGTTCTCACCCCCACTGGGACGTGGTTCATTACCAGCTCTGTCACTGCTTTTGAGACACTCCTCCCTGAGGGATACAAGATCCTCTCTAAGCTCACCCTAACCAGTCTGGAGGCAGAGTGGCCTTGATCGTCCCTGAATTGATACCTGCTATTATCATTCCCACTCAGAACTACTCCTCCTAAAATGGAGACTCCGTCCAAACCTTTAGGATGAGTAGCAGTACCCCGGAGATAGATGGGGATGCAGATTATATTCATATATCAATAATCTAGGTGACACAAATAGTTTGGCAAAAGTTTGTCTGTTTTAATGTCAAGTATCTAAAACAGGGAGTACAACGAACATCAGCAATCGCTCCATACTCTCACTCTAACTACCTCATAAAAAACTTGGGCTTTTGTACCGAAAAGTGGTCATCACTGACATGCTGACCTGCGTCACTACCAACGTCATCCTACGTGGCAAACTACAAAAACCTAACGGGAGGTGGGATTGGTTCTAAGTGAATAACTATGCATAGGTTCCATATCTGTATAGAGCAACAGAAAGAGGTAATTGGATAGTTAACATCCGATGGGGCAACTAAGCCCTCCCCTAAAAATTGCCACTATGAACATCACTAAATGTACAACGTCCAATTGGCTACACATACGATAAGACCCCCAACTACGTGGTCCCCTACAATTGGTTGAATTCTAACCCCGTCAGTACTTTTCCAGCTACGTGAGCAACATGCAGACTGAACAGGTGTGGGTGAGCTCGTCTTTGCACCAGCTTCCCACCAATTCAAATATCATCCATCATCACCTCAATGGTCCAGTGTCGATTAGTGATTTGAAGTTGGCCTTGAGTTTGTTCTGTTCTCTGAGAATTTTTAAGAAGTATGGGCACTAGCCGGCTTCCGTGCGTAGGTGTGATCATCTTGTATATCCAACTTTCTTCCATCACGTCACTGGACACCATAAAATTGAGCCTTTTTGTGTATTTGATTTTCTTTTCAATAGTCCTCTGAAGTCTTTATTTTTGCTTGGCCTCTCTGAACAGGAGCTTCAGACTTTGGCTTTCTTGGTTCAGTGAACTCCTTAGTTGAACTTTTATTCTGTTTAATTCAATTGCTTTTCTTGACTGCAACACTGAAAAGAGGCCTTCTGTTTTGTTCAGTACTGCTTATATAGGTAGCGGAAACATTCGTCCTTTCTTAGTTAATATGTCTCTAGAGGTATACATGCATATGTTGGCGCTTGCCGCGGTCTAACTATTCAAAAGCATGTGGCTAGCTTCATGATTACTTTGCTGCTTGTGTTTCATTGCATCTGTACACGTTTAAACTAACTATCTTCATCAGGTCTGTGGCATAAGTCTTGTCATCTTGATCCCAAGATGTCACTTATCCTTGGTACCTTCTTCTGCTGTATGAATCGTCTGCCTCTCTGGTCCGGTTTTCCTTCTATATGGGTGTCGATTCAACGTTGTATGACGTCACCATTCATCTTTGCCATTTAATTTCTCTGTTTCTTCAGAAATTCTGTTCAAATGGCCATCATATTGTCTTGGATGTAGGTATGGTTTCCTCAATGGGTACTTTACTTCCCATATTCTCTTAGGTATAGGTATTCTTATGGGTACTGCACAGAGTCCATGCTCTTCTCTTTGCTGGTTTAACTCTTCAACATACATCACATACTTTGGTTCATACGTTTCAGTTAATGTAGGCAGGGCAGTTGGAGTGTGGGTACTTGGCTCCTCCTCTACATTCCCCTCTGGGTGATGTATCGACCACTCTCACATCATCTTCTACACCTAGACATCCTGGTCTGAAGAAATGCTTCTTAGGGATCCATATTTTTATGACTCCCTTCAAGCATCCAGCTGATTTCACATGTTCATCCTTGTTCCATGTCATGAGCATGCACTGTCCACCTGGACTGCAATAGATCCATCTTCCCACATACTTCTTATGGTTCTTTGGATACAGGAACTTTGTTCCCTCAGGTGCATGCATACTGGCCTTCACAAAATCTCTGATTTCTTCATCAGTCAGATCTTTATGCTTCCATCCTACTTCAACATCAATCATAATCTTCCTACTCTCTCCTCCTCCACCACCCTGTTCCCCTTCCCGCTTCCACTCTTTCCAACTGCTCACCCCTTTCCACTGGAACTGCCTCCCCTTCTCCATCCACTCTACTCCTTCCTTCCCTAACTTCCGTACCTCTCTAAAATCCTATCTCTTGCATTCACCTCCCTAAAACTATTTGCTTTCTTTCTTACTTCTGCTACTACTTCTACCCACACCTCCTAATTCCTTTCCTGCTTCTCATACACCTCTCCCTCTCCTTTCACGCTACTCCCTCCTACCTCACTTACTGCACTTTTCTAATCCTCATCTCTTCCTTCCTTCTCCCGTACACCCTCTGCTTCCTCTCCTACTTCTGCTCTCACCAATGTTAATACCTTCTACTTCCTCTCACACCTTGGTCCCTCCCTACTATTCTATCCTCTTCTATAATGTAACATTTTTTTGTACTGTTTTCTGGTTTAATTCAATTGTTACTTAATGCTTGATGTATCTCGATTGTTAGTCTTGTAAAGCGTTTTGGATTAAAATGCTGCATAAATTCAATACAATATAAAATACATATAAAATACAAATACAAATAATCTTCATCCCAATGGCTTTCTTTGCTGTCTTCTTGCATTGTGAGATTTTTATATTGATCACACAGAATCCAAGCATCACTAATAATAACAAAGCTCCAAGAAATTTGAACATATCTGCCATCCATTGTTGCACCCATGAGAAGAGTGATCCAAAACAGCTGTCATTAGCAATGTCTTCAACCTCTTCAATCATCTGGCCATGGAGCTTCGTCAGCATGTCTATGGCCTCTGCCAAGGTTCCATTCTCGTCATCATGAGAAAGTATAAACGTGCAACATGATTCTCCGATTTTGGCACAAACACCTTCATCCATAGCTATGATCATGTTCAGGACATACCTATTCTTGAGGGTCATCAGTCGTATGGCTCTTATCTCTTCTCTGATGGCATTGAATCCCTTTATGGTAGTATTAATCGTCTGTAGTAATTCCCATCTGGTGATCTGAAGCCACTTGGTATTTGCTCCGACCTGGATCCTTGGCATGAAGGTCAACGTGAACACTGAAGAAGTCTGGCTGAACAGTCTATGTTCATAAGGAATGGCATCAAAGGCTTCTATTGATTTGGCAGAGAAGTAATTCTCTCTCTTTATTCGATTTATCAGCTCTACAGATCTCTTCTTCCTCAGATGTGCATCTGCTTACGGGAAACTATTAATGTTCAGTTCACCTTTAGGAATCACCAATGCAGGAACATGAACATTCACCAATGTGCAGATTCCTCCCCAATCTTTAGGCAGTCTGATGTGGGCCTTGGATCCACAAGCCCAATAATGATCCAGGATGACTGCTGTTCCGATATTCATTCCTGGTGCATCGAAGATTAGTCCGCAGTTCTGATTCTCCCCCATTTTTCTTGTTTCATTGTTCCTGAAGCACAATTTAGAACTCTCCAATGGTACTTTCTGCAGGGGTCCTCCTCTGTCTTTGACCCATGTCAGCAGTTTAGCAAGTTTTGGCCATAATGGTTTACAAAACATTTGTGCATTCTCGATTGTTGGTTGTGATTCACCCATGATTACCCAATCTCTGCAGATTACTACTCCTTGTTCCCAGCCATCTGGTGATAGGACAGTTCCCCAAAACTGCATCCGGCCTCTGTTTTTCCATTTACAGATGTCTTCTGCAGATTGTCCTGGAACTTTCCGTTTTTTATTTAACTCTCTTCTTTCTCCAGTTCCCTTTACTCCAGGTTTCTCATATCCTATCAAAATATTCTTTGTCCTGGCATTGTTTCTGGTCTTTATGTCTTGAACATAGTCATCTTCATTTGGATCTGTTCCTTCAGTTGCCCATTTGAAAGAGGCTGTTCGACCAATTAACTGGCTTCTGGTACTACAGAAAGGTAGGTGCACTATGCAGTTTGCAGTTAGGACATCTATTTAAATAGCTATGAAGATCTTCGACTTCCCCATGCTGTATGGCAGGAGTGCACATATGAAGGATTCTTCATCTGATGGACTTCTTCCAACTTCTTTCATGTGTTGGCACCATATGTTGTTTCCCAAGTGTGCTGTGCTGTCCAGATAATCATTCAGTTCATAATTATCTTCTTGGGTGCTTCTTTTGGTTCCCAAACTCTTCATGTAGTTTTCTATGACTACATCTTATAAATGTATCAGCCTAGCTTCTCCTGGCTGGTTTGTTTGCAGGAACATCCGTCCGGGTTACCTGCATAGAAGAAAGTTCAGCAAGTCTTTCTTTACCCATCTGTCTTTTTCTAGCAACAGCTAAAAACGGCGATAAAGATTCTGCTATAATCTCTGTGCGTAACCTTTCCTTGGGACTCGTGTTTGGGCCTCTTGTCACCAGGGCTGGACTGAGCCGTTGGCCAATCGGCCCGTGGCCGATACAAAATCATGGAGGAGACCTGGGGGCCGGTTCCTGAAACCCACGCTGGGCCGGTCTCCGGCTCAGTCATGGGCTTCAAGTCTGTGCCTTCACAGTACTTCAGGAACCGGCCCCCAGGGCCTCCCCCTCGCCGCCGCCGGACGGACGCAAGTTACAAAGGATCTGTAAGTAAGTATCTTACAGATCCTTTGCAATTGCAGCCCCGCCGCCGCCAGGCCGCCGCAGAGGCAGAGAAAGGTAACACCTAAGTGTTACCTTCCTTTGATAAATGCGGCAGGCAGGCTGCGACACCATGGAGCCAGCAGCAGTCAGTGCTTCAAAACACTGGGAGGAAGCGGCAGGGCTGGGCGGGGCAGGGGCTGCCTCAGGCCGGCCTGCTCCCTCCCAGTGTTTTGTATTACAGACTCTGGCTGCAATCACTCTGTATTGCCGCCTCACAAGACGCCATGCTACTGCTGTCCAGAGGGCACGGTCCCTTTACACATGGCCACTGCGAGTCTCTTTTAATCTTACCAAAGATGGTATCCATTGGTGCTCAGTGGGCACTGGGTAGCCTCTGTGTTACAGACACGGCAGTGCCTTGCAAGGAATGATCGGGGCACAGAGACCTGCTGCCTTTCAGTTTATGTTGGACATTTTGAAGCACAGGTAGGTCTGTTTACATGTCGCTGGCAGGTTGAAACCATTCTTTTCAGTGTAGTACACTGGAACATAAACTGGTAGCAGATTTAGTTTTTTTTGTAACTCCCAAACTCAATAACTGCCAATGCCATCCACATAGAATAAATGGCGCATGCAGGGAGCCCTGCTGCCGTTACGGAAACTTAATGGAAACTTAATTGAAAGGTGTATGCGTCGTTGGCTTCCCATTCATTGGCAGTGCGCACTTCAATTGACTGCCGGCCGATGGCAGCACTGCACGCTCATGCGAGCCATCCCAGGCATTTATAGCACGGCTCGTCCTCTGGGTCTCGTGTGGAAGCGGGTCTGGCTTTCTGCTGCCACTCCCTCTCCTTTCCATCACATGGGATGACAGCCAGCCAGCCAGTGCACTGTGCAGCTCTGTGCGTCCACCCAGGAAAGGGCGAGAAAGAGAGGCGCACAGGCGGCACTGACAGCCCTTAACCCCACAGCCACCAGCCACGCACCTGCTGACCGGTGCACATACGTCACTGTGGTGGAGTATTGGGAGACAGTGAAATAGCGGGGTGCCACTGGCGTAGTAGCCCTCTCTGTATAGCTAAGAAAAGCTTAGAATGCTAGTGCATGCTGTGCTGATAAATAGAGCTACAAGGACACAGTCGAGACAAGTGGGATCTTTTGCTGCTTTTTTCGGAGCTTCTGCAAGAATGTTGACTAATGGAACAAACATGATTCCTCCGAGCAGCGTGATGGAAGACAGCGTGGAGAGACCGGATGCACAGAGCAGCTGCCGCATGAGCCAGGAGGAGTCAAAGGTAGGTCACTTTGCCTCAGGGTTCTTTTGTGCAGTGTTTCCCATTTTAAACACAGGACTTTCTGTGGTTGAATAAGAAAACGTATGATGACAAGAGGAGCGTGTATTTATTATCCAGAGTTGTCCCATTGCTTTTGAAAATAGTCAAGCATTGTTATGCTTGCCACTGTCACATCATGGAGAGACAGAGACAACGATCCTACTAGGCCAGGTGACATTGAGATCACGCAAGTGCAGGGAAACGATAAAAAAAGAGCTTAAAACATAAGTGCTATACAGTAACATATCATTCGGTCTTGGGTGTCTGCTTGCATTCACAGTAATTTGACAATATGGATCTATACACACAGATATTAATGATGCATATGGTGATCCATTCTTGTAGGAAATGTATAGCCCATTAGTGAAATCATAACCATATTTTTCGTAGTGTACTTAGGAACAATGCTATTTGATGCCACTTCATGTTTTGTCAAGGGGTGAAAGGTCGTGTTAATGCCACTCCTGCGCCTCGGAGCTGTGGACCCGGTCAGAGAACTGTATGCAAAGTAATGTTATGAGGTGTGTTGTAATGTAGCATTTTCTGTAAAGTCGTGAATTGACGCGATTCACGGATGAGGGTTTGAGGGCCACTTTTTTTGAGGCGTGGGGTGGGCCACTTTTTTGAGGCGAGGGATGGGCCACTTTTTTGAGGCAAGGGGTGGGCCACTTTTTTTTGGGTGTCCGGGCCTATTTCATGTCCCAGTCCGACCCTGCACACTGGCCAGACAATTGTGCAGATACAGCTTCTCTGTCATTAGTGTTGGCTATTAGCTGGTGCTGCAGTATAGTTAGTTAAATAAGGTTTTCAGTTAATACAATTGGAGTGATTTTGTTTAACTGGTAGTAGAGTAGAACATATAAAAAAGGGACAAACTTTATTGCTTGAAATCACGTAATGAATTTGACAACTTTAGATGGTGAAAGCGTTTTCACTGCAGCTGTCAGGAGGACTGTATTTTGGTGAATGCGCTGAGACATTTGGAGCTAAGCAGGCCCATTCATTGATATTATATGATATTGCATTTATAGCGCGCCTATACACAAATGTTTAAAGGGAAGGGGGGGGACAGAGGGAAGACAAAGACAACGATCTTACAAGGCCAAGTGATATTGAGATTGCGCAAGTGCAGGGGAGGTCCTGCCATTGTACGAACATGTGTTGCTGTGCATCGTCTTTGTTCCAAGGCGAGCGCTTTGCCCTTGAGCTATCCTCCCGACACATTGTGCATGACATCTTTAAGTGTGTCCAGGAGCTTTGCCTGCAAGTATGCAGTGCTTCTTGGCACTTTCTGGCTCCCCCTTCAAATATGTGCGCAGCCTGCTATTGCAGGTATGAATCCCGGCAGGGTCAACTCAGCCTTTCATCTTTCTGATGTTGATAATTTGAGCACCACTCACTTTGTGGGATAATAATGTCTTTTGTTATTTCAGTGCTCTCAGGCCTATGGGTGTGTAGCGCTATATAAGAAATTCATTGTCATTATCGTTATTATTATTTCCTAGGATCATTTCCATCTAAGGAAGGGTGTTTTTTTATGTTAACAAAATGGTTGAAACTACCCCATTACACAGTGCAAGTAGTTTGCATAGTGAAGGTTCAAATGGGCATTTTTAACAAGTTTAGTGATACATTAACAGACGACAGACGCGGCCAAGGTAAGAGGACACGCGTTAGCGCACTTTCGGAATCATTGTTTGTTAATGCTCGTCTTGGTTGTCCAATGTGGCACGTATGGGGTGCATTAACTTCACCTTGAAGGGAGCCTCACTTAACAAAGGGACATCTTACGCAGAGCACGTGCTCTGGCAATTTGGCGCTTCATTGGAGGGTTTGGGGTGGGGTTCTTGACTGGATGCAATTCACCACCTTTGGTTCAGGAAGGAGTTATCTGAGTAAGTGATGGCTACTGCTGACATTGCAATACCACGCGAGAGTGGACCACTCCCCGTATTTGCGGTTCATGACTATAAAGAGTTAAGTCCGGTTTTCTTAGAGAGAATGCTTCTTGCACCTGTTTTCGGTGAGGCTGTTTCCTGTCAGCTTCTCATCAGCAGAGCCCTCGCTTTCATAAACCACAGGCAAGGACGCATCTTCCGCCATCCACTGGCTCGACAGCGAGTGCAGCGCGGGCCGTGAGAAGGTCGCAAACCACCCACAGACACCCACAAGTGGAACTTGCTACATATTGGCCTCTACGCGTGGGTTTCGCATGCGTGATGTTCGCACAGCCAGGATCCCGCCGAAACACCCCCCACACTCCCGGGGTTAGCAGGGTCACGTGTAACTCTCGCTGTGACGCTGTGTTGAGCTGGAGATATTGCACATCGGATTTGCACCTCTGAAAACACGAATGAATGGAATTGCGTCATGTTGGCTTCTGCGTTTGGACAGGCCATATTCAGAGCGCACTTCCAGCCTTGCAGGATTCCTTGAAAAGGGAGCTAATGTAATGTGAAGGGTGAGGCTGCAAGGCCAGCCCCTAAGCCTTTATTCTGTGCTTACTTTGTAAACCAATAAGTGCCAGCACCCAATGTGTTCATCACTAGGCCGCCGCTCACTACTGCGCCCATGCCAGCCCCGGGTGCCAGTTCCTACCACCGGAGATAACTACTCCCCTCGTCATCTCTGGTGTCACCTACGCACTCTCCAAAGCGGGCACTTCTAGCCAACTCTGTGCCAAGTGCGAAACACTAAACTGCCCCCCACCACTGAATGGCACACGTCACTCCCAAGCTACACCTCTCAGTCACGCGACAAAACCACTGCTCAATATCAATACATCATTGCTGTACAAATGAAGCTGGTTTCATTACATTGTTATTCAGGTACTTTACAGAAGAAATCTAATGTGAAAACACACACAATCATTCGTCTGTCACCTGCTCTTAGCGAAGGCCTTGCCCAAATGCAGTTTCAAACTGTCCAAACTGCCACACTGCGGTGTAACCAGGCTGCTGAGGACTGAGGGTCCACTGACCACTGGCCCTGTGTTGCAGGCGTTCTGTTTGTACCACCTCACTTGTATTTCGTAAGGGGCAACACTAAACTAACCATATGAATTATTTTCTGATGAAGTTTATCATTCCAAGATGTACAGTCTGGTACAATCCTATTGCCGTTTTTCAAAATACCTCTATGAGAGTGGGAAAGTGGACAAATAGCACCAATGAGTGTTCATGTTTGCTTTGCATTAAATCACAGAGCATTGCCGGAATATAACAGTGATCCGAGATCTCTATATTTGTTAAACAAGTCTGTGATAAAAGGGTTGCATGTGTGAATCTATGAATGCATAACAGACACATGGCTTGGTGCTCATATCACTGTTCACAACACACAACCTAACATGAAAATGTTTGTAAACATGAACCATACATACTCTTTCAGACAGCTTACGTTTTTGGATGTGAATATAAAATGGCTGCAACATCAGCCACTCAAATGGGGTACAAGAGCTATTTTGCTTCTTGTTTCTGAAGAACTTTAGATGAGGAGGGACTAGGTCTCAGTATGAGCATGTCCAGACCCCAACACAGAAACATCTTTAAGGAATTATATCTATAGACAGGAAAGGAGACCCTACAAGAAGCACCTAATAATGCACAGAAAGGATACACAGAATGGAGTGTACCTCTTACATTCTTTAGCCTAAGGAGTCTTAGGGAGAATTCTCATTTCATGGCTAATTTACCTTACCTATAGAGTCCCCCAGCAGCTTTGCTGGATTTGAAGGGCTTGTTTCTTTTTACCTGCTAAGAGTGAGCCTCTTTCTCCCACTCTTAGGCAGATTTGCTATGTGTGTTGTAGGCTATTTTTTGTGTTTAATGCCTATGGGATTTTCTCTCACCCATAGGAACCATCTTTATGCACTTGTGTTACACAGCACCCTCTGTGCAGTGACACCGGGGTGTCGTAGCGACCCCTAAACATAGACTCCATACCCTGGGACTGACTACTGTCTCCCAGAGCATTTAAAGTCTCCATTGACTTTACTAGTCAAATCTTACGAACTTAACCAGTACAACCCATCTTACTATGGAGGTACTGGAAAGGGTTAATAGTTTTTCCCTTGGGTTCATTTTCGAGGGGGTACCCTAAAGTCCTGCTCTTTAAAGTTTCTGGCTGGTGGCAGTGGTTACTACCAAAAATATTCAACTGCAAATATTTTCCTATGGGATTTTTCGATTGTTCGAGGCCAATACTTTTACTAACAGCCTCTAACATAACGCTGGTTTATTTTATTATTAACTTTACTCCGGTAGGTTTTATTTGCCAGAACTTTAATATAACTTCTTTCTCGAGTCTTTCTCCATATTCCTAACCCAGGTCGGGGATCCTTTGTTCGCTCTTTTGGCGGGCTTCTGCCAAGAAGCCCTCCTTTCGGCACCTCTGAGTCTGGGGTGGGTCTGTTGTTTGGGAGGGGAAGTAGAACCCCTGGACAGAGTTGCCACAGCAACTCAGGTCACACTCTAATCTGATAGGATGGAGGGTCTCCCGCCAAGAAGACCACTCCACTGTGTGAGTGACAGCTAGGCTGTATGAATGGGTCTCTTTCTGCATAAAAGCAGGGTCCTGAGGACTGGAAGAGCAAGACGTCACCACTGGAACTACGGAACCGAAGGGGAGAGAAGCCACAGACATCTTCAGCATCTACACCACCGGTGAAGCCCTGCCGGATCGTCTCACCACTTTTCTTCCACCCGACGAGAGGAGATCTTCATCAAAAGAGCCTTCTTCCCTTGAGCTGGTGGAAACAACCAGTTCGCCTATCACCCGGACCTGCCTTGGTCGAATCGACAGTGCCCAGCAAATGGAGACCGGATAGCCAGGCAGCTATCGACCTGCACCGCGATTAAAAGGAGCGTACCTTTTAAACTTCGTTCAGTAGCACCGCGGCTGGTTTCATCCCTGGGTAGTGCAGTGACTCGAACCTTCCTCCACGATGAGAGCCTCTCTTCCTCTGCTGGACCCCCCGACCTGCAGGAACTACCAGGAACAACCGCCACCGCAGGAGCCACTTCTTCACGTTTAAGGTACATTGTTCCGCCAGGCCTCTCTTTCCCCCTGGTAGCCCTAAAGGTGTTTTAAATCCTTTATATACTTGCTGGGTTGGCCGCCCTCTCTCTTAACATTGTCTTTCGCCTCGCATCTATCTCTTGAATATTTTTCTACTAAAGACTTGACTGCAGCTACAAGAACATTTTTGCTCCTAGGCTCTTGGTCCTGTACCACTGACTCTGGCTCAGGCCTATTGACTGGCTGATTTGTTAGATCTGCTCTCACTAGATTGGTTTTCAATGAGAAATGTGTTGATGCACCTAAATCTTCTAAACCCCTCTTCCTTCCTACTGTTTTAACTTGTGGAGTGCCATTTTGCTCAGTTTTCATTCACTTATCTTTCTGCTAAAGTGTTACTGTGCATTACTTGTTCACAAACCTTCAGGGAAGTGTTTCTAGGGAGTGTCTGAAGATATTTCGGTATAACTTGTGCTTTCCCTCCCTTTCGTTAAATTGTTAGAGTGCCATTTGTAGTTGGTTTTCACTGTGCCGTTTTGCTCAGTTTTCACTCTACCGCAAACTTGTCTACAATTGAATAGGGAGTTGTATATGCTTTCCCTTGACTAAACTTAAGTTACTTTATCAACTGTGATCTATGTGTTGAAACTAGATGTGTATAGAATAAATATATTCTCTTTTTGATACAAAGCTTTGGTCAGTGTTTCCTTGTTCCATAGTACTGTGATACCTATTGTGTAAACCCTGAATACTGCTCATCTCCCTCTTGAGATAAGTCTGACTGCTCAGCCACAGCTGCCAACTAAATCTTTGTGGTACAGACTGATACCAAAGGGGATTAATTGATCTCACCTGTAGTCCTAATCTGGTGTAGTGCTCCCTAAGGGAACTGCACTGGATTCTGCCTAACAACGAGAAATAAACTGATGAAGAGCTTTAAACAAAACTGGCTTCTAATGCCTGATAAAGGGTCCACAGTTCCTCAACCACTTACTCCTCACCATTACGCAGGCCTCATGGGTTATATCTGGAAAAAGAGCAGGCCCATGTGGATGCACAATTTGAGGCAATTTCTGTGATTGCTTTGTGTTTTAGTGTGTGCGCAGTATGGCATAATAGTCAGAGACTCCATACACAAAACCTTTCAGTGTTCTATTTTCTGAACATGGGACGCATCAGACAAAAACAGACATATGTGCTGTTACTTAGAGGAGCACCATATATCTGCCACTAACCCACTGGTTTAGCATGGTCCCCCGGAGCCTCCGCGGTGCAGCGGGTCCTGCTGCCGCATGTCCTGGGAGTGGGTCCCTTTGGACTTCAAAAAGAAATAATTTCTTTTTGAAGTTGTAGAGCAGCAGGTAGACTCACTAGTTCCCGCCCCCTCACCAGCGCCATACTGGAATGGTCAGAGAAGAGCAGTAAATGGGACCCCCAGTATCGTTCCCATACCACATTGAGGGTATGAGAGACGTTATGCACTCAGACAACCATTCAGAATGTACCCTCATGTTGAGCCAGTGGAAGGAGGCCACATGGAAGGATGTCAGCATGCACCTATGGACATCATGGAATGTTAAGTGAAATCTGATGAGGGCAGAGTGATGTCATAAATAACTGTAAATACGCTGTAACGCAATGTAGAAAGGAAACATATAGAAGCTTGCTAAAAAGGTATATATAACGTGGCAAGGACAGCCATGATAAGAAAATGGACACTGATTAATGTGGCGCTGTTACAGTAAGTCATGCTGGGTACATAGGAAAAGAGATCTTCAAGGTTACATGGCAGGCATTGGTTTGCAGACATAGTAGAGCTTCATAGTTTCATAGCAAGCAAAGGTTACACAGTAAAGTTTACATGGGAGGGTGGTAACATGATCATCCTTGGAAACATTACGGGTATGTTGGATGAAGGGAAGGCACACTGGTTGGAGACTCTATATGCAACAGTGGGAGCAATGACTAGTTGAACAGAGTGGTCTTGAGGGATTTGTGAAAGGTGAATAAGGAGGGATCAGCTCTGAGAGCATTTGGAAGGGCGTTCCATAGCTTGGGAGCAATGTGTGGGAAGCCAATGCCTCCGGCATTTGCTCTTTTGACAGAGGGAACTTGGAGTTGGTTGGCATTGTGACTTCTTTTGGGGCGTGTTGAGGTGTTCCTAAGTGTGGTTTCTGATAGGAAGGAAGGGCAGAGAGGTTGATGCATTTGTATATTAGGGTGAGGATCTTGAAGTTGATCCTTTCCTTTACTGGGAGCCAGTGGGGTCTCGCCTGATCTGGGAGATGCAGTCTCTTTTGGGGATGGAGAGAGCTGCACAGAGCGCATTGTTGTGAACTATTTGGAGTCTCCTGAGGTTTTATGCAGAGGTACCTGCCAAGAGGGCATTGCAATAGTCAAGTTTAGCTCCTATTGTGGCACGGGCGATGGAGAGTCTGTTTTGGGTGGTGAGAAAGGGTTTTATGGCATTTGTTAGTTTGGTGGTGTGTGCAGAAGCCATGGCAATGGCGCTAGCCTGGCGTGACATTGAAAGGGTTGAGTCAATGTGGACTCCAAGAGTCTTTACTGAGGTGGAGACAGGTATGCTTGTTTTATCAATGCTGAAGTGGTTGTATTTCGAGTTGAGTTTGGGGAATATTTCCTTGGGACAAAGCAGAATGATCTCAGTTTTGTCCCCCTTTAAGCAAAGGCCATTGGTAGCCATCCAAGTTTGGATGGTGGTGTAGATTTGAAGGAGGGGAGCTGCGCCTTGGTCGTAAGAGCCAGTGAGAGGGAGGAGGTCTTGCGTGTTGTCGGCATAGTTCATGTAGGCTATGCCAAGCGAATCTAGCATGACATATAGAGGTTTTGTGAATAAATTGTAGAGGGTAGGCGCAGTGCAAGGGCCCTTTGGCACACCACAGTGGATGGTGGAGGGAGATGCATTGGCCTGATCGGAGTGGACTTTCACAACCCTTCCTTCTAAGAAGGATGTAATCCATGATGTAGCTTTATTGCAAAGTGGGCTGCGTTGGAGAGATGCAAGGTTAGGATGTCGTGGTTATCCAGATCAAACGCTGTGGAGAAATCTAGGAGAAGCAGGAGGGCATGTTTTCCCTTGTCCATTATTTTGGTGATTTGGTTTTTTAAGTCTAGCAGGGCGGTTTCTGTGCCGTGTCATTCGCAGAAGCCTGATTGGCTCTTGCCTAGGATGGTGTTGGCTTTGGATGTGGGCAGCTTTGTCTAGGATTTCCAGGAGGAAAGGGACGGTGGTGATGGGGCATTAGTTGTTGGGGCATGAGGGGTCTAGGGAAGGTTTCTTGCTGAGAGTGTGGACCCATGCTCCCTTTAGGCTTAGTGGGACAATTCCTGAGGAAAATGACGCATTAATAAATGCAGTGTTAATGGGGGTCAGTGCGTCAGCACATTCTTTGATGATAGTTGGTGGGCAGATGTCCCCTTTACAGGTGGATGGTTTGATGTATTGGAGGAGGTCAGCAACGTCCTTTTCTGTGACGTCTCTGAAGGAGAAGAGAGGGGTTTCTGGTAGAGGAATGGGTGGGATTGGCTGATGCGTGCTGACCTGTTTGGGGAGTGTTTTGCGCTGTGTTCGGATTTTTTCTTGGAGGAGCTTGACTTTGTTTATGAGGGCTGACTGGATGCTATGTAATCAAGCTGCTTTGAGAGTATGCATGCATCAGTCCGATGTTTGTCATATCTCCCTACTTTATTAATTGAGAACAAAGTAGTGTTTTGCCATATTCTTTGAGTCTGTCTGATTATTTGGTCTGTGATCATTATTTGTAATTCCATCCAGCACAAAAGACTCTTCAAGGTGCTAGAGCCCAAAATCACTCTGCCCTCATAAAGATGTTATTTCTGTTACAGTGGATCGGAAATAATTTCTTTATGAAGGCAGAGTGACTTCAAAAAGAAACTATTTATTTTTGAATTCCGACGGCTTTTCCCCACCCCACGACATGGAAGCCTCCAGGGTGGAGGCTTCCATGTCATGGAGTGGGGGGAGCCAAATGACTTCAAAAATACATCTTTTCTTTTTGAAGTCACTGTGCCTTCAAAAAGAAATTATGGAACCGCAATGGAAATAATTTCAAAAATGGACTATTCCTTTTTTAATAGGGCCCCCCTTCGCCCATTTCACTCTGCCTTCATAAAGTCATTATTTCCATTAAGGAACCATAATGCAAATAATTTCTTTATGAAGACAGAGTGACTTCAAATAGAAACTCTTTCTTTTTGAAGTCATAGATCCCCCACCCACCCCATGACATGGAGTCCTCCAGATCCTCTGCTAATGATGGGAAGAAGCGTTTCTGGCTGCTGCAGGGAGCTGAAGGTCTTTTTCCCTGGACCAATGGATTCAAAAAGGTAAGAAAATGTATTTTATTTAAACGTGTGTGCATGAATGTAAATGTGTGTGTATGTATATAATGTAATGTGCGTGAATGCATGATGTATGGGTGGCTGCCATGGTGTGCGTGTTGAGTGTATGGTGAAAGGGTGTACCTGTTAATGTACGGCTGGCTGGATGTGTGTGAGTGTACGGTGAATGGTGTGTGTGCTTCTGTTTAAAGCCTGGGTTGTTTATTGGTAATCTGCATTACTCCTAGCCCTACTCTTCCTCGTCCCAACACTTGTGAATGAGGCGCTTTGCCTCAAACACAAGTACTGGGATGAGGTAGAGGGACATGGACGTAATACCCAGCTTAGTTACCTGTAATCTTCATTACTGCATGCCCCACTCTTTCTCGTCCCAGTACTTACCTATGAGGTAAGGTGCCTCATACATAGCACTGCGACGAGGAAGAGGGATGTGGAGGTGATTCTGGGTAGAGAAGCTGATTTTGGGGGTTGGGGTGGAAGGGAGAAGTGATGTGTGGGGGTTTGAGGGAAAGGGGATGTGCGCTAAATGGTAATGATCACCCATGTCCAGGCTAAGCAGGCATGACATGTGTTATTAGTGGCTAGACAGGCATTTTGTTGTAGACAGTCTAGTAATCTCTTACTTTGGATTGACTTTCTTTTAACTGGGCATCTCTGATAAAGCAGTACTGCTAAGTGTAATTACTTGGCTAGACTATCATTTTGGTGCTGCCAGTCTAGCCACTTTTCAAATGTGGCATTGTATATTTTTCTGGTCATGTGTGATAAAATAACCATGATACGTGTTATTGCTTTGACTGGCATTTTGGTTAAACCAGTCTAGATATGTCTTAGTGTGTCATGGCATGTTTTACTGTAAAATATTATTATGTGTCTAGACTGGTCTATATTGTACAGCCAGTTGGACAGGATTTCATTGTGGCATGGCCTTTTTATTAGCAAAGTATTACATTCATTAAAACATTAAGGTTCCTGTGCACTGTTGGTGATTTGCATGTATTGGATTTTTGGATTGGTGTTACAATACAAAACAATTGCAAATGCTCTTGCTTTTTAGGTAATTTTTCTCAGAATCTTTGTTGTATAATTAATTAAACAGATATCTATATCTTTCACTTAGTGCAGTGTGCGGTGTGCCCCTGCAGCAGCATGATTGTGTGTATTGAGAAGGCGTAGAAGTCTATGCCCGCCCAATGTGTGGCGTGCCCCATGATTTCTCACCGAGCTTGGGGTGGGACCCCCTCAGCATGCCTCGCAGCAGGGGCCCCAAACTGTATGCGATGCCACTGCATTAACCAACAGGGTGGTGACCTTTGCAGTGCCAAAATTATTGATGCACACATCACTGCATTGATTTTCCATGGATTACTATCCGCATGAAAATGAAAAGAGCTTTGATGCTGAGCAGAAGCATTTAGTCCATGTCCAAAAGCAGAAACTAGACTACTTAAACGAGAAAATTATAGTTAACCTTCCCAGGCTTGCGCCACATGTATGTGTCAAACAAAAAGACAAAAAATAAAGAACATAGTTTAAAACGTTTTCTGTGTGGCACGTTAATTCTATTGCAAGAATGCGTAGGTTTGGTCAGCTAACTGACGCTTTGTGGTGGCCTTCAGAATAAAAATGCCCATGTTCTGTTCTTAACACTTAAGTGTCAAGCACATACTGTGTAACAGTAATGACTTGTTAAATGATTCGTCATTTATAAATTACCCCCACTTCAAAAGCTCTGTCAACACAAAGAGCAAGGAGCACAGTGTGTGAATCTCCAGAGCATCTCAGAGGTTGTGTTGCAATATGCATTCCTTTGTTTTTAACACAGGAATGCTTAACGTTTTACTGGAAGTGAGCTCTGAGGAAGTAGTCTAGGTAGGCTCCTGCCTGCGTGCCTGCGACCCCCTGAGCTATTTAGGTGTGCTCCCTGTGCATTAGCCCGCCTCACTCACCCCAGGAAAGGGGTCTGCCTCCAACCACCATCGGCCCGACTCAACACTATGGCATTCTGTGCTATCTGTGCAGGTGGGCGGCCCATTCTCAGTTCTATGAAAAAAAAAACAAATTGAGTTCCACCAGAGATTGTCAGACAATTTCTGAGCAGTTTTCCAGTTGGATCCAATAAGGTGAAAAGCAACATAAATAAAAAAAACAGAACAAATCAGGGGATTGGATGGTGATCATATATGGGGTCACTGGGACATCTACCATCAAATCACTCAGTGTCATAGGTTCATGAAATGAAAAAATATGTTGCATACGATTCCAAATTGTTTCCCAAAAATAATATACATATTTACACTTGAATATGGAATGGTTAAAATCAGCCAGTGGGGATTGACAAGACCAGCATAGATTAGAAACAACACCCGACATTTTTGCCAATCTAGCTGGTGTTAAATAAGCTCTCTATAAAATAAAGTAGTGGGACTGGATAACATTAGCAGCAACTGATAAGGTAAAAGACTGATTCCAAATTTTAACCCATATGTCTGGAGAAGGTTATACATTTCAATCGAATTCCCATTGTTTGCAAATTTTGAAGTTGAGTTTATTATCTTCTATATGTTGATTGATAACTGAGTATAGTTTCGATGTTTTGGTGGATGGAGAAGGAATTAATAGTGTTAAGAAATTTGATGGCTCTTTTTGGTTATAATGAGGAAATACTTTGATAATTAGATTTACAAGAGTACCATATGTTTTGTAATCAGAGTTATTGAGATCAAAATAAATGCATAGCTCAGGAAATGGAATAGCATTGTTATTATGAAATGTATGTTTAACAAGATAGATACCTGAAATGTACCAATTTGGTAATAATGTAAGATTGGGTTTAAAAGGAAAGTATTTATTATACCATGAGAAGGCATTGCCGATATCCTGAATGGTATCGGAACAATTTAGCAAGCAGTGATAAGCATTTTCCATGGAATGTAAAAGAGGACATTTTTTAATACCAGGCCACGATGAAGTCTGAAAGAAGTGAACAAGTTAAAGAGGTGTGATCAATCTAGCTTCTATTTTAATCCAAGTAGAGGCTTTTGTCATCTGAGGTTCACTATGTAGAAACATAATAATATGTATTAATAAGAAGGCCTTTTGATAGTTCAGGAAATCTGGAAACCTTGCACCACCACTATCTTTATTGGCTTTAAGCTTATTATGAGCCAGAGTGAAGAGGGCATGATAATAGGAATCATTAGAGATAATTCAAAATAATAGGTCCAAGCATAATTTTGATTGAATCATGGCGGCCTCACCAAGAGTGAAAAAGGGGTCCATTGATTTAGTAAGGTATTAATTTGATCAAAGATACTATTTTGATTCAACAATAAAGTTGAAGGGATATCCATGAAAATAAACGTGTCTCAAAGTGGCATGGGTCCTATGAGATGCTAGAGCAAACAGCAACATGTACCTATAAAATAGACCGACAAGATAGAAAACTAAAGACTTACCTTTACCATGTAAATCTCGTAAAGGAGTGGAAAGAAAATTCTTCGCTACCTCTTTGGGCCTCATTACAACCCAGGCGTTAAGGGTTTAACGGCGCCGTCGGCGCCGTTAACCCTTACCGCCTGATTACCATTTTAACTCCTGCTTTTAGCAGGCGTTAAAATGCAAGGCGCTAACCCGCCTTGGTGCTAATTACGGCACCGTAATTTACGGTGCCGTAATTAGCGCCTTCCCCACTCCCATTATGCCCTATGGGGCAAAAATGGGAATGGGGAAGGGTAAATGGGGAATGGGGATTTACCGCCCCACTCACCTTGGAATGGGGCGGTAAATCCATCATCCACCATGGTGTAAACAGAGTTTACACTGTGGTGGTAAAGTAGGGAACTTACCGCCTGGGTTGTAATGAGGCCCATTGTCTTGTTTGTTGCCGGACGAGATAGATAACTCTGAACTTATTCCCCAAGAACTAGCTAAACAAAAACAAGAAGATTTGAATGTCCTTATTACGGCATTCCCTGATGTATTCTGCAAGAAACCAGGGAGAGTACATGGTACTTATCATTATATCAGACCTCCAAAGGGGAAAGTGGTCTATATACACTAACAGAAGCACAAAACAAATAGTGGTTGAAGAAGCACAATACATGCTGAATGCAAACATTATAGAGCCCTCTTCAAGTCATTGGTCCTCCCCTATTGTGTTGTTAACAAAATAAGATAATTCTTGGAGGTTTTGCATATACTTCCAGCAGGTTAACGCCATCTCCGCCTTCGATGCCTATCCTATGCCACCCAATAATGAGTTAATAGATAAACTTGAAAATGCCCCATTCCTATCAACCCTATATTTAACCAAGGGATATTGCCAGGTCCTAGTATATGGACCTGATAAGGAAAAGACAGCTTTCTCAGCACCCCTAGTACTATTTCAGTTCAACGTCCTCCTTTTGGGCTTGCATGGGGCCCCAGCTACATTCCAATGACTCGTGGACAAGATATTACAGCCCTACTCTGATTTCTGTGGGCCCTATATTGACGACATAGTCATTTATAGTAGAACTTGGGAAGACCATCTTTTTCATCTTTCTACTATTATGAGGACCCTCAAAGAGGCCGGCCTAACTGCTAATCCATCCAAATGCAAGCTGGCTCAATTGGCCATGAAATACCTATGCTTATTTGTAGGGAATGGAACTGTCCAGCCGCAACAAGAAAAAGTGAAAGCCGTCCTATATGCTCCCCCCGCCCAAGACCAAGAGAGATCTCAGGGCTTTCTTAGGAATGATTGGTTATTACCATAGGTGTATCCCAAATTTCTCAGACAAAATGGCCAGGTTACCAGACAAACTAAAGAATGCTGAACCTCAGAAAACTCATTGGAATGAGGAAGAAGATGCATGTTACAACAATCTAAAAAAAGCCTTGTGTCAGAACCCAATCCCAAGGTAGTAGACTTTTCAAAAGAGAGAGATTTGAGTATTGTGGATTCGATATGTAGATACTGTGCGCTCGTGACCACTCTTGAATTAAATATGCAAAATAAAAAGGTAAATAAAATGTGTTGTGTGAGAGCTGGCAGCGACCACTCTGAACCCTCCAGCTCATCCACCGGAGTTGGAAAAAGTTAACATTCAAAGTAGTTTTGATGGGAAGGTGAGTCGCGCTCAAGCTACAAGAAGAGTCATTCAGTGGCCAGTACGTATTGTCCCAATCAAGCAAGAGTTTCATCAGTGACGAAATTTATTCAGATAGTTGGACAGCCGACACTTGTTTCGACCAACGGGTCGTTCTCAAGGCCTTATACTCGTTCCTGTAAAACCAATTACTGAAAGCGGATTGATATCCGTGTTCCCAAGACAATGGTAGGTCAAATCCACGTAAATGCGTGACTCCCTGGTTGTTGGTTTACGAAATATAATCCTGTATTATTTCAGCCTGAAGTCAATGGCTAGTAAGAAGTATATTCCAGAAAATTGGAGCAGCAGAGAGTAAAGGGGCCATTTACTCTCTGCTGCTCCGATTCTCGGGAATATACTTCTTACTAGCCATTGATATCAGGCTGAAATAATACAGGGTTATATTTCGTAAACCCACAACCAGGCAGTCACGCATTTATGACTTTTCAAAAGAATTTGTGTTACAAACGGATGCCTCTCTCACAGGGTTAGGAGCAGATACATGAGACATCCCATCCTCTTCACCAGTCGTAACCTCTTCCAACATGAGAAGAATTACTCTGTGTTAGAATTAGAGGCCCTTGCCATCAAAGGGGCAATCATCCACCCAAAGTATTATCTTTTAGGGAGAAAGTTTGCACTTGTCACTGACCACTCACCTTTAATATGGATAGGTCATTGGAAGGGCTCTAACCCTTGAGTCATGCAATGGTTCTTAGACCTGCAAACCTACAGTTTCACTGTGGAACGCCAAAAGGGTAAACAACAGAGGAACGTCGATTTCCTTTCCTGGTTACCCTTTGAAACAATGCAGCTACATCGCATAGGGGAAGGGTATGTGAGAAAACAGAGGGTATCTCATCCGCTAGTCCTGTGGATCTCTCTCTCAGGTGTAGGGTAAGATAGCAGATGGTGATCCCTCTTGTTGTTCATCTACCCCATCCCATTTTTTAGGATCATCTGAAGTTCCAAATCCCCCCCCATTTTTAAACAAACACTGGGCTGAGGAAGAGGGTGACTGAGAGTAACCAGACTAACTCTCTCATATCATACTGGATATGTCCTGTTCATCGGGTCAGGCAAAGTCAGTCACTTTACCCTAAGTGATAGCAATTAGCTCTCCTCACACAAATAAAAGGCGACACCTAAAGACACACTCTGATCAAGGTGGAACATCAGAATGAGCAGAACTGCCATGACGAAGGCACGAGAGCCATGGACCTAAACCCCCAATGCGGCTGTTGCCCACGATAGACCACGAAAGACACATGGAGAAGGCCAGATCCTCCAAGTGAAGATTGCATTGTGTTTCAAGAATGCAGGTGACCCTCCCAGGTGTACAGCAGAGTTGGGGAGGTGAGGTCAAGCCTGTGGTAATAACCTTGACTCAAAAATCGGAAAAACACAAAACAATAAAGAAGTGCAGACAGCCGATGAGTTGGCAATTGACCTGAGAGACTGGTGTGTGTAAAAGTGAATGAAGTAGCAAAATCATATGACAAGTAAAGGCTGCATGCGTGTTGTTTGTTTCTTTGTTTTTATTACTTGTATTGCGCACCAGACCCAGGGGTAACCGGGCCCATTTCATAAGACAACATACAGCTTAGTTACAGAAACACATGGCAGATAAAAGAACAAGAAATATACACAGAGTATACAGAAAAGGCAAGAATAATGGTACACGTATTTACAATCCTACTCAGACAGGCAATAGCTGCTAGGAAGTAGGTGTGTGCAAAAATACAAAGGTGGAGGGACATGCAGGGTAGAATCCAGGCAATAGGTGGTCTGTTATTTGTCAGCGTCTTTGATCCACCTTGTGAGGTTATGTCGGAACGTGGGGTATGGTTGATCTTTCCGCAGGGTGGATGGTAGGGAGTTCCAAAGTTGAGCTGTTTTGACCTGAAAGCTACAGCCACTGACTCTGGACAGTTTAAATCTAGGTGTAGAAAGGTTGTTAGAGTTAGCAGATCTGGTGAGTCTTGTTGGTTTTATTTTCATGAATCTCGTAGAAAGGTAGCGTGGAGCGGCATTGTTTAGACATTTGTAAGCAAGTGAGGCTACTTTTAGCTGGATTTTCTCCTGAGTTGAAAGCCAGTTATTGGCTCTTCTAAATTTGGTGATGTGGGCTCTCCTGGGAATACCTAGTGCTGCTCTAAGCGCGTTGTTCTGCAACATTTGAATTCTTTTGATAACTTCCTTATTGGCCCCAATGTAGAGCGAGTTGCAATAGCCCAACTTCGATAGCACGAGCGCTCTCGCAAGTGTGATGCAACTGTTGTTGAATAGGAAGGGTTTGCCTGCTCTTATCAATTTATAAGTGTAGGCGGTGGCAGAAGCCATCACGTAGACCTGCTTGTTGAAAGAGAGGGTATAGTCGAGGTAGAAACCCAGAGTTTTTACTGTGTAAGCGGTTGTGATTTGGTTATTATCAATGTTAAAAGAGTAGTAGTTATGGCCCAATTTTTTGAGGGTGAAGGGTGTACCAAGGATAATGATTTCAGTTTTGTCATCATTCAGGCATAGTCCGTGAGTGGACATTCATGCTTGGATGATGAGATACACCCTGTTCACCAAGGCCAAATCCTTGTCGTAATCACCAGTAAGTGGTAGGAGAATCTGAGTATCATCTGCATAATTAGTGTAGGTGATATCAAGAAGGTCCAGATCATCGAAAAGGGGCTTCGTGAAGATGTTGTAGAGTGTAGGAGAAACGCAAGATCCCTGGGGCACGACGCATGTGATGGGGATGGAGTCTGCTGCCGCAGTGGTGGAGAAGACTCTCATGGTCCTATTATTGAGGAACGATTGGATCCAATCTGTTGCCTCTTCAGAGAAATGCGCGGCCATATCCAAATGCCTACATACTACCTTGTGGTCAACAAGGTTGAATGCAGCTGATAAGTCCAGAAGGAGGAGTAAGGCTGGTTTTCCTTGATCCCTTAGCTTGTCGATTTGCACCTTTAGGTCTGAGAGGGCTGTTTCGGTCCCGTGCTGAGGACGGAAGGCAGGCTGCCGTACTCCTAGCAAATTGTTGGTTTCTAGGTGTTTCTGTATTTGTGAATACGCCACTTTGGGCCTCATTACGACCCAGGCGGTAAGTTACCGCCTGGGTCGTACCCTTACAACCATGGTGTAAACTATGTTTACACCATGGTGGATGGCGGATTTACCGCCCCATTCCAAGGTGAGTGGGGTGGTAAATCCCCATTTCCCATTTTACCCTTCCCCATTCCCATTTTTGCCCCATAGGGCATAATGGGAGTGGGGAAGGCGCTAATTACGCCACCGTAAATTACGGTGGCGTAATTAGCACCATGGTCCCTTAGCGCCATGCAAAAAGCAGGCGTTAAAATCACCATGGCGCTAAGGGACCTTGTATTCAGGCGTTAAGGGTTAACCCCTTAACGCCTGACTCATAATGAGGCCCTTTATCTATGAATTTTAGGAGGAATGGCAAAGTAGTGATTGGGCAGTAATTCGTGGGTATGGCTGGGTCTAGCGTGTTTTTTAAGCAGTGGGAGTACCCAAGATTCTTTTAGGTTACTTGGTATAGACCCTGTTGCAAATGAGGCGTTGATGAGTTTTGAGATAAAGGGAGCCAGGTCTCTGGCTGCATCCTTTATCAGTTGGGCTGGACATTGGTCCCCTGGCAATTTGATGGTTTGAGTGACAGTATGATTTTTTCAATCTCAATAATAGATACTTTGGAGAACTTGAAGCGAGGGGTGTCAGTGTTATTTTTAGGAGGGGTGATAGTTATTTTGGGCTTAGTATCCAGGCTAAGTGAGGTTTTTTTTGGATTGGAGATTTGTCACTTTGTTAGCTAGGGCTTGCTGAATATTGGTGCACCATAGCTTATCTTTGACACAGTTGTCTGTCACTGGGATGGGAGATTCTATTTCCTTTAGGATGATAAAGAGTTCCTTCATGCTAGAGTTGGCTTGGGCTATTCTAGCGTTGGAGGTTTCCCGTTTAGCCGACAGTATTTCCTTTTTGTAGAGGGTAGATGTATCCCTCAGGGTGCTTTTATTTTCTTCAGAGGGATGTAGTTTCCATGCGACCTCACATTGTCTTTTTTTGGTGCAAAGTGTTTTCAGGTGGTGGGTGTACCCGGAATTGAGGTGGGCTTTAGGTTTGCTTTATCTCAATTTAAGTGGTGCAATTGAGTTCAGTGCAGAGGACATAATTTTGTTATACTCATTCACTAGAATTTCAGGGTCCGAGTTGTCTGGTAGTGAATTAAGTGTAGGGAGGATGAGCGGGAGTAGGTTATCTGGGGACCCGTGAATGAACTTTAAAATGAAATGCAGATATAAGATTAGTGATACTAAGTAATGGAGTGGTCCAGGTGAAAAGAAGTAACCCATTCGAAAGTCTCTGTGAAAGGTGCATTGTTAAAAGCAAAAGAGAGAACAAACAACAATAGTGAAAGTAAATAGTGAGCATTGAGTGATCCTGCAGTGGTCAGTGAGAAAAACGACACACATTCGAAAGACTTCGACAGCAAAAGTGGTCCGAGCCTGATTGAGGGAGACCCAAACTGCATTACGCTTGGGGAAGGGAGCCCCCTTGCAACTTTGTGTGAACTGTATCATAAGAGGTCTGAGCCCGGCAGAAGGGGGCTTATGGGTACTATATGGTGAAAGGTCAGAGCCCGACAGATGGGGGCCCTTGTGAACATTTTGGTTGAAATATTATTTTAGAAGTTAGAGAAAGGAACCTTAAGCATGGAAGGCCATGCGGGCCTCGATCCACGGTTATGTACTTTGTTGGAAGACGAGCCAGATTGTGTCATTCTGCCTACAAGGATCACCTTGCACTGTGAAGCCTGACATGGGGAGGAGAGATAGCTCAGCCACATTATCATTTGAACACTGACTTTTTCCTTTTTCATACATTTTCTCCTTTTTACACATTTTATACACAAGATAGGGCAGGCATTAGGTTTTTGTTAGCATATGCAATTTTGATTTGAAAGACTCCACTAGGACTGTTTTGTTTATGGTTTAATGGTCGAGACTACTCCCATCTTAGTTATAGTGCAAAATAGGAGTTTATCCAACCCCAACATTTTCAATAAAGGTTTTACAAATTGCATCCATTGTGTCAGTGTCAATACTTGTGATATCATGCCTTCCCTACATGCATTAGAGGTCGCGCAACCATAATTTCCCCTCTTTGGCCTTGGTTCCAACACTCTTGTACATCAGTCTTTGGCAAGTTTTCTCCACAATGGTTTGTCCACCTCTTTGCTTTAATTCCGTTCAAAAAGCTGCTTTCACTCAGTTTGACATTCCTTGTCAGTTAATTTGCCAATGTCCATTCAGTGTTTACTATGCCACTATTTAATATGCCTTGGTTTTAATTCAAACAACACTTTCCATTCTGGTTGGCATTTATTATTTAATAATGCATATTTTCATTCACAGCATACTTTTCCTTCAGTTCGGTATTCAAGATTGAGTAATTGCATTCAAGCAGTACTTTTTCGTTCAGTTCGGGATTCAATATTAAATAGTTGCATTCAGTTCCTTGAGCCGCTACTTGCCTGCGGTTCCATGGGAGTGCTCTGGTGCTTCTGAGTCCTCTGACCCTCTTGCGCTCCACTTCTGAGGTCCCTGCTGCTCCTGCTCTCCTTCTTGCCAGCCGGGATGCAGACCGCCTTCACTTTGCTTCCTTGCCGGCACTTCTCTGCACACTCCGGCGAGAGGAACGGCTGCGGATTGCAGCTGTTCTGCTTTTCCCTTGTTTGACAGCTCTAGATTTCCTCCTTCACATTCACAGGTTCCCAGTCCTGCACCCACAACAAGACTTGCTTACTCCGGGTCTTGTGGGGCCTCTGGGATTGTGGCCAGTCTCCCGACCTCCTGGTCTCCTTCCACCAGGGTAGCTCTCTCTCCTTGCAGTAAGGTGGCTCTCTCTCTCTTCTCCTTGATTTGGAGTCCAACCTTTATATACCTGAGGTTGGTTAATAGGTCGCAGGTGTGTGTTATTAGCTGGTATTGCCTGACCATAACAAATCCAATTACTGGGACATGCCTGACTTTCAGTATTGAATGTCTGCACACTCCTCTTCTTCATCCCAGTACTATAGTGGTGTTTCACATAGGAACTGTGCATTACTCCTAGTCCCCTCTTCTTTGTCTCAGTACATGATAGGGGTGAATGGAGAATTATGGGTTGGGATTGCATATAACACATAAAGGAAGGATCAGATAAATCAGTGTTAGGAAATGGGGGATTCCATGTCTCACCGTCATGCACACTCTCCCCAATCCCCAAGGAACCACCACCCAGGTAATCCGGACTCGCTTGTCCACCCCCAGGGCTGGGATCCAAAAGTGATGGCCATTCCCATGCCACCTGAACAGAAGATCCGTGGGGAGTAGATGTGAGTGTATCTTTAGATTTCTCACAACCCCGAGGATAGGAAGTGAGTCAAGAGAACTTTCCACCCGGTTCCACCATTAATGGGAGAGGACGAAAAAGGAGAGAGGATGGAGACCATGTGGGGAGTCCATAGGTCAGGAGAGGGGACTGTAAAGTGGAAGTCAGTAATAGTCTGCCTGGAGGAGGAATGGACGTAGGTTTAGTGATGGCCAATCCTGAATTAGAGGTCAGGAGTGCTTTCCTGAATTGTTTCCTTCCAGGCCTCGAGAGAGGGGTAGGACAGGTGCTAGAGTAGCAGTTAAAGTAGATAGGAGAAATAGACAGAACCATAGTTGCAGAGGGTGGGACAGCAGATGAGAGGACTGCTTTATGCATGAGGAACTCACCAGGCAGCAAGCAGCAAGGCAGGTGAAGAAGGTTACAGTACCAAGCGAAGTAAAACAAGGCTGAAGATGACAAAATGGCCTAGATTACAAAAAATGCAATGCAGAGCATGAGCATATCAACATTCACTTGAGGAGGCACAGCTAGCAAGTGACCTACCAGGGCTGACAATCACACTGAAGGTAGAGGCATAGCAAATGATACAACTAGTGCAAGTAGTATTCGAATTGGCATTTCCCAGTTCAATGAAGGCAAAACATGAAGTACATTTTAAGGAATTAGGGCAACAGGGTAGGTAACATGAATTAAATCAGTGTTCCCAATTTGATAAAGGTGTTCAGATTTTCAATAGTACAGGCAAAAGACTCACATGTGGGTAGGCATCAAAGTCAGAGATACCCATATCCAAAGTTTCAACAGTAGAGGCAAAAGGCACACAAATGGGTAGGCAGAAAAGTCGGGGATTCCCAGATACAAGTGTTCAGCAGAAGAGCCAAAAGGCACACATGTGGGTAGGCAGCAACGTCAGGACATGTCCAGATACCAGTCTTCAGCAGTAGAGGCAAAAGTCACACATATGGGTAGGCAGCACAAAGGCAGAGATGACCAGATTCGAGTTTCTGATACAGGCAATAAAACTCAGCATTAGTAATAGTCTAGTAGCATAAGTGATGTGCTTCGTAAAGGATGAATAGCAGGAACCATTTAAAGAAAGCAACCAGAGCCAGATTGACTCCATAACAGTGGTGCAGACATAGGGTGTAAAGCGTGAGGTGCAGAGAGAACTGATGCAGGCTGGTGGGTGGCACTGGCTGGACGAATGAAAAAAGATAGTCAGGCACGGAGGTGGAGGGAGGTAGCACTCAAAGAAGGCGCATACCTTAAAAACATGCAAGTCTTCATACTCGAGCAGATACAGCCTAATGTTGTTTCCCCAATGATGCAGAGTTTGGAGCGGCAGGCCATGTGGCCACGGCCGGACAGGCCAGACAGGAGCCTTAATGTGTGCCCCGGTGCTGGAGGCCGGCATCGTCTGCCGGCTCCTGGATAGGCCCAGAAGTTAAATGCACAATTAATCAGCAGCCCATAAGGCGGGCTACAAACTGACACAAAGCTACACAGTTTCCTACAATTGCTGCGGCCATGTTCGAGAGGTTTTACTCTTGACCTACTGCCCATTTGACCTAATTTTGTTGACCTAATTTATTTTGACTTACTGCGGAGGTACACCCCCGCAAGGCCCCCTAAAAAGGGGGGAGACCCCCTTCACCCCCAGCCCCCTGACTTCTCCCCACCTCAACCTATTCCCTTACTCCACCGCACAACTATTTTTTAATTAAAGTGCACCATTTGACATACCGAATTAGTTCAAAAAGATGCAGTCAAATGGGAGTAGGTCAAGTTGGCATTAAGTCACCTATGCTAATACCGCTGGATGCAGTTGAAATGAGCAGCCGACCGGCTCAGCAGCAGGAGGTGGAAAGATGAATAACAGGCCAGACAGGGACCTTAGTATGGGCCTTGGTGCTGGGGGATGATGTCATCTGCTGGCTCCTGGATAGGCGCAGAAGTTAAATGCACAGCCAATCAGCAACCCGTAAGACAGGCTCCAAACCCACACAAAAGCACACGGTTGCCTACAATGGCAGTGGCCAGGTTCAAGAGGTTATTCTCAGCCCAGAGTAATTTTAACAAGCCCACAGGGACAACCTTCATCAGGAAGGGGGGAGCAGCCCTCGTTTGTATGTGTCGTAGGCTGTCGGATAAAGCTGGATGCAGTTGAAAATCGATGCACTGTACGGTAACGTTAGATGTGGAGCACGCCCTGCTCGCCATTCTTGAAAAACCTAAAAGGACATTAACCACACAGAGAGCATCTGGGTATGAGGTGATCATCTCAAATCCAGCTATCAAACTTGTCAGGTGCAGAGTAGTGAATGCAGCAACTATCATAGCAGAGCCAGTAGAAAAAGGGGACTACGTGCATGATTGCACCAAGCATACTGAGTACCATGATGATATACCCCATGTTAAGGAAAATGCAGTAGTGGGGGGGTCCTCTTCATTGACAGTTTCTTGACGATCGACCAGATCATAGGTGAAAGGCACACAATGACCGCAGTGGTAAAAGGAAAACTCAATGGCAACTTTGAGACAGTGGCAAGTGCGAGAATGCCTTTGCATTTTTCAGCGTGAGCAGCAGAATTGGTAGCGCATGAGGGTGAGGAGGTAACAGTGTATTTTGACTCCGCATACGTGACATCAACAGTAAATGCAGGACTGTCACGATGGGAGAGGCATGGGTTTTTATGCACAGATGGCACACCAGTGCAACATATACCTCTATTGGACAGGCTCATAAATGCACTACAACTCCCATCAGCCATCGCTGTGGTGAAGTGCGGAACCTACACTAAAGGGGCAGATTTCATTTCCCGTGACAACGAAGCCACTGAATTAGAGGCCAAAAAAGCAGCGTATTATCCTGAAGTATCTGAATTTGACACTTCACCCAATAAATACACACATGCATGAAGCATGGTAATGAAAGAAGGCTTTAATACATTGCCCATAGCCCAAATCATTGAATTGCATGGAAGAGCTCCACCAGAAGAGCAAGAGGTATGAAAGTGCAGGGTGTGCTCATAAACCCCAACAGATGCAATGTGGCAGCAGCACAGCACTTGGAAACCAGTTATGCCCCTTGGATTACTAAACATAGCATTAGATCAACTAAATTACCCAGCACATACAACACAAGAGAGTCTTGCAACTCTTATATCGAAAGAGTGGTTTGTGCTGAACATGGCAGAACATATTGCCACCTTCATTATGTATTGTTTGATCTGTCAGAAGTTCACTGCAGGGCATAAGCTGTGAACAGTGAGAGGAGCAATACCCATCCTACTTGAGCCTTTCAGCATTTGCATATCAGTTATTTAGATATGCTCGAAGTTTGTAATGGCTATGGATCGAGGCCAGTGCATGTGCACATCCCCAAGCAACGTGTGCTGCGAAGTTCCTCATACATTAGGTCTTCCCAAGGTGGGGTGTGTGTGGAGTCCTCCAGTCTGCTTATGAAGCACATTTTGTAAATTAAGTCTTTGAGCACATCACAATCCTATTGGATATTAAGCACAAATGTATTTCTGATAATCACCCGAAGGCAAACAGGATTTGTGAGAGTCTCAACAGCTGCCTCAAAGAACTCATTGCTACTCTAAAAGTAACTCTGAAAAAAAGATTGCTCCATTGCCTACCCTTAGCCCTATTTACATTACACAATCAGCCTGACTCAGACCATCACCTGCCTCCTCGAGCTGGTGATGTACGCTGTATGCATGTACCTCCTGCTCCTCCCACTCAAGCACAAACTGATGCTCATAATTTTTCTAATGTGTTTGCACCTTAAATACATGACTACTTTAATGCTATGATGGCGAGTGTTGCGTTTATGTCTCAACAGCTTCATGCCCAGCAGGGTAGGTCAAAGAACAGTGATGCATGAAGAAAACAAACAAATTGATCCTCTAACAGCATTGAAACCTTTGTTATTCTATCCTGGAGGTCAAATCCTAACACAAATGTTTACCAGGAGCGGGCACAAGCCATTCTTTGATGGACCACACCTTGTCAAGGAGGTATCCCCCACGGCAGTGAACATTCGAGGAAGACAAGCCTGGCTGAACCTTGGGGATGTCAGATCCTACAATGGAGAGACCCCCTAGTGGCAACTCCCTGAATCTGAAGGTGAAGAAGAGGTGACACAAATATAAACGCGAACTGCTACCAGGAGCAGACAGCAACCGGTGGACTGAGACAGATAGCAAATTGAGTGTTCCTAATCAGCAAACGAAAAGAATTTAGTGAACATTCCCCCTAACCTTAACTGCACAAAATAAGAAATTAACACTTTTTACAAGGAGAGAAATACAGACACTAAATGCTCTCTCTACAAGCATTACTGTTTATGATCTTTTCTTATATAGTAAGCACATAGCCTGCTTTGAGAACACGAAATATAACTCTTGCTGCTCTTCTAGGAAACCCCAAGACATGCTTTATTCTTGAAAGAGTTCTTCTTGCCATAATTGTGCAGTTTGTCTTGTAGACACTGCGCTTTTGACCCGCAGACTACATAATGCACGTAGTTATTTCGAAAACATGGAAACATTATCAATGAGCTTTTAGCAACATTTTTTACAATTTTGCTGCCTACATTTTCTTATTCTCTTAGACTACGAGAGTTGGTTCTCTATAATGTATCCAAACCAATGCATAATAATTCAAACACTATCACTATGGTAGATTAATTGACAGCCCAAGAATTTTCTACAGCTACTAAGCAGATATAAATACTAAAAAGAAATGTGATGGATGACTTCCAACACATGAATGCATATATGAATGATTCTGCACAAGTGACTAACAATTTGTGGTACCAGCACATGAGCCAGGTAGGGAGAGGTACATCTGAAGAGAGCTGCTATGTGTGTTCCCTTATTCCCTATGCTATGTGTGCTTCCAGAATGTGTATAGCCACAGAGGTAACCGTAAAATAGGCACATTGCCCGACACACCTGCCACTTTGTCTAGCCAGAGAGAAATTACAGAACCAGACTGCTTCGCTAGTGTGGGTGGACAAAGAAATATCCCAGCGAGAAGATAATTATATACACAGAATAAAATCCATGATATAAATTGAAACAATACACCAGGTAATAGGATATGGAGAATCTGGAGCAAATGGAGCAGGGATTACAATGGAAGAAAATAAAAAGGCTGCAGTGCAATGATAATACAGGGAAGAAATACCCAGATGCTAGGAATTAGGCCAATTAGAAGTTAAAGGGAACAGTACTTACACCCAAGGGGTGGACCGATGGACTAGTGGCATGCAAGGCACTAGCACTGCTGGAACAAGGGAAGAGGTTGTGGTAAACACAAATAAAAAATGTCTCGACCTGTGGCCCAAAATGACAACGTTACTCACATGGGCCAATGACAAAAGGGGACCAGTGCAGATAATACCCTTGAAAAAAGCCACCCTTTGCTTCTGAAATAACGGTACAATAAGCATTGGGGAAAATACTGGGTGTAAACGCATGTTTGATGTACCAGACATGAAGACAGGAACAGCAGTATTGATGGACCACTATTGGGCTTGTGGATCGAGAGCATACATGAATTTTTTTTTATTGGCATTTTACATAACAACCAATCAACCAGTCACATAACAACCCCCCTTCATACGCCCGCCCTCCCTTTCCTCCATTCGCACGGTTAAAACCACAGTATTTAATTGTAGAGAGTTCGACTCATATAAGAATGCGGCCTCAACGGTAGGTCTCAGTACGTAGCGTAGAGTGGTCCATATGGAATCTGCAGGACATGGACCAAATTCCTCCTTGAAAAAAAGAAAAAAAAGGAGAAGGCACATGCTTTTCAGGGGGTCTCGATTACCTGAAGGCTCAGTACCCCCGTTTGGGTTCCTCCCCGGTTCCTCCCCAGGTGGGGCAGCGAAGTCACAGTGATCTCTATCTCCGTCCTCAGGTTTGTTGGGAGACCTCAGGTGGCACAGAGGATTCAGAGTCTGCTTAAGCTGATAAAGTGTATACGCGTCCCACATCCGTCTGTCCCCCCACATGTTGCCCTGCATATTGCACCACCTGCTCTCCATGTTGTTGCAGTACAAAATGTCAGCGGACCATTGGGCAACTGTTGGGCAGCGTTTCCCACCTCACCCCATCACCACCCTTCACTTGGCCATGATCAGTAGAAGCCCCAGCAGTTTCCTTGTGTCTCTGGGTATAGACTTGGTGTAACCCAACAGGGCCTGTACGGGGTCTGGTGGAATCTCCCTTCCCACAATTCCTCCAATTACCTTGTAGACTTGTCCCCAAAATTGATTAATACCTCTGCAGGTCCATGCCACATGGAGGAACCCCGTCTCAGACTGCCGCATCTATTACAATTCCCGGTGTTCTGGGGGTAGAAACCCTTCAGTTGGGCTGCAGAGTAGTAGTATTGATGTAAAAACTTAAAGTGGACCAGTTTGAACCTTGTGTAAGTTGCCCCTTTCCTAATCATTTCACAGCAGTACCCCCATACCGCTTCTGATATGTCCCTTCCTATCGTCTTTCCCCAGGCTTCCCGTGGAGATGTCTTAGTCCTTGGCCTATTTCTCATGGCCATTGTATACATATCAGAAGTTACGCAGCGCCCTGAGTATCCCCTTATCATTTTATCCAATAGCTCCGCGACCTGAGGTTGTTCGGGAAAGGATGTGAAAATTTGCTGTAGCGTCACCCGCAGTCCACAATACGTGAACACATCTAATGCTGATAGAGACCCTTTCTGCCTCAATTGTTCAACCGAGATGAATTTCCCATGTGGAAAGAGGTCCCCAAATGTTGCCATCTCTAACCTTTTCATCAGAGTCACGAATCTTGTTTCACTGGACAGGGGGATGTCTGGGATATGTATAATCGGGAGTTCCGGCGAGTATAGCGTGTCCCCTTTCTTTTTACGCTCCAGCCGGGTCCATGCTCTACATGTCAGGTCCACCATATTATTGGCTAAGTGTGATCGTTTTTGGGGCAGTTAAAATAATGGACCACAGCAGCGCCGGGGCCGCAATCAATCTCTCCACCTCAACATGCCTCCGCTCAGTACGTGTCCCGTACCAGTATAGGAGAAAGCCAGCTTGCGCCACTGTGTAATATAGCTCAAAATCTGGCAGGGCCAAACCCCCCTCCCGCACAGATGCAGTGAGCTTGTCCCACGAGACCCTAGGTTGCTTACCAGCCCATATGAATTGTGTCACTATCGATCGCAGCTCTCGGAAGTAGCCTATGGGTACATTTATTGGAGCATTTAAGAATACATAGAGAAGCCTAGGGAGAATGGCCATCTTGATAGTTGAAATCCTACCATAAAGGTTCAAGGGGAGGGAGTTCCATCTGGCCATTGCCTTTTTGGCTGTCTGTAGTGTTTTCACGTAGTTGTTTTAGTATACCACCCCTTCGTCCCTAGCTATCGTGATCCCTAAATAACGGGTTTGGAGCGGGTCCCACTGGAATCCCCAATTGTCCTGAAACTGGCTGGCTGATTCTGTCAATGGGAATATTATTGATTTACTAGCGTTTATTTGAAGACCAGACAGTTCGCCAAAGAACTGAACATCTGCCATGATCGGGTCAAGGTTGACTTCAGGGAGCCGTACAAACAGAACCATATCGTCCGCATATAAAGATATCACCACGCGATGGTTGTATAGTCGGATCCCACGGTGTACATGAGCCTCCCTAACCCGCTCGGCCCACGGCTCTATGGCCAGAGCGAACAACAAGGGGGATAGTGGGCACCCTTGGTGAGTAACACGCTGTAGAGTTATCAGTTCTGTAGTCTGCCCATTTATTCTCATCTTGGCCAATGGGTCATTGCACTGCAACCGTATCAGGGAGATGAACAGTTCCCCCAGGCCCAGTCTGCGTAGGACCGAAAACAAGAACGGCCACTCGATGGAGTCGCACGCTTTAGTGGCGTTGATTAGGGCAGCTACCACGGGTTCATCCTGGGGTAACGCAGCAATAAGCCCGAACATCCTTTGTAGCACGAATGACATCGACTGGCCTGGAATGAATCCTGCCTGGTCCGCAATACCATTGTCGGCATTAGCGGCGCAATTCTGGTTGCCAGGATGTTGGCTAATGTTTTATTATCATGATTAAAAAGCGATATCGGACGGTACAACAAGCAGTCATTTCCTGGTTTCCCAGGTTTAAGCAGTACCACCACTACGCCTCTCTGAGGAAGTCAGGGAGTCTCCCTTCATCCACTGCCTGGTGATATACTCGCAGCAGATAAGAAGCCAGCTTGACGATATAACATTTATAAAATTTGGCGGTGAACCCGTCTGGGTCAGGGGCCTTCCCTCCTGGTAGTGATTGAATTGCCCCAACTACCTCTTCTAACTGTAAGGGCCTATTCAGCCACTCCCATTGTTTCTCCGAGTACCAGTACAGCCCAACATGATCCAGATACGCCTCCATGTCTGCCTGGGCTGCACGTGTCTGGGTAGAGTATAAGTGCTTGTATAAATCATGGAACTCTTGAAAAATTTTCACTTCTTCGAACTGGTCCACCACAATACCATCAGTTATCGCCACTATCCTGCCTTCCTGCCTGTCCATTCTAGTGGCTCTGGTGAGTGAACGACCCGGTGCCTGACCCTCGCCATACTGCCGGGGGGCTATGCTGTCCCATAAGTGTTTTATCTCCCTCAGCGCCAGGGTGTGAAACTCCCGGAGTTTCTGCAGGATTACCGCCTGTTGAGCTTGAGTGGGGATGGGAGCGGCCTCCTGCAGGGTGCGGATAGCGACCTCTTTTTCAGCTAGTTCTTTCTGTATTTGTTTAAGTATCCCCGCTTCTTTAGCTATACACTCCCTGCGTATTACGCATTTAAACCACTCCCACAAAGTGCCCACTGAGCTCACCGATCCCTCATTGGTCTCAAAATATGCATCTATAGCGGACTCTAGCTCTTCTTTAAAGACCATGTCCGTTAACTCTGTACTCTTAAATCTCCAGAGAGGTCTCGCCCTCGTCCTACCCGTCAGAGTGATGGTTAATGATACGGGGGCACGATCAGAGAGTGTGCAAGCCAATATGCCAACGACAGAGACTGGGCCCAGAGTTGACCGAGACACTAAAAAGAAATCCAGTCTTTCACGCACAAGCCATGTGGAGCTGAATGGTATGTATATTGGTTCACCCAAGAGTTCCTTACCCTCCAACTGTCCTCCATGTGAGCATAAATGAAGTTCCCCACAAAATGGGGAGGGTTATATACCATAGTACTATTAAACATACCCACTCTGTTATTACCACAAAGCGATATACAAAGTATGGGCTACACTAAAATGGATGCACATTTGACGAAAAGAAGGTCCCTCACTCTCATGCGTAAGAAAAGGGAAAACTATTTCTCTGAGCCGTGGAGGTAAACACGCAAGACTCGCGATTGGGCGGACCCTTAAATGCAGCGATAACAACGAAGGGATACCGCCTAACTTATGATGTGGGCCAAAGAATATTGCTTCCACCATATAGACATGAAGAATATAATGTAACAAATGCATACGTTGAAATGCAACAGGAACGATGTACACATATTGCTTGCTAAACGTAGAAACACAACAGTAATTAGTGGCCATCTTGTATATAATTGACAATGGAGCTGCATTAGAATAAATGGGAAACCTTGGGGCTGCAGGGAGATTCGACCTGCTGAATTCACTGAAATAACGATCCGTGCAGGACAGACAGTGCTGTGCAGCCCTTTCCCAAGGTTACTGTGACATAAGGGCGGTTTGGATAGCTCTGAAGAGAACAGAAGACAATAATTCCCAAGCATAAGACATATTTCGTTTAAATTAAGTAGAGAACAAACAGCCTTTGCATGCCAGGTGTTCACTAATTAAAAGTGTAATACTGTACGAGGAACAGATTGACTAAGTCTCCAGTGGCCAAACAGGGTAGCACCACTCATGTTAATATGAGCTAAAATCTTGGTAAATGCTGAGTAAACTAATTCAAAATATGGTCTTCTCAGACGTGATCTATAATTAGAAGAGCCTGTCTATTCATTATCTCCAGACACAGATATGCACCTGCCTCGACTCCCCAAAATCCCCAGAACAGAGAAATCCGACAAGAACAAGTACATACATAGATGTCCTGGCTCGTGGCCTAGGAAATAAGGGATGGTGTCTTATTTAATTAGAAGAAGCAGATCCTGGGTTTCACTCACCCTGCCCTTATTTTTGCTCATGTGCTGATGTCCTTCCAAGTGCTCAAGGTTGGTAAGACAAATGCCAAACAGTCAAAACTCAATGTGATGCCGCCCACTACATGTTGCATTAGCCAATTACCTATTGCTGAGAGGATGACTTTCTTACTCATATCAATCTAGGGATGGTCTAAGGTGGGGCCATCAGATAGTTATATCCAAAGACGAACCCCTATACATTGCATATGTAGACAATTCCCCTACGCAATCTACCGACTCCTTAGATTTTTGAAACTAAGATTGTGGTATTACTTCATCTAGGATGTGTTTTTCATTCATAATTCATTGTTCTGTATTGAAAACCTTGAGAGCACTTGAGACTTGTGTGCTTATTGCTGTCCCTGCTTTATGTGGATTGTTAATAAATCAGGCTTTGCCATTTACTTTGACTATTTCCGGTATTCACATGTGGGATGTCCGGGCCTGTATTTCCGCTTGCGCTGGGGCTTTCCGCAGGCCTTTACACCACCGACACACTCATAGCAAGTGGAAACAACAGTATCCTTATCACTGAAACAAAATCACACAACATAATCAAAACATCCGGTTACCAGTTCATCCTGCTCCCCACCAGTAATTGTGCACTCAGACACCCAATAAGACACAGAAGACAAGAAGTAGAAATGCACAGCATATAATGTAACCAGGAACCAATGCCTGGGAGGACTGAATTGCACACCTTAGGTGTGTCTCACCCTAATATAGAGTGGAGTGGCTAATCCATTCTCTGCCAATAATACATCTCATAAAAGTGCAAGCTGCGCTGAACAAGAACGTCCCGTCATGTGGCAGCCTTTGCCCTTGAGAGCCTGCTCCAGCCGTCTTCAGTCAGTTAACAATGTACTTCTCTGGAGGGGCCAAAACCCATCTAGACTGCCTGAGGTGTGGTGTACATGCATTCAACAGCCCTGTGACCTTGTTCAGCAACAACCATATCCCCTTGTGGAATGCCTCAGAAGAAAGCAAAACACAAGGTTGGAGCATGTAATACATCCATGCACCCAATTACATCATACTGTGTGCTCCCATAAGTGCCACGCAACAACTGCACGAAATGATTCACCTGCCTCCCATATTCATAAGGTCTTCCTCTGCACCATCAATGCTGGACTTGCTCTCCTCAGGCCAACACACACAAATTCACCCAACACAGTGAACACATTCCCGCCACCAATGACACTGTAACCTGAGTTCCCCTGAGTTTCATGCAACAAGTCCAGGAAATGGCTCACCTGGCACCCTTCTTCATCATGTTCACATCCACACAATTGCAGCTGTACCTGCTCACCTCAAGCCAACACACATACATATACCGGTTACAGTGACCACATCCCCGCTCACATCACCATGCTGTGCTCTCCCTGAGTGCAATGCTACAAGTGAAAAAAATGACTCAATGGCTTCCGATCTTCAACATGTTCCCCTCCACATGATTGCAGCTGGACCTGCTCACCTCATGCCAATGCACTTAATAATACCCCACACAGAGACCACATCCCCGCCCACACAACATCACCATACGTGTGCTCCCGTGAGAGCCATGCGACAAGTGCAAGAACTGACTCACATGGCTCCCACCTACAACATGTTTGCCTCTGCATCATTGCAGCTGGACCTGTTCACCTTAGACCAGCACACATAAAAATACCCCACACATTGACCACATCCCTGCCCACAACATCACCATACCATTTGTTGCCCTGAGTGCCATTCAACAAGTGCAAGAAATGACTCATTTGGCTCCCAACTTCAGGACCCTGCTCACCTAAGGCCAACACAATTAAAAATACCTCACACAGTGATCACATCTCTGCCCACAACATCACCATACTGTGTGCTCCCCTGAGTGCCATGCCACAAGTGCAAGAAATTACACACCTTACTCCCATCTTCATCACGGCTTGCCAAATCACCTTGTCAGCTTGCATAGACATGCAGTGCATGAATCCCCAAAATGTGCACAGCCTTGAGATGTCCTGTATGAAACAGGGAAAATTGACATGGTCAACCCAGTGGCAACCAAGGGCGGCACATGTCTGTCCATGGACCTGGCCTCAATGCCTTTGTGCTTTGCCCTCCGAAGCGGGCTGGGGCCACTGTGAGGAATACTGCTGAGTAAGGTGGCTGGCGCACTGCATCAGAGGCTGGTACACAATAGCTGGGTTAGCACCCATGGCCACCCAGCGCTCTGTCTGTGACACCTTCGAGCCATGCCCTCTGGAGAGGCCTGGGGCCCCTGACCGCCTGTCCCAGCCCCATTAGCTGTATCCTGGGACATCTACCGTAACCGGACTCCCACCTGAGCCTTCAGCTCCTGTGCTTGCTTAGCCTTTCCATCTGTGGCCTGGCATGTTGGTCCCCACCTAAACTGAGGACCCAGTCTGAGTGTGGAGTAGCCTGTCCATCTCCCGCCACATATGTGTGTCCCACAGGCAGACACTTCCTACCTACTATAATGGAGTCTGGGTGCAGGCCAATTTAGGAGACAGCAGTGACAGCTGCAACTCAGGCTATCTGATGCGACCGCTGCAGCCAAATGGAAAGCTGGACCCTGGCAAAGGACCAGATGGCCCGGGACGATCCTCCCCGACCTCATGGCTATGTGGCATGAGGCCATGTCTGCCTTAAGGCCACCGTCCAGGGTCTGCGGCTTAAGCTGCCATCTGCAGCCAAGGCCCAGCCTCTCTTCCCTGACTCAGATGGGCTGGCTACTCTGCTGCTGGCTGGGCCAAGGCCATCTGGTCTGCTAGGCTCATCGGAAAGGGAGGAGATCACTCAGTGCCCAGCCTCCATCCCCACAGGTGCACCCAGGGGGTGTGGGAGTTTCCCGTGCACACTGTGGCGCAGCAGGAGGAGAAGGATACAGACCCTTGTTGCACCGGCCCCGCGGCACCAACTTTGGCAAAACCATGCCTCAGCATAGATTGCAGCAAAATAGCTGCTCTTCTACTTACAAACCCCTCAGCCAGAATCAGCTTGTCTACAATTGATTATGCACCACATTCCCAAAAAAACATTGTGCACCATTGGTCTGAGAGGTTGCCCCCTTATGTCCCCTTCAAGTCCTAAGGGTACCAGCTCATGCACCGGCTATCTTTGGCCAAGCGAGGCTCCACAGTGCTCTGTTGCCCTCACAGTTCTGAGGGGATATTGACTTAATGGCATTTGGTCGCAATACCATAGATGGCTGCTTCACTGAATTGGCTCCTCTGCAAAATTAAGACTGAGAATAGTATGAGTGTGATTTGGCTCCAAGACCTCCAATCATTTGTCTCACCATATGAAACTGGGGTGTCTGAGCGCCAGCTATCCTGAGTGAAAAGTCAGAGAGAACCAGAAACCATATGGGTTGATTGGTCATCTGCCCCTATGACCAGGTTGGACAAAGGATTAGCATGGCAGAACTGCTTTGGACCTACAAAACAGTAACCTCTGGCTTCACATTGCCCAGGCATACTGGCTTGAGTCCTATCACACAAGCTCATGCAACACCTCCCCAAAAGAGTGGAAAAGAGGTGCTGGTGGTGTGAACGGTGCAATGGGATCACACCTCAGCTGGTGTATGCAGGCCCTCACCACTATAGTGCCACACGCATTGGTTTGGCTCTGGAACCCGTACATGTTGGTCTGTGTTACAAGATGGGTTGGGTGGGCAAATTACATCACTGCAGACTCCTGGCACCCTTTGCCGGATGTATGTGCCCAGGTGGGGGGTCCTGCAAGGGTCTCTGCTGTTTGGGGTGACCTTAAGAATCTGTCCTTCTCTTCCGGCCAGTTGCAAACCAAAGCTCTGGCACAGCCGAACCCTGTCTTCTAATATGTAAATGCCAAACAATGCTCCCTCTTTGAGTTCCTGGCAAATAAAGGTGTACTTTTTGCCTTGATGCACTGTTGTTCCCCGCAGTTGCTAGACGCCGATGGGATGGCGCCCTAAGTTCAGCTTCTCTGATTGGATGTCCTTGCTTCAAGAAGTGCCTTGCGACTGGCGATTCTATGCACTTTTTGTGAATTTTGCAGCGGGGTCTGTCCCACCTGAGACCTGTCTTTCATCCCATCTGCTGCAGGAGCAGCGTGAGCCCCTGCTGCCTCTGACTCCTAGCACCTCCTGTCACCATTGACTTATAAACCTAAGGCCTGTGCCCGCTGCATCTGTGCATCTGCTGCGGTGGAAGGAGGGTCTGTCTGGCCAGAGGTAGCCCTGAAGAGTCTGGATAGACTGTATGCACCTGACTTATATGCTTCCATCTGCTGCTATGCCGCACAGTGAGTTTGTCATGCTGTGTGCAGTTCTATGTCTATCTCTCCCCTGTTTTCCATTTCTCTACTCTCTCCATCCATCCATGGTGCTCTTCATCTCACCTATTTACTCCAATTGCTACTCTGTCACCTATCCTACCTCCCTCTCAAAGCCTGGAAGAAAAAAGTTCAAAAAGTATCTCCTGGTCTCCAATCCAGGCCTGTCCATTGCTGACACCTACGTCAATGCTTCTTCCAGGCAGACTGTCACTGACATTCTCTTTATCACTCCCTCCCTAGACTGTTGGACTCCACATTTGGTCTCTGTCCTCTATCCTTTTTCTTCATCTCCCGTTATTGGAGGCATCAGATGGGAAGCACTCTTGGCTAGCTTCTCATCCTCTAGGTGCATCATTAATGTCTATCACAATGGCATTTTCATGGCCCAGGGCTCTCAGCCCAACCTTCTCCTTCTTGATAGATGCCTTCCTTCTCTCATCAATTTCCTCCCTTCTCCTAACACTCCTCCGGTAGCCACCCCTTGCCCCTTCTCCACCTCCGATGGGCATACCACATCCCTGTACCCCTCTAAGGAAAACCTTCAAAGGTGGTAACCAGATCCACCTAGCTACCCTTAACTCTTGCTCGGCCGTCAAACACGCTTCTGATATCTGTCTCCTTCTCGAAAACATTGTGCTCGACGTTCTCACCCCCACTGGGACGTGGTTCATTACCAGCTCTGTCACTGCTTTTGAGACACTCCTCCCTGAGGGATACAAGATCCTCTCTAAGCTCACCCTAACCAGTCTGGAGGCAGAGTGGCCTTGATCGTCCCTGAATTGATACCTGCTATTATCATTCCCACTCAGAACTACTCCTCCTAAAATGGAGACTCCGTCCAAACCTTTAGGATGAGTAGCAGTACCCCGGAGATAGATGGGGATGCAGATTATATTCATATATCAATAATCTAGGTGACACAAATAGTTTGGCAAAAGTTTGTCTGTTTTAATGTCAAGTATCTAAAACAGGGAGTACAACGAACATCAGCAATCGCTCCATACTCTCACTCTAACTACCTCATAAAAAACTTGGGCTTTTGTACCGAAAAGTGGTCATCACTGACATGCTGACCTGCGTCACTACCAACGTCATCCTACGTGGCAAACTACAAAAACCTAACGGGAGGTGGGATTGGTTCTAAGTGAATAACTATGCATAGGTTCCATATCTGTATAGAGTAACAGAAAGAGGTAATTGGATAGTTAACATCCGATGGGGCAACTAAGCCCTCCCCTAAAAATTGCCACTATGAACATCACTAAATGTACAACGTCCAATTGGCTACACATACGATAAGACCCCCAACTACGTGGTCCCCTACAATTGGTTGAATTCTAACCCCGTCAGTACTTTTCCAGCTACGTGAGCAACATGCAGACTGAACAGGTGTGGGTGAGCTCGTCTTTGCACCAGCTTCCCACCAATTCAAATATCATCCATCATCACCTCAATGGTCCAGTGTCGATTAGTGATTTGAAGTTGGCCTTGAGTTTGTTCTGTTCTCTGAGAATTTTTAAGAAGTATGGGCACTAGCCGGCTTCCGTGCGTAGGTGTGATCATCTTGTTCATCCAACTTTCTTCCATCACGTCACTGGACACCATAAAATTGAGCCTTTTTGTGTATTTGATTTTCTTTTCAATAGTCCTCTGAAGTCTTTATTTTTGCTTGGCCTCTCTGAACAGGAGCTTCAGACTTTGGCTTTCTTGGTTCAGCGAACTCCTTAGTTGAACTTTTATTCTGTTTAATTCAATTGCTTTTCTTGACTGCAACACTGAAAAGAGGCCTTCTGTTTTGTTCAGTACTGCTTATATAGGTAGCGGAAACATTCGTCCTTTCTTAGTTAATATGTCTCTAGAGGTATACATGCATATGTTGGCGCTTGCCGCGGTCTAACTATTCAAAAGCATGTGGCTAGCTTCATGATTACTTTGCTGCTTGTGTTTCATTGCATCTGTACACGTTTAAACTAACTATCTTCATCAGGTCTGTGGCATAAGTCTTGTCATCTTGATCCCAAGATGTCACTTATCCTTGGTACCTTCTTCTGCTGTATGAATCGTCTGCCTCTCTGGTCCGGTTTTCCTTCTATATGGGTGTCGATTCAACGTTGTATGACGTCACCATTCATCTTTGCCATTTAATTTCTCTGTTTCTTCAGAAATTCTGTTCAAATGGCCATCATATTGTCTTGGATGTAGGTATGGTTTCCTCAATGGGTACTTTACTTCCCATATTCTCTTAGGTATAGGTATTCTTATGGGTACTGCACAGAGTCCACGCTCTTCTCTTTGCTGGTTTAACTCTTCAATATACATCACATACTTTGGTTCATACGTTTCAGTTAATGTAGGCAGGGCAGTTGGAGTGTGGGTACTTGGCTCCTCCTCTACATTCCCCTCTGGGCGATGTATCGACCACTCTCACATCATCTTCTACACCTAGACATCCTGGTCTGAAGAAATGCTTCTTAGGGATCCATATTTTTATGACTCCCTTCAAGCATCCAGCTGATTTCACATGTTCATCCTTGTTCCATGTCATGAGCATGCACTGTCCACCTGGACTGCAATCGATCCATCTTCCCACATACTTCTTATGGTTCTTTGGATACAGGAACTTTGTTCCCTCAGGTGCATGCATACTGGCCTTCACAAAATCTCTGATTTCTTCATCAGTCAGATCTTTATGCTTTCATCCTACTTCAACATCAATCATAATCTTCCTACTCTCTCCTCCTCCACCACCCTGTTCCACTTCCCGCTTCCACTCTTTCCAACTGCTCACCCCTTTCCACTGGAACTGCCTCCCCTTCTCCATCCACTCTACTCCTTCCTTCCCTAACTTCCGTACCTCTCTAAAATCCTATCTCTTGCATTCACCTCCCTAAAACTATTTGCTTTCTTTCTTACTTCTGCTACTACTTCTACCCACACCTCCTACTCCCTTTCCTGCTTCTCATACACCTCTCCCTCTCCTTTCACGCTACTCCCTCCTACCTCACTTACTGCACTTTTCTAATCCTCATCTCTTCCTTCCTTCTCCCGTACACCCTCTGCTTCCTCTCCTACTTCTGCTCTCACCAATGTTCATACCTTCTACTTCCTCTCACACCTTGGTCCCTCCCTACTATTCTATCCTCTTCTATAATGTAACATTTTTTTGTACTGTTTTCTGGTTTAATTCAATTGTTACTTAATGCTTGTTGTATCTCGATTGTTAGTCTTGTAAAGCGTTTTGGATTAAAATGCTGCATAAATTCAATACAATATAAAATACATATAAAATACAAATACAAATAATCTTCATCCCAATGGCTTTCTTTGCTGTCTTCTTGCATTGTGAGATTTTTATATTGATCACACAGAATCCAAGCATCACTAATAATAACAAAGCTCCAAGAAATTTGAACATATCTGCCATCCATTGTTGCACCCATGAGAAGAGTGATCCAAAACAGCTGTCATTAGCAATGTCTTCAACCTCTTCAATCATCTGGCCATGGAGCTTCGTCAGCATGTCTATGGCCTCTGTCAAGGTTCCATTCTCGTCATCATGAGAAAGTATAAACGTGCAACATGATTCTCCGATTTTGGCACAAACACCTTCATCCATAGCTATGATCATGTTCAGGACATACCTATTCTTGAGGGTCATCAGTCGTATGGCTCTTATCTCTTCTCTGATGGCATTGAATCCCTTTATGGTAGTATTAATCGTCTGTAGTAATTCCCATCTGGTGATCTGAAGCCACTTGGTATTTGCTCCGACCTGGATCCTTGGCATGAAGGTCAACGTGAACACTGAAGAAGTCTGGCTGAACAGTCTATGTTCATAAGGAATGGCATCAAAGGCTTCTATTGATTTGGCAGAGAAATAATTCTCTCTCTTTATTCGATTTATCAGCTCTACAGATCTCTTCTTCCTCAGATGTGCATCTGCTTACGGGAAACTATTAATGTTCAGTTCACCTTTAGGAATCACCAATGCAGGAACATGAACATTCACCAATGTGCAGATTCCTCCCCAATCTTTAGGCAGTCTGATGTGGGCCTTGGATCCACAAGCCCAATAATGATCCAGGATGACTGCTGTTCCGATATTCATTCCTGGTGCATCGAAGATTAGTCCGCAGTTCTGATTCTCCCCCATTTTTCTTGTTTCATTGTTCCTGAAGCACAATTTAGAACTCTCCAATGGTACTTTCTGCAGGGGTCCTCCTCTGTCTTTGACCCATGTCAGCAGTTTAGCAAGTTTTGGCCATAATGGTTTACAAAACATTTGTGCATTCTCGATTGTTGGTTTTGATTCACCCATGATTACCCAATCTCTGCAGATTACTACTCCTTGTTCCCAGCCATCTGGTGATAGGACAGTTCCCCAAAACTGCATCCGGCCTCTGTTTTTCCATTTACAGATGTCTTCTGCAGATTGTCCTGGAACTTTCCGTTTTTTATTTAACTCTCTTCTTTCTCCAGTTCCCTTTACTCCAGGTTTCTCATATCCTATCAAAATATTCTTTGTCCTGGCATTGTTTCTGGTCTTTATGTCTTGAACATAGTCATCTTCATTTGGATCTGTTCCTTCAGTTGCCCATTTGAAAGAGGCTGTTCGACCAATGAACTGGCTTCTGGTACTACATAAAGGTAGGTGCACTATGCAGTGTGCAGTTAGGACATCTATTTTAATAGCTATGAAGATCTTCGACTTCCCCATGCTGTATGGCAGGAGTGCACATATGAAGGATTCTTCATCTGATGGACTTCTTCCAACTTCTTTCATGTGTTGGTACCATATGTTGTTTCCCAAGTGTGCTGTGCTGTCCAGATAATCATTCAGTTCATAATTATCTTCTTGGGTGCTTCTTTTGGTTCCCAAACTCTTCATGTAGTTTTCTATGACTACATCTTATAAATGTATCAACCTAGCTTCTCCTGGCTGGTTTGTTTGCAGGAACATCCGTCCGGGTTACCTGCATAGAAGAAAGTTCAGCAAGTCTTTCTTTACCCATCTGTGTTTTTCTAGCAACAGCTAAAAACGGCGATAAAGATTCTGCTATAATCTCTGCGCGTAACCTTTCCTTGGGACTCGTGTTTGGGCCTCTTGTCACCAGGGCTGGACTGAGCCGTCGGCCAATCGGCCCGTGGCCGATTCAAAATCATGGAGGAGACCTGGGGGCCGGTTCCTGAAACCCACGCTGGGCTGGGCCGGTCTCCGGCTCAGTCATGGGCTTCAAGTCTGTTCCTTCACAGTACTTCAGGAACCGTCCCCCAGGGCCTCCCCCTCGCCGCCGCCGGACGGACGCAAGTTACAAAGGATCTGTAAGTAAGTATCTTACAGATCCTTTGCAATTGCAGCCCCGCCGCCGCCAGGCCGCCGCAGAGGCAGAGAAAGGTAACACCTAAGTGTTACCTTCCTTTGATAAATGCGGCAGGCAGGCTGCGACACCATGGAGCCAGCAGCAGTCAGTGCTTCAAAACACTGGGAGGAAGCGGCAGGGCTGGGCGGGGCAGGGGCTGCCTCAGGCCAGCCTGCTCCCTCCCAGTGATTTGTATTACAGACTCTGGATGCAATCACTCTGTATTGCCGCCTCACAAGACGCCATGCTACTGCTGTCCAGAGGGCACGGTCCCTTTACACACGAACGGCGGCTGCCATGCTGAGTTCATGGCCACTGCGAGTCTCTTTTAATCTTACCAAAGATGGTATCCATTGGTGCTCAGTGGGCACTGGGTAGCCTCTGTGTTACAGACACGGCAGTGCCTTGCAAGGAATGATCGGGGCGCAGAGACCTGCTGCCTTTCAGTTTATGTTGGACATTTTGAAGCACAGGTAGGTCTGTTTACATGTCGCTGGCAGGTTGAAACCATTCTTTTCAGTGTAGTACACTGGAACATAAACTGGTAGCAGATTTAGTTTTTTTTGTAACTCCCAAACTCAATAACTGCCAATGCCATCCACATAGAATAAATGGCGCATGCAGGGAGCCCTGCTGCCGTTACGGAAACTTAATGGAAACTTAATTGAAAGGTGTATGCGTCGTTGGCTTCCCATTCATTGGCAGTGCGCACTTCAATTGACTGCCGGCCGATGGCAGCACTGCACGCTCATGCGAGCCATCCCAGGCATTTATAGCACGGCTCGTCCTCTGGGTCTCGTGTGGAAGCGGGTCTGGCTTTCTGCTGCCACTCCCTCTCCTTTCCATCACATGGGATGACAGCCAGCCAGCCAGTGCACTGTGCAGCTCTGTGCGTCCACCCAGGAAAGGGCGAGAAAGAGAGGCGCACAGGCGGCACTGACAGCACTTAACCCCACAGCCACCAGCCACGCACCTGCTGACCGGTGCACATACGTCACTGTGGTGGAGTATTGGGAGACAGTGAAATAGCGGGGTGCCACTGGCGTAGTAGCCCTCTCTGTATAGCTAAGAAAAGCTTAGAATGCTAGTGCATGCTGTGCTGATAAATAGAGCTACAAGGACGCAGTCGAGACAAGTGGGATCTTTTGCTGCTTTTTTCTGAGCATCTGCAAGAATGTTGACTAATGGAACAAACATGATTCCTCCGAGCAGCGTGATGGAAGACAGCGTGGAGAGACCGGATGCACAGAGCAGCTGCCGCATGAGCCAGGAGGAGTCAAAGGTAGGTCACTTTGCCTCAGGGTTCTTTTGTGCAGTGTTTCCCATTTTAAACACAGGACTTTCTGTGGTTGAATAAGAAAACGTATGATGACAAGAGGAGCGTGTATTTATTATCCAGAGTTGTCCCATTGCTTTTGAAAATAGTCAAGCATTGTTATGCTTGCCACTGTCACATCATGGAGAGACAGAGACAACGATCCTACTAGGCCAGGTGACATTGAGATCACGCAAGTGCAGGGAAACGATAAAAAAAGAGCTTAAAACATAAGTGCTATACAGTAACATATCATTCGGTCTTGGGTGTCTGCTTGCATTCACAGTAATTTGACAATATGGATCTATACACACAGATATTAATGATGCATATGGTGATCCATTCTTGTAGGAAATGTATAGCCCATTAGTGAAATCATAACCATATTTTTCGTAGTGTACTTAGGAACAATGCTATTTGATGCCACTTCATGTTTTGTCAAGGGGTGAAAGGTCGTGTTAATGCCACTCCTGCGCCTCGGAGCTGTGGACCCGGTCAGAGAACTGTATGCAAAGTAATGTTATGAGGTGTGTTGTAATGTAGCATTTTCTGTAAAGTCGTGAATTGACGCGATTCACGGATGAGGGTTTGAGGGCCACTTTTTTTGAGGCGTGGGGTGGGCCACTTTTTTTGAGGCGAGGGATGGGCCACTTTTTTGAGGCAAGGGGTGGGCCACTTTTTTTTGGGTGTCCGGGCCTATTTCATGTCCCAGTCCGACCCTGCTTGTCACTGGACCAGGTGTGTCTGTGTGCATTATCTGTGTAGGTCCAACCTTTATTAACCCCTTACCTTGCCTGATCCGCCAACCCTGTCTCCGGCCTTTAAAAGCAATTTCTGAAACAAATGCTGTGTGTGATTGATTGTTAAAAACATCCATTTGAAGCTCAGGCATCTTCCCATCTTTTCTTGGGACAGGAATAACTATATGGGGTCTAGACTGCCTTCTAGTTGCCACACTCACCTTTTCCTTCTGCTCAGAAACATATACAGGAGTCTTTGCCCATATAAATACAGTTTTCAGTGTCAGTGAAAGCGATATGAGTATGAATATAATGCATGTGTAGATTATGCAGTGGTAAGTTATCTTGCAGCATCTACTTCTTGGACAATGTGTGTATCTGTTCCCATGGGGAAACACAATGTTGCTGTTAAAGTTCCCCATCTCAATCATTTGATGCTAAGAAAGGAAAAACTAACTTTAATGGCTCTGCAGTTTTGATTGCTTTCTGAAAGCTGCTGTTTTCTTCAGAATTCGTCCTCGATCAACTTTCTGCCTTCTGGATGTCAAGAAATTACTTTGGGGGTCATTGCAAGTGAGGCGGTAAGGGGTTAATAGTGCCGATAAAGGTGCCAGAGCCGTCAACCCCTTACTGCCTCATTACGAGTTCTGCTCGCGGGACCCGCTAAGGCTGCCTGGTTTTTCCAGGCGGCCTTAGCGTGTCCCACGAGCAGCCCAGCATGCTAACAATGGGCCCGTTATTAATGGGCCCATTGTTAGCATGCTCCCCATTCCCATTGAGCCCTATGGGGGCTCGAATGGGAATGGGGATGTACCGGGTCCGGGTTCCTTGAATGAGGAATTACCGGGCTCTCCAAGGTTGGAATTGCCCAGTAATTCATCATTCAAGGACCCGGTAAGGGGGTAGCCATTCCGCCAATAGCGGCATGGCTACCTCCAAACTTGTAATGACCCCCTTTGTCTTTCTTTCTGGAACTAGTTTTTTCACCAGTCAAGATGCAAATGTTACTTTATTGTGAAGAAAAATGTCCTATGCAAGCCTCTACAAGATCTGCTTCATCTATCAGTTCCCAATCGATGCCCCGAATCTGCTTCTGTCCAGATGACATGTTGCTTCCCTGTCAGCATGAATAAAAAAGTATTGTCTTTTATTCACTTCCTCGATCTGTTCCTCGGAGGAAAGTTTCTACACCGCTCTGTGATTTCTTTCACAATAGATGCTCACCTGGATATTATGCCTTCCAGGATTCCATTCAAGTTTGCAGTGTTTCTTGGATCTCTCAGAAAAGTTACCACATCCGTGTATCTTCCAAAAAGATGCGGGTATTCTTCAATTAGACGAAAGAACACCACACTGACTAGTCTATGTGCTGAGTCGTTTGATAAGGGCATTTGTGTTTTCTTCACTGTACTCAGGCAAATTCAAAAATTCTTCAGTGATGATTATGGGCTATCTTCATGTGAGCTTTTCATTGTCAGGATTTTGAATAAAAGCTGGAATGTGGCAAGTTCTCCCACCAATGTAGGATACGAGCGCAATACCAACTCAAAATAAGTATGAACGTGCCTAGAAAGGTCATCACTGGGTAAGACCATGAGTAGAACCAAACAAGAACTCAGTGTAGAAGAAATCGGGGCATTGTACTTTCTTCCAATTGCTGTGTTCACGGTCAGAATCTGGTATATCCTTATTCTTATCAAGGCTTAACGATGCCTCAGTCCAAAGTTAATAGCTATTGTGGCTTTTAGAATGTAGATCTTCCCTTACTCTGCAACTAAGATGCACAGAGTGTTCGAATGTGTCCTTTTACCATTTTATTTATAGCTCAAAAGGGAGTGTCCAAAATCAAGCCACAGTACAACTAAAGGGTTCTTCACGCTTTCCACTTGTCAGGTTATGCATCCTTCTTCTTCGTCATCGATCTCGTCTGCACGTGCTGTGGTTCTTCCCCGATGATTGTCGCTTCTTTGCGGAGTGGTGTAGGCAGAGGGGTTTCTCAAGAGTAGATTTTGACGTCCCCAGGAAGATCCAAGCGCGCCAACCCTGCAATTTGACAGTAGATGGCGTTGCGTCCTCAACAACAAAAGGACCGTTGAATCTGGGCTCATCCCACTTTTTCCTTGTGTGGTTACGAACTAGGACTGCATCTCCGGGGTATAATTTGGGTAATTGAAATTCAGTCAGTTGGGTTCTTGAAGCCCCTCCTTCTGTGTTCTGTACTGTCCTACACCGTCGTCTCTGCAACTGTCCTGAAATTACAGAAAAACTTGATGTCAAATAGTTCAAATAGTTTTGCAATTCCAATCCTAAAATTTCTGAAGTCGACTGAGCATCACTTCTAACTTGGAATGAAGGCATTAAGGGTGTTCTCATTCTCCTTTCTGTAATGATTTCCTGAGGCGTAAGATGGTGGTCAGAACCTGGTTGGTTCTTCAATGCATATAATGCCAGTTGTAGGCAATGCAACCACACTTTCTCCAGAGTAAGCATCAACTTGGCTATTCTTTCTTTTAACAGGCTGTTGAGCTTTTCACCGATCCCATTTCCTTGCAGATGATAAGCCGAAGAAAACTTGTGCTTTATACCAAGCAACAAACTGATCTGCTCGAAAACTGTATTAACAAAGTGAGGTCCATTATCCGATCTCATTACTTCACACACTCCCCATCTAGGAAAAACCTCTCGCACTAAAAATTTAGCTGCACAGGTAGAGTCTGGGTGTGTGCATGGACCTGCCTCTATCCATCTAGAAAAAGGACACACTACAACAAGCAAATATTGGTATCCATTGCAAACTTGTATCATGTCGACATAGTGCTGAAAAGGGCCTTGGGTCTTGGGATGACTCCCCTCACTATGCGCAGTGTATGCCCAGCCGTGAATTGTTGGAAAACAATACAATTTACCATAAAAAATGTAACATGCTCCATTAGGTTTGTTACGAACCAAACCTCAGCAATAGTTACAGCAAGGTTCTCCCTAGTTGTATGCGCTGGGTAGTGTAGCTTTTCCAGTGCTGTCTTGTAGCCACAATGCTTCAGAGGGGTTTAAAGAATACCCTCTTCGCTTCCATAAATTCTTTTCCTCTTGTGGTGCCTCCCCTTGGAGCTCTACTATCTGTGTTTTAGGCATATGATTATATCCCTCACCCTCAATCAGCATCACATTTATTTTTTTATTCACATCAATGGTTTCAATATTCATCATCCATATATCTGTATTTGCTATGCGCGTGGCTTCAGCGTCTGCTGCTTGATTACAGGGTGAGATAAAATATGTCCCTTTTGTGTGAGCTGCGCATTACCGACTGCTATGCCCACTGGAAGTTGTAGTGCCTTAATAAGCCTGGCCAATAAGGCTGCATGCAGCACTGGCATGCCGTCCGCTCGGAGGTAGCCCCTCCTTTTCCAGTGCGCTAATCCTGCATGCACCATCGACGTCACGTAGGCGGAGTCGCTGTACACTGTCACTTCCTGGTCTGCGTGGTTCTCAATAGTGAGTATCAAAGCAAATATTTCTGCAGCTTGCTCTCAATAATGAGATGGTAAGAACCAGCACTCGAAATTCTCCATTTGCCAGATGCTTCACTACCGCGCCACTTGTGTATCTTGATTGCTTCTCGAAGACCCGTCAATGAAAACAATCTCTCCCCCTGCGAGTGCATTCTCCTTTACTATGGGGAGCTCATCACAAAACTCTTCATAGTTTGTGCAATCGTGCATGGGGTCTCCTTCTGTGACTGGCTCAGCTATAAACATAGCTGGGTCCAATATTTTACATCAAACTATTTGAATCGCTGGATTTGATATGACTACCTCATAGGCAGAAGACCTATGAGAAGTCAACGTGCCTTTCAGTTTTTCCAAAATGGCAAATAGTGCATGTTCAATGAACAATTTCATATGACATCCTATCACTATGCTTGTAGCCTTTTCTATGGCGAAGGCGGCAGTTGCCAAACTTTGTTCACATAGAAAGTGACCTCTCATTACGGGGTCCAGAATTCCAATGTAATATGCAAGGGGCTTGTACCCCAATGTGGTTCTCTGAGTGAGTACTGCTGTCATAAAAGTACCATCAGTGTGCGAGAATAAAAAGAACTCCTCTGTATAATTGAGGATCCCTAGAACTGGGCCTGTCCAAATTGCTTTCTTTCAATTCATCAAACCCTTCTTCCATTGCCTCAGTCCACACGATTTTTTCTTGCGTTGCCTGTGCTTTCTTCAAGGCCTGTAAGAGAGGCCGTGTAAACGAGCTATAGTCAAAGACCGATGCCCTGACATAATTGCATAATCCTAGAAAACTCTCCATCTGTTTTATCGTGTGTGGCTTAGCTGTTTTTAAAATGGCCTCAGCTCTTTCAGGGGTAACCTTCTTTCCCTCATGTGAAATTAGCTGGCCCATGTACAACACTTCTTGTTGACAATATTGTAACTTTTCTTTGTCAACCTTATATCCTTTGTCAGCAAGTATAATCATCAGCTGAACAGAATCGCGTCTGCACTCTTCCTCTGTGGTGCTGCAAACTAAAATGTAATCTACATATTGCAGCACAACGCTTTCTAAAGCAATATTGCTCAAGTCCATCTGGAGGACTCTGCTGAAAATTGATATGGAGTCACAATACCCGTGGGGCAGCCTCGTGCTTTTTGCAATGGGATTGAGAAAAACGCATTTTTCAGGTGAATCACTCTGAAATATTGTGCATCAACAGGTATATTACATAGAATTGTAGACAGGTTTGGAACTAAAGGGAACTCAGCCTCTACAATTTGGTTTATTGACTCTGAGTGGTCCGGTGAGCCGATGAGGAGAATCTCAGGATCCCTCTGGATCATATACACCATGTCCCTCTTCCATCTGGAAGGTTTCCCCTTTCTTCATCGGACACTTCTTGTACCCATCTTGTGCAACTTCTCTCATCATCACCTCTATTTAATCTTAGTCTGTCGAAAAACAGCTCCTTGTGTCTCGCACTACAAGAGGCTTCTTCCGTGTCATACAACTGAGTGCTTTCGAGACAATCATTTTTCCCTTCCCTTGTGATTCCTTCTGGGCTTGCATTTCCTGGTATACTGTGTCAATCATTTCCCCAATGCTTCGTGAGTCAAACTCGTCCTCTAGATTTACTCTAGTTGTACCTGGTAATGACTCAGATTCGGGAAAAAATTCCTCTATGTCTACCCATGCTACTTGTGGATTGGGATTTCTTACTTCCCTTTCCAAATACTCGAGATCGCGTGCTCTCTGTCTTCTTTTGCGTTCCATGTCGCCATCGACTTCTCTGCGCTTTCTCGCTTTTTCTCTCACTCTGTCTTCCTCCTTCTTTTTCATATCCCTTCGTTCCTATGCCCTTCGTATCTCCTCATCCCTTCCTTTTTGTATTCTTTTCTCCCTTATCCTTTCCTGTTCATCATCTTCTATTCTTTTCCTTCCTAGCCTTTCCTGTTCATCGGCTATTCATTGTCTATTGTCATGTTTTCTTTTCTCTTCTGCTCTCTCCTGTTTTTTTAGCTTGCTCATCTTGATATAACTGTTCTCGTTTTTGTCTATCTTTTCTTTTTGCTCCTTCAACCAATAAATTAAATGATAGTTATACCAGTAGGTTCGAAAGCATCCAATCCTAGGCAAGGTACGTGATAGTCAAATCAAACACTCTTCACAACCTCTAACAATGTGGTGTTTGTGAAAAGCAGTGACATTTGTTTGAATAGTTGGCACAAATAAACATCATATTTAGCACCAATGAGCAATCAAATCCCCATAGTACCTCGTAGTTGAGAGCAATGCCGGCGACCGCTGCACCGCAAACCGCGAACAGCAAACAGTACTTAATCGGTACTTCTGTGGTGCGCGTGCGGTGCGCGGTCAGATGGGATAATAAGCTCTCAAAGGCTCACGTCAGAGACCCGGGAGGCCGGGCTTCACAATCCAGAAGTGACCTGACTGGAAAATGCGAAATAAAGGTATGATTTAGAGGGGCAGGTTGATAGGTCGTGGCAGAGCGCCCTGCAGGCCGCAAATTAATTCTTGTGCCCTCCTAATACCAGTGATCAAAAGGGGGGTAGTTGGGCACACGTCGAAGCGTTGGGTACACTAAGGAAGTGATAAAGTATGTGGATTGCTACATGATGTGCTCAGACAGCGTAATCAGCTGTGATTAACAAATTATAGGCATAAACAGTCACCTCGTCGGTTTGAGTTGTAATAAGGAAGTCAGGCAAAAAGTCAGTGTTGCAGCAGCAGACGTCCTCCTCGTGTGCTGCCAATGTATTTTCAGAATGGTGGATCACAATCCTTAGCTCAGCATAACCGGCAAACACAGCAAACAGTACTTAATCGCTCCTTCATCTTTCAATCATTCCTCCCTTTCTTTGTCTTTTCTTTCTTGTTCGTCTTGATCTCCCCTTTGACTTACATCCTCATGCCTTTACCATCGAGTTTAAGTAAAATCTGACCTCCCATCCATTCGTTTTGTAAGAGCACCATCTCATCAGTTTTATCCTTGTTTCCTTTCCATCTCTTTATCTCTCTCCTCATATCTAGAGTTGTACTTACTCAATCACGTCTCTCCTTGTCGCGTCTCTCCTTGTCCCTCGGGAGTTTGGACGGTTATATGTTTCTCTGCATCTTTCTCTGTGCCCTCGTCACTACTTTGCGTAGGTGACTCATATGACGGATTGCTATATCCCGTCACCGCTTTAAGTTCTCTTAATAGGTATAACCCTTCATCATTCTTAGTTTCATCTTTTATTTCAGACGGGGCAGGCAGAGCAGAAGGCTCTTCATCCCCCTCTTTGCATATGTTAAGTATCCAATCTAAAGGAGGCTCCTCCTCCTTTTTGTGCCATACTGACAAGCAATCAATTTTCAGCATCTCAACTTCACGCTTTTCTATTACTTAAAATATTTTTTCTTTGAACTCTGACATCATCACACCTTTCAATCACATAAAACAAACAGACAGACTTGACCGGACACATGTACTACTCATGATCCTCTCTTAGGACTCGTTTTACCCTCTAAATCTGCTCCGATTGGAATTTAAGCTAATTTCTTTAAGACTGTCTTTAACCAGTCTCGTCTTCTATATGTCCCGCTAAGGGGTTCTGAATTAAAGCTTCTGCTAGCACTCTTTAAAATCTAGGAACAGGGCGTATCCTCCCAGCGTGGCCACACTCATGACTATTCTTCCTCTTATATTTCTCGCCCATCCTCAAGTCAATATCTTATTTCCCATATACATTACACTCTTACTCTTGTGTTATATTTTATCCCTACTCCCTCCGTTACTCTCTGTTATTTACTATACATGCATCCCTTTGCCACACTCTTTGGTCTATTAACTCACCGTTTGGATTTTTTTCATCTTCAGACCCTCGGGATCACCGCCTTCGTTACCGCCTCTTCGAGTCATTTTCCGATCTGCTTCGTGTAGATGTGGGAGGAGTTTCTATCTTAAAATAGGGGTCCCGCAAACTGTCCCTTGCAAGTGGTTACCTATTCCAAACACTTCTACGGGGAGCTTCACGTCCTGTCAGCCAAATGGCAAAGGTCCTGCGATATTGCTCAGACTCTAAAGTTAATTATGTCGACAGCCGATAGTTTATCTTATCTAACCATCTAATCTCTGCTACCAAGTGAACTGGAGGCTCCGTCCAGCCCTTTAAGATGAGTAGCGGTACCCTGGAGATAGATGGGGATGCAGATTTTATTCATACATCAATAACCAAGACGACACAAATAGTTTGGCAAAGTTTTGTCTGTTTTAATGTCAAGTATCTAAAACAGGGAGTACAACAAACATCAGCAATCGCTTGATACTCTGACTGTAACTACTTCATAAAAAACGTGTACCCAAAAATGGTCATCACTGACGTGCTGACCTGCATCACTACCAACGTCATCCTACGTGGCAACCTACAAAAACCTAACGGGAGGTGGGATTGGTTCTAAGTGAATAACTAAGCATAGGTTCCATATCTGTATAGAGTAACAGAAAGAGGTAATTGGATAGTTAACATCAGGTGGAGCAACTAAGCCCTCCCCTAAAAATGTCCACTATGAACGTCACTAAATGTACGACGTCCCATTGGCTACACATACTATAGGACCCCCAACTACGTGGTCCCCTAAAATTGGTTGGCTTTTAACCCCTGTCAGTACTTTTCTAGCTACGTGAGCAGCATGCAGATTGAACAACCAGGAGCGGGTGAGCTCGTCTTTGCACCAGCTTCGCACCAATTAAAATATCATCCATCATCACCTCAATGGTGCAGTGTCAATTAGTGCTTTGAAGTTGGCGTTGAGTTTGTACTGTTCTTTGAGAATTTTTAAGGAGTATGGGCACTAGCCGGCTTCCAATTTTCTTCCATCATGTGACTGGACAACATAAAATTGAGCCTTTTTGTGTTTTTTATTTTATTTTCAATAGACCTCTGACGTATTTTCTGTTCTTTCACGTTAATTGTATCCAATGTCAGCCAATTCCAGTTTGATAAGACCGTGGGGGTCATTACGAGATTCGTGGTAGGGGGTTAATGGGGCCAGTAGAGCTGCCGGCCACGTTAACCCTCTACTGCCGCATTATGAGGTTTGCTCGCGGGACCCGGTAAGGACGCCGGCACCCTTACCGGGTCCCGCGAGCAGACCAACATGCTAACAATGGGCCCCTCATTAACAGGCCCGTTGTTAGCATGCTCCCCATTCCCATTGAGCCCTATGGGGGCTCGAATGGGATTGGGGATGGGTTCCTGGAATGGGAAAATACTGGGCCCTCCAAGTTCAGAATGGCCTGGTATTTCCCCATTCCAGGAACCCAGACCCGGTATCCGGAATGGGGGTAGCCATGCCGCAAATAATGGCATGGCTACCTCTAAGTTCGTAATGACTTCCCTTGTCTTTCTTGGCTCAGTGAACTCCTCAGTTGAACTTTTATTCTGTTTTCTTGACTGCAACACTGAAATGAGGCCTTCTGTTTTGTTCAGTGCTGCTTATATAAGTAGCAGAAACATTCATCCTTTCTTAGTCCATATGTCTATAGAGGTATATATGTATATGTTGGCGATTGCCATAGTCTAATTATTCAAATGCATGTGGCTTGCTTCATGATTTCTTTGCTGCTTGCATTTCATTGCATCTGTACACGTTTAAACTAACTAAGTATCTTCATCAGGTCTGTGGCATAAGTCTTGTCATCTTGATCCCAAGATGTCACTTATCTTTGGTACCTTGTGCTGTATGAATCGTCTGTCTCTCTGGTCCAGTTATCCTTATATATGGGTGTCGATTCAACTTAGTATGATGTCACCATTCATCTTTGCCATTTAATTTCTCTGTTACTTGGCTCCTCCTCTACACTCCTATGAATGCCTCGTCTGCAGGCTTGGTGTCTCTCCAACCCTTTCATTGACTCTCACCACCATCTACAGGACCCCTGGCCCAGTCCCCCTCTTCTTCTCAGAGTGGTCTGACCTCACCACTTCCCTTATTGCCTCTATTTCCAAACTATTCCTTCTTAGTGACTTCAGTATCCACCTCGACTCTCCGGGGGCAGCCACTGGACTCTTCTGCAACGTCTGTGACATTCTTTCCCTCACCATTCATCCCTAAGGTCCGACACGCTCTGCCAGACATTCCGTGGATGCTCTCCACTGTTCTGACATTCCTATCTTCAAACCTCTCACTACACCTCTCTCCTGGTCTGACCATTCCCTTCTGTCTTCTCATCTGGATCTCTTAAATCCCCCTGCTAAGCCTCTCCGTGCTTTGCCTGTCTTCTTCTCCGTCATTCGACCGATGAAGCGAGTGTCAGTTGCTGCTTTTGCCACCACTTTCACCCCCCCCCACTCCTGCCATAGACTCCCACACTGACTCTGCCCTTGCCAATCTCTACCTCTCTATCACCAACACCCTGGAAATCCTTGACCCTGTTATCAGGATCCGGATGTAGCCTGCCTCCAAGCACAACACCTGGTATGACTCCGACCTAGCCTCTCTAAAACACAAGTGCAAAGTGGCTGAGAGGAAGTGGCAGGCATTAGACACATCCTCTGACAAACTGGCCTGTCACCTGCTCCAAAGGCAATACAGACTCTCCATATTCAAGCCTGCATCTCTGGGGCCACTAACAACTCTGGCAAGCTGTTTAAAATCTGCAAGGAACTCGTAAATCCTTCTGCAGTGTTCATATCTCCCCTGTCATCCTTGACCCTCTGTACCTCACTGGCCTCCCACTTCTTTTCCAAAACTCAGGACATACTGCCCTCCCTCTTCTCTACAGATCACGAGCCTGGCACTGGACTGGTTGACCTCCCTCCTCTCAGACAGATCTTCCCATGTTCAACTGGGCCCTTTTCTGTCCCATATCATATTCTCCACCTGTGGCATCCCTCAAAGCTCTATCCTCTTGCTGTCGCTTTTCTACATCTACCTTGCCCCTTTGGCCCACTTGAACTCTTCCTTGTCTCCTCACTTCCAGTGTTCTGCAGACGACATGCAGCTCTCCTTCAAGATTCCCTCCTCCTCCCCCTCCTCTCTCATCCCTGACTGTCTGACTGCTATTCAGTCAAGGTGCGCTGCCAATGATCTCTGCCTTAATTCCAGTAAGATTGAGATCCTTCTTAATAGGACCCCAGACCCCACCTTCGATCCCTCCCTCTGGCCGCCCTGTATGGGTCCTCTCCACTCGCTCTCTCACCAGGCAAAAAAACCTTGGTTTCATCTTTGACTTCTCTCTCTCCTTCTCTGATCCACATCGTGGACCTTGCCAAGAAGACCACTATCAGCTTCACCTCCTCAGAGGCATTCTCCCTTTCTTCACATTCTCCCAGAAACTCAATGGGCCTCATCACGAGTTCGGCGGTATCTCGGCTGTAATACCGCCCAACTGTAATAGTGTTAGAGCCCACCGGTCTGATGGTATTACTGCTAGATCACGGGTTGGGCATTAACTGTAAATGCCCATTCCCCATTGGGTCCACTAATACTGCACGCTAAAACAGCCGGCAGTAATACAGGGCGCTAAATGGGATTTTCAACTCCAGAAAAAGCTGGAGGTGAAACAGCCCATTTAGCACCCAACTTGTGATAGGGCCAGCCCTTAAAGAGTGGCGATAATATCGTTACCACCACATTTAAGGGCTACTGCCCAACTTGTGATGAGACCCAATGTCTACAGAGCTTTGGTCTTCTCTAGGCTTGGCTATTGCAACAGTCTTCTTCCTCCCTTCCCCCCCTTCAACTAATTCAACTAATCCAGAATAGGACTGCAAGACTTATCCTTGGCCTCAAGCCCAGGGACCGCATCTCTCCAGCCCTAATTTCTCTCCACTGGTCATCGGTTGCTGCTAGGATCAAATTCAAGACGCTCTGTATTATCCATAAAGCTTTCTGGCGACTGGAACCCTGCTACATTCAACTCTCTTTCCGTAAATTCCTCCCTGCTAGAGCCCTTCGGTCTACTAGCTCCAACTCTCTGCAAATCAGATGCTTCTCTAAGCAAAGAGTGAGGGGTAGATCTCTCTCCCTCACAGGAGCCTCCCTCTGGATTGGTCTCCATGCCCCCCTCAGGCTTGAACCGGGTCCCCTTAAGTTCTGGAAGCTCCCCAAGACTCTCCTTTTCTCTCCTCCTTCACTCTGCTCCTCCCCTGATAACACCTTCTTTATGCCTCAGTGAATGGCTGCCTACCTTCCTCCTTCCTCTGAGTACTACAGGGCTCCAGCCGCCCCCAGTTAACCTGCCCTTTCCCACACTTAACATGTTGACCCTCACCTCTGCAATCCTTGCCACTTGCCCTCTGGCCTCCCCTTAGCCCTTGTATCTCGCCTTCTTCCCTTTTCCCTTCCCATCTTAGCACTTTGCTTTTTGCACAGTCCAGCAATCCCCCCCCTCGCACTTCTTGTCTGCACTTGCACGATCTGCATGTCACAAGGTCTATTAGGACCATTGTTGTTTCTTTCTCCCTTGTCCCCCCTTTTCTTTGTCTTGTGTGCACATTGAAACACCATTTGTTGTATAGGCGTCTTACAAATAACCAATCAAATACAAAAATAAATAAATTCAAATCACAGGGCCTTGAAAGAGTCCTGTGACATAAATTGAAGTAACTACCCCCATAAATTGGGAGTGTGTAACTTGCATGCCTTGGATTTCCTTGGATGCGGTACCTGCTTCTCAGTCTCACTCTCTGGTTTTGAATCCCAAATCACTCTTACCAGTGGTCACCACGGTAAGAAGTTGACAGGGCAGACATAACAATGTATGTCTGCCATCATGGGGAGGTTTTCAAATTGACCAAGTGCAGCTACAGCTACCAAATTGGCAGTGCCATGCAATATTGGTCTCGGTCTGATGAATGCACTCATCCCAGGAGGTAAGCATTTGCTGGCATGTATTTGCTGTACATTCACCACAGTAATCCAAGTAACAGTTACAGCCTTCAAAGGGATAATCACTAACTCAATGAGCCATTTGCAGTGTCACTGTACTGGCCATGTGTACAAACACGTGTAGCTGCACCTGCTGAAGGCTTGCAACAGTGGGAGACTTGTACTCACCTTAAGCTGATTTTCACACCCTCTGGCCCATCTGGTGGACAGAAGCAACAGACTGTGAACCCCCCAACAACTGGGGGGCAACCAAATGGGCACCGGTAGGCCAACCTGCTCCGGGTGAGGTGATGGAAGGGGTGAGGCTCGACTTAGTAGAAAAGAGTGAACAGCATGGCAGAAATGGCCCGTACTGGGGCTAACATCACCCAACCCTTACACTCTTATCTGACCACCAGTGATCTGCCAGGATGCTCAATCTTTGCTCTGCTTGGGCGGTGGAGCCACCCACCTGAGGGGGCATACCGTTGACACAATCTCAAGGCCGGTGGAAGCAAATTGCTTAAAACGTCAGCTTACGAATGTGGGAGGCTCGCCAAAATGGGGAGGGCCATGTGGAAGACCCCAGGCAGAACCACTGTGGTGGACCAGGGATTGATAGACCCAGTTAGGGTGCATTGTATGTGCAGACAGTCTGGGCCCCCCGTCCGGCAATAACATGCAGCTTACACCAAAAAGTGCGAGCACCAAAGAACACACCAAAATCAGAGCTCAGGAAGTGATAAAAAACTGGCAGAGAAGTAAACACATTTGTGGTAGGGTACGTTGGACACACTGAAAGCCAGTTTGTCTGCACTGGGCTGTGGGCACATGTCGGGGCATTGATGGCATGCATACATGTTAGGCACACCCACTTTCATGGGACCGAGGGGCGTGTGGGGTACCCTGGATTCAGGGGAGGGAAAGGGACAGCAAGGAGGGAGTGGAAAGGCTGGAGAGGGAATGTTCAAGTGGGGAGGTTGCTGGGAAAGAGGAAAGCAGGTGAGAGAGACTGGGGAGAGAGGAGAGAGAGGAAAGAATGGGAATCTTGTGAGTAGAGAAGAGAGAGATGGTTAGGGAGTAGGGAGCAAGGAGGAGATTAGCAGGTGGAGACATGAGGAGAGAGATGGGGCTGAGAGAAAGTGGAAGAAAAAGAGAGAGACAAAGGGAGAGAGAGAAAGAGGGAGGGGTGAGAAGCTGCCCCCCAATGGACACAGTTCAGGGATATGTCCTCTCTCCCCAGGTGTTAGCATGTACTTGTTCCCCATAGAGGAGTAAATCTGACCATGGCAGTGTCATCCCCCTCTTCTGGAGGGGAGCTCTTTGTGTGAGTGAACTTGGATGAAATTGTGCACACACAAGTCACCCCTTCCAATATTGGTCAAGGTCCTGCCCCATATGTGGCCAGTATGCAACCTCCCGCAAGATTTCTGGAGTAGTATGAAACCCCCGATGACCGCTGTGGCTGCGTCATAGGCGTGACATAGCATCTGGCTTCAGAATAAGGTAAGTACCACCCACTGGTCACATCCAGAGATGGATCTCCTTACCAACAAACCGTCTTGGATTTGGAACATTTTGGGACACTTCATCAACACCCTGAGGTCCTCTTTCCCAATGTAATCGGTTTCCATCAGAGGAAAGTTCACAGGGTCCTCAATGTGTAGGTAAAATTTCCCAATAATCGGATCCCCTTTTTGTGCCATGATTAAATCAGCATCTGGGGTCTCCTTACTCCACTGGGCAGTTGAGAGTTCATTGTGAGCATTTTTCCAGGACCTGGTGACAGCAGTGACTTGTATTTCCCCCAACAGGGACTCGACCTTAAGGAGATCCCCCTGGATGGCTCCGCTTTTGGCCAACTGATCAGCCAGGTCATTCCCAGTTTTGTCTGGCCCCTCTATTCTGGACAGACCCATAATCTTTTTTCAATAGATGGTCATACCATTAGAGGTGACCAGATCATCAATATTTTGTATGAGCTTGCCATGTTTAAGTGGTTTATTAAAGTGGTTCTCCAGTTTATCAGGTGCTCCACGAACCCGTTCCAGACATAATCTGAATCAGTGATTATGACCAATTCATGGAATCAGTGTTACACAGCAGTGAGGATGGCCTGGTGAACTGCCACCTGACTACTGCAGGACTGATTTTGTACCCAGTGGAGGGTTCTGAGGCATCATCCACCCAGGCATTCCCAACGCCGGCCACCAGTTCCTTTTTCCCTGTTGTTGTCAACATGGTAGGAGCACCCATCCACATAAACTGTGGGCATCCCCTGGCACGTGTCTTCTTCATAGACCTTGTGCGCGGAATTCAGGTACGCCTCCATGTTGTCTGTTTAGGGACTCTTCTTGTTTTGGCCATATCTGACCTTCACAGGAAAACCTTGCATGGACAGAATCCATGAAGTAATTCTGGAATTACTCACATTTCCTGCCTGGATTCTGTCACTGTGGAGATATTGCAAAGACTGGTGTGGAGTCTCCTCTATGATGTGCTCCCCCTGTGAACGGGTGGTCATTTTTCAATGCCCACACCGTTGCCAAGAGTGCCTTCTCACAATCGTTGAATTTTTCCTCCACAGAGGATAAAGTCTTACTTGCATAGGAGATGATTTTATTGACCTTGTCATGCTTTTGGTATAACACTGCTGTCAAACATGTATTCGGGAACCCCGTCTCCAAGAAGAACTCCTTGTTTTTGACAGGGTAAACTAGACAAGGTGCTTGTGAGAGACTTCTTTTGAGTTGTTTTTCTGCCACAGCTTGTTCTGGACCCCACTCCCACTTTACCCCCCTATCAACAGATGGACCGGGGGTCGTGTGACCTCTGCTTAATCCCCAATGAACTTTGTCCTGTAATTAGTGAGTCCAAGAAGGCTTCTTAGCTCACGCAGAGTTGTGGGGTCTTTCAGTTTTAGTAGTGCATCCACTTTCTTCACCTTTGGATAGAGACCTTTAGGGTAATTTCATGTCCCAAGAAGTTGACACGGGTCCTACACCACTGTGCATTCTGGAAGGACAGTTTTGCTCCGGCAACCCTCAACTGGGTCAGAACATAGCAGATTTCCACTATGTGTTCCTCCACAGTTTAGCTTTTAATCAGGACATCATCCATATAGGCCAGGTTACCCCTTTCACCCAGGTCGGGCATGGCCTTGTGTGGGAAGATGTTGAATTCATTGCCAGAGTTTATGTATCCGAAGGTAGTTTGGGTCCATGTGTACTGTTGCCTCCCGAATGTAAAGGCCAGCTTGTACTGGCCCTCCCGACTGACGGGCATGGTCCAGTATCCGTTGCTCAGGTCAATGGCGCTGTACACCTTTGACCCCTGAATCTGGGCCAGGCCCTGGTCAATGTAGGGAAGAGGCCATCGGTACATGTGAACCCATTTGTTCAGATCTCTAAGGTCTGCACAAAATCTCCATCGGCCATTTGGTTTTAAAATCCCCAATACCGGATTATTAAAGATGCTGTGGACTTGACAAATTATCCCACGGGACTGCAGGTTTTTTATGATTTTGGTCAGCGACTCCATAGATGCAAGAGGCAAGTGATATTGCTTCACGAATACGGGAATCATTCCAGGGCCCGTGGGAATTGTGGTAGTATGTATCTCGGTGCGACCACAGTCGTACGAGTCCACAGCAAAGATATCTTGAAAATCTAAAAAAATCTGTTTCAACTTTTGCTTTTGTTCCTCGGTCTCACAGGCATCAGCGAGATTGACCCGTTCTTCAACCATCTGTCTGAAACCTGGAAAGACCTCGGGTTTTGCTATCTCAGCGGCCTCTTCCAGCTGTGTGGAGAGATGTCTGGTGACGGTGTTGACCTGGATAGAGGGTTTCAGGTAGGAGAGGCAGTAATTGTGGACCTGCAATATCACCTCATCTTTCCTGATGTCACAGGTCACCTCTTTCCCCCCCATAAGGGCAGGAAGAGTGCGGTATGTCATCATCACTGTCATAGCAGTCATTGGGGATTGGTCCTATAATTTCATTTCCTAAGTCCATGGAAAATACTGGTCATCACCCTCCATTCCAATAATGGTGCTGTCATGATCACTGCTTCCAAGGAGCCAGGACCAGCCCAACGTCCTTGGAAGCAGGCCCCTAACCCTAATCCTAGGCACCAGCCGGTCCCCACGGGGACCTTTTGGACCATGTCCTGGCGCCGGTGGCACCAGGCTCATCAGAATCATCGGTCCCGGCACTGGAAGCGCCGGGCTCATAATATGTGTGCAGATGCTTGGGTGGACTTACCTGCAGCAGACCATGCTGCTTACTTACCAGCCTCTTAGAAGTCCTCTGTGAACAGGGACTACTTTCTTACCTGGGTGAGGCAAGCTCCACTCCCTGGATTCAGCACTGGAAAGCTTCTGGAACTGGAACTCTTTCCTTACCTAGGCGGGGCCGTGGAGGAAGACGCCTCATCACTCCCAGGCTATTTAAACCACACCCGATAGAAGAAACGTGCTTCGCGTTATTCTGCATCTGCAGCAGAACGCTCACCGAGTCTGTTCCAGCCTTTCTTCTTACGATCCCGAATCTGCAAGAGTCATACTCACCATTACTGCATCCTGAATCTGCTAGAAGCATACTCACCATTCCTGCATCCAGTCGACAGCAGCACCTGCAGAGACAAGAAACAGCAGGTTAGCAAGGCAGCCTTATCTCGCAGTGCTACTCACCTGATCCATCGGCTGCGGTCATTTTCGGCACGCTGCACCTCCGCCTGCGAAGACAAAGGCATTGTCACTACTTACCGGCACTCTGTGAATTCTGGATTTCTTCACACTGCATCGCCGCCTGCGGAGATAAAAGCATTGTATCTACTTACGGACATTCCGCGGACTCCGGCGCTGCAAACCAACTTCTGAAAGACAAAAGAAGAGAGATTAGACAGGTATTTACTTACGCCCATCGCGCTCTTCGCAATAGACTGCTCTTCAGCACAAACTACGCTGCAAGGGAAAGACAGTTAGAGCGCTTGCATTTACTCACGCATTTCCAGGCGCTTCACTCCATCTTCCTCAAGAGTCCTGCAAGACAAAAGGGAGAAAAGCATTATACAAAGTCCTGTTCAATGTTAACGTGCCTTGCACCTAAAGACTATAAAGACTAAAAAGGTGTCTGGAAACTGACCGCTCGTGCAGTTAACGACGGTAACGGTCTTCTGAGTCCAAGAGGCCTATGTTTCACCATTGAAGGAACTGGCAACAGCGCCCTGCACCAGACGCAGATGGAGAGCCCAGCATTCACCTATCTAAGGTGAGCACGTTGACCTGGGGGCTCTACGGAGAGGGAGAGAGAGGAAGAGGGACATTGAACAACCCAGACCATTAACCCCTATATTCTTTCACCTGCAGAAACCTCACCCTACGAGTTCGACACACAGTGCGAAGAGGTTCGACCCCAGAAGCCCATCGGGTTCTGCACATCACCTTTCGAGTCACAGACACCTTCCTGCCAAGATCAGCGCCTCCGTGGGAATCATGTGAGCGTTACAGAACGCGAAGCCCACCGCAAAACTCCTACCCAGGCGCAATGGAAACCTCAGACACTGATCACTTAGCCCAGTTGCTCGGGGAATTAAGAGCAGAAGTACATGCAGCTCGTCAGGAAACAAGCTCTCTAAGAAGAGAACTGATAATTTCCAAGGAGCGAACAGAGGACCTCGCTAGGCAATTGCTACAAACGCAGGCAGGACAGACAGCCCTGCCCGCTCCAGGAGGAAGCTATCCATCTGCATCATCTGTATTTCCAGTGCAAATCAATCTACCTGGTAATGTGCCCTTGGCTCCGCCCGAACGTTTTTCTGGTGACCCAAAGAAATTTGCAGTGTTCCTCAACCAGTGCCGTTTACATTTCTTATGTCGACCAGCTGCATTCCCAACAGACCAGACCAAAGTGGCTTTCGTGCTTTCTTATCTCAGTGGCAGCGCCGCAGATTGGTCGATCCCTTTAGTCACCCAGGATGATCCGGTTTTACATGATTTCCAGGCCTTCCAGTCCAGCATGGAGAAACTGTTTGCAAGACATGCACAGGGGCAGGCCTTGGACAATGAACTTCTTTCATTACGACAGCGTAATCAAGACCTCTTGACCTATATAGCCTCATTCAACAGACTCATAGTGGAAACTCAATGGCCCGAGGATAAGAGAATAACGTTTTTCTACAGAGGCCTGCGTGGAGAGCTCAAGGATGTGTTAGCTCAAGTTTTGAACCCTCCACAAGAATGTTCGGACTATATTGACTTAGTCGTCCAATTGGACCACAGATTACAGAACAGGAAGGCTGATCGTTCTAAATTTGATACCCGAGTGTTTTCTAAACCACAGACTTCTACTAAGGGAGCTGACACTGTGGAACCCATGCAAATAGGGGGAATGAAAGGTCCTTTAACCCAAAAGGAGCGGGAAAGAAGAAGACAGCTGCAATTATGCCTCTATTGCGGGAACTCGGGGCACTTTCTTCGAGACTGTCCAGTGAAACCAGCTAAGAAGGCTGTAGGAGCCGCAGATTCCAGTACCTCAAGTTCCGAGCAGGGAAACGACCTAGCCCGGCAAGTGTAGAGGTCCTCTTGCCGAGCGTTAAGATCTGTCACGTGACCTTGCATTTCGTGGTGCCCATGGTCCTCATTAATCCTGCACGTCCGGATCGTTTGCATGCAATTGAAGCTTACATCGACAGCGGAGCAATCGGCAATTATGTGGACCGTGAAATGGCATCAAGGATGAATCTACCCTTTGTCCCTAAGGCAGTAAAAGACGTCATTACTACAGTGGATGGCACGGAGATAGCCTCCGGACCAGTAACGCACGCCACCCAAGAAGTGACGCTAGTGAGCCAAGATGGACACCGGGAGAAAATCGTGTTCGATGTGATCAAGGCCCCTCAGTTCCAGTTCATTCTGGGAATCCCTTGGTTAGAGAAGCACAATCCTCAGATCAACTGGCGAGCAAAGACGGTTCAGTTTCCAGAATGTCTTACCACTTGTTATCCTCGGCCTGAAGTTTCAGTGGCGGCGATCTCTTCAGAGGTTCCCACATTGCCTCCCGACTACCAAGAATTCCAAGATGTCTTTCGGAAGGATCAAGCTAACACCCTGCCTCCTCATAGGTCTTACGACTGTCAAATAGACCTGATACCCGGAACAACTCCTCCTTGCAGTAGGATTTATGCCCTCACTGAGCCAGAGAATCTTCACCTCAGGCAATATCTGGACCAATACCTAGCTAACGGGTTTATCCGTCCTTCTAAATCTCCAGCTTCCTCGGCTTTGTTCTTCGTTCCGAAAAAGAAGGAGACCTTAGAACTTGTATAGATTACCGCGCCCTGAATCAAATCACTGTTAAAAACAGATACCCGTTACCTTTGATCCCTGAACTCCTGGACCAAGTCAAAGAAGCATGCATATATACAAAGTTGGATCTCAGAGGAGCCTACCACTTGGTACGAATAAAAGAAGGCGATGAGTGGAAGACAGCCTTTCGCACCAAGTATGGGCTATTCGAATATCAAGTGATGCCCTTTGGACTTTGTAACGCTCCTGCCGCTTTCCAGTATTTTATGAACGATGTCCTTAGAGAACTCATAGATGTATGTGTTGTTGTCTACATTGATGACATCCTTGTCTATTCATCATCTGAAGAGGAACATCAGAAACACGTTAAAAAGGTTCTCGAGAGACTGCGTCAACATAACCTTTTTGCCAAGCTTGAAAAATGCGTTTTCAACGTAACTGAAGTTGAGTTCTTGGGATTCATATTGTCACCTAATGGGGTTCATATGGATTCAAAGAAGGTCGATGCAATCATCAAGTGGCCGTCACCAACCTCGGTAAAAGGAGTTCAAAGCATGTTAGGCTTCGCTAACTTTTACCGCAGATTCATTCCTGAATTCTCTCGGATAGTCCAGCCCATCACCGCTCTGTTAAAGAAGAACAAACGTTTTGAATGGTCTACAGAAGCAGAACAAGATTTTCAGGACTTAAAAGCTAAATTCATTTCTGCTCCTGTTCTAAAACATCCTCGCCCAGAACTCCCCTACATCGTGGAAACGGATGCTTCTAGTCTTGCTATGGGGGCAGTGTTATCACAAAGAGATCCGGTCACACACCAATTACATCCAGTAGCCTTTTGGTCCCGCAAATTCTCGGCTTCCGAGATCAACTATTCAATTACAGACAAGGAACTTTTAGCTATCAGATCGGCCTTTAAAGCCTGGCGGCATTATCTTTTGGGAGCCAGACACACAGTCACCGTAATGACTGATCACCGCAATCTACAATATCTGAAGACGGCCAAAGCTCAGTCTTCCAGACAGCTTCGTTGGGCTCTGTTTCTGGCTGAGTTTGACTTTATAATTACTTATCGACCCGGCAGTAAAAACGGAAAAGCAGATGCCCTCTCTCGGATGGGAGTTGATGAACATTTGACCAATCCAGAACCAATACCCATAATCCCAGAACAAAGGCTTTTGGGGTTGGTCAACGCTCAATCCTTTGAAGACATCAAGACTACAGTCAAGTCACTCCTAACTCCGGCCGATTTGCAGGACTGGCAATTAAAGGGAAAAGAATTCTCTGTGGATCAAGACCTACCATATTTCCAAGGGCGATTGTACTTGCCCTGTGAGAAAATACAAAAACAAGTAATTTCCTGTTATCACGACTCTCTAATGGAGGGTCATCCCGGCATTACCAAAACCATGGAAAAGATCAAGAGACATTTCTGGTGGCCATCATGGAAGAAGGATATTAGAGACTTTGTAATCTCCTGCGGTGTGTGTGCCCAGAATAAAAGTCAGAAGGAGAAACCAGCCGGCCTGTTACACCCTCTGGATATTCCTCCCTGTCCATGGCATACCCTGTCCATGGATTTCATCACGGACTTACCTCCATGCTCAGGGTATAATACCATTTTAGTAATCGTGGATCTATTCTCCAAGATGGCTCACTTCATTCCCCTGAAGGGCCTACCTTCGGCTTCGGTATTGGCTCGAGAATTCTTAGAAAACATCGTTTGGTTACACGGTTTTCCCTCGGTTTTAATCTCCGATAGGGGAAGTCAATTCATCTCCCACTTTTGGCGAAGTTGCTGTCGTCTAGCCCAAATTGATGTAAGACTTTCAACCAGTCACCATCCCCAAACTGACGGACAAACCGAGAGGACAAATCAGACTCTAGAGCAATATCTGCGTTGCATGCTCCAACAAACTGAAAACCCTTGGAAGGATATTCTTTGGATCGCTGAATACGCTTACAACAATTCGACTCATTCTGGAACCGGGAAGACTCCCTTCTTCCTATTATACGGACATCATCCTAGAACCTCTAATCTGGATCCTCCCCAAGAATTCGAAACACCTGCTGTGGATCATTTGCACTCTGAGATTACCAGTGCTTTTAAAGAAGCCACTGCCCATCTGCAAAGAGCTAAAGCTCAAGTCAAAAAGGGAGCAGATCGACACCGTAAAGAGGCCCCTCACTAGGCAGTAGGAGATCAGGTCTGGTTATCCACTAAGCACCTGCCTCTAAAAGGACCTCGCACCTTCAACCTGAGATACCTTGGACCTTACCCCATCTCTACCATAGTTAATCCGGTGGCGGTCAAATTGGAATTACCTGCGCATATGAAAATACATCCAGTATTCCATGTCTCCTTATTAAGACCAGTACAACCAGAAACCCGATTGGCTGAACTCCCAGAACCTGTTTTGGTAGACGGAGAACTCGAATTCGAAGTAAAGAACATTCTAGACTCCAAGATCTCCAAATCTAAGTTATATTATCTGGTTGATTGGAAAGGATACGGCCCCCAGGAAAGGTCTTGGGAACCCTCTGAATATGTCCACGCACCTCGTCTGGTCAAGAGATTTCATCTGAATCACCCCGACAAGCCAAAACCCCCGGAGAAGACACGCTTAGGAGGGGCCTTGAGGGGGGTACTGTCATGATCACTGCTTCCAAGGAGCCAGGACCAGCCCAACGTCCTTGGAAGCAGGCCCCTAACCCTAATCCTAGGCACCAGCCGGTCCCCACAGGGACCTTTTGGACCATGTCCTGGCGCCGGTGGCACCAGGCTCATCAGAATCATCGGTCCCGGCACTGGAAGCGCCGGGCTCATAGTATGTGTGCAGATGCTTGGGTGGACTTACCTGCAGCAGACCATGCTGCTTACTTACCAGCCTCTTAGAAGTCCTCTGTGAACAGGGACTACTTTCTTACCTGGGTGGGGCAAGCTCCACTCCCTGGATTCAGCACTGGAAAGCTTCTGGAACTGGAACTCTTTTCTTACCTAGGCGGGGCCGTGGAGGAAGACGCCTCATCACTCCAAGGCTATTTAAACCACACCCGATAGAAGAAACGTGCTTCGCGTTATTCTGCATCTGCAGCAGAACGCTCACCGAGTCTGTTCCAGCCTTTCTTCTTACGATCCCGAATCTGCAAGAGTCATACTCACCATTCCTGCATCCTGAATCTGCTAGAAGCATACTCACCATTCCTGCATCCAGTCGACAGCAGCACCTGCAGAGACAAGAAACAGCAGGTTAGCAAGGCAGCCTTATCTCGCAGTGCTACTCACCTGATCCATCGGCTGCGGTCATTTTCGGCACGCTGCACCTCCGCCTGCGAAGACAAAGGCATTGTCACTACTTACCGGCACTCCGTGAATTCTGGATTTCTTCACACTGCATCGCCTCCTGCGGAGATAAAAGCATTGTATCTACTTACGGACATTCCGCGGACTCCGGCGCTGCAAACCAACTTCTGAAAGACAAAAGAAGAGACATTAGACAGGTATTTACTTACGCCCATCGCGCTCTTCGCAATAGACTACTCTTCAGCACGAACTACGCTGCAAGGGAAAGACAGTTAGAGCGCTTGCATTTACTCACGCATTTCCAGGCGCTTCACTCCATCTTCCTCAAGAGTCCTGCAAGACAAAAGGGAGAAAAGCATTATACGAAGTCCTGTTCAATGTTAACGTGCCTTGCACCTAAAGACTATAAAGACTAAAAAGGTGTCTGGAAACTCACCGCTCGTGCAGTTAACGACGGTAACGGTCTTCTGAGTCCAAGAGGCCTATGTTTCACCATTGAAGGAACTGGCAACAGCGCCCTGCACCAGACGCAGATGGAGAGCCCAGCATTCACCTATCTAAGGTGAGCACGTTGACCTGGGGGCTCTACGGAGAGGGAGAGAGAGGAAGAGGGACATTGAACAACCCAGACCATTAACCCCCATATTCTTTCACCTGCAGAAACCTCACCCTACGAGTTCGACACACAGTGCGAAGAGGTTCGACCCCAGAAGCCCATCGGGTTCTGCACATCACCTTTCGAGTCACAGACACCTTCCTGCCAAGATCAGCGCCTCCGTGGGAATCAGGTGAGCGTTACAGGTGCCTGCACCCAGAGTCATACTCCTAGGGTCACTGTTATCCACCAATATTGGAATGTTTTGTGTTCTACATTGACTAATGGTGTTGGGTTTAACCCCAACCCCTGCTGTTGAAGATGGGCATTGAGGTATACATAAGTGTCTGGATTTTGAAGTTTCTTCCCTCTTTTAATTTTTAAGTCAATTTTTAAGTCAAGTCCATCCTGGGATGGTGACCCCCTCTCTAATTTGAACTTCAACTGCATACAGCAGCAATTGAGCAGACCGAAATGCCTTTTCAGATTCATCAAAGCCCATGGGGTTGCCCCCCAGTCGGGAACAAGCCTTGTAATTTATAAGGTCCCAATTAATTACAAACTGATTTAGAATGTCACTGCCTAAATAGAATGCAGCATGGACATCCCGCATAACCCAACAATTATGCTCTATGCTTTTATCACCTATGGATATTTTTTGCATACACCTGCTAAGCAAGAGATGTTTGGAATTCGGAGTTTCCAGGCCCATTTCCCATTTATCAATCCATTTAAATGTGGGAATGGTTGGATCTTTTGGGAGTTTCCTGAACAAACCTTCGCTGATGAAGCTTTTTCCATTATTCAGGCACACTCTGGCGAGAACAGACTCCCTCTCCTCATTTAACTGAATAGGGAGGAGCAGCTGTTCTCTCATTTTATGAATGTCAGCTAAGCTTTGAGCTGGTTTTTCATCAGATTTGGATTTTCAGGTTGGGGATTGGTATAAAATGTCAAGTTATTTCCTGCCAGTGTGAAATGCCACTTGTTAGGCAGAATCCTATGCAGTGCCCTTAGGGACCACTTCACAAGATTAAGACTACAGGTGGTAGTACAATTTCACCTTTGGTACAAGCCTGTACTACACAGAAAAAGTGGTAGCAGTGGCTGAGCAGCCAGACTTATCTCAAGAGCAAATGAGCAGTAGTAGAGATTACACAAAGGACTACAATTACTGTGACTCAAGCAAACACTGACTCAAGGTTTCTGGTTAAAAAGTAAAAGTACATTTATTTTTAGACCATCTGTTCACAAAACACTTCACTTCTATTAAATTAAAACCACACTTTAAATACACTACACACAACCAATTCCCCTTGTGCAGAACAATTCAAGGTAAGTACCTTTGGATTTGACAGACCGGTGTTGTGAAACAAAGACGTTACCGGGGGTTGTTACGCAATCACTTTTGGACAGTAATGACAGTTCCGTCTTACGAAAGAAAAGCGTACCCGCGAGAAGAAAATATTACCGTAGTCAGACACACTTAGCACATGAATTAACACAAGAACATTGGGGATAAAAATCATAGGCAATACTTTTGTCAAGGCAGATAGAATTAAAAGACACTTTCTAAAACGTAGATAAAAGTCAATAGGCCTGCTGCCAGTGTCAAGTGGGACAGGGCCCTGTTGAGGATCACAAGGTTAGAATAGTTCACGATTTGGGATTGCCAGGAGTACTTAGATATTTTCAAAAGGGAAGCAAAAGTTATAAGAGGGAAGGAAGACAAGGGCAAGCCTTGGGTAAGCAGAAAGGTTTCACCCCAATTCCTCGAAGCTGGACACAGTACCTTATTCGTATGAAGAAAAGCTGGTGCTACGGCAGTTGTTCCTGGTAGTTCCTGCAGACTCACGTTTCCTGAAGCTTAAGTTGTGGGGACAAGAAGGAGGATGCCTGGAGAAATCTGCACTACTCAGGGATGAAGCCAGCAGCAGCGAAGCAATGGTGAATAAAAGGTGCGCTCCTTTAAAACAGGAGAGGCTCTTCAGAATGCTATCCGAACCACTACAGCTGTGTGCAGCAATTTCGACCAAGAAGAGGATCCTCTGACTGTGGAAGGTGAGCTGGTTGATCCCACCAGGCTCAAGGGAAGAAGACTCCGGACTGGATCTTCTCTTGTCGTTGAAGAGTAGTTAGCTCAGGACTGCAGCAGGGCTTCACCAGGGCTCGGGAGTTGCAGCAGCCGTCTTCTTCTCCGCTTCTCTTCAGTTCTTTGCAGTTCAGTGGCGACTCTGACTTTCAGTCCAAGAGTCCTGCCTTTTATGCCAAAATCCCCCATTCGCACAGCCTGGCTGTCAATCACTCATCAGGGGGTTGTCCAGCCCGGACAACCACCTCAGCCAATCAATACAAAGTGTGACTCGGGTCTCCAAGGAGACCCTGTGCAGGGGGTGACAAAACCCCTCCCTCACATTCAGCCCACCTAGACACCCAGACACCAAAGGAGGGCTTCTGGACAGAAGCCCGCCAAAGGTCAGCGAACAAAGGAGGCAAAACTGGATTGCTGCGCAAAGTAAAACACAAGTAGGACTTTAACAAAAAGAAAATGCGATAAAACCCAACCGGGGCCAAAATAAAAAGTATTTGGTCAAGCAGGTTTTAGTTCGAGGCTATTACAATAGCCTAAAACAGTACCACATTTATAAAGTATAATCGCGGTAGAAAAGTTAGGGTAGATACCACTGCCACCAGCCAAGTCTTAGGGCCTCATTACACATAGTGCGGTAAGGGTTTACCGGTACCGGTAAGGGTACTGGTACCGGTAAACGCTTACCGCCTTACTACGAGGTCCCTTTGCGGGTTGGTACTTTTTCGCCTGCTGTTTAGCAGGCGTTAAAAACCAACCCGCAAAGGGACCAGTGTGCTAATTACGGTACTGCAATTTGCGGCACCGTAATTAGCGCCTTTCCCATTCCCATAGAGCCCTATGGGGCAAAAATGGGAATGGGGAATTACCGCCCCGCCAACCTTGGAATAGGGCGGTAATTCGGCTTTCCTCCAAGGCGGTGCCGGTATTTTACCGGCATGGACCAAGGTGCTAATAGCACCTTGGTCCTCCGCCTACCGTGTAATGAGGCCCTTATTGTTAAGAGAGCAAAATAAAGCTCAGCGAGGTACAGACAAAAAGGGGTAGGAATTAACCCTTTCCAATACTCCATGTAAGATGGGGTGTATGGGGTCTGCAGTTTAAATGACTACATAAAGTAAATGGCAACTTTACCTGTTTCTGGGGGACAGTAGTCAGCCCCAGAAAAATGGAGTCATTGGGAAGTCTCAAAGATAACCCTGTGTCACTGCACTGAAGGTGCTCTGCAACACACACTAAAAGTGGGGCTCATTGAGTGGTGTAGCTCCAGAGCCCAAGATCACACAAACAGTAGAAATACGCATGGCAAAACACATGTAAGAGTGGGGAAAAAGGCTCACACTCTTACCAGGTGGAAAAAATAAACCCCAGAAATCCTGCAAAGCTGCTGAGGGACTCGGTAGGTAAGGGAAATTAGCCATAAATGAGAATTCTCCCTAACACCACTTGAAACTATAAGGAAGGTTGATTTTCAGATTTGTGTTCAACCATGTGGCATGTGCCATTTAAAATGACATAGTTAATGCTTTGTTTTAATTTTATTGGCCGGTTTGTCTGAGTCCAGAGGACCTTGTTCACACAGCCTATTAAAGGAGACAACCTTCGAAGGAGGTCATTTCTTAATAGAGATGGGGTTCCCTCTGGAGTCACAACTATGACCGGGTGCTTCACCTTATGTCACCCAATTTTAATTTCCAGATCTGCAGTCCCCTCAACGGGAATTTGATTCCCGTCGAAGTTCTGAAGTGTCTCTCCCCCCTTCCTGAATTTAGCTGCTCAAAGGCCCTTTTGTACAGAAGAGTGGCTTGGGATCCAGTGTCCACCAGTGCTAAAATCGCACATTGCCCTTGCACCTGGATGGGGGCATAGAACCTCCCTCCTTTCTCTTCCAAGGGGAAAAGGAAATTGGCATTTTGGGCAAGCTAGGTGGTCAGTTTCATTATTGTGGACTCTGTGGGGTTTTGGACAATATTTTGTGTCGGAATTCGGGAATCTGTGAAGTAAATTTGGCATTCTGAAAGATGTGAAATTTCGGAATCCTCTTTTTCCATTAGCTCTGTGCGGTCCCCCTTTACCTGGTGGCAGTCACTAGAACCGGTTTTTGGGGAGGATCCCTCAGTTGCTGTGACATGCACAGGATGACATTTCAGGGGTTCAGGGATGGGCGATTCTGAATCAGTCCCCACACCTACGCCGTCTGGGTTCTAATCTCTTGTAACCCATTTTTCTTTGGGAGGAATTTCCCCGTCCCTGAAGGAGAAGACTTTCTTCCCAAAATCCTCCAAGGATCCTTTCCTTTCAAACTGGAGGACACTGACTTCCTCCACAAAATGGGCCGTTTTGATTTCTTTTGTTTCTCCTACCTATCCTCTGTTCCCTAGGTTGCAGAGATTTTAGTTCCGGTTCCAGGGTGTCTAGGGGCTTTACACGGGTGAGGAAGGAAGCTTCCTCTAGGGCTTTGCACCCCCCTTCCTCCCGTGCCTCCTCCTCGGGAACCGGCAGGTTATTGGGGTTCTCTCCCTGTCATTGTTCTAGGGTGTCAGACCCTTGGTTTGGGGTGTTATGAGCTGCCATGTTCATGTGAGGGTTCTGCTGAGCCCTCAATATGCAACTCAGATCCTGAGTTAGGTTCTGGACCTGATTCTTCGGTTCGGACACCCGCTGTGGCTGGTACGGGGGACTTGGATCAAATCTAAGTTGTTCTCGGGAAGGGTAACTGTCCCTTCTCCCAGATTTCTCTCGGTACTGGGGATTCCCCTGGTAAACCTCTACCCCTTGGCCTCCCCTTGGGTGATCTGGACACCTGAAAGCGGGGAGAGTAAGGAGGGTTGTCTTGCATGTTGGGGTTTGGAAGGTATGGGGTAAGAAACTTAACCCAGGATTTGGAGGATTACTGCCCCCCTAAGGGAGGTTAGGAGGGAAGTTCCTGGGGCAGTACTCATCTGATTTGATTCCCCCCCCCTTGGCTGGGGGAGTCCACACGTACCCCAAGATAGGTCTGTTGCCCTTGTACCTGGGACTTTATAATTGGCAGAGTTAGAGGGCACTTTGGCGGGGTACCCGACATGATTACCACCTGCTGCTGATTGATCAGAAGGTCTTCTTTGCTTCTGAATTGGCTGGTTTTGGGAAGGTGTATTTTTGGGCCCCCCATTTCTAGATCCAAAATGGGGGCAACCTTCACCTCCGCCACCTTAGCAGCAGCAGGGGTGTTGGTTGGTTTGGGGTTTTTGGTTTGGTTTTTGTTTTCTACAGGTTTTCTGACCACATAGATACGGGTATCTTGCTCTATTACCAAGTCCAGGGTCATGTTATCAGGAAAATCTCTTACCAGCCCTGTCTTAATATATTTTGGGATTGCATGAAAATAGGTATTTATGAATTCCCTTCTTTTCTTGCGCACCCGCCCAGTAGTTTGTGCAAATGCTTGTTTTAGCTCCTGTACACATTCTCTTGGGTCCTGATCCTCTCCACACTGCAGATTATAGGCCGCCTTGCGGGCCTCCTGGGAATTTCTGTATGTGGAGAAGTGCTTCAAGATGGCCACGTTATAGGTGGACCACCTTGAATGGTTCTGGTCTTGCAGCCTAGCAAAGAAGCTGGAGTACTCTGGAGAGAACATCCATTTGGCAAATTCTATGCATTTCTGGCTATTTCTAATATCAAAAGAGGTCATCATATCTTCATATAGTTCCAGATGCTCCCAGACAGAATATTTGGCATTTTTGTAATATAAGGTCATGAAATGTCTAATAGCTTTAATCTGTTTAATGGGGTCTTTCACCAGAGCTCTCTTTTGTTTATTAGCCTTATTTTGCCGCTTCCCCTGAGTCCATTCACCCTCAGACTCAGAGCTGCTACTATTTGAGGTCCCCTCGTTATCCTCCAGGCGCTCCTGGATTCTTTGAGCTTGTGAGTTTCTCTCAGAATGGTGGAGCCTAGTCTCATCTCCCCTGTTGTGCATTGGGCTCTCTGGGTCATTCCCCTTGGACTCCCTCTTTCGCACAGGAGAGTAGTCTTCTATCTCCTCCCGGCTTCCAGGGTTGGTGGAGAATCCCCACCACTGCCCTGATTGGGTGGAGGTCTTTAGAATACTCCTTTGGGGCCTCAATTCATGCTCTTTTTTTCTGCAAAGCGATCCAAATGGTTCCTTTGTAGATGATGTTTCTGCAGGTATAGGTCCCTGATTTTCTCCTCATAAGAGTCTTCCTGGTCAGATAAATTGGCCATAATGTTTTTGAATTTGTACAGGGCTGTCCGTCCATCAATCTCTGATGGGCGGTGGCCTGCCTGCTCAATCATGCTGGACCTACTAGAGTCGTGCTGCCTCATGATTCCCAGTTCTTGTGAACCGGTAGACATGAAGTCAGCAGTGCCTTGCGCATACAAGGTGTTAAATGGGTTTGAGGCCCTTGGAACAGAAGGCATCCCACTGTGATCAGGGGTGGCCCTGTCCCTCTATACTTGGGTCCCTCAAGTTTTGATTCAGCCTAGCATACTCTTTCTCTAACAGTGCATGTTTCTCCCTCTCTGCCCCTATCTCCTGATAGTAGGCAGAGGCCTGAGCTTTTGGCTCATCTATCAGGGCTTGACTGGCCTCTATTACCTTCTCTTGAGCTGCCACCTGGCTTTGGAGTCCCCTGTTCTCATCGAAAAAGGGCCTTGTTGTCTTTTTGTGCTGCCTGTATTGCCTGGGAGCACTGAGACCATTTTTGTTGCAGTAGATGCATCTCCTGATTTTGCGCATTTATTTCTTGGTTGTTCTCTTCTAGATTACCTTCTACTTGTCTTGTGTGTGCCAATAATTGTTCATATTCTACTTTTAGTTTGTTCTGTTCGTGGAGGTCCAACTCTCTTTTCTGTAGGTCTATTTTAATGTTGCACCCTTCCTGGTATAGGGCATCTTTTTCCTGATACAGGGTGGCAACCTGTTCAGTTAGGTCATCCCTTTGTTGCTTGATAGCATATCATTTCTGGCGTTCTTGGTCAAATTCTGTTTGAAAGTGGAGTTCTTTAATAATTAATGTATTACTTTCCTCTTCCAATTTCTCAATTTGTTTTTGTAAAGTAATTATCTGCTCTGAGAAGACTCTGTTATATTTTATTTGTTGATTCAATTTCCTTTGACTCTCTGCCAGAGAGTCAACCTTTTCCTGACACTCCTCTTTTCATGTATCTAATTGGGCCTCTTGCTCTGAATTAAGTTGTTACTACAGGCTACTACACCTGCACGAACGTTCTCTGGGAAACTGTATCCTTGGCACTGCGAGCCACGGAGGGCTCTTGCTGAGGCACGCTCGCTTCCTGGAGGAGGCGGAGCCAACCGGCGATCACGTGGGCAATCACGTGACTTTGTGCAGCCTGATAGACCAGCCCAAACCGCCCTTGTGGTGCATTTTGCTGTGAGAGGAGAGAGCTACTACACCTGCACGAACGTTCTCTGGGAAACTGTATCCTTGGCACTGCGAGCCACGGAGGGCTCTTGCTGAGGCACGCTCGCTTCCTGGAGGAGGCGGAGCCAACCGGCGATCACGTGGGCAATCACGTGACTTTGTGCAGCCTGATAGACCAGCCCAAACCACCCTTGCGGCGTTAAGCCCGTCCGCGGAGTAAAGGGCGTTGCAGTCTGTCTTTAGCTGTACTGTTTTGCTGCTGTTTGGCTCTGGGTGGCGCAGGAAGCCCGGCTGGGTCTCATTTATAAAGTATTATCTACAGGGGTCAACTGTTGCTCTTCGCTGGACACTGGGGAGGAGAGACGGACTCTGGCTGCTCCTCAAGCCATCGGGCGTTCCCAAGGTGATGCTTTCATATGATTGTGATATTGATTTTAAAAGTACTTGATAAACATTATATGCTTTTTTAATCGCATATCTTTTGTTCCCAGCTACTGTTTTTATTGCTTTTACTCAGAGCCTTTTCGGAGGGATCATTTTTTTATACCTAGAGGCTGCGAGCTGTGCTCCCCTCTGTAAGTAACTTAATACCTGTGTATCTACTTTCAACATGCCCGCACTTAGAAGTGGGTTTGAAACTGTTGAGAACCAAGCACCTACAATGGAGGTTCAACCCGGCTTAGGGAGGCTTAGCGACACATCTGTGCACACAAATCTCACTGGAAATATGCCTAATCCTATTTTAATTGTGGATAAGACTAAAGAAAAGTCTATTTTAAGTATTGAAGGGGGTCAAAGGAGCTCCTCTACTACCGACCTCGTAGTGTCCGATAACGTAGCCCCTGGTAATAGGGTTATGGAATCAGTAGATTCTGAATTTAATGGGGTCCATAGGGACAAACCAGAATTCAGACAGGAACTTACAGATGAAGAATGCCTCCAACAAAGTTTTATTGGTATTAAAAAGGTAGTCCGCTATCACGCTTCTACCCCCCTTCAGAGGAAGATTCTGAATACTAAATCACAAGCTGGACAAAGTTCAGAATCGTTACCCTGGAAGGGTATAAACCCATCCGGATTCATGCAATTTTCACATATTTCGCCAGCTACATTCATTTTCGGAAAGGAGAATAACGATAATGTGCAGTCTCCCATAAATTCTCCAAGGATAGAAACCCTTAAACTAAATGAGGGGGGGGGCCATCCTAAAGGGACCTCTAGTCGGCCTAAGTATAATCCGAATCAACCTATTGGGGAAAGCGACTTAGATGACTCTTTCTTTACTATGGCAGATGCTACGGGTGTTTTGCTTAAAGAAATTGTGGATTTAGAGATTCCAGCAGGTAGATCTGTGCATAATGGAAAGGGGACAAGGAGCCTATCGGAGGGAGCACCTTCTTATTCTAATCCAGGTGATGAAAACAACTACATAACTGGGAATCAACTAGTGGGTACGCAACAATCTTTGGTTAAATTGCCCCTAGAAATGGTCAATTCGTCTATACATAACAAAACAGCCTCTACTCAAACAGATAAAGGGGAGGAAATTATAGTGCAAATGGAAGACAAAGCTATGGATTCCCAGCAATTTCTACGAGAAATCCAGGTAGTAGAGGAAAACAAACAAGAAACACCTGGTTTAAGTAGGAAGGAGAATGGAGATTATTTGTTACCACTCCTATCGAACCTACACATTAGTCTCAATCTGGCCTTGAAAACACTGGGGGAGTCTCAAGAGACCATGGCGGGCTCTATGATAGGGCAACAGGCGGCTTTCAATCAGCTGGTGTCTCGTCTGGCATTTTTGGAGGGAATAGTAGAGGGGAAGACCATGAAGGAGCACATCATTAAAGAACAGAGTCGATGTGACAAATTTAGAAAGGAACAGGACATAAGATTAACTACCATGGATGCAAAAATTACCACTCTGTTGGAAGTTATGCTTTCAGGAGACCGCCCCACTTCGTCTAAGAGAGAGCTAGGGGAACGCGATTCCCAGGGCCAAAAAGATAACGAGGACAATAATAATAATTACGGAAAGAAAATGGTTTCTCCCGATAGTCCTTCAACACTCATAGATGTCATAATGATGGCAACTGAAGGAGGCTCCGAAGATCAGGAGTTGGATAAGCATAGTACACAGATGCATACGAGAGTATCCCTCAATGATATAGAACTATTGAACATCAGCAGTGAAGATACAAGATCCCCTCAATACACTACACCAATTAAAGGGCTAAAAAGCAAACACAAGACCAAATATAGAGATAATAAATCACCAACTCAAGAGATGGAATTGGAGGCAAAGAGTAATAAGGACGGAAAAGTGCCTGTGAATATTTCTGACTACAATATAAATGAGGTGCCCCAATCCCCAGTGGGTAAGCGTAAAAAATCTAAAAAGCAAGGGAGGACACTTAAAAAAAGTAAAAACATGCCCAATACAAAAATTAAAGGTAGAAATGCCAACCTTAAAGGAATTAGAAACATCGTGTGTCCGGAAGAGACGGAAGTGAGGGGGGGTCCCAAGAATGCCCATAAGGAAGATAATTCAGTCCAGGGCAAGAAAAATAAAGACCCGGTGGCTTGTGGGGAAACTACTATAGATGCTAATAAGGAAAAGAATAACTTGCCGAAAAGCGGATTGGAACTTATTCAAACCAAACAAACAAAGATGACAGCTTTTGGCACAATAATTAGCACTAAACACGCCAGAACATCTTTAGGCACACAACAGGTCAAATTCCCCACGGTCTCCCAAGAAACTCAGCCGGCTGTAAATATTAATGCCAATCCCGTTGAGGGGTTGACCGAATCGTGTGGGGGGGCTAGTAGTTCTACCGCTAATATTATGGAAAGAAATCCTCAAAATATACAACCCCCTAAAACACAAGATCCGGAAGATGAAGCTATGAGCCCTTTTAGAGTAGATCATACAAAGAAACAATCCACTGTGATTCAGGCCCCTACTAAGCTCTGTACAGGGAACATAGTGGGTTGGATTAACAATAATATAACAGACTCACATGTTAACTTGAACAGAACTCATCTTTTAAATCTGTTTAAAAAGATCCCTGTGTTACGAGCTATAACTACAGATGATATAGATGCCATATCTCTTCCCAACTGCAACAACCACAGAATGGTAAGTTGCTTTCATTCAGAAATGGTGGCAGATATGGTGCGTGCCCAAGAAAAAAATCTTAATTCTTTGGGCTACGATCTACTCTCATTAGCAGATAAGAAAGAGGCCAATAATTTTCTTGAATATCAGGAACCGAATAACAGTCAAATCAAACAAATTATTCAACTTGATAATAATAAATTTGAAAACTTGGGCCCAGGGTTGGCATTGATTTCAAGCCTCCTGAATAATAATCAGGATTGGTCATGGTTACAACCGGCACTCAAAATCCTGGAAACATTTAGACAAGACAAGATGTGTTCCTAACTATATAGAGATTGAGGTGATCTCTTGGAACTCTTGTGGGGGAATCAATCTCAACACGTTTTTGAATAAAAGGGAAAATTATGTACGCCCCCGTATCTATTTCTTACAGGAAACTATGATGCTTTCAGACATGCACATAGAAGGTTTCTACACTTTTTCTTCAGTAGCTACCAGGGGTCAGCTGGGCAGACCCAGCGGAGGCCTGGTTATTGCAATCGATCGCAATTTGGGGTTAGTAGGTGAGGTGATATTTAGGAGTAACTGGCTCCTGGCTCTTATGCTATCTAGGGAGAATAATCTAGAGCCGATTCTCCTTTTGAACCTCTACTGGAATCCGCTAAAAGTAGACATTGAGGAAGTGGAGGACTCTCTAGATATAATCTTGGGAAATTGGTTTGAGAAAGGGTTAGGAAATCGCATTATTTTGGGAGGAGATTTCAACTCAGCTTGTGCCGATGGTTCGGTGCTTAATGAAAGAGGGGTATTACCTAGACTTCTTAGTACGACGACAAAAAGAGGTATAAGGTGGGACAACTACTTAGATAACTGGGATTTGGGTCTTTTAGACTACACCTTAGATTGGAATCTTCCTAAACATACTTGGAAAAGAGGAAGTAAGAGCTCTAGAATTGATTTCTTCTATGTATCTAATGGCTGGAAGCAAGCCTGTGGAAAACTATCACATATGGAGGTCGAATTAAGCGACCACGTTCCCTTATGTTTTTCTCTCTTGATCCCCGTCAGGAGTATTTTTGTCAATCCCATGTTGCAAGGTTTAGAGGTGGGAAACAATGGGAGAAGAGTTATTTGGAATAAGAAAATAATTAAGAAATTTAATACCATGGTGTTGGAAAATTTGTCACAGGTGCAGCTTCATAGTATCAGGGAGGATGACATTGAGTTGGGAGGTTCCTACTATAACATTATTTTGTCATGTGTTTATAAAATTAGTAGGGCCAGAGATCTGGAGGTGCCGACACAGAGGGTGCGGGTGGCTGATCCCAGAATTCAAACAGCCAAGCATACTAAATATAGGGAAATTAAAGCCTTGAAAAAAGGATCTATTCCTCTCGAGGAATTTAGGCTGAAAAAGAAAAAAATAATTCAGAGCTATAAAAACTTTATCAAGTCTCTTAGAATGGATCACTATCAAGAAACACATCAACTGATGATGTATAATCTATGTAAGGGCAGAGAGGTTAAATTTTGGTCTACCATCAACTCCATACTAACGCCCTCTAAAGACAAATTAGATTGCCCCATTCAAGCGGATGTGTGGACTCTCTTTTATAAAGCAAAGTTCGCTCTACCCGCTTATCTCGCTAGGGAACAGGATGTGAACTTGGGCCCTCCGGTTGTAAGTGAGTGTTTGTGGGATATAGAAGATATCAAATGGGCCATTAACAAGCTCAAACCTTCTAGAGCACCGGGCCCCGATGGTATTCCCCCCTTTGTTATAAAGGCGGCCCCAGAAATGTGGGCTAAGTTACTCAAACCCATATTTGATGATGTATTTACATATCACACTATCCCTAAAACCTGGTCGCAGAGCATTATAATTCCAATCTACAAAAAAGGGGATGTCCTAAATCCACAGAACTACAGGCCTATTGCACTGTTAGATGCACCGAGCAAAGTCTTTGGCATTTTGCTCTTGAGGGACCTTAATAAGGTTATTAGAGGGAAGGCCTGCTATAGTAAATTCCAGGTGGGCTTCAGAGAGGGCTTGGGAACCGACCTAAATGGGATGATTTTGGCTCATTTAAGGGATACAGTCCACCAAACTAAAATGGGAGATGTATACATGGCTTCCCTGGACCTCTCTAATGCCTTTGATGGGGTCATTAGAGCTAGATTGTGGACAAAAATGTTAGCTATGAACGTCCCACGCAAGATTGTCCAAATCTTGGCCCTCTTACACAGGAATACCACCGTTAGGGTACGCTTATCTCAAGAAGGCTCCCTTTCCGAGGCAGTTGCTACTGAGGTTGGGGTCAAACAGGGCTGCTCCCTTGCACCCACGCTCTTTAACCTGTACGTCAGCGATGTGGAGGACCTGTGGCAGGGCCCTTCTATTACTCCGGTCAGGTTGGGTAGCTTGGCTATCGAGTGGATGGCCTTCGCAGATGACTTTATCCTCTTTGATCGTACCCCGAGGGGCCTTCGCAGAAAGATGGATATTTTTTATCAATATGCTCTGGCGAATAATCTCTCCCCCAACGCTTCGAAATCCCAAACGATTGTAATTTCTAGGAAAAGAGTTGCCAAACCTTGTATCTGGAAGATGGGAGATAACTCGGTGGATCAGGTTCAGGCTATAACCTATCTAGGTTATAATTTTTCCAACCAATCTAGCTTAAAGATGTGGAAACTGAATCTTGGGAATAAAACAGCTAAACTAAAGAATCAGATGAAGTTTCTGAGGGGAAAGGTCTGTAAATTTTCGCTTCTGCCTATTAGACGATTCTACCTTGCGAAATGTGAACCGGTTCTTTTATACGGTTTGGATATTTGTACAAAAGACTTGAGCTCTCATCTTAATGTGATCCAGGGGAAATTGTGGAAGGAAGCTATGGGCCTTTCTAGGGCTATCCCCAATTCCATTATTCGGCACGAGTTATGTCTCATATCTCTTAAAGCCAGATACTTGTGGAGGCAACTCTCCTCTTTTAGAAAAATATATGATCCTCCGATAAATACTTTATATGAGTTGTTGAATAGGGTTGTCAAAACAGGGACGGTACCATCCATTAAGAGTTTCAGCGATAGAATGCTCTTGTTGTTGGAATCGCTGGGACTCTGCTTGGACGATCTGATTCAACGACCGGGACTAGTCAAAAAATCTTTATTTAGGTCAGACTGGGTAGACACAGTAAATGATATTGAATCCCATGTTACCTACAAAGAGTACGCTAAATTTTTTCATGCAAGGGAATCAATTCCTCTATATATTCAAAGATTTCCTTGCCAGAAGGCGAGAAATACATTTATGCGTTTCAGACTAAATCAGATGCCCACTCTAGAAAGAATCTACCATTGGAACCATAGAGAAAAAGGATCGAAGGATAATTTTAAAAATCTCGCATGTCAATTTTGTGGAGCGACCGACATGATAGAAACTCTCAGGCACCTTCTTCTGACATGCACCCATTTTGGGAATAAAAGATCTCTCTACCTGGCAGATAGATTTGAGGGGGACTGGGAAATGACGAAGAATCTGTTCTGGAGTCGCTGCATGTGGGGTGCAAATATCTCCCTAATCCTCGCATTGAATTCACTCCTTCTTAATATTCAGGAGGAACTGGAAGTTAAAAATAATGAATTCAACGAGTAGAGACTAGATAGATCCAATGGTACATGAAATGATATATGAAATGTAATTTGTATATAAACATATGGAATATTGATTTTACGGCTGGGAATGATTTTAAAAGCTGATAAATGTGTTAAAAATGTTCTTTTCTTCGTAAAATGAAATATTTTTTGCTATTTGTTTGGAATGTACTTTATGTTGTATAAGGTTTTATGTAAACTATTCATGCAACAATAAAAAAAAAAAAAAAAAAAAATTAAGTTGTTTTGACATAGTTTTCAAATTCTAACTCATAATTTAGGCTTTTTTTGCAATTTTACTTCTACTAGTTTTAATTCACTCTGGATTTGGTTTAAGAGTTCAGACTGGTTTTGCACAAGGGTTCTATTTTTTTTAGATTTCTTCTCCATAGCCCCCATGTGGAGGTATGTGTAGGCAGTGAGTCGGACCATTTTAAGTTGTTCGTCTTTAATATTCAGAGTCATATAAAACTCAGTCAAGGCTTGATGTAACAGGCCGCTGTCCTGCCACACATCCATGCTCATGGAGGTGACCTGTTGCATCATGTTGGCTAGCCAGACATCCTGATCTTGCTCTGCCCATTTCCCTCTAATGAATAGTTTGGACAGGAGTTGCTGCCTAGTCATGTTTATCTCCACTGTGGTCATTATGAAGAGTGTTCTTCCTTTATTAAATTATTTATATAAGGTCACATCTGTATTCTGCTTTTATCTAGTTCAGGATTCATTTTACTTAATTTTTACACAAGTCCTGATACTTAGGGTCTAAGTTTTGGGATGGTGCTTTTACAGTGCAACACAGTGTTCTAACCACAAAAAGTATCACTACCTTTCTGAGTTAGCCTGCTGTGTTAAGCTGTCACGGGTGGAAACACTTAGCTCAATCCCGGCCGAGCCCCCACTGTGTAACAGAGTTACGGCATAGCACACTCCAGACCTGGACTCTTTCCACTGACATGGGATTCGGCGTACAATAAAAATGCTTTTGACTTTATTTATTTTGGATTCTACTTTGAGAAGGCACCCAACCCATCTCACACCCCCCTTACAAACACCCTGGGTCACAATGGACCATGAACCAGCCTGGTGTGTAAAAGGAAATATTTATTTATTTATAAAATTCAAATGCAAAATCCAACAAATCAAATTTAGGACAGCAATCACCAGTGTGGTGATAACATACAGCAGAATGTTATAATACAATTAATTTAACTTTCTGACATCAGATACATCAATGTAAATATGAATGGAAGCAACATTACTTTTTGACACACTCATAGATAGCACTTGTATTAGGTACTACACCTGCAACACTCCCCCATACTCCTGCTGACTAAATTCTGTGTGGGTAGACAGGAGTAGCAAGAAGCCACAAATAAGTGTTAAAAATCAGATTTTAATATCGACCTCCCATCCCAGAATGGGAAGTCAAAACGAAATTGAAAACCTTGAAAAAGGAGCAAAATGGCAAACTCGGAGTTCACTGGATAATTAGAGGTCCGTTTACATGTGCGGTAGAAGAAATAGGATGGGAATTTGTATGGCTATACTAAAGAGGCAAGAAAGCTTACAAGCTACTGGGCAAGGTACTAAAGCAACATGAATACAGGTGAGAAAATCCACTTTGGGAAGTAAAACAATGCAGCAAAAATCACACGTGGCAAAATTGCAATTTCTTTTTCTACACAGACTTCAAACAAGCAAACAGCTAAGAAAATAGCTAAAAGCGTCAAAATCGGAAATTGTTTTTTATGGTGGGGTACAGAGGTACATAACAGATAGGATACTGTAGTGAAGGGATGACTCTTTATGGGGTTGTAGTATGGGTTTCTTTATGGGAATGAAAATCAGATTTTTTAATGAAAGCAATCACAGGGGCACACATCGGTTTTGTTAACAAAATGATTAGTTCTACTGAGACTGTATTTTAGTGGCTAGATTATTAAAGAAAGACACTGCACGCAAGGAGGTTAGTTTGCAATTTTATCCAATTCGCGCCGCGTTCATCCTTATAGAGGAATTAATTAATTTATTGCAAAAATGGTACTAAGGACTTACATAAAAGACTGAAATGATTTGAAAAGAATTACGCTAACACATAGAGACTAACACAGATTCTTCCAAGGACCAGAAAAACAGAGGATGCTGACAATTTGGGAAATTACTAGGGTCCTTATTGGATTTGTATAGGATTTGGACAGAATGCAAGATAAAAGAGCGGTGTATACAGATTTTTGGTACTGGGGAGGGTGATACTTACAAAATGCACTTGAGTTGGGTAGTTTGGATAGCCAGCCGGGTCTCTGGACAGCGGGACAAGGGTCTGGTCACTTGGGCAGTGGTTGGGCTCTCCTTTATGGAAACAGCCGGGCAACAGGGACCAGGTCACTGTGGAAAGCGTGCTGCATCAGCTGGGCAGAGGGTCTAGTTGCCGAATTCTTCCAAAGGGATCAGCAGCCTTGCCTCCTTTCTCGCTGAATTATTGGGATGAATCTGGTTCTGGATAGGAGGTTCTGCATAGGTGGTTCTGGATAGGTGGTCCTAGATAGGTGGTTTTGCCTGGATCTGGATCAGCTACCTCTGGACCTGGTTCTGGAGTCTTGGAATGTTGCAGGGTGAATTTTGAATGTTGAATCTCCCAATGCCTTCCTGCCTAGCTCTATATAGGCAGAATGACATCAGAGAATTTACAAGGTGGGTGGAAATAATCTGGACATACCTCTTGACTAGGATAGGTCAGGCTATTCCTGTCTCCACCTCCCTCTGAGCTGACTGGATTGAAGGAAGTGACCTCCCCTTAGGTGTATGCATTTTATGACTCCTTTTCTATCACAAGCCTAATTTTTCACAAAAAGGAGTTATGGAATACAAATTTATATTTACACTAGTCACCATTATACAAATCAGATAGGCAGATCCCATATTTCACAAGGAATATGCCGATTCAAATGCCAAGTCTGTACGATGCTGCTTTGCCCTTTGGGCACCATTTTGCAGTTTTTCAGGTGAAATAATGTATCTAAAATTCTACAAATGGCTAAACATAAGCACAATAGTGTCTGGCATATTTTCTCCAAATGTAATATGTGTGCCATTTACGTTTTCCCCAGAAATGCCTTTTTAAAGCCATTCACGTCCACCACATGCTAGGAAGAGACACGTGGGGCCTCATTACGAGCATGGAGGTAATGAAAAAAGGAAGGCAGTATGGTATTACCGGCATCGTAAACAGGTCCCAGGCATTACGAGCTGACAACCCGGCAATACCGCCACCGCCCATGACGTGCCCCTTCTTACCGGCATGCACGCGTACATGCGTCCCTTCATAGTGGAAATACCGGGATGCCGCTAACAGGAGGACATCACAAGTTATGCGGGCAGGCACTTACCGGCATCCCAAAGGTGGTAATTAGGGCCTGCATGACGGTGGCAATACAGGCATCGCGGACCACCCGTAAATAGCAACCTGCAGTGTAGGCAACTGCCACAGGTGCACACAATCACCACAGGTGGTGTCAATGGAGCCTGTCACAGCACAAAAGGAGCACACCCACACACCACACCCCTTCCAACACCAAAATGATCCCACTAGCTGTAACAATCCTGGGGCTGGAGGACATGGCTGCACTGCTACACCAGCAGCAGCTGCAACAACAACAACAATAACAACAACATCAACAACAGGCAGCACAGATGAGACGCAGGTGGAGAAGGAGGGTGAGACAGGCCCAGCAGGTCCCACCAGTGCAGCCAGTGGTACCACGTAGGCAGCCACCAATACCTCGCCTCAGAGCCAGTTCATTCAACCTAATCCCATGCAGATCCACACCCTGTACCATTTGGACCGGGAAACCATCACCACCATAGTGGACATGATACACAATGACATTGTCAGCCTTATAGAAATCCGCACAGCCATCCCCCCTCTACTGAAGGTGGTGTCTGTGCTCCACTTCCTGGCCACAGGCACCTACCAGCACACAGTGGGCCAGCTGCATAGTATATCACAACCACTCTTTTCACGCATGCTGACCCAGGTGCTTGATGCTCTCCTGAAGCAGGCAAGCATCCACATATCCCTACCACGGACTGGCCAGGAGCTCACTGACACTAAAGTAGGCTCCCATGCACTGGCAGGCATGCCCAATTGCATTGATGCCCTCGACTGCACCCATGTAGAATTGGTGGCACCACACGCCAATGAGGTGGTGTACTGCATTCGCAAGCAATACCACTCGATCAATGTGCAGATGGTATGTGACTCCAGCAAGATCATCACACATTGTTGCGCCCGATATCCCGGATCTACACATGATGCCATGGTGCTGCGAAACTCCATGCTACCCCGCTACATGGAGAGACATGCTGGACGATGTGCCTGGCTGCTTGGGTAGTTGCCTGACTGGGCCATGGCAGTGCAGTGGGGTTGTGAGATGGGGGGATGCATACTCCACCTGGATGAGATTGGGGGGGATGCATACTCCACCTGGGTGAGATTGGGAGGGATGCATACTCCACCTGGGTGAGATGGGGGATGCATACTCCACCTGGGTGAGATGGGGGGGATGCATACTCCACCTGGGTGAGATTGAGGGGGGGTGCATACTCCACCTGGGTGAGATTAGGGGGGTGCATACTCCACCTGGGTGAGATTGGGGGGGATGCATACTCCACCTGGGTGAGATTGGGGGGGTTGCATACTCCACCTGGGTGAGATTGGGCGGTGAGTGGACAATGTACTTACAGTTATACACTGTTCGCCTGAATATCCCAACCTGAACATTACACATCAATGCCATACATAGGACCAATGCTGCACAGCAATGACAACATTCCAGACGCACAAGCAGGCCACCATGTGCATGTTAATACCAAATTGTTGCAGCCATGGCAGTGATTCCTAAAGGTGTCAGGTAACATTTTGACTCACACGTACCTCATTGTGCTCCCATGCAGGTGACGGTGGCTATCCCTTGAAGCCATGGCTACTTACCCCTGTACAGAACCCGCAGAACAGGCACGAAGAGGAGTACAATCGGGTTCATACTCATACACGTGTTGTGATTGAGCAGACCTTTGGCCTGTTGAAGGCACGGTTCCGCTGCCTCAGCAAGTCTGGTGGAGCACTCCTTTATGGGCCTGAGAAGGTGGCAAAGATCACCATGGTCTGTGTCATGCTGCACAACATGTGCATCCGGAGAAACGTACTGTTAGGGAGAATTCTCTGTTTAGGCTGAATTTCCTAACCTAGTGAGTCCCCCAGCAGCTTTGCTGGATTTCTGGAGTTTGTTTTTTCCATCCTGCCAAGAGTGAGACTCTTTTCCTCCCACTCTTGGAAATGAATGTGTGTAATTCCTTTGAATATCAATGTGTTCTATGGGCTATGGGGTCTTTTACTCCATAGGGTCGCATATGTTTTTCTATGTGTGTTACACCGCACCCTACGTGCCGTAACACTGAGGCGTCCTAGCGGACCTCCACCATAGACTCCATACCCGGGGACTGACTACTGCCTCCCCGGGCATGTAAAGTCACCATTGGCTTTACTAGACCTAAATTTACTAACAGAGCTAGTACAAACCATCTTATTGTGGACGTACTAGTAGGGGTAATTCGATTACTCCTGGATCTGTTACTCGAGGGGGCACTGTCCCGTCCCCCCTCGTCGAGTTTTGGCTGGTGGCAGTGGAACCCCGAACATAACCCTATGGGATTCGTCCCATTGTTGGAGGTTGATACTTTTCCTCGTTAATCTCTAACGTACCACCTGTCTACTTATCGTAAATAAGTTTATCGGATGGTATTTTCTGCCAGAACTCGGTTTTTAAAATGGCGTCTGTGTTTCGTCTCTGTGACTCCTAAACCAAAGGTTGAGCCCTTTGTTCCACTTTTGGCGGGCTCTGTACAGAGGCCCTCCAAAGTGGTGCCATTCTGTCTGGGTTACCACAGGGGTGTGGGAGGGGGTTTAGGCACCCTGGACCGAGTTGACTTGCCAACTCCGGTCGCACTCTGGAGTGATTGGCCCAAGTGGTGAGCCTCCCCGCTCACCACTTAGCATGTGTTGATTGACAGCTCGGCTGAATGAATGGGGGTTTCTGCATAAAAGCAGGGCTTTTGGGACTGGATCTTCAGAAGTCGCCACAGGACCTAAGAATCCGATGAGGGTAATGCTGAGCCGACCTGCACGACGACACCTCCGGTGGAGCCCTGCGGAACCGACTCACCACTTCCCGACGACAGAGGAGATCTCCCTGCCGGAGAGTCTCTTCCCCTGACTGGTGGGAACAACCAGTCCCCTTTGCTTTTTATTCCCTTCAGGACGCAGTGGTCGAATTGCCCATGCAGAGCACCTCGGCAACCGGATAGCCACTACCCCTGTACCGCGACCAAAGTGGTGCCTTGTGACGGAGCACTCCGCGGCTGGTCTCTTCCCTGGTGGTTCACCGGACTTCACTTTCCTTCGACGACGAGAACATCTCTACTCTTGGCAAAGACCCGACGTGCATCCACCACCAGGAACAACTGCCCCCGCCGGAGCTGCCCTCCACAAAAAGGTACCGTGTCCGCCTGGCTTCCCTTTCGATCAGTTCGAGTGAGGTGTCTTAATCCTCTCCTTTCCGTTGGGTCGCCTCCAAGCTTTCTCATGTATTGTTCTGAACTGGTTCAATCTGCCGATAACAATTTGCTACAAAGACTCGAACGCATTTCCACTAGAGACTTTTGGGACATATCGCCTTGCCTCTCTCCGAGTGGGCCTGGCCTCTGAACTTTATGATCTATTGTGATTCTTGCCTTCTTGCCTTGCATTTTTCCCGTGAAGTATTGAACTGTGTTGCTTTCGTAACCTGCCTATTTTTCTCTCCCGTCCTAACTAATATTAGAGTGCCATCTAGGTTGAGGCATACACCTCTGTCTGTAAATAAGTGGTGCCGGTAAAAGCTAGACTTGTCGAAATATTGCTAGGGGGATTGATCGTTTCTTCTTCGTAGAGTAATTGTGTTTGATTTGTTTGCCGTGATAGTGCCATAGTGTTTTTGATAGATGTTTCGTTATAAATAAATACCTTAATATCTTTACACTGAAGCCTTGTTGCGTGTTTGCTTGTCTTACTGTGAAGAATTGTCCTATATTGTATACTCCACATACTGCTTAACTCTTCTTGAGAGAAGTCTGACTGCTCAGCCACAGCTACCAACAGTGAATCTGTGTGGTGCAGACTGCTACCAAGTGGGTTTACTGCCAAACACCTGTAGTCCTAAATCTTTTGCAGTGGTCCCAGAGGGAACTGCACAGGTTTCCGCCTAACAATGGTGGCAGCGGTGGGATTTGTATCGAGTATACAGTTTAGAGTGCTTTTCGACAATTTAGGATAACTAACCACGAAACTTAGCACAAAAAGTAACTTTCAAAAAACATGTCTACGATGGAAACTTACAGTCAAGAGTCCTTGTTAGGTGAAAATACTGAGAGTTTGCGAGCTCTCTGTAGGCAAAAGAATCTTCCTGTAAGAGGCAATAAGTTAGAACTAATAGAGAGATTGCTGGCGAACCAAAGTCTGGGTACTGGTTCAGAGGAATCAATTACGCCAGCAAATGTAGAGAACAGTGATGGTGTTGATCTAAATCGTAATTCTGATGATAGCGATGAAGAGGCTGAAGAGGAAGGAGAGGCTAACAAAACTGTCTCCCCTGCTCCACTACCTGCCTTACCAGCTGTGCCTACGGGGCCCATACCAGGTCCCACAAGTAACCCTGCTTATTTTGAACTTGAAAAAATGAAGCTTGAATTAGAATACAAACGGTTCTTGGCTCAATCTGAACGAAACCAAGAGCTCGAGTTCAGACGGATGAATGCCCAGGCTGAGCAGAAGCAAGCTGAGTTAAGACTCAGGGAAATAGTACTTAATCACGAGTTGGAGATGAAAAAGTTGTCTATGGAAAATGCTTCTCTCTCCTCTGGTTCCTGTAGGAGCTCCAGTCCCAAAAGACCCCGGATGCCGAAGGAATTAGTGGGTATGTATGAACCGAGATTGGATGTGTTGGATTGGTTGAAACTGTTTGAGTACAATCATGGGCTCCAGGACACCACCGGGAATGATTTACTTCCCTGGTTGTTCTCTAGGCACCCTCCTGTTGCGACTGATGTGGTAATGGAGTTGGGGGAGGCGGATAAGATGGATTACGAAAGTGTGAAACTAGCTTTGATAGCTAGATTCGGGAAGACCCCTTCCCAGTATCTTAAGAGGTTTAGAACCCTCAAAAAGCATGATGGTACTCCTTGGGCTATCTGGGTGAGTGAAGGGTTGAAAAACCTAGAGGGATGGATTAAGGGTTACAAAGTGAACACTTATGAGGGTATGAGGAATCTTTTTATGTTGGAGTCTATTTATGATGCCTGTTCTCCTGAGCTCAGACAGCACTTGGCTGATTCGAAGGAATTGGATTCCCGGAAGCTAGCTAAGGCTGCTGACTTATGGGTTGCCAACAGGGCTACTCATGAGGATTCTGGGGCAACTCAGAAAAAGGATGAGGGAAAACAGCCTAAAAAAGACTCAAAAGAGAATTCGAATAACTCAAATTCCCCAGAGGGCCCCAAACAAAATAACCAGGGTAAACCCTAAGGAAAACCACAACCAAATAGTGTACCTTCTGGCAACAAACCAGAAAGGGGTCAGAAAAAAGCCACCATTCCAGAGAGCATTTGGAACATGCTATCTCTGTGGGGCAACTGACCATATCAAAGGAGATCCAAAATGTAAGGGTAAACCTACTGGGATCAGCACAGTCTCCTTATCCTTCACTCCTGAGGAGGAAGTCCAAATGACTAGTGCCCACTTTGAAGTATTTGCTGAAGAACCTTGGGTTCTTCAAGCTAGTGTATCAGTAGAGTCAATGGATCTGGTTAGTAATCAGAATAGGAGTGTGTATGACTCTATTCCAGAAAACTCTAAATGTTATTATGTGGACAAAGTTCTTGTCAATGGCCAGGATACTCCTGCCAGGCGAGACTCTGGGGCCAGCAGAACAGTAGTGGACGAAAGCTTTTTCAGGCCTGAGGATGTTGCAAGGCACCCAAAGGCCCCGCTAAGATGTCTGGAGGCCCTGTCCAAATGGTTCCAATTCTACCCGCCCTCATACAGTGTAATGAAATGACAGTGTTGATTCCTGTCAGTGTTCAGACTGAGGTGCCTGGGAGAGTCCTGTTGGGGAATGATCTAAAAACTCTAGGAGTAGTATCCAGTACCCCCAGGCCTCCCAGTATGGAGACCCAGAGCCAAACCAAATTGGCTAGAGAGGCCACCTTAAGGAACCACTCTAAGCCTGTGGAAACCTCTACTGAGAACCCCACTACAAGCCCTGGTGTTGGTAAATTGACCTCTGACCCAGGCAAATTTCAGGCTAACATGTTAGGGAAATGGGAGCCCCAGCCAAGCTCCATCATTGTTCCCCCAGTTATAGAGTCTGTGACTCCCCCTGCTTCTGAGGAAGAGGTGGATATACCTACTGGAGCCCTAACTAGGCCTAAGAGAACTGGTAATTCTCAGTACTGGTGGAAGACCAGAAAAGAAAAGTCTAAGGCCAAAAACCTTCAGACTGTTGGACCTTCCACAGAAGACTCCAACCCAATTCCTAGACTTAAGGGGGAAACTCCTAAAGTAGGTAAGGTAACATCTCAGAGGAAGGAGAAGCATGTACCTTGCTTATCTCCATCCCCTCCAACCAAGAGGCCTAAAACCCAACCTTCCCTCAACAGAGAGGTGGGGAAGACCTCTGGAGGCCCCTCTAGATCTAAGAAGTTTCTTTATAAGGACTCCTTGAAAAAGCCTATCATAGGTTCAGTAGTTGTATCAACTTCTGAGGGACTGGTCAACCAGATCCCCTATAAATTCAAAAAGACTGAAGTTCCTAGGAAGGTTTGTAGGTCATATAGCTTACAAAGGAAAACCTTGGAACCCATAGAACATAGGTCAAGGTGTCACCACCAAAATGCTGATGGTCTCTCTAGGACGTATGTCATCGACTAGAGGTATGAGATTCATCCAGGAGTGGATTAAATCCTCCTGTCCCTTAGTCTGGGGGGGGGGGCGAGTGTTAGGGAGAATTCTCTGTTTAGGCTGAATTTCCTAACCTAGTGAGTCCCCCAGCAGCTTTGCTGGATTTCTGGAGTTTGTTTTTTCCATCCTGCCAAGAGTGAGACTCTTTTCCTCCCACTCTTGGACATGAATGTGTGTAATTCCTTTGGGTATCAATGTGTTCTATGGGCTATGGGGTCTTTTACTCCATAGGGTCTCATATGTTTTTCTATCTGTGTTACACCACACCCTATGTGCCGTAACACTGGGGCGTCCTAGCGGACCTCCACCATAGACTCCATACCCGGGGACTGACTACTGTCTCCCCGGGCATGTAAAGTCACCATTGGCTTTACTAGACCTAAATTTACTAACAGAACTAGTACAAACCATCTTATTGTGGACGTACTAGTAGGGGTAATTCGATTACTCCTGGAGCTGTTCCTCGAGGGGGCACCGTCCCGTCCCCCCTCGTCGAGTTTGGCTGGTGGCAGTGGAAACTACTTGTTATGTTCGACCCCGAACATAACCCTATGGGATTCGTCCCATTGTTGGAGGTTGACACTTTTCCTCGTTAATCTCTAACGTACCACCGGTCTACTTATCGTAAATACGTTTATCGGATGGTATTTTCTGCCAGAACTCGATTTTTAAAATGGCGTCTGTGTTTCGTCTCTGTGACTCCTAAACCAAAGGTTGAGCCCTTTGTTCCACTTTTGGCGGGCTCTGTACAGAGACCCTCCAAAGTGGTGCCATTCTGTCTGGGTTACCACAGGGGTGTGGGAGGGGGTTTAGGCACCCTGGACCGAGTTGCCTTGCCAACTCCGGTCGCACTCTGGAGTGATTGGCCCAAGTGGTGAGCCTCCCCGCTCACCACTTAGCATGTGTTGATTGACAGCTAGGCTGAATGAATGGGGTTTCTGCATAAAAGCAGGGCTTTTGGGACTGGATCTTCAGAAGTCGCCACAGGACCTAAGAATCCAACGAGGGTAACGCTGAGCCAACCTGCACGACGACACCTCCGGTGGAGCCCTGCGGAACCAACTCACCACTTCCCGACGACAGAGGAGATCTCCCTGCCGGAGAGTCTCTTCCCCTGACTGGTGGGAACAACCAGTCCCCTTTGCTTTTTATTTGCTTCAGGACGCAGTGGTCGAATTGCCCGTGCAGAGCACCTCGGCAACCGGATAGCCACTACCCCTGTACCGTGACCAAAAGGTGATGCCTTGTGACGGAGCACTCCGCGGCTGGTCTCTTCCTTGGTGGTGCACCGGACTTCACTTTCCTTCGACGACGAGAACATCTCTACTCTTGGCAAAGACCCGACGTGCATCCACCACCAGGAACAACTGCCCCCGCCGGAGCTGCCCTCCACAACAAGGTACCGTGTCCGCCTGGCTTCCCTTTCGATCGGTTCGAGTGAGGTGTCCTAATCCTCTTCTTTCCGTTGGGTCGCCTCCAAGCTTTCGCACGTATTGTTCTGAACTGGTTCAATCTGCCGATAACAATTTGCTACAAAGACTCGAACGCATTTCCACTAGAGACTTTTGGGACATATCGCCTTGCCTCTCTCCGAGTGGGCCTGGCCTCTGAACTTTATGATCTATTGCGATTCTTGCCTTCTTGCCTTGCATTTTTCCCGTGAAGTATTGAACTGTGTTGCTTTCGTAACCTGCCTATTTTTCTCTCCCGTCCTAACTAATATTAGAGTGCCATCTAGGTTGAGGCATACACCTCTGTCTGTAAATAAGTGGTGCCAGTAAAACCTAGACTTGTCGAAATATTGCTAGGGGGATTGATTGTTTCTTCTTCGTAGAGTAATTGTGTTTGATTTGTTTGCCGTGATAGTGCCATAGTGTTTTTGATAGATGTTTCGTTATAAATAAATACCTTAATATCTTTACACTGAAGCCTTTTTGCGTGTTTGCTTGTCTTACTGTGAAGAATTGTCCTATATTGTATACTCCACATACTGCTTAACTCTTCTTGAGAGAAGTCTGACTGCTCAGCTACAGCTACCAACAGTGAATCTGTGTGGTGCAGACTGCTACCAAGTGAGTTTACTGCCAAACACCTGTAGTCCTAAATCTTTTGCAGTGGTCTCAGAGAGAACTGCACAGGTTTCTGCCTAACACGTACCACTGCCACCTGACATTGACCTGCATGCACCGGGTGAGGATGATGAGGATGGTGATGGAGGAGAAGCAGCACCCCTGGCAGTTTGTGATGCACAAGATGGCCGTGCTGTGCGCCAATCACTGATTGACGATTATTTCTGAACCACAGGGACGTTGATGGTTATGTGTCAGTACTACACTGGGCACTGGGATTGTGTGGACATGGACACAGGGTGTGTGGGGAGTTGGGCACTGTGTGCTGTCATGAATTGATTAAACACACACGAAATTAACAATGTCCAGTCATGAAATGAATTTGCACACAACGGGTGTATTAGAAAAAATAACAAAAGAGTGCATCATCCCTCCACCTCTCACACGCCCTCCCCCATACCCCCAAACACCCCTAACGCCCCCAAAGAACACCCCTAAAACTCCCCAATGAACACCCCTAACACCCCCAATGAACACCCCCAAAAACCCCCAAACACCACCAACCCCACCTCCCCCCTCACCCATTGTCATCCCACACACAATGTGGGTGGACTGGCTATTTCCAGCCTCTTTTTGAGTCTGGGGGCGGTATGTCGGTGTGCCTTGTGCTTCGCCTCATCATCCGCACAGGGCTTGAGGGAGTTGAGCTGGCAGGTGTGGATGACGGGGTGGAGGTGGTTGGTTGTGGCACTGCCGGTGCAGATTGTTGCTGTTGAAAATGGTCCAGCATCCTGCTAAGGACCTTCGTCACCGCCCCTAAACTGTCACGGATGAGTATGGCGCTCGTGTTGATGGCATTTACGGTAGCCGCATTTGCCTCCCTTATTTCTCGGCGTGTTTGCTCACCCTCGGCCACATGGCGGACCAGTTCAATCAAGGAGTCCTGCCGGACCTCTACCCTGGTCATGCGTGCCTCCATGTCAGTGAGGGCTCTTGAGGTGGATGGTGCTGTGGCTGGGCAGACCATTACAGGGCTGCCCTCTGAGGTGCTGGATAGATGCAGACTCCTCAGTAGAGCCAATGGTACCTGCATGGGACCTGCAGGTGTGCCCTGTGTGGAGTGGTGGGGGGTGGACTGGGGGCTTAGTGTATGTGGACATTCCACATGATGTCCTAGAATTCCTCCACTTGCACATCCAGGTCGCTGAGGGGGCTGTGGCTGCTGCCTCACATACCGAACTGGTGGCAGCGGACTGGATACCGACGGCCTCTCCCTCTGCAATTGTTCCCGACATTGTGTTTGCAGTCTCGTCGGTTGCTGTGATATCCTCCTCAGCTGGGCTGGCCTGCACTGGTGCCCTGGGTTGCACTCTGGCCCGCGGTGCTGCCCCAGAGGTGGAAGGCCAAGTGACCTCTGGTCTGGCCCTGTGTATAGAAGCCCTTGGGGCAGGGTCCTACCCTTCACTCTCTGCATCAGTGCCTCTGGGGGCACAAGAGATGCAGGGCATCAGTGATGGTGTTATATGCAAGATGCATGAGTTGCTGCTGTACAGTATTTCATTTCTCATGCATTGCATTCTTATAGGTGTGTCACTTTAAAGGGGGGGGCATATTGGCATAAGCTGTGGCCTTTCCATTCGGTACTGATGTGTACCAGGTGGCATACCGTTGTATTGCGGTTTGTGTGATGTGTAATATGCGAATGGTCCCTGTGTGTTGGGTGTCTGTTGGTAATGGGATTGGCACGCAGCATGCATTTCATTGTACAAGGGTTTGGGCCTCCATCTGGTCATGGATCTGTGTATGTGTGTATGATGGGCCATGCATTGGCTTGGCTCACTTTCACATCTGTTGTACTATGTCATGGTTTGGCCTACTGGGGTTTGCAGGGTCACTCTCCTCCATCTCCCGATGTCGCCGCACCTGTCTCCATTTCACCAAAGCCCTCTATCGACTCCATATGCATGTTGGTGCTGCAGGCCTCTTCCCAGCGCATCAATTTTACTGGTGAGTGGGCACCCTCGCCTGAGGCCATGGCCTCCCTGTGATTAGATGCCAGGATGTTACAGACCCGGAGATGTAGGTCATCCAATTGTTTTTTACAGTCTTTGACTGTGCGGGGGGTGGTGCCAACCGCTGACACCTTACGCTTAACCTCCTCCCATATTTCTTTTTTTCTTAGTTGGACTTCCCTTTTGAGGTTGTTTGCAAACGCCTCATCTGCATGGGCTGCAAGAGTATCAACCAGCATGTTTAGCTCCTCGTCGGAGAAGCGGTACTTGCGCAGGCGGGGGTAGTCTTGCGGGTAGCCTTGGACATGCTGGATGGTATGGCCCTGCTCTCCACTCTGTAGCACTGCTGGATTGAGAAGATTGCAATGGATTGTGTTTTTAAAGATGGCCGCCGTCGCATTTACCATTCCAACGCGATGACGTTACTTCCGGGTCCGGTATTACGAGCCCGGTATTTGCATGATGTTATTACCGGGTCGTTATTAGGGGGTTGCTCCTTGGCGGAGGCTGTATCAGCGGGTCCCGTGATGGCGCTATTGGGGTGTTGGAGGCCCTTTAGCGGCATGGCAGTGCAGCCATTACTGGCATGGGTGTTTGCACGTGCTCGCACACTCGTAATCAGCTGCTATTAGCGGCATCAAGGGTGCACCGGCGCGCTATTAACACCATGCCGGTAATGACTCCGTTATTAGTGGGATTCTCATAATAAGGCCCGTAGTCTTATTTTGCTTGTCCAAAAATTACATTAAAACTGTCATAATCTCACATTACTGCTTATTCAGATTAATGAAATAAACGTTTTAATGTAAAAAGTTCTTCAAAGTCTATGGGGGCATTTGTCACTGTATGGGCGGTCCTTCAAATCTCCAAAGCCAACCTGCCCCTCTGCGTCAGTCTGAACAACAGGGTTACCATAGCGTCCTTTGATCCTAGGCAGTTGAAGCTGAGGAGAGGTGTCAAAGGAAATCACACCTCCCTGTGACATTGCTAGTTCCCCTTGGGTCCATTGTCCCTTGTTACAGAAATGCCGGCCAGTCTGACGAGGTTGCGACTTTCCACACATCTGGGACTTTCATGTACGCATGGGGGCTGGTTGACAATGCTTTTCCCATGGGACGCAGGGCACCTTTGAAGTAAGTGCCTGCCAACCTGTTCTGCTGGTTTCCCAAGTTTTTTTTTTCTTTCTTTCAACAGAAACCAAGTCTTTTTGGTCATAAATATAATGTACATTCTAGAGCAAGACCCCCATCCCTACATCGACATAGGGGGTCATTATGAGTTGGGCGGTAAGGGATTACCGGCACCGGTAATGAGACCGGTGCCGGTAATCCCTTACCGCCCAATTCCGAGGTCCCTTAGGGGGAACCGTAAAGGACGTGTGGTCTGACCACATCCTTTACAGGTCCCACTAAGGGACCATGGTGCTAATAACGGGCCTGCTATTCGCGAGCCCATTATTAGCGCCCAACCCATTCCCATTGAGCCCTATGGGGGCTCAAATGGGAATGGGGAATGGTTTGTTAAATGGGGACTTACCGGTCCCTCCAGGGTCGGAATGCACCAGTAAGTCCCCATTGAACAAGACCGGTGCAGGACCCGGGATTGGAGGCAGCCTCGTAATGAGGCTCATAGTGTCGGAAATAGAGTACCCTATTTACTTGGTCTCTTCACCCGAAATCATCAACAGGTTTTTAAGTTTCACTAATATTTGTCCTGTACAGTGCAGTCTGTTGTGCAGTGTGTCATCTTTTGTGTTAAACCTTACAAAACCATCAGGTCTACACCTCATGCACACACCCATGTTGGTAGTGAATAAAGTAAAAATCTACGGTACTTTTACCTTACACAGATAAAGAAATAGCCCCCCAGGAAATGTACATGGAGGCAAAGTAGATGTGGTTCAATCTTTTTATTCACCCTTTTTGTACCAAAACTAAAAACATTGTAGAAGCAGGGGTAGCACTTCTTCCTGTCCTTTTAGATAGGCGGTGCACCACCTCCTTCCTAGGGATAGCAGCACACTACAGGGATATGTTGTTCTTCTGCCTAGGGAATTTTGCAGCAAACCTATTTGATGAGAATATGTAAACCAGTGTTCAACGCTCGCCACCCATGTGCCAGGGAAAGAAAGCACAGCCGTTTTAGGGTAACTGCTGAAATGCAGTTTTGTGATGCAGGGGATTTCTGTTGGGGCTGGTAAATGTACACCACAAAAAGTAAAGTGATGCAATACATTGAAGATGTGCAAACATACAGAAAACCAACAGTAAACAATAAGTGACATATATGTGTAACAGGTAAAGACTGGTAGAGGTCCACATGTGCCAAGCAATCCAAACCTAGATGGTCCAAAAGTGCGAAATTGGTCCTGTGGACCGCAGGCAGGCCACCCTGCTGTCTGTGTAAAAGTCAGCTGAAGTACTCCCTTTGGCCAGGCAACCTGCTGTCTGGAGAAAAAAACAAGATTCTCTGAAAACAAACGCTGGCATTACATACTGTAACACTGCCATGTGCCCGCAGGGTGCCCTCAGCAGGGCAAGCTGTGCTGGGACATTGCGTGGGGCATGGCTTTGGCCCTCTTGGGGAAGGAAAGAGACAGGTTTTTAGTGCCTTCCGGAAGGAAAGGTTGTCCTCTATGTGGCACATGCTGAGTTGGAAGGAGTTCCACAGTGTGGAGTTAGGATGGAGAAAGAGGATCCTCTCATTCTAATCGAATTGAAGGAAGGGATTACAAGGACGAGTGCAGAGGGTGATGTAAAGTTTCTGTTGGGTTGGTAGCCTGTGAGTCAGTGTTAGAGTAAGTCAGGGCCTGTCTTGTGAAGGACACAGTGAGTGATTTACAGGGCCTTGAAGGTGGTGTGTTGGCCAATTGGAAGCCAGCGGAGCAGCCATAGGGCAGGAGTGATGTGTTCTCTGGGGGTGAGGGCAAGGAGGAGCCTAGATGTGGAGTTCTGGATCCGTTGGAGCTCTCTGAGCTGACAGGCAGGGGCACCTAGATAAAGGGAATTGTCATAGTCTAGGCAGGAGAGAATGATATCCAACAGTGCCGTGACTTGGTGAGGGTAGGAGAGGTAAGGGAAGATTCATCTAAGGATGCAGAGGTGTAGATGACAGGATCTAGATAAAGCATTGATGTGGTGAGAGAGTGTTCTGTCAAAATCCATGGTGCATCCCAGTTATTTCACTGAGCTGGATATTGTGGATGGGGGGCCAAGAAAGTACGGCCAGGCAGTGAGGTGGTTTACCACAGGTCAGGATTTCAGTTTTACCAGGATTAAGGAGAAGGTGGTTAGACGTGAGGCAAGGTCAGGATGGGGAGAAGCCAGGGCCCTGGGGATCTCAAAGTAGATCTGGGTGTCATCTGCGTAGTTGTAGCAGGTTAGGTCATGTGAGCGGAGACGGGCACGGAGGGGCTCAGGTAGAGGTTGAAGAGTAGGGGGATCGGGAGTCCCCCTGTTGGAGAAAGGATGGTGAGGAGAAGGGTGATTTATTTATTTGCATTTATAAATAGGTGATAGGTGGGTGCGTTGTGAACGTTAAGAGGAGATCCTACTTAATGTTATGTTATTTGGTCTTGTACTGCACACTGCTGCCACTAATGTGGTCTCTTGGCACCCTGGTGGATCTGAAACAGAAAGAGGGATACGGGGGGGCTGTGTTAGTGGGATTGAGAGGGAAAGCACAAGAGCATTGATGTGCTGTTGGTATCTTCAGTTCGGAAAAAACTGGTCACTGAATTACTGAAGAATTACAACCTAATGGGGGCGTGCACACCCCATTGGCTGTAACAGTGATTCCGCCCAGCAGAATTACCACTAAAAACAGGAAAATTCACAAATAATCGGCAGATTTACCGTTACCACCCAATCTTTTAGCGGAAAATCCACTGGCGGAAATCTACTGGCGGAATTGCCACTGGCGAAAATGCCACTGGTGGAATTACCACCAGCGGAAATCCGTCATTGCAGGAAGTGGAAGCACGGCGCAGCCATTTTGAAAAATGCAATCCACTCAAAATTGCCAAAGGTGATTGCCGTCCAAGCCTGCAACACACCCTGAACATGTCATTAGGCAAAGGCAAAGGGAAGATGACAGAAATGCAGCAAAGAAATTCAAAATTTAGTGAGCTTTAGCTCACTGTGCTGGCCAAGGAGGTAGGAGCCAATGCTGACGAGCTATATGGGCCACGCCAGAGAAATATGTCCCCCCAGCGCATGACTGCCATATGGACCGGGATAAAGGACAAGGTGGCTTCCATCGGAAACCACCCATGGGACATGGATAAGATCCGGAAGCAGTGGAACGACTTGAGGAGCAGGGTCCGGATGCTCGTCAACACCCACTGCAGGGATACAGCAGCCACAGTTGGAGGCGATGAGACCCCACTACAGCTCACGTCATGGGAAGAGAGGGTCAAAAGCATCCTCCACATGGAGGGCCAGGGGGACGTGGGCACTGCAGATCCGGAAGCCAGCTGCCACGAAGTAAGTGGGTCATGTCCCACATGCACAACAACTACATTAAACTAGCAACAGGCACACCTGCAGTCACCCAGCCAATGCAAGTACAACAAGTGAAACACCTTGGTACAGTACAATAATGGGCATGAATTACATGTGTGAACCCCATCCAAGACTCACCATTAGCAAGGATGTGGGCCACATGTAGGACATACACAGTCACCATGTCAACGTAAGCCCCATGCATGTATACAGAAGCTGTGCAGTAGCACCTTTCAGCGTACTTATGCGCAAAATGGGATTACCATAAGTAAATGATCTCAGACCCAAATAACCAGACAGACTCAAAGAATATGGCAAAATACGACTTTAATATCAGCTAAATAAATTTGGGAAATCTGGCAAATAACAAATCGTAGCTCACAAACTCTCGATTAGATTTTGGTTACACAAATACTTTATACCTCGATGTGCGTCAGCTATGAGGTCACCCTACGTGGCAAATAATAAAATCTATTGGACAGAGGGATTAGTTAGGAGAACATATCTACTTATAGTTTCTGTAAGTGTTAGTAACCGTTTCCGTATATTTGTTAAAATGGCATTTTACCTAAGGAGAAGTGACCGAAATTATTTGACCGAAAATGGTAGGTAATGTTGTATATGTATATTGCATAATATGTGGGGTGTTGGGTAAGGGTATAAGTTAGGGTAGGGAAGGGTAAGGGGGGCCGTGAGGGGTATCCCCTGCATTATTTCTTTTAAAAAGTAGAAAAAGTCAAAAGTAATTTTAGTTTTTAGGTCAAATAAATTCAGTCACTTCTCCATTAGGCATAATATTTTGAAACAATCACGCATATCTGTTAGTAACATCATTGGCTGCCCCGCTTCTGGCAGGCATGCCTTGAACCTCCTTCTAGCAACATATAATACAGATTATAGCAGCATAACAACAGCGATTGGACCCTGCAACAATGGATGCTCACCATTGCTTAGGCCATCAATCATGATTGGTTGGCATTCTCTTCCAACCTTGGACATTCAGCTAATTAGAAGCACATAACCAAAACAAAACCCAGCTGCAGAGAACAACGTCAATCTACTGCCCACTTGCCCAATTAGTCTACCATCTCTCATCAGCCAAGTCTACAGCCAAAGCTTCTTCTTTGTATTTGACCTTGCTGAATGTTCTCTTCCCTGGATCTTTAAAGGGAGTTAAGGTACCTCGTTATCTTTGCCTGCAGCTTATGAATATGCCTTGTTTTCTGGTCTTGCACGACGTGTGAAGAGACCATGATTTTGTCTATCTCGCCTTTCTATTTAGTGCTATTTGATTCATTATCCTAGGTGTTATGACTCTCTTCAGCCTCTGGAGACTTGGTTGATCCATCCCACATATGCTTTCTGCATCTTTAATTGTTCAATACCTGACATTAACAAATGTTCATTCAGTTACATAATCTAAGAAAAATATGTCCTGCATACATTGCTAATCCTCGTTGACTCCCTTTTTACCCTGCAGTTGCTTCTTGCTCTGGCATCCATGATCTCTGGCCAAAAGCTATCCTTTGTTGGTGTGCAATACCATTTTCCATCATCTGTCAGTTCTGCAACCCTGGTCTCTCTCCTTCAAGCTTTTCTCTTACTTTTATTCAGAGCTGACATCCATCTTTTCAACATGGCCCCTTTGCCCATGTTATATTTTCTACCGCAGCAAACTTCTATGTGACACATCTACCTTGCGTTTCTGCGTATATATATTTATTACTCATCTGGTTACTTATCTTCTTTGTATATATGGTTTTTTCTCACTCGTATACATGTTTACTTTGCTTCTTCAGTTACATCTTCAATCTTTAGGTATTCATATATCGTTTCTGTGCGTCATTGTATCTACTCCTTATGATGTCACTTTACACCTGTCAGATTTCCTTTACAGCACTTCGATATTCAGTGGTGTCTGCAAATCTCCTGCTATCACTTCAGATCGAGGGTACATTCGGTACGATTGTCTGAGTGCATAACGTCTCTCATATACTCTATGCAGTATTGGAAAGATACCTGGTGTCATGCACAGTGTCTTTTTGTTCTTCATCCAGTATGCCGGGGGTGAGGGAGTGGGTTCTATCACTGATGAATACATCTGCTCCTCTTTATTCCCCCATCTGGACAAGTCCTCGACCACCTCCTCCTCAATTTTCTTCATTTTCCTTCACTGAATGACTTCTTTGGGATCCATACCTTAGTCACCCACCTCAGGTCACCTGCATTATTTAAGTGTTTATCCACACTACAGGTCATATGGCAGCACTCCCCAGTGCCCTACATAGTTCTTATGATCCTTTGGGTAATAGAACTTTGATCCTGGGGGATGCCAGAGGACATTCTCTCAGGTAGGCATTGGGTGGTGTTTTCGGTGTGTGTGTGTTCATCAGTCACAGCGTTCACATTGATCATTAGCTTCATCCTAATTGCTTTCTTTGCTGTCTTCTTGCATTGCCCTATGATTATTCTTAAAAGACAGAATCCCAGCAACACTAACAATAGTATTGCTCCAAGAAGTTTGAAGACATTTACCAACCAGGTTGGAATCCACAAGAACAGGGATGAGAACAAGTAATCCTGCTTAGTCTTGTCTACTCCTGCCTCCATCTTCATATGTAGGGTTGACAGCATAGTTATTGATTCTGTCAGAGTTTCATTTTCTTCATTGTGGGTAGGTTTGTATGTACAGCAAGAAGGCCTGATCTTGGCACACACACCTCCTTCCATTGCTGTAATTAAGTCGAGGACATAACCGTTCTGGAAGGCTATGAGTCTGATGGCCCTCAGTTCTTCTCTGATGGCATTAAATCCTTTTATTGTCATGTATTGTATTGTTATTGTCACGTTGATCGTTGACCTAGTGATTTGTAACCACTTGGCGTTTACTACAGTTTGAATTACTGGCATGAATATAGCTGTAAATATCACTGCCATTCTGCTGAACAATGTATGCTCATCTGGAATATCATGATAGGCTTCTATTGATTTTGCAGAGAAGTAATTCTGCCTTTTTTGTCGAATAAGGTGTTAGGGAGAATTCTCATTCAATGGCTAATTTCCATTACCTTTGCTGGATCTCTGGAGTTTATTTTTCCACTTGGTAAGAGTGTACTCCTTTCTTTCCACTCTTACCTGTGTTTTGCCATGTGTATTACATCTGTTTTTGTGATTGTGGACTCAGGAGTATACCACTTCAGTATCCCCCTTCTTTTGTGTGTTACACAGCACCTTCAGTGCAGTGAAACAGGGTTGTCTTTTAGACTTCCCACCGACTCCATTTCTGAGGCTGACTACTGTCCCCCAGGAAAGGGTAAAGTTGCCATTAACTTTACGTAGTCATTTAACCACACATCCAGCACACCCCATTTTACAGAGTACTGGAAAGGGTTAATCCTTAGCCCTTGTTATCTGTACCTCCTAGAGTATTGTTTCGCTCTTTTAACATTTAAACTTGGCTTGTGGCAGTGGTATCTACCCTAAATTTTCTACCGCGATTATACTATATAAATGTGGTATTGTTTTAGGCTATTATATTAGCCTCCAACTTAAACCTGCTTGACCAAATGGTTTTTCTTTTGGCTCTGGTTGGGTTTATTTGCCGTTTCTTTTTGTTAAAGTCCTTATTGTGTTTTACTTTGCGCGGTTTTCCTCCTTTGTTAACTGTCTTTTGGCGGGCTTCTGCCCAGAAACCCTCCTCTAGGCGCCTGGGTGTCTAGGTGGGCTGAATGTGAGGGAAGGGTGTAGTCACCCCCTGCACAGGGTATCCTTGGAAACCTAAGTCAAACTTTGCCATGATTGGCTGAGGTGGTTGTCCGGCCCGGACAACCCCCCTGCTGCGTGATTGACAGCCAGGCTGTGTGAATGGGGGATTTTCACATAAAAGGCAGGTCTCTTGGTCTGGAAGTCAGAGTCACCACTGGAACTACAAGGAACCGAAGAGAAGCGGAGAAGAAGTCGACTGCTGCAACTATCCCGTCCCGGTGAAGCCCTGCTGCAGTCTTGAGCTATCTACCCTTCGACGACCAGAGAAGAGACAGTCCGGAGTCTTTTTCCCTTGAGCTTGGTGGGGATAACTAGCTCATCTTCTACAGCCAGAGGATCCTTTTCATGGTCGCAATCGCTGCACACTGCTGTGGTGGTCCGGATAGCCATCTGAAGAGCCTCTCCTGTTTTTTAAGGAGCGCACCTTTTATTCACCGTCGCTGCAGCCGGCTTCAACCCTGTGTGGTGCAGACCCCTCCCGACGTCCTCCTTCGGATCGAAGCTCCAGGAACCGAGAGTCTGCAGGAAACTAAAAGGAACAACTGCCGTGGCACCAGCTTCTTTCTTAAATAAGGTACTGTGTTCTGCTCGAGGAATTTGGGTGAATCCTGTTTCTTCGCCTCCAAGGCTTGCCCTTGTCTTCCCTCCTTCTTATAACTTTTGCTTCCGCTGTTGACAATATCTAAGTACTCCTGGCTACGCCGAATCGTGAACTATCTGACTGTGTGATCCTCGACAACAGGAGCCCAGTTCCACTTGACACTGGCTCTGGCCTATTGAATCTTTTGAATTTCTGTCTAAGAGTGTTCTCTGATTCTGTCTGCCTTGACAAAGTATTGCCTATGATTTTTGCCCAACTCTCTCTGGGTATCTCAGGTGCTAAGTGTGTTTTTGCCCCGGTAACATTTCTTGCTGCGGATATGCGTTTCTTTAGTAAGACCGAACTGTCATTACTGTCAAAAAGTGATCACAAGTGTATTCTCGGTAACGTCTTTTGTTTCATAACACCGGTCCGCTAAAACACAGGGTACTTACCTTGAAGTATAGCGTACAAAGTGAATTGGTTAGTTGTAGTGTATTTTAGGTGTGGTTTTTGAATTAATAGAAGTGTCGTGTTTATAACAACTGGTTGAAAAATAAATGTACTCATATTCTTTTTACCTGAAACCTTGAGTCAGTGTTTGCTTGAGTCACAGTAATTGTGGTCCCTTTGTGTAATCTCTGCTACTACTCATATACTCTTGAGATAAGCCTGGCTGCTCCACTACTGCTACCACTTTAATATAGTAGTACAGGCTTGTACCAAAGGTAAAACTTGTATTGCCACCTGTAGTCTTAATTGTGTGTAGTGGTCCCTAAGGGCACTGCACGGGATTCTGCCAAACATAAGGTTAAGCAATCGTTTCTTTCTCTGGTGTGTATCCATTTTAGGAAAATCTGTGATCTGCAGGTTGCTTTGTGGTACTACTAGGGCTGGTATATTCATCAGTATTAATGAACAAACTCCTCTGCATTCTGGGGGCAACTTCATATATGTTCTTTCTCCACAGGCCCAGTAGTGATCCATCAGGACTGCTGTTCTTCCCTTCATGCCAGGTATGTCAAAAACACAATCACACTTGAGATTTTCTCCAACTTTTATTGTGCCATTATTTCTGAAGCATAGAGACACATTCTTCAGGGGTAATATCTGCAGTGGTCTCCCCTCATCTTCGACCCACGTTAAATACCTTTTGATCTAAGGCCATTGGTCCTTGCATACTTTTTCTGCATTCACCACAACTGCTTCCCATTGTCCTAACAATGCCATTGACTTGCACACAATCAATACATCGGCCCATCCTTCAGGAGTAAGAACTGTTCCTGTGATTCATAGTTGATCTCTTTCCCAGAATTCTGGTACTTCTTCCCCTTTCTTATCCCTGCATTGTATCATCCGATTTTCCTAAAAACGGATTCCTGCTACCTTTATTCCAGGCTGCTTGTATTTTATTATTCAGTTCATTGTCTCTTGCTTTGCTCTCAACTTCATCTCTTGTACATAATTGTCTTCCCTTTGTTATGTCGTTTTTTCACCCATACTAATGATGCGGTCTTGCCTTGGAATTGTCCTCTGGTTAGGCAAAGTGAAAGGTGCGTCAGGCAGGGTGCCTTTTTTACTGGTACTTCTGTTTCTATGAATATTTTAGATGCTCCAATAGCATAGGGGATAAGGGTAACAACTTTCATCTGACGTGCTTCTTCCCACTTTCTTAATGTGTTGATACCACGTTATTCTTCAAATGTGCCGAACTTTCATGATATTAATATTTAACTTCATGATCTTCATTATCTTCCCCAGCATCCCTTTTATGTCAGACATTTTGTTTGGAAATATCATGTAAAATATCACTTGTGAATTTGTTGGGGATAATATTCGATATCTCATTCTTTGAATTATAAAACAATGTCATGAAATGTGAAGGGCATAAGAAAAAAAAGACAGCACATAAAGCAAAATGTAGTTACAAGAAGTAGTGCCATAGTATTTAGATGCCACATTATCTCTTTTGGAGTATCTGGTCTTCTTGTTATCAATGTGTGTCTCATATAATGGAAAATTCCAATTTTCAATTCAATTATTCACCTTCAATCACTTTTCAAAATGTGCACTTTGTTATAACACGAACTGAGTTATGATTGCCATAATAACTCTGTGAGTGATAGGACTGCTTTTAGGATTTCCCAATAATACATCAATGTCCATGTTTCATCCCACTAGAGCTGGATATGTTTGTAGTATCTATACAAAAACAGCATGCAGAAATGTGTGGAATGTTTCAGGCAGCATAAAGTGTGCTGTGCAATCTTCATGTTTTATTTTCAATGTAAAGTCTGTTTTTAGTTCACCTGGAAAAGTTCTGGAACTGCACCAAGTTCATTTATTTCCTATTAGACTTAGGAAATGCCAATTTGTTCCACAATATTTTTAATCCTTTGGTTCTTTGTTTTTGCCATTGGTAGCTGATCTGGTCCAGCTTCTTCTTTGCTTCACTGTCAGTGGTTGCCGTCACTGTCTCTCCTTTGTAGAGCTTATGTCATTCAGATGCAGCCAGGTACTTCTCCCTTCAAGTTTCACTGCAACAGGATTGACCTCCTGTATTAGGTACAGTCCTACAAAACTGGGCGTGTTCCAAGTACGTACAAAACTCTTTACTAGTACTTGGTCCCCTGGATACAAACTAGGCTGTTTAAGTGTGTCAATAAAATCAGTTGTTTGGCCATCTTCATCAAACTTCTTTGACCATTCCCTCTGATTTCTGATCTATTGAGAGATAAAAGAAACACTAGTGGTCATATTTGCAAAATAATCGTGCATCTCATCACCTAATGTTTCTGCTACAATGTCGGGATAGGTTTTTATTTGAGTGGGGAGCAATGGGATTCTCATGCAGCGTCCAGTCACCAACTCATGAGGAGTTAGGTGGTGATCTGAACCAAGCTGGTTTTGCAGGGAAAACAACGCAAGGGGTAGGCAGTACAGCCATCCCTCCTTCAGAGTAATTTTGATCTTTGCTATGCTTTCTTTCAGAAGTCTGTTCAGCCTGTCACAGAAACCATTCACCTGTAGGTGATAGGTGGAGGAAAACTTGTGTTTTATGCTTACTAGGAGAACTATCTGTTCAAATAACTCATTTACAAAATGTGGCCCATTATCAGACCAATGGCTTGGCACACACCTCATCTAGGAAACACCTCACGCACGAGAAATATGGCAGCGCATGTGACATCAGGGTGCATGCATGGACCTGCCTCGATCCATCTGGAAAAGGGACATACTAGCACAAGCATGTACCTATAACCGTTACATACTTGTAACATATCCACATAATCTATATGCAAATGCTGAAATGGGCCATTGGGTCTAGGGATTGCTCCTTGCACTGTTCGCAAGGTGTGCTCTGCTGTACATTTCTGGCACACAATGCAATTTACAATAAATTGTGCAACATGTTCTGATAAATTTGGTGTGAACCAGTCTTCTATGATCATTGCAGCAAGACTCTCTCTGGTGGTGTGCGAGGGGTAGTGAATCTGTTCCAGAACCACCTTCAATAATGCTAGAGGCATAACTGGCTTTCCAGTGCTGTCTTGTCTCCATATAGCCTCAGTGGGTGATGAAGAACACCCCCATCCCTTCCATAAATCCTGCTCTTCCTGTGGAAGTCGACCTTGCAGCTCAATGAACTGTGCAATGCATAACATATTAAATCCTTCCTGCATTTTCATGCAGAATTCTGACCCTTGGTGAACATCCTCTAATTCAAAATCAGAAATATTTGAAAACTAGGCTGTTCTTTTGGCCTCTACATCTGTGGCTTTGTTACAGCGAGAAATCATGTCTGCCCCTTTAGTATGGGCTGCGCATTTTACCACAGCGATAGCCAATGGGAGCTTTAGTACTTTAATGAGCTTGCCCAATAGAGATGCATGTTGCACTGGAGTGCCATCTGCGTGGAGGAAACCCCTCCTTTTCCAACATGACAACCCTGCGTGTACGGTAGTCGTCACCTAAGCGGAATCAGAATACACTGTCACTTCCTCATCTTAAAATCTCTGAAGTGTGGCGATGAGCGCCACTAATTCTGCAGCCTGCGGTGAGCAATAGGAAGCAACCTCACACTTGTCACTACTTTGAATTCACCATTCTTTTTTATCTTTACTACTGCCATGCTAGTATGCCTTTCACCAGTCGTTTGGTCAGTTTTTGAAGTACCATCAAGTCTTCCCCTCCTCTGAGAGAATTTTCTCTAGCAAGGGGAATGTCATCATAACATTCAGTATACGTTGTACAGTCATGTACAGTCATGTACATAGTCCCCCTTTTCTACTGGCTCTGCTATAAATGATTCTGGGTTCGCTGTTCTACATCTAACAATTTTGATTGCTGGTTTTGAAGTAATCACTTCATATCCTGATGCTCTTTGTGTAGTCAATGTACATTTGGGTTTCTCCAAATTGGCAAATAGGGAAAGCTCAGCAAATAATGTTATGGAGCATCCCATTGTAATACTGGTAGCTTTTTCAATTGCGAAAGTAGCAGCAGCTAACACTTGTTCGCAAGGATAGTGTCCTTTCATTACTGGGTCTAGAATCCCACTACAGTAGGCTAATGGTTTCTGTCCATGTCCTAATGTCGTCTTCTGTAGTACTGCTGTCATCACTTCTCCATTTGAATGCAAGAGTAAATAACACTCTTCATTATAATCTGGTATTCCCAACACAGGGGCTATGCCAATCGCCCTCTTTAATGTCATCTGCCCGTGTCATCTTACTTTTGCCTATCTGTGCTTCATTGAGTCCTTTTAAAAGTGGTTGAATATATGTACTGTAATCAAAACCCAGGCCCTACAATAATAACATAGGCCTAAGAATTGTTGCATTTCCCTTTCTGTCTCAGGTTTTGGAGTTTGCATGATTGCTTCTGCTCTTTCAGGTGTTACTTTTCTCCCTTCTTCAGAGATAAGCTGTCCTATGTACAGGACCTCTTCCTGACAACATTGTAGCTTTTCATTGGGCCTCACTATGATACTGGCGGTAGCCGTGCCGGTAAAACCGGCACGGCTGCCACCTGTATACTTTTTTTTCTGGCGCCCATGAATAGCAATTACCGGGTCATTACGGCCTCGTGAATGCTGCCAGTGCATCTGACATGCTCTGCTCGCGGGTGCCAGTACGCCCGCCAGGTCAGACCTGGTGGGCGGGAAGGCACCCGCGAGCATAACTCGTATTTTGCCGGTCCGGTAACAACAGTACCGGTAGCTTACCGGTACCGTTGTTACCGGACTGGCACATTTATAATGAGTCCCATTGTCTACTTTGTATCCTTTTTCTGCTAATATTGTCATTAGTTGAACTGCGTCTTCCCAGCATCTTTCCTCTGTCTCACTGCACAGTAATATATCATCTACATACTTTGTTATTGTGCTCTTGAGTTGTATGTTACCTAGGTCCTTTTGAAGGACTCTATTAAAGATTGATGGGGACTCACAGTACCCCTGAGGCAGTCTTGAATGTTTTAGGTCTTGTGAATCTTCATGAAGGGGAATTGAAAATATTTAAACCTATTACTGTAAAATATTTGTCTTTACCTGGGATGTTATATAATATTGTAGCTGGGTTCGGAACCAAAGGAAATTCTGCTTCAACGATATTGTTTAGGTGACAGAGATCCTGAATAAATCTCCACGACCCCCAGTTAATTTCTTCACTGGTTACATAGCCGTGTTACATGAGGACTCTGACGGCACTAATATTCCCTGCTTTATTAAAGTGGAAATGGTCTCAAATATGTCTTCATCTGCTTCTCTGGACATGGGGTACTGTTTTGTATGTGTCAACATTGCTCCTGGTTTAAGCTTGATTGTAACTGCTCCTGCTCCACACAATAGACCCACGTCATATGGACTGTTGGTCCATAGGATGATTTTCACCTTTTCTAAGTCTTCCTGGAAAAATTAATGTTTCTTCTTTGCCAGTGCCATTCTCTAGGGTATTTCTCTTTTCTCAATTTTCATCCAATAAGTGAGACTTACAAAAAATTTGAATTCATCGTCTGAATATTAATCTCTGAACAAGTCTTTGTCTGTCAAATCTGTTAGCTTGTATCCTTACTTAAGAGCTATTACTGTTCTCCATGCTCTTCCCTCATCATCAGTCCCATCAACAACCACTCTTTCTTGATTTACCGCTGCTGCCTCTAACTCTATGGGAATGACCTGTCCTTCCTCATCAGCCATAGGTATTTCGGATCTAAACAAACATTTATCAGGTATTCTCAATATTTTCCATGTCAGTCCAGGAAGCCATGTCAACTAAATATTTACTCCATACAAACATATTTCCGGGTCTAAAGGGGCCCCTAGTAATTGCTTTTAGCCTGTAAAAGCTAGTATAGACTGTATCACATTTAGAGAATATATCCCTCGAGTTGAACACACTATTCCTTTATCAGTAAAAGATATTGGGCCTCATTACGACCCAGGCGGTAAGGGGTTTATGGCAGCGTAAATAGCGCCGACCCTTACCGCCTGAGTACGAGGTCCCTTAGCGCCATGGCGGATATAACACCTGCTTTTAGCAGGTGTTAAAATCCATGGCGCTAAGGGACCATGGAGTTAATTACGCCACTGTAATTTACGGTGGCGTAATTAACGCCTTCCCCACTCCCATTATGCCCTATGGGGCAAAAATGGGAATGGGGAAGGGTAAATGGGGATTGGGGACTTACCGCCCCGCCAAGGTCGGAATGGGGCGGTAAGTCCGCCAACCACCATGGCGTAAACGTAGTTTACGCCATGGTGGTAAAGTAATGGCCCAGGCGGTAACTTACCGCCTGGGTCGTAATGAGGCCCATTGTCATGTTTAATTTTGTCATCAAGTCACGTCCTAATCTGTTAACTAGTTTCTGCCTGGAATACAATAGTGGCATTGACACGTCTTGTTCACCTATAGAAAGTGGTAATTTGTCAGTAAATGGAACAAAACTTGTAGTCCGAGAGAATCCCTGTACATTCATGGCAATCCCAGGAATTGGGTATTTTCACTCTCGAACACAGGAACGAGTTGCTCCTGTACCCACAAGGACCAACATTGTCTTGCCTCCTATTGTTACCCTGACCTTTGGTTCCTCTTGTGGATCTGGTGTCACAGATAGTACTGAACACATCAAGTCGTTCTGTGGGCTTTCCTATTGCGGATATAAATGCATCCCTCTCCCCTTGAAATTATTCCCACCCACTGCGGTCACACCCCCTATCCTGGATGTGGATGCTTGTGAGGCTCCTGCATTCACCTTCCACTGTGGCACCGTTGCTTGTTGCACCGGTGTGTACTGTGGTTGTTGCATCTGTACTTGCTGTGCATGCGTGGGTGCTTGTTGTGGTTGTCCTTATGGTGACAGTGTTTAGTGTGGGATCTGCTGCGCTTGCTGTATTTGTGGCACACCAATCTGAGACTGCATGTGATCTTGGGCATAACATAATATTCCTGTGGTTCTGTATTGCACTGCGGGGAATAGCCCATCCCTGCTCTTGGATTTTGCCAATTTTGTTGCATGCCTCCTCCTATACTTCTACACTTTCGGGCTATAAGTCCTGTCCTCCCACAATTCCAACATTGCTGTGGCTGTACCCCATTAAATCATCCTCCCACTTGAGGGTTTTTACATCTACCCCATCCTCTAGGTCCATTCCCTCTGACTCGTGGCCAAAAACTGTACCCACTCTGAGCCATAAGGTGCACTACATTGCTTTGCTGCGCTGGCTGTACTTCTTGTGTGGCCAATTTTTCACCACTCGTCAATACTGCCCCTTCTATAGCAATCTTTGACAATTTCTTCTGAACTAACTTTGCTTCCTCCTGCTTTCTATTCTCAACTTTCTTCTTATTTTTCTCCTGTAACAATCGACAATGATGTATGATAGTCAACTGTATTTCTGGCCATGGCTTCACTTCCATCCCTACCTGTTCTTCATCTGCCGTTGCACTGGCTCAGGCAGTCGCTGACATAAAATATGATAAAATAATGCCACTTTTTTATCCCACAGTTCTCTCGTCTCAAGATACCAACGTTCTTCAATCTCTTCAATAAAAGCTACAAGGTCTTCATCCACTCCCATGTTCCTTGTCTTAATAGCAGCCATGTCTGATGTGTCAAGATACTGTACTCCAAGAACCCTCTATATGTCTGCCCTGCAATTATTAAATGGTGCTCCGTCATAAATCATGTTTTGTGCTGTTACACTCACATATCCTGCTCATTTCCAAATGTCGTCAGCTCTCTCCCCCTAGAATAGCTGCAGGTAGGCCTTTCATGTCACCCACTGCTAGCGTCATTCCAGCTCTCATTCTTTCTAACTCATGAATCCATTTTCCTGCACCCGCAGTCAAACTAGGTAATTTACATTTCACATTTTCTTTGTCCATTTGTGGCAATGGAATATATTGTGGTCGTCCTCTGCCTTCCTCTAATAATAGAAATTGTGTAAACCCTGGTCCAAAATCATATCCCCCTACACTTCACGTCTTTCATGTGGGGATAGTTTCACCCACTTGTCTTCTTCCTGGCAGTGTCCTTAACCTGCTTACATACGGCAACGACATACCCCCTGCACTACGTGCCAGTGCTGGTGGTCATTCAGAATATGGTGTAGGTTCTGGTGTTTTTTCTTTTGGGTATTCTAAATCTGACCACATAACCCGTTTCTCTATATTCCCCTTCTCTTCGCGCTTTCTCATTGTCCTCCCTTTCTTCATCTGACATCATCATACCCCAACTGGTACGGCTAATATCCCTTTCCTCATCACAAGTATATAGGGCCTCATTACACGGCTGGTGGTGGACCAAGGTGCTATTAGCACCTTGGTCCATGCCGGTAAAATGCCGGCACCGCCTTGGTGGAAAGGGGAATTACCGCCCTATTCCAAGGTTGGCGGGGCGATAATTCCCCCTTCCCCCATTGCCCTTTCCCATTCCCATTTTTGCCCAATAGGGCATAATGGGAATGGGGAAGGTGCTAATTACGACACCGCAAATTGCAGTACCGTAATTAGCTCCCTGGTCCCTTTGCGGGTTGGTTTTTAACGCCTGCAAAAAGCAGGCGTTAAATTATCCAACCCGTAAAGGGACCTCGTAGTAAGGCGGTAAGGGTTTACCGGTACCGGTAAAATACCGGTACCGGTAAACCCTTACCGCCTACCGTGTAATGAGGCCCATAGTCTACTTAGGGACAGCATTATTTGCTCGTCCATCAATGCATTATCACCTGTTTCCTTCAGTGGAGATCCAGGATGATCCCCATAGTCTTCTAACCACCCGTCTCTCTCATCTGCCCATTTCCCATTTTGAGGTTCCAACCCCCCTACATATCAGCACTACCTCGTTCCCATGCTGTTTCTTCCATAATCCCTCAAGGCTCGTTTGTATTGCGGGAGGGGATTTGGCACCTTTACAGAAGGTGGCCTGTTATATACATTGGCTAAATATATTGATACACCATCTATTGTTTCAATTTCAAATACCTGTAATGGGACTTCAACCGTCACCTCCAGATTTACTATTTTGCAGTTGAGGGTGCTTTTAAAGAATGAAGCCAGCTCTCCATATAGCCTTCCTCTTCTAGCCTTTATGTGATATGCCCTATACCCATCTAGCACAATGTCCCACTCTAACTATGTCTCATGGAGGAGAATAATGTCATACTTTTTCAAGTTGTTCTCAGTGGAAGGTTCAGCTATTTTCGTTTTAAACCCAGCTATGTTCCACAATAGCATAGATATTTTCCCTACGTTCCTGCCCACACCTGCAGGATATTTTGTGCAGCCAGTTGTTTTTTTTTTATTTCCCCCATACCACCATTTCCATCTGGTGAAGGAATACCATGTTCCTCAATGCTACCATGGTTAGTTGGGACCCAGGTGCAGTGACCTAATGGCCTCCTTGTAAAAGTCCCATCCTGTCCGTTTGGGGTGAGTGTCTTTAACGTCATCTCCCCTGGCCCCCACCCACCACCCACCATCCTGTTTCTTCCATGTTGGGCCATCAAAGCTGCTTTAAAAGGGGGACCTGTGTAGCGCACACATATACTTGCTCCAAGGCCTGCTTAGAGGATTGATACTGACCAGGTTCGGCCTGCTGCAGTCTTGACTCTAAATCCGCTCTTGTCAGGTCAATTATTATGCAGTTTGGATCAACATTACTCACTGTACTTCCATTTGGCCCACTGCCCCCCATGGTCATACCCAAATCCCCCAAGCCCCCTCTTCAACCAAATTTGTGTACCCAGCACACCACCAGCCATGCACATAACAAACTTCCGCTTTTATATCCTCAAACACTTCAATCCCCCTCATTGCTAGTGCATCACAACAATTCAAGATACAGAGCCGGAAGTTCAAGTTTTCAAAACTAAAGCGGACACTGCACAAAACATACAGTCTGAATGGATTCTTATAGTGGGGAACAGTTTGAAAGAGATGTCGGAGACTCCCAAAACGTCTAACAGGGCTTACACTAATGCTCTTTTGTAGGCATTTTTGTTTCCTTGTGTTAGCCTCTTAAAACAGAAAATCAAGTTTGTCTCCCTCCAGCTACTAAGAGAGTCTTCTTTGGGCAGCTCTTGCTCTGCTTCCCAGTCTGTTTGCATCTTACCCACTGCCGGGTTCTTAGTTACTTATTTACCCGGAGCCTAGTTTCCCTTATTATTGCCATCTGCATTAAGTACAACCTCTGCCAGGTCCAAGACTCCCCTGACTTCTATTGTTTGTGTGTGAGTACTTCTGCAAGTAGGTGCACCCCTCTGTTCTGTGACTATACGTGTGCTCCCCACAATGCTTTCTTTGGTGGTTGGATTGTTCGCTGGCAGCTGTTGTGGTTCACACATTTGTCTTGCATCACAGGCATTTGGTAGCCAATGGGTTCATGACCGACTTAGTCTCCAGAGTTCACCCGCAGGGGGATTTCCCTAGCTTGCATGTTAAACATGTTAAACATAGATTTGCTCAATGTGCTAATGCCCTCCAAGCAAACATCCAGACTTGCTGCATCTCTCTCACTTCTGCCCAAAGAAAGCCTGAGAGCATCCTTCAGTTCCAGATATGCAGCAGTTAGTCTGTTCAGGTACTCGTCAAGGTATGATATACTATCCGTGTCCTTGCTTATTTGCTGAGCCCCCTACTCCAACAGACTCCATATTGCCACGATCAAGGTCTGGGGCCATGCAATTGTGTTAACCAGAGGGGCCACGGTGAGAGGCCAAAGATGAGCCTGCTACTCTCCACAGCTTCTGCTCCAATAGAGTGTGATCAGCAGCACTTTGGGTTTTATAGTTTCTCCTGGCCTCTTCCCAGTGACACGGCAAGCTTTGGTCACCCACAGGGTCTTTGATAATCGTGGGGATTATCGGGCGCTCCTTAAACTGATCAACTCCATATCTGCTTCTGGCAAGACTGGCAGGGCTGGAAACACCCACCTCGGTGTCAAATAAATTATCTAACTCCAACTCCTAGTCTGACTCCAGCACAGAGTTAGAAATGGGGTTCACACAAGTCCAAAGAACATCGCTCAGGACATGAAGGAGCATTAACTGATCGCTTTGTCTTGTCTCCTGTTGTTTGGGGTTGGAGACATGTCTCTTCATAGTACCAATCAATACAAGGCTCCAATGCTTTCAAAAGTGATCTGTCCGATGAGCCTGCCAACTTAGTTGGGGTGTTACCCCCACTTAACAAGGACGAGGGCAGGGTGGGGCTATACTCATGCCCTGCATGAGGTTGGGTTTAGATACCCGTATGGGAGCGAAGTCAGAGCCCCCAGCACGTGGCCCTGATAGGTCCCTTGCCGATTCCCTAGCAGGAGAAGATGTTAGCAGTTCATTAATTGCTAGCTTAGTCACCACCCTCTCACACGTTTCCTCCTCAGCTGGAGCAAATCCCATCAACGAGGTGGAAACTTCGTAATCACCAGCACTGCCACCTGGAGTTAGATTTACCAACTCATTCAATTTGTTTGTTTCGGTTCCCCCAGCCACTCCCCCAGTTACAGGGGCTGCTCTCAAGGCCTCCGTGCTACGTGCCACCCAATTTATCAAGGCTTGCCTGGTTGGGTTAGGTGCCTTCACACTGAGATTTTTGGTGATCACCCCCTTCTTACTGCTGGCGTCCCTGGCTGTAAGCTTTGCCACCATGATGTAATGAAGTACCAGGGTCAGTACCAATTCCAATTTCAATTTCAAATCAAGCAAAGAGAGCAGTCTTTTCAGTACAGTACAGTACAGAACCTCAGTTGTCAGAACCCGTCAGTACTGTCTGTCTGTACCAATGGGACAGTGGACCAGATGAGCCCTGTTGGTAAACAGGACCAAGACTGAGACTTCTATCTGTAGTACCAACTTTTTCCTAAAAACTCACTGCAAAGTGCAGGTTGCTCTCGCAGCGTGCACAGAAATATAAATGCTCAGAGAAAAGAAGAACGCCTACAAGCTTTAACCTATAAGCTTTAGGTAAAGGCTTACAGTTGACAGTTGCCTCGGTTCTTCAGTTTGCCTCAGTTGCCTCATTATTTTCCCCCCTCTGTCTTTAGATTTTTCTGTCGGGGGGAGCCGTAATAAAGGTGTAGTCTTTGAATCTTTTGTTACCCCCAACACCAACAGCAGTGCGCCTTACCAGACCGTGGTCTGATGATCTGATGGGTTCCCAGCACCTGGTTTCAGGTTCCCCGGGGCCCCAGCTCCAGGATCCAGGCTTGGCACACTGTGGGCAGACTTGGTGGTTTTGTCAGGGTCCTTTCTTTTCTCAGGCACCTGACCCCCTACAAGGAGGGCCGCAGCGCTCCCAGCGGTCACCTGCGATCACCGCGATCACTGCCTTCAGCCTCCAGCAACCAAGAATAGCTAGAGGAAGGGCCCTAGTAAATGTGCTCACGTTCGTGTGTCAATCTTCACTGCCGTACTATCACCCGCTTTCAACACACCCTCCGACATATAGTTTAATGTAATGTTGTCCTCTTTCGAATGGATGTGTTGAAATGTATTGTAATTATTTTCTCAATATTTTCTCTAGAATGCAATGCAATGTCTATCTTCCGGGGAAATGTGGTCTGTAAAAAGTACTGAACCTCTTTTTCTTTCTATTGTTAAACAACTATATTCCTTAACTTCCAGCCTGGAGGCAAGAGGGGAGTCCGGAGAGGACCGTAGGGACGCCAGAAGGAAATAATAAAGTGGGTGCTGTGCCTTGCCACCTACCCAAAGATGTAAGGGGAGACTAGAGTGCCCATTACCTGAGGAAAGACTAAAGGCGGTGCCGTGCTTCTCCCCAACCTAAAGATGGAAGGGGAGGTTGGAGTGCCCACTCTCTGATGAAAGAAGATAGGGGTTGCCGTGCTACAGCCTCCAACCCCGAGGCAGAATGGGAGACGTGAGTGCCCACTCCCTAATGAAGGAAATTGAGATGGAAGGACTCCAACAGAAAGAAAAATATAAGAAAAAGAAAGGGATTTTGGATGAAACCCCACTCTGCCCTGCTCTTCCCTGCCAAAGCATCATGGAAGAACTGAGGGGGAGGGCATTTGGGGGCTAATGAAAGGCCCCAAACCAACGGAACTAAAGGGCCCACTGAAATAAATGACCAGCCAGCATTTACAACAAGGCCTTCACACTGCAAACAGGCCTATTAAGGCAGACTGTGGAGTTTCTGCAAATAACACAAGGTAGGGCCACGTAAAAGGTCCTACCTGTCATTATAAAAGGAAAGTTAGCATTTTAATTCTCAAAGGTAGAAGAAATTCAAGGGTCCCTTTCACTTGAAAAACAGGATTTTTAAACACTGACACCCAAAACGACTTTGCATGTGTGTTTGCAATGTAATGCAAGACATGAGAAAAATGTACCCCAGCTAACATAATGATGTCAGGGAAAAGATATGGTACATGTTGACAAAAAGTAATCTATATCAGGTCTCACATGTAAAATACTGGCAAACATTTGAAAAGAAAAGCCCCCTTTGTTTCCATGAAAAGTTCCTGTAGGCCTGAGGCAGGCTATGTATGTACACTAGAAACACTTGTGTATAGGTGTGTTATAAATGACTTATCATATCATAACGTTCTGCAGTGGAAATCCAGAGACGGTTAAAACAAAAATGTAATCCAAGTGCAGATTGGAAAAGCACATCACATTACTGGTTGAAAAATAAATGCAGCATTCTCACTGAAACTGCCAACCATCAAAATGTGGTGCACTGTGACGATTCAGACCCACTTCTCAGAAGAAAATCGAACAGCAAGTAATTAAAAGTGTATTTTGTTAATAACTGAAATAAATAGTCCTGCACTTTCAGCTCGAAAGCCAAGTGAACTCTGATCAGTAAAATGCACTGTGTGTCAAAGAATAAAGGTTGATGGTCTAAAATACATCATGTGAGTTCTTGTCAGCTAAGGAAAAAGAGCAAAATTCACTAATGGATTCCCTCACTTCCAGCCTGGTTTGTGCATTCCAATTGTTTACAACTGCAATAAAATGTTTCCTGCCTGAAGTCTTGGCTCATAGAAGCCTTTCAGATCGGAATGATGGTCGCCTTCAGATAAGAGCACAGGCCTCGTGACATCCCAGCTCATTTTCTACTGTGAGAGATCTCTGTGCAGCAAATGCATTCCCCATTTACAATGTGCACCCACCAACTTCAAACAACCAACTTCAAACAACAAAAGAGACTAATAAAAATCATAGTCACAGGCTGACCAACAGAGACAAATGGCCTCCAGGAAGCGAAACTCACATTTGCACATATGAAGATTCCCTTTATTTAAATGGACTGTCGCAATTGTTGCATTTTTACCAGAAACCACAAGTCACACTGATTACATGTATGTTTCATGTTTTAGATAATTTCCAGGCGCTTTTGTTGATATAAAATTCCTCCATCTGCGATTCAGGGGATTGTAATGGCGAGCTAAAAGGTGTTCCTGGCTGCTCTGAACATGTCCCAGGTTTTAGAGTTGGCAGACTGGTGGGGGTAAAATTAGGTATTTGGAGAATACATTGCATGTTCCTAACAATTATGGGGGTAATTCATAGAATTTAGCGCACAAGTGGCGCTCGCGGCTGGCACACAGTGTGCGCTCGCGAATCTCTGCGCCAGCCGCGTGCGCTAAAATCCATTTCCGCGCACAGTGTATTCATGGATTTCAGCTTCCAAAACCAGTCGTGGCGCACAGTGGCGCAGCAACCCTGCAGCAGCGCCAGTTATGCCCCCAAGAACATCCCTCGTGCAGGGAAAAGCCATCAAAATCCCCAATCAAGCGCAAAGGGCTGCGCTAACCCTGTACCAGCACGGCAAGCGGGGTATGTGTATTACTGGGATTCGCGGGAAGTTTCACACGCGATTGGCCCTGTGCGAGCGGGGTACGTGTGTTACAGGGGTGCGCAGGAAGTTTCACACGCGATTTCAGCAGGGTACGTGTATTTCAGGGGTGCGCGGGAAGTTTCACATGCGATTTCAGCAGGGTACATGTATTACTGAGGTTCGCGGGAAGTTTCACACGCGATTGGCCCTGTGCGAGCGGGGTACGTGTATTACAGGGGTGCACGGGAAGTTTCACACGCGATTTCAGCAGGGTACGTGTATTACTGGGGTTCGCGGGAAGTTACACACGCGATTGGCCCTGTGCGAGCGGGGTACGTGTATATCATGGGTGCGCGGGAAGTTTCACACGCAATTTCAGCAGGGTACGTGTATTTCAGGGGTGCACGGGAAGTTTCACAGGCGATTCCAGCAGGGTACGTGTATTTCAGGGGTGCGCGGGAAGTTTCACACGCAATTTCAGCAGGGTACGTGTATTACTGGGGTTTGCGGGAAGTTTCACACGCGATTGGCCCTGTGCGAGCGGGGTACGTGTGTTACAGGGGTGCGCAGGAAGTTTCACACGCGATTTCAGCAGGGTACGTGTATTTCAGGGGTGCGCGGGAAGTTTCACATGCAATTTCAGCAGGGTACATGTATTACTGAGGTTCGCGGGAAGTTTCACACGCGATTGGCCCTGTGCGAGCGGGGTACGTGTATTACAGGGGTGCACAGGAAGTTTCACACGCGATTTCAGCAGGGTACGTGTATTACTGGGGTTCGCGGGAAGTTTCACACGCGATTGGCCCTGTGCGAGCGGGGTACGTGTATATCATGGGTGCGCGGGAAGTTTCACACGCAATTTCAGCAGGGTACGTGTATTTCAGGGGTGCACGGGAAGTTTCACAGGCGATTCCAGCAGGGTACGTGTATTTCAGGGGTGCGCGGGAAGTTTCACACGCAATTTCAGCAGGGTACGTGTATTACTGGGGTTTGCGGGAAGTTTCACACGCAATTGGCCCTGTGCGAGCGGGGTACGTGTATTACAGGGGTGCGCAGGAAGTTTCACACGCAATTTCAGCAGGGTATGTGTATTATTGGGGTTCACAGGAAGTTTCACACGCGATTGGCCCTGTGTGAGCGGGGTACGTGTATTACAGGGGTGCGCAGGAAGTTTCACGTGCGATTTCAGCAGGGTACGTGTATTTCAGGGGTGCGCGGGAAGTTTCACACGCGATTTCAGCAGGGTACGTGTATTTCAGGGGTGCGCGGGAAGTTTCACACGCGATTCCAGCAGGGTACGTGTATTTCGGGGGTGCCGGGGAGTCCTACATGTGATTTGGCATTGTGGGTCCTCCCAGGTGTTCCCTGTACACCCTCCACGGCCCCTGCAGGCAGCCCACACCACAGGGGACTACCCTGCACCCCTGGTCATGTCCCGCAGGCAGCCCAACCAACATGGGCATGCCCGCCAGCAAAGGCACATGTCTCCTTGCACTACTGATCACCAACTCATGTCCCCTTGCACCCCCACACCCCAGCAGTGTGGGGCACCTGCCAGCAGGCCCCCACTCATGTCCCACTCATGTCCCCTTGCACCCCCACCCCCCAGCAGTGTGGGGCACCTGCCAGCAGGCCCCCACTCATGTCCCACTCATGTCCCCCTGCACCCCCACCTCCCAGCAGTGTGGGGCACCTGCCAGCAGGCCCCCACTCATGTCCCACTCATGTCCCCCTGCACCCCCACTCTCCAGCAGTGTGGGGCACTTGCCAGCAGGCCCCCACTCATGTCCCACTCATTTCCCCCTGCACCCCCACCCCCCAGCAGTGTGGGACACCTGCCAGCAGGCCCCCACTCATGTCCCCCAAACACCACGCCATGACTATACAGACCCATGGCCCTAATGCCAACCCAAATCCCACCCCCCAGTGCAAACACCCAACGAACCACTGCACACACTCCCTAGTAAATCACCCATTCCATGATAGTCTGAAAAGAACCAGCATGCCCATCAGCAAATGTCCTACAGAGCCACACAGTTGCAACACATGACTGTGCCAATGCTCATGGAGACATGCACCAAAATCATCACTGTACACCACACCAATAATGTTGAATAAAGAAATGTATTAAAAAGTATAACAAATGTCAAAATGAAAAGCACACATGCAAATGAAGAAATATTAATTGAAATAAGAAAAAGAAAGTCAAATCCAAGCAAGAAAAGAAATCCAAAACATGAAAAAATATAAGTGGTGCATCCCCAAAGTCCATAGAACGAAATCCAAAGATGGAAAGCATAAAAAACATTACTCCATGTGAATATGACTAAAAGAAAGTATATACATGTCCTGCAAATTGAAAACGAAAGTCAGAAGGGTCCATTATCCCAAAAGCAAATGAAACCTACCAAGAACCCTATCTAAAATACAACTATATACAAAAAGTGGAGCAAAGTCTGTGGACTCCAAATCATAATAATAAAGAAATGAAACCTAAACCTAAATAACTATATACAAAGGTGGCGGGCTAGTCCGACGGCTCACTGGTTGATGTCATGGGCCAGGGCATCATCAAACTCATGTTCAATGGCTTGGAGGCGGGCATGTTCCCTGGCCCGAGGTCTCGCAGGGATAATGCAGTGTCCAGCTCCAACTCCATGCGAATACCCTCGAGGCACTCAGCCCGCCTCAGCGCCCTCCGCATGGAGTTCTCCGCCCTGACCATTGTGAGCCGTTCCTCCTCCGCCCGCCACCGCTCCGTACCTATCTGCTGGCCCAACCGCTCCCACACGGAAGACACTCCCATTTCAGGGTTCTCCTGCCCTCCGGCCGATGCCTGCCTTCCTGATGTTGATGGCCCCGAGCCATGATGCCTCCCACGTCGAGCCTTCCGCTGCCTCCGACCCAACTGCCTCTGCCAGCACAACGGCATCCAGGCTGATGGAATCCACCGACGCCGTCGTGCACGTGCCCTGCCCGATGAAGCCGTCACATCCTCCATCTGCTGGGGTCCAGTTGCTGGTGTGTCCACCCCTGCTGGACCTCCGACTCCCGACTGTGGCAGGGATGGGATCCCCACCGAGTTGGCTGCGTTGGTCGGGGCAGGTCCACAGGGTGCCCTGGTGGCATCTGGGCCGGAAGACGGCATGGAGAACGACTGGCGCATAGCCTCCACAGAGGAGGAGAGGGTCACCAGAGTGGCCGACACATGTACGAAACCCCCGACCATGGCCGCTCCCAACAGGGCCACGTTGGCACGGTGCTCTTCGTGATGACGTGCGTGCTCCCCCCAGGAAGCACGCACATCATCACGAATGACACCCGTGCACAACGCGACACCAATCAGGACCTTCTCCATACGGCCAGGGGTCCCCTCGTCCGCAGGTGGAGGGGAGTCAGATGACATGGACATCCCCCCTACCTGAGGACGAGCCTGGGATGGGGCATCCCTGCTGGTGCATGGTGGTGCAGTCACACTGTCAGGGACAGTGACATGCACAGGCCCCTCCACTGCGACCTGTGCTGCCTCCTGCCCCTGCCCCTGGACTGCAGCACTTGCACCAGCAGGGATGCCCCCACCAGGCCCCATGTGCGGCTCAGTAGCGGCCTCCTCCTCCTCTGTGGAAACCACCAACCTGGATGGCTCCACACTGTCTTCTGCCGTTGCAAGCCCCTGTGGGGACTCACCCACCCCTTCCGCTGCAGCCGTGGGGGCATCCCCGCCGCTTTGCTCCACAGCGCCGTCTCCACCCTCTTTTTCACTTGGTGCTGTGTAGAGGGAGACATAGAACACAAGCATCAGGGTACTGTACAATGGTCCCCTAGACAGGAAGCAATAGCAGATAGGTGGCACTGTCAAAGATCACTTCCATCATGTCCCTCCACAACACATGGGTCAGTGCAGGCAAAACACATGCAGTAACAGGCATGGCGCATGCTATGGACATTAGCATACATGTCCAAGGGACTCTTGAAACATACAATGTTGTTTTGGAACTCACATGCATCATGGGTCATGCCTATCACATGCACACACGTAGTTTCATTCATCTGGCCTCGTACACCCCAGACACAGTGGATGCAAGGATAACTAGGCTGCATCAGTGAATCTGAACATTGTCACAGATATGTGTCATGCATCCATGGCATTCACAAGTCACAGACACGCAGGTCAGACACACAGACATGGACACCATACAGACATGGACACCGTACATGGCATCAGCACCCATCCCTCACCCCCACCCATGTCCAGGAACAGAGACTGGCATGCTCTCATGTGTCCATTCCGCATAGGGCTCCCCATCTTGCATTTAAACACATGCACCAACCGTGTGGTTCACACATTACTGGTCTCACATGCATGACCATGATGTCCCTGCACACACACATGCGTACATGGCCTATGTCACACATACAGGCAAGTATCAGACAACCAGCACACTGCAACATGCCCTGTCTCACACAGCATTGCTTGGCCACTTACCGCTCGACTCCAGACGGGTCTTCCTCTCAAGGATCTGGGCATGGAGCGCTGGGCGTACGCGTTCCAGGACCCTCATCTCGATGGTACTCATGCTGCCCCGGCACCCCTCCACGAGGCGCCGGGCCTTTATGAGGGTCCTGGACCTCAAGTCCTCCCAGCGCTTCTTGACTTGCTTGATGTTGCGGGTTGCCACCCCCTCCGCGTTGATGGCAACCACAAAGTTGTCCCAGATCCTGTCCCGTCCTTCCTTGTCGGCGCGTGATGATCCGAAGAGGACATCATAATGCCCCAGGACAAGCTCCACCAGGACACCAACTTCCTTCTGACTGAAGCTGGTGGCCCTCTGCCCCTCTGGCTGGGGGTCGCCAGTGGTCTCAGATGGTGTTTGTCCCAACATGGCGACCCCCGAGGCAGGTGTGGGTGGGCAACTGGGTCCTGGGGCTGGGCTGTGGAGTGATGGTATCCCAGTCGGGAGTCTGCTGTTCCAGCAGGGGTGGGCACCGCAACTGGACCCTGCAGATGGCTGATGTGCAGGCACCAAATGGCAGGGCACGAGGGCAGCAGGCAGTCAGGCAGCAGCAGATGGCAGGTGGGAGCGTGCTCAGGGCTCTGGGGGGCAGTGATTCGGCCTTTTGGGCAGGAGCGTGGTCTTCCGTGTGTTTTCGCGTGGCCAGCTTGATACGTAGTGATTTGGCACTTGAAAAAATTGCACTTCAGCGTGTAATTCGAGGAAAGGCCCTTAGCGCGTAAGCGCGTCTGAACGCATACGCAATTTCATTGGACCAAAGGCCCTTAGCGCGTAAGCGCGTCTGTGATGTATCGCGCACGGGTATCGCGCACGGGCGTTGCCCTGGCAGGGCTTGGAGATCCCACGTGGATTTCCATTGCTCTGTACGTGCTTTCCGTGGGGTGCGGTGCGTGTGTTTTCCAGGCGTTGGGGTTCACACGCTATTACTTCACAGCGGGTGGGTGTTGGCTACGCGTTCTTCTACATGCAGACGGTGAGTGGTACCCCGCTCGCCCAAGGCCTATCGCGTGTGAAACTTCCCGCGCACCCCCAAAATACACGTACCACGCTCAATCACGTGTAAATCTTCCCGCGCACCCCCAAAATACACGTACCCCGCTCAATCGAGTGTAAAACTTCCCGCGCACCCCTGAAATACACGTACCCCACTCAATCGCGTGTGAAACTTCCCGCACACCCCCGAAATACATGTACCCCGCTCAATCGCGTGTGAAACTTCCCACGCACCCCCGAAATACATGTACCCCGCTCAATCGCGTGTGAAACTTCCCGCGCAACCCCGAAATACACGTGCCCTGCTCGCACAGGCCCAATCGCAGCATGGGACATTCATCATTGCTGTATATTGCCACTTTTGTAATGCGCAGGGACGCTACCGCCTCCCTTCGTCTGGCGGACGTGTTTCGGCTTGTGCGTGTCTTTGGCTGTGCGCGGCTTTGCCCTATTCGATTCCATGAATACGTGTGGTTCGAGTGCGTGTGGGTGTTCCGTCTGCTTCCCTGCAGCACATCCCCAGTTACGCCCTTATTTTCGCGTGTTGTTCCCCATTCCACGTGTTACGCCCCGTGTTCCGCCCACTTTCTGGTGTATGCGCCGAGGTTGTGCGCTTTCACTGTGCGCGTCGCGCACGCCATTCGGGATGTTGCAGTGACGTGTGCGCCATGCATGGGTTTGGCGCACATCCCGAGGAAAACACACGCAGGGACTTCCGGCTGTTTTATAAAATTCCACATGATTAGCTGAAGCTGAATATATATATATATATATATATATATATATATATATATATATATATATATATATATATATATATATATAATATGGCAGTTATTAGTAAATCACAATGTTTTGGACACAGAATTTGGCCATGAGAGCAAAAGGTGATTTCAAAGGGAAGTTGCCATATGTCTGTTCCAGGCTCCTAAACCAATCCGTAGAGAGTCGCTGGATTTGGGAGGGGAGAGAAGGGTAACTGTCCAATCCTATCTGCGAGAACTCTTGCAGGGTACTTCCCAAGATTATAAACTTGATGGTGTCATCACGGCTGAGAAAGGGGAAGAGCTCCTAAAATTACCATTGTGAAAGGAGCTGCTAAATCATACCCTCTGGCTGCCACAAGGAAACACCAAAAGGAGATTTTGCTGAGATTGCATCTGGGTAGAGCTGTATATTGCTGTTGCCTCATGCTGGGGAGGCTTAAAAGCTGACTGGACTCTAAGGTGAAGAGCTGGGGACCATCCTTGAAAGAGGAGTGACCAGAACCCTGCCCGGGTACTGAAATTCAGCTGGCTTTCTTGAACTTTAAACAGAGGCTTTCTATGTAAGTAGAACTGAACCCAGGGAGACCAACAGGTGGGGCCGTCTTCTTGCCTTAATTCCCTTCCCTGTTTAGTGGCTGGGGGGCAAATGTGTAGATCCTTGGCCTATTTAGCAAATACTATGGGCCTCATTCCGAGGTTGGAGGTAGCCATGGCGCTATTAGTGCCATGGCTACCCACTTACCGCAAGACGGGTCTGGGTTTCCTGAATGGGGAATTATCGGGCCATTCCAACCTTGGAGGACCCGGTATTTCCCCATTCAGGGAACCCACCCCCATTCCCATTTGATCCCCCATAGGGCTCAATGGGAATGGGGACCATGCTAACAACGGGCCCGTTAATAACAGGCCCGTTGTTAGCATGCTGGTCCTTTAGTGGCTCCCACTAAGGGTGCCAGGTAAAACCAGCTGCCCTTAGCGAGACCCGCTAAAGGAACTCATAATGTGGCGGTAAGGGGTTAACGGCACCGGCACCCTTACCGGCACCGTTAACCCCTTACCGCCAACCTCGGAATGAGGCCCAGTGACTGGAATATTACCCATTTGGTATCAAAAGTTACTAAAAGCCCAAACCGGTCTAGGGAGGTACATAACATGGAAAACAGGGGTGAGGCAGAAAAGGTACGACGCATATCATGGCCTGGGTTTAGATGCGGTGGAAGACCCACGCCACCCAGATCAATCAAACAAATGGTACGCAGATATGAGCACAACTGTAAAAACAAGCAACCAATGAGAGTTGCTATGTGTGCTCCTTAATTCCCCATGCCTCTGGGATCCCCAAAGTTTTACTATCACAAGAAGCGCCTATTGCTTAGGCTCAGTGTCTTATTCATCTTGCACTGTGTAGAATGAGAAGCACTTACCAAGCACACACTGTTTCATTACAATTGCTGCAAAATGAAAAAACCTACCACAGCAAGCCACAAGGGGTAATCTGCGCCAAGGAGGCATATTTTGTCATCAAGGGGACAATGTTCACAGACAATAGGTGGAAAGAGGAGCAAGTAATGTGCAAAGCAGAGGCTTCGCAAGGATTGTCGGATGAAAAGCTCCAATTGGTCGAAAAAAGATGCACTCCAATTTGGTCTCAGCACAGCGCCAAACTACCCTGGGTAACTGCTCTTGAAAAGCCAATCAAGATCCAACGTGAAATACAATACAAACTTTGCTTCCATGGCGAAGGAAAGGTGCCCTGGGTGCAAACAAACACTGCAACAAGATGCTCATTATGCCCGACATGAAGAAAGGAACAGCAGCTTTAATGGACACTTACTGGGTGTGCGGAAAACAGGCATACTTGCACCTCCCGCCTTCATGGAGGGGTACTTGTGCCTTGGCGATGCTGCACTCTGCCCTAATGGTCATTCCTGAAAGCAATATCCAATGAGAGAGGGTGCCAGCCGAGATGTCCCAGGCACCCCAGTCCACAACCGAAGAACCCCCTATGTATGATGTGCTGTCGGTAGAGCAGCTGCAAGGTCGGGTGTTAGGAAAACGGGGGGCATCAAATTACATCTCCAAAGAATCCTCTTAACTCTTGGCACAAGTACCTGACAAGTTTAAGCTGTTCAACTCAGCAGAGAAATGTTTCGCATCACTCATACCAAGCATCCAGGCCCGAGCGAATGCCAAATGATTGCAGATTGTTCGCTGGGCGCTGATCCAGTTGGCCAACGACACTGAAGAAAGGTTCAACATCATCAAAGTGGAACTCAGAGCCCTGCGGCTGATGACCATGGAAAAGAGATATGTGGTAGACCTGCTCACAGCAATCGATGGAGGTGTTTGGCAAAAAAATGGGAGTGCATGTTGCACGTTCGTGCCTTCTGCCGACGCAGACAATGGGACACTGTCACATGTGATAGCAGCAGTACACAATCTCGGAGAGAGGATGAAGGAAGAGGGTGGCGTGCAGCCAAGCACATGGTTCGACAACCTGTTCGAGCTGGTCCCATTGTGGCTAGGGATGGCCGTGAAGCTGCTGATACCAATCATAGTCTTTTTGCTGCTGATTTCTTGTGTGTGCCAGGTAGCAATCAGATGCTGTGCAAAATCCATTCCTAACAGTTCAATGATGATGGTGACAATGGGCAACACAGCAAAGGTGCTTCAGGTTGCACGAGATGCCCAAGTACAAACCGGAGAGGACCCAGAACCCAAATATTGAATGATTGCAGTGTACAACACTGGAGACAGGGGAGATAACCTCTATCACACCACAATCAAAGAACCCTATGAATTAGAGTGATACGAGGAAGTATGGGTAGATCTAGCAGGGGATGGGGCTGCATTTATTTGACCTGCACTCCAGATGAATATGCACGCAGAGGTGAGAGCCTCAGATCTGTGTGCAGGGCTTAGATACCAATGAAGAGAACCCCAGCCTGGGACGAAGCAGTGGCTGAGGCAGAAAAACGGAAATGTTTGAAAGCCTTAGCATCTCTGTTATTTTAGTAACGAAAGGGGTGAATGTAAGGGAGGAAGGGTCAAATGAACCCCCCTACATTCTGGGTGAGGTGTACGTTATGTTCATACAATGGTTGGAGATGTTCCCTTGTCTAAGCCCCGGTGATGGGTGTGAGGAAGCCATTGAATGACACCTATCCAATGCACCTTGCACGACCCCAGAGACTCCATTTTGTATTAACCACAACTCCATCTTTAGACTAGGCCACGCATGAAACTCACAGAGGCAAGCCTGCACCTCTCCCCTGTCCAGCGCCGTGCACAGCCAGCCTGACAACCCCCGCCTCCTCCCCACTTTCTGCGCTGTGGCTGTCCTGTTCTCACAGAAGCTTGTGTGCAAATTGTTTCAAGCTGACACTGTAGGCCTCATTACGAGTTTGGAGGTAGCCATGCCGCTATTTGCGGCATGGCTGCCTCCAAACTTGGGTCCGGGTTCCCTGAATGGGGACTTACCGGGTCATTCCAACCTTGGAGGACCCGGTATTTCCCCATTCAGGGAAGCCTTCCCCATTCCCATTGGAGCCCCCATAGGGCTCAATGGGAATGGGGAGGGAGCTAATAACGGCCCGTTATTAGCTCCCTTGTCCTTTAGCGGTTCCCGCTAAGGCCGCTGGTTTTACCAGCCGCCCTTAGCAGGAACCGCTAAAGAACCTCGGAATGCGGCGGTAAGGGGTTAACGCACCGGCATCCTTACCGGTGCCGTTAACCCCTTACCACCGCACTCGGAATGAGGCCCTATGTATTTAATGAATTCCCCTTGGCAGAACACCATAGGGTGATTTTTGTTAAAATTCTAAATTAACAAAGTACATTCCCAGTGTGCGCTGAAAACTATAGACTGTGATTTAATTAGGTCATTTTATGTGTCCAACTTCCCCTAACACAGGGCAGAGGGACTGAAATCCAAAATTCTCAAATCATCCCAATTTGTTTCTGTCCAGCTTCCCCAACACAGGCCTTTGAGTGGAGGGGGGGTCTGAAATCCAAAATTCACAAATCATCCCATTTTTTTTCTGTCCAGCTTTCCAAACACAGGCCTTTAATTGGAAGGGGGACTGAAATCCAAAATTCTCAATTAATCCCAATTTGTTTCTGTTCAGCTTCCCCGACACAGAGCTTTAAGTGGAGGGGGGTTTAAAATCCAAAATCCTCAAATCATCCCAATTTTTAAGTGGAGGGGTCTGAAAAACAAACTGCTAAATCACCCTGTGTTTATTTTAAAGCAGAAGTGTGGGTGAAATAATAATGCCCATATGCTTTTACACAAATTTGTAAAACTAAACTGCTAGCCTTTTAAGCGTGCAGGAAAATCGAACTGCAATAGATTTGTAAATAGATTGTGTTCACTGACCAGCACTAATTATTTCTTGAAGTAAAATCTATGGAAAGAAAATGATTGTCATTTGTGTTTTTCTCAACCTATTATTGTGATTTATTTGTGTAAAAAGAATTTGATTGTGAGCCACAAACAACGTGGCGTGTGAGGACTTGAACCCTGAGTTCCAGGGAGGTGCATAGGTGATAAATAATGATTGAATCAGAATTGAATTGGATTTGGCATTGTGAGTGGAAATTAAGCGGGCACAGGGTGATTTTTGCCCCTGCACAAAGGAAATTCTACAAAAATTGCAAAAGGGCAATTTTTTAAAATTAATACAATTGAATTAGATGATGCTAGGAGACATTTTCTTACTAAGCTGTTCATTCATGGTGAGTGGGCAGAGGCAGATGAAGGGTGCTGGCAAGCTAAAATGATGCAAGATGTCACATCAGAAGGAGTTGATATTTGGGCCTCATTATGACTTTGGAGGCAAAAACCAGACGTCCAGAGTGGGTCTCGCGAGGGGACCTCGTAATAGTGCGGAGTGGGTTTAATGGCGCCGGCACCATTACCGGCGCCGTTAAACCCATTCCGCACAAGTTATAATGAGGCCCTTGGTGTCAAGGTGGGATATGGTACAAAGCATAAGAGGCATTTTATATGACCAGAAATGCCCAGTAAGAACTGAGTCAAATGGCTCAGTTCACAGCTTATCTATACTTCCACTTGCAGTTAGTGGAAGAACGAGTACAGAAGAGTGAGGCCGGTGCACGGAGTCAGACTGAGATTCTAAATGAGGCGCAGAAGGAACTTAAACAGTTAGAAGATCAAGCAGAGCAGAACCATATTTTTGAGTTAAAACAAGAAAGCCTCATGCAACAACTCAAAAATGAGTTAAAAACCCTGCAGCAAGAGAGTGCAGAGCGTAAAACACAGTTTTCTGCACTGAAAAATGCACATAATATTTGTATGGGAAATTTGAGCACTTTGCAACGCAAGGTAAATGATCAGACTATTTATAATAGAGGGCTGTCAGATGACATTATGGTCTTTCAATTACAAATAAAGGAGTTGAAAAATGAAAACAGTCAGTTAATTATGAAACGGAACACGTCCAGTTGGCTTTCCCTAAGAGTGGTCTTACCCCGGCGACACTTATTGCTACCCAATATTGTTGCGTCCGTTTGATATTTATTGTCAGTTAGATCGTTAGAATCTGTCACGTCTCATTGGAGTAGGTGGAGTAGGTGGAGAGAAAGTCATAACCACCGAAATGTACAAGTGAAAGAAAACTCCCAGAGAACTGTGCCAGGTTAATAGAACTTGAGCATTTTAATTATCTCATTAATCAAGAAGCCCTTCCTCATGACAAGTGTTTCGGCGGGTTTGCCTTTATCAAATCAGGGCATAACCAATGGTTATTGCTTGAAAGTAAAGTTCCTCAATGTCATGGGTTAGATCTCTTCATAGCGTCAGAGGGAGTGAGCCAACGCCTGACGGTCAAGTCCACTCTGTGACGCTATCAAGGGATCTAACCCATGAAATTGAGGAACTTTACTTTCAAGCAATAACCATTGATTATGCCCTGATTTGATAAAGGCAAACCCCCTGAAACATGTGTCATCAGGAAGGCCTTCTTTTTTTTTTTTTTGATAACATATTTTATTGGTGTTTTTTTAAAAGAAAAAGAAAGAAAAGAAAAAAAGACAAGTAAACAAACAAACAATCAATACATGCGCATTGCTGGTATAGGTCACTGTCTGTCTCCGATTGGTGTACACATAATGTTTCAAGAAAGAACAAAGAACAAATGGGTCAATTTTGTCCGAACACGGGGCAGCGCCTAGCTGCATTATCCTGCGGGCACCATGGGCGTCAGGGGGGGGGTGCCTTTCGATGTGTCCCAATGGCCAATTTGCCTGTGTTAGCCCTCATTGGGCTTCTTCCCATCTCTGCTACACTTTCGGGGCTTTAGCCGGGCATCCTCTGGCTGCGTATACTCTGTATTCCATTGCGATACAAATATTCACATCAGTCCTCCATTGTTCGTAGCTCGGAGTTTGGTCCGAGCCCCATTTCTGAGCAATGTTCCTTTTCAAAAGTGCAGTAGTGGTGAACAAAAGCAATTTTTCATATCTAGATAAGTCAATTTCATCATCTATCCCCAACAGTAATAGCTTAGGGTTTCTGGGAATCGTTTTCCCCATAACTCTGGAGAGTTCCACACAACAATCCTCCCAAAGTGGTTGGATGTGCGTGCAATCCCACAGGATGTGGAAGAAGGTGCCCTCTTCTGTTTTGCATCGCAGGCAGCTCGGGTCATTGATCTTTCCCCATTTATATAGGGCTACCCTAGGATAGTATACTCTGTGTAGTATCTTTAACTGGATCAATCTAAGCCTCGATGATATTGCTATCTCCCTAGGGAACATCAATGCTATGACCCATTCCTCCGGTAGTATGGCCCCCACATCCGACTCCCATTTGGTCCGCAGTGACAGCAGATCTGGTGTGCCAAAGGAACTTATGGCACTGTACAGAACCGATGTCACTTTATGAGTGATTTGTTCCGGGAACAAGTTTCTTTCAATGGGGGTGAAGTCTGGTAGAGAGATCACTTCGGGGAGGATGTTCTGTAGTGCGTGTTGTAGTTGGGCATAGTGGTAGTGTTCAGTTTGGGGAAGTCCAAATCGGAGCGCCAACTCCGCAAAAGGGACCATGGTGTTATCTTTCACAAGGTCTCCCAGTGTGAGTGATCCATGCCAAGACCAGTTCGGCCATCTGGGGAGCGTGTGTGCACTGGGGAGGTTGCTGTTATTCCATAGAGGTTGCGCCTGTGATAGTATGTCGCCCCATCCCACAAATTTGTGTGCATCTATCCAGATTTGTGTTATCTGTGCTCGCATGTTGGGGGTGGCCGCGCGGTCTCTTTTCTTGTAGAGATATATCATAATGGGTTTCCCGGGAGTGTCGGGTTCTAGAGATCTGTTATGTGGTGCGCCGGTGTCGCCGTGTAGTTGGTCATTCACTTTCATCAATTGACTGGCCCAATAATACGTTTGCATTCGGGGTAGTCCTATTCCACCCTCCCATATGGATCTTTGGAGTGTGGCGAGAGCTATACGTGGGTGGCCGTCATTCCATAGTAGTCTACGAAGTGTCTGATCTATTTTCTTGAATATGTTTGGAGGAATGTATAGGGGGGCGTTCTGTAATATGTACAGGAGTCGAGGCAAGGTCATCATTTTAAAGAGCGCAGCTCTACCCAGTAATGTCAGAGGAAGGGATGACCAGTGATGGGTGTCCTCTGCAAATCTTGTCATGACTGGGTACAAATTTCTGGGAGCATAATCAGTCAGATTATTCGTTATTAATATACCTAAGTATTTGAATTGTTCCCTTTCTACCTGGTAGGGACATTGGGGAGGGATTGATTCTTCCTCTTGTCTAAGCGGGAACAGGGTAGATTTGGCCCAGTTTACTCTCAGGCCACTAAAAGAGCCGTATTTCTGGAGTAGATCAGTCACTATGGGGCAGGATCTGACCGGGTCCTGTAAGTATACCAACAGGTCGTCTGCATATAGGGACACTTTGTCCTCCCAGGCTTCAGACCATCGGAATCCCTTCCATGTTTCGTTAGTTCTTAACAGTATTGCGAGCGGTTCAATTGCTATTGCAAATATCATGGCCGACAAAGGGCATCCTTGTCTGGTCCCTGTGCCAATTTCAAAGGGGGCTGATACTTGACCATTCACTTTCGTGACAGCTAATGGAGAATTATACAGTAATTTAACCCAACTCATGAACTGGGGCCCAAATCCCATTCTATGCATTATTTCCCAGATCGCATCACATCTAATAGAATCGAAGGCCTTCTCGAAGTCTACTGCCAGCAGGGCCAGAGGGCCTCGGATAGTGGTCGCATTTTCCATTGCAGTGAATAATCGGTGTATATTCATCCGCGTGGATCTTTGCGGCATAAAACCACACTGATCCGGGTGGATCAAGGAGGGTATGACTTGCTGGAGTCTATTTTCTAATGTTTTCGCTAGGATTTTGGTTTCAGTATTGATGAGGGAAATCGGTCTATACGAGCTGCAGCAATCTGGGGGTTTATCCGCCTTAGGTATGACCACTATAGTGGCCTGTCTCAGGTCCTGTGGGAGGGACCCTCTGCTGCGGGAGGTTTCATACATTTTCAGTAAGTTTGGTGTGATTAAGCTTGTGCCCATTTTCTTCCACACCTCAACGGGAAAGCCGTTGGGTCCCGGGGTTTTTCCGGGTTGGAGGTTCGCTATGGCTGCAGACAGTTCATCCTCTGTTATATCGGTTTCTAGCAGGGCTCTTTGTTCGGGCGTCAAGGAGGGAAGGGTGATTCCAGAGATGGCCGTGGTGTCAATGGGGGAGGTTGGTGCTCCATGAAGCTCCTTATAATAGGCTGCGAACCCTTCCGCTATGTCGCGGTCCGCTGTTGTTAGTGTATTCCCCTGTGATCTAATTGCTCTAACATGTCGGAGCCCCTCGTCTCGCTTCTCCAGCCATGCCAATATTTTGCCTGCCTTATCCCCGGTTTCGTATACACTGGCACGCGTCGCTGCGTGTGCCTGTCTGGCATTGTCCAGGGCTACGTTTTGGAATTGTTTTTGTGCTAATTGTAACTCGCGATGAGATTCTGGGAGGTCCTGGGATAGATGAGCCACCTCTGCCTCCTGCACGCGCACTTCGGCCGCCCGGATCGCTGCTACCTGTTTTCTCTTGTGGGCTGCGATCTGAGATATGAGTTCCCCCCTCAGTACTGGCTTGTATGCCTCCCACAGTGTTACAGGGCTATCCACGGAGGTTCTGTTCAATTCAAAGTATGATTCTGTCGCATTTTTAATATGCTCCACCAAGTCGGGGAAGCCTAGATAATAATTATTTAACCTCCATGCGGGTGGGGGGACCGGCCTGTGGGTATTAAGCTCTAGTACGAGCGGTGAATGGTCCGATATGCCTCTGGGTAGGAGGTGTGCATCGGTTGCTAGATGTAATTCGGAAGTCGGGAGAAAAAAGTAATCAAGTCTGGATAGTGAGGCGTGTGCACCGGAGAGAAATGAGTATTCTCTTGTGCCGGGGTGTAAGTGTCTCCACACATCTTTCAGGCCTATTGCGTCGACGAATGTGGCTAATTTAGTATGCGCAGCTGGGTTTCTAGAACGGATGTGCGTACGGTCGAGTTCCAGGTTCATGACTTCATTAAAATCTCCCCCCACTACTACCAAGTTCGAGGAATCCGCCGCTAACATAGGCGTTATATCGTTAATTAGTGCGGTGAGTAAGGTTGGTGGTGCGTATACAGCTAGCATGGATATGGACCGCTCCCAAAGAGTCGCGGTTATGTAAACAAATCTACCTCCCGTGTCCTGTGTGACAGATAGGAGATTCAATGGTAGTCGCTTGTGTACCAGGATCAGTACTCCCCTGGCTCCCATGGAGAAACCCGAGTGTAACGCAATGCGGTAATTGGTTCGCTTAAAGAGGTTACAGTTCGTACCCGCCAGGTGCGTTTTGGTTAGGAAAACCACATCGGGCGCATGACGGTTCAGATATTGTAGTACAAGGCGCCTCTTGATACTGGTGCCCAGCCCGTTCACGTTCCAAGTCATTATCTTAATGGACCTGGTCTTGCTTACAATGGCGTGTTCTGTCATGGTGGTCGGGAGTTGGGCATACCGGGTAATGCTGTGTGTGTCCTCGGATTGTAACCCCTGTCCACCCCACGGGAGCCAGGTTCCAGCCCATTGCGCGCATTGATTCTAAAACAGTAAACTAGACAAACAAACTCTGTCATGAAAACAAACTCCCTTGCCCCCTCCCTATACTCCACCCCAACTAGAAGTATCTGTCGCCCGAACATTAGGCCGAGCTTGACTAGGGTCTGCTCGGACTGAAAAGTTAATCAGTACATTTGGTATAACTAGTTTGTGTGTCTCTCGCTGTTACTTGACACTAGTTCTTTCACCTCTGTCAGGGGGGGGGGGCCCACTTGGGCCGCCATTTCTTTATTCTGCGGGGGAGGTCTGACGGTGCGTTGCCAACGGGCATCTCAACTTGAAGTCCCTTGCTGATGTTGGCGGTTTTGTTGGTGTCAATCTGTGCGTGCCCGCCTCAGTCGGCTCCTCTTGGCGGTAGTTCATCCTGATCTTGCAGTAGCTGTGCATTCGGGGGTCTGTCTGGGCGCGGTCTATTTCGTTCACATTCCCTTCTATTTGTAGGGCCCCAATCTCCCTCCAGGTTGTTTTCTGCCCAGTTCCATGCATCTTTTGGATCATTAAAGTGCACTGTTGTGCCATTGTGGTAAATTTTCAACTGTGCCGGGAACAGGAGGCCATATTTGACGTTCTGGATTTGTAGCTTTTTCTTGAGCTGGTCAAAGGATTGGCGTGCTCTTTGTACTTCCCTGGTAAAGTCCGGGAAGAAGGCGATTTTGGCGCCGTTATAGGTCATGGAACCTTTGGATCTAGCCATCTGCAGTACCGTGTCTCGGTCCCTGTAATTTAGGATTTTGGCGATCACTGTGCGGGGTGGGGCCCCAGGCGTTGGTCTGCCTGTTGGGACTCGATGTGCACGTTCAATAGAGAAGAGTTTTGAGAATTTCTTTGGGGCATATAGATCCTTGAGCAGTTGTTCCAGGAATAGTTCCATGGAGGGGCCTTCACTTTTCTCAGGTAGTCCCAGGATTCGTATATTATTTCGCCTAGAGCGTCCCTCCCCCTCCTCCACTCGTTCCTCTAGAGTTTTAACACGTTGCTTTACTCTGGTCATCTGTTGACTCATGTTACGGAGGCCATCTTCCGTGTTGGATATGCGTGTTTCCGCCTCTCCCGTGCGAGACGTGAGTTTCTGCAAATCATGGCGTAGGAGGGACACTTCTGTGCTGATGCCATCCATTTTAATCTCCATAGCCGTTCTGGAATTGGCTATGGCATTCATAATGTCTTTGAGAGAGGGTTCGGGTTCCTCATCTTCAGTAGCTGCCTGTGTCGGCTCCAAGGGCACTGCGTATTGCTCCATTTTGCTTTGTGTCGTGCCTCTTCTGCCCTTATCTTTACCCATACCCTCTTCCACTTTCAGGGGTTTCCTGATCCTAAAAGTGTTGTACGTGAGACACGGATTGAACACTTGGGCTGTTGGTCGAGGAAAGGGGCTATTTGCATTCAGAGTGTTGGGTTGTTGAGAGGGGGTGGGCGGGTGGGGCGGCTCCCCCTCTCCGACCCCTACCTCCCGTTCCCTTCCGCGGGACCGTCCACCCACACTCCGGGTTTCCCGCGCCTCCCTGTATGCAGAGTAATGCTGGTCCCCTTCAGCTTAATTCTGTGTATCTGGATGGTTTCCCAAGACTTGCCGTGTGGGATTACCTCTGTGTTTTGCCGCACTCCCAGCGAGGGTCTTAAGGCTGCAGCGGTGATTTCCGTGCACCGCAATGATCGGGGGGGATTTACTGGGAGCGGGCGGGCGGGAAGGCCGGGAGCGGGAAGGGACCGGTCGCAACCACCGCCTCCCGCCCACCTTTCTCCTCACCGTTTTGCGTGTCTGGCTTCGCCGTCCCTCCCGCCGTTGCCGGATTCCTGTTGCTCTGGAGTGGCAGGCGCTCAACGCGGAGTGGAGCGGAGCGCCTGCGGCTGGACGGCACGCCTGGGGACGGGGACGACGCCGGCGGTCTTGTGTATGGAGTCGTCAGGGGGCAGTGCGCCGGGGCCACCCGCACAGTGCCAGTGTCCTCACGTCTCGAGGCGGGGTCGCGGCCTTCCCGTTAGGTGTTTGTACCTCCCGTAGGCCGCTGTTCTTCGTTCTGGATGTGAATGGCGAGTTATTCCAAGTCGCCGTCGGCCATCTTGGATCGTGTTCGGCGGCCGTCACACTCTCTCACCTTCCGCCGCAGTTATCTCCGCTTTCGGTCTCCGTTTTTGTTTTGGAGTAGCTGCTATGCGTTCTACTGTCTTTCCGACAACTTTCCGTAGTTTTGCAGGGGTGCTGCGAGTCAGATTCCCCCAGGATTTAACAGGATATTTGGCGGCACCAGGAGCTCAGCGGGCACACGTCTACATCGGCTGCTCGCTGGCCTCAGGAAGGCCTTCTTGATTAATTATAAAAGGGGTTGATTCCCAAAATGACTTCTATCAGATATATCAGCAGGTAAATACTTTATAAAAACAGAACATTCAACTGGTGAAGAAAAAAGACCTCTTGAACCAGGCGAATAGTGTCTTTGCACAGGAGGTGCACCAGTTAAAAATGGATGTAGAAAAAGTTAGTCCGGTTCCCAGGAACTGACTGGAAATAGGCAAGAAAATATCAAACTCATGGAGTGTGTGAGGCAAGCGGAAGCTGTCCTGTTACAGGCAGTGCAGTGTAGAAACATGCAAGAGAAAGCGATTGGTATTTTGAAAATAAACCGCTTTGGATATGCGCGCACAATGCAGGCCGCACAATACCAAAATTAGTCTAGTCAGAATGAAATCAAGAAATTAAAAGATCGATGAATGGCCTAGAGTAAAGTGCTTGAGGCCAATCAGGCTCTGGTCTCAGAGTTAAAATGCCAGTTAAAATGACAGCTCTCTGAACACCATCAGGAAACGAGGACAGAGAGATGCAGGTGTGAGAGTTTGGCAAATGAAATTGAAAACACAAACAGGCATTGAGGTACACTGACCAATCAGGATATGGGAAAGGACCATCTGATCAAGCGGGGATGCCTTCCACATCAGGAACCTCATGCCAGTTAACCACAACTACCTATGAGCCGACTGTGACTGACCTCATGCTTTCCATCTACCAAGCCCATGGAAACATGAGGCACCTAGACTTACCCAGGCCTAGCCAAACTGATCCAGAAGGACAGTCTTTATCTGAGATTGAGGAGTACTCACCTCTGACAACACAGAAGGGAAAGTGGCTGGACCAGTGTGTACTGGGTATTAAGGAATAATCCAGTGAGTACTTAAGACCATGAAAACTCCCTTGATGAGAAAAGGAGGGAGTTGGACTTACAAAAAATGAGATTGCAGAGAGACCACGTAGCTCACTTAGCTGGATAAGAACATTTAGAGCTTCAGCCCAGGTGAGGATTTCTAGAAACCTCTGTACATTCAGGGAAAGGGGGGGGGGAATTCTCCAGACTGCCTGGAAGGAGGGATGAGGAAACTGCATTCTCTCCTGGGCCTAAAAGTAATGGCAGGGAGAGTAACCCTGAGAGTTCACTTTTGCCCAGACAAGAGGAGTCCAGAACCCGTGGTTTTGGGAGATATTCCCAGTCTCATAGAGATAGGGAATGCATAGAAGATAGTGAAGGGAGTACCAGAAGCAGTTCTGGGTGAGTAGGTGAATGGACTCTGGTTCAGAAGAAGAAAAAGACAGGGAACAGAGCAAGGGTTTTGTGAAAGACCCAATAAGACAAATCAAGGCCATAAAGATTTTCCTGACCCCATACCACAAGAATGTCAAGTATTCGGTTTGGGAGCACCTGGAACTTTATGAGCAGATGATGCCATTATTCCAGATCAGAAATGATATGAATTGTATAGCATTTGCTAAATGGACTTTCTCGCCTGAGTACTCTAGTTTCTTTGCAGGACTGGAGGACCAGGATCATTATAAATTGTCCACCTATAAGGCGGCCATTTTAAAACATTTCTCCTCACACAGAAACCTACAGGAGGCCCAAAAGGTTGCATATAATTTGCAATATGGGGAGGATCAAGCGCCTAGGGAGTTTGTGCAGGAGTTAAAGCAGGCATTTGCTCAGACTTCCCGGTGGGTGAACACAAATAGTAGGGAGTTCATAACTACATATTTCCATGTGCTCCCCAAATAGATAATGACTCAGTTGGTGCATGATTTTCACAAGGATAGGACCCTGGATTCGGTGATTGAACAGGCCACCAGGATTTATGAGGTCCAGAAGCCTGCTGAGAGCAAAAATACCACCAAAACCCCCAAACAATCTAACACTCCTGCTGCAAAGGTTGCAGAGATAAAAACGACCCCTCCATTGGATCTGGAGACAGGAGGCCTAAAAGTAACCCTCCTGCCAACAGGAAATATGGAGGGCATAAGGGACCGCCCAACCCAGCCCAATCAAATGGTAGTCAGGCAGGGGCCCAGAACAATGATCCCTCTGACCCTGCCACCTATATAAGTCCTAGGTACAAGGGAGCTAGCCCAATCCTGGGGTATGTATACACTCCCCTGGCCCAAGGGAGGGTAACTAATCACGTAAGTACTACCCCGGGAAACTTCCCTCCAAACTTTCCTCAGGCGAGAAGTATCACTCCACCTCCCAATCTGAACTTTTTCCCCAGATATCCCCCAAACCAGAACTTCCAAAACAATCCTCATCTCTCTCCCCGGTTCCAGGACAATAGATGCCTAAACCCGGGCAAAGGGAGATGTTAGAACCCAAAGAGCAAAGGGTAAGTAGGAGAGGCCAAAGAAGAACCCACTTTGTGGAGGAGTTCAAGCTCATTCCCTTTGAAAGAGAAGAATTCCTGGAGGATTCAGGTAAGCAGATGTTCTCTTTTAAAAATTGGGGCATCCCTCCAAAAGTAAAATGGGCCCCAAAAGACCCTGATTGGGACAGGGTAAGTATGTAGACCGACCCAGAACAAGAAACACTTCAACCATAAAAAGGCAGGCCAGACCGAATTGAAACTGGGGAGTGTCCTTTCTCCAAATGTTGCCAGGTAAAGGTGAAAAGCCAAGGAGCCAGGGGAAAGGACGATACACCAACATCTTCTATTGCGAGTTGCAAAGTTTTCTTTACAGATTTCCCAAACTCAGTCACAGAAAATTGACCAAGATCACACAGTGTCGGAGTTAAATATTAAGAAAATATCCACCGGGCTGTCAAATAACTCACACTTTCTTTGCACCTTGGAGGAGAAAGAAGGCCGATTTTATTGCGCCATTCAGGGTACAGGGTCATTGTGAATTATCAGGTCTGGTGGATACTGGATCCCAAGCTACCCTCCTGTCCAAACTAAGGGGGAGTGCCACCAAATTTCCCTCACACCACTTCCCTGACAACTCCAAAATTTCGACAGGAATGACATTTACGTCGAAGGGATAGCTGATCTGGAAATTAAAATTGTGCAACATCGCATTAAACATCTGATGATAGCTGTGACTCCAGAGGGCACACCTTGTTTACTCTGGAACAATCTCCTGAAAAGGTGTAAACATGGTGCTTTGGACCCAGACTAACCGTCCTATAAAATTAGAAATGGGTATCAATTATGTAAGCTTGAATGGTACCTGTCATTTAAGTGATCCACTTTCTGAGAAAGTAGACTTCCATTTCAAATAGAACCAAGTCCCAGACATCAATGTCATCTCAGTAGGAGAACAAACTGGTGATGAGAGCCCTTCTCCATTCTTGAAAATGAACCTTCCTCCAAGTTTTAAGTGGAAATCCACACTGGAAGGGAATACCCTAAAATGTTACACCAGTCCAAAATCAGAAGAAACCTTGAGTCACATGAAACCAGAAAAGGAAGAACCCACTCAAAGTCTGACAGACATTCAGAAAAAGGCAAACAGTTGTTTTTCCCCATTCAGTTAAATAGGGGGGAGGATCCGGTGCTCGCCAGAGTATGCCTGAATAATGGAAGGAGCTTCGTCCGTGAAGGATTATTCAGGAAACTCCCAAAGGATCAGACCATTCCCACATTTAAATTATTTGACAAATAGTAGGTGTATGCTAAAAATGTCCTTTGACAACAAAAGAATAGAATATAAATGTTGAGTCATGACAGATTCCCTTCCGCCTTTTATTTAGGCAGTGACATTCTAAATTTATTTGCAATGAATTTGGACCTAATTAATAATAAAGCATGGTCACCACTGGGGGGTAACCCCTTGAGCTTTGACAATACTGAAAAAGCATTTCACTCAGCTCAATTGCTGCCTTATGCTGTGGAAGTTCAAGTACGAGTAGAGGTTACCACAGGACATGTGAGGCAATTTACCATTCCCCTCAAAATTAAACGAGGACAGAACGTCAAACATCAGGACACCTATATACATTTAAATTCCCATCTCCAACAACAGGTTTTGTATTTAGATCCAACACCTCTAGAACACAACACCATTTGAATATGGGTGGATAACAGCGACCCTTGAAGTATCACTTGGGGCGCAGACACTTTTATTGGAATGGCGGTTGATGCCCAACATTATTCTGTTGATTTAGGTAGTGAAATCATGGGACCTTTCTCAAATGACTGTTTCGACATCAGTGATGGTATTCCTCCAGAAAAGATTTTTACCAGGCATGGGGGGAATTTCCTGGTGTACTCATCCTGCCCCTACGGAGTGGAATAGGTGACCTGTGACATTAGGAGGGAGGCAGTAGTGTTCTCAGTAGAGCATGGCAGCTTAATTTCCAAGCCCCGTTTGTTCTCACGTCACATTTTTGGCAAAAACTAGTTATGTGGCAAAGCTTCATAATTTTACTAATAACTGCCATAATATACATATTTTCGTATTCAGCTATTCGTGTAGAATTAAATAAGATGACAGCCAGGTCTGCACAATAGCGCATGGCCATGTGGCAATCTTCTGCCATTTCGGTAAAAAGCATAACTGTTATCAATATGTAAATTATTACCCATATTTCACATTTTCCCTCCACCCTTTCACCAACTCTCACATTTGGAACATTTTCAGATCAGCCAGAAACACATCTTAGATGGCCATTATAGTTACCTGAGACGCAGCTGGATGAATTTTATATCTCCATAACTGCCTGGAAATAACCTAAAATAATAGTACATAAATGAAGTAAATCAGCCTTATGGTTGCTGGGAAAAAGGCCTAAGTTATAATAATCCTGTAAAATTAATTGTAAATCTTCATGTGGGATAAATGGCAATTCTACTGCCTTCAGGCCATATGGTCTCACTGGGCCAGCCTGTAACCAGCGTTTTTATTATTCTCTTTGTGTTTGCAGCATGCTCTTTGAAGGTGGTTCCTTGTTTGTAATTGAAGCCCCCATTCTTCACACCTTTAGTCAAGCTCCAGCCAAGGGCAACTTGTCCTGCCTTAACTGCCTTCAGAACCCACAAGTTTGGGGAACCATGGTTTTCCACACCTTTAGCAGGACACTTTATTGCAGTTTGCAATTAGATGGGGATGTAACATCCAGAATGGCAGTGGGGTATTTTCTTGTGAAGTTTGCCCACAGCCAGCAGAAAGGGTTTGCCTTCGGCTGACATTTTTCCATGGAAAACAAAGTGGCTCTTCAAATGTCACTGGCGTTGTGTATGTGAAACATAATATACATTACTTTTTGTTAACGCACGCCATGTCTTTTCCCTGATGTGTTTCCTGTTAGCAGCGGGACATTTTTCACATTTAATCTGCAATAAAATGCAAAGCCATTTTTGTGTGTTTAAAAAATCCTGTTCTTCATGTGATAGGGACCTTCAGTTTTTTCTTCTTGCTTTGTGAATTAAAACGCTGCTTTTCCTTCGGTAATGGCTGGTATGCCTTCTCACAGGGATCCTCCAGTTTTCATTTGTAATCACACATGCAAAGCCGTTTTTGTGTCATATTGAAAAATCCTGCTTTTCATGTTAATGTTAAAGGATATTTGTACCGCGCACTATCACCACTGGAGTGGTCCCCTGGCACTCTTTTGTGAAAGGGACTTCAGTTGGTGGCCTTTGAATGCCACCCACACCCCTGCAGTGCCCCATAACTATTCACCGGCCATGGAATGGAGAGTGACTTCCCAAAGCATAGTAGCAATTGACCAGCTCAAACTCAAGCATTTAGGGTTTGTCTGTTCATTTCCAAGACGTAGCTTCCTTCCACTGCATCATTGCTAGGAATCTGGTATCTAGCAGTTCAGAGATGCACTGAACTCTCACCTCTGGGACCTTAGGGGTGCCTTCATTTTGAGTGGGAGATCTTAGACTGTTGCTCTGCCACCTTTCTAGTCTAGGAAGTGGACTATTGATTGGTGGTCCACTAGGCTATATGCTGTTTCCCCTTTATTTCATTTGTATATGTGCCTGTTGGCAGCTTTCGTTGATTTCTTTGGTTTGTTGTTCTGAACATATGCCAGTGATGCACACATCCTCTACATGGAGGATGACATATTTGCAATGGCATTAGTGATCAATGACTGTTTGGTGGCGTTGGCCACCTGGATAGCCTCAAAAAGTCTGCAATTGCGTTCCATACAAATTGTAGCTTATCCTGTTTGGATGCCTGCTTGGTCAATAGGATACTTTTTTATTGCCCCTTCACCCTGCAGCAGTGTACTTACTGTCCAGGTAGGCCAGAAACCTGGGAGTCATTCTTGACTACTGTCTGTATTAGAGGCCATCAATTGATTAATTCTTGAGATAAAGCCTGCTCCAACTAAGAGGTCTGTGATATGCGTTCAGGTTTATTTTCTTTCCACAGCAGGTCTCTGTAGTCAATGCATTTGTCTCTGCAAGGCTTGACCACTGTCATTGGACCTATTTGGGTCTTTCATGGCCTAACCTTAGTTGCCCTCAGTGAGTTAAGTTAATGGTGGCAAAGATTGTGTGTACATTGAGGAGGTTCGAGCATAATACATCAGCCCTAAGAATCCTTCCTTGGCTTCTGGTGAGGTGCAGGAGTCTGTTTCAGATCCCGTGTATAACACATTGGCTTCATTATAGGTTTGCCGGTCCAGAAACAAGGGTGCCGGTAAGCTCACTGGCGCCCTTGTTTCTGGATAGGCAAACTCAGAGTCTGCCTGCTGGAAACAAGGGTGCCAGTGAGCTTACCTGCCTTATCTGCCTGCCAGAGCCATTGTGCCCGACAGGTCTGACCCTGCCGGGCGCATCGGCCACGGTAGGTAGACCGGCCACGATAGCACTGGCACCGTCCCCACTCCCTTTGGGACTCTATGGGAATGGGGACATACATTTTACCAGCGCCTGACTTCCCGGGCCGACAGACTTGTAATTTTCCGGTGGCACCGGGAAGTCAGGTGCCGGTAAAATAGTATGAGTCTTGCGGCAACCCACTGGTGGCACCGGCAGGGTTACCGCCAGACTTGTAATGAGGCCCACGGCCCTTTATGAAGCATGCAATGTGTCCTGCTATGTTCCATCAAAGCCCCTCCCTTCTGCTCAAGAACACTTCCTCTTTCCTTTTCTTCCCCTACGCTTTGGAATGCCTTAGCAAAATTGTTCGGACCCCCGATACTTATCTGAGTATTTACGGTTCTCAAGAAACTTGGATACTTCCATCCTTTAGACCCTCCCTGGCAAGCGTCAGTTTCATCTTCCTGAAGTTAGAACGGTCAACTCCACAGAGTGAGTGTGCGCTGTTTAAGGTCATTTAAGGAAATATACATAAGTAAAGTATGACCCTACACTTGTTTGTGTCTAAGCAAGCTATCACCTGCGTCTTAAGGACGTGCAGCGAAAGGCCATGGAGCTCGAGGTCCATCCCAAGCCAGCGCTCACATTACTGAAGAACAGGCCTTAGATGATTTGGGGAAGTCATTCTGCTGTGAGCGCCATGCTTGCTGGCCTGCCACATGCCGTCTGATTCGTTTTTCTGCTAAATACTATTTCTTGTACACTTAAGGTTAGGGGTTCGCTCATTGAGCACAATTTGCTGATTTAATGCACGGTTTTCTTTGGAAACTGATAGAATATTCTATTTTAAGGGGCTCAGACAACATCAATTAGAACAAAAAGGATGGCAATGATTGTTGTCATGAAAGTGAAACATTATCGGAAATACTATACGACAGCTTGGTGAAACTGAAGTTCTGACATGGAAATTGCTGTAAATATTTCCATATGTGTGGTGGGTTTATATCAGACAGCGAATTGAAGGACGTGCTCTCGAATTGTGTTCCATTATTAAAAGTCAAAAAGTACATTCCATTGGAGCAATGAGCTCACACCTTTCACATAAACTGCCAACATACTGTAGTGTCCTTGACACCTTTACTTTAAGCAATTGCGTTGCTATGGCCCAGCAAATATGAAACTTGGCTTCCGGAGAGAGGGAATGTTCCCATCTGTCTGACCTCCAAAAGCTCAGCAGAAGAATGCATGTAATTAAACATCAAGCTTGATACAGAAAGAACGACCCTCACTGCCCTCTATAGCAAGACGCCATTTTAAGATTGCACCAAATAAGAAAGAGGACAGAAGAGACCATGAAGCTGAATGTATTCTTTCAGTAACTGAGCACCTTCTTTCTTGTTTTGGTCACTGTGGTTGCTGCATTTGTAATGACCATTTTAGTCAATGCTAATCTGTAATAAGGGCTTATTTCGGAATGCATACTATCGAATTTAAATTCCCCTTTTTATTTCATGAGCCAAAAATACATTTATCATAAAATTAATGGAGGGTGCTGGTGTTTAAATATAGACCAGATCGGTAAAATAAAGAAAATACTGCCATCCTGTTAGACAGAAAGTATCTAACACGTTGGTCAGGGCAGTTTCAGTGGCAGCGGAATGCTTTGATACTTTCAGCAATAATTTATCATTTGTGGATGCCCCTTCCCAATTCGAGGCAGACACAAGCAGCCGCTCGTAACACACAGACTCAGGACACACATGACCTAAGCCAAAAAACTTCCTAAGACCCGGCTGACAGCGCCTATATACAAGGTAAATGGGATGAAGGTGCCTGCGACCCTCCCCAACCCTTGATCTCATTGAGACAAGCCAAAATCACGGTCCTGAAGAAGATGATCAATATTTTTCATCGAAACCGGTCGGCCATTTTATAACTAAGGATATCCCAGAAACCAACCCAGGATACCCCGTCAACTAAACCATATAAAACTCTCTACTATGGATGAAGTTCAGTGTTTTTAAATCTCTTCTATGAATATTCTATCGTTCTTAAAGAATCATCAAGTGATCTACGACTCGGGGACCACACACTTCTTATGAAGGTCAATAAAAGAAAAAATAGTTCCTCTCTGAAATGTGGCCCCAAGTTCCTTTGAAACAACAAAATCATCTCTGAAATGGGCAGCAGTCCCATACACCCCATGCCTAAGGACAGAAGCCCCCATATGCTATGAGGAACCTCCTGTGAAATTTGTCCTCTGAGGTCACCCATTAAATGGTACCAAAAATAATGATCAGCCTCCACACTGAAATTGTGGAGCCCAAAAAGTGTTCATGTGTGTTAAAACATTGTTTCGAATAAAACTTCGGGAAAAACTTTGAAGTTCAATTCATCGCCTCCCTGAATGGGATCCAGAACCTTCCCAATTCACAACATCTTTTCCTTGAAAGCGGTTATACACCCACTCTTAAAAATCCATTGGACTATAAAATGTATGTTAGAATACATTCCTGTTACAAAAAATATCCACTTCTCCTAATTAAACACCCATTTAATATGTCTAACAGGTCAATGGCCATCATACCGTGTATTTTGCAAGTCCGGTCCTGCAGCTTTCTCAGACCCTTTGAGATATGTTTTATTTTTATTTATTTGTCATTTATTTATTTATTTATTTTTAACTAAGGCGCTACATGCCCAAAGGCTTCAGAGCGCAGCAAGCGAGAGGAAAGCAAGCCAACAACAGTGCAAAAGATCAATCAACAGATGGAAGTTAGTCACCCAGACTAAAAAGAAGAGTCTTTGTACTTTTCTTAAAGCCTTTCAGAGAGTGAGAAGCTTTAAAGGCAAGTGAAAGGGCATTCCATTCACACGGGGCATGGAAATCAAAGGTAGTTTTATCCACATTTTTCCAAGTGAATGTGCGGTTAAGGTAGCTGAGAGACATCAGAGGAGCACAGCACATAACGGGAGAGTTTTGATGATAGTCTCCTGGAAAGATAGAGAGGTGCTCGCTTATTCTAGCATTTAAAGGCAAGAGACAGTGTTTTATGCCTTATTCTCTGCCTGACTAGAAACCAGTGTAGTTTCCTCCTAAATACAGTTACATGGTCGTGCCTAGAGAGCCAGAATACTGCTCTTACAGCCCTGTTTTGAGTGATCTCTAGGCGATGGAGATTAGCTTGTGAAGTGCCTAGTAGTAAACTATTACAAGTTCACAAGCGAAGATGCCAGAAGCGTTCTATCAGCAATAGAAAGATAAGGCCCAATCTGATGAAGCAGCTTGATAAGATGACCACATGATGAACTTGCTGTCAGACCTGTTTCTTCAGAGATAGTTCTGCATCAAGATACACCCCAAGAGTTTTCACAGAATTACAGGCAATGATGACAGTGCCCACAATTACAAAATGAGAGTATTGAGTATGGAGCTTATTCAGGGGAGGGCCGGATGCCATGATAAGAAGCTCGATCTTAGAGTCATTAAGGGCGAGTTTTCCGCTACCCATATCTGAATTTTATGGTAAACGAAATGTATTGTGTCTGTGTCCTCAGAGTATACTCCAGATAGTTCAAAGAGGATCTGGGTGTCACCAGGGTAATTTGCAAATTGGACACCCAGATCGTCCAAAAGGTCAATAAACGGTTTTATATAAATGTTGAACACAAGGGGCGAGAGACATGATCCCTGCGGCACACCGCAGGACAGAACTGTAGGATTGGCCTGGGCTCCAGGCATTGCTACTCTAGATGTCATAGGACCAAGGAAAGAGGCCAGTCAGTTGGCAGCAGTTTCGGAGCAATTTGCCACAATTAGCAATCTGTTATGTAGATGTTTGTGGTCAATAATGTCAAATGCTGATGATAGGTTTAACATTAACAGAAGCCCTGGGTACATTTCTTTTCAATAATATCAGTTATATTAGATTTAAGCTCTCGGAGAGCAGTTGCCATGCCATGATGGGATCTAAAACCCATCTGATACCTGTTTAGCAAGTTATTTTCCTCTATGAAATTATGGAGCTGTAAATTTGCAACTCTGTCCAGAATCTTCAAAAGATAAGGAACATTAGTGATGGGCCTGTAATTCTTTGGAGTGCAGGATCCATGGTGGGCTTTTTCATCAAAGGAGTAACCAAACATCCTTAAGGATGTCAGGTACGGTGCCAGCTTTTAAGGATAAATGAATCATTTTTGTGATCCACGGGATCAGAGCATCTAGAGAGCCTTGAAAAATGTCAATGAGGCAGGGGTCCCCAGACCCGAGGTAGATGTCATGCTCTTAACGATTTCTAGAGCCTCAGCCTCAGTGCAACTAGGAAAAGTAAACCTGGGAGTAGTTGTAAATTAGTCTAAGTGTGCGTTATTTGTTATAATGGGCTCATTGTTAGAGACTAATCTAGTCAGTTGTTTAGAGATCGACAAACGATGACCCGCAATTTTATGAGCAAACTCATCCTGAATGGACTCGCACCATAACAAGTCTTTGATGATGGGTGGAAAAGATGATGAGTGACTTTCAAATTCCTTCAGAATTTTAAAAAGTTCTTTAGAATTGGATTGTGCATAATGGATAAGTGAATTATGGGTTGTTTTTTTGCTTCAATAATTATATTTTTATAAAGATGAACACTTTTATTATAGCTCTCAAGAGTGGTAGAGCAGGTATTTTTCCTCCATTTATATTCTAGAGCTCTTTTTACCCTTCTTGCTGCCACAATCTCGTCTTTGAACCATGTTTTCTTCATGGTCGCTATTTTCAATGTCTTTACTTTTTCAGGAGCAAGAGTATCAATGGTCTCCCTTAGGCAGAGGATACATAAGAGGCCAGATCAGAAGAGTTGAAGCTAGCATTGATATACCCAAGCTTTGATGTAACAATGGCAGAGAAAGCACTATCTGAGATGTTCTTAGTATCACAACAGGTTATTTTAACTCTTGGGTTGGTGTCAAGTCTAGAATGGGATGTGGGGAGGATGATATCATTATTGACAAAAAAAAGTGGTCAGACCAAGGACATAGTGAAGTACAGTGTATGACCATCCTGGTGAGTAAGGCTTTTACCAGCTGTTCAAATCCTGCTGCTTCCAAAGAGGAGAGAAGAGATATAGCAGAAAGATCTGTTGGATCATCAGCCCATAGGTTAAAATCACCCATCAATATTACTGGGGCCTTAGCTTTAATATTACTATTGAGTAATTCCAGTAATCCAGTAATTGTTTTTCAAAAAGGGGGAGGGCTTGAGGATATTTATAAAGATTAAATAAGTTGAGAGATGTGTTTGGATTTATTTTCATTTTAACAACAGGGAGTTCACAACCATCCAAACACAAGTTGTTGGATGAGTACCAATCAGGGTGAGTTTTCACAATAAGCGCAACACCACCAATACGTCAATATGATCAGCCCGGTAAATCTTATATCCAGCTGGCAAAGAATTTTCAATTGCAATCTGTGCAGCATCGTGTAGCCATGTTTCGGAAGAACATCAAGAACATGAGTGATAATATAGTCTTCAATTCCAAAGGCATGTTTTACAAGGGAACAGGTGTTAAGTAGAGAGATAAGTAGTTGATTATTTATATATTCTTTCGAAATGTAATATGCAATATGATCTTCGCTGGAGTTCAGTTCCAGCCAAGCAGTCACTGGCAGTTCTAGGATAAGGGGATGGGGGAGTTGAAAGTGGGGCACAGCCAGGGTCCAAATGAGGCATCCCCTCAGATTTATCCTTGTGTCCAAATCTGGTAATTGCTCGGATATATAGGCGGAGTGGCGGCGAGTGGCAGTCTTGCAGTGTACTCCCACCACCCAGTATTTTCTTCAGCTTCATTGTTGGAGGTGTGTTTCCAGCTACACCCAGCACCCTTCACTACAAAACCCTAATTTCCACCGCGGAGCGGCGCGGAGTGGCGGCGAGTGGCAGTCTTGCAGTGTACTCCCACCACCCAGTATTTTCTTCAGCTTCATTGTTGGAGGTGTGTTTCCAGCTACACCCAGCACCCTTCACTACAAAACCCTCATTTCCACCGCGGAGCGGCGCGGAGTGGCGGCGAGTGGCAGTCTTGCAGTGTACTCCCACCACCCAGTATTTTCTTCAGCTTCATTGTTGGAGGTGTGTTTCCAGCTACACCCAGCACCCTTCACTACAAAACCCTCATTTCCACCGCGGAGCGGCGCGGAGTGGCGGCGAGTGGCAGTCTTGCAGTGTACTCCCACCACCCAGTATTTTCTTCAGCTTCATTGTTGGAGGTGTGTTTCCAGCTACACCCAGCACCCTTCACTACAAAACCCTCATTTCCACCGCGGAGCGGCGCGGAGTGGCGGCGAGTGGCAGTCTTGCAGTCATGCCAGGCAAGACGGGCCCGACTGCTGTTCCACCAACCGCCGCCCTACCACCTAAACTCCAGGCTTTGGACCTCGAAGATCTGACAGGCCGCCGCCTGAGAAGCAATGCAAAATTGCCGCCTAAAAACGCAACTGAAACATTTACAGACACTCTCAATCACCTCCCTGTGTCTTGTCTTGAATCAACAGACGATCACCTTTCACCCCAGAGCCCTGACCCCAAAACAGGCACTTATTTGGGAAAAAGTCGTAAAACACTGGGAAGGGGCATAGGTACTGGAAAAAGAGACGCCGAAAAGTGCACTTTTCTCCTCAATAGTAAAAGGCCTACACAAACACACGAAGCAGACTCACCAGAGGACGACACCTTGATCCTGGACGCCCACGCCATCGAGCCTCGCCTGCCTCCGGCACCCGTTGTCTCATTCTTGCACCCACAGGCGAGCCTGACGCCCCTCGGAGCTCCGCAGTATCCCGAAGGGGCGGCCGCGTTGAGTCCGGAACGAATTCGTCCAGGCCGCCAAATGAGTGTACGCCGGCGGGGACAGCTGCCGCCGGTGATCGGCGGTCACCCGGAGGGGGGACCGCCTTGAATCCTGTGCGTATGCACCTTGTCTCCCTGCCGACGCTCGACAGGCCGATCCAAGTCACGGCCCTAGCTCCGCAGTCACCCGGAGGGGAGACGGCGTGGAGCGGGCTGTCCACCCTGAGGCCGGCGAACGCAGAAAACGGGCTGCCAGAACGGGAGGCGGCCGCAGCGGAAGGCGGCCCCCCGCCCCCCCCCTTGGGGGGGAGAAAAGAAGCGTCATCCGACCCCGAGGGAGGACTACAACCCGGGGACAAAGAGCTGGAGTGCCAGAGCGGACAAACATCTGAGGGAAAACCGCCTGCGAGAACATCTGAGAGCTTATCCGCATCAGCGCCACCTATTGACCAAACTCAAAAATTCACAATATCACTCAATGAAGCCTCAATAAATCTGCCATCAGCTAACCTCGACGATGAAATCAACGAGGAGACTGCTCCAAACCGACCACCACTCAACGAAGAAAAGGGCTCTGCCTTTAATTCCACAAAAAAAAAGAGACCTCAGTCATTTGATGATTCAACAAAAAAAAAAAAAGTTTATGAGGAGGAAATAGCAAGCAAACAAAGGAACTTAGACAGTTTTGCCAAAAAACTACCAAAACACACGACCTTTAGTAAAACACTTCGCGTGGTCACTAAAGACTCAAGAAAGAACATGAAAAAACCTCAACGCCCTTTGAAACTATTATCGGACTTCTTCCACAAGCACTCCAAAGCCATCCAACAAAAGTGCAAAGAATTGACAGACGCAGAAATCTTGGAGGCAGCAGACGCAATCACCCCTCCTCGAAAACATCGCAGGGTAATACAAGTCCAACGTAAAGTACCCCCTCCTCTTACTAAAGAAGACAACAGACCAGCAACCACCATAGATCCGACAAAATGGCACTTTTCGGGCCAAGTCACTTCAATAATCCCACAAATAACGACAGATGAGCCAGGGGTGCAAATTGCCCCTAAACTGACCTTACCTGCAGCTCCCTCCTGTAAACCGGCGGTACTCTATTCCGGTAATACAACAGCACAAACAACACCACCAATTTTGGCCCCCCAACAAAGTCAAAAGAGCAGCGACCATAAATCACAGATTCAACCCCAGCTCCATAGCCAAAAGACACAAGAGGGTGACAGACCCATACCTCCTCGACATAACCTGACCCCGTTGAAGCAAGTAGACTCCCCCACGATAAACAATACCCAACTTAACCCAATAGAAATTCCAAGTGATAAGGAGGCCTCACCTCAACCAAACAACAGTGATAAAGACCCCTTACTTGAGACCTTGCCATGGCCATTGAGAGAGGCCCACACATCTATTCCACAAACCCAGGAAAAAGATTGTGAAAGAAACCACCCGGCAAAATCTAAAAATAGAATCCAGTTCGAGAAAACTCTAGATAATTTTTACTCAAACTTAGACAGCTATAATAACCAAAGAAGACACTCCTCAGATCATGCTTCCAGAAGGTTATCTGCAGTCACTATACCAGCCACACGACCGCCATCACCCACCAGAGGCAAATCGACACCGTATAGCCCCTCACCATCAAATGACTTACAGTCAAAAAAACTGGACACTTGCACCCTGATGTCAGCTTTATCCATAGCTTTAAATCCTTTTGTCAAGCTATACGAAACAATCGGAGACACAATGAAGGATCATACATCACTTCAAACGGCAATGCTAAATAAACTAACTTTTTTGGAGGGTTATATCACGGCCCTAGAAGCTAAGATAGCTTTGATTGAAAACAACCCAACTCAAGACCAGACGACGCTTCCGACTCAACAACCAATTCATCCGACGTGCCCTGTTCGTGAAGAAAGACCGCAAACAAAGTCATTGGGCACACAAACACTCTCATTCATCGACTTAACGGTGCCCACATCTCTCCCGACAGATAATTGCAAATCGTCAAAAGGAGGGAAAGAACCCAACTACAAAAGGAAAAAAACAGCATTATTAGAACCGATTTTCCAACGACAGGTCTCAGTCAGCTTAGAAACAACAGCCTCGTTAAAAAGCCCTATAACTAAACCTAAAGGGAAAGGGGAAGCTATAGACCGACGGGAAGCAAACACGGAAGTTCATGCAACATGTAACCACTCTTCTGGAGAGGCTGAAGTCTCTATAAACGACGAGGATTTGATGAACATTACTCAACACTTCTCAGATCAATCTACAACTTCAATCCAAGAAATGCAAAGTGCAAACGACTCTTCACCTAACCACACAACGTCCTCAGAACACCGCAATAAAGAAAAAGAGACTACAGAATCTCCTTTTTATACCCTCGAAGAACGAAGACAGTGGCTTTCCAGGAATATCAACAACCTAAAAGAATCCCCATTGGGAAAACTGAAGACAGTACCCAACCCTAAACTCCAAAAGCCAGAAAACGAGAAACGGGATAAACAATCACATCGACGATCATCAAGGCACACTCAAAGATCGAGTAACAGCCACCATCGTCATTGTCCAACAGGTCAACCAAAGAATCCTATATCAAGACCACACTCTAAGGAGGTTCCAAAAAGAACCTTCAAATCAAAAACTGCTAAATATCACACAAAACCTCAACCACGATGGATACTGAAACTAGAGCAGATTCCTGGGAATTCCGATGAAGTAACTCTAAACAGAAGAGCAGTTATGGACCTGTTTAGTTTCATTCCGAAATTACGCTCAATTAAATCAGATGACCTTCAGATCGTAGACCCAAGCCACCAAGGCCGAAGAGCAATTTCACACCTATACATCGCGTCACAAACAACAAATAATGCCCTTAAATCCGCCCTAGAAGAACTGTTAATAATGGGTTACGATCTTACGGAATCTACGAGAGAAATCAAACCTCGTAATCACCGAGAAATTAGAGAATCCCAAGAGCGTAAAAGAGCAACGGAGCACCACCGATTTTCTTATCAAAACTCTTACTCGACATCGAAAAAGACAGTCAAAACAAACGTTAGAGTCCAAAATCCAAACTCTAGCAACGCACCTCATCAACAAGAACCCATTCGGCCAGTAAAAGGTCCAGCTAGCTCAACTTTAACTGTCAAGGAAACAAAATCTTCCAAGATTCTGGCCAAAACCAACCATCCGACAGTAGACCTAAAGCTCCAAAGGACAGTCCGAAACAAGTCTTCTCCAGCAGACCCATCACAAGCCCAAACCTCGTCGCTACATTCCCTCTGGTCCTGGCTGCCGAAAGCCCTGAAGCTAAATTCACAAAAATAGCCACCCGAGAGAAGGATCTACAGCAACGCTACCGTCTACCAGAATCCAAACCCTCAAGACCAATTAAAAATGTGTTCATGGAATACTCGAGGTTTTCTTCATCTAACAGCCCCGGGGTCTGTGACCCTTACATCATATGATATCATCTGTCTGCAAGAGACATGGCTGCTTCAATCTCCAGTCCTGGACGGCTACGAGATCCACACAGTGTTGGCCAAGAAGAGCCTTTTAGGCCGCCCAACTGCAGGTCTCCTTATAGCAATTCGCAGTGGACGAGGCCTAACCGATACAGAAAAATTAAAGGAAAAGCACTTCATGATGATGGTAAAACTAAACTGGACCACAAGAGATGAAAAAACAAATAAAATACTGACGAAGAAATTAATAATCGTTAACATATACTGGAACCCAGCGACTATCGATTGTACAAAATTCATCAACACAATCGAACAAGATCTAGACTGGGCTCAAGTAACCCACCACCCCGACTACGTAGTCCTATGTGGTGACCTCAACATCACTAGACAACCTTATGGGAGCACAAAAGGACTGAAATTGAAAAAACGCCAAACTGATCAAAGATCGACTAAATGGCAGAATCTAATGAAGTCTAGAGCTTACGACAACCTAGACGAAGCCTTCCCTGACCCAAATAGATTACCAACATGGGAAGGAGCTAAATCAAACTCAACAATCGATTATATCCTAGTATCACGTCCTTTGTTACTGCTTATTAACTCCTTTAAAGTCGTCAAAACCAGAGAAAGTGACCATAACCTTCTTGAAACCACCTGGACAACAAAGGCCCCGATTAACCATACTATGAGCGTAGACATTGAACCCAATGCCCAGGGGACAAGATTAAGGATCACAGAAAAGGCTATAACATCTATTTCATTGCTCTACAGCGAGCACAAAACCACTTCAAGCAATAACGAAGTAGATTATATTCCACTGCTGACAGCATTTAGAACTTCAAAACGAAACAAGAAACCAATCGCCTCAGACCAAAAACATAAGTATGACACACTAGTCGCTGAAAGAAAAAGGGAGCTGAGGAAAATAAAAAGACAATCCCGCAAACTCGACTTTCCACAGTCAACTACCATCATTAAAGACGCAGTTAAAAACTACAAAACTTGGCTCAAAAGCTACCGGCACAAGCTTTACCAGCAAGACGCAGAAGATATTCTGAAAGCTATCACAGGAAACCACGCAAGAGACTTTTGGTCCCTACTCCATTCAACAACCCCTGGCGCTAGACCTTGCCAATTGAATGGAATAGGCCAGCTAGAATGGGAAACATACTTCAGAAATCTCTTCAAGAACACCACGACCACAAGGCCCGTGATGGAAAACAACGATATCGCCTGGATCCGTGTAGATAATATCGAAGAAATCGTAACTTTAATCAAAAAATTAAAACCTTCACGCGCACCAGGCCCGGACGGCATCACGAATTTTGACCTGAAGGCCCACTCCGAAGCTTGGGCACCTTTGTTAAGCCAAATCTTCAGACGATGTGCCACCACAAAATCCATCCCTCCATCGTGGAAGAGTGCAAACATGGTACCCATCTATAAAAAGGGCAATAGATCAGACCCTAGCAGTTATCGACCTATTGCTCTCCTTGACCCAATAGGAAAATTATTTGGATCCCTTTTACTAAACCATTTCACCACCTGGGCCAATGACGCTCCCTGCCAAGACAATCTCCAAACCGGCTTCAAAAAGAACTTAGGGACCAACGCCAATATACTAATACTGAGTGCCTTGAAAAGCAAAACTTTGGAGGGACGCCCAAGTCTGTTTATCGCGTTCGTCGACCTGACACAGGCGTTCGACAAGGTGGATCGCGACAGATTGTGGGAGAAACTTACACGATGGAAATGCCCGCCTGGCATCCTTACCCCAATCAGAGCCCTTTACTCCAACACTTCAATGCGAGTACGCCTCAACCAACAAGGCCTCCTAACAGAAGAAATAACAACGGCTAGAGGGGTAAAGCAAGGCTGCCCCCTAGCCCCGGCGCTGTTTTGGACCTACCTAGGAGACTTCCAGGAGACAGAAAAACTGGTGAGAGCATTTCCTCCTAAACTCGGAGGTGATCAGATTAGCCGCCTCCTTTACGCCGATGACCTCATCCTCTTGGATAACACTCCAATAGGCTTACAACGCCAACTTTCAAATTTACAACAATATATGTTGGCAAACAACTTGGAAATCAACCAAGCAAAAACCAAAATGATGGTCATCGAGAAATTTGCAAAAAGGAACGCCATTCAACCTCTAAAACTAGGTTCGATCACCATTGAGAAAGTCTCCAGCTTTAAATACCTGGGTGTCATCCTAGATAGTTCGCATAGAGAGAATGCGATGAAGGAAGAACTGTACGCAAAAACTATAAAATTGGCCGCACAAGGGAAAGCCATCGACATAAAATTCGGCAGATTCTCAATCATTCCGGTACGAGACTTTTACAAAAAGAAAGTCATACCATCTTTGACTTATGGCGCCGACGCAATGCCGAATCTTCCACAAGAACTGTGGCAAAGCCTGGAAGCAACTTTCTGGAGATCAGTCCTTGGCCTCCCAAAATCTACCCCGATAACATTAATCAGACGGGAACTTACTCTCTCCTCCTTAAAATCTACCACGGACAGCAATAGTGTGCTACTATATCGGAAATGTATACTGCAAGACGCTCCATATGCTTACAAGCTGATAAGAGAAGAAATCCGTCTCGGGACATGTCAAATGCTTACCCGATGGGAAACTAAAATCCTGTCCATGCTGGACTCAGTCGCCTGCAACACGGAGGACCTTATTAGCAACTCAGTTAGAGTAATCAAAAAAATCAAAGAAATGGACTGGATTAACACTCTTGAAACAGCTACTCTATATAAACTTACCAACCATCTCCCCCCGTTCTGTAAAAAATTAGACTCCGTTCAACCATACTTGAAACTATTCCCTAATAGATCAACTAGAAACTTCTTTTTAAAAATTCGACTCAACCTACTAGAAACAAATGAAATCTTGGCGATTAGACGCATATCCACGACCAGTAATTGTCGGCTTTGTAAATCTACAGAGACTAAAGAATCGATAAGACACCTGCTTTTGACCTGCCCTGCGACGACAGACATCCGTCGAACTTATTTGAAAGACACCTTCTCAAACTTCACCTTGCAAGAAGAAGAATCATGTTGGAACAAACTGATAGACGGTGACAAACAAACATGGCAGCTGGCAACAACAAACATTATGAAGCACATTTTTAATGTCCTCCTTCCGCTGCAGTCTCAACACAATGTTCCTACGATTCAATGATTTTCTTTTCCTTCTTACACTGACAAATACGTGAGGTTGCTCTCGACTATTTAACTATTAGGAACGTCAAACGTTACAACCACATCAAGCGCGTTTTCAAACTTTCTTCCTTTGTTAAAAAATCTTATTTAGATTAAATACAAATAAAAAAAAAAAAAAAAATTGCTCGGATATATAGGATTTTATGGTGTGAGAGGTTAATAGCGTGACAGTCAATGGTAGGGAGAGCTGAACACTTTTTATGACACAACACGGTTTTCTATGCAATAATGTTTTACTTTTCAGCGTGTATTCTGGGCTTACGGGGCATATTTCAGGGGGATGACGGTGAAGTAACAAATTAAGAATACCTTCATCACTTTGCTATAGGTGGTAGCTTGAGGAGACTAAAGAAAACGTCACCATGGGTCTCCAGCTGCGTCCTCTGACTCGCGGCACTCGCCTCGCATGGACCGGCACAAACCGGCTCGTTCGTGCCATGCGCTTTTGTGCCTGTCAACTAAATGAGAATGAGAAAGACCTACAGATGGAACAGAGAATTGTAGTTCCTAATACTCAGTGCTTGCAGAGACTACTAGGCTCTGTTTTAAATCGTAAAAAATACACAAAAAAAGTAACTACGAAGGCGTAGACACAAGTGAAGACAGCAAGGGGTCTAGCAAATATTTAAAAGCACGTAGGGCTAAAACACTCAAATTAAATAAAACACACAGAGCTGTGATAGAATTCAATGTAACAGTACAACCAATGAGAAGGAAAGGTAGAAAGCCTTTTATACCATCACAAACCAGCAAAACGATGCAACGCGAAAGAACTTCAGATGGAACAGGGAACTGTAGTTCCTAATATTCAGTGTGTGCAGAGACTACTAGGCTCTATTTGAAATTTCACAAAATACACAACAAAAGTAACTACGAAGGTATAGACACAAGGGAAGGCAGGTAGGGATCTAGCAAATATTCAAAAGCACATAGGGCTAAAACACTAAAATTACATAAAACACAGATGTGATAGAATACAATGAAATAGTGCAATTTAGCTAATAAAATAACTTGACCACAGAAAATAAGAATAGTTAATTACACAATTCATTTATCATATACCACTCTAATAACCATTAACCAACACCACTCAATCTCATACTAAAACCAAATACAAATTGGATGAAATACATTACAATAAAACAATTCCCTTACAGTAGAAAAATACATTTACGCAAAGTGCATTTTCATAAAGTACATTAAGTGCGTCAGCATAACGTGCATTGGATCAAAGTGCATTTAGTAAAGTGTATAAAATGTGGAAATCGTGTATTATGAAGGTTTGTCCAACTGCAAGCTGTCCAGAAAACCACCATTAGTCAAGCAACCTTCTACCCTTAATACATGTATTCAAGTGCAGGGACCTTTTGCCCTCAAGGATTGGGCAAACTACCACCAAATGGTACAGTGTTTCCTTCACATCGACTTGAGCACAAAATCGTCTCAACCATTTATTTTCCGGCAGGTGATAATATTTTCCATAGATCGCTCTAGTACGATACAAATTGAATCTAAATTTTAGATAATACCTTCTAAAATAGCTGTTCGGATATCTGAACAAGTAGGGAGCAATCACACCTGGCCTTTTTGTGATCCACATTTAGATGTTCAAAGGATTGGTAGGAGTTATCCACATACAGCATCTTTTTGACTTTTTCGAGATTATTCACAAGGTCTATTTCCGACAACCGATTTTGGTGAGTAAAAAAAATGTGGTTCCGATGTACTGGTAAACCCAAATAAATACAATTGTCCACCTTTTCTAGTACCTCAACTCCAGAATGCCATTTATATTGAGATTCTTTATACTTGGCCGAACACTGTATAATTTTCGTTTTCTGTGAATTAATGGCCAAGGCATTCACGCTTGCATTAAATATGTCCAACAAGTATTGAAGAACTCGTTCCGCATAGCTAAGTCACGTTATTTTCAGATGAGCTAATTTTGGTGAAGCGATTGATACTTTCATCAGATGTTCCCCTATATCCGAGGTACATAAAAAGACATGGAGCAATGACACAGCCTTGTCTAACACCTCGTTGAACGGGTATTTTACCTGAGATACCACCGTCTTCATTTAATCTCACTTGCAACGGGTATGTTACCTGAGATACCACCGTCTTGATTTAGGGGGTAATTCATAGAATTCAGCACACAAGTGGTGCACACGGCTGGTGCACAGTGTATGCGTGCGACAGTCTGCGCCAGCCGCGTGCGCCAAAATCCATTTCCGCGCACAGCGTATTCATGGATTTTAACATCCAAAACCAGCCGTGGCGCAGAGTGGTGCAGCGACCCTGCAGCAGTGCCAGTTACGCCCCCAACCCCTCCCCGTGTGCCATACATAGCGCACAAATCCCGTACATTGCGCACAGGCCATTGGACCAGAATACAGCCCCCCAACCACGAAAACGCCTGTAAAACTCCCTGCGCACCCCTCCGAATGCATGTACACCCCTGTGCGGGGAGTTTCACATGCGTTTGGGCCTGTGCGAGAGGGGTACGTGTATTTCGGGGGTGCGTGGAAAGTTTCACACGCGATTGGGCCTGTGTGAGCGGGGTATGTGTATTACTGGGGTTCACGGGGAGTTTCACACGCAATTGGGCCTGTGCGAGCGGGGTACGTGTATTACTGGGGTTCACAGGGAGTTTCACATGCGATTGGGCCTGTGCGAGCGGGGTACGTGTATTACGGGAGTTCGCGGGGAGTTTCACACGTGATTGGCTCTGTGCGAGCGGGGTACGTGTATTTCGGGGGTTCGCAGGGAGTTTCACACGTGATTGGCCCTGTGCGAGCGGGGTACGTGTATTAATGGGGTTTGTGGGGAGTTTCACACGCGATTGGCCATGTGCGAGCGGGGTACGTGTATTTCGGGGGTTCGCGGGGAGTTTCACACGTGATTGGCCCTGTGCGAGCGGGGTACGTGCATTTCGGGGCTTCGCGGGAGGTTTCACACGCGATTGGCCCTCTGTGAGCGGGGTACATGTATTTCGGGGGTTCGCAGGAAGTTTCACATGCGTTTGGCCCTGTGCGAGTGGGGTACGTGTATTTCAGGGGTTCGCGGGAAGTTTCACACGCGATTGGCCCTGTGCGAGCATGGTACGTGTATTTCGGGGGTGCGCAGGAAGTTTCACACGTGATTGGCCCTGTGCGAGCGGGGTACGTATATTTCGGGGGTGCGTGGGAAGTTTCACATGCGATTGGTCCTGTGCGAGCGGAGTACGTGTATTACTGGGGTTCGCAGGGAGTTTCACAAGTGATTTCGCTGTCAGAGCGGGGTACGTGTATCCAGTGGGGTGCGTGGGGAGTCCCACATGTGAATTGGCAGTGTGGGTCCTCCCAGGTGTGCCCTCTACCCCCTCCACGGCCCCTGCAGGCAGCCCACACCACAGGGGACTACCCAGCACCCCTGGTCTTGTCCCGCACGCAGCCCATCCACCATGGGCATGCCCCCCAGCCAGCCCACATGTCGCCTTGCACTAGTGATCACCAACACATGTCCCACAGAACCCCCACCCACCCAGAATTGACGGGCACCTGCCAGCAGGCCCTGACTCATGTCCCCTAGCACCCCCACCCACCCAGCATTGACGGGCACCTGCCAGCAGGCCCCGACACATGTCCCCCAGCACCCCCACCCACCCAGCATTGACGGGCACCTGCCAGCAGGCCCTGACTCATGTCCCCCAGCACCCCCACCCACCCAGCAGTGAGGCTCAGGCCCCAACTCATGTCCCCCAGCACCCCCACCCTCCCAGCATTGATGGGCACCTGCCAGCAGGCCACGACTCATGTCCCCCAGCATCCCCACCCACCCAGCATTGACGGGAACCTTCCAGCAGGCCCCGACTCATGTCCCCCAGCACCCCCACCCCCCAGCAGTGAGGCTCAGGCCCTGACTCATGTCCCCCAGCAACCCCACCCACCCAGCAGTGAGGCTCAGGCCCCGACTCATGTCCCCCAGCACCCCCACCCACCCAGCATTGACGGGCACCTGCCAGCAGGCCCTCACTCATGTCCCCCAGCACCCCCACCCACCCAGCAGTGAGACTCAGGCCCCGACTCATGTCTCCCAGCACCCCCACCCACCCAGCATTGACGGGCACCTGCCAGCAGGCCCCGACTCATGTCCCCCAGCATCCTTACCCACCCAGCATTGACGGGCACCTGCCAGCAGGCCCCGACCCATGTCCCCCAGCACCCCCACCCACCCAGCATTGACGGGCACCTGCCAGCAGGCCCCGACTCATGTCCACCAGTGCCCCCACCCCCCAGCAGTGAGGCTTAGGCCCCGACTCCTGTCCCCCAGCACACCCACCCACCCAGCATTGACAGGCACCTGCCAGCAGGCCCCGACTCATGTCCCCCAGCACCCCCACCCCCCAGCAGTGAGGCTCAGGCCCCGACTCATGTCCCCCAGCACCCCCACCCACCCAGCAGTGAGGCTCAGGCCCGACTCATGTTCCCCAGCACCCCCACCCACCCAGCATTGACGGGCACCTGCCAGCAGGCCCGACTCATGTCCCCCAGCACCCCCACCCACCCAGCAGTGAGGCTCAGGCCCCGAATCATGTCCCCCAGCACCCCCACCCACCCAGCATTGACGGGCGCCTGCCAGCAGGCCCCGAACCATGTCCCCCAGCACCCCCACCCACCCAGCATTGACGGGCACTTGAAAGCAGGCCCCGACTCATGACCCCCCAACACGTCATCATGATCCACAATCATGGGCCTCATGGCTTCCCAAATCCCACCGCACGCCACCCCTGTGCAAAGACCCAACCAAGTATCCCATCCACCCCACATTGAAGTGCCCATTACATGATACAACCCAAATGGCAAGAATGTACATCAACACATGTCTGTCACACACACACAATGGGTGCTGGTGATTGTGAAAACCTACACCGTGACATGCATGAAACCATGAGAGAATACCACACATCAAAGTAATAAACCAAAATGTATTGAACTCAAAAAGAATGTAATCAAATGAAAATATGAAAAAAATGTTTGAAATAAAGATGAAATGCAGCATGTCCAAAACACAAAAAGAAAAACATGAAGTCTGAATCCAAATAAATCAAAATGAAAATGTGTCCAAAGTCTCCGGCCACCAAATCAAATCCAAAGGAAACGGAAACAGTAAAATCCATTGCTCCATGGTGAGAAAAAAATAATAGATAAATTCACTGTTCAACTATGTACAAAGAAGTAATCCAGGGTTCATGAGCCCAACGAATGAAATGAAACCTAGCAAAAAAACTACCTAATAAAGAACTATATACAAAAAGGCGGGGCATAGTCCAAGCGCCCGAGATGAATGAAAAAGATAAAGGAAACCTAAAACTATAAACTATATACAATGGCGGCGGGCTTGTCCAATGGCTCACTTCCCGATTTCCCGGGCCAGGGCATCATCAAACTCCTGCTCGATGTCCCAGAGGCGGTCCTCTTCCATGGCCCTGAGGAGTTCGCAAGGACGATGACATGTTGACCTCCAACTCCCTGCAAATTGCCTCGAGGCACTCGGCCCGTCTCAGTGCCCTCCGCATGGAGTTCTCCGCCCTGACCATTGTGAGCTGTGCCTCTTCCGCCCGCCGCCGCTCCGCACCTATGGCCTGGCCCAACCGCTGCCACATGGAAGACACTTGTAATCCTGGGTCCTCCTGCCCTCTGGCCGATGCCTGACCCTCGGATGTTGAAGGTCCCGAGCCATCATGTTTCCCACCTTGTTGCTGCCGCTGCTGTGCCTGTGCCTGTGCCCTGGCTCTTGCTGACTGCACGTCCTCCTCCGGCTGGGGTGCAGTTGTTGAGGTGGCCACCCCTGCTGGACGTCCGACTCCCGACTGTGGCAGGGATGTGTCCTCCACCAGCCTGGCCGCATGGTCAGAGGCAACTCCACAGGGTACCCAGGTGATACATGGGTGGGAAGATGGCATGGAGGACTACTGGCGCATATGGGGTTCAGGTGAGGAGGGGGTCAGAGCAAGGTCCAGCATATGGAGGAATCCAGCCCTGGTGACCCATCCCAGTAGGTCAACGCGGTCAATGAGGCATCCAAGATGACTTGCAGTGTCTTCACGAAAACACTGCAGGTCACCTCGCATGCCACGTTGACGCAACGCCATCCCAGACAGGACAGACTCAACCCAGTCCCGGATTGCCACGTCCGCAGGGAGAGGAAGGCCAGTTGTTGTGCGCTCATCCCCTCCCTGAAAACGGGTCTGGACGTAGGCATTCCTGCTGATGCAGGATGATGCAGTCACAGGATCGGGGACAGGATTACACACAGGAACCTCCGCGGCAGCCTGTGCTGCCTCCTGTCCCTGCCCCTGCACTGCACCACTAGCACCAGTGGAATCCCCACATCCAGACCCTGTGTATGTCCCTTCCACGGCCTCCTCCTCCACCAAAACCCCCACCAACCTGGATGACTCCATGCCATCTTCCTCCATCAGACCCTGTGGGGTCTTAGCTGCCCCTTCTGCTGCCGAGGAGTACACCTCCGACCTCCGCCTCTTGGACATACCCTCAGCAGCTGCGGCCTGGGACACGGCACCAAACTCCTCACTCCCTGACGAGATGACAACCTGGGAGAGGAGCCGGGCCTTGCATCTCCGGCTAGTGGTGCGATCCCTGCCGCTTTGCTCCACAGCACCCTCTCCGCCCTTTTCATCAGTTGACGCTGCAGACAGGGAGAGATAGAACACAGGCATCAGGGCACTGTACAATGGATTGAAACACACATGACAGTCACACCTGAGTGGCAGTGTAAAACTACACACATGGCATTACACTCACCAACACACATGTCATTTCAACACACACACATGAGCAAATCCAGAGGAATATTGCACCAGGCAGCACCGTCCATACAAAAACAACAGCACGAGCAGCCAAAGGTGAGCCTGACGTCACATGAAACACAGGGAGTGCACAACACATGAACACATGCCACCAGACTGACATGCATCTGTACATCTCCACCACTGCAGTGATAATGTCACCATCCATGTCACATCTGGTAATCAGCCTCCTACATGTCAGTGTCACATGCATCCATGTACACAGTGCAGATACATGCAGCAGGAACCACCATCCATGTGTGATACCACAACCATGCCAACGTACATACACAGAAATTCAAACATGTGTCCTCCCACACCTGAATTTGGCCAGCATGCTTACCAACACATACACCATCGATGTGTCTCACACATGAGAGGACTCACATGTGGCAGCCTCATGCCCCTGTACATACACATCCATACATGGCCCTACAAAAACACATGTGCAACCTGCACACTACTGGCACACCACAACATGCACAGCATCCAATCAGCATGCATGTACACTTACCGCTCGACTCCAGACGGGTCTGCCTCTCAAGGACCTGGACGTTGAGCGCTGGGCGTATGCGTTCCAGGACCCTCATTGGGTGGTCGGACAGGTGGCCCCGGCGCCCCTCCACCTCCGCCTCCGCTGCCTTCAAGAGGCGCCGGGCCTTGTCGAGGGTCCTGGACCTGAAGTCCTCCCAGCGCTTCTGGTCATGTTTGATGTTGCGGATTGCCATCCCCTCCTCATTGATGGCAGTCACGATGTCCATCCAGATCCTGGTCCGTCCTTCATTGTCGGCGCGCAAACTTCCAAAGAGGGCATCATACTGCCCCAGGACTTGGTCCACCAGGACACCAACTTCCCTGGCACTGAAGTAAGTGGCCCTCTGCCTCTCTTGCTGGGGGTTGCCAGTGGTGCTATATGGTGTTGTGCCTGACATGGCAACCCCAGATGCAGGTGTGGGTGGGCAACTGGGTCCAGCTTGATACGGAGTGGTTTGACACGTGAAAAAAATTTCACATCAGCGTGTAATTTGAGGAAAGGCCCTAAGCGCGTAAGCGCGTCTGTGACACGATGCGCGCGGGGGTTTCCCTCATAACGTGGGCAAAGTGGTTCAGCGCGTGCGTGAAAAAACTGCACATCTGCGTATGAATGCGTGTAATCCGAGGAAAGGGCCTACTCGCGTAAGTGACGTGACGCACGCAGGTGTTTCCCTCAGCACGGGTTAAAGGTGACCGGTGCCAGAAGTTTGCTGTATGTGCCTTTCGTGGAGACCGCCGTGTGTTGCTACTTCGTGTTGTTTCTTGCGCCATCACAACTTCACAGCGGATCAAGGATGTATCTCTTCTTTTGGCGGGGGTATTGGCTACGCGTGTTTTTCATTATCACGCTAGTCAGATGGTGAGTCGCGCACGCTATTTTTCCCACTGCGGGTGCCCCTGTGTATTGCACCCATTTTCGAGGTCATAGTAGCCTGCCACCGCGTACTGCGGGAGGTTGATTCCACGCACGTAGGCTGCAGGGTTGCGTGCATGGTTTTACTGCAGTTTTGGGGTGCCTGAGTGTTGCGTGACCCGTCACTACATCACCGGGGTCACATACAGCCTTGCAGGTGCAGGGGGGCTGTTAACATCTTGCATCCCTCCCCCTTCACCCCAATTGCCCAGGACAATTGTGGTGTACACCTCCCATTGGCACTCCTCCATCTGTGCCGGCACTACTCCATCTGTGCCATGGTTGGGAGGCCACCAAAGGTGAGGGGCGCCTCAGCTGGGTGTCCTCTCATGGCGGGCGTGGTCAGGGACGTGGCCGGGGTGACCAGGGAGTAGGGGGATTCCAGGGGGTCCAGGGTGGCTGCAGAGGGGGAAGAGGCAGGGGTGCGCCACTTGAGCACGATGTTGTGCCATGTGTCGGTGCAGTCATGCCACCACCCCCTGTGGTTCTGGGAGCTTCTACATCTGGAACTGGCGCCCGTGTGACCCAGTAGTCTGTTTCATCGACTGCCATGGCTCAAGGGTAGTAGTAGCTGCAGGTGAAGCTGTGGACACCACCACCCAGGCTCAGGGTCTGCCAGCGCAGGCTGCGTTGGCACTTGAAGAGCCGTTGGAAGATTTCCAACAGGCCAGGAGGGAAACCGTAGGTGCACGCAGGCTGCCCTGACCAAGACACGTGTCCCTGGGGCAGTATTGGCATCTGCTGCCCCGAACAGTAGGGTGTTGGCAAGTGCAGGGGCAGATGCCACCAACAACACCCCGGTTATGAGTCTGCCAACCAGGACAGTCGCGGTTAATGACCCTGCCACAGCGGATGTTGCTGCGCAGGGTCCATTAGAGGGCACCCAACGGCCACTGACGCAAGTCAGGCCTTTGGTCGTCCCTCCACCTACCACTCCCTTGGCTCAATCCACCGGTGCTACTGGCCATAGTGATCAGGGTACCATTTGCCAGCCAGGGTCTGCGCCACAATCCAAGAGGAGGAAGGTTGCACCTGCAGCACAGTCTTGGACCCCACACACAGCCACGACCTCCAGTACGTCGAGGAAGAAGCCTTTCTGCAACCAGGAACTGGACTACCTCGTGGACTACGTGCTGGGCCACAGCCGTGACATGCTAGTGGGTCCTAATTGTCAGACTACCGCTGCCCACCGTGATACCCACTGGAAGCAAGTTGCGGAACATGTGAGTGCATTCGGCCATGAGGTGCGCACGGCGCAAGAGTGCAAAAAGCGTTGGAATGACCTCAAACGCAGCGCTAAGGCTAAGCGTGCCTCAAATTACAACTTGACTCTGGTGACTGGCAGTGGGCCTGCACCTGAGGAGGAAGACCTCACTCCGCATGAGTCACTCGTTGCGGAGTTCATACCATCTGAATCGTTCGAAGGAGTGGGAGAGATGCCGGACTTTGATGCCCAGTCCAGTGAGTGTTGCTGAGTGTTTGTTGTGGACATGTGTGTTTTACTTGTGTGATGTGTTGTGCATGACTGCCACTACATGTCACGTGTACATGGTTCTGATGTGCAAGTAATGCAATGATTCCCTGATGCATGTCTGCTCTGCTGAATGGTGGACATGTGGAGCGGACGGGGACTGTCCGCATCACCACTAATGCACCCTACTCACATGCTGGACACCAGGATGCCCCTCAAGTCCATGTTCCAGCTCACTGGCCCTTCTGCATGTAGCGTGGGGTGACCTTCCTCTCAGCCCAGGGACTATGTCATAGCATGACTGACGTGCATGTGTCCTCTGCCTGCATGCGGGTACTCCATGTAGGCATGCTCCCTTGCCCCTCCACGCCCCCCTGCACCCCAATTCCACCTTAGCACTGGTATGCTTCAATTTTGCCATTGAGTACTTCCCTGTTCATGCGTCCTGTGTACATGCTAACTTCCAGCGGCCAATCTGCCAGACATATGCTGTGTGGTACATCCTTTGTACTTGATGAAGGGTGTCTCACTTGGACTGTGCAGAGGTCACATGCCCTGCAGGGACATGAGTGCCCATTCATGCTCCATTTGTATTCCACTCATGCCCCTATCTGTCGACTGGATGATCATTGTAGTAAGAGTCCAGGGGGACCTACATTGCATGGCATTTCATCAGCCTTCCCATTTCCACTGTGGCTCAGTCCTGCATCGCACACATGTTTAGGGTGTGACAGTCTGTGTGGGTCACAGGCCTCAGCCTGTTTAATGGCCAATGACTCTGTCCAACTGGTGTAGTGTCTTCTTCACACGTGGGTGTACTCAGGAGGTTTCATCATGTGTCCTGCTTACTGTCCCATCATCATTTGCTGTGTTGTCACTTGACTCACATGATGCAGTTGATGCTAGTCTACACTGTCTGTCAATACACAGGTCTATGGTCAGCCTTTTGATACCATGCTAGGCATCCCTGCATTTGCACCTGGGGGGAGGGGTGGTTTGCTTGTAGCCATGCTAGCCATTGAATGTACATTGCACGTGATGGCTGAAGTTGACCTTGCACTGCCTTCACATTTTCAGATACAGATCATGAAGTACTTGTACATGTAGACACTGAGTAATGTACAAAATTGCTGCACTGCATCGACCCACTTCTGTGCAAAATGACACAATTCTACATGCCTAATCACATAAGCAGTGTCAAGTTGACCCAGCATGCATGGCAGGTTCTCTTTTGTGTGTGACATGTCTGCTTGATGTGTTTGGTGTCTGTGTGATGTGTGTGTGTGTGTGTGTGTGTTGTGTGCTTCTAACATGTGTAGTGACCTTTTTTCTCTCTACTTTTCAGATGATGACGCAATGGACCCAGAGGATGGTGTTGTCATGCCAGGCACAGGGTTGTTATCACTACAGGAACCCGGCACAAGTGGGGGTCGTGGGGTGTTAGGCCACAAAAACCCACATGTGCTACAGTCCATCTTGTCTCTGGCTGGCAATGAGTCCAGCCCTGATGACCACTCTGACGTCCATGTCGAGTTGGATGAGCATCAGGTCCATATGTCAGGGGTGAGTGATTCTGATGTGGGTACTCCTCTGTCCACGACACCTGCACTGAGGGGTCAGACAGTCTTGGAACCTCCGCCTGTGGTGGATTGGGACGCAGGGCCACCCTCCACACCAGTCACTGATGTAACTGGGCCATCACGTCGATGGGGGCATGTAGCTGTGAACCCGCGGGCGGTGCCAACACAACGGGGACACTCAGTCCTTGGGTCCCGCAGGGGTCAAGCCCAGCAACACGGTCGCCGCGCGCATCCGCTGTATACTGAGTGGAAGCAAGACATGACTGTCAATTCTGAATGCCAGGGGGCAGCAATGGAGAACATCGCTCTCAGCATGGAGCGTGTGGCCCAATCCGTGCTCCCCCCTGCTAGGCAGGTGCTTCTCCAGCAGCAGGCGGCACGGTCCACGGCCCGCTCGCTCAGGCTGGGCATGGTAACCTCAGACAGAGCACGCCAGGCTGAGATGGTGTCTTTGTGTCGAGCAATTGCTGCTCACGCAGAGGCACACATGGAGGCCCTGAGGGAGGAGTATGCTTCCCTCAGATCCACTCTGGGTGTCCTTATGATGTCCCAGAGGGAGCGGGCAGAGGAGAGGTTTGTGCAGCTTGAGCATACCATCTCAGCTGAGCTACATGCTTGCCGGGAGGTGTAACAGTTGTCCAACCAGGCCTTGCAGGAGGAACTCCATGTTACACGTGTTACCTTGCAAGAGGAAGCACGCGTATCACGTGAGTTCCTGCATGCAGACCTACGTGTGATCGCCGCACAGAACCAGGCTCACCCGTCCGGCAGACTTGCTGCTGATGAGGGGCAAGCTGCGGCTAGGTGTGGTCAGGCTCCTGTGCCACGTCCTCCTTTCCAGGAAGAGCCAGACTCGGACGACAATCTATCTCCCACATAGCTCGGGCTGTGCAGGCGTTGAACCCATGGAGGTTTTTTTTTTCCTCAACATCATTGCATGTGGGTGTTGAGCAGCACTGTGTAACTCCCTCCTCCTGGGTGCCTCCCCCCCCCCCGGGTCGTATTTGGCCATTTTTGATTTTTCTTTTAGTTTAGTTAGTTAAGTTTCTATTTGATAGTTAGTTTAATTAGGTAATGTAGGTTTTTCATAGTTGGTGTAATTAGTTAATATAGTTTCAAATTGCTTGTCTATAGTGCTTTCATGTGATGGTGTGGTGCTTTGTGGCTTTTGAAAGAATCCACTGTCTGTTCCAGCTGGGCCCTTCAAGCTTGTCTTGTGTATGTATTTGCAGTTTGGGATCCTTGACTCCTGCTTCCCTTATCCATGGGCTCGCAAGGATGGTTTGGTGTAACAGCCTATACACAAGGGCTTTGGACTGTCATATCTGTGGCATGTCTGCTGCTGTCGAACTTGTGTTAACACCCCTAGTGGGGATGATAGGGGTGTTATTGACCATTGTTCTTCTTTTGCTAGATAGGGTGTTTCATGATTCATGTGTACATTCATTGCTATTCATTGTGTAGTATGTTTCTTATCTTTACTGTACATGTGCTTGTTGCAATTCATGCCGTAGATAGTGTGTTCTACACTTTGCCTGTGAAAGACGGACTGATGGTGTGATTTCTGATGTATGTCTCTGACATGGTCCAGTCATGAAATGCCTGAGGAGACACACACAGATGGATTTAAAGCATTAATCATGTGTTTCATGCCCTTTCTGCAGGGGGATGAGCCTCCAGACCACCTTTGCCAGCAGACATAGGCCATTGGGCGTCTGCAAGCTGGACACGTTTGGTGGTGCCGACATGCGCATGTGTGCGCAAGCAGAGGCACAGGGATTGCACTCATACATCCGAAAACAGCTGACATGTTTCAAGGGACTCCAGGCGAGGTGAGCAGCACAGGGGGGCCATACCACAGCAAACCTTCCACCAGGTCAGTTGTACATGCATGCTTAGTAGCAGCACTGACGGTGAGCTTGGACAAATATTGGTGTTGAAGCGCACAATACAGCTGAGATGTGTTGGTGGACTAATGGCTAGTTGATGAGAAAGTTGTCTGGGGCACCTGCAGGGGCAGTGGCACATACCCTAGCGCCCACCATGGTCCATTGAGGCACTTGTATTAGCCATGTAGCGTTGCGGGACATGGAAAGAAGCAGCTCACAGGGACAGACAGCAAGGGACAGACTCGTGTGCAGTGCATTTCATTTACATGTAGAATTTGACACATGCACTTCCTACTTTATTTCGGTCATGGTGGATCACGACTTGTTCTGAAGTCATACCTTGCTATATGCGTCTGGCTGCTTACCCAGGGAATATTGCATGTTGTGTGTGTCGTGACACATTGGTCTTTCATTTGCCACACATCCACCGGCTCCTGATTTACTGCATTGACTGTGTATGAACCATCACAGGGGTAATGTTACGTATGGGTATGAAGCATCCACACCAGATTGTTTGTTTGTAGAGTAGTTTACGAGTTTGGGGCATATATGGTGGTGTGTTTGTGTGTTATGGGCATGCACAGATTAGTAACTGTAGATCTCTTTGCAGCATTGAACTGCTCCTGTTACCGGAACTGAGAGTGCGCAGGCAGGAGGCCAGCACTCACCCCAGAGATAAGTTTCTCTTTGTCTTCCATTTGAGTAATTTGTTACTATGTTCATGATGATCAAGTTTGGTGTACTTGTGTATGTGTTAATGTGAGTAGTACAGTTTTGTGCATTTCCTACTTTCCCGTGTCAATCCTACTCCCATCTCCTGCCCCGCATTCCGGTTACTCAGTATAGCAATGCCTGTCCTGACTGCATATCCCTGACCCTCCTTCCCCACCAGGGTCTCAGAGGCCTGTGTGAGTTTGAGCTTGCAGGCACCCCGACCACGGTGGGGGTGGTTGGTTCGTGCCACTCCTGCACCTGTACACGGGAGCTGTGACAGTACACATCAGTTCGTGGTGCATCATTCTGTGTTATGTACCACACATGGTACACATCCTGTTGTGACATTGTTTTACTGTGCTAAATTGGTTGTTACGTCATTGTGGTAGTACTTGGGCTTTGTGACGTACTGCTACTTCAAGTCATCTACTGAAGGCTCTTCTAGTTTATTTTGCTGCCTGCAGGCTTTTTGCTTGGCTTATGTGTTGACCTGCATTGAGTTCTCTTTGATGTGGTGTTTTCGCAGTCAAGGTGGCCTATGAGGGTGCTGGATGCTTTTGCACACAAGGTGGGAGACGGTGACAAAGGGGAAGGGTGATCCTGTGGCCAGGTGAAAATCAAGGATGAAGGCTACATAACCCAGGTGCAGTTGTTCAGTGGGTCATGGTGATTTGTGAGGGAGGGGTGTGTTTTTTGTTGACAGTTGCCTTGCCCTACAGTGTGATGCGCACCCTGACATTGTAATTGCAGTATCCTATGTACATGATGTATTCTGCTGATCAATGCCTGTTCACGTGTTGTGTTTACCTTTCAGGTGTGAGGGAATAGTTGTAGCTTGACATGCTATGGTGTACACATGGTGAATGTTCACATGTGATGTGTAGAGGAAACTGATGGTCACTTGATTGCACATGCATATATTGAGTGCATGTCCCTACTGACCCACACACTCGCAGTATGATCCACTACATGTACAACCACCCTTCCATGTCCACATGTACACACTGTTTGCCTTCTGGTGCCCAATGTTTCCCTGCAGCACATGATCTATGACCAATTGTGGGTCCTGTACATGAGTAATTTGCTTTTTGATGTAGTTTGTCGCTTAGATGTGATGCTCGGGGTGTGTGTCACACACAATGGCTGTTCACTATGCTGTGCACTGAGCAGTGTGTTGCAGGAGGTGGGCACGGCACACAGAAGCTGCAGTGTTGATTTTGTAATGCACAATGGGCATATAGACAGGCATTCATTGTTATGTTACAACTACAACTGTTGGAATGCATTTGGGTATGACTTCTTTTGGGTGGGAGGTTGTTGGTCAGTCATTTTATCTGATTCCATGTCAGGCATCATTGTCTGATGCCACTTTACATTTTTCATATGTCAATGTGTACCTTATTGGTACTGTGTTGGTGTGTATCTATTGCTTGCCATGTCATGTTGTGGTTTGGGAGGGTTTGGGTGACATACCAGTGATAGTCGTGGCCTGTTTTGCAGGTCTGTGTGATTCACACCTTGCATGTGTGCCTTTTGGTCACACAGGATTGCTTATGTTTAAGTAGCTAGGGATGCACACAATGTGGCACTTTCTGTTACGCTCACCTGGCTCCCACAGAGGCGTCGATCTGGACTGGACTGCTGCAGTCTCCACCAATGTGACGCGTAGGGCCGAGATGATGGACTGGACTGGCCCACCTAGCTTCGTTTTCTTGGCCCGTAGGAATATTCTTCTGTAAATGGAGAAAGGGAATTAAACACCTGTGGGGTTGAGTGTAAATCCCCCCACCCCGCTGTTCTCCCCACTGATCACCTTGGATGTCCCCTCTTATAGTCTCACCTGATGATTTGAAAAGATGAGCTCTCCATCCTGCATTGAGCGCAGGGGCGCGTAGATAACCAGTTGCTTTACTGGCTCGAAGGAATTTGTGAGTTCCAGGACAATATTAACTCCGATATTCCCGGAAAGATGCCGTAAGTATGTAGTTCGTAAGAGTTCAAATGCCTGACTTTCACCCTTGTCCGATTCCTTGCAGGTTGCAGCTTGACCCTACTGAAGAGTTCCTCATGGCAACCGTTAATATTCTGGTAAGGATTTGTATTATCCAACACAGTTCGATAAAATAATGTCCATATGTAACCTGTTGCTTTCTCCCTTTTTAAGGCGCTGAGAGAAAGTATGAAGTCTCTGGGAATAATGCCTCCGGCGGTAAGATCAGGTAAGTCTTTTGTGGTGAGGAGGGTTCCCCTTGTTAGTCCCTTTGTTTCACCTTGCTGTCCTTTTGTTTCCACTTAGGGGCCGGGGTTCGGCTAGGGTGTAGTGGAAGCTGCGCCAACCCGTGAAGAGGGATAGTACCCCCGGTGCTAAAATCAGGTAAGTCTATGGGGGTATCCCTCTGTGTATCCCCTTGGCTCAGCTTGCTGTTCTTGTCTTCTCGTTCGGTGCCGGAGTGCGGCGGGAACATGCAGGAGGATGCGGTGGAATGTGAAGATGCTGCGAAGGCCGGTGAGTTCAGCACGGCGCTGCAGCAGGTGAGGCGAGGCGCATAAAATAACTTCTTTCTTCCAGCTCGAAGGCGCGATGGATCGGGAATTCAGGTAAGGATCAAAGGTATTGTTCTTGTTCTAACCTTTTCTCCTTCTTTCTCCCTTTTTCTAGGAGCTCCAAACTCGAGGCGGGCGTGGCAGAAGACTGGATGCAGGCTTGCAGGCACAGTGAGCATTACGCTGCTGGATGCAGAATAACGCGAAGCGTGTGCTGCTCTTCGGGCGTGGCTTAAATAGCCTCCAAAGTAGTCCCAGGTAAGTATTCCTCCCCAGCCCCACCCGAGTAAAAAATAGTCCCTAGGTAAAATAGTCCCTTCCGAGCCTCTTTTGGCTTGGAGCTCTTGCAGCATGGTGTGCATCAGGTAAGTTTGCAGCATGGTCTGCATCAGGTAAGTTTTAATCTATGAGCCTGGCACCTATGGCGCCAGGACTGACTCTCCATATGAGCCTGGCGCCATAGGTGCCAGGACTGCACCCAAATAGCCCCTAGCAGGGGTTGCTGGGCTTGTTTGGAGTAACTTGATGCCTGCTTCTGGGGTTGCTGGACTTGGTTTGGGTCCCCGGGGGTAGGCACTTCCATGGCAACATTCTCAGGGTGGTAAGGTTGTGACAGTGACTGTCTCTTTGTCATAATCGATTGTCACCTGGTATGTGTCAGGCCTGTGTGCACTTCACAGGGGTGGGAGTTTAGGTGAAAAATGTGGCCACAAGCTGGGTCCGGGCTTCCTCGTAACGTGCCCTGTCCCCTCCCATGGGCAGCACCTGTGCCTGTGTTTGGGGATGTGGGGGCACCACCATGTTTTTTGCATTAGGAGGTTAACTAACCCCGAGCATCTTGGGTCTGAGTTTATAACAAAATCGAAGTTTGCTCCCCATTTATGAAATAACAGTAGCATACTGAGGGAGCTCAGAGATTGTGTTTTTTTAACAATGTTGTTTGTCTATGTTTTTAAGCATTATTTAATGTTTTAAATCATGGTGTTGTTGTTGTTTTATATGTTGTAGCACTGATAAAGCCTTTGAATAAGTCTACTAATCCTGAAGAAGACGTTGACCAATGGTTCTGTAAAATGTGGCCAATTGATGTCAAGTTGAAACTATACAAAAGGAAATCCAATGATGAGAGGAATACTACTAGAATAATCTTGGATACTTATAGTTGATACATAATGGTGGACTGTCAAAGTAGGAATAATACTACTGTAAAAGTTATTAAGAATGTCTCTATACAAACTAGATTTGATTGTAAAGATGAATGGTAGAATGGTGTGTTAGTGATATACACATAGGAGAAATGTCTACACAAAAATGCGTTATTTGCACAAAAAACTTGTTCACAAAATATATATATATATGTTGATTGGAAATAAATTGTTGTCTTATAATTGTTCAAAAATGTATTTTATGAAATTGTAACAGAATAAAATGATATATTTTTAATAAGAACACACTCTCTGGTCCTCAGCATGCGCTTTCTGGAACACATTTATTGAATTTTTCAGCACATAGGGCATCCTCTCTGTTTAGTAGGCACCACCATGTCCACCGGTACGCCCTGCCGTGTTGCAACATTGTGCAGGACACATGCTGCCACAATGATCCTGCACACTACTGGGGGTGCATAGAGTAACTGCCCGCCAGAGCGGTCAAGGGAGCGGAAGCGTGACTTGAGCACTCAGAATGTGCACTCCACTATGGCCCTGGTTGCAATATGGGCAGCGTTGTATCTTACCTGGGGTGGTGTGGTGGGGCTCCGGATTGGCGTCATCATGTGGTTGCTCAGAGGGTAGGCACTGTCCCCGGAGAGGTGATGATGGTTGTGTTTATTGGGGTTTGTGTATTTGTGTGTGTGTGGCATTTGTACTCACCTAGGAGCCATGTGTCACCATGCTGCCCAGCTTCCAGGGCCCGGCTCAGGGCGGACATTCTGTATATGAAACGGTCATGGGTGGAGCCAGGGTAGTTTGCATAGACAGAGGTGATGATTCCCTTTGCATCTCATACCACCTGCACGTTGATGGAATGCCAGTGCTTGCGGTTTCGGTAGATGTGCTCAGTGGCCCTAGGTGGACGTAGGGCCACATGGGTGCAATCTATGGCACCTAGCACTTTGGGGAAGTGTGCCACCCTCTAAAAGTCCTGGACAACGGCCTGCCTTTCTGCGGGTGTTCTGGGCATGTATATGTGCCTGCGGACTGAGGGGCGCGCTGTCATGATTGCCAAAACCTGGTGTAGACAGCGTGACTGCGTGGCCTGTGAGACCCCCCCCACTATGGCAGTATTCAGCTGACATGACCAGGTGGCCAAAAAATGCAGGATATTGAGCACCTTCTCCAAGGGGCTCAATGCTTGGGAGCAGAGGGTGGGGGATGTAAGGTCATCTTCCCACTCCCTGACCAGGTCTAGGATGATACGAGGTGGAAACCTATACCGGCCGTAGACCTGGTCGTCAGGCATCCCAAAATGGCTTGTCCGGGGTGAAAAAATGCATGCCCTGGCTATTCTCCTCCTCCTGCGGTGTCCCACGATCAGTGCTGCGACAAATGGGGCATTAATCGTAGCTTTATATACGTGTTTTTTGTTTGCGCGCACTTTTATACTGCGCGCGGAGATGCTTCCGCCTGCCTTCCTGTGGCGGACGCGTTGACGCCTATGCGCGTCTTTTGCCGTGCACAGGTTTCTCGTATTCGAATCGATGAATACGGGTTGTTCGCGTGCATGTGGGCATTCCGTGTAGTTCCCTGCAGTAGTTCCCCAGTTACGCCTTGTTTTTCACGCGTTATTCCCCATTCTGCATTTTACGCCCACTGTTCCGCCGACTTTGTTGTGTGCACCGCACTATGTGCGCTTTCACTGTGCGCGTAGCGCACGCCGTTTGATGACGTGTGCGCCCGCGTGCGCCAAGCACGGATTTGGCGCACAAGCATTGCTATACACGTGCAGCGCCTTCCTTGAATCGCATGCGTGCGCTTGCTTTCTCACGCTTGCGCCACCTTGCGCCTGCTTGCACTGGGATTTTCGGCGCACGTTTGTTCCATGAATCGACCCCTTAATCTCACTTGCAATCCAGAATTCTCATGCAAACCAATTAAAAGCCTTAAAAGACCCAAAGGAATACCCCACCCCTGCAGCTTCTTCCAGAGAAGATTACTATTAAGATCACTATTAACTCTGTTGAAAGCTGCAGTTAGGTCAACTGATGCAATAAATACTGACAAATATTTAATCAACCATGCAGTTGTCTGGATACATTCGAAATAAAAAATATTTAGTGATGTTCCATCATCTTCCTAAAACTAGCTTGCCACTTTTGAATTCTGCCCGTTTGCTGTGCCCAATTCTCGACATGACACAGCAGCAAGAAGCAAACACTCTGCTGTCTGTGCAGATAATAGTAATCGGTCGATAAATCCTTGGATCATCTTTAGGGCCTTTTTTATAAATTGGGACCACATGGGCAGTGTGCCAGGTGACAGGGAATGCAATTGTGTGTATCACATCTTTAAAAAGTTGGATCAAAATTCCCACCCATAAAGAAGGGTTACCATGGAAGAACAATATATATATAACCTTTTAGGTCCCAGAGCCGTAGATGTACTAATTTTGCCCAAAATTTCCAAAATGGGTTCCTCGTCAACCTGTAGCTACCAATCCACCAAATTGAATTCGGATTTAAAATTGATGTTTAGATTATCTAAGGAATATATCTTTTCGAAATGGGATACCCAGACCGGTTCAGACACTTCATCTGAACAACAAAAGGTTATTTCACTGATGATTAACATAAATCCAAGAGCCCTACCTTTTAAGTAATCATTTTTGTTTCCGACTCCCCTACTGTAATAACCAACAGTCCAAAAGATTGATCAAATCAAAAGTTCAAAACCCTATAATTTATAAATCCATCCCTATACTAAAATAGTAACAGTGTATTATTTGCTTGTGCAGGATACTTACATCCTAGAACCCCTCTCCAACATCTCTGGTTTCACCTACTGCATGTCCAGGCCCCCACCTGGAGTTAGGACTCTCTCTGCCCCTTGCCAGTCTTCTGTATAGGTAGACCCATTTAGCCCTTGGCTTTCTAAGCATTGCTCGGCTCTTCAGTTCTGTTATGGCCTGGATTTGTCAGTACTTTAACCCTCTCCTTATGTGCTTGAGTCATCTGTGTAAAGGGGGGGGGCTGGTAACTCCCCCTTAACTTCGGCATAAACACTTCTTCAACACTTGCCCCTTCAGCATTCACTTCATCAGACATTTACTTCTTCATGCATTTACTTCTCCTTACCTTTACTTCATCTGCATGTTCACATTGTCAAAGTGGCAAGGGATATGGTAAGGTTAGCTGTAAGGTTGGGAGTGGGGGTAAAGGAGGGTTAAGGGGTAAATTACGGGTTAGAAAAGAAGGGGGGTATGGGAGATCTCCCCCTGTAATGACAAAGTGAATGTTAAAAGTGAAAGACTGAAGAAGTAAAGGTATGAAGAGGTACATGTGAAAAAGTGAATGTATGATGAAGTGGATTCTGAATAAGTAAAGGCATACGTCTGCGTCATAATCTTAAACATGGGCTTCCTCTTTTGGAGGGCAATATTGCAAAATACAAGACTTGAATCCTGGATCACTTTTCAGAATATCAAAGGGAGAGATCTCACTTATAACTTCCCAGGAAAACAAATCTACAATGCCCTCTTCTTCCAACTGCACACAGATATTTCCCAGTGGCACCACCACCACCACACTCCCAGAACAATAGAAATCACTAGCCTCTCACGTGTCGCCATCTGTTACCAGTGAGCACAGCAACACACATTCAAGTCTATCTTCTTCCACGGGAGCTTCCCAAATTCAGCGAAAAACATAGATCCCTGTTTGAAAAGGCTTAGCCAAATGTCGACTCAAGATACAGGAAGCAAATCAAATGTCCATATCAAGAAAGAGAGCTGTGGAAATGCTCAATCAGTATCTCAGATATAATGTGCAGCAGGATACAGATGACAGGTTTCTGCTTTATTCACACAACAAAATGGAGTAGTGGCCACCACTAAGCAGGCTGGCAATCAAAAACCTGTTGTTCCATGCTGCTAGTGTTGACTCAGAAAGTGCATTTAGTGTAGAAGGAGAGATCATTGGAGACAGAATGAACCTCCAAAAAGGTAGCAATTCTAATGATGGTGACTATGAACCAGCGCTTCCTACAGTAGGCACATACAGTTCCAGATGAGGATTTGGAGATGTACATCTGGGAGACTTTGAACATGCTCCTGCTTCTGAAGATTGAGATGATGGTGATGCAGAGGGCGGTGCCATCCTCCACTGGTGCTGCTGCACTCAGCATGTGGGAGAGACAGGGAAACACCAGAAGGATTGTTTAACACCTCTTTTTAACCCAGGTGAGTAAATAATCCCTTAGCCAAAAATGATACTTACATATGGCACATTTACTTTTTTGGAAATGGTTTGTTAATCCACTGATACACTTTAAGAATGATCCCCTCAGAATGAATATCCACACCCCAGCACAACTGAGGAATAACTGCCTGAGTTAGGCTGTGTGCCTTCCTTCAACAGGAATGTCGCCAGAACTGCCATGTACTACTTTTTGCAACACCTAGGTTCTACATACTCGCCTCATATATGACTTATTTGTTTAATGCACTATACTTTACCCCAGCATACACATTCGTTTTCACTTAATGCACTCAGTGCAGTAATGGAAACAGAACTCATCACACAAATAGAATGTCAGCTTTTAAGAGACCAACGCATACCACGACTGGAGTCCTATAGCACACGTGCCGTAAGCCCTAGGTCATCCATGCATCCTGCCAACGCTCATCTAGACAGTATGGCACTGGTCTAGTTGCTCCATTGAAACGAGCAACACAACATAGCATTGCAAATGTTATAAGAGGGTTCAAACACATTTTTATTACATAAGAAAAAAAGCTGTAATTTCAAAAGTAAAACAAAAGTGCCCCACTTCCCTGTCACTAAAGAATAACCTTTACCATAATCAAATAAAAAGAAATGAACAAGTGAACTACAAAAGGCCCCCCCCCTTTGGACTTGCATTTGCTGGAACTTCACACCACTAATCTTCCTCCACAGTGCTTGTTGGTGTTGGCGGCAGGAGTGCGCCATGGTGGATTGGTGGGGTTTTCTTCCACCTTCTCGAAGGGGCTCACTGCAGGCTGCTGTCTCTTCCTGGGGAACATTTCCAGCACCCATGCAAACCTCCTCTGCTGCAATGACTTTCCTTCACCACTGCATGATCCTGGCTGCGGCTTCTGCTGATTTTCATCTGAGAAAATGAAACAGGAATATAGTATTTAGTATACCAAGTACTGTATAATATATTATGTTATATCATTTTATAGCATAGCTTCGTTAAGTTTAGTAAATGGTGTAGTTTAAAGTATAGAGTTAGACTAGTTTAAAGTTCTAATGCATCACACTTTGCAATTTAGAGTGTACAGTTGATTTAGAGTTTAGCATTTCAAGTTTCTGAAAGGAAGATAAAAGTTAAAGGAGACATAGATTTCACAATTCACTTATTCTCAATCACCATTGCCTTCTGCAGTCATTGCAGGCCTGGGTTTCACAGGCCCCTGTTCTGCAGGCCAGGTTCACAAGCAGGTCTGGCTCAGGGTGCAACACATCATCCAAGAGATGGGCAGTCAGTTTGGGGACACATTTTGTGCCATTTCTCAACTTCACCTTAGTGACCACCTTCTCACACATAGCCTTGCTTACTTTGAGCGGGTATGTCCTCCAAACCTTTACAGAACACGTGACCTCTTTCTCACAAAATTGTTCTTGGCAGGAGACATCTCAAAAACAAGAAATGCAACAAAACTAGGAGTATTCAGGCTGATGTGAAACACATTTTGTTGTTGCAAACATGGACATCCGCCATGGGCGTAATTATAGGGGTGTACGGGGGACAAGTGTGGCATGCCTTTTTGTCCCCCCCATCTTTTGGTGGTAGTGCAGGGGGGCCGCATTGTGGCTTCCGCATTCGTTGATCATGTAATTGGGCAGCGCAAGCCCGGATGAGGTACCCAGCCAGGCTTGCACTGTCTCATTAGATAATGCAGAGCTGAGCTCAGCTGCGTGTATGTTTGCTGGAGGGCTGGGCTGTAGGCTGACCCTAGTAAGGGGTCACATTTGGACACTCACATTTAGTGTCAGGGGTGTATTTAGCCTTGCAAGAGTGGGGGGAAGGGTGAGGTAAGCCACTAAACGCAGTGTGTGTAATAGTCTCATTCACACCCCCAAACAGCCCACCCCTGCACCAACATACTTTTTTGGTAACATTCATGGCAGAAGACATTTTTACACATAAAACTGCAGGATCATTGTAGATGCAGGAAACCCATCTATTAGAGCTCTGTCCAGTCTCTCCGGGGCAAAATATATGGAAACCTCCTAATTTGCATATGGATTGCACCTACAGAAGTGACTTCACAGAAAAGAACATTGCAAGGAGCATCATCAGTCTTTGATACGTGGAGGCACCATGGTAGTGACTTTAGAATATGTTGCCATCAGTAAGCCAAGTGCAAATAGGTTTGTGGTGCACATTACCTAAAATGCACTATTGTTATATATGGAGCAACTCTATAGTTATCAGGCTGTTTTATTATAATAGCAGGATACATTAACATAAGCTTTGAAGTGAATCAGAATCATGTACAGAGCTTCAAAAAGACACAGTGGGCCTCATTACGGGTCTGACGGTAACCCTGCCGGTGATACCAGCGGGTTTGCCGCCAGACCTGAAAAAATACCAGCGCCTGACTTCCCAGTAACACTGGGGTATTACAACACCAGCGGCCGGGAAGTCAGGCACCGGTACTTTTGTTAGTCCCCGTTCCCATGGAGTCCTTGGTTATGGGACACAGGAGCACCGGCACCATTAACAACGGTGTAGGTGCTCCCGTGAGAACTCTGCGAGTGGGTGCCGTTCTGCCTGGCAGGGCTGACCCTGGCAGGCGGAACTACACCTGCCTGCAGAGTCGTACTGTGCCGGTCCGGTAACAACGGTGCCGTTAAGCTTACCGCCACCATTGTTACCGGACCAGCACAGTCATAATGAGCCCCAATGTGATTAAATGGATTGCCCAGGATCACACACTTTGGTTAAATGGTGAAACTGGGCTGTGGACAATTTAAGTGACTGTGCACATCTTCCCAGGTTTAGTTGATATAGATATTTATAGTTTTGCTTTACATTTCATGTGCTTAAATAATTATAGCAGTGCTTTGGAAGCAAACCGCATTATATAATAAGCTAGTCTTTCATAGTAGACTAACTGTACACTATATACATTGTCAGAGAAATGTGTTGAGCTATGAGAGTATGGCTTTAGTTTTATTCTCATCATCCTGCATGCAAAGTCACAAAAGTATCATGCAGATTAACGTGAGCCTAACGCATCCCCCTTGGGTTTTAAAGCCATAGTCATTATTTCATAAAGCATGCAACATAGGCACCCTTCTCACTTCTGATCACTCCCTCCCATACACATTTCTAAAGGGACAAAGGTCCCTGCTAATTGTCGCCCCCTCCCTCCCATCAGTGCCTAATGTCTCACATTGTAATGCTCTGTTGACACAGAGAAACGTCAGGACCCTCTGCTTCCTTGAGCTCTTTGGGACATTGTCCTGGAAGCTGGACACCTCTACCATTCAGACAGGGTAATGTGTCCTGCTGCCAGGACAATAAACGTGCTGAGCAGGAATTGCTCGGCACACATTGTCCTGCCAGTGGGACTCCTTTCCCATTGGGCACCCTCTTTGAGGTGCCAAAAGGGATGGCCGTCCCACTGACAAATGTCCGGTTCTGGCCTCCCACTCGGTACGCTAGTGCTTGGGGTCATTTGAACACAGAAAAACATACCTTCATTTTAATGAGTCAGAATGTTGCAAGCAATGATTGAAATCAGAATAAGCAACCTAATGCGCTGGTTCAAAATCTTGCAGGCATTCATTTTGTATTATGTCGATATGCTTGTTTGAGTCAGTGCCCCGGTGGCAATAATCAAACACAAGCTCCCTTTAGCCTTCTTGCAGGCACTCTTTAGGTAGAGGGGGCACAGGCTTCTTTATTGTTCTCAATGCAGTGAATTCTAAAGACCAACTGTTGTGTTATATGTTTCAGAATACTGGCGTGTCTTTTTAATTGAATTTTAAAGATACGCCACCAATCTTATGAAAGTTATAAGAGAACGTTGGCAATGGACTATTATGGTGTAGTAGTTTCGTGTTATCCCTCAGAGCCACCGCCCACCCTTCCTCCACCCTGCCCCTTTCTTTCAGTTGTCATGTCCCCCCCAACAATTTCAGCAAAGTAACTCCACTCTCTTCCGCTTTCACCTACATCATTCACACCGCAAATATGGCAGTGTGTCTTAATTTCTGCTAAAATAACTTTAGCCAGTAAAACATTTCTCAAATGGGCTATTTATGTTTTCACTGACCGTGCTGCTACCTTTAATGAACTTAAAAAATGGGTTTCTGCATATTGTTTCTTCTGCACATCTCTATTTTGTGAACGGTGGCGGACTGCACAGTGCAGTTGTGTTTGATGCCTGGGATGTTGTTTTTCGGAGCACAAGCCTGTTCTCTACATTAAGGAAGTACAGGCGCGGAGTGCTGTTACAACGGAGTGCAGAGGACTGCAGAGTGCAGTTGTGCTTGGTGCCTGAGTGGCTGAGGGGACCTCCTTTTTATTTGGAGTACAAGCCTGTCTCTACATTAAGGAAGTACAGGCACTGTGCACAGTTACAGCAGAGTGCGGCAGACAGCAGAGTGCAGTTGTGTTTGATACCTGAGTTGTTGAGGGGATGTTGTTTTTCGGAGCACAAGCCTGTTCTTTACATTAAGGAAGTACAGGCGCAGAGTGCCGTTACAACGGAGTGCGGAGGACTGCAGAGTACAGTTGTGCTTGGTGACTGAGTGGCTGAGGGGACCTTGTTTTTGTTGGAGTACAAGCCTGTCTCTATATTAAGGAAGTACAGGCACTGTGCGCCGTAACAGCAGAGTGCGGCAGACAGCAGAGTGCAGTTGTGGCAGTTGGGGAGTGGAAAGTGGCGGAAGGGCCCTGTCAATAATCTTCGCCAGGAAGGTAAGCCACTACCATTCCTGTTGAGTGGGTTAAAACAAGTGCCGTTTATTCTGTCTCTGACGACACTTTGAGTAACATTCAACACTCTGCTGTTAATGGAAAAGACCACTCGTAAAGACAAACCACAGACAGTTCGCAAAAGGCTCAACATAAGGGGACAAGGAACTCTGGGAAGAACGGGAGAACTAGGGGTCCAGTAAAGAACACTAATCAATTGGCATCAAATAAAGGTGGCACAGGGGAAAACCAAGATAGGTTTGCCATAAATAAAAGAGTCCGGACAATCTCTAAGAAAAACCGCCTACTGAATGAGGTGGAGAAGTCTTTTCTTGTTCTTTGCCAAAGTTCGGAGAAGGGGGGTTATATTTCCTCCATTGTGAGACATCAGAGCGCCTTTCTGGTTTGCCTAACTTGTTTGACTTGTAGATCATCTGACTGATTCCACTATAATAACAATTAAAGAATCTGGGCCGGTGGGATCGAGAGGAAAAGGGCAAACTCCAATGACAAAGGGAGTAAAAGGAGAAAACCCATTGTTTAATAGTTCATTAATGGGGACTAACACTTCGAAAGATTATATGACATCTTACGTAAGGATATACAATCACTAGTTAATTTGGGGTCAGATATAAACGCCTTGATGAAAAACAAAACCATTGCCCTGTGAGAGAAGGGAAGAGACGCTGTTTCCAAGAATGGGTGTTATAATGAGAATGTAGCTATTGCTAGCGACCATACAGAATACAGACCCAGAAAGGAGACATCTGGACTGCTCCTTACACTTGGGTGAGGGTCCCCTAACAACAAAGGCTAAGGAGCAAAGGGAGAAAAAGAGCCCTTGGGCGAGGAGGGCTAGGCGAAATCCACAAAGATGTATGGGAAAAAAAGAAAAAAGAAACAACAAAAGCAAATAAAAGGCCTCACTCCAGGACATTTTTGAGAAACCTTAACCAAGATGATGTGGACAAATGGCACTACCTCGAGGAGTTCCTCATAGGGGTAGAATAAACAGTTCAAATAAAGAAGGAAGGCAGTCAAGTGAAGACACCTCAGGAGACAGCATCATAGACCAACCACGGGATGACATGGTTGATATATTAGTGGTTCCTATCCTCAAAATTTCCAGATGAAACAATATGGCATCCTGCCCTTTCTAACTCGAATTCCCAGGCTCGCCCATGATTCTGGGCAGAATGACTAAAACAACACTTTGGAGGATGAGGTGCTTAATATGGGGGAAGTGGCCAGTAAAACCTCTGAATGGTTGGAAAGTGGTGTTGGTGTCTTTCGACTAGAGCCACCAAGACCTGGCTGAAATAGAAGGACATTCAATGGAAGGGAGGTAGATGGTAAATCAACACAGAAAGGCCTTGGAGGTCAAATGGAAGAGACTCCGATTTGGATTCCTTAATTGACAGAAACGTTATATTGTACTTCTTAAACTTGAATGCTTTGATGACTTTGTGTCAAAAATAAAGCAAAATTGATTTGATTGACTTGTAAAATCAAATGAAAAATTGGTGTTCAATAGACCATTGTATATGACTTGATCATGGAAATGTTTTGTCTTTGATCAATTCGGTCTAGTGACATTGACCGGGTGGAATTCATTGAAGCCGACCATATGGACACAGTATTGCTTCCTTTGAAAAACAAAATGATCCATGAACTATTATAGAGTGAGGGAAATTAATTTGGGAAGTTAGGTTTTGTTATTGTCTCCTACTAAGGTCCCAAACAGATGGTTGTATTGTTACCAACAATTGCATTCGGTCAGCACGGAAAGGTCGATATGAAAGTCCCAATTACTTGTATGATTGGAGAAAAAAACAGGAGAGGTTGATGAGGATAGGGCCTGCTAGAGAAAGAGCAAAATAAAAGGTGGAAGATTGGTCGTGGTTGGCCTCCGCGTTATTTACGACAGACAGAGGAAATAACCCTGTACTTTAGGCGGTGGCAACAGTGGCGTCACCAGGAATGAAATTTAGGAGGGGCACAGGGGGGGCCAAAGACAAAAGTAGGGGGCACAGACAAAAGTAGGGGGAGAACATGGTCACTGCTCGTCTTAAGTAGGGGGGGGCACAAGGGGGGAACAGGGTTTCACAGGGGGGGCTGGCCCCCCCATACCCCCCTAGTGATGCCTCTGGGTGGCAATGAGAGGTCTAAATTGTTGTCTTGGAGTAGTCAAGGGTACAATAGTTTACAAGTAAAGGATGCTCCTAGTCAGCCCGATTTCAATATAGTGGCCCTCCAGGTGTTCTGGCTAACAGAAATTCCACAAATGGATGGTCGCACAATGGTTTTAAGGGAGGTGGTTAAGCGGGCTATGGGTTGTCCTAGTGGGGGACATTTGTCTGGAATTTAAATTATTTTTGTCCGTTGATAGAAAAAATATCTATTGACGCTAAAGTCCTCCTGGGGATTAAACTATCTTGGAATAACATGAAGGACAGGCATGACTTGGAAGTGTTTTTAGTGAACACATATTGGAACCCGGTTTAAGACGGGTGATGATGAGTTATTTGAAAACATGAATGCTCGATTGATTGACTGGCATTGTAGACGGTAGTTGTTATGGGTGACCTGAATTGCACGGTTGAAGATAACTATCTAAAGGAAACAAAGGACTCAATATAAAAGATCAAACAAATTAAACTAGACAAAAATAATAAAACCTTTGTTACTTCGAGAGAAAGAGATAGAAAATGGGTCAGTCTCATGTCTACTTGGAACCTCCATAAGTTGTATGGAAGCATCGCTGGTGATTTGACTGGGGAAGCAAAATGGAGGAGGGGCATAAGTAAGTCCCTTTTTGACTGCATTTTTGTTTCTGAAAACGTTCTGGGGGAGGGGCGTAAACACAAAGCATTTAACATAGTGCTCAGTCAGTGATCACTCATACCTTTCAGTTTCTCTCTCTCTCTGATGGGATGTAGAGCAGAGTCGAGTTTGGGCCTTGTGAATCTGTAAATAAACACGTTCTAGTTTTAATATCGATATATTGTCGAGATGGATGGGAACATGGGACCAGGATGACCTGGAGAGACTTATTAAAAGCATCCTGAGCATCAGGTCCAGATGGGGTACATAACCTAGTATATGAGCCAAATCCTCATCTATGATAGGATATGATATGATAAGTCATTTATAAAGCGCGTGTACACAAGACAAGGGAGAGAAGACAGAGGGCGGGCAATACAAACGATCTTACTAGGCCTTGTGACATTCAGATCGTGCAAGTGCGACAGTGCCAAAGTGCAGGGGGGAGGCAGAGGGGGAAGTGCCAGGGAGAGGCAGAGGGAGGGGACGTGCGATCAGAGCAGCAATGCTCTGAGTAAGTGTAGCCAGGGCAGCGAGGCTCTAGGTAAGTGCAAGGAGGAGGGGACTGTAGGGGTTACAGTTACAGCCCCTACATGTGCGGTGGCCCAGAGGCAGTGCAGGGGGACTGCTACAGGCTTCTATACTGGGACAGGAGTTCAAAACCATCAGGGAAAGAGGCCAACTATCAAAATCTTGGAGAAAGGCAGTTGCACCCATATTTTAAAAAGTGGGCACTTAAAGTCTGGGCTATTATAGATCAATTGCAATATTATACTATTCTTCAAGATTATTTGCCGGATTGCTGTTGGAAGATTTAACATCCTGGGCCAACAGTATCGGCAAGCCAAATAAACAACAGACAGGCTTTCGGAAGAATTATGAAACAACATTAAATGGCTTTATAATTAAGCTGTTTACCGAAATGTGCATAAACATTATCCTCCTTTGCACATGGACAGTACTGTTAAGGCCAGTGCATTTGACAAAGTAGATAGGGCCAGATTATAGAATAAACTCCAATGCGCGGGCGCACCTGGGGGCCTTCTGAAACATCTGGTAGGCGTCCATACTGTTACGACCGTTCAAATGGCAAACTGTGGTCATCAGTTACCACCAATGTAGGACTTAGACAGGGGTGTGTATTGGCCCTTTGCCTATTTGACCTATATCTTTCTGATATTTCACAAGAGTTGGAAAACTGTAACAACTCCCTCGGAGATTGGCTGATCTAAAAATCACATCAATCCTTTTCGCTGACGATATTCTTCTCTTTGATAAAACAGCAGGCCTTCAGAGAACTCTACACGCAGTAGAAGATTATGTGAGAGAAAATAGCTTAATGATCAATCCTCACAAGACAGCCATAATGGCAATCACAGACAGAAATCTGGAAACTACAGTCCATGGTCTTTGGAAAAACAGCTTCTAGATTCATCTAATAAAATGAAGTATCCAGGGCTCCTAAGAACACACAGAGCAAAGATTAGTTCTCTGCCAACAAGTGTATAACAAAAACAAGCGCAATTGGGTGCCCAAAGTAGGAAAACCTTGCCAAAATACTGCAGATATATCTAGAACCGTTCATAAGCTATTACAATGGGAAGGTGACACCTACTTTGCTATATAGACTGGAACTAGCAAACATAGAGTGGTTAAAAATGGAAGGTCTTGGAAAAGGATATTAAATCCACCTGTGCCGAGGCTGTATGTTCTAATTCGTGATGGGTTGGGCCTGGTTACATGGAGGAGACTCATTCAAGTTGCTAAATTAAGGCTATGTGTTACGATCTTGCCCCCCTAGCCGCCACCCCTCAGGAATTCATTGTTATAGAACCTAAAAATAGTTATGGAAAGGAAGAACATGGCATCACTGCCTACATTTGTGGCTGAGTGTGACTTAGTATTGGAGAATGCAAGAATGAATAAAGACATTTTGACAAGCAATCCAGCGAAGGTCTACAGAAAGCTTCAATTAGATCAACGGAGTGCAGATCAGGACTCACTCGCTAAATATAGGCTTCACTCCTTTCTGGCAAAACAACACAGGTCCTATAGGAAGGGCCTATAGGAAGTTTCCGGGATATATTGTAACATTCTCTGAAATGTAGGTGTGTGTACATGAGATTCAGATTTAACTCCCTGGGCACCCTAGAGAGATAGGGAGGAATAAGAGGTGCACCAGTTCACAAATGTGCATGTAGTTTATGCAAAGAAAATGTGCTATAGACTTTAAAACACTGGGTGTCTCAAAGTACAATGGTTAAACCTTTAGCGGCACAACAGTTGTGGAGAATTGTGGCAAAAGAAGCGAGTTTGGGGGCGGAATTGTTTTGGAATGACTTAATGGAGGGAAGAAATGTACAGTTGATTCTTGCCCTTGTAAGATTTTGAAAATGTTTATTTATAAAAGAGATCTTATGTAAACTATTTTAAAGTTATTATGTTATATATGATGAAATGATTTGAAAGATGTTGTATTATTTGTTTTCTTTGTAAATGTTATGTTATGTTAACGGCTTTTTATACAGCACACTATCTCCACCTGCGTGGTCCCTTGGCATTCTGGCGGATGTGTAAAGCAAGAGGGTAAGGTGGCGGGTAAGTTAGTAGGACTGAGCAGGAAAAAGGAGCAAGCGAGCTGTCATGTGTTGTTGGCTGCTTCAGTTCGGTTTACACCTTTCGCAGACCGTACTTATGAATTTTCGATCAGTATCCGTCATGTGCTGTTGTGCGAGGCTATGTGTAGTATGTTTCATTGTTGGGTGTAGTGAAGTGCATGCGGTTTGCTGTGCTGTAGAGGTATGGTTGTGTTTACTTCAGAGTTTGAGAAGTGTATGCAGAGGGATGATTTTATTTAGTGGCTTTGGTTGGTGTCGATACCTTATCGTAACCCCTCAGTTGTGGCCGCCTGCAGCCCATGCCCCTTCCAAAAATAGTCTTAGAGTTCTTACCTATCCTAGAGTTGCATTCTTCCCCTCTGAGAAGTATATAGGTTCTTACTTACCTTGAACTGCTGATTGCGTTTCTTAAAAGTCTGCTAAAGTTCTTACTTAACCTAGAATTGTGTCCCATTCTTCTGAAAAGTATCATTGGTATAACTGCCTATTCCTTTATGAGAAATAGTGTTAGAGTTTATATACCAATATGGTTTTAATAACCTTGACTTGCTGCTGCCATTTTTAAAACTGTGACATTGGGTTGTGCCTACCTTGAAATGCTTCAGGCATTCTAAAACAGTCTCAATGAGTTCTTACTTATCCATGAGTAGCCGACTGCCCCTCTGAAAAGTATATGAGTTATTTTACGATCTTTGAACTATGTTATAAAATGTAATAGTGGTGTAACTGTATCCATTCCAAAAGAATAATAAGTTACATATGTGTAAGGTGTATACTTGCAACAGTGTTAGTCTAACTAGTTGATTCTTGAAATGGAATAGCACTGTTGGTTATGACTAATAGGATTTGCTGCCCTTGAATTACTTACTTTATTGTAAAAGCCTAACTAATTTGGCTTTACTTCCCATGAATAGCTGATTGCCATTCTAAATGTGTAGCATTGGTTTCACTCACCTTGAACTGCATATTGCTGCTCTAACTAAGGTTATACCTTTGCTTGCATAGTATTGTGTTGGTTTTTATAACTATGTTTCTGACCTACGAAACAGTGCTTACCTTTCCAAAGATGTGTCTTTGCGTATATATATAGTCTGTGGTTTTGCCCCCTTTTCTACTGTTGCTTAGGTTTGACTCCAGCTTCCCTTGCATATCCATGCTCCTGACTCCATTCCATCATGGCCGCCAGCATTTTCCCCCACTGCCATGGTAATTTCAGAGTTTTACTGACAGAGTTGTAGGACTGCCTGTACTGTTTATATTTATACTAGCCTACTTTTTCTCCCCCCACGTGATCAAGCGCTCAGTTTAGCACGAAACGTGTTGTGTTGCAGGTCATGCACCACGGCGTCCTGCCTCTGTCTGTCTTTGTGTTGCTGCTTGATGTGCTTTATACTTTTTTGTACTCATTTTTTTTAAACATTTAATTTAACATCCGTATTCATTACACAGTATTTTCTTTACTGTGTCCACAATTTTGGAGTTTGCTACCAGCATCTGGCCCGCGGGAGTGCGGTTCACCTTCTCCTCCTTTGCTTGGGATATGTATATATATATATATATATATATATATATATATATATATATATATATATATATGTAAAATAAACCATTACATTTACAATACATAAGTGTATCAGTGTTTTTTTGGGGCACATGTATGCTACAATTTCTTAGTACCCATCTACAGCCGTCGCCCCCTCCCAGGATAAGCCTGGCTGCTCTGCCCAGGCTTATCTAAGGTGGTACAGCCTTATAATAAGCGTTGGAGAATACGTACTGCCTCAGGTATAGTTTTCTGAAGTCCTAGTAGCACTTTAGAAAAACTGTCCCAACAAGCAGCTTGCGTTAAACGTGGTTGCGGAAGTGCAGCAAGCTTTTTCGGCGTATGGTTAGTACGCTGTGAAGTGCCTTCCACCATCGTGCACCCTTCTTTCGACGGCTGTCAAAAGTGTCTCAAGGTTGTGTGCTTATGTGTGCATCTCTGTCACCAGAAGCTTTCCCCATATCAGCACACTGTGACTGCCTATCAGGGCTGGGGACTGATGCGTGGTAGCCGGAAGGTTCCCTTGCAATGTCTTCGGCCTCTGACATGGGTGCCGTTGCTGCCTTGGCCTTCTGGATCCGACTCAAAGGCACCGGCAGCGATTTCTGGTTCGGCCATCATTGCATGGACCTCCCACCATTTGGTGTGTCGTTCATTTAGGGTTTTAGGCCTAAACAACTTATAGGATGAACAATGGCCCTCTGGGTGGTCTCGGCGAAGGCAGTGGTTACACACTCGATGAGTGTCCTTGCATGGATATTTTCTGTTGCAGCTGGGAATGCTGAATGTGATTTTTCAAGGCAGCTAGACAAATGCATTATATGTAAGTAGTGGAAGTATGCATTCTCTCATAGGTAACATAATCAGTCCCCCCACTCTACCTACTTCTAGGCTGAAGCCTGTCGCTGGATCGCCTGTCTGATTCGGCAGTAGAAATTGGTTGTCCATTGAGCTGTCCGTCGAACAGCGACTGTCGAAAATCAGTTAAGAAACGTGAATAACTCAGAAGGTGGCATTGCTACAGAATTTGTGAAAGACGTCTGACCACGATGGCGGTAAAATATAATCTGAGGGACCAGGACGTTTGGGGATCCTGGGTACAGTAGACGTCACACTATGGATAATATTACAAACATGCCCAGTCATCGCCCCTTTTCGAACTTCAAAAAGAACATGTGCAATACTCTGAGCCTACCACTAGATGTCAGCCTATGCAATGCATGTGATTCTAAGCAGATCCACAAGCCTCAGGAATGTGTATAATTGGTTGGGGAGAGGGCAAGGGGGGAAAGAGTATGTTTTACCTAGCTCCTTTTATGGACAACCATTGGGCTACGTCCCAAATATGGTTCAGCAGCTTGATTCTATGAAACAATGGGGATGCTAATTTAAGAGCAAGCTCAATTATCCACCCAAGGAGTTTGGTGTTTACATTTGGTGTTTACACTTAAAGATATTGGGGCAAAAAATAAAAAAATTATTAAAACGTGCTTCATCCAGAGCCACAAGTCAGCCACCTAAAAAAATATCTATCGATTGTCATTAGAAAAACATGGATACAATATAATTTATCAGCTCAAAAAATGGCAGCACATTGAGGTACCTCCATCTTTGCCAACTATGCCACACTAATGAACTCTGAAAACACTATAGCGTATTGGGCTGCAACTCACAGCAATTCATAGGACTCTTCTCGACTGGCCGAGTGCCAACTGTTCAAACCTTTCACTAACAGGAGAGTGATGAATCTGCAAATATGAAAGGCAAGCTATTATGGCCTCAGGGCATCCTCCTCCCCAGCGAGTCCTTAAAGCAGTCACATGGGGTCAGGCTTATGGGCCCTCAGAAATGAGGTTGTGCATGTGTCATCTATCGCGGGGATCTTGTACTAAGGCATCCATATTTGAAGGCCTCAAATTAGTTAAATACAAGATAATGCACACTAACACAGATGGGCCAAATGCAAGGCATGGCTCACTGAAATAAATGGGCCAAGATGGCAAGATATGGTTCACTTACACAGATTGACTGAATGCGAGCTATGGTTCACTAACACAGATGCGCTAAATGTGAGATATAGCGCACTAACAAAGGCGGGCCAAATTCAAGGCATGGCTCAATGACACAAATGGACCAAATGCAATGTATGGCTCAATGACACAGATGGGCAAAATGCAATATGTGGCTCACCAAAACAGATTGGCAAGATATGACAAAAATTATCTCTGTTCTAGTAGGTAATAAGTGTGGTGGGGTGGTGGGGCTTTACTGGAGTACAGTAATGGCTCTACTCCCTGGCCTGACCACACTTACCTTGTCAGTCGCTGCTGAATGACTGCGGCAGGCTTCCCAGGCGAACATGGGTAAACACAGAATAGAGCTGCTTCTTCAGGAACTGCCCTTTGACTTGAGGCCCCTACCCGAGGGCTGCCCGGGTAGAGACTGCCCTAGGGGGATATTCTAAATGAGATTAGTGAACCAATCAGGGCTCGGGGTCGGATGGGAGACGGGAGTCTGGGTTAAGCAGGAAGCATGTCGTGCTGCAAGCGGGGAAGGGAGAGAGAGCACACGGAGAACTGAAACAATTTTAAAGTGGAATTTAGTCCGGCACAGGTGCGCACGGGTTCAGTTGTCCTCACCTTCAATCCAGATAGAAAATAGGCTGTAGCCAAACCAATCAAGGTAGCATGGAGAGAGGGCAAGGCTAAGCCTCACGAATGGGTGAGCCTGGTCAAGGGTCTACGAATCTTAACTTTTTATATGTGTTGAAGTGTTTTGTAAACTAATGGCACTAAATAAAAATATTTTAAATAAAATTGTGAACTACTTAACATACATACATGTGTACAATGCTTTTTCTCCTGCCAAGAAACTTGGTAGAAATGTCATCCTCTCTATGAATGGTGCAGACAACACAACTTTGCGGTCAGTGTAGGTGGAACAACCTGTGCAAAGCAGCCAAGTTGCTAAAATGAATGTCACACACCTCTAAGAAACACTTAACTGAACTGAATCCATGAACTGAACAATGGTTATACTGAAAAAAAAAGAAAACCAATAGACTTTGTCACACTCCTCTTTCAAAGGGTGTCCCCAATGCCAGTCAGGGCACTTTGATATCCAAGCAAAGACAGAATATCGACTAATGAGAGAAAATGAATATGCTATGTCAGATGTTTCATCCAGAAGCAGGCAGACCAGTAGTTCTAAAAAGAATGTTGCTGGAGGGCAAAGAGCAGCTCATGCTGGGGGTCCAACCGAGAATATGATAATTCAGTGTTCATTTTAAAGACTGGTAAAAGCAGTTGAGTTTCAGGCAGTTATAAAAGGAATTCTCCAAGGATAATTGGTCAGTTTTAATGCCAAAATAGGGAGGCCTAAAATCGAATATTAATTCACTTTTACAATAGCTTAACAATCTTCTAGTATCACGAAAGTCTGCCTTAATGTAAAAGCTACACGCTACTCCTAACGTTAAGGTGACTATTTTGGGAGTCTGTTTGGGAGTGCAAATTCATTTCTTTAACGTCTTCCCCATTTTTAGTCTGCTTTGAAATCCTGCCACCCACAAAGATTTAGTGACCAAAACCACTTTCAGAGATCAGGCTAGTTTCTATCAGTGATGAAGTACGTTTTGCAGGCAGATGTTGGGACCCCTCCAATAATAGTACTTTTCCTTCCCTCCTTGACACTCCTGCAATTTAATTGGTCAAGGTTAGCGAAGACCAGGTTGCCAGGCTGTCCAGCAAACTATGCTGTTTCCCCAAAGCTAACCAGGTTCGACTTACTGCGAACCTAAACTCAATTATTCCCAAGGAATCCCCATAGTTTTGCTGGAATGGCCCAGTGACTGCTAGGGCAGCAGTAGAGGGCTGTAGTCTGATCAGGGAACCTGGAGGGTGAAGGTCACCCTAGCATGGAACTATCAGGAGGTTCACCAACATATTCCTACTGTAGTTTAGTTTATTATTTTTTTTTATTATTTTTTTATTTATTTAGGTTGGCGAGTTACAGGTACAACAGAGGGAAAATCAACTCATCAGCAGTGAACATATGCATTGATGTTATCAATAATGGCACAGACAGCAGCTCATGTATGGAGATGAGAATGGGCTCGGTGACCAGTACAGAAATATCAATCTCACATGTAGTCCCAGGCCAGGTAGGAACGGAAGTCAATCAGATATCACGTGGTCTGGCTGCGGTCAGGAGAGTATGGGCATATAGTTCCTTGTTCTCCTGTGCCAAAGTCAGTGTTCTAGTCCTATCTGATTTGCAGCAGTATGTCAGGGCGTGGGGACTGAGCATTCCTCATCCCCCTGATAAACACCTTGAAGGCCTGCCATCTGATACCGTGTTGTCTGCGATGTTATTGGTGAAAAAGTGTCAATGACTGCCTTGAAGTCGGCGCAAAAAACAACATCAACTAGCACAGCTGACTTAAACATCCAGGGACAGCCGCCACGACGGACAGCCATCCAAATTGTCAAGGATATCGGGGAGTGGTATGAAAGCGTGCAGGGCCTAATGTCTTTATCAATAGCTCTCCCCATTATGGACCCAGAGACCAAGAACATTCAATTCGAGAAGACATATTGTGTACAGACGAATAAAAGGTGTAGTCCCTTGTAAGGAGGTGCATGATGCGTCAGGTGTCACATAGGTCTAGAGATAGCATGAGCGAGTGTAACCAGCATGCAGCTCTCGACTGGGATCTAGGAGCTGGGCTGGTTCTGTCTAGTGTACAATCCAGTATGAGATTCATACCCCCCATACTATTGGCACCCCCACACATGCAGACAGCAGTTGCTCCAGGACTTCAAAGAACTCCGGGGAATCCACGCTCGGGCAATACGTGTTGACAAGTACCATTTCTGCACCCTCCAGTATACAGTGGTTCACCACAAACCTTCCTATGGGATCAACATGTGACTTCTTGTTGACAAATCATAGGTTTTTGTGTATTAGGGTTATGACGTCCCGAGATTAGGAAGAGAAGGAGGTGAAAAACCTATTGGGGCCCCAGCTGGGGGCCATACTGTGGCATATTGTTTCATTGGCGTGCATTTCTTGTAGGAACAGCATGTTTGTCTTGTGACGCGTGGCGTAGGATATAATCTTACAGGTCTTAACAATGATTCCGAGAGCCCGGACATTCCAGCTTTGGAACTTTAATTGCTGTGCCATATTCTGTAGGACGTTTCAACATGCCCCAGAAAAGAGGCATAGGCCCCTCTGCTTTGATCGATTTGGTTTTCTCCCTCGAGCATCCAGTCGCCAACTGTTTTAGAATTTTTCCCGAGGAATTTATAGGAGCTGTGCCTAGTGCCTCCATGTCAGCACCAGGACCTTGATAACATCAGAACAGCCCCCTCTTCCCCCCCACTTCACCCTCCCCCACCCCCACTGTTAACTCCAACCCAGCAGTGCTATTCCCCAACCCTGCCTCCCCAAGCCCCTCCCCTGTGGTCCAACCGGGACCATGGAACACTTGAACCCATAGAACAAACATTGCAGCTGCAAGGGGGTACGCTGTTGCCGCAGGGCCACAAACCATAGAACTGGGGTTGGACACCTGCATATGTAGTGTGGAAAGGCAGCAGTTGTTTTAGTGTACTACTATCGGCTCGTATTGGTGAAGTGATTGGTGAACAGAAACCGGGCTATTGGGATGAGCACTCTGAGTTCGGTTGGTTCTCTTCCAGTGGGTCAACTGCCGGGTTGTCAGGGGTATCTGGACTTCGATGAGTTTCACCGCTTCACTCGGCACGGTGAAGAAATAGAGCTTGCCCCGGAAGTTGAGTTTCAGGCGTGCTGGGAACATCATGGCATACTGAACATTTCTCTCTCCGAGCGTCTTCTTCACCCCAATAAATTGGCGCTATTCTTGTTGCACTCTGGTGGAGAAGTCTGGAAAGATCCTGATGATCTGATATCCCAGCCTCAACTTTTTTTTTCCCGAGCCAGCCTGAGAAGGTGATGTATGTCTCAAAAACTCTGTATTTTCGCAATTATGTGTCTGGGAAAGTCACCAGACTTGGGGCATGGGGCCAGGGCCCGCTGGGTGCGTTCCACAGCAAAGACGGGGTAAATGTCCTGGTTCCCCAGGAGGTGTTTGAGTAGATTCTCAGTGGCCAATTTAATTTTCCCTGTGAGTGAGTCCTCCGGAACCCTGACTATGCAGATATTGTTCCTCCGTGAGCAGGACTCGGGATCATCGCATTTATTCTTGATGAACTTCAGGTTTCGGGTAAGGTTAGCTACAGTATCCTGGAGGGCATGGATTCCATCCTCGTTGGCCCCAATTCTGGTCTCAGCTTCTGTAATACGGGTTCCTTCATGGGACAACTGGGTCAGCATTGATGCCACATTTGAATTGATATCATCCAGTGTTTCATGAATTGCAGCGAATTCCTGGCCATTGCCTCCATCATGCTGGTAAGATCAGGGGTTGGAGCAGAGCTCAGAACAGAGGTCTCGGCTTGAGGATGTGTTGGGGGACCCAGTTCAGGGCTTGGAGTTGTCTTGGCAAATTTGTCCCTGGCTTCAGTTTTCTTTCCTAACTTGGCTCCCCTAGTCATGATAGCCACTCAGGCCCCTTCACCCACCTTCCGTCAATTCCAGTAAGTTAGTGGGGGAGAGCAGGTTCCCTGCAGTAATCAGATTGTTGCACCCAGGTGGGGGAGGGTCAGCGGGCAGTCCTCAGGATCTGAGTGGGTGCTAACCATAAATGCCCTCACAGTAGTCCGCAGCCCTTATCTGCTCAGTCAAAGTTGGCCAGCAGAGACCACAATGCGGCCCCGGGAGGCCCCTAGTGCAATGTGTGTTGCAGCCTGCGGATATGGTCACCTGGTGGAGGGGGGGGCCGCAGGATCAATGTGCAGCAGCTGCCAGCAGGAGCAGGCCGAAGTCCCTCACCGGGGGGCAGCTGTCTCGATTTTAAAGAACTTGTCGGTGTGGCCGGCGTGGCCTCAGTGTATTCCTCAGGGAATAGTAAACAGAGTATTGACTGACGTTTCCCCCGATCACAGGAGTAGCCATGGGACCCCCACTATGGGTGAGAGCTGGGGGGCAACCCCCAATGTTACAGGGGTGGTGTTGACGGGGGCTGGGTGCAGTCTTCCAGAGTGGCCCAAGGGGCCCAGGCTGGAGCCAGCACCTGTAATCCGGGTGGCTGGCGATGGCACTCTCAGCACAGGATATTATGCTATAGGCGGGCGGGTGATGCCCTTAAGCGGTTTCAGGCCGCAGCGTTGAGATGGAGGGTCCAGGGAGCTTCTTCTTATGCTGCTGGGGTTGGAGGGCTGAACAGGGCCGTGGCCGGGCCGCACAGCAGGGTGGCGGGAGGATGAGATGGCCTCCTACCTTCAGTTTGTGTCTTGTCTTGATGGGCGCCCTCTCTGGACGACAGAGTGTTAGGCAGAATTATATGCAGTACCCTTTGGGAACACTACACACAATTAAGACTACAAGTGACAGTACAGTTTCAACTTTGGTACAAGCCTGTACTACACAGTTATAGTGGTAGCAGTAGTGGAGCAGCCAGACTTATCTCAAGAGTAAGTGAGCAGTACAAATAGTTACACAAAGGACAGCAATTACTATGATTCAGGCAAACACTGACTCAAGGTTTCTAAGTAAAAGAATATATATTTATTTACTCAACAGTTGTATAACATTTCACTATTCTAAGCAAGGTCAAAATCACAATCATAAATACACCACACCACTTCCCTTAAATTCCAGACAAGTTAAGCTCACAAAATGAAATGGGAGCAAAATGGCACTCCAGCAATTTAAAAGGGAGGGAAAGACAAAGTTATTATAAATTAGGCAAAACCAACATGGAAAGTATTCGGAGCAATTGAACAAGAGAGACTACAGTGAGGAGATCAGCTAGAAAAGGCTTAGGGCTAAAGTCAATAGGTCAAAAGTCTTTTGCTCAAGATCACACAGTTCAGGGTAGTTTGCGGTAAAGTTTGTGGCACAGATTCCGGACGAGGTTGGTTGGTAGAAAAGATAGTTCAAAGAGAAGAGAAGGACAAGCACTTGGATTGGAGAAAGATTTCAAACCCTTTCACCGCGGCTGAGCGAAACGCACAACCGGATTTGCACAGTACCTTAAAACGGAGAGGTGGCTGTAGCTGAGGCAGACGTTCCTGGTAGTTCCTGCAGGCTCACGGTCCCTGAAGCGACTGTCGGACTGATCAGAAGTACGAAGACTGGAGGATCCTGCACTACCCAGGGAAGAAACCAGCAGCAGCGCCAAACAACGAACAAAAGGTGCGTTCCTTAAATCCCAAGCAGGGTCTGACCTTCCTGGCTATGCGGCCCACTGTAGCTCTGAATTCGACCAGTGGAGGGGTCCTGGCTTGTAGTTTGGGTGAACTGGTTGGTCCCACCAGCTCAAGGGAAGAAGTTTCCTGGAGGATCTTCTCTGTCGTCAGATTTGGAGATTCAGACCTGCAGCAAGGCTTCACCGAGCGGTTCAGTCATTGTAGGGGTCCTCTTCTTCCAGTTTCTATTTGGTTCCTTCGTTCCAGTGGTGACTCAGCTCTTCCAGTCCCAGAGACCTGCTTTTTATGCAGTTTTCCCCCATTCATACAGCCTGGCTGTCAATCACACAGCAGGGTGGCTGGCCTGGGAAGGCCAGTCCCCTTAGCAAATCAGACAAGAGTGCGACTTGGGTTACCAAGGGAACCCATGGCAGGGGTCCGAAGATCTCTCCCTCCCATCCTGCCTACCTAGACTATCAGGTGCCTTAAGGAGGGCTTCTGTGCAGAAGCCCGTGAAAAGACAGCGACCAAAGGAGTCATCCCCAGTTTGGTGCGCAGAGAAAAACACGAGAAAGACTTTAACAAAAAGAAATGGTGACTAAACCCAGCCGGAACCAAAATAAAACATATATGGTCAAGCGGGTTTTATGTTCGAGGCTAATATAATAGCCTAAAACATTACCACGTTATGTAAGATAACCACAGCAGAAATCTTAGGGTAGATACCACTGCCACCAGCCAAGTCATAATGTTAAGGGAGCGAAACTAGGCTCCAAGAGGCACAGACAAAAAGGGGTAAGAGTTAACCTTTTCCAATACTCCATGTAAGATGGGGTGTACTGGGTCTGTGGTTTAAAGTGACTATATAAAGTTAATGGCAACTTTACCTGTTTCTGGGGGACAGTAGTCAGCCCCAGAACAATTGAGTCAGTGGGAAGTCTCAAAGACAACCCTGTGTCACTGCACTGAATGTGCTATGTCACACACACAAAAAGTGGTGCACATGGAGTAGGTGAGGCTCCAGTGCCCAAGATCACACAGAAATTAGAAATATACATAGCAAAACACATGTAAGAGTGGGAAAAGAGGTGAAATAAATAAATCCTAGAAATCCAGCAAAGCTGCTGAGGGACCCAGTAGGTAAGGAGAATCAACCATGTATGAGAATTCTCCCTAACAGAGAGCACAGCCGGGGTGGGGTTCTCCGGGGATGCCACATCTAGCGATCAGGCCCAGGGTAGCCGGTGTATGTGGGCAGAACCGCAGTGTGCCCTGTCTGTTGCTCCACCACATGCAGGTCACCAACAGTGCGTTCAGCTAGGGAATGCAGGTTTCCAGCGGCACGCGGCCACACCAGGTCCAGGCGTCTCATGGTGGTGGTGCCCCTCCCGCACAGGAGATGATTGCAGCAATAAGGGCAGTCGGCCACTCACCCCGGTGCAGGCTCTGAACACCTAGTCTCATGGCAACGCTGGTCCAACAGACAAGGAAGCAGGGCTGCGCCACCACAACTCAATGAAGCAGCGTCCACATCCATCGGGGCCCAGTGGGCCGGATCCACGGCAGCCAGGAATTCGGGGCTTGGACATAATATGCCTCGATGTTTAACAATTCAGTACATGAACTATCTGCACACACTTCACGTCTTTCGTCGCCTTTCACAAGGTTGCGTTTGTCATGCAGAGGAACTTTTGGACTAAGCAGCCATAACCGTTGGCTGCACAACAGCACCCCCAGTTTAGTTTATTATTTGTAAAGTGCACCAAATCCTGGGGCATCTGGGTGCTGAAGCGTAGGTAGTTGTTACAAGTACATACATATAAGAAAGAAGCGGACATGAGGCTTGTTGACCAGAGTAACAGATTGGTCGAAGTGTTGATATAGAAAAAAAAAACATACATGCAAGATACAGAGTACAGATTACACAATTCAAGAAACATGTGTGCTGAAGTGGTTGGTTAGCAGTTAACAGAAGTCCTTCGGCTTTTAGTGTTGCTTGGCGAAGACCCAGTCTTTAACTTTAGCTCTGAACCACCAGAAGGAGGGTTCGGCTCTGATGGCTGCGGGGAGAGAGTTCCCACATTTAGCAGCAAGCACAGGGAAACTAGAACCACCAGCAGTTTTGAGTTTGTAATTCGGGATATTGAGACAGTGTGAGTAGAATGATCTAGTGGGTCTAGCAGGTTGGTTCCTAGTGAATTTGTCAGCCAGGTGCAGAGTTTGATAAGTATTTATCAGTGATAACTAGAGTGATAACTAGAGTGATAACTGTAGAGCTGGCCATTTGTGGGTGAGGAGCACACTAGTGCAGACCTTTGGGTGAACTGGTGCTTACATTGTTAGCCTGCAGCTTCAAGGACTCCCTCACTGCTGCGCATGCTCAGTGCTATGAGGTGACCTGACTGTGGCAGAAAACGGTATACATGTAACATCTTCAGTAATAGCCTTAGGTGGTGACAATTCATGTAACGGAAAGAGCCATTGTAAAGAAACCCTGAGCTGTGTGGCAATTGCCATTCCAGAAAACATATTGTCAGAATATTCCATTTCTCCCTCCCACTGCACCCATACCCACCTTATGTGGCCATACAAGTCTGGCACACAGTCACCTCTTGGATCTGTCACTTCTGATAGACCTTTGGATTATCCCTGATGTATCTCTCAAGGGAACGCTGCATTACATCTCAAGCCCATAAGGCAGCCACTTACTGACTACATCCAGTACTTCCATGCAAGTAGTGGAATTTACCCACATAGGTGTATGCTTGTGTGTAGGGCCACTGGGTATTTGACGAGTGCTGTGCTTTGATCACTCTACACTGACTCTACAGGCATACAAACTATTACAAACTCCAGCCCTACCCTTTTTCACTTGTACAAATGTTTCTCTCTCAAACAGAAATCTGAATATCGTGTGCTCTTAGACCACTGTGGTGGTGAATGACCTGTCCGCGGTCTTTGAAATGCATTTCCTGCACCACTCCTTAAAGAGGTTGCCCAGGAAACAATACTCTGAAAAGACCATGCTGCAAGAGGAGGATCAGCCGGGCACATGGCACACAGCAGATCAAGGTAGGGGTTGGCAGCCAGAATGGAGAGAATGGGGATGGAGCTTGACCTGCGGGTTCAGGTGGGGAGACGGGGGTCTAATGAGAGGAAGAGGACAGGATTTCTGCTCTGTGAGAAGGAAAGGGGTCCTGTGTAGGAGGTGCGAGTAAAAAAACACAGCATTGAAGAGCTGTGTTTATTCTCTTTGTCTTTGGATTCCACAGCATAACACTAATAGGAAGACAGGCGCTATGCATTCTGCCCCTTCCCATGCCAGGCATAGGGGCGTCCGGCTTCCGTGGAATGGTGAGAGGAAAGGATGCAAAAATAAGGTGGGTGCAAATGACTAAGTGCCTTGGAGGAGAGAGGCAAAGAATTGGAAGCGGGGAAGCAGAAGGGAGTGAAAAAAGTCCCTGATCAAGGAGAGAGAATGAAGCGAGCCAACATGGGAAAGGCAGGCAAGAGAGAACAGGAAAATTGAAAGGAGGGATAAGGAGAGAGAAAACCACTGATGATGACGACGTACCAGATAGTAACAGGTCGGAACTATAGAAGCAAATTATGTCAATCAGCAAATGGAAGACAAAAGCTGCAAAATGCCCTTCATTGGAGAAAAGCAGGGAACTGTAACGGAACTAGCTAGCAGCATCAATTAAGCCGTGCCACCCGAATTATGGCCAAAAACACCAGCCCCAAATGGACAGACCTGCATACAATACCAGAATTAAGGATGAAGAAGGGTGCTCATTATGATGAAATGACAGCTACAGCGATTCACTGAAAGATATAGGGCAAGCTGAATGTCAGCTACTGGCTCTAGAGAGAGCGGACCAGCCCCCCATGTAGCAGCTGCAGAACCACCACAGTTCGTGTTTCTTTTGAAAGAGCCTATAGTCACCCAGACTCTGAAACCAATATGTCCCCTGACCCAGACATAGCTACAGCTGCATGCGCAAATGGAAGCAAAAAGCCACCCACAATCCACTCTGCCCCTCCAAGGACGCCCTCTTGGACTCTACCAAAGTCCAAGGGGGAGTTCCATAAAAGGTCCACCACTAGGAGTGCTTCAACTCGCAAAAGCAATGGTGTCAGGGAGATTCTTGGAGTCCCCACATGGCAGGCAGAGGGCATACATGGCGGCACTGAGGCCCCCCACGACTTAAAGATAACATGAGGCACTTCACTTGTGTAAATGTCCCAAAGTGAACGTCTGGGGAGCCTAAGGGGACTAAAAACAGGTGTGCATGGCTAGCAGGCCCAGTGGCAGTGAACATTTATGATTTTAAGTTCCCATGAAGATTTCAGATGGAAGAATTGTCCAAAGTCCTGGACTGCATAGGAGTCGGCTGTGCAAAAAGCACTCTCCCATTGTGGGTGCATAAAAGGAACAGCTTGAAGCAGCATGGAGTGCCAATTAAACTAGTCCCACCAACGAAAGCATCCCCTAATATGAACTCATATTGGCTAAACTACTGCCAGAGGGGCCAGCCAAAGGCTGGCAGAGGGTACTAGCTTCCACCCTGAACTTAATAGTTGCAACGCTAGGTGTCCAGTGAGGTATGGGGCAGGGCGTTGGAAATAACGTAAGACTCATAAACTTATATACTGCATACTGAAACGTGTGCTTTATATACTGAGATGTATAGAGATGCACACAGTATGCAGCAACCAAAATATATACTCTGCACACTGAGATACGTGTACGCAGTCTTGAATTATGTCCCAAACGGCCCCCCATAGTGAGGGGCAATAAGCGACCTGCAAAAAAAAGGAACCTGCACCTAACATTTACCTCCTGAAAGCCAAACGTTGTACACTATCAGGTGGCAAATATTAGTCAACCCCATGGCCAGTTTCCAATAAAACACGTGCTTCACAATGGAAGGGTGGGCCCGTTTGTTTGATGAACTTCTGAGATGACTGCCCAACATGTGAATATTGCTGAAGTTTATGGGTAACTTGCTTCGTTCTATTTTATTTATTGATCGTGTGTTAGGCGTGTATACAACAGAATCGTGTTTCCAAGCACCACAAGGCAAATGGGACGGAAACAGGGGAGTAAATACAATGTAAAAGAACAGGAAGTATAAAGCATGGTCCTACTAGGCCTTGTGGCATTCGGGCGTGCACGTGCAGTGAAGCGAAGTGCAGGACGTATGGAAGGGAAGGAGGGGGAAGGGTATCCTCAAGGGTAACCGAGATTTATTTTATTCGTAACAATGTTGCGGCTTCATTGTTCATTTCTTACCCCTGGGTTAACAACTTTATTTTTCGCTGGCCGTGCTTCTCAGACTTTTTTTTCTTTACTGACCCCTTTTAATATGCTAAAATGGCTGACGAAAAGTTTTAATGAACCTGAAATTAAAAAGATAAACGCTGCGCCTTTCACTTTTAGATGGTGCTGCACACGTGCAACCTCAATTGGAGAATCTGGCAGAAGCACCACGGACGCCATGATGGCGGCTTCTACTCTGCCAGAGGCTGCTCTTTATTGCCATGGAGCATTCACGGCCGGGTACAGGAGTCGGGGGCCTATGGATTCCGACAGAATGCGCATGCGTTTTCCCTGCATTAAAAGAGCCCGCTCCATCTGTTGGAATCATATTGCTCTATCGGCATTAGAGTACAGCTCTCGTGTAGAGGCAAGTTCATTCCTTGCACAGATCGAGACACACAGTGGGGCAGATTTCCAGCTGGGGTTACCACTCCATATGTGGAATCAAGAATGGGGCCGATGCTGGGAAACGCACAGAGCAACTCCACATATTTGCCGATGTATGACTTCATCAGATCCGGCCTATTAGAGTTGGGAATTTACACCATTTACTACAATAATATCATGGGCCTTTAATTGCATTTTGTAGGGCCCCTATGCCCTTGTTATTCTGGACTATTTTCACTATTTTTTGTTGCATTCTGTAGATGACTTTAATGTCACTCCCAGTCTGCACTTCGGTCAGCACTAAGGGATCACGGGAAGACTTAACACCAGGCGTCAGTTTACTTTCCATGTGTTTGGGTGTCAAACAAAGCAACAGGGATGATGTTCTGACTGTATCTCACAGGGTGTTTGTTGGGGTATCTTAACTAAGTCAAACTTTCTTTAGGTCCGCAGACCTGGGTCCCTTTTCACTCTTTTCTAAACCAGGTCTGCTTCCTTGGCCAAAAACAATAACTGAAAGTCTCTGGTACATTCATTCATTCATTCATTCATTTATTTATTTATTTATTTACTTATATATGGTGCCAACCCTCATTATTAGCCTGAAATGATTCTTTCTTTGGTGTGTGACTGATATCAGGATGCGGTGTTGATCCACGGAAGTCCCAGGGTACCCCCACCTGGTATCCTAGGTCTTCTGGGGGAGTCGGGGCTAGGAAAGTACTTGGATCATAAGATTGAAGAGGTTGTTAGCCCTCACCTCATGGTGGTGGGATTACATTATATTTCCATCCTATAAGGTGTTTGTGGCGACATATGTCCTCTTCACCACTGCAAGATCCCCAAGAAAATTGAGTTTCGGTTTATTACATCTCCTCCCCTCTCTTACTTTCTACCACCTCTATATTCCCTGTCCTTTCACCATGATCTCTGACTCCTCTTCTCCTCTACTTCCCCTTCACACTGCTCTACTTTCCAACACCTTTGGTTTTCTCTCCCTCCTCGCCACCTCCCATATGTCTCCTTTTACCATTTCCATCTTTGGTTTTTCATTCTCTCTTCTCTCCACCGCTTCTTGCTCTTTCTCACTCCTTTCTATTTCCCCTTACCTCTTCTTTCTTGTCTGTATCTCCCATTCTCTGCTCTTCTCTAATTATCTGCTTTCTACTATCCTCCACTTCCTATTTGCTCTCTCCCCTATCTTCAACCTCAGCTCTCTTTGCTGTCTTCTTCTCTACCTCCTATCACAATCTCCTCTTCACCTTCTCTCTTGTATCTCCTCTGCCAACTCACTGCACCGTGTGAGGGGTGAGAAATGTGAGGCGGACCACGTTGTAAAGTTTTCTCAAGAAATGCCCTTTTATTATATTTAAAGGTTGGATGAACGCCGCACTAGCCATACCCTGAGAGAGGTTTTCCCTGTCAAAAAAACTAAAGGAAACACTCTAACAAAGGATATCTGTCCCTCACACTTATACATCTAACAAATGAATAAGGAAATACATGGCAGTTCAAAATAACAATAATTGAATTCCCAACGTAACAACAGTCTCTCTTCAGAGCCTGTGCTTATTCCCCTTCCCCAGGTTTAAATGTAATTCTGTGCCACAGTTCAAGAAAAGAACACAAGGAAATCCTAGATTTCAACAAAAGTTCCAACACAGTCTTATGCCACTTCAATTTTTCTGAGTAAAGTTCCAACGCAAAAAGTATACAGCTTTTCCTCCTCCTTGAACAAGTTCTCAGTACGTGAATAGCAGCAATAATTGTCTTGGTCACGATGACTTTTGCAACGGAAAGGAAATTCCAAAGAAATACAGTTCCTTTGCAATAGCTTTACTCAGCTTGTCTTTTAGTAGCAACATCAACATTAATGGTCTCTGTCAGAACCATTCCATAGCTCTTCTCTGACTTCCACCTGGGTTACTACCATGTCAGGCTTACTTCTCCAAAGGTCTGTCATCCGGGTATACTCACCTGCTCGATCAAAGTTTCACAACCACATTGCCTTTGCGATTTAGCTCAACTGACAAGCGGTTCATAGCAACTTCACAATGTTGAACAAATTGTATCTTCAGCATTTGCAACAACTCTTTAGGAAACAAAGATTCACATTGGTGCTCTTTAATATTCCTTTACAAGTGATGCTCCTCTCCCTCTAGATATCTCTTCCCCAGAAGGGCAGCCTTTTTACCACTCTTGTTTCCTCATCAAATTAGTAACCAATAACTGCCAAGGTTAAGGTTTCTTTCAGCTTCTCCCCAGGCTTTGGCAATGTGAGTTTCTATCAGCTTTCACCAAATGTTGGACAAAGTATTGGTAGTAAGTCTTCCCCTTTGAAAACCTTTCATTAGCCCCCTTCTGCTGTTCGCAATGTTGACTAAATTGTTTTTGCCCAAGCCTCTCTTGTCTTGAGCAATGCTTGCAGGTGTTATCTTTTAACACATATGTCTATTGGCTTGGGCAATGCTCTCATGGCCACAGGCCCCAGAACACAAAAACCCCACCATCTAGTGATGAGGGCAATGGGTCACTTGGCTCACTTATGTCCCTTTGGGACCCATAAACACAGGGGCCCTGGCTGGACTCAGTCCTGACGCCTTTGGCACCAGGCTCATATAGAGATGTGAGCAGGAACACTTTGTTTCAGTGCAGGAGTGCTTTTATTTTACAAGAACCTTCCAGGAGCTGAAAGCCTTTATTCCAGAGAACATCCGCATGTGCTGACGCATCAGGTATGGCTCCCTAGGCCTGGTCTTCATGTGCTGACTCATCAGGTGTGGCGCGGTGTGTCAGGCAGACTGAACCTGGTGGGCGTGGCTTCAGAAGCTCAGCTACATAAGCTGCTCCATCCTTGGGGCCGGTGCTTCACGTTACTGTGCTCTTGCATGCAACGTGACGCTCACCACCGCTTGGACCAGTTTACTTACCTTTGAAACCAGGCGTTCTCCTGCATACTCACCTCCAGGAAACCAGTGCTTCATCGCTTCATCTGCAGACTCATCTCCTGACATCCTGTGATCTTGATCCCGACGCCGCAGGACTGCACTCCGCATCTATGTACTCAGACCCTGTGAAGAAGAAGAAAGACAAGGTTAGAACATCTGTCCTAGGGACGCGCCACATTCCCTCAGGCTGCCACCTCGAACTCCACAGCTTCTGCTGGGCCGGGAACATCACCTGCAGGGTAAGAAAGCAAAAGAGCAAACATCAAAAGCGGAACGGACAGCAATACAAGACAACAAACTTTACATTACAACAAAAACAGACGAGGGAAGACAAAGGCAAACAGGAACACTTAGCTGAAGTATAGTGGCTTAGTCACAGCAGGACTGGACTAGCACGTGCAAGGGACCAGTGAAGGAACTCGGTCCAGATCATACAAGCGCCCCTGCCAGAAGCAGAAGGACGGAGTGTTCGCCAAAACTAATCAACAGGTGAGCTTTCCAGGGACAACGCATCCCACGGGTACCACGGTTTGGGAGAAGGGGTCTCGAAGGGGATCAGACGCACAAGCTGGCATTCTCACGCCCCCTATTCTCCATGCAGGAGCAGTCCCGAGCAGCATCACCTATTACCACCAGTCACCACATAAGCCCAGAAGGAGAAGTCGGACTCGAGCGACCTCACCCCCGGGAGGGTCTGCAACCGTGCCCCAACACCTCCGTAGAGACCAGGTGAGCGTAACAGAGCATGAAACCTCTTCGAATCTCTGCCTGGGCGTTATGGAAACTTCTGAAATGGACCAGTTGGCCCAATTACTGGGAGAGTTACAGGCTGAAGTTCATGCCTAAAGACAGGAAACCAATGCCCTAAGGAGGGATCTAATTATGAACCGGGAGCGGACAGATGAACTAGCAAGGCAAATGCTCCAGGCACAGGCAGGCCAAGTCCCACTGCCGTGGTATGCCCCTCCGGCCGTGCCTCCACAGCCCACGCCAGTACAGGTGGTTCTTCCATGGAGGGTTCCCCTGGCCCCACTAGAACGCTTCACAAGCGATCCGAATAAGTATGCCATCTTTATGAATCAATGTCGCCTACATTTCTTGTGCAGACCTGGGGCATTCCCCAACGATCAAGCGAGAGTGGCATTTGTACTCTCATATTTGGGAGGTAGTGCAGTGTGAAATGCAGAAACTATTTGCATGGCATACTCAAGGGCGGGCTCTGGACAATTAACTGTTATCACTACGGCAGGGTAATCAAGGTTTACTAACATATATCACTTCCTTCAATCGTCTGATAGCACAAACTAACTGGCCAGAGGAGAAAAGAACGACGCTCTTTTACAGAGGGTTGTGAGGGGAACTTAAGGACGTATTAGCCCAAGTAGTAAATCCCCCGGAAAGATGTGCTGAATACATCAACCTGACAGTGCAGCTCGATCACAGATTGCAGGATCCGAAGATGGATCGGGCCAAGGCCAAGGGGTGGTCGGTCTACGTGCGACCCCCTGAGAATCGGCTTGTGGAGCCTACTCATAAAGGCAGAAAGGGAGCAAAGGTGACAGCAGCAGCTTTGTTTGTACTGTGGTAAGGCAGGTCACTATCTCTGAGAATGCCCGGTGAAACCACCCAGGAAAGCAGTTGGAGCAACTTGCAAGGGTGAAGAAGAAGAACAGGACTCGCGGGAAACTCCAACGCCCGGCAAGCGTAGGGGTCCACTTGTCGAGCGGTGAAAAGGAACCTATGCAGACCTCAAATCTAGTCATCCCTGTGCTCCTGGTAAACCACAAGCAACCGTTGAAAATACATGCCTTGGAGGCATACCTTGACAGTGGGGCTGTGGGAAATTACTTGGACCAAGATCTGGCTACCTGGATAGGCCTTCCTCTCCGACAGAAGCAGGTTTCGGAAAACATCACAGCAGTTGATGGATCACAGCTATCATCCACCTGGCAAATGGCTTCATTCATCCGTCCAAGTCCCCTGCATCCTCGCCCCTCTTTTTTGTGCCTGAACTAGACTTACGAGGGGCCTACCATCTAGTAAGAGTCAAAAAAGGAGACGAGTGGAAGACAGCCTTTCGCACGAAATATGGCCTTTATGAATATCAGGTTATGCCCTTTGGACTATGGAATGCCCAGCAGCGTTCCAATTTTTCATGAATGATGTGCTCCGCGAACTGTTGGATGTCTGAACTCTTGTCCATATTGATGACGTTCTTATCTATTCGACCACCAAGGAGGACCACGTCAACCATGTCCAGGCAGTTTTGGAGAAACTGCGGCAACACTGGCTATATGCCAAATTGGAGAAATGCTTCTTACATGTATTCAGGTAGAATTCCTTGGCTTTATTCTCACACCTCGGGGTGTACGCATGGACATGCGCAAGGTAGACGCTATCCTTAAAAAGCCCTCACCGACATCCATAAAGGGAGTACAAAGTGTACTCGGGTTCGCCAAGTTTTATCGCTGTTCATTCCCGGGTTTCCCAGATCACCCACCCAATCGCCTCTTTACTACGGAAAAATAAACAATTTAATTGGTCCTCAGAGGCAGAGAAAGCCTTCCAGGAGCTAAAACAAGCATTTACAACAGCACCAATTCCACGGCATCCTCGACCAGAACTACCATACGTGGTCGAAGCTGACCAAAATACCAATGCGAGCAGTCCTGTCACAACGAGACCCGAAACAGGTCAGTTGCATCCCATGGCATTCTGGTCTCACAAGTTTTCAGCCCCTGAATTGAATTATGCAATCCCTGATAAAGAACGGCTTGCAATTAAGGAAGCGTTCAAATCGTGAAGACATTTGTATTGCTCTCCCCAAAGTACACGGAAAAACAGAAATCACCAATGCAATTACAGAGCAAATACTTTGAACATAGACAGACGCAATAACTCACAACCACACACTCTTAGAAGATAATCAGCTCTTATACGCTATTTATTCAAAGCTTAGAAGCTACCAATAATAACATAGGAATAACTCACAGAAGTAATATAGACATAAATCACAGAAGAAGCAAAGAATTCAAAAGGAAATACATCACCGTGAGCGTAACAGAATTCCTCATCTCGCCCAGAAGCAGCTGGAAGACCCTGGGAACAGCCAGGCCGAGAGCACCACAGCTCACAGAAGTGCCGGGCGTAAGCGTCCTTCTCCAGTCTCACCTGAACACCTCCGGGTTTCCGCATATATTCAGTTTTCGAACCTTCTGGAAATGGCACTTGCGCAGTTGATGAGCAGCCGTCGGTTGCCAGCTGGGTCAATCGAGAGCTACCCTCAAGGAGCAGAGTGCCTCCCTTCTCTAAAAACAAGCTCCACGGAGAACAGTAACAAACCATAACAAAGTTAGCTTTCCCAGCAGAAATGTCCTTGACCGCATACCAGGTTTGGAAAGCATGTTTTCCTGAGCACCGTGAATCTAACACTCAGCAAAATGTGTGCAGCTTTTCACTGCAGCATGAAGTAAATATCCATCATGGCTCCGAGCGCTCCCAGAATACACTGCGCACCAGCGCCATTTTAGTTCAAGCATAGCAACATTGGGGGTCATTACCAGTTGGGCAATAATGGTTTACCGGCACCGTTAAGGATGCTGGTGCCGGAAAGCCCTTGCCACCCTATTCCAAGATCCCTTAGCGGGTCCCAGCAGGAACGGCTGGTCTGACCAGCTGTTCTCTGCGGGTCCCGTTAAGGGACCTTAGAGCTAATAACGGGCCCGCAATTTGCGGGCCCGTTATTAGCGCATTCCCCATTCCCATGGGGAATGGTTTACTGAATGGGGACTTACCGGGTCCTCCAGGGTCGGAATGACCCAGTAACTCCCCATTCAGTCAGACCGGACCCGGGTTTGGAGGCAGCCATGGCACTAATAGCGCCATGGCTGCCTCCAAACTCGTAATGACCCCCATTATCTTCTTGGAGCTAGACATACAGTCACTGTCATCACGGATCAATCTACAATATCTGAAGACCTCTAAAGCACAATCATCACGCCAACTCCTCTGTGATCTCTTCTTTGCGGAATACGACTTCGTCATCACCTATAGACCCGGAGTATGCAAAGGAAAAGCAGACGCCATGTCTCGCATGAGTGAGGGAGAAGAGGCATTCACTACACCAGAGCCCGTGGCCATCATCCCTGAAGGATGAATCCAAGGCCTGATTGCCGCAACCACCACTCTAGACAACTTAAAATCTGACCTGCAACACTTTATGAACCCACCAGTGCAACAGGAATGGCTAGGGAAGGGAGATGGGTATACAATCGTGGACAACCTACCATACTACCAAGGACGAATGTACATCCCGGATAAGAAATTACAGAATCAAATCATCACAAACTATCACGATTCATTAGTAGAAGGGCATCTGGGACTAGCCAAAACCCAAGCTAAAATAAAGAAAAATTACTGGTGGAAAACTTCGCAAAAGGACATTGTCCAGTTCATCGCAACCTGTGGCACCTGTGCACAACACAAGTCCCATAAACAAAGTCCTACAGGTCTGCTACGTCCTTTAGAAGTACCCCCAGCACCTTGGCATACGCTATCAATGGATTTTATTACAGAACTCCCCTCCTGTAATGGATACAATACTATATTAGTCGTCGCAGATCTGTTTTCCAAAATGGACCACTTTATTCCCCCTGAAAGGTCTCCCAACTGCTTCTACCCTGGCTACCATGTTTCTGGAACAGATCGTCCGCTACACGGCTTCCTATCAATATTGATACAAGACCGAGGAACTCAGTTCGTCTCTGCATTCTGGAAAAGGTGTTGTAATATTGCCAAAATCGACCTCCGGTTATCTACAAGCCATCACCCCCAAACCAACGGCCAGACCGAGCGGACTAACCAGACCCTCGAGCAATACATAAGGTGTATGCTGCAACAAACCGAGAATACCTGGAAGGACATACTTTGGTTAGCAGAATACGCATATAACAACTCCATTCACACCAGTACGGGACAAAGCACATTCTACATAGTGTACGGTCGACATCCACGGACATCCGTTTTCGACCCACTCGAATCATTAGAAATGCCCGCTGTAATGACCTTACACAAGTCCATCACTCAGGTTTTTAAGTAAGCAGCAGAGTGTCTTGCCAGAGCCAAAGAGAAACAGAAGCAGTTTGCGGATTGACACCGAAGAGAAGCTGTTACAAACTTTACCCCTAGCCTGGGAACTCGGGGCCTCTGGCCCTCGCCCCAGTATTCCTGCAAGGCCCCAAGGGCCCAGTTATGCCCCTCTCAGCTGTCTTGGAGACAGTCCTGGCGCCTTTGGTGCCAGGCTCATATGGCATGTGGATTTTCTATTGGCAAATGGACCAACATGGCTGCCCCCAGAAGGATCGAAGTGGAACTGCATCATGCAGTCTAGCATCCAGGGAATGGTCCACCCTGGAGGCACCTGAGATACCTGCTGGCTATTTATGCCACGCCCAAGCTGAGGCACGCGCTTCGCGTTGTTCTGCACTTGCAGTGTGACGTTCACCACGACCTACTCGCAGCATCCTTGGCCTGCATCGTCTTGAAGAAGAAGAACACCGTTATTCTTCCTTACCTGTTCTGCACCCAGCATCTCACTCACTCCGGAATCTTCACTAGACCTCGTCTGCCTCTGCGAGCATCATCCTAGAAAGGAGAGGCCAGAAGGGAAATAATTAGTGAGCGTTCGTCTTCCGACATCATCATTTCCAGACTCTGCTACTTACCGAAGATCTCCTGGAAGTTCGACTGCTGTCCGGACATCCTCCATCCTATGCTCTGCTTCCATCTGGCCGCATACCTTCCAGGACTTCTCAGCGACCTGTAAGGAAGGACAGCACAGGTTAGCCTTATTCAAAGATGCTCACAGCGCAGCGCTTTGCGCATTCTCTTACATTCTTGAGCACTGCCCTCGCCATCAGCTCGAAGTCTCTATCACCCTTCTGCATCAACGAGAGAAGGAGAAAGTCAAGAAGGCAAAAACACTCGCGGACACTCATTCTTCAAAGATTCAAGACTTACCTCAAGAGGGGAGTCGCAGCCGGCCTGGACTCCGGGCCCATGCCAGTGAAGTAACTCGGCGAAAGGTGCCCAACCACGATGCGCCCCTGCACAGAACGGCAGGACAGAGTGCGCACCTTAATGAAATACAAGGTGAGAGAGGCTCCGAGGGGGTCACAAGGGGAACACTTGGGAGGCGGGCCCCCAAAGGAGGTGATTGTAGCTAAAACCGAACTCCTGTCTTCCAGGATAACCCCACGGCAGCGCGAGTCCCCGGGGAAGGTGGACCAGCTCCAGAAGCGCTCCGGACCAGTCGGGTGGCGTCCCTGTGGATACAAGGTGAGCGTTACAGAACGTGAAGCCCAAACATAATAATCCACCCGGATGCCTAGTATGGAAACCTCAGAAACCGACCAGTTGGCACAGTTGTTGGGGCAGTTACTTGCAGAGGTACATTCAACCCGCCAAGAAACCAACGTCCTGCAGAGAGAACTAATTGTGGCCAAAGTCGGTCAAGTGGCACAGTGAGTAGAGCGCTAGCTTTGACATCCGTTCAGAGCCTGCTAACGCAGGTTGGAATCCCAGCGGCGCCAAATTCAGCCTTTCATCCTTCTGAGGTCGATAAATGAACACCACACACTGTGGGTAATAATAAGCAGCGCTCAGATATCTCAGGGTTCGTAGCGCTATATAAATACCAAATTATTATTATTAAAGAACAAACTGATGATCTTGGCAGACAACTCCTTCAATCGCAGGCCGGGCAAGCCCGGAATCAGCCCATCAGTGCCAACCCCAATGAGCAATCCGGTCCAGATCAATCTACCTGGGACAGTACCACTAGCTCCACCGGAGCCTTTCTCAGGGATCCTCGAAGATATGTGACCTTCATGAATCAATGTCACCTCCACTTTCTGTGCAGACCTGGGGCATTTCCCAATGATCAATCGCGTGTGGCCTTTGTTTTATCCTACTTGAGTGGTAGTGCAGCAGATTGGTCAGTGTTGTTTATCAGCCAAGATGATCCACTGTTACACGATTTTGAGGGCTTTCAGCAGGAGCTGGAAAAGCTCTTCGCCCGTCGCTCCCTTGGGCAGGCTTTGGATAACGAACTTTTGTCCATTCGACAAGGAAACCAGGATTTGTTGGCGTACATAGCCACCTTTAATAGACTGGTGGTCGAAGCAGAATGGCCGGAGGACAAACAAACCACCTTGTTCCACTGGGGTTTGTGAGGGGAGTTAAAAGAAGTATTGGCCCAAGTAGTGGACCCACCCAAGGACTGTGCCGAATTCATAAATCTGGTGGTGCAACTCGACCACTGGTTCCAAGATCGGAGAATAGACCGAAGCAAACCGGATGCACGCCCCATATTTGTGCGCCCCAAGTGGCATGCCCAGCGGGGATGGATCTGAGGGCACCACGGAACCAATGCAACTAGGAGGGGTTAGGCCTCCTTTAACCAAAGCCGAACGGGATAAGAGGAGAGAACAGCAGCTATGCCTTTACTGCGGAAAAGCAGGCCATTTCCTTAAGGAATGTCCAGTTAAACCACCAAGAAGAACTGTAGGGGCCACAGACAAGGAGAAACCAAGTGAGGAGTCGGAAAACTACCAAGCCCAGCAATTGTAGGGGTCCAATTGTTGTGCAAAGAAATCCAACTACATACCTCCCATTTTGCTTTGCCGTGACCCTAATCACCCATCAACAGCCATCAAGGATGCATTCATTAGAAGCGTACATTGATAGCGGAGCAGTGGGGAACTACATGGACTAGGATCTTGCAGCAAACATGGGGCTCCCACTCTGTTCGAAGCCCACCACAGAGACTGTAACCACTGTAGATGGCACTGAAATTGCCTCCGTCCAGTGTCGGAGTGTACCACAGAACTTACCCTCTTATGTGAAGATGGCCATCGGGAAACTACCACCTTTGATCTCATCAAAGCACTGCAGTTCCAGTTATTCTTAGGAATGCCGTGGCTGGTCGCGCACAACCCACGAATCAACTGGCGTGCCCGAGAATTGGTCTTCTCCCATGACTGCACACACACCTGCTATCCCAAAGGGAGAAAAGGGAAGCATGCTAGTTCACCTGTCCAGGAAGGTACGATAAGTGTCCTAGGAGCGGTTGCCACCTTACCAATTCAATACCAGGACTTTCAAGACGAGTTCCAAAAGGAACAAGCGAATACCTTGCCACCCCACAGGCCCTACGATTGCCAGATCGACCTGATACCTGGAGCCCGAATTCCATGTGGCCGTATCTATGCGCTCACCGAACCTGAGAACCAACATCTGAAAATATATCTGAAGCAGTACCTGGCCAACGGTTTCATCCGCCCTTTCGAGGTCAGCGGCAGCGTCTCCCTTATTCTTCGTACCGAAGAAGGAAGGAGAATTGAGGACATACATTGACGACCGTGCATTGAACCAAGTCACCGTCAAGAACCGCTACCCCCTACCTCTGATCCCAGAGCTGCTAGACCAAGTCTAGGAAGCCCAAATCGAAATTGGACCTTAGCGGAACCTACCATCTTGTGTGCATTAAATAAGGGGACGAGTGGAAACGGCGTTCCGAACCAAATACGGCTTATACGAATACCAAGTGATGCCGATCGGCCTCTGCAATGCCCCAGCCACATTTCAATACTTCACGAACAATGTTCTGAGAGAACTGACTGATGTCTGTGCCTTAGTCTACATCGATGACATCTTGGTGTATTCGGCTTCAGAACAAGATCATGTCAGGCATGTGCGGGCCGTTCTTACCAAACTCCGTCAACATAATCTCTACGCCAAGCTTACGAAATGCTGATTCCACGTTACGGAAGTAGAATTCCTGGGTTTTATCCTCACTCCAAAAGGAATCTGAATGGATGTGCACAAGGTGTATACCGTCCTCAATTGGCCAGCCCCAAGCTCATTCAAGGGAGTCCAGAGCATGCTAGGTTTTGCGAACTTTTACCGCCGTTTCATCCCAGGCTTCTCGCAATTAGTACACCCGATCACGTCTCTATTAAGGAAGTGCAACAAAACGTTTCGATGGACAGAGGAGGCCAAAATGGCCTTTCAGGAACTCAAGGCAAAATTCACCACCGCCCCAATCTTACGACACCCACGCCCGGACCTTCCATATGTGGCGGAGACTGATGCTTCCAGTATGGCGATGGGTGCGGTGTTATCACAAAGGGACCCACACACCGGCCAACTGGTCATGAAAATTATTGCCGCCTGAGCTCAACTATGCCATCACGGATAAGGAGCTACTGGCCATCAAGGCCACTTTCAAGGCTTGGCGACACTACCTGTTGGGAGCCAGACATACAATCATTGTGATAACAGACCACCGAAACCTACAATACCTGAAAGGTGCAAAGGCTCAATGTTCCCGACAACTACGATAGGCCCTATTATTCACGGAATATGACTATGTAATAACGTATCGACCAGGAGTCAAAAATGGCAAGGCTGACGCCCTTTCATGCATGGGCCCGATGAGGTGGCGTATACACCTCCTGACCCCGTGGCCATCATTCCGGGGAAAGTCTCTTGGGCATCACAACTACAATGACACAAGACGAGTTACTGTATGAAGTCCGGCAAGTATTAACTCAGGAGCAGCTACGAGAGTGGGGTTCAAGAGGAGAACAGTCTAGCGTTAAAGACCAACTGCCTTACTACAGAAATCAGCTATTCATGCCTGTAAAAGAACTGCAAGAACAGGTTATCTCAGAATATCACGACTCCCTCATGGAAGGCCACCCGGGAATTGCCAAGACCCTGGCCAAGGTGAAACGGGGTTACTGGTGGCCAACGTGGCGCAAAGATATCATTCAGTTCATCACTTCCTGTGGTATCTGTGCTCAGAACAAGTAAACAAAGCGAAGACCCGCTGGACTTCTACAACCATTGGACATTCCGCCAGCTCCGTGGCACACGTTATCACTTGATTTCATCACTGACCTACCTTCCTGCCAAGGTTATAACACTATCCTAGTGATCGTGGACCTATTCTCCAAGATGGCTTATTTCTTCCCGTTCAAATGACTACCAAACACATTGGGTCTCGCTATAATCTTCCTAGAACATGTGGTACGGCTGCACAGGTTCCCATCAGTCTTGATTTCAGATCGAGGTACCCAATTTGTGTCCAACTTCTCGAGGAAGTGTTGCTCGATGGCCCAAATAGACATCCAATTATCCACTGGCAATCACCCCCAAATGGATGGTCAAACGGAGAGGACAAATCAAACGCTCGAGCAATACTTGCTTTGCATGCTTCTCCAAGCAAAAGGGAGTTGGAAGGATCTATTGTGGATTGCTGAGTATGCCTATAACAACTCCCTACATAGCAGCACTGGGCAAACACCGTTCTTTACTGTATATGGTAGACACCCACGCACCTCAGAACTGGACATCCCCACGACTCTGGAAATGCCAGCCGTCACAAATCTACACGTGACTATTTCACAGGCCTTCACGAGAGCCAAAGAACATTTGCTGAAAGCCAAAGCCCGCCAAAAGAAATACGCGGACTAGCATTGCACAAAGGCCTCCGACTACCAAATAGGGGACATGGTATGGTTAGCTTTCAAACATGTAACTCTAAAAGGAACCCGGACATTCTGCCCATGGTTTATACGACCGTTTCCAGTTGAATCCATCATAAACCCAGCCGCGGTAAAGCTGACGTTGCCAACCTACATGCGGATTCATCCAGTGTTTCATGTATCCCTCTTGAAACCAGTTCAACCTGGAACCCAAGTAACTACCCCACCAGGGCCTGTGATAATTCAAGGAGAACCAGAATTTGAGGTAAAAGATTCCAAGTATGTTAGAACAAAACTCTACTACCTAGTGGACTGGAAAGGATATGGTCCGCAGGACAGGACATGGGAGCCCAGTGATTACATTCATGCTCCACGCCTGATTCGGCGCTTCCACCAAGAGTACCCCACCAAGCCGGGACCAGACAGACGGACCACCCTGAGAGTGACCTTGGGGGGGAGTGCTGTAACGAACCTTACCCCTAGCCTGGGAACTCAGGGCCTCTGGCCCTCTCTCCAGTATTCCTGCAAGGCCCCAAGGGCCCAGTCATGCCCCTCTCGACTGTCTTGGAGACAGTCCTGGTTGTCATGATGCCTACCCCCGCGGACCCAGACCAAGTCCAGCAACCCTGGAAGCAGGCATCAAGGTATCCCAAGCAAGTCCAACAACCCCTGCTTGGGGCTATTTGGGTCCAGTCCTGGCACCTATGGCGCCAGGCTCATATGGAAAGTCAGTCCTGGCGCCTATGGTGCCAGGCTCATAGATTAAAACTTACCTGATGCAGACCATGCTGCAAACCTACCTGATGCAGACCATGCTGCAAGTGCTCTAAGCCAAAGGAGGCTTGGAAGGGACTACTTTACTTAGGGAATATTTTTTTACTCGGGCGGGGCTGGGGAGGAATACTTACCTGGGACTACTTTGGAGGCTATTTAAACCACGCCCGAAGAGCAGCACACGCTTTGCGTTATTCTGCAACCAGCAGCGTAACGCTCACCGTGCCTGCAAGTCTGCATCCAGCCTTCTGCCACGCCCGGCTCGAGTTTGGAGCTCCTAGAAAAAGGGAGAAAGAAGGAGAAAAGGTTAGAACAAGAGCAATACCTTTGATCCTTACCTGAATTCCCAATCCATCGCGCCTTCGAGTTGGAAGAAAGAAGTTATTTATGCGCGTCGCCTCGCCTGCTGCAGCGCCGCGCTGAACTCACCAGCCTTCGCAGCATCTTCACATTCCACTGCATCCTCCTGCATGTTCCCGCCGCACTCCGGCACCTAAGGAGAAGACAAGAAAAGCAAGGTGAGCCAAGGGAATACACAGAGGAATATTAGTTACCCCCCAAAGGCTTACCTGATTTTACCACTGGGGGTACTATTCCTCTTCACGGGTCGGCGCAGCTTCCACTGCATCTTCGCCGAACAAAAGGACAGCCAGGTGAAACAAAGGGACTAACAAGGGGAACCCTCCTCACCACAATAGACTTACCTGATTTTACCGCCGGAGGTATTATTCCCCGAGACTTCATACTTTCTCTCAGCGCCTGAATAAGGGAGAAAGCAACAGGTTACACATTAACATTATTTTATCGAACTGTGTTGGAAAATACAAATCCTTATCAGAATACTACCGGTTGCCACGAGGAACTCTTCACTAGGGTCAAGCTGCAACCTGCAAGGAATTGGACAAGAGTAAAAGTCAGGCATTTGAACTCTTACAAACTTCATACTTACGGAGTCTTGGCAGGAAACTCGGAGTCCAAATTGTTCTGGAACTCACCAATTCCTTTGAGCCAGTGAAGCAACTGGTTATCAACGCGCCCCTGCGCTCAATGCAGGATGGAGAGCTCATCTTTTCAAACCATCAGGTGAGACTATAAGAGGGGACATCAAAGGTGATCTGTGGGGAGAACAGCGGGGGTGGGGGGATTTACGCTCAACTCCACAGGTGGTTAATTCTCTTTCTCCATTTGCAGAAGAATATTCCTACGGGCCAAGCAAATGAAGTTAGGTGGGCCAGTCCAGTCTGTCATCTCGGCCCTACGTGTCACATTGGTGGAGACCGCAGCTGTCCAGTTCAGATCGACGCCTCTGTGGGAGCCAGGTGAGCGTAACACTGGTGCCTTTGGCGCCAGGCTCATATGGCATGTGGAGTTTCTTTTGGGGAATGGATCAACATGGCTGCCCCCACAAGCTTCGACGTGGAACTGCATCATGCAGTCTAGCATCCAGAGCGTGGTCCGCCCTGCAGGCACCTGGGATATCTGCTGGCTATTTAAGCGATGCCCAAGTTGAGGCATGCGCTTCGCAGTGTTCTGCACTTGCAGCGTGATGTTCACCATGACCTGCTCGTAGCATCCTTGGCCTGCATCGTCTGGAAGAAGAAGAACACTGTTATTCTTCCTTACCTGTTCTGCACCCAGCATCTCGCTCACTTCGGAATCTTCACAAGACCTCATCTGCCTCCGCAAGCAACATCCTAGAAAGGAGAGACCAGAATGGAAATAATTAGTGAGCGTTCGTCTTCCGACATCATCATCTCCAGACTCCGCTACTTACCGAATTTCTCCTGGGATTTCTACTTCCGCCCGGACATCATCCATCCTATGCTCCACTTCCATCTGGCCGCATACCTTCCAGGACTTCTCGGCAACCTGTAAGAAAGGACAGCACAGGTTAGCATTATTCAAAGAGGCTCAAACTGCCACGCTTTGCGCATTCTCTTACCTTCTCGAGCACTGCCCTCGCCATCAGCTCAACGTCTCCATCACCCTTCTGCATCAACAAGAGAAGGAGAAGGTCAAAAGGGCAATAACAATCACAGACACTCATTCTTCAAAGACTCAAGACTTAACTCCAGAGGGAAGTCGCAGCCGGCCTGGACTCCCGGGCCCACGCCAGTGAAGTAACTCGACGAAAGGTGCCCAACCAGGACGCGCCCCTGCACAGAACGGCAGGATGGAGAGCGCACCTTAACGAAATACAAGGTGAGAGAGGCTCCGAGGGGGTTGCAAGGGGAACACTTGGGAGGCGGGCCCCCGAAGGAGGTGATTGTAGCTAAAACTGAACTGTCTTCCAGGATAAGCCCACGGCAGCGCGAGTCCCCGGGGAAGGTGAACCAGCTCCAGAAGGGCTCTGGACCAGTCGTGTGGCATCCCTGTGGATACAAGGTGAGCGTTACAGAAGCTCCCAACTACCAAGTCGGAGACAAGGTTTGGTTAGCATCCAAAAACATCCCCCTCAAAGGACCACAGGTGTTCCGTCCCAGATATCTGGACCCTACACTATCAAGGCTGTGATCAACCCTGCGGTGATGAAATTATAATTACCGGCCCACAAGCAGATCCACCCAGTGTTTCATGTCTCCCTCCTAAAACCATTGAGACCAGGTACATGGATAGATACTCCACCGGATCCCAAAATAGTTGAAGGAGAACCAGAATACGAAGTTAAAAGGATCCTAGACTCTAAGATGGTCCAGTTGAACCTATACTACCTTATAGACTGGAAAGGTTATGGACCCCAAGATCGGACCTGGGAACCCAGTGAGCATGTCCACACTCCACGATTAATCAGTATGTTCCACTGCAATAACCCCACTAAACTAGGGCCAGGGGGGAAACCACCCATGAAAGGGGCCTTGAGGGGGAGTGCTGTCATGGCCACAGGTCCCAGAACACAAAAAACACACCATGTAGTGACGGGGCAATGGGTCACTTGGCTCACTTATGTCCCTTGGGGACCCATAAACACAGGGGCCCTGGCTGCACTCAGTCCTGGTGCCTTTGGCGCCAGGCTCATATAGAGATGTGAGCAGGAACACTTTATTTCAATGCAGGAGTGATTTTAGTTTATTTCAGTGCAGGAGTGCTTTTATTGTACAAGAACTTTCTAGGAGCTGAAAGCCTTTATTCCAGAGAACATCCTCATGTGCAGACTCATCGGGTGTGGCTACATAGGCCTGGTCTTCATGTACTGACTCATCGGGTGTGGCAGGCAGGCTGAACCTGGTGGGCGTGGCTTCATAAGCTCAGCTATATAAGCTGCTCCATCCTTAAGGCCGGTGCTTCGCTTTACTGTGCATTCGCGTGCAACGTGATGCTCACCACCGCTTGGACCAGTTTACTTACCTTTAAAACCAGGCGTTCTCCTGCATATTCACCTCCGGGAAACCGTTGCTTCATCTGCAGACTCATCTCCTGACATCAAGTGATCTTGATCCTGACGTACCCCCCCCCGCACTCTGCATCCACAAACTCAGACCCTATGAAGAAGAAGAAAGACAAGGTTAGAACATCCGTCCTAGGGCCGCGCCGCATTTGAACCCTGCGCCTTAACACCTTACCAGCTACTGTACCGCTGCAGCTTCGTTCCTCATTCCCTCAGGCTGCCACTTCGAGCTCTGCAGCTTCTGCGGGGCCGGCAACATCACCTGCAAGGGAAGAAGGCAAAAGAGCAAACATCAAAAGTGGAATGGACAGCAATACAAGACAACGAACTTTACAATACAACAAAAACAGATGAGGAAAGACAAAGGCAAACAGGAACACTTACCTGAAGTATAGTGGCTTAGTCGCAGCAGGACTGGACTACCACGTTCAAGGGACCAGTGAAGGAACTCACACCAGATCATACAAGTGCCCCTGCCAGAAGTAGCAGGACAGAGTGCTTGCCAAAACTAATCAACAGGTGAGCTTTCCAGGGACAGCGCATCCCACGGGTACCTCGATTTGGGAGAAGGGGTCTGGAAGGGGATCAGGCGCACAAGCTGGCATACTCACACCTCCTGTTCTCCACGCAGCAGTCCCAAGCAGCATCATCTATTACCACCAGTCACCACATAAGAGCAGAGGGCGAAGTCGGACCCAAGTGACCTCACCCCCGGGAGGGCTGTAACCGTGCCCCAACGCCTCTGCAGAGACCAGGTGAGCGTAACAAATGTGTGTAGGTCATAGCTTTTAACAATATTGTCTCTTGGTTTGGGCAATGCTTGTGCATCTTACATTTTAACAATATTGTCTCTCTGCTTGGGCAACGCGTGTAGATCTAAGCGTTGAACAATCTTGCCCCCTTGGTTTGCTGGGTTTTCCACAGACACGCACCTTTAACATTACAGCCATGTGCCTTAGTTGCAACATGTTGCTTTTCATTAGTTAGAAATTTGAATTCACTTTGGGAATCACTTTCACTTCTACACAAGTACAGCTTCTGCTTCTGTTGAATCGTTCGGTATTCAAAATTGATTTCTGACCTTCTGTCACTCCTATGCGAGCGTTGCTCACTCACCAAACGCCTGGCTGAGCCACACGAGGGGGAATGGAGCGTTCTGGGGTCACTACAAACCTGTGAACTCACTGAGTAAGCCATGCACTTCAATTTCCTTCGCTGCTTGCAGGACTTCTGCTTTGGTGACTTCTTGCTTCTCAGCAAACTGCTTCCTTCAGTCCACCTTCGCCCACGCCACATGTATTTGGAACATTCCTTGCTCAGGAGATCTCCTGATGCACGCCAGCAACCAGAAATCTCCTCGAGGCGCTGGGGTGCACGAAAGCCACCTGAGACAGGCTCTCGGGTAGGAAAGCTTCCCTTGCCTTTGCTTCCTACTTCGCAATTTCTGCAACACGGGTCTCCAACGGGCAAGCTTGTGCCATGCAAGCTTCCTGCTGCGTGACCTCTGCCCTTCCAGCTCCGGGAGACACAGACCCTCTTAGGCCCGGCAGCTGCCACACAGGGGTCACAGGGTCCTCTCCCTCATCCAGCTTCAGTACAGGCTACTTCCACGAGTCACACTGCTGCCTCTTACTGCTACTACTCTTCTCCTGCTCTCTCATTGCCTGGACCTGAGGGGGATATTTTGAAGCCCTCTCATTCTCCCTCAGGTGTGGGTTATTGGGATTAATGATTGGACTACTCCTGCAACATTGCACCTCTTCAACCCTCTTCCTCGTCCCAGTACCTATGGAATTATGGGATTTGAAGTCTCTAATGGCAAAGTTAGTTTTCTGACCTTGATTTGCACTTTGAAACACACCTTTGTTCCTTCCAATATTCTTTAAAGGAATTTTGTAAGAATTAGTCACCAAACTTGATTGACAAGGGACAGCCAATTCTTTTAAGCTGTCATTATTCATAGACTTACGTTCACGTTACCTTTGGGCATCAGAGATGTCTTCAGCTTTCCAAGTTTCAAGATTTTTGTAAGGAGTTTTATAATTGTGTTCACGCCTATTTGCAGGCGGATCTTGTGGAATAGCAAGATGGTTATTGCAATGAGCAATTATATATTTTGGCATTGTGGAGTTATCCTCCCTAGAGCAGGACAAATACTGTATCTCATCCCACAGAGTCCTCTCATGCCCCTGGGCCTTTTCTCCTACCAGGTGATCCTCCCACAGAACAGCACCCCCAAAGACAGGATCATAAAACCCTGACCACCGAGGAGGAGATCCGTAGAATTCATCACAACCACCACTTTACAATATTCCCGTGCACCTTTGCACCCTTACACCTAACTCCCTCCCCTTTGTTGTAATCTTCTTTTATAGAGAGATAATTGGTAGTTATATTAAGTTTAATGCCAGACTGCTCCAGCTTCTAAGCGCCAGATCACGGATCAAACCCATGTTGCATGGCATTGCTTTCTTCCCAGTGTTCTAACTGTGAACCACCGTGTGAGTGGGGGGAATGTGTCTTATGATTGGCTATGCCTTATGCAAATTTACAGATTAACCATCTGCTTTGTATTGGTTTGAGGACTGGTGCGCGGCTTTGCTTGCAGAGATCCAAAACCTTGTGTCTGCTACCTTACAAGTACTTGCCTCTCAGCTACCGTTCAGGCAACCTGAAGTCCTATCATGCACCGACTCTCTGTAAAACACGACTGCTATTCTCGGACTGGCACTTTCAGAACAGTGTGAGTTCAGAATCTGTGATCTTACATGTGGGCAGCACTCGCAGACCTTAATTTCTCCACAACCCATGTCTCACTGACTGAACCATATGGCTAGCGGAGGCCCGTGCAGATGGATCTGCAAGCACCTTGACTCCCAGTCATGTCCATGCAACTTCATCATTATACTGACATTTTGTAGGCAGTTTTAGTGACTTCCAGTTGGGCAGTGGTTTTATATAGACTTGGTTAGGGATGGGGTGGGCTGCCAAATACTTCCTTTAAGGCCGGCATCACAATGCGGGTGGCAACCCCTGCAGCCCCCCATGGTCACTACATTCCAATCCCTGAAACTCCAGCATGGAACTTCCTCACAGCGCTCAGAATGCAAAGGTGGAACAGTGCACTATATACACGCAACCACTGCCACGGGTCTGTCCCATGTTTTGATTAATGCATATTCTATTGTGATCTTATGTGTTATCTATAACAACCAACCCTCATGTAAATTTCATGTTTAATTGGTATCAAGACTATTAAACATGAAACTCAGACCATAGTTGAAGAATGTATTGCATTACAGCTCTTGGATTTCTTGTTTGTATATTATAGACCCCCACCATAGCTGTACCACATTTGGGGCAATGCCCTGACTCTGCATTTCTCTGTCACCCAGCACGTACCCCATTGACTGTATTGTCCCTTCAAACCTTCCTGCAGGTTTCCCATTGGTCTTTCAAAAGGCCTGCAGGCTTAGATACATGTGGCTCCCTCCCTAGGATAGGTAGGGCAACCACAATACCATATGTGATCACCAGTGAATGACGTCTCCTTCCATGAAGGACACAGACACTATACAGCTTGACGCAAGTCGCCATTCCTCCAATGATTCAGGGCAACATCATCCATTTGATTTTGCAAACCTTTGCGGCAGTATTACCAGAATTGTTTGAGTACAATTGTTCAAATGATACAATTGACCGAATTACAGGGGTCCGAATTGACATTCTGCACAATTGACCGTCAATTTTATACATATAATGGGTTGGGCTGGGGTAATAATAATATAAGGGGATTGGGTGGGGGTTTGGATTGGGTGGGGGTTGCGGGGGGTTTCCTAATTCACTGTTTAAATTCGGTCAATTGTGTAGAAGGTCAATTGTCATTCGCACAATTGTTATTCGAAACAATTCGTGTTAGGGAGAATTCTCCAGAATGTCCAATTTCCCTTACCTACTGAGTCCCTCAGCAGCTTTGCTGGATTTCTAGGAGTTATTTTTTTCACCTGGTAAGAGTGTGAGCCTTTTTTCCCACTCTTACATGTGTTTTGCTGTGTGTGTTTAACATTCTTGTGTTCATAGACTGTGGAGCCTCACCTACTCCATAGGCATCATCTTTTTGCTGTGTGTTACACAGCACCTTCAGTGCAGTAACACGGGGTTGTCTTTTAGACTTCCCAACTCAGACTCCATTTTCTGGTACTGGAAAGGTTTAATACTTATCCCTTTTTGTCTGTTTGTCTTGGAGCATTGTTTCGCTCCCTTTTCATCAAGACTTGGCTGGTGGCAGTGCTAACTACCCTATTTTTCCTACCGCGGTTATCTTAAATAACTTTGATATTGTTTTAGGTTATCTTGGTAGCCTCGAACTTAAACCCGCTAGACCATATACATTTCTAAACGGTTCCAGCTGGGTTTATTTTCCATTTCTTTTTGAAAACGTCTTTCTCGTGCTTTACTCCGCGCGCCATTTATATGTCTATAATTCCATCCCAGATAATACTAAAGAGTATTATAAAGATAGTGTTCTTGTGAATGGCCAGGAGACTCCTGCCATCAGAGACACTGGAGCAAGCATAACCGTGGTGGATGAATCATTTTTCAAGGTGGAGGATGTTGGAGGATGTTGCATTGGCACCTAAAAGTCTCACCAAGTTAGCTGGAGGCCCTGTGCAAATGCTTCCCCAGTTACCAGCTCTCATCCAGTGTAATGATATGACTGCCAAAATACCTGCCAGATTTCTAGGATTTATTTGTTTCACCTAGTAAGAGTGTGAGCCTTTTTTCCCACTCTTACATGTATTTTGCTGTGTGTGTTTAACATTCTTGTATTCATAGACTGTGAAGTCTCACCTACTCCATAGGCATCATCGTTTTACTGTGTGTTACACAGCACCTTCAGTGCAGTGACACAGGGTTGTCTTTTAGACTTCCCAACTCAGACTCCATTTTCTGGGACTGACTACTGTCTCCCAGAAAATGTAAAGTTGCCATTGACTTTATTAGTCTCTTTAAAAAGTCCACAGACCCAGTACAAACTATCTTACATAGGGTACTGGAAAGGGTTAATACTTATCCCTTTTTGTCTGTTTTTCTTGGAGCATTGTTTCGCTCCCTTTTCATCAAGACTTGGCTGGTGGCAGTGGTAACTACCCTATTTTTCCTACCGTGGTTATCTTAAATAACCTTGGTATTGTTTTAGGCTATCTTGGTAGCCTCGAACTTAAACCCGCTAGACCACATATGTTTTTATATGGTTCCGGCTGGGTTAATTCACCATTTCTTTTTGAAAATGTCTTTCTCGTGTTTTACTCAGCACGCCAAACCAGGTTTGGTTCCTTTGTTCACCTTCTTTTTGTGGGCTTCTCCACAGAAGCCCTCCTTAGGCACCTGAAAGTCTGGGTAGGCAGGATGTGAGGGAGGGTTTTAGGACCCCTGCCATGGCTTCCCTTGGTAACCCAAGTCGCACTCCTGTTTGATTGGCTAGGTGACTGTCCCGCCAGGACAGCCACCCTGCTGTGTGATTGACAGCCAGGCTGCGTGAATGGGGGAAAACTGCATAAAAAGCAGGTCTCTGGGTCTGGAAAGGCAGAGTCGCCACTGGAACGAAAGAACCGATGAGGAGCTGACAGAAGAGGACCCTACAACAAGTGAATCTCCCGGTGAAGCCCTGCTGTAGGTCCGAATCTTCAGACTCCAACGACAGAGAAGATCTACCAGGAATCTTCTTCCCCTGAGCTGGTGGGACCAACCAGTTCGCCCAAACCGCAAGTCAGGACCCCCTCCTTTGGTCGAATTTGCTGTACAGAGCTACAGTGAACCGGATAGCCAGGAAGGTCGGACCCTGCTTGGGTTTTAAGGAGCGCACCTTTTATTTGTTGCTTTGCTCTGCTGCTGGTTTCTTCCCTGGGCAGTGCAGGACCCTTCAGTCTTCCTACTTCGTGTCAGTACGACAGTCGCTTCAGGAACCATGAGCTTGCAGGACCTGCCAGGAACGTCCGCCTCAGCTACAGCTTCTTCTCCATTTGAAGGTACTGTGCAAATCCCGTTGTTCCTTTCGTCCAGCCGCGGTGAAGGTGTGTGAAACATTTCGCCAATGCAATGGCTTGTCCTTTTTTACTCTTTATACTAACTTTTCTACCGACCAACTTCGTCCGGAACTCTTGGCAAAGACTTAACCGTGAACTACCCTGAACTGTGTGATCTTGAGCAAAAGACTTTTGTCCTTTTGACTTTGGCCCTAAGCCTTTTTGATTTGATTCCATCACTGTAGTTCCTCTTTCTAGATTGCCCTGCTTACTTACCTGTTGGTGCTGCTCAATTTGTATCTAACTTTGTCTTTGCCACCCTTTTAAATTGTTGGAGTGCCATTTTGCTCACACTTCATTTTTGAGCTTAACTTGTCTAGAATCTATTGGGAGTGGTGAGGTGTATTAAGAGTGTGAGTTTTCAACTGCTTTACTTTAGTGAGATGTTATACAACTGATGTGTAAATCAATGTATATTCTTTTACTCAGAAACCTTGAGTCAGTGTTTGTTTGAATCATAGTAATTGCTGTCCTTTGTGTAACTATTGATGCTGCTCACTTGCTCGTGAGATAAGTCTGGCTGCTCAGCCATCGCTTCCACTTTACTGTGTAGTACAGGCTTGTACCAAAGGTGAATTTGTACGGTCACTTGTAGTATTTATTGTGTGTGTGGTGTTCCCAAAGGATACTGCATACAATTCTGCCTAACAATTCGTATACAACCTCTGCGGCTGTGCCATTAAAGCACACGTCTATGCATTATAGAAAGCGTTGCCTTTTCCCCTTTCAGTTTACTCAGGTATGTACAATTCACAACTCACGACACGCCGACGAGCATGGGTCTGATGTAGAGAGGCACACCTGGTATTTATTGAACCCTGATCTGTGATTTTTCGTTATTCGGGTGCCCAGAGTGATCACAAATCATCAAAAATTGAATTTGCAGACTTGGCATCTGCATATTTCTGTGGTTTGCTCAACTGCAATTGCGTGCAGTCTTTCACTGTAGCCCGACATATGAATGTTTTTTTTGTTGTTTTAATGACAGTACATCTATTGGGCCCAGGAGTCACGCGAACATTCTGATGCCTCCAATATTTCATTCCTATTATTTGCTGCAAAGGTTCCAGTGGGAAACAAAGGAAGCCTTATTTTGGCAGCGCTCCCTCACTCTGGTCCAACATCTACATGAGGGTCAATGGGTCAAACCGGCACACTTCCACTGATGAGTGGCGTTAAGGTAATAACGCTTTACAGAAGTTAATTTCTGCAAAGCAGGAAGCAGAAGGGGGCGAGTGGGACCAGGAAGGCACGCCGAAGGATAAACATTGTTTCCTATTACATTGAATATGGACGATGACTGCAGCGATTACAAAGCTCCTATGTTAACAGAGTGTAAGGTAATTAGCTGCTTAGAGGTTGTTCTGGCAGGGGTGTAATATCCCTGTCTCTGGAGCGTGCAATCTTCCCGTACAGCCCATCATTCTGTCTTCGCTTATTATCAAATACAGACAGAAAAACAACTGTCATGGGCGGTGAATGTTTTCAACAGAGAAAGAATTCCATGGAAAAATAGGGCATCTTTATTTCTCAATAAAGCATGTACAATACATAATATGTCTAGCTGGTCAAGAAAGGACCTAAAAGGCGCCCTGTGCGGCTATCATGGTTTTCCCCTTATTGATCCATTACAAGATATTGCACAGTCCAAGATATAACAATATAAATATACTTGCTTTATACCGATGCTCTCAGTCTGTGCCTTGGGCCCATAATAATCAGCGTCCATGCTTTTCTGAAATTGTGTGATATTACAGCATTCGGTAATACTCCATGATAGCCCTAGGAGACGAAGCCTAAATCCAGGGTTACTTCTCAGATCAGCAAAACGATGCGACCTCTCAAAGACTGGCCAGCATTCTCAGTTCTTGCACGCTTACCTGACCTTTAACGTATGCCAGTCTCAACCATGCAGAAGCAATCAAACACTGATGAGTGCCATTTGCCCACTAAAGGAGAAACCCTAAGTGGTATCTATTGATACGTAAGTACTGGCCAAAACTCCAGATGCATAATTTTTGCAAGTAGGCAATCACAATTACCAATCAATTATGGTAGCAAATGAGATTCAGCACGAAAATACAATAGTCCTGTCTAGGGCTCTGTGATGAATCAACTTCCGGTTACCAGTTGTCTAGCGATGAATATCTAAACCATCAATCAGACCCACACCTCTAGTACACCAGAAGGGATCTGAACAGATTGGAATTCAAGTAAATTATAAGACCTCCTTGTCCAATTTTGGTAACGTGGGCGGAACGGCAGGCTTATCTCTGTTAGGTCATGGATCGTTGGTTAGTTGCAACACAATGAAAATACAATTATTACCCAATGATAAAAGGGAATGTGCAGTCAAGGTTGTATACAAATATCTACTTTATTATTATTACAACAGACAGTTCTAGCACACTACAAAATACAACCCACCCTGTAAAGGAGCACAGAGGACAGACAGTTTCACAAAGGAAAGGGACACACTCTGGATACTGACAGGAGGGTAGTCGGTAAAGCAATCAGTCTTAACTGTTCAAGGATATTTGGTTTCAGCACCAAGGGAGCAAGGGATTGTAAATGTCACTAGGGGCCGTCGGAGATGGAGCAGGGGGACAGAACCACAATGCACCTGGTGCTTGAGATGATCTTGATGCTCGACAGCGTCAAGTCAGTTCCAAGATGCTTTGCAGCTCCTGCGACAGAGTTCAAGATGGGAGACAGCTGCGGGTATCAGGTGGGAGGCAGTTCGGCAAGCGAGGCTGGACAGGCAGCTGCAGGCCGGCGTACACAGATGCTCAGGATCAGGAATCACTCTCTCTGTGTTGAATGGCGCATCTAGAATGCTGGCAAAGGCGTCTCCGATGGCTTTAGTAACTGCAGCATGACAACAGTCAGTGGTTCAGCTGGTCAGTGTTCGAGGGCTCGGTTGTCTCGACAAAATGCCCTTAAAATATGGACGCTGGTGGATGCTTGTGTGTCACTCTTCCTAACTTCTTTACAATGCTCGTGGAGTCCTTTCAAGGTGGACAGCCCAAAGCTGAGGAGAGTGTTTGCAGGCAACGGCCTTGTCCTTTGTTCAGGGACTCTCTGCCACATCCCACTTAGGATGCTTGCTGGCATAACCTAGCAGGGCAAGCCGTGTGCTGGCTGGGTACCAGTTCCAGAACTACTGGATGAGTCATCTGTGTCCGGTATCTCCCTCTGTTCCCTGGCAGATGTTTAGGGGAGGGATCTTGCTTCCCTCTTGGAAATCCTGGCCTTCCTTCACTGGCATAAAATGTAAGGCAGACTGTACCTTTAGCCAGTGTCCAATGCTGAGTTCTTCTTTCCTACTTCTGGCGAAGCCTTCAGATGATCTGCTAAGTGAGGGGTTCAACCTTCGTTTAAAGCCAAATGGGCCCCAGTGTTTGGTGCAGGCAAAGCCTACCCTAATGAACCAATCCTGGGTCCCCACCAACAATCTTCTGTTATGCGTGAGGTCAGAACCAGAGTGCTCTGCAACAGGAAAGGTAAGGGGTGACAGCATGTATTCCTAAGTCCCACCCACCTTCCTGTCTGTTAAAGATCAAAGTGTCTCTCTGGTTAACTGCGCCCTCTGTGACTCTTGATCAAAGCGCAGGTCTCCCTTGAGGTTTGTAATGAGAGCAGACTTCCTGTCAACCTTAAATCACATACTCCTTCCTCTGGAAGGGGTCCGCTCTGCAGGGGTTTCCTACGGTAAATAGTGGATCCAGACATGCCATTCAATGCCTTTCATACAGAGGGGTGGGAACTAGCTTCACATTGACACATTGCATACCAAAGAGGTGTTAGTTCTTCCTTCCTCTTGTCCGTCCTGCGACCAAGCCCCTTCGCAGGCTTGCCTTAATTATTTCTCATTAGTATGCACTGCCACCAGCTGAACTGGACAATAGTAAGGCAGATCCATGAAGCCTTTTATATTTTAATTAGGCTGCCCATGGCCGGAGTAAGGTGTGTCTTCCCCCTTCTTGAGATTCTTTGATGTACCCGTGGCTGTCACATTACAGCTGAACATGACAGGGGAGGATGACGCCTGTAGGCTGTGTCCTCCCAGAGTACACATGACTATGCGTTTCGTGCAGTGAGCAGGGAAAATGTGTGCAGAATGGCCTCACACATTTTCAGAGGTTGATCACCCATCATTCATTTTTATTACCCAAAAATCCCATGCGATCGCACACTCTCTGTGCGGATGGACAAATTCCTCACAGGTTCTCTCTGCCCCTCTCTGTATGTCTCTAGCTCTCTCGCTCGCCCTCTCTTTCTCCTCGGTTTCTGTCGCTTTTTTAGTGTCCAGCTACATCTGAGGACGTTGCATGAAAAACGCAACACTTCGCAATGGACCTCAGCCTGGAAGGACAGATCGCAAAAGGGTGCTACAGCAAGACCCTGTCAAATATCTCACCTGTGAGATCAGAGTGTGTTTATGTTTAGGCAGTCATTAAAAGGCAGCAAATGTCACAGAAAAAAGAGCTCTGCTCTTATGAAAAAGCTGCCTATGATATTCATATTCTCATATGATGTCCAGAAGGTTTTCAAAAATGTATTGCAAGAAAAGGCAATATGCATTCAAAGTGTCCCAACATTATATACCAATGCGTTTCGGACATAGTCCGTCTTCAGGGCTTGGACACTAAGTATTACGTTAATAAGTAGTGACAGTAAATAGTGTAAATCAAACAAAAAGCAAGTCAGACATAAATAAATGATGAGAAAGCAATAAAAATACATGTGTACATAGCACATTAGATTCAAATCATGAGGTGGTAGAGACAAAACAAAGCAATAACAAAATATTAGAAAATGCCTTTGTAAATCATGAGATAAAGAAAATGTCTCTCATTGACAATTGAAAGGTAGAGGTTACCTGGCTGAGAAGCCTTTTTACATATCTGAAAGTAAATGAGGCGGAAATTAGGGATGCCTATATTGGGCTAGATCACTTGACCAGTTGGTAACACTGAAATAGTACAAAAGGTTACCTGGATAGAGGTGTTCGTCCATCTAAAGGTCGAAATCTTTTCCACATGCATGAAAATGTATCGTTTCCAAATCACATTAAAGACAGCGAGGTCAGTAATGCACTAATTAGAAAAGGTCGAGCGGGCCGATAGCAGGGGTCTTGCCTTAGTGTTGCGAGTAGGTGTGCACAAGGTGGAGAAAAACTCAGTGAGCGCATCTGCCGAGTAATTTGTGTGTCATTCTACCGTCGCCGTTGCTAGGCGACGTGACATCACACGCTCACGTCCACCGGGCCCTGCGAGCAGGGACAATGGTGTGGCGGCCATGATAAGAATGGCAAACATGTTGGAAATGGTTGGCAAATCATGTGGAAAATTTGAAATGGTCCGCTCAAAGGGGCAGAACAAAAGTAATGCTACAGATGGTCATGGGGGTAGGTAAGGAGACTGTAAATCAAGGGGGTGTAATAAAGAGGCACACACAGGAATGGAGGTGAGTAAGAGCTTTATTCGAGGCCCCCGGGGTAGTCACAGTGGAGGCACCAACTGGCGAGGCACTCTCAAATGGAATATACATGCACGAGGTTTTAAAGAGGCGTTGAAGAAAGAACTTAAGCGCCTCTGCGATGAAAATATCATACAGCCCATCGAGAGTTCAGAATGGCTTGCCCCTATTGTCTTAGTAAAAAAACCGGACGATTCCATAAGAATGTGCGTCGACTTGAGAGACCTAAACAAAAACATATGGGTTGACAGACACCCACTTCCCAATATATCTGAACTCCTATCGACCATGAAACCTGCAAAATACTTTACAACTCTGGACCTCTCCTCAGCCTATCACCAGATAGCTTTGGAAGAGAGCTCAAAGAACCTAACATCTTTTGTCACACCTCTCGGTGCATTCATGTTTAACAGAATGCCATTTGGACTCGCTTCAGCTGCAGCAGTCTTTCAGAGACTCATGTCACATCTATTTTGAGGACTTGATAGCATACACTGCTTCCAAGATGATATCCTCATATCAGCCAGTACAGAAGAAGAGCACAACGCAAAACTTGTGGGTGTCCTACAGGTCATACAAAAAAGTGGGCTCACACTCAAATTAGAGAAATGCAACATAAAGTGCGACCGAGTTTCATACCTGGGCCATTCCATTGACGCCAACGGCATCAGCCCCAAGAGGAAACTCATGGATACCACAATGAATATCGCCGAGCCTCAAAGTAAAGACCAATTAAGGAGTTTCCTCGGGATGACAGAATACTACTCCAAGTTTATAAACAACTATGCTGATAAGACCAAGAACATGAGGAACATCTTGAAGAAGGCAGCCAAATTCATATGGTCCACTGAATGCAAGAACGAATTCGAAGAAATCAAATTCCTAATTAACCAAGCTCCAGCCTTAGGAATGTTCGATTGTAAAGCCAAAACCATCATATCCGTAGATGCAGGTAAAACCGGACTGGGTGGTATCCTGGAACAGCAACAAGATAAGAACATTGTGATGATCGCATTCGCATCGAGAGTACTGAGGGGAGCCGAACTAAACTATTCCACCATTGAGAGAGAAGCTCTGGGTCTGAGGTGGATTCTTCAGCATTTCAGGAACCTAATTTGGGGCTTACCCGTCATACTGAAAACAGACCATAAACCTCTAGTAAATGTCCTTCAGTCCAAAACCCCTCACCTTATATCACCGAGAATAAGACGTTGGTTCCTCAACATCATGCAATACAACCTCCAACTATGCTACACTCCTGGTCCACAAAACCAAGTAGCAGATTGTCTTTCCAGATTATCGACCAACATCGACACTGAGATTGCATCTCCAGATGAAGACATCATAGCTGTCGTAAACCCTGCCATCTCGAGAGATGAATGGAAAATTAATGCCAATACTGATCTGGAACAGCGAGAAATCAGGGAAGCGATAGCTAATGACTGGGTGGAAACGGGAGAGGCTTTAACTACCTTCATTCCCTTCTAGGAAGAATTATCAATGGACGATGAGCATATCTTCAGAGGCGATCGAGTAATCCCACCCACCCAACTCAGAAAAAAAGTACTCCAACTGGCACACGAAGGTCACCTAGGAAGGAGCTTGACGAAAAACAAGTTGAGAAACAACTATTGGTGGCCAGGAATGTGGAAAGAAGCAGAAGAACTGGTCAAAAATTGCTCCACGTGTGCCATGAGTGACAAGTCCAAGATCTTAAGAAAGACCCCCTTACAGCCTATTGAACCTCCCAAACATGTGTGGTCTAAACTGGCAATCGACATCATGGGTCCATTCGAGAACCTCGAAACAGTCAAAGTATATATCATAGTACTTGTCGATTACACCTCTAAATGGACAGAATGGGGAATAGCTGAGGACAATGTGACCTCAAAGAAAGTGACAGATTTCCTGACAGAGATCTTCAACAGGGAGGGAGATCCCAAGGAAGTGGTTTCGGACAACGGGTCTCAGTTCATGTCTATGGAATTTGGGGAATTCCTCAAGAAAAGGTCCATCAGCCACAAAACAACATCTTTGTACCATCCAATTTCCAACGGACTTGTGGAACGCAAGAACAGGCTCGTGAAGAGCGTAGTTCAACTGGCCACGGCCAACAACCGCCCGTGGAGAGAAACCCTCAAAGAAGCTTTACATGCGTATAGAACAACCCCACACACCACCACAAACATAGAGCCCTTCACCCTCATGCGAGGTAGGGTTGCAACCAACCGATTTAGACCGGCGTGGATGTTCTTATACACGGGAGAAGCAAGGGTGAACATGGATCTACTTCAAAAGAGAAAAACAAGCAAAATACAAAAGACAATACGACTCCAGACATGGAGTAAAAGAGATGATGGTTCGTGAAGGAGACTGGGTATGTGTCAAAGAACCGAAGAAAACTCTCAAGGGTGAATCCATCTTCAGACCTCCACAGAGAGTTGTGAGTTGTCATGGGAAGTCTGTCATCCTCGATGATGGAAAGAGATGGTCTGGAGATGATCTCATAAAAGTAACAAAAGACATCCCATCCTCGTCGCCATTGTAATAAAGAGGCACACACAGGAATGGAGGTGAGTAAGAGCTTTATTCGAGGCCCCCGGGGTAGTCACAGTGGAGGCACCAACTGGCGAGGCACTCTCAAATGGAATATACATGCACGAGGTTCTAAAGAGACTCGTGCATGTATTACCATAACAGGGGGATGAAATCTGTTGTGATGAGCACTTGCAGTGAGAATGTTGGAATGTTGAGAGGTGAGTGACGTATGGGGGTTCTGAGGGAGACGTTGGAGTGGAAGGAGAAGGATGAAACTGGCTGGATGGGATGCCGGTGTTTTCACGCACCAGCTTACAAGGAAATGACAATAAACGCTAAAGAACTTACCTTAATTAAGAGCGGATCTTCTTAATTATTACAAAATCCATACTAAGTTGCAGGGCAGTCAACAAAAAAAGGGGAGGCGCATAATAAGGTTCAAAATGAGCCTAGCGAAAAAATATGTAGGTGATCTGCTCAAAAATGCGTAAAAGAAGTCATGAAAGGGGGGAGTAAACTAATGGGGAAGGAATCCACCTGAAGTGTGGAAAAGTGGCCATAAGAGCTACAAATTAGCTTAAGTGGAAAAATAATGGAACGGAGAGCATAAACAATAAATGTAATTGCTGAACAAAAGAGGAATATGTAAGTGTGATCCTCGTTTAAAGCAGAATACAGCTAGAACATATATAGGAATGACAATTAGATAATGTATGGACCCTGTTGATCTATCCATGTGTAGCGGTATATGCTTGGAGCTATCACACAAGGTGGAAATTGGGATAATGTTCACGTGTGATAAGTAGAAGGTGGCAGTGGCATTCTTTAATCAGGAGGGTATAACCATGAACTGGTAGTGCCCGTCCGGGGTGGAGAGTGCAGACCCCTCTTTTGCATTATGGGTCAGGCCCACATACCAGTACCGTGCCGTGAGGTCAATGGTACTCATGAACTTGATAGCGCCTAACTGGTTAATGTGTTCAACTACACGAGTGATGGGGTGTGTGATGGGGTGTGTGTGTCTATCTTCGTGACACAGTTGAGCCCCTGATAATCTATGCAAAGGCAGACCTGGTTGTCCAGCTACTGGACTTTTTAGGAACTAGTACCACTAGGCTAGCCCAGGGGCTGTGGGATGGCTCAATCACCCCCAATGTCAACATCTTGGAGACTTCCTCCCTGATGGTGTCTTTGACTTTGTCGGACATCTGGTGAATCCTACTCTTCTCCAGTGTTGATATCATGGATGCACCAATACATCTTTCCGGGAGTTGGCGAGAACAGTCTGGCGAACTGATCCAGCAGGGACTGGCAGTCCTGTCATTGCCATTCGGTGAGGTCTGGAGAGATATGAACTCCCTCGAGAGACCCGTCAGTGGACTCTGCATGTAATATGTCTGGGAGGAGATCTGTCTCCTCCTTGGTCTCATCGTCCATGACCAGAGCCATCATTAAGTCATCCGGCTGTAAGAGGTTATTAGCCGATTGACAAGGAAGACCTGCTGCATCTGCCTCAGGGTCTTAGTGTCAATGAAGTAGTTAACCTCACTGATCTTTTTCAGCACCACATAAGGCCCAGTCCACTTGTCATACAACACACTGGGCTTGACGGGTTCCATGATCCAGACCATCTGGTCTGGCGTGTTCTCCATCATGGTGACTTGCAGGTCATGCCAATGCTCCATGAATTCCTGGCTTTCCATCAAGTTGTGAGGGCTATGTTCCCTCTATTTAGCCATCTTAGATCGAAGACCAAGCACACAGTCCACTATGTCATGGGAAGGAGTTTGAGGATTGCCCTCCCATCCATCCCGCACTAGACTTAGCCTTCCCTCCAAATGGGATGGCCAAACAAGAGTTCAAAGGGACTGAGCCCAACAATGTTCTGTGGCACCTGCCGGTAGTAGAACAGGAGGCATGGCGGGAGAATATGCCAATTTCTCCTGAGGGGCTCTTCCAGTATGCCAATCATGCCCTTGAAGATCTTGTTGAAACCGCTCAACAAGCCCATTGGTTTGTGGGTGAAAGGTTGCAGAGAACCTGTGATGACTCCACATTCAACCCACATTGCCTTCAGTTATTCTGATTTGAAGTTGGATCCCCATCAGAAATTACTTCTTTTAGGAATCCCACATGAGAGAATATCTTGACGAGGGCTTTCGTGACCACAGAGGCTTTGATGCTCCTCAGGGGGACAGTCTCAGGAACCAGGTGGCATGATCAATTATGACCAAGAAATGCCGGTTTTCTGAGGAGGTTTGCAGATTCAAAGAACCCACAATGTCCATACCTATCCTCTTGAAAGGCCGGCCAAACATGGGTTGTGGAATTATGAGGGCTTTGTGATGCCACTAGCCTTGCCGGATGCTTGGAGTTCTTTTATCTTTGACCCCAGCTGGGGCCAATAGAAGTGGGAAGACAGTCTATCAGCAGTCTTTCTCATCCAGAGATGACCTTCCAATGGGATGTCCAAAAGGAACCTCATGTGGCACTGGGGAACAATCAAACGCTGTCTGGCCCCTGCCTGAGATGTCATGCTCACTGTTCTGGAGACCGTTCTCTCAGTACACCCTGAACATCCCTGGGGCTTACCCCTGGGCCTGCTTCTCTTGCCTGATCACGCAGGAGGTTGGGCAGTCGTGCTGTGCCTGGCAAAGGTCAGCCTGACTCTGGCCCCCATCTAAGGACAAGTGACTTAGCTTGGGGAGACCCTTGAAGTCTGAAGCTACCATGTCCTCCACCTAAAGCTTGGGTTCTACACCTGTAGGAGACCCTCAGAGTCAGATTGAGTCAGGTGCTGCCTCAGCAGTCACATCAGTGGCCTCAGGACCCTCTCCAGCAGGAGCAGGTGTATCTGTGGCCTCTTGATCCGAGCAGGGAAGTACCGGCTGAGCCAGACATTTGCGGTTATCAGCCGGATGAATGTATGGACCCATGGCCACAAGGGCTGCTTCCCGTGCTGCCTCCTTTGCCCTAGATCGTGTGACTGCAGGAATGACTTTGGTGTTGGGTTTATCATTTCCCAGCAGACAGCCTACCAGAATGGCAACACAAAGCTGAGAGGTTTCTCCTCCAACTGAACTCCACAATAGCCACAATATCCAGTGGGCATCGGAGGAGACCATCAAATCCCCTGAATGGTGTGGGAGGGCCAGGGATGATCTTGTTCTCTCGCAACCCCTATCATCGGACAGTGGTGAAACTAGCAGCATTATCACAAAGTGCTGAGGGTCAGCTCCCGTTAATTAATGCATGCTCCAAAAGGATCTATGTATTCGCAGGAACCTGGGGCCTCTGTGGGAGAGCCAGTACCTTTCCCGATAAGGGATACAAGAGTACATTTGCCGAAACCCCAGGCCGAGTGGGAATTCATCATCTAAGATGCCCGCATTGTCTATGTCTACTTCTTCCTCCTCCTCCATGAATGTAGCGCTTAATACGGCCAGCTTGGGTCTACACTTGCAGGCCGGATCTCCCTTTCTATGCCTCTGATTTCCTCAGACAAGGCAACCATTAGAGGCTTTGAATGTGGGTGCCCCAGTACTATGGGCACCCTCACTTCTCCTTTCTGATGGAGTGGACGATGCAGGTGACTGGAATTTCCCATCTGGTTTTTGGTGCCCTTTCTTAGTAAGAGGGTGCCTACCTTAGGCCTTACCCTCTTTATATTTACTTTTCACAACCCATTTGTCATCTGGTTTGGATGCAACAGCCACTGCCTTTTTCTGAACGCGAGTAGCCACAAACCAATCAGCCGTCTTGGCAAGCTCCTGAGGGTCTGTGATATTATTTTCCAATAGATGCTGGTGTAACTCCATCTCAGATTGTTTAAGAATGCTCTCACATTCAATCCGATTAAGCATTTCTGTAAATGTGTCAACATTGTTACATGTGACCCAACCACTCAGATATGTCAAGGATTGATGCGTAACCACCTGGTTTGACTCCCCTTTTTGCTAGCTTGCTAAAGTTCTTGAGGCATTGTTCTAGGGTCTTGCAACACTTCCTCAGGGTAGTGGTCTTTATCTACGAATAGATATGCATCTCTTTAGGAGTCAACTGAATAATTACATCAGTTCCAAACGTCGTTACTCGGCTCATAAGGGCTGCATGCACTCTGCAACTCCTCTTCCACCTCCTGGAGGCGGAAAGCTAACTCAAGCTTTTTGAACCAGTTGAAAACTCCCTTCCTCATTTCATATGGTTGGACTAAGTTCTTGGGGAGGCTTTCCTTTGGAGCTACCACTGGAGACACTTCCTACCCCACTGGTGGCCTCTTTCTGGGACTCACGCTCCATTTTGTGCAGCATTCAGAGTTTCGAAATTGAGGGGAGCTGGGAGCTCTTTAGCTCCTGCTTCTAGCACAGTAGAGCCTGGTTAGCTAGACACCAACAGCTACCAGGAGCTATCTTTGAGTCCTAGGGCCAAATGGTGCTTTCCAAACATGTTAATGTGACATTAACTTTGAGTATTTGAGAATGTTAATAAAGAAGAATTAGAACACATCTAATACAAATTTGAACACATTGGTTCATACAAAATGGACAAAATGTTAAAGGAGCATCTCTGGTAGCTCCTGGTTCCCCTGTGGTAGCTCCTGCCTACACTGTGATATTCGACACCCAGGAGCTGGTTTTAGCTCCTGCTCATCAAATATCAATGTTAAACCCTGAACTGTCTATAAATCTTTCAATGGCCAGTTTCTGCAATTGACAATATTGGTCATTTGGTCATTGCCAGATTTTAGCTCTGTTTTGGCTTGGGTAATGCGTGGTCCCTTTTTGCCATTTTACCCTGTTATAGTGTTGGGGTTTCACATTTATAATATCACAGTCTGTTGCCTTCTGTCTGATGTGGTTTTGCTGCTTTATAGAACATTGGTATTCCAAAATAGTTTGTGAGGCTTTTTCGCTCACTCGCAAGTACAGCTTTCCCTTAGCTTTGATAGCTCAAGTTTCAAAAGTCCTCTTCCCATCTCTTTCAATCACACGTGAGCAGCTCTCGCTGGCTGAACACTTTCCTTGCATACGCGGGTGGGGAAGGCGGGTGAGGAAGGAGCACTCCGGAGTCACACGTAGGCTGTGAACTCACCGGGTAAGACAGGCTCTCCTCTTCCTCTCGCCGCTTGCAGGATTTTTCTTCTTTTGGCTTCTCACGTTGCGGCCAACCTCTCCTTTGAGTTCGGAGGTGCTTTCGCCATTGGGAAATGGAGCTTTTGCACCTCCGGAGGTTGTTTGGTGCACGCCAGCCACCAGAAACCTCAAGGCTTTCAGGTGCATGCCAGCCACCTGTGTCGGCCTCTGGGAAGGGATACCTCCCTTGTCTTTGCTTCCTGCTGCACAGCCCAGACAGACTTCATCAGCAGAGGGCAAGCTCCCCTCTCAAAGGCTTCCCGCTGTGCGACCTGTGCAATTCTAGATTTGAGAGGCGCAGACCTTTTCAGGACCGACAATTGCTTTGTACCACACAATGGTTCCTTGCGTCTTCTCTCTCCTCCCACAATGTGCACTGTCTGCATGCACCACACTGCCTCTACTTTCTGCTACTGCTGCCACTACTGCCCCTGCTGTCCTTGGCCTGTACCTGAGAGGGCTTTATTGAAGCCTCTCAGCCTCCCTCAGGTGGGGGTCATTTACATTTAGAGTTGACCTCTCCTATAGTACTGCACCTCTTCCGTCATCTTCCTTGTCCCAGTACTTAGAGGTTTATGGGACTTGAAGTTCCTAATAATAAAGTTAGGTTTTCTTACATCTAGTGTTTCACTTTCAAACTCAAATGTATTCCTAGTAATATTCTTTAAAGGAAATTTATACAAATGAGTTATTAACCCGATTGTACAGAAAAAGGCAATTATTTTACTCTGTTGTTATTCCTGACTTTCTTTTCACTGCCTGCTTGAGTGTAAGGGATGTACTTAGTTTTATAGGTTTCCAGAACATTAGCAGGATTTTGATTTCTTTCCAAGCCCAGGAATATATGAGGGGGTTTACTTTTATTTGTAAGGATATCTCGTGGGCCAAACAGATGTGTGTTACAACAAGCCATTACAAACTTTGACATGGCTGGATCATCCTCCATAAAGGTTGATGAATACCATGTCTCATCCCATGGATTCCTCTCACCCCCATGGGTCCTTTCTCCTCCCAGGTGATCCTCCTGCAAAACATCACCCCTAAGGTCAGGATCAGGAAGTGTCTGCCTTTACCTGGCCAACTGGCAAGAGTCTTTAGGCATGGAACTAGTGAGGGATTTGTAGGATTAATCACAACAGCCATACCACTGCTGTTGAAGCTGGTGTCGGTTCTGCACTTCCTTGCCACTTGCACGTTTCAGCACGCTGTGAGGAGCCAGTTGCATGGCATATCGCAGCCGGCTTTCTCCAGAGGCCTGGTGCAGGTACTGGAGGGCCTCCTGTGCCGTGTGGGCCAGCCCATCACCCTCCTAACCTCCCAGTCATAGGTAAACGCCACCAAGTCCCGCTTCTATGCGATTGCGGGCATGCCCAATGTGTTTCCAGCATTGGACAGCATGCACATCAAGCTGGTGGCCCCCACACCTCAGAGGAGGGCTACCGGAACCAGAAGCAGTACCATTCCATCAATGTTGAGGTGACCTGTGACACCAACCTGACCATCATGCACTGCTGTGCCCTTTTCCATGGATCAACCCACGACTCAATGGCACTGTAGAACAGCACCCTTCCGGCATACATGGTGCATCATGGAGGACAAAGGACCTGGATGTTGGGAGAGTACATGTACATTTACAGCTACAGGAAAGGGGGGTAGAGGACAAATGGCACAAATGCATGTCCGTCAATCACCATGCAAATGCAGGTCCAACGAGTGCACGCCCATTTGACAGGCCAGAACACACAAGACTAGCGCAAGTGTCAGTCAGTGGCCAAGCCATTCCTAACTCAAAAGGACAACCAAATGCAATGCACTAGAGGTACCAGAAAGCAACACTGCCAGACCACCAAAGCAAGTGGATCAGTTGACTGTGCCACCTAGGACCATGAGACGTATGTCCTGGGGAGACATGATGCACACACACACACTCTGACTGTTGATAATCCACTGTCACAGGCAACACCATTGCCAAGCACCATCACTGTGTCAATGTGAACATCTGATGCCACTTGCGTAGTCTCTTTGGGCTCTGGTGGGTCTGCAATGGGGGTAGTGCTGGGGTTAATTGTCAGTTGGATTGACGGGAGAGGAACCAGACAGGCTAAGTGTCAGACATGTCAAATTGACAGAGTCCTGCCACATGCAAGATAAGGCTAGCCGTGTGTCTTCACCCCTTTCAGGTGACTCTGGATACCCACAGCTTCCATGGCTGATGAGCCCTCTGAGGGATACCCAGATGCAGGCAACCATTGAGTGGACAATTGGGCTCCTGGAGGCACCAGTCTGGGGGTGCACTCAACTACAGGGCAGATAAGGTGGGGCTTATAGTCCTGGCCTGTGCAATGTTGCATAACATCTGTGTCAGAAGCAACATACCCCTGCCCCCAGATATGGATATACCACCGCCAAAGGATAAAGATGATGATGACGATGCTGCCCCAGCTGTGCCCAGGCACATGTGCATGGAGGCCAGGTAGGGCATATGGCGTGACACTTGATAACTACTTCTGAGTACCCCTTCCACTCTGCTCTATTCATGCACCTTACTGCATGTTATGCACACACAATAAATACCTACCCAAAAAGAAGGAATGTCCACTCATTGCTGCAAGTGTAAACCAAGATTGATTGAGCAATATTATCTAGACAGCCGATCTAGCCTTCCAGAAATTGCTCAAAACTGAACTCTTCAATTAGCTCACCCAATTCTCTGCCTAACACCCCCAGTACTCTCTGCCTCACAGGAGGAACTGGATGCTGCAAATGTCTTTGTGTATGTTGTAGTTTAGTTACTTACCCTGCATCCATGTAGAGGTCCCCTGCCCTCGCTAGCTCGCTGTCTTTTACTTCAATCTTACTGACTGTATCTCAGCACTTCTCGCTGTCCCATTTCATTTTACTTACCATCTTATGTCATTGTATTTCTCACCTCTCTGGCAATGGGTTCAATGTAACCAAGAACCACAGACAGTTGCTCCTGTCATTTTGTGTGTAACTAAGCACTGCTGTACAGTGCCACCATGCCCCTGGGCCACTTTGTGCACTTTATAAATTCAAATAAATAAATACATCTAGCTACTACCAACACCCTGTGCCCTCTCCCGTTCCTCACGCATGCTGTTCCCATACCCACATTTCCCCTCTCCACACACTCTGTGCCCAAACACCCCCTGTCACTCCCCACATACCCTGTCCCCACACCTCTTCTCCCCCCCACTTCCCATGTTCCCACACCCTCCCTCCCCACTCTGCCTGTCCCCACACACCCCATCCCCACTCACCACAAACAACCAATTGTCACATTGCCACAACATCATAGTCACTTCTTCGGCTTCTTGCACATAGGGCCCTTGCCAGGCCCAGGTGTGCCGTTTAGCTGCTGAAAGTGATGCCTCAGGTGCAGCTAACTTGTTGGGTGGTCATACTTGAGGGTAGGTCAGATCCCTGGACCCTCAAGTGCTCGAGGGTGGCCTGCAGGATGTGAGTAAGAGACTGCCAGTGCATACACTCCCTCATTGCCCTCCCAGACCTTTAGTGCTTGTAGGACGAGGGCAGAGGTGGTGAATCCCAGGGCCAGTGCACACCTGTGGCTGCTTGCCTGAACACACTCCAGAATGAGATGCAACTTATTTAGTTGTTGTTGCACCATGCCGGCCATCTCAATATGCAGGGTGTAAGGTATAGGGAAGGCATGGTATCAAACAGTGAAGACAGACACAAGTTATCACAGTTCAAGGGTGTTTAATGAACTTCAAATGGGTTGGTTGAATGCCTATCTAAACCTAAGTCTAAGGATGGGAGCAAGCTACGATCATCAAATAATAATGATGCAGTCTTACTGTAGTCTGTCAAAATAAAAGGGTCTATACTAATAAACCTATTGCCAATCCTTACTTCTAAATACAAATGGTGTGGGATAACAATGTATGCAACAGAAACGTGTCCAAGAAAGCATGTGTCAGGACGGTTGCGAAGTTCGCTCCCCTTCCACACATTTGCAGCACTGGGAAAGGTGGCACGAGCAAGCTTCGCACACACTCTGGCTTCGTGTACTTGAGGTAACAGTTCAACATATAGGCATCAGGGCCTTCCTCCAAAGTCTCTCTCCAATGACAGTAGGCCCCATTATGAGTTTGCCAGTCTGGAAACAAGGATGCCGGTAAGCTCGCCAAGACCCTTGTTTCCAGACTGGCAAACTATGTGTCTGCCTGCCATGGCCATTGTGCCTGACAAGTCTGACCCTGCCAGGCGCTGTGGCTGTGGTGGGCAGACTGTTCAGGGAAGCACCAGCACCGTTTGCAACGGTACCAGTGCTTCCAAGTCCCCATTCCCATAGAGTCCTATGGTACTCTATGGGAATGGGGACTTACATTTTACCGGCACCTGACTTCCCGGGCAGCTGGACCTGTAATAGCCCAGTGGCACCAGGAAGTCAGGTGCCGTTAATATATTACGAGTCTGGCAGCAACTAGCAATGGCAGGGTTACAGCCAGACTCATAATGAGGCCCACTCTCTTATTGCAGAGGGCCTGATGTAATGAACAAAACACAAAGTTCCTTTCCTTTGTCAGAGTTTTCACACTCACAAATTCACAACAGCTCTCCTTCCTTTGGGCTCAGATCACGGGTCCCCCATGTTCTGGCTCAGACCCCTTTTATGCAATGTTCACAATTGGTCTCCCTCATTCGGGATTTGACCACGGATCCCCCTCGTTTGGGCTCAGATCCCTTGAATTCAGAATGGAAGACTTTTGAATATGCGACAGGTTTTGCTTAAACCGTCGCAGGACCACTTTGATTCACTTCAACACAATTGTTCTCATCAATCTTCTATTTTTGTTTCTCTTGGCGGGATACCTTACAGAGACTTTCGATTGAGCACATTCACGGTGCTGGGCCACTCTGTCAACGGTATCGTATCTTTCCTTCTCAAGTTCAAACATTCATCATCAGCAGTTCAGCTTTAATTGTGTATTTCATCACATGCGTTTAACAATGTTTGGTCCAGCGCTTGTTATACAATGCTGCCGCTTGAAACCTTGACTTCAACACAGACTGGTATTGCAATGGTCTCTCCAACTCACAGGCTGTATAATCTCGTTGTTGCTTCTTTGCTCTTGGAGCCAAGGATGATACCACAGTGACTGCTGCTCCTCCCTGCCTTGGTCAGTTACGTGCGAGGGCCTTTGGTATCTCCGACACACAATGCAGGTTTCTTCAGTCTGGTTTCCCGGCGTTACACTTTCTGCCTTGAAGGATTCTTGAAAGTAACGGTGTCTTGCCAAAAAAGGTCAAGGGTGTTTCCCTTCTAACAAACCCTCCTTGGTTTGCCGTCTTTCTCTTTCTGCTCTCGTTCAGCTGCTAACTCAAAACTGCTGTACCTTTGTGCACTTTGCCTCGCTCAGGGTGTGCTCTTGTGCTCTGCCTTTTATCCGTGTCGGGAAGTTTAATGGCAGTCAGGTGTGAGTGATTGTTATTAATTGCCTGATTTTGCCTGACCATAGTAGTGGGAGATGTCAGGTACATGGCTCGGGTGCAAGTCTGTTTTCTCCCAGAGTGGGCTGCCTTTGTGAAAGTGTTTGTGCAGGAAAAGGGGGGATAGAGTTTCCATATGTCCTACCTGGTAGGATGGGGTAAAGATGTTACAGGGAAGAGAGGGATACCGCGTATCGGCATCAGGTGTTCCACTCCCACTCCCCGAAAGACCCCTCACCCAGGTGAGGAAGGTGATCCTTCCGCACTGGTCCACCCCCAGGAACTTGATCCAAAAGCGATGGCCATGTCCTGGCCACTTGGTTGACAGATCCCCGGGGTCTAGCGATTGAGACACTGTCTGGTTTCTGACAAAGGGCTGAATGTTGGCGTTGGGTAGTCATCATCATCGTCACCTCCATCCTCTGCCTCCTCCTCATAGGTCGGTGCCTGGTGTGGTGTTGATGTCAACACAGGTAGGGTGGGCTGGGCTGCAGGCTGAGTGGGCTGTGCCACTGGTGGTGGCTGGGCCGCAGGCTGAGTGGGCTGTGCCACTGGTGGTGGCTGGGCTGCAGGTTGAGCAGGCTGTGCTGCTAGTGGTGGATGGGCTGTTGGTGGTGGTGGTGCAGCTGTCCCGCCTGTACTTGCCTGGCCTGTAGATGGACCAGCTGTTTCACTGTCAGAGGATGTATTTCATATTTTCGTATTTATTTATATAGTGCTTTTTGCCAAGGCACGTTCCAAAACCAATTTACAGTACGAATTAATGAAAATACTGGTACAATAGACAAGAATTAAAACAAAATGATGATCTGAGCATACAGTTAGTCTTCACTGAGTCACGTCTGCTGGCTTGCATTACACTGATGATATATTGCATTACTGCTCCCGTCATGCTGTTTGTTCGTTCGGTTTGCTCAGATATGTGCATATACATGTTGGTGTTGGGAGTGCACATTAACTGTTTGCCTGCCACAGTGGCTTGTGGATTGAACCTATACCTTCCAAGCACCACTTGGCCCAAATATTTTAAGTTTGGATTTCAAGGTCTACAATAATTTCTTGTAGAGCAGAGCTCTCATGTTTCCCATGGCTATGCATGAGAATGCCACCCAGTCCTGATTTTCCCTTGAGTTCTGGGACTTTAGGTTTTCATGAATTTCAAACTGCAGAGAAAACACTACAGGTTCCAGAATCCAAATGTGGCCCTGAAAAATGTCAGAGCTCAGATAGTCTACTTATAAAATACATATATCACATATAGCAACATTAAAATGAGTTAATCCTTAAAGACACATGGTGAAGAAAAACATATTGCTGTTGCTTTATTTTACACATCCTGAATGGAAAACTAGAAAGCCCACAATGCAAAATTTTACAAACTTCTTTTTGTAGACCACTACTTGGATACAGATTACTTTTGTCACAAACAGTAACCCTTTTTTACATGTTAGACATCTTGGCAAACCTTTAAAAGGGGTGCTTTATTTTAAGTGAACACCTTCTTGCTAAGGTAATGAGCGCATCAGTGTCAGATAAAGGGTGCGCTGGATAAGAGAACGGGGCATGTTACACGGGGCGTGTTGTACTTACCTCCATCTCCTTGCATCCCGGCTCTGGTCTCTGCCGCTCCATCTCCCTCAATTCTGCTCATGTGCAGCATTGAACTGCATGTTTCCTCTCAGGGCATCAGAGTTGGGGGTGAGGCCGTCCCTCCTCCTGTGGCAAGGGATTCCCTACAATGGGCAGGCAGTATGTTCCGCACACACAAATGCATGTCGTCCCACTGCTTGTGTCAGTCACAGGCGTGCGGGGGACAAGACCCACTGCAGAGACCTTCTCAGCCACCTCCTGCCATATGGCAGACTTCCGCCTTTGGCTGGTACACCTGTTGTCTGAGCCGAATAGTGCTTCTGCATGTTGCACAACATGGTCTGTTAGTGTAGTGAGTTCCGGCTCCGTAAAGCGTGGCTTGTGAAGCCAGACCTCTGGTAGGCGGGATTTTCCACTCCCAGGCATGATATGATATGATAGGTTATTTATAACGTGCTTAATACCCAGAGGTTTCTAAGCGCGGACCCGGGGATCGAACCTGTGGTTCTCCGTGTTGTCTTGCTTCCAAGGCGAGCACGCTGCACCTGAGCTATCCTCCCGAGACTATGCTGGCAAGGTTGTCTTGGGTGGATGGCCAGAGGAAGTGGCTGATTTTAAATGTATTGAGTTTTCTAAAATTACCACCAGCGAGCCTCCAGTTCCAGCGATGATGCTGTTTCTGGTGCCGGTACTCCGGCACTGTAGTTTCCAGCTGTGGAAACATGGGCTCTGCTGTTTCCAGCACTACAGGTTCTGGTATTGTTTTACCGGCATGTATCTGCCGGAATCACCAGCATTTTGAGGTTCATGCTGGTGATCCTGGCACAACGGTAGTACCGTTTCCGGCAAGGGGGAATGCGCACGCCCGCAGACCTGGAATATACCAGTAATTCCAGTGGTTGGGTTGCCGGAAACGTTAGTACTGGCCTGACAGAATTACCAGCATTTTACCAGCTAACTCGTAATGAGGGCCTATGTCAGGATGCTGCTCAATATGATGTTGTATGATGTCAGCTTGTGTTTTGCCTATAAATAACCGTGGTGCGAATCAATGTGCTAGAATAATAAAATCCATGCCAAGGTTTACCTTAAATTATGTCAGTAATCTTCTGAAAGGCATTTCAGAGTTTTTCCCAGGTAGATGCCAAATCATCATCATAATATTTCTCCATTCACATGATAAATACATTAAATCACAACACATTACGTAATAAAACAGGACCGGATATAAATATCAGTAAAATACAGATTGGTCCGACTAAAACCACATCCTTTACTGATTTTAATATCACAATTAGACCCTTCCTCATAGACCCACACTAAGGTGTGTTTTGAAAAGTCTCTTCTTTAAAGACTGACCTTGATAATTCATCATGTCGCAGAGAAATTGTGGGTTAGTACAGTTGAAAATTAAAAACATTGCCTCCTTAGAAGAACTTATATTTAGTGCTAAAAAATAAGGTCTCAGCCATCTCATTCTCTCCCTTTTATAAAATGGGCATAACAAAATGAAATGCACCAGATCTTCATCTGCACTTACATAACAGATTTTGTTGAAGCCTTTGGCCAGGTAACTGTTTTTGCCAGTGGAAGCAGGTTTAACCTGGCTTTAAGTAAGAGTCTTCGTCTCTCCGGAGATTCTAAGGGCCTCATTACACGGACGGCGGTGGACCAAGGTGGTATTAGCACCTTGGTCCATGCCGGTAAAATACCGGCACAGCCTTGGTGGAAAGGGGAATTACCACCCTATTCCAAGGTTGGTGGGGTGGTAATTCCCCCTTCCCCCATTGCCCTTCCCCATTCCCATTTTTGCCCCATAGGGCATAATGGGAATGGGGAAGGTGCTAGTTACGGCACCGCAAATTGCGGTACCGTAATTAGCTCCCTGGTCCCTTTGCGGGTTGGTTTTTAAAGCCTGCAAAAAGCAGGTGTTAAATTCATAGGCTGCCAGGGAAGGCAGAACAATGTTTCCCCCATCCACCATGCAAGTTTTCTCTAGACCAGGTTTTGATTTCTGTTTTGACTTATTCAAAATTGACTCTTCCTCTTCCAGCCAGGAACCTTTCTCAAAGCCCGCTTCCAATCTCGTGCCATACCGGCTTGTATCCCTCCGGCGGCTTTCTATAACTGAAAAGCCCAACTGAAGATCCAGGTGTATAGTTGTATTCAAATTTATTTTGCAAAATAGGCTAGTTGCCAGGGAAGTTATACTCTGTATCCCCAGCTCAATTCTCAATGCGCTGCTTGGACAGCCAGGCGGCAGCCCCAGAATTTGATTACAAAATTGCAGCTGTATGATCTCAAGGGGTTCACAAGAACAGTAGCCCCAATTATCACTGCCATAGAGCATTTGAGTTAAAACCTTACATTTGTAAAAAAAACCTCGATATACTTGTCCAATCTTCGGCCTCCATATTTAAAATAAAAGCTCCCTAGGCCCTGAAGGCCAGTTCTGGCCCTCTCCACCTGATGTTTAATATGTGGTGACCACTTACAATCTCTTGAAAATGTCATGCCTAAGTACATATAAGAGTCTGCTACCTCCACTGTGGCCCTTTCAATTCCCACTGCATTATTATTTTTTCCTTTCCTCCAAACGTCACAATCTTAGTTTTATCCTTGTTTAATTTTAGTGTTTTGACCTCTAAGTACTCCATATCATAATTAACCCCTATGATTCAGACCCTTTGGGGTACGTGCCAGGATGACAGTGTTGTCAGCGTAAAGTAAAGCACTGAATTTCTTGTCTCCCGCCTGGGTGGACACGCCCTGCTGTTGTCCTTCACAGGGTCAAAATATACCATAAAAAGTATAAAAAGCAGCAGTGCCAGGGGACAGCCTTGGATTATCTGTCATGACCACTGTGAGGGGGCACAAGTTGTGCCACAAGCAGGCTCCCACCAGAACCCTGAGGGCCTTAAAACCACTGCAAAGGGGCTCCTGGAGCCAGTCCTGGTGCCTTTGGCACCAGGCTCATATGTAGGAAGGAAGGGTTGTTCAAACTAGGTCCCATTTATGTACATGAGTCTTTACATCCAACATGGAAGCACCCACACAGTCTAGTTCTAAGAACCAAGCCATGCGGTTTAGTGTTTTGGGTGTGGCAGGCCTGGAACTACTTTCCCTGGTACTACTTTACCTGGGCTATATAAACCACACCCTGACTGCAGAACATGCTTTGAGTTATTCTGCAACCCGCAGCGTGATGCTCACCGTGCCCAGCTCCTGGTCTTCAGCATCTTCCTGTAATCCTGCAAGAACAAGATTATTCTGTTTTACCTGAGAAAACACCATCCAGCACTCAGCATCTCAACTGGGCTGCAATCTGTGGAAACCGAGAGAAGAAGAAACATCACTCACCTGTGAGTACTGGCTTAAGGACTTCCGGCACAGCTGCTGTTCGAACATTGCGACCTGCAATAACGAGATAACGAGAAAGGGAAAAACAATATTAGAATGCGCGCTTCCAAAAACATCGAATTCCATCAGTCTTACCTTAATTCCATCGCGCCACGCCACGCTTCTATCCGGAGCACCACAGCAACCTCTGCAAAAGAAAAGAGACATATTCAGGTTCGCTTTCAATATTAAACAACCGCACAGTGCTGTACTTACCTTAACAGATTCCGGGTGCCTGTTTTTCATCACGCTCTCATCCACTCGCAGTACCACAGCGGCCTGTGAAGAGAAGAAGAAAAAAACACAGGTTAGCTTTAAAAGACAATGAAGGCACTGCGCTTTGCGCTTTCTCTTACCTAGAAAGCATGCCTCTCCATCCGGAACGCCAGCATCAAGACCTTCGCACCTGAAAAGAAGGAGATAAAGACATTAACGAATTACCACCATAAACAGAACAAAGACTTACAATTAACAAACCTTCCTGCCTACCAGCAAATTTGGGGTCACAGGAGGCCTGGGCCCAAGGAAGGCATACTGCACCAGTGAAGCAATACGGGCAGCTCGCCAACAAACTTCAAGCGCCCCTGCAGAAGAAATGCAGGACGGATAGCGCACCCTACAAATACCTAAGATTCATTATTCAGCACTGGGCAACTACGCATCCAGCGTTCCAGATCTCAGAGCCTTCCAGACGCCCCCGGGGCTATCAGGTGAGCGTAACAGAACTCAAAGCCTTTAAACCTTATCCACCTGGGCATCATGGAGACATCTGAAACCGATCAGTTAGACCCAGCTTTTGGGACAATTACACCCCGAGGTACACGCAGCCTGGCAGGAAACCAATGCCTTAAGACGAGAGTTAATAGTCACAAAAGACCGTACTGATGAACTAAGAAAACAGCTACTACAAACACAGGCGGGGCAAGCTCCATTGCCCGGATTCGCCCCATCTGTCACTACACCATCATCAGTCAATCCATTACAGATAACGTTGCGGGAGCAGTACCCATGGCACCACCAGAACGGTTTAATGGAGACCCCAGAAGGTACGCAACATTCATGAACCAGTGCGCCTCCATTTTCTTTGTAGGCCTGAGGCTTTCCCAAATGACCAGGCGAGAGTGGCCTTCATGTTATTATATTTGAGTGGAAGTGCTGCAGACTGGTCGGTACCTTTAGTGAGCCGGGATGACCCATTACTGCAGAACCTCAGGGGTTTTCAACAGGAGATGGAAAAGTTATTTGCTCGACACTTGCATGGACAAGCTCTTGACAACAAACTCCTGTCCCTCCGCCAAGGGAATCAAGATTTGCTGACTTATATTGCCACCTTTAATAGACTTGTTGTAGAAGCGGGTTGGCCAGAAGATAAAAGAACCACCTTGTTTCATTGGGGCCTGCAAGGAGACCTGAAGGATGTCCTTGCTCAAGTGGTAGACCCACCTGAAGACTGTGCAGAGTTTATCAACCTGGTAGTTCAGTTGGACCACAGATTACAGGATCGAAGAACAGACCGAAGTAGACTCTAAAATCTTGCCATATACGTACGTTCAAAAGATAATGTTCAACGTCCATCAGAAAATATCACAGAACCCATGCAGATTGGAGGAGTACGACCCCTTTAACCAAGGGTGAAAGAGACAAGAGGAGACAGCTAATGTTATGCCTATACTGCGGTAAATCGGGTCACTACCTCAAATAATGCTGAGTGAAACCTCCACGGAAGGTGGTAGGCGCTACAGAGAAAGAAGATGATGGAAAGGAATCAGAAAACTACCAGGCCCGGCAAGCGTAGAGGTCCGCTTGTCGAGCGAAAAGGATGAGTCACAGACCTCACTTTTCGCCCTACCAGTAACCTTGATCAATCACCAACGACCGTCACGGATGCATTCCATAGAGGCATATATAGACAGCGGAACATTTGGTAATTACATAAATCGAGATCTGACAACAGAAATGGGACTTCCCTTTTGCACAAAACCAACAACTGAAAAGGTAACTATTGTTGACGGTACAGAAATTCCTTTGGAACCAGTAACCCAATGCACAACAGAATTAACCCTCTGTGTCAGATAGGACATCAAGAAGCAATCATGTTTGACCTCATCAAAGCTCCTCAGTTCCGGTTGATCTTAGGGGTGCCATGGTTAGTAACTCACAATCCCCACATAGACTGACGTGCAAAGAGACTGACCTTTTCTGACAATTGCGCCCAGGCATGCTACCTCAAATCTATACCACAGCGAAACCTGAAATCTGTTCAAGGAATAGCATTGGGGAATCACGGAACCAATGGACACCTTACCAAACGAATATCAGGATTATCAAGATGTTTTTCAGAAGGAACATGCTAACACATTACCGCCACATAGACCCTATGACTGTCAGATCGACCTGATACCTGGCACAAGTCCTATCTGGATCAATACCTGGCTATTGGGTTTATCCGCCCGTAAAAGTCACCAGCAGCCTCTCCCTTATTCTTCGTACCCAAGAAGGAAGGAGATTTGAGGACTTGCATCGATTACTGCACACTTAATCAAATCACAGTAAAAAAACACTACCCTTTGCTCCTTATCCCGGAACTGTTGGACCAAGTCAAGGATGCCCGATTCTACACCAAACTAGACCTCAGAGGAGCATACAACCTTGTACGTGTTAAGAAAGGGGATGAATGGAAAACTGCGTTTCGCACCAAGTATGGCCTGTACGAATATCAGGTAATGCCTTTCGGGCTGTGCAACGCTCCCGCAGCATTCCAATACTTCATGAATGATGTATTACGGGAATTCATCGATATCTGTACCCTGGTCTATATAGACAACATCCTGGTGTATTCCCCCTCTGAAAGAGATCATGTGGAACATGTTCACTCAGTCCTTAAAATACTTCGCCAGCACAAACTGTACGCTAAACTCGAGAAATGCTCCTTCCATGTCACCGGAGTTGAGTTCTTCGGTTTTGTTCTCTCACCAAAGGGAGTCAAGATGGATTTACACAAAGTAGATGGCATCCTTAATTGGCTGTCACCTTCTTCACTTAAAGGAACCCAAAGCATGATCGGCTTTGCGAATTTTTATCGCTGATTTATTCCAGATTTCTCAAGGATAGTCCACCCAATCACATCGTTACTGAGAAAAAACAACAAAAAATTCCAATGGACTGAAGAGGCGGAACAGGCCTTTCAAGAACTCAAGGAAAGATTCACCTCTGCACCAATTTTACGACATCCTCGCCCTGATCTCCCCGATGTAGTGGAAACTGATGCTTCCAGCGTAGCTATGGGAGCAGTTCTCTCTCAAAGAGATCCAGAGACAGGCCAATTACACCCCGTGGCCTTTTGATCACCTAAATTCTCACCACCAGAACTTAACTATGCAATTACAGACAAAGAATTGTTGGCAATAAAATCAGCTTTCAAAGCCTGACGGCAGTATCTATTACGTGCCAGACATACCATCACAGTAATCACAGATCACCGAAACCTTCAATACCTAAAGTCAGCAAAAGCCCAATCATCACGACAGTTGCGGTAGGCTCTATTCTTCGCAGAATACGATTAAGTAATAACATACCGACCGGGGGTTCAGAATGGAAAGGCAGATGCCTTGTCTCGTATGGGTGTTGAAGAGAAAACAAACAGTACCCTGGACCCTGTTGCCATTATCCCAAGTGATAAACTACTGTGAATCACCACCACATTGACTCTGAGTGAACTTCAAGATAAGATTCGAACCTTAATGAACCCCGAGATCTTGCAGAAATGGAATTCCCAAAATGAACATCACACGGTTCTGGATGGATTTCCCTACTTCAGGGAACAACTATATCTACCAAGTAAAGATCTGCAAGAATTGGTCATGTCTGGTTATCACGATTCCCTGATCGAAGGCCATCCCGGAATTGCTAAGACTTTAGCCAAGGTTAAACGGAATTATTGGTGGCCGACCTGGAGTAAGGACATTGCTCGATTTGTTCTATCCTGTGGGATATGTGCACAGAATAAATTACAAAAACAGAAACCAGCTGGCCTCCTACAACCACTGTATATTCCACCGCTCCGTGGCATACTCTTTCTCTTGATTTTATTACAGACTTACCTCCCTGTCAAGGTTTTAATACCATTCTGGAGGTTGTAGACCTGTTCTCTAAAATGGCACATTTCATTCCATTCAAAGGACTTCCTAACGCTACCGGTCTGGCAAAATCATTTCTTGAACAGATTATAAAACTGCAATGTTTTCTCCTCAGTCCTAATCTCAGATCGTGGAAGCCAATTTGTATCCAACTTCTGGAGGAAATGTTGTACCATGGCACAAATCGATGTTCGATTGTCCACAAACCATCACCCCCAAACGGATGGACAAACAGAAAGAACAAACCAGACATTAGAACAGTATATACGTTGCATGCTGCATCAAGTGGAAGAGAATTGGAAAGACTTGTTATGGACAGCGGAATACGCATACAATAACTCCATACACACCAGCACGGGACAAAGCCTGTTCTACACAATATACAGAAGACATCCACGTAACTCTGAACTAGACTCCTCCACAACCTTGGAAATGCCAGTGGTAAAGACTCTACACACAAGCATAACCCAAGACTTCAAAAGGACAAATTAACATTTACTGCAAGCCAAAGACAGACAAAAAAAATTCTCAGACTGTCAGGGAGAATTCTCTGTTAAGGCCAATTTCCCAAACCTAGTGAGTCCCCCAGCAGCTTTGCTGGATTTTTGGGGTTTATTTTTTTCTCCTGCTAAGAGTGAGACTCTTTTTCTCCCACTCTTAGACATGATTTGAGACATCCTTTGACTTTGTAATGTGTTTTATTGGCTATGGGCTCTTTTACTCCATAGGGTTTCATGTGGTTTTTGGTAAGTGTGTTACACAGCACCCTCAGTGCAGTAACCCAGGGGTGTCGTAGTGACCCCCAAACATAGACGCCATACCCTGGGACTGACTACTGTCTCCCAGGGCATGTAAAGTCACCATTGACTTTACTAGTCTTAAATTGGGAACAGAACCAGTACAAACCATCATATTGTGGAAGTACTGGTAGGGGTAATTAGATTGCCCCTGGGTCTGTTTTTCGAGGGTGCACTGTGCAGTCCCCCCTCGTCGAGTTTCTAGCTGGTGGCAGTGGTTACCACACGAAATATTCCTTAAGAATATTTACTATGGGATTTTCCCATTCATTTTAAACGCACCACTTTTTGGTGCAATGTTAAAGATACCGGCGGGTTATTTATTTGATATTTATTCCCTGGTTGGGTCTTTTTGCCAAGACTCAGTTTTCAAATGGCGTTTGTGTTTGCCTCTGTAACTCCAAGCCAAGTCGAGCCCTTTGTTCCACTTTTTGGCGGGCTTCTACACAGAAGCCTCCAAAAGTGGTGCCACTCTGTCTGGGTCTACAGGATGTGTGGGAGGGGGGTTTAGGCACCCTGGACTGAGTTGCCTCGGCAACTCAAGTCGCACTCTTGTGTGATTGGCCCAGTGGTGAGCCGCCCGGCTCACCACTTAGCATGTTTGAGTGACAGCTAGGACTGATGAATGGGGGTTTTCTGCATAAAAGCAGGGCTTTGGGGACTGGAACTTCAGAAGTCTCCACAGGACCAAAGAATCCGAAGAGGGAGAAGCTGAGCCGACCTGCAACGACAACACCACCGGTGGAGCCCTGCTGAACCGCCTCACCTCTTCTTCCAACGACAGAGGATATCTTCATCCCGAAGAGTCTTCTTCCTTTGACTGGTGGGGATAACCAGTTTGCCCGCCTTTTTGCCTTCCCGGAGCATCTCTTGGCCGCCTTGCCTGTGCCAAGCACCCCGGCAACCGGGATACCACGGTTTACCACTACCACGAATAAAAGGGTAGTACCTTTTAACCAGAGAACTCTGTGGCTGGTTTCTTCTCTGGCAGTGCAACAACCTTCATCTTTCCTCCACATCGAGATCTTCTCCTCCTCTGGACGACGCCGTGACTTGCACCCGCTGCCAGGAACAACTGCCCCCGCTGGAGGATTCTCTCCACTTTCAAGGTACTGTGTCCGCCTGGCCTCCCTCGCAACGGTCTGTGTGGGGTGTCTCTTAAATCTTCAACTTACCACTTGGGTTGGCCCTAGGGTGGCTAACTGAACTTTTCTGAGCTGAACTAATTCCATTTTGAACTCTCTACACGACTTTTCAAGCCTCTTAAACTGTGTGATCTTGGGCGCATTGGTGTTCTACTCTCTCTAAGAGGGAGCCTGGCCTCTGAACATTTTGCTCACAAGTAGACTTTGACTTTCCTGTCTTGCTGGGTGCTTCTAAAGTATTGTGTTGTGTGCTTTTCTAATTTCTGCCTTTTCCCTCGCTTTTTTTGATAACTTATTGGAGTGCCATCTTTAGTTAAGCGTTCATCTCTGTCTGAAAATAAGTGGTGTTAACTAAGACTTGTCTAATAAGGATTAAGGGATGTATATATATTAATAGTGACTGTGTTTTGAACTTGCTTACAATAACAGTGCTGTAGTGTTTCTAAGTGTGTCTTTAAATAAATAATTAAATACTTTGATACCAAAGCTTTGGTCAGTGTTTGGTTGTGCTACTGTATTTTGGTACCTATCTTGTATACTCTATATACTGTCTAACTCTTCTTGAGAGAAGTCTGGCTGCTCAGCCACAGCTACCAGGTAAATCTGGGTGGTACAGACTGCTACCAATTGGGTTTACTGCCAACACCTGTAGTCTTAAGCCTTTTGCAGTGGTCTCTAAGGGAACTGCAGAGGTTTCTGCCTAACACAGACCGGCATCGAAAGAAAGCTCCTGATTACCAAGTTGGAGACGAAGTCTGGTTGGCATCAAAACATGTGCCCATAAAAGGTACCCGGACCGTTCGTCCAAGATGTCTAGAACCCTATACCATCTACTCGGTGATAAATCCAGAGGCCATCAAGTTAGCCTTACCACCAAGAATGCAAATTCATCCAGTGTTCCATGTGTCACTTGTAAAACCTGTACAACCAGGAACCCGAGTCTTAACACCACCAAAACCTGTGCTAGTTGATGGAGAGCCTGAATTTGAAGTTAAAAACATCCTGGATTCGAAAAGTACCAGATCTAAGCTATACTATTTAGAGTACTGGAAATGGTACGGGCCTCAAGACAGAACTTGGGAACCAAGTGAACATATTCACGCACCACGTCTGATTAAGAAGTTTCACCTGGATAAAACCACCAAACCCGGACCAGACAGGAAGGATACCATGAGAGGGGCCTTGTGGGAGGAGTGCTGTCATGACCACTGTGAGGGGGCACAAGTTGTGCCACAAGCAGGCTTCCACCAGAACCCTGAGGGCCTTAAAACCACTGCAAAAGGGCTCCTGGAGCCAGTCCTGGCGCCTTTGGAACCAGGCTCATATGTAGGAAGGAAGGGCTGTTCAAACCAGGTCCCATTTATGTACATGGGCCTTTAAATCCAACATGGAAGCACCCACACAGTCTAGTTCTAAGAACCAGGCCATGAGGTTTAGTGATTTGGGTGTGGCAGGCCTGGAACTACTTTCCCTTGTTCTACTTTACATGGGCTATATAAACTACACCCTGACTGCAGAACACGCTTTGAGTTATTCTGCAACCCGCAGCCTAACGCTCACCGTGTCCAGCTCCTGGTCTTCAGCATCTTCCTGTAATCCTGCAAGAACAAGAACAAGATTATTCTGTTTTACATGAGAAAATACCATCCAGCACTCAGCATCTCAACTTGGCTGAAATCTGTAGAAATCGAGAGAAGAAGAAACATCACTCACCTGTGAGTACTAGCTTAAGGACTTCTGGCGAACCGCTACGACAGCTGCTGTTCGAACATTGCGACCTGCAATAATGAGAAAGGGAAAAACAATATTAGAACGCGCACTTCCAAAAACATCGAATTCCATCAGTCTTATCTGAATTCCATTGCGCTACGCTACGCTTCCATCTGGAGCACCACAGCAACATCTGCAAAGGAAAAGAGACATATTCAGGTTCGCTTTCAATATTAAACAACCGCACAATTACCTTAACGGATTCCGGGGGCCTGTTTTTCATCGCGCTCTCATCCACTCGCAGCACCACAGCAGCCTGTGAGGAGAAGAAGAAGAAAACACAGGTTGGCTTTAAAAGACAATAAAGGCGCTGTGCTTCGCGCTTTCTCTTACCAGGAAAGCGTGCCTCTCCATCCGGCACGCCAGCATCAAGACCTTGGCACCTGAAAAGAAGGAGATAAAGACATTAACGAATTACCACCATAAACAGAACAAAGACTTACAATTAACAAAACTACCTGCCTACCGGCAGATTCAGGGTCACAGCAGGCCTGGGCCCATGGAAGGTGAACTGCACCAGTGAAGCAACTCAGGCAGCTCGCCAACAAACGTCAAGCGCCCCTGCACAAGAAACGCAGGACGGATAGCTCGCCTTACAAATAACTAAGATTCATTATTCAGCACTGGGCAACTACGCATCCAGGGTTTCAGATCTCAGAGCCTTCCAGACGCCCCAGGGGATATCAGGTGAGCGTAACATTATCCCCCTGTTTGAATAAAATATTCAGCGTTATCACCTGTTCCCCCACATCTAACTGAATTCCTAGTTTGGTCGTAGCATAACTGCATGAGTCTCAACAAATTTGCAGGTATACCCACAATTGTTAGTTTCTTCCACAGTGTACCCCTGTCAATTCTACCAAAAGCCTTTTCCAGATCTAAAAAGGCAGCACACACAACTTCTCCACGAAGCTTACAATATTTATCAATAATTAGTGACAGGATAAAACAGTGGTCCACTCCGGAAGCCCTCCTGCAGGGGACCCAAGATATTATTCTCTGAAACCCAGTCTTCTTATCTGCCCAAAACGCATTTAGCATAAGTCATTGCTGAGACATCCAATAGGGATATAGGGCGGTAGCAATTGGGGTCATCTGTGTCAACTTTCTTAAAGATCGGGACTATAATCCCGCCCGCCACTAGGTTGGAATCCTGCCAGCCCCCTCAACAGCTTTCCAAATATGTCAGAATGTAGATCAAATATGCCAGACAATGTAACTGATCACTCAATATGCTAGTGTGCTATGTAATATGGTAGGAGGCTTGATGCTCATGTATGTCAGGGTTCTGCTTAGATCTGCAGTATTCTAATTAGATGTACAATGCCACTGCTCATGCCAGGGTACTTCAGTCATACCTGGACGCTGTTCCCACCTCTCAATGAATAGCCCACCTTTCAAAGATTAGCTTCTCTTTATGAAACTAAATATCCAGCAAAATGTACACATATGCATCACATTTTCCCCCTTTGTTCTCAGGTCAGTTGAGAACAGAGAGACATCTTATGCATGCCAAGGGCTACCGAGGCCAGAGAACACAAAGCCAAGGCACAATTGATAGTGGGCCTGCCTGCACCTAGAGGGGCATTGGCTAGTGAGTGACCACTCATGGCCCACTCAATGTACAGAATGATGTCTAAATAGGTAGCATCAGGATGCTGCTCTTGACACCCGGGTACTGATGAATATGGTAGTGGTCTGATTATTATGACAGAGTAGTTTGCCCTTTGTACAAGGGTGCTCATCACTATGCCAGGGATCTACTCAAATTCATGATCTGATTCTGCTCTAATAGACAAGTGTTCTGTTGCTTCTAAATGTGTCTGTGGCCACACATTCCGTGGGTTGACGCACTAGTGGCAACGTCCCCTTGTAGTAAGGTGTATCCTTTGGTTTTGCCCTTGACAAGGCTGAGTGCTGGTGTCCTTACAGTTCATTGCTATGGATAACTGCATTATCCAAGGTCGGGTCAGATTCACAACTCAGTCGCAAGGGAACATCTGTGAGCCACTGCATACTTAATATTCTGAATGTTAAAGTATCACCTTGTGTCCTGTCGCTATCTGCACCCAATGCCAGCAGCTATTGGTGCAGAAATAGAATGATAATTTAGGCGAACAAGCCCTCCACAAGTACTAGTCACTCTCTATCACCAATGATGCTCCGGAGTGGGCTGTCAGATGGTGGAGGTGAAATGTACAGGGTGTGACGAAATGACTGCTGCTCTGCAGGAGTACAGTGATGAATAGTGGCTTAAATGCCTTCTCAGCCCCACACTACCGCTAAACCAGCAGTGGTCTCAATCAAAGGTAAACATTGCACAACCTGAACAATATTACCTCCTTCACCATTTAGGGAAGCGTAGGAAAAGGGCAGGCTATACTCCTCAAAAGGGGCTTTGAGCTGGGAACAGTAGACACCTACACATCATTAGTACAACGTATCCAAAATAAAATGATATCCAATCGTATTTCTTTAAAAAGAATAGGGTATTTTATTAAACTAAAACTGCACACAACTAGTAAATACACTAACACTGCACCTCTGTTGGAGGTAATACAGAGAATGCAGACCTTTGTTGTGAAAGGGCACTCTGCGTCTTGAAGATAGGGGTAGGCAGACAATCAGCTCAGCAGCAATGTCTGAATGAAGAATATGTCTTTGGAAAAAGGTAGAGACCGGTCTTACAAATCACTATTGCCCTTGTAGGTGGGTCAGGGAGAACAGAACATTGAAAATATCTTGTGGTCTTGTCAGTGTGCCTCAGCAGTGTCAAGCCAGCACTCAAGATGTTCTCTGAGGTGGTGATTCAGAGGTAGGCTGGTGAGCTTGTTGACTGGGTCCAACACACGGTACGGTTCAGAGTCAGCAACAGCACGTAGCATAACGAAGCTTGGGTGGGCCAGGAAGGTGTTCTCTGGGTTGATGTAACTCACAATTGGTTCAGGAAGGAATCCGGCCCAGAACTGTTCCTTGAAGTCTGGGTTGCTTGCCCTACCCAGGGTCTCAAAGTGCAAGGGCAGTCCATGTTCTGTACTTTCATACCAGGAAGGTTACCAGAGAGCGCCTGCAGGAACTGCCGCTTCCAGTGAGCAGGATCCTGATTACAGTGTCCGGCACCAGCTAAGACCTTGGTTCATACACAGCTGCACCCCAAATATGCCCATGGGATGGTTGGGGACAAGAGCGTGTCTCTTAATTGGAAGTCTCTGGTCTTCACTTGTCTGGAAAGGGACTTTGAAGCAGAATCTACTTCCAACTAGGCTCCAAGTGAATCCTTCTTCTTTGGTAATCTGAAGGTGAAACTAGAAGTGGAAAGTACTCACTTTATATAGGCACGATGCCATATCTGATAGTTTCCCTTCTTTCCTTCTGTAAGGGCTTCAAACAGGGCTGTTGTAACAAATGTCCTTTGTGCTATGATGTCATACCCAAAATGCTTTGTCTACAGGAAGTGGGGGACTGGGAAGAAGAGGCAGGGCGTTTGAGAAGCCCCAGAAAGAACCAAGATGGTGGAACCCCATCAGTTGTCTGCACCTCTGTCCCAGGCTACTGTCACTCTGCCTATTCCTCTGTCCTTCGAATGGGAGCTACGATATTTCCCTCCAGGTTGATTTCATTGAAGCCTGGTTGACCGGCCCCTATTTTGGCACTGCAGGGAAACATCTTTCCCTTTGTAGCGCCCTGTTCAATACACTTCCCTAATGCGGGGGACACACCTACAACACCTGTCCCCTACCCGGCTCTCCCCCCATGCCCAGAGTCTATTGGGCAGGGGACAACCCTACCGACCTTCTATTCCCATGACCCACCCTCATTCCTGACAACATACACACACACAGGCACTCCACAATCACACATACACACAGCCTACCCCTCCCCAAACCCCCTCTTGTCTTACAGTCCACCACCTCTTCCTCATCTCGCAGTGCACAGTAAACATATGCTCAGTTCCCTAACAGGCCGCCATTCGATGAAAGCAGGCAGACTGGGAAAAATGTCAGAGCAACTCGGCCAGTTCCCTTCCCAAGGACTACGATAATGAGCACCCCAGTGAGAACTCCTTTTTGTATCCTGGCAGGCATGACTTTGAAAGAATTTTCCATTGCCTATCCCCCAGGGTGATTTCCTGTACAGGGTCTGCAAAGGCAATCTCCCACCTGCTTGGAACTGTGGGCTCTTGCAGGCGGCACTTAGGAATGCACACGCAACCTCTGATCCTGCTCGGATCCTACTGAAAAGTAGTTGCAGGAGCTGTTAGGAGGCAGCCTCAGCAATGTCACTTGGGTGCACTATGCTTTTACTGGCATGCAGAATTAAGAGGGAGTGGTCTGATTAACATGCCTGCCTCTAGAAACAGAACAACCATCATTAAAAATCAGTGTAGGCTATATCGCCCTCACCGATGGCCATTCTGTCACACAGGGAATGCCAAGGTGCAGCAGGAGGTTTCCAAAATAGTTACTTTGCCTGCTGTGTGAGAAACCTACTTCTAGGAAACAACTGGATGTCCTGCCTGCAGAGGTTGTCTGTGCTTCAATAACCAGGCAGCCTGTGGATGGAGGTCCCAATGCAGCACTGAAGCACATCGGAAGTGCTCTGGACCAGACCCTTGAACTGCTGAACAAAGGCCCATATTCCTGTGGCGGTACAGCATAAGTAAACATCAAGATTGATAGTGTTTGGAACACTCCCCAGACAGATGAACAGTAATACCAAGAGGTTTCTAAGCGCGGACCCGGGGATCGAGCCTGTGTTGCTCCCTGTCGTCTGACTTCCAAGGCTAGCACGTTGCCCCTGAACTATCCTCCCTTCAAGAGTATGGGCCTCATCACGAGTTGGGCGGTAATGCCGGCGCTAATAGCGCTGGCGTTATCTGCCCTACCGCCAAACCCACCAGCGCTATTAGTGCCGGATCACGGGTTTGGCGGAACGGGAAATCCCCATCCCCCATTGAACCCATTCGGGAATGCCCCATTCCCCATTGGGCTCAATGGGGAAATTTTGCGCTCTTACCGCCAGCGGATTTCCCACCGGCGGTAAGAGCACGAAATTTCGGCAGATTTCACCCCAGCTAAGAGCTGGGGGGAAATCAGCCGAAGCCGTGATTTGGCGGACCCTTAAATCCGGCGGTAACAGTGCTACCGCCGGATTTAAGGGTTACCGCCAAACTCGTGATGAAGCCCTTTATCTGGACAGTATCTGAAGGTTAAGTGTAGTGATCTTAAAAACGGCCCTCTGATGCGCCTTCTATGGGGTTACATTTATAAAATGGACCATTAGGGCATGCCTACATATATTGCTATGTAATTAACAATTAACAGTCCTTTGACAAATCACCATACCTTTTAGATGCTGGCGCTTTAAGAGGTGTATTTATATATCTGTGTGTGAGGAATTGCCATCTGGTAGGGGTATAGAAGCCAGAAGCCATGGCTCAGTGGGGGCTACCAGCTGAAGCTGGAGAAAGATCAGCACTGCCGGTGCTGCCTAGTCCAGATCCTGAGTCCTACTGGAGAGGACCTAGTGGCCACTGACGTGCCTACTGCTGTATTCAGGGACCCCAGGTTTGCCTACCGGTGTAGTATCAGGCTTCAAGGGCCTGAAGGAGCTATGTCACTTGTTCTTAGCTGGGGGCCCCAACCAGGCTAACCTTTGCCAGGCGCAACGCTATTGTCCAACTCAGGCAGATCTGCGTGAGCAGGTAGGGATACCGACTCAGGGGAACTCCCCTGGGGTGTTCTGGGTGTACTGGGAGAATGGTCTCCTCAATTCTGAGTTTAGGAATCCGGCAGCAGGGGCCAATCTTAGGTTAGTGGTGCCCCCAAAGTCACAGGAGGATCCTCCTGGACTTGCCTTATGACATTCCTAGCGCAGGCCACATAGGAGGGGCTAAGACAGCTGACAGGTTGTCTGACCATTTTCACTGGCCCAAGATGGGGGTAAAAACAAAGGCGATTGTGAGGTCCTGCCTGACTGGCCGATCATCTAGTTAGTCTAGCGGGGCAACAAAGACCTCCTTAATTCCACTACCCGTGGTCAAGCAAGTTGCATTTTGAGAGATTTGGCATTGACATTGTGGGTCCTTTTGATCCTCAGACCTCCTCAGGAAACCAGTAAATTTTGGTCATGGTAGAGCATGCCACCCGGTACCCAGCGGTTGTAAGAAGCATCAAAGCCCCAGTGGTGGCGAAAACTTTGATAGGGATATTCTCTCATGTGGGATTCCCCAAAGAAAAAATGTATGACAGGGGATAAAATGGCATATACATGTATATGAAAGCTACGTGGGATGAATGTGGAGGTACTTACACATTCTCCACAGTCTTTCACACACAGACAAATGGGCTTGTTGAGTGGTACAACAAAACCCTAAAGGGCACGATAGGTGGCTTGGAAGAGCATGTGAGGATAAAGTTCGATATACTCCTGCTATGCCTACCATTTGCCTACTTGGAGGTGCCACAGAGCAGTGTAGGGTTTATTCCCTTTGAGCTTCTGTTTGGCCATCCTGTTAGTGGTCCACTAAGCCTGGTGTGCGAAGGATGGGAGCGCAGTCCCTGAACTCTTTCTTACTACATAGTGGATTATGTACTTACTTGGCCTGAGATCCAAAATCTGAAAGCGAACCTGGAGATCATGAAGGACTTATGCAATCACAAGGGGTGTGTGTGGCCCTCTTTTTTGGTCAGGGGGGCCTATGTCATGAGGGTATATAACATTAGTTTGTGACACAGGGACATAGGCTACCCCACCTGTATGACACTTGCCGGTAGTGTGATATTGCACTAAAGACTATGGCATTGGTCTTTACATAAAACAGAGTACACCAATATTCATTCTTATATGTGACAATTTATTTTACAATTAATGATTTTTTTTAAAAAAAACAAGCCTATGTAGGCTGCTGCATATATGTCACAAATTTTCAACTCCTTGTTCATGGAGAATTGCATACAAAAGCCATCATATTGCATCTTCATATGACTAACAAATTGTAGTACTGATAACTTGTGAGGGTTAGTATCAAAAGTGACTTGTGATGGTTAAGCTACATAACACATCTATCTAGTCGACACTTCTGGTGTTTCTGGCACGAGCTAGATGGTTGGCTGTGCTAGTGCCGTCTTCAGGATTTAGCAAGAGAGCTTGGAGGTATCTCTTGCGGACCCCTTTGGTGTGACATCTATGAAAGTGAGTAGAAAAACTAAACTCAGATATTGGTGTCTGTTTGTAGGGATAAAAATGCCTACATGTTGTGCTGCGACATCGTCCTACCTGAGCCAGTTAATAATGGTGTCACAGGTATGTAGAAGAAATGCTCTGTTCTTCTATGAAGGAGCCAGTAGTGCGCCTTCTGGGTCTTGATCCTAATCAAGGTGGTCTGGTCAATGTCCACGTGATTAAACTGTAAAGTTAATGGAACTGTTAGTCACCTTCAAGTCCTATCAACAGGTTTCTTGTTACGTTCTGTTGAAGCTACCTTCATTAATACAGGCTTTTTAGAGTTATGTCTAGCTGGGCTTGACATCCCTGCTTGTGGATAGCCAGCATGTGGTTAATTACACGTGTAGCATGCCCATTACGAGATCGTTCGATTTACAAACGGCCGTAGGGCTGTGCGTTTCGAGATTATTCTGTGCGATCCTCATTGCGTGATACCCTTTCTGCCCCCCGTGGGATTCCAGTAAGTGGAGTGAGCCTACTGTCTAAACCGCGACTCTAACGTCGGGTGTAGGGGCAACACCGTTCTGTGAGGAGCGGTGGTCTTACCTGCGTCTGCTTCCTGCAGTGCGTAGCTGTACTCGGGAGTAATCGTGCTTACCCGCGCATGCGTCTTATTACTAATGGACATGGCGCATAGCTCAGCAACCGCCGAGCACATCGCGCATGTGTATGTGTCTAGTGTTCCCATGCCATGGGAAATGCTAAAGGATACAATGGAGCTCTGTTATTTTTTGTGATAAAGCCGTATGGCGGAGAACTCAACCAGGAGGTTGGAGTATATTCTATAGTGCTTAATGAGTGCCTTTTAGGTATGAGTGCTCAAAAGGCTGGGAACACACGGATCCTGAGTATTTTGCTTTTGATATTCAAATGCATACTTTCTATTGCTGTGTCATGGGTCATAGGTATTATACATCACACATATATCAACATCATGGCGGGTAACAAGTGGGGATGACATTACTATCCCAGTAACTTTACATCAAGAGATGGAACATCTGTGATTTAAGGCAAATACACTACTCGTTGGATAAATGTTTCTTGTGATCTTGCAGTGTGTAGATGGTTTCAAACATTTTCATGACATATATCACATTGGCTAGACAGGGCTACTGCATTGTAAGACTGGAACAATTACCACACAGTGCTAAACAGAACTATACATCCTCATGTATATGTGTAGTGGCATGTGTCCGGGGCCAAGTCTCCTTTGGCAGCGGTGTTATTTAGAAAAATAAGTTCCATTCTATTGAAACGTTAAGTCCGTTTTTTACCGTATCTAAACGGTGTATCCATTTCTGCTCGAGTTTCCTAAGTTCCAGGTCTCTATCTCCTCCCCTTGCTTTGGCGTTGACTGTTTGGAGGATGCACCACCTTAGCCCTGTGTGTTTGTGTTTCATTTTGAAAAAGTGGGCCACCATTGGCTTGTCTTCAACATTGTTTTTTAGGCAAAATCTGTGTTCACAGATTATTTGCCGCACCTCTCGTTTGCTCTTTCCAATATACATCAGGTTGCATGGGCATTTTATCATGTAGATGCTCAATTTGGTGCGACAATTTGAAAAACTTTTATACTTCCACTTCATGTCCTTGAGAGAGATCTCTTTTTGGTCTTGCATGAGATGGCAGACTGAGCACTTGCCGCATCTGAAGTGTCCGACAACTGGGGGGAGATGCCATAGCGTGGTTTGGTCTGTATCTTCGGTTATCTTTGTAGGGTAGGTGTGTACTAAACGGTCTTTTAAATTCTTGCTTCTTTTGAATGTGAACCTAGGTGTTTCTGGAGTGAAGGTGTCTGTTTGCAATAAGTTCCAGTTCTGTAGAATCGTTTTTCTGATGGCATTGCTGACTGGGGTAAATGTTGTCACGCATGTCATTTTATCTTTATGTTCCTCCCTTGAGTGTTTTGTCAAGCAGTCTGTCCTGTTGGTGTTTCTGGCTGTATTGCGGGCCTTTCTAATGATAGCTGATGGGTAACCTCTGGCTTTAAGGTGCTCCTCTAGTTCTTTGCCGTGATGGTCATATTCTGGTAGTGAGGTGCAGTTCCTTCTGATTCTGAGGAACTGCCCATATGGCAGGTTTTCTTTGAGGGCTTGTGGGTGAAAGCTGGTGAATTTCAAAGGTTTGTTCTTGTCCATCTGTTTGAGGTATAGGGTGGTGGTGATAGTGCCATCTTCCGCCCGGATGATGTTAAGATCCAAAAAGGCTATGTTGGTTCTGTCATAATGCATGGTAAATTTAATGCAGGTATCAACACTGTTGAGCCACACGTGGAAATCCTGTAGTTGTATCGTTGTGCCTCTCCAGATCGTAAAGATGTCGTCTATATATCTGACCCACCCAATCAGGTGGTCTTTATACATGTTATTGTCGTTGTTCGTTGTAGACAAACATTTTTTCTAAGTTGTCCATATACAGGTTAGCAATGTCCGGGGCAAAAGTTGATCCCATGCTAGTTCCTCTTATCTGTTGGTAGAATTGATCCTGGTGTATGAAATAATTTTCAGTGAGTGCCAGTCGAATACACTCTTGAATGAAAGTGGGTGTAGACAGATCTGTTCTTGCATCTAGATATGTTTTCAGTGTGTTGATGCACTCAATTTTCGCAATGCTCGTATAAAGAGCCTCAACATCAAAGGTGACAAGGATGTCTTGTTGGGATGTCTGTAGAGTATTGAGATGGTGTATCATGGCTGTGGTGTCCTTAATAAATGATTTCATCTTTTTGACGAAAGGACGGAGGAAGAAATCTGTGTAGATGGACAAAGGCTCCAGAAGTGATCCTATTGCAGATACGATAGGTCTTCCTGGTGGGTTGTTGATGTTTTTGTGCATTTTTGGAATGCAGTAAAATGCCAGTGTCACTCGATATTCTTTGACTAGAAAGGCCTGAATTGTTTTATTTAGGGGAATTGGTATGGTTGGAAAAGGAAAAAGGTTCATGTCTCTAAATACATATAAATAGATGAGGTCTAGGTCTCATGTAGTGGTTTGTTTGCTCCCAGAGTGGTATACTGGGTGATTCCTTCGAGGTGAATGTATGAGTTGGTGGTTTGTTAGTTCAAGATCAGCACGAGTTTGTAGGTGTTCAGCCCCTAGGTTTTAATTTCCCTGGTTGGGTATATATTGGTTGATTTTAGTCACTATGAATTTTGTTTTGTATTGCGTTTTTCTCTAGGTATTTTATTTTGATTAGTAGTTGAGTAGTATTTTGTTAATGGATTAGTGTATAAAAAAAAGAAATTGAGTCTTTCTTCTATGTTGGTTCCTCATTGGAGACTTGTTCTTCTCCTTTTTTTCCCCTCCCCTTTTTTGTGTTTCGGCACTATTTAGGTGAGCGGTTATCATTTCGATTGTTATTGGCACTTTTTTAATTCATTTTTTGTTAGTTTTTTCATTCCATTGTTTTATTTAAATGTGCGTGCATGTAGGGCTAGGTAACATGCAGTCTTTATTTTTTCATTTGCTTTTGGTGTTTATTCTTAAAGTGATCTTTATTTTCTGAATACATGCAGTAGAAGACTTGAGCTTCTTTTTGCGGGCAGGTTTTCTTTTCCTGCGTGCATTTAGAAGCATACGGAGTCGGCATCATCCGATAGTATTGCTGATTATCCGAGGGTCATGTGACTTTGTCATGTGACCATCCCGAACCAGCATAAATAACGTTAAAAACTGCATACGCGGTTTGGGAGCAGTGCGGGTGAATGCGAGGAGAGCCGGTCTACTTTAATGTGGAACGGGGAGTCTCATAAGGTAAGGTTTGGTCCTTTGGGCTGTTTTATTATGTGAGAGGTGTATTGTGTTTAAAGGGATATCAAATGTTCAATTTTATTAGTTTCACAGTACGATTCTACAAAAGGCCGGATGCCTCACGTTTGATGCAGTATTTTCCACGCCCTGCAATCATCTGAAGTTAATACATTGTGATAGGTTGGCAGGAATATGCCATAGGTAAATATATCACTGTGGAGGTTTGGTTAGATTCACAGGCTTGGTTTTCCTTAAGGTGGGGTGATTTTAATTTAGAGGTTTCAATAGAGGTGTTGGCAATAGGTGTATTTTGATTTTGGTGATTTTTGTTTTGCTCGGATGGACCGTTGGTTTGATTTAGGTGCACTTGATTATGGTTTCAATTCAGTCTTTAGGTTTTTTTTAGTTTAGTTTGTTCATTTGGTGTTTATATGTTTTGGCATTTTAGGGTTCTTTAACCGCACTGTTGTGAAGACGACTGTAGGAGTTTCCGCAGGGATCCTGGTTTCTGTGCAAGCTGTGCACAGACGCACACTTAACTTTTTTTGGCGATACTTTCTTTATAAGGTACATAAAAATGTTTTATTACTTAGGTATAATTCACTTTGAGGTTTTCCTTTGGAGTCACACATGTTTCATTTCTGAGATTATACTACCACTTTATATAATCATGTATAACTTCTTTGGATTTGTGTGTAGACATGACATTTAATGCATAGCTTCAGTAGAATCTGTTTAGGCAGTTGAAATCTTGCGTGAGCGATGTTATGAGTGCTAATTCTATATATATCTGTATTTGCAGATCTTCTGCTCCTGAAGAAGGGATTATTCCCCGAAACGCATAGAGCTTGAAGCTGTATTTCAAAGTTGGGAGTACTTTGTCTGTTTTGATTTTGTTTTCCATGCTGGCCATATGTGAAGCCATATGATATTTGTTTTTCTTGATTCAAGTGAATATATGTTGTTATTTACGTTCTAACTTGACATTTCTGTATATAAAAGTGTAAATGTTTTGAAAATTGACTGATTTATTTCTGCATGTAAGGTGTGCAGGGGACAGGAGTGTCTTTAAGTTTAGACACTTTTTGGTTCTATGTTTAACACAGGCTCCAGTGTCAGGGTGTGTATTCCTCCCCAGCGCCCACAACTGTTTAAAATTATTTTCCAAAAGTTTGTATCTATTTTCTGTGAAATAGGTGTGCTCCGATTGACATCACTTTTTAACCATCTAGCTTGTGCCAGAAACACCAGAAGTGTTGACTAGATAGATGTGTTATGTAGCTTAACCACATCATAAGTCACTTTTGATACTAACCCTCACAATTTGTTAGTCATATAAAGATGCAATATGATGGCTTTTGTATGTAATTCTCCATGAAAAAGGAGTTGAAAATTGGTGACATATATGCAGCAGCCTACATATGCTTGTTTTTTTTTGTTTTTTAAATCATTAATTGAAAAATAAATTGTCACATATAAGAATGAATATTGGTGTACTCTGTTTTATGTAAAGACCAATGCCATAGCCTTTAGTGTGATATCCCACTACCGGCAAGTGTCATACAGGTGGGGTAGCCTATGTCCCTGGGTTACAAAATGCTCATGAAGGACTGACATGACCAGAAGGCCACAGTGACAGAGTATACCCCCGGAAAGATGGCCTGCATAACGGAAACTGTCAAACCCAGTGCTCTTCATGATAAGTAGACTTGGCCTTATATGGTGCTTGAGAAGATCAGAGAGGTTAACTACCTCATTGACACAGACGACCAGGGTCTTCAGTGTCAAACTGCTGATCCTGGGATGCCTTGATGATGGCTCTTGTGATGAACGATGAGACTGAGGAGGAGACAGATCCTCTCCCAGACTTGTTGCACACAGATATCACTGATAGGCCTCTAAAGGGAGTTAAAATCTCCCGAGACCTGAGTTAACACCAATTGCAGAACTGGCAGCAGCTGCTGGGCCAGTAAGCAAGTCTGACCTCACTGACTCCATGTTAAAATGGATTGGTGCATCCATGATATTGACACTGGGGACAGTAAGCCGGTGAAAAGCAGAATTCACCGGCTGTCCGATAAGGTCAAGGACACCATCAAGGAGGAGGTCTACAACATGATGTGCTTAGGGGTGATTAAGACTTCCCACAGCCCCTGGGCTAGCCCAGTGGTACTGGTCCCTAGGAAATATAGTAGTGTGAAAACTGAATTCTGCTTTTGTGTGGACTACCAGGTGCTCGATTCCCTAACAAAGACAGATGCACTCTCCATATCTCAGGAAGATGAGCTGATTTCCCAGTTATGCGCTGCCAAATTTATGAGTACCTTTGACCTTGCAGCGGGGTACTGGCAGGTTGCCCTAAAGGACGAAGGAAAAAAGAGGTCAGCGTTCTCCACTTCAAAGGGAGCTGCCAGTTAACTGTGATGCACTTTGGCTTAAAGAATGCCCCTGCCACCTTTCAGAGGATGGCAAATCAGGTCCGATCTGGGTTAGAGGACTTCAGAGTTGCCTATCGTGATGACGTTGCTGTCTTCAGCCACACCTGGGAAGATCATGTATCCCATCTGAAAAAGGTACTTTAAGTCATGCAGAAGGAAGGTGTGACTATCAAGGGATTGAAGTTCCAGATAGTGCAAGGTACTGTTACTTACCTCAGACACAAAGTGGGTGGCAGTAAGAAACAGCCCTGCCAGGCCAAGGTACAGGCAGTGGTGGATTGGGATATGCTCACTACTCAGACTCAGGTGAGGGCCTTCCTATGTCTCACCGGTTACTACAGACCTTTCATCAAAGAGTCTGGATCCCTTGCCCTTCCCTTCAATGATGAAACATCCAAAAAGATGCCAATGAAGGTCACTTGGACCTCTGCCTGCCAAACTTCCTTCCACAGCTTGAAGAATGGGTTGTGTAATAGCCCCGTTCTGTTACGCTCAACTGGATTCCACAGGGGCGCCGAACGAAGGTGGACTGCAACGGTCTCCACCAGCGTGACTCGTAGTGAAGTGATGAATGACTGCACCTGCCCACTTAGTTTCGTCTGGCTGGCACATAGGAAGATTTTCCTAGAGTGGTGAAAATGGCAAGTTAGCTGACTGATAGGAGAAGGTTTAACTTCTCCTTCCGTAACCACCTTGTGTTCTCTTTACTGTGTCTCACCTTATTGTTAAGAAGGATGCGCTCTCCATCCTGAGTCTGAATGCAGGGGTGCGTTGAGACTTGGGTATCCAGTTAACTTCACTGATCCCGTAATCTTATGGCAGAGTTCCAGACAACAATGACTCGGAGGTAAGTCTTATGCCAATCCGAAGTAGCATGTAATGCTTTAGAGTTCTGGTTGTTTTATGGTCCACTCTTGTACCATTTCTTTATAGTTTTGTTTCCTTGCAGAATTACCGAAGACCGATGTCTCTTCTTCAAGAGAAACAAAGTAAATGCCAAGGTAAGATTCAGTATTTTTGCACCAAGCGAAGAAAAAGGTCTTAGCATGCAATATTGCTCATTTGCGTGATTAATCAATTGTCCTCTCTTTATTCTGCAGGTGTGGCACTTCCCTGAAGCGAAGTACGTGTGATGGTGATTCGTGAGACCACGAGTGAATATTGCCTCGGGTAAGTATCTTGCAGCGTGAGATTGAATGTCTTTAAGCGAGGCGCAGCTCATCTGTTATCTTTTCTTGTCTTTTGCAGATGCGGCTGCTCCATGCGGCGATCTCGTTAGAGTGCCTAGCTGGATCGCATGGACGGACGGAGCATCGGTGAGTATCACGTGGCGCTTATGCTATTTTGTATAGCACGGGTAACTGGTGTTCCTTTTCTTGCAGGTGCAGAGACTCCCGGATGATTGCAATGGAGAATGGTAAGGCACGTGTTCTAATCTGTTTTTCTTTTCCTTCCTCTGCAGGTTCGGATCGAGAAGAACAGGACGGGCGTGGCTGAAGACTGGACTGGAGCTGCAGGCACGGTGAGTGTTACGCTGCAGGAGTGTAGAATAACGCGAATCGTGTTCTGTTTTCCGGGCGTGGTTTAAATAGCCTCCCAGAAGTAGTTCCTAGGTAAAGTAGTCCCTGTACCATACCCAATGAAATAGTCCCTTAACTAAAGTAATCCCTCCAAACAGCCCCAAGGTAGCCTGTGCATGGTTTCACCACTTGATGACTTGATTTGCCTGACAAGGCAATACAAACCTGGTGCCAACTGCGCCAGGACTGAGTCCAGGAAGCATTTAAGCAATCCTTTGGGGCCTTACAGGTCCCCATGGGTGCCAGTACTCTGGGCAGACTGGTCTGCTCCTGATGTCTGGGGGCAGGCATCATGACAGCAATCCCCCCCAAGGTCACGCCTAAGGTGGTTCTTCTCGCTGGTCCAGGCTTGTCCGGGAGGTTCTGGTGGAACCGTTTTACCAGTCGTGGTGCATGAATATAGTCACTTGGTTCCCATGATCTTTCTTGTGGACCATAGCCTTTCCAGTCAACAAGATAAAAGAGTCTCGATTTGATTAACTTTGAGTCAAAAAATGTGTTTACTTCGAATTCTGGTTCACCATCTACTAGGATGGGACTTGGTGGTTTTTTTAACCTTGTTCCTGGTTGTACTGGTTTCAAAAGCGAAACATGGAATACCGGATGGACTCGCATTTTCGGAGGTAACTCCAATTTAACTGCCACTGGATTCATGATGGCTTTAATGGTGTAGGGTTGCAAATATCTGGGATTAAATGTGTGGGTCCCTTTTAGCGGTATGTGTCTTGAGGCTAGCCAAACCTGGTCTCCTATCTGGTATTTTGGGGCTTCACTCCGATGTTGATCAGCAGTTTTCTTGTACCTTTCTTTTGCTTGTTTTAAATATTTAGTTGCCTTTTTGAAGGCCTGTGTTATAGTAGCGTGTAAAGTGCTTATGGCGGGCATCTCCAAGTGTTGAGGTGGGTCGAGTTCAGAGGTCCGAGGATGTCTTCCATACATGGTGTAGAATGGACTTTGTCCATTGCTGGAGTGTAAAGAATTGTTGTAGGCATATTTGGTTATCCATAAAATGTCTTTCCAGTTGCTCTGTTTGGTGTAACATGCACCGTAGATATTGCTCTAATATTTGGTTGGTCCTCTCGGTTTGACCATCGGTTTGCGGATGGTGGCTGGTTGAAAGTCTTACATCAATTTGGGCAATTGGCAACATTTTCTCCAAAATTGTGAGATAAACTGACTGCCCCGATCAGAAACTAGGACTGAAGGGAATCCGTGTTTTCAGACGATGTGTTTGAGGAATTCTTTGGCCAGGGTTGAGGCCGAGGGTAAGCCTTTTAACGGAATGAAGTGGGCCATTTTGGAAAATAGGTCCACTATTACTAAAATAGTGTTGAACCCATCACAGAGGGGAAGATCCGTGATAAAATCAAGAGATAATATATGCCAGGGTGTAGTTGGAATGTCTAAGGGTTGTAATAAACCCGATGGTTTCTTCTTCTGGGCCTTGTTTTGAGCACAAATACCACAAGATAGCACACATTGCTTAATGTCTTTTCGCCAAGTAGGCCACCAGAAATGTCTCTTGATTTTCGCTTTGGTTTTTGCAATTCCAGGATGGCCTTCTACCAAGGACTCATGATATTTGGAAATAACCTGTTTTTGTAGTTCCTTGCTAGATAAAGATGTCCTTGGTAGTATGGTAAATGATCAATGACTGAATGATTTTTGCTTTTGTTTGACCAATCTTATAAAGCTGTAGAATCGATAATATGCTGAATCTTCTCATGGGTGTCGTCTAGAGTTAACAAGGGAGTTATTCCTAGTATTCTTCCTCCCGGAATTATGGGCACCAGTTCTGGATTTAAATATGCTTCTTCCAATCCTTTGTGGGATAGATCATCTGCTTTGCCGTTTCGACAACCAGGTTGGTAAGTAATCAGGAAATCGTATTCCACAAAAAATAAAGCCCATCTAAGTTGACGAGATAATTGGGCCTTGGCCGTCTTTAGGAATTGTAAGTTTCTAGGATCAGTAATTACCGTGATGGTGTGTCGGGCTCCGAGGTGATAGTGCGGCCAAGCCTTGAATGCTGACTTGATGGCTGGAAGTTCTTTGTCGGTGACGGCATAATTTAGTTCAGGTGCTGAAAACTTTCGTGATCAAAAGGCCACAGGATGGAGTTGACCTGTCTCGGATCTTTTTGAGAAAGGACCGCCCCCATAGCCAGACTGGATGCATCAGTTTCTACCACGTACAGAAGCTCTGGGCGTGGATGCTTCAAAACTGGAGCCGAAGTGAATTTTTGTTTTAGATCTTGGAAGGCTTTTTCTGCTTCCTCTGACCACTGGAAGCGTTTATTCTTCCTTAATAGTGATGTGATGGGGTGTACCAAATGTGAAAAGTCAGGAATGAACCTGCGGTAGAAGTTTGCAAATCCAAGCATACTCTGTACCCCAGTTTACTGAAGTGGGTGAGGGCCACTTGAGGATGGCATCTACTTTCCGTGAATCCATTCGAACTCCACTTGGGGTCAGGACAAACCCAGGAAACTCGACCTCGGCAGTGTGAAAGAAACATTTTTCCAATTTTGCGTACAATTTATGTTGACGTAATTTTTCTAGTACCGCACGAACATGTTTCACAGGGTTTTGTTCAGAAGACGAGTACACCAAAATATCATCAATATACACGACGACACAGACACTAATTAGTTAATGAAGGACATCGTTCATAAAATACTGAAACGCTGCCGGGGCGTTACAAAGCCCAAAGGGCATCACTTGGTATTCAAATGATCCGTACTTGGTACGGAAGGCGGTCTTCCACTCGTCACCCTTTTTCACGCGTACAAGAGGATACGCCCCTCAGAGATCCAACTTAGTGTAAATACAAGCATCTTTTACTTGGTCCAATAATTCTGGGATTAGGGGCAAGGGGCACCGGTTTTTTACAGTTACTTGGTTTAACATGCAATAGTCAATACAAGTTCTTAGGTCCCCTTCCTTTTTAGAGACGAAGAACAAAGGTGAGGCCGCCGGGGACTTTGACGGGCAAATTAAGCCGTTAGCCAGGTACTGATAAGTATTGCCTTAAGTGAAGATTCTCGGGTTCAGTAAGGGCGTAAATCCTACTGCATGGAACTTGTGCGCCAGGTATGAGATCGATTTGGCAAACATATGGTCTATGAGGTGGTAAAGTGTTGGCTTGGTCTTTCTGAAATGCATCCTGAAAATCCTGGTGATCCTGGGGTAGCAGATTGGTTGGGCTCATGACCGTGGCTATCTTCTTGGTCTGGGGTTCTTCCGGATAACAAGTATGCACACATTCCGAGAAGGTCACTCTCTTTTCACGCCAGTTTATGCAAGGATTATGCATTTCTAACCATGGCATTCCCAGAATTATTTGGAACTGTGGAGCCTTGATTAAATCAAACACAATGTTCTCTCGATGCCCATCTTGGCCCAACAGTGTCATCTCCATCATTGAATGAGTTACTGGGCCAGAAGCTAATTCTGTTCCATCGACGGTGGTGACTAAATCAGTTGTGGTCTTTTTGCAAACAGAAAGATTCATCCTTGTAGCCAATTCTTGATCCATATAGTTACCTATGGCTCCACTATCGATGTATGCTCTAACGGCATGCATACGAGATGGTTGCTGGTGACCAATGAGGATTATTGGTAAAGTTAGGTGTGAGGTCTGAGAGTCCTTCTTCTCGCTCGACAAGCGGACCTCTACGCTTGTCGGGCGGGGTAGTTTTCCGGCTTAGATTCAGTACTGATCTTGTTGGCGGCTCCTACTGCCTTTTTAGGCGGTTTCATCGGAAAGTCTCGCACAAAATGCCCTGATGTTCCGCAATATAAGCACAATTGCTGCTGTCTCCTTTTGTCTCTTTCTGTTTTGGACAACGGCCCTCTAACTCCTCCAATTTGCATGGGTTCAGATACATCCATACTTTTGGAGGTGTCCTTTGGTCTCACCAGTACCCGATTCTCGAATCTAGCTCAATCAGCTTTCCGGTTCTGAAGTCTGTGGTCCAACTGAACCACCAGCTCTATATATTCAGCACATTCTTGAGGTGGGTTTACTACTTGTGCTAAAACGTCTTTTAGTTCGCCTCTCAACCCACGATGGAATAGCGTAGTTCTTTCGGGCAAACCGGTTTCTACCACCAACCTATTGAAAGTTGCGATGTAAATTAACAGGCCCTGGTACCCTTGACGTAAGGACAAAAGTTCATTGTCTAACGCTTGACCTTGAGAATGACGGGCGAATAATTTCTCCATGTTTTGTTGAAATCCCTGGAAATCCTGGAGAAGTGGGTCATCTTGGTTAACTAGTGGAATAGACCAATCCGCTGCACTGCCGCTGAGGTATGACAGTACGAAGGCCACTTTCGATTGATCATTTGGGAAGGCTCCAGGCCTACATAGAAAGTGTAGGCGGCACTGGTTCATAAAAACTGCAAACCTTTTAGGGTCCCCCATAAAGCATTCTGGTGGAGCTAAAGGTATAGCCCCCGGTAGTACCACTTGGACTGGGCTGCTTAGCTGAGTTGGGACTGACGCTCCCCCAATCCAGGTAATGGTGTATGACCAGCTTGGGCTTGGAGTAGTTGTCTAGCGAGGTCATCTGTATGCTCTTTTGCCACAATCAGTTCTCTTCTTAGAGGATTGGTTTCTTGTTGTGCGGAATGTACTTCAGCTCTAAGCTCCCCCAGGAGCTGGGCTAATTGGTCAGTCTCTGAGATTTCCATGACGCCCGGGTAGAAATGTGTGTAGAGGCTTCGCATTCTGTTACGCTCACCTGGATTCCACAGGGGCGCCGAACGAAGCTGGACTGCAACGGTCTCCACCAGCGTGACTCGTAGTGAAGTGATGAGCGACTGCACCTGCCCACTTAGTTTCGTCTGTCTGGCACGTAGGAAGATTTTCCTAGAGTGGCGAAAATGGCAAGTTAGCTGACTGATAGGAAAAGGTTTAACTTCTGCTTCCGTAACCACCTTGTGTTCTCTTTACTGTGTCTCACCTTATTGTTAAGAAGGATGGGCTCTCCATCCTGCGTCTGAATGCAGGGGTGCATTGAGACTTGGGTATCCAGTTAACTTCACTGATCCTGTAATCTTATGGCAGAGTTCCAGACAACAATGACTCAGAGGTTAGTCTTATGCCAATCCGAAGTAGCATGCAATGCTTTAGAGTTCTGGTTGTCTTATAGTCCACTCTTGTACCATTTCTTTATAGTTTTGTTTCCTTGCAGAATTGCCGAAGACAGATGTCTCTTCTTCGCGAGCAACAAATTAAATGCCAAGTTAAGATTCAGTATTTGCACCAAGCGGAGAAAAAGGTTTAGCATGCAATATTGTTCATTCACGTGATAAATCAATTGTCCTCTCTTTATTCTGCAGGTGCGGCACTTCCCTGGAGCGAAGTACGTGTAATGGTGATTTGTGAGACCACGAGTGAATATTGCCTCGGGGAAGTATCTTGCAGTTTGGGATTGACGGGCCGATTCATGGAACAAACGTTCGCCGAAAATCCCAGCGCAAGCAGGCGCAAGGTGGCGCAAGCGTGAGAAAGCAAGCGCACGTGCACACGCGCGATTCAAGGAAGGCGCTGCGCTTGTTTCCCACTGGTTGTGTGCCAAATCCGTGCATGGCGCACGCGGGCACACACATCATCAAACGACGTGCGCTATGCGCACAGCAAAAGCGCACATAGCGCGGCGCACACAACAAAAGTGGGCGGAACAGTGGGCGTAACACGCGGAAAGGGGAATAACGCGTCAAAAAGAAGGCGTAACTGGGGAAGTACTGCAGGGAACTACACGGAATGCCCACACTCACGCGAACAACCCATATTCATGGATTCGAATACGGGAAACCCGCGCACGGCAAAAGACGCGCATAGGCGTCAACGCGTCCGCCACACGAAGGCAGGCTGAAGCGTCCCCACGCACAGTTAAAAGTGCGCGCAAACAACAAACACGTATATACAGCTACGATGAATACCCCATTTGTCACAGCACTGATCGTGGGACACCGCAGGAGGAGGAGAATAGCCAGGGCATGCATTTTTTCACCACGGACAAGCCTTTTTGGGATGCCTGACGACCAGGTCTATGGAAGGTATAGGTTTCCACCCTGTATCATCCTAGACCTGGTCAGGGAGTGGGAAGATGACCTTACATCCCCCACCCTCTGCTCCCAAGCATTGAGCCCCTTGCAGAAGGGGCTCAATGTCCTGCATTTTTTGGCCACTGGGTCTTTTCAGCGGACTACTGCCATAGTGGGGGGGTCTCACAGGCCACGCAGTAACGCTGCCTACACCAGGTCTTGGCAATCATGACAGAGCGCCCCTCAGTCCGCAGGCACATATACAAGCCCAGAACACCTGCAGAAAGGCAGGCCGTTGTCCAGGACTTTTACAGGGTGGCACACTTCCCCAAAGTGCTCGGTGCCATAGATTGCACCCATGTGGCCCTACGTCCACCTAGGGCCACTGAGCACATCTACCGAAACCGCAAGCACTGGCATTCCATCAACGTACAGGTGGCGATGCAAAGGGAATCATCACCTCTGTCTATGCAAACTACCCTCGCTCCACCCATGACAGTTTCATATACAGAATGTCTGCCCTGAGCCGGGCCCTGGAAGCTGGGCAGCATGGCGACACATGGCTCCTAAGTGAGTACAAATGCCGTGCACATGCATGCATGTCACACAGACACACAAATACACAAACCCCAATAATCACAACAATTGTCACCTCTACAGGAGACAGTGCCTACCCTCTGAGCAACCACATGATGACGTCAATCCGGAACCCCACCACACCACCCCAGGTAAGATACAATGCCGTCCATATTGCAACCAGGGCCATAGTGGAGTGCACATTCAGAGTGCTCAAGTCACGCTTCTGCTCCCTTGACCGCTCTGGCGGCCAGCTACTCTATGCACCCCCAGTAGTGTGCAGGATCATTGTGGCAGCATGTGTCCTGCACAATGTTGAAACACGGCAGGGCGTACCGGTGGACATGGTGGTGCCCCCAGATCCCCAACCACAGGCACAGGTGCTGCACATGGGAGGGGATAGGGCGCGTGGCGAGGCAGCCCGGACCCAGCTTGTGGCCACATTTTTCACCTAAACTCCCAACCCTGCGGAGTGCACACAGGCCTGGCACATACCAGGTGACAATCGATGATGACAAAGAGACAATCAACTGTCACAACCTTACCACCCTGAGATTGTTGCCATGGAATTGCCACATTGTGTGCATCCCTAGCTACTTAAACACAAGCAATCCTCTATGACCAAAAGGCACAGATGCAAGGTGTGAATCACACAGACCTGCAAAACAGGCCATGACTATCACTGGTATGTCACTCAAACCCTCCCAAACCACAACATGACATGGCAAGCAATAGCCATACACCAACACAGTACCAATAAGGTACACATTGCCATGTGTAAAATGTAAATTGGCATCGGACAATGATGCCTGACATGGAATCAGATGAAATGACTGTCCAACAACCTCCCACCCAAAATAAGTCATACCCAAATGCATTCCAAAAGTTGTAGTTGTAACATAACAATGAATGCCTGTCTACATGCACAATGTGCATTGCAAAATCAATACTGCAGCTTCTGTGTGCCGTGTCCACCTACTGCAACACACTGCTCAGTGCACAGCATAGTGAACAGCCATTGTGTGTGATGCACACCCTGAGCATCACATCTAAGCGACAAACTACATCAAAAAGCAAATTAGGCATGTACAGGATCCACAATTGTTCATAGAACATGTGCTGCAGGGACACAGTGGGCACCAGAAGGCAAACAGAGTGTACACGTGGACATGGAAGGGTGGTTGTACATGTAGTGGATAATAGTGCGAGTGTGTGGGTCAGTAGGGACATACACTCAACATATGCATGTGCAATCAAGTGACCATCAGTGTCCTCTACACATCACATGTGAACATTCACCATGTGTATACCCCAGCATGTCAAACCACAACTATCCCCTCACACCTGAAAGGTAAACACAACACATGAACAGGCATTGATCAGCAGAATACGTCATGTACATAGGATACCACAAATACAATGTCAGGGTGCCATCACATTGCAGGGCAAGGCAACTATCAACAACAAAACACCCCCCCTCACAAATCACCACGACCCACTGAACAACTGCACCTGGGTTATTCAGCCTCATCCTTTAATTTCACCTGGCCACAGGATCACCCTTCCCCTGTGTCACCATCTCCCACCTTCTGTGTAAAAGGTTGCCAGCTCCCTCAGAGTCCACCTTGATTTGCAAAAGCACCAAATCCAAGAGAACTCAAAGCAGGCCAACACAGAAGCCAAGCAAATAGCCTGCAGGCAGGAAAACAAACCAGAACAGCCTCCAGTAGATGACTTGAAGTAGCAGTACGCCACAAAGGCCAAGTACTACCACAATGATGTTACCAACCAAGGTAGCACAGTAAAACAATGTCACAACCGGATGTGTACCATGTGTGGTACATAATATAGAATGATGCACCACGAACGGATGTGTATTGTCACAGCTCCCGTGTACAGGCGCAGGAGTGGTACGAACCAACCACCCCCACCGTGGTCTGGGTGCCTGCAAGGTCAAACTCACACAGGCCTATGAGACCCTGGTGGGGAAGGAGGGTCAGGGATATGCATTCGGGACAGGCATTGGCATACTGGATAACCGGAATGAGGGGCAGGAGAGGGGAGGAGGATTGACACGGGAAAGTAGGGAATGCACAAAAATGTAGTACTCACATTAACACATACACAATTAGACCAAACTTGTTCATCATGCACATAGAAGCAAATTACTCAAATGGAAGTCAAAGAGAAACTTATCTCTGGGCTGAGTGCTGGCCTCCTGCCTGCGCTCTCTCAGGGCCGGTAACAGGAGCAGTTTAATGCTGCAAAGAGAGCCACAGTTAATAATCTGTGCGTGCCCAAAACACACAAACACACCACCAAATATGCCCCAAAGTAACAAACTACTCTACAAACAGACAATCTTGTGTGGATGCTTCGTACCCATACGTACCCATTACCCCTGTGATGGTTCATACACAGTCAATGCAGTAAGTCAGGCACCGCTGGGTGCGTGGCAAATGGAACACCAATGTGTCACGATTCACACAACATGCAATGTTCCCTGGGTAAGCAGACAGACGCATATAGCAAGGTATGACTTCAGAACAAGTCGTGTACCACGATGACCAAAATAAAGTAGGCAGTGCATGTTTCAAATTCCACTCGGAAATGAAATGCACTGCACCCGAGTATGTCCCTTGCTGTCTGTCCCTGTGAGCTGCTTCTTTCCATGTCTCGGAACGCTACATGGCTAATACAAGTGCTTCAATGGCCCATGGTGGACCAGAGGGTATGGGCCACTGCCCCTGCAGGTGCCCCAGACAACTTTTGCTATCAACTAGCCATCAGTCCACTAACACATCTGAGCTGTATTGTGCGCTTCAACACCGATATTTGTCCAAGCTCACCGTCAGTGCTGCTACTAAGCATGCATGTGCAACTGGCCTGGTGGAAGATTTGCTGTGTTGTGACCCCCCTGTGCTGCTCACCTTGCCTGGAGTCCCTTGAAACATGTCAGCAGTTTTCGGATGTATGATTGCAATCCCTGTGCCTCTGCTTGCGCACACATGCGCATGTCGGCACCACCAAACGTGTCTAGATTCCAGACGTCCAATGGCCCATGTCTCCTGGCAAAGGTGGTCTGGAGGCTCATCCCCCTGCAGAAAGGCCATGAAACACATGATTAATGCTTTCGATTAATCTGTGTTTGTCTCTTCAGGCATTTCATGACTGGACCATGTCAGAGACGTACATCAGAAATCACACCATCAGTCCGTCTTTCACAGCCAAAGTGTGGAACACACTATCTACGGCATGAATTGCAACAAGCACATGTACAGTAAAGATAAGAAACATACTACACAATGCATAGCAATGAATGTACACATGAATCATGAAACACCCCATCTAGCAAAAGAATAACAGTGGTCAATTACACCCCAATTATCCCCACTAGGGGTGTCAACACAAGTTCCACAGCAGCAGACATGCCACATATATGACAGTCCAAAGCCCTTGTGTAATAGGCTGTTACACCGAACCATCCTTGCAAGCCCATGGATAAGGGAAGTAGGAGTGGCATATGTGAGTCAAGGACCCCAAGCAGCAAGCACATACACAAGACATGCTTGAAGGACCCAGCTGGAACAGACAGTGGATGCTTTCGAAAGCCACAAAGCACCAAACCGTCAAATGAAAGCACAATAGACAAGCAATTTTAAACTATATTAACTAATTACACTAACTATGAAAAACCTACATTACCTATTTAAACTAACTATCAAACAGAAACTTAACTAACTACACTAAAAGAAAAATCAAAAATGGCCACATATGACCCGGGGGGGAGGCACCCAGGAGGGGGGAGGTACAGGGTGCTGCTCAACACCCACATGCAATGATGCTGAGGAAAAAAAACCTCCATGGGCTCAACGCCTGCACAGCCCGACCTATGTGGGAGATAGATTGTCGTCCGAGTCTGGCTCTTCCCGGAAAGGAGGATGTGGCACAGGAGCATGACCATGTATAGCCGCAGCTTGCCCCTCATCGGCAGCAAGTCTGCCGGACGGGTGAGCCTGGTCCTTTGTGGCGATGACACGTAGGTCTGCATGCAGAACCTCCCGTGATACACGTGCTTCCTCTTGCAAGGTAGCACGTGTAACACGGAGTTCCTCCTGCAAGGCCTGGCTGGACAACCGCTGCACCTCCCGGCAAGCATGTAGCTCAGCCGAGATGGTACGCTCAAGCTCTGCAAACCTCTCCTCTGCCCACTCCCTCTGGGACATCAGAAGGACACCCAGAGTGGATCTGAGGGAAGAATACTCCTCCCTCAGGGCCTCCATGTGTGCCTCTGCGTGAGCAGCAATTGCTTGACACAGAGACGACATTTCAGCCTGGCGTGCCCTGGCTGAGGCCGCCATGCCCAGCCTGAGCGAGCAGGCCGTGGACTGTGCCGCCTGCTGCTGGAAAAGCACCTGCCTAGCAGGGGGGAGCACGGATCGGGCCACACGCTCCATGCTCTCAGCGATGTTCTCCATTGCTGCCCCCTGCCATTCAGAATTGGCAGTCATGTCTTACTCCCACTCAGTATACTTCCGTTGCGCGCGGCGACCGCGTTGCTGGGATTGACCCCTGCGGGCCACAAGGACCGGGTGTCCTCGTTGTGTTGGCACTGTCCGTGGCTGCACGACTACATGCCCCCATCGACATGATGTCCCAGGCACATCAGTGACTGGTGTGGAGGGTGACCCTGTGTCCTGATCCACCACGGGCAGAGGTTCCAAGACTGTCTGACCCCTCAGTGCAGGTGTCGCGGACAGAGGAGTGTCCACATCAGAATCACTCAACCCTGACATATGGACCTGATGCTCATCCAACTCGACATGTTCGTCAGAGTGTTCATCAGGGCTGGACTCATAGGCAGCCAGAGACAAGATGGACTTTAGCACTTGGGGGTTTTCGTGACCTACCACCCCACGACCCCCACTTGTGCTGGGTTGATGTAGTGATAACAACCCTGTGCCTGGCATGACAACACCATCCTCTGGCTCCATTGCGTCATCACCTGAAAAATATAGAGAAAAAAGGTCACTACACATGTTAGAATCACACAACATACACACACACCGACACCAAACACATCAGGCAGACATGTGACACACAAAATAGAACCAGGCATGGATGCTGGGTCAACTTGAAATTGCTTCTGTGATTAGACGTGTGGAAAGGTGGCAGTTTGCACTGAAGTGGGTCTATGCAGTGCAGCAAATATGTATGTTACTCACTATCTACATGTACAAGGACTTCATGGTGTGTGTCACAAAATGTGAAGGCAGTGCAAGGTCAATTTCAGGCATCACGTGCAATGTGCATTCAATGGGTAGCATGCCTACAAGCAAACCACCCCTCCCCCCAAGTGCAAAAGCAGGGATGCCTAGCATGGTATCAAAAGGCTGACCATAGACCTGTGTATTGACAACAGTGTTGACTAGCATCAACACCATCATGTGAGTCAAGTGACAACACAGCAAATGATGATGGGACAGTAAGCAGGACACATGATGAAACCTCTGGAGTACACCCACGTGTGAAGATGACACTACACCAGTTGGACAGAGTCATTGGCCATTAAACAGGCTGAGGCCTGTGACCCACACAGATTGTCAGACCCTAAACATGTGTGCAAAGCAGTACTGAGCCACAGTTGACATGGGAAGGCAGATGAAATGCCATGCAAAGTAGGTCATCCAGGACTTGTATTACAGTGATCATCCAGTCATGGACACATAGGGGCATGCGTGGAATACACATGGGGCCTCATTAGGACCCAGGCGGTAAGGGGTTTACGGCGGCGTAAACAGCGCCGACCCTTACCGCCTGATTCCGAGGTCCCTTAGCGCCATGGAGTTTTTAACACCTGCTTTTAGCAGGTGTTAAAATCCATGGCGCTAAGGGACCTTGTTGTTAATTACGCCACCGTAATTTACGGTGGCGTAATTAACGCCTTCCCCACTCCCATTATGCCCTATAGGGCAAAAATGGGAATGGGGAAGGGTAAATGGGTTAATGGGGACTTACCTCCCCACTCACCTCGGAATGGGGCGGTAAATCCGCCAACCACCATGGCGTAAACATAGTTTACGCCATGGTGGTAAAGGTACGACCCAGGCGGTAACTTACCGCCTGGGTCGTAATGAGGCCCATGGTAAACAGAGAGCTTCGGTATGCCCTTGGTGACACGTAGCAGACTCGGGCATGAGAAATACAAAGACCAAAGAGAGGTAGAGCTGCTACTGACCAGGTTCATCCCCAATTTTTGTCAATAAATGAAACAACTATATCATGGTATTGGGAATCCTGGTGTATGGGTACTAGTGGATGAAATCCCTAAGTCTATAACCCATGGGATTGTCCCGAAAGAAAAAAAGGGGTTTGAACAAGGAAACTCACATACAACAAAGGCTGTGAATATACGTGGTTTGTATTGAAACAAAGAACATTCAAAGAAAAAAACATTTATAAACAACATACATATGGCAAAATCCAATAGTCTTAGCATAAATAAATAATGAAATCCGAAATTAAAGTTTTGCTTCAGCACATATGCAAATTTGGAGTACTGAACATACACCGTACGGGCTCTTTTGGTGCTTGCTAAATGAAAAGAACAAAACATAACCCGTGAGGGAGAGGTACACAAATGATTCTAAGTGTACAACATAACCCATGTGTAACACATGTGGAAATCTAAGATAGCTTGTGTTCAATAAAATAGCTTGTACTCAAGAAAGTATCTCATCTTGCAGGTGGAATGCACATGGAGCATGAATGGGCACTCATGTCCCTGCGGGGCATCTGACCTCTGCACCGTCCAAGTGAGACACCCTGCATCAAGTACTAAGGATGTACCACACAGCATATGTCTGGCAGATTGGCTGCTGGATGTTAGCATGTACACAGGAGGCATGAACAGGGAAGTACCCAACAGCAATATTGTAGCAGACCAGTGCTAAAATGGAATTGGGGTGCAGAGGTGGGGGTTGAGGGGCAAGGGAGCATGCCTACATTGAGTACCCGCTTGCAGGCAGAGGACACATGCACGTCAGTCATGCTATGCATAGTCCCTGGGCTGAGAGGAAGGACACCCCACGCTACATGCAGTAGTGCCAGTGAGCTGGAACATGGACCGGAGGGGCATACTGGTAACCAGCATTTGAGTAGGGTGCAATAGTGGTGATGCGGACAGTCCCCGTCTGCTCCACATGTCCACCATCCAGCAGAGTAGACATGCATCAGGGAAACATTGCATTACTTTCACATCAGAACCATGTACATGTGACATGTAGTGGCAGTCATGCACAACACATCACACAAGTAAAACACCCATGTCCTCGACAAACACACATCAACACTCACTGGACTGGGCATCAAAGTCCGGCATCTCTCCCACTCCTTCGACCGATTCAGGTGGTATGAACTCCGCAACGAGTGACTCATGCAGAGTGAGGTCTTCCTCCTCTGGTGCAGGACCACTGCCAGTCACCAGAGTCAAGTTGTAATTTGAGGCATGCTTAGCCTTAGCGCTGCGTTTGAGTTCATTCCAACACTTTTTGCACTCTTGCGCCGTGCGCACCTCATGGCCGAATGCACTCACATGTTCCGCAACTTGCTTCCAGTGGGTATCACGGTGGGCAGCCATAGTCTGACAATTAGCACCCACTAGCATGTCACGGCTGTGGTTCCGCACGTAGTCCACGAGGAAGTCCAGTTCCTGTTTGAAGAAAGGCTTCTTCCTCGACGTGCCAGAGGTCGTGGCTGTGTGTGGGGTCCCAGCCTGTGCTGAAGGTGCAACCTTCCTCCTCTTGGATTGTGGCGCAGACCCTGGCTGGCTAATGCCGCCCTGATCAGTATGGCCAGTGGGTTCGGTGGATTGAGCCAAGGGAGTGGCAGGTGGAGGGACGACCAAAAGCCTGACTTGTGTCAGTGGCAGCTGGGTGCCCTCTAATGGACCCTGCGCAGCAACATCCGCTGTGGCAGGGTCATTGACCGCAACTGTCCTGGTTGGCAGACTCACAACCGGGGTGTTGTTGGGTGCATCTGCCCCTGCACTTGCCAACACCCGGCTGTTCGGGCAGCAGATGACATAACTGCCCCAGGGACACGTGTCTTTGTCAGGGCAGCCCTGCGTGCCTCTACAGTTTCCCTCCTGGCCTGTTGGAAATCTTCCAAGGGCTCTTCAAGTGCCAACGCAGCCTGCGCTGGCAGACCCTGAGCCTGGGTGGTGGTGTCCATAGCTGCACCTGCAGCTACCACTACCCTTGGGCCCGTGGCAGTCAATAAAACGGACTGCCGGGTCACACGGGCACCAGTGCCAGATGCAGAAGCTGCATCTCCCGGAAACACAGGGGGTGGTGGCATGACTGCACTGACACATGGCACAACATCGTGCTCAAGTGGTGCAGCCTGCCTCTTCCCCCTCTGCAGCCACCCTGGACACCCTGGAGTCCCCCTACTCCCTGGTCACCCTGGCCATGTCCCCGACCACGCCCGCCACGAGGAGGACACCCAGCTGAGGTGCCCCTCACCTTTGGTGGCCTCCCAACCATGGCACAAATGTAGTAGTGCCGGCACAGATGGAGTAGTGCCAATCGGAGGTGTACATCACAATTGACCTGGGCAATTGGGGTGAAGGGGGTGGGATGCAAGATGTTAACAGCCCCCCTGCACCTGCAAGGCTTTATGTGACCCCGGTGATGTAGTGACGGATCACGCAATGCTCAGGCACCCCAAAACTGCAGTAAAACCATGCACGCAACCCTGCAGCCTACGTGCGTGGAATCAACCTCCCGCAGTACGCGGTGGCACCCAGTAACACGAAAAACGCGTACGCGTGGGACACGCAGGCTACTATGACCTCGAAAACGGGTGCGATACACAGGGGCACCCGCAGTGGGAAAAATAGCGTGCGCGACTCACCGTCTGACTACCGCGATGCAGAAAAACATGCATAGCCAATACCCCCTCCAAAAGAAGAGATAAGTTCTTGATAGCTGTGAAGTTGTGATGGCGCGCGAAACAACACGAAGCAGCAACACACGTCGGTCTCCACGAAAGGCACGTACAGTGAACTGCTGGCCCCCCTCACCTTTAACCCGTGCTGAGGGAAACGCCTGCGCGTGTCATGTCATTTACGCGCGTAGGCCCTTTCCTCGGATTACACGCATTCACACGCGGATGTGCAGTTTTTTTACGCGCGCTGAACCACTATGCCCACGTCACGAGGGAAACGCCCACGCGAGTCAAGTCACAGAAGCGCGTACGCGCTAAGGGCCTTTGGTCCAATGAAACCGCGTACGTGTGCTGACGTGCTTACGTGCGAAGGGCCTTTCCTCGAATTACACGCTGACATGCAAGATTTTCACGTGCCAAATCACTCCGTATCAAGCTGGCCACGCAACAACACACGGAAGACCACGTGCCCTGCTATTTGCTGCCTGCACGTCAGCCAGGGGTGCAGTTGCTGTGACCACCCCTGCTGGAACCGAAGACTCCCGACTGGGATACCATCGCTCCACAGCCCAGCCCCAGGACCCAGTTGCCCACCCTCTCCTGCCTCTGGGTTGCCATGTTGGGCACAACACCATCTGGCCCCACTGGCAACCCCCAGCCAGAGAGGCAGAGGGCCACCAGCTTCAGTGCCAGGGAAGTTGGTGTCCTGGTGGAGCAAGTCCTGGGGCAGTATGATGCCCTCTTTGGAAGTTTACCCGCCGACAATGAAGGACGGACCAGGATCTGGATGGACATCGTGACTGCCATCAACGCGGAGGGGGTGGCAGTCCGCGACTTACAACATGTCAAGAAGCGCTGGGAGGACTTCATGTCCAGGACCCTCAACAAGGCCCGGCGCCTCTTGAAGGCAGCGGATGCCAAGGGGTGCCGGGGCCATCTGTCCGACCACCAGATTAGGGTCCTGGAACACAAATGCCCAGCGCTCCACGTCCAAGTCCTTGAGAGGCAGGCCCATCTGGAGTCGAGCGGTAAGTGTACATGAATACTGATTGGACGCTGTGCGTGTCTTGGTGTGCCAGTAGTGTGCAGGTAGCACATTTGTTTTTGTAGGGCCATGTAGGGATGTGTATGAACAGGGGCTTGAGGCTGCCACATGTGAGTCCTCTTAGGTGTGAGACCCATCGATGGTGTATGTGTTGGTAAGCATGCTGTGCAAATGCAGGTGTGATAGCACACATGTTTGAATTTCTGTGTATGTACGTTGGCATGGTTGTGGTGTCACACATGGATGGTGGTTCCTGCTGCATGTATCTGCACTGTGTACATGTGCATGTGTGTGTAGTTGACAAGTGTGCAACTGTGATGCAACATGGATGCACGTGACACTGATATGTAGAAGGCTGAATGCCAGATGTGACATGTATGGCGATCACATCACTGCAACAGTTGGAGGATATGTAGACATGCATGTAAGTGTGGTGTCGTGTGTGCATGTCTAGTGCACTCCCTGTGTTTCATGTGATGTCAGGCTCACCTTCGGCTGTTCATGTTGTTGTATGTGTATGGATGTTGCTGCCTGGTGCAATATTGCTGTGGAAATGCTCATGTGTGTGAGTTGAAATTACATGTGTGTCGTGGAGTGTGATGTCTGAAGTTTGACACTGCCACTCATGTGCAACAGTCATGTGTGTATCAGTCCATTGTACAGTGCCCTGATGTCTGTATTTTATCTCTCCCTGTCTGCAGCGTCAACTGATGAAGAGGGCGGAGAGGGTGCTGTGGAGCACAGCGGCAGGGATCGCACCACCAGCCGGAGACGCAAGGCCCGGCCGCAGCTGCCGAGGGTAGGTCCAAGAGGCAGAGGTCGGAGGTGGACTCCTCGGCAGCAGAAGGGGCAGCTGAGACCCCACAGGGTCCAACGGAGGAAGATGGCACAGAGTCATCCAGGTTGGTGGGGGGTTTGGTGGAGGAGGAGGCCACGGAACGGACACACACGGGGTCTGGAGGTGGGGATTCCACTGGTGCTAGTGGTGCAGTGCAGGGGCAGGGACAGGAGGCAGCACAGACAGCCGTGGAGGTGCCTGTGTGTAATCCTGTCCCTGATCCTGTCACTGCATCATCTGGCACCAGCAGGAATGCCTACGTCCAGACCCATTTTCAGGGAGGGGATAAGCGCACAACAACTGGCCTTCCTCTCCCTGCGGACGTGGCTATCCGGGACCGTGTTGAGCCTGCCCTGAGTGGGATAGCGTTGCGTCAATGGGGCATGCGAGGTGACCTGCAGTCTTTTCGTGGAGAGACTGCACGTCGTCTCGCAGGCCTCTTTGACCACGTTGACCTACTGGGACGGGTCACTGGTGCTGGATTCCTCCGTGTGCTGGATCTTCATGCCTCACCTGAAACCCCTACGCGCCAGTCGTCCTCCATGCCATCTTCCCACCCATGTATCACCTGGGTACCCTGTAGAGCTGCCCCTGACCCAGCGGCCAGGCTGGTGGAGGACACATCCCTTCCACAGTCGGGAGTCGGACGTCCAGCAGGGGTGGCCACCACAACAACTGCACCCCAGCCGGAGGAGGACATGCAGGCAGCAAGAGCCAGGGAGCAGGCACAGGCACAGGCACAGCAGCAGCAACATGTTGGGAGCAATGATGGCTCGGGGCCTTCAACATCGGAGGGGTAGGCATCGGCCTAGGGCAGGAGGACCCCAGATTTCAAGTGTCTTCCGTGTGGCAGCGGTTGGGCCACGCCATAGATGCGGAGCGGCAGCGGGCGGAAGAGGCACGGCTCACAATGGTCAGGGCGGAGAACTCCATGAGGAGGGCCCTGAGACGGGCCGAGTGCCTCGAGGGAATTTGCAGGGAGTTGAAGGTGAACATGTCGTTGTCCCTGCGAACCCTCGGGCCATGGAAGACGACCGCCTCCAGGACATTGAGCGGGAGTTCGATGATGCCCTGGCCCAGGACATCAATAAGTGAGCCGTCGGCCTACCGCGCTGCCATTTTAAATAGTTAGCTAGTGATAGGCTTCCTTTCTGTTTTTGTTTATTTTGGGCCGCGTGGACAATGCACCACATTTTTGTATATAGTTCATTATTAGGTAGGGTTTTTTGTAGGTTTCATTTCATTTGTTGGGCTCATGGACCCTGGATTGGTGATTTGTATATAGTTAAACAGTGGATGTTTCTCGTTTTTATTTTAATTTCACCATGGCGCAATGGATTTCATATTTTCTTTTTTCCCTTGGATTTGCTTTGTTGGACTGATACTTTGGACAAATTTTCATTTGGATTTCTTTGGATTCTGAGTTCATATTTTTTATTTTTTTCCGGACATGCTGCATTTTATTTTTTATTCCCATTATTGATTTTTTTTTTCATTACATTCATGTTGTGTTCAATACATTTTTGTTTCATACTTCGATGTGTGGTATTCTCTCATTGGTTTCATGCATGTCATGATATGGGTTTTCACATTCACTTGCACCCATTGTGTGTGTGTGACGGACATGTGTTCATGTACATACTTGCCATTCGGGTTGTATCATGTAATGGCCATTTCTCTGTGGGTGGATGCAATACTTGTTTGGGTCTTTGGGCTGGGGTGGCATGGGGTGTGATGTGGGTGGCCATGAGGCCCATGATTGAGGATCATCATGACGTGGGTGCTGGGGGACATGCGTGGGTGCCTGCTGGCAGGTGCCCCTGACTGCTGGGGGGTGGGGGTGCTGGGGGACATGAGTGGGGGCCTGCTGGCAGGTGCCCCTGACTGCTGGGGGTGGGGGTGCTGGGGTACATGTGTGGGACATGAGTGGGGGCCTGCTGGCAGGTGCCCCTGACTGCTGGGGGCGTGGGGGTGCTGGGGGACATGAGTGGGGCCTGCTAGCAGGTGCCCCTAACTGCTGGGGGGTGGTGGTGCTGGGGGACATGTGTGGGACATGGGCGGGGGCCTGCTGGCAGGTGCCCCTGACTGCTAGGGGGTGGGGGTGCTGGGGGACATGAGTGGGGGCCTGCTGGCAGGTGAACCCCTGACTGCTGGGGGCTGGGGGTGCTGGGGGACATGCGTGGGGGCCTGCTGGCAGGTGCCCCTGACTGCTGGGGTGTGGGGGTGCTGGGGGACATGTGTGGGACATGAGTGGGGGCCTGCTGGCAGGTGCTCCTGACTGCTGGGGGCTGGGGGTGCTGGGGGAGATGAGTGGGGGCCTGCTGGCAGGTGCCCCTGACTGCTGGGGGTGGGGGTGCTGGGGGAAATGTGTGGGACATGAGTGGGGGCCTGCTGGCAGGTGCCCTCACTGCTGGGGAGTGGGGGTGCTGGGGGACATGAGTTGGTGATCACTAGTGCAAGGTGACATGTGGCTTGGCTGGGGGGCATGCCCATGGTGGATGGGCTGCCTGTGGGACATGACCAGGGGTGCAGGGTAGTCCCCTGTGGTGTGGGCTGCCTGCAGGGGCCGTGGAGGGTGTAGAGGGAACACCTGGGAGGACCCACACTGCCAATTCACGTGTAGGACTCCCGTGCACCCCTGAAATTCACCTACCCCGCTCTGACAGTAAAATTGCGTGTGAAACTTCCCGCGAAGCCCAGGTATTCATGTACCCCACTCGCACAGGGCCTATCGCGTGTGAAACTTCCCGCAAACCCCTGTTATACATGTACCGCGCTCCAATCGCATGTGACACTCCCTGTGCAGCGGGGAACGTGTATTCGGAGAGGTGCATGGGGAGTTTTACAGGCGTTTTCGTGGTTGGGGGCCTGTGCGCCATGTACGGGATTTGTGCGCTGTGCATGGCGCATGGGGAGGGTTTGGAGCGTAACTGGTGCTGCTGCAGGGTCGCTGCGCCACTCTGCGCCATGGCTGGTTTTGGAAGCTAAAATCCATGAATACGCTGTGCGCGGAAATGGATTTTAGCGCACGCGGTTGGCTCAGTAATTTGCACGCGCACACTGTGCGCCAGCCGCGTGCGCCATTTGTGCGCTGAATTCTATGAATTACCCCCTGAATGTCTTTAACAGAGGCGCAGCTCACCTGTTATCTTTTCTTGTCTTTTGCAGATGCAGCTGCTCCGGACGGCGATCACGTTAGAGTGCCTTGCTGGATCGCATGGATGGACGGAGCATCGGTGAGTATCAAGCGGTGCTTATGCTATCTTGTATAGCACGGGTAACTGGTGTTCCTTTTCTTGCAGGTGCGGCGACTCCCGGATGATTGCGATGGAGAATTGTAAGGCTCTTGTTCTAATCTGTTTTTCCTTTCCTTCCTCTGCAGGTTCGAATCGAGAAGAACAGGACGGGCGGGGCTGGACTGGAGCTGCAGGCACGGTGAGCGTTACGCTGCAGGAGTGCAGAATAATGCGAAGCGTGTTCTGTTCTCCAGGTGTGGTTTAAATAGTCTCCCAGAAGTAATTCCCAGGAAAAGTAGTCCTTGTACCACACCCAATGAAATAGTCCCTTAACTAAAGTAATCCCTCCAAACAGCCCCAAGGTAGCCTGTGCATGGTTTCACCACTTGATGACTTGATTTGCCTGACAAGGCAATATGAGCCTGGCGCCAACGGCACCAGGACTGAGTCCAGGAAGCATTTAGGCAATCCTTTGGGGCCTTACAGGTCCCCATGGGTGCCAGTACTCTGGGCAGACTGGTCTGCTCCTGATGTTTGGGGGCAGGCATCGTGACAAGTTCTGAACATCCCGGATTATGGTCAAGAGTTCATGATAAAGACAGAGGCCTGTGAATTTCGGAATTGGTGTAGGGTTAGCACAGCTAACCTCTGAAGGGGTAGACTAACATTGTGCGCATCTTAGTAGACACTTGACCAAGCGAGAGTGCTACTGGGCAATAATTCAAAAGTAAGGAGGCTTTTGCGATCATGTGGGCGGTTTGTTAGATGAAATCCTACATATTTGGGTCTTTCTTTACCATCCAAACAGACCACAGACCTCTGAGGTGGCTTATGGCTATGCAGGGTTAAAATCCAAAATTGTTGAGTTGGGCCATATTCCTACAGGCAGAGGTGTAGCCAGGATTATCTAACAAGTGGGCCCTTAATCGAATGTGGTTGGGCCCACTGCAGGGACATTAACATCTGTAAATGATTTTGGGTGAGCGTTGCACACTCAGGCCTTACCCTGTCTACACCTCTGTCTACAGGATTAAGACATGGACATCCAACACAAACCTGGGTCGCAGCACTCCAATGATGATGGCCTCAGTAGATACACTCGCCTTGAGGATGAGGCACACCCTTAGAAGGGTGAGTCTCAGCCATTTTGTCCGGGGGCTGTGTTCTTTTTAATTAATAAATAAAATGATGCAGGTAATTCCTTTTCAGGAAGGGAAATCTGCTGACCAGATTTCTCTTTAAAAAAACTCCATGCCAAAAACATAGTGCACACCTGTGCACTGCTGCATCAGTAACTTGACGGCGGAACCTGCACTATATTGGCAAAGAGCAGATTCAGGTCACAGGTGCCCTCTTTGACACCTGCAGTGACAGACCAGTCTCTGCAGTGCAGGGACTGCATTTCAGATATGCACCCCTGTTGCAAGAACTGCATAACGCAGAGGATTATGTCCAGGTAGCATGTTAAACTGTCCAAACAAGCCATGCCTGAGTTAGAGTATGTCGGCCTTCATTTCTCATAGTTATGCCAGCCACACTAAATTAATATCACACATGTGTCAGCCCTGTGGGACCAGTTCAGCTGCGGAAATGTTATGTAAATTTGATGCAGACAAGGCTCCCTTTCCCACTGACAATAATGTAGCCTTGGGTGATCGTCTCTCTTTGTTCATTTGCAAGGGCCGGTACTAGTCTTTCTCCGTGGTCAGTCACTCCACAGGAAGATAGCCTGGGAATAGGACTCAAAGGACATGCCCATCAACAAATGGATAGGCATCACACCAGAGTGCTTCATTCATTTCTAAAGGCCTTTGATTCTATTGAGAATGGAAGGAGTAGAGTTAGTGTAGCCACAGCTACATCAGTACATCTTGTTTTGTTTCTCTCTGAATCTCTCTATCCATCCTGTCCCCTACACTGCCTCTGTAACAAAGCACTTTGGGTGTGATGTCTGAAGTGCAAAGTCCACTCATTTTAAGAACAGGGATTGGACCACTAAAGCAGGCCAGCTTTCATCTAAACACCCGTGGGCTTTTGCACCACTTCTTTGAATTATTTCTGGAATCTGAAAACTGGAAGAAGATTGTGCTGTACACTGCTGAGACAGCAGTCCTTTCTAAAGTCCAAATGTTGTGAGGTGAAGGCATGTGTTTCAAGGAAGAGGCGAGCTGTGTCTCCTAACCATCATCAGGGATTATGAGGGGTGAACTCTACTGCTTGACAAAGACCTGCATCTTTGCCTTTCACCCAGTTGCCTAGGACCTCGCTGTGTTGCAGGATCCCCACATTTGTGTGCCAGCCTCCCCTGTGTTTGGTAGAATGAGAAAAAGACTAACCTTTGCCCTTGAGACCCTCGAGTGTGATTCACAGCTCCTGAAAGCCCAGACAACCAAAATCTTGGTGTTTTCAATACTGACCCGCTGCATGACATGTTTCGAGCATGTTCAATGCCAAGAAAGCCTCCAGGTCTCTTTGAAGCTGGCTTTGTCAGTCATCGTTCTCCAAACCCCTAGCCACACCGCACCCAATGCAGCATGTCATTGCTTTGGCTCAAACCAACAAAGTCTATCCACCTGACCCTGTTGTTTCCCGAACAGCGACCTCCGAACCACTGCATTGAATCGACTAACCTGCCCATCATGGTACCAGCTCGCCTGCTGTCGAGGCTTGACCGCCAAACCAAACTGGGTTGAGCAGATGCTTCGAGACCACAGCTACCTTCCATTTGACCCCGACACAATGCTGGTTTGTCACTGGACTATTGCGATTGCTGCATCCTCAACCCGAGTTGAACCTGTGATCGATGCTGAGAAGCCTGCTTCAATGCTTTTGAACTGCCAAGGCATTTGCAAAGGTATTACTGACTGATCTCTGCCCTCTGATCCATCTTTGGCCATTATAGACTGCCTACGTCATTTTAAGCACTTTTGCAACCTCAAGAAATTTCCTTTTTTGACAAGGTGGTCTTTTAATTGCTGTTTCACCCCCTCTTCCAATGAATCTCTACAGGGATTATTGGGTAACCTACATGAGATAGATGAACACATTCTAGATGTCGAGGTAATTCCTAATTCACCAAGTGTTATCAGTGACATTTTTCGGAAACCAACTGATCATAACAATTTACTGCACAGGTTAGGTTTTCACCCCTCTAACACCATCAAAAATCTTCTTTATGGTCAATTGCTAAAAGTTGCATTTATTGTTAGTGACACAGATGAATGTGATGTTTGAATTGAAAAGATGTTAGGCAAGGGTCTTCAAAGGGGTTACAGGCCTTATGGACTTGCTGAGACCAAAGTCAATTTGACAACTGGATAATGTTTGTTACAAAGTGAATCTAGGAAAATGCAACAGCCGTACTAAATGCCCTATGCAAAGTCAGAAGATAAGGAAAGCTATCTCTAAACATTGGGACATTTTAAAGCAGGATAATGTATTGAATTATTTATATTCATCACAACCTATTTTTGCATTTAGAAGGAATAATAATCTTAAGGATGATTTGGTGAAAACTGATGTTAGACAAACATATCTGATTGATGACAAATTACTAACAGGAGCATTGCCAGGTTTACAATGTGCTCATTGTAATTATGTAAAGCTAAAGTCAGGTGGATGAACACAGATCAAATGTAAGGACTGGACATTTGAAATCTACTGTGACCAGGCATTTCATTGAGCAACAACAACATGTCACCCAGATGTGATTGCAGATTTTGGAAGTGATGGATAAAACTACCACAAATGTGGATTTCCATTGTATTTTTGACCAGAGAGAGACATTTTGTATCGATATATTGGATTCAGTCATTCTCGGGGGTGAATGAAGAGTGTTATTTGGCTTATTTCTTGTAAACATAGATACAATTCTTACTCTGTGTAAATTAACATTATTGTCTTTTTTTCGGAGCAAGGTTAATACTGTGATGAATGCTACAGATTCTTCACTGAACCCCTGCATAAAGTCTCCTCCCAGGTTGCCAGGGAGAGGCAGATGCTTCGTGATCCTGACGTTGGGGGGTGTACTGCTGGAGGATCACCTGGGAGGAGACAAGGCCCAGGGTGGTGAGGAGATCTCATGGGAGGAGACACAGTATTTATCCTTTGAAAAAGAAAGCCTTTCAAGGTTACCAGAACAAGTAAAATGTATGATATGATATGATATGATATAATGTGGCATTTATAACGCGCCTGTACACAAGTGTTTCTAGGCATGACAAGACAAGGTGGGGGAAACAAGGGAGTACAAAATAACAATCTGACTAGGCCTTGTGTCATTCAGATTGTGCAAGTGCGGGGAGAGGGAATGGGAGAAGTGCCAGGCGGAGTGGAAGGGGGAAGTGCAGTTAACTCACAAGTGCAGCCAGCGGTTGGCTCATAAGTGCAGAGAGAAGAGACTCTAGGGTTGTAGCTACAGAACCTTAAGTGCTGGGGAGCCAGGAGGCAATGTGAGGGGAACGGGACATGCAGGAGTCTGGGCCCAAGTTCAGAGGGTCACCAGGTGACCAGTGCGCAGAGAAGTCAGGTGCATAAGCAGGGGAGAGGAAGAGAGAAAGCGGAAGCAAAAAGGAATGCCTTGAGTTGCTTTCTGAACCAGAGGTGGTTCAGCTATCGTTTGAAAGAGGCAGGGAGGCTGTTCCAGAGGGAGGCCCCAGCTGAGGAGATAGATCTGCCCCCAACCCTCTGCTTGGAGAAGCATCTGTCCCTCAGAGAGTTGGAGGTGGATGAGCAGAGAGCTTGAGAAGGAAGATGTTTTGGAAGAGAAAGTTGGAGGTAGAGCGGTCCCAGTGCCCGGGAAAGCCTTGTGGACAATGCAGAGGGTCTTGTAGTTGATCCTTGCAGCCACGGGGAGCCGACAAAGAGATTTCAGAGCTGGAGAGATACGATCCCTGGGCTTGAGGCCAAGGGCAAGTCTCGCAGTCCTGTTCTGGATTACTTGTAAAGGTCAAAGAGGCTGTTGCAATAGTCCAGCCAAGAGAGGACCAAAGCTCTGGAGACAGTGAGCCTCTGGGGGAAAGTGAGAAAAGGAAGAATACCTCTGCGGAGGTGCAGCTGATAGTTTGGCTTTTTAGAGGCATCAGAGATGTATGAAGACAAGGAGATGGTGGAGTCGAAGATGACACCAAGGCTCTTAGCCTCACAGGAAGGAGCAGAGTGGGTGGCCAGAGAGAGAGAGAAAAGGAGTGGCGGGTGTCCCAATGAGGAGGATCTCAGTCTTACTGGTATTAAGGTCATGATCATTGGTGGCATGCTATTCCCAAATTGCGGCCAGTCAATCAGGTATGCGAGAAAAATCAGAGGTGGCTGAGGGGAGCCTGAAAGAGAGCTGAGTGTCATCCGCATAACATTGAAAAGTTGCACCAGATAGTGGTTGAAGAGCCAGGGAGAGAGGTTAGACCCCCGGGGAACACCACAAGTAGAGTGAGAGATAGGAGATAGGAAAGGCCCCAGTTGGACCTGAGTGGGTTGGTCGGTGAGAAAGGAGGTCAATCAGGCCAGGGCCTGATCAGTAATACCAAGGTTGTTCCGGAGACGAATGAGCAGGGGTGCATGGTTGACCATGTCAAAAGCAAAGGATAGATCAACAATAATGAGGACAGAAGGGAGATTAGAGTCAAGATTGGAGAGCAAGTCTTCACAGGTGTCCAGGAAAGCAGTTTCCGTGCTTCTGGCAGCTCTGAAGCCAGACTGGTGGTCATGGAGGCAAACAACAGATTCAGTATGTAGATTAAGCTAGGAGATGGCCAGCTTTTCCAAGAGTTTGCCCAGGAAAGGAGTGATGGAGATCAGGCGATAGTTAGCCAGAGAGGAAGGATTGGCGGAGGGCTTCTTTAGAAGGGGGTGCACAAGAGAGTGCGTTGATGTCCCTGAACCACATATAAAATATGTGGCTCTGAGCACAAATACCATAAAACCTGAGCAAGTCTTACCCACAGCAAGACGATTCCAGGTATTTCAGAATAAACACCATCCTTACTCCCAAAGGTATAATGGAAAGAATCTAGAAATATTGCGTTAAATAGACTGTCTTCCTCTGTAACAACAAATTCTAATGATTCAACCTTAAATAACTTTAAGGGGAATAAATCTACTGATAAAATCCAGAAGTTATTCAAAAGAACTAACTTTGGTGTTAAGGAGTGAAATTCACATAATTCCAGGAGTACTGGGATGAGGAAGAGGGCTGAAGAGTGATGCTGTAGTAGTAGTTGTGCAATTAAGCTTAATAACCCACACCTGAAGGAACTTGGGAGGCATAAAAGGCCCGCTCAGGTGCATGCAATGAGAAGGAGCTGGAACTGTGACTGGAGTGTGTGCTGTAGCAGCAGAGGCAGAAAGCAGAAGTCATTGCATTGGCAAATCCAGGCTGAAGTGGGAGAACCAAAGGGACTACGGAACGTGGATTCAGCAGATTTCACCTGCTAGTTCTGAGAGGGTCCTGCTCCCAAACTCTGAAGTACAGGGGGTTTGTAGAGGAAGGCGTGTGGGAAGGCAGCCTTTCCCCATCTGAGCCTAATTGTGGAGATTACTGTGCCAGAAGTGTATCAGAGAACAAGGCAAGGAGCTGATGTAAAGCCTTGGGGCTCAGGAGCGGGAGAGGCTTGTTAAACTAGTGGCCGGACCGGACACACTTTCAGTGAGGAGGGGTGTGGCTCCCTGTGAAGCCAGAAGCAGTAGAAGTTGTGCCAGAAGTCGTGGAAGTTGTGCAACCTGCAGAACAAGGATCACAGAAGCCGGTGAGTCAAACCTGCCGTTCTGATTCCTTGCGTGAGCAGTTCCAGCAACAGTATCCAATGTACTATTCACTTGTGCAAAGTCAGAAGCGAGCTGAAGCGTTTTGTTGAACTATTAACAATGGGACAATGGAAAAGTAGCACTCGCGTGTGATCAGCAATTTCTCTTTTCAATTGTGTGAAGAGCAAACGCTGCAGAAAGCCATTGTGAAATACTTTAAACATTGTAAATCTGATAAAGAAGTGGTTGTGTGTGCCTAATTACAATTTCCAAGGTAAGAGTGAACTTTGTATCTTTATTCACGCGAACATTAATTGTCCACAAACAAAGTAAGGTGTTTAAACATTGTGTATACAGTTGAAGAGAGAACAAGCATTACCCAAGCCAAGAGTATTCCACCATTGAGACTGAAAGCAGCCTTTCCTAATGCCAAAAAGCAATGTAAACAATATTGTGAGCCCAACAGAAGTTCACCCTTGCCTAGGAGACAAGTGCACAAGCATTATGTGAAGGCATGAGAGTGGCACCAAGGATCTGTAATTATCTTGGCTAACAGTTGGCAAAGAGAGGAAAGCACAGTTGGGGAAGGATAACATGCTGCTCATATATTATTTGAAGTTGACATAACCTATATTGCCAAGGACTGTCAGCAACAGAGAGAGAAGTGGGGCATAAAGGCAGACATAAGTGTTTACCGTGGCAGACAGACAGGAGAGACAAAGAGGCCTCCCCTTTTGAAGAGAGATATTCAGAGGAAGAGTGCCTTGCCTACTTGAAGGAGTTGAACTACCTTAAAGTAGATCTTGTGAGAATCTGTTTTGAATCATTAAGTACTGAAGCTGTGGTGTCACAAAACACTGCAGCCGTGGGAGTACATCTGATTGTCAGTGGATGCAAGACTTCAGTGGTACAAGTGAAGTAAAATGTTATGAGGCAAACAAGAATATCCTTATGGTGAACTTTAGTAGAAGTGAAGTTGTTGAAGTAGAAGCAGCAGCACTGTGAAGTCATCCTGACAAAAATACCTATTGTGAATCGTAAACTTGAAAAGAGATACAATAACTGTTAATCAAGACTGGTGTTCCACTAACCTTTATAGAAGTTGTATTTCTTTGAACTGTGTCAAGTCTGCCTGAATAAACTGAAAGTGGTTGAAAAGCATTGTGGCTGGGAATAACATTGATGCAATTCGGAGAAAGTGGGAAAATATTTATTTCAGCAAGAAGAACTTGGTTGTTGTTGGAATTTTGGTTAACATAACTGTGTCTCAATACTGGAACTCGAAGAACTGAATAAAAATGTTGCTACCTACATAGATTTCCTTCTTTCTTTTAATGAACATTGATGCTGAAAATAGCTTGAATCCTGGGGAAACGAGTTCACCCAGGTTACTAAAAAGGTGATCAAGAAACTGTGAATATAATTGTTTGTTATCTGAATTGCCATATCTATTTTCTTTTGTGTGGGGGGGCGTGCCTAACCACCATGTAAGGAAGCTGTGCCTCGAGTGAGCTCAAAGGGACAAACGATCCGCCGCTAACCCCATATCTCGATCGATAAAGCAACAGAAAGTTAATTCATCGGACCACGAATGCCTGGGGAACCCATTACTGAAGCCTGAAGCTTCCGCCCTTTCAAGCACCGCGGCGAAGGAAAAGAGAGACGCAGCGACCCGGAAATGGCGGCCGCATAGACATCCGTCACTCTGCGGATGCCGGCGCCGTGCACTGAGAAGCCACCAGACCCGCGTCACTCGGTCGCGGCGGCCGAGTGACCCGAACCAGCACACAGAGATACAGTGCCCAGGTGCCCCCCGGTCGGAGAGGGAGGAGGGCCTGGTGAGGTGGTGCACGACAAGTGCGAAGGGAGGAGCACGGGGCCAACCCGGCGCCCCCCCGCCTGCTAAGCAGCCCGGGACAGTGATCCAGGGGGCCTCCCGGGAGATCCTGAGACCAGTGTACGGGAGGAGCCGGGACTGAGGCTTTGCCCCACTGCAACACGAACCGGAGACGAAGGGCGGGAGGACGAGGGACAGACGAGCTGGCCCGAGGCGTTCACCGCACCCGAGGCAATGCAGGACCTCTGATCAAGCCCGGGAAGAGGCCGTGAGAGGCGGTAAGGAGTCAGGGGAGGGGACCTGAAGGGCCTCGCGCCTGGGTACCGAGCGTTGGGCAGCACACTGCTGATGCCGGGGGCGGGAGTCACGGACATTGTGTGCCCCAGTCCAACCAAACCCTGACTAGCCGACAGAGGGTGAAGTCACCCCCAACGACCAGAGCAAGTGTAGCTGGCAGTGCAAGGCCGAGCAAACATCAGGGCCCGGTGCTAGGATACAGACTGCAACCCCCCTGGTGCCCTGATCTCCAAGCTTCTGACCATAGTCTTGATATACGCCAGGACCGCAGAGGCGAAGTGAGACTGCCCGTGGCCAGGGTGCCGACCGGGGTGCTAGGATACAGACTGCAACCCCCCTGGTGCCCTGATCTCCAAGCTTCTGACCATAGTCTTGATATACGCCAGGACCGCAGAGGCGAAGTGAGACTGCCTGTGGCCAGGGTGCCGACCGAATACCAAATGAGATACCAGTCGGGCCATACCTCGAAGCGGGGTGACGATTCCCCTGAACTTGGTGCACGGGGGCCCGCAGCCTCGGAGTGCCTTCCTGACACACCCCTACAAAAGTCCTCCCCGCAGGGCCTTGGCGCCACGAGAGCCCTCCTGCCCCGGCATTCCCGCGGATCAACCGGGGGGGAGAGCGGACATCGCATCCGGGCCACATCGGATCACGTCCTCCTCAACACAGCACCCTCAAGAGATAGGCTGCTCCTATCACCACCAAAAATCTTTAAGGACCTCGTTAGGCCACCTTGCCATTCAAGCTATGTCTGCCAAAAACGCAAGGAGCAAGCACAGACAAACCACCATGGAAACTTTTACCGCCTATGGGGCACCCAGTCATGATGGCACCCACGCCGGCGGAGAGACGCCAAACACTGAAGCGCCCGAACCAGCAAATTCGCAACTACTGGAGGCCATCATGACCCTACAGAAAACCATGGAAAACAAGATAGACGCGGTGGCTATCGACTTGAACCTACTGAGGCAAGACGTGCGCTCCATCGCCAGTAGAACAGACACTCTAGAGACCCAAATACGAGAATACTCCGATACCAAAGCGCAGCTTTCAAAAGAAGTAGACGCCTTAGTACAGAAGGTGAAGAACCTTGAAGACAGAGCCGACGAGGCCGAAGGAAGGGCCCGCAGAAGTAACATCAGAATCATCAGACTATCCGAGGAATCGAAGGCAATGACCCCACGAATTACGTTGAGGATCTACTTATACACGAAATCGGTGCCGGAAAGCTATCACAAGGCTTTACCATCGAAAGAGCCTACCGATCCCTCGCCAGGCGCCCGCCCCCCGGAAATCCACCCAGGCCCATAATAGCTAAAGTACTGAACTATAAGGACAGAGAGACAATCCTAGCCTTCTCGAGGCTGGGCGGCTCCATACAAAGAGACTCCGCGAAGGTCGCCATTTACCCCGACTACACCCTGCAGGTCCAAAGAAGCAGGGCCCTGTTCAACCACACCAAAACCAGACTGAAAAATGCAGGACTGCGATACATGCTTCTATATCCGGCCAGACTAAAGGTCCTACACAATAATAAAGCCCACTTCTTCGATACCCCAGCTGAAGTAGCAGAATGGATGGACAGAGCGCAGATCCCCGACTGGGAACCGAAGCAGCGCAAGCCAAAACCGCCCGATCCATAGGTGCTCGCCCACACCACCCCCAGGCAGAATTTACCAGGCTTTCAGAACTACACTACGACAAGCGGCAACCCAGATGCAACCGGAGCCATCCCGGCCACGGAATAACTCACACTTGCGACATCAGAAGGTGAAGCTACACCCGCCCCGGAACTATCTTCTTTTTGGGTAATTCACCCGCCCGTAGGGCACCTAGGGACCCAGGTCCATGGGGCAGAAACGGGAAAGTCAGAACGGGGAACACCCCGCTAGACGTGTTACGTTACAAGTTCAGTTGAAGGTTATTGTTTATTGGGACAGGGAACATCAGGACTGACAAAGCCACTACACACCACTAATCCGCGCAAAAGATGCCAAGAGAACCCACCATGACCGCTCGCCGCATGGCAGACTAACGGACTCAGGGCCCGGCACCACCGCGCGACCCACCCAGAAACTTTTACCCAATCCACACTCATGGCTACTACGATCAAGGTAATGACATGGAATGTCAGAGGGCTGAGCAGCTATATCAAACAGCACAGAGTCCACACCTTTCTTAAACGCCACAAGATAGGCATTGCCCTATTACAAGAGACCCACCTGAACGAACGGAAATTAGCAGCGTTGGCCAGAGTGTGGAGAGGAACCTTAATAGGTACCACATACTCTAGCTATGCTAGGGGAGTGCTAATATGGATGGCCCCCACCATTCCCATAAAGGTGATACACACCAACATCGATGACGAAGGTAGAATGGTCCTGATATGATGCACCATAGAGGGTAGAGAACTCTGCCTGGTCAACACTTATGCCCCCAACCATGACGCCACAGTCTTCTTTCGCTCATTGAACACTCGGTCCATGCCGGAATGGCACGTTAATATGGGGAGGAGATCACAACTGCACCCTGGATCCATGTGTAGATAGATCGGACAGTAAACATTCTCAGCCCTCCCCTCCTGCAAAAATACTTAAGGCCCTCACACAACAATATGCCCTAAGCGACCTCTGGAGAGCACATCACCCTGAAGGTAGAGTTTACTCTTTTTACTCTCCGCCGCACGCAGTACACACCAGAATAGATAGCATACTAGTCAGTGATGAACACTTAGACACGTTTGAGGACACTCAATATTTGGCTAGAGTGCTGTCGGACCACTCCCCTTGACAACCACATGGTCCTTAACCGCACCCAGGCCCCCTATACCCACATGGAGGCTCCGAAGCGAGGCGTTGCTAGACAAGACTTTTTGCTAACAAATACGACAATGTACATCCGCCTACTGGCAGATAAATATTGATAGTGTCCAGCATATCAGCACTGCATGGGAGGCATATAAAGTAGTGATCAGAGGGGAAATGATAGCCGCCACAGGGGGAGCCCAAAAATCCATCACTTCCCTACTGACGCGTGCTGAAGACGAGCTAAAACACTTAGAAGCTGCAGCCTCATCGGACCCTGCCCACATACGCAGAACGGTCGAACTAAAGCAGGCTTGCCTGCAACACTGGGAGGCGCTCGGTAGGCTCAGCTACGCCAAACACATCGAAAGAAGCCATGCCCTAGGTGACAAACCCGGAAAGTTGTTAGCGTGGCTGTATAAGCGAGAAGCCCCTAGACAACCCATCAGCCACATCCGGGATGCAGACGGTCTAGACATGCACTCACAAGTAGACATAAACCGCACCTTTACAGAGTACTACCAAGCCCTCTACGCAGACTCCTCACCGCCCACTGAGAAGGCAATAGAGGATGTGTTGGATATCATAAGGCTACCACACCTGGAGGAACAAATAGCAGAGTCCCTAGAAGGCCCCGTCACCCCAGAGGAAGTGGCAGTCGTCATCAGATCACTACCCACCGGGAAGGCACCAGGACCAGATGGACTCCCAGGAGAGTTCTATAAGACTTATGTAGACATACTGGCCCCGTTATTGTCCCAAGTGTTCAATGAGGCATATGAATTGGGCCACCTCCCGGACACGATGAGCGAAGCAACCATCATCCCGCTGCTAAAGCCCAATAAGGATGCCACAGAATGTGGATCATATAGACCCCTGTCCCTACTAAACGCAGACAGCAAGATCCTGACGGCAATACTAGCTATGAGGCTGCGCAGGGCCATCCCGATCCTAATCCACCAAGACCAAACGGGGTACGTGCCAGGCAGGACTATCACTGAAAATTTACGGAAACTGCACCATGTCATTCACAGCACCGAAGGTAGACAAGAGAAATGTGCGGTAGCGTCCCTAGACGCCTCCAGAGCATTTGACTCGGTGCGCTGGAAATGGCTACTAGCTACCCTGTCCAAAATGGGAATGGGGCCCAGTTTCATTAAATGGGTCGCACTCATCTACACCGACCCAGCGGCCAGGGTGCGTATCAACAACACCTTTTCAGACAAATGGAGGTTATCCCGAGGCACTAGACAGGGCTGCCCCCTATCCCGTACATTATTGCCATCGAACCTGTTGCAGCATACATTAGGCAGGAATATGGAGACGCGGGCATCAAGATAGACGGGGTAACCCATGTACTCTCTATGTATGCAGATGACATGCTCCTCTACCTGAAAAACCCCGAATACATACTGCCTTATATATTGGAGACTTTAGAAGGGTTTCACAGAGTTACGGGGATCCAAATCAACCACAGTAAATCCTGCCTGTTCCCCCTAGTGGCCCTGAGCGGGCTTGGGGCCAACGAGCTCCCCACACTAGCCTTAAAATGGGAACCCACCTCCTTCAAATATCTGGGTATCACGATCCATCGAGACCCCAATATGGAACACGCTCTTAACACAATCAGAGCTAAGGAAGGCCTAGTGAAATCAATGAACTTCTGGGGCAGGCTCCCGCTATCGGTGGCTGGCAGAGTGGGACTGCTCAAAATGGTAGCATTACCCGGGCTGCTTTATCATTTCACCAACGTGCCATACAACATACCACGTCAATTCTTTAACGACCTGCATCAGCTCTGCAGGAAATTCCTATGGCAAGAAGGAAGGCACAGAGTCGCCCTGGACACGATGCAGAGACCCTATGACAAAGGCGGCCTAATGGTCCCCAACTTTGAACTTTACTATCTGGCTGGACAGCTGAAACATGTGATTCAATGGATGGCAGACGACGCCTCCACTGACACCCGCCTGCTGCAGCCAGGAATCACCCAAATGCTGCTAAGAGACCTGCTATGGGCTGAGTCAGGCCAAAAACACCGGTATCCGCATTTGATCCAACTCGGAATCGAGATTTGGAAAAGAGCCTGCAAAGCTATGGACCTAAAAGACCCTTACTCCCCACAGATTCCGATAGCTGCAATCATGGCAAACAGACCGGGGAGTCGGAAAATAATAAGGGACACATGGGAGCTATGCGGCCTTGCCACCCTGGGGGACCTGGTGGATGAACAGGGCATCTTGACCTTTGCTGAACTACATGAAGCCTCAGGAATACACACGGGACAGTTCCTACTACACAACGCTGTGGTAAAAAGTTTAGCTGCCCGCTGGCCATCAACGGAAAACTTAGACACCGGACACGAAGGGATCGAAAGCCTACTGGCGGCAGCAGAAGGGGGCCATGAGACCTCTAGGATCTACGAAACACTGCTTTACAACACTGCCCAGCACGACCTCAAGTGCAAGGCGAAGTGGGAAACGGAACTTGGACAGCAATTCGAAGACGCAGAGTGGGAAACCATCACTAGATACCACAAAAAAGTATCTAGAAACGCCAGGTTCCAGCTAATACAATTCTACATAATGAACAGAGCATACCTCACCCCAGATAACATCTCTAGATTCAGCGGAGCCAGCACCACGGGATGCCCCAAGTGTAACGAACCCCAGGCGAACATGACCCATATGTTCTGGGGTGCCCCACTATACAGTCCTTTTGGGCACAAATCAAAACCAAAGTTGCCGAGGCCGACATCACCCTGGAGGTGCAAACACCCACAGCATGTATTCTGGAAAGATACCCCAGGAAGAGGAAAAATAGGCCGCTGAATAGGCTAAAGGACCTAATGTATATACTTGCGAAACGACGCATCGCCATGAGTTGGAAACGCCCCCAGGCCCCGAGCTTAGCAACGTGGTGGGAAGACCTCCGCAAATGGACACAGGCCGAAACAGGGGCCTGGGAGATCGCCCAACGTCAACAAGGACAGGATTCCTCTGACGATCTACTGCAATGGGTGGAGCTCACAGTGACGCTATTCAGCCCCAAGATGGTGGACTCCTCGGGCGAAAGCACGATCATTCCAGATTGAAAAAACATTTATAACTTATGGTGTAGTTTGCAACGGTCTTGATGGGCGGGAGGGTGCTAGGGAGGTAAAGAAGGGAGGGAGGGTGTTCTAAGGGAGTTATATGAGGCCGCGTTGAGGCCCTGCTGGTTGTATTGTTACAAAATGCAATAAATACATTTTTTAAAAAAAATGTATTTCCTTTTGTGTATTTTATGTTTAGTGTGAGGGCCAGACATCCTGTGTTATAGTGCTTCCGGTATAGCTTTGTTAAGCAGGGAAATCCTCAGCAGAGTAGAGATAGTGAGGTAATTAATATAATTTATACTTTAATAAAAGGGCACATTTTGAACAATGATCAAAAGGTTGTCCACTTCGCATTGCTGCCCCTCACAATGCATAATAGCAGTTTGTTAGATATTTAATGGTGGGCTAGAATGGCTCATCGGTCACACATATGAGGGATTTAGGATTGTACATTCTAATTTTTCAACTTCTATATGTTTTTCTTTGTTCTGTTTTTTCCCAGTTTTTGTCAAATGTTTTTATTTTTCTCACATTTTGTTGTCCATTACAATATGTTGTTGATTTGAAACCTCAGTGTAAAATTTGGGCTACAGCAGTCCCTAGTTTAGGTATCTATATTCCCTTCCTCCACACTCATACCGTGCAGTGTTTGCATGAAATTGTGATTATAAAATGCTGCCGCACATGATGACGTATTGACGCCCAGTGTTTACATCATCATGCAACGCAAGTCAGAATGGTATCTTTTGAAGATTTTATGAACACTGCATGTTTTGCATTGTACGGTCTTTGCTGATTAATGCAGTCCCAATGTTTAGAGTTGAGTGGCATTTTTGGTGACTTGGAAGAACTCTACTTTATATAAAACATTGTTTTAGGATACAAGGGTGATACTCAGACTTTTTTTCTACAGAAAGGGGCTTGAGCCCATATGTGTGAAGCAACATATATCCTTGCAGAGGTCAGGTTTATGACAGATATATTGGTGAGCTTTCTTTAATATATTTTCTTCCTCGACGTATTTGAATTCATTTTTGGAGAGGTACCTAAGGTAACATGATTTGTTGTGACTTTTTGTATCACAGATGATAGACAATTAAATGCATTTCAACATATCCAAAGGTACAAGCAGTTTTATCCTAGACACAGGCAAGAGGTTGAAGTAATTTTGTTATTAATCTCTATTCAGCATAAAAGCAAAAAGAGTATGATTTATCTAATGTTAGATATTTACACCTTGTTTCACTAATTTCTGCAGCCAGATCTGTGATGAAGGATCATTGATCCTAAATGCACTGGACAACATCAACTTTCTGTTTGTTTTAAAATTTTAATGGTTTTTGATTCGATGTAAAATTGAAGTTTATTAAAAATCTGTTTTTATTAATTGCCTTGAATATAATTGAACTGTAAGCAGTGCATTTACACTAAAGCATTACACCCAGTGCTAGGAATGAGGTTCATGTTCCATTGCTTGCTTTTCTCCCCTTATTTCATTAGCCAATTTTCTGCATCTATTCTCTCTTTGCATATGTTGTGTCCCTTCTACAGTGTTTTCTAGCTGGTTATTATTGTACATGGTGTGTTTGATTAAAGAACATATATTTTGTATAAAACCATGACTAAACATTCCTTTATTTTGGATTGTTAAACTTCACTGTGTGGGTTACTACTAAATCACATTCACACCCCTCTTGAGAGTATAGCCTTCCCTCAGTCCACATTACCATAAAAGATGAAGGGGTATATCTCTTCACTGTGCCTGTTTTACCTTTATGATTTCATTGGCTTTTGGTTTGTAGACGTGTGAGGGCTAAGTGGGAGCTTTAGCCTCTACTCATCCTTGTACTCCTGCAGAGCAGATTTCAATTTGTGACATTGTGGACCTCATAAATGGAAGCCACTGTATACCTCACAACCTCCTTCCTTCCCTGTTTTCAAAGACAAAGACATGACTTTGGAGATATAAAAGAAAGAGCCATGTGCCCATCTTATTGTCTCCTTGCACCTATATTGGCATTACAGGTGTTGTGATTAGCCTGCGAAATGTATTTAAGGACTCACCTGAAATATAGGCATTTTTACTGTTGAGTTTCTCTATCGGCATACATTGTTACTTTTGTGAGCAGTGTGTTCCTTAAATGTTCTACAGTTATTATATGTTTTCGGCATTCCTGTGGAAATAACTGCATCCAAATAATTCTCCTTCTACGTATGGTAAGTCACCTATGCTGGGAATACGGAGGAGGGGATGAGTTCATTAATTAAAACCAACCAGGAGATGAGACCTCACGAAAGCGAAGAGTCAGGTCAACAGTATTTCCTCTCTCAGTGACTTGCTATACATAGAAGGATAATTATTAGGAAGTGGTTATTTTATCAGATGGTTCCCAAAAATGCAGCAAAAGTAGTGTCCTAAAATAAAGTGATTCTCAAAGAATAGATCTTTCTGAAAAAACGTGTATATTTATGTATTTATTTATTTGGATTTATAAAGCGCCAGCGGCCCAGGGGCATCAAAGTGCTGTTACAAGGAGATCTGCTTGAAGATACAGTTATTAATACATTAGGAGGTACATTTCGATTTCAGTGTACAGTCATATCTATCCTGAGATAGATTTGCATGGTGGTTTAGCATACAGTATACAGTATAGCAAGGATATTGGGTTAGTGCAGAGTCAAAAGGTTACAGTTACATTGGTATGAGCATTACATCATTCTCTATATGCCAGAGTGGTAGAGGGCATGTCAGAGGTGGGGGTGAGAACATCTTTAGGGCATTATTGGAAGAGTTGCGTTTTGAGAGCCTTACAGAAGGCGGAGATTGAGGGTTCATTTCTGAAAGCAGGTGGTAGGGCGTTCCAGCTCTTGGGTGCTAGCACTGTGAAACTGGACCCGCCAGCTTTTAGCCTTTTGAAGGTAGGGACCGAGAGTTGGTTGCAGTGTTGGGTGCATTTGGGTCTGGTAGAGCTATCTCTGTGGATAGTTTCTGAGAGGTATGGCAGAGCTGTCAGTGATAGGCATATGTGTGTGATGGAGTGTGATTTGAAGAGGATGCGCTCCCTTACAGGGAGCCAGTGAGTGTTTCGTCTTGCTTGGGATATGTGATCTCTGTTTGGGATGCTGAGGGCTGCCCTCAGTGCATTGTTTTGTGTAGTTTCAAGTTTTTTTTAGGTTTTTGGTGGAGGTACCTAGAAATAGGATGATGCAGTAGTCAAGCTTTGCTCCTACTGTTGCTCTTGCAATGGCAAGGCAGTTTTTGGGGGAGAGGTAGGGCTTGATGGCATTTATGATCTTGGTGGCTAATACCACAGAAGAGGCGATAGCATTCACTTGGCGGGTCATAGAGAGCAAGGCATCAAGGTAGACTCCTAGAGTTTTTGCCGCAGCTGCAGTGTTGATGGTTGTGTTGTCTATATTGAAGTAGGCGTACTTGCTATCAAGTTTGCTGAGAACTTGTTTGGGGCCTACTAGGAGTATCTCTGTCTTGTCTCCATTGAGACAGAGGCCATTTATTGCCATTCAGGGCTGGATGATGGCGTAGATCTTGTTGAGGGTGGCTGCCTCCTGTTCGTATGAACCAGTGAGAGGGAGAATTACCTGAGTGTCATCAGCATAGTTGGTGTAGTGTGGTGTAGTCTTGTGATCATCAAGTCGTTGAAGAGGGGGAGGGTGAAAATGTTGTAGAGGGTGGGTGATGTGCATGATCTTTGGGGAACTCTGCAGTGGATGGGAGTGGGGGATGCGCAGTCCTGATCGGAGAAGACCCTCATGAGCCTATCTAAGAGGAAGGATGTGACCCAGGTGGTGGCTTGTTGGGAGAATTGTGCTTAGTTTGTGAGGTGTTTGCATAGTATCTTGTGGTCTACAAGGTTGAAAGCGGTGGATAGGTCGAGGGACAGGAGTAGTGCAGGTTTGCCCTGGTTCATGATTTGCTGAAGCTGCATCTTTAGGTCTAATAGGGCTGCCACGGTTCCGTGACGAGGCCGGAAACCAGATTGTCTTTTGCCAAGGATGTTATTGTTTTCCAGTTGTTGTTGCATCTGTAAGTATGCTGCTTTATCTAATATTTATAGCAGGAAAGGTACGGTTGTTATCGGTCTGTAGTTGTTGGGTTGATCAGGGTCAAGTGAGGGTTTTTCCAGAAGCGGGCGTACCCGGGATTCCTTGAGGGAGGGAGGTACGACCCCTGAGGATAGTGAGGCATTGATGATAGCCGTTAGGAATGGGTCTAGAGGTTCAGTGCATTCTTTAATCAGGGACGCTGGGCATGTATCTCCCTTGCCAGAGGAGGGTTTGATACTTCTCATGAGCGCTATGACTTCTGATTCAGTCACATCTCGGAAGGAGAATGGTTGGTAGTCTTTCATGTGATTGTTTTTTTGGTTCTTGGCTTTGGGGGGAGAGGTGGGGATTGTTTTGAGGTGGGATTTTCTTTTTTCTTGGAGAGTCTTTAGTTTGTTTAGCATGGCAGTTTGAATGGAGTTGTACCAGGCTTTGTCTTTGACTGTTTCTTGGGTGTTAGTTGGCGGGGATGCCAACTCTTTGTAGATGGCGAACAGTTCCTTGGATTCCGATATGGCACAAGGACCTCGTCCATATATTTGTATTTGCACTAGAGAACAGTGCCTATTAGACATGTTGAGGCCTTATTACAGTCTACCACCATCCTTTACTGCATGAAATTGTTGCAAATGAATTCTATGTATTTCTGCATTTGTTGCTTTCTGCTTGCATACTCATCAGTCTACAACTAATGTGTTCTCTTGATGTAGTACAAGAACATGTGAACACTTTTCACTCCTGTAAACGCTTTGCTGCAGAAGGTCTTTAGGTTCCATGTCTCCAAAAATGCTACCTGATTGTTCTCGAAAGCATGAAATTGTCACACCTTGATTATTGTTGATCAATGAACTTGTTATAATAAAATTACACTATGTATAGCACTTGTGCTTACATGTACGAATGAATGTGCGAGTAGCCTTTACCAATTTGGGGTCTTTTAGACTTTGACATAAGCTTAGATTAACGGTGTCCTGTGCAAACACCATAATCCTTTTATTGAATAATAGCATACAGTACTAATACTATGCTCTAACTATTGTCAGGCGGCTACCCCTGATGAAGTGCAGCTGCTCAGTTCCAAAACAAAGGGTCCCGCAAAAAAGAGATGCCTTCGGAGAGCATCATGCAATGTCACGCGCATTTCCCGGTTACAGCTGAGGTCACCACTTCTTGAGAGGCTGCTCGGTTCCATCAGCTTCATGGCTTAGCTCTTTATAAGGACAAAAAAGTTCATGAGTCACTTCATTAATCACTGCGCTTATTTTCCATCTTTATGGGTCCTTGTCCGCCATATGGGGCAGGTGGTGGCACTGTTGTGCCGTAACACCTAGGGCACCATTGAAAACCTGACACTGTTCCCCGTGTGTGCATAAATGGCATTGGGAAAATCCGGCAACCTCTTTCCTGTAAGAACATGGCCTATTTGAGGCACAAGAGGGAGGTCAACCAGGGTTCGACGTATCCATCCCTTGGGCGTTTTTATCAATTGTAGATGGGATAGTGTCAAACTCAGGGCAATATGTTAATACCTATGTCAACATTATAAAAAGGCCATGGATCTGGCTAGTCTTAACTCACATATCAGTGCCAAGGTTTGCCTCGATTATGAACAATATGTGCTTCACTTGATTTAAATTTATTTGTACTGGATTGGTTCAATTTATTAACACACTTCGGCCACCTGGCCTTTGGTGCTAGAAATTGACATGACAAATTCATTTTGTGGGGTATTTGTTAGTATATAAATTCAACACACAAGGGAGAGCACAATGTTTTGCAAATACGTGGTTGTGGGCAAGAGCAGGAGGGAACACACATTTCAAGTGGTAGTCAGCAGTGATGGGATAGTTGCATAGGGAACAGACACTTATTCAGCATGGACGCATGGGAGCTCTACAGTGCAAAATGCAAGGATGCATGCATCAAAGAAATGCAAATTAGTGGGCAAACATTTTCAGCATATCTTGGAAAGCCTCACATCCTTAAATTGATGTGAAGCATGCTTCTCAGAACGACTGCTTAACAATGGCTCATTTCAGTGGCAACGTGGATTTGGGAATGCTTTCAGGATGGACAGCATATCGAGGCATGGTGGCAGGCATCTTTTTCAATAGGATCAGGTAGGGTTTAAACAGGTGAAGGGAACGACAGCCCGTAAAGGGGAACTTACTGGGGCTGGTGTTATTTCCAAAATTAGCAACAGGTTCATGGTAGGCAGTTTGAGAACAGATAATAATTTGAAGTCTAGTGGGTGATTCAGATTGGGAGGTAAACCCAATGAAGGTGTCAGTTCAGGAATGAGTGACGGTTCAAAATGGGCAAGATATTTCAGATAGAGGCTTTAACTCCTAGATACATCCATGTATCTTGTAACGCAACCAGTATGGGACCGGTACGCTGTTATCTGCAGACTTGAGAACTGTCTGCCTTTTTCCTGGTGTAAAGGCTTGCATTTGCATTTGAGCTAATTTGCATACTCACAATGCTTTGCTCCTGTGGCTCGGAACTGGAAGTGAACTTCCAGGGATGGCTACTGGGTGACGTGGCACTATGGCATGTGTGACGTAGCTCAAATGGCTTTTTCTACACATATTAATACATATATAGTAGGGTCGTTGCTTGGTCAGGATAGTCATTAGGCTTAAGATAAGTGACAGAGAAAAGGAGATATGTGAAGGCATCTCAGAGATTTGGAGGTTTATCTAAATGTTTTTCTGGGGGTTGCAGTTTCTAGGAGTGGGTTAATCAGAATGGTGGGCACATAGGGGCACATCCTCACCATGGGAAGATAGGGTATTTTGAGTTGGTGTGTACATCTAGAAACGACCATGACCAACTATAGAAGTTATATTATGTTGGCCGAAAACCAATCGCATCACATATCCAACACCGCAAACATAGAATCGTCAGTAAAACCACAGGGCATCATCTCGTGTAACATCCGCCATTTTGCTTTTTTCATTTCTGTAAGAATGCTTTGCAAAACGTATTATATTCTGAAAGCTCATACACGGTACGAGGCCACAGCTTGCATGTTGAAAGATCAGCCCAGACAGGAATGCCAAACAGTACAGAAATACATTGTTTTCCTCCCTCACTGAGTCCTTGAGAGCAAGCAGAAACAGCATTTAATCAACGGCCCAGGTGCCGGCCTTTCTCACTAAAGCTGTAGTAATAGGCAGTTAAAGCATGAATTATACTTTTCTAGCGGTCCTCCTTCGCGGATCTTTCTTAGAACAGGCTGACCCTGGTTCACGGATAGAAACTAGTAGATAACGTGCTTTGGAATGTGTCTCTCTCGCGAACACGATATCCTTGCTGAACAAGTGCTTTATGTTCTGTACAACAAAGAACTATGTCTGACACTATTGCTAAGTATAAGAAACTTGTCATAATGTGTCATATTTGTCATAATTGTCAATCACCGAACCCTAGCTCAACAAGATACAATATGGGCGGTTCTGATGTGCCTTGAAGGTTTACTTTTTGTATATATGTGACTGTTTGAATGATGTTCGGGCTCTTGAGTCTCACAAGGTCTGGTTGACACACATTGTGAGACGTTAGACCCAGTCGGCTGACTGAGAATACTTTTTGCAATAAACCATAGTACCTGGAAAATCGAACCTCGTGTCTTTCGCATCACTAGTATATGGTGATTGTGCCTTAGTTTCCATATGAGGAGGGTCTTCAGGGCCTAGCAGGTGGGATATGTGGGAAGTCCCAGGGAAAGTGGCACTGACCTAATATTCTGAAGCCCTGCACTGTGCACTGTGTCTCCAGTAGCCTTCTATATTATATCACCCATGTAGTCACAACAGGACTTAAAGTGTATTGTAACATGGTGTCCAGCTGATTAGGGGTCACTCAACTGATGTAGCATTCACCAGGCATGAACCTTGGTCCCCAATCTATTAAGGGTACACCAGGGAGGCAGAAATCCATGTGTCCAGTGATATTACAGTGAGCCACAGGGGCATTGTAATGCTTGTGACTAAAACATGGTGCCTATGTGCAGTGCATTTTGGGTACTCCCAGAGCCATAATGGACATTTTTCTCCAGGCCTCATAGAAATCTGCACATTTTCTCTAGACCTCAGTGAAAGTTGCATTTGATGTGAACTCGTAATGTGGTGTGTATTATTCCACTGCCAAACATGTTTTCTTGCTTATGCATTGCTTGAAGGACTGTTTTGAAGAAGGTGCCAGCTGGTACTAGATAAGGTTGTGAGGAAATTTGGCAAAGCTGAAGAAAAGTCAGGTAACTGTTTTCGCGCTTTCATGAGAAAGGGAAGTGTATTGCCTCTTGGGGTTACCATGAGATACTCCGGCGGGGGGAATGTAGGAACTGCCAACACGTAAAGACTTGGAAAATGCCATTACATATTTGTGGATGGCTTAAAAATGAAAGGCATGCAGACAGTTAGACAGAGAAAGCTTCTTTAGAACAATGGATGCACTGCTTCCTGGCCCGTTGATGCAAAGATCTCTCTGCCTGCCTGGTTGGGAGTTTTCCAGTGACGTTCTGGTGAGATGAGGGTGTGCTTTGCAGCTGTGTCTATGGTGAAGTATGTTATCTAAACTATTTTTATTAATGTATTTACTTATTATTCTTGTTGCATTTATTCATTCATGTATGCTTTTCGTGAATAAAGGACCATAAAGATCCATTTTACAGCCTACGTGAGTGTGTAAGTGTGTGAATGATTGCTGTCCCGCATATAAGGTTTCTTCATGCAGTGTGCTGGGGCTGTGAAATATATCCATGCACTTATGAAGCAAAACATTTGGCGCTTTATAGAGGATGTCTTGTGATGAGGAATATCAAGCATCAAAGGATCTGTTTTTGAATGCTGGTGGGCAAAATTTATAGCAAACATTTTTTTTCATTTGTAGTGGAAGTCCGGCTGTCCTAATTAGTGTTTTGTGTGTGCACATTGCGTGATTGCATTTAGATTATTGTGAAGATATCATTGTACATTCTTGTAAATATGATTACCTTGACTAAGAAAAATGATAAAGGATTCACCGCTGGCAGAGAATGCCTTGGTGTCATGATTACAGGCTGGGCGAAGAGTCCATATGATCAGTTAGCGAAAGAATGGTCATGCAGGGTTAAATTAACAGTCGGATGAGAGTTTACGGAAGGCAGAACCCTCAGAGATAGTGCTTTGTTTACATCAGGTTTCAGTGGAGAAGGGAAAGGAATGTGCCACACTAAGGAGGTGAGGGTGGATTCTTTTGCATGCTTAGAGAAAAATGCATCAGAGAAATGTGGAACTGGAGGCACATATTTTGCATTTAGACAAAGAACTAGCTGCTGAGAAGCACATTTCATTAATGCAGCAGTTACAATTTACAATCTGGCATGATAAAGCAGATAAATACCAGGCGGTTGCTGGAAGGACAGCTGTCAGGGTTGCTCGATATAAATATAAAAAGCGTCAAGGCAATGTAAAGAAGAGGAAAGCTGCTGCTGTAATTGCCAATGCAGGGGTGGATTGGGACCCAGATAAATGGGATGATGATATTTGGAATTCCACTGACTCAGAGTGTAACCAAGAGGTGGATGTAAAATTTCAAGTGAAACCTGACAAAAAGACAGTCACTGCTAACCCAGGTACAAGGTGTAGGGCTGGCCCTCATCCCCATAGCCTGTGGGTCGTGGTTGTGGATTTGACTACAATAGAAGATAACATACAAAAGGAGGTTGGTGAGATTATTACTCATTTAAGGAAGAAGTCAGGGGAGTCCTTACTCACCTGGATGGTACGAATGTTTGTTGGGGGGGTCGGCCGGGGGCTTGTTGGTAGACTACACAGATTCCCCACGCTTCTTGTCTCTGTCCAATGACACCATTATACAAGAAGTATTGAGGGCACGACCATATGCGAATGGCCACGTTTTGCAGGTATCTCTGTTGCACCTCAGAGCCCAAGGGTGTAACCACAAATATCCTATCACCACGAATTGGCCCAGTGAGGAAAAAAAGTGGTACACACTAAAAGAGACAGTTCAGAAAATCAGAGAACATGCTATGAAGGGAGCAATTCATGTAGATGAACCAGTACATATGGGGGTGGTGCCACTGTCAGTGCCAACCAGAAATATAGTTATAAGAACTGCCCCACCTGCATATAAGAGTGTCATTATGACTTTGCTAGTAGGTATGACTGGAAAATCAACTGATGAGGTGGTGGTTGCAAAGCAGCAACTGTCAGATCTGCACAAATAGTACAAAAGTCAGGATAGACTGAGGAAGAGAGAGGGGCACAGTGAGAGAAGAACAGAGTACAGCAGACAAGATATCAGAGACTCCTGATTGTCAAGAAAGGATATGTTTTTGATATTGTTGAAAGATGGTGTGCCACAGGAGGAGATTGATGGGGTTGAAACCAGGGAGATGTATGAGTTATACAAAACGAGAGGGCTTGCTGGGAAGGAGCGCTATGAATAGGTTAAGAGGCATGTGGTGACTAAGCCAAAAAGGGACACTTCTCCTTTAGCATCTCCTGGGTTAGGAGCCAGGTGAAAGGTCTATGGGGACCCCTTCCCAATACCAGCCAACATATGCTGATTTGTGAAAGATTGTGATTGCAATGTTAGTGTCTGAGTCTGAATACACTCGTTCCAAATTTGACTCAGATTATGGCCAAACCCTGCCAGCATCTGCTCGTATAAAAGTTGACCGACAACCTCATGTTAATGTTAAGATATTTTGGAAACCTGGAAACACACAAGAGGTCCGAGCTTTGATAGATACCGGGGCGGTGGCCTCATTGATTCATGGAAATCCTTCAAGATTTAAAGGTCGACACTTTGCCATTACTGAGCTGGGGGAAAGAAGGCACCCACAGTGCAGATAGGAGTGGAAATGAAGATAGGAAATTTGAAAAAACAGAAATATCAAGTGTTGATTGTCCTGATACCTGAGTATATAATTGGTTTTGATATTCTGGAGGAAGTGACTTTGGGACTAGGAGGTAAAACTTATCAGTTTGGAGTGAATGCAATAATTTGTACACCAGTTATTATAGGTAAATCGAAAATCCCTCCTATGTACGTGCCTTTGGCAACAAAGCGAGTATCTATGAAACAATACGGCATTCCCAGGAGACATAGGGACATTTCGGACACCATTAAGGGTTATGTAGAAGCGGGAGTATTATGACCAGTTACTACTGCTTGGAATAGCCCAATCTGGCCTCCAACAAAAGGGAAAGGGAGCTGGAGAATGACAGTGGATTATAGATAATTTAACAAACACACTCCCCTTTAGTCCATGCAATCCCAGGAGCTATCACCTTGATTGAGAATGAACAAATGTTTGAGGGAACCTGGTAAGCTTTGTTAGACTTAGCTAATGTGTTCTTCTCTGTGCCAATTACTAAGGAGTGTCAGGAGCAGTAGTCATTTTCTTGGAATGGGCGTCAGTACAACTTCACAAGGTTTCCTATGGGGTACTTGCAGGGCCCAACCATTTGTCACTGGCTGGTGGCAGAACATTTAGACAAAATACCATGCAAACCTGATATACAGATTTCACATTACAACAAAAGACGAGCGAAGTGTGCGAAATCAGTTAGAAGTAATCATTGACGGGTTGAAGAAGGAAGGGTGAAAGACTAACACTAAAGCAATTCAAGGGCAAGCTAAGACTGTCGTATTTCTGATAATTCAGTGGCAAAATGGGCATTGAGAGATGGTGCTCAAAGCCAGAAAATAAAACTTGAGTTGATCACACCAGTGAACAAGAAACATGCTCAGCAGTTTATAGGGCTGTTTGGATTTTGTAGACAGCATATACCACATTTAGGGCAAATATTGGCTCCACTCTACAAAGTGACGTGAAAGAAATATGAGTTTGAGTGGGGAGAGAAACAACAGAGAGCGTTTCATTTGGAAAAACACACTGTGCAGCGTTTGTTGGAATTGTGGCCTTTGAAGTCAGGAGAAGTAGAGTTCCATGTTTCTGTACAAGAACTTATGCTAACTGGAGCCTATGGCAAAAGCAAGACTGAAAACGAGTTCCCTTGTGATTTTGGAGTGGTAAATTATCTGAGGCTAGTGATAGATACACTCCATTTCAGAAGCAATTGCTAGCATGTTATTGGGCTCTTGTTGATACCAGGCAAATGCAGTGGTCATGATGTATTCATCCGGCCGAAAATCCTGATTGTCCAATGGGTTTTGAGTTCTCCTAAAACACACAGGATAGGACACACACCAGAAGCCAGTATAATCAAGTGGAAATGGTATATCCAAGATAGAGCAAAATCAGGAAAAGTTGGGGTTGCCAAACTACATGAGCAAGTGTCTAATGTACCACCTGTAGACTATATACCGCAGGAAGTGACAGAAGTACATGAGTCTCCGGTAAAATGAGGAGTACCTTATGGGGATTTGACGGTAAAACAGACAGAACATGCATGGTTCACCGATGGCTCTGCTTTCTTTACAGGAAGTGAGCGCTACTGGACAGCTATGTCGTATAATCCCAAGACAAAAAAGATCCTAACAACATCAGGTAAAAGTAAAAAGCAGCCAGTTTTCAGAACTTTTTGCAGTACATCAAGCTTTGAAACAAGAAATACCTGGTCAATGTCACTTGTACACAGATTCATGGTCAGTGGCTAATGGGCTAGCTACATCGCTGCTGGCATGGCAGAGGAATGGGTGGAAAATGCATTCCAAAGAATTGTAGGGAAAGAAAATATGGCAAGATATCTGGAAAATGCTATCACAAAGTGAGGTAACATTGTATCATGTGGATGCACATTGTACTACTGATTCATAAGAGCACTGGTTCAATACAGTTGCAGACAAACACACCAAGTTTTCCTCTGTGGACACAAAGGCGCAGGAGGGCGATTTGGAGGATTTGGCCAAGTGGGCTCACCAAAAATATGGACATTGGGAGAGAAAGCTACTTGCAGGTGGGCACAAGCGTGGGGTATTAGCATCCCTTTAGAGGTAGTGAAAACAATCATTTTGCAATGTCCTGTGTGTCAACATCAGCAGCAGAGACCCATCCCTCATGTTGTCGAGGGCACTTTATGAAGAGGCAAGTTGCTGGGTCAAATCTTGCAGATCGATCATATCGGTCCTATGCCAATCAGTAAAGGTTGTCAGTATGCATGTACAATTGTGCACACATATTCTGGATATCTGATGGTGCTACCATGTAAGAGAGCCACACAACTAAACACCATTAAATTGTTAGATCAGATTACTGTCTATTACGGTGTACCCTTGAAAATTGAAAGTGACAATGGCTCACACTTTAAAGGCAAGCTGATTCAGGAATATTGTCAGAAAAAAGAACATTGAATAGCTCTACCATGTACCATATCACCCTGAAGTGGCGGGTTTAATTGAACAAATGAATGGTTTGTTGAAAGAACAATTGCGCAAATCAGGCAATGGCATCCTGGCTGGTTGGCGTGATCTTGTGTTTGATACTGTGCAAATTTTGAATAATAAACCATTGACTGTGAATGAGACACCTTTGATGCGAATGGCAACATCAGCATTACTGATGCAACCTAATTCAGCTGAAGAGACATTACTGTAATGGGAGATAGCGCCAGGTGCTTTAGCTACATCCCGTGCAACCCCAGAATCTACAGGGGTATCAAGAGATCAGGTTAGAACCAAGAGGTATAATAGTTATTGAAACTGGGATTGGGGTACCGATTCTACCAAAACACATGCGATTGATTTCCTCTAGATCTGGATTAGCAGAAAAGGGCATCCAAGTACTGGGAGAAGTAATAGATGCTGATTATCAAGGATAGCCTAAAGTCATTTTGATGAACAGCAGAAACCAAGTGCTACCTATTCATAAGGGAGACAGAATAGCCCAACTGATTGTCATACCTGTTAAATTGTCCATGATCAGAAAGGGGGAGCCCCCTACAGTGTTAATTACTTGCAGGGACAATGGTTTTGGCTCATCAGACTGCATGGTACCAGGTGCGAAAGTGTGGGTAGAAAAACCAAGAGGGCCACCCATACCTGCAGATATCATATTGTCAGGCAAAGACTGAGTAGTTTTAGTGATGGAGCCTGGCAGGAAGAAATGGGACTATGTCCCAGCAGAAAAAATGCTATTTAAGAGAGTGATAATCAACACTGATATGTCTTTTTCTGGTTTTGCCTTGTAGAACCTGTGCCTGGCTGGTGTACTTGTATACTGAATGGACTTGGTTTGGTAGGGTCAAACCAATATGAGTCTGACGATGCTGAGAAATGATGTCCAAAGGTTGCCTGATGTCGATGCCGACATACCAGCCACAACAGGCATGAAGAACAGAATTTGTAAAGCGTTGAGAACACGCTAAGTACAAGTACAAGAAACATTGACACAGGCTGTAGGAGAAATGTCTTTAGCATGGCAAAGATATTCACCAATGAAGGCCCTAACGGAAAACATGAACATTTTTGTTTTTTTGTTTAAAGGACGTGCTTAATGCAATGGACCAATTACAGGTCTGGTAGCGTGCCAACGCCTGCTTCAATTTTGAGACAATCTTTTGGAGTTATACACAATGGGCCTCATTACACGGATGGCGGTAACCATGGCGCTAGTAGCGCCATGGTTGCCGCCGGAGTCCGGCATGGTAAATGGCAGAATTACCGCCCCATTCCAAGGTTGGCAGGGGCGGTAATTCCCCATTCACCATGGCCCTTCCCCATTCCCATTTGAGCCCCCATAGGGCTCAATGGGAAATGGGGAAAGAGCAAATAACGGTACCGCAATTAGCGGTACCGTTATTTGCTCTGAAGTCCCTCAACGGGTCCCGTCCTTAACGTGTGGTCTGACCACACATTAAGGACGGGTCCCACTGAGGGACCTCGTAGTAGGGCGGTAAGGGATTACTGGCACCGGTGCCCTTACCGGTGCCGGTAATCCCTTACCGCCATCCGTGTAATGAGGCCCAATGTCTCTCTAGTGGAGGATTCTAATGTGCGTCAATCACTTTCCGTCTACGAATATTGCAAATTCTGCCAAGAAATAAACCAAAAGTGGAAAAATCTTACTCAGATAGTGACTTACAATAGCACCTAAAGTGATACCTGCCATAAAATGACTTGTGGAGCAAAGGAGTTTGGCAAAATGTCAACAGTTAAATGTTACCAAAGAGGACAACCCAACTGTGTTTTAGAAGCAATTATGTTCACACACTCCAGGCACATGCACCAACGTTAATAATACTATGTTTTGTAATCTTACAGTTGTAGCTGCTATACATTTGAACCATGTGAACCGTCTGACAGGCTGGCTTTTTTCATGTGGTAACACTACCAGTGGTCGAAGTGAGCGGGAGCGGTCGGGAGCGGTGCTTTTTAAAATTAAGTTTTACTGTTCCTATAATTTTGTTTTAAAAAGAAACCGTTCCGGAATGGTTTCGTTTTAAAATAGAAATGTAGGAAGAAGTTGAAACTTGCACTTTCAATGAACTGCACTGAACGTTCCCTTAAACAGCAGGTGCATGTGTTTGGGGGTTTGTATTGTGTGTGGGAGGGGGTGTGGTGATAGGGTTTGTGGGGAGTAGGTGCAGGCCAGTCGGAACATAGTTCCACTACTTCTGTTTGTACAATTTGACCACTGAACACTACTTACACTTACATTCCAGCTTATATTTCCGGAGGACCATGTACATTAACGCAGCTTGGTTTTATGCTGTTTCCTTTGCAGCCAGCATTACATCGAATGAGAAGATTGATTTTTGAATCTATAGGGATATGCCCACACTGTGTTTCAAATGTAAATTTGTTATCAGATTCAGAAGTTTTGGCTCTTACATATTTATTGGTGGGAGTTTGGGGATTAGCTGCTGGGGGCTACACATCTTTAATTAAGTTAGCATGCTTAGTAGTGAAAAGGGTTGAATCATACCTCTCAAGCCTTAGTGGGACTGCTTCTAGATAGCTGGGCTGTGAGAAAAGCAGCCCTTCAGAATAGCGCAACTATTGATTATTTGTTGCTGAAACATAACCTGGGCTGTAACACAGTTGAAGGAATGTGCTGTTTTAATTTAAATGACCATTCCCAGTCTATTGAAAATCACATTCAAAGTTTGAAAGACTTAATGAAACATATAACACAATAATATACACAGAATTGGTGGGATTGGTTGTTTTTTGGGATTCCAGATGTTGGAAGAACTCTATGTTACATTTGTGCCTGTATTTGTGTAATTGTTATGATTTTAATTTTTTGTTGTTGTTGTGTTTAATGTATTCCTAACTTAGTTATGATGTTTTGTCGGTTTCAGAAGCCAACTTTACTGCCACTGAGTTATGGACGTCAAATGCTCAAGGGTGGATTGTAATGCTTGTGACTAAAACATGGCACCTGTGTGCAGTGCATTTTGGGTACTCCCAGAGCCATAATGGACATTTTTCTCCAGACCTCAGTGAAATCTGCACATTTTCTCTAGGTGTCAGTGAAAGCTGCATTTGATGTGAACTTGTAACGTGGTTTGTATTATTCCACTGGCAAACATGTTTCTTGCTTCTGCATTGCTTCAAAGACTGTTTTTAAGAAGGTGCTGAGTAAAAGTCATCTAGCTGTTTTTGCACTTTCATGAGAAATGGATCACTTTTGCCTCTTGAGATTACCATGAGCCATTCCAGCCAGGGGCACTTGGGAACTGCCAACAGGTAGAGAGTTGGAAAATGCCAAAACGCATTTGCGAATAACTTAAAAATGAAAGGCATCCAGACAGTCAGACAGAGAAAGCTTCTTTTGAAGAGTGTACACACTGCTTCCTAGCCCATTGATGCAAAAGATCTCTCTTCCTGCCTGGTTGGGAGCTTTCCAGGGAAGTTCTGGCAAGATGAGAGTGTGCTTTGCAGCTGTGTCAACAGGGAAGTGTGTTATCTGAACTATTTTTATTCTTTCATCTACTTATTATTCTTGTTGCATTTATTCATTCATGCATGCTTTTTGTGAATAAAGTGCTGTAAAGAGCCATTTTACAGCATAGTTGAGTGTGTAAGTGTGAATAATGTTCTTCCAGTGTATAAGGTTTCTTTATGCAGTGTTCTGGGGCTGAGAAAGATATTGTGCACTTATGAAGCAAAACAGGCATGAATGCTTATGTTGCTCAAACTTCAATTTGAGCTTTGTTTTTTCCTGCGCAACCTTGATCAGGTCCATCTGTGTTCTACTCTTTTTGGGAGAGTTTGCACATCCATCATAGATTCACGTACTCCATTTGGAATTCATAACAGTGTCTCGATCCTTGGGAAACCCCCAGTATGGGAGTTGTTCCATTGTTCACAGCACCTCTGAGAGGAATTGCCATCTGTCAAGGGTGCAAAGCCCTGGCTTTTTTGATTATTAGTACATTAAATTATGTGGCTGATTCCCTCTCCAAAGGGGCAACCTGCTAACCAGATCCCCCTTTTGTCACACCTCCATGCCAAAAGCACTTGTGCCCTGCGGCCTCAGTAGCCTGAACTGCAGGACACACTCTGCTAATGGCGCAGCGCTAGTTCCAAGGTTACAAGATGCCCACTCGACCACCACAGCGACAGCAACGTCACTGCAGTACAGGGGTGAAATTTAAGATATGCCCCCTGTAACCAAACCATGATGATCATGAGTACCCCATGCTTGTGGGAAGGTAATGTAGGCATAGTGCATGGCGATAGTCATGGCAGTCACATCCCAATTGGTATTGCACATGTGTCATCTCCTGTGAGTCCGCTTGGCTAAGGAAGGGAATTTGTATTCGGGTCAGATGGCCAATACTGCCATAAGGCAGGATGGAAACCCAGTGGACCAAGCCTCTCTTTGAGTATCTTTAAGAGGGCCGGTAAGCCCCACACCAGCTGCCCTGGGCCAAGGTATCAAAGGAGCATCCCAATTCAGGAGGAGTAGCTGCAAACCAGGGTGCTGCATATCCAAAGGTCTTTTTCATCAGTGGGTCGGAAGCAGGTGGGACTAGGATAGGCTTGAGTGCTCTGGACAATGGAAGAACCCTTACACCATCTTGTTTCTTGCTGTCACTCCTTCCCTTTTCTTTGTCCTCCACTTCCTCTGGAGCAAAGCACTTTGAGTGCAAGATCAAGACAGCAAAGTCCACTACAACCAGGAGCAGGGACTGGTCCCCTAAAGCAGGCTAGCTTTAGACCAATCACCTGAGGATTTGCGCCTTTAAAGGAAGGGGTCTCAAACCCCTTCAAGAGAATTCCCTCAGTTCCTCAAGGATCCTCTAAGGTGGAAGAGATGTTCTGAAGATTGTAACCTGGGCTTCCTTTGGGACCAGTTGCACTGTCCAAAGCCCTCAGCCATAGATACAGCGCTCTGATATCTGAGGGTTCGAGCACTATATAAATGCGAAAGTATTATAGGTGAAGAAAGAGCCATCTCAGACAGAAGGAAGATGTGTCTCCTAATGTCTCCCAAGGAACATTGGGAGCGACCAGTGCATTGGACCAGGACCAATTCCTCTGCAGCAGATCTTCTGCGCGATAAGGGTAGACCATGATTTAGAGCATCCTGTCCTTGAGTCCTTTGCAAAGGCCTCACCACAATCCAGAGGGCCAGACCAGTTGAAGCTGCCAGGGACTTCAAGATCCTATGTGCCGAATGAGCCTGATCAGCTTGCATCATCGTTTGAATCAGCCAACTAAGAACTGAAACCAGACACTGTGACACTGACCTGCCCCCATGGTCCACTGGGAACCTAGAGACTAGTTAGGTCATGATCGCTCCTGCTTTCTACAGCATGTCCTTTTATGGTATTTCCTTACCTACCACCCTGAACTACACCCAGAGAGCGACTTTCTCCAGTCTGTTGCATATCTTCTGTTCTTCCTCTGGGCTGTTTTTTTTTATAGCACTCTCTTTTTGTTCTACTTGCAAAGGGTGTTTTTTATTAAAGTGTTTAGGTTTTCATAGAACCTTGATTGGACATTGCCTTTATTTTGGACTGTATACTGTGTTATTTGGGCCACGACTGGTTCACCTTCATACCCCTCTTGAGAGTATAGCTTTCCCTCAGCCCGCGTATATTTTTCCCTCGGCCCACGTTACCACAAAAACCAAAGGAAGTATATCTCTTCATTTTCCCCTGTTTTATCTTTATGATTGTATTGTGGTTTGGTTTGTAGAGGTTTGATGGCTGAGTGCACTATTTGACCCCCACTCCGCCTTGTACTCCTGACAGACAGAATCCAATTTGTCACAGGCTAACTCCTAAATTCCAGCTTCTTCCAAATTATTTTTATTCTGAGGCTGCCCTCGCAACCCACCCCAATTCCCAACTCACTGAGTGTTAAGGCCTATAGTTTTTTGCCCTAATAGTCCTGAAGTGCCATAAGGGGGCCTTGGTAACACAGCACTGCAATGCCTTTCCTGGGGATTGTGATGTGGGAAAGAAAATAATACCACAGGACTGGAAGAATGTTCGATCACTGAAAATAGAGGACTGGCCAACTGACATGTGGAGGCTGATAACAAAGAGCGAGTGACCCACAAGGTGAGGGGACCTGAGACATAGTATGATGTAATAGGGGTGGATCTTCTTTGCTGCTGTGATGTTTAAGGGAATCATGAGGCTGGTTTGCTTCTTTACCTTTCTAGGATTAACTGTGACCCTGGTAAGGGGATTTCTTTTGTTTTTTTTGTTTAAATGGTTTGTTTAAAAAAGTTTTATGTTTGTTTCCTGATGATGCCCGCAGAGGGGGCCTATCCTTGAGATCACTATTCGGGTGTGTGCATGGTTTGAGAAGGAGCATAGGGATGGGCTGTGTAATGCTGACAAAATGTATTGGGTTTGGACGTTAGAGCGCACTTTGTGATCCATGCTTTAATATGTGTGTAGAGTTGTTCTTCATGTGATATTGAAAACGTTAATAGATTAAATATAAAAATATAAAAACCATAAGCAAATTCATAGAACATGCATTAAAAAAGATTGAAAATAAACACAAAATACACACACGTTAATATGGGCATTAGTCAAACTTGTAGATGCCATCAATTAGCTCTGCCTTGTTCATGGGTTTATAAACAGGTTTTAAATATCACTTTAGGTGAGCCCCGCCACTTTTATTGGATTTAAGCCAAAGGCAGAGTCCCAACTCCAAGAAGAAACTGGCTCGTTATGACTCCTGCAGCAGAGGAATGTTTTGGATTATTCCTTTGCATTATCCTTATTTTTCAGTGGTTTTAGGAATACAATATTTGTACATGTGGCACCAATCCCCCTCAAACAAAGTGCTCCTTGAAGAAGGCTCTGTTGGAGATGCCTCACCCATGCGTTTTCACAGGGTGCTTCAGCTATGGTTTAATAGCGATGTGCCCTCTCTTCCGATATACCATCCTGTTAAAGGGCTCAAGCATGACACATGTCTTGTCTGTGAACATGTCCCAAAGTCCTTACCTGTTCGGACACACTATTTTGCATACAGCACCTGCTTCTCCTTGTTAACACTGCACAAAATATAAAGCTGCTTTTTTGCCCCCTTGGGTTACAGTCCAACCACCCAGCTTACAGCTTCTTGGTGGGTGGGTTCTATGTCATTTCATCAACTACCATTTTTACGACTGGTGTTTTTATGCCGAGTTTTTGTGGAAAAAACTCATTGAAATGTTTGTTGAATTCTTCTTGCCAGAGTTATTCCCCCAATCCCCCGTCCTCTATCTATATTTTGATAATCCCGCCCCCCCAACACTTTATATGCCCTTTCCCACCCCGCAAGTGGGAAGAAGTTCCTGAGTGTTGGAAGTTCAACCCGCACTGATATCATTGATTTTGAGTCCATAGGAATGTTTGGTTGCTAGGTCTTCCTGCGGGAGGTCCCCGCTCTATGATACGCTAGGGGTGGATTGCTGTGATTGATTCACTCTGCTCCCCTTTGTCCCTTGGTGTGTTCTCAATGGACGCCACTTGTGTGTCAACCCTCTCAAATATTCTTGCAAGTTCACTTAGTTCATTAATGGATGGTGGTTTCTTGAGGAGTTGCTTCCTGAATGTTGGTGAGAGGCAGCCTTCGATCACTCGTAGTCTAATCGCCTCTTCTACTGAGAATTTATGAAACCACCAGTGTGTGCTCTTTAACTGCAGGAGTGTAATGAATTTGTCTATGGTTTCATCCGTCCTTTGAGAACACTGGTTGAAGACGTCACGCTCATAGTCTCGATTGGGTTCAATGATGAGTTTCTTGTTGAGTGCCGAGATGAGTTCATTCTCACTTGAATGGATTGTCTTGATGATTGTTTTTATCTCTCCCCCTACAAGGTTGATAACCATGTCACACAGCGTCAGTGATTGCTCCTCGTCCGCTGCATTGACGAAGTAGTTGAAATCTTCGACGCATTCAACCCACCTGGGACCATTGTCACTCTGTGGAACGGGTGTGGCTTGTTCAGCAGTGCGGTCTTGGACAACAAGGCCATGACTGGGGGTTGATTTCCCTGGCGCATGGGCGAGCTTGGCCAACTCATAGTCACCCAAGTGTTGCATGAGTGTTGGCCCTCTCTCCTCTGACTGTTAGTGTGTCTCTGGTGGGGTCTAGGTCGCTGGACGTAGGGCCTGTGGTGTCTGGAAAGTTAGACTGGCTGCACTTCTCTTTGCCACCATCAGGTGGTGTTGTGGTGCCTATCTGTCGTGCTGCAGATGCTCACTCATGAAGTTGCTCCTTTGCGGGTGTGTGGTGCGCCTGGTTCTGGGTGCCTCTCCGTGGTGCTGCTGCCTTCTCAAGGGCGTTGTGTGTGTCCTGCGAGGCCATTGGCCTGACTTCTGCGTAATGAAGGGCACCTGGTGTTCCTCCCATCTCCTGGCTTAGTCCCTTAGTCCCTTCCCAAATGGCGGCAGCCATCTTTGTTTCTTTTCTTTTTTTCCCTCTGGAGATTGGCGTCACTTGCGCACCAATCTCCATAGGAAAAAACAGAAACAATTTGCACCCCGGTTAAACCCTGCTTTGCTCGGGCCTAACTGGGCTGGCGGGCCGTTAAATGCCATGTCCACTACACACAGTGGAGGTGAAAGCCATATTACAGGAAAAATTAATCCTTTCAGCTGTCTGTCTGCAGTACCATTGAGTGAAACCAAAGCCGTACAACTGTCTAACCCTCCAATCACAGCTCAAACCTGTGAATAGTGCTCTGGAGCCCTGCTCAATGCTGTTGTGGCATCAACACAGATACAACAGTAGAGCTTGTGGATTTGGTGTCATTTCTAGAAGTAGTGTATCCAGACTCTTTTGACTGAGGTGCACCAAGTGGGGCGCTGATTTATGCCAGGGTGGCATGAAGTACGAGCGCACGCACATATACTGATCATAGGTTAGGATCATGGGATGGCGCCTGCGGTGGCCAATCAGATTTCAGGGGTAGCACGTGCCACCCCAGGCCACTCCCTGGACACGCCACTGATTTTCAGGCAACCTAGACACTCTTGAAACCCGAAGTACTTTAAGACGAGGTAACAGTATCTGAGATGGATGGGGATGCAGAACTTACTCATGCATCAATAATCAGCCCGACTCAGGAAGTTTGGCAAGAACACAACTGTTTTAAATACACTTGTTAAAACAGGGAGTGCAACGGGCATCAACGGACACCGCACAGTATTTACTCTCAAGAGTTCCTCGAAGCATTACATGAAAAAATTCAACTTAATACTAAAAATGTGTCATAAGTGATGTCATACTACGTGGCAAAATAAGAAAAACCTACTAGGGGATGTGATAGGTTTAAAGGGACCATCTAAGTATACTTTCTATAATGGCGGGTATCGTAATTGGATCTCTAAGGTCAGGTGGACAACTAAGCCCACCCAAGTGCAAGTCATCTTCCGTGTCATGAAAACACATGGGAGGTCATTACAACCCCGGCGTTAAGGGTTAACGACGGCGTTAACCCTTAGCGCCGGATTCCCACTTTAACGTCTGCTTTTGGCAGGCGTTAAAGTCCATGGTGCTAACCCGCCATGGTGCTAATTACGCCGCCGTAATTTACGGCGGCGTAATTAGCGCCTTCCCCACTCCCATTATGCCCTATGGGGCAAAAATGGGAATGGGGAAGAGAAAATGGGAAATGGGGATTTACCGCCCCACTCACCTCGGAATGGGGTGGTAAATCCGCCATCCACCATGGTGTAAACATAGTTTACACCATGGTGGTAAAGTTGGTGCACTTAGCACCAAGGTTGTAATGACCTCCATGATGTTCTATTGGCTTCTCAAACTATAGGGTCTCTTTGCTACGTGGCCATCTCCAATTGGTTGGCATGCTTGTACCCTTCGGGAATATTCCACTCGCTAGCAGCACGCAAGCTGGTACCCCAGGTGCTGGGGGGTTGGACTGGTCATGCCTCCCCACCCAATTAGCCCAATATCTATCATCACTCCTGCTGTCTGCCAGTCAATAAGTCTTTGAATTCGGCCTTGTGCGAAGGCTCACTGTGCCTGAGAAAAAAAGGGAGTGAAGGCATGGCCTTATCTTCTGGTCTCTGTATAGCTCACCCCAAAGTCTATTTTTATCTGTCCATGTGACTAGAGACCACGTTTTGAACTCCTTGGTTGCATTTAATACTATTAAATTTATTTATTTATTTATTTATTAATTACATTTATATAGCGCGCAGGCAGCCCAGGGTCATTGTGGCACTGTTACTTGTAGAGGCACTTAGTTACAATGGGTACAGGTTGTGCCTTGGGTTACAGTGAGGCAGGATCCTGTGTTCAGCGATAGGAGGTATCATACAGCATAATACATCATACATGTTAGTGATGAGAGCTTGAACATATGCTGTTGGTTAGGTGAACAAGGACGTTTTCATGGCTTTGCGGAAAGCAGTCAGTGAAGGTTCAGCTCGCAGAGAAGTGGGAAGGGTGTTCCAGTGTAAGGCAGCAAGGTCAGGGAAGCTGGCGCCCCCTGCTCTAGCTCTTTTTACCCTAGGTACAGAAAGCATATTGGCATATGGTGTCCTAGTGGGTCTCATGGAGGAGACCGGGTGGACTCTCTGGGATAGGTACACTGGGGCCGAGAGGTGGATGCATTTGTGGGTGATACTTAGCGCTTTGATTATGATCCTTTCCTTTATGGGGAGCCAATGGGATGCTTTTCTGGCAGCAGTGATGTGCTCTCTCTTGGCAATGCCTTGTGCAGCACGCAGGGCGCTGTTCTGGATTACTTGCAACTTCTCAAGGTTTTTGTTGGAGGTCCCTAGGAAAAGAACATTGCAGTAGTCTAGCCGCGAGCCAGTTATGGCTCTGGCTATGTTGGTGCATGTGTCTTTTGACAGATAAGGTCTGATTGCGTTGAGGAGTTTAGCATGGTAAGCAGCAGAGGAGGCGATTGCGTTTACTTGCCTGGTCATGGATAAGTTGGAGTCTAGATAGACGCCTATTGTTTTTACCGTGTCTAGTACTGGAATTCTGATTGAGTCAATAGTAAAGTGGCTAAACTGGGCGTCAAGTTTCTTGAGGGTGTCAGGGGACCCTACGAGTAGGAGCTCAGTTTTATCAGAGTTAAGACAGAGGCCGTTGATAGCCATCCACATTTGGATTGTGTTATATATGTTGTTGAGAGTCGCACAGTCAGTGTCATAGTTGCCTGTTAATGTGAGAAGGATCTGTGTCGTCGGTTTAGTTGGTGTAAGAGATGCCCATGGCGTCAAGGATGAGGAAGAGGGGGCGGGTAAAGATGTTGCAGAGGGTGGGGGAGAGGCAGGAGCCTTGGGGCACACCACATAGCATGATGGTGGGTGATGCAGTGGCTAGGTCAGAGAAGACCTGCATGGTCCTGCCTTGGAGGAAGGAGGTGATCCAGGTGGTGGCTTCTTGGGAGAAGTTGGCTGTGGAGGTGAGGTGATGGCAGAGGATGTCGTGATCCACAAGATCAAAAGCAGCAGAGAGATCGAGGAGAAGGAGCAGGACAGGTTTTCCTTGGTCCCTTGCGTCATCCATTTGGTTTTTGAGGTCCAGTAGGGTGGTGTCTGTCCCGTGTCTAGGGCAAAAGCCGGATTGTCTCAGTCCTAGGAGGTTGTGTTCTTCGAGGAAGTGCTGGACCTGCAGGTAGACTGCTTTGTCTAGAATCTTGAGGAGGAATGGGACTGTGGTGATGGGGCGGTAGTTATTGGGGGAGGTGGGGTCAAGTGTGAGTTTTATTATGAGAGGTCGGACCCATGCTTCCTTGAGGCATGAGGGGACTCTCCCTGTGGTGAAGGAGGCATTCACGAAGGCTTTTAGGAAGGGAGCCAGGGTGTCTGCGCAGTCTTTGATGATGGAGGCGGGACAGGGGTCCCCTTTGCAGTTGGAGGGTTTTATGTTTTTCATGATGTTGATCATGTCTTTTTCCTGGATGGTTTTGAATGAGAAGGTAGGGGGGGCTCTGTGGGTGAGGAGAGTGGGGGGGTTGGGGAGGGGCTGAAGGGGGTAGCAGCGTTAGTTTGGTGTTCAAAATTTTGGCTTGGAGAGAGCCAATCTTGTTACGCATGGCTGTTTGGATGTCATCACACCATGCTTTATCTTTGGTGAAGTTTTGGGGTTGGGTGTAGGCGTCTCGAGTTCTCTAAATATGGCGAACATTTCCTTGGTGTTCGATTTGGCCTCAGCGATTCTATCTTCAAATGATTTGGCTTTGGCTTTGATGATGGCTTTCTTATATTCATTTGCGAGGGATTTGAAGATAAGTTTGTCTTTAACATCTTGAGATGTTTGCCATTGCGCTAGTGCTGCTCGTTTGTCTGTGCGCAGTTTGAGAAGGTCTTGGGTGAACCACGCATTGGTGTGGCTAGTGGGTTTGGTTTTGCGTGGTTTAAGTGGGGCGATAGCATTGATTGCAGCCGTGAGGGCAGTATCGTAGTTTTTGGCCAGGGTTTCTGGGTTATCGGAGAAGGGGTGTCTGAAGGCAGGTCCTTGTAGGAAGGGTAGGAGTCTTTCTTTGGTGAGTTGGCGGGCACTTCTTGTGAGGGCTGGTGGTAAGGGCTGGGTGGGGTGGGATGCGGTTGTGGTGGTGGGGATGTTAAAGGTGATGGTGTGGTGGTCGGACCATGGGGTGGGGGTATTGCCTGTGACTGTGAGGGGGCAATTGTGGTGGGAGATCCAGTCTAGTGATCTGCCTAGGGCGTGCGTAGGGTCTGTGATGGTGTTGCTGAATCCTAGAGTGGCTAAGGATGTGTCAAGTGTTTTGGCAGCAGGGTCTTTGGTGTCATTCAGGCCACGGTTGATGTCCCCAAGGAGAATGGCTTTGGATGACTTTTTTAGGTTGTCAGCCAGGAGGTGGGTGAGGGAGGCCTGGAAGTCTCCTAGGGGGCCTGGTGGCCGATAGATGAGGTGTAGGGTGATGGTGCAGTGGTGTGAGGTAGTGAGTTTCAATTGAAGGTAGTCACTGTTGGTGTTGATGATTTTGTCAACCTTTCTGATGGTGATAGAATCTTTGTCTATGAGAGCGACACCGCCCCCTGTGGTCAGGCGATCTTGTCTAGTGATGGCATAGCCTGGTGGGAGTGCGAGGGACAGAGCTGGGCCTGAGGCTTCGTATAGCCAGGTCTCAGTTACCATTAGCAGATCTAGATCTAGTGTGATGATGAGGTCGTGGATGTCTAGGGTATGACCATTGATGGATCGGGCGTTGATGAGGGCACATTTGAGGTGGGGTTTAGGGGTGACATTGATGGCAGTGGATGGCATAATCGAGCCTATGGTGGGCACATTTTTTGAGGTCCTAGTCATAGGCAGAGTAGCATTTGCATCAGTGGACAGCATGGGTGTGGTAGAAGAATTTCACATTGCAGTATTCACATTCAGACCTGTGGGGGTCACATTTTCTAGGGTCATAGACATAGGCAGAGTAACATTTGCATCAGTGGACAGCATGGGTGTAGTAGAAGAATTGCACATTGCAGTATTCACATTCAGACCAGTGGGGGTCACATTTCCTAGGGTCATAGACATAGGCAGAGTAGCATTTCAATCAGTGGACAGCATGGGTGTGGTAGAGGAATTTCACATTGCAGTATTCACGTTCCAATCTGTGGGGGGCACAATTTTGGGAGTCTTAGCCTTTGTTGCAGTTGCATTGTGGTCAGAGCCGTGCATACACTAGAAAATACACTAAATGAAGAAAACCTGGCACTTCTAGTGTTTTTCCATTACACCTCAAACAGGAGCTCGGGGCGCTTCTCAAGTACATTGTATCTTCTCGAGTAGATAAGCAGGCTCTTGGCAGCCCGACTCTTGACGCTGGGTCAGGCAAGTCTTCTCAAATCTTCCTTTGCCGTTAGCTGTTTTATTCTGCTACGCCACACTTTCAGACCTTCTATTCACGGGGTCCAAGCTTGCTAAAATGCATTGTGGAAAATCCAGATTCTATACACACATATATATATATATTGGCGGTATCGCCTGCAGTCTATTCACTACCTATAGCCAGCCTTATGATTACTTTGTCTACTTGCGTTTCTGCATCTGTACTCTTATAAAATTGCTTTGCATTTTCTTCAGTGCTTCTGGAATCTTCATTCCGCACATGAAACGTTGCTCAATTCTTTACTTCGCCATCAGATTCTTTAAGGTCTATATTCTTTCTTCATTGGCATCTTTTCTGGGTGCGTCATTTCTGCTTCATGAGACGTCACCAGTCTTCTCTTTCATTCATCTTCACACTTCTTCTGGAACTTCCTTCAGAAGACCGTCATTTCTTCGCAGATACATATAGGGTTTTCTCAAGGATACCTTGTTTCAAGGACTCTTCGCTGTATTTGTACCATTGTTGGCTTTGCGCTTGTCGCAATTTCCGGCTGCCAACATATAGGCAGAAGGGGGGCGGGACTTCTGGTAGAGGTACTTGGCTCCTCCTCTACACTCTGAAACCCTGGTTTTGGTGTGGGCTTCAGAGCTTTCCATTCCTTACATTTGCCAAATAAGTTTTCTACAAAATTGTTTTTATGTTTTCCTTTACTTCAACCCTTTGCCCATTTTTAGATATCCATCCTGCAGTTCAATTCCTATAAATAAACCTGGTGCCTGTACTTCCTGAATGTTTTCGCTTGCAGGGGTAGTTTATCAGAGATTTTTTATATTGTGTGTTTCAGTAAAGTTGTTGCTTGGACGTTTTTAATGTTTACCTACCTCTCTGGAGATTGTACCCTGCCCTTTACCATTGCTACCACAATGCAAGGGAGGTATATCATTGGGGAGAGTGCATTGAAGCCGGCATTGTCCTGGTTCTGACCAGAATAGGAGTTTGACACACCTACAAAGCTGTCCGTGCAACTGAGTCCTGCTGGTAGGTTTTCGAGGGTCAAACAGTTCTGTGCTGCTCCCGTGCACTGCATGTGCATTCTTGAGGGGCCTTTAAAAAACTATTGGGGAACAAATGCTACGGCATAGCTCTCTGACCCATGGTCGGTAAAGTTTGTTGTAGGCTTCAATGGTTTATGTTTCTACTTGGCAATTGCCTTTCCTGGGGCTTGGTTCAAGATTATAATATTTTGTGGGCAATGGACGATTCAGCTATATTATTGTTGCTTATCAACAGCAGCAGCTGGAGCAACAACCTTGCCACCAACCCATGTTAACCACTACAGCAAAGCATGTGGATTATTTAATAGCTATTTTACCGCTCAAGCAGCGACATTATATATAGTGTGAAACATAAACACTCTTTCAACAGAAAGCAGCATTCAAGAAAAGTAACGGAAGGGGGTCAATTTCTAACACTGGGGTTGTTGTAGCTCAGTACAATGAAGGACACGACACCAAGTTTAGGGAGCGCCTTCCTTTACTACCTCCTTGCTCATAATACAGATATCAACTGCTGTTTCCATGTGTCTCCGCCCCTTTCTCCTCCTTCCTCTCCTTGATCTGCTTTCAGTGCTCACTTAAAGGCGCAGTAATCTCCAACACGTGTATCGGAGAAAGTGAAGTAAAAGAGGCAGTGCACAGATACTCCCACTTTTTCCACCCAGCTCTATTTTCGTTCCTTTGTCAGGCGTTGTTGGAGGGAGGAGCGTGCTTTTCCGCTCTACTTGACAAATAGGCCTCCATTACCGTCAGGATGCAGATTTCATACTGTCAGTGATGCAATAATTCCCCTAAAAATCCAGTATGAATGCCTTTCGCAATCTGCACATGTGGGAGGCACTACCACTTACTAGCTTTTACTATTGGGGATAAACTGAAACGATTTTAATAGAGTACAGCTAGGAGGGAGATGGCATCTGAGGAGGTACACACAGCTTGTGTGTGTCGTTTGGTTGCATACCGCACCCACAGACTGCCCATGGCCATGCTAATCGGTATGACCATTCCCTCCCACTACCTGCTCTTGCCCTCCAGAAAATGCACATTCCTAGGACCTCTTTTTGCTAGGTATATGAAATAGTAATTTCAAATGTTGACCTTCCAGTGTTATTTCTAAGCTGTCTGCTGAGAGTCAATGGCTTAATTGTGGTTGAAGAGCCACTTTATTTATATCTGTTCATTGCATTGAAGTCCTGTTAAAGCCTAGAATATACAAAGCCAACAGTTTTTTCTTTTATAAAGACATTAGAAAGGCATATCACTGCTATCATATGCCCAGGCAATGATGCCCTTTTCCACCTTTTGCCATTTTATGGCCAGGTTGTACCAGTATGGCAGTGCCTGGCAAATGCCTATCCCATGCCCACATAGTTATACTGCGCCCATGAAAACCACAATGGCAGGGTGACATATTGTAACCCTCCTAGTGTGCTCCAAGAATTTAGTCTGTGGAAAAGAGACAGCATTGAGTAGGCTTCTGGTGACATGACAAGGACCTGCCACTAAGTTGCTCTGCGCACCTACAGATTTCGTGCCTTCCAAGCCTCTACTTGAGGACTGTAGGCCAGCACCAGACAGATAGCATTGAGTAGGCTGCTGGTCACATGACCAGGCACTGCCACTCAGTTGCTCCACCCAACTCCAGTTTTTGCGCCTTCCAAGCCTCGATTTAAGGCCTGTAGACCAGCTCCAGGTAGACAACATTGAGTAGGCTGCTGGCCACATGACCAGGCCCTGTCACTCAGTTGCTCCACCCAACTCCAGTTTTCGTGCCTTCCAAGCCTCTACTTAAGGACTGTAGGCCAGCTCCAAGCAGGCAGCATTGAGTAGACAGCTGGTAACGTGACCAGGTCCTGCCACTGAGTTGTTCCACCCACCTTCATGTTTTGCACATTCCAAGCCTCTTCTTATGGACTGTAGGCCAGATCCAGGCAGAAAGCATTGAGTAGGCTGCTGGTCACATGACCAGGGTCTGCCACTCAGTTGCTCCATCCACCTCCAGTTTTCGTGCCTTCCAAGCCTCTACTTAAGGACTGTAGGCCAGCTCCAAGCAGGCAGCATTGAGTAGGCTGCTGGTCACGTGACCAGGCCCTGCCACTGAATTGCTCCACCCACCTTCATGGTTTGTGCCTTCCAAGACTGTACTTATGGACTGTAGGCCAGATCCAGTCAGACAGCACTGAGTAGGGTGCTGGTCACATGACCAGGCCCTGCCACTCAGTTGCGCCGCCCACCTCCAGTTTTCATGCCCACCTATTTAATCGGTCCTCTTTAGGCATCCTTATGTCCGTGTCCTCAGTGAAGGAGGGGCAAAGATAAGGACCACACCTGTTTGTGCCGGTTCGGGCCTGATGAGGCCAAGGGCCTGAATCACTGTCCTGTGTTTCACCTACAAACCTATTGCTACTCATCAAAAGACATCACCATGTGTCTCCTCCCTCCACAGCCCATCCCTACTCTCACTAGGGTTTGAATGGCCAAGTGCCCTGGACAACCCTGGCAAGCTACCCTAGCAAACCTCATCAATATTGCCCTTGGCCCATCCAACACCGACGGGCCACATGCACACACCCACTTGTAAGAGGATTCAATTGAACACTACAGCTAAGTCAACGCCTAGTCTATAATACTGAATGAAAACCCTTATTGATATATCTTTATGTCCAGTTCATGCGTTCTGGATGACTACCCCTATATAACACCCCTCTCTTGGAATCCCCCTGACCCCACTGAGCCAAGAAGTAGTTCTGTTTTGCAAGTTTAAAAGGTTTATTTGATAATTTAAAATATATATATATCACACTTTATAATAAATTAATAATTGAATAGCACACTTAATCTGATATGATAAAGATCAACAACGGAGAATCTGGCACTAGCACACTTCTTATAATCACTAATGAGTTGACATGAAATGGATAAGGTAGCACACTGGTAAATAGGAACAAAAGTATAATGTGGTAGAGGATGCTTTATGTAAGCTCAGGTGGATGCAATATTCAATGAATGCAGTACAGAAAATACTCAATATGATTTCAACCAAACAATGTAATCACTTTTCTCTGGCAATCCCCTCCCCCCCTTGATGCAAGGCAAGGAAATGGAAGGAAAACACACAGTTCTCAGAAATGCAATCAATGTAAATCAGTTCACCCCAGCAAGCTTAGACTACAGAAGTTTGAAAACACAGGCCCAAATTGCTTTGATATGTGCTGGCAATGAATTAAAAAAATATGCTAAAATGCTTTTAATTCCCTTTCAGAGGTTCAGGGTGAGTGATAGCTACTCTCTATGAATTCAGGATCACCTTAACAATGCTTTAGTAGTAACTAGCAGGTAAACGAAGTTTTTGGCAAGGAAAAGCAAAACTGCTGTCTTTTTACACGTGAAGAAATTTGCAAATCGCGGATGCGCCGAGCGCTATTACAGAGGAACCACAAGGACTATCTCTATCGTTTTGGGGTCCTATGAAAGCCTAGGATCTCATCTTCCAAATGAAAGTTACTGCAAGTCTCTAGCACAAACGGTTGCGGAGATATGAGTGATTAAATAAAGGTCGTTTTTCAGATTTGAAATTTTAAAGTTCAAAAAGACACGTGCAGCTTGCAACTAGAAAATGACAAGTGACAGCTTTGCAAATGACAGGTGACAGTTAGGAGACAGTTCTACTTAGATTAAAATAGGATTGAATTATATTATTTTAACTAGGAGATTGGTTTGGTACAGTTTGGCGGTACTCACAAGAGATTTTAAACAGGAAGGCGGCTTTGTCACGATCTGGTCAACAGGTCTGGACTTCGGACGGTCTCTGGGCACAGCGTCTGGTCTCTGGAACTGCTCACAGCATCGGGGTCAGCACTCTGGATACAATGGCCTTTTCTCTGCTAGGCACCGGTTCTCTGGGTCGGGTCCTGCCTTCTCTTTGGATATTTCTGTCACCGGGTTCTTGCAAAAGTTCTTGGCAAAATTCAGACGGCTCGCCCGGCTGTCTGAAGAGTTCAGTTGCAAAAATATTTTGAGGCCTGCTGACAAATACTCTTGCTGGCAGTGGCCTTTCTGGTTAAGGTTCTGAAGTCTCTGTTTATCTTGGAGTCTAAGTGTTGGCTCTTTGAAGATTGATGGAGGTAAGTATGGATTTTTCCGGCAGAGCGTCCCGCTGCAGATGGAATTGAAGGTCCCTATCTGTCCTGTCTGTCTGCTTTTATGTGTTTAGAATGTGGGTGTGTTCTAGTATCACTGACCCTACCTCTCTCTCAGCTTCTAATTGGTCAAACTTCCATTTATCATTTGATTGGGGAATGAACTGTGAGTCAGAAGGATGTCATTTTATGGCTTGCAGATAGGACACTCCTCTGTCAGATTGCACACATTCTATATTTGATAATAAAAGACATATTTCACAGTTACACAGTTGCTTGAAATTACATATACATGGTGTGGCTGAATTTAGCCATGTCTCTGTCCAAATCTGCTGTTTCTAAGAGCTTGCATTCAGAAATGGCACATAATTGACTTTTTAACTGATTTTTCAATTTCTGACATTGACCCAACTTTACATACATGTGCGCAGGGAGTATGGACATTAACTGATGAAGTTTCAGATTTTTAACATGCATACATTTAGAGTTATATCCACTTTTCCGCTAACACCCCCCTGAACATACCACCGGTTCTAAAAACCTCTTAAACTGTGGGCAGAAAAATCACAAGAATTATGGTATCATTTATAAAATTTTCACATGTCCGCTCTATGAGTTATTCATCTTTTTAGAGTTATGTTCTGGCTCCAAAGGGGTGTGGTTTCCTCTCAGCACAAGGTAGAAATACTGTTTTTTTCCAGTTCTGCCAAGCCAGCTTGCTCTCACAGGCAGTGCTCCTCCCCTTTCCTCAGGAGGAAGCCACTTTTTACGACCATTTACGACTCCTGCCAATAAAACCTTTGCCTGAGCCAGGACAGGGCTTTGTTCACTTTCCTGCAGAGCACAGGTAATTCAATTATCAGATAGATGGCATATCCTTAGTGTGAGCAGCAAAAGGGCAGCTAGGCCTGGGAACACAGCTGTGACTCAAGTTTCACTCCTGATGGGGGTAGTTGCCAGGCAGAATTGGAATCTCTTTAAGCCAGTTTCAGATAAAATGTCACTTTTTGTTCCCCAGTTCCTGCATTCAAATAAAACTAAACATTTTTACATATGCAGCTAGAATGCTGATTCTAAGTGCAAAACTATGGCATTTCAACAGTTACAAAGGCATGTGACACCAAACATAGGTCACTCATTTAATCTAAACATTTTTCGATTTTAGTGTCTTTAAATCCAGTGCAACTTAAACTGATGACTCCATAGCAGTTTTGTTATAAACACTGTTTTGGGCTCTTCATTTCCCAGATTTTGTAAGCACACAAAACCTCATTCTGCCAAATGTCTGCTGGTGTTCAGTGAATATTTTGCACATGTTGCAATGTTTAAAATAGACACTTTGGCTTGCCTTCAGAGAAACACAGGGTGGTTTTAAAACGCCGGCTTTTGGATAGTGGTGAGTACTGGTACTGCACCCATTTTTGGGATTGAAGAATGAATTCCCCACAATTCTAGGTTGCATTTGGCAATCAGCATTGCCATTCCCAATGGTTTCAGACTACTGTGCGGGTAGTCCAATGGTGGTTTTAGGCAGTGTCCTTCTGTGCCCATAACATCGGCAAAAATGGGTGGCAGCCTATTCTTCCTGCATTTCCCTGTGCATTTTCTGGGAAGCTCTGGCCATCATGATGTTTTCATGTCAGTACTGCACAGTTTTGAGGTAGGGCTCGGATGCATGGGTAAATACATCCCACAAGGGGTAGATCTGATAGCCATTAGGACCAGAGGTAATCGGATATCCCAACTTGGCCCAGAATCTGCCACAAACTTCTTTAATATGCTCACAATTGTCTGGTTATATCTCTCTACTGCCCCAGAAGAAGCTGGTCTATAAGCAATATGCAGCTTTCTCTTGACCCCCAGTATCTCCCACATCTTTGTCATTACTTCACTGGTGAAGTGGCTACCTCTGTCTGACTCAATCCTTTGAGGTAGACCAAAACGGGAAAAGATGTGGTTAATCATCAAGGCAGCTGCAGTTTCTGCCTTGCAATTTGGGGCTGGGAGACATTCCACCCACTTGGTAAACAAGCATGTCACAGTCAACATGTACTTATTCCCCCTAGCCGAGCGAATCACAGGGCCTACAAAGTCGATTTGTAAATCTGACCATGGCAGTGTCATCCCCCTCTTTTGGAGAGGCGCACGGTGCGTGAGGGATGATGGCTGAAATTGTGCACACACAAGACACCCCTTCAAGTATTGGTCGAGGTCCTGCCCCATGTGTGGCCAGTATGCAACCTCTCTTAAGATTTCCAATGTTGTGTGAAACCCCCTATGACCGGCGGTGGCCGCATCATGGGCGTGACTTAACATCAGGCTTCGGAATGAGATAGGAACCACCCACTGATCGTGGCCAGCTTTGGATTTCCTTACCAGCAAACCGTCTTGAATCCGGAACATTTTTGGACATTTCATCAACACTCTTAGGTCCTCTTTCCCAATGTAATCGGTATCCGTCAGGGGAAAGTTCTCAGGGTCCTCAAGGTGCTGGTAAAATTTACCAATAATTGGATCCCCCTTCTGAGCAGTAATCAAATCATCATCAGGGGTCTCCTTACTCCATTGTGCAATTGAAAGGTCGTTGTGAGCATTTGTCTGGGACCTAGTGATAGCAGTGACCTGGATTTCCCCCAACAGGGACTCAATCTCAATTATATCCCCTTGGATGGCCCCGGTTTTGGCCAGCTGATCAGCTAAGTCATTTCCAGTTTTGTCTGGTCCCTCTACTTTGGAATGACCCTTGATCTTTTTCCAGTAGATGGTCATCCCATTCGATGTGACCAGATCATCAATGTTTTGGATCAACTTCCCATGTTTCAAGGGTTTGTTGTTAGCACATAACATGCCTCTGGTTTTCCAATTAACCAGGTGCTCCACGAACCCGTTCCGTACATAATCCGAATCTGTGATTATGACCAGTTCGTGGAGTTGATGCTGGACAGCAGTGAGGATGGCCTGATGCACAGCCATCAATTCTGCCACCTGACTACTTCGGGGACCAATTTTGTATCCAGCGGAGGGTTCTGGGGACTCATTCACCCATGCATTCCCTACGCCGGCCACCAGTTCTTTCCCCCCGTTGTTGTCAACATGGTAAGAGCATCCATCCACATACACAGTGGGCATTCCCTCACACTTGTCTTCTTCAAAGACTGTGTGTGGGGAATTAAGGTATGCCTCCATGTTGTCCTTGATTTTCAGACTTTTGTCCTCGAGACAGTTTTCTCTGGCACAATCATGCAAGTCAGCCAGACCTTGCGCGAGGGGACTCTTCTTGTTTTGGCCATATCTGACCTCCACAGGAAAGCCTTGCATCGACAGAATCCAGGAAGTAATTCGGGAATTACTCACATTTCCGGCCCGGATTCTGTCACTTTGGAGATATTGCAGAGGCTGGTGTGGAGTCTCCACTATGATGTGTTCCCCCTGGATAAATGGGCGGTAATTCCTCAATGCCCACACTGTTGCCAGGAGTGCCTTCTCACAATCGTTGAATTTTTCCTCCACAGAGGATAAAGTTTTGCTCGCATAGGAGATTACTTTATTGACCTTGTCATGCTTTTGGTATAATACTGCCGTCAAGCACGTATTAGAGAACCCCGTCTCCAGGAAGAACTCCTTGTTTCTGACAGGGTAAGCTAGGCAAGGCGCTTGTGAGAGGCTTATTTTGAGTTGTCTTACGGCCTCGGCTTGTTCTGGACCCCATTCCCACTTGACCCCCCCCTTCAGGAGATGAATCAGGGGTCTGGTGATCTCTGCGTAGCCCTCAATGAACTTTCTACTGTAATTAGTCAGTCCAAGGAGGCTCCTTAGTTCCCGCAGAGTTGTGGGGTCTTTCAGTTTCTGAAGTGCTTCCACTTTCTTTTCCTGGGGACAGAGACCCTGAGGAGTAATCTCATGCCCCAAGAAATTAACACGGGTTCTACACCACTGTGCTTTCTGAAAGGAAAGTTTTGCTCCGGCGGCCCTCAACTGTGTCAGAACATAACGGATCTCCGCTATGTGTTCCTCCACAGATGAACTTTTGATGAGGACATCATCTACATAAGCCAGGTTACCCCTCGCACCCAGGTCGGGCATGGCCTTATGTAGGAAAATGTTGAATTCATTGCCGGAGTTGAGGTATCCGAAGGTAGTCCGGGTCCATGTGTACTGCTGGCCCCCAAAGGTAAAAGCCAGTTTGTATTGGTCCTCCCTACTGACAGGCACGGTCCAGTACCCATTGGTCAGGTCTATTGCAGTGAATACCTGTGACCCCTGGATCTGGGCCAGCCCTTGGTCAATGTAGGGCAGTGGCCATCGGGAAGTATGGACCCGTTTGTTGAGCTCCCTGAGGTCGGCGCAGAGTCTCCACTGGCCATTTGGCTTCAATATTCCCAGCACCGGATTATTGAAGGTGCTGTGGACTGGACGGATTATTCCCCGGGACTCAAGGTTCTTAATTATTTCAGTAAGGGACTCCATTGATGCGAGAGGCAAGCGATATTGCTTCACAAACACAGGAGTCATGCCAGGGTCCGTGGGGATTGTTGTTGTGTGGATGTCAGTGCGACCACAGTCATATGAGTCTACCGCAAAGAGATCTTGGAAATCCAAGAAAACTTGTTTCAACTTTTGCTTTTGTTCCAGAGTCACACAGGCATCAGCTAGGTTGACTCTCTCTTCCACCATCTGCCTGAAGCCTGGAAAGACTTCTGGTTTGGCTATTTCCGCGGCCTCCTCCAGCTGGGTGGAGAAGTCCCTGGTCAGAGTGCTGATTTGGACCGGAGGCTTCAGGTGGGAAAGGCAGCCCTCATGTACCTGGAAAATCACCTCATCCCTCCTGAAGTCACACGTCACATCTTCCTTACCATAGGGGCAGGAAGTGTACACCAGGAAGTTCCCCCCATGCCGGGTGAAAATCCTGTCTGGTGTTGTATTGTCCTCACTGTTACTGTCAACACAGTCCTTGGGGATTGGTCCTAACAGTTAATTTACAAGATCAATGGAGAAATGTCGGTCATCAACCGCCATTCCAATAATGGTGCCTGCGGCTAGAGTAATACTCTTTAAGTCGCTGTTATCCACCTCTATTAGAATGGTGTCATGTTCTATGTTGACTAATGGTGTTGGGTTTACCCCTAACCCTTGCTGTTGGAGAGAAGCATTTAGATGTATGTAAGCATCAGGGTTTTTCAAATGTTGTCCTCTTTTAACTTTCACTTCCAGGGAGAATTGTCGGGTCCTTTCTGGGATGGTGACTTCCTCTTTAATCTGAATTTCAACTGCATAAGGTAGCAATTGAGCTGACCTAAATGTTTTTTCTGGATCATCAAAGCCCATGGGATTATCCGCTAATCGGGACCAAGCTTTGAAGTTTATTAGGTCCAAACTAATGGCAAAGCGATTGAGAATGTCACTGCCTAAGTAAAAGGCGGCAGTGACGTCTCGCACGACCCAACAATTATGGACTATGCTCTTGTTGCCAATGGAGATTTTGAGCATACACCTGCTTGGCAGGAGATGTTTTGAATTGGGTGCTTCCAGGTCCATTTCCCATTTGTCTATCAGTTTGAAGGTGGGAATGGCTGGATCTTTTGGGAGTTGGCGAAACATGGCTTCGCTGATGAAGCTCTTACCGTTGTTCACACACACTCGAGCGAGAACAGAGTCCTTCCCATCATTTAACTGAACAGGGATGAACAACTGCTCTCCAATTTGCTGAATATCAGCCAGGCTCCGAGCTGATTTCACATCTTTCTGGACTATAGGAGTGGGAGTTTCAGGTTGTGGATTGGTATAGAATTTCAGAGTGTTTCCTTCCAGCGTGGAATACCACTTTAGACTGGAAGGAAGGTTGATTTTCAGAAACAGAGAGGACCCCCCATCACCAGTCTGTTGTCCTACTGCTATTACTGTCACATCTGGAATTTGGCTATTCTGGAAGTGAAATTCTACTTGGTCAGATTTTTGTTCAACCATGTGGCAGGTGCCGTTTAAACTAACATGGTTGACACTCTGTTTTAATTTTATCGGTCGGCTAGTCTGGGTCCAGAGGACCTTGTTTACGCAATCTATTAGGGGTGACAACCTTCTCAGGAGGTCATTCCCTAGTAAACAAGGGGTGCCCTCTGGGGTCACAACTATGACCGGGTGTTTCAACTTGTGTCGCCCAATTTTAATGTCCAAGTCTGCCGTCCCCTCGACGGGAATTTCCTTCCCGTCAAAGTTCTGCAGTTGTCCAGGAAGAGAGGTGAGAGGAATTTGGTAATTCTCTCCCCTTCCTGCATTCAGTTCATCAAAGGCCCTTCTGGACAGAAGGGTAGCTTGAGATCCAGTGTCCACCAGTGCCGAAATTGTACCCTGCCCCTGTACTTGTACTGGGGCATAATATCTTCCCTCCTTCTCCTCAAGGGGGCACAGATAATGTACATTTTTGGACAACTGGTGGGCTAATTTTCTGGTTTTGGACATCGATAGCGAAGAGATTTGGGCAGAATTCTGTGGAGAGTCTTGGGAATCTGAAAGAAAAAGTTGGCAACTGGAGATCAGAGCCATTGTGGGTTCCCCTGGTTCCGGTTCTGGGCTGCCCCCCCCTTTTTGGAGGCAGTCCCCAGTATGGGTTTGAACCAGGGGATTTTCTTGCTGTTGGTTCTGGGATGAGATGGTGGGCGGCGGTAGCTCAGTCTCCACATCTCCCCAGTCTGGATTTGCATTCCTAGGGACCCATTTTTCTTTGGGAGGAGTTCCCCCCTTTCTGAAGGAGAAGATCCTTTTCTCAGGATCCTCTGAGGATCCCTCTCCTCAAATTGGAAGATCTGTACCTCCTCCTCAAACTGAGTCTGTTTGGGTCTTTTGTTTCTCCTACCCCCCCTCTGCTCCTTAGGAGGCAGACTTTCAGGGGCCAGAGATTTTGTTTCCGGTTCCTGGGTTTCCAGGGGCTGTTTACAAGTGAGGAAGGAAGCTTCCTCCAAGGCTTTACACCCCCCTTCCCCTTGTGCCTCCTCCCTGGGAACCGGTGAGTTATCGGGGTGCTGCCCCCGTCATTGTTCTGGAGCACCAGGTCCAGAGTTGGGTGCGTTCTGCGCCGGCATGCTGATCTGAGGGTTCTGCTGCGCCCTCAGTATATGACCCATATCCCGCGCCATGTTTTGAACCTGGCGCTCTAACTGGGAAACCCGCTCAGGCTGATACGGGGCCCTGTTTTCTCCCCTGGGCTGATCCCGGGAAGGGTAGCTATCCCTTCTTTGGTAGTACCCCTGGTTGGGAAGATTTGGGTACCCCTCCACCCTTGGCCTCCCCTCTCCCGGATTCAGTGGTCTGGGCTCAGGGAATTGGGGAAAGAAGGATGGATGGTTTTGGGGCTGAAAGTCGGGAGGATATCTGGGGAAAAAGTTCTGCCCAGGGTTTGGTAAATTTCTGCCCTCCTGTGGGAAGTTTGGAGGGAAGTTCCCTGGGTTAGGTGCTTGGCTGGATCCCCCCCCTTGGGCTGGAGGAGTCCACACATAACCCAGGATGGGTCGATTTCCCTTGTAACGGGGACTTACATAATCAGGAGAGCGAGGGACCCCATTTGTGGGGCTGCCTCCCTGGCTCCCTGTCTGTGACTGGCCCGAGGACCTTCTGGGCCTAGCATTATTAGGTGCAGGTAGGTTTTTAGGCCCCCCCATCTCCAAATCTAAAACGGGGGTGACCTTTACCTCTGCCACCTTGGCAGCAGCAGGGGTGGTGTTGGCTTTGGGGTTTTTCTGGGCATTACTTTTGCTATCTATCGGTTTCTGCACCTCATAGATCCGGGTAGCCTGTTCAATGACCCAATCTAGGGATCTTTTCTCGTGAAAATCCCTCACGAGCTGGGTCATGATGTATTTGGGCAAGGCATGGAAAAACATATTTATGAACTCTCTACTATCTGTGCGCACCCTTCTTGTGGTCTGTGCAAAAGCACGCTTTAACTCCTGCACAAATTCTTGTGGGGCCTGATCCTCCCCACATTGCAAATTGTAGGCTGCCTTGCGAGCCTCTTGAGGATTTCTGTGAACAGAAAAATGTTTCAGGATGGCCGCCTTATATGTGGACCATCTTAAATGATTTTGATCCTCCAGCCCCGCAAAGAAACTGGAGTATTCCGGGGAGAATGTCCACTTTACATATTGAATACAGCTTTGGCTGTCCTTCAAATGGAAAGTCTCCATCATTTGTTCAAACAACTCTAAGTGCTCCCAAACAGAATACTTAGCGTTCTTATGGTAAGGCGTGATGACGCTCCTGATCGCCTTAATCTGCTTTAAGGGGTCCTTAAGCAAGGCCCTTTTTGCCTTATTGGCCTTTTTGGTTCGGGTAACCCTTGTCCATTCATCCTCGGACTCAGAGGCACTGCTCCCAGAGGTTCCCGTCTGATCTTCCAGGTTTTCCCGGATTCTGCGAGCCTGGGAATGGCTGGCAGAATGTGGGGACCTGGTCTCCTGTGTCCTGCGCAGTTCAGAGGAGTCTTCAGATTCCTCCTTGCTGCCAGGATTTGATGGGTACCCCCTCCACTGACCTAACTGGGCAGAGGTTTTCAGGATGCCCTTAATGGGCCTACTCTCCTGGGGTTCCCCACTGAACTGTACTGTACTTGGGTGCCCATACCCGGATGCCCACCCCTCCATTCCTGAGTGGTACTGGCCTATGAGCCCCATACTTTTAGCTGGATAGTAATCTGCCATCCCTGTGGCCCTGTGCTCATGTGCACCAGGGGACATGGGGGTGGCAGAGTCCAGGGACTGAGAGGTATGAGGGCCTCTGGTACTAGGGCTCCTGAGGTTATGCTCCGGAGTTTCCATTTCCCAGCGAACCTCATCTCTATCCGCCCCTGCTCCCTGTTGCAATGCAAGAGCCTGCATTTGTGCCTTCAGTTCCTCTGTTAAGGCCTTACTCGACTCTATCAGTTTCTCCTGCATCGCTACCTGTTGCTGGAGCCTATCATTGTGTTGACAGAGGGCCTCATTCTCCCTCTGTGCTTCCTGGTTGGTCCTGGAGAACTGGGCCAGTCTTTGCTGCAGGAGGTTTACCTCCTGGGCAATGTCCCTATTGGCCTGCTCCTTTCTTGCTAGAGCATCCTCCACCCTCCTGGTGTGCTCTAACAAGTTCTGGTGTTCTTTTTGGAGGTCACCCAGTCCCTGGTGGGCCAGGTGATTTTCTTCTATTTTCCTTTTTAAATGGCAGACTTCCTGGCCTAAGGCGTCTCTTTCCTGACTAAGAGCCTGCATTTGTGCCGCCAGGTCGTCCCTCTGCCTTTGAAAGGCACCAGCATTCTGGCGTTCCTGATCAAACTCTGCCTGGGTATCCAGGTCTTTCAGAATTAGTTTGTTGCTCTCTGCCTTCACTCTATCTAGATGACTTTGCAGGGTGGCTACCTGCTCCGTGCATGCCCTGTTAAAGTCTAATTGTTGCTCCAGCTTTTTCTGGCTCTGCAGTAAGGAGTCCAAACTGTCTTGGTGCTCCTTCTGCAGGGCCAGAAATCTAGTATCCTGTTCTACCTTTTCCTGTTGCAGCACATCCATATCCTTCTTTATTTTAGTGATGTACCGTCTGCTGTCATTTTCTGACTCCTGGCTCCTCTGCAGCCTCTGCTCAGAAGAGTCCAGATCAGATTGGGCCTTCTGTAATGCCATCTGTTGCCTATTTGCCAGATTTTGGCTTTCAGCACATCTATCCTGCATGTCTCCCATGTATAGGTACAGGTATGCTGCTATCCTGGCAATCTTATTGTGTTCCTCTTTGGCTTTAGGAGCCATATATAGCTCACTCAGGGCCACATGTAAGGGACCCTGATCTCTATATATATCTGACCCTGTTTCAGTGACCTGTTGTGTGATGGCCTGCAACCACGCATCCTGGCCCTGTTCGGTCCATTCACCTCTCACAAATAGCTTATGCAAGAGGTGCTCTCTGGCTATTTTCATGTCTACTAAGGTCGTCATTCTAGAGATTGGTCTCTGTCCTGACTTACAGAAGTTAGTATTTTATTTTTTCAGAACAGAACTTTTCTTGGAGTGTCCCTTTTGAGGAATGCTTCACAGCGTAATGCAGCGTGGTGATCCGACCGGATGTATGTATCCCGTCAGTTAGCACACTGTATTAAGCTGCACAAGTGGTATTCTAACCCAAACGTCCGGCTCGAGCCCCCAATTTGTAAGAGGATTCAATTCAACACTACAGCTAAGTCAACGCCTAGTCTATAATACTGAATGAAAACCCTTATTGATATATCTTTATGTCCAGTTCATGCGTTCTGGATGACTACCCCTATATAACACCCCTCTCTTGGAATCCCCCTGACCCCACTGAGCCAAGAAGTAGTTCTGTTTTGCAAGTTTAAAAGGTTTATTTGATAATTTAAAATATATATATATCACACTTTATAATAAATTAATAATTGAATAGCACACTTAATCTGATATGATAAAGATCAACAACGGAGAATCTGGCACTAGCACACTTCTTATAATCACTAATGAGTTGACATGAAATGGATAAGGTAGCACACTGGTAAATAGGAACAAAAGTATAATGTGGTAGAGGATGCTTTATGTAAGCTCAGGTGGATGCAATATTCAATGAATGCAGTACAGAAAATACTCAATATGATTTCAACCAAACAATGTAATCACTTTTCTCTGGCAATCCCCTCCCCCCTTGATGCAAGGCAAGGAAATGGAAGGAAAACACACAGTTCTCAGAAATGCAATCAATGTAAATCAGTTCACCCCAGCAAGCTTAGACTACAGAAGTTTGAAAACACAGGCCCAAATTGCTTTGATATGTGCTGGCAATGAATTAAAAAAATATGCTAAAATGCTTTTAATTCCCTTTCAGAGGTTCAGGGTGAGTGATAGCTACTCTCTATGAATTCAGGATCACCTTAACAATGCTTTAGTAGTAACTAGCAGGTAAACAAAGTTTTTGGCAAGGAAAAGCAAAACTGCTGTCTTTTTACACGTGAAGAAATTTGCAAATCGCGGATGCGCCGAGCGCTATTACAGAAGAACCACAAGGACTATCTCTATCGTTTTGGGGTCCTAGGAAAGCCTAGGATCTCATCTTCCAAATGAAAGTTACTGCAAGTCTCTAGCACAAACGGTTGCGGAGATATGAGCGATTAAATAAAGGTCGTTTTTCAGATTTGAAATTTTAAAGTTCAAAAAGACACGTGCAGCTTGCAACTAGAAAATGACAAGTGACAGCTTTGCAAATGACAGGTGACAGTTAGGAGACAGTTCTACTTAGATTAAAATAGGATTGAATTATATTATTTTAACTAGGAGATTGGTTTGGTACAGTTTGGCGGTACTCACAAGAGATTTTAAACAGGAAGGCGGCTTTGTCACGATCTGGTCAACAGGTCTGGACTTCGGACGGTCTCTGGGCACAGCGTCTGGTCTCTGGAACTGCTCACAGCATCGGGGTCAGCACTCTGGATACAATGGCCTTTTCTCTGATAGGCACCGGTTCTCTGGGTCGGGTCCTGCCTTCTCTTTGGATATTTCTGTCACCGGGTTCTTGCAAAAGTTCTTGGCAAAATTCAGACGGCTCGCCCGGCTGTCTGAAGAGTTCAGTTGCAAAAATATTTTGAGGCCTGCTGACAAATACTCTTGCTGGCAGTGGCCTTTCTGGTTAAGGTTCTGAAGTCTCTGTTTATCTTGGAGTCTAAGTGTTGGCTCTTTGAAGATTGATGGAGGTAAGTATGGATTTTTCCGGCAGAGCGTCCCGCTGCAGATGGAATTGAAGGTCCCTATCTGTCCTGTCTGTCTGCTTTTATGTGTTTAGAATGTGGGTGTGTTCTAGTATCACTGACCCTACCTCTCTCTCAGCTTCTAATTGGTCAAACTTCCATTTATCATTTGATTGGGGAATGAACTGTGAGTCAGAGGGATGTCATTTTATGGCTTGCAGATAGGACACTCCTCTGTCAGATTGCACACATTCTATATTTGATAATAAAAGACATATTTCACAGTTACACAGTTGCTTGAAATTACATATACATGGTGTGGCTGAATTTAGCCATGTCTCTGTCCAAATCTGCTGTTTCTAAGAGCTTGCATTCAGAAATGGCACATAATTGACTTTTTAACTGATTTTTCAATTTCTGACATTGACCCAACTTTACATACATGTGCGCAGGGAGTATGGACATTAACTGATGAAGTTTCAGATTTTTAACATGCATACATTTAGAGTTATATCCACTTTTCCGCTAACACCCCCCTGAACATACCACCGGTTCTAAAAACCTCTTAAACTGTGGGCAGAAAAAATTCACAAGAATTATGGTATCATTTATAAAATGTTCACATGTCCGCTCTATGAGTTATTCATCTTTTTAGAGTTATGTTCTGGCTCCAAAGGGGTGTGGTTTCCTCTCAGCACAAGGTAGAAATACTGGTTTTTTCCAGTTCTGCCAAGCCAGCTTGCTCTCACAGGCAGTGCTCCTCCCCTTTCCTCAGGAGGAAGCCACTTTTTACGACCATTTACGACTCCTGCCAATAAAACCTTTGCCTGAGCCAGGACAGGGCTTTGTTCACTTTCCTGCAGAGCACAGGTAATTCAATTATCAGATAGATGGCATATCCTTAGTGTGAGCAGCAAAAGGGCAGCTAGGCCTGGGAACACAGCTGTGACTCAAGTTTCACTCCTGATGGGGGTAGTTACCAGGCAGAATTGGAATCTCTTTAAGCCAGTTTCAGATAAAATGTCACTTTTTGTTCCCCAGTTCCTGCATTCAAATAAAACTAAACATTTTTACATATGCAGCTAGAATGCTGTTTCTAAGTGCAAAACTATGGCATTTCAACAGTTACAAAGGCATGTGACACCAAACATAGGTCACTCATTTAATCTAAACATTTTTCGATTTTAGTGTCTTTAAATCCAGTGCAACTTAAACTGCTGACTCCATAGCAGTTTTGTTATAAGCACTGTTTTGGGCTCTTCATTTCCCAGATTTTGTAAGCACACAAAACCTCATTCTGCCAAATGTCTGCTGGTGTTCAGTGAATATTTTGCACATGTTGCAATGTTTAAAATAGACACTTTGGCTTGCCTTCAGAGAAACACAGGGTGGTTTTAAAACGCCGGCTTTTGGATAGTGGTGAGTACTGGTACTGCACCCATTTTTGGGATTGAAGAATGAATTCCCCACAATTCTAGGTTGCATTTGGCAATCAGCATTGCCATTCCCAATGGTTTCAGACTACTGTGCGGGTAGTCCAATGGTGGTTTTAGGCAGTGTCCTTCTGTGCCCATAACATCGGCAAAAATGGGTGGCAGCCTATTCTTCCTGCATTTCCCTGTGCATTTTCTGGGAAGCTCTGGCCATCATGATGTTTTCATGTCAGTACTGCACAGTTTTGAGGTAGGGCTCGGATGCATGGGTAAATACATCCCACACACTCATGTTGATCAATGCTCACTCAACAGTTGCTCATGCTGCAGAGATTGCTGACCTCATCTAGTACAGCAAACTTGATGCCCTATACATCAGTGAAACATGGTTTACTCCATCCTCCCCACGTGTTTTCAACGTCCTTCTACCCCAAGGCTACTGCATCCAACATGCTGAATGGCCAGGAAGGACACGAGGAGGAGTAGCAATCATCCACAGGAGCGATTGGCAATGCTCCAACATCCCCTCTGCCAGTAACAAGCTCATTTGAATCACTCACCTGCTGGTTCCATCTGTCACACAAATAATTCATCACCTTCCACCTCATCTACAGACCACCTCACAGGAGTGACTCTTTCATTGCAGACATCTCAAACTTACTATCATCTGACAAATGATCACATTCAAATAATGTCATTCTCTGTGATTTTAACATCCCAAATCACAGGCTGACAACCACACTTGAAGCACGCTTTTCGCACTGACCGCTTCTACGGACCTTAAACAAATTGTGCTCTCCCCCAAGCACAACACAGGCAACACCCTAGACTTAGTCTTCACATCATCCCCCAAATTCACCTGTGCACACCCCATACCACTTGACTGGTCTGACCACGCCGCCATCCCATTATCAATCACCCACTCGACTACAGCTCACAAAGGTCAAGCTAAACTCCCCCTCATTCAGCTCCACTCATTCAAAAGCTTCTGGGTCAATGAGCTAGAAGCAAACTTTGCAGACTTCCCCGCCACAGGGAATGCCTCAGGCCTCCTGGAATTATTCAGCAACTCTGCTTTGAAACTGATAGACACCTATGCACCCCTAAAAGCTGGTCTAAGACTAAACCAACAGCCCCATGGTACACCCGGAGCTAACCTCCAACAAGTGCTCAATCAGAGACCTAGAGAAACAGTGGCACAAAAACCATAACTCCGGAGACCTCGTCAATCTTAAATCTCTGTGCACAAACCGTAGGATTCTGATTCTGAGGCCGAAGCTTCTCACTGCTTCACCATCATTGCAGAAACCACTAACAGGAGTAAATCTCTCTTTGAAATAGTAAAGCATTGTACCAAATGGCTCACCTGACCCCAAGGTACCAGCAACTCAGGAAACATGCGACAGAATCACCACATTTTCTATTGAAAAATAGTCAAAATCCAAGAGACCATCAAATCAGCCTCTCACAGTATTAGCATCCCCTGCACCCCAGGCTAAATTCTCTCCTCTCTTTCCTCCGGATTTCATAAAAATAATTGCCTCTCTCACACCTACTTGTTATTCTGATGATATCATTCCGGTCTCCATCATTAAACAATTGACGGGCCCAGCCCTCAATGAGCTCCTCAGCATCATCAATGCCTCCCTAACAGAAGGATCATTCCCAGACACCAGCAAGACTGGTCTCATATGACCTCTTTTGAAAAAACCAACCCTAGATCCAGACAAACTGGCCAACTACAGGCCCATTACAAACCTCCAGTTTATTGGCAACATTTTGGAAAAAGTAGTTGCTCCACAACTACTCCCCAGAATCGAACAACTCCACGTCCTAAATGACTAACAGTCAGGGTTTTACCCAATATGTAGCATCGAGATAGCGACCATCCAGGTGGCCGATGATGCTCTCCAAATCCTTGACCTCTTGGCTGCATTCAACATCATCGACCACCATATCCTTTTCTCCCAACAGGATCAGATTCTCTGGCACTGTCATGAATTGGTTTACCTCCTACCTCTCAGGCAGGCACAAGGCTGTCAGATGAACTTTTTGTGTTCTAACTGACTCCAGGTATCCTGCAGAGTACCCCAGTGCTCCATCCTCTCACCAATCCTTTTTCATCTTTACATGGAGCCTCTGGGCATTCTCCTCAAAGATCCCAATATAGCCATCCACCAATATGCAGACGAAACTCTAGTGTACATGCAAATAAATAGTGCAAAAGACATAATTTGTCTCAGCGATTACCTAGCCATCATCCATTCCTGGATGTAGACTGTTTACCTTAAACCAAACCCATCCAAGACTGATTTAATCCTCATCGGTCCACCCGCTAAAATACAACTTGTCCAACAATGGTTAAATGATATGTGTCTACAAAGATTTGATCCACAACTCTCAGACTCAGTAAAATCCTAATGCTTCACCATTGACAACAATCTGTCCTTCCAGAAACACATAGCAATGAATGCCCAAATAGCCTGGGTCAGAATCTCTACCCTTCAAAAAATCAAACCCTTCATCCTGCCGCAGGACTTCCGGACCATAGTGCATGCCCTTGTAATCTCGCACATCGATGGGGGTAATGCTTTCCTGACAGGGCTCCCAGCTGCTCACTTGGCTCCCCTAAAAGCAGTCCACCACAATGCAGCACATCCTATTACCGGAGAATGGAAATTTGACCGAATCACCCCCATCCTACGCAAACTATGTTTGCTTCCACTCCAAGCCAGGATACTGTTCAAGACTGCATGTATCATCTACAAAGCAGTCACGAATATCACACCAGCATTTCTGCCAGCTAAACTCTACATATCTGGAGGCACACACTCCTCGCGCAGCATATCGACCAACAGGCTTGAATCACAACTTGGCCACAAAGACAAGCCGGTCAAGTGGCACAGCGAGTAGGGCACTCGCTTTGACATCGGGGCCAAACTCAGCCTTTCATCCTTCCGAGGTCGATAAATGAGCACCACACACCGTGGGTAATAATAAGCAGCGCTCAGATACCCGAGGGTTTGTAGCGCTATATAAATGCCAAATTATTATTATTATTAAGAGAGGACCCACAAACAATCCTTATCTTGCCATGAACCCACCCTCTGGAACTCGATCCCGGTGTTGTCTAGGAATGCCCCCACTATTCTCCATTTTCGCAAATCTCTCAAAACATGTCTCTTTCAACAACACCTGACCAAGGACTAATTCCAATGGACTCATTTACCGGCGTACAGACCTCACAGTACTTTGCTGATAAAAATGCCAGCCCAAATGCTAGCTACCCACACTCTGTACAATGCTCTGCTGCTCTCAGGCTAGGTACTTGCTTTAAATAATAAAATTAAAAAAAATAAAAGAAAGGGAAGGTTTGGGGAGTAGTAATGCAAACACTGTTGGCGTTGCAGTGCTTGTTAAGAGATATAGTGGAAAAGTAACATGTAAAGGCAATTTTTACTGTTTTTCTTTTTACACTTTACGATTCCTTATTTTAAAGGAATAATTTAAAACTGCATGAAGGAGAACCTTTCCACGAAAGTACCAACGGACGTGGTCCCCCCCTGTGAAATTTGCAATTCAAATGTTTAGTGCTACATGCACTGGTCAATGGAGCAAGTTGCACCGTCAATTGAGCCACGATTTTGGTAAAAACAGGAAAAGTGTTGTGAAATGTCAAAGGAAAATCCCTCGATGCTGTCATTTTGATGTGTTTTGTGTCTCAATGAATACCATTATGGGGACAGATAGGGATGGCATTTCCTTTTTCCTGTTTTTTATGATCTGTTGTTTTCTTTTACATCATTGCAAGCATTTAAAAGATCAATTCAGTCAACTGTGAAAGCGTGCAGCAGAAAAGGAGGACATGAATGCCAGTTTTTTTCCCAAAACAAAGGATATATGTCATGTTTCATTTCCCGCACCTTTAGTCAAATGCTCGCTGAGGTAATGGACAGATTTATATGTCTGCGGTATGCCTGCAAGATGCAGGACTATGAGCTTGGATTTGATTTCTAGAAGCTTCTACTACAGATTGGCTTCAACGATAGGTACATAAAATGCAATGGCCATAGTTGCCAAGCTTGGCCCATTTTAACAGTGGGAAAAACTAAATTACATATTCCAGCATTCACTTGGAAAAATTCAGGACTGGCTTGAGGTGTCATGCATGGAACTGGGAAACTCAGCAGCTACAACTTCCTCTATAGATAACATTAACATTAACAAAAGTATTTGTAGCAGAGAACCTTTGACAATAGAGCAGCAGGGTTAGAGGTCATGACCATGTCAAACCCTGCAGGCATCAGAGTACATAATGCTGTTACCCATGCTCCTCTTCTTTAATGTTTGCCAATGCAGATACGTTTGCACTGAATTGTTCAATCATTTCTCAAGCAAATATATATCCCAACGATGCTCCTTTGTATATTCTGCGCCTAGACACCTAGCGGTTCTGCCACTGTGTCACGGAATTCACACTAGCTCTCCCAGTGGGATGAATTGACATCTGGCAAGGTTATGAAAGCCTGGGCTTTTTTTATTTTCAATAAATAATGAAATGATGCAGGCAAGCTAATTCTATCTCTGCTGATCTGCTGATCATAAGCGTCATACAAAAGCATAGTGTGAATTTGTGTTGTGATGCATCAGTACCCTGATTTCGAGCACCTGCTGTACCACTGGCATAGAGCAGCTTTCGAGGCCACAGTTACCCATTTGATAGCCCAGTGATAGCCAAGTCTCTGTAGCGCAGGGGCAGCATTTAAGATATGCAGCCCAAGATAGTGGCAGAGTATAATCTAAAAATAAGCTATGCCTGAGTTAGGGCATTGTGCATGGCAATAACAATCATTACAGCCACATCTAATTTGATAGCACACGTGTCAGCTCCTGTGAGCCAGTTTAGCTGTGGAAGGTGATGTGCATATTAGACAGACAGTTTGATCCTGCCACAGTGACAGGACAGGAACCTGAATAGCCATGCCTCCTTGATCGCTTTGTGATGGTAGGTAATGCCCTCCTCCAGATATAGGGCCTCATTACGAGGTGGGCGGTAAGGGATTACCGGCACCGGTAAGGGCACCGGTGCCGGTAATCCCTTACCACCCTACTACGAGTTCCCTTTGCGGGTCCTCCCATAATGCCTGGTTTTACCAGGAGTTAAGGACAGGACCCGCAAAGGGACTTTAGAGCTAATAACGGTACCGCAATTTGCGGTACCGTTATTAGCGCCTTCCCCATTCCCATTGAGCCCTCTGGGGGCTCAAATGGGAATGGGGAATGGCCCTGGTGAATGGGGAATTACCGGTCCCTCCGACCTCGGAATGGACCGGTAATTGCTCCATTCACCAGGGCGGAGTCGGAAGGGTTTTGGAGGCAGCCATGGAGCTAATAGCTAATGGCTACCTCCAACCTCGTAATGAGGCCCATTGAGTCTCTGGGCCTCATTACGAGTTTGGCGGCAGCCATGGAGCTACTAGCTCCATGGCTGCCGCCAAACCGGGCTCCTTTACCGGGTTGCCAGAATGGGGAATTACCGGGCCATTCCGAGTTCGGAGGGCCCGGTAATTCCTCCCTCTGGGAACCCGGGCCCGGGCCTTCTCCATTCCCATCTGAGCCCCCATAGGGCTCAAAGGGAATAGGAGAGGGAGCTAACAACGGGCCGATTACGACCGGGCGTCCTTACCGGGTCCCGCGAGGGGACCTCGTAATTTCACAGGACGGGTTTAACGGGTCCACCTCCATTAGCGGAGCCCGTTAACCCGTTCCACGAATCTCGTAATGAGGCCCTCTGTGTTTTATCTCAAGTGTGTAATGATTTGTTCTCACGGGGGGGCTCATAAAATGAATACCATTTGTACCAAATATGCTCCTTTGAGAATGAGTACTCCCATGAAACCCTCCAACATTTAGTAAACTTCACATATCTCAGAGCTTAAAACAGAATATAAACATCACAAGAGGAGATGGTGCTGCTCTAAGATGCCGGAACATGCTTTGTCAGCCAAAACAGCTCTGACTAATTATTAAAAAAGCCATATGTAGACCAAAATCTAACTTTTTATCTGGAAAAATTACAGCCGCAGTGAATCACCCTCAAGAACTATTCAGAGTGATTGCACAGTTTGTTAACCCCAACATGACTACTCTAGCAAACAATTCATCTGTAGACCACGCAAATCTGTTGAACACCTTCTTTACGGACAACATTCTGAACATTCAGAGGAGTATCAAGCCTCAAAAGAAGTCAGATAGCATGGTCTCTCTATCATGAATGAGACCACTGTATTACCGGAAGATGGGACTACTAGGAATGCTCCGTTTATCTGTAAGCTGGTATCAGAGGAGGATATCTCTACCCTTCTGTCAAATCAATTAATCCTGTCTTTATTTAAAGTACATTTATAGTTTAGAACCTTGATTGGACATTCCTTTATTTTGGACTGTTATACTTCGCTGTTTGGGTTGCTGCTGAATCACATTCTCCCCTCTTGTGAGAGGATGGCCTTTCTTTGGCCCACGTAAACACAAACACTGAAGGAGGTAGTGTATATCTCTAAACTGCACCTGTTTTACCTTTATGATCGTATTGGCTCTTGCTTTGTATACGTGTGAGGGCTCAGTGGGAACTTTGGCCTCTACTTTAGGGCAGAAGTCAATTTGTCACACTAGGTGCGAATCGCCTATAAGCACCTGTATGTCCTATGCGTGCTCCTTTCCACATGCGCCGCCATTTCTTTGCAAACTTCTCCCCTTATGCCATGACCTCCGGCTGCTCACCGCTTTCAGGTTTTGCTGCTCGCCCGGGACCAGAGGTGGCTTGCCTAGACGTTCACCTTTTATTTCTTGATGCTCGCCAGCTACTGGTTTCCACACATACACCCCAGTCAAAAAGGAAGATCATCCTGGAATCATTCTGGAGTCATCCGATGACTCCATTCTAGAGTCATCCATGGATAGTTCTGGAAGATCATCCAAAGTATTCACACAGGCCAAAATATTTAATGAGATGATGACTCTAGAGTTATCACAGAAACTACTCCAGGATGAGTTTGGATTACTTCCAGTGATGATCTTGGATTACTCCAGGATGACTCCATGACAACTTCAGGATGAGTGGGGATTACTCTAGGATGACTCCATGACAACTTCAGGATGAGTTGGATTACTCCAGGATGGCTTCGGATTACTCTAGGATGACTCCATGACAACTTCAGGATGACTCCACGACAACTTCAGGATGAGTTTGGATTACTCTAGGATGACTCCACGACAACTCCAAGACAACTTCAGGATGAGTTTGGATTACTCTAGGATGACTCTACGACAACTCCAGGATGACTCCACGACAACTTCAGGATGAGTTTGGATTACTCTAGGATGACCCCATGACAACTCCAGGATGACTTCATAACAACATTATGATGGGTTTTAAATTGTAAATGATTATTGCAGACCACTCCAGGATGAGTTTAAATGATTTCAAGATGGTTCCAAAAGATTTAGGAAAAGGGGTTGGATTACCACAGGATGTATCCCTTTTGAGTAACATTGGTGGCATTACTTTACAATGACTCTAGTTAGACTTCTGGATAGTGTACTGGAAAAAGAAAATCTTGCAGCTGTCACTTTTCATCTTTGCTAGAGCACCCGTTAACCAAGTTCGCCAATTTAGTGCACACAACTACAACCCCCATATCACAAACCAACTCCCCCATTTCAATTCTCACCTCTAGACAACATGGCCTCACACCCCATAAAAGTCCCACAGCTCCAAAGCACTACACCAAAATACACACTTCCAGCTACCTAAACAGCATCTGTTAAAGGTCTACCAGCATGACAGACTTCCGCCAGTCACTACACCCAATAACCCTAAGAGCAGCTAATTATTACAGAGTTCATATTGTGATAGTAAAATTCTGCAGCTATAAATTGTTGATATTTTAATATTGTATTGCTCTGGCTATAAGATATCTTCAATCCAACATAGGCTCAGAAAGTGTACAACTTTTTTTATTCAACAAATTCAGTTTAACGGCATAGCTCCATAAGAATAAATAGGTTTACAAAAATACAAACAAACAATCATTGATCCTGCATTTCAAAAGGTGGAGTCTTTTTTAGGCCTCTTCTGGCATTGCAAATTTTGGTAGCAAGCTTCCTCCTTATTACTTGGCAGTCCATAGTAGGCCAGCTGTTAGCCTTGCAGACAGATCTCAAAAATTCTACAAAAAATAAGTCAAGGTCACGTTGCTAATGTGTGGGGAGTTTCATAGGAGTCAACTATTGCATGCATAATGTTTACTTACATGTGGGCTTTCATCCGCACAAACAATAGGGCCTGCATCTTGGGGTGCATGCTGTACATCCACATCAATCCTGGATACATTGTAGTTAGGGTTTTTTAGAGGAGTTGAAACAGCTTGTTTCGGGCAGGTAAACAGTATTTTCTGCATTTTCCCTTCACATGGTGATACACTGCTTTTTCGGTCACTAGTGGGGACTGACACTGCAGCCAAACTCTGTTTTGAGGATGTTCCCAATTCCGCTGTTTTTAAAGACTGCAGTCTGAATGATTGAGCAGGTTTGTGTGCACGTGTGGGTGTCAACTCGCTGTCTAAACAGGCATGACTGTCATTCTGCAACAAGGACACACTATTTAGAAGACGTGGGGATAGAGTTAAGCATGTCAAACTAGATCTATCCGACAAAATATTTGCAGCCGACAATTCACTGTTATTTGATAGTCCATTTAGTGGTTGTTGCGCAGCGTCTTTATATTGTCCAGGTGAAGCAACAGAGGTGGGCTCTGAGGAAGGAATGAAAGAATGAAGAACACTAGCCATCCCTGCCAAAAGAGTTAGGTTCTCCAGTTTTTGTGACTGTAGTTGTGAACAGGCCTTACTAAGTTTGGGAGCAGTCACTTTCCTCCCATCAGCTTTTACTAAATAATTCTCTTTGTTTTCTTTTGTTTTTTTCACTGGATGTTCTTCTTGCAGTTCACGCAACACTCTTTTAAATTTTCCAGCACTTCCCCGATTGCCCGAATCCACCAGTAGCTCCTTTTCCTCTTCTGCCTTCCTTTTTAAGGCCTGAATCAGTCCCTCTGCATCACCGCAATAGTCTTTAATTATTTCTTCAAATGTTTTTTGTGTCTTGATACACTGTTTCTTGACTGCAGGTATGAAAAAGGCAAGTTAAAACCTCAAGCGAAAATTTCAAAATGTGACTATCTACACAACCAAAGTGTCAGAACCATGTTGTGCATCTATACTTTATACATTAGACTTACTCTAAAGGAAGTAGAGATGCTGTGAAAGAGTGGTGGGCATTGTGCAGCACTCATCTGTATGTTAGAAAAAAAGGGGATGCCTCACTGTAGGGACGTTAGATGTACCCTCCTCCCGAAACATCAAATGGAGGGAAACAGAGGGAAAAACATATATACTTTGCTTACCTGCCGATTGGAAAAGCACTACCGCTTTGAAATCCCTTTCTTCACGTATTTCTTTTCCACTTTCATCAAGACCCTCTACCAGCCATTTACAAATCACTTCACCAGGAATTGCCAATGGCTCAAATTCCCCATCCTTTCGAATACAGAGAGAGTTGTCGCAATCAAAGAAAAGCACATTAAAGAGGGCCATGGTTTGAATTATTACCTAAAAGACAAAAAATAAATACATTTAGTGTGCTCAAAGTATTTTTGTGAAACTATTCTGTACAGGATCATTAATTTATGGTCCCCTTACTATGGACATGTTCCTGCCTGAAGTGTCCCCATTTGTGATTGAAGCTAGTATCCTAATATGCAGCACCTGAATGACCCGCTGTGTCCTCATTGCAACATGACTTGCATTGGAACCAACATCATTAACTTTACAAATACGTTCTTGCCATTTTTTACACTATCCTGCATTTAGCCCATCTCTGTTAGTGAGCCAGATCCTGCATTTAGCCCATCTCTGTTAGTGAGCCAGTTCCTGCATTTAGCCCATCTCTGTTAGTGCGCCAGATCCTGCATTTAGCCCATCTGGGTTAGGAAGCCAGATCTTACATTCAGCCCATCTGTGGTAGTGAGCTATTTCTCACTAGAGGGAACACATCACCCCTGGAGGCACCATATGGGACTCATTTAGTCAGGACAGCGCAGGTATCAAAGGTGCTGCCGCTAAATAACCATGCTAAAAACTCACCCTTCTGCATACACCTTCTCAAACACTGAATATTCAGATTCAACTGTAAGAATTACTGGTGTCCACTTAATAAGATTCTGCACTTTACTTTGTCTACTGTAGCTGAAAATGGCCTATGAATGGTATATGAAGTAACACCTGCAATCTAAAGACCACATATCCCCACATAATTCCATGACCTCACAACCTACATGCCGATGTTTGGTTTGTGTAAGAGAACAGAACACACATTCAAGCGGTAGTCTTGACAAATCACATACAATGAGACAAAATCCTCATAGTCTTGCCCAACACCACATGGCAGCTACCAACCAAAAAACACCTACGCTCGGCGAACAGTGTTCCTGAGTTTAACCACAGCAAGTAAGGCCAGCACACAGGTGTGAGAACAGAGAGTAAGCTCACCTCTAAAATAGATTTGGAGTACTTTCAAGAAGGGAGACCTTCGACCAGAAGAGCAGCACATAATGGAAGGAGAAACTATGGACGCAAAGTGGCATGTGGAAAGAAAGCATCAAGAAGTATTAAGCCACACGGTGGGGTGGAGAGAAAGTGTAACAGTGATGTGTGTGTGAAAGGTTAAGAATGAGAGGCATGGCCAGATGGGGTTCTAGGAAGGAGTGTGACAGCATGTAGGGTTGAGCGAGAGACCTGTGCATACTAGGAGCGGCAATTAAAACTCTGCTCTATTCCAGCAACATAATTGCATGAACATGAACAGGTAGCCAATCCCAGTGTTTGGTTTCCGCATTGTAAACACATTCCTGGATCGCTCTCCCAGGCCTGCCTTTAATCTGTCCCCGCCCCGGAAAGCTCTGAGGGGGGTGGGGGGCAGGGGCCCCAGCCCCCGGGATGAGTTGAGATTATCGCCAGCAGCAACGTGAGAGAAATCATGGCTTATTACCACCCTCCTGTCACGCCATGGCATATGAGCAGGCCCTGGGCTGGGAAGCAGGGTCCAAGCAGCACAGGAGAGTCCATGCAGGTCAGAGACAAGAGAGGAGGAGTGTCAGAGTAGGGCTAGGAAAGCAGGGTCCAAAAAAAGTAGGGTCCTGAGGATTCGAGCAGGACACAGACAAGAGGATCTGTGCATGTATGGAGCAGGAGCGTGAGAGCAGGGTTGACAAAGGGGGTGTAGCACGAGTTGTAAAACATGCATTGGCAATGCCAACAGTTTTGCCTTTTGTGTAGTAAGGCACTTGCAGTCTCTTCCGTAGTGGTATTAACTGACCATTGATAGTAACATGTGCAAAATGGTGTGAGTGGCTGGGCATCTAATAGCAATACCTGGCAGAGGCCTAATCCTTACACAAAAGCCCAAAGTGTTGGCTTTGCCAATGTTTGTTTATAAAAGGAGTTCAGTGAAGGACACGCACAGTGCTAATAAATCAGGTGGCTGAAGGCAGACCTGGTTAAGGAGGGTTTGCAAATCCAATTAAGTCATTAACTCCCAGAAGACTGCTTTGAAAAAACACTGGCAGGCACCTTGACTGCAAAGTTTGATGGTAAGGCTTGATCAAAGCGAACGCAAGAGAGTTCCCATGGGGTGGTGTTTTGGGCTGGGAGGGGCAGGAACTGGGTGGGAATGACCATAGGGTTTAGCATGGCCATACGTAGCCAATGGGTGGGCAAATAACCAAACACCTACAGGCTGTGTGTCCCTCCTCATATGCCACTTCTCCCTATCTGTGCTCTAATGCAATAGTTTTAGTTCATAGATGGTGCTAAAGCGCCACCTAATAGCCCAAACTAAAAAGTGTGGGACTCATTAACATATACAATGGGAAGTGATGACCCAGGAGGTTAATATATCAAAATTACACCCATGCACTCTGGGGGCCACTGGACAGTCCAGTATTCGCTCCCAAATGGCACTGTTGCTGACATGTTTCCCCCTAGGATTCACGGAATCCTTCACCCACAAGATCATGCACTTTCCCAGACAAGCCTCGTTGCGCTCTCAGGGGAATTATAAGCAGTGCTGGTCATTGGGCTGGCTCTCGCCGGATCCGAGATCCGGCACCAGATGTGAAGCCATATCTCGTGATCCGGCCAGAGTCAGCCACCCAAACACCAAACCCATGCTGTCCAGCTGGGTTTTGAGGAAAGAATTTTTTTTTTTTAAAATAACTCCCGCAATGCCATGGCGTAGGGGGGCGGAGCAGCTCATTGCCACCATGAGCGCTCTTCTGGCTTTGCCCCCCTACGTATACACAACAGCAGGACACCATAACAGGCCTTCTTAAGGAAGGCTGTCCTGCACTATCACTACGAGTTCTTCATGCAGGCACCATAGCCGGGCCCGCGAAGGTGGGGGCTGTGCTGCTTGGAGCAGTCTGCTCCGAGCAGCCCAGCCCCCACCCTCGTGGGCCCGGCAGATCTGCCCTGTGCGACAGTGCACACAGACAGGGCCGGCCTTAGCACCCGCAGCGCACTGGGCAAAACAAAATTTGGCGCCCCCCCACCCCCAAAAAAGAATACACACGCCAATCTTGAAACACCTAGGCAACACAAACACCACACCATCCACACACATTAAAAGCAAAGGCCCCTACACAACATGCGCCCACCATCCACATGCATACAGTCACCATCCACACACATTAAAAGCAAAGGCCCCTGCACAACATGCGCACACCATCCACATGCATGCAGTCACCATCCACACACATTAAAAGCAAAGGCCCCTACACAACATGCGCACACCATCCACATACATAAAAAGAAAAGCCCCCTAACACACGCACATCATCCCCACACATACATTAAAAGAAAAGCCCCCTACACAACGCACGCACCTCATCCACACACATACATTAAAAGAAAATCCCCCTACACAACACACGCACATCATCCACACAAATACATTAAAAGAAAAGCCCCCTACACAACGCACGCACATCATCCACACACATACATTAAAAGAAAAGCCCCCTACACAACACACGCACATCATCCACACAAATACATTAAAAGAAAAGCCCCCTACACAACGCACGCATATCATCCACACACATACATTAAAAGAAAATCCCCCTACACAACGCACGCATATCATCCACACACATACATTAAAAGAAAATCCCCCTACACAACGCACGCATATCATCCACACACTTTGGAGAGAACGGGATCATCAGGGGAGTGAAGCCTGTAAACTAGAAGGGACACATGGTGACTGGATTAACAGATGGCAAATACACGTTCCAGAACAGTCAGGAAAGCAGATAATGCATTGAAGATTTCAGCAGTATACCTTCAGCCTGTAAACAAAGTACATTTTGATCCCCCTTGTATAGGAGACGATAAAAACATCAGGTTCGACTGAACAAACGCACGGACACTGTACAAACAGGAAACGCAACAGAATTAGCATTTACCAAAACGCGAGGAAAGTACATTTTCTAGCTGGTTTTGCTAGTTTTTACCACGTTTCAATACGTCTAGCGGGTTACGGCTATAAGTTGAATAATAGGTGTTATAAAGCATTCTGAGCACTGTGTATCTTATTGAGCTCATTTGTTGTTTTGAAGGCCTCGGGAAGTGGAGAGAAGGCAGCGAACACGCGTACCGGAGCTGGGAAGCGAGTACTTGCAACGCGAAACTGCAGGAAACAGGAAAAGAAAGAAGAACGCCTCTGAGGAGGAGCAACTGGATTAGCCTACTTTGGAGAGAACGGGATCATCAGGGGAGTGAAGCCTGTAAAGAAGGCACACGTGACTGGATTAACAAATGGCAACACGTTCCAGAACAGGAAAGCTGATAATGCATTGAAGATTTCAGCAGTATACCTTCAGCCTGTAAACAAAGTACATTTTGATCCCCCTTGTATGGGAGACGAGTGAAAAACATCAGGTTCGACAGAACAAACGCACGTACTGTACAAACAGGAAACGCAACAGAATTAGCATTTACCAAAACGCGAGGAAAGTACATTTTCTATGTTTTTGCTAGTTTTTAGCACGTTTCAATACGTCTAGCGGGTTACGGCTATAAGTTGAATAATGGGTGTTATAAAGCATTCTGAGCACTGTGTATCTTTTGGATCTCATTTGTTGTTTTGAAGGCAGCGGGAAGAGGAGAGAAGGCAGGGAACTCGGGTCTAAATTAGAGGTCCGAGACCAGAAAATCCAGAGTATTCGCTGCAGTGTGTAGTGCAGTGTGCATATTTCGTTAGAGTCCAGGTCAGGATCCTGTAGGTTAATGGAAGAAGAAAGCCGAAGAAGGGAGAGACAAGACAGCGAACAGGATCAATCCTTAATAGCTCGATCCTCGAGGACCATGGCGGCCATGCCATGCATTGTGGCTTCTGTTTGGGAGCTTGTATACTTACCAGGACAAAGAGGAAACAGCCACGAGGACGACGACGAAGACGAAGATCCAGATGCTGCAGAATTCCAAAACCGAAAGAACAAACAAAGCCACCAGCAGCTAAATATACCTGCCGGTGCACGGCATGGAGTCCTCCTTCCTCCATGATTGTCTTCATCAGCTACATCATCACAGTGCGTCGTACGTAAAAAAAACGTCCCCACGTCATGACGCCTTAAGGCATTTCAAAAAAGTGTCTGCAAACTTTTAAACAAACACACAATACTCTCGGGTATCATATGGACTTTATCTGCAATTCTTCTACCACTGCCTTGCTACCTAATGATGCAAATGCCACTTTATCTGTGTCTATGACCCCAGAAAACATGCCCCCCACTGGTTTGAATGAAATTACCGCTATCTGCAATTCTTCTACCACTGCCTTGCTACCTAATGATGCAAATGCCACTTTATCTGTCTCTATGACCCCAGAAAACATGCCCCCCACTGGTTTGAATGAAATTACCGCTATCTGCAATTCTTCTACCACTGCCTTGCTACCTAATGATGCAAATGCCACTTTATCTGTGTCTATGACCCCAGAAAACATGCCCCCCACTGGTTTGAATGAAATTACCGCTATCTGCAATTCTTCTACCACTGCCTTGCTACCTAATGATGCAAATGCCACTTTATCTGTGTCTATGACCCCAGAAAACATGCCTCCCACTGGTTTGAATGAAATTACCGCTATCTGCAATTCTTCTACCACTGCCTTGCTACCTAATGATGCAAATGCCACTTTATCTGTGTCTATGACCCCAGAAAACATGCCCCCCACTGGTTTGAATGAAATTACCGCTATCTGCAATTCTTCTACCACTGCCTTGCTACCTAATGATGCAAATGCCACTTTATCTGTGTCTATGACCCCAGAAAACATGCCTCCCACTGGTTTGAATGAAATTACCGCTATCTGCAATTCTTCTACCACTGCCTTGCTACCTAATGATGCAAATGCCACTTTATCTGTGTCTATGACCCCAGAAAACATGCCCCCCACTGGTTTGAATGAAATTACCGCTATCTGCAATTCTTCTACCACTGCCTTGCTACCTAATGATGCAAATGCCACTTTATCTGTGTCTATGACCCCAGAAAACATGCCTCCCACTGGTTTGAATGAAATTACCGCTATCTGCAATTCTTCTACCACTGCCTTGCTACCTAATGATGCAAATGCCACTTTATCTGTGTCTATGACCCCAGAAAACATGCCCCCCACTGGTTTGAATGAAATTACCGCTATCTGCAATTCTTCTACCACTGCCTTGCTACCTAATGATGCAAATGCCACTTTATCTGTGTCTATGACCCCAGAAAACATGCCCCCCACTGGTTTGAATGAAATTACCGCTATCTGCAATTCTTCTACCACTGCCTTGCTACCTAATGATGCAAATGCCACTTTATCTGTGTCTATGACCCCAGAAAACATGCCCCCCACTGGTTTGAATGAAATTACCGCTATCTGCAATTCTTCTACCACTGCCTTGCTACCTAATGATGCAAATGCCACTTTATCTGTGTCTATGACCCCAGAAAACATGCCCCCCACTGGTTTGAATGAAATTACCGCTATTTGCAATTCTTCTACCACTGCCTTGCTACCTAATGATGCAAATGCCACTTTATCTGTGTCTATGACCCCAGAAAACATGCCCCCCACTGGTTTGAATGAAATTACCGCTATCTGCAATTCTTCTACCACTGCCTTGCTACCTAATGATGCAAATGCCACTTTATCTGTGTCTATGACCCCAGAAAACATGCCCCCCACTGGTTTGAATGAAATTACCGCTATTTGCAATTCTTCTACCCCTGCCTTGCTACCTAAAGGATTCTCACCCAGGGGGTGCATGCTATGTTTAGGCCTCATGGCTTCCATTTTAGCCCAACATAGTCTCAAGCTTTACCCTTGCCATGATGGGGATTTTGAGGGTGCTGGGTGCCTGCTTTTGACTGGGATGGCAAAGGGTTCTCACCCAGGGGGTGCATGCTATGTTTAGGCCTCATGGCTTCCATTTTAGCCCAACATAGTCTCAAGCGTTCCCCTTGCCACAATGGGGATTTTGAGGGTGCTGGGTGCCTGTTTTTGACTGGGATGGCAAAGGATTCTCACCCAGGCGGTGCATGCTATGTTTAGGCCTCATGGCTTCCATTTTGGCCCAACATAGTCTCAAGCTTTACCCTTGCCACAATGGGGATTTTGAGTGTGGTCTGCATACCTGTCTTTTCCTTCTATGTGTAAGGGAAGGGCCTGGTAGACTAATTGCACCTTTCTGTTGAGATGTTATGGTTAGTGGTCTATATCATTAAGTGGCAGACCTGGTGAACCAGGTCTGGTAAGTGCATATTTTCTGGAGACCCTGTGTTAGCTCCTATACATAATGGGGTGTTCATATGAAATAATGTACTCACCTGTAATGTTGAGATTAATTTATATCTAAACGTTTATATAAAGACTATATTTTTAACCAAACTATATTGTGTGGGCAATCTTTTCTTTTGTACTTGTGGTGGTTGACATTTGGTGAGTCAGTTTAACTTGAGAGACTTTGCTTGTGGTTACCAGCAGAATGGAGGACACACTTTATCTACATACCAGGAGCTTTGATGTACTTTCTGTATGTACATAGACAGGGCAGTATGAATGTGGATTGGGCAATATGACAAAGTGAGTCTATTTTCATTCATATATGATAAGCTTGACTTTTTATGTCCAGTGAAAACATTTCACATAACTTGTACTGAAGTAATTGAATTTTTGGCAGAAGTGAAAGAATAGCGCTATATGTGCAATTTTTCTTTTTTGGAAAAATTTTGGTTGGACATGATTTCATTTTGGAATCATTGAAGTAATCCTGTTTCAGTCGCTTATCTTGCCAGCTCACATTGTCTTCGGGAAGAGTATAGACTGCCAGTCGAAGCCTTATTCAAACATGTGATTGGGATCACTCCAAGTTTGTAGTAGTGTGGGGCCTGAGTAATCATTTTAGACCGTACTCCTCGCTGTACTCATGCAGAACAGTAGTCATTGCGTGATAGGCACCAATGTAAAATGAGTGCACTGATTACTGTCTAACAAATGTTAAGGTTGGATAATTGTGGCTTAATTTGGGCTCCATGGCAAGTTCTACCAATATGTGTCTTGAATCACATGGATTTGGTTTGGAAGGGTGCATGATGACTAATTAAAATGACTATTTTTGACTATAGAATGTACTTAGCGGTGAATTCCCATACTTATGCGTTAGTCACTTATTACTGCAAGAAAACTATTTCTGTGGCATGTATGCTTTTTAAGTGTGATTCCTGGTCAATGGTTCAGCACTTTTACATTGGGTGTTGCAATTTAAATGATCATATCCATATTATGCTTTTTACATGCAATTAAAACTAATGCCAAACAGATGTGCTTAGCAAAGCATTAAAAAATCATTCAGCACAAGTGCAATTAAGCAAAAGCTGAAAGACTATCCGTATTAGACCGCAAATCATCCTACAAACTCTGTGATTAATCAGTAAGCCATCCCCAAATCATCAAGAACAAACATGTTTCATGACGATGCTCTTGACAGTAGGTCATCCCAGAATCATCCCCAAATCATCAGGGACAAACATGCTTGTCAAGTAATCAGCAGGTCATCCCAGAATCACCGGGGCAAACCTGTCGATGCTCTTGAAGTAATCGGCAGGTCATCCCAGAATCATCCCCAAATCATCATGGTGATGCTCTTGAAGTAATCGGCAAGTCATCCTAAAATCATCAGGAACAAAGAGTTTTCTAAAATAGGGATGATGTTAGCATCATCAGCAAGTCATCCTAAGCTCATCCCCAAATCATCATGGTGATGCTCTTGAAGTAATCGGCAAGTCATCCTAAAATCATCAGGAACAAAGAGTTTGCTAAAATAGGGATGATGTTAGCATCATCAGCAAGTCATCCTAAGCTCATCCCCAAATCATCACCCACCATTCTGAGACATTTGCTGATGACTTTAACAGCATGATGACTTCTGATGATGTGGGAATGACTTCTAATGTAGTTCGATGATCATCGGATGACTCCAGGATGGTCTCTAAAGTCATCCTTTTTGACCTGGGACACCTTTAGGCGACAGGCACCTGTTTTTTGTGAAATGCATGGCGAGTGGTGCAAAAAGACTCTGCTTTCGCCTAGCGCCCAGCCCCCTGCACCTTGTGCCGTTTCTGATCAGCGCAGCCTGCTTTACAAAATGGTGGTTTCACAGAACACTTTAGACGTGGAGGCACCACAGAAGCAGATTGGGATGCATGTGTATCGCACAGCATCATTTGCATCTTATTCTCATGTTTCAGCTTTTATGGTGATATTAGAGGACTGGGCATCTTAACAGATACAGAAAATACAAACGAACTATCGAATTGTTTTGCACACAGGGGACTGATCTGTTAGATTTCTCTTCCGGCCCTCTCCAGGGGTTTCAGAGGCCTTGTGTGGTAAAAACCATGCAGACCCCCTCATTTGCTATAAGTTTAATGAGCTTAATAATAATATTTTTTAAAGCAGTGCGTCGAAAACTACCCAATGGCATAAGTAACTATCCAGACAATATAAAGAAACATGACGAGCAAAATAAATATGTTTAAGAATAGATTTGCTTTCCTTATCCTGAAATGAAAATTACGGTGTCAGCCTCAGCCTGCAAACATGTGTCCTCAAAACTGTGAAAAAATGCAACACAGTATGAGGTAAACTGCTCCAGTGATTGTGCCACACAATATGCATCCTTGCACTCCCTACCCTTCCCCTGGCAACCATTCACATCTCGTACGGGCGGGACCATAACCCTTCCCCATCAACCTGGAACTGATCCTATTGTAAAGCCCTGCTGACAAAGATACTGCAGGGGAGCCGCTGGGCTTCACTGTGCTTTGAACGATCACACGAAAACATGTGAACTCCGAGCCAGGAAGGCTTTAGACAACGAATGTGGCAGAGACATAGTCAGCACTTTTTGCTGTGGCGCACAGACTGTGCGCAGCACAGGACACATCCGTGAAAATCAGGAGAGTCCCTCAAAATACAGAAAATGTGAATTCCCATATGTCAGGTCCCCGGTGGCAAAGCAGGAGTCTTAAAAAAAATATCGCTTGCTGTGCTACAAGATAAAATGTGGAGTATGTACCTCATGCTTGCATAGTATTTTGGCTAATTAATTATTAATTATAAAACATCCAAATTGCCGACTACTGACACTAGCCGGAAATAATGCCGATACGACCGGCTCCGGCATTGTTACCGGACCGGCTCACTCCGACTCTGCTGGTAGGGGCAGTGAACTATCGGCAGACCTGACCTGCGTCGAGTTCCGGCCCCTACCGGCAGAGAAATCACTGAAGCACCTGCGCCGTTCACAATGGTGCCAGTGCTTCAGTGGTTCCCATTCCATGCAGTCCTCTGGGACTCCGTGGAATAGGAACTTACTGCCGTTGCGGCGACCATAATATCCCAGTAACACCGTGATATCAGCCGCTGGTAACGGTAAGGCGGGTTTGCCGCCAGTAGCACCGGCAGGTTACCGGCATACTCGTAATGAGCTGCTTGTCTCTTTGGCCCTTGTCTCTTTGTCCACCTCCTCTCCACCCGACCTCACCCGAACAACATACAAGCCCCTGTTCTGCCCGCTCCTTTTTATAGTGCCCGTCTGGTGGTTTGGCCTCCTCCTCCCTCTTCCATTGGCTATCATGGTTCCCTGGGCTAATTACGACCTGGATTTCCCTCAGGGGTCGGGAAACGTGTGAGATTCTAAAATCTCCTTTAACTCACTTTAAGTGCCAAGGACGAGTATACTCGTCCTTTTTACATAGACTTCAATAATAGCCTGGCATTTAAGCCCTGCTTCTTTTCTCAATGCAGGTTCGCCAGCATTTTGTGATGGAAGCTCGGCATAGTGCTTAGTGAATTCAGAGTTCCAATTCGGCTGCGGTGATGCAACTTTGTCGGTGCGTAGAAGGTGATGCTCTGTTGGCATGGGGTAACTCGCAGTTTCCCTCTCTCATGGGTCGGGTGTTTGGTCTCTCTCCACCAGGGTTTCTGGGCTTTTTGGTTCTAAAAAGGAAAAGAGGGAACACTAGCCAGAATAGTGTAAGGCAGGCATTAGGTGATTGACAGTAGGACTATTAATTTGTGACACGGCAGATAAAGCAGGCCATAGGCTGGGTCCCTACCAACCTCCTCACCACACCTCTGGGGCATGCCTTTCTCTGTCAAACAGCATGGTAGGCCTCCTGCCCAGGATGAGAGGGTCCCTAGACCCCGTTGGCAGGGTCAAGGCGCTGACCCTGTTACACCTGCTAGGCCCACAACTCATTAGAACTGGGAACAAATTATACCAAAGCACAGACAGCAGACAACACTATGTGAGTGCCAGAAAGTGGCCTGGACAAATACATCTGTCATTTGTCAGAGCTCCTACTGAAACAATACATCTGTGCAGACGTTGCACCAATGCTTTATGAATATGCAAACCTTGGTGAACTCTCGGTAATTCTAGTTCATGTGGTCGTCCTCATAAGGGGATGCTAGTGACCTGACATGCATCTGCTTTTCCAACATTTTTTATCCAATACACTTTTTCCTTCATCCTAATTCTATTTTCTCTCTCTTTCGATTCGATCTGGCTCATCTGTCGTTCACCTCCCAGGTGGGGGTGGGCGTGGGGAGTGGGTGTGTGTGTGAGAGAGAGAGAGACACAGAGACGGAGAGCGAGAAACCCTGTCTGTATATAAACTGCGTTTCTGCTCTATGTTGTTGGGCATAGTGGCAGAGCGTAGCGATGAACCATTGTTGGGTCCAAATCGCTGTCTGGCACAATAGCATGGGCATTGTGGAGGAGTGGTGTGTACCCCTACATAATTCATTTCTTGTATTACCACTTGCAAAAGGTCAGTCGAAGCAAGGGCCACTCCCTCTTAAAGGGAGTACAGCTTAATTTATGTACCTAAATAGTTCGCCCAAGATTTGCACGTTCCTTGACCAAAGGCACTATTTAACCAATTGACCTAAGAAACTCCCTGAGTTAGTCACATTTGATCTCGATTAAACTGTCCACTTATGGGAAGCTCTAGAATCCCGTGGTCAAATGTCCTCCAGAAACAGTGTTAGTCATGTTTTTATTGGTATATTTTGCAAAACGATGCATCATATCCCAAACTAGAGCTCTTAAAGATGCACAAGGGCAGTTACAAGACCAGCTGAACAAATTAAAATACTTTAGAGGAACTTGGACTTTCCCAAGAAATAAGAAAGTCTATTGCCGGTTCTATCCAGTACTCTAAGGGGTACCCCATCTAAAGAATTGCCTCAAGAGATTCTCGGCTCCTAAAATCCAGCCATACTGTACACACTACCAGAACAACCACAACTGCAAGCATCCGCACCCCAACATCGGTCCGATGAACAGGTTGTGTTTCGGAGCCCAGATTCTGCTCTATGTGAACATCCAGCAAACAGTCAATCTATCCCTATGCAATTAGGAGCCAGTCCTACCACACAATCACTCTCTACCTTTGACTTACCTGGAGAACAATAGGCAATCTCGATAATGTATGGTACCTCTGCCACTGTGGGAGCATCATCGACCCTCAAAGGGTTTCCTAATAACTCACCTCAAGCTAGTTCTTGAGGATATGGTGAGAAACCTAAAGGTGCTCTCACATGTACTCCCCAGGGATCTTCTGTTCAGAAGGCCAGGGAAGGGCCATTGCTTTTGGATTCCGACCCTGGGGGTGGACTAACGAGGGTGGATCACCTGGGTGTAGGTCCTTGGGAATTGGAGAGAGGGTACCTGAAGGTGAGACGTGGCATCCCCCTTCACTAAAACTGACTTATCAGATCCTCTCTCAGTCTTTATGGGATGTTGTCAGCCCTGTCCAGCTTTTCCTTGCAATCTTACTTCAAGTACTGAGACGAGGAAGAGACAACTAAGAGTAATACACACTTCCAATTGGAAACACCACTATAGTATTGGGACGAAGAAGAGGGAGATTGAACACTACAGAGTTGAAGGTCAGGCATGTCCCAGCTTTTGACTTAATTGGAGTCAGGAAAACCAGCAACAGAAGCACACCTGAGTACCCTTGATGGGTTACAGGTGTATAAAAAGGGAGAGGAAAGCAGCAGAAAAATAGCAGCAGGAAAGACAGCCCAGCCTGTGAGATGCCAGAGGAGAACTAGACGCTGAGACGCTGAATGACTGCAGAGCCCAACAGAGTGTCATTGTATGGCGAGGGAGCTGTGTCTCCAAGGAGCCGGCGGAAGCAAGAGAAGGGAGCTTTGGAAAGTGGCGGTCACTTCACTGTGGCCAAGGAATGCTTGTTCCCCTGAATGGAAGTATCAATTCAGGGGTGTCCGAAGGGTAGGCGGTGAAACCTTAACATTCAGTCCTAGAAATCATCATAACAAAGAAACAGAGGAGAAGGACGCTGCGACCGGTGAGTGTCAAAGGAGTGCGAGAAACCCGGTGCGTGTATGAGAAAGACTTAGTTACATTGTATCAGAGTGGTTGCGTGCAATCTGCACATTCTGGAAAGCCTCCATTTGAAATAGGGGAATGACCCTAAAGGAATTAAGTGTTTTGAAAGGGCTTTTGTAGAAACACAATATCAGAGTGGTCTCATTGGAGAAGTATGTGTTCAAAAGTATCTGATTAACAAAGAACACTGGGAAAGTAACGCACAGTCGAGGGGAGCCAGTGAAGTGAGAGCAAAATGCTGAATGGTCAAAAACAAGTGGACAAAAGTGAAGGTTGCACCTGAAAGTCAACCAACTACAATTTGAGTGTAGAACATTGATTTTGTGAAGTTGTGCTTGAAGCTTGGGGAAGGGACCTTGTGCTCTTTTGGAAACATTGACATTGTGAAACTGTGCTTGAAGCTTGGGTAAGGGATTCTTGAGCATACTTTGGGAACATGGATCTATTAATCAGTATTTTAAGCTTGGGGAAGGGAACCTTAAGTCTTGAAGGAACATTTGAAACCTGACATTGTTGGAACTGTATCTTGAACTTGCGAAGGGAGCTAGAGACTGCTCCAGACTTTCTTTTAACACTATTTAAGTTAGAATAACCCTACACTATATTTATGTATTAGACGTGAGGGCAAGTATAGGTTTTGACACAGACAGGCTCTTTTATTTGGACTTTTAGACACGTACTTTCATTAGTTTCTATGGGTAGGCCTATTCCCATCATAGTTATAGGGCAAGTTAGATATTACACCCATCCTGATAATTAATAAAGATTCCATTGATGAATGTACATGTCTGTGTCATCTCTTTATACAATGCCTGTCTCACAATACCCATTACGACAAATGTCGGGATATGACTAGCTTCACAGATTGGTTTAATATTGTCCATGTCCCTAAAATACTACATGATTCATTTGAGTTCCAAGAGGAAATTCAGTTGATAATAGCTGTTATAATCTGAGCTGTTCTGACTTGAACCTGTATGTATGACCGTGCATCCAGCCGAACCGCTTACTTTTATCCCTCAATAATCCATTTCAAGAGAAGCAGAAGAAGGAATACAATCTATCATTAAGCCTCTGCTCCAGTAAGGGATTGTTGTATTGACTGGTAGCACTTGCAATACCCCAGTTATAAAACCTGGTGAGGAGACATATCGATTTGTACAAAATCTCTGTCCTATGACTACAGCCGTTCTGCCACTGTGCTGTTTTTTTAAAAATCCCACAGCCATTCTCTCTTGCATTCCCAAAGAAGCAACCCATTTCACAGTGGTGTATCTGTGTTCAGTTTTTTCTCAGTGCCTTTACAACCGACAGTCATTACCTGCTCGCCTTTACTTATAGAAATGTTCAATATACTTTCACAAGGGTTTCCACAGAGGTTTGTGGATGTTCAACCATCTTTGACTGGGACACCCTCTTGTTCAAAAGAGATTATGTGTTACAGTATTATGTTGATGATTTGATGTTGGATTTTCTTGATCTGTTAACTGCGGTCACTCAGAAGGGTCATAAAGCTTCTAAAGAAAAGGTCTGCATGTGTAAAATCTGAGTTCACTACTTGGGGCACAACATCACCCTGAGAGAAAGACACCTGGACACCTGTCTCAAGCTCGTAGTGAGGTTCCAAAACTTGTAAACCATAGATGATGATGGCCGGTTACTGTTGGCAATGGATAAGGGTTATGCCTACATTCTACATTGTAAAGCCTTTGCTAGCTCTTACCCTTGAATCAATCCCCAAGTCTATTCCCTGGTCCCAAGAAGTAGAAAAGGCTTTCACCAAAATCCAACAAGAGTTATCCAAAGACCCTGCTCTTAGTCTGCCCAATTATCAGAAACCATTTACTCTTTATTGTAATGAAAGTGACGTTATCACTATAAGGGTTTTGACACAACTGCACAGTGATAAGTACCACCTTATTGCTTACTACAATTTAGCCCTGGACCACGTTGCAGCAGGTCTGCCATCCTGTTTTCACAAAGGCGCTGATACACCACTGTTAGTAGAAAAAGGCATATACACCTATTCAAGTCACTTAGTGACAAAGGCAGTGCCTCTGTCTGTTACTGCAATACTGCTGAAAGGGAAACCCCAGCACATTTCTAATCCCCTTTTGATTAAATATTTAAAAAAGCTGCTACTATCGACTGCTAATGGTACTATATATTCTGCTGTTCTATTTTTGAATCCCATCTCTTCGCTTCTGGCACCCTCTGATGGTGACCCTCATGACTGCTTAATTGTCCTGGACTCCTCCTAACCCCTGTTGAATTATTGTTATATCAATTATGCAACACCATATTCAAGGTTCCCTAATTCCCCTCAATTAAGATTAGCACAATCAACTTTTGACTGACCCTTAGTTTAATAGGTTAGGGTGTAACAATCTCACCCTCCCTCTTCGAGCAAGAAACAAGCCTTTTTGCAATACCAATAATTTGATTAAATGAATAGGGCATCAAAATAATGTGCCAGGTTATTCCGCACTTGAATTACAATGGTACTGCACCTGCACTTTAATCTAAACCAAGTGAAAAGTATGACCACTCTGTATGCAGGCAAACAACTTGAGATTGATGGTTACAGTCAGAATTATATGAAACAATCTAAATCAAAGAATCATTTTGACTTTAAACCCACATTCACCTTCAAATCAAAAGGTGAAGACATTTTCAGAATCAAGATTAAAATAAAATGATTCACTCCAGTTAGATCTCAAATATGATCATCAAATACTCGAGCTGATTAAAATAAGAAATGTTAGACACTATGTATGACAGAATATTAGTTCTTAGGTTGCATTACTTGACAGTATTTTCTATGATGAAGGATGTGTTGCAAATAATTGTAAAGGCTTGGGTTTCTCTGGGTTTCTGTTGCATTCGGAATGCTGGGACATTGGGGCCTGACTTAGTTGGCCGGTATCCCCAACGGTATTACTGCCAGGGCTATTAGCGTTACCTCCAAACCCCCCATAGCCATTAGCGCTGGATCCTGGGTTTGGCAGAACGGTAAGTCCCCATTCCCCCTTGGGCCCAATGGGGAATTTTTGGCATTACTACTGCCGGTGGTATAAGCGCGCGGTAATAAAACCGAAAATCTGCAAAATCGCAGCAGATTTGCCCCCAGCTCAGAGCTGGATGTAAATCCTGCCAAACCTGTGATTTGGCGGACCCTTAAATGCAGCAGTAATAGCATTACTGCCGCATTTAAGGGTTACCACCAAACTCGTGATGACCCCCACTGACTATTTTCCAAGAATCAGGTGAACCGTCACAACAACACAGTTCAATATGTCCACTAAATACTAGATTATTGTGTGTTTCCCACCTAGCCACACACAACATCCACATCCACTAATAAGTGGACGACACACAGCTATACCTCAATATCGACTCCATCAAGGATTTCCACAGGCTGAAAACCTGCCTCTTGCTGATCCAGTCTTGCATGTCCAGTGCATACTTGAAGCTCAACCCCTTCAAGACCGAATTCCTGCTCCTCACCAACAACATCAAACACCCAGACATACATCAACCATGAGCCCTGAGGGCTTCACACCTGAGCTCACCTGTGCCAAGTCCTTTGGGTTCCACATTGACAAACACCTATCCTTCAAGACACACATAGCTAAGAAAACGCAGACCGTTTGGTATCAGCTCTCCCTCCTGCGGAAAGTCAAGTCCTCCCTCCCTCCTGACAGCTTTATATTCACTGTTCAAGCACTGGTCCTATCCCACCTGGATGGGGCAGTGCCCTCCTGGACGTCCTCCCTCTCTTGTGCCCCTGAGAAGTGTCCTACATGCGGCTGATCACCTCATCAAGGGTCTACGCAAATACGACTAAATCACCCGGCTCTCAATGACCTTCACTGGCTGCCACTGTATGCACGAATCATCTTCAAGTCTTGCTGCATCATCTATGAGGCAGTTGCCCCCAAGTCACCCAGCTACCTTGCGGAGAAACTCAGCATCTCCAACTGACAGTGAACCACCAGAAGCCAGGACGCATGCAGACTTGAAATCCGCTGCTGCAGAAAGGAAAGGACCCGAAATCAAGCTTTCTCTACCTGCTCCCCAAGACTATGGTACCTCCACCCTATCAGCATCAGACTAGCCCTCACGCTCCTACAAGTCAGAAAAAAACTCAAGACCCACCTCTTCAAGCAGTCTCTCCTTCTCAACACCTAGGCGTTCACATCAAGTATCCCTCCACTGAGCCTCTCTGTATCCTACTCCCGCTGTATATCTGTTCTGTTGTTATCTCTGAAAAACGCTCTGTTATGCATCTGCACTGTTGTATACTTCTGTAAAGCGCTCTGTTGCTTCTCAGAGCTAGGTCTGCACTCAGTAACTACCATAATAATAATAATAATAATAATAATAATAATTGATATTACATTGTTGGCTAGGGTAGAACACAAAAACCCTGGGGGTTCCTGAGAGGAGTATTCAAGGGATCTGGAGAAAACAACGGATGTCTGCAGGTGAGGGGGCAATTTCACACATGTAGCAGGTTTTTTTGAACTGTGAACAGAGATGTCAAAAGGAGAGGCCTTGAAGCTGGGACTCCTCGCTGTTATCAAGACGGAGAGTACTGTAGCCCTGGGACAGACCAGAGAACAATGCATTGCAGTTCGACGTAAGAATAATTGCATAGGCAAAGAGACGTTTAATAGTCAAAACATTACAGGCTATTTGAAACAACAAGTGGAGGCTTCACGTTATTGGGTTAATGCTGTGAGAATAAGCAGGAAAACACAGTTTATTTTACAAAAAGGGGTAGGCTATTCGACACATACGGACATAATTCATGATCTTTGACCAGCTACAAGTTGGAGATGTAATGCTGTGTTTTAATTTCAAAGATGTCTGACGTTTTAAACTAATGCAGGCTGTAAAAGGTTATAGTTCAATAGAGTTAATTGCTGTAAATTTCAACCTACTGAGTTTTGGTCAAAAGGGCAAAACAAAGTATTCTGGTTAGTGTAACACCTCTGTTTTATGGCTTTAAGAACGTTGAATGAAAATGAAATATGCATTCAATGCAAATAAACAACTGGAATTTTAGACATGACAGTAAAATATTAAACCATACAATCCCTACATATATTGGTGGCCGGTACGGCTCAGCTAAGAGAAACAGATGCGAGCAGTCATTAAAACACAACCAGACGCTTTATAAAGCATTTACCATAAATAAATAATGAAATAGGTAATTAATAGTGAAGTGTGCAATTGAGCATTGCTGTTCACGAAGCTGCAGGTGTTGACTGTGGATATTTTTCAAATGCTTTTACAATGTTTTTCTTTCACAACCGCAGATATCGACAACAGACATTTCATACAAAATGTTTCTTCTTGGGAGGATAGCTAAGTGGCAATGCGTGTGTCTGTATAGCAAAGCATTTGTCTTGGAAGCAAGATAGTGCAGAGCAACGTATGTTTGAGTCCCAGTCCTGCACTTAAAGACTGGTCTCTGGTATTACACGCATTACAAAAGATCAATGAATTAATTCATGGTGTGTTTCATTCCTTCACTGGGAGGGCCATATAAAGCATGTTTTCTTGTTCCATTGCAGGAGGATCAAGTAATCAAGTTGACATTTCAACCAAGTGAATAAGGCTGCCAAATGGATATTAGCACAACATAATGTATTATTGGAACATTATTAGGACCTATAGGCATACTATTATAGGAGGTTTTCAACGTTTTTAAATGTTCCAAACATGGATAAGAACATTACAAAATACTTTTGAGAACTTCAATTATTATAATTGAGCCCCAGAGAATTAATAAATATATACATATTTGTTTTATTTAATCTTATTCTCTGAGCATTCGTTTGAATATTCCAAATCAGGGGATACAATCACAAGACTAATTCCCAAGTTTTAATTATTTTAATTAAGCATCAGGGAATATAAAAACGAATCATAATCATCATATTTTCGTTTCATTTTCGATTATTTTAATTTTAATTTTTAAAAGGACATCTACATTTCTAGATTTTTCAAGCAAGGTAATACAAGTCCTGTATGAATGGCAACCTTTTAATTAAGCCGCAGCTAAATACATAATAACAAGTATTCGTTTTTTTCTATTTTATATTATTTGGATTGGAAAGGTGATAAAACGTTTAAATACCATTACTAAAAGACTACAATTATTTATATAATTTCATAAATATATCTAGTTTAATTTGGTACTAGAGAATTAAATAGAAATAATAATCACATGTACATTTTTATTTATTTTCTTATTATAAAATTAACAGGTGCTAACAAGTTTTAAAACGTTTTAAATATCCCAAACAAGAAAATTAACTTACCAAATTACTTCTGGAATGCATATGTGCTACAGTCTAATGCATTTATGTCATGATTCAGTTGTGACCTCATTAGCTTCTGCGCAATCTCAGTCAGTTCACCTGCTCCACTGACTGCAGCCTTATGTCCTCAGTGGGGTCATTAGGGTATGGTCTGAATGGCTGTCTGAGTGAATAACACTTCTCACACCTGCGGACCATCGATGATGGAAGAGATGGAGCCAAAAATTATGTGAACCGCTCATTTCTCTGCCGTCATGATGCGCGTGAAGTTGGTGTACAGAGGGCTACGTTTAGGTCTCCCTTTTCAAATTGCTACTCAGTCTTCTGAAAGTTAATAGATTAATTGCAACAGTAAACAATCTGGTGTAATAAAAATGCCTTAAATATGTGTGCCTTCAAATACTTGATTTGTATACAATATGTGTGTCCTCTTATCTGTTTCTTCCATTGATCCAAAGACGTCCTTTTAAAAACAAGCATTGGCAAAGCCAACGATTTGGCTTGTGTATAGGTATTAGATCAGGCTTGTCCAACATATAGCCCATGAGATGCAATGTGGCCCTCCAAGCTGTTTTCTGTGGCACGTGTATCCTTAACCAAAATGTAAACACTGCACTGCAGTTTCCACCCTTCATTCCTCCCTATAGGCCCACATGGCTTTCCGTTGGCTGATGACATGCTGGTGACGGGGGTGGGAACACCTCTTTGACCTCATTGCGTGCCTGATGTTTTGAATACACTTTGCAGAGTTCAGGGTCCGATGTGTAGAAAACAGCATTTGTTTGCTGCGCAGCAGCCTGCATTACTAAAGGGACAAGCAGGTAAGTGCTGGAGGAGGTCTAGACTAGAGGCAGTGGGTGTGGGAGCCAGCAAGTGTCTGATCTGCAAGCATGTTCTGCACCTTCACGTGCCCTCCTCTATTCTGTGCAGATTCTCTGGAGTCCCATTTGCCCTCTTGACCCCTCGGCTGACAAAGAACCGTGGGCAGCGTATGGAGACCCTTCAACCGGCAACCGCAACATAGACATACAACTGAACAGTACACAAGTGGGATGGTCCAAATAGCTGCCAAATCCTCCATCACATTACCCTCCTCTGATCAGCACAGTACAGCCTTTCTGGCCTAAACAAATAGACCTTGAGACAGGGGCAAACCCGCCGCCCATTGCACAACAACAAGAGGAGAAAGAGACAACCAGAGCCTTCCGTCTCAATGCAGCTTCCGTTCCTCAGCTTCTCCTCTCCTCCACATGCAGGTCCCATGTAACTCCACCTCGGGCATGGCTTTCTGCATCTGGAGTCAATAAGTGCCAGGTGTGTTGCTAGGTCTGGAAAAGATCCGGGGCTACGCTAATATTGGAACTGTCGGGACTCGGGACTAGCTAGCCTTTTGGTTGTGGCCCCTGAGTTTCTATCCGGGGCTACAGCCAAAAGACCCGGGCCCATACCCCTTCTTTCCCCCCCAGCAACGCCTCTGATAAATGCTATTAGACAGCAGGTGCTCTTTGCCAGCCTCATCTCTTATGTTACTCAGAATTAATTAGGGTTAATTGACACTCAAAGTGACAATATCACCGAAAAAAATAACAATACAATAAACACAGCTTTCCATATGTGTCGTGAAGCTGAGGACTGTTGTCTCGCCCAGCCGTGCACAGGTTTTGGGATCTATTTTTCTAATCTAGGTAGTCAAAGGAACCGAAGTTGGCTAACAGTAAGTACTATTTTTGTCTGCAGTTTGTTGACCATCTCACACATAAAATTGAATTTTTTGAGTAAATAAAGATCTATTTACATCACATCTCTATTTATTTTATACGGAAGCATTTATGTATATATGAGTGCCTGTGGCCCACACACATACATATTCATATATATATTTACTGAAAAGACTTCGTTAAAGGGACGTTATTGTTACAAGTAAGACCGAAAAACCTCAGAAATTCGCCAGTTATGGTAAGCTAAGCAACCATAACTCGCACCACCACTGTGCACTGCTAAAGCTAACACCCAGGACAAAGATGGCATCACAAATGTCATTGATGACATCACATATCTGGCCCACTTGTTTTTGTTTACTGACATGATTAGGCTAGTTTATCTTTTTTATTGAAAATGACAGTTTCAAAGTTTAAAAGGTGCTATATATCTACACATTAACCCTTTTATATCTTCTGTTCTTGGGGTACTTTGCTTAGGGTTTGGTCTCAGCTCATGGTGCACATACATGAAAAACACACAATTTATTTGTATACATGAAGATAAACTTTAACGTTATTAACATTTTCTGGTGATGCTGTTTCGTTCTTCCTTACTTTAGTTTCCCCTTATGTGCTTCTGATTTGTATGCATTGTGGGTCTTCATATGTATTGTTTGTACTAGCACAAGTGTCTAGTAAGTCTTGAATTGTTAGCTAGTTATTACATGTTTAACATTACTCAAAACTCTGACAAGGTAGCATTCATTATTTTACTATCCAAAATTACAAGATTATAAATATTGTACATCAGTGGTGCATGCTGCAGCCATTGACTATCTTCATGTATGATAAGTTCCTGTATTAACAACAACACTCCAATATAATGTTTTGCTTAGATGAGTACATTCTTTAATAGATTAAGTAGTTTATGATAGGTCTCCCACTCACCCCTGACATCTTGTTACCAACATTATAGACACACCCTTTGTAGGCACTTTTCATCAAAGTTAATTTAATATTTCACGTCATCAATGGCATGTGTGATGTCATCTTTAATGTTCTGGGTATTAGTCTTAGCCGTGCACGGTGGTGGCGCAGGTTATGGTTGCTTAGTTTACCATAACTGGTGAATTTCTGAGGTTTTTTGGTTTTATTTGTAACCATAATGGCCCTTTAACAAAGTTTTTTCATTGAATTTTATAGGTTTTTATTGGTGCACCTTAACCATAATGTCCCTTTAACAAAGTTTTTTCTGTGACTTTCATGGGTTTTTACCAGTGCATGCTAATTTCCTACAACTTACTAATATCATACTTACCCCAATATAGCAACATTTTTGTCTAATTTACAAAATGTCCCCGTAAACCTCTACCATTTCCCACCTTCTAGCATAATTTTTAACACCTCTATACACTTTTTGCAACTTGTCCCACAGTTTTTGCATCAGTCGATGTTCGCGAACATCTGACATCATCTCAGATCTTCCAGATAGTGTCACATGACCACCTGCTTGCGTGCGGCATGATGACGTGTTCGCGAATGCGTCTGCACTTTGCAATTTGGTCCGTGCTTCACGGACAGTTCCGGACTGCATTTGCTACTGATTTAGGAAGCTCAAAGCTCAAATTGTTCCCCTTGCAAAGCTCCTATAACTATTCTTACTCATTATCCATTAACAATCTAGGACACAGCACATACTTGGAAGAATATTAGGAAAACTGTTATTTATCTTCAAAATGGCATTAGCTATTGCCATCCCTCCTCCCCAAGAGCCACCACCAGCCCAAGGAACTACACAACAAAAAAAGTGCAGTACTTCCAAAGACAATGAAGAGCACCAAGAAGGTGAGTTAGAGGAAGTGCCTACCTCTAGCAAGCACCAAGATAGAATCATGGGTGTGCCAGTTCTTTACAACTGTTGGAAATGTACCAAAGGCTAAAGCTACCAAAGTGAAATGCACTGAGTGCAACGTTGTACTCAGACGCGGATTACCTGGACAGTACTCCTATGGGACCACCTCCATGCGTCGCCACACCCAATCCAACCACTGCAATGCTCTCAGAAAGGCTTTTCCTTTCTTAGCAAGTAGTGGGCTCTCTTCCTTCACATCATTATCCTCAACCAGTACTGTAACCACATAGCCTAACTCTGTGGGACACAAATTCCCACCAGCTACCTTGCAAGAAATAAAAGAGGCTGTTGATCTATATCTTTTGAAGACAACTGTACTCTGTATATACTGCAACACACCACTCTGCAGAGGGGAGCAATTTCAAGTGCTTTTGAAGCTGTAATCAAGGAACATGAGAAACACTGCCCCCTACCTTAGATGTAACACACATGCAACATCTTACCCTGTTCAACTGCCCCTCCCTGTTAGTGCTTGGCGCTTCTTCCCTCATTTCCCTCCCCACATTACGTTCTAACGTCTCCTGCAAAAAAACAAAAAAGAAAACAACACAAAAAAGGTTCCTTTAGGAAGCACCTTTCACAGTTAAAAAATAGAACTAAAAAAAACAAATCTTTTCGACTCCATCTACTTTACATTTTTCAGTAAAGTACATAGATTCAATAAGATTCTCCAACATTTCCATTAGCATTTTGTGTTATGCTAATGGGAATTATGTGGTGTCCATCCCCTGTTCCAGGGACTGGAACGGGGGATAACTGCCCACCAGCCCAAGTTATTGGCCCAAGCGAAGCGAGGGTGGATAACAAGGCTCCGGCCCATATACCGTTCTAGCCCCAGCAATGAGGGATGAAGGCCGTTAGCACCCTGGGTTACCAAAGAGGTAACCCTGGCTGGTAAAAAAAAAGGATTTTTCTTCCTACACTGGAATGCGTGCGGCATCCCACTGTAGGAAGGAAAATCCTTTACCAAGATGGAAAGGGAAGGCGGGGCTCCGTACAGAGGCCCTCTTCCCTTTCAATGGTGGCCTGCAGAAGGCGAAGAGAGAATCCTATGACCATATTACCACAAGCAATTTTTTTTCCCTTTCAAACCTATCCCAATTTCGAAAAACTTTACCACATAGCAGTCCCTGGTGGACATTGCCTCTTTATTCCCATTGGTCGTCTCTGATGGACAGGGCCAGTAGCCCGATTATCCGGTTCCTGACCTTATGCCATGACACAGACAATCTGACTTCTGCCCATGGCCACAGGCTATACCTCAGTCACCAAAGGTATATCACTATTTTCTGTACCTATATTATGACACTTGTCAAAAAAAAAAACACAGGCACATTTGCAAAACCATGCTTTCAGTCCTTGCCAATGCTCCTTACATGAGTTTCCTGGAAATCCTCCCATGTTTTATTTTTTCAAAAGTGTCAAAATGTATGTACATACAATAGTCATATATCTTAGCCCCCACTTGACAAAATTCATTCAGACTTTGCACAAACTTTCAATGTTGGGTCCTTAAACTTTCTGAAAACGTTTGTCCACATTCATCAAACGGCAGCAAAGGTAAGATTCATCTAAACATGTTGAGACCCCCCTCTAATTTAGCCCCCTGTTGACAAAATCCCACAAAACTTTGCAAAAACATTTACATCTAGATATAAAATCATTTTGCAAACTTTTGTGCAGATTTGTCAAATGGCACCACATTTCTAAGCCTCCACAATATTTTGGGACCCCCCTCTAATTTTGTTCTCTCTTGACAAAACAGCACCACACTTTTCAGGACCATTCAGAATCAGGTCTAGAATGAAATTCCAAAATTGCATGCAGTTTCATTGAGCGGCACCAAAGTTACAAGCCAATCCAAAAACGGCTTTTCACCAACCCTTTACCAACCCTCTAATGCAAAAATAGTCATAGATGCCGCGAACAACTAAGATGTCCGAGGACATCACAGTGCTGTACCAGACCACGGACATCAGGGAAGAAAAACACCTGTTTTTTGCTTTTTAAAGCCATATGCCATCCCATCCTCATCACCCCACACCTCTCCATAGATTGTTTGATGAGTTTGACAAGTGCAATGTTGTGTTTTTTAATATGCTTTTACCGCGATATTCGCGGACACCAGTGGATGTCTGCAAATCCAGCATAACGGGCGTTTCTAAAAATTTGACACATTTATACTTTTCACCATCCAATCAGCGGGTGCGTCCGATTTCTGCAGACATCACGCCGCGCTCTAGATTGATGGGAGGGCCATTTGCAGAATCAACAAGGAAGTGAGTCCACGGCCGAACCCAGATATCACTAGTTCTTTTTTTACCTACAGAGGTAATTTAAAAAAAAAACTACTGGACGGATTTACACCTAAAGTACGCTTTTGCGTTCAATCTGCCACTCCTGCTGCAAATTTGGTGAAAATCTATCCAGCAGTTTGGGCTGTAGGCATGAGCAAACCTTTATCCTTTGCGTCTATGGGAAAAACCACACATTTTGGGACACCCACTATAACTTTGCCCCCCCTTGACAAAACCTCACCAAACTTCACAGGATCAATCTGACGGGGCCATAAACCTATTTTGCAAAGTTCTGTGAGGATCTGTCCAGGGAGGCAAAGTTATAAGCTGTCCAAAAAGTGCTCTTCCTATGGGTTAAGTAACTTCACCATAACTACAGGGCTGCCACTGCAGGCCTTGTAATGTATGTGTGTTTTCGAGCAAGTAAAGTCTGAGTGGAAGTAGAAGTAGAGCCACGCATCAAGAGAAAATCAACCCACCTATGTCCAAACAGGAGTGCCTTTATCATTCAGGCAGTGGGCAACCCCAGGCGATATATAATAGTGCAGAGGTGAGCACACTATTCTTTTACTCTGGGTTTATCTGCGTTAGCACCTAGCTAAAAGACTTTGTCGCCACTTTTGTTGGTTTAAGCACTAGTTCGTCTTCTGAGGATCCTATTTCTTGTAGACTCAAACTAGCGCTCTCTCGCCAGTTCTTTAGCGCTTTAGAGTTTGCCCAAAAAATGTCCTTGTGAATTGTGTTAAAGATTGATGGACGATCAGGCATAATCACCTTTCTGAAGAGCATCAGTTTGTTCCTCTCAACCACGGCTTGCAAAGATCCAATGCATAATTCCCTTCTTATAACAGGCATTGGGGTAGAGGGCAGTAGAGTTAATAGCTCTCTCCAGAAATGGCTTTCTAATTTAAACCAAAGTCTTTCTGGTAGATTTAGGTATGCCTCCACTCCGTAGGTTAATGATGGAATCACCTTAACTCGGCAGTATTGGAGAATTGGCCTCATGGAAAACCAACAGAATTTTCTTTCAATTACCTTGGCTTGTGATGTAATTTCTTTTTTTTTTTTACCTTGTCCCAGAGATGTTCTTGCATCGTTTGTTCCGTTTAATCATTACTCAAGATCACTCCTAGATATTTGAAATCAGAAACAGTCTGAATTTCTAATCCTATTTCTACTGAAGTTGATGTTCAGTCTATTTGCTTTTTGGATAGACATTATCTTGGTTTGGGTGGTGTTAATTTCCAAGTGGTTCTTTCCAATATATCTGCTCAGGTTATCCAACTGTCTTTGCAGGCCTATGGGTGTTTGATCTAATAGGATTAGATCGTCTGCGCTTAGCAAGCGAGAGATCACTTCTCCTCCCATTTTAGGTGGGTAGGATCCAACTAGATTCTTTTTTTATTAATTTGTTTATAATCCTATCGGATTTTTGAGATGGCTGCGAATAGGTCAAAATGGAGTTAAGAGACTGGTCTTGGATTCTAAAAATTAACTCCCTGATGTAGGTGAGACCGTGTTCAGATCTTGAAGCGGAAGCATCACTTTGATGATGTGTTGGATAATGTTCATTGTTGCCAGCAACCATTTCGTTTTGTCTCCTCCTAGTAATTTGTACCAGCAGTTTTCCTTGTCTTGGAGGTTGAAGTTAGAAATGGTGTTTTTCAGGTGTATAGAGCGAATGTTTTGTGTCACCGGACAGTTCAAGAGTAGGTGGCGGATGGTTTCTTTTGTCGTTATGGATTTACAGATATGGCAGCTATTTGATGAAGCTAGGCCTCTCGTTGCCAAGACTTCATTTGTTTCCAGTAGGTTCTGGCGGATTTTTAGAAAAAAGTTCTGTGCCGATCTACTTGGGAATAGTTTGAGGTATGTTTGTACGGTATCCAGTTTCTTGAAAAACGGGGGAAGATGATTGGCAAGTTTGTATTTGTTTGCTGTTTCAATGGTCTTTATCCAGTCCTGTTCTCGTACCTTTTTTACGACTTTGACTGGGTTGGTTATGAGCTCTTCTTCGCTACTTTCCACTGTGTGTAGGAGGGTCAAGTTCTTAGTTTCCCATCTCAACAGCATTTTGCATGATCCAAGTTGGATTTCTTGATTTATCAGACGATAGACGTATGGTGAATCTCTCATGATACATTTCCTATAAAGCAAGACACTGTTTGAGTCTACTGTTGCTTCCAATGAAGAGAGACTGAGGTCACGTCTGATCAATGCGATAGGGGTTGATTTTGGTAGGCCAAAGATTGATCTCCAGAAGATTGCTTCTAGTTTAGGCCATAACTCGGCAGGAAGGTTAGGCATTGCGTCAGCGCCGTAGGTTAAAGATGGAATAACCTTCTTTTTATAAAGGTCTCTGACTGGGATCGACGAGTAGCGTCCAAATTTGGGATCGATAGCTTTTCCTTGAATTGCTAGTTTATTTCTTTTTTCATAGAGTACCTCTTGCATTGCTTTGTCTTTGGTCGAGCTGTCCAATATGACGCCTAGACACTTGAAGTTGGTGACTCTTTCAACAGTAGCTGTGCCCAAACGAAGCTGAATCTTTTCCTTAGTGATGATGGTTTGGATTTTTCGATGACCATCATTTTTGTTTTCTCATCGTTAATTTCCAGGTTATTTTCCGCCATGTATTGCTGCAGGTTGTGAAGTTGGCGTTGAAGGCCTATAGGAGTATGATCTAGGAGGATCAAGTCGTCTGCGTAAAGTAGGCGACTGATCTGGTCTCCTCCAAGCTTTGGTGGAAAATCTCATACTGATTTTTCAGATTCTTGGAAGTCACCTAGGTATGTCCAAAACAGGGCCGGGGCCAAGGGACAGCCCTGTTTGACACCTCTGGCCGTGTTTATCTCCCCGTAGAGGGCCCCTTGTTGGTTCAACCGGACTCGCATGGACGTGTTGGAATATAGGGCTTTAATTGGACCTAGCAATTCATGTGGACAATTCCATACAGTGAGTTTCTGCCATAGTCTTGAGCGGTCAACTTTATCAAACGCCTGAGTAAGGTCGACAAAGGTGATGAATATGCGGGGTCGACCTTCCAGGATCTTACTTTTCAGCGAACTCAGGATAAGTATGTTTGCGTTCGTGCCCAAGTTTTTTTTTAAACCTGTCTGTAGATTGTCCTGACAGGGGGCTTTGTTCTCCCGTGTAGTAAAGTGTTGTAAAAGAAGAGACCCAAACAGTTAACCTATAGGGTCTAGAAAGGCAATTGGGCGGTAATTGGCTGGGTCTGCCGTGTTTCCTTTTTTATAGATGGGAACTATGTCGCACAAGTCCATGATGGTGGAATGGATTTGGATGTGGTGCAACGTCTGAAGATTGCGCTCAGGAGAGATGACCAAGCTTCTGGGTGTGTTTTCAAGTCGAGATTAGTGATTCCTTCAGGACCTGGGGCAGGAGATGGTTTTAATTTTCTTATCAGGTCCTGGATATCCTCAATATTATCTAGCCAAATCCATGGAGTATCACAACTTCCCGTGTCCTCCAGAGCTGATTTAGGCCGTTGGAAGAGGGTATTAATGTAGGCCTCGAGGCCGTTTCTCCGATTCCGTTCAGTTGGCACCGGGGAGCGCCAGGTGTTGCTGAATGAAGGAGGGACCAAAAACCTCTGGTGTGGTTGCCGTTTATGGCCTCCAGGATATTTTTGGCATCTTGATGGTATAATTTATGGTGATGTCCTCTCAACCATACTTTGTAGGTTTTTACGGCTGTGCTAATGATGGTTAATGATAGCTGGGGAGCTAATTTTCGTGCCTGCCTTTTAATTCTTCTGAGGTCCCTCTTTTTTTCCGTGATCAATTTCTCATAAATGTGTTTTTGTTGAGTCTTGGTTTGCTTTTTCTTCCCCTGTGGGACTCTGAAGGTGGCCAGTAGTGGGGTGTAGTCCACCACTATGGGATTTTCTTGGCTGTTTAAGCTCTTATAGGCTGCCGTTAAAGAGCTAATTGCCCTTTCTGTCATTCTGAGTCTTGTGCCTTGACTTGTTACCTCTGTATTTGGGGTCATTGATGAATTGGACAGGAGACTCGAAGACCAAGCAGTTTCTAGGAGGTTGTGATCACTTTCAGGCATCCTCAGCACTTTAAATGTTGTTATCAAAGGTAGTAAGGATCGCAACGCGAAGATGTGGTCAATCCTTGATTTTGAATTTGCTCTTTCCCAGGTTGGAAATCTGTTTGGGTCGAAAAAGACCTGGTCGAGATTAGAGAAAGATCTAGTTTTCATCAGATTCAGCCATTTGATTGTCCTCTGGTCTGTTAGTGGTCTCTTAGGTTTACTCGTGGTGGCGTTGGTAGAGGCCAGGCAGTTGATGTTAAGGTTGCGACATATTACAATGTGGTCGGCTTGGTAGTTGGCTTGGAGCCAATCGGTTTCCGTCTCGATCATCTTGATGAACTTTGAACAGTCTATGGAGGCTGGGTTCCAATAGATAGTGATAATAACCATCAGGCTTGCCCGGGTTGTATCGGATTTCACGTCGGTTGTTAGCCAATTTAACTCCACCATCAACATGTAGTGGTTCTCTTTCAATTTTTGGATGGCCGTTAAGCCGCGTCCACTACGAATTGCAATTAATAGACCCGCTGTAGGGCGTCCCGTGGCACCTTTTTTGGCTAAGACTGTGTTTATCTCATAGCCATCGAGAGTAGGGGGTTGAAGTAACCATGTCTCCTGGAGGCAAATGATGTCATAGTCGCTCAGGTTTGTGGTGCCCAGAACAGTTAAATGAAGAAAGCCTCGAGTATTCCATGAACACATCTTTATTAGGTCGTGGTCGCTGGTTGGTTGATGTTCGCTCGTGTTGCTGCAGGTCTTTCCCTTGAATGGCTATTTTTGACATTGGATCTTCAAGGCTTTTGGAAGCCATGTCCACATGGTCTGCAATGAAGAGCTTGGGTGTGGTTTTATCACACTAGATCAGATCTCGTTTTGGACCTTCCTTTGGATTTTCTGGTGTTCTTTTAATTGTAAATTCTTGAGTTGAAAACTTGAGTCTATTGGAGAATCAAGGTGACTTGGGTTTTGGTGGACAGGTTTTAATGGTCGAGCTGTGGAATTTAAGGACGCCACTGTTGTTTTTTTACGATAGTCCTTAGTGGGGGATCTGTTCGTTGTTGAGGCGGTTCTGGTTTTCTTTGATGTACTACGATGTTTTTGTTGGTCTGGTTTCGGTCGAACATTTACTTTTGTAGTTTCTGAAGTCTTTTTAATTTCCAAGTTTCTACTTACTTTTATTTTCCTCGATGATTCAGTTAAATCATAGCCCATAATTAACAAGTCTTCTGCTGCTGTTCTTTAAGAGGTTATTTATAGTCGATAACGCTATGTATAGGTGTGAAATCACCTTAGAGTGGTTATGGCTTGGGTCGACTATCAGTAGATCTGCTGAGTTAACCAAGCGTAGTTTCGGGATATGGCTAAAAATGTCGATGACTGCTCTTCTATTTAACGTGACATCATCGTAGTTCCCGGGGATCTGCTCTAGTTTCAGTATCCATCGGGTTTGTGTTTTCTTTTGGTAGACATCTGTCTTTGATTTGTAGAGCAGCTTTGAGGAATCCTTTGTATGCTCTCTGGTTAGAGTTTTTCATAGTCGATCATTCCGAAACTCCCAAGATCACCTATGAGGTCTGTTTCATGTCGCTCCTACGACTGAGATCCATGAAAGCCTTGCTTACTTGTGGGTCGATCTTGATGGTTTGTTCATGCATGAGCGTTAGGTGTATGCTGATGAGTTTGAGTTTTAAGTGTGTCGTTATTTTTCATGGACGCACGGCATCTTCGGTTCTCAAGGGTGAGAAATGGAGATTCTGGGGTGTCGGTTTCTTCATTGATGGATGTTTGTGGTTGAGAAGAAGTTTTATCGGGTTCTGAGTTGCCTTGGGAATTTGAGTATGGACTTGTTATCGAGTCCGTTAAGTGTTGTGTGATGTTCATCATGTCTTCATTGTTTAGAAAGGCTTCAGCCCCTCTTGGAGATTGGTTAATTGACTCAATTTCTTCGGTGTAAGGCACTTGTGCTTCTTTTGTTGTAGGCTTCGGCTTTGGTTGAGCCACTGGAAGTCTTAGGAGTGGTGCCATTATGCTCTTTGCAGGCTCTTGTTGTTGAAAGATTGGTACAAGTGTCGGTTTCCTGCTGAGTTTGGATTTAATTTCTATAGTTTCTTTTGGAGTCTTGGACTTCACAGTTGAAGGAGGTACTACTACTGTCAGATCAATAAATTGTAGAGTTTGAGTACCTTCTGATTTGGCCAATGGCTTTGAATAGCACGAAAACCTCGTGCTTGATGCTGTTTCTTGAGCATTAAGGGGTGGTGGTAATCGTTGGGGCAGTGTAAGGTCTGTGGGGTTTTGCTTTAGTTCTAAGGCCGTGATGTACCCTTCGAGGTAGGTCAGTTTGGTTAAAATTGAAGCTTGAATCGATGTTTGGTCTTTGAGTGTGTCTCCGATAGTTTCATAAAGTTTGGTGAATGGAGTAAGTGCAATCGTTATTGCCGACATCAGAGTACACATGTCGGGTTTTTTTGATTGTGTTTCTTTGGGAGCTGGAGAACTTTGAGACGGTGGTCTGCTCTTAGCTGAAGATAATGGCCGCATTGTTGGTGTACCTAAAAGTGGCGGCGGTCTGTTGGGTTGGTCCAGTGAGTATCTTCTTGGATGGGTATAGTTGTCTAGATTTGAATAGAAGGTGTCTAAGGTTTTCTCAAATTGAATTCTGTTTTTCGATTTCCTGGGGATCTTGTTTTCGTATGGGATTCCCGAGATTTCTTTATTGGATCTATGTAGGTCTTCTAGGGCAGGGGCTGGTGAGTTTTCCACCTGTTCATTACTGTTGTTAAATTCCACTGGGAGGGGTTTTTGACCCCGATTGAGAGCCAGGTCATATTGAAGAGGTAGATTTGATCTGCTGGGGGACTTTCTCTCAGGCAGAAGTATGTTGGGGCTTTTAGTTGGGATTTGAGGCCCCTCCGTCGGGTTACCGTCTGGGGGTTGGGACCGTTCTTGTTGCTCCAGTTCTAGATCTTTTCTGTTGACAGTTGAGGCTTCTTTCTGGGTGGACACGGATGCTTCTGGCCTATCCGTTAATTGGTGTGTCTATTGATAAGGGTGTTGGGTGGGACGTTGAGGAAATATTTGTATCAAGTTCGTGGTCAACGTGCGGTACAGCCGACTTTTTTGGGGCAGGTGTAAATGCGGGTTTGCCTTTAAATTGCCAATTGTCCTTGTTTATTTTTTGGGCGAGGTAGTCGCTACCTCTCAGAAATGGTAGAGAAGGTTTTCATTGTGTTGTTTTCAACTTGCGTTCCTTACGTGGTGGTGTGTTTTCTTTTAGAGCTCAAGGATTTCCGCGTCCGTTAGTTCTTGGCATTTTTCTTGTATTGCTTTCGAATGTTTACAGAAAAAGTCTGATAGCAGTATTAGAGGAGGTTGGAATTTCTTTGTCCCCTTTCTTGAGACCTTGTGGGTCACTCGAGCAGTTTTATTTGACTTGCCCTGTTTGTGTGTTGCTCTTTGCTTCACCAAAGGTTTTGTTGTTTTATTAGGTTCATCTTTATCTAGGCTTTCCTCAGTGGAGTCACCCACTTTCCGTGGTCTTTTTTTCTGATTTTGTGGGTTTTCTTTTTCCTTTTCGTTATGGGCTGTGTGGGGTATTGGGTCAGCGTTGGTTAGGGCATGGCCCTGCAATTCAGGAGAAACGATATCCACTGGATTAACGTGGATCTGTGCTATTACCGTTACTACGGTAATGGGTAGAGCCAAGTCTTTGTTGGTTTCGTTTTCTGTGTTGAAAGCAAGACGCGCGGCACCAGGCGTCTGTGAAGCAGAAGGATCCGACGGTTCAGGTGGATTGAGACCACTTTGACCAAGCCCTCGGTCATCTCCTTCGCTCATCGGCTTTCCTGATGGATTGCCCTCCTGCGGGGCAACCAGTGCGAGTTCTGTCAGCATCCGTCCCGGAACATATGGGCCGGCAGGGCCGGAGAAATCAATGCCCCCCCCCCCTCAGGGGATAGCAGAGCTCTGGCAAGAGCCGAGCCAGCATGTGTTCGGTCGGGGGCCGTAGGAGAGAGCTGTGTTGTACTGGAGGGCTCGCTCGAAGTAAGATTGTTTTCCCAAAGGGGAGCGTTAATATTCTTTTGAAGTGTGTTAACGCAAGTTATTTGGGCTCCGTGTTTTTCACTAGATGGAGTAGGTGGTATGTTAGTAACGATTCCCTTGTTCTGACGAGTTTCCATGTTCTCGGCATTCGGGAAAAAGACCGTTTGGTGATGGTCTTGTGTGGGGTTTGTTTTTTCAGTTGAGGATTCCTTACGGGTGCGGGCGCTCCCTAAGCAACGTCCTGTGTCGTCTTCAAAGTCAGGATGGGGAGTCAAAGGGGTGGCCGTCCTTGCCATCTTGCCTGACATGACTGCAAGACTGCCACTCACTGCCACTCCTTGTCCGCTCCGCGGAGTAAATGAGTATTAGTAGGGACAACTGGAACACGCCTCCAAAGGTTGCTGTAGACAGGGAGAATGTGGAATGGAGAGAGCAGACTGCAAGATTCTCTGAATCCTTAAAATCCCATAGGTATGCATTAAACAGGCTAGGTTTAATGCCCCTCTCCCCCATCTACTAACTGCTGATTTTGCCTGCAATATATGTTGTACTGTATGTCTCATGTAAATAAGCCACATTCCTCTGTAACAGCGCCACAGTGCCCATGGGCTGCTTGTGCGCTTTATAAATGCAAAAGATAAATATAAATATATAAAATATTAAGAATACAAACATATGAAAAGGGATGTAGGGTACGCACTTAGAAGCAACAACAGGATCTGTGAGCTAACACCCTTGATGGTATTGTATACAATAACTTAAAGACAATACTCACAAGGACGAGAAATACCACCTGAAATGTCAGCAATGCCCACAAACTCTGTTGATCAAACAGGGACCCAGAAAGGCTACAACAGCAAAGGGCAGATAACCTAATGCATAAGACTCCTGCCAAGGGACAAGTAGGAACAGTAATTACAGAATAGTGAGGAAAATATAGGCATTAACACAGGAGCTGGATACAACAGCACACCACACATATCAATCAACAGGGAAAAAAGGGAGGAGTTCAAGGGAAAACCACGAACAAAATCCAAGAGAAAATAGACGAACAGGAGCAGGGAAAACAAAATTATAAGTGCAAGATCTCCCCCTGCCCAACCAGGGAAGGAAAATAGGACAGAACAGAAAATCTGTACATGAGGGCAGTCTATGGTTGAACTGCAGAAAGAGGTAAAGTCTACATAGGGAAAGTCTAAATAATAAAGTACACAGACAAACTAGGCTGCACATAAAAAGGAAAGTACTGGGAAGAGCTGACTGACAAACAGAAGATATCAGAAATGGAATCCAGGAAGCAGACAATACTATTAAACACACTAAATTCGAAATCCAGCGAAAAGGTAACAAGAAATAAGAAACTAGGTACTAGACACTAAGGTAAGAACCAGGAACAAGGAGCCAGTCACAAACAGGAACACTGCATCAATGACCAGCACTGGACAGAAGCAACTTATGTTTTTAAAGCTGGCTAATGTGCACACACCTCAGGTGTGCTGCTAGTTAGCACCTGCCAGCCAAAGATGCTGCTTATCCTCCACCCAACCTTGTCCTGCAAGGGTGGAGATGAAGCAGTGGGCCAGGCATTCTGGGAAACATAGTCTTTTGATTAAAGCAGCATACTGGCTGCTAAAAACATGGATCTGCAACGAAATTGGCATGGAAAATAAGGGTTTAGCACTCCCAAGCCACCACAGCATTGTCTCATAAGGTTTGAAAGGATTGTCCAATAGGGAATACACCCCAAATCAGACCCACAAGTGGCAGGAAAGGAAGTGAACCATGACTGTATACCCCCTACCATTCCATCTTCTGAGGCCCGCCACCCTGGCCTCTTGTTTCCATGATAGGATTTTTTTTTCTTCTGAGGTGCTACTGATGGAAATGGAGGCCTTTGAGCAAAAACAGAGGGACTGGAGTGCATATAATCAGGCTTCAGTATAGAAGGATCATAGGAAGGCCTCTGGTGAGGAAGATACTCATGAGTCGAAGAAAGGCGTGAAGGACTTTCAGGATCTGAAGCAGATTTGAAAGGCACAAGAAACTCAGTCACTGATAGCGGACACACGTGGAAGTCCTTGAGGATGATGGCAGGCTAGTGTAACATGCAGTAGAAAGTGGCAGACTGTCTGTTAGCCTTTTTTCTGAGAGCGGTCAGGCAGGAGGTATAGAAGCTATAGGCAGACTGGCAAGTCTCAATATCTAATGCTGAATACTCTGAAGGCCCTGATGCTGAAGTGAAGCTGCAAAGGTGCAGCAGGAGCTCTCTAGCGGTCACCGTGATTACCAGCAAAAGGATATTTGGATCTCAGCAAAATCCCTGCCACAAGAACAGAAGACTCATCCATAGGGCAAAATGTACGGTCTTTATTATCAAACAAAAATGACAGTAAATATTGCCCTGTGGTTGAGTCTTCCGTTCTTGCGGCAGGCATTTTACTTGGGCCCAAGTATTCTTTTGCTGGTAATCGGGGTGACTTTTAGAGGGCGCCTGCCACTCCTTTACAAGTGGTAGCAAGAGGATGGTCGCTAAGATCTTTCGGCATTAAGCCTCCCTTGATATGCCTGTAGGGCTGCACGGCAACCCGCGAGGACCGACACCCAAGACCATGGATGGCAAAAACTGAAAAGGTCGACAGGAGCAACTTTGGAGAACATTTCTGCCTGCTCCCCGCGAGACACCAAGCAGACCAGACAGCAGAGGGGAAGGTTGTGGGAAAGACGGTCTACGAGGGGCTTCAGTGAACCACAGAGTGTAAGTATAGCCTCAACTATATGGCAAATATGGGGGGGGGGGACATTTCTGCATAACGTTGTGATTCTGTGATTTTATGTTTTTGTGTAAAGGTTACCCATTCTTTAGGCGGTCAGTTTAGGCAGTCAGCTTAGATGGTCAGCTTGGTTTATGGATGAAAAAAGAAAACATATTATAAAAAGGTTCCCTGTAAATATATGCACTAGCTTGGTTTATGAACAAATAATATAAAAAGAAAATACAAAAAAGGTTATCTGTAAATTTAGGCACTAGCTTGGTTTATGAACGAAAAACATAAAAAAATCAAAAGAATGTTTTACCTGTGAGTTTTGCAGTTTAGCCTGGTTTGTGGATAATTATGTATATTCCTGTGTATAGTTATTAACAGGAGAAGCTAGCTTATTGTCACAGAAGGTGGTTTCCTAATTGATCTCTTGGAGATGTATTCCTATATGTGGCGGTATAGAAGAGGGACCTCGTGATTTTGAGGCTACCCTATTAGGCAGGAAGATAGCTGTGTGTTGCGTCATGTTTGTCATTGTGTTTTTGTGATTAATAGCAGACGTGTATAGTGAAGTATCAGGTATCACATTTTTTTTTCTCTAGGGAATTTGTGACATCATCCGTGAGGTTGTTGAAAAGGACTTGAGGTTTGCAGAAGGTGGTGGATTTCATCTGTCCAACTGTTGCTTGAATTGATGAAAAGTGTTATGCCATTTGGGTGGACCTCAAGGAGGACATGAGTGGAGTTATGGTTCGAGCCTTAAGGGTGCAGTGGGGGCGGTGTAGAGAACACACTCTTGTTGATGGTGGTGAGCCGGAGAGGCAGTCCAAAAGATTTTCTGCATTGTCATGGTTCAGAGAAATGTGATGAAAAGTGGAGGTAATCATGTGAATTGCATGTCGAAATTCTGATTTGAGGTCAAGTAAGTATTGACAAGTATTACAATATAGTATACAAAAAAAGAATAAAACATGACAAAATGAGGGATACACCCATTGAACATTTGTGCAAGTCCCTCATCAAGACAAAATACGCAAGTATAGCGTGGAATGGACGCTCGCAATACCGAGGGCAAGTTTGCAAAGCCATGGCTCAAAGACAGAAGCGTTTCCAAATGTGTACAACAACATATGACCACATATTTACATGCAACCTACATGGGGAACAAATTAAGTAACTGGTTGGCCATATTAGAACTATGGAAAATATTTCAGGATGAGGAAGGGGAATCAATCCAAAAGCAATGGATGCTGAGTGAAGGCGATATGGAAGGTGAACTGCCTTCGGCTCCCCCTCAAGCGCCTCAAACCGCAGACATAAATCCAACAACAAAAAGTCAGGGATTCTATCCCTCAAAGAAAATGAAAGTGGCAGCGGGACACCAATGGAGATGAAAGTGGTAGCGGGACACCAATCCTACCTTTGCACCTCCAGCATATAGCAGAGAATGTACACTTAGTGGTGCAAAGCAAGCCAGTAGAGAAGCGCAGGATAACAATGGTGAATGTAAGGAGCGCATCAAACTGCAAGTACAACCGAAGGAAAATGGCTTGGAAAGGACAGGGATTAGCGGAGGACATGCGACGATAGTCTTGAATGAATGGTTAGGCAGACAGATACTGCTTAAACTGGATGGGAGGCCACAAGTGAGACGGGGCATATGGGAGAAGAAGCTCCAATTTGTAAAGATACGGAGGAGGAAGCTAGGGAATGGGTGGAAATAATGGAGGAAGTACAGAGAAGAGGAAGGGAGTATAAGGAGGAGTATGATAGGCTGAGAAATGAACGAGAGCGAGCAGAAGAAAGGAGAGAGAGGAAAGAGAGAAGAAAGGGCAGAGGGAGCTAGAGGAAATAGCGAGGAGGAAAGCTGAAGGAGAGCAGGAGAGACAAATACAAATAAAGAAGGAGAAAAGAAGGTTGGAAGTCAAAGCTCAGTAGATTCCATAAAAGAGGACAGCAATGGGGAGAGCAATGACTCCAGAAAGTTCATGAGAAACGGGAAAAGTGACATTGGGTGGTAATTAGAGGGCACCGAGGGATCAAGCAAAGGCTTCTTAAGAAGAGGGATCACAGTAGAAGCCTTAACCTCTGGCAGAATAGTTCCTGTCTGGAAAGAGGCATTAACGGCCCCCGTAATCTCACACAACAGCTCAGGGGAGATACCCTCCATCACAGCAAGGAGGATGACATCAGAGGGAGCCCCCTACTTAATATGTTGAATAGCAGTGACTACATCTGACTCGGAAAAAAGAGGGAAGGAAGACCAACCCTCGGGAATGGTCAGACTCATGGGAGCTTGAAGTTCAGTCACAGGGGCTGATATTGACGCGGCCAGCGCAATGTTGATACATATAAACTCATTTTTTGTAGTAAAGAATTCTGCCAGTGAATCACAAAATTCCTGGGTAGGGCTAACAGAGGAAGGCATACTAGCTGTGGAAAAAAGAGATCTCACCACAGAGAAAATGGCTTTAGGTTGGCAAAGCGATGACTCAATTTTCTGGGCGTAAAAGCTCTTCTTAGCCACCATGATAGCTGGCAAATATGACGCAGCACAAAGTTCACTGTAGTCTAAGACCAGGGTCATACGCTATCTGCCACTTGAGTTCTGCCTGTCTTTGAGCAAGGCATAGCTGCTTAGGATTTTCTGAGAACCAAGGTTCTGAAGGAAGCCTCCATGGCTGGATAAGCCGTAAAGGGGCCACCACATCTGCTGCTTCGAGCAATGATCAAGAGAGTCCGATAAAGTAGTTACTGAAGCATCACTACATTTATCTCTGACCGATGAAACAAAGTCCAGTAAGTCAGCCGAACGCCAGCACTGTTGCCATCTTCTCAGAGGCACAGCTTTTTGCTGCACCCAGGCCACTTTTAGCAAACAGGGCACAGACAGTGATTGGACCAAAGTACTGGCTCAGCTGAAAGAGTGGTCAGCAAGGCTTCATTGGCCAGAACCAGGTTGAGGGTGTTCCCCAACTTGTGGGTAGATCCTGATTCCGACTGAATAAGACCCAGATCAGCCATACTATCAAAGAAAGGGCTAAGTGATGGGGTTCACGGGTCGTTAAATTTCAAATTGAGATCTCGCAACACCACAAGATGTGGACACTGTTGATTCCAATTGCTATGACTGTGTTGGTGATTTGTGCACAGCCATACAGAATGGGGGTGTATCGACCACTTTTGCTTTCTTACAAATTGGCAAATACTCAATGGAAATTTAAATATGGAGTACAAATAGTACTTATACACAGTATGAAAAGGACATATGGAATCTTGCGCCCCTGCTTTCACACTCACAGCGACATGGATAAGTTTGGCCCAGTGGTGCACATACTTCCACCGGAAGGCTGCCTGACTAGAAGAAGTATAAATTTAGCTTTTGTGGGGTGAAATAGCCCTCAAATGCCATAACTACAGGCCTGTGCATGAGTACATGCAAAATGAGGCCTCTGCCCAAACACGAAGGAGGAAATGTAGGCACCTAAGCCTGGGAGACCTGAAAATGTTCCCTGCCACACATGCGGGGAAGACCGCATGATCCTTTTGAAAAAGATACGGAAAGGCTGAGACCATCTTGGCAAAAACGGCAGCAGCATGTACATTTGTGTGCAAACCTGCGCTGCAGAATGGAGTTTTTTCCTATGACCAAAAGCAATGCCTTTAAAGTCCCTTCCTTTGTATTAAAGTGATGCTCCTGAAAAGGGGAGCACAAGTATAATCAAGGAACTGTGCGTCAGTGCATCAAAATTGTAATTGTGTTTTTAAACACCAACACTTGAAGTATCCACATGTTCAGTCAAAGTCATGTAAAATACATTATGTTGCCTTTCTATAATCCGGGATTGCAGGCAACCGCTGTGTGAAGGTTTTTACATATTGTAATTGTGCCATTCTAATAGGTGATTTAAGAAAATGCTTGCAGTGGGGGAAATGCCGGAGTTTCACTTTCATTTCTGCTGTGGGCTCCTTAATTGTGATACTGGCTTTGCCCAAGCCTGATTGTCAAAGGGATGGAGTGAGGAATTCTTTGCTTTCCCAGTTTTACGACCAAAAGCACTTAAGGACATCATAAAATCTGCTATGGCTGGCCATCATCCCTTTGAAGCAGGAACAGCAACCCTTGTGACATCACAGCCCCACATGGCAGAGGGTGGGGGCTGTTTTATAGAGGGCATTGATGTTCCATTGCACACAAATTCATTGTGTAATATCCCCAATATCCAACTCAGAATATGATATGCATATGCGGTTTTCTGGAAAGCTGTCCGCAAGCTGCATCTGATCAACCAAAAATGATTTCAGTGACCCCCACTTAACAAAAGTTATAAGGGAAAAATGGATTATGATCTCTGCGTAAATATGACGATCATAAACATTTGGGAAAAGGTGTAACAGGTGCTAGGTGTTCTGCCCATCAAATGTCTGAATTTTCGGTAATATGGTTTGGGCGGAAACAAGGGAACACTGTGGCTTCACACCAATAGGTCCCACAGTCCTCGAACATGGGTTAGGCAACTGCTCGAAAAATATAGTATCTAGAAATGCAGCTATAGGTGACATAACATGATGAGAAAGGGTAGTTATTAAAATATGAGATGTCCAGATGCAAAAGCCAGATCCAACCCCCTGCCTGTGTCATATGATTGATGGGGTATCCTTCCTTGACTGCTCATATGACGCCTACATTCTCTGAGCCTACCGACGTGCAGAGGGGGAAAGGACCCTTGACCACTGCCAAAGAGGAGGATGACACAGCAGTGATGTAATTTGGCTTATAAATAGGTTACTCTTCCTCCACTGAGGATGCTCCGTACAAAATTTGAGGTGTGCAGCTGACAGAAAATCTGGAGCTATCCTTGCAGAAATGTGGGCCTAGTCTTCATTGGAAGCACGGAGCTGTAGTAGCTGATTGGGAGGACAGAGTGAGGCCTTGGTTGACCCCTTTGATGGTCCGTGCAGTGGAGCCCAGGCGCCATTGATGTCTATAGAGTCAGTTTCTTCCGTAAGTATAGATCTCCATAGCCAAAGATTAAACAGGTCCTATCTATTTAACCACTGCCCTTGAATGTCCCCATAGGAAAAATCCTCTATGCTATCTGTTTGTGAAATGTTATTTTTTTATTGAAAAATATTTTATTTGTCTGTGCAATTTGGTTACTCCCCCCTTGACAAATACTATTTTCCTCTGTGCATTTAAGTTATTTTTCCTATGTGTATCTGTTAATTATAGATCTCTTTCCCATGAAAAGTCCTTTTTTTGTTTGCATGGTTAAGTAAGTTATTTCCCCAGTATTCGGCTTAGTAAATCAATTAATTCCTCCATTGAAATTCACAGATCAAGATTGTTGCAATTCGAACTCAACAATCTTGGACCCAGTGTTGTTATTTAATTGTTATAGTCATTAAAGTGTTGCCCCAAAAGAATTGTTCGCATTATGAGCTCAAACCGAATTTGTCCATGTGTTACAAAGTGTGTTTAAAAATAAATCCCCATTGGCATCTGTCATATTAGACCCAAACCGTGTTCCCACTGTGAGAATCTATTTGCCCAAAACATACCTGTGAGTTGCCCCTGTCATTTTCACTGAAAACCATGATACCTATCTGCCTTTCTCAGTCAGTGTTGAAAGCGTGTGCATCATTTCCAGCTCCAGCAACATATAGGGGGTAATTCATAGAATTCGGCACACAAGTGGTGCACGCGGCTGGTGCACAGAGTGTGCGTGCGGCCGTCTGCGCCAGCCGCGTGCCCAAAACCCATTTCATTGCACAGCGTATTCATGGATTTGAACATCCATGACCAGCCCTGGTGCAGAGCGGTGCAGCGACCCTGCAGCAGTTCCAGTAACGCCCCCAACCCCGCCCCATGCACCAAAAACATTGCACAAATCCCCTACATGGTGCAAAGGCCAGGGGACCAGCATACAGCCCCCCCGAGCACGAAAACGCGTGGGAAACTCCCCGCACACCCCTCAGAATACACTACCCCGCTCGTGCCAGCGAAAACGCATGGAAAATTCCCAGCGCGCCCTCGGAATACACGTACCCTGCTTGCGCTAGCGAAACCATGTGTAAAAGTCCATGAGCACTCCTCGGAAAACACGTACCCTGCTTGTGCTAGCAAAAATGCGTGTAAAAGTCCACATGCACCCCTCGGAATATACGTACCCCGCTCGCGCTAGCGAAAACGGGTGTAAAAGTCCACGCGCACCCCCGGAATACACGTACCGCATCCCACGAAGAGCACGTACAGAGCGATGGAAACCCACGTGGGACCTTCAACCTGTGGCGCGGGAAAAGCCCACACGTGTTACGACTCAGACACGCTTACGCGCTAAGGGTGTTTCCTCGAATTACACGCTGACGTGCTGTTTTTTCACGTGCCAAATCACTCTGTATCCAGCTGGCCACGCGACAACACACGGAAGACCATGCTCCTGTCCATAAGGCCAAAATACTGCCCCCCAGAACCCCGAGCAGCCTCCCATAAGCCATCTGCTGCTGCCTGCCTGCTGCCACCGTGCCCTGCCATTTGGTGCCTGCACATCTGCCATCTACAGGGGTCCAGTTGCATTGACCACCCCAGCTGGAACAGAAGACTCCCGACTGAAGTACCATCACTCCACAGCCCAGCCCCAGGACCCAGTTGCCTACCCACACCTGCCTCGGGGGTTGCCATGTCTGACACAACACCTTCCGGCACCAGTGGCAACCCCCAGCTAGAGAGGCAGAGGGCTACCAGCTTCAGTGAAAAGGAAGTTGGTATCCTGGTGGAGCAAGTTCTGGGGCATTATGATGCCCTCTTCACACCATCGCGCGCCGACAAGGAAGGACGGAAGAGGATCTGGAAGAACATAGTGGGTGCCATCAACGCGGAGGGGGTGGCACCCCACGACATCAAACATGTCCAGAAGCGCTGAGAGGACTACAAGTCCAGGACCCTCAAATTTCCCATGGATCAATAGTTTTCTTTTATTTGGATTATTTATTTCTTATTGACATTGGCAATGGACCATTTTTTTTATTCAACATGACGTTCATTTGCACATGGACTTTTACACGTGTTTACGCTAGCGCAGATGGCGTACGTGTATTCTGGGGGTGCGTGGGGAATTTTACATGCGATTTGGCAGTGCTGGCCCTCCCGGGTGTGCCCTTCCCCCCCATGCCCTGCAGGCAGCCCATCCATCCTGGGCGTGCCCCACAGGCAGCACACATCACAGGGGACTACCCTACACCCCTGACCATGCCCTGCAGGCAGCCCACATGGCACCATGCACTTGTGAGCCCCAACACACATCCCCCCCACTATTGACGGGCACATGCCAGCAGGCCCCGACTCATGTCCCTTACCCAACCACCCACCCACCAGTGACGGGCCACCAAACAACATGTCATGACTAAACAGACCCATGGCCCTAATGCCAACCACAATCCCCCTGCCCCCCAGTACAAGCACGCAACCATCCACAGCACCCACTCCCAAATTACCCATGCCATGACAGTCTTAAAAGAACCACCATGCCCATGCATAAATGCACAACAGACCACACAGTGGCAACACATGACTGATGCAATGTTCATTGAGACATGCACAAAACCAATGATAGAACACAACACCAATCATGAAGTTAGAAAAAATGTATTAAAAACATAACGAAGTAACATAGAGGACATCAAACATGAAAATCAATATACAATGACAGATATAATAATAAAAAAGGTAATCCAATGAAAAAAAATAAAAGAAAAAACAAAGGAAACCTAACACTAATGAACTATGTACAATGACGGCAGGCAAGTCCTACGACTCACTCTTTGATGTTCCAGGGCATCATCGAACTACATGTCGGTGTCACAGAGGTCGGCCTCTTCCCTGGTCTCGAGGTCTTGCAGGGATGCAGTCATGGCTTGTTCCAACTCCCTGCGAGTTGCCTCGAGGCACTCAGCCTGCCTCAATGCTCTGCGCATGGAGGTCTCCGCCCTGACCATAGTGAGCCATGCCTCTTCCACCTGCTGCCACTCCACATCTATTTGCTGGCCCAACCGCTACCACACGGAAGACACTCCCAATCCAGGGTCCTCCTGACCTCCGGCCGATGCCTGCCCCTGTGATGTTGATGGCCCAGAGCCATCTTCGCTCCCACCTTGAGCCTGCTGCTGCCGTGCATGTGCCCTGCCTGTTGATGCCTGCACGTCCTACTCCTTCTCTGTTCCAGTTGTTGGCGTGGCCACCCCTGCTGGACCTCTGACTCCCGACTGTGGCAGGGATGTGTCCTCTACCAGCCTGGCCACTGGGTCAGGGGCAGCTCCACAGGGTGCCCAGGTGATACTTGGGCAGGAAGATGGCACAGAGGATGACTGGCGCATAGGGGGTTCAGTTGAGGAGGGGGTTGCCAGAAGTTCCAGCACACAGAGGAACCCAGCCTTGCTGACCCGTCCTAGTAGGTTGCCACGGTCAATGAGGTATTCAAAATGACGTGCATTGTCCTTATGAGAACACTGCACGTCATCCTGAATACCACGTTGACGCAACGCCACCCCAGCTAGGACAGGCTCAACACGGTCCCGGATTGCCACATCCACAGGGAGAGTGAGGCCAGTTTTTGTGTGCGCATCCCCTCCCTGAAAACCGGTCTGGATGGAGGCATCCCTGCTGGTGCCGGATGATGCAGTCACAGGATCGGGGACAGGATTACACACAGGCACCTCCGCGGCGGCCTGTGCTGCCTCCTGTCCCTGCCCCTGGACTGCACCACTAGCATCAGCGGAATCCCCCCTCCAGGCCCTGTGCATGGGCCTTCCACAGCCTCCTCCTCAACCAAACCCCCCACCAACCTGGATGACTCTGTGCCATCTTCCTCCATAGGCCCCTGTGTGGGCTCAGCTGCCCCTTCTGCTGCCGAGGAGCCCACCTCCAGCCTCCGCCTCTTGGACCTTCCCTCGGCAGCTGTGGCCAGGGACGCAGCACCAGACTCCTCACTCCAAGAAGAGATGACAACGTGGGAGGAGAGCTGGGCCTTGCTTCTCCGGCTGGCGGTGGGATCCCTGCCTTTGTGCTCCACAGCACCGTCTCCGTCCTCTTCATCAGTCGATGCTGCAGACAGGGAGAGACAGAACACAGGCACCAGGGCACTGTACAATGGTCGGATACACATGTCAAAGTTGCACTTGAGTGGCAGTGTCAAACTTCACAGATGTCATCACACTCCCCAACACTCAAATCATTTGAACCCACACGCATGCAGAAATTGACAGGAATCGTGCAGCAGGCAGCAGCATCCATACGGACACAACAGCATGATCATCCGAAGGTTGGCATGACGTCACAAGCAACATGGGGAGTGCCGAACAGATGCACATGCGCCAACAGACAGACATGCATCTGTACATATTCACCACCTGTCACAGTGCAATCATCGGCAACTATGTCAAATCTGCCAATTGTGTTCCTACATGTCTGTGTCAAATGCATCCATGGTGTTTCACAGTCACACACATGTCAAACACACACACGCACATGTATGCCATGCACGTACATGAAGGTGGAACCAGCATCCATGTGTCACACCCCAACCATGCCATAGTACATACACAGAAATGCAAACATGTGTGCATCTTCACATGCAGTTGTGCATCATGCTTTCAAACACATACACCATTGATGTGCATCACACATGACAGGACTCACATGCAGCACGGTCATGTCCCTGCACATACACATCTAACATGGGCCTTTTCAGACATATGTCCAAGCTGTGCACTCCTGTCACACCTCAACATGCACTGCGTCCAATAAGTACGCATGTACACTTACCGCTCGACTCCGGACTGCTCTGCCAGTTGAGGATCTGGTGGTGAAGCTCTGGGTTAATGCGTTCCAGGACCCTCATGTTGTCGGTGGTACTATGGACCTGGCACCTCACTGCACCTGCTGCTGCCAAGAGGCGTCGGGCCTTCCTGAGGGTCCTGGACTTGAAGTCCTTCCAGCGCTTCCGGACGTGTTGTATGACGCAGACTGCCACACCCTCCACGTTGATGGCAGCCACAATGTCCTTCCAGATCCCCTCATGTCCATCCTTGTTGGTGCGTCTTCTTCCATAGATGGCATCATAATGCCCCAGGACCTGCTCCACCAGGATACCAACTTCTGCGGCACTGAAGCTTGTAGCCCTCTGTCTCTCTGGCTGGGGGTTGCCAGTGGTGTCTGATGGTGTTTCCCCCAACATGGCAACCCCCGAGGCAGGTGTGGGTGGGCATCTGGGTCCTGGGGCTGGACTGTGAAGTGATGGAACTTCAGTCGGGAGTCTTCTGTTCCAGCAGGGGTGGTCAATGCAACTGGAACCCTGCAGATGGCTGACATGCAGGCACCAAATAGCAGGGCACGTGGCCATCAGGCAGGCAGGCAGCAGTAGATGGCAGGTGGGAGCCTGCTCGGGGCTAAGGGGGGCAGGAAACTGGCCTTCTGGGAAGGAGCGGGGTCTTCCGTGTGTTGTCGCGTGGCCAGCTTGATATGGAGTGATTTGGTACATGAAAAAACAGCACGTCAGCGTGAAATTCGAGGAAAGGCTATTAGCACGTAAGCGCGTATGTGACATGATACGCGCGGGCGTTTCCCTCGTCACGGGTGCTTGGTGATTCTGCATGTGCAAAGAAATCACGTCCGTGTGTGGATGCGTGTAATTTGAAGAAAGGCCCTTAGCACGTAAGTGACGTTACATGCGCGGGTGTTGCCTTCAGCACTGGTTAAAGGTGAGCGCGGGCCAGCAAAACACTGTATCTGCTGTTCGTGGAGACCGACGCTTGTGTTTACTCTGCTGGAATCACATGCAATTACTTCACAACGTCTGAAGTCCGTACCTCTTCTTTTGGTGGGGTGTTGCCTACGTGCACAAGCGCGTGTGTTTTGGGTTTTTTTTTCCACACAAGGCAGGCGGTGAGTCGCGTACCCTTTTTTCCCACTGTGGTTCCCCCTGTGCATGCGTACCGTTTTGAGGTCATAGTAGCCCGCGTGTTCCACGCGTACGTGTTTCTTTTGTTCCTGGGTGCCACACCGTACCGCTGGAGGTAAAATTCATGCATGTGGGCTACCACGGTCGCGTGCACAACATTACTTTTTTTTTCCAATTTCCTGTTCTTATATTTATTTTTTTTGATTTTTTGAAAACACATTTTTTTTGGGGTGCCTGAGCATTGCGTGACCCGTCATATTTCCCCAGGAGTCACAGACAGCCTTGCAGGGGCACTGGGGTACCTATTCCATCAAGTACCCTGCCTCCTTCTAGCCAATTGCCCAGGACAATTGTTGAGTGAACCTCCCATAGCCCATTTTCCATCGGTGCCATGGTTGGGAGGCCACTAAAGGCTAAGGGCGGCAAAGCTGGTTGTCCTCCCAAGGCTGGACGTGGTCGGGCACGTGGGTGCGGAGACCAGGGAGGACGGCGAGTCCAGGGTGGCCTGGTGGCTAAAGGGGGGGAGAGGCAGGGGTGCCCTTCTGGGACGGGATGCCCAGCCACATGCTGGTGCAGACATGCCACCACCCCCAGTGGCTCCTGCTGATGCAGCTGTTGCATCACAACCTGGCGCCCATATCACCCAACAGCAGTTTACATCTGCTGTCACAAGCCCACCATTGGTGGAAGCTGCAGGTGCATCTGTGGACTCCTCCACCCGGGCTCTGGGTCAGGCAGCGCATGTTGCATTGTGTGACGAGGACTCCCAGGACGATTTCCATCTTGTCCGGAGGTTGGGCTCATGTGCGTCCACTGTGGCTTTGACTGTGGCACACATATCTGGGGCAGTTATGACATCTGCTGCCCCATATGCAGCCAACACTACCCGGGCAGTGACTCAGACCCAAGCCAGACTTTCTGTCCTCATACCAACACCCACTGCCTCGGTCCAGTCCACCAGCGCCACTGCCCCCACTGATCAGGGCCACATTTCCCCCTCAGGGTCAGTACCACCGTCCAAAAGGAGGAAGCATGCTCCTGCACAAGAGGCTGGGACCACAGACACGGCTCCGGCCTCCAGCACGTCAAGGAAGAAGCCTTTCTGCAATCAGGAACTGGACTTCCTTGTGGACTACGTGTTGGAACACCAACGTGATATGCTTGTGGGCCCACAGTGGCATACAACGCATCACCAGCGTTGGGTCCACTGGCAGCATGTTGCAGATGGCCTGACATCCATGGGATTCCAGGTGCGCACAGCTCAGGACTGCTACAAGCGCTGGAATGACCTCAGACGCAGTGCTAAGCAAAAGCGTGCCTCCAATTACACCATGTCTGTGGTGACTGGTGGTGGGCCACCACCAGAGGAGGATGAACTCACTCAGCATGAGGAGATCACTTCAGAGTTCATCCCGGAAGAACAAATCTGTGGAGTGTGAGACAGAATGGATTATGATGCATCATCTGGTGAGTATTGATGCGTGTAACTCAATGACATATGTGTTTGGCATGTGTGACCCACCCAGCTACAAGTTGGCTCTTTCCTATCTTCAATCTCCCTCGCCACCTGTGTTGTTTACCAGGGGTCTGACCTCTCAGGCTCAATTCATGGAGAGCAACTGGCAGCTCTTGACTACTGCATTATAATTTTTTTGTACGAGTTCCGGTGCTATGCTGATGACAACCAACTTATTTCCTGGCTGCCCTTGGCCACCTCTTGTCCCTCCCTTATTTCTGATAGCCTCATTGCCATTTGCTTTTGGTGTACTACCAATGGTCTCTGTCTGAATGCCAGCAAGACTGGCATCCTCCTCATCGATACACCTTTGCCATCCTTTGCCATCAATTTCTGGCCAGCCCCACTTGGCCCTCCTCCTGCCTCCACCTGTAAGGCCAAGAACCTCAGGGTCACCTTTGACTCAACACATTCCTTTTACGCACACATTTGTGACGTATCTTGAGATGGATTAACATCTTGCTCCACCTTCTCAGGGGTACTGTGCCTTTCCTAACATTCTCCTACATGCTCACAGTCTGCCAAGCTCTGGTTTACTCAAGGTTGGAGTACTGTGACAATCTCTTTCAATATTCGACCTGCCTCCACACTCCACCCTCCACCACTAATCCGGTACAGGACTGCCAGACTTGTCCTTGTCCTCAAACCCTGGGATCCTATCTTTCCAGCTCTGTGGCCCCTTCATTGGCTACCAGTGGATGCAAGGATGTCACTTCAGACCCTCTGCATTGTGCACAAGGTTTTTTTGGGACTGGGTAGAAAATAACTTGAACAATCCCTCTACCAATTCCTCCCCTCTTGAGTCCTTTGCTCCTCTACCCCACACTCCCTCAAGGTCAGTCTTTAATTGAATAAATAAGGTAGGAGCAGATCTGTGTGTACAGCTGGGACCTCACGTTGAATCTTGAGGAGAAATATATCTGCTTCTGGAAGCACCTCAACACCTTCCTACTTGCTAATGCATTAGCCCCTCTTCTACCCAGCTGAACAGTTTCCTTTGTTGGCACTGTGCCCCTGCACACACTCTGTCCATCGGATCAGGTACCTGCTCACCCTGCCTCCCTGCCGCACTGCCTACAGGCCTCCCATATCAATGGGTCCAGTACGTGTCACCATACAGTCCAGCACTCTTTGTCTGCACTCATCAGATTTGCCCTGTCCAAATCATCTTGCACTTGCCACATGCTGACTGCACTATCACTTTTTGAATGGACATTCTATCATTGGACTTCATTTTCCTTCTTTGGTCTCCTCTGTTTGGCACGTTCCCCTTCTCCCCCTTCCTGGTTCTTCAACCGTTTATCCCTTCTCCATGCACTTGCGTGTTCTGAATGTCACTGTGCCCACTATGATAGTTGTTTTGAATTCCTTTTCTCCCTTGTTCCCCTCCCATTGCTTGTTTGCGCTCTGAGCCACTTGTGTACGAGTGCAGGCTTGATGAGATGTCACATCATGTCACACGCATCCTTTGTCCTTGGTGCAGTGTGGCTCACTCTGAGTGTGCTGATGGTAGTGGCTCCTCATGCACATATGTGCAGGATCATGTAACATGTGCATTCCATGTATGCCCCTAGGTGTCCTTGACCACCTGCTCATTGTTGTATTTGTCCAGGATGATCCAAGTGTCATCTCATTTGGACAGCCATGTCATGCTCACTGTAGGTCTGTGTGTTATCACGCACAACTTTGGTCTGTGCACATTTGTATCATGGCCATGGCTCCCCCTGTTACAGGCCCACAGCCTCTTTCCAATTGGTGTTGTCTTCTACATGCATGGATGTACTATGGATGGTTCCTCACCTCTCCTCCATCATGTTCACTTCTCATCGGCTGTAGTGACATTTGAATGACGAAATGCAATAAACGCACGCCTACACTGTCTGGCAATGCACAGTTCTGCGTAGAACATTTCATTGACATGCAGTGCCTCCCTGCTATTGGCCCGAGGGCGGGTGTTTCACGGAAAGCATGCTACCTGGTGCATGCCATTTGCACATGATGGCTGCAATTGCCGTTACACTGCCATATGTTTGAATATTGTCATCACTACATACGTCTTCATGTTGTAAGTTGAGGGGCTACACATGCACTGCAACGCACACACCCACTCCTGTGCCAAGTTAAGCCCTTCAACGTGCAATAATGTTGGTGCTGTGTGATGTACCAATGTCCCTCCTCTCACAGTATGGAAATGCTCTAGTGTAGGTGCCTCCTATGACACATGTACTGTGCATAGTTGATTGTAGTTGAGTTCTGCACATTAACATGCATGTTACATGTATCATGGTGTGTTTGTTACATTTCTAGCTGTGTCTATTTGTGTGTTCACACATGCTTATGCTAGGTGCCGACTATCTGTTCCCATCTCTCATTTTGGCATTGGATATATGCCTTCTAGAGGTTATGTGTGATGCACGTGATGTGCAACATGCAATACATGTGTTGCATTCACATTTTGCACACATTCTTTTCTGCTTTTGGGATGGCCTTGCATTGCAATGCCACTGGATTGATGTTGGGGTTTAAGTTGCCTGTGACATGCTGTTTCATTATTTGACTGTCAATGTTGTGAACTGTATGTGTGTGGTATGTGCTACTGACATGCATGTCCTTGTTTCTTTTCTTTATGCTGCAGGTGATGACACACTGGAGGCAGAGGATGAAGATGTCATCCCAGACATGGTGGTCAGTTCACATGACCAACCAGGCACCATTGGTGGTCGTGGGGTGCTCCAGGCCATCGTGACCAGAGCTGACTCTGAGGCAGCCTCTGATGTATCCTCTGACCACTATGTTGAGTCAGATCTGCATCATGACGTGTTGTCGCTGGTAAGTGATCCTGTATTGGATGGTCTTCTGTCTGCAACACCTGCAGTAGGAGGCCAGGCAGGGTTGGAATGTCCGCCTGTGGTGGTTACGGGTGCACGGTCAAACTCGACACCAGTTGGCCATGTTCCTGCGGCATCAGGTCAACGGAGGGATGCAGTCCTGCAGCCGCGGGCAGCACCAACCCAGAAAGGAACACGGCTCCTTGGGCCCAGCAGGTGTGGTGTCTGGCAACGCGGTGGCTGTGTGCCACCGGGGTCAACTGAGTGGGATCGTTCCATGATTGCCATAGCACAGGAACAGGGGGGAGCAGTTGAGATGATTGCTCAAGGTATGGAAAGTGTGGACCATTCCATCCTCCCCTCTGTAAGGCAAATGGTGCTCCATCAGCGGGCTACGGAATCCATGTGCCACTCACTCAGGCTGGGCATGGCGGCGTCTGACAGGGCGCGCCGGGCTGAAATGGTGGCTCTGCGTGAAACACTTAATGCTCAAGCAGAGGCACACCATGAGGCCCTGAGGGTGGAACAACAAGCCCTCCGATCTACTCTAGCAGACCTCATGATGGATGAGAGTAGGCGGACAGACGACAGGATGGTACAGCGTGAAAGAACCATCTCGGCTGAACTCCATGCAAGCCAGGAGTCACTCCGGTTGTCATGTGAGGCCATGCAAGCAGAACTCCATCTCACACGTCAGTCCCTGCAGGAGGAAGCACGTGTGACACGTGAGGTAATGCATGCTGACCTCAGTCTCATTGCCCGCCAGGACCAGGCTTACCAGACCCGCATGCTTGCTGCCATTGAGGGGCAAGGCGCAGCTAGGCGTGGTGAGTCAACTGCACCGGGTCCACCTTCTGATTCAGATCCAGAGGGTGACGATGACAACCTATCTCCCACATAGGTCGGGCCGTGCTGTCGCTGAGCCCAGTGAGGGTTTTTTTCTTTACCTCGACATCTACACATGTGGGTGTTGAGGTGCACCCTGTACCTCCCCTCTCCTGGGTGCCCCCCCCCAGCGCCCGGGTCATATATGGCCATTTTCTGTCCTGCAAATTTGTTGTTTTTTTTTCCAGCCATTTTTTTTCTACAAATATTTTTGGCTTTTAAGTATGTTATCTTTTTATTTTCATTTTTCATTTTATGAATTGTTTTCCTTTATTTTGTTGTTCTTTTTCAATGATTTCACTTTGCTTTTTATTTCTTTTTTTCTGGTTTTCTTCAATTTTATTGATTTTGCTTTTCTTTCTTTCATTACTCTTTTCATTTTTTATTTCAATTGATTATTTGATTTAATTTCTATTTTCTTTAGAATTCTTTTTTTTCAATTTATTTTTGTCTATTGTGCTGCTTTTTCAACGGAACACAGCAGCTGGATGCTACATTCGAGCAGCACCATCTCCCTGGCCTGCAAAGTACAATTTATCCCAATTTGTACTTTAGTTTGCCGATCCTGCGCCCAGATGCCATTGTCACCCATGCGGCATGATGTCCTGTAAAATGGCCGTTCCATTTTCGATTCCTCTACATTTCCGCATTGCGGCACCCCTGTGATGCTGATTGGCTGCCTGACCCGCATTTCCGCCTATCGGGTGCAGCCGGCAGCCGAAGCCGGCCTCACGACCCAAGGCCGGAGACCAAGGCTGCTGACTGAGCTGACGGAGAATGCCATGCTGCCACGCTGCTCCAAGTCCTCTTGCTCTGCCTTCTCAGCTTCCTACCCCTCCCAGCTACCAACCGATAACCTGGCCTTCTAAGGCACAAAAGGTGAGCTTCAATTGCACCCCCACTACTACAAGCACCAACGTATTGTGCATAATATCACCTGACATAAGTTTGGTCCAATCTCAAAATGAAAGTTTCCCTTTGTGCACCTGCTCCTGCTTCACAATGTTGTCTTCACTATAATATATCACCATAAAGTGCATACGAGGCTTGCAACTAACTTTACTACCCATGACTGGTTACAACATGTCAGCCTACTCATCTGGACAAATGCAGCATATTGTACCTTACAGCATTTTAGCCTGATTGCATTTTACCTGCCTAATGCAACCCGGCATGTAAATTGTAGTATATCCTTCCAGTGTCAACTAGCCCGATATTGTACCTTACAGCATTTTAGCCTGATTGTATCTTACCTGCATAATGCCACTCGCTACTACATTTTACGTTATTGCATTTTAACATATGTGCCTTCTAACTTGGCATTTAGTCACTGATTTGTATTTTACTTGCCTAGTACCAGTAATTTTGTATTTTGCCAACCTAGTGACTCCGAGCCTGATTTGTATCTCACCTGCGAGCTCCCCACAGAACATTGTGTGACATTAATATTAATTATGCATTGCTCCTTGATTACATACCTACCATGCCCACTACCTGACATTATTATCCTTAAGCCTGTCTATCTACACTCGCTTCACCTTGTCCTCTACCTACTTACAGCGTTCTGGCCCCAACCACACCACAACCTGTGCCCACTATGGCCATTCACACTAAACCAGCTACCACATACACTACAACATCAACGTGCTCACTTGCATCCTGCAACTCGTTATTACATAACCCCTACTTAAATGAGCCAGCCCTGTGACTACAACACTTCACCACCAAACCTATCCCTAACCAACCATCCCATATTCACATCAGGAATGCTAGACTTTGCTCTCGCTTCCATCACCCCTCAAGCACACATATTACTCCACGGAATTGCATCACCTCTCACGGCTACTCTTCATCATGGCCTGACTCTGCTATGACCAAACTCACCAAAGATGAACCGCTGCACTCACCTAGTTGCATATTACCAAGCCAATGGAGTATACCTTGTACCAATCCAGAAACCTGGTTACATGCGGCGACAGGCCCTGCCCTGACCCTCATCATTATAGATAGCTACTCCATCATTAGGTGCGACAGGGACACCAATCAAAGTAAGGGGGGTGGATTAGCATTCATATTCAAGAGTTCTCTTAACCTAGGAGTCGCCAACAACCTTCAGCTGCCCTCTGCTGAACTACTCTCGATTAAACTCCCTATCTCACCAAATCACACCGCCTCAGTGTACCTTATCTATCGGCCACCTGATCCCACCTCCACATTCGTAGAAGATATTTCTTCCATCCTAGCATACAGCACCAAGCCTAAATCCCAATTTATCTTACTTGGTGATCTTAATCTAGGCTATCTGGACTCGAATGACACTAAAGCCTGTGACCTAGGCAGTGTCCTATCCGACTTTGGCCTTACCCAGCATGTCCATGTACCCACCCATATCAAGGGACGCACACTGGACTGGGTCTCAGACATGAATTGCGCATAAACCTAATCTCAGTCTTACCATGCGCATGGTCTGACCATCATAAAATAACATTCTCCATCAACTCTTGCCCTCCCGCGGATAAACCCTGTACTGCGCCACCTACACACACGCGCAACAAGAAGGATATCACAACTGAGAAACTACTTCCTCTCATCCTTCCACTACTAAACTCGATTTCCAATACATGTGCTGACCCTACCGTCTTGGTAGACACCTACAATCGAGCCATGCTAAAAGCCTTGGATTCCATTGCCCCACTTAAACAGCGCAAAGAAAATCCACGCAATCACCTGAATTCCTGGTTCTCCCCCCACTTGCGAGAACTTCGTAAAGATAAACGGAAAGCTGAGTCTCTTTGGAGACACTCACCTACGCCAGCAAACAAAATCAACCTCCTTTCCATCACCCTCTCCTACAAAGAAGCCATACTAGCTGCCAAAAAAGAAGTCTACAACAACAGGATCATACAAGGTCAATCCAATACGAAGGAACTCTTTAAAATTCTTAAGGAATTAGAGTCACCAGCTGCCCCACTGGACACGTGCACCCATGACACTGAATGGTGCACTAACATTCAAGTAGCTCTTCTAAACGAGATCACTACACTCCAAACTAAAATCAACACCAAAAATAATCATCTCCTCGATTCTGCAAGTAGCACCCATTCCTACAACATCCCATCCCCTAATCATTCGTTCAAACCTTTTAGCTTCTCTCCTCTCACCATCAGGGAAGTGGAAAATATCATCAAGAAGCTAAAACCATCCAACTGTCAAGGTGACGCCTGCCCAGCACCAATTGTAAAGGAAGCTGCGCCCGAGCTGGCTCCCTTCATCACTTCCTTCATCAACTCTTCCTTTAAATCAGGCATATTACCAAATAACCTTAAGGATGCCTGGGCAATCCCCTTAATCAAAAAACCTAACTTAGACCCTAGCAACCCCACCAACTATTTGGCCTATCACCACAATACCTTACCTCCTAAAAATCCTGGACCGTGCCGCATATCTCCAAATTCAAGATTATATTGATAAAAAACAACCTATTAGGACTTAGGCAATCCAGTTTCCGGCCGAGACACGGCACAGAGACAGCCCTAATAGATCTAAAAACGCAAATTGAGGATCTGAAAGACAAGGGCAAACAAGCACTCCTACTCCTTTTAGACCTATCCGCCGCCTTCGATCTGGTGGACCATCAAATCCTCTGCCAGCATCTCAAAACAGCCGCCCACTTCGCCGAGGCAGCTACCTCCTGGATCAGCTCATTCCTTGCCAATAGATCCATGAGAGTCTTCTCACCTCTTGCCGCTGCTGACCCACCTCTTTGATATTCTTGACCATCTGGGTGTCACCTACATAAATTATGCAGATGACACCCAGATACTCATCCCTATCACTGGTGATTATGTAACTGACGTTAAAGCTCTAAATGCAGTCTAGACCGTTATCCAGGCGTGGATGGCCCACCACGGTCTCTGCCTAAACGATGAGAAAACTGAGTTACTCATCCTAGGCTCTAAGTCCAAACTTTCAAAACTTGACAGCAAATATGACTCCTTCAACACTGATGGTAACATCATCAAGGTCACTAATGTCACCAAAACCCTCGGGTTTTATCTAGATTCCACCCTCTCTCTCACCAGACAAACCAACTCAGTTGTCTCTGCATCTGCATGTACGTGCAAACTAATCACTGCTTGCCGTCCCTTCTTAACTATGGACAATTGCCTCATCCTTGCTAGAACCCTCATCCTATCCAAAATCAACTACTGTAATGCCCTCTACTTGGGAGCGAGTCAAAGAAATATTGACAGACTTCAGGTAACTCAGAATAACGCCATCAGGCTGCTCTCAACATACCAGGAGCGCACATATCTCCTCCACTAGACGCAACATACGTTGGCTTCCCATTTCACGGCGTATCGCTCTCAAAACACTTGTTCTAAGCCACAAAGCACAGAATAATGCAGCACCTGCCTACTTGACAGCACGCTTCACTCAACACACAGCCTCCAGACCTCTAAGATCTGCACAAGCACACACACTCATCATCCCTAGCTTCAAGCTACAGACTGCCAGAGGTTCAAGCTTCCCAGTCCTGGCAGCGAAGCTCTGGAATTCCCTATCCAATGATCTCAGTAAAACAATGGCTCCATGAGCAAGATGAAGCTTCGGCTACCCCTTGGTAACATCTATTGCTTGCTGTGCCCCTGCAATCACCTCTGTCCATATTGTGACTACTGACTACCTTGTAAATGTATGTATATATCCTTGCTCTATGTATATATATTATGTAATATGTAACTGCCTTCTGTAACTTTCACTGTAACCCTTCCAAACATGCGCCCTGATGCCCACGGGCAGGATGTGCAATATAAATAAAATAAATACTAAAAAATAAATAAATACATGTGACAGTGTGGTGCTTTGTGGCATCGGAAGGCATTCACTGTGTGTTCCAGCTGGGCCCATTCAGGCTTGTCTTGTGTATGTGTTTTGCTTGGGGTCCTGACACATATGCTACTCCTGCTTCCCTTTTCCATGGGCTCGCAAGGATGGCTCGGTGTAACAGCATATCACACATAGGCATTGGGCTTCCGTCATATCTGTGGCCAGCCTGCAGAACTACTTGTGTGCACAACCCTAGTGGGTATTCCAGATGGGTTCTCCAATGCATGTCTGCACTTCACTTTGGTGAGTATTAAGCTGACTGTGCATTTCATCATGTTGCTTGAGATGTTTGTCATGTATTGAATGTCTATGTTGATGCACTTCCTGCTCTAGCTAGTACCATGCACCCTCTGGCTGCATACAACACACTGATGGTGGGAGCGGTCCATGTGCTGAGAAGGTTGAATTGGGACAGTTTCCCACCAGTGATTTTGATATGCCACATAAAGGCTGCACGCTGAGTTACCCCTGTCACCACGCATTTCAACAACCACCCATTCCTTGCTAGCACCACTGTGGTCATTTTCCATCTATGGCTGGTGTTCATCTGAGTTATGACTACATTGTTTGTGATTTGAATTTCTTTTTTGTGTCCTGGACCTGCTCCCCCCTCCCACTGTTTGCGCTTGGCCCTTGTGACAATCCGGCCAACCAGGATGCTTCAGCCTGCCACCACTACCAAAAGCCCACAAAGGTGGCCCTGTCTAGACCTGTCCACATGCCTTCTCAGTCACTTGAATGCCCCCATGTCTCCCCTGCCCCTGTCAGTGTCCCTCTGCCTCCCCCCCTTCATCATCACATCCCCTACTCTCCTGCACCGTCAGGTTTCCCTCTGCACCCTGTGTGTGCTTTCTTTCACCATCTTCTCCATTAGTCATTTTGAGATTTCCCCCTCCTCCCTTCTCTCCTCCCTCTCCCTCTCCACCACCCTTTAGCCTCCTCCTTGTACTCTGGCTGTCATTTTCAACCACTACCCCAACTGCCATCAGCCATGGTGATACGTAGGCGCTTGTTCTTTGCAGACATTTGCCCTTCTGCCTCCATCCTTCCACACCCCACCTTCGATATTTTAAGTATAATTTTGCCAGTTACTTTTATCATTAGTCCCTCCACCACTGATTACAGGTCATCTCTTCCCCCTTTCCCTTCTGTCTTTCTTCTCCCCCTCCCCAGCACCATCTTGATTCTTTGTAGACCTACCACAGTTTGTCACTTGTTTTGTTACTCTCTTCACCTCTTCCCTCCTCTTCCCTCACTCACCTTCTTATGTGACTCCTGCAGTGCGATTATTGCCGTCAGGCATAGGAATGTTGATGCTAGTTATGTCATCCAACATTCCCTCCCTAGACTCTCCCTTATTGTTCCAGGCACTTGTAATATGTACTTTGCTTTTCCAGTTCATTATCACTCTGTGGACTGTTTGAAGGACATGTAGGAATGTACGGTTCTTCTCCCTTGTTCCCTCCCTCATTGATGCGCTTTGATGAACCATGTGTGTAGGTTGTATTATGGATTTCTATGATTCAGTAATGGGTCACTGTCTGCCATTGCCGAAGTGGGGTACTCTGTACATGATATGTTCAGCTGGTCAATGGCTGATGCAAGGTAGTGCTTTATTTTGAGGTGTCAGGGGATGGGTGTGGTTTGACACACAGGGGAGTCCTTTGTGCTATGTTCACATGTGCTGTGTACTGGACACTGGCACTCACTTCATTTCAAATGCATGTATTCTAGGCATGTCCCTACGGACAAATACACTTAGGCAACGCCCCCACAACTACATTGACACCGTGCAAACGCGTGCACCCAGATTGCCTTCTCAAGCATGCTGTGTCACGACAATCCATGTTCACTTCCAAGTCATTAATCGTGTACATGCATGACAGGGTACTATTTAGTTGAATGCCATTTTTTTAAATGATGCGGAAGGGTTTTCACCAATGCAATGCACACTCACTGTGCTGTGCAGTGTGCGGTGTTTGATATGGCAATTTGCAATTGTCCAATATGCATGGCAACAGGTATTCTGACTTTTGTTGGTTGCATCACTGTTGGCATGCATTTGTGCCACCGTTTTCAGGGTGTGAGGTTTTGGTCACTCATTTCTTCCAATTCCATGTCAGGTATAGTTGTCTGGTGCCTATTTACATTTCTCACGTGGCAATTCATGACTATTGTGTCATGTGTTGTGCATATGGTGGGATGTTTTGCCATTGCATGCCATGGTATGGTGTGGCAGTCGGGGTTCAGGAGTGTTGGGAGGGTTTGGATGGCATACCAGTCCATTCATGCCCTGTTTAGCAAGGGGGAGGGGGAATGCCTTGCATGTGTTCCCTTTGGTCACATGGGATTGGTTGTGTTTAATTAGCTAGGGATGCACACAATGTGGCACTTCCGTAGACACATTCTCAGGGTGGTAAGGTAGTGACAGTTAACTGTTCCTTTCTCATCATCGATTGTGACCTGGTATGTGCCAGGCCTGTGTGCACTACGCAGGGGTTGGAGTTTAGGTGAAAAATGTGGCCACAAGCTGGGTACGGGATGCCTCGCCACATGCCCTTTCCCCTCCCATGTGCAGCGGCCATGCGTGTGGTTGGGGATGTGGGGGCACCACCATGTCCACCGGTACGCCATGCCGTGTTGCAACGTTGCGCAGGACACATGCTGCCACAATGATCCGGTAAACTACTGGGGGTGCATATAGTAACTGTCCACCAGAGCGGTCAAGGGAACGGAAGCGTGACTTGAGCACTCTGAATGTGCGCTCCACTATGACCCTGGTTGCAATATGGGTTGCGTTGTATCTTACCTGGGGTGGTGTGGTGGGGTTCCGTATGGGTGTCATCATGTAGGTGCTCAGAGGGTAGGCACTGTCCCCTGGTAAGGTGATAATGGTTGTCATTAGTTGGGCTGGTGTATTTGTCTGTGTGTGACATGTATGCATGTGCGCAGGCATTTGTATTCACCTAGGAGCCATGTGTCGCCATGCTTCCCAGCTTCCAGGGAGCGGCTCAGGGTAGACATTCTGAATATGAAACTATCATGAGTGGACCCAGGATAGTTTGCATAGACAGAGGTGATGATTCCCTTGGCATTGCATACAGCCTGCACGTTCATGGAATGCCAGTGCTTGTGGTTGCGTTAGATGTTTTCAGTGGCCCTAGGTGGACGTAGGGCCACATGGGTGCAATCTATGGCACTGAGCACTTTGGGGAAGTGTGCCACCCTGTAGAAGTCCAGGACCACGGCCTGCCTTTGTGCAGGTGTTCTGGGCATGTATATGTGCCTGCGGACTGAGGGGCGCACAGTGATGATTGCCATCACCTGGTGTAGGCAACATGACTGCGTGGCCTGTGAGACACCCCCAACTATGGCGGTTGTCCACTGAAATAACCCAGTGGCCAAACAATGCAGTACATTGAGCACCTTCTCCAAGGGGCCCAATGCTTGGGAGCACAGGGTGGGTGATGTGAGTTCATCCTCCCACTCCCTGACCAGCTCTAGAATGATATGAGGTGGAAGCCTATACCTGCCATAGACCTGGTCATCAGGCATCCCAAAAAAGGCTGGTCCTGGGCAAAAAAATGCAGGGCCTGGCTATTCTCCTCCTCCTGCGGTGTTCTCCTGATCACTGCTGCGAGCAACGGGACATTCATTGTAGCTGTATATGCTTGTTTGTTGTTTGCGCACACTTTTATGCTGTGCGGCCACGCTTCCGCCTGCTTTTGTGTGGCGGACGTAATTGTGCGTGTGTTTTGACGTGCGCGGGTATTCCCTATTCGATTCCATGAATATGTGTAGTTTGTGTGCATGTGGGCGTTCCGCGTACTTCCCAGCGGTTCTTCCCCAGTTATGCCCTTATTTTCAAGCGTTGTTCCCCATTCCGCATGTTCCGCCCCTTGTTTTGCCCCCTTTTTGATGTGTGCGTTGATGTTGTGTGCTTTCGCTGTGCGTGTCGCGCACAGCGTTCGGGATGTAGAAGTGACGTGGGCGCCGGTATGCGCCATGTGTGGATTTGGCACACACCGGCAATACACGCGCAGACCTTCCATGAATCTAACGCGTGCAATTCGCATGTGTGCGCCAGCTTTTTCACGCTTGCACCAGCTTGCACCACTGATTTCGGCGCACATTTATTCCATGAAATACCCCCTTAGTGTGATCCCAATTTTCGTTTTTCGAAATATTTCTTTTCATCCTTTAAACAGTGAGTTTCCAAGAATGTTCCCCTTCCTCTATCATATTCTGAGCTCGGATTTGGTATTGCCTTTCCTTAATTTTTCATGGTTTTGAGCTTGCCTGACATTTCCAGCTCCAGCAGAATTTAGTGACATTTGTAATTTCGTTTTTCTATATCTTTCTTTTCACCTTTGAAAAATCATTTTTCCTACGCTATCTTTCTCTATCATACCCAGATCACAGATCCGAATTACATTCCTTTTATTTTTTTGATTTTTCTTTCTCATGTGCTACCTGTGTTAAAATCAGATTTCCTATGTGTGGTAGCTAGTCTGTTTTGAAGCCCTATTTGTTCACTAGTGTAAGCAGCCCAAAGTATCCTTGTGACCTGCCCATAGCAGTAGTATCAGATCATTGACAACCCATTGGTCCATTGTCATGGGGGAGCGCCTAACCTTCCAGCAATCATTTGATGGAAATTATTTGGCTTTGATTTTCACAACACAAAACTGGTGTGGTATTGAAGTATCTTCTAACCTGGTTATGTTCTAGAAGCCTGTGCATTGTGTTGCCACAACATCAGTGGCTTCTGTCATATTTTTGTTCTGATTCAATATTAAAATAACCAATGAATACACTATTAATTGAATACACACCGGAATAGTTCCTGGTCTATTGGGAAAAGGGGTGCTGGTGGAGGATGGGTGCGAGATGGGTTGGAGGCCTCTTCAAAAGAATTCTGTGTAAATATAAAAAGTGTTTTATTGCGCGTCACCATCCTTGCAGGGGTAGAAGGTCCCTGACTTGCTGGTGCTGCATTATATCTCGTGACACTTTTGATGGGCATGAATGACTAGGTGCTAAAAAATGAATGTTTGTAAGGGAATGCAGTTTTTCACTGATTCTCAACTAGAACTCTGTACATGGCCTGATTCACAGGGCCTCATTACGACCTCGGCGGTAGCCATGCCGCTATTGGCGGCATGGCTGCCACCGAAATCGCGTCCGGGTCCTCAGAATGAGGAATTACCGGGCCATTCCGAGTTCGGAAGGCCTGGTAATTCCTCCCTCCAAGGACCCGGACCCGGTCCTTCCCCATTCCCATTTCATCCCCCATAGGGCTGAATGGGAATGGGAGAGGGAGCAAAGAACGGGCCATTACGAGTTGGCCCGTTGTTTGCTCCCTCTTCCCCTCGCGGGACCCGGTAAGCACGCCTGGTTTGAACAGGCGTTGCTTCCTGGGTCCCGCGAGGGGACCTCATAATGAGGCGGTACGGGGTAAACGGCGCCGGCACCTTTTACGGCGCCGTTTAACCCGTACCGCCAGGGTCGTAATGAGGCCCACAGAGTGTTTTCCAATGGGATTGCACCATTATAAAAGGCTTATGTGAATCAGGCCCGTCTACTTGTGATACTCTACACACACCTACTATTTAGGGCAATGACCGCATTTGCCCACAGTGTAAAGAAATGTCTAGGAACGTATGAGCGAGCACTGGCTCACAACAATATAAGAATGGGGCATGCCAACAGATTGCAAATGACAGATGAGTACAGCAAGTGCGCCAGCGGTCCGTTGCCTGCGTGGGATCCCTCAGCACCCTGACTTCCGCCGTCTGTCAGAGCGTCGGAGTCAGGAATGCAGCCTGCGCAACACAGAGATGCCGAAGGCGGCGCGAACCGGGCGGCCGAACAATCCCCGCAAAACGCCGCTGTTGGGGCCACCAGCCTTTGTTTGTTCCCCCCACAGACGTCCTTGAGCATCTGAGGCGGATGTGAAAGAGTCGTTCGCACTCCAGCAAAACATCTCTCCCCGCATAACAGATGACATCAGCTGAAGCCTTTCAATTCCTGGATGGCAGCGGCCCGCTGGACCAGCCTCCATCCTGGAGTGCGCAGGGCGGGATGCTGCTGCTGCTGGCAGCAGTGAGGAAGTGGGCGCCGGTGGCCTATAAAACGGCTGGCCGCGCAGGCCGCTGCTCAGCCGTACTCTCCTCCTGCCTGTCACTACTGCCCGTGGTAGCCGGGGACATGGAGCTCTCGCTGCTGGTGACGCTGCTGGGCCTGGGCGCTCTGCTGCCGCCGACCCCGTCCGCTGCCTCCGCCGCCGCCCGCACCGCGCAGTACGCAGTAGACTGCCCCGAGAGCTGCGAGGACGAGGAGTGCACCAGCACGGCGCGCTGCAAGCGCACGGTGCTCGACGATTGCGGCTGCTGCCGGGTCTGCGCCGCCGCCCTGGGGGAGACCTGCTACCGCACCGTGTCCGGCATGGACGGCGTCAAGTGCGGCCCCGGCCTGCGCTGCCACTTCTACACGGAGGAGGACGACTTCGGCGACGAGTTCGGCGTCTGCAGAGGTAAAGGAATGTGCGCAACTGCGCCCTCAAACGCAAACTAGCGCGCACGTACACACGGGAGCGCATTGACAGGAGAAATGCCTCCAGCCCAAAACACAAACATATTTACTGCAGTACATATGCCCATCTTAATATGGGGAGATTATCACATCGGGGACGCGCGGGCACCCTAAATCTGAACCAGGTCAACGCAGTAGTGCGTTTCAGCATGCGAAAGGGCAAATTCTCGAAAATAACTGGGCATCATTGCAGACTGCGAAGCATTAGTGTTTAGTGTTCCTAAGAAGGGCATAACACATATCTGAAGAAAAAATAACACCTGGCAGCAATACTTGTTTTATTTACTAGCTCAGCTGCCACCTGTAGTCTTCTTACCACCCTTTATAAATTGAAGCCCTCAACACAATGCAACAGAAAAATCAGAGAAAGGGTAATTTACTCGCGCCCGATTTAAAGGAGTGTAATTGCAAATCAACAGCGAGGGTATACTATGAACAGATGGCATCTCCTATGACTCCCCACCAGGGAGAAAGGTACCTTTCACAGCAGCTGTCATGACAGATGGTGTGGTCAAGCTTTTTTACTTATATACACGGATAATGTCTTGAGGTCTCTGGCACTTAGAATAATTGTACAGGGGCCATACGTGGAACTGTGCCAGCTTTCCTCTTGGCGTTTGGTAAGGTGAAAGCTCGTGGGATAGTTAGTTACACTCACTTGCACTGACTGCAACATGAGAGCGCTCCGCGTCCGTTCCCTTGATCGTGCAATTCTTTCCTTTGTCTTGCTCTGCGCCATTAACAGCTTTAAGCATCCGGACCCAGCTCTCAGATAATGCCAAAGTGACGGCAATTTAGCCCGATAGAAGTGCAGTTTTTCCTTTTTGACGGTCAGTTTTGGAATGAAGTGGAAAACACGCCATTTGCACTTTTATTCCTGTGCAAATATTGGTGCTAAATTGAATGGTCCCAGTGCAAAAGCCCCCTTCATTGGTGCAGTGTGTGTGGCCTGGGCCCCAGCGTATATATATATATATATATATATATATATATATATATATATATATATATATATTTGTTAATTAGGCATGCCTGTCGTGCCATCCCTACGCCCGTTATTGGCACGGGCCATGTGTTGACTGCCAGCCAGACTGCTGTGGGTCGGAATGTGAATGTCTCTGCTTTTGTTCTTCACTCTAAATAATAGTAGTCACTCTTTGCACAGTGAACAGCACACACCTCCGCGTGTTGTCTCCGCGTGCTGTGCATTGGAGTGTCACACCGGCACTCTATCAACTTCTGAATGGTGAATGTCTCACCTGTGACCTGCAGTTATAAACCCGAGTGGTGTGTGTGTGCCAGGCCGCCGCAGGCTGTCACCATCCATTCCACGGAGACGCGGTCTACTGCCGAGCTGTCTGTGCGCAAACTGTCTGCACATAGAAGGATGCGAGGCTACAGCCGCCCTGCTCCATGCCACCCGCTGGATGGGTGAACTTGGAACTTTCGGCACCAATTTCCTGCAACTGTGCATGTGTAGCCAATTCACCTGCAATAATCAAAAGGAAGTCATAGAGTGGCCTTTAATGATACGTTAGATGGTTCAGCTGCAAATAACGGCCATCACTTCCGGGTAGTGTGCCACAGGTTTTACAGCGACATGAAATACATTACTAGAGCCAACACCGGTGGGTCCCTGGCTCACTGCTGGCGAGGACCGTCCACGACAGTAACTACATTCCAGACAGGGAGGATGAGCAATTCAGTGTAAAGTGTGACTTCAGCAAGGAAGACGCGGCCTGTCCGATGCTTCATGCTTTGGATGCAGGGCCTGGGGTTCTAGGGCGTCTGCCCTGTGACAGATGCTCTGGGTGATGGGAGGCAAGGCACCAAGTCTGTATAATTATAGTGTGTTATTTAGAGCGCGCTTAATTATACCCACAGGTTTCTAAGCGCGGACACGGGGCTCGAACCTGTGTTGCTCCGCATCGACTTGCTTCCAAAGCGAACTATTCTTCCGAGATTGGGCTCGCTGGTCACAGTCTCAATTACTGCGACGGGCGTAGACTTCTAAGAAGAACCTGTTTTTACCATGGGTTATGCAGTGTCGTGTCCAGACTCTTTTGACTGCGGTAGCCCAAGTGGGGCAATGACTTATGCAGGGGTGGCATGAAGTACAAGCGCATCTCTCTCTCTCTCTCTCTCTCTCTCTCTCTCTCTCTCTCTCTCTCTCTCTCTCTCTCTCTCTCTCTCTCTCTCTCTCTCTCTCTCTCTCTCTCTCTCTCTCTCTCTCTCTCTCTCTCTCTCTCTCTCTCTCTCTCTCTCTCTCTCTCTCTCTCTCTCTCTCTCTCTCTCTCTCTCTCTCTCTCTCTCTCTCTCTCTCTCTCTCTCTCTCTCTCTCTCTCTCTCTCTCTCTCTCTCTCTCTCTCTCTCTCTCTTATAATGGGGTAGCGCGCGCCACTCCCGGGACAGTCCGCGCGTGCTATGTTACATGTGATATCATGTTGTGTACACTGGACTGATGGTGGCGCCCTCTTTTTCCCCCAGAGTGCCCCTACGGCACCTTCGGCATGGAGTGCAGGAAGACGTGCAGCTGCCAGTCCGGGATATGTGACCGGGTCACGGGCAGGTGCCTGACCTTTCCATTTTTCCAGCTGGGGTCTCCGAAATCCACCAACAAGCAGACGCCCTCTTCCCATGCAGGTAAGCCTCGCCCCTGGTCCGCAGCGTCGCAGTCACCGCGGCTCGCCCTGCAGGCAGAAGGCAACGGCGGGGGCTGCGTGTGTGGACGCGTCCACCTTGCTATGCAGAGCTCAACATAGGACTGGAAGCGCTCCCAATTATAGGAGATCAAGGACTTCATTTGGGGATAGGAAGATCAAGTGATTTGGCCAGAATCATACAGCGTTGTCATGTGAGGCAGCGGGGATGAGTTTTTAAATAAATAACTAAAGGCAATCATTAACTTTTTAGATATTTTCTATTTTAGCGTGTGACGCAGGGCATGACCAAATAGTACAGACATGTAAGGTGTCCCAAATGGCCCAAAAGTGTCCAAAATAGTAACCGAAATTCATCATGTGGATTGTTTCGCAAACATTTTTTGTTGTTGATTTAGTGAAAAAGGCCACGATTTCGCGGTCGGGTGGGTCGACGAGCCCTGCCATAATACAGAGCCCTACTGGCAGTAAACACACTCATTGAAGTCCTGCATATCCCAAGGCACTATACATGTCCCGCAGGGGAATGTGCAAAGGTTAAGTGCCCACATGTGTGTAGCCTCCTGGCCCTTTTGCATAGTTTCCCCTGAACTTCCCCTACCACAAGGCAGGAAGTCTGCCGTACAAAATGCCCTGCCCCATGCAGGCACGCCAACAGCATCTCTGGGGCAAGAGAACCCAGAATTCCCATGGATTCTGCCTCCTTTCTCTGCACTGTAAACAAGCAGGGGGTGCACAGGGTGCAAGATCAGGTTCCACCTGAGGTGGTAAAGGTCACGGAAACCCCAGTGCACCCAGATCGCAGGGCCATTTACCAGCCCGGCGAGACACGGATTTGGCAGAGCAGATGGCAGACCCAGCTCTCACCGCTGGCTACATCACAGTTATGGCAAGCACTGGAAATGCCAACAGTTTGGGCTTTTCCGTTGGCATGGGAAAGGCATTTGCCAGAAGCTGCGAGATGATGCAAGCATCTGGGCATAAAATAGCAGTGCCTAGAAAAATGCCTAATACTTACACACTAGCCAAAAGTGGTGGCTTTGCCAATGCTGGTTTTTAACAGGGCTTCAGCGAAGAGCGTGCATAGTGCTTATAAATCTAAAGGCTGAAGGTAGACCTGGTTGAAACATTTTTATTACACCAGTAGCTCAGTTGTAGCTACAATTAAGTCATTAACTTCCAGAAGACTGGTTTAAAAAAACAAAAAAAAACGTTAGCAGGCACTTGAAGCTCAAAGTTTGATGGTAAGGGTTGATAAACACATCTCAACGAAATCCAAGGAGGATGTGTTTTGGGCAGGGAGGATCAGGGAGTGGGTGGAATGGCCAGAGGAATTAACATGACCCATGTGCAGTCAATAGGCAGGTAAATAACCAAAACACAACCTACAAGCTTTTTATCCCTTCTTACATGCCTTTTCTCCCTAGCTTTACTCTAATGCAATGGTTTTTGCACCACCTAATAGCCAAAACTAAAAATGAAACTGATGGCAGCATCGCACTTACTGCCCATCCATTATCTGCTGCCTTCTGTGTCGTGCACAACACGCGCACAGTCACCTATCACAGCATACGTGTTTACTACAGTCACTGCTTTGAGCCAAGCAGTGCATATGCTCGCAGGACCTGCAGCTGCTGATAAGGCAAGCCGTAAGAGGTAGGCATATTGTAAATATGCTGCGTGTATGACAGATACAGGCAATGCACTACCATGGAATGCAGAGAGCAGTCGATATAAGATAAGGTTCTCAAGCTAGATAATCAGCAGTGCCCTGATTCCCTTTAGCTGCTATTAACGTGGTGCCAGAAACCTAAGTATGCAGGTGCAGCTCCTCTTACCACACAGTTCTCAGGCAATGAGTCCGTCTGCTCACTTGGGGGCGCTATGAAAGCGTGAACGCGTGCATGTTGGCATCATGATGTCTCGAGTAGCAGTTACTAACCTGCACTCGAGGTTCCATGGCAGTGCCCTTTAACATAATCCCACTCTCTGTAGGATAGATCATGATTTAAGCACTGGCACCTTCTTTGAAGTTAGACCAATTTACTAGAGTACTTGTCATTGCCATCAGTATATATCGCTTTAATTAAAAAGGTGTTCGTGCTGAGCCTACATGCGGATGATTATAGGGTTACAAACAAAGGTGGTGCCCAGGTACAGGCATACAAGCGCAGACTCTGTGCTGCACCATCGAATAGATCAAGCACTGAACACGGGGGAGGGAGCTGGCTTGCAGATACAATCTTAAAAACGGAAACATCTACATTGATGTGCTGAAAGATGTGCTAAAGATGAGCTGAAGTATGTGCTGAAAAATGCGCTGAAAGTTGTACCGAAAGATGTGCTGAATGATGCGCTGAAAGATGTGCTGAAAGATGTATTGAAAGATGTGCTGAAAGATGTGCTGAAAGATGTATTGAAAGATGTGCTGAAAGATGTGCTGAAAGACGTATTGAAAGATGTGCTGAAAGATGTGCTGAGTGATGCGCTGAAAGATGTGCTGATAGATGTATTGAAAGATGCGCTGAAAGATGTGCTGAAAGATGCGCTGAAAGACATATTGAAAGATGTGCTGAATGATGCGCTGAAAGATGTGCTCAAAGATGTATTAAAGATGCACTGAAAGATGTGCTGAAAGATGCGTGGAAAGATGTGCTGACCGATGTGCTGAAAGACGTATTGAAAGGTGTGCTGAAAGATGTGCTGACACAAGTGCTGAATGATTCGCTGAAAGATGTGCTGAAATATGTATTTAAAGATGCGCTGAATGAGGTGCTCAAAGATGCGCTGAAAGATGTGCTGAAAGATGTGCTGACAGATGTGCTGAATGATGTGCTGAAAAATGTGCTGAAAGATGTATTGAAGATGCGCTGAAAGATGTGCTGAAAGATGTGCTGAAAGATGGGCTGAAAGATGTGTTTGCCAATCAGACAGTTATATTAGTTTTCTGCTGGGAGTCACATATAAAAGTCGTTAGAGCAATATCCGGCAAGCTCAAGATTGAATATGGATTGGAAGCATTTCTTAAGCAATGCAGTTGTCCTGATCAATGAAGGAATAAGTGAGAGTTAACTGAGTGAGAGGAAGGAGTCAGAGACGTTTTTCACAATCAGGGTTGTCCAACTCCAGGCCTTGAGGGACGGCTCCATGCCCGGTTTTCAGGATGCCCCTCATTAACATTCATGAGCTACATTTGCATACAATGATTCTAAATGTGTGAAAATGTTTCCTCGTGAATATTAATGAGGGCTATCCTAAAAACCCATCATTTCCCAGCCCTCGAGGCCCAGAGTTGGTCAACCCTGCTAGATGGACACGTGTTGGAAAAACAGCACATCTCCAAGTGGGTGAGATTTCTATTCAAAGGCCCCTACTATGTGTCAATTATTTGTGGTGTTTTGAAGAACACCACTTTCCACAGTGTTTCAAAGGACTTTCGTTTTTTTATACCTCTGAGGGCTACATGAGCCCATTACCACGGCATTGCATGTCCCCTATTGGTTCTGATCCTAAGAAACCAACTTAACTAAGCTTAAGTTATCTTATCCTTCTGCGCCCAGCTACCCAAGGGTTTGGTGCACAATACTAAATAAACAAACAAACAATGCAAGGCGCTATGCACACTACCCAAGCCCTAGTGGGGCAAAGGTCCATCCAACCCGATGAAAACGTCTACTTGGAACCAACGTTCCAGGCCATCTGACATTACACACATTATCAGATTTAAATGGAGCTAGCAGACAGAAGAATCTATGAGCATCCTGGGAGCCACACTCTGGGACAAGATGGACCTATCCCTGACATCTAAAATGAACTACCAATGCTTCAGAAAAAAAAAACAATACCCTGTTTTTCAAGGAATCGCTGGGCTGCTAGCTACTCGTGAAGGGATTCCAGCACCCATCTATAAAGGGACTGACGCCTGTCACCATGTCTCTTGATAATTTCACTGAAAGCTACATGTCTTCACAGGCCTACGCCAGTTGAGCTCCTGAAACATAGTTTGTGTTGTATGCTATCCAACACTGAAATTAATGTGGGGCTAGTTGATGCGTCCACAAGGTCATCAGGATCGGCTACTAATACAAATAAGTCATAGAATGTTGCGGTTAGACACAAAAGCCATAAAATAGCATCTGCACCCAGAGAAGGGTGCTTGACCAATCAGGTGGCTAGAACAGTGGGAAAGAATACACATTCCCCGCCCGCTCTCCCAGCCACTCGAGGCCCTTCCACAGGAGGCAGCATTTTTTTGTTGTTTGTTAATGTGGGGAGGCAACAGGGACCCTCACCCTGTTGCCTCGCCACCCTCCATCAAAAATCCCCCAATCCCCTTTCCCACCCCTCTTTCCATCTTCACTTATCTGCGGGACCGTAACTCTGTGCTCCGGTCCCGGCGCTCCTCCCGTCTCCCGGCCTGTCTATGGCAGCAGCCATCTTTTAGTCTTTTCTTTTTTTTCCGTATTCCTCCGGTGATCGGTTGCCCAATCAACGCAAATCTCCCAAGGAAAAATAATGAAAGCCATTTGGATGAACACTCAGGGTGCAAATAGCATTCATAGCTCGGGGGTGGGGGGGGCATGGGCGGTAAGGGGCCGCAGCTCAGGCCTGCCTTAGCTCTGGCTGGCGAGACGTTACCGGCCATGTCCGCCATCCTGAGCGGGGATGAATGCCATGTTATGGTGTCAAGGTATAGAGTGAGGGCCACAAGCAGGCTATTAAAGGCTATTCAATCAAACGCTTGCTGGAAAAGGACAAATGTTTAGTGGACCTCTTAGTAGTGTTTAGCAGTTTTCTAAATCTTAAATTGATCTCTTAGTACCAAGCAAAGCTTGTTTTAGACTTTGGGACCCCTGACCTTGAGCCAGAGATCACCAATGCAGCATCTTTGATGTTACCTGATCTCTTAGTATCAAGCAAAGCTTGTTTTAGACTTTGGGACTCCTGACCTTGAGCCAGAGATCACCAATGCAGCATCTTTGGTGTTACCTGATCGCTTAGTACCAAGCAAAGCTTGTTTTAGACTTTGGGACTCCTAACCTTGAGCCAGAGATCTCCAATGCAGCATCTTGGGTGTTACCTGATTTCTGAGTACCAAGCAAAGCTTGTTTTAGACTTTGGGACTCCTGACCTTGAGCCAGAGATCTCCAATGCAGCATCTTGGGTGTTACCTGATCTCTGAGTACCAAGCAAAGCTTGCTTTAGACTTTGGGACCCCTGACCTTGAGCCAGAGATCTCCAATGCAGCACCATTGGTGTGTCCTGTGGAAGATTGTATCTGTTTGCGTGATCTTGGTGCACTTGCGGGGTTGCATTGAGGAGCAGCTTTCTTGAGATGCCAGGGAGCTTTGGACCAGAGTGTTTTTTCTGCCAAATAGAGGATTAGGAAAGTCACACCTTGTGCCACACATACACATTGTAGGATTTTTACAGCACGTTTCAGTGCAGGTGCCCACTTACTGTAGATGTCACTCTAATGTACCGAGGCGACTGAACTTTGCCTTCAGGCGCAGACCTGGGATAGACAGCGCTCAAGAGAATCCCTCAGAGTAGATAACGGGGGCCTCAGTTGCCATTCCATACCACACACTTACTTTCTTGTTGTGTATACCAGCTGGTACCTGTATGCCTGTAGTAGGCCTGAATCCCCAGAAAGTACATCTCTGACCCTGAAGTCCTTTCTCGCACCCCCTCCGCCATTGACAAATATGCTCGCAGGTGCTCTTGCGAGCCTGTTGTTGAGTGATGTGCGTGGAGCACAGGCCCTGGAATGGCTGCATTCGTCTCTAACCTCACGCATGTTTTCCGTTGCAGAGCACGGCTTGTCGTCTGGGGATGGAAATGATGTCAAGGCAGACCTTTCCAAAGCGAGGACCATTCGGACGACTGGAATTAAGTGGTTAAATCCACGCTGATGTTGCCTGACTCCTCTTTGGACTCTGCCACTTGAGCATCCATTCTGAAGACATGCTAAGTGTCAAGCACAGAACTCCCTCGACTCACACATGTCATAGTCCGTAAGGAGCTTTATTTTTGCTGCAAACACAGCTCTCCAACCGAGGAGACCGCACGCCTTCAGAGACTCTCTTTTGATAAGCCTTTGTAAACTATAAATGTGTTGTATATTTCTTAAATGTACAGTAATATAAAGTTATTTTGGATCGTGTGCTATGCAGAACAGCGCTTAGATTTTCTTTATTTTTCATTTGTTTTTTTATAGCTTCAAGGAGCTTCATTTTTGTCTTGGATTGTACATTTCCTTAAGTTGCCCGAAACACACGTGAACATGTCACATACCAGTCAGTCTGAAATAACAATATGTGGATTAAATTCAGTACCTGGTACACCTCCTTTATACCCACAGAAGTAAGTGAAATGGAGGAAGTCTTATGATTTTGACATGAGCAAATACAAAAAGCCAGTTTAACTGCCTAGGGGGACTGTGCTGGTATTCATGATTTTCACCTGCAAAGTCCATTTGGTGTGTTGATGTATATAGTATGAAGGTCTTATAATTTTCATAATAAATACAATATTTTGTACAAACATGTCTCTACCTCAATTTCTCATTCCTTGTTAATAACTGTGCCCTGACTTCATTGACTTACTACTTTTTTAAAGTGTCTAATGCTTAGCGAGGGGGCCAGGTGACTTCAACCTGAGAAATATGTTATATGAGTAGAGGGGGTACTGCTGCTCCACCCTGTGCTAACCCTAGAAAAGATATGTGGTAGCAGTCTTTTGCTGCCCCGAGTGCAATGAAGGCCTACCCAAACCCCCGTCTGAGATAATACGATTGGCGCTAGTCCCAATATAATGCAATATAATACAAAGTGTGCCCGAATAGTGCCTTTATTACAGATGTGCACTTGACACGTGTTTCGACCAGTCTCTGGTCTTTTTCAAAACTGGGCACTTGTTATGAATTAACCTCCGATACGAAATGGTCAACAAGCGTAGTCTGTCCACTCTAAAAGAGTGTATCACAATGCTGTAGGGTTAGATCCCTGAGTCCTACCAATAAACGGATCCCCGTTTTACGGTTGGATCCAAAGCCTGATGGCGTTCGGTTCTCAGAACCGAACCTTAAAGTTGGAAAACGGTAACCATGCCATTCCTTACTTAAATATTACACATTTTAAATGTGTTAAATAAATGATTGTTGATTAAGGCAGCAGTATGCTACTTCTGGGCTTACTGCACAAAAATACTGAGACTCGCTTTAAAGTCGAAAAGGTACCTTTAATGTGACAGGCTACAGCTCTCAAACAAACGCTACTCTGGCTCCCTGGCCTTACAGACTAACATAACTGTTTTAACAATTGGCAAACAATCAAATAAATAAACAATTTCAATTCCCCCACAGTTAAATAATTAAAGCATTTCAAATTCCTCCCTTCCTATCCCTTGCTCCCTTCCGTCTCCTTAAAATCCTCTCAACCGTCTTTCCCGCTTTCTCCCTGAGGCCACGCCTCTCCTTCTTCAATACCTGTTCCCCCTCTTTGTACCCCCGGGGTAGACCGTTCGCGCAAACAGCACCACCCCCTTCCTTAACTGCACTAGTACCCAATTGTGCTTCCCCCACCCCTCCTCCAAAGGGCCATGTCCCTGGCATCCAGCAACTCCTTACCCCATAAACTCCCCTCTACACCAATTTCCTCCTTCCTTGACCTGCAGCCAGTCTGACCTGCCACATCAGCAACAATGAACCTTACATCACATCACCTCCGTCTAATGCCCCAGCCTATCACATGAAAAACTACCAGACCTGTTGTCCTTTTCTAAACCTTTCACCAAAACCCTGGTCCTGAAAATGGGGGTAAAACAAACATTCGAATTAAGGTCCGACCACCCCCTCACTTAATACCCCAAAAATATTAAATAAAGGGGTGGGAGGGCAGGGCAAACGCTTGTCCCAACCGTCGCTTTCTCCTGAACCTTCCCTGCCCATTTTTATAACCCCAGAGGTGCTCCGCGTGCCTGTGCAGCGCCCAAAGATACCCCGCGGAAATGCTTTGCGTTCCCCCCCGGGCCCTCTTATTGGCTTACTGCACAAAAATACCCAGGCTTGGTGTAAAGTGGAAATGGTTGCTTTAATGTGACAAGCCACAGCTCACAAAGAAATGCTACTCTGGCTCCCTGGCCTTCCAGATTAACATAACCGTTTTAACAATTGCCAAACAATTAAATAAATTAACAATTTCCATTCCCCACAATTAAATAATGAAAGCATTTCAAATTCCTCCCTTCCTATACCTTGCTCCCTTCCATCTCCTTAAAATCATCTCAACCTTCATTCCTGCTTTCTCCCCTAGGCCACGCACCTCCTTCTTCAATAGTTTTTCCACCTCTTTGTACCCCCGGGGTAGCCCGTTCATGCACAAAGCACCACCCCCTTCCTTTACCGCGCTAGTACCCCATTGTGCTTCCCCCACACCTCCTCCAAAGGGTCATGTCTCCGGCACCAGAAAAACCCTCCCCTGAGGTGTTCTTTCTACCCCACCCCCACAACCTATGTTTCCCACTATTTCCAACTTTTTATTATGTCTTCCACCGCCAACTTAGCATCCATCAAGTAATAGCTGTTTCTATATACTGAGAGATGCTCGCCGACCTCCCGAAAAACTGAAAAAATCCTCGTAAATTATATACCAATGCTCTGCAATTGCACCCCCGCAGCACTACCAACTTCCCCACTCCCTATTATTCTTCTTCCTTGTCCTTCCCACCGCCCCTACATTCACCCCCCCTCTAAACTCTCCTCGGCAATAACTTGGTCCAAACCAGCCTTACCCTGGGCCATATCTCCCATAACCAGCTAAGGTCCCTTTTGCCCTTCCTCAACAATTATACTCCTGTGTCACTAAGACATTCTCCCCCGTGTGAACAATGACTCCTTCCGGAACCCCCTGTCACTTCCTCAAACCTGCTAACATGGGCAACAGTTGGTCCCACCTAAACCCCCCTATCCCTGACCATCTCACTAGCGCAATGTACAATCTGCATGTTGCCAGTTGTGTCCCAAAACTCCTTTTTCCGCCTCTTTCCCTGCCCATTTTACTATTTAATGTCCACAAATCCGTATCTGCTGCAACTCACCACTCCTCCGTGCCTCCCTACCTCCATCGCCCCATACCTTTGAACTATATTCTCTGCTAGCCCTATCCTGTAACCCTCCGATGTCGCCCCCATCCTGAAAGAATGAGTTCCACAAACCTCTGCCCTCTCCCCCCAAGGCCACCAAAATCCTCCTCATTACTCCCACGACTAGAGCTGCCGATAACGCCGACCCGTCTTTGTGCTGAAAGCCAACCCTTTTCTTCCCCCATATGTTTCCTTCTAAGATAATCCCCTCCTCACTGGGCAAAAATCCTTACTACCCCTATCCAGAAGCACCCCGCAGCCCCTCCCTTTCTGATCCAACTTCGATCTGCAGATCCTCATCCACCTACTTCTGATCCATGAACATCTCCCCACCCTAGTCCTCCCTCCCCTGCTGTCCTGTTCCACCCCTGTGTTCTCCTTTACCCAACCTTCCAGCAACTTATGTCCATATGATCCTGTCTCCCCCACTGCCCGGGGCCTTCCGTGCACCCCCGTCCATGCAGTTCCATCTCAACGCTATTCCACACCACTGCACCAAGGGCCATCATGCACCCCTGTCCATGCAGTTCCCTCTTCTTGCTGTTGCCCCCGCTGCACCAAGGGCCAAACGCGCACCCCTGTCCATGCAGACCAATCCACGTAACCTGCCACTTCACATAGCATCTCTGCAAACTTATCCCTTCTTGTGCCGCTCTTCTTCTGCTCCTTCCCCAAGCACCAAACTCTGATATATCCCCTTTTTGCCCCCAGTAAATATCAATCATCCTGGCCAAACATGCAATCCTCCAGGACTGCTCCTGCCGACCTCACCTTGTGAAGCGGTTCCAAAGCTCTGGCTATATCTGCGCCATGCTTTCACCAACATGCGAACCGGGGCCACTACCAGACAGCCGAAATTGAGATACCCCCTTTACCTCTGTATACCTCTCAGTGTCTTTTTACGGGCCACTATAATCTTATCAAGCAAACCCTACCAGCCTGCTCACCTTGTCGTGCGGCAAGCATGAGGACCCAGCCACCCGCATCCCACTCCCTCCTTCGGTCAACACCCCCTCTGTTCTTCAGTTATATCCTACCGCCCATGGCCGTCTCAATTCCTGCATCAATGTCTTACAAGACCTCCACATCCGACATTCCTGTACTCTGCCCACCCCACTGCAAATCATCCAGCTAACGCACCCTCCTACACAACCAAAACTGTAAGTAAAACCCACTCCACCAACAGCTAGAGTGCCCAACCACACACATAAAAATGTCCAGCCACAAGGCATCACTTGTCCACCTAGTTTTGGCCTTAGAACTGCATCTGTCGCATCCTTGGACCTTGATAACTCACTTTAAAACCCCCGCGAAAAACCTTCCCCCCAAAAACTTGGCCCCCTTCCCTGTCTGGGTAAACTCAGTCACTCCACCAGAACCGCAACTTTAACTGGAGTATGGACCTTCCTCCACAACACCCTGCCCCACCCTCTTCCTCAGTCCCCTGATTGGAAACATTGCGTAATCGTGTGCTGTCCTGCGCATCTGCTGCACTCGTGCTTGAACTTGCACACCGTCCTCGTGCAACCTTCTTTATTGAAGGCCCAACATGCTGGTGAGGGCTGCCCCCTGCCTCCTCCCCCTGCCACCTCTAAGGCGGGGCGAGCATAAAAGGGCCGGTAAGGCACAGGTAAGCCGCTGGCTGTATGCAACGTTGGTGCTGGCCACGAAGGCACCATCCATTGCAACCAGAGATCCATGTCGATCTCACCCCAGATAGCCTGGCCATCCTTTGCCTTCCTTGCCTTAAACTCCTCATCGTATCTAACCCAAGCGAAACCCCCAAAACTCATAAACGCCTTCCTTATTACATCTATGATTTTCAACAGCACTACGCACCTCTCTGGAAACATCTCGCAATAAATGCTTGCGTAAATAATAAAAGCGGACATCCAATTGTCAATCGTGACGGGCACCTTTGGTCTTGTGGCCAACTCCCTCTCCTCCTCCTTAGACCCTTCTTTCTCCCTCACCTCCCTGTGCAGGAGTTTAAAAACGTCCACAAATTCCCCATCCCATATTTTTTCTTTTGTCACCCCCATCAAATGTGCGCCCAGTGGCTTTGTAATGCCCATATAAGGCATCATTTTGTCCTTCCTTGTACCTTCTGCAACATTCTCCTTAGGAACCTGCATTACCTCTGCAGCCACGGGCTCCTCTACCTTGTCAGTCTGTACCTCCACCGAGGATACCCTCTTCTCCCTCTCCCAGACCCATGCGGTCTGAAACCCTGCTTCCCTGCCTCTCCGCTGTGCCCCAGCTTCCACCCTGCCTGTCCCCCACTTTGTGTCCAACCCGTGCCGGGCCGCTGACCACTCCCGTTCCCGCTCACATCTTTCTGCCCCGCAGTCACCTAGCCGCAGCATTCTGGCCTCCACTCCGACACTCCTCATCTCTTTTCTCAACGGACTCCTGCTGCGGGGACAAAAGACATCAGCAGACTCCCCTAACCAATTTCAGCACCGTCCCCTTGCATTTCCGCCCCCCTAACCTGACCTTGCCCTTCAAACCTTAAACCCATTCTCGCCCTTTCCCTCAACCGTAAACCATTTTGCTCTTCCTCCTCCCATTGACCACCATCCTCCTCCTCCCATTCATCATCCCCAACAAAATACCAATGTTGTTGCGAGCGATTGCTCGGGCCATGTAGCTCCTCTTCGTGTGACCCAGAGCGTCCGCTCCGCCACTCCTTTGACGTCTTCTTGGTGGGGCCGTGCCGACCCACGCCTGCTCCTCTATTCTCGGGCGAGAGGTTCTCTCCTCCACCCATTTCTCCACCGTGCTAGGGGCCGTGCTGTGCCCTCTAATCTGTTCTCTGCCTTCATCAAGAGGGGCCGTTCTCAAGCCCTCTCCCACCTCCTCACGAACCACGGGAGCCATGTTATGCCCTCCGCCTGCAGTCCTCTAGGCATTGAGGACATTCCGCACTTACCGACGGGGACCGCTCCCTCCTCCTCCCATCTGCACTCTTTTGCAGGTATTTACCTCCCCTGCCCCTCCGCACTGCCACCCCCCTCTGATCTGGGATGCCCCAAACCTCATCCCTTGCCTGCTTTGTGCCCACTCTTGGCCCCACTCCACTAGAGGCCTCTACCACATGTTTGACGCCCGACCCGCTGCCCTACCGTTCACCTACATCCACCCACTCCTGGGCACCTCCCTGCTACTCCTACTGGCCCCTTTGTCCCACACACCCCCACTACCTGCTGCCGGGCTGCACGCCAACACTGCAGTGAGGGCCCCATCCGCCACTGCTTTGCGCTGAGGCCTGCCCTGTCCGGCCCCCTTTTCCCCTGTAACTTCCCCCACTGACCCTTGCAGCTGTGCTTTGGTTGCCCTGCTAATAATATTCAAAGCCTCTCTCAATGCTTGAGCATTTACCAAACCCTTCATTCCAGATCCTTGACCTGCCATCCTGCTGCACCTTAATAATTCTGTTAACTGCTGCAGCCCCTTGCCACCCTGCCAAACTGAGCTGGCACGAGCCCTGAATAATTCTTTATTCCACCTGCAAGGCCTTTCCTAGTATATGTGATGTAAACTTGGCAGGCTACTTAAATGCAACCTGTGAAATCCCGCCATTGTCCTGAAAATAAATATATTTTTTATAAAACCATAGCTCCAGTACACCCTGCTAATGGTTACCTGCTGGTTAGACTCCTAAACTGCTGTCTATAACGAAGGGAAAGGAAAAGCTCTGCCATGCTCCCTGGTGGCTTGACGACGTAACCGCACTATTGTGTGCTCGTTGAGGGAAAGCTGTGAGACATTGGCCCTCATTACGACCCTGGCGGATTTTTTCCGCCATCGGCGGACTTTTCCGCCATGGCGCAAAGTCCCTTTACGCCATGGCGGATGGCGGACTTACCGCCCCATTCCGAGGTCGGCGGGCGGTAAGTCCCCATTGACCCATTTACCCTTCCCCATTCCCATTTCGGCCCCATAGGGTATAATGGGAGTGGGGAAGGAGTTAATTACGCCACCGTAAATTACGGTGGCGTAATTAACACCAAGGTCCCAGAGCGCCATGGATTTTTCCGCCCGCAAAAAGCGGGCGGAAAAATGACCATGGCGCTCCGGGAACTCGTAGTTGGCGGTAAGGGGTCGGCGCAGCTAACGCTGGCGCAGACCCCTTAGCGCCAGGGTCGTAATGAGGGCCATTGCCTGCTAATGCAACTCTCTCACTTAAATGCTCACTCTCTCCTTTATTCAAACCCCCCCTTTCCACTGAGAAAAGGAAAGCATGGAAAAAACTTCCTTCCCCCACCCCAAACGACACACAGCGACCTAACGGTCAAAATGAGCCGACCACTACTGAAATCCCTACAACCGACCCTGATGCAAAACACCTTCCTAATGGGTGAGCCGCATCTGCCGTGCGCCAAATGCAGATCCTGACCAGGTAAGGTGGGGTACTTTATTTACAGTACCCCCGGCTATAACAGCATACTGTTCAATATATCATAAATGTGCTAACTACCCACCTGATAAAATCTCCAAATATGAAACACTAACTCCATACCTCCAGATTCGCTGTGGCCCAGGCCTAAATGCAGGGAAGGCTCGGGAGCAGCGACCCATGACAAACGCTCGTCGCAACTGTCGCTTGCCCAAAAATACCCCGGGGGGAAACGCTTCACGTTCCCCCCGGATTCCCCCTTGAAGTTGCTCAAGTGGCCTTTTGCCAGCAGCATAGATATACTTCCTATTTTTCTACGTCTAACTTTGTTAAAAATAAGGTCTTCAAACAAAGATGGCGTCCATGTTCAATGGTGGCCATTGTTGCGCGACGGGGGAGCACCAAAACACTGAGCATTCCAGGTGCTGGTGAGGGGGCAGGGGTTGGGGTAGTGGACGCGGGAGACGGGATTGTTGGTTCCTGGGAGGGGAAGGTGCATGAGTATGTACCTTCTATCCGGCTGGGAAGATGGTGTCCTCCAGTTCTTGGCTCGAACCGCAGGCTTTAACATGAGGTAAAGACCGCGTTCTGAGCTTCCAGATTGACTTGAAGGCTGTCTGGCCACCCCCACTGGGGTGCTAATTTGTTTTAAAGCAATTAACTTATCTTTGCATCTGTACAAGTGCCTGCGAAATTATACATTTTGGTTTTGGTGCATTAAGTTGGTGCAAAGCAGCACAACATGTTCTAAAACCATTGCCACAGGCATAGGGATGGAGAAGGGGTGTTGGAAAGCAGAATATGGGTTGGCATTACAATTAGCAATGCTTGGTGCATGAATTTGGAGAAGCACAAAGTCTTATTGCCTGCAGTCCTATGCATTCACAAACAATGGGGACTTTCCTTACTAGATTTTGGGTGATCAGAAAGGTAAGATTACCCCTGCACAGACTTTCTGCCCTGCCGACTAGCTCTGTTTACTAGTTCCACTCTCCCATAACTGCCATCTGGAAGTAGCACCCACTAGCTTGGCCGGTAGGATAGCTCAGGCACAACGCGTTTGTCTTGGAAGCAAGACAATGCATAGCGACAACAATGCATAGCGACACAGGTTGGAATCCCAGGCTCACGCTTAGAAACAGGTCTCTGGTATTAAGCGTGTTATAAAATAACAATTATAATTACTTCTCAACATCCTGACCTCAGCCAGGTTTAGGTGGGGAGTCCACTTTTGTTATTCTATATGTTTTTTTGCCGTCCCTTGTGGTCAAGTCCCACTCCATGGTCTTGAGGCATCTTATCCAAAAGGAGGATACTCTTCCCCCATTCTGTGTTTTAGAGCTCCTCTCCCATTTTCAAACAATCCTGATTGAAATGGAGACAAGCAGCCTCCACCAGATGAAAAAGGTACGTGTTCGAAAAATAAAAAAGTGTGTGTTGTGGTGAAGGATATGTGTGTGTGTGTGTGTGTGTGTATGCACATTGGAAAGAGTGTGCGTGCAAGAGTGTGGCAATATGTGTGTGGAGTGTTTCAACACAAATGAAATTGATTGCATGCAAGAGTTTGAATGAATGTGTTAGTTTGTTTATGTGCCAGTATATGTGTGAGTGTGAGTGTGTGCGATACCTGCATGTTTTTTGCAGGAGTGAATGAATGTGCTGTAGCATAGCATGCTAGCGTATATTGCGGGCACATCACAAAACTATTTCAAAGTAAAAATACTGTATTAGGGTATGTTTGCATTCTATTTCATGTGTGTGATAGGTGAGGTTTACATGAATGAATTGTATTAGCTCTGAAGAGAATGCTTTCTTACACTAGACCTGCTAAATTTAACATCCCCTGCACCAAGGGAAGAGCCCCTTCCTCATCACAGAGGCCACGATCGCAGCTGCTGGCTGTGCGGCATCATTCGAGGCACACTGCAAGGCCTGCCTGTCCTTGTCTCTTCACCCTGCCTGACCCCCGCATGCCGGGCGCTTCGCGGCGCGAAAACGAGGCTAAGCCTCGCATTTGAATAGAATTTCCCGCCGGCAGGCGGATCCGACGGCGACGCGCACGAAGGCCACACAAAGGCCTGTTCCTGCGCCTGTTCCGAGCATTCTGAGCCTGGCCCAGAGACGCTGCCCCTCACTAGACCCTTCTTGAACAACATCTGAACCCTCTGAATACAACCATATAACTGTCTAGGGCATCCGTTAAATCCTGCATTTACTGACGAGGCGCCAGCGATGATCCGTCACAACCATGTACCTGTATATCCAGTCTCCTAAGGAGCCTGGGGCCCAGTACTCTGCCCTCCACGCAGCCCCAGGTAAGCTCACCTTCCAAAGTGCTGTACACAAAACTAACGCACAAAGCTGCAGACCATAACAATAAACAGTGCATAGACCACTAAACCTACGCTGTTCTATATTGATCTCGGCCACTCTATTGTCTCTACCGTTTATCTGCGCACTTAGCCTGCTTAGTAAATACTTGTACCAACTCTGTATTACCTATTTACACCACCATGCTATTGCTGATACAATGTTCCACCCAGCTGCACACTAGCCCTTTGCATTACTAGCCCACTGAGATTAGGTTTACCCAGATTGTACATGTATTTTTTGCCACCTGCTATCTACACCATCCTTCTTTAGCCAGATATCCTAGCGAAGCAAGGGAAGTTAATGGCACCAGTTAACCATACTAACTACCATGTGCTGAAACCTAACCTTGACCCTCACAACGAGTCGCTTTCAGACCTTATTGTAATTGTGTTGTGCCTTATGGTCGCTTACAGACCTTATTGCAATTGTGTGGTGCCTTATGGTCGCTTACAGACCTTTATTGTGATTGTGTTGTGCCTTATGGTCGCTTACAGACCTTATTGCAATTGTGTGGTGCCTTATGGTCGCTTACAGACCTTTATTGTGATTGTGTTGTGCCTTATGGTCGCTTACAGACCTTATTGCAATTGTGTGGTGCCTTATGGTCGCTTACAGACCTTATTGTGATTGTGTTGTGCCTTATGGTCGCTTACAGACCTTATTGTGATTGTGTTGTGCCTTATGGTCGCTTACGGACCTTATTGCAATTGTGTTGTGCCTTATAGTCGCTTTCTGACCCTATTGTAATTGTGCCTTATGGTACATTGTGCCTCACTATTGTCAACAATGCACTGCACCCCGACCACTTACCCACAATGCCCATTACCAGACACCATCTCATATAAGCCGGGTTTTCTGCCACGGCCACATTCTGCCCTTCATTTACTGTACACCACCCTGCACACCATCTTGGCTTTAACCACAGCGCAACCTGGTCCCACTATGGCTATTCAACATAATCTGGCGACCAACACTTCCACCACCCTACTGCGCTCACCCTTATCCTACAATACGACAGCTCCAAACCCATATCTCAATGATCCAGCCCTGTGGCTACGACACTTCGCCTCTAAACCCATCCCTATCCAACCGTGCCATACACCCATCAGAAATGCGAGGCTTGGCTCTCGCCTACACTACTCCTCAAGAACACATTCTACACCACGGCACTGCATCACATCATTCCTGTCTGATACCAATAAGCCTACACCCACAGCAGACGAACCCTCATTGCCAGGCCTATCTAGCTGTTTAACCCCAAGGCTACGTAGCAAACCATGCGTCACCTCAGTTCGTAACCTAAGACTAGCAACCAGATGTCACCACTGGTCCTATCACGTGAACACAGACAATAGGGACAATCCGGTCAATTCCATCAAGAATAATACCTCTACCCTAGCAGCCCCTTCAATGGCAGAGGCCCCCCCAGCCAACACCCTTAATACCCAAGCTAAACTCAAAGGTGCGCTCAAAGGTGCGCTCATCAACGCCCGCTCTGTCCCCGCTCACGCGCTAGACATCGCAGACTTCATTGTGACCAAAAACCTTGATTTTCTGGCTATCACAGAAACCTGGTTACACGCGGCTTCAGGTCCTGCCTTGACGCTTGCCATCCCCGACAACTACTCCATCATTAGGTGCGACAGGGACACTAACCAAACAAAGAGGGGAGGATTAGCATTCATATTCAAGAACTCTCTTAATCTGAGAGCTGTGAACACCCACCAGTTGCCCTCCGCCGAACTACTCTCAATTAAACTCCCAATCTCACCCAACCATACCGCTTCAGTGCACCTCATCTACCGGCCACCTGGTCCCATTTCCACATTCGTAGAGGACATCTCTGCCATTTTAGCAGCTAGCATCAAGCCTAAGTCCCAAATCATCATACTTGGTGACCTCAATTTGGGCTACCTGGATCCAAACGATTCCAAAGCCTGCGACCTAGCAAGTGTCCTCTTTGACTTTGGCCTCACTCAACATGTCAATGAACCGACTCATATCAAGGGACGCACACTGGACTGGGTTTCAGACTTGAATTGCGCATTAAACATAATCTCAGTGTCACCATGTGCATGGTCCGACCATCATAAAATAACATTCTCTATCAACTCCTCCTGCCAACCCATAGACAAACATTGCACCGCACCACCTACCCTCACTCGCAACAAGAAGGACATCACTATTGAGAAATTACTCCCACTCATCCTCCCTTTATTGAACTCGGTCTCCTCCACCTGCACCGACCCCACTGTCCTTGTGGACACTTACAACCGAGCGATGTTAAAAGCACTTGATTCCATTGCCCCTATCAAACAACGCAAAGAAAAACCGCGCAACCACCTTAACTCATGGTTCACCCCACACCTTCGAGAACTGCGCATAGATAAACGTAAAGCGGAGTCTCTCTGGAGATATTCCCCCTCACCAGTGAACAAAATTAACCTCCTATCCATCACCCACTCGTACAAGGTTGCCATACTAGCGGCTAAAAAAGAACTGTACAACAACAGGATCATACAAGCACAATCCAACACTAAAGAACTCTTTAAAATTCTCAAGGAATTAGAGTCCCCAGTTGCTCCTCTCGACAAGTGTACCCCCAACGTTGAATGGTGCGCTAACATACAAAAAGCACTACTAAACAAAATCACTACACTCCAAGCTAAAATCAATGCCAAAAAAACCCACCTCCTTGACTCAACAGGTAATCCCCAATCCTACAATATCCCATCGCCTAAACACTCCTTCCAACCTTTCAGCTTCTCACCCCTCACCATTAAGGAAGTGGAAAATATCATTATAAAGTTAAAACCATCCAATTGCCAAGGTGACGCCTGCCCAGCTCCTATCGTAAAGGAAGCAGCACACGACCTTGCCCCTTTCATCACCGGCTTCATCAACTCCTCCTTCAAATCTGGCATAGTACCTAACAACCTCAAGGATGCTTGGGTAATCCCCTTGATCAAAAAACCTAACCTAGACCCTAGCAATCCCTCTAACTATAGGCCCATCACCACGGTACCCTACCTCCTCAAAATCTTGGACCGCGCTGCGTATCTACAAATTCTAGATTACCTCGATACCAACAACCTACTAGGCCTCAGACAATCGGTCTTCCGCCCGAGACACGGCACTGAGACAGCTCTGATACATCTAAAAACCCAAATGGAGGACATGAAAGACAAGGGTAAACAAGCGCACCTACTCCTACTGGATCTCTCTGCGGCCTTCGACTTGGTTGATCACCAAATCCTTTGCCAGCACCTCAAAATTGCCGCCCACTTCTCTGATGCAGCCACCTCCTGGATCAGCTTACTCCTTGCAAACAGGACCATGAGGGTCTTCTCACCACTCGCCGCCGCGTACCCAGCTCACGTCCCCTGTGGAGTCCCTCAAGGCTCATGCGTATCACCCACGCTCTATAACGTATTTACAAAACCACTCTTCGATATTCTTGACTATCTGGGTGTCACCTACACAAATTATGCGGACGACACACCGATACTCATCCCTATCACTGGGGATTATGTAACGGACACCAATGCGCTTAATGCCGTCTACACTGCCATCCAAGCGTGGATGGCCCACCACGGGCTTTGCCTAAACGACGAGAAAACTGAGCTACTCATCCTAGGATCTCAGCCCAAACTCTCAAAACTCGACCGTAAATATGAGGCCTTCAACATTGATGGCAACATTATCAAGGTTACTAATGTCACCAAAACCCTCGGTATTTACCTAGATTCCACCCTATCACTCAACAGACAAACCAACTCAGTAGTCTCAGCATCCGCATACACGTGTAAACTGATCACAGCTTGCCGTCCCTTCTTAACAACGAACAACTGCCTTATTCTCGCCAGAACCCTCATCTTATCAAAAAATTGACTACTGCAACGCCCTTTACCTTGGTACGAGCCAAAGAAACATTGATAAACTACAGGTAACACAGAATAACGCTATCAGGGCGGCCCTAAACATACCCAACATCTCTTCCACCAGACGCAACATACATTGGCTCCCCATTGCACGGCGTATCGCCTTCAAAACACTTGTTCTTAGTCACAAAGCACAGAATAACGCTGCACCGGCATACCTATCAGCGCGCTTCAGCCAACACACAGCCTCCAGACCGTTAAGATCTGCACAAGCGCACACACTTATCATCCCCAGTTTCAATCTTCAAACTGCCAGAGGCTCGAGCTTCCCAGTCCTTGCGGCGAAACTCTGGAATTCCCTACCCAACGAACTTAGGAATGTCCCTTCCCTCCAATCCTTCAAAAGGAAAACAAAACACTGGCTCCATGAGCAAGACGCTATGGCGGCCAATCCTATGTAACACTGGCTGCATGCTGCACCTTCCGGCTACCTTGTATATAATGCATCTGCATACTATCCTTGTAAATGTTGTACATAATTTATATATGTTTATGTATACATAAGTGTAACCTCTAACTACCTGTTGTAACACTTTCTTGTAACCACCTTTCTAAACATGCGCCCTGATGCCTGTGGGCAGGCTGCGCAATACAAATAAATAAAATACAAATACAAATGCTAATTTCTTCCCAATCTATTCCATCATTCTTCCATGCGCTATTCAATTATAAACCAACTGCTATTTATTTAACAATAATGTTAATTTATCGTATTTCATGGACAATCTACTAGGTGTGCAGATAAACCTATTACCTAGGAATGTTCACATTGTTGGAACTAAATACAGCTGAGCAACATCAAATTATAACCCCATACTTCCTACACGTTGTGACAAATCCCCAGATGTCATTTCTTCCCTAGGGGGAACCCGTTCCCATGAGGCCCGGGAGTTGAGGTTGCTACCCATTAGTCCCCCTGGGGGTGCTACTCAGCAGGTGGATCTCATGGGGAGAGAAACCCCGGGAACTAGTGACGACCTAGGGAGAACATGGTATCCTCATAACCCACCTTAACCTGGCACACCTTCTTACCCCCATGGCACCAACACTCTCCCTAATATTCCCATATGTTTTTGAAGATCTTTTAGTATAGCAAGTACTGGGATGAGGAAGAGTGTAGGCTCCACCAATGAAGAGTATCCTATAAGTACTGTGAAGAAGGAGAAACCAATTGACCCACTGGAAGATCTCCAACTTGATACTAAGACGAAGCAGAGGCGCAGGTCAATGCAGATGGCCCTGCAGAATCAAAGCGAGCATTCTAGCTGCGGCAGAGGAGGTATTAACAACCTGTCAATAAAAGAGAAGAGGGACAACCAATGTTGCCAGATCCACCAAGGGGGAACTGGGAGTTTTGAAACCGAACAGACCAGAGAAGCCAGGTGAGCGGAGACAGGAAATATTACCTGCTGGCAGAAGTGTCTCTGAATGGTCCGCCATGGACGGACCGGCAAAGGAGGAGAAGCAACGGGCAACCAGCCAATCTATGAAGCTGGTACTTGCGGTCAGTATGAGATGTGCATCCCGGGAACAGGGGAATGCTGCAGAGCTGCCTCAGCCCCTGGAGAAGCCAAGAGAGACCCGAGCGGGAAGGCGGAGAAGCCCACAAACAACAGGAGTAAGCTGGTGAGCACCCTGCAGAGCTACAGGTGGCCAGGACTTTCAGTGGGGCCTTCAAAGAGCGGACGATTAAAGAAAGAAGGGTCTGGGACCCAGAACAAGCAGCCTCCTAAGGCACTTTTCTCATGGTGGTACCTGGCAGGGTAGTGAACCAGGTCTGCCAAAACCCTGAGAAGAGGAATGATGGGTCTGGGACCCACACCCAAGAAAAATAATCTCTTAAATCATCTTCTTCCTCACAGTGCTTGGCAGGGTAGAGAACCAGGTTTGCCCACAGAAAAGAGAGAAACAAATACAGGTCTGGCACCCACAACCATAGAAATGAGAAACCATTGGGAGATTTGCAAGCCAAAGCAAAGGGCTAGGGGAAAGGAGACATTCCCCCTGGCGCTGTGGACTACCTTACAAAATATAAGAAAGGCCTGGGGAAGGATATCATTCTCCCAGCCTTTGTGAACTGTGACAACAAGCCGGAAAAGGGCCTGGGGAAGGGAGCCATTCCCCAGTCTCTGTGAATTGTGGTAAAGAGCCCGGGAAGAAGGTCATTCCCCCCAACCACTGTGAAACTGCAAGCCAAGTGAGATCAGGGTAAGGAAGCCATACCCACTGGTGTTGTGTACCGGGAGGTCAAGAGAGATCAGGGGAAGGGAGCCATGCTCCCCCTTGGTGTTGTGAATCCTGAAACCAAGCAGGAGAAGGCCCGGGGAAGGGAGTCATTCCCCTGGCACAGTGAAAGCGTTCAGAACAAGCTACCTGGACAAGGGAGACATTCTCCAGGAACCCAATAGTGAGGAAAACTATGGGCAATAAGCAATGATGCTTGAGTTGAAACCTTTGAGTTTGAACTGAGAACTTTACAGAATCTCAAGCTGGAACTTTCTGTTGTATAATGGAAAGGAACTGACACCTAGAGACAGGAGTCATTTTCACAGGTGTAGTTCCCACCTGCCAACTGGAACTATAACCCAGTGTCCAGAAGTAGGGAGTCATTCTTCTGGACTATGAAGAACCAGTACCTCTTTAGTCAAATTGCTAGTGTAATGAATAGAGGCAGATATGTTGACACACAACGGTGGACTGTTTTTTGTTTACTTGGACATTCTGACAGATTACTTAGTTCCTTAGTATAGGCAGGGAAACACCTCTTAGAGTTAGGGAGAGATATGTTTCCTCTTCATTTTGAACCAATAAAAGTCTATGGAGGTCATTCTGAGTTTGGAGGTAAGTAACTGTCCTTACCAGCATGGAGCAAATATAGTGTCCGTGTAGTCAAGAGCCTGCTAATAGAGGGCTTTTATGACTTCACGGGCATGAACTTTGCGCCATGCCGGTAAGGGCATCACTGCCATGCCGTTAAAGGGCCGAAAAAGGCCCTTACCAGCATCATGTAAAGCGCAGATTGCACTACCGACATGAACCAATGCGGCATTAGCGGCCACCGCTAATAACGGTCACCGTAAATAAGCGGAACCGGAAGTAGCGTCATCGCACAGGAAAGGGAAGGAGCACGGCGGCCATCTTTAAAAACACAATCCATTGCCATCCTCAGTAGCCAGGACCTGTATGATACCGCTGTTTGTGAAATCTCATTCTCTACCATACCACAATGCCTAAGGCTGTGAAGAAGGGCGCCTCCCGCCAGCGCAAGGAGCGCTTCACTGAAGATGAGCTGGCCATGCTAGCTGAGACCCTGCAAGAACATGCAGACGTCGTGTTTGCCCAGAGCATGAAGCGCGAGGCCATAATACGCAAGAAGGAGATCTGGGCACTTGTGGCGCAGAAAGTAAGCGTGGTCGGTAACAACCCCCGCACTATCAAGAACTGCAGGAAGCGGTGGGACGACTTGTGGCTGCACGTCCGCAACATACTCTCTGCCAACAGGAGCCAGGCAATGTCAACTGGCGGAGGAGCAAGCTCCCCCATAAAGCTATCCCGGTGAGAGGTATGGAGTCAATAGAAGGTGTTGGAGACATGGTTTTGACCGTCACGTCATCGGCGGATGGAGGTGAGTGTCCTAAGAAAGCACTGTAATGCAGAGTCTGATGATAGTCCACCAATATGTCTGTCTAAAGAGGCAATCCATGGCCCAATAGACACACATTCCCAGCAAAGTTTTGGTATGCAGCACAGACACATGCAGATGCCTGCAGCAAGGCAATGCCATACTGTACGCAAACCACACTAAGGTGTCAATGGAATGAGTCACACTGCATGCAGGCCCCAAGAAATATGCATGTCACATACCATATGTCTGCCCCAACATGAGTGACCACTGACGGATGCCTGCATTACCCACCCATGTAGCAAGCAACGTGATCGTCCAAACTCAACTGCCCATTGCCCTCTACTGTGTAGATGAGCAATTATACAAATGTATGCACAATACTTCTCAAAGCATCACTCATGCCATCCCTCTCTTCGACCCCCACAGGCTCAGACCATGACAGCAAGGTGTGGGACTCACCCCCACAGCCAACCACACCCAGGAAGAGGGCCTGGGATGAGGCCAACAGGCCTTCCACCTCAAAGGCCCAACCCAAGGCCCACCATGCACCACCAAGGAAACTACCTACAGATGCCACGGGACTGATGCCGCCAAGGGCAGTTGAGACGGAAGCCGCAACCCCTGTCCCACTGCCACAGGACACAGCTGATGCTCCACACTCAGCTCAGTCGGGGAGGTGGCAGCCACAGCACCCCTGGCTCAGGAGGAGGCGCAGAAAGAGGTGTGGGTGCCTGTGGAGGACGAATGCTCAGAACAACCCTGCACACCAAGTCCAGCACCATCCCCCCAGATCACATCTTTGGAGTCAGATCACGCTACCACCCCAGAGCAGTCTGGGGGGGGGAGTATTACCAAGGGGCCATGAGTCCCATAGTGGAGCCCATCCAAGTCCAACATGACACCCAATCACCCTCCACCTCCACAGGCATACTGGCGGTGGCGCAGCGTCATGAGGAGCTGACTGCCCTTGTGCATCAGTTTGTGAATGACAATGCCCAGGCAAGGCAGGAGTGGCGTGAAAACACTGCCTCTCTGGGCAAGATAATTGCTGATAACACCGCCTCCCTGGGCAAGATTTTTGCAGACAATACAAGCTGACTGTGTGAGGAGGTATCCGCCCTGCGGCATGTCCTCAGCCGCATTGCTGATGCTATGGAGGCAGAACGTCCGCACCCCAGATGGAGCAGGCGGCCACACCATCGTTCTCCAGCTCAACCCAGACCAACCCACTCCGCAGGTTATCGCGCCCCTTGCGCCGGCCAGACATGCCGGCACCAGTTCCAGGTAGTGCCAAAAAGTAGACTGGCCAGCCTGATGAAGGCATTAGACACTTGTTGGGACATGTGTTGGGGAGATGTGGGGGAGGGGGAGGGGGATTAGGGTGTGCGGGGGAGTTGTGGGGGGAGAGGGGTGAGGGTGTGTGGGGGGAGTGAGAGGGGGTGAGGGTGGTGGAGAGTTAGTGCACTTTCGTTTTCATTGTATATTTCAATACAGCCGTTGTGTTAAAAGAAAGACTTGAGTGGACATTTATCATTGCGCATGTGTCATTTAGTCATATATAGTGCATAGTGTACATGTACCCCCACACCCAATGCCCTCTGTCCAACTATCAAGTCACCCTCTGTAGCCATGTGTGTCAGAAATATTGTGCAGTCACTGACTGACGCACAACACGTCCCTCCTGTGCATTGACACCGCAATGATGTGCAGCCACTTCTTCTTCATCCCCTTCATCATCACCAGGTGGTTGCAGTTCAATGTCAGGGGGCAGGGGCACGTTGCGTCGGATACACATGTTGTGCAGCTAGACACATGCCATGATGATCCTGGTCACCTTCTCATGCCTGCAGAGGAGTGCCCCTCCCGACGGGCTAAGGCAGCGAAACCAAGCCTTCAACAGGCTAAAGGTCTTCTCAATGACCACTCGGGTACGGGTGTGGGATAGATAGTAGTCCTCCTCGTGCTTGTTCTGTGGGTTATCGGATGGGGTTAGGAGCCACGGCATCAAGGGATATGTCATGTCATGTTATGTTATCTGCACTTATAGAGCGCACGGTCGCCCAAAGGCATCATGGCGCTGCAGAGGGAGGACTGACTGACCGATTAACAGAGACACATAGAGTAAGTGCTAGAAGAGAGTGGTCTTAAGCGCTCTTCTAAAAGCGAGATGATTGGGAGTTTTTCTCAGTGCGGAGGGGAGACCATTCCAAAGGGTGGCCGCGGCTATCGAAAAGGCCCTGCCTCCGACCCTGGCACGACGATATCTTGGGACAACAACAAGGTCCGCAGTGGAAGATCGTAGATCCCGCTCTGGAAGATAATGGGAGAATTTGTCCTGCAGAAACTCGGCCCCTTGACCGTGAATGGCCCGATGAACTATGCACAGGGCCTTGAAGCGGACATGTTGGCAGACTGGCAGCCAATGAAGTGAGCGCAGTATCGGGGTAATATGGGCTCCATACAGGGAACCCGTCGCCAGCCTAGCCGCCAGATTCTGTATACGCTGTAGCCGCTGTATCAAGCCAATTGGCTGCGACAGATACAGCGAATTGCAGTAATCTAAGCGGGAATGTACTAGTGCTGCGACTACCGGGGGGCGCATAGGCTCGGGTATCAGAGGTAGAACCTTTTTCAAAACTCTGAGTCGGTGATGTCCTGCTTGGCATACAGCCGTTACTTGATCTGACATGGAGAGGGAGGCAGAAAGGATAAAGCCCAGGTTTTTCACTTTACTCACTGGGCTGGGGATGGGACCCAGGGAGGAGGGCCAAAAGGCAGAAGTCCACAGTGAGGGATCTGGGGGGCAGCCCACCACCAGCACCTCAGTCTTGTCACAGTTGAGCTTGAGCCAGTTCTGGTCCATCCAATCGCCGACAGCCCCCAAACAGTCACAGAGGCACGACGACACCTCAGCTTGATCCTGATCCAGACGGATCAGGATTTGGGTGTCGTCGGCGTATGAATAGCAGCTGAGGCCGTAGGCGGGGATGAGGCATATCAGTGCCCAGATGTAAATATTAAACAAGATCGGGGACAGTGATGAGCCTTGCGGGACACCGCAGGTGAGAAGACAGGGTGAAGAAAGGAACTGAGGCATGGCAAGAGTCTGAGTGCGTGCTGAAAGAAAATAAGTAAACCAAGTGAACCTGGCCAGATATTCCAATCTGTTCTAGGCGTGACAACAGAATAGGGTGGTCAACCGTGTCAAACGCGGCTGAAAGTTCCAACAGAATCAGTGCTCCAACTCAGCCTGCGTCAGCCAGCCTAGACATGTCATCCTGCACGCTTTCGGTGCCTTTACCAGGTCTAAACCCTGCCTAGGCGGGATTAAAGACATTTGAGGATTCCAAAAAGGAAGATAGCGGGGGGGGGGTGATTAATGATTCCAATAGCTTAGAAAGAAAAGGGAGCAGCGAAATCATGCGAAAATTAGCAGGGACCGCAGGATCAAGTGAGGGCTTTTTCAGAAGGGGGACAACCCTTGCAGATTTCAACTCTGGGAGGACGAGTCCAGATTGGCAGGAGTCATTTATTGCCGACGTAAGGTCAACCAGGAGATCAGGGGCGATCTTCTTCATGACTTCAATAGGAATGGCATCCTCAGGGGAGGATGATTTAATTCTTTGTATGGCCGCATGGACTTCCGCCTCGGTGAAGAGGGGGAAGGACGACCAGTTTGTAAGGGGTTCAGTGAAAGAGACAGGGGGCAATTTAGGAACAATAGGATTTGATGTGGCCAAGGATTTAGATATATTGGTGCGGATGACTTCAATTGTATTAATAAAAAAAAGAGAAAGATCATCGCACAACTTTTGGGACAGTTTGACGCTTGAGGTAAGGGTTTCAGAGGATGCCATTGACTTCACAATAGAAAAGAGAGTTTTCGGTTGACACATTGCTGTTTCAATCTTACGAGAAAAAATGCTGGCTTTGGCGGTTTTAATGTCAGCCAGGATAGCCACTGTCACCTGCATGGGAGGCAAAAAAAGGTATATGTCAGTCGATTGATGATGGACAGCTGTACTAGTCACACATGCCGGCAGGTTATCGTTGGTCACATGCACATGTCCCTGGTTGTATGCACGCCATTTGTATGCCCTCAATGTGTCCTGTGCCATGTAATAATGGTGTGGGTTGCATCTTCAAGATGATACATGGTGTGCACTCCCGTCTTGTTGCACATGCATCGTGTACGCATACAGCTGTGTTCGTGTCTAATTTTTCTCCTGTAGGAATTGCTGACTTGGAGCGTTGGCAGTAGACTCTGCAATGTTAGGCATTCAGCGCTGATTTATGCCATGGTGACATGCTGCATTCCTGTGGTTGTGACAGACGGTGGATTCTCTTGGTGGTTTGGTTCAATGCACTTCCATGGATGCTTTTCCTGTGTGGTGATTTGCTGGACACAGCAACATAGTGCATATTCACTGCATGTTGCTGGATGGTGTTACGGAAGGTGAGGTCCGCTGATGAGTGGTGCACGTTTAGTGGGATGGGGGGGTTACTGTTTGTCATGTTGTTATAGGTGTCGACCTTACTTTTGTCCTATGGGATTTGGATGTCATGTTCTGTTTGGGATGCTTTGGGGCACAGTGTTTAGTGATGTGCACATCATGCTGTGCCATCAACATTGACACCATGGTGGTGTGGGCATCCCTCCCCCCGATTCAGTGCCATATGCCTGTCATGCAACTTACCAAGCAGCCAGGCACGTCGTCCAGCATGTAGCTCCATGTAGCGTGGTAGTATGCAGTTTCGCAGGACCATAGAGTCATGATTTTATCCGGGATATCGGGCACAACTATGTGTTATGATTTTGCTGGCGTCACATACCATCTTCACATTGATGGAATGGTATTGCTTGCGTTTGCAGTACACCATCTCCATGGCATGCCAGACCAACGACTCCACGTGGGTGCATTCGAGGGCCCCTATACAATTGAGCATGCCTGCCAGTGCATGGAAGCAAACATTGGTATCAAGAATCTCCTGGGGAGTCCATGGTAGGGATATGTAGTCCCTTGTGTGCTTGAGGAGGGCATCCATCACTTGGTTCAAAATGCGAGACAATAAGGGTTGTGATATGCCATGCATATACCCCACTACATGCTGTTAGGTGACTGTGGCAGGGAAGTGGAGCACCTACACCACCTTCAGTAGAGGGGGGGTGGCAGTGCGTATGTCAATGAGGCTGACAATGTTGTCATGTATCATGTCCACGAAGGTGGTGATGGTGTCCCGGTCCAGACAGTACAGGGTGTGGATCTGCTCCAGGGTTAGGTTGAAAGGACTGGCTCTGATGCAAGGGATTGGGGGCTGCCTGTGTGGTGCCACTGGCTGCATTGGTGGGGCATGCTCGGCCTGTCTCACCCTCCTTCTCCTCCTGCATCTCCTCTGCGGTGCCTGCTATTGCTGTTGTTGTTGTTGCTGGTGTTGCAATGCAAGCATGTCCTCCAGCTCCAGTATTGCTACTACTATTGGATTTATCTTGGTGTGGGAAGGGGTGTGGTGTGTGGGTGTTCGCCTTTTGTACTGGCCCATACTCCATTGCCTCCACCTGTGCTGATTGTAGTTGGGAACACTTCACATAGCATTTTACGGTTGGTTGGAGATGCCGGAATTACCACCATGCCGGTATGCTCTATTTGCGCTTTCATGATGCCGCTATTTGCTTTTCCGCCTGACTTGTGATTTCCTCCCAATTGCAGCATGCCGGTATTGCTGGTATGGGGGGCCGCGTGCTCGCGCCCATGCCGCTATTAGTGGCACCGTTATTTACGGTGCCGCTAATAGTGGGTTGGCAGGTCGGAATAGCCCAGAGCGGTAAGCAGTGCCGGTAATCCTTTACCGGCATCATTTTTCCCTTACCTCCAACCTCGGAATGACCCTCTATGTCAACAATCATGGTACCTGTGTGTCAGCCCCCTCCTTCTACACCCTTCCAACATCCAGTAATATATTGCATTCAATCCAAATGCATCCCACCATGATTGGCCAAGTACAAATGAACATAATTTGCCATACAACTAAATTTTATTAGTCATATATTCCAACCAATATTCAACTGGACATGAAGCCGGCCTGCTAACGCAGGTTCGAATTCGGCGGGCCCAACTCAGCCTTTCATCCTTCCCTCGATAAATGAGCACCACACACGTGGGTAATAATAAGCAGCGCTCAGATACCTGAGGGTTCGTAGTGCTATAAATGCCAAATTATTATTATTATTATTATTATTATTATTATTATTATTAATGGCCTAGACGTGTTTCACACAGTGGAGTGTTCACACAGCACAACCACTGCCTTGAGCTTCTTCGTGGCCTATTATTATTATTATTATTATTATTATTATTATTATTATTATTATTATTATTATTATTATTATTATTATTATTATTATTTTTAATGGCCTGGACGTGTTTCGCACAGTGGAGTGTTCACATAGCACAACCACTGCCATGAGCTTCTTCGTGCGAAGTAATAACTAACACATTCCAAAACTACAGAGAAAAAACACAAACAAAGGACAACAAGTAAAGATATTAGGGATACATTTTCGACCATGACTGGGGGACCGATTCATGAAATCTTTTGCACAGTTCAAAGTGACTGCGCTGCTGAAAAGTGACTTAAACCTGATTCAACGAACTGTGTGAAAAGTGTATTTTTGCACAGTTCCATGAATCAGGCAGTGCAAATTCACTTTTCAGCAGTGAAAAGTCACTTTGAACCGTGCAAAAAATTCCATAAATCGTGCCCTAAGTATCAACCAATTTTTGCAAATTACTCATTCTCTATGAATGTATTCTGTGAAATTTTAATATTTAATTTCTAACTTTCTTAGGTATTGTTCTTCATGTATACATGAAAACAGTGGCGTGCACTATGTCTACATTATCTATAGATCATTCCATCCTTTTGTGGATAGCTTTAAACTAAGTACAATGAGAATCCTCATCTACAACTTCTGTTTGACCTTTTATGTTTCCATATGTCTTCACCTTTTCGAGTTTGACGAAGTTCAATGAATCCAATTAAATTTTTCATAGTATCTCTTTTACTTTATCTGTTGATATAAGTAAAAACGAATAGCTACTTTATTAGTGCTATCGCAAAAAATGATAGTACGTCTATGTATTATACATTCTTTATTTTATTTTATACTTGCCTGGTATGTTTTTTTACTGAAGATGTATTTCAACATAAGTGATCCATTTTCAGTTTTCCTAGTTAGGTGTTTTTATCAAATCCTTGATAATTTGTACTGCTTCGGTTTTAGTAGCCTAAAATAAAGAATCCAGAAATAGAATTAATGAGAACATGTGCGATCTTACCCTTCATGGTTTAATTTATCAAGAACCCATCCTCCCTGAAAATGTGTACAATTTCTCAGGCGTTCCTTCTATTGCAGAATATGACTTGTAACAACATGGCAACCATGACAGTGTGGCAAGTGGAATCTTCGCCAGTCGGCAACTGGCTAATGGCATGTGTACTCGGGCATATGATATCAATACCTGGCAATGGTGTGATTTACTTAAGGTGGCCCTACTGCACCTGGCATGTTGGTTCTATGTGGTTTCAGCTCCACAGTTTTATAGTGAACTGTTTGGTTGTGGCAATTTCACCTTTCCTTTATAATCATTGCCTTGTTTTTTATAATGGGCCCCTCATACAACCCTCCCCCATCCCTGCCAAACCAGTCCCCGCCATACCCCTGTACACCCCTCCTCCTTGTGTACATATTTATCTATTGTGTCTTGTCGATAAAATTGCCACAACCAAACTGTCCACTATCAAAAATGTGGAGGAGGGGGGAGCTTGAGGGGAACCTCTGCAGACCTGTGTAAGTATCTGGACAAGAAATGCTGACATTTGGCAAATGGTCACAAATCCTGCAAATGATGTAAGTAGCTGTGTATATGGTGATAGCTCCTCCAGACAGTCTGCTAGAGTGTATGATGGCCGTACATTGCAAGTTAAGTGAGTACCTAGATGAATAATGTCAACATTTGGAAAATGGTGGCAATGTCTGGCACATGACATGAGTATCTGAAAAAGTTACTGCAGTACCTGGCAAATTGTGTGAGATGCTAGCTTGGCCACATGGTGCCGAAAACTGCCATATGTTGTTAGATAGTGTAATGGTTTATTGATAAGCCATCCTCAACACAGTGAGTTCATTCCCTCCCCACACAGTTGGTTATGCAACAAACTAACAGATTCTTTTTTTAGCCCTATCTCAGACACATATCATGCACCTTAGATCCCTCTCCCCATAGCTAACAAAGAGCCAAGAACCAGAGCGGTGTACGGGAAATATATTGGTATTTATTTAAATTAACAGTAATAGAAATTAGCGTGAAAATTGCAAACACCACTTTATCCGTGGCACAACACAATTAACTTCTCTCAGCATAAATAAATCACAAAAGTGTGCTAAAAAGAACACAATCACAATTTTTACTTTCTGCAAATTATGTATTGTTGTGCAATTTTGGTTTTCCTGCATGCTGAAAAGGCTACACCCACACTTTTGGTTTCAAATAAAAACTGGGTGATATATCACTTAGTTTTTCAGACCCGCCCTTGCTTTGTTCTAGGTTGGGAAGTCAGACAGAAAAATTGGAATGCTTTGTGGAATTTTGGATTTCAGACCCCCCTTACTGAAAGGACTGTGTTGAGGTAGCTGGATAAAAAGGTTGGACTGATTTAAGAAAAAAGACACCCCTCTTCCTTAAAGAAGTCGATGACAGCTGAACAACAAGGATTACCCAGTTCAATTATAGGCTATAGTTTTCAGCGCACACTGGGAAGTGAGCTTTGTTAATTGCGAATTTTAACAAAATTCACCCCGTAGTGTTCTGCCAAATGGGGAATTAGTTAAAGTATTATTTCTGGTTACATAGGCTAAGGATCTACACAGTTTTGCCCCCTCCTGCACCCACTATAAAGGGAAAGGATTCAAGGCAGGCAGACTCCCCCACCTTTTGATTTTGCAGGAATCAGTTCTACTTACATACAAGCCTCTGTTTAAGGTTCGAGTGGGGGAAATTAGACCTTTCAAATCTACACGAGTGTGACAATTGGACACAACTACCATTGGAAAAGTATGTAAAATTTAATTCTTTTTTATACAACATTTTGGTTTGATATATATATATATATACACACTATCTGTGTTTGTAAGTGACATAGATGGCATAATATATTGGCAATATTTGGTATGTTTTACAAATCAGGGGAGCACTCGCCTATACATGTAGTGGATATTCATACGGATCAATATATAAATGTTACTGGACTGTATTGAAGATACATGTTTTTTTAAATATCTTCTGTATAAACCCATCAAGATTGTGAACATCATAAATTGTGAATTATGTAATTCACTGTATATTCACTGTATATCTTATTGGAGCATATATTCACAAATGTACAAAAACACATGCTTTGTTCATAATGAAAGTACTATACATTTTGTTTATTTCTTACTTGCATAATCTAATTAAATTAATTTTGAACTTTGTTTGGAACTATCTTCGAAGAGGCGAATCCCTCAATTGGAGTGACCAGGTTTTCACCCCAGTGATTTCTGAGGTTACAAATGTGTGATGTTTTCAGCTCTTATTTTTGAGTAGCAAGAGCTTAACCTGGAGCACCATAATTATTTGGAATATTTGATTAATTAACATTACATTACATATTATGAACCAATTTACATTAAAGTGCACCGAGGCTCACAGTTTAAGGTTTAGGAAAGCCAGCTGCATCTCTGTACACTGTGGAAAGATAGGACAGGGGTCTGATCACTCCACTCTCAAAGATGGCCTCCTGCTCTCCATCATAGGACCCAGTCAGCTTTAAGGTCTTCCTGGAGGTAGACAGCTCCACCCAGATGCCCTCTCAGCAATCTCTTATGGTGTCTCCTTACAGCTGTCAGATGATAAGTTTCAGCAGCCTTCCTGATGGTCTGTCTCTTGTCTGTCTGTCTTCCTGTCTTTCTCCTTTTTCTGTCCCCTGTCCTAGTGCAGTCCCCCATATAAAGCAGCGATGACACCACCATATTTATAATCTTGGGGAGGTACCCTACAATAATTCCTGCCACTAGGACTGGACAGTTACCCTTTTCTCTCCTCCCAAACCCAGCCTGCAAGTCAGGATTGGTTTAGGGGTCTGGAGTAACAAATGGCAATCCCCATTTGTCATCATCCTTTGTTCTTCTTTCAACTTTTTGGCAAAAAACTAGTTATGTATCACAACATATTTTCTGTTTCAGCTAGTCATGGGGAATTAGATAAACCGACCACCAAATCTGTATCATATAGCACGGCCATGTGCCATTTCCATAAAAAGCACAACAGTTATGAATATGTAAGTAATTTCATTTTCCACCCACTCACCACCTCTCACATTTGGAACATGTTCAAATCAGCCAGAAAACTAGTTTAACTGACCATTACAGTTCCCAGAGTCACAAGAAAATGGATTTTATATCCCAAAATCGCCTGGAAATTACATAAAAATAGTACAGAGATGAAATCCATCCGCCTTATGATGGCTGAGAAAAGGCCTAAATGATAATAGTCCTTTTAAATTAATTGTGAATCTTCATGTGGGACAAATGGCCCGACTCCTGCTTTCCAGCCATTTGTTTTCACTGGGTCAGCCTGTACCTTTATCAGTCTCCTTTGTGTTGGAAGCCTGCTCTTTGAAGTGGGTGCCCCCATTTTCACACATATTAGTCATGCTCCAGCCAAGCAGTAACTTTTCTTGAAGTCAATGCTTTCAGAGCCAACAGGTCTGGAGAACACTGAATATTGACACCTTTAGCAGGACATTTTTATTGCAGTTGGTCATTAGATGGCAGATGTGACATCCATGCTGAGATGGGAGTGTTCCTTGCAAAGTTTTGCCCTCAGCCAGCAAGAGGGTCTGCCTTGGGCTGGCATTTTCCATGGAGACATAGTGGCTCTTCAAATGTCACTGGAGTTTTGGTAGGTGAAACATAATATACATTGCTTATAGTCAACCTGCACATCATGTTTTGTTTTCCTGACATTCTTCTGTGAGCAGTGATTTGTTTTTCACTTTCACTTTTTAAAAACGTTTTTATTTTCACACACATGTGCAGGCCGTTTTTATTTTCAATGTTTTCAAATCCTGTTATCAATGTGACCGGGATCTTTGATTCCTCATTCTTTTGTAAATTAAAATGCTGCTTATCCATTTGGTAATGCCAGTTAGGCCCCTGTCCACATGGATCTTTAATTTTACTTGAAAAACAAAAACAAACGCCAGGCCATTTTTGTTTCAGTGTTTAAAACCCTGCCATTTATGTGAAAGGGACTTCTCTTTGGGGACTTTAAATGCACCCCAAAATAGTGAGCAATATGAAAGCAAAACCTGGCAATACAGTAAGTGCCTTGCCATACGGTGGTAATACCTGGTAAAGTATAGAAATAGCTGCCATTTCATGTGCGCACATGAGCTTATCATGCAGTACCTGAATAATGATGGTTGTACCTAGGCAGGCTATTGAAATAGATGTCAGATGTTGTAAGTGTCTCAGCAGGTGTTGGCAGTGTTTTGTAAATGGTACTAATACAATGGCAATAATTGTAGCAATATGACATGAGTCCCATGACATATGATGGCAATGAAAGTGTACTTTGGCTTGTGGTGGCAATTGATGGCACATGGATCCAGGACCTGCTCATTACCAGGGAAACATTATCTAGATATGTAATAGCAAATTGAAGTAACATTTAACAGAGGTTATGAGTACCTGAGCAAGGGATTTCAATACTTGCCAAAAGATGTCATCCATTGGAAATATAATGGCTAAACCTGGCATAAACATGGGCATATGAAGTAATAGCTGGCAATATTCCAACTATTCTTAGATGGCAATACCTGGTTATTGATAGTAATACCTGCCATCTGATGCGAATAGCTGAGTATTTCCTGAAAATACCTGATAAATGGTGGCCGTACAGGGGCATGTGATGAACAAATCTAGTATATGCTCCAAGGACCTGGGTATATCAAGCCACCACAAATGGAGTGAATACCTGGTCACATGGCAGCAATATACAGTAAGGGGTGCATGAGCAAATAATAGTAATATCTGGAAAATGATATCTCTGGCTGGGAATAAGACGACAGAGTGTGGCTTATGATGTGAGCACCTGGGAAAATGGTGACTGGCGATGTTGTAAGTACCTTGATACTGTCATCTAGTTAATTATGACAATATCTGCCTGCCACATTATGTGAGCATCTACGGATAATAAATCAATATTCAATAATGATGGAACTATGTGGGCAAATGTTATGAGTACTTGCGTCTATCATGGGAAATGCCCAAACTGTATAAATTCCCACCAGTCATTTTCTCAAGCAGTCAGGTCTTTCACACAGTCTTTTTTTATGTTGGTATGCAAGGCCATCAATTGAATTTTTATTTATGGATAATCTACATATGGGTATGATCCTTTTATTTCTTAAATATGTATAGGGATGGCGATATGAGGATCACAATGGGCGTAAATTAGTTTTCTGAGTGTGTTTATACTTGTACCCACTGTCACGAGTCGAGGGATTCAGTCACTTCCCCCCAGGGGGCTGCCTTCCCTTGTGAGGCTAAGGAGGTGAGCCCGCAACGCAATCCTCTTCCAAGGGGTAGACGCAAGCGGGACCTCAATGGGAGAGACTCACTCCATGGGGACAAGGACTCCCATTCTGATGAGGAACTCCCTTTCCACCTTAACCCATACTCCACCAACAGCAAGCCTGTGGAAAGAAAGCAGGAGGAATCCTTGTACATTTGCTACTGTGATATCCTATCTAAAGATATGTACCTGACTGGTACTTTGACAAATAAACCAAAGCAAGTCATATTGAATATGACTCAGAAATCAAAGAAGGACTTCCGCAAGACGCTGGGCAAGCATCATAATAGTGGGAGGAGAGAGAGCCAAGGAGAGACCCAGGAGTTTCAAACCAGCTGTGAGAGGGATACTGGTAAACCAAGGAAAAGCTTCTTCCCGAGCAGGGGAGAAGGTGGAGGAACAAATGCCCGAGCCACACTATTCAAAGGACAGACCAGAGAGAACCTGCCATCCAGAAGGTAGTCCCAAGAGGGACACGCAACCCAGAAATGGTAGCTGAGACGTAGAGATATCGAGGACCCCCTCTCCAAGTCAATACCTTTCTTCAAGGCGCACGCCAAAGTGTGTCAGAGAGAGAAGAAGCCGGGGGCAAGACAAGCACTGAGAAGTGGTGGCAGGGATGGGGAGAGAGAGGAAACCCCTCTTGTAGCCAATACCACCTACCAGGAAGCATACCAAAGTGTGTCAGGGCAACCGAGCACACAGACCATCCTGACCAGAAGCAGCGAAGTGAACAAGGAAAATGCCAACTGAGTGATGAGGTCCCAATACAAGGAAGGTAACAGGGAGAGCGGGAGACCCGGGGAGAGAGGCAGTGATAACGATTGGCATAATAGTAATCGCCACAGACCCAAGAATGAATATACAGATTGGAGTAATCAAACGTGTCACAGTGATATACGAAGTCATAAGCAAAGTGAGAATACTTACTGGGCTCTTCATACTCATCCCAGTAGAGTGCAAAGTGATATGAAGAGTGAGAACAACTACTGGGCTCATCAAACTCGTCCTAGTGAAATACGAACTAGCAAGTACAGTGAGAATAATTATTGGGCTCATACTTGTCCCAAAGAAATACAAAGCTCAGAGAAGAGGGATAATCTTTACTGGGCGTATCATACAGGTCCCAGTGAAAGGTCAAGAGAAAAGGGGACCAAAGCTGGTAATGAGGAGAGGATTCTTTGTAAGCCTCAAAGTATAAGTTTGAAGTCAGACAGAGAGAGACCTTTTATTTCCTGTACAAAGGACACAGTGAAAGGATAACAGAGCACCCAAACAGAAGGAGAACTCAGCCAAGGGAGCCAATAATTTATTTTGAGGAATTGACTGAGGATGGCGTACATGTCCTCTGTGAGCTCCGGGAGGAACGGTCCATGTGGCACCACCAGAAGCTGTAAAGAAGTTCATTTTGCCCCGAGTTAGCCCCCCCCCCCAGATTTGCTGCTTAATATGCTATCAGGAGCATAGTATTTGGAGGAGACACTGAGAGAAGAACGGGTTCACCAGCTCAACACAAAACGGCGCCCTCACCATAGACAGCGAAGCAACCCGATGTGCTGAAGCTGAACTGAGGGGAACCGGTCAGCGACTTGGCTGAGCAGGAGCAGGCAGTGTGTCTGTCAACTCAAGAGTAGTGCTAGATCAGGAGGATGGTACGAACGGCATCCAGGAGTGGATAGGAGACAGAGAGAATTTAGAGCCCCCCCCAAACACCAATCTTGACTCACTCTCATTGGGCTGAAATGATCCGCAGCCTGCTAGAGGAGTCAAATTCACCGGCGGCGTAAGTCAGCCCATGCTGTGAGCAGCACACGTTGAGAATCCCTGTTTGTTGATGGAGCTGAGAGGTAAACCACTGCCGCGGCTTTGGGGGATCCTGATCCTTGCGTGAGAGCTATGCAGGGCGTTGGTGATAGACAAACCAGGTTGAGACATGGCCCCCTCTTGAGAGAGAGTGCTCTCCAAAAAGAAAACACAAATGCAGAGACTAAACCCTGCTAAGTGAAACCATGGAAGCCATACCAGTGGCCTCATAATCGACTTCTCTCTGACTCTCCATAAGTGGCCTGCAATGTGAAATGGGTAAGCAGAAGAGAAAGAAGCTGTCAAATATTCTGAACAAGAGCCCCGTGTTGAGGGGCAGCCTGATGCTCATAACACTGTTGCCGTCCCCATAAGCAAGTAAGAGCATTCATGGGTCCCGCACTGTAGGGAAGAGAGAGCAAGAAAGACTGTCTCAGCAAAGGTGAATGCAAAGAGCCATCTTCAGTTATTGCTTTTCACCTTGGAGAGGAAGAAGGAGGAAGGAGTCTGGGCCCACAGTTCTCCATGTTTTGCAGGCCCCTGAAAACCTCCAGTTCTTAGATTGAAAGGTTTGTTCGACTTGAGTTTTGCCTTAATTTCCCATCTGCTGCAGGAGCAGCATGAGGTCCCTGCTGCCCCTGACTCCTAGCATCTTGCGTCTCCCTTACCATCAGGAGACATTGCAGACCACTCCACCCTCATGCTTGTGCCTTGGGCCATTCCCCCTCTCGTTGCTGAAGTAGCTCAATACCCCATTTTCAGTGACCTGTGGGACCTCTCGTGCCCCTGACCCGTCTGTGCCTCTCTTGCTGCTAGGCCACCTGGTGAGTTTGTTGTGCATTGAGCAGTTTCTCTGTCTTTGTCTCTCTCCCCCTTTCCATCTCTCTGCTCTCTCCCTCCATGGTGCTCTCCATCTACCCTATTTACTCTAACTGCTACTCTATTACCTATCCTACCTCTCCTGCGAAGCCTGGAAGGAAAAGTGCAATAAATATCTCCTGGTCTCCGGTGCAGTCTTGGCCATCACTGACACTTGCATCAACACTTCTTCCAGGCAGACTGTCACTGACATCCTCTGTGTCGCTCCCTCTTCAGAGCTATGGACACCCCACATGGTCCCAGTCTTCCCCCTTTCTCCTCTTTGCCTATTATTGGTGGAACCAGATGGCAAGTACTCTTGGCATACTTCCCACCCTCTAGGTGCATCATTAATGTCTTCCAGAATGGCACTGTCACGGCCCAGGTCTCTCAGACCAACCGCCTCCTTTTTGACAGACGTCTTCCATCTCTCATGAACCTCCTCCCTTCTCCTGACACTCCTCCTTCTGTCACCCTACTGGCCCCTTCACCACCACCGACAGAGGTACTGCATTCGTGTACCCCTCATTGGAAGACCTTCAAAGATGGCAACCAGCTTCACCTACCTACCCCCAACTCTTGCTCTGCTGTTAAACACTTCGCTGGCATCTGTCTTCTCCTTGAAGTCTTTGACCTTGGCGTTCCCGCTCTCACTGAGAAATAGTTCACTGGTGTCTCTACAACCCTCTTGCCGACTCTTGCCACCATCTACAGGACCCTTGATCCATTCTCCCTCTTTCTTTTAGAGTGGTCTGACCTCACCTCTTCTTTATGGCCTCCACTTCCAAGTTTCTCTTCCTCTGAGACTTCAATATGCACTTCAACTTTCCTAATGCAGGCACTGGACTCTTCTGAAGCCTCTGTGACTCTCTTTCCCTCACCATTCTTCATTCCGGTCCGACACACTCAGCCATACACACCTTGGGTGCTCTCAGCTCAGCAGACATCCCCATCTCCAACCCTCTCACTACACCTCTCTCCTGATCTGACCATGCTCTCCTGGCCTCTCACCTGGATCTCTCAGGTCCCCCGGCTAAGCCTCTGCCTGCACTGCCAGTCCCTTTCCAGTTTTCTGCCACTTTCATTCCCCCTCCCACTCCAGCCAATGACACATCCCTTGCTAACCTTCACCTCTCCATATCCAACACCCTGAACATCCTTACCACTGTCATGAGGATCCACATGAAGCCTGCCTCCAAGCGCAACACCTGGTGTGACTGTGACCTAGCCTCTCTGAAGCGCAAGTGCAGAGTTCCTGAGTGGTAGCGGCAGGCTTCAGGCACATCCTCTGACAGACTGGCCTGCCGCTTGCTCCAAGGGCAATACAAACTCTCTATCCACTTGAATAAGAAGGCCTAAATCCAAGCCCGCATATCTGGCACTACTAACTACACGGGTAAACTGTTCAAAATCTGCAACAAACTTGCCAATCCTACTGTAGTCTCCACTTCGCCCCTCCCATCCCTGACCCATTGCAATGCACTGGCTTCACCCCTCCCTCCTCCCTCACCTTCTCTCAGGCCTCCCTTATCCCCCCTCTCCTCTTCCCTCTCACTCTCATCTTTCTCGCCCATAGTGCCGGATGAGGTCTCTAGACAAAGTTGCTCTATGAAAGTCTCTTCCAAACAGGTGCTCCCCTGCTCCTACAAAACTATCAAGGACAATATTCCCTATGTTTCTCCGGCATTGGCTGATTTCTGCAATCGCTCATTTCCCATTGGTTTCTTGTCTCTACCCTTCAAGCTTTTCATTGTACACCCTCTCCTCAAAAAGCCTTCTGCCGACCGCTTCTGCCCGGCTAATGACAACCCTATCTCCATTATCCCCTTCCTGGGCAAACTCTTGGAGAAGTGGCCATCTCGCAACTTATCCATCATACTGAATCTGTTGGTTGTCTCCACACCCACCAGTCTTGCTTCAGAGCAGACAGAGGCAAAGAAACTGCACTCCTGAACACCCGTGAAGACTTGCTCTCAAATCTTGATTCAAATTCTACTTCTGTTCTCATCCTTCTTGATCTTTCCTCTGCCTTTGATATGGTCAATCATGCCACCCTTATAAATTGGCTCTGTGATACACTTGGCATCACAGACCTGGCACTGGAATGGTTGACCTCCTTACTCTCTGACTGACCATCCCAGGTTCAACTGGGTCCTTTTTTCTTCTCCATCACACTCTCCACCTGTGACGTCCCTCAGGTTCTATCCTCTCGCTGTGGCTCTTCAACATCTACTTTTCCCATATGGCCCACTTGATCTCCGCCTTCCCTCCTCACTTTTAGTTTTATGCAGAGGAAACGCAGCTCTCCTTCAAGCTTCTCTCCACTGCCTCCTCTTCTTCCTCTCTCATTCCTGACTGTCTGACTGCTATCCAGGCATGGTGTGCTGCTAACGATCTCTGCCTTAATGACAGTACCACCAAGAGCCTTCTCATTGGGTCCCCAGCTCCCTCCTTCCCTGCTACCCTCTGGCCACCTCCTTCCATGGTTTCCCTACCCTCAACCTCTTGTGAGGCAAAAAACCTTGGTGTCATCTTTGACTCCTCTCTCTCCTTCTCCTCTCACATCGCGGGACTTGCCAAGAAGGATCACTTGCAGCTGCACCTCAGAGGCATTCTCCCTTTTACTCACCTTCCCCCAGAAAGTCAATGTCTGCATAGCTCTGGTCCTCTCTAGACTGCACTACTGCAACAGCATCTTCTGCAATTGGCCCTTAACCTCCCTTTGCCTCCTTCAACTAATCCAGAATTGGACTGCAAGACTTATCCTTAGTCTGAAGCCCAGGGACAGCATTTCTCCAGCCCTAAAATCTATCCACTGGGTCCCGGTTGCTGCAAGGATCAAGTTCAAGACACTCTGCATCATCCACAAGGCTTTCTGGGTCCTGTAGCCCTGCTACATCCAACTCTCTTACCCGATATACCTCCCTGCCAGAGCCCTTTGGTCTTCTAGCTCCAACTCTCTGCAGATCAGACGCTTTTCCAAGCTGAGAGTGGGGTGTAGATCTCTCTCTTTCGTAGAAGCCTCCCACTGGAATGGCCTCCCTGCCCCACTCAGGGTTGAGACAGATCTCCCTAAGTTCTGGAAGCTCCTCAAGACCCTCCTTTTCTCTTCTTCCTTCCCTCTTCCCCTCCCCTGCGAATACCCCAATCTGCTGCATTTGACTGGCTGCCTGGTTCCTTCTGAGTCCTGCAGGACACCAGGTCCCCCTCACCCAGTCCATCCTCGTACTTAGCATGTGGACCTTCACTCCGTGCTCTCCCTGCATCCCCTGGCACTTTCCCATTTGGCCTCACCTTAGTACTCCCTAGCCCCTGGGGCCCTCTTGTCCTCCTCCAACCCCCAAGCACTTGCCCTCTCTCCACTCTGCCCTGCACTTCCCTTCCCACCCTAGCATTGTCGCATTCCGCTTCGACCGGGACGCCCCCCTCCCCACTCCCCTCTCCCTTACACTTTTTGTTACTGCACTTGCACAACTCCCACCCCGACCCCCTTTTTTTTCTCTTGTGGCACCTTGAAACACCATTTGCTGTACAGGCGCTTTATAAACACCCAATAAAATCCAATAAGCGAATTGAACAAAATCTTGAAAGAGAGCAAAAAACTAGCTTAATATTCTATATTGATAGATGCTTAAAGCACCCCAAGAGGCGGGAGTCATTCTCCTGGACTTTAGTTGTTTAACATAAGTGGTAGAGTCAGCGCAGTTTAGTTTTAGACAGAGGACAGACTTGATTTGGACTTCACAACTGATGATGAGCACCCTAGTTAGTTGTGTTAGGTAGGGAAACCCATAGGTTAGGGAAAATTAGGTATTTCTTTATTATTTTGAGTAAACACTTATTGGAAATGGTAACTTCTAGTCTGTCTCCTCCTTCTGATCCACCACACCACCCATAGGAATGCGCTGTTTGTGTCTCATCAGAAGTTTGTGTATTCAACTGAGCGGTCAGAGATAACAGAATTAGAGTGTTTTGGACCATATGGTGGATCTACAATTGATTGCATTTTTATTCCTATATCAGAATGGCATTGGATGAACACATTAATTGTGGAATATAGAACTGAGAGTGACTATGCAAAGTTAAGACTTCAACTAAAATTACTATGCTTCCAAAGTTGTAATGCTTCTTCGGTTAGAGCTCTGGAAGGTAATGTCTTAGACACTATATACTATATTCTATGCATATAGATGGGACATAATTATGAGTGGGAATCTTGCAGTTAGATTATTGGGTAAAAATGCTGATCTGTTTAATATGTGCTTGTTTCAGGAAAGCACAACCCCTAACAGCACCTTGGAGTGTTTTGAGCAGTCACCAATGAATATAGATGTCAAACTATAAGTTGAAGCTAAACTTCCATGTTTTACCATATACGAAATGAGGCTAGATAAAGATTGTAAAGTTGCAAAAAAAATCTATATTCAACTTGATGATAAAACATGAACACTTTCCTGGTTCATGGTCTAAAGCAATCCTTGTTCTAATTCTTAAAAATGGAAACAGTGAGAGCCCTATGAGTTATCGCCATATCTCCCTCTTTTAAACTTGTTGGTGAAGAAAGCCTACAACAGCTCAATATATTGATAGAATTAAATGAAGTATTAGCGCCAATGCAGCTCGGTTTTATGAAATGTGTGGGTACCAAACATCAATAAATTAATTGTTACCTAATAATTGCTAAATCATTATTCATTAAACAAGAATGTTTATGTGTCGACTTTATGGATTTGTCAATAGCGTATGACTCATTTAATAGGAGGAAACTATTGGAATCTTTAACTGACCTAGTGCTGCCATTGGAAATGTGTAATGTTTTAGTTTCCTTGGATTCGAAAAATAGTGCCTTAGGGGGTCATTACATGCTTACCGGTCTGGGAAAATCGCCAGTAATTCCGACACTGGCAATTTTAGGTGGAGGCACTAATTTACCTCCGTCAAGAGCTGGAGGTAAATTGGGCCTCCACTGGCAAATAAATGCCAGAATTACCAGCACCAGTATTACCGGTGCCGGTAATTCTGGCAATCCCCTCCCATGAAGTTCCTTAGGACTCCATGGAATAGGGATTTACCATTGTTGCCGGCACCTGGAATATGCCACTAATACCAGGATATTAGTCTCCAGTAACACAGGGTCAGTTTCCCGGCGGGATACCGGGAAACTCATAATGACCCCCTCAGTCTATTTGAGAATGGAAGGGAGAGTTACTAAATCCTTCAAGGTAGAGTGAGGTTAACGACAAGGACGTGTATTACCCCAACATAATTTTACCTTTACACTAACCAATTATATGATATGATATGATATGATAGTTGGTGTTATCCCTATTCCTATACTTTACTCTGCAGACAATATCATATCACTTTCAAGAACCCCTACGTCACTCTAGAAACAGCTTGGTGTATTTTTCAACAAAAGTCCAGAACTCCCAGAGGATTTTTACGATAAGGTGGTAATGTATTCCAAGAGTAGACAATTTTGATTATCTTGGTCTGAGATTGACCCAATCACTGTTTCCCTCATTACATATTAATAAACAGGCCGGGAGGATGAATACGGCTAATAGGGTTGATCTTCAAATTTGCATCCAAATCTGGTGAACACTCATTGGATTACATGCTGTGAATCTATGAGGTGAAAGTGCATTCTGTGGCATTTTATGGGTCAAGAGTTTGGGGTTTTGGTAAAGGAAAGGTCTTAAAGAACACTGAAATTGGCTTGGCAAATAGCTTTTAAATGTATTTCAATTTACCTCAAACTAACTCTTCCTGCCACATGGAATTGGTTTTGGGTTCTATCGTTGACCATTTCCATCAAGCACCTGTTCAGCTACTCTTCATTGTCCATGCCGGTAATTGTGTGTCAGTGCTGCTCGGAATGTGCACTTACTAACGCTGTGGCAGTATGTCAGGCACGGCTGGCACGTCTCTCCGCAGATACCGACAACAGTGTTGCTAGATGTGGTGGGTCACTTTGCGGCGCCGGTGTTACCGGCATCGCAACTCAGACTATGGGCCTCATTACGAGGTGGGCGGTAAGGGATTACCGGCACCGGTAAGGAAACCGGTGCCGGTAATCCCTTACTGCCCTACTACGAGGTCCCTTAGCGGGTCCCTCCAGTAACACCTGGTCTGACCAGGCATTATGGATGGGACCAGTTAAGGGACCCTGAAGCTAATAACGGTACCGCAATTTGCGGTACCGTTATTAGCGCCTTCCCCATTCCCATTGAGCCCTATGGGGACTCAAATGGGAATGGGGAATGGCTTTTTCAATGGGGACTTACCGGTCCTGCAAAGATTGGACTACACCGGTAAGTCCCCATTGAACGAGACCGGTGCCGGACGCGTTATTGGTGGCAGTCATGGCGCAAATAGCGCCATGACTACCACCAATCTCGTAATGAGGCCCTATGGCCCTCATTCCGAGATTGGAGGTAGCCATGGCACTATTTGCGCCATGGCTGCCTCAGAATACCGGGTCCGGCTCCGGTCTGGTTGAATGGGGACTTACCGGGACATTCCGACCTGTGCGGACCCGGTAAGTCCCCATTCAACCAACCATTCCCTATTCCCATTTGAGCCCCCATAGGGCTCAATGGGAATGTGGAAGGCGTTAATAACTGGTGCCCAGTATCCCTTACCGGCCCACTCAGAATGACCCCCTATGTCAGTCCAGAAAAAAGGTACCGGTATGGATCTACCGGCAACACTATTTCCAGACCGGCATACTTGTAATGAGGCCCATAGACTTCTCTTGATTTTGCACACAGTGCTGTTATCCAGCGTCTCATGCTTCTGCAGGCTTGGTCTGTCTCTGAGGTAGCTTGGTTGATTCTTACATGAGCCGGTGTCAATTTTCCTATCATGGCCGTCCTAACCATGTTATGTTTGCCTCTATAGCAAGCTTCTATATGTCTCTTCTGCCTTGTGTTACTGCGTTTTTACAGTTATTGGCTAGTAGGCTACTTTGTCTTCTTTGTATTCATACATTAATTTATCTTTGGGTACATGTTTCTCTTGGTGCTTCAGTTACATTGTTACTTCTCAGATTCTTCATATCGTTTCAGCATAGGTTTGTATATCTTCTTCATGACACCACTCTGCCCGCCTCAGTTTTCACTTAGCATTCCATGATGTCCAGTGGTGCATGCTGATATCCTTCCACATAATATGCTTCCACTTACTCAGTGCGAGCGTACACTCTGCATGGATGTGTGAGTGTATGATGTCTCTCATACAATCTATCCAGTATAGGGACAACACAGGGGGTCCCATTTATTGCTCTTTTCCTGCTGTTCCAATATGACGGTGGTGAGGGGGTGGGAACTAGTAAGAAAGCATCCACCTGCTCCTCTACATTCCCTCCTCTGGTTGAATCTTCAACCATTTTCTCTTCTTCAATTGTCTTCATCTTCTCCTCATACTGTTTTTTCTTTAGGATGTAGATCTTTGTCACCCCCCACAGGTGACCTGTATTCTTCATATGTTCATCCACACTCCTGGTCATGTGGCAGCAATCTCCAGATGGTCGACAGACTATCCACCGTCCCACATATTTTGTATGATCCTTGGGGTAGTAGAACTTGGTTCATGGAGGTGCAAATGGACTTTTCTTCATATTTTCACAGGTACTGTCCTCATTCTGCATTTCTTCTCCAGTTGCAGCATCTATATCAATCATGGCCTTCATCCCAATATGTTTCTGGGCTGTCTTTTGTCATTGTCCCAAAAGGATCCTTATAAGACAAAATCCAAGCAATGCAAACACTAGCATTGCCCCAAGCAGCTTGAAAGCATTCACCAACCAGGTTGGTATCCATGAAAACAGTGACGTAAACCAATCGTCATCCCCAATCTCGTCTACTTCATCCACCATTTTCATGTGCAGGGTTGACAACATCGTTATTGCTTCTGTCGGGGTTCCATTTTCTTCATCATGGGCAGGTGTAAATGTACAGTAAGAAGGCCTGACCTTGGCGCACACGGCTCCTTCCATTGCTCTAATTAAGTCCAGGACATAGGTCCATGAGCCTGAATGCCCTCAATTCTTCTCTGATCGCATTAAATCCTTTTATTGTCATGTTGATCGTCTGCAGCAGCTCCCATCTAGTGATTTGTAACCACTCGCCGTTTCCTGCAGTCTGAATTCCTGGCAAGAATATAGCTGTAAATATCACTGCCGTTCTGCTGAACAACTTGTGCTCATTTGCAATATCATGATAGGTTTCTACTGATTTTGCTGAGAAATAATTCTCTCTCTTTTTTCGGCTTCGATGAAGTGATCTTCTCTTCCTCAGGTGTGCATCCATTTTTGGGAAGTCTATAATCTGTAGGTCACTTTGTTGTACTACTAAAGCTGGTATGCTTACCAGTTCCAATGAACAAACTCCTCCCCATTCTGGTGGCAACTTCATATATGCTCATGATCCACAGGCCCAATAGTGGTTCATCATGACTGCTGCTCCTTCCTTCATGCCTGGTACATCAAAAACTCGACCACACTTGATGTTTTCTCCAACTTTTATTGTGCTATTATTTCTAATGCATAAAGACACATTCTTCAGTGGTAGTATCTGCAATGGTCACCCCTCATCGTCGACCCATGTCAACTATCTTGCAATCTTAGGCCATTGGTCTTTGCATTCTTTTTCAGCATTTGCCACAACTGCTTCCCATTGTTCTGTTAATGCCATTATTTTGCACAAAATCAATCCATCAGACCATACTTCAGGAATGAGCACTGTTCCTTGAATTTGTAGTTGCCCTCTTTCCCAGCATACTCGTATTTCCTCCTCGTTCTTGCCTTCACATCATAGCATCTTATTTTATTCGATTTTGATTCCTACTCCGTTTATTCCAAGTTAGTCAGCATAATCCCCTATTCTGGCATGCATGCACATTGCCTGCATTACAAGATGGTGGTCAGGCGGTGGGAACTGCAAGGCATTGCTTTCCAAGATGCTCTGAAGGTTCACCTGCATACCTATCGCCCAAACATCTCCTACTTAATTAAGCAAGGGGGAAAGACTGATATGTGTTCTATATTTTTGCAAGCACTACCTTCCAGTGCTCTTATCTCTCACCATGCTCACACTGGTACAAGATGATCTAGTGCCTGGTTCTCCCTCAATTTCTCCCTTGCCCACTTCAGATATTCTCTACCTTCTGCTCCTTCACCCTCCTTGCCCTCATCCCAGCATTGAAACTCACCGCTGATGTTAAAAGTACCAGCAATATATTCACTTTCAAGTTGGCTCTCCAGCCCTATCTCATACGGTTAAAAGGATTTCCCAGCACATCTGTGCCCCCTTAACCCGCTCCGCTTACTGCGACTCTGGTCATGCTTGCTGATATTGCACTGTAAATCATCTGTTCTCTGTACCCATTTCATGCACTTTCTGCCATCACACACCATTGCCAAGGCGACCCCAAGGGAGATGTTGGGCCTCATTACGAGTTTGGAGGCAGCCATGGTGCTATTAGCACCATGACTGTCTCCAAACCGGGCTCCATTACCGGGTTCCTGCAATGAGGACTTACTGGGTCCTTCCGACAAAGGAGGACCCGGTAATTACTCCTTGCAAGAACCATTCCCCATTCACATTTGATCCCCCATAGGGCTCAATGGGAATGGGGAGGGAGGTAATAACGGGCACATTACAACTGGCCCGTCATTACCTCCCTCTTCCCCTCGCGGGACCCAGAAAGGACGCCTGGTTTTACCAGGCGTCCTTACAGCGTCCCTCAAAGGGAACCTCGTAATCGGCGCTCCCGTAATGAAGGGTGCCGGTCCCGTACCGGCACCCTTCATTACGGGAGCGCCACCCTTGTAATGAGGCCCATTGTGTCTGGTCTCTATTGTGTAGCATGGGGAGAACCCAAATAATTGTCATGCTCTCAGGTACCTCAGAGAGTACAAAAATGTCTATGTCAGTAGATTTCTAACGTGTTGAAAGGTAGCTCTCCTTAAAACTATTGTGTTCTTAAAATTGAAGAAGAAGGAGCTGGGAGCATGACATCTCATCATGATATGATAGTCACACGTCAACCATACCAGCTGTCAAACACTCGAGCAATCTGTTTAAAAAAAATACAAGCCCCAGTGAATAACCCCACTTCACTTTTTGGTGGATAACTTGAACCGGACAACAAGGCTTTATCAATGGAGTTGGTTTATTGGTTATGGTTAGGTTCCTTACCATAGTCTTCCTCAATGTAGTAGTGCTGGTTCATTTGAATGAATGTTAATTGTTCAGTATGGCTCGCTGAATGTTTCTCCTGCAGTAATAGAAAACATCCCTGGCAGCACTAAAGGTTCACTCAGATATCTACTGGTAGGGGGACCCTAGGGACTCTATAGCAACTCTCACAGGAGGTGCTGGCTAGAGAGAAGGCTTTTGGTGAACCAATACCACTGTGGAGTATCATCTCCACCGATGTAGGATGTGTCAAAGTTATTTGTATCCACTTGAGCTGCTTAAGGACTGCCGTGTGTTTTTAGACCCCTCCACATTACAGATTGAGTACATCTCATAGGCTCTCGACCTCCAGCTCATCCTTACAGTTAGTGTTGTTCACAGATTATGCATCAGGAAGAATAGGCAACAAGAGCAATGAACACACTGTGATGAAGAACACCGTTTGTTTTTCATCTCTCGTGCGTTGATCACAGAGGATGTTGCATTTTATTCCTGATTCGGTTCTTCGGACAGTTTCATTTCCACCTGCTGCATCAGTGCAACTTTGCACATCTTAACTGTGTCTTGTTTTGCTGGGTAGTCCGAATTCTCATGCATCTGAAAAGCAGACAATTGAAACAAGCATGGGTCAAGAAATCACGCAAGGCAGTATTCAGTGTTATCTTTCACTATCTGTGGATCCGCACGCATGGTTGAGCACATACATCACCAGCTGCACAGTATCCACTTCATCAGCCAAATCATAGATCCTTATCATAGTGGGCAGGTTGAGTACTAGCAGGTACACCAGGGACAGTAGCTCCCTGAGTGATGATCTATTCTGCTCACATTCTTGGTAGGCTCCTGTGACAAATTGGATTCTGCTCCACAGGAGTACAAGGATGAGTAAGGGTAAAATGGCCCACTCAGCCCTCAGACTTGTACAAACCAAAACACATGCAATTATAAAGGTAAAAGAGGTATAGTTAAGAGATACAACTCCTTTGACTTTTGTGGTAACGTGGGCCGAGAGAAGGCTATATTCTTAAGAGGGGTGTGAAGGTGAACCAGTAGTGACCTACACAACACAGTATCACAGTCCTAAATAAAGGGAATTTCCAGTCATGGTTCCATAAAAATATATATACTTTAATGAAACACACCATCTGCACATAGAATGAATAGAAAACACTATACAGAAACTCACCACTGTCATCTAAGCACCTCCCTCTCCGCAACCTACCCACGAAGTTGACTCCCTTCCCTCACGAAGCAGCTGTCCTCTGTGGCTTACCGGCTTCAGCTTCCCCCTTCTTGGCACGTACATCCTGTCTTTCATGTCTCGCTTCTGAAGCACTATGTCCCAGATGCCTTTGGTAGATCCTGTCCACGCTCCTTTATCGCTCCATGGTTCTCCGAAGTATGAGGTGCAGGAGATTTGTGACTCTCACATCAGGCGACAGATTCTCCAGTATCTGGTGGATTTGAAGGGCTGCATGGCTTGCGATCGCACTTGCGAACCACGCTTGCACGTGCCCGTCCCGCGTCTGGTGCAGGAGTTCTTTCTTCAACATCCATGGAAACCTGGTGCGCCTGGCCTTCCTGGGAAGGGGCATAGTGTTACACCACTCGCCATGCGAGGTCGCCCCCACCCAGCTTCACTTACCTTAAGGGGTCCTCCATCTCATGCATTCTGGCACTCCCACTCCTCGCCTGGAGTATGGCGCCTCTACCCGGGATTGCGTTTCCCTCGGCTCTGCTTCTCGGAATCGCAGGATTCCATGGGTGCAGCCATTTTGAGTGAACCACCCATGCGGGGCCACCCACCCACCCCAGGGACCTCCATGTTCATCGCTCTGCACATGCACAGTGTTTAGTGCGCTTGCCAACCATGGCTTGCGGTCCAAGCCTCTTTCTGGTGCCGGCGCCCAAAACACTGCGCCCATGGAATGTTGCAACCCCGAGATCAGAGCCGAGGGACACACCAGCACAAGTAGAGGAGCAGGAGTGCTGGAAAGTGCAAGATGGAGGACCCCTTAAGGTAAGTGAAGCTGGGTGGGAGGCACCTCGCAGGACGAGCGGTAATTTACTAGTCACAAAAAGGATATATTGGATGAAAACAGGAGCGAATGTGACCTAACCGGTCTACAGGGTCCAAGTAGTCCAAAGGCAAATCCAGAATCAATAGTACCTGGATTTAGCTCTTGGTGGGCTGACAAATTCAGACCCGGAGTTGAACGGTGATGTGAGCGGATGAAGCTCAGTTTGGGCATGTTGAATTGTGGGTGCCCAAGCAGCAAGATGGCATCGAGTGGGGGTGAAGGTGGGTGCTCATCACGATAGATTGGTGGCTCTCAACGACGCATGTTGGGGCAGTCCCAGGAATGCATTGTATTTGGGCCAGGCAGAGTCAGGTTTTAGCCGCCAGGAGGGGTCGATGAGTGACGTTTCAGTAGTCCAAGCTTGTGGGTGCCGGTTGTCGAGGTGGTGATCTTGGGCGCATCGATGTGCTGTCAGTGAGGCTGCAGTTCAAGCACTTGCTGAGTCGAGCCATGGTTGCAAGCCCCAGTTAGAGTCAGTGTGTGACTCTCCAATGATTCGGTTTGGGCTCTGGCATGGAGCAAAAACTTCAGACCTAGCAGGTGACAAGCTTTATCTGGGACACAATGCAGTGTCAAGCTGGTTCAAAAGTGCAAGCAAGCTCAAAGTGGTGGAGGAGCGCAGCAACCAGCGACCCCTTCTATTAAAGGCAAAAGTACTCAGGTGATTGGACTAAAGCTATCATGATTTAATGGTCCGATCCCTGTTCTTGAACGGAGTGAACTTTGCCCTTCTGATGTCACACCCAAAGTGCTTTGCTCCAGAAGATGTGAGGGTACAGGAAAGAGAGAGAGGGACAGTGAGAATCAAGATGGTGGAAGTCTTCTTCCATTGACCAGAACCTTCCTGCCTATTGTAATTCCGCCCCCTCCCTCCTCACTGAGATGATCAAAGACCTTTAGCGATGCAGCACCCAGGTGTGAGTCTGCTCCTTTTGAACGGGTGTGCTCCTTTGATGCCTGGACCCAGGACAGCTGCCTGCTGTGCGACTGTCTCGGGGAGAGGGTGTTACTGCTCTCACAAAGAGATCAAAGAGGAGGCCCGGCCCTCCAGGGTTCTGTCCTGCCATTTGGAGGGCTACACCCAGCTGACTAGAATACACATCACCTTCCCCAACACAGCTGACTCACAGGAGCTGACACATGTGCGATATCAGTTGGAATTTGGCGGGCATGAAAATATATAGCACCATGCACTATGCCTAAACTCAGGCCTAGCTTTATTTGAGAGATTATCCTGCCACCATCATGCACTACTTTTGATCATCGTCGTTTGGGTACAGAGGTGCATATCTTAATGGCCACCCCTGCGCGGCAGATACTTTTCTGTCACTGTCGCTGTCACATGGACCTCTGGCTCTGCTCAGTGCCATGGTTAGAGCAGGCGCTGTGACTCAGGGTACTGATACAGCAGGCCACAGATACATACTATGCTTTTGGCATGAAGCTGATGAAAGGGGAATCTGATCAGCAGATTACCCTTGCTGAGATGGAACTAACCGCATCTTTTGATTATTCCATAAAAGTAAAAAAAGCCTCGGCTTTACACCTTTGCCAGATGGCAGTTGCTCACAGCTCCTCAAAATGATGTAGCACATGACAGACCGTATCCACTAGATACCACTGTCTTGGCATAAAGAACTCCTCATCTAACACTCATCTGTGACTGTTGCAATAATCAGAGCTGCATTGCATTGTTCACTTTGCCAGTCCAACAGATACAAAGTAGAATTCCAGGAGGTGCAAATTGTGGTCTTCGAGGTGTGCTGTAGCATCATATGACACACATGTAATAGGTTCCCCACATTTATTGCATTGTAGTCCCTGTTACGTAGTAAAGTGATTTACTAGACCACAGCAATCGTGTCTTTTGTGGGCTGGCAATTGTTGAAATCGAAAGGACACAAACAAAGCAATGAACATCCATGGTCTTGTCAATTCTTAGGGACCCATTGCCAACATCCACACATTACTGCTGTAGGTATTATGATCTTATCAACTGTGCTACCACCTGTTGCCCCTTTGCCTAGATGTCAACTCCACTTTGTCCCCTCCCTTCAAATTCTTCCATACACAGAGTGGTCTGGTGCCATCCTGCATGCCCTCGATACGCTCTAGGATTGCCTAGGGGTCCAGATGCCTCTGAGCTGGAAGGGGGAGGGAAGGTCATCCAGTGTGTGGTCACACCCATGCGGCCAACAATCTTCACACTGGTCCACATGCCAATGGCGAAGTAATACTTCTGGCTCTCTGGCTTTTATAGAGCCTGCCTCACTGAATAAAGTATCTTTTCACACCACTGTGGTACATTCATGCAGGAAAATGAATATTCATTGGGAACTTCCCATCAGTGATTGACGTTACCCGTGAACTTTCAGGAACTGTTTTATTTACATCAGAATACAGGATGAGGTCCGTAACCAGCATTACAGCTAACGTAGCAGCGAACAAGCGCAGTCTGTCATGTGTCCTTTGATATTTCTATTCACGAACAAATGCCTCCTTCACTCTGACCTGGCACGTATAGGTAGTAACACTACATTGACTCGAACTTCTTTGACTTGGGTTCTGCAACAATGTTGGAACGTCAGCAATAGTTTCTGGGGTTACAGTATAGGCCAGGAGTGGAATGATGATTATTTGCTGGTGGGGGCGAGGGGTGGGGGGTGGGAGATCAGCTCTTCTGTGTTCATCCCACTCATGTGCATTGTGCTGCATCATGTGGGACTGCAAAAATGTGATGCCCAGGTTGGTCTCAGGTTTCTACTGTCAAGAATCAGTCTATAAAATAAGCCTTGAAACCCCAACCTTCTGCAGATGACCAGCAAGAGGTATACATCATTCCTGCGTGGCTAGAATTATGTACAGCATGTGTGTTTGCATGAATAGATTGGCAAGGGCAATTTTCAAACAGTAGCGTTAAACTTCACTATAGCACTTTGAAGCAAATCCATGGATATTTTATACATTCACTACAAACATGTGTAACTTCACTATATTGCTTTGAAGCTGATCCGTGGTGATTTATGCATTCACTGCAAGCATATATAACTTAATTATAGCACTTAGAAACAGATTGCATATTGCATATATTTGGTTGGAACATATACAATGTATTTATGATATAGCCATGAACATTGTCTCAGGAGGATAGCTCAGAGGCAATGCGCTTGTGTTGGAGCAACACAGGTTCGATCCACGGGTCCGCGCTTAGAAACCTCTGGGTATTAAGCGTGTTATAAATAACCCATTAGAATTACAATTAGTGAAAAGCCTTTGGTCATTTTATATTACATGGCCACGGTAGTGGCCATATAGTTATGGTTAAGTTGGTGTTTCCATAGGAAGAGCACTTTTTGGGTGGCTTATAACTTCGCTCTTCCTGGACGAATCCTCACCAAACTTTTCAAAAAAAAGTATTTGGGTCACTCTGAATTTTTTTGCAAAGTTTGGTGAGGATCCGTCCAGGGGGCGCAAAGTTATAGGGGGGTCCCAAAACTTTTTTTTTTCCCATAGACATAATGGGAAAAAACTTTGCTCACGCCTACAGCCCAAACCGCTGGACGGATTTACACCAAATGTGCGGCAGGAGCGGCGGCTTTGTCCCGAAAGCGTGCTTTGCTTTATTTGGTGTAAATCCGTCCAGTAGTTTTTAAAAAAATGACAAAAATGTAAGTGAAAAAAATTAGTGATATCTGTGTTCGTTTCGTGGACACACTTCCCTGTTCGCTCCGCGGACAGGACGGTGATTGGGCAAGAAGCTTGCGTGATGTCCGCGGACATCTGACGTGCTCTCTCATTGGATGCGGTGAAAGCGTGCAGTGCGTCTGGCTTCAGAGACGCCTGCCATCTTTGTTCCTCGCCGCCTGCACAGTAAGTCTTGTGTCTGTCTCCTGTTCCTCCCACCCCCGCTCATGCCCCGTGTGTCCTTCTTGTCCCCCCACTCCCACTCATGCTCCGTGTCTCCCCTGTTCCTCCAGCCCCCCGCTCACGCCATCGGCACACGGTGGCCAGCGGAGGGCCGAGGAGCGGGATCTGCCACCTGCTCACGAACGCCGTGTGTCTCTCTCCCTCCCCCCCACCCCCCGCTCATGCCCCGTGTGTCTCTCTCCCTCCCCCCTGCTCATGCCCCGTGTGTCTCTCTCCCTCCCCCACCCCGCTCATGCCCTGTGTGTCTCTCTCCCTCCCCCCACCCCCTGCTCATGCCCCGTGTGTCTCTCTCCCCTTCCCCCCACCCCCCGCTCATGCCCCGTGTGTCTCTCTCCCTGCCCCCCAACCCCCGCTCATACCCCGTGTGTCACTCCCCCTCCCGCCCATCCCCCGCTCATGCCCCGTGTCTCTCTCCCCTTCCCCCCACCCCCTGCTCATGCCCTGTGTGTCTCTCTCCCTCCCCCACCCCCGCTCATGCCCCGTGTGTCTCTCTCCCTCCCCCCACCCCTGCTCATGCCCCGTGTGTCTCTCTCTCTCCCCTCCACCCCTGCTCATGCCCCGTGTCTCTCTCCCCTTCCCTCCACCCCCCGCTCATGCCCCGTGTGTCTCTCTCCCTCCCCCCACCCCCGCTCCTGCCCCGTGTGTCTCTCCCCCTCCCGCCCACCCCGGCTCATGCCCCGTGTGTCTCTCTCCCTCCCCCACACCCCTGCTCATGCCCCGTGTGTCTCTCTCCCTCCCCCGCACCCCCACCTATGCCCCGTGTGTCTCTCTCCCCTTCACCCCACCCCCGCTCATGCCTCGTGTGTCTCTCTCCCTTCCGCGCACCCAACTCATGCCCCGTGTGTCTTTCCCCCTCCCGCCCACCCCCGCTCATGCCCCGTGTGTCCCTCTCCCCTTCCCCTCACCCCCCGCTCATGCCCTGTGTCTGTCTTCTGTTCCCCCCGCTCATGCCCCGTGTCTGTCTCCTGTTCTCCCCACCCCCCGCTCATGCCCCGTATCTGTCTCCTGTACCCCTCATGTGCCGTGTCTGTCTCCTGTTGCCCCCCACGACCCCGCTCTTGCCCCGTGTCTGTCTCCTGTTCTCCCCACCCCCGCTCATGCCCCGTGTCTGTGTCCTGTTCCCCCCACCCCCGCTCATGCCCCGTGTCTATCTCCTGTTGCCCCCCACCCCCCTGCTCATGCACTGTGTCTCTCTCCCTCCCCTCCACCCCCGCTCATGCCCCATGTCTCTCTCCCCTTCCCCCCACCCCCCTCTCATGCCCTGTGTGTCTCTCTCCCTCCCCCCCACCTCCGCTCATGCCCCGTGTGTCTCACCCCCTCCTGCCCACCCCACGCTCATGCCCCGTGTGTCTCTCTCCCCTTCCCCCCACCCCCCGCTCATGCCCCGTGTGTCTCTCTCCCTCCCCCCACCCCCGCTCATGCCCCGTGTGTCTCTCCCCCTCCCGCCCACCCCCCGCTCATGCCCCGTGTGTCTCTCCCCCTCCCGCCCACCCCCCACTCATGCCCCGTGTGTCTCACCCCCTCCCGCCCACCCCCCGCTCACGCCCCGTGTGTCTCTCTCCCTCCCCCCATCCCCGCTCATTCCCCGTGTGTCTCTCTCCCTCCCCTCCCCCCCGCCCATGCCCCGTGTGTCTCTCCCCCTCCCGCCCACCCCCGCTCTTGCCCCGTGTGTCTCTCCCCCTCCTGCCCACCCCCGCTCTTGCCCCGTGTGTCTCTCCCTCTCCCGCCCTCCCCGACTCACGCCCTGTGTGTCTTTCCCCCTCCTGCCCGCCCCCGCTCATGTCCCATGTGTCTTTCCCCCTCCCGCCCGCCCCCGCTCATGCCCCGTGTGTCTTAACCCCTCCCATCCGCCCCCGCTCATGCCCTTTGTGTCTTTCACCCTCCCGCCCACCCCCACTCTTGCCCCGTGTGTCTCTCCCCTTCCCCCCACCCCCGCTCATGCCCCGTGTGTCTCTCTACCTCCCCCCACCCCCGCTCATGCCCCGTGTCTCTCCCCTTCCCCCCACCCCCCGCTCATGCCCCGTGTGTCTCTCTCCCCTTCCCCCCACCCCCCGCTCATGCCCCGTCTGTCCCTCTCCCTCCCCCCCACCCCCCGCTCATGCCCCGTGTGTCTCTCCCCCTCCCGCCCACCCCCTGCTCATGCCCCGTGTGTCTCTCCCCCTCCTGCCTACCCCCCGCTCATGCCCCATGTGTCTCTCTCCCATCCGCCCACCCCCCGCTCATGCCCTGTGTGTCTCTCTCCCTCCCCCCACCCCCTGCTTATGCCCGTGTGTCTCTCTCCCTCCCCCCACCCCCGCTCATGACCCGTGTGTCTCTCTCCCCTTCCCCCCACCCCCCGCTCATGCCCCGTGTGTCTCTCCCCCTCCCGCCCACCCCCCGCTAATGCCCCGTGTGTCTCACCCCCTCCCGCCCACCCCCCGCTCACGCCCCGTGTGTCTCTCTCCCTCCCCCCATCCCTGCTCATGCCCCGTGTCTCTCTCCCTCCCCTCCACTCCCGCCCATGCCCCGTGTGTCTCTCCCCCTCCCGCCCACCCCCCCACCCCCGCTCTTTCCAGTGTGTCTCTCCCCCTCCCGCCCACCCCCGTTCTCGCCCCGTGTGTCTCTCCCCCTCCCGCCCACCCCCGCTCACGCCCCGTGTGTCTTTCCCCCTCCCGCCCGCCCCCGCTCATGCCCCATGTGTCTTTCCCCCTCCCGCCCGCCCCCGCTCATGCCCCGTGTGTCTTTCCCCCTCCCCACCCGCCCCCGCTCACACCCCTTGTGTCTTTCCCCCTCCCGCCCACCTCCCCTCTTCCCCCGTGTGTCTCTCCCCTTCCCCCCACCCCCGCTCATGCCCCGTGTGTCTCTCTACCTCCCCCCACCCCCGCTCATGCCCCGTGTCTCTCCCCTTCCCCCCACCCCCCGCTCATACCCCGTGTGTCTCTCTCCCCTTCCCCCACCCCCCGCTCATGCCCCGTCTGTCCCTCTCCCTCCCCCCCACCCCCCGCTCATGCCCCATGTGTCTCTCTTCCACCCGCCCACCCCCCGCTCATGCCCCGTGTGTCTCTCTCCCTCCCCCCACCCCCTGCTTATGCCCGTGTGTCTCTCTCCCTCCCCCCACCCCCGCTCATGCCCCGTGTGTCTCTCTCCCCTTCCCCCCACCCCCCGCTCATGCCCCGTGTCTGTCTTCTGTTCCCCCGCTCATGCCCCGTGTCTGTCTCCTGTTCTCCCCACCCCCCGCTCATGCCCCGTATCTGTCTCCTGTTCCCCTCATGTGCCGTGTCTGTCTCCTGTTGCCCCCCACGCCCCCCGCTCGTGCCCCGTGTCTGTCTCCTGTTCTACCCACCCCCCGCTCATGCCCCATGTCTGTGTCCTGTTCCCCCCACCCCCCGCTCATGCCCCGTGTCTATCTCCTGTTGCCCCCCACCCCCCCGCTCATGCCCTGTGTTTGTCTCCTGTTCCCCACACCTGCTCATGCCCCGTGTCTGTCTCCTGTTCCCCCCACCTGCTCATGTCCCATGTCTCTCTCTTGTTGCCCCCCACCCCCCGCTCATGCCCCGTGTCTGTCTCCTGTTCTCCCCACCCCCCGCTCATGCCCCGTGTCTGTCTCCTGTTCCTCCCACCCACCGCTCATGCCCCATGTCTGTCTCCTGTTGACCCCCAGCCCTCCCGCTCATGCCCCGTGGCTGTTCTCCCCACCCCCCGCTCATGCCCCGTGTCTGTTGTTCCCCACAGCCCCCGCGTCTGTCTCCTGTTCCCCCCACCCCCCGCTCATGCCCCATGTCTCTCCTGTTGCCCCCCACCCCCCGCTCATTCCCTGTGTCTGTCTCCTGTTGCCCCTCACCCCCCACTCATGCCCCGTGTCTCACCCCTTCCCTCCCACCCCCCTGCTCATGCCCCGTGTGTCTCTCCCCCTCCCGCCCACCCCCTGCTCATGCCCCGTGTGTCTCTCCCCCTCCTGCCTACCCCCCGCTCATGCCCCATGTGTCTCTCTTCCACCCGCCCACCCCCCGCTCATGCCCCGTGTGTCTCTCTCCCTCCCCCCACCCCCGCTCATGCCCCGTGTGTCTCTCTCCCCTTCCCCCCACCCCCCGCTCATGCCCCGTGTCTGTCTTCTGTTCCCCCCGCTCATGCCCCGTGTCTGTCTCCTGTTCTCCCCACCCCGCGCTCATGCCCCGTATCTGTCTCCTGTTCCCCTCATGTGCCGTGTCTGTCTCCTGTTGCCCCCCACGACCCCGCTCTTGCCCCGTGTCTGTCTCCTGTTCTCCCCACCCCCGCTCATGCCCCGTGTCTGTGTCCTGTTCCCCCCCACCCTCCCGCTCATGCACTGTGTCTCTCTCCCTCCCCTCCACCCCCGCTCATGCCCCATGTCTCTCTCCCCTTCCCCCCACCCCCCTCTCATGCCCTGTGTGTCTCTCTCCCTCCCCCCCACCTCCGCTCATGCCCCGTGTGTCTCACCCCCTCCTGCCCACCCCACGCTCATGCCCCGTGTGTCTCTCTCCCCTTCCCCCCACCCCCGCTCATGCCCCGTGTGTCTCTCTCCCTCCCCCCACCCCCGCTCATGCCCCGTGTGTCTCTCCCCCTCCCGCCCACCCCCCGCTCATGCCCGTGTGTCTCTCCCCCTCCCGCCCACTCCCCACTCATGCCCCGTGTGTCTCACCCCCTCCCGCCCACCCCCCGCTCACGCCCTGTGTGTCTCTCTCCCTCCCCCCATCCCCGCTCATGCCCCGTGTGTCTCTCTCCCTCCCCTCCCCCCCGCCCATGCCCCGTGTGTCTCTCCCCCTCCCGCCCACCCCCGCTCTTGCCCCGTGTGTCTCTTCCCCTCCTGCCCACCCCCGCTCTTGCCCCGTGTGTCTCTCCCTCTCCCGCCCTCCCCGACTCACGCCCCGTGTGTCTTTCCCCCTCCTGCCCGCCCCCGCTCATGCCCCATGTGTCTTTCCCCCTCCCGCCCGCCCCCGCTCATGCCCCGTGTGTCTTAACCCCTCCCATCCGCCCCCGCTCATGCCCTTTGTGTCTTTCACCCTCCCGCCCCCCCCCACTCTTGCCCCGTGTGTCTCTCCCCTTCCCCCCACCCCCGCTCATGCCCCGTGTGTCTCTCTACCTCCCCCCACCCCCGCTCATGCCCCGTGTCTCTCCCCTTCCCCCCACCCCCCGCTCATGCCCCGTGTGTCTCTCTCCCCTTCCCCCCACCCCCCGCTCATGCCCCGTCTGTCCCTCTCCCTCCCCCCCACCCCCCGCTCATCCCCCGTGTGTCTCTCCCCCTCCCGCCCACCCCCTGTTCATGCCCCGTGTGTCTCTCCCCCTCCTGCCTACCCCCCGCTCATGCCCCATGGTTCTCTCTCCCATCCGCCCACCCCCCGCTCATGCCCCGTGTGTCTCTCTCCCTCCCCCCACCCCCTGCTTATGCCCGTGTGTCTCTCTCCCTCCCCCCACCCCCGCTCATGCCCCGTGTGTCTCTCTCCCCTTCCCCCCACCTCCCGCTCATGCCCCGTGTGTCTCTCCCCCTCCTGCCCACCCCCCGCTAATGCCCCGTGTGTCTCACCCCCTCCCGCCCACCCCCCGCTCACGCCCCGTGTGTCTCTCTCCCTCCCCCCATCCCTGCTCATGCCCCGTGTGTCTCTCTCCCTCCCCTCCACTCCCGCCCATGCCCCGTGTGTCTCTCCCCCTCCCGCCCACCCCCGCTCTTGCCAGTGTGTCTCTCCCCCTCCCGCCCAGCCCCGCTCTCGCCCCGTGTGTCTCTCCCCCTCCCGCCCACCCCCGCTCACGCCCTGTGTGTCTTTCCCCCTCCCGCCCGCCCCCGCTCATGCCCCATGTGTCTTTCCCCCTCCCGCCTGCCCCCGCTCATGCCCCGTGTGTCTTTCCCCCTCCCACCCGCCCCCGCTCACGCCCCTTGTGTCTTTCCCCCTCCCGCCCACCTCCGCTCTTCCCCCGTGTGTCTCTCCCCTTCCCCCCACCCCCGCTCATGCCCCGTGTGTCTCTCTACCTCCCCCCACCCCCGCTCATGCCCCGTGTCTCTCCCCTTCCCCCCACCCCCTGCTCATGCCCCGTGTGTCTCTCTCCCCTTCCCCCACCCCCCGCTCATGCCCCGTCTCTCCCTCTCCCTCCCCCCCACCCCCCGCTCATGCCCCGTGTGTCTCTCCCCCTCCCGCCCACCCCCTGCTCATGCCCTGTGTCTCTCCCCCTCCTGCCTACCCCCTGCTCATGCCCCATGTGTCTCTCTTCCACCCGCCCACCCCCCGCTCATGCCCCGTGTGTCTCTCTCCCTCCCCCCACCCCCTGCTTATGCCAGTGTGTCTCTCTCCCTCCCCCCACCCCCGCTCATGCCCCGTGTCTGTCTTCTGTTCCCCCGCTCATGCCCCGTGTCTGTCTCCTGTTCTCCCCACCCCCGCTCATGCCCCGTATCTGTCTCCTGTTCCCCTCATGTGCCGTGTCTGTCTCCTGTTGCTCCCCACGCCCCCCGCTCGTGCCCCGTGTCTGTCTCCTGTTCTACCCACCCCCCGCTCATGCCCCATGTCTGTATCCTGTTCCCCCCACCCCCCGCTCATACCCCGTGTCTATCTCCTGTTGCCCCCCACTCCCCCGCTCATGCCCTGTGTCTGTCTCCTGTTCCCCACACCTGCTCATGCCTCGTGTCTGTCTCCTGTTCCCCCCACCTGCTCATGCCCCATGTCTCTCTCTTGTTGCCCCCCACCCCCCCGCTCATGCCCCGTGTCTGTCTCCTGTTCTCCCCACCCCCCGCTCATGCCCCGTGTCTGTCTCCTGTTCCTCCCACCCACCGCTCATGCCCCATGTCTGTCTCCTGTTGACCCCCAGCCCTCCCGCTCATGCCCCGTGGCTGTTCTCCCCACCCCCCGCTCATGCCCCGTGTCTGTTGTTCCCCACAGCCCCCGCTCATGCCCCGTGTCTGTCTCCTGTTCCCCCCACCCCTCGCTCATGCCCCGTGTCTGTCTCCTGTTCCCCCCACCCCCCGCTCATGCCCCATTTCTCTCCTGTTGCCCCCCACCCCCCGCTCATTCCCTGTGTCTGTCTCCTGTTGCCCCTCACCCCCACTCATGCCCCGTGTCTCACTCCTTCCCTCCCACCCCCCTGCTCATGCCCCGTGTGTCTCTCCCCTCCCGCCCACCCCCTGCTCATGCCCCGTGTGTCTCTCCCCCTCCTGCCTACCCCCCGCTCATGCCCCATGTGTCTCTCTTCCACCCGCCCACCCCCCGCTCATGCCCCGTGTGTCTCTCTCCCTCCCCTCACCCCCTGCTTATGCCCGTGTGTCTCTCTCCCTCCCCCCACCCCCGCTCATGCCCCGTGTGTCTCTCTCCCCTTCCCCCCACCCCCCGCTCATGCCCCGTGTCTGTCTTCTGTTCCCCCCGCTCATGCCCCGTGTCTGTCTCCTGTTCTCCCCACCCCCCGCTCATGCCCCGTATCTGTCTCCTGTTCCCCTCATGTGCCGTGTCTGTCTCCTGTTGCCCCCCACGACCCCGCTCTTGCCCCGTGTCTGTCTCCTGTTCTCCCCACCCCCGCTCATGCCCCGTGTCTGTGTCCTGTTCCCCCCACCCCCCGCTCATGCCCCGTGTCTATCTCCTGTTGCCCCCCACCCCCCCGCTCATGCACTGTGTCTCTCTCCCTCCCCTCCACCCCCGCTCATGCCCCATGTCTCTCTCCCCTTCCCCCCACCCCCCTCTCATGCCCTGTGTGTCTCTCTCCCTCCCCCACCTCCGCTCATGCCCCGTGTGTCTCACCCCCTCCTGCCCACCCCACGCTCTTGCCCCGTGTGTCTCTCTCCCCTTCCCCCCACCCCCCGCTCATGCCCCGTGTCCATCTCCTGTTGCCCCCCACCCCCCCGCTCATGCCCTGTGTCTGTCCCCTGTTCCCCACACCTGCTCATGCCCCGTGTCTGTCACCTGTTCCCCCCACCTGCTCATGCCCCATGTCTCTCTCTTGTTGCCCCCCACCCCCCCGCTCATGCCCCGTGTCTGTCTCCTGTTCTCCCCACCCCCCCGCTCATGCCCCGTGTCTGTCTCCTGTTCCTCCCACCCACCGCTCATGCCCCATGTCTGTCTCCTGTTGACCCCCAGCCCTCCCGCTCATGCCCCGTGGCTGTTCTCCCCACCCCCCGCTCATGCCCGTGTCTGTTGTTCTCCACAGCCCCCGCTCATGCCCCGTGTCTGTCTCCTGTTCCCCCCACCCCTCGCTCATGCCCTGTGTCTGTCTCCTGTTCCCCCCCCCCCGCTCATGCCCCATGTCTCTCCTGTTGCCCGCCACCCCCCGCTCATTCCCTGTGTCTGTCTCCTGTTGCCCCTCACCCCCCACTCATGCCCCGTGTCTCACCCCTTCCCTCCCACCCCCCTGCTCATGCCCGTGTGTCCCTCCCCCCCCACTCCCCGCTCATGCCCCGTGTGTCTCTCTCCCTCCCCCCACCCCCCGCTCATGCCCCGTGTGTCTCTCTCCCCTTCCCCCCACCCCCCGCTCATGCCCTGTGTGTCCCTCTCCCTCCCCCCCACCCCCCGCTCATGCCCTGTGTGTCTCTCCCCCTCCCGCCCACCCCCCGCTCAAGCCCCGTGTATCTCTCCCCCTCCTGCCCACCCCCGCTCATGCCCCGTGTGTCTCTCTCCCACCCGCCCACCCCCGCTCATGCCCCGTGTGTCTCTCTCCCTCCCCCCACCCCCCGCTTATGCCCCGTGTGTCTCTCTCCCTCCCCCCACCCCCGCTCATGCCCCGTGTGTCTCTCTCCCCTTCCCCCACCCCCCGCTCATGCCCCGTGTCTGTGTCCTGTTCCCCCCACCCCCCGCTCATGCCCCGTGTCTATCTCCTGTTGCCCCCACCCCCCCGCTCATGCCCTGTGTCTGTCTCCTGTTCCCCCCACCCGCTCATGCCCCGTGTCTCTCTCCTGTTCTCCCCACCCCCCGCTCATACCCCGTATCTGTCTCCTGTTCCCCTCATGTGCCGTGTCTGTCTCCTGTTCTCCCCACCCCCCGCTTATGCCCCGTGTCTGTGTCCTGTTCCCCCCACCCCCCGCTCATGCCCCGTGTCTATCTCCTGTTGCCCCCACCCCCCCGCTCATGCCCTGTGTCTGTCTCCTGTTCCCCCCACCCGCTCATGCCCCGTGTCTCTCTCCTGTTCCCCCCACCCCCCGCTCATGCCCCGTGTCTGTCTTCTGTTTCCCCGCTCATGCCCCGTGTCTGTCTCCTGTTCTCCCCACCCCCCGCTCATGCCCCGTATCTGTCTCCTGTTCCCCTCATGTGCAGTGTCTGACTCCTGTTGCCCCCCACGCCCCCCGCTCGTGCCCCGTGTCTGTCTCCTGTTCTACCCACCCCCGCTCATGCCCCGTGTCTGTGTCCTGTTCCCTCCACCCCCCGCTCATGCCCCCGTGTCTATCTCCTGTTCTCCCCACCCCCCGCTTATGCCCCGTGTCTGTGTCCTGTTCCCCCCACCCCCCGCTCATGCCCCGTGTCTATCTCCTGTTGCCCCCACCCCCCCGCTCATGCCCTGTGTCTGTCTCCTGTTCCCCCCACCCGCTCATGCCCCGTGTCTCTCTCCTGTTCCCCCCACCCCCCGCTCATGCCCCGTGTCTGTCTTCTGTTCCCCCGCTCATGCCCCGTGTCTGTCTCCTGTTCTCCCCACCCCCCGCTCATGCCCCGTATCTGTCTCCTGTTCCCCTCATGTGCAGTGTCTGACTCCTGTTGCCCCCCACGCCCCCCGCTCGTGCCCCGTGTCTGTCTCCTGTTCTACCCACCCCCGCTCATGCCCCGTGTCTGTGTCCTGTTCCCTCCACCCCCCGCTCATGCCCCGTGTCTATCTCCTGTTGCCCCCCACCCCCCCGCTCATGCCCTGTGTCTGTCTCCTGTTCCCCACACCTGCTCATGCCCTGTGTCTGTCTCCTGTTCCCCCCACCTGCTCATGCCCCGTGTCTCTCTCTTGTTGCCCCCCACCCCCCCGCTCATGCCCCGTGTCTGTCTCCTGTTCTCCCCACCCCCCGCTCATGCCCCGTGTCTGTCTCCTGTTCCTCCCACCCACCGCTCATGCCCCATGTCTGTCTCCTGTTGACCCCCAGCCCTCCCGCTCATGCCCCGTGGCTGTTTTCCTCACCCCCCGCTCATGCCTCGTGTCTGTTGTTCCCCACAGCCCCCGCTCATGCCCCGTGTCTGTCTCCTGTTCCCCCCACCCCTCGCTCATGCCCCGTGTCTGTCTCCTGTTCCCCCCACCCCTCGCTCATGCCCCGTGTCTGTCTCCTGCTGCCCCTCACCCCCCACTCATGCCCCGTGTCTGTCTCCTGCTGCCCCTCACCCCCCACTCATGCCCCGTGTCTGTCTCCTGTTGCCCCCCACCCCCCGCTCATTCCCTGTGTCTATCTCCTGCTGCCCCTCACCCCCCACTCATGCCCCGTGTCTCACCCCTTCCCCCCACCCCCCTGCTCATGCCCCGTGTGTCCCTCCCCCCCACCCCCGCTCATGCCCCGTGTGTCTCTCTCCCTCCCCCCACCCCCCGCTCATGCCCCGTGTGTCTCTCTCCCCTTCCCCCCACCCCCCGCTCATGCCCCGTGTCTCCCTCTCCCTCCCCCCCACCCCCCGCTCATGCCCCGTGTGTCTCTCCCCCTCCCGCCCACCCCCCGCTCAAGCCCCGTGTGTCTCTCCCCCTCCTGCCCACCCCCCGCTCATGCCCCGTGTGTCTCTCTCCCACCCGCCCACCCCCGCTCATGCCCCGTTTGTCTCTCTCCCTCCCCCCACCCCCCGCTTATGCCCCGTGTGTCTCTCTCCCTCCCCCCACCCCCGCTCATACCCCGTGTGTCTCTCTCCCCTTCCCCCCACCCCCCGCTCATGCCCCATGTCTGTCTCCTGTTCCCCTCATGTGCCGTGTCTGTCTCCTGTTGCCCCCGACACCCCCCGCTCATGCCCCGTGTCTGTCTCCTGTTCTCCCCCCCCTGCTTATGCCCCGTGTCTGTGTCCTGTTCCCCACACCCCCGCTCATGCCCTGTGTCTATCTCCTGTTGCCCCCCACCCCCCGCTCATGCCCTGTGTCTGTCTCCTGTTCCCCCCACCCGCTCATGACCCGTGTCTGTCTCCTGTTCCCCCCACCCGCTCATGCCCCGTGTCTCTCTCTTGTTGCCCCACACCCCCCGCTCATGCCCCGTGTCTGTCTCTTGTTCTTCCCACCCCCCGCTCATGCCCCGTGTCTGTCTCCTGTTCCTCCCACCCCCCGCTCATGCCTCATGTCTGTCTCCTGTTGCCCCCAGCCCTCCCGCTCATGCCCCGTGTCTGTTCTCCCCACCCCCCGCTCATGCCCCGTGTCTGTTGTTCCCCCCACCCCCCGCTCATGCACCGTGTCTGTCTCCTGTTCCCCCCACCCCTCGCTCATGCCCCGTGTCTGTCTCCTGTTCCCCCACCCCCCGCTCATGCCCCGTGTCTCTCCTGTTGCCCCACACCCCCCGCTCATTCCCCGTGTATGTCTCCTGTTGCCCCCCACCCCCCACTCATGCCCTGTGTCTGTCTCCTGTTCTCCCCACCCCCCCGCTCATGCTCCGTGTCTGTCTCCTGTTCCCCCCACCCCCCGCTCATGCCCCGTGTCTTTCTCCTGTTGCCCCCCAACCCCCCGCTCATGCCCCGTGTCTGTCTCTTGTTGCCCCCCACCCCACGCTCATACCCCGTGTCTGTCTCCTGTTGCCCCCCACCCCCCGCTCATGCCTCATGTCTGTCTCCTGTTGCCCCCAGCCCTCCCGCTCATGCCCCGTGTCTGTTCTCCCCACCCCCCGCTCATGCCCCGTGTCTGTTGTTCCCCCCACCCCCTGCTCATGCACCGTGTCTGTCTCCTGTTCCCCCCACCCCTCGCTCATGCCCCGTGTCTGTCTCCTGTTCCCCTCACCCCCCGCTCATGCCCCGTGTCTCTCCTGTTGCCCCACACCCCCTGCTCATTCCCCGTGTCTGTCTCCTGTTGCCCCCCACCCCCCACTCATGCCCCGTGTCTGTCTCCTGTTCTCCCCACCCCCCCACTCATGCTCCGTGTCTGTCTCCTGTTCCCCCCACCCCCCGCTCATGCCCCGTGTCTTTCTCCTGTTGCCCCCCAACCCCCGCTCATGCCCCGTGTCTGTCTCTTGTTGCCCCCCACCCCCCGCTTATGTCCCGTGTCTGTCTCTGTTGTTTCCCCCACCCCCGCTCATGCCCCGTGTCTGTCTCCTGTCCCCCCATCTCCCGCTCATGCCCCGTGTCTCTCTCCTGTTGCCCCCCACCCCCGCTCATGCCCCGTGTCTGTCTCCTGTATCCCCCCACCCCCCGCTCATGCCCCGTGTCTGTGTCCTGTTCCCCCCACCCCCCGCTCATGCCCCGTGTCTATCTCCTGTTGCCCCCCACCCCCCCGCTCATGCCCTGTGTCTCTCTCCTGTTCCCCCCACCCCCCGCTCATGCCCCGTGTCTGTCTTCTGTTCCCCCACTCATGCCCCGTGTCTGTCTCCTGTTCTCCCCACCCCCCGCTCATGCCCCGTATCTGTCTCCTGTTCCCCTCATGTGCAGTGTCTGACTCCTGTTGCCCCCCACGCCCCCCGCTCGTGCCCTGTGTCTGTCTCCTGTTCTACCCACCCCCGCTCATGCCCCGTGTCTGTGTCCTGTTCCCCCCACCCCCCGCTCATGCCCCGTGTCTATCTCCTGTTGCCCCCCACCCCCCCGCTCATGCCCTGTGTCTGTCTCCTGTTCCCCACACCTGCTCATGCCCCGTGTCTGTCTCCTGTTCCCCCCACCTGCTCATGCCCCGTGTCTCTCTCGTGTTGCCCCCCACCCCCCGCTCATGCCCCGTGTCTGTCTCCTGTTCTCCCCACCCCCCGCTCATGCCCCGTGTCTGTCTCCTGTTCCTCCCACCCACCGCTCATGCCCCATGTCTGTCTCCTGTTGACCCCCAGCCCTCCCGCTCATGCCCCGTGGCTGTTCTCCCCACCCCCCGCTCATGCCCCGTGTCTGTTGTTCCCCACAGCCCCCGCTCATGCCCCGTGTCTGTCTCCTGTTCCCCCCACCCCTCGCTCATGCCCCGTGGCTGTCTCCTGTTCCCCCCACCCCCCGCTCATGCCCCGTGTCGCTCCTGTTGCCCCCCACCCCCGCTCATTCCCTGTGTCTGTCTCCTGTTGCCCCTCACCCCCCACTCATGCCCCGTGTCTCACCCCTTCCCCCCCACCCCCCTGCTCACGCCCCGTGTGTATCTCCCCCCCACCCCCCACTCATGCCCCGTGTGTCGCTCTCCCTCCCCCCACCCCCCGCTCATGCCCCGTGTGTCTCTCTCCCCTTCCCCCCACCCCCCGCTCATGCCCCGTGTCTCCCTCTCCCTCCCCCCCCACACCCCGCTCATGCCCCGTGTGTCTCTCCCCCTCCCGCCCACCCCCCGCTCAAGCCCCGTGTGTCTCTCCCCCTCCTGCCCACCTCCCGCTCATGCCCCATGTGTCTCTCTCCCACCCGCCCACCCCCGCTCATGCCCCGTTTGCCTTTTACCCTCCCCCCATCCCCCCGCTTATGCCCCGTGTGTCTCTCTCCCTCCCCCACCCCCGCTCATGCCCCGTGTGTCTCTCTCCCCTTCCCCCCACCCCCCGCTCATGCCCCATGTCTGTCTCCTGTTCCCCTCATGTGCCGTGTCTGTCTCCTGTTGCCCCCGAAAACCCCCCGCTCATGCCCCGTGTCTGTCTCCTGTTCTCCCCACCCCCTGCTTATGCCCCGTGTCTGTGTCCTTTTCCCCCCACCCCCCGCTCATGCCCTGTGTCTATCTCCTGTTGCCCCCCACCACCCGCTCATGCCCTGTGTCTGTCTCCTGTTCCCCCCACCCGCTCATGCCCCGTGTCTGTCTCCTGTTCCCCCCACCCGCTCATGCCCCGTGTCTCTCTCTTGTTGCCCCCCACCCCCCGCTCATGCCCCGTGTCTGTCTCTTGTTCTTCCCACCCCCCGCTCATGCCCCGTGTCTGTCTCCTGTTCCTCCCACCCCCCGCTCATGCCTCATGTCTGTCTCCTGTTGCCCCCAGCCCTCCTGCTCATGCCCCGTGTCTGTTCTCCCCACCCCCCGCTCATGCCCCGTGTCTGTTGTTCCTCCCACCCCCCGCTCATGCACCGTGTCTGTCTCCTGTTCCCCCCACCCCTCGCTCATGCCCCGTGTCTGTCTCCTGTTCCCCCCACCCCCCGCTCATGCCCCGTGTCTCTCCTGTTGCCCCACACCCCCCGCTCATTCCCCGTGTCTGTCTCCTGTTGCCCCCCACTCATGCCCCGTGTCTGTCTCCTGTTCCCCCCACCCCCCGCTCATGCTCCGTGTCTGTCTCCTGTTCCCCCCACCCCCCGTTCATGCCCCGTGTCTGTCTCTTGTTGCCCCCCACCCCACGCTCATACCCCGTGTCTGTCTCCTGTTGCCCCCCACCCCCCGCTCATGCCCTCTGTCTGTCTCCTGTTCCCCCACCCCCCGCTCATGCCCCGTGTCTGTCTCTGTTGTTCCCCCCACCCCCTGCTCATGCCCCGTGTCTGTCTCCTGTCCCCCCATCTCCCGCACATGCCCCGTGTCTCTCTCCTGTTGCCCCCCACCCCCGCTCATGCCCCGTGTCTGTCTCCTGTATCCCCCCACCCCCCGCCCATGCCCCGTGTCTGTCTCCTGTTCCCCCCACCCCCTCATGCCCCCTGTCTCTCTCCTGTTGCCCCCCCGCTCATGCCCCGTGTCTGTCTCCTGTTCCCCCCACCCGCTCATGCCCCGTGCCTCTCTCCTGTTGCGCCCCACCCCCCGCTCATGCCCCGTGTCTCTCTCCTGTACCCCCCCACCCCCTGCTCATGCCCCGTGTCTCTCCTGTTGCCCCCCACCCCCACGCTCATGCCCCGTGTCTGTCTTCTGTTCCCCCCACCCCCCGTTCATGCCCCGTGTCTGTCTCCTGTTCCCCCACCCCCCACTCATGTCCGTGTCTGTCTCCTGTTGCCCCCACCCATGCCCCGTGTCTGTCTCCTGTACCCCCCACTCCGTGCTCATGCCCCGTGTCTCTCTCCTGTTGCCCCCCACCCCCCGCTCATGCCCCGTGTCTGTCTCCTGTTGCCCCCCACCCCACGCTCATGCCCCGTGTCTGTCTCATGTTCTCCCCACCCCCGCTCATGCCCTGTACCTGTCTCCTGTTCCCCCCATCCCCAGCTCATGCCCCGTGTCTGTCTCCTGTTCCCCTATCCTCCACTCATGCCCCGTGTCTGTCTCCTGTTCTCCCCACCCCCCCGCTCATGCCCCGTGTCTGTCTCCTGTTCTCCCCACCCCCCGCTCATGCCCCGTGTCTCTCTCCGGTTGGCCCCACCCCCCGCTCATGCCCCGTGTTACCCCCCACCCCCCTCGCTCATGCCCCGTGTCTCCCTCGTGTTCCCCCCACCCCCCGCTCATGCCCCTTGTCACTCTCCTTTCCCCCCCACTCCCGCTCATGTCCCATGTGTGCCCTGTACCCCCCCGCTCATGTCCCGTGTTTCCCTCGTGTTCCTCCCCACCCCCCGCTAATACCCCGTGCTTCCTTCCTTTTCCCCCACACCCCCTGCTCATGCCCCGTTTGTACCCTGTTCCCTCTCACCCCCGCTCATGCCCATGTGTCTCCCCTGTTCTCCCCACCCCCCCGCTCATGCCCTGTTGTGTTCTTTGTACACCCCGCCTTCCCTTTCCATGGTGGCCATCTTGGTAAAAGATTTTCCTTCCTACACCGGGACGCCGCAGGCGTCCCGGTGTAGGAAGGAAAATCTTTTTGTTTTTTTTACCACCCGGCGTTCCCACTTTGAGGACATAAGATGTTAGTGGTCTTCATCTATTGAAAAGGATGTTATGGTGACGTTGCACTAATAAAAACCTTTAAAATTTAGTAAAAAAGAAATGTTACAGGGGCGTTATGGTTAAGTTGCACTAATAAAAACCTATGAAATTCAATGAAAATACTTTGTTAAAGGGACGTTATGGTTAAGTTGCGCTACTAAAAACCTATGAAATTCAGTGAAAAAACTTTGTCAAAGGGACGTTATGGTTCCAAGTAAAACCGAAAAACCCTTTAAATTCGCCAGTTATGGTAAACTAAGCAATCATAACTCGCGCCACCACCGTGCACTGCTAAGACTAACACCGAGGACATCAAAGATGACATCACAAATGTCATTGATGACATCACTGATGACATCAGATGTCTGGCTCACTCTTTTTTCTTTTGCTGACATATCTAGGCCACATGGTTTTCTTCAGTAACAGTCGGAAACTAAAAATGTTATTTTATTTGTAGACGCATCCTTCAAGTAGGTTCTTACAGTAATTCCCTTAGAGTCCAGTCACATCATATGAAACATATACATACGGGAAGACACAAGCTTGAAAGACAGCAATCCTTTTTGTGCATAAAGATAATCAATAGACTTATGAGCACTTTCTGATAGTTCTGTTGTTTTTTTTTATGGCTGTACTTTCCCTGTATATGGTCATATTTGTGTATACATTGTACTCACACTACTTTCCTTAGGGTCCAATCACATCAAGTGATACATATACCTAGGGTAAATAGCAGCTTTAAAACAGAGCAATCATTTATTTGCATGAAAATAATCAGTTAAATTATGAATTGTTTCTGCTACTACTTGTGCTTTTTTGCTAACTTCACTTTCCCTGTATATACCCATATTGGTGTGTGTTCTTGTGTCTTTGTGTTTTGTCTATAGTAATGCAATTATGTAATACATGTGTTTTATTAGCTACTTATTACATATTTCACAGTACACAAAAATCTATTAAGAAAACAATTATCATTTCATTATTCAACATATTAACATTACGAATATTATACCTTCATCTTGTACACTGCACACAATGTTATGTTTCTGTATGAGTAGCTTAGTATACTAGATAGAACCCCATAATAGAATGCTATTTATATCAATGCATCGTTCAATGCACTAATTAGGGTATGATATTTATTGCAATGTTCCTTCACACTTGTTTCGCAACATTATAATAAGAATCCCTTGTACACATATTTCATGAAAAGTACATACACATGTGATGTCATCAGTGATGTCATCAATGACATTTGTGATGTCATCTTTGATGTCCTGGGTGTTAGTCTTAGCAGTGCACAGTGGTGGCGCGAGTTATGGTTGCTTAGCTTACCATAACTGGTGAATTAGATGTATATTTGAATTTAGGAAAGTCCTGTTTAAAATATACCCATCTCTAAGTTTAGAAGCAATTAGAACAAGGTAAAAGTAATAAAGATTTTCAGCGAGTTGGACAGGAAAAGATAAGCCCACTAAGATACAGGACAATATTGCATTGTGTAGAACAAATTAGGATGAGTTGATTAACACAGGCCCTGACAGAAAGCAGGTGCCTGGACCGCATAATAGAATAAAGTGATTTGCTGTTTGCTGGTATGTTTTAATAACACAACTCAGCAATTTGTAAATTAGATTAGATGAAGTGCACTTGAAATGTATATAAATTGCCATGAAATCTTGTTGCTAAGAAAATGCAGTAAGCTGAATCCCATCCAGCCAACGATGAGACCTGAAAGCTGAATCCAAGAAAGCCAGATAATGGGATGTTACCAACAGTGAAATGGGTATGAGAGCCATTAATACATATTTTACATTTCTCAAAGAGACAATAAGCATTAGGCATTTTTAATTGAATACCCTGTACACTAAATTAGTGCAAGAGTGTCCTGCAATTTATTTACTTATTTATCAAGTGCAACTGAATCAGCACAGACATTTAAAATTGAGGAGTTTTTTAGCAGCATGTATTCGGGTTTTAACCTGTCAGTTGAATTATGTCCGCACATTGTGCTGGAAACTGATATTTTGAAGCAGTGTTTTATTTAGGCCATAGGTTAGTTGACTTACAAGCATTTCGCAACTGCACCCATAATCAAAGTATGTATAACTAACAGAAATGTTTTTAAATGAATTGAAGTCATTTGGCAATACAATTGAAACAGTTATTTGACATTTCTGAAAGCTAATGCATGATTAATATTTAGCAAAGTATGGTTTATTAAAAGGTTGAGATCCTAGTTTAAGAATGATGCCGTATTCTGGGTGCATTGTTTTATTGTGATGGCTGAAGAATGCATGTAAAACTGTTGTTAATAAATACTTTAAGACTATATACCTACATCCTCAATGTCTTTTTTCAACTTCTCAACATTTGTATTTTGTATGTCTTTGTTATTTATTGAGCGCTTTACTCCAAAGCGCTAAACATAAAAGTGGTTACAGTGCCATAATGTGAAACATGGTAAGTTTACAGAAGTGTGTCAGGTAAAGACTTGGTATAATCAGCAGAGAGTTAGTTAGTTTAAAAGCAATTGGAAGTGGGAAGGTAAGATTGGAGAACATAGGTCTTTAGACAAGTAAGAAATGCAGAGTAGGAGGTAGTAGAACGGAGAGGAAAAGGAGGGAATTCCAATGATAGGGAGCAAGAAGAGAAAAAGAACGGAACCGGGATTGGGCAGAAGGGTGGGCGAGGTACTGATAGCAAGAATTGGGATTGTGAACAAATAGAACGAGTGGGCGCATAAAAGGAGAATAAGGATGAGAGATAAATGGAAGCGAGGCAGTGGAGGGATTTCCAAACCATACATAGAAAGTTGAGTCTGAGCCTGGAGGAAAATGTCAACCAACCAAGCGAAGACAGAGATGGTGAAATGGAGTCGCGAGGGGATAACTGGTAGAGAAGACATACAGAAGTATTGAAAATGGATTTAAGATGGGACAACCAGGAGAGAGGAAGACCAAAAAGTGTAGAAGAACAATTAAAAATGAGAGAAAAAATTTGAGATGACATCAGGAGTTTGGTAGCGCCAAAGGTCAGAAATGGGCGGAACTTATGAATGTTAAAGAGATGGAAGCGTCAGGACCGAGAGATATTGGAGATGTGAGGGGAAAAGGACAAGTCTGTATAAAAGTAAAGACTGAGATTGCAGGCAGTACTGGAGAGAGGTAAAGAAGAAGGGGGAAAGGAGATGGAGGAGAGAGAGAGAGGGGGGATTGGTGGTGACAGGGAAGAAAAGAACTTTGTTTTTTGAGGAGTTTAGAACAAGAAAGTGGTCTGACATCCATGATAAAATAGCAAGTAGGCAGGAAAATAAGTTATTGTGAATGGAAGGAGTAAAGGTAGGGAAAGAGAGAAAAAGTTGCATATCGTTGGCATAGAAGTGGTGAGAAATCCCAAAGGATGAGATAATAGCAGCATTCTCTCACCTCGTCCTCCAGATATTTCCCTCTCCTCACCCCTCTCCACCACTGACTGCTTTACTTCTAATGTTTCTTCTCTGCGCTCAGCATTCCCCTCCCCTCCACCACCCACAACTCCCTACCCTCCCTCTCAATCCCCATCATTCTCTTGCCACCTTGCTTTCTTCTTTTTCCACTGTTCCCGATTCAGACACAGCCCACCTTTTATCACTACAGTCTAATTAGCAAAGGAGAGGGGGGGTCACGTAAATCAAACCGCTGAAGAATCAAGCGGGATAAATTGCTCTCAGTGTAGGAGCTCAATGAGGGGATAGGCTAGGCCAAGGATCATATAAAATCAGTCAATCTTTATTATACATATATCTAATAACAATAAACATGGTGCTGGGATCATGATAAAACAGCATAAAATCAAACAATCAGTATTGGATATCTCCAATTAAAGTGCATATTGATCTAGTAGGCATCCTATAAGATAAAGTGAACATGAAGTGCAAAATACAATTATAATTCCAAAACATATTGCACAAACCCAATTCCAATCTCAAAATTAAGAAACATTTTTTAATTTTTTTTTTAATAATAAATTCCAACAGAATAATGGAACCAAGAAAAAGAAGAAGAATAAGAAGAAAAAAAGGAAACCTAAAAGCAAATAAGGAAAAAAGAACAAAAAGAAAAATGTAGGAGACCCAACAAAACAGGAATAAAACAGTAAATATTTCCTGTAAAATTAAGCTGTTGTCCCCAATTGCAAATTGAATTTGCAGTAATCTGACAAACTAAAAGTGCATCAATGGAAACCAAATTAAATGCACTACTTGTTGCCAATTCCGACCTAAGTAGTCCTTCCCTCGGTATACTTCCAGCTGTTCCCTTGCCTCTTCAATCTCTTACTCACCTCTTATATCTTTCCATCCTCCTTTAGGCATGCTATTATTAAACCTATTCTAAAAAAAAATCTTGATCCCTCTCTTCCCTCTAATGTTAGCACCATCTCTCAGGCAAGATGGGGAGGAGGTGCAAGTGGATCTAGGTCACCTGGCCTAAGCCCTGGCCACCTGGTGCCTTCCTGCCTGCCGCTCTTTTTCACCACTTAGCAAGCCCTGCCCACCTGGTACCTTCCTGATTGCCGCTCTTTTTCACCATTTAGCAAGCCCCGCCCACCTGGTGCCTTCCTGCTTGCCGCTCTTTTTCCCTACTTAAGGAGCCCTCCAGCCTCTTTTCCTTTGCAGATGGGGAGCAGGTTCAAGTGGATCTAGGTCACCTGGCCTAAGCCACGCCCACCTGGTGCCTTCCTGCCTGCCGCTCTTTTTCCCTACTTAAGGAGCCCTCCAGCCTCTTTTCCTTTGCAGATGGGGAGCAGGTTCAAGTGGATCTAGGTCACCTGGCCTAAGCCCCGCCCACCTGGTGCCTTCCTGCCTGCCGCTCTTTTTCCCTACTTAAGGAGCCCTCCAGCCTCTTTTCCTTTGCAGATGGGGAGCAGGTTCAAGTGGATCTAGGTCACCTGGCCTAAGCCCCGCCCACCTGGTGCCTTCCTGCCTGCCGCTCTTTTTCCCTACTTAAGGAGCCCTCCAGCCTCTTTTCCTTTGCAGATGGGGAGCAGGTTCAAGTGGATCTAGGTCACCTGGCCTAAGCCCCGCCCACCTGGTGCCTTCCTGTCTGCCGCTCTTTTTCCCTACTTAAGGAGCCCTCCAGCCTCTTTTCCTTTGCAGATGGGGAGCAGGTTCAAGTGGATCTAGGTCACCTGGCCTAAGCCCCACCCACCTGGTGCCTTCCTGCCTGCCGCTCTTTTTCACCACTTAGTAAGCCCCGCCCACCTGGTGCCTTCCTGCTTGCCACTCTTTTTCAACACTTAGCAAGCCCCGCCCACCTGGTGCCTTCCTGCTTGCCGCTCTTTTTCCCTACTTAAGGAGCCCTCCAGTCTCTTTTCCTTTGCAGATGGGGAGCAGGTGAAAGTGGATCTAGGTCACCTGGCCTAAGCCACGGCACTGAAACTGCCCTCCTGGACTTAAAAAACCAAATAACGAAAGTAATGGTCACAGGGAAACAAGCCCTTTTATTACTATTAGACTTACCAGCCGCATTTGACCTCGTAGACCACAAAACACTCACTTCCCACCTCACCAATGAAGCCCATGTCTCTGAACAAGCATCCTCTTGGATAACCTCCTTCCTAGAAGGAAGAGCAATGAAAGTCTTCTCAGACTCAGCAAACCCTACGCCCACCACCATCCACTGCAGTGTTCCAGAGGGTTCTTGCAGCGCGCCCACCCTCTACAACCAGTTTAGCAAGCCCCTTTTTGACAAACTGGACTCCCTCAGCATAGCCTACACCAACTATGCCGATGACGCTCAGGTTCTCCTCCGCCTCACTGGTTCTTACGACCACGACTCGGCATCCTTTATCCAAATATACTGCACCATCCAAGCCTGGATGGCAGCAAACGGATTATGCCTCAACAGAGACAAAACTGAGATCATTCTCATAGGCCCCAAAGAAATTCTGAACAAACTTAACCCAAAATATGACAATTTCATCATTGAAAATACCACCATCCCCATCTCTTCAACAGTAAAGACCATAGGTGTATATCTTGACTCTACCCTGTCCATGAACAGACAGGTCAGCGCCATTGCCTCCGCCTCTGCTCACACCACCAAACTAATAAACACTGTCAAACCTTTCCTTGCCAAGCATAACTGCCTCTCTATCACCAGAGCCACAATCAGTGCCAAGTTAGATTATTGCAATGTTCTCCTAGCAGGCACCTCAGCAAAAAACCTAAACCAGCTCCAAACTGTACAGAACAATGCACTCAGAGCAGCCCTCAATATCTCCAAAAAGATCACATCATGCAAGCCAGGCAGATGCCCATTGGCTTCCGGTTAAGGAAAGAATTACTTTTAAGACTATCACCTTAACCCACAAATGCCTCAGTCTCTCTGCACCCGCTTACCTATCTGAATCCATGAACAGAGACACCTCTGCACGCCCCAGAAGATCACACCACTCTAACCAACTACGCATAACGCCCATTTAAAGGGCTAAAGCACGGGGCATAGGTTTCCCATACCTAGCTCCCAAACTCTGGAATGCCCTGCCCAACACCCTTCGAGCTGAAACTTTCCTCACAACCTTCCGCAAAGGCCTCAAAAAACTACACTATTTAAATGACACCTCCATTGCTACCCTCTGATCTCCCTTGTTATTGACTCTAACTAAGTATGCATAACCTAACCAACTGTAACTGAATATTTGTTATCCTTGTTTTGATGCCTGTAACAGTTTTTGCTCCATTGTAGCCAGAGTTGTTCATTGTAACAGTGCCACGATGCCCTAGGGCTGCTGGCGCTATATACATGTTAATAAATCAAGAAATAAAGGGACTTTGGAAGAATATTACCTTCAACATAAAGAGTCAACCATTAATTTTACATATTTTTTTCCAGCATGATTAGGACTTTTATGCATAAATTGATGTGGTACAATAAATGTTTCAAATTTTGTATCATGACATTAAGTAACAAAGTCTCTTCGGCCTGTGTCCAGTCTGATTCTAAAGAGGTGGATCACGAGTTTGGCTAGAAATTATACAGTCTGGGCTTGCCTTCAGGGCCATATGAGATCAGCTGAAAAAATGCTTTACAATTGGTTTAATGGATGTTTTAAATAGGTGTGATGTGGAGTCAAGATCTGTCTTGCTGCTTCCAAAATGGGAATCCTTTTGAAGACACAGAGGCATAGATTATCCCTCAGGGTTTTATTTCCATTTGTTTTATTCCATTCAATGTTTTTTTCTCTATAGCACCTTGAGTTTGACCTGCAAGCAGTTATGCATATTCGTATGAAGGGTGGATCTTCTGCTCCATCAATGGATTTTCATCTCGTTAGGGCCTTTTTTCATTATGGTTCCCATTTTAATTAACTTTTCAAGATCTGGTTAAGAATTTGGTTCAGATTGTTCATCAAAGAAGAGGTTAGCTGCGGTTTGCTGCCCGGTTATAGCTAGAGACAGAGATTGTTCTTTAGCACAAGATTTTCTGGCCATTTTGGTGTATCATTAATTGTGGAAGCTGGTGTTAATCGTCAAGTATTTTCTTTTCTTTTCTTTGCTGTCAGCTTTTTCTAGTGAAGAGGTTTATGGGAAACCCTATACCGCTGAGTCTTTATCAAAATTAAGAGTTCCTCTTTACGCTCAACTAGGTCAATTCTCATTCATCCCAGGAATTGTAACTCGTTCCACCCTGTTTGACTTTTGTCTGCCAATCCTGGCAGTGTTATTTCAAGCATAATTGTATCTTTTTAACAGACTTTAGACGTTAGTCTTAATTATTTATTTCTTTGCAGCTGGTTCTATATCCCCCCTCTTAGAACCATTTAGCAGGACTCTTTTGGGGAGACTGTGGCTTTGATTCCTCACTGTCCGACAGACCTGTTGGCCAAACTCCCTCCAAAATCTGCTGTGACACATTCAGACTTCTAACATGTGGCCAAAGGCAGTGGACATTGCAGTGAGAGATCCAAGCTTTCACCTCTCTTCCTCATTTCAATACTTAATGCATGAGGAGATTCTGCCTCAATAGACCACTCATCTAGAAAAAATTGCTTTCTTGCTTGAAAAACACACTTATGGCTTTTCCCTTTTTTGAGAGGAACACGTATTCCTACCGATGCACCCAAAACCCCTTGTATATCTAAGGCAACCAACACAGAATCCTAGTCTGGCAATGCATTGGAGGGAGAGGTGGTAAGAAGGACATTGATACGTAGGAGGAGGATTTATTGTGTAGCAGCATACCAGTAAGTAACCAAGGCATCACCCCACCATCCCTCTCCCTCGTCCCAGACCTTAATGTGTGAGATTGGCCCACATTATGAGTGAGCTGGTCCGGAAATAAGGTGCCGGAGGCTCACTCCGAGTCTGCCGGTAGGAACTGTGAACTACAAGCAGGCCTGACCTGCCGGTAGTTCAGGCCCCTACCGGAAGATAATTCACTCAAGCACCGGCACCGTTACTAACAGTGCCAGTGCTTCAGTGTTCCCATTCCCGTGGACTCCACAGGAATGGGAACTTGCCGTTCCACCGCCACCCGTAATATCTCAGTATTACTGGGACATCAGGCAGTGGAAATGTTAAGCCGAGGTTGCCGGTAGGCCGCCCGCAACCTCCTGAGGGCCAATTATTGTCTCCAGCCATCCAGACTTTGAACAGACATTTGAGCAATCAACACAAATCTGCAGCAAGCACAACTGAAACAAAACTCAAACTCTAGAAACAACGGTGTAGATCATGGGTGCACAACATAAGGCGCGCGGGCCAGTTGCGGCCCGCCATGCTGTTTTGTCCGGCCCGCGAGGCACAAAGACTTTCCTAATGGAGGGCGGCCCGCAAGCAGCATCGGCCGCCCTCCATTAGGAAAGTCTTTGTTGTCTTTCGGGCTGGACAAAACACTGGCCCTCATTGGCTCAGCACACACGCACCACGTCGCTCCAACAAGCCACGTAGTGCGTGTGTGTTGCATCAATGGAGTGCCAGCACCACGGCTGGCGTGGTCCATAAGGCTTGATGCCGGAAGGCATTTCAGCCTTGGACCACGCCAGCCGTAGTACGATTCCAGTTACCTCGCCAGCGTTCCAGTTTACCTGCCTTCCAGCACGTCTCTGGCAAGTGGTCTGCTTGTGTTTGTGTGTCTGGTCTGTTTTGCTGTATGTTTGTGTTGTGTATGTTGAGGTGGGGGGTGTCGGGTGCGTGTGAATGTTTGGTTTTGAATGTTTTTTTTGTGTATGTTGAAATGCGGGGGTGGGGGGGTGTCGGATGTGTATGAATCTTTGGTTTTGAATGTTTGTTTTGTGAATGTTGAGATGCAGAGGTGGGGGGGTGTCGGATGTGTATGAATGTTTGGTTTTGAATGTTTTTTTTTGTGTAAGTTGAGATGTGGGGGTGGGGAGGTGTCGGATGTGTATGAATGTTTGGTTTTGAATGTTTTTTTTGTGTATGTTGAAATGCGGGGGTGGAGGGGTGTCGGATGTGTATGAATGTTTGGTTTGAATGTTTTTTTTGTGTATGTTGAGATGCAGGGGTGGGGGGGTGTCGGATGTGTATGAATGTTTGGTTTGAATGTTTTTTTTTGTGTAAGTTGAGATGTGGGGGTGGGGGTGGGGGTTGTCGGATGTGTATGAATGTTTGGTTTTGAATGTTTTTTTGTGTATGTTGAGATGCGGGGGTGGGGTGGTGTCGGATGTGTATGAATGTTTGGTTTTGAATGTTTGTTTTGTGTATGTTGAGATGCGGGGGTAGGGGGGTTGTCAGATGTGCATGAATGTTTGGTTTTGAATGTTTGTGTTGTGTATGTTGAGATACCGTGGTGGGGGGGGTGTCGGATGTGTATGAATGTTTGGTTTTGAATGTTTTCTTTTGTGTAAGTTGAGATGTGGAGGTGGGGGGTGTCGGATGTGTATGAATGTTTGGTTTTGAATGTTTTTTTGTGTATGTTGAGATGCGGGGGTGGGGGGTATTCGGATGTGTATGAATGTTTGGTTTTGAATGTTTGTTTTGTGTATGTTGAGATGCGGGGTGGGGGGGTTGTCGGATGTGTATGAATGTTTGGTTTTGAATGTTTTTTTTTGTGTAAGTTGAGATGTGGGGGTGGGGGGTGTCGGATGTGTATGAATGTTTGGTTTTGAATGTTTTTTTTGTGTATGTTGAGATGCGGGGGTGGGGGGTATTCGGATGTGTATGAATGTTTGGTTTTGAATGTTTGTTTTGTGTATGTTGAGATGCGGGGGTGGGGGGGTGTCGGATGTGCAAGAATGTTTGGTTTTGAATGTTTGTGTTGTGTATGTTGAGATACCGGGGTGGGGGGGGGGTGTCGGATGTGTATGAATGTTTGGTTTTTAATGTTTTTTTATGTATGTTGAGATGCGGGGTTGGGGGGGTGTCGGATGTGTATGAATGTTTGGTTTTGAATGCTTTTTTGTGTATGTTGAGATGCGGGGGTGAGGGGGTGTCAGATGTGCATGAATGTTTGGTTTTGAATGTTTGTTTTGTGTATGTTGAGATGCAGGGGGGTGTCAGATGGGTATGAATGTTTGGTTTTGAATGTTTGTGTTGTGTATGGCGAGTTGCGGGAGTGGGGGGGTGTCGGATGTGTATGAATGTTTGATTTTAAATGTTTGTTTTGTGTATGTTGATATGCGGGGGTGGGGGAGTGTCGGATGTGTATGAATGTTTGGTTTTGAAAGTTTGTTTTGTGTATGTTGAGATGCGAGGGTGGGGGGGTGTCAGATGTGCATGAATGTTTGTTTTGGAGTGTAAGTGCGGTGTATGTTGAGATGCAGGGTCTGTATGTGTGCATGCTTGCTAGTTTGTATGCTGATTTGCGGGGTGGGGGTTCTGGTCTGTATGGGTGCATGCTTGAGAGTGTGTGTGCTGAGTTGGGGGTGGGGGGTTTAGGTCTGTGTGGGTGCTTGTTTGAGAGTGTGCTGATTATGGGGGTGGGGGTTCGGGTCTGTATGGGTGCATGTTTGAGAGTGTGCTGATTTGGGGGGTGGGGGTTTTGGGTCTGTATGGGTGCATGCTTGAGGGTTTGTGTGCTGATTTGGGGGTGGGGGTTCGGGTCTGTATGGGTGCTTGTTTGTTTGTTTGTTTGTTTGTTTGTTTGTTTGATAATGCGCTCCAAGCCCTTGGGCAGCTGGGCGCAACCATACAAGTAGACTCGAAACTTAGTTACAGTGCCTGACACAGGCTATTACAAAACAGAGGTAACTTACAACAAATGATACAAGTGATACAGTACATATAGGATCAAGATGGGTAAGCGTAGAAGAATACCGTCTTAACATATGTATAGCATGATCAGCTAGATAAGGGTGAATATCGTTACATATCATTGTTGTGCAGCCATTTGAGAGCGTTACATCTAAATCTAGTGTAGGGTAATGGGCGTCTGAGGTCAGGTGGGAGTATGTTCCATGATTGTGCAGCTCTAACAGGGAAGATAGATCCACCCGCTGTGGTAAGTTTGAATCTCGGGACTTCAAGTAAGAAACTGTTGGCAGATCTCATCAGTCGGTTTGAGGGTCTCCAGTTCATTCTTTCAGCTAGGTAGAGGGGTGCTTGATTGTTGAGGCATTTGGATGTGAGAGAAATAGTTTTATAGGAGGATTCTGTCCTTTATCTTTAGCCAGTGGGCCTCAGTCCGGTGTTTGGATATATGCTCTCTACGTGGGATATTCAAAGCTGCTTTTAGGGCATTATTTTGTAATCTCTGGAGTTTGTCAATGACCGACTTATTTGTACCTGAGTATAGGGCGTTGCAATAGTCCAGTCTGGACATGACAAGGGCATTGGCCAAGGTGAGGCAACTGGCACTGGACAGGAATGGTCTGGCAGCACTGATGAGTTTACACGTGTAAGTGGTTGTAGAGGCGAGGGAGTTCACTTGCTTTTTAAGGGTGAGAGCTGAGTCGAGGTAAAAACCTAGAGTTTTAACCTCTCGCATAACCTTAATAGTATTATTGTCGATGTTGAATGAGGCATAGTCCGGGGTGAGTTCAGTCTGTCCAACTTGTCAAAGAATGGCTTGGTGAAAATGTTGTACATAGTGGGTGAAACACAGGAGCCCTGTGGGACTCCACATGTAATTTGGATGGGATCGGCACAGGTAGAAGTGGAAAAGACTCTCATGGTCCGGTTGGCTAGAAAGGATTGGACCCATGCTATAGCTTCCCCTGTGAAATTGGCAGCGAGCTTGAGGTGGTTGCATAAAACTGCATGATCCACCAAATCAAAAGCTGCTGACAAGTCCAGTAGGAGTAGCAGCACTGTTTTCCCACTATCCTTGAATTCCTCACTTTTAGTTTTAAGATCTATCAAGGCTGTTTCAGTGCCATGGAGAGGGCGGAAGCCCGATTGGCGCGAGCCTAGTAGATGGTTAGCTTCTAAGTAATCTTGAATTTGGAGATAGGCTACTCTATCGATGATTTTTAGTAGGAAAGGTACAGTGGTGATAGGCCTATAATTAGTTGGGATGGATGGATCAAGGGTTTGTTTCTTAAGAAGGGGGAGGACTCAGGATTCTTTTAGGTTAGCTGGCACTGTGTTGGATTTGAAAGAGGAGTTAATGAGCTTCGAGATAAACAGGGCTAAATCTGTGGCTGCGTCCTTTATTATTTGAGCTGGGCAACTGTCGCCCTTATAGTTGGAGGGCTTCAGTGAGAGGATAACCTTTTCAGTGTCGATGATGGAGATAGGTTTGAAGCTAAAAGGGGGGATAGTATTAGGTTCAGTCACTTAGAGGTGTTTGTTGATCAGTAGGAGAGAGGGCGTCCTTTTTATTTGTTATTTTAAGCTGGAGGGTGGAATTTTATTCGATAGGGCGTTCTGTATGTTAGTGCACCATATCTTGTCCTTGGGGACCGTGTCAGTTGGTTGGATGGGGGATTCCATTTCCCGGAGGATGGCAAAAAGTTCCTTGGTATTAGATTTGGCATTAGTAATTCTGTCATTGAATACATTTTTTTTTGTATTGATAATTTCTGTCTTGTAATATTTGGTGAATTGAGTTAAGTTAACTTTGTTGTCGTCAGTAGGCGAATTGCGCCAGATAGTTTGGAGTTTTCATTTCTGCTTTCTAAGGTCCTTAAATTGGGGTGTGAACCAAGCATTAATGTGGGCTTCTTGTTTAGCTTTGCGTAGTTTGGGTGGTGCAATAGTATCTAGTGCATGAGACATAACTTCATTGAAGGTGTCTACTAGGGTGTCTGGGTCAGTATTGTTCTCCAGGCCATTGATAGTAGGCAGGAGGAGGGGGATGAGTTTTTCTGTAGTAATGTCTTTTTTACTTCTGGTGGGGAGTGGTGGTATCATTTTGATAATTTTAGGGCTGAGGAGGTCAAGTGTGGCAGTGAAATTTATTAGATAGTGGTCGGTCCATGGTTGAGGGATGATGTCAGTAATGACTATGTTGCAGTTAAGTTCAGATACCCAGTCAAGGGTTCTACCTTTAACATGTGTGGGGGTGAGTACTTTTTGGGTAAGGCCGTGGTCGTTTAGGATAGCTGTTATAGAGAGGGCATTTTTATTATCTGGCTCATTGAAGCCAATGTTAAAGTCGCCCAGCAACAGCGTTTGCGAGTGATTTTGGGTATTGTTAGCTATGAGGGTGGTAAGGTCATCTTCGAAGGTTCCCAAGGGACCTGGGGGCCTATATATCAAGTGAATAGTTAGCGTGCGGTTATTAGAGAGTTGCAATTTTGCTGAGAGTACTTCGCAGGAAGCACAGGGAGGTGAGGTGGTGAGTCTGATAGGCAAAGTAGTTTTAGCGATGATGGCTAGGCCACCGCCTTTAGCATTGGGTCTATCTACTCTGTGGATCTGGTAATTGTCAGGTACGGCTAGCATCAGGGAGGGTCCTGCTGCCTCGTGGAGCCAAGTTTCTGTTACGGCAAGGAGGACGATGTTGCTGTTGTTTAGTATGTCAGCAATTTCAGTTGCATGGGCTATCATGGATCTGGTGTTGACAAGGGATCCAGTAAGTGATAAAGTATTCTTAGAAATAGGATAGCTTGCAGATTTATCTGTGTGCATGTTTCAACTCAGGTGTTTCTTTTTATGAAAGTGAGTGGGATTCGGGGTCGGAGATTAGGGTTTCGTGGCTTGAATTTGCTTATCCAAATGCGTCTGTATAGTTGGGGATCAAACAGTATTGTTAGCGCTATTTATTTTTGGTTCATAAATGCAAGGTAGTCTTGCCCAAAGTCTCAAGTTTCTGACTGTGGGGGGGCTAGTGCTGTAGGTAGCAAAGGCCATGATTGTAGTTAGGAGGGTCAGGGAGGTCAGGTTTCTACACATGGTAGTTAGAGTAGTTAAATGGTTCAAGTTACTTCCCTTACTTCGCTAGGATGTCTGGCTAGGGTGTTGCAATATAGATTGCGGGTGGCTAGTTATAGCCAGGGGTTCATCTAGTGATATGAATCATAATATTCAAGAATCACAATATGAACTAAAATGCATGACTTAGAGTAGTTAGCAATGTGCAAGGCCGGCGACCCAAGGGTCTTAAATAGGTAACAGGATGCAGTGGCAAGCTACCAAGGGGTCTCGGATAGGTCACAGGGTGCAATGGTAGGCGACCAAAAGGGTCTCAAAAAGGTCACAGGGTGCAATGGTAGGCGACCAAAAGGGTCTCAAAAAGGTCACAGGTTACAGTTGTAGCAATGCGGCAGTCTAGGCAGTACTGGGTGAATGAGTGGGCACATTCATAGCAGAGATACAAAAGGCAAAGCAGATACCAGGCTTGCAGCAAATGTGGGCATATCAGGCAAAGAGCAATGCAACATACATGGGGCACCAATCAGTAGTGAGGCACAGCAGGTTAGGTTATGCAAGTACACTACACTTACATCAAGTAAGGAGCAGTGCAGAGTACACAAGGCACCATTCAAAAGTGTGGCACGTCAAGCAGGCATTGCACCTCGAGCATTATCAGGCAGAAGAGCGATGTAGCATACATGTGGAGCAGATCTGAATATATGCGCAGCAGGTTTGGATAATGCAGGAGGTAGGCAGACTAACTCAAGAATCGTGCACATTAGTCTGAGGCAGGCGCAATAAGGGAGCATAGCAGGTAAAGCATAGGCAGTATGGCAGGTGTTAAACAGGGGTGCTGCAGGTGAGCACGTTGGTAGCAAACTGGGGGCGAGCACTATAGACGGTAAGGAGAGCGCGGTATCTCAGAGTCAATAAAGTACATTAAAGGTGGTGCAGGTAGCGTGGATTACCTTCCATTGCAGGTGGTCAAGCACTGCTGGTTGAGTTAGCCGGAGGGGCACTAGAGGCAAGATGAATTGCAGAAGTTTTTGGGCATAAGGACGTCGCCTGGCTCCGTGGCTGCGCTCTGTCATCTCAGTCAGGGGGATGGCCTTCTCTCTGGGCCTTACCTCATTGGCCGGCTCTCGCCTGCCGGTGATTGGAGGCACGATGTGTTGCCAGTCAGCACCAATCCGGAGGCAGGATGCAGGGTGCAGGTCAGGCAGGCATTCAGGACAAGGTCAGGCGCGGGGGACCAAAGCGTGGCGGCCATCTTTAAATTACGGCGGCCATCTTTAAATTACCTGACAAACAAATATAGAGTGGAATGCAAACACATGGGCAATATGTGCTTGGAGGCTGCAGGTAAGTAAGGTGAGCAGCCTTTGTAGAGTATAGCAGACAGGTGCTCTTCAATAAAATCGATTTTAAAGCGGATGCGGCGAAGATGTGCTGTGAGGATAACGAGGGCTCTGAGGCAGCTGATATTATGCCTGGAGCATAATATCTTGTTTGTTTGAGAGTGTGCTGAGTTGGGGGGTGGGGGGTTCGGATCTGTATGGGTGCTTGTTTGAGAGTTTGTGTGCTGAGTTGGAGGGTGGGGGGTTCGGGTCTGTATGGGTGCTTGTTTGAGAGTGTGCTGATTTGGGGGTTGGGGGTTCGGAGTTGGGGGGTTGGGGGTTCGGGTCTGTATGGGTGCTTGTTTGAGAGTGTGCTGATTTGGGGGGTTGGGGGTTCAGAGTTGGGGGGTGGGGGTTCGGGTCTGTATGGGTGCATGCTTGAGAGTGTGTGTGCTGAGTTGGGGGGTAGGGGGTTTGGGTCTGTATGGGTGCATGCTTGAGAGTCTGTGTGCTGAGTTGGGGGGTGGGGGGTTCGGGTCTGTATGGGTGCTTGTTTGAGAGTGTGCTGATTTGGGGGGTTGGGGGATCGGAGTTGGGGGGTAGGGGGTTCGGGTCTGTATGGGTGCTTGTTTGAGAGTGTGCTGATTTGGGGGGTGGGGGGTTTGGGCCTGTATGGGTGCATGCTTGAGAGTTTGTGTGCTGAGTTGGGGGGTGGGGGGTTCGGGTCTGTATGGGTGCTTGTTTGAGAGTGTGCTGATTTGGGGGGTTGGGGGTTCGGAGTTGGGGGGTTGGGGGTTCGGGTCTGTATGGGTGCTTGTTTGAGAGTGTGCTGATTTGGGGGGTTGGGGGTTCAGAGTTGGGGGGTGGGGGTTTGGGTCTGTATGGGTGCATGCTTGAGAGTGTGTGTGCTGAGTTGGGGGGTTGGGGGTTTGGGTCTGTATGGGTGCATGCTTGAGAGTTTGTGTGTTGAGTTGGGGGGTGGGGGGTTTGGGTCTGTATGAGTGCATGTTTGAGAGTGTTCTGATTTGGGGGTGGGGGTTCGGGTCTGTATGGGTGCATGTTTGAGAATGTGCTGATTTGGGGGGTGGGGGGTTCTGGTCTGTATGGGTGCATGCTTGAGAGTGTGTGTGCTGAGTTGGGGGGGTGGGGGGTTTGGGTCTGTATGGGTGCATGCCTGAGAGTTTGTGGGCCATGGGGCATAGTGTTTGGTTGGGGGTGAGGGGGCCATAGGGCATAGTGTTTGGTTGGGGGTGGGAGCCATGGGGCATAGTGTTTGGTTGGAGGTGAGGGGGGCCATGGGGCATGGTGTTTGGTTGGGGGTTAGGGTGCCATGGGGCATAGTGTTTGGTTGGGGGTTGAGGGAGCCATGGGGCATAGTGTTTGGTTGGGGGTTGAGGGAGCCATGGGGCATAGTGTTTAGTTGGGGGTGGTGAGGGGGCCATGGGGCATAGTGTTTGGTTGGGGGTGGGAGCCATGGGGCATAGTGTTTGGTTGGGGGTGGGAGCCATGGGGCATAGTGTTGCACTCCAAGAGTGAACCCAATAATAAAGCAAAAACAGGCACAGTTAGGAGATGTACATCCTTTGCTTTTTGAGGAAACCTGACTCAACTAAGGCCATACTCCTCTTGGGCAACCCAAACAGCAAACTATAGCAGTCTAAAATAACGGAATGTCCAATCAAGGGTCAATAAAATATATATACTTTAATTAAACAGACAATATACAATACCTAAATAGAAATAAATTATTACAATGGAAAATGTGTAGTACAAAATTTAAGTTTGAAATGCAAATAAAAATCGTTACCCCTCAAAAACATAATCTTTTTCCATGTGTTTAATACAAATTGGGGGTTGAAAAAGCCTCCTGCACGCCCCGCCTACCGCCCCGCCCACATTTACTTTTCGGCCACTGTAGCCCTCATGTAAGGTACTTTCGTCCCTCTGTCAAAATCACTTGTGCACCCCTAGTGTAGATGGAGATGATGACGTTGCGGCTCCACAAATCTCAGACATTACAACACCTGCCATGTCTGCCAAAGGGGCATCACTGTCCTCTTGTTGAGTGCCCTGTATCATCTGGGGAACACGAACTCATTGCTGAGTGCCCGGTATCATCTGGGGAACACGAACTCATTGCTGAGTGCCCTGTATCATCTGGGGAACACGAACTCATTGCTGTTAATAAGCCACCACAATGCAGATACTTGAGGAGGAGGTAGACCGCTTCTATCCTTTTGTGACCTGCACTATTTCTAAAACGGGAGATGGGACGGTGCGGGACACACAAGGTTTCTCGCCTCAAGCCCTGCCATTGTATGTTGATTAACTTCTCTATTGCTGGGAGGCCTTCAATTAATACATGTTTACATGCCCATACTTGGAACACTTGTGAGCTTATTGTGGAGCTCTTATCTGAACGTGGAAAATTTCACTTAAATAACTGGTCAAATAAATACAGTGTTTATAAAGGTTTTCTTGTCATATGTACTTTAAACTGAAGGCTGGAACTTGAGTGTATTTTGCGATGAGTATATATTTACACATTGTTGAGTTTACTTCCGAATCACTCCTGGCTTAAAGATGGAAACGTTTTGAGTATCTGTCAATTCTGAATGGTGTCGCCCACCCTGTCTGTTGTTAGTTGGTAGTTGCATATTTCTTTTGTCCATCGTAAATGCAGTACTAAAAGTCCAGAAGTTAAGAATTCAGAATATAGAACATAACAAATGGACGGACCGGCGTCTATTTGGGAGTTATAAATGTAAAAGAACACCTGTTTTAGGGCAAACCAATAGCAGATGGGAGTTAGTTATTGAAATGAGTAGCAAGCACGTTTGTGTTGCTGGGATGTCATTTCCTATGGAATGCCTTACTGTGATGTACGCAATGCATATGCCAATTAATCCCCCCACTATTATTTTTAGGACCTGTGCCCTGGGCATAACACAACATGAGGGGACTCTCCACTGCAACGTGCGTTCAGTGGCACCTGAAATGTCCACCCACAGAAACATACCTAAGTCTTGGACCGATCTGTGTTCCTCAGAAGATTGCGTGATCCCCTGTTCAGCGTTCTCTTCCGTGGTGCTCGTTTCCAGGATCACCTTTTATCCTGTACCACGATTAAGTGTGTGTGTGCCAGGCATGGGCAGCACCACCCCTGGCTAGGTAGGGCTGAAACCCTCCCACTGTGAGGCAGGCAGCAGTGCTCTGCTGTGATGCCCAGCCAGTGGCTCTGATAGCAAAGGGTGCCATGGCAAAAGCCTTTTCAATTTCTTACGAGAGCGGTGCATTTACTTACATTTAAACAGCTATCAGCTTAGCAGCAGCAGCAAAGCTGCTGAGGCTGAAGACAGAAACCTGCCCATGTGATATCATTCGACCCCCTATGATGAAGTCAAAGGCTTAACTGCGGGGCTCAGCTTTTAGATGGCCCACACCTCCAATCCATTATTAGCATCTTTATGAAAAAAAATAGCCTCTGACTTGGGGTGAAAGAAGCAACTAATGGACCAACGCAAGGTTCAAAGCTACAACCAGTGGACCCATAAGCAGGCAGAATAAAAAACCCAACCTGGGTGAGAAACCCTTTATGCTCCCCCGTTACCCCCAGGTAGTACACGCAAACATTGGGTGATTGTTGGCAATAAAAGGCAGAATTCTATTGCACAAATTATGGTCATAACAACATAATCATAATTACAGTAGCCATAAAATGCTGTAGTTTTGGGCACCGGGTCCTGAGGTTGCTTCCTCTCTCCCGTGCCGTCACACCTGGATGGGTTACCTGCCAAACAGGTTCCCCCAAAAGTTGTTCCTCTATCCCTACCCCTGCCAAATTGTCTGCCAATTCTAGTTGGGGCTCGCCTTTTTGTCTGTGCCCGATACTGCCCCTTGTGGGGTTTTGTCATTTACCTGGTCTTGTTCTTGCGGGGTTGTGTCTAATGCTGTAAGCATTCGCCTTGTCTATTGGACCAGTTCTTTGCTTTGATTATAGCTCGGTAAGGCCTTACGCTTATGTGTTGGCCTCTTATTTCCCCCTGCAAGGCTGTTTCTTAAAACAATAACTCTTGCTTCTTTAAGATGGGCTAAACCTTGTCTTGCCCTTGTGGTGGTGGCTCCCCCTTTCTGCATGTGTAGTTTTGGAGTCTGCTGCCCTAGGCGGCTTTATACTATATTTGATGTGAGCTGGCCTTGCATTTTTATTAATTTGCTTCATTAGTATTACTGATGACTGCCAATTGCTATCTTGTGTTGGATGGCCTATTGCTTTCTCTGTGAGACTCTTTCATTTTTCAACCCATTTTAGGTTTCATGCTATTCGCCGCTCTTTGGCCCGGTCGTCCGGTGTTGGCTTTGTTTATTGTGTTTGAGTGGTGTTTTGCCACTGCTTTTTATTTTAAACCCGTTTTCAGGTTTAGTGCTACTTGTAGCTCTTTGTCCCCGGCCATACAGTGTTGACCTGTTGTTGTCTCAATTATTTCTTAAACGTATTTCCTCTGTTATTTGCTTGATGTTCGTCTGGGTTTTCCTGTAGTTCTCCCTTGGTCCTTGTCTGTAGTTGCTGCTTTTCTCCTTCACTCTTTACTTACCGTTTTGTACCAAGTTTCAAAAGTGTCATCTAGCCCCCTCAAATATTTGAGGCTGGATCCGTCCGTAGCCAGCCCCCCTTAACCCGCTGCTACGACGATGTGACCTGATGGACAAGAGAATTCTGCACAAGTGCCATATCCAGCAAGAGCAGAGCATAAGGCTCCACTGCCAGGCTCAGGGTACCCCAACAGGGCCACAGACCTCCAGTCCCACAAGAAACAAAGCCTTAGGTCTGTAGTCCTAGCAGGTTTTAACGATATATTAAGAGAACACGCTTAACATGGGCAGTTCCTTCCCCCCATCAATCAAGATCACCTACAGCACATCGATTATTTTGGTTCAGCTAGTGCTGTCTAGGACTCATGTAGAGCCACTTAGATACCTCCCCCTGTGCCTACAATGAGCCAAGAACCAGGCTGGGGTATAGAGAGACTATATATCTATTTAAATGATAGGTTCCATGTATATTCGTGCCAAATTGTTACACACACAACCTTCTCTGTGGCACAAAACAAAGCTTCAATACAAAACACAATGTTACCCTTTCGTCTCAGGTATAGGGAACACAGGCTAAAAAAACAAGTAACAACTCTAGTCCCACAAACCCCTTTGATGTCAAAATTAAATAATACCTTGGAACATTACGAAAACATGAGCCTTAGGATTTCTTGATATGGTTTAGATGTAAAACACCTACATGGTTTTGGTTTGAAAGCAAATTCACATGCAGCACTTGGTATGTCATTTCCCTGCACATTTGAACATTTCAGTAGTTTTGAAAATACTTTTGATTGCTAGAACCCTTCTTCCTTCTTCACCCCAAAGCAATACAACATATTTCTGCTATCAGTGTCCCTCACTCACTCACTCACTCACTCACTCACTATTTTTCAATGGGGGATTACACTTGGTATGATATGATATGATATGCCATTTATAACGCACCTATACACAAGTGTTTCAAGGCGCGACGAGGCAAGGGAGGGGTAACAGGGGAAGAAAGACAACAATCTTACTACGCCAGTTGACATTGAGATCGCGCAAGTGCAGGGGAAGGGGGAAGGGGGAAGGGGAAAAGTGCAGAGGGGAGTGGGTGAGGGGCAGTGCATTACATGGGATCTACCGTAAAATGAATATAATAAATAAAGCAAGTGTAAGTGCAGACATCAGGTGTCAAGTGCTTGTAGGGGACTGTAGGGATACAGAAAATAGTCCTCAAGCACAGGCGGTGCTATGGAGGCAGTGCAGGTGTGCAACTGGTGGGGGAGGGGACCTGGGCTCGAGATCAGAGGGTAGCCAGGTGACCAGTGCAGTTTCAGTTTCGGCCAGAAGTTTAGCAGGGGAGAGGAGGAGAGAAAGCAGAAGCTTCGAGGAAGGTTTTGAGGTACTTATAGAACCGGAGATGGTTTTCCTCAAGTTGCAGGGAGGCAGGGTGGCAATTCCAGAGGGAGGTCCCAGCCGAAGAAAGAGATCGACCACCAACTCATTGCTTGGAGAAGCGGCTGACCCGGAGGGAGTTGGAGGCGGATGAGTGAAGAGCTTGAGAAGGGAGATATTTAGTAAGAGAGAGTTGAAGGTATTGAGGCCCCAGGCCCCAGAAGGCCTTGTGGATAATGCAGAGGGTTTTGAACTTAATCCTCACAGCCACTGGGAGCCAGTGCTGAGATTTCAGTCCTGGAGAGATGCGGTCCCTGGGATTGAGGCCAAGGACAAGTCTTGCAGTCCTGTTCTGGGTGAGTTGCAGAGGGTGGAGAGTAGAAGCAGGCAGATTTACAAAGATGCTGGTGCAGTTGTCCAGCCTAGAGAGAACCAGAGCTCTGGAGACAGTAAGCTTCTGGGGGAAGGAGAGGAAAGTGTCATGGTGCGTGCTTCAAAATCCCTGGAACTGATGGGCTCACCCCAGTCACTGGCACCCATAAGGGCTTATCTAGCCCCAAAGGAGTGTCCTAGAACCTCCTGGACTCAGTCCTGGCGCCTTTGGCTGTAGGCTCATAATATGTGTGAACTGCTTGGGACTACTTACTCAGCCTATTGAGGCTGAGCCTTTCTGCATAACCAGGGTGTGGCTGAGGGACTACTTTACCTGAAGGGCAGGGTGTGGTAAAGGGACAACTTTACCTGGAACTACTTGCAAGGCTATTTAAGCCACACCCTGCAGGCAGAACACACTTTGCGTTATTCTGCACTCCTGCAGCGTAACACTCACCGTGTCTGCTCAGTCCTCGAACTTCTACAGCCATGCCTGTTCTGAGATTCCAATCCAACGGTACCTGAGAGAAGAAAGAGAAGAGAATAGGAGTTAGTACAGCAATGAAGGCCTTACCTGCAGTACTTCATCCAATCGGTCGCGCCTTCAGCTGATCTCCGAACCGCCGCCCTTGCAGAGAAGAAGGTATCCGCACCAGCATCCAGTACTCACCCCGGGTCGGCATTCTTCCGGAATACGTTGGGGCGGTTCATCTCATCGCCGTCCTGGAGCCGCGCCGCGCCTGCAAAGAAAGAAAAGAAACAGCAGGTTAGTCGCGCACGAAAAAGAACAGTTATTTAGACATCCAGCGCCACTCACTGGCGCTATTACTCACCTGAAGGAAATCTGCCCAGCATCTTAGGAAGAGTCATTCTTCATCTGAAATCCGCATGAGACCGCGCCTGAAAGAAAAGAAAAACACGTTTAAAACTTGGGCAATAAGGACTTTAAGCACCTATACCAAGCATCCATTTGCACAGAGACTTACCTGCTTAATCCCGATCTTCCAGACTCAGCCACAACCACACTGGATCAGTGAAATAACTAGGTCCGGGCAAAGACTGTGCTTACTTTGCCCCTGCTAGAGATTGCAAGACAGAGAGCCTAACCCACAAAACTCCAAGGTGAGACAGAAGTGGAGCAGGGCATTTGGAGGTGAAAGGAGGTGGGACCAAGCCAGCCCCTCTCAGTAGCTAATATCTTGTTTCAACCTTGCAGACAAATGCCTCCTGGGGTGATATCAAGGGAGAAGACGCAAGCAAGCATCATCATTCAAGCAGTGCCACGCCAGTGCAGACATCATTCGTGCAGCTATGTACTACGCCCCTGTGGAGACCAGGTGAGCGTGACAGAAAGGAAGAATACCTCTGAGGAGGTGTAGCTTGTAGTGTGACTTCTTAGAGACATCAGAGATGTGAGGAGATAGGGAGAGTTTGGAGTCGAAGATGACCCCGAAGATTTTAGCCTCACAGGTGGTAGCAGGAAGAGGGCCAAGAGAAGCCGGCCAGAGAGTGACAGGAAAGGAGGGAGCGGGTGTGCTGATGAGGAGAATCTCGGTCTTACTGGCATTAAGGCAGAGATCATTGGCAGCCCCCCCCACTCCTGGTAGCAGACAGACAGTCAGAAATGAGAGAAGGAGAAGAGGTGGTGCAAGGGAGCCTGAAAATTAGTTGAGTGTCATCCGCATAGCACTGGTAAAAAGTATTCTCTCCTCAGCACCAAAAAAACAGGCTTCAGTTATATTCAGCACCCCTCTGTTTAAAGGCACAGGGCCTCATTGCGAGTTTGGAGGCAGCCATGCCCTTCATAAGGGCATGGCTGCCTCCAAACTCGGGTCCGGGTCCGTGGTCCCTGAATGGGGAAATACTGGGCCATTCCGACCTTGGAGGTCCCAGTCTTTCCCCATTCAGGGAACCCAGACCATCCCTATTCCCATTTGAGCCTCCATAGGGCTCAAATGGGAATGGGGAGCATGCTAACAACGTGTCCGTTAATGACGGTAAAGCCAGACGTCCAGAGTGGGTCCCGCGAGTGGACCTTGTAATAGGGTGGTATGGGGTTAATGGCTCCGGCACCTTTACTGGCGCTGTTAACCCATCACTGCCCACCTCGTAATGAGGCCCACAGTCTGGGGAGTGGGGACAGTTAGGAATATCATTTTTGGATAAGGACACCCCCTCTCTTTAAAGAAGTCTGTGGTTGACTGGAAAAAGAGATGCACCTACTTACTTTAAATTACCATAACTTAACTTACCACTAGGAAAGAGAGCAAAGGTTTTAAACTCCCCCGAGCACCCCCCTGCATCAATCTATATGGGAGTTAATTAAATTATTTTTCAGTAAAATATGCTAAGGGTCTACAGAGTTTGCTCCCTGACCACTATTAAGGGGAAATATTAAGGCAGGCAGATCCCCCACACTTGGTTTCATTTTAATGCGTCTACTTACACTGGATTTCTCTGTTTTTGGTGCTCAGGAAAGTCAGTAGGGTCCTCTTTTGGGGAAGCACCCAGGTCTGGTCATGCACTTCAGTTAAAGATATTACCCAGCATCCATCCCTCATTTGGCTCTCCTTAATCCTACGGCCCAGTCATCGTTTAGGCTTCCCAGTTGCTGTTTCCCAGGTAAAATACTCCTGAAGCAAAGATGAGTCCTTTCCACTGAGGTAATGTCAGGCAGCTGTGTCAGGATTCACCCAGATAGATTATAGGAAACTCTCCTTCAAGAATTTTAGGCAGTTCTTCCAGATGGATTTTAGGCAGGTTTCCCCTTCCCATAGAGCACATACTTTTAACCCAATAAGCCACCTCCTGAAATATTGAGATCAGGAGGTATTAACTTATTAGCACTGAATTCCTATTGGATCTTTACGTTCCTCTCCTCCTCCTAGGTTCAAACCTCTTATGCCGATAGGCTCTGGGAGTTCTGAAGTGGAATTGATGCAAAGGATGTCCCATTTTTGTGAGTATCATGGTTTAAATGTTACAAGGTAAAACATCATTTTTAATGTAAGCCTATGGCCACATATGGATATGATAGGTTATTTATAATGCGCTTAATACCCAGAGGTTTCTAAACGCGGACCCAGGGATTGAGTCTGTGGTGCTCCGTGTTGTCTTGCTTCCAAGGCGAGCATGTTGCCCCTGAGCTATCTTCCCGAGACAAAGATATATTTACATATATCTTTTTAAGTTGCATTTCGCAATTTACATTGGTGTGAGGTTTCACTTCTTGTCCGCGTCATTTGTTTCCGTCTCTGCCGCCCAATGTTGACTTAAGCCTGGGGTAAATCCATTACCCTTTGTTCTTTTAGGGCTAAAGATGCTGAAGAGATTTTATCTCTTAATCCAGATGGGTCTCTGACATCCTGTGTCACTCTTAATGGCAGGCCATCCCTCATACAGGCCAGGGCTAGTCCACACAATTTCTTGAATGTGGGGTATTTTACAAAGTTTATTCCACTTAATAGCGGCCACTGTTTATCCAGCACCCTAATAAATCCCTGTCACACAGGAGCCAAGTCCTCCTGCTCAGGTTTCAAAGCAATGGTTTTTCAGCATAGCATGTCATGGGGGAAATTAGCTTTGAATCTCAGTGTTGAAGTCAGCACCAATGGCCAAAATTCTGTACTATGCATGTCACAATGGGCCTCATTACGAGGTCGGAGGTAACCCTCCAGTCCCACTGGCGGGTTGCTGCCGACCCTGAAACACTGAATCTGCCGCCTGACTTCCCAGTGCCACCGGGACATTACAAATCCCGGCAGTGCAGGAAATCAGACGTCGCATTTGGTAAGTCGCCATTCTCGTGGAGTCCCAGAGGACTCCACAGGAATGGGGGACTCAGAAACACTGGCACCTTTGCTAACGGTGACGGTGCTTCCGTGACAAGCTATTAGCTCCATGGCTGCCGCCAAACCGGGCTCCTTTACCAGGTTCCCAGAATGAGGAATTACCCGGCCATTCCAAATTCGGAGGGCCCGGTAATTCTTCCCTCTGGGAACCCGGGCCCAGACCTTCCCCATTCCCATCTGAACCCCCATAGGGCTCAATGGGAATGGGAGATGGAGCTAACAACGGGCTGATTACGACCGTCCCGTTTTTAGCTCCCTCTTCCCCTCGCGGGACCCGGTAACAACGCCTGGTTTTACCAGGCGTCCTTACCGGGTCCCGCAAGGGGACCTCGTAATTTCGCCAGACCGGTTAAATGGGTCCGCCTCCATTAGCGCAGCCCGTTAACCCGTTCCGTGAAACTTAGAATAAGGCCCATTGTCTCCCAATCAGGAGTGCTGTCACATGTCACATATCTGTGTGACTTTCAATGCTTCCGCTGAGTGATTTCTGTCCGAGTTGGAGACTGACTTAGGCCTCCCTTCTCGCGGCTGGGCAAGGGCAGCCATCTTGTATCTTGGTGTCAGAGAGCTAACGCCATGTGCTGGCTGCAATCAAGGGCTTGTGGTACTACACGTCAGAACCGAGCCTGGCCTGCTTCTTCATGCTTGAACCTGGGCACATAGGACCATGACCAGTTCTCGCAGCAGTACATGCACATCATCTGAGCCAAGGTGCATTAACCATCCCTGGTTGTGGTGCTGCAGATACCGAAATACCCAATTTTTGTCATCAGTAGTTGTGTTTTTAAGGGAGACACAGCTGACGATGGCCATCAGTGGTAGTGACCAACACTACCAGGCTTATTGGACGAATACTTGTATTTGCCCATTGGTTCTGGTTACTCTGACACCAAGGTCTGACTTGCCTCTAGCACCCTGCTCTGAGCCACTAATCGATCCTTTATTGTCTGTACCTCATCCTGAATTGCTTCATTTTCTCTCCAGGAGTCTTGTATTATCTACGCATGTTGGTGGAGGTGATACTTTAAATGGAAAGAGAGCACCTGTCTAGTGGTGGATGGTAGAGCAGTCCTTCTCCCATTTATCCTGGGTCAGAAATGTTGAACATGGATAAAGGGCATCTCTCACTTAGTGGCTAATACAAAAGCCCATTTCCTTTAGCAGCCCCCTGAGCAAGTGTGTTAAGTGGCTACCGGTTATGTTTCGTTATACACTAAAGGTTACTCCAGCCTTAATCTGCTTTATCCATGTATTGCTGTGATAGCTGTAGGTGTGCTTTTCTGAGAATGCCATGACACCTTACACCACAATCTTCTTATCTGCAGAGGCTGTTAACCTACCCTTATCAGCACCCTAGCCCTCAGTGGAATTCACTGCTCATTGAATAAATTACTCTCCTGTAATTTGATTTTGTTCCAACCCGAACACCATTCTTTAATTGGATAGTTTGCCATGTTAGGCCAAAAAGTGCATTGAGTACAAGAATGGGATAGTAAAGATGGAAGGTGGCACATGTATGAAGTGTTATTAGGTTGCATGCTTAGTGCTTATAGAGCTTGATGGTGCCCATAAAGGACTGTAATAAAAGATAGAGGTGAGGCAGCATGCTGCTATTTAGCTAACTGTGATGTACTCCCTATAACCTAAAGTATCTCCAGGTGGTGGCCTCAGAAGGAGACCTTCTAATAAGTGTGTGAGATGCTTCGAGAATAAATCAGGAGGGAAGTGTGAAAAGGACACTCCTAGTGTGGGTTTCCTGGGTTGAAAGACTGCTCCCAGGCTTTCTGGGTGGCACATTGCCATTATGTGCTGCAAATACCACGGTACCCACAGGGAAAACACATTTATGCAGGCCCTTTCAAGTTGTGTAGATTTGTTACATAATGGACTTCCCTCTGTACCATAGTCCCAGGCATGTAGCATAATTTATGCTCAGGTTCCCAGCCACTAATGTGATGCTATTTTTAGTTTCGGCAGATTTTTGTAGCACTTGTGCCACAAAATTGCCGAAACCATTGTTACAGAAGAAAGAGAGAGGGAGAGGAATGTGAGTTCAGAACTGGGAATATCTGGTTGGCATTGCAATGAGAAGCCCCCTAACAATATTTGCTCCAATTAGCAGCTTTGTAAAAAAGCAAGTCAGGCGCCTAGTTTTCCATTTCCCAGCCATAGTTATTTATATTAGGCTATTTCTCTATTATCCTTCCTTCTCATTCTCTTGTACACCTGTGCCCCTTATCACATCCTCATTTAAAACGTTGCACCCTCCTCCTTGCACCCTGGTATCTATAAGTGCAAAATGCAAATAACGTCAGTAAATGCCAAAACTATTGGCATTGCCAATACTTGGTTTTTTTATGTGACAGATGCTGCTGTTCATTTTGGCATCCACAATGTGCCATTCCAATGCCTCTATGCAATCAGGCTTCACCTTTCACATACTCCTTGTTTCAACTGCAGAAGTACATGTATTTAAATTTGTTAAGCACGTTCGCAGTGTTGAAGTTTTTAGACTGGCTTGTTACTCTGTCGTTCTGCTTTTCCATAAGATGCATGCATTTTGCATTAGAGGCCCAACCTGGCCTTTCTGTTAATTTCATTCTGGGGCTGTCATTACATTTCACAACGTACACTAGCACTAGCACACCTTTCCTAAAATATAATATCTATGCAATAAAAAATGTGTACAATGTACAGGGATCAGATACACTGCTTAAAGAGGACCTAACAGAGAGGCTGGCAGCACTGACTTTGATCTGCTTCATTCTTTATAGGGATAGGGATTCTCAGTGATAGAAGGTTGATTGTTCACCTGAGGGCCAGCATCAGTGGGCTACCCAATTGTGGAATCTGGTGTTAAACATTAAGGGGTCGATTCATCGAACAAATGTGCGCCGAAATATGTGGCGCTAGGTGGCGCAAGCGTGAAAAAGCAAGCGCACGCGATTCATGGAAGGCCCTGCATGTGTTTTCCCCGGGATGTGCGCGAAATCCGCGGGTGGCCCACACGGGTGCACACGTCATTGCAACATCCGGAACGCTGTGCGTGGCGCGCACAGTGAAAGCGCACAACGTCAGCGCACACACCAAATAGGGGCGGAACACGGGCCGGAACACGTGGATTGGGGAACAACGCGTGAAAAAGAATGCGTAACTGGGGAAGTACTGCAGGGAAATACACGGAATGCCCACACGCACGCAAACAACACATATTCATGGAATTGAATACGGGACACCCGCGCACGCCAAAAGACACGCACAGACGTAAACACATCCGCCACATGAAGGCAGGCGGAAGCGTACCTGCGCACAAACAACAAACACGTATATACAGCTACGATGAATGCCCCATTTTTTGCAGCACTGATCGTGGGACACCACAGGAGGAGGAGAATAGCCAGGCCCTGCATTTATTTGCCCAGGACCAGCCTTTTTGGGATGCCTGATGACCAGGTCTATGGCACGTATAGGTTTCCACCTCGTATCATCCTAGACCTGGCCACTGAGTGGGAGGATGACCTCACATCACCCACCTTGTGCTCCCAAGCACTGAGCCCCTTGGAAAAGGTGCTCATTGTCCTGCATTTTTTGGCCAGTGGGTCATTTCAGCGGACACCTGCCATAGTTGGGGGCGTCTCACAGGCCACGCAGTCACGCTGCCTACACTCAGTGTTGGCAATCATGAATGCGCGCCCCTCAGTCAGCAGGCACATATACATGCCCAGAACACCCGCAGAAAGTCAGGCCGTGGTCCAGGGGCCTCATTACACGGACGGCGGTGGACCAAGGTGCTATTAGCACCTTGGTCCATGCCGGTAAAATACCGGCACCGCCTTGAAGGAAAGGGGAATTACCGCCCTATTCCAAGGTTGGTGGGGCGGTAATTCCCTCTTCCTCCATTGCCCTTCCCCATTCCCATTTTTTCCCCATAGTGCATAATGGGAATGGGGAAGGTGCTAATTATGGCACCGCAAATTGCGGTACCGTAATTAGCTCCCTGGTCCCTTTGCGGGTTGGTTTTTAATGCCTGCAAAAAGCAGGCGTTAAATTCTCCAACCCGCAAAGGGACCTCGTAGTAAGGCGGTAAGGGTTTACCAGTACCAGTAAAATACCGGTACCGGTAAACCCTTACCGCCTACCGTGTAATGAGGCCCCAGGACTTTTACAGGGTGGCACACTTCTCCAAAGTGCTCGGTGCCATAGATTGCGCCCATGTGGCCCTACGTCAACCTAGGGCCACTGAGCACATCTATCGAAACCGCAAGCACTGGCATTCCATCAACGTACAGGTTGTATGTGATGCCCATGGAATCATCACCTCTGTCTATGCAAACTGTCCTGGGTCTACCCATGACAGTTTCATATACAGAATCTCCTCCCTGAGCCGGGACCTGGAAGCTGGGTAGCATGGCGACACATGGCTCATTGGTGAGTACAAATGTCTGTGCACATGCATGCATGTCACACACAGACAAATACACAAACCCAACTAATGACAACCATCCTCACCTCCCCAGGGGACAGTGCCTACCCTCTGAGCAACCACATGATGACTCCTTAAACATAACCAATCCTGTGTGACCAAAAGAAACACATGCAAGGTATATATCACACCACCCCCCTGCAAAACAGGCCATGACAATCACTGATATGTCACCCAAACCCTCCCGACCCACATCACCCTTGTCTGCCACACCATGACATGGCATGCAACAGCAAAAGAGCAAACCAAAAGCCCAACACATGACCAATTAGATACGAAGAGACATCTGATAAATGGAAACAGGCCTGAGACAATCACACCTGACATGGAATCAGGTCAAATGACTGACCAACAACCCCCCACACATACAAAGTCATACACAAATGCGTGCCACCAGCGGTACCATCAACAAAGGACAGAATGCCTGTTGGCATGCACATTGGCCAAGCCAACTCCGCAAATCCCTAACCCGTGTGCTCTTGTGTGTCTCCTGCAACACACCGCTCAGCACACAGCACAGTGAGCAGCCATTCTGTTGGGGATACACCTTGAGCCTCATATCAAAAGGACAAGCAACAAAAATAACCCATTCATGCATGTACACGATCCCCAAATGGTAAGTGATCATGCTCTGCAGGGACACAGCATGCAAGAGAAGGCAATCTCTGTGCACGTGTGGGCATGGAAGGGTGGTTGTATGTGTGGTGCAGCATTGTGTAAGTGTGTGTGCCACTAGGGACATGCACGAAATACATGCATGTGAAATCAAGTGACCCTCAGTGTCCTGTACATATCACATGTGAACATTGCCCATGTGTACACCCCAGTATGTCAAAGCACAACAATCCCCTGACACCTGAAAAGTAAAGCTGACACAGGAACAGCCATTGACCAGCAGAACACATCATGTACATAGTACCCCACCATGAGAATGTCATAGAGTGCACAAACACCGTAGCCCAAGCATACTGTCCGGCAACAAAAGGCCCTCCCTCATTTACTCATCACCATGGCCTTCAGAAGAACTGTGTCTGGGGTCCGTTGCCTTCTTCCTCCTAGTGTACCTGGCTTCAGGATCCCCCTACCCCTTGGTTTCCTTGTTCTACCCTGCATGGAAATAGGGTCCAGCCCCCTCAGAGGCCACCTTGACTGGTAAAAATACCAAATCGCAGAGAACTCCAAGCAGCCAAAACCCCAAACCAGGGAAAAAGCCTGTAGCCAACAAAAAACCCTCGAAGAGTCTCCAGTAGATGACTTGAAGTTGCTGAATATGGCCAAGCACATGTCCAAGCAGAATGATAGAAGAACTACCAAGGTAGCACAGTTGAGCAATGGATCAATAGGATGGGTAGCATTTTCAGTACACAATAATCAATGAGGATGCAACAACTGATGGGTAGTGTCACAGCTCCAGTCTCCAGGCGCAGGAGTGGCACAAACCAAACATCCCCTCCGCGGTCTGGGCACCTGCAAGGTCAAACTTACACAGGCCTCCTAGACCGCGGTGGGGAAAGAGGGTCAGGGATCAGTTGGTTGAATAGGCATCGGTATTCAGGAAAACGGAAAGAGGGTCAGGAGAGGGGAGGTGGATGGGCAAGGGAAAGTAGGCAAAAGACAAAATACAACTATTGACAATTACACATACTCAATCAGAGAAACCATGTTCTTCATGCACATTGTACAAAATGGCTCAAAGCCGAGACAAAGAGAGACTTATCTCTGGGGTGAGTGCTGGCCTCCTGCCTGCGCACTCTCAGGTCTGGTAACAGGAGCAGTTCAATACTGCAAAGAGAATGTGAGTTACTATTCTGTGTGTGTTTTCCCCACACACATAACACCATTCATGCCTCAAACTTAGTGACTCCTCCCCAAACAAGCTCTCTTGTCTGCTGCTTTGTTCGTATACTTTTGCTTGCCCCCGTGATGGTTCATACACTATTAATGCATTAAGACAGCCGCACGTGGCCCCGCGGTAAATGGAAGACCATGTGGTAAGAATCACACATTGTAGAATGGTCCTTGGGTGTGCTGCTAGACCATACCTGCCTACATTTGAAAATCAAAATTCCTGAGATGTATGCCCCGCCCACAGCCACTCAAGACTCCGCCCATTTGCACACAGCTCCGCCCACACGCCCCGCCCACCTGTCGAAAAGGTAAACTCAGTTGTTCTAGCCTTCAGTTTGTTTACTATAGCATTGAAAATAATTCATTCAATGCTATAGTAAGCAAAATGAAGGCGACGGCTCCGCCGAAATAATGCTGCTTTCAATCCATGTCACAGGATGGAAAGCACTATTATTACGGCGGAGGTGCCGCGTTCATTTTGCTTACCATAGCACTGAAAATTATTCAATGCTATAGTAAGCAAACTGAAGGCGCCACGGCAGCAGAAATAATGCTGCTTTCAATCCAATGACATGGATTGAAAGCAGTATTATTTCGGCTGCGGCGGCGCCTTCAAATGAACGTGGCACCGCCGCCGTAATAATACTGCGTTCAATCCAATGACATGGATTGAAAGCACTATTATTATAGTGGTGCAGGCAGTGGACACGGACATTTCGCACCGTTTCCGGGTCCCGTCATATTCTCCACCTGATTGGCTACCGGCGGCAGCCAATCAGGTGGAGAATATGACGGGACCGGAAAGAATCTCAGAGACCCGGAGAAATGCTTAAAATTCCTGAGTCTCCGGAAAAATTCTGGAGGTTAGGCAGGTATGTGCTAGACGCGCGTGGCGAGGTGCGACTTCAGTACAAGTTGAGTTCTGCCAGCTGTGGTTTTCCATAGGTAGCGCACGTGGCAACTTGCATATGCTAATGATATTCACTGCACTCGAGTTTGTGCGGTGTTGGGTGCCCCCCTTGCGCTGTATTAGTTTGTGTCTAGGAACGCTACTGCGCTAATAACTTGGCTTCTATGGAGCAGGGTGAACTCGAGGATATGGGCAACGCCCTCTGCGTTTGCCCCTGACAACTGGGAAAGCTTCTTGGCATTTTGTCCTCAGCGCGGCTTAGCTGTACTGTGCACATCTTCCCCAATGCCTGGCCAACCTCCCCAGCACTGGCACAACTTAGCTTCCATGTGTGAGGGGCCTGGAGAAAGGTCTGCTGGGGCATGGCCCCTCATGCTGCTCACCTTGCTTGGAGCTCCTGGAAAGACGTCTGCTTCTGTCGGATGTCTGAGCACAAGCCCTGCGCTTCTGCTTGTGCGCGCATGCACACGTGTGCCCCACCCAACGTGGCAAGGGTTTAGTAGTTCTTGGACTGGTGTCTGCTGGCAAAGGTAGTCTGGATGCTCTTTTTCCTGCAGAAAGGGCATAAAAGGCATCAATAAGTCTTGAAAGTTTACTGTGTGTGTCTTCATGCTGGTTGTCACTGCCATGTCTGAGACCTACATCCAACCTCCTCCCACACAACCCCAGGTTCTGTACCCTGACAGGTAGAGCTGGAACCTGAGTCGAAAACAACCAAGGAGGCTGGCACAACAGGATGGTTGAGCTGAAACCCAATCAATCATAGATAGTGTGAACAAAGAAAGGCAGAGACAGCAGAAGTCTTGAAAGGCACAGAGTATGTGAGAAAGCCGGAAACAGCTGACAGCAAGTCAAGAGCCACAACAGTTGAATAGCAGCCAACATAAAGGCATGGATGTAATAGATGAAAGACAGGACGAGCGACAGAAAGATGCTGTTGAACAGGATTCTACAGTGGCAAACCTAGGCAGTGTAAGAGTATGTGGAAATAACAGCCCGACAGACAGGCGGACAGATCTGCAACAAGGACAGTAGCAGGAAGAAGAACAGGGACTAAAGGCACCAGAGTGTGAAAAACAAGTAAAAGGGCAGTAGTCCAGTAGGAAAACTGCACCCTCAGGCAGCATCAAAGTCCAAGAGGGAAGACAGACACAACGTGCCATCCAAAGGGAACAGAGCGTAGTAGTAGTATAGGCGGACATCTCAGGTGAGGACTGGACCGTGACTTGTGCCTCTTGGGTCACATTCCTAATGCATCCTCCTTTGTCACAATCCCCAGGGGCTGAACTCAACATGCATCAACTTGTCATCGACAACATCCGCCCCCCTCCCACCATCAGTGTGACTTTGACAGGCAAAGGTGCAGGCTACTGTCTACAGCAACATCAATAAAAGGACATTTCAATAATGTACTCACCAAAATTGATTGCAGACATCCAGACATGCAGTGGAGAAAACATCCATAATCCCCACTCGGGGTGTTAACACTAGTAGTACAGCAGCAGACAGGCCACAGATATGACAAAAGTCCAATGCCCTTGTGTAAACGGTTGTAACACCGAACCATCCGTGAGAGCCTATGGATAGGGGAAGCAGGAGTGGCATATGCGAGTCAGGACCCCAAGCTGCAAACACATACACGAGACAAGCTTGAAGGGCCCAGCTGGAACAGACAGTGGATGCTTTCAAAAGCCACAAAGCACCACACCTTCACATGAATGCACAATAGACAAACAATTTTAAACTATATTAACTAATTAAACTAACTATAAAAATAGAAAATGGCCACATACGGCCCGGGGAGGTAGAGGGAAGGCACCCAGGAGGGGGGAGATACAGAATGAACCTCAACACCCACATGCAATGATGTTGAGATAAAAAACAAAACTCCATGGGCTCAACGCCTGCACGGCCCGACCTGTGTGGGAGATACGTCGTCGTCCTCCTCACCCTCTGACTCAAAAGGTGGACGTGGCACAGTACCCTGACCATGCCTATGCGCAGCTTGCCCCTCGCCGGCAGCAAGTCTGCAGGACCGGTGAGCCTGGTTCTGTGCGACGATGACACGTAGGTCAGCATGCAGAACCTCACGTGATGCGCGTGCTTCCTCTTGCAAGGTAGCACGTGTAACACAAAGTTCTTCCTGCATGGCCTGGCATGACATCTGGAGCACCTCCCGGCAAGCACATAGCTCAGCCGAGATGGTATTCTCAAGCTGCTTCAACCTCTCCTCTGTCCGCATGGTCTTCTCTCAGGGCCTCCCTGTGTGCCTCTGCATGAGCAGCAAGTGCTTGACGCAGAGACACCATTTCAGCCCGGCGTGCCCTATCTGAGGCTGCCATGCCCAGCCTGAGCGAGCGGGCCGTGGACTGTGCTACCCGCTGCTGGAGATCCACCTGCCTAGCAGGGGGGAGCACGGATTGGGCCACACATTCCATGCTCTGAGCGATATTATCAATTGCTGCCCCCTGTTGTTCGGAATTGGCAACCATGGCTTGCTCCCACTCAGTATACCCCGGCGGCGCACGGCCACCACGTTGCTGGGCTTGACACCTGCGCGGCCCAAGGAGCGTGGGCCCGGGTGTCATGGGCCATGTAGATATAGTGGATGTCCCGAGCAAAGCGAGGGCCTGCAACCAGGCATGAGGGACCATAACGGCCAGTACGGTTGCAGGCCATGAAGCCTTCAGAACACCCCTCAGGGCCTGATTGAGCACATTGTGCTATGAATGTGCCCTAAACCATTATTCCGCGTGTAAATTCATCACGGCCAGGCCCCACCAGATTAGCTAAGTGGGCCTGGGCATACACATACTGCACAACAGTGCACCTTCAGGATTATGCCAGTTGAACATAACGGGCGCAATATGAAATCTCACCAGCATTAACGTCAATCAGCTACATATTAGTCAGTCAACAAAAAAGCTGCGGAAGACACATGTGTAAATGAACACTTACACACACACATAAGTGAGTAGTCGCAATGTTGTACTACACAACATTGAAGTTGCTTGCATATGTACATGTGAAAGTGTTCAAAAACACCCCTTTCCCTATACACCTGTATTGTGAACATGAACAGCAACCAATACAGCAAAGCAAGCAGCTACAACGCTGCTTGCTTTGATGTATGTGAAAGTGTACACATACACACGTGAAGGAAGCTCCACAGTCATTACAACCCAATTGGCAGGCTACAATCAATCTGCAGCCTATACCAGTTGGTATAGGCCGCAGACTGACCAATCAACTTTGCTAAACACCCACTAGGGTGTGCCAATACTGAGTACATGTGTCACAGGATGCACCTGTGCCCGTAACTTTCATGACAGTGAAGGGATGACAATCTGACCATACATGCCAGGTCACTTTGACATTGCAGCAGTGAGTAGGCATGTAGAACGGTGTAACACGGCTCAGAAGTGGGTTTGTGCAGTGCAGAAAATGTGTACGTTACCGACTATCTACATGAACAAGTACATTATAATGTCAATCAATTGACATGAAGGCAGTGTAAGGGCAAGTTCAGGCATCACATGCAATGTGCATGCAATGGGTTGCATGGCTACTGGCACCCCCCCCCCCCCCCTAGTGGAAATTCAGGGAGGCATTGCATGGCAGTGAAAGATTGACCAGAAAACTGTGTATTGGCAGACAGTGTTGACTAGCGTCAATTGCATCATCTGAGTCAACTGACAACACAGCAGATGAGAATGGCACAGTAAGCAGGACACATGAAGAACCCTCAGTAGTACACCATTTGTGCAGAGGGCACTACACCAGTTGAACAGAGTCGGGGGCCAGAAACAGGGGGAGGCCTGTGCCCCACACAGACTATGACACCCTAAACATGTGCGTGATGCAGGACTGAGCCAGAGTGGGCATGGAATGGATGATCAAATGCCATTAAATGTATGTCATCCTGGACACGTACTACAATGATCATCCTGCCAAGGACACATAGGGGCATGCATGGAATGCACATGGAGTATGAATGGGCACTCATGTCCCTGCGGAGCATCTGCCATCTGCACAGTCCGAATGAGTTACCCTGCATCATGGACAAAGGATGTAGCCCACTGCATGTGTCTGGCAGGTTGGCAGGGGAAAGTGTGCATGGGTACAGCGTTGAACAGGTCATTGCAGTAGTCCAACATGATACCCACCAGTGCCATGGTGAAATTGAGTTGCAGGGGGGTGGAGGGGCAAGGGAGCATGCCTACGTGGAGTACCCACATGCAGGCATAACACACATGCACGTCAGTCATGTGATGACACAGTCCCAGTGCTGAGTGGAAAGACATCCAAGGCTACACGCAGAAGGGCCAGTGAGCTGGAACATGAACCGGTGGGCAGCCGGCTGACTAGCATGTGAGTAGGGTGCAAGTGTGCTGAAGACGACAGTCCCTGTCTGCTCTACATGTCCAACATGCTGCACAGCAGGCACGCATCAGTGAAGCATTGCATGACTCGTACATGAGAACCATGTACACATAGCATGTAGTGGCAGTCAAGCACAACACATCACACACGCAAACCACACCTGGTCTGGACAAACACACGACAACACTCACTGGACGGGACATCAAAGTCCAGCATCTCTCCCACTCATTCGTACAATTCTGCCGGTATGAACTCTGCAGCGACTGACTCGTGCGAAGTGAGATCTTACTCCTCAGGTGGTGATCCCACTGCCAGTCACCAGAGTCATGTTATAATTAGAGGCACGTTTTAGCTTAGCAGAGCATCTGAGGTCATCCCAATGCTTTTTGCACTCCTGGGCTGTGTGCTCCTCATGTTCAATTGCATTGACACCCTACGCAACATGCTTCCAGTGGGACAAACGCTGGGCAGTCGTAGTGTGACAATTCGGGCTCACTTGCATATCATGGTTGTGTCCCGACATGTAGTCCACAAGGAAGTCCAGTTCCTGCTTGCAGAAAGGCTTCTTCCTCGGCGTGCCAGAGGCCGGAGCCGTGTCCGGGGTCCCAGCCTCTGCTGCAGATGCAACGTTCCTCCTCTTGGGCAGTGATCCGGACCCTGACTGGCAAATGCCACCCTGATCAGTAGGGGCAGTGGCGCTGGTGGATTGAACCGAGAGAGTGGCAGGTGGAACAAGGACGGAAGCCCTGACTTGCATCAGTGGCTGCTAGGGTGCCCTTGACTTGAACCTGCGCAGCAACATCTGCTGTGCCAAGGTCATTGAACGGGACTGTCCTTGATGGTAGACTCACAGCGGGGTAGTGTTGGCTGCATCTGCCCATGCACTTGCCGACACACGGCTGCTAGGGGCAGCAGATGACAATACTGCCCCAGGGACATGTGCCTCGGTCAGGGCAGCCCTGCGTGCACTTACTGTGTGACTCCTGACCTCCTGGAAATCATCCTGGGAATCTTCAGGTGCCAACGCAGCATGCGCTAGCCGACCATGAGCCTGGGTGGTGGCCACAGCTGCACCTACAGCTACCACTACCCTTGGGCCCGTGGCAGTCAATGAAACGGACTGCTGTGTCACATGGGCGCCAGTGCCAGATGCATGAGCTGCATCTCCCGGGAACCACATGACTGCACCAACAAGTGGCACAACATCATGCCGAAGTGGCGCACCCCTGCCTCTTCCCCTTCTGCAGCAACCCTGGAAACCCTGGAGTCCCCCTACTCCCTGGTCACCCTGGCCACGTCCCTGACCATGTGCGCCGGGTGGAGTACGCCCAGCTGAGGCGCCCCTCTCCTTTCGTGGCCTCCCAACCATAGCACAGATGTAGTAGTGCCAGCACAGATGTAGTAGTGCCAATGGGAGGTGTACACGGCAATTGTCCTGGGCAATTGGGGTGACGGGGGTGGGATACAAGATGTTAACAGCACCCCTGTGCACCTCTAAGGCTGTATGTGACCCCGGTGATAAAATGAAGGGTCACGCAACACTCAGGCACCCCAAAACTGCAGTAAAACTGTGCACACAACCACTGGTAACCCATGTATGCGGAATTCACCTCCTGCAGTACACTCTGGCACCCAGGGACACGAAAAACATAACGCCTGGGACACGCAGGCTACTATGACCTCAAAAATGGGTATGCGATACACAGGGGGACCCGCAGTGGGAAAAATAGCATGCGCGACTCACCGTCTGACTAGCGTGGTAATGAAAAACACGCGTAGCCAATACCCCCGCCAAAAGAAGAGATACGTCCTTGATCCACTGTGCAGTTGTGATGGCACGTGAAACAACTAGAAGTAGGAACACATGCGTCAGTCTCCACGAAAGGCACGTACAGCAAACTACTGGCCCCGCTCACCTTTAACCGGTGCTGAGGGAAACGCCCGCACGCGTCAGGTCACTTACGCGCTTAGGGTCTTTTCTCGATTTACACGCATTAACATGCGGACGTGCTGTTTTTTCACGTGCTGAACTATGCACCCGTGACGAGGAAAACGCCTCCACGTATTACGTCACATACGCGCTTACGTGCTAAGGGCCTTTCCTCGAATTACACGCTGACGTGCTGTTTTTTCACATGCCAAATCACTCCGTATCAAGCTGGGCATGCGACAACACACGGAAGACCACGCTCCTGCCCAGAAGGCCATTTTCCTGCCCCCCAGAGCCCCAAGCCGACTCCCACCAGCCATCTGCTGCTGCCTGCCTGCCTGCAGGCCACGTGCCCTGCTATTTGGTGCCTGCATGTCAGCCATCTGCAGGGGTCCAGTTGCTGTGACCACCCCTGCTGCAACAGAAGACTCCCGACTGCAGTTCCATCACTCCACAGCCCAGCACCAGGACCCAGTTGCCCACCCACACCTGCCTCGGGGGTTGCCATGTCGGAGCAAGCACCATCAGAGACCACTGGCAACGCCCAGCCAGAGAGGCAGAGGGATACCAACTTCAGTGCCGCAGAAGTTGGTATCCTGGTGGAGCAAGTCCTGGTGCATTATGATGCCCTCTACGGAAGAAGACACACCGACAAGGATGGACGTGAGGGGATCTGGAAGGACATATTGGCTGCCATCAACGTGGAAGGGGTGGCAGCCCACGACATACGACACGTCTGGAAGCGCTGGGAGGACTTCAGGTCCAGCACCCTCGGGAAGGCCCGGCGCCTCTTGGAAGCAGCAGGTGCAGTGAGGCGCCGGGTTCACCTTACCACCGACGACATGAGGGTCCTGGAACACATTAACCCAGCGCTTCACCGCCAGATCCTCGAGAGGCAGAGCAATCCGGAGTCGAGCGGTAAGTGTCCATGCATACTTATTGGACGCAGTGCAAATTGAGGTGTGCCAGGAGTGTGCAGCTTGGACATATGTCTGAAAAGGTCCATGTATGGATGTATATGAGCAGGGACATGACCGTGCTGCATGTGAGTCCTGTCATGTGTGTTGCACATCAGTGGTGTTCCAAAGCATGATGCACAACTGCATATGGATATGCACACATGTTAGCATTTCTGTGTATGTACTATGGCATGGTTGGGGTGTGACACATGGATGCTGGTTCCACCTTCATGTACGTGCACAGCATACATGTGCGTGTGTGTGTTTGACATGTGTGCGACTGTGATACATCATGGATGGATGTGACACAGACATATAGGAACCCGATTGGCAGATGTGACATAGTTGCCGATGATTGCACTGTGACAGGTGGTGGAGATGTACAGATGCATGTCTGTCTGTTGGCGTGTGTGCATGTGTTCGGCACTCCCCATGTTGCTTGTGATGTCATGACAACCTTCGGATGTTGATGCTGGTGAGTGTGTATGGATGCTGCTGCTTGCTGCACGATTCCTATTAATTTGTGCATGTGCGTGGATTAAAAAGATATGAGTGTTGGGAGTGTGATGCCATCTGTGAAGTTTGACACTGCCACTCATGTGCAACTGTCATGTGTGTATCCGACCATTGTACAGTGCCCTGAAGCCTGTGTTCTATTTCTCCCTGTCTGCAGCATCGACTGATGAAGAGGGAGGAGACGGTGCTGTGGAGCACAGCGGCAGGGATCCCACCGCCAGCCGGAGACGCAAGGCCCAGCTCTCCTCCCATGATCTCATCTCTTCCGGGAGTGAGGAGTTTGGTGCCGCATCCATGGCCGCAGCTGCCGAGGGGAGGTCCAAGAGGCGGAGGTTGGAGGTGGACTCCTCGGCAGCAGTAGGGGGCAGCTGAGCCCCCACAGGGGCCTATGGAGGAAGATGGCACTGAGTCATCCAGGTTGGTGGGGGGTTCGGTTGAGGAGGAGGCCGTGGAAGGCCCACGCACGGGGCCCGGAAGGGGGGATTCCCCTAGTGCTAGTGGTGCAGTCCAGGGACAGGAACAGGAGGTGCCTGTGTGTAATCCTGTCCCCTATCCTGTGATTGCATCATCCCACACCAGCAGGGATGCCTTCGTCCAGACCCGTTTTCAGGGAGGGGATGCGCACACAACAACTGGCCTTCCTCTCCCTGTGGACGTGGCAATCCGTGACCATGTTGAGCCTGTCCTAGTTGGGATGGCGTTGCGTCAACGTGGTATTCGGGATGACGTGCAGGGTTCTCCTGAGGACAATGCACGTCATTGCGAATACCTCATTGACCGAGTCGGCCTACTAGGACAGGTCACCAAGGCTGGGTTCCTCCGTGTGCTGGATCTTCTAGCGACCCCCTCCTCAACTGAACCCCCTATGCGCCAGTCGTCCTCCGTGCCATCTTCCTGCCCAACTATCACCTGGGCACTCTGTGGAGCTGCCCTGACCCAGCAGCCAGCCTGGTGGAGGGCACATCCCTGCCAAAGTCGGGAGTCGGAGGTCCAGCAGGGGTGGCCACCCCAACAACTGGACCCCAGCAAGAGGAGGACGTGCAGGCGTCGACAAGCAGGGCACATACAAGGCAGCAGGCTCAAGATGGGAGCGCCTTCAACATCACAGGGGCAGGAATCGGCCGGAGGGAAGGAGGACCCTGGATTGGGAGTGTCTTCCATGTGGCAGCGGTTGGGGCAGCGGGTAGATGCGGAGTGGCGGCGGGCGGAGGAGGCGCAGCTCACTATGGTCAGGGTGGAGAACTCCATGCGCAGGGCACTGAGGCGGGCTGAGTGCCTCGAGGCAACTCGCAGGGAGTTGGAGGAGGCCATGACTGCATCCCTGCGAGACCTCGAGGCCAGGGAAGAGGCCCGCCTCTGGGACATCGACGCAAAGTTCGATGATGCCCTGGCCCAGAACATCAACAAGTGAGCCGTTGGACTTGCCCGCCGCCTTTGTACGTAGTTCTTTAGTGTTAGGTTTCATTTGTTTTTTCTTTTTTTTGGAGTTTGCTCCACTTCATGTATATAGTTTTTTATCATTTGTTTTGGGGATCAGGGACCCTTTGGACTTGGATTGAATATAGTTGAAGACTTGTACATACTTTCTTTTTTGACATTTTCCATGGATCAATGGTTTCATTTTTTGGGATTATTTTTTTCATATTGACATTGGCGACGGACCACTTTTCTTTTTACATGCCGTGGATTTTGGTTTTTCATTGGATTTTCAGTTTTTTTGGTAATATCTGTCATTGTTTATTGATTTTCAGTGGCGGCTGGTGAGTTTGAAACATGGTGGGCTGTAAATTTCCTTGGGGCAATTTTGGAGTGAGCGTGCGCAGCGCATGAGCCTACACCACCCAAGGGAGGTGCGGGGGGTTCTCTCCCTGTGAAATATTTAGAAAAATGGCCTCGAAAATGTGCAATTTACTGTCCAAAAAACCCACCGAAATAGGACAAAAAGCATTAGGTTTTACATACTAATGGTGGTACATTATTCTTATGTGTGCAAGTGTGATGGTGTGAATTACTCCCATGCATTCAGGGTGTTCAGACACTGGAATTCTCTTATCCCTGATACTAAAATGGTGCACACACAGCCAATGAATATATTCACCTTCCAGATACCAACAATTATGACACATTTTCTTTGCAACTCATATTCTCTCTGGCACCAAAAATACATGCACTCGTGCCTTAAAGAAGTATAAGGTTCGCATCTTTCGCATCTATTCGCATCTTTGCAAGCAACAAGAGCTTGGGCTGGCCACTGAAAGTAATCAACGTCTGCCGACCAAGAATTTAGTGACTTTTCCTATACAATCAACAAGTATTTTCTTAGGCATAAAATGTTGGCTCAGTACCTTGCATCCACTATCTAGGACTATCTCTTCCTGCCTACTGAAAATTAGGAGACTCATTTGCTGCAAATATTATTTTATTGGGCCACAAAAAGATATTGCACTCGGTTATAGCCACTGAAGGCACTTGTCCACCTCCAAAGTATTTTACAACCTATTCTATACAAGCAGCACACATGTTCTAAAGCCGCTAAAAGAAAGTGCACTGATTTACAACCACTGGTGTAATGTAGTGCCTACCTCAAACGAAATGTGATGTTCTTTTGATCAATCTAACAAATAAAAATGTCACTGTCTTGAATTTACAATTATTGGTGGAATATACCATGCCTCCAATTGAACACGGTCCAAACTTCTTTCCTGGCAAGGGCTACACAAGATTCCAAAGGTTGAGCACCAGAAAGACCCCCCCAAAACCAAGGGGGAGCCAACCCATGTCAGTGGGCTCACATCAGAGGTCACTTGCCACTGCATGTAGGAGAGGGAGGGGGTCACGGACGAGAACTGGAAGGGAGAGGTACATGATGACAGCTTAAAGGCGATGGACACATCAGGTCACCTGAGGCTGGCCCCAATGAGCAATGGAGGCCGAGAGGTGCTTTGAAACATGCTGATAATAATGCAATATGCTAGACATGCAACCAACACACGACGTCTATAGAGTAAGTGCCGAATCCTAACCCAATGTTTAATATAAGCATGGGTCCTTGTGAGGGGTGCACCTGAAGCCTAACCTCAGCCCACGCACTGAACATTGCCTTCCCCCGAGCAGTTGCATAGGCCAGCAGTGAGCCATATCCCTGTTATGAGAGCTCCAGATAAACAGTACTTTTGTCATATTCATGGATCTCCGCGTTTCTTGGCCGTGGGGAACACCCATGAGCCAGACCTCTTTCTTAATGAGGGGGGCTTTCCCACCCCTTCACTTCTGCTGCAGCCTGCTCGTTATGCTGCAAATTCTGCACCTCTCCCCCCCGCATCCCCAGCAAAGTGTCCAGTTCTACATGTCTGCCAGGATGGCCCTTTACCGCTTTTATAATGTGGATTCTTGGATGCCACAGGATAATGCCAGGCACGATACAAGAAGTCTGTACTTCCACATGCAGGTCGAAAGTAGGACACTGCTCCCTTTACAAAGCCCCCTTCTGCCGCAACCCTCCCCTCTTCACAGACCCCGATACCCACCGATAGACAGATGGGGCCCAGTCCGTAGATCGCACCTACTCTCTTTGCAGACAAACAGATCAGGAGGGCAGCACACACAATACATCACATCCTCAGACTTACAAAGGTGTAGACCTGAGAGCAGCCCCAGCAACATACAGCAAACACGGATGGGTGGATATGTAAATACAGGCCCATGTGCATGTCTTTACGGATTCCTTTCAGGTCATACTTCAGAAACAGCTTTGGAAAATGCCCCACAACAAAGACTGTGGCTAGCTGCCTAATGTTAAGACATTATTATTGCCTAGCACGGGTTTGCCTGTCCTTCGTCATCGGGGCCCCCATGTGAGGAGAAAGCAGGGGCTGTAAAGTGTGAACTACTGACAATTGTCATGGCTACGCTGGGAGGGAAACGCTGCACAAGTTGGTTTACAAATAAGAGACTGTGCCACACAAGACATAAGGATACGTGAATGGCACACTCACTGTGGTCTTGACTGGCACGTGCAGCATCTGCTTTCCGACGGCCGGAGCCACCCCGCGCCCTGGCAGCTGGAAACCCTTGGATTTCACCCAGAAACTGAACTTGGGGTTGTCCACGGATCCAGCGTCAACGCCAAGCAGCAGCTGCGCAATGCGCTCGCATCGGGTCACAGTCTTCGTCTTGCCCGAGTCGCCCTGAGTGCGCAGGCACCAGTACTGGAAGTGGCGCTGCCGCTGCATATCCCACTCCGGGCCCTGCATGGGGCGGGCTGCGCGGCCCGGGGAGCGCTCCCAGCATGCAGCCCAACAGGCCAATTAACATGCTGGAGTCTGGACTCTGTCGGCGTAGGACAGCCAGAAGCCACAGCACACATGGATGGGCCTACTCGGGGCAGCTGGGCCTGGCACCCGCACGACCACCACACCAGCAAGGCCTGGGCTACGATTATAAAGAACGAGAAACAAGAAAGAGAAGGTGAGGCACCATGTGCCCATGACCCGACTCCACCCACCACACCAGTGCCACACACGGATTGTCATTGGCTTGCAAACAGCCAATGACAAGCCACAACCTACCTGTTGCTATGGTGCATGGCCTAGGTAGGGAGGAGTGGACAGGGCTCACTCTGGTGGAGTGCGGGGCCACCCCTCCAGCACCCCGCCAGCCTCCTGGATGGGAGAATAGTTACGTAGGGTGCGTGGAGCTACGAGCTCCACGCACTCTACATTACAGAAATTTTACTAAATCGGGACGCGCCCCGACCAGTCTCCGCTGCAGCAGGCCAGGCCCAGGCCAGCAGCCCAGCATTGCAGAGCGGCAGATTAATAATGTATTTATTAATCTGCCGCTCTGCACAAATTTAATTTGCATTTAGTCTCGAGGGAAGGGAGAGACTGCTCTCTTCTCTTCTTCTCTCTCTGGGGGGGCGGCGCCCCCCCGCCCAGTGTAAGCAGCCGCCACTGTTGATTTTCAAGTTTGATTTTCTTTATGTTATTTCATTATGTTTTTAATGCATTTATTCTGACTTCATGATTGGTGTTGTGTACTATCTTTGGTTTTGTGCATGTCTCAATGAACATTGCATCAGTCATGTGTTGCCACTGTGTGGCTCTGTTGTGCATTTATGCATGGGCATGGTGGTTCTTTTAAGACTGTCATGGCATGGGTAATTTGGGAGTGGGTGCTGTGGATGGTTGCATGCTTGTACTCGGGGCAAGGGGGATTTGGGTTGGCATTAGGGCCGTGGGTCTGTTTTGTTAGGACATGTTGTTTGGTGGGCCATGTGGTGGGGTCTGCTAGCAGGTGCCCGTCAATGGGGGTGGGTGTGGGCGTGGGGGGACATGAGTTGGGGCCTGCTGGCAGGTGCCTGTCAATGGGGGTGGGTGAGGGTTGTGGGGGGACATGAGTCGGGGCCTGCTGGCAGCTGCCTGTTAATGGGGGTGGGTGGGAGTGTGGGGGGACATGAGTCGGAGCCTGCTGGAAGGTGCTCATCAATGGGGGTGGGTGGGGGGTGTGGGGGGACATGAGTCTGGGCCTGCTGGCAGGTGCCCGTCAATGGGGGTGGGTGGGGATGTGGGGGGACATGAGTCGGGGCCTGCTGGCAGGTGCCCGTCAATGGGGGTGGGTGGGGGACATGTGTCAGTGCTCCCGAGTGCATGGTGCCATGTGGGCTGCCTGTGGGGCATGGTGTGGGGTGATGGGCTGCCTGTGGGACATGGTCTGGGGTGATGGGCCGCCTGCGGGGCATGGGAAGGGGGGGCACACCCAGAAGGGCACACACTGCCAAATTGCATGTGAAAGTCCACGCGCACCCCCAGAATACACGTAGGCCAGCAAAATCACGTGTGAAAGTCCACCCGCACCACGGAATAGATGTACATCAGCAAAATCGCATGTGAAAGTCTACGCGTACTCCCGGAATACACGTAGGCCAGCGAAAAAGCATGTGAAAGTCCACGCGCGTGGACTTTCATATGTGTTTTCGCTGGCCTACGTGTATCCCGGGGGTGCGCGTGGACTTTCACATGCGTTTTCGCTAGCACGGGCAGGGTACGTGTATTCCGGGGGTGCGTGTGGACTTTCACACGCGATTTCGCTAGCTCGGGCGGGGTAAGTGTATTCCGGGGGTGCGCGTGTACTTTCACATGCGTTTTCGCTAGCGCGGGTGGGGTTTGTGTTTTCCGAGGGGTGCACGGGGAGTTTTCCATGTGTTTTTGCTTGCGTGAGCATGGTACTCGTATTCCTGAGGGGTGCGCGGGGAGTTTTCCACGCGTTTTCATGGTTGGGGGGCTGTATGCTGGTCCACTGGCCTTTGCGCCATGTAGGGGATTTGTGCAATGTTTTTGGCACACGATGCAGGGTTGGGGGGCGTAACTGGCGCTGCTGCTGGGTCGCTGCGCCACTCTGCGCCACGGCTGGTTATGGATGTTAGTATCCATGAATACGCTGTGCACTAAAATGGATTTTGGCGCACGCCGCTGGCGCAGACTGCCGCACGTGCACTCTGTGCGCCAGCCGCTTGCGCCACTTGTGCGCTAAATTCTATGAATCACCCCCTAAGTACTTCGGGCCTCATTACGAGTTTGTCTGTAATTCAGTGGTAAATCTGCTGGATGACTGCCAAACTCAATTATCATAACCTGCACTCGGTCCTGTGGAATTACCAAGGGATTACAAGTGATGGTAAATCCCCATTTTTCGAAACCGTAGAACTCCATGAGGATTTTTGACAGTTTTTTCGCTGCCGGAATTACTGCATCGTAAATCGGCCAAATATTATAATTTGGCAGTGTCGGAAAAGTGGCAATAATTTATTTTTCTTGTATCTTTGTTGCTGAGACTTTCTTGTAAGGATGTTTATGCAAAATCTTAGCCCATGCGCGTGATATAAAATCATAGCATGATAAGAGTAAACCCCACATTTCATAAAATGGCAAGCTTCTGCACTGCGCATGTCTGTTCTCAGCGTTTGCGGCCCGGCGGTGGATCGCCTCCTTTTCATTTCATAAAATGGCAGGTCTCTGCACTGCGCATGTCTGTTCTCAGCGTTTGCGGCCCGGCGGTGGATAGCCTCCTTTTCATCTCCCAGAGACCCCAAATGATAAATGTGAAATACATTTGCTGCTGAAACAGGCTGTGTTTGTGTGTGGAGCGGACTTCCTTTTCGTGCTCCTTTGAACTGAACTACCTACAGGCACTGCGAGCTTGGCTCTTGCCTGATCTGTTCCGCTTCCTGGTGGAGGCGGAGTTTGCATAGACCACGTGGGTGATCACGTGACCGGCAGCTCAGTCAAAGCTGCGCTCGAGCCACCCTTGCGGCGTTAAGCCCGTGAGGGGTAAAGGGCGCTGGCTGTTGTGCGGCTGTTGGGAGCTAGCGGGGCTGAAGTTGTGAAATATTGCGCAGAGGCCAAATAAGGGTATAGTGTCTGTAATTATTTTCTGGGGTACCTATAAAGCAGACAATCCGTATAGTATTTTATCATTAATTTTAAACAGATCGTTTTACATACATGTATGGGATTGCTTTTATTCTTTTATCAGCATTTGTCATTTTAGTACTGCAGCGTGTTAAGGTATTCCTCTTTTAGTATTGAGATTATCACATGGTCATACAAGTGATTGAGTAGGCCAGTAATCATAAAGTTTGGTAACCCTCCTGGGTTCCCATAATGGGAGTCACAACATCAGTCCCTATACCTAAAGAATGGGGTTATAAGGAGAAATTGTCACAGTACCAGTTTAGCCAAAAGCAAGAGAGGGAAACTGCTCGTGGGGATGAGGCCACCTCGCAAAAAATTCAGGTTAGTGAAGGTGTCAAACTTGGGGATGATGACTCTATAGTGGGGGACCCAGTGATCGAGGATGAAGCAATAGAGGCTGAGGAGATAAAAGAAGTCTCCCAACAGGATCAGCTACCCCCAGTAGATGAGTTATCATTCCCAGTTCTTTCTAGAATTATGGACTCCATGGACAGAGGCTACGACACATTGAACTATGAAATCCGGGAGCTTAGGAAATCAATGAAGGAAGTATTGAGCAAAGTGCATCTATTGGAAGGCTTTATAATGGCAACCTCAGTCTTCAATACCCCAAGCCCGAAAAAGGTGGTTAGTGAAGGGGCTATGTTTGTACAAGGCGAGAGAATGGGAGTTAAAAATATGAAAACACAGGGGGAGAATGCTGAGTTAAAGGGAGAAAGTCTTTTGGTGGTACCTGAGGTATCCGGAATAGTCCTCCCATCAGTATCAATGTTGGGGAAGGAACAGGTTCAGGATAAGAAGATGTTGAGTAGTAGCCCAAAGGTAAAAAAACCAAGTTGTCCTAACAAGCTGAACTCACAGGAAAAAAAATCCAAAAACTGTAAGCTTCCACCCTCACAACAGAATAAAGGATCACGGAAATTCCTCCGTAATCTAAGGTTGGCAGTGGACAAACACATGCAGATTGATAGAGACATACTAGATCAGAGAAAGAAAGACTTTTTTATTAACAGGAAAGGGGGTAAAGTTAAGGAACTAATAAGGTTCAAGGAAGTCGATAGGGTTTCATCTGTGTTGGAAAATGTACAGGAGGGGGATAGTCCTTCTTTCGATCTAAGTAATATATCTGTTTACCCAGTAGATATGGAAGAGGAAGAGATTGAGAAGTTTAAGGATCTAGAAGCCCCAAAAAATATTGAATTTGGAGCAGGTAGAGGAGCTGGCAAGTGTTGTAATTTGGAGGAAAGACTGTTGGTTCCACCGCATATAATAGCAGCAAGGGGATTGGTGAATCCTCTGGTGGAAGTCCCGGAAACAGGAATACCAACGGCACCTAAATTATATGCAATTTTTGCGAAACCTGTGGTGGTGAAGGCGGACTTGGGGAAGTTGCCTCCACCCAGGGTTTCCTTAACAGTGCCATTACCGACCCCAAGATTAATGGAGGAAGTAGGTCTGGGGATTCCAAAGAGTAAGTTTTTGGATTCATTGAAGGGGGTGGGGGAAAGTATGGGGCAAATAAAATCGCCCAAAAAATGGAATTCGAGGCAAGCGGACAATTTGCAAAAAATGATGCCAGATAACAGTGAGCTATGTATTTTCTTGAATCGGCTGTTCGAAAGTTCAAATAGATATCCCTTAAATAGACATTATATCCTGGATTTGATGCAGGAAATCCCAAATCTGAAATTGATATCGTCAGGGGACATTAAGACGGTAGAATTTGTCTACGATGATTGTCTAGATACTGTAAGACTTCATTTAAGGTCACACCTAATAAGGGAAATAATAATGGGGGAAAGAGAGCGTTTCCTAGCCCTAGGTTTTGAAGTTACAGACACAGGGCCCTCAATATTGTCAACTCTGGCTCCCATTTATCAGGCAAAGAAGGGTATGATACAAGATGAAAGAGAACGATACAACAAGGAGATCTATAGTTCCAGAGGGTATACACAAGCTCCTATTGGTAGAGGGGTAAATCAAGGAAGGGAGGAAAAGCGTTTCCAACATACATGATGGTCTAATTGGTCATTAATTACATGGAATTCGAGAGGGTTCAAGAACATCATGAATAACCATGAACTTTTCTCGAATTTTGATATAATCTGTTTGCAGGAAACTTTTTTGCTAGACACACCTATGATAGATGGATTTAATACAGTCTACGTTAAGGCCCGACGGGGAGTAAAGGGTAGGCCATTTGGTGGACTACTAACAGCAGTTAAACGTTCTTTGGGACTTTCCATGCAGGTAATTGATGTAGACAGGTCGGACATCCTGATTGTACTCCTAGAATGGCAGGAAGATGGTGAGAGTCTCGTAAGCAAATGTTTTTTGGTAAATGTTTATTTCAGTCCCCTAAAAGACAAACTGGAAGAAGCCTTGACAGCAATTTCTTTTACATTAATGGGTGAATTCCCGGATGATGGGGCTTCAGTGATAATCGTTGGAGACTTTAATGCAGAATGCTTAGAAGAGAATTGGTATTTAGAGAATAATAGAAAGTTTGTCTGTAAGGAATCCCGGGAGAGAGGAAAGAGGATTATCCAGGAATTTGAGGTGTGGAACCTTAGCATTATTAATGGTAATATACAGATGGATATTCCGCCAGCTTTTACATGGCAGAATGGGTTGTGGAAATCAACAATAGACTACATTTTCACTTCCCATGATCTAGCCATAAGAGGAGTATCCCTGGAAGTAAAATCTCTGATATGGAGTGATCATTCCCTTCTGGAATTTAAATTGTTCAGTCCGACAAAACATGTTGAAACTGACATTGTGGGAGTGGAAATAAATTCAGGAAAGAACGAGGTCAAGTGGATTCCTAGGATTGCATCAGCATTCTTGTCTGAAATTGCAAACTTACCAGTAAATAAAATGGCCCGTCTATGTACAGCGGAGGGATTCCCTACGATTGTGAGGGAGTTGTTAGGTAGGTTAACAACAGATAGAGGCTTAACCCAGATGGTGGCAAGGAGGAAGGGTTCCCACTCTTTTGATGTAGAAGTCCAGGCCCATAAAAAGGAACTACACCGAGAGGTGAGGTATCTCAAGAAATCTGCACCTCCAGGCTATATGGAAAAGGTGCGGATTCTAAAACAATCACACAGGAACTGGGTAAAAGGTAGAAAGTTTTTGCTATACATTAAGGATGCCGAGAGAATGCTGGCTTGTATGCTAGGGAATAGGCCAGGAATATTTTGGGACCTAATTAAACCAAAAGGTACACAAGATTATCTTCAGGCACATGCGGTCAGTGACATTGGTTGGGTGAAACATTTCACTGATTTGTACAGGGTGGAAGGTTTGGACCAATCAGTCACCTGGGCAGAGGCGGATTGGAAGGGTGCCCTAGAATGGGACTTGGAGGATATAAAGAATCTGATAAAGAAAAGTAAGTCCTCGAATGCACCGGGACCAGACGGTCTTTCTAATCTGACCTATAAAGGTAACTTAGTAGTATGGTCACAGGCACTGTCTGCCTTATTTTTGGATATTCTGGCTAACAATTCGTTCCCCTCTACCTGGTCAGCAGCAACCTTAATCCTGATCTTTAAAGGCGGGGATAGGTCTTCTCCACTTTATTATAGACCTATATCCTTGTTGGATGCTTCAAACAAAATATTTGCGAAAATGCTGCTGAAAGCCTTGCAAAAATGGGCGGTGGAATCTGATTCCCTAGATGTTTTTCAGTCAGGTTTTCGGCAAGAGCTGAGTACATCTACTAATTGTATGGTGATAGATTTATTAGCACACCAAGCAAAGGTCCAAGCACGGCCAGTATTTTTCGCTTTTTAGATATTAGTAAAGCGTTTGACATGGTTAATAGGGCTTTTTTATGGAAAAAACTATATGATAGGGGGTGTCCGGTAGCTCTGTTGAGTATTTTGGTGACTCTCCATACAAATAGAAGGATTAGAGTAAGGCTGGATGAATTAGGGAATTATTCCCCCTGGATTCAGACAAATAGGGGTTTAAGACAGGGGTGTGTTTTGGCACCCTTTCTCTTTTGCCTGTATTTACTGGGAATAGGAGGTTGTATGGAACTTGTAAAAACTTTCAGTCCAAGATTGGGTGCTATGGTTGTCCAATACTTGCTTTATGCAGACGACATTGTTGTATGTGACCTCACAGCTATTGGGCTCCAAAGAGCCTTAGTAGCCGTGGAGGGGTTTCTAGAGAAACTAGACTTATCATTAAACACTGCAAAATCAAATGTTCTGGTGTTTAAGGGGGGTAGGAAAAGTTGTAAAATAATGCCTTGGTACTTGAAAAATGGTAAATTAGAAGTTGTAAATAAATTTGTATACTTAGGGCTGGTAATTTATGACAAGCTCTCAGGTCCTGAATTACAGGAAGACTTAAGGGTAAAATTTGCAGGTGCAGGTGTACAACTCCGAATTTTCGATTGGAAATTCGGTAGATACTCTCTTTTACCAGCCCTAAAGTTATACAAACAACAGTTAATCCCAAAATTAATTTATGGGGCCGGAGTCAGCTGATTAACTGGTCACAACTAGAGGGGGCATTATGGAAAGGCCTACTTCAACTCCCGCAGTCAGTTCCTTTAGCAGGGATTTAGTTTGAATTAGGTCTGTTACCTATAAAGACTATGGTGGATTGGGGTAAGCTTCAGTTGTTGGTAAAAATACTGAACCCTCCAGGGGCGTCAATATATGAACAGTTAAACCTGGTAAGAGTTCAGGGTAGCTGTAGGGTTCTTGGGGACTGGGTGTTGAATTGTCAATTGATGCTTCAACAGGCAAATATTCCAATGGAGGAATTGGAGCTGACACCGAAGGTTGCCAAGTTAAGATGGTGTAGATATGTATGGTCTGACCTGAGAACTGACATAATGGAGTATAAAGGCTTTGGGGATCACTTTCTTTGGTCATGTAAAAGTTTTAATACTCCAGCTCCTTACCTTGAAAAGCACCCGTCGAGATCCTTTAGGACACAAGTGCTAAGATTAAGGTTGAATTTGTTACAAACAAAAGAAGTATTGGGCCGCCGTGTGGAAATTCCACAAGAACAGAGATTATGTCGGCATTGTAACAAAAATATTGAGACGCTAAAACACTTGTGTGTGACTTGCCCTAAGCTGGAGGACTTGCGGTCTTGTTTTTCAGCAGGCTTGGTTTTCTCCTCCGAGAATGAATTATGGAGGAGGATATTGAACTGTAATGAATTAAGCTTGACCATACATGTTTTTGAATTTTTAAGGAAAGCTGCAGTAATTTTATAAATGTTGGATATATGTACATTGGATTGTGTATTTTTGTATATGTGTTAAAAGTACTGTGGTACTGTAGAACACAATAAAATAAATAAATAAATAAAAAATGGCAAGCTGTTCACTAAATGGTGCATCTGTATAAACACAGGTTTGTATTGCATGGGTCAGCTGTTCTATTTCTCAGCTCTAATGCTGTACTGCATGGGTGAGCTGTTCTAGCTCTCTGTTCTAATGGTGTATATCATAGGTCACCTGTTCTATTTCTCTGCTCTTCTAATGCTGTATTTCATGGATCAGTTATTTTTCTTGGCTCTAATGCTGTACTGCACGGGTGTGCTGTTCTAGTTCTCTGGTCCAATGGTGTATTGCATGGGTCAGCTGTTCTAAATCTCTGCACTAACGGTGTACTACATGGGCCAGCTGTCCTAGCTCTCTGCTGTAATGGTGTAATGGGTCAGCTGCTCTAACTCTCGACTGTAATGGTGTATATCATTGGTCACCTCTTCTATTTCTCTGCTCTTCTAATTCTGATTTGCATGGGTCAGTTATTTTATTGCCTCTAATGCTGTACTGCATGGGTGAACTGTTCTAGCTCTCTGCTCTAATGCTGTACTGCATGGGTCAGCTGTTCTATTTCTCAGCTCTAATGCTGTACTGCATGGGTGAGATGTTCTAGCTCTCTGCTCTAATGGTGTATTGCATGGGTCAGCTGTTCTAGCTCTCTGCTCTAATGGTGTATTGCATGGGTCAGCTGTTCTATCTCTCTGCTCTTCTAATGCTGTACTGCATGGGTCCGTTATTCTTCTCAGCTCTAATGCTGTACTGCATTGGTGAGCTGTTCTAGCTGTCTGCTCTAATGGTGTACTACATGGGTCAACTGTTCTAACTCTGCTCTTATGGTGTATTACATGGGTCAGCTGTTTTAACTCTCTGCTGTAATGGTGTACTGAATGGGTCACCTGTTCTATTTCTCCGCTCTAATTCTGTATTACATTGCCCAGTTGTTATTTTTCTGTGCTCTAATGCTGTATTGCATGGATCATTTAATCTAGCTCTCTGCTCTAATGGTGTACCACATGGGCCACCTGTTCTATTTCTCTGCTCTAATGATGTATTGCATGGCTCAGTTGTTCTATTTCTCTGCTCTAATGCTGTATTGCATGGCTCAGTTGTTCTATTTCTCTGCTCTACTGCTGTATTGCATGGCTCAGTTGTTCTATTTCTCTGCTCTACTGCTGTATTGCATGGCTCAGTTGTTCTTTGTCGCTGCACTAACTCTCTGCCTTAATGGTGTACCGCAGTTGAATTACGTGTAGACTCGAATATGAGATGCAAGAAATACACTACAACTAAAAACTCTTGACAAAACGCTGTGGAAACGTAGGATCGCAGTGCGAGATGCAGAAAAGCCATGTTACACTCAAGGCGCCAGATTACATTAATTACTCCCATACCGGGCAAAATGTGCATGCACCAACTGGTGCAAAATGGCATCTTCACACTGGTCATTCCATTAAAATGCCATCGCTCTGCAACTGTAATTGCAAAACCTCAATGCGCGAGTGCAATATTGCTCGGCCCCTGTACAACAGTGTCTGGCGGTCGCATAATGTGCACACATGGTGGGGCTGTTCCATCTTGGCTTTTCGACATTTTTACGCTGATTCATGGAATTTGTGCGCCGAAAAACGGGGATGTGTGTACCATTCTGCCCGCAAATCCCTGTTTAACAAATGGGGATTTGCGGGCAGAATGGCGCACAAATCCCCGTTTTTCAGCGCACAAATTCCATGAATCATTCCCACGGATTCATTGCCGAGCTATTGCACAACTACATGTGCACCTACTGGCTAATGCAAAAATGACCTTTGCTCTGACTCATCTGGGCGCAAACAGACAATGACCAGCAGTTTGGTGCAAAGGCCAGTGCGAGTGATGCACAATTGGAGGGCACCAGTTCAGGGGTGGACTAGTATATGTTATCATTGGAAAAGGGCTGGGCCTGCTGGAATAATGTGTAATATGGGGTCACTTTGAACACTATTTGCAGGGCCTCTTTTGGTGGCCAGTCCACCCCTGCACCAGTTCAATTTAAATCGACGTCACGCCTCTCGCGCTGCTGTGCATGGTGTGCTTCACAGACGTGACCTCCTGATGGCACATCCATGGAATGCAGCTGCGGAGGTCACTCACACGGTTTCCAAGTATTTCCGGACACCTGTGAAGCGGGTAAATATTTCCTGTTTTTGTTGTGTCTGCCGTGAACCGGATTTCAGTAGCTTGGAACTGGTTACTTTATAGTCCACGCCGAGAGTTCTACGCGGACATTTTTGCACATGACGTTTCCTTTTAATTTGGGTAAAGAAATCATCTCCTTTTTGAACTTCAAGATAAAAATAGCCTGCTAAATAAACGGTTTACGGGCGAGTGGACAGGAGCGTGGGTCTCCCTCGCCGTCAGATGAGTGCACACCCCTGCCCTGCAAGCACGTAACACCTGCACGGCGCAGTTTATACGATCCGTGCATTTCCTTCGATCCTAGACCAACATACACTGCTTGCATAAAGCACTTTCATGCATTTGATGAGTGGCCCCCCATTAGGCTAAGCACTCGATATTGCATTGACTCAAGCCTGCACTTAGCCATCACTCAATCATGCACTTAGCCATTTCTCAAGCATGCATTTAGCCATTTCTTAAGCCTGCACTTAGCCATTTCTCAAGCAAGCACTTAGCCATTTCTCAAGCCTGCACTTAGCCATTACTCAATCATGCACTTAGCCATTACTCAATCATGCACTTAGCCATTTCTCAAGCCTGCACTTAGCCATTACTCAATCATGCACTTAGCCATTACTCAATCATGCACTTAGCCATTACTCAATCATGCACTTAGCCATTTCTCAAGAATGCACTTAGCCATTTCTCAAGCCTGCACTTAGCCATTACTCAATCATGCACTTAGCCATTTCTCAAGAATGCACTTAGCCATTTCTCAAGAATACACTTAGCTATTTCGAACCTGCACAACGAACTGAATCCTTCCTTTTTCTGAGGCCAACACATTGGGGACTGTTAAAAATGTGAAAACATAGCAATATTATTACAGCTCTTCAAGGGGCTGGTATAAAACGCAAAGCGCTAGATGAAAAGCTCACTTTCTAATTACGTTTAGCACAGCATGATCCTCTCACTAATTCTTTCACTCGAATTTGGTAAATTGATTATCAATAGTTTTTGCGATGAATTTGTTTGAAAATGCACTACTTAAAGAAAGCAGCAGAGACAACTGAGGGAGTTATTCCCCCTGCGCCAATTGAGACACCACCCATAATCCTATTGGCACAGAATGCACACTGCACAGCAGACACCATGGGAAGGTGGACATAGGTGGCACAGCATGGCTAAAACTCGAACCTGTTAGAACTAATTGGAGTGTCCCCTGGTGCGCGAGCAATGAGTTTCCATTGGGTTCGACCTCAGACGAAGGCAGGCGAGTAGACACTCGGGACATTCGAGGGTCGGCATTTGAAGACAGGATCAAAAATAAAAAACTGTGGATACCCTTAGCAATACGGGGAGAAAAGACAGCATGGCTGCCGAGGAACGCATCTGCCGATTATGTAAAGTGCATAAGCATTTGGAGACTGCAAAACATTTGCTGACCGAGTGCTCGGAGATGGTTGGCACTTTTACCCCCCTTCTTGGCAGTTATGTGCATGAAACTACATATATTGGGGAAGCTCTGTTTTGGCATTATTGCCTCAACTCCAACAGTCTACGTCTCTTAATAGCTCTGTATACTGTTTGGTTGCAAATTGAAACAAGATTGGGTATAACTCTGTAGAGGAATAAGGTTTTATGAAATAATTCTCATACAGATGGTATGAAATTTATATATATCTGTGAATAATGTGAATTATTTGTTTTTTAACACAGTATTTTGTATTGCAATTCATGTATATTTAAAAATTGTATTTGAAGTATGTTAGATTTTTTATCATGTTAGTTGTGTTGAATTTGTGTAAAGTTTATAGTTTAAACTATAGCACAATAAATATTAAATTAAATTAAACTGTGGATGGTTAGGCAAAGGAGTTTGTTCAGGAGCCTCATGATTTGTAGGTGGAAGGGCAGCACACCAGGAGAAGGCCAAAGCAGCGAGAACCCCCATGCATTTTCTAGGTGGGGAGCGCACCATATGTGTACAGGCATACGCGCCTTGAAACACTTGTGTATAGGCGCGTTACAAATGCCATATCATATCATATGTGAATTTTGTAAGAGGGAGAGTACGCCAGCCTTAGGCACATGTGTAATTTCACGGCAGGGAAGCATGCCAAAGCACTCTTTGGCACACATGCATTTTGTAGCTGTTGGAAGAACACCAAAGCTGTCCAGGCACATGTCAGTTTTGTAGCTGCGGGAATACAGCCAAGCAGTCTTAGGTTCATGTGAATTTTACAGGCAGGAGAATACGCCAAAGCCCTTTTAGGTTTATGTGCATTGGGTAGGCCGAGGAGTACACCAAAGCAGTCTTAGTCACCCATGAATTTTGTAGGCAGGGGAATGCGCCAAAGAATTCTTATGCTAGAGCTGTCTTAGGCCTATGAGTATATTGTAGGTGTATGAGTACACCAAGGCAGTTTTATGCGTTTGTAGGTTGCGGAGTATGCCAAAGCACTCTTCAGCACGTGAATTGTGTGTGTGAGAGAGTATGCAAAAGCAGTCTTAGGCACACATGAATATTGTAGGTGGCAGAGAACATATCAGGAAGTTTTTCCCAGGGTATCCTTAGCCCTGAGCGTCCCTGCAAAGAGCGCATTTCTACAGTACCTGTCTACTCTGTTCGATCCTATTTGTGACTAGAGTGACAAGTGACACGGACATGCTCAGTTTCATCTACAATGAACTTCTCATCCTGGCCATGATGTCCTGCTCCAGTCCGATCCAGCTTCGTCCCTCTGGCTGAGACTGCCTTTCGCTCAAGGCCGTGCCCTATCTTTCCATCTATCTCCGGCCTGCCATTCCTCCTTTCAAACAGATTCTTCTTCTCTTTCCCTCCCATGCCTGCATTCATACCAGTTCACTTTTCATCCTGTCTCTCGCCCTTGTTACGGCTACGGTAATTCCAATAATCCGATACCAATGTCTCTCCTCTTGATGGCCCCTGTCCCATTTCTATTGCTCTACCTGAGACCTGGATCTCAACTTCTGATACTATCACTTCTGCCTCATTCACAACAGCACTATCTAGCTTCTTTCACACTCCTCACCAATCTGGCAGGGGGGAAATGTTATACTTTTGAAGTCATTTTACACTGTGCTTCCCATTCCCAGGCCTCTGCCTCAGTTCCCCTAGTTTGAATACATAATTTTATTTCCTTTTCTAAAATGTATCCTATTTCATTTTTGATTATATATTGTCCCCCTGGCGCTCTCTCTGCCTTCTGTACAGACCTTGACACATTACTCTCGGCCCTGCTTCCTCCATTCTCTATGTTTTTCTCCTCAGCGACCTTAATCTCCATTTATCCACTACTCACAAACATCTCTGTTTCTTGCATTAACAGACTTGTACAATCTTCATCAATATCGATCTCCCCCCTCTCATTCCTCAGGCTCCTCGCTTGAACTTGTTTTCTCCTCCCTCCCCTCTGCTGCCTCTGGTTGCCCATTCTACTCCTCTGATCATTTGCTCCTTTAATTTCCCTTCATTTGTAAAGGTTTATTGAGAGGCCACCCTAGACACAGGGAGTTTGTTCCCTCCCCAAGCAAGGTGTCATCGAACAAACTGTTTAATGTCAGTTGTTTTTATTCAGCCCCATCTCCAATTCATCCAATACCGCTTGGATCTTTCGCACCTAGAAACACTTGTGTACAGGCACCTTATGAATGACTTATATCATATCATATGTATCCCTCTAACTACCAATGAGTCAAGAACTAGGCTGGTGTACAGGAAATATACTTATATTTATTTAAATTAGATGTTACAAAACTCGCACTGAAATGTCAAACACCACTTTATCCCTGGCACAACTTCTCTCATCATAAATAAACCACACGAGAGATTTGCAAAGAACACAAATCACAACTCTTTACTTTCTACAAAAAATTCACTTCGAGAAATGATTAGCCCTGGTCAGTGAACACAATTTACAAATGTAATGCTGTGCAATTTCGAATTTCCTGCACGCTTAAAAGTCTAGCCGTTTGGTTTTTCAGATTTGGACAAATGCATATCGCAACTATGATTTCACCCACATTTTTGGTTTGAAATAAATGCACGTTGATTTAGAAGTTCGTTTTTAGACCCCCCAACTCTGATCTGGGTTGGCAAAGTCTGAAAGAAAAATTAGGACGATTGAAGAACTTTGGATTTGAGAGCCCCCTCCACTGAAAGGTCTGTGTTGGGGAAAAATGAACAGAAAAATTGGACTGATTTAAGAACAAAGACACCCCTCTTTCTTAAATAACTCAGGGTCAACAGGAGAAAAATGTAATTGTTGGCTATAGTTTTTCAGCACACACTGGGAAGTGAGCTTTGTTTGTTTGTTTGTTTGTTTGTTTATTTATTTGTAACGCGCACCAGACCCAGAGGTATCAGGGAGCGAGGACAAGGAGATTTTCAGTTTACATAGTTACGAAAACGTTATAGCATGATTTACAGGATTACAGAAATAGTACACTGATAAACAAAAATAATATAGCACAAATATACATGGGTGAGACACATTATAACCTATGAGTTACTTTGGGATGAACGTTAAGGCAAGGTATGGCACACAGGTATACAGAAATAATATAGCACAAATATACATGGCTAGGACACACTATACAATGGGCGTTGCATTGGGATGAGAGTTAGAGCAGGTATGGCACATTTGGCTTAGATATCGTTAGTTTTGAGCTAGTTGATAATATTTCTTCTGAATTGTGGGTAAGTTTGGTCCGCCCTAAGGAGTGGTGGAAGAGAATTCCAAAGTTGGGCAGCTTTGACAGGGAAGCTGTTACCACCAAGTGTTTCGCGTTTGAAGGAGGGGACTGTCAGACAGTTAGTGTAAGCTGCTCTAGTCGGTTGGTAAATTTGTCTTCTATTGAACCTCTCTGTCAAGTAGCGAGGTGCATCATTATTAAGGCACTTGAAGGTTAGTGAGGCAGCTTTAAGTCTAATTTTATCTATAGTGGAAAGCCAATTTGATTGTCTCCTTGCTGTGGGTATATGGTCTCTTTTGGTCATTCCTAACGCTGCTCTCAGGGCATTATTTTGGAGTATGTTAATTTTCTAAGTGATGTGTTTGTTGGATCCGATATTTAGGGTGTTACAGTAGTCTAACTTGGACAGCACAAGTGCTCTTGCCAGTGTGGTACAACTACTTGTTGAGAGGAAGGGATTGGCAGACCTAATCAGTTTACAAGTATGGGCCATTGAGGATGCCATTGCATTCACTTGTTTAGTTAGAGAGAGGCTTTCTACCTCCTTAGAAACCTTGATTGTATTGCCATCTATGTCAAATTACGTATAGTAATTTCCCAGTTTGTTAATGTTGGGTGTGGTCCCCAGCTATATGAGCTCCGTTGTGTTATAATTCAGGCATAGACTGTAGAGTGCCATCCATGCCTGGATGATGAGGTATATTCTATTCACCAAGGCCAAATCCTGATTGTAATCCCCGTAAGTGGGATGAGGATTTGAGTGTCATCTGCATAGTTAGTGTAGGTGACACCAAGACATTCCAGATCATCAAAGAGGGGCTTAGTAAACATATTATACATAGTGGGGGAGATGCAAGATCCCTGGGGGAACTGCAAGTAATAGGAATGGGATCAGCTACTTCTGCTGTGGAGAAGACTCTCATAGATCTTTCACTTAAGAAAGATTGAATCCAAGCTATAGCTTGTTGCGAGAAGTGCGCTGCTGACTCTAGGTGGTTGCAGAGGACATTATGGTCCACCAGGTCAAACACTGCTGAGAGATCCAGAAGAAGTAGTAGGGCACATTTCCCCAGATCTCTCAACTCGTCAACTTGGGCCTTGAGGTCTATGAGTGTTGTTTTGGTCCCGTGCTGTGGTCTAAAACCAGATTGCCGGGTGCCGAGGAGTTGGTTTTTCTCGAGGAAGTTCTGAATCTGAAGGTATGCCACCCTATCTAGTATCTTTAGGAGGAATGGCACCATTGTAATTGGCCTACAGTTCGTGGATATAGCAGGGTCCAGTGTTTATTCCTTCAGGAGAGGGAGGACCCCTGATTCCTTAAGGTTGCGTGGGATAGTCCCTGTCGTGAATGATGCATTTATGAGCTTCGAGATGAACAGTGATAAGTCTCTCGCTGCATCTTTTATAATTTGGGCGGGGCATATATCTCCTCAGCAGTTTGAGGGTTTGAGCGAGAGTATAGTTTTTTCGACCTCTAGTATGGAGACTTAAGTAAAGTCAAAGCAAGTTCTGGTTTGGGTAGTGTTGGTGTGGTACAACGTCCTTTCATCGCGGAATGTTTTTTCGTGGGGTTTTTTGCCGTGATTTTTTTGCCATAAAAAATCATCGAATTTATTTTGGGGGGGGGGTTGGAAATATATATATATTTGGTGTGGGTGTTAGGGAATATATAAAAAAAAAATGGGATGGGGTTGTGGGGCATCCCCCCCCAAAAAATTAAATGAGTTTTTTTCGCTAAAAAAATCAACTGTAAAAAAGCCTACGAAAAAACATCCCGCAATGAAATGACATGGAACCGTTGGTGTTACGCTCACCTGGTATCCACTGGGGCACCACACGATACTGGATGGAGGTCTAAGTGCTATCCCGGACCCCTCTCTGCTTGGTTATTGGCCAGACGTTGGGTAGCGCCTTTAACAGGAGAATGGAAGGTTTAGATACGGGTTCTGTGATGGGTGGACACCCACCTCCCTCTGGTCCAAATGCCCTCGCTTGGGGTTATTGCTCACCTTAGGTTTTTGTGTGTTGAACTCTCCGTCCTGCGTCTCTGTGCAGGGGCGCATGGTTGGTGCGGGCGTTCCATGGACCTAGTTGCTTCACTGGTCCATGTGCCCTTATGCCGGGTCCACACAGGCTGTGACTCCGACTCTGCTTGCTGTCTTCCAGGTGAGTTATAATGTCTTTTCCGTCTTCATTCTGTCTCCTTCTTTCCCTCTGTTTTCTCTGTCTTCACGGCGTCTTCCTCCACTACGTTGTTCCCTAACAATGGGCCTCATTTCGAGTTTAGAGGCATTAGCAAAACAGAAAGGTGATGGCTGGAAGGTTTCGAATTAATCATAACCACGGGCAAAGCTCTGGGCAACCCTCCAGACCACTGTTTTCCAGCCTGCCAAGACATTACAGAAGGGGAAAAACCATATGCAAATAAGGCTTGGTCCTACCCCAAAAGAGGCAGTCCAGCCCGAACTGCTAGGTCATAAGACCACAAGCATCCCCAGACATGTTTCAGCCTTGTTGGGTGTCATCAGTGAGGAGTAGCTTGGGTCTCTAGGCCCGGCAGACTCGGGACCCACGTCTGGGCATACCCGTCCCACTCAGGATGACTTTAGAAAAACAGAAAGGTGATGGCTGGAAGGTTTTGAATTAATCATAACCACGGGCAAAGCTCTGGGAAACCCTCCAGACCATGGTTTTTCAGTCTGCCAAGCCATTACAGAAGGGGAAAAAACATATGCAAATCAGGCTTGGTCCTACCCCAAAAGGGGCAGTCCAGCCTGAACTGCTAGGTCACATCCCTTCTGCACAAGACCACAAGCATCCCCAGACATGTTTCAGCCAGGACTCATGTCTGACAAAGAGTCTCCCAAGACCCCCCTTGTTATTTGCATATTTCAAGTAACTTTGGGTCTCACCCTAAGTTACTAGGGGAATCCAGACGTGGACCCCTTGCTCACTATTCTTAGAGAGGCACAGCTACACCATACTGATGAGGTTCAACCAGACTGAAACACGTGTCTGGGGTTGCTGTTGGTACTCTTGTTCAGAGGAGAATTGCCTATCATTTCGGTGCTGGACTGCCCCAGGGCAGGACAAAGACTGATAAGTTTGGGATATTTCTTCTCTGTGAAAGATAGTGAGCCAAAGACTCTGGGTAAGGCTCTTGTAACCAGGACTCATGTCTGGCAGAGAGTCTCCCAGGACCCCCCTTGTTATTTGCATATTTCAAGTAACTTTGGGTCTCACTCTAAATTACTAGGGGAATCCAGACGTGGACCCCTTGCTCACTATTCTTAGAGAGGCACAGCTACACCCTACTGGTGATGTTCAACTAGACAGAAACACGTATCTGGGGTTTGTGTAGGTACTCTTGTTCAGAGGAGAATTGCCTATCATTTCAGTGCTGGACTGCCCCAGGGCAGGACAAAGACTGATATGTTTGGGATATTTCTTCTCTGTGAAAGATAGTGAGCTAAAGACTCTGGGTAAGGCTCTTGTAACCAGGACTCATGTCTGGCAGAGAGTCTCTCAGGACCCCCCTTGTTAGCACCATGGCTGCGTCCAAACTCGGGTCCGGTCTGGCTGAATGGGGTCTTACCGGGTCATTCTGACCCTGGAGGACCCGGTAAGTCCCCATTCAGTAAACTATTCCCCATTCCCAGTTGAGCCCTCATAGGGCTCAATGGGAATGGCGAAGGCGCTAATTACGGGCCCGCAAATAGCGAGCCCGTTATTAGCGCCCTTGTCCCTTAGCGGGACCTGCAAAGGACGTGTGGTCAGACCACACGTCCTTTGCGGGTCCCGCTAAGGGATCTCGGAATAGGGTGGTAAGTGTTCACCGGCACCGGCATCCATACCGGGGCCGGTAAACCCTTACCGCCCAACTCGGAATGAGGCCCAATGTCTCTTTTTGTTTTCACAGGGATGGTTGCGATCTCAGTGATGCAGCGCAAATGGCGAAGACCACAGTGAGTTATTGATACGCGGAGTGCTGCACTGTTTATTGGTGTTAATTGCTAACCTGTGTTCTCTTCCCTTCTTTGTACAGGTTGCGGTGATGTTCCTGAGTGATGAGCGATCGAAGTGCTGCTTGCCAAGGTAAGTGCTTAGTTAATGCTGACCTTGTTCCTCTCCCTTACAGGTTGCGGTGAAACCCGGAGATGGGCGAGGTAAGAGAAGCGCAGGGTGCTGGCAGGACTCGCTGCTTTCCCAGGTAAGAATTGTTACTAATGCTGTCCTTGTTTCTTTACCTTTGCAGGTTGCGGCAAACTCCGGAGATGGGTGAGGTAAGCGAAGTGCAGGATGGATTCAAGACCGGTTACTTCACAGGTAAGTGTTCTTGCTCGCTAATGCTGTTCTTGTTCTTTCATGTTATTAATGGAATCCAGATCTAGGGCTTCAGGATCGGGCCGCCGGAGAAGCAGATGAGCAGGAGCTGGACGCGGTGAGCGTTACGCTGCAGGAGTGCATAATAACGCAAAGCGTGTTCTGCTGTTTGGGTGTGGTTTAAATAGCCCAGGTAAAGTAGGTCCAGGCCAAGTAGTTCCAGGCCCAGCCACACCCAAAACACTAGACCGCATGGCTTGGCTGTGTAATAGGCCTCCATGTTGGATTAAGGTCCAAAACTGGTATTGCTTCATTCCTGATAATGAGCATGGCGCCAAAGGCGCCAGGACTGACTCCATGTATGTTTCTGATGGAGTTTTAAGGCCCTTGGGGCCAGTGTGAAGGGCTTTAGCCCCACTGCTGCCAGGGGGCTGTTATACCGGAGGGGGTCAGGGGCATGGATCGTGACAGTTGGTGGGTTGTCAGCTTCATGGGTGGGTGTTGGTACGTTTAGTCTTTTCTTGGCAGTTTAAACTTGGAGAGTGATGATTTTGTCAGTGAGTGCTTTCTGTATGTCAGTACACCAAGTCTTATCTTTAATACAATTATCGGGAACAGGAATAGGGTTCTCTAATTCCTTTAGTATTGTGAAAGTTCCTTAGTGCCTGAGTTGGCTTGCAATATCCTGTTGTCAAAACTTTCTTTTTTTGCACGCCGTATTTCAACTTTGTAAGTTATAGAGATACTAATGAGGTTGGCTTTGTTCACCTCTGATGGTGTTGACCTCCAGATGGATTCACTTTTGCGTTTTTCTTGTCTTAGTGATTTTAGATAGAGCGTGAACCAGACATTTAGGTGTGCGCTTGGCTTACTATTCCTCATTTTTAAGGGGGCAATGGCGTCAAGTGCTTCTGACATAACTTTGTTAAATTTGTTCACTAGAGTGGCTAGATCTAGTGATTCCGGTAGTGAATTTAGAGTTGGGAGTATGATCGGAAGGACTCTGTCGACTGTTTTTGTTCCTGGTTAGCATAGGAGGTGCTATGGTTTAGTTTGGATCAAGTTAACTTTGGCATCTAAGGTGAACACTATGAGCATGTGGTCAGTCCAAACTAGTGGTCTGATGGTGGTAATGGTAGTGTTGCAATTATAGTCAGCCATCATTTGTTCATTTTGAGTTTTAACAAAAATCACCCCATAGTGTCCTGCCAAAGGGAATTAAAGGGTCTACACAGTTTTGCCCACCTCCCCCAAACCACTATAAAGGGAAATGATTTAAGGCCAGTTGATTCCCCCACTTTTTGGTTACAAATTACTCAAGTCTACTTATATTGAAAGCCTTTGTTTAAGGTTCTGGACAGCCAGCTGCATACCAGGACCTTCTGGAAGGATAGGGCAGGGGTCTGGTCATTCCAATCTCAAGGATGGCCCCCGCACTCCACCACTGGATCCAGTCAGCTTTTAGGCCTTCCCAGAATTAGACAGCTCCAACCAGATGCATTCTCAGCAATCTCCTCTGGTGTTTCCTTGCAGCTGTCAGATGGCATGTTTCAGCAGCTCTCCCCGATTGAACATTTCAGCATCTCTCTCCCTTCATCCTAGTGCATCCCCTTAATATAGGAGCAATGACACCACCAAGTTTACAGTCATGGGGGGTACCCTGGAAGAGTACTCACAAAAAGGATTCGACAGTTAACCTTCTCTTTCCTCCCAACTCCTGCCTCTCTCTACGGATCGGTTTAAGAGTCTGGAGCAGACATGGAAGCTTTATTGCAATCCCCATTTGTTCTCATATCAAATCTTGGCAAAAATCTAGTTATGTGGCAAAACCTCATAATTTTACTTGCAACTCCCATAATGTATATATATATTTTCCGATTCAACTAATCATGGGGAATTAAATAAGACAACAGCCAGGTCTGCAGCATTTTGCATGGCCGTGTGGCAATCTTCGGCTGTTTTCACAAAAAGTATAACCGTTAGGAACATGCAATGTATTCCCCATATTCCTAATTTCACCCTCCACCATTCACCAACTCCCAAATTTGGAAAATGTTCAGATCAGCCAAAACCCGTATTAGAGGGCCATTACAGTTCCCTGAGTCATGGGTGGATGATTTTTATATAATCACAATTGCCTGGAAAATATCTAAAAATGGACACATGAATAAAGACAATCCGACTCATGGTTGCTGATAAAAATGGCTAAATGATAATAGTCCTTTTAAACAAATGGAATCTTCATATGTGCAAATATGAGCTTCCCTTCCTCTGTGCCATTTGCCACTCTGGGCCAGCCTGTAACCAGAGTTTTTATTAGTCTCTTTGTGTCTGGAGTTTGCTGTTTGAATTTGGAGTTCCAGTCTCTCTTAATAATAGCCCCTGTCTTCACACCTCCTGTCTACATCCTGGGGATGCACCAGCCAGTGCCATTTGTCGCTGCAGAGAGCCCTTTAAAAGACACCACGTCTAGAGAAAGTCTGTTTTCAACACCTCTTAGCAGCCACACTTTATTGTAGTTGTAAAATAGCTGGAGGGATGTCGACCAGGCTTTCCATGGGGGTGCTCTTTGTGATGTTTGCCCCACAGCAAGCAATAAGGGTCTGGCTTGGGCCTAAGAAACCTTTTCATGCAAACAAAGTGGGCTTTTCTTTTCAAATGTTTGCTTGTATTCTGCATGCAAGACATAATATACATAACTTTTTTGTCAACATGCACCATGTCTTTTCCCTGACATTTTTATGTTGGCAGGGTAACATTTTTCTTTTGAATGATATAATATGATATGGCATGTATAAAGAACCTGTACACAAGTGTTTCTAGGCGTGACAAGACAAGGAGCGGGAAACAGAGGTAGGACAAAAACAACTTCTTACTAGGCCTTGTGTCATTCAGATCCCGCAAGTGCAGGGAAGTGGAAGGGGAGAAGTGCCGAAGGGGGGGAAGTGTAGGTAACTCAATAAGTGCAGCCAGCGGGTGGCTCAAAAGTGGAGAGGGAAGGGACTGTAGGGTTGTAGATACAGACCAAAAGTGCTGGAGGTACCTGGAGGCAGTGCAAGGGCATCTGAGCATGCAGGAGCCTGAGCCCGAGTATCGAGGGTAGCCAGGTGACCAGTGCCTCTAGCAGTCGGGACATCACCAGGGGAGAGGAAGAGAGAAAGCGGAAGCACAAAGGAAGGTCTTGAGTTGCTTCCGGAGCCGGATGTGGTTCTGCTGAAGTTTGAGAAAGGCAGGGAGGCTGTTCCAGAGGGAGGCCTCAGCCGAAGACAGACATCTGGCCCCAACTCCCTGCTTGGAAAACCATCTGACCCTCAGAGAGTTGGAAGTGGATGAGCGGAGAGCTTGGGAAGGCAGTTGTTTAGGGAGAGAGAGTTGGAGGTAGTGTGGTCCTAGGCCCAAGAAAGCCTTGTTGATGATGCAAAGGGTCAGGGAAGAGATTTCTGAGCTGGATAGATATGATCATCCCTGGGCTTGAGGCTAAGAACAAGTCTTACAGTCCTGTTCTGGATAAGTTGTAGAGGTCAGAGAGTAAAGGCAGGCAGATTTAGAAAGAGGATGTTGCAGTAGTCAAGCCTAGAGAGGACCAGAGCTCTGGAGACAGTGAGCCTCTAGGGGAAAGTGAGGAAAGGAAGAACAGGTGCAGCTAATAGTTTGAATTCTTAGCAATGGCAGAGATGTGAGGAGAGAAGGAGAGGGTGGAGTTGAAGATGACACCAAGGTTCTTAGCCTCACAGGGAGGAGCAGGAAGAGGGCCCAGAGTGGGTGGCCAGAGAGAGAGAGAGGAAAGGAGGGAGCTGGTGTTCCGATGAGGAGGATCTCAGTCTTCCTGGTATTAAGGCAGAGATCATTGGTGGCACAACATTCTTGAATTGGGGCCCGACAGTCTGGTATGAGAGAAGGGGAAGAGGTGGCTGAGGGGAGTCTGAAAGTGAGCTGGGTGTCATCCGCATAACACTGAAAGTTGGAGCAGAAAGTAGTGATGGGGTGGGCAAGGGATGCCAGGTAGTGGTTGAAAAGCCAGGGAGAAAGGTTAGACCCCTGGGGAACACCACAAGTAGAGAGAGAGATAGAAGAGAGGAAAGACCCCAGTTGGACCTGAGAGGGTCGGTCAGTGGAAACGGAAATCATCCAGACCAAGGCCTGATGAGTGATACCCAGGTTATCACAGAGGCGATTGAGCAGGATGGCAAGGCTGACCGTATCAAAAGCAGAAGAAAGATCAAGGAGAATGAAGACAGTAGGAAAAGTTAGAGTCAAGGTTAGAGAGCAGGTCTTCACTGGTGTGCAGGAGAGCAGTTCTGGCAGCTCTGAAGCCAGACTGGTGGTTCTGGAGACAACCAACAGATTCAGTGTGCAAATTTAGCTGGGAGATGGCCAACTTTTCCAAGAGCACAGGAAAGGAGTGATGGAGATCAGGCGATAGTTAGCTGGAGAGGAAGAATCGGCAGAGGGCTTCTTTAGAAGGGGGTGCACAATGAAGTGCTTAAGGGGGGTGGGAAGGTTCCAGTGGCAAAGGAGTGATTGCAGAAATCAGCCAAGGCTGGAGCAAAGGTGTTAATGAGGTCCTTGATGGTTTGGGATGAGCAGGGGAGAGCTTTTACATGGCTTTCATAGATCACACTTGTCTAGAAACATCATCAGGCATGAACAAGGGAAAGAAGGAGAAAGGAGGAGGAGAGACGGCCACAGGTGGGCCAGGGGTGGAGGAGGAGGTAGAGGAGGAGAGGGTGGACAGGATGTCCTGATTTCTTAGTGATGAAATGAGAACCCAAGGCTGTGCAAAGAGCCTCGGAGGGAACAGGAGAGGTAGAGACTGTAGCAGGATTTGCCAGCTCCTTGTGAATTTTGATGTGTTTGGCCGAGTTGTTAGATGCCGCAGAGTTGCAGCATTAGGTGTGGGCTCTCTTCTTAGCGAGGTAAGAGAGTCTATATTTCCATTGGAGCAGGCAGAAGGCCAGTTTGTCTGGGGGTGCTCCTGGTGCCCTCCACTTCTTCTCAGCCACTGTAGACTCGCATTTAAGGGTGACGCGGATCAAAATCATACCAACAGTTGGACTTGGATTTGGGCTTCAAATGGACCCTCAATACAGGGGCAAGGACATCAAGAGTGTTAGAGATAGAGAGGAAGGTTAAATAGAGATGTGTCAGGGTGTGAGTCAGCCAGAGGTGCAGAAGGAGGAGAGAAAGTTGCAGTGAAAGCCTCAACTGACAAACGCTTCATGGGTCAGATGACCGAGAAGGTAGGTGGCAGTGCTGAGGTCGGCTTGGCCTGAGAGGTAGAGAGAGAGGTGGGAGGAAAGGAGAACACGATCAATCCAGGAGAGAGGAGTGGTGAGAGGGCTAGAGAAGGGGAGGTCTGAGGAGATAAGAACATGCAGGGTGTTCCCTGCATAGTGAGCCGGGTCCGAGGAAAGAATAGAGAGAGAGAGAGAGTCGCAGAGGTCAAGGGCAAGTAGCAGCCAGGTGGATTTTCAGGTCTGCAAGGAGTAGAAGTTGAGAGGTAGAAGCGAGGAGGGAGGAGGAGAGGTCAGCCCACTCAGTGAGGAAGAGGGCAGCCTGGCCAGGCAGCCTGTAGATAGTGGCCACAGTAAGAGAAAAGCCAGGAGAGATGGAGAGCCTGCAGACCAGGAATTCAAAGGAGGAGTAGTCCTGCATAGGAATGAAAGAAGCAGGGATCCATTCTGGGAAGATCAAGGCTACACGCCCGCTGGGACAGTTGGTTCTGGGTTCGAGATGATGTTGTATCGATCAGGAAGGAGAGTGTCAAAGCTTGTGACAGAGCTGACCGTGAGCCAAGTCTCGGTGACACCAAGTACATCCAAATCAAGGTCTTCTAGCAGATGACAGATGTCAGTGGTGTGTTTGAGAGCTGAGCGAGAGTTGAGAGTAGCGATTTGGAGCAGGTTGCCCCCTTTGAAGCACGTCTGTGGAGGGGTACAGGTCAGAGGTATATCCCGTGGAAGTGTTAGAGGTGCCCGAGGATAGGCAGAAGAAGAAGGAGGAGAAGGCAAGGTAGCCAGGGAGGAGGAAGAGGGTGCCAGAGGGGTGGCAAGGAAGGAGGCAACAGGGTAGCCAGAGAAGCAGCAGAGGGTGCTGTAGAGGTGGCAGAAGATGTAGGCTCCAGAGAGGGGAAAGAAGGGATAGCAGGAAAGCAAAGGAAGTTGATAAGGCATGGGAAGCGGCTATCAAAAAGGAGGAGGTTGGCCTGAGGGCCCTGGACCAGGACATTGCCATTTAAGTAGCCATTAATGATGGTCTTGGAGGAGTGGAAGGGGGCCAGGAGGGCCTCCCACTGGGTGCCACCACTAATGGGAGAAAAGGAAAAAGGAGACATAACAGAGACCATAGGGGGGATCTATAGGCCTGGAGAGGGAACGACAAAGATGATGTCAGTAAGGGTCTGGTGGAAGCTTGGATGTAGGTATTAGCAATAGGGAGGACTGGGTTGGAGACCAGGATGTCCTTTTTGAGCTTCTTCTTGCCAGACTCAGAGAGAGGGATAGGATAGTCAATAGAAAAGCATTTAAAGACGATAGGTGAGAAAGAGAGCACCATAGAGGGTGCAGTGAGGAAGAGGGGGCAGGGAGCCCCGGCAGGGGACAGGGAGTCACGCAGGGGAGCAGGCAGGTGGGGTGGACTGTTGGGGGGACACAAAAAGGAGGGGGGAACACAATAGACAAGAAGAGAGGGATGCACACAGCCTAAGTTGCCTAAGGGAAGAAGGACAGAGCCAACACCAAGGCACGGAGCATAGCAGGGGACTTAGATTGGAAGATGCAAGCAATATAGTATGGCGCCAAGAACCGTGGGGAGCAGCACAAAATCAGAGCAAAGGAGAACAGCACAAAGTCAGAGAAAAGGAGGATGCACAAAGTCAATCACAAAAGGAGCCTAGAAGTAAAGAATGTACACAAAAGGAATGCAGGCAATGCAACCGTGGAGCACCAAAAACATCAAGAACACTACACAAGTGATCAAGGGTGAGATTGAGAGAGGGAGCTAAGATGAGAGGGAAGGGAAGGGACCACAGGGAATGCAGGGACGTAAGATGTGAGGGAACGCAGTAACTAAGAGAAGGAGGGGACACGCAGCCAAGAAGAGAGTGACGCACGTGGCCTAGATTGCAGGGGGAACACACAGCCCAGAGTTGCGAGGGAGCACACACAGTCTAAGTTGTGAGGGAGCGCACAGGGAGTCCAAGTAAGCAGGGGGAGGGTGCGACAACCATTCACAGGGGCAACAATGCGAGTGCAAGAATGAGAAGGGACACTTGGTGAGGGGGTTGCATGGAGTGTAGCAAGCTAACTCTCCCTGCACCTTCTTACCTTGCGGCCGCAGACTGGAGGGTGAGGTCATCCGCACTCACTGTCTACTCCTCTACCCCTTTGTAACCAAACACACGCATTGTTCAACACCACAGCCTTGTCCTGCAAGGGCTTTGCCGCAGAGGGTCCGCACCTCAGTTCTGATAGGCACGGAAGTGTGGACGTAGCGAAGCATGCTACATATAATCGGTCAGTGTCTCCTGCACACCTGTGTTGCTCAACACTTTGGCCTTGTAGTACCGTTACGCACAACTACAGCATGCACTAAGAAAACATCTCCCAGCCCTTTCCAATATGCCGGAGTGTACCCCCATGGAGAGGAACATAGTCCTTTATCATATCCACAATAAGATTACCTCTGTAATGTATAGTGCTATAACCTCCTTTGCGACACCAGAATTAACAAGCCTAAAATCCAAGTGGGAAAGGGACGAGGGTGAGATCCTACCGGAAGACTGGATCACAATCCTAATGCACCCTTGTGAAACGGCTGTATCATCCAGACGTCGGCTTGTACAGCTAAAAATACTACACAGAATATACTACCCTAGAGTGGCACTCCATCGCTGGGGCACAACCACAGACCCAAACTGCCTAAGATGTAAAAGCGAAGAAGGTACCTCCTTTCACATACTGTGGGAGTGCTCCCCAATCAGACAATATTGGCAGCAATGCTGTGATACGCTTTCAAGAGTCCTGGGACACGTGGTTCCCAGAGACCCCAAACTGCTGTTACTGGGTGTGGAGGATGTAGGGTAAATGACCCATTATGATAAACTGCTTTTCTCAACCACCACTGCATTAATCAAAAGGAATATAGCAACTCTGTGGGGCTCTGAAGTAACCCTGCAACATGCACAATGGGTTACTGATGTAGATGTATGTATAGCTATGGAACAGAGAGTGTATATGGCCAGAGGATGCCCGCGCAAAGCACAGAAAATCTGGCAGAAGTGGGAAGATGTCCAATAAAGTGCTACATAATGATTGAGATACAGCCTGTATAAATGGTGTGACAATGTTGATAAGAATATACTGTTAACATATAAATATTTCCTATGGATCCGGATCACGGTTGTAAATTGAAGTTGACTGATTCCCTAAGAGTCCAATGAGTTGAGTTGTAACATGTAATCTGAAAACCAATAAAATTTATTATTAAATAAAAAGAAACACTGCGGTCTTGTCCTGCGAGGGCTTTGCCGCAGTGGGTCATACCTCGGTTCTTAAAGGGAAGGAAGCGTGAGCGAAGAACGGCTATTATTATTATAAACAGGCAGCGTCTCCTGTGCACCTGCGTTGCTCAACACTGTGGCCCTGTCCTGCAAGGGCTCATGTCTTGTTTTAACTTGCAAAACACACATGCAAAGCCATTTTTGTTTCAGTGTTTAAAAATCATGTTTTTAATGTGAAAGGGACCTTCTTTCTGTCTCTACTTCGCTCCTCTGTTAGGCACTGTATACTTTCTTCTATTCTCATCGTACTTGATCTTTCAGTGGCCCTTAATACTGTGGACCACTGTACCCTCTGTCCACGCGTTGTTCTTTAAGTTTCTCTGGTCCCGCTCTTGGATGAAATCATATCTTGCCAATCAGTCTTTTTCTGTTTGCTGGGGTGGCTCCATCTCCCCCTCGTTTCCTCTTGCTCACAGGCGTTCCTCAAGGCTCAGTCCTGGGTCCCCTGCTTTTTTCTCTTTACACTTCACTTCTATCTTCTATAATTTCCTCATTTGGCAACTCATCGCACTTCTATGCAGACAATTCCCAACTTTATATTTCTTTTTCAGACACTCTTCATGCTACTATTTCTGACTGTCTTCTCTCTATTCAAGCCTTCAGGCATTCTCACGTTCTACACTTCAATGCTTCCAAGACTGAAATTCTGTTCTTTCCTGACTCTACCATTCCTTCGTCCATTCCCTCCTCTAATTAGCTTTTCTTTTCCTCATTCATTTCTACTATTGCATGCTCCTATCGATTTCAACTTGTTAACATTTGTAAAGCTTGCCTTTTCCTGCCATTTAATGCTTGTAAACATCTTATCACTTTACTAGTTTTCTCACATCTCAAATACCGTTCCTGTCTTCTTGTTGGTCTTCCGGCTTCCTATCTTGCTCCCTTGCGTTCCATCTTTAATTCTATTATTCAAACTCTTTGCCGTACCCATCCTCAGTCCTCTCTTCTCCTTCTATTCACTGACTATCTTTTGAACTTCGTCTACAGTTCTGCTTCCTTTGTGTCACCTTTAAATGTCTCCACTGTCTGGCCCCTTCCTATCTTTGTCATCTGGTTTCTTTGTATGTCCCCGCTTGGTCCCTTCATTCTGAGTCTCAATTTCTGTTAATTGTCCATAAGTCCCCTGTGCTCAGTCCCGCTTTCATGCTTTCTGTCTTCTTGACCCCAAACAAACGCTTTGCCCCTACACATCAGATCCATCTCTTCTTGTTCTACCTTTCACTCGCATGTTAAACATTATTTACTTTCTACTTTGCCATAACTGCTCTTCTTTTGGTCTGTTCTACTCATTTTTGTACCACTCTTTTTTATGTTCAGCACTTTGAAGAAAGCACCTTATAAATAAATAAAATACAAAAATACATGTAGTGTTAGGCAAACATGAATCTTGTAAGAACAACAGTGTGCTCAAGTAGTCTAAGTCGCACATTTTGTAGACAGGGAAGTACCTCAAAACAGTCTTAGACACATGTGAATTTTGTAGTCTGAGGTGTGTACGAAAACAATCTTCAAAACATATCAATTTTGTAAGTGGGAGTGCATACCTAAGTATTCTCAGGCTCATGCAAATTTTGTAAGTGAGAGTATGTCAAAGCAGTCTTAGGCACACATTAAATGTATAGATAGGGGAGTATGTCAACACAGCCTTTGGCACCTGTGAATATTGAAGGTGTGGGAGAATGCCAAAGCAGTTTTAGGCACACATACATTTTCTAGGTGGAGGAGTACTGTATTTGTATTTGTATTTATTTTTGCTTATATAGCACATTACACCAAAGCGCTGCACATTTTAACAACAGGATACATATGACAATAACTTTATAACAGTAACGGTAGAAGCAGTTTACAATAGAGAATCAGATCAACAAAACAATAAGTAGAACAATTAACTGGATAGGAGAAGAAGAGTAGTGTAGTAGAAGTGAGAGGGAGAGGGGGGAAGGGAAAAAGAGGAAGGGGAGCGGGAAGAGGAAGATGATCAAGGAGATAAGGCAAGGTGGGAGGGGAGCAGGAAGGGGGAAGGGAATTCATGGCGGGGAATGGAGAAGGAGAGATTTGAGGGAAGTTCGGAATGTGGAAAAGGTAGAGATAGAGCGGAGTGAGAGAGGTAAGGAGTTCCAGTGTAGAGGGGCTAGTAGATGGAAGGAGCGGAAACGGGATGTGGCACAAGGGGAAGGAGGAACAGTGAGAAGGAAGTGGTCAGCAGAGCGAAGGGGGCGGGAGGGAGTGTAGAACGAGAGGAGGGAGGAGAGATAAGGGGGAGCAAGACCGTGGAGAGATTTAAAGACTAGGCAGAGAAATTGAAATTTAAATTGGGAGTGAAAGGGAAGCCAGCCAAGGGAGGAAAGGGAAGCAGAGATGGAGTCACGGGGGAGAGGAGACAGAGGGTGTGGACGGCAGAGTGGTAGATAGATTTAAGGGGGGGCGAGATGTGAAGTAGGTAGTCCAAAGAGTAAGGAGGAGCAGTAGAAGAGGCGAGAGAAGATAACGGAGGAGATTAAGAGTTTGATAGCATGGAAAGTGAGGGAGGGGCGGACTTTGCAAATATTTAAGTGATGAAAGCCACAGGCACGAGATGTGAAAGAGATGTGATGGGAAAAGGTGAGAGAGGAGTCAAAGTGAAAACCTTGGTTGCGAGCGTGGTCAGAGATGGGGAGATTAGAAGGGGGAAAATGAATAAAAGGAGGAGGAGAGGGAGGGGGAAGAGAGTTGGGGGGAAGAAAACTACTTCAGTTTTATCAGTGTTAAGGGAAAGGACGCGAGAAGACATCCAATTTTTTATTGCAGTAAGGCAGGAGGAGAGTTTAAGGTGGAGGTCAGTAGAGAAGGAAGAGAAGGAGAGGAAGAGTTGAGTATCATCGGCGTAGAAATGGTGAGAAATGCCAAATGAGGTGACAACTGGGGCAAGGAGGGAGGTATAGAGTGAGAAAAGGAAAGGGCCAAGTACTGAACCTTGGGGTACTCCGTATTCCAGAGGTTGGGTAGGAGAGGAGCGGCCTCCCCAGCAAACAGTAAAAGAGCGGGAGGAGAGGTAAGAGGAAAGCCAGTTAAGAACAGAGCCTTTGAATCCAAAGGAAGTAAGAGTGTTGAGAAGAAGGGGTTGATCGACAGTGTCGAAGGCAGCAGAGAGGTCTAGAATAATAAGGACAGAGGATTGCTTCGAGTGTCGTGCTGAGAGAAGGGAGTTAAGAATGTAAGTGAGTGCAGTTTCAGGAGAGTGTTTAGGATGGAAGTCAGATTGAGAGGGAGGAAGGAGAGAGAGATTAGTGACAATGGTTGAGAGTTGCGAGTAGGCCAGGTACTCAAGACGTTTAGAGAGGAATGGGAGAAGTGAGATAGGATGGAAGTTGGAGGTGAGCAGGGGGTCAGCAGAAGGTTTCTTCAGAATAGGAATGATAGTGGCATGTTTGAAAGCAGGGGGGAAGATAGCAGAGGAAAGGCAGGTGTTGAAGAAAGAAGTTAAGTACGGAATAAGAAGAGGGCAGATCTTAGGTATAAGGAGGGAAGGGAAAGGGTCAGTAGGAGCGGACGAGGGGTGGGCTTTGGAGAGGAGGATGGAAACGTCAGAAGGGGAGACAGGGGAGAAGTCAGTCATGCAGGTAGAGGGGGAGAAGGGAGAAGGGGGAGGAGGGGAATAAGAGGAGGAATACATTTTTTGCCAAAGGGCAAGGATCTTGGAAGAGAAGAAGTTTGCAAAGTCAGAGGGAGAAAGGGTGGAAGAGGTTGAGGGATCAGGGGTGAGAGGAGAGAGAAGACGAGAGAGAGTTTGGAAGATGCTGGGAGGCTTGGGACTGGAGAAGGTTGGAGTAGTAGGTGCGTCTAGCTGAGGAGAGGCAAGAGTCATAAAGAGAGTGGTAAGAGAAATATGAGGTTTGGTTGGAAATCAGAGGAGATTTGAGCCAGAGTCTCTCAAGACGTCGGAGGAGACGCCGCATGGAGAGAAGTTGAGGAGAGAGCCAAGGTTGAGAGGGTTTCAGGGTTGGACGGAAGAAGGAAAGGGGTGAAGTAGATCAAGAGAGGAGGAGATAGAGGAGGAGAGAGTAGAAAGTGCTTCATTGGCTGATAGTGAAGAGAAATCTTGGAGAGAGGGGAGAGAGGAAGAACAAGTGTCGCGAAAAAGGGAGCGGTCAAAATTTCAAAGGTCGCGTCGTGAAAAGATGGAGGGGAAGTCTTAGGAGAAGAAGGGTTGGGGAGGGGAGTAAGTGAGAAGGAGAGTAAAGCATGATCGGAGAGATAGATTGGAAGTGTGGAGACAGTGGAAGAGGGGTAGGAAGAGTTGAAGATAAGGTCAAGAGTAGAGCCAGAGGAGTGAGTGGGAGAGGAAGGAAGAGGGGAAAGGAGGTAGGAGTCAAGGATGGATGAAAGGGGAGAGGAATGAGGGGGAGAAGGGAGGTGAAGATTAAAGTCGGCTAGTACAGTAAGAGGAGAGGGAGTGGGAGAGATGAGAGAAAGGAGATGATCAAGGTCATTATAGAAGGAAGAAAGAGGGCCAGGGGGCGGTAAATGATTAGAAAGGAGATGGGGTGAGGAGAGGAAAAGGATTTGTAAAGAAATTAAAAGGAAGGGAAAGACAGAAAAGATGGGGGGAGGAAGAGGCAAGGTATTTAGGATGGAAGAGGAGGCCAATACCTCCGCCACGTCCAGAAGGGCGCGAGATATGAGAAAAGGAGGAGGAAGTGGTGGAGAGGGAAGAAGGGACAGTGGTGTTGTGAGGAGGGATCCAGGTTTCAGTTAGACATAGGAAATGAAGGTTAAGATGAAAGAACATGTCTAAAACTGCTGTGGTTTTATTGCAGAGTACTGTTAGTACTAAATAACTAACTAACTGTTAGTTAGTGCAAGCACTGTTAGTCCTATAATTTGTAGGCATGGGATTATGTCAAAGCAGTCTATCGCACTGGTCCATTGTATAGGTGTGGGAGTATTCGAAAGTAGTCTTATGTACATATGAACTTTGTGGTTGGGGTTGTATGCCAAAGCAGTATTGACCGGTATGCTTATTGTAAGGTGGACTAACATGTCCAAATCGTCTGCAGAGCCCAGAAGTGGGAGGGGATGGAGTAGAGGCTGGGGGATAAATGTAACTTTTGAGTTTTTTTCCATCTGATACAGCAGCAGCTGTTTGTGTTGAAGAAGTGTAACCCCTGATCAATCTGTTGCCATAGATCTCTTCATCTTCAGAGACCCTTGGCATCAACCTCAAGTGAATCTGGTGCATTGGGAATAATCTAATCCTCCATGCACCTCTTACGCACTTGCAGTCAGCAAACGAGAAAGAAGTTTAGGAGGAGGACGAGAAAGTGGAAGTGCCACTATCAGAGACACCACTTCAGCAACAAAGAGAGCAATCTACAGATAATGAACAAGAAGTGATTTGTGAAAATTTCCCACCATGGATTTCCTTGGAAATGGATAATAATGAACAATGTAACAAAGATTATGCACAATCTTCTGATTCAAGACTAAGGGCCTCATTACGACCCTGGTGGTACGGTATGGCACCGGCACCGTCCATACCGTACCGCCTTATTCCGAGTTTCCCACACGAGTCCCTGACAGCCCACCAGGTCTGACCTGGCGGGCTGTGCGGCACCCGTGAGGGAAACACATGGATGCCCCGGCACCGTTATAAACGGTGCCGGGGCATCCATGCTGCTCATCCCCACTCTGCCCTATGGGGCAGAATGGGGATGATGAGCCTGGCATTACCGCCACCCGCGAATGGGCAATTACTGGACCATTCAACTCGTAATGGGCCGGTAAGTGCCCATTCGCGGGTGGCGATGCCGGATGCAAGTTCGGCAGTAGCCATGCCTGTAATGCAGGCACGGCTGCCGCCGAACCCGTAATGAGGCCCTAAGACTCAGTCACCTCTTCTAAGACGATACCACAGACAGCCTTGAAGATCGAGGCAGACCAAGATAGTGTAGGCAGTGACTGAAACATGCATTTGTCACAGAAAATAAACTTCAGATACAACCCATGAGCCAGTGTAGTCTTTTCCAAAAAAGATCTGAATTGACACATGGTAGTGGAAGAATAACTTTGCACTCAGTTACACCAACAACACCAGTTCCCCAGTCATCAAAAGCACCCAAACAGCATTCACACAAAGTATACCAAGCAGCCCAGGTTGGAAGAGAGGCTGGGGCCCATTCCAGCTCTCAAAACCAATTGGGAATGAGGAGTTATTTTACAGCAGAAAAGGAACAAGCACATCTTGCTATGTGCCATTAATGCAAAAATGTGTCTGGCAAAGGAAAGCAGATTCCCACACTTAAGAACCACACACAGCTGATTTGACACTATCAGCTGTGGCTGATATGCAAAATTCAATGATCATACAACATGCAGTCTTCGCTGCTACTCTCAGGCTTTTGAGTTCAGTTCACCAGTCAAAGTGCACCCTTCCCTTCATCATCCTTCTCTTTGGCTCCACCAAAAGTTTAAACCATTTACATCGAGACAGTGGCATACAGTATAAACCAACGTTGGACAGTACAATGAACTCTGCTCTCATTTTAGCACAATATTTTACCTGCTCGGGGGACAATTCATTTGGCTCTGCCAACCAGCAGAACCATTGTGTAAGTCCTAGTAGTGAACTCACAAAGTGGAAGTTCTGACTCAATTTCTTTGGCAATAAAAACCATCAGATTCCTAATCTAAGTCCTACTGCTGCAATTACAAGCTTCCTCAATTTATTTGGATCTTCTGTCATCCAGCTGAGTTATACAACATTTTCTACACAGCGTTAAATCCTTGCGGAGTGTTGGCAGAGTGTTGGCTTGTTTCTGCTTGGCCGTGCTGTACTTTGCTTGAGGGCTGCTGCAGAAGTCTGCTTTCTATTTCCCCTGAAAGAGGAGCATCTGCCTTAAACACTCCACTCCTGACGCGGAACATCGTGGACTCTTGGCAGAGTGTTGGCTTGTCTCTGCTTGGCTGTGCTGTGTTTTGCTCGAGGACTGCTGCAGAGGTCTGCTTTCTATCTCCCCTGAAGGAGGAGCATCTGCCTTAAACACTCCACTCCCGACGCAGAGCATCGTGGAGTGTTGGCAAAGTGTTTGCAGAGGGTTTAAGGAGGACATGGAGGTGACACTGCCTCATGAATCTGGAGGGCTGCAAAGACTGCAGAGGACCCGCAGTTCAGCAAGATCCTTGATGAACGGAGGTAATGGGGGGAGCGGTTTAATTTGTTTGCCTCCTGCTCTAACTGTTATACCTCCAGGCCCTATCATAACAGAGGATTCTGCAAACTTACCCTCACTAACACTACACTCTAGTAGGGGCCTTGGCTCTACTCCCCGGGGCGCTTGTGGGAATTCTATGTCACCCCATTTGCAGAACCCTCCTGGAAAATTACCCCCCTGCAGGCATCATGACATTAATACGACTGACGTAGGTCTCGGGTGAACTATTGATTAAGGAGGCGGTCTCTCTGCCTCAGCAGATAAGTAATGAGAAAACTCTACCTCAACTACAAAATCTGCCTGAAAACTTGTCCCCCCAACCTTCCTGACATTGACACAACAGGGGCATAAGTGAGCCTCAGACCAAGGACCAAATATCTGCAGAGGGGAGGCCTCCAATGGAATTAGGTCTCAGAGAGGTCACGGCTCCCCTGAAACAGGCACGGCCCACATAACGATAGAAAACAAAACAGTGGTTTCTTCCTCCATGGTGAAAGTCGCAGCTGGGAAAAGGGTAGATTGCTTCTCCTTAAAATCAAGGACCAAATTCCTCTCCAAATATAACAACATTAAATGGTACTTTAAACCAAGTGACGCCCAGCCACTTGCGCTATCTGCCATAGAACACGCAGGCAGGCAGAACAATAATATAGTCAACCCTATGGGGAAGTCATCCAAGGATAAAGAGTGGCATGACCTATCAGACGGCGATCTGTTGGTGAGTATGGACCTGCCTGCTCCACCTCTCCTTGAGACAGAGCAAATTGTAAATAACAAATTGAAGGACGTGGAGACGGGGTGCTGGCCTCCTGGGGCTGGCAGTTCGATGGGCAGCCCCCAAGGAGAAACGACTTATTGCCTAAGCCACGCTGATCCGCGACCTGAAGATCCAGCCATGGTTAATGGACGTAGTGAAGATGCAAATCAGAGCCACAGGTTCATCTCAGTGGAAGCTTCAGGCTTAAATATTGATCCACGGCTGGACACAGCATGGGTGGTGCCAACCCTGGAGAAGAAAAATGCATTGGACGCCCATCTTGCGGAGGATATCGTAAGCTTAACCCTGCAACTGAGTATGGCCGCACCCCACAGGAGGGGAAAGAGGTAAATTGTGGAAGTAGAAGTTGACATAGAGTCTGGCCTGCCCTTTCCCCCCCAAAAGTTGAAAAGTTCCTGGGAAATCGACGCTGCCCCAATTTCTAAGGCCAAATCACCCAGGCCAGCAGGAATGATATTCAGTGAGGCCAATGGTGGGATGCTCCTTATGGAGCAAGAGTCACAATGACCGAGACCGAGTGAAGAGTCGTGTGAAGACTCAGACATGGAAACAACTTGGAACCCATCAAGACACCAAGTATTAAGAGAGACAGGGGAGCGGACAACAAACTCCGGAGAAAGAGACCTTTTGGAAATCGCCCTTGAGGACGTTCAATCTGCTCAACTCCAGGCCGCCATTGGATCAATGGTCTCAATCACTCTAGCTCCTTTTCTAAAATTGTATGAACATGTAAACAACAACCTTAAGGATCAGTCAACTCTCCAAGCACTATTGCACTGCAAACTCATCTTCATCAAATCCCATATCGAAGCGGCCAGAGAATAAAGCCTGAGGGAAAAGGAGACAGAGGGGGTGATTTTCAAAACGCTCTTCGATTTAATGGAAGAAGCAAGAGATGACAAAAAGGTCTTCCTAGAGTGCTTCCGAGATACCATAAGACTAATTAAAATTGAAGGTAACACTGGAAGCAGAAAACGTGAGAGCAAACAAGTGGAAGTGGATCTGACGTCAAGGCCACCTCCACCGGTCCCCACCCAAACTTTTTTGTCGCTTGTGGCCAGAACTGAGGCTTGGTCCCACATGGAGACAATGGACTGCCCACAAGTCTATTCCAGTAGTGACCCCGGACCTGCTGCAGAACCCAAGCTGAGTAAGAAACAGGCTCAAACCCAACTTGCCCCAAGTTTTCCTACGACTCTACCAGGCTGCAGTACCGAGAGAACATGCTCGGTAGAGGTGGGCAAGTGAGATGAACTGGCGGGAAACATATTGACGAACAAGGACTATTTCCATATTTGTAGCAGGGACATGCAAAAACAGAGCCAAACCTGGATGAAAACAAAAGGAAAGACATATGATTCATCGAAAAAACCTAAAAACACACCAATGCTAAAGACAACAAGGTTTGGCGGCTCAAGGAGCTTCATTAGAAACCTAAGAACCGTCTCAGTTAAACCACCTCATAGAGTGACTTCAAAGGGAAACCACTGTACAGGATCCCCTAAAGCACAGACCTTGAACCAGGAATTACTCGGAAAACCACTCAGGTCATGGCCTAGGCGGGAAGAGAGGATTGACTTGAAAAAAATTGAAGATCCATTGCTGCAGTTGTCCACATATGAGAATTATGAAACAGAAGACTCTGGGGAGGAAGCTTCATCAGCGTTAAATCTAAGTAATGGAGGCCGAGGAGAACAAGGGCTGGAAGCCCAAAACACATATCCAGCCCACAGAAATATAACAGTTGAAACACTAGAGGAAAAGCGGGCTAAAGCATCGATGAAGAGAGCATCATCTGAGAAATGGTCCTCTCTGCTAGACAGCATGATTGAACACTCCTGTAAGGTTAGACAGTCCTGTAACTAGGGCAGGGGTCACCGAAGTGACATTCGGGCACGAGGAGTATTCCCGAATCATCCCTCCAAGGCTAGACTGTTAAAGAAACAAGACAGCACACAAGAAAGCTGCAAGGTGATCTTGGAGAGGGTCCTGAAGGCTGATGATGCTCTAATACTGAATCGTGCCAACATACTACTACATCAGTCTGCCCACCATCAGATTAGAGTCCTCAAGAGGGTCTTGCCCATGATACCAGAAGCCATCCGCCCCCCCCCCCGCCCGTGGTGGCGGAGTTAGCCCTTACACGGTTAGATTACTATAACTCTCTTTATCTATCGCAACCGATCAGCCTTACGCAGCGCATTCAGCGCATGCAGAACCTGGCGGCCAGTTTATCCACTGGCTCTCCCTATGGCGCTCATATTTCGCCAGTGCTCCATTGGCTTCCAGTGGTCCAACGTGTCCATTTTAAGTCACTTTGTATTGTCCATCCTATTCTAGCCTCCTTGTTCTTTCTTCATTGGTTCTCCCCTCGGTAAGCAGTTTTCCTCTCCAGCGCCATGATGCCCTTGGGCGACCGTGCGCTATACAAACTCAAATAACATAACATAACAACATACTTAGATATGGTGGCAGGGCAGAAGATGACAGATGCCGCCTATGTAATGCTGAAGCGGAATCACTAAAACATCTGATCCTTTTCTGCCCGAAATTGAGAACAGAGAGAACACTTTTCTTGTATGAACGTATGAAACACAATTTCGGAACAGGCGCAGATGCCTGGTGTGAGATTCTCTATGGGGGGCTAATGTGGGCCTCACTCGGGCCTTGGTAAAGTTCCTGGAGCTGATTGTTTGGAAAATTGATGAAGTGAAGTCTTCTTTTTTTAGTATGTAAGTGTTCTCTTTGTAAATGGAATGCAAGGATTAGCAAATGTTTGTAATAAACTAAAGGCTTAATAAAAAAAAATATCCTTGCTTTGTTGAGTCTGTTTAATATCAGCATGGGATTCAGAAGACCCACTGTCCAAGTCCCGCTAGTACTGCACACTAAACATCCTCTAAGGAATGTTACATTCTTTTGTTCCTCAATGCAGTTAATGTCAACATTGCATTCAGTGATGGTTCTCCCCCATTCTATTTGGTTCCACCAACTAGTGGGTCCCCTGTCTAAGTCCTAGCTTTGCGCTCACAAACTGGAGGTTCTGCTGCAAGTTGTTTGGCTCAACTAACCAGCAGAGCCACACAAAACCTTCCACATAGTTTTACACACACTGAACTCATATAGACATTCTTTCTACAAAATACAGGTATTATAAAAATGGATTTATGATTCATTGCAAAAAATGATATTATTCTAAGTCGAATATGTTACTGTTTAAAGTGCCAAGCTCTCAACGTCTATAAGAAAAGCTAAATAGCTGAAGCTCAACTGGTGTAACTGTCTATCATAAAATGTGTGACTGCCCCAACATAGACCCCCTATTGTCCCACCTCACTCAACCGGAAATAGACCTGCTGGGGTGGCATTCCAATGTTTAATTTTCTCTATTTGGTGGAAATGTGTTAATTGCACTGTGAACATTGAAATCAAAGCATTACATGCATTCTAAATTTGGATGCAAATGTCTGTTTATTATACTATGGGGGATTTAATTGAAGCCCTAAATGTATTGTTTTTCCCCCCTTTGAACATACATGCATAATTTTGAATGGCAGTAACCTTAAACCGTTTTGAAAACACCTATCTATACATACACAACAGATGCACAACCACAACTCTATAAAATGAAATTTCTTTTCAGGAACGCTATATCTTTCAACCTTTTGATCAATCAGGACCAAGCATTTCAATAAATTAGTTTAGGTAAGACGTTTTTGTTGGGAAACCTTTGTGCAGACAGAAATGTGGACAGGACAATGGCATTTTCCCCATAGTTTGCAACATTTATTCTAATGTTCGTGGACAAACATAGTTAATAAATAAAACTATTTTTTATTGTGATACAGTCTGTTTATTTTTTCTCAACAATTATACAAATGTGCCAACATTAATAATTCATATTCATCAAAATACATTTAACTATAAACTTTAAAAGCAGTGAACATGCACTTAATTAATTAAAATCCCTTCAGCTAGTAATTCATGCATTCTCTCAATACACCTTATAAGTGCAAAAATCCTTGTAGTGAAAACACAACATAAAAATGGTTAAGGTTGTTTAAAGTCATACCTGTTGCATCACACCTGACGCACTTCACTGTATAGGTGTGGCCAGGGCCCTCTAGCAGTCACCCCAATTATCAGCAGAGAACACTTGGGTCCATCAAAGACTCCCCACCACAAGAACAGAAGACTCAGCCATGGGGCAAAGTTACTGAGCCTCATTACGAGATTGGAGGTAAATATCCGTCATTACCGGCATGCCGGTATGAACGTGTCTAAGCAGCATTGATACCGCAAACAGCGGCTGATTATGGGTCCATGTGCACGCGCGTACCGGCATGTCGGTAACGGATGTACCGTCATGCCGGTAACGTGCCACAAACCCCCGATAGCGGCATCATGAAATGCGCTGATACCTCCTCCTCCATCGACATCCCCTAAACAACGGTACCGCTAATACCCTTCGAGGTCCCACCTCCATGTCACCCTCTGCGTCCCAGTGCATCAGAACCTATGGTTTATCAATGATTGGCGCACAGCCCCTCCCTCGTGTGCATCGCGGCCTGGCCGATGTGCAACATCTTCTCCTTACTCACCTTCTTCTTCACCTGGTGGTGGCTGGTCCATGTCAGGTGACAGAGGAACGTTCCGCCGGATGCACATGTTGTGCAGCATGGCACATACCATGATGATCTTGTCCACCTCCTCAGGACCGTTAATGAGTGCGCCACCTGACCTGCTGAGGCAGCGAAACCGTGCCTTCAGCAGGCCAAAGGCCTGCTCTATGACCACACAAGTGCATGTATGGGCACGATTGTAGTCCTCTTCGTGCCTGTTCTGAGGATTCCTGACAGGGGTGAGGAGCCACGGCTTCAGGGGATAGCCAGCATCACCTGCATGGGAGCACAATAAGGTATGTGTAAGGGTATTTCTTCTGTTGCATTTGTGCTCAACCTGTACATCGTTCATGCTCATATGCATTATATCGTGAATGGCAGCTATTGACTTCACATATGCGCAACTATCTGCCCTGTACACAACTTGGCACGCCATGGTGCTGGTCTTGGGTGACGTACACAACTTAGGGGCCTTGACATTGGAATCACCAACCACCCAGATGGATTGACAAGGATCCATGATGTAGTCACATGTGAGGGTTGCGTGGCAGGGGATGAGACCAAATGCATGTTGGGCAATGATATGATATGATATGATAGGTTATTTATAAGGCGCTTAATACCCAGAGGTTTCTAAGCGCAAACCCAGGGATTGAACCTGTGTTGCTCCATGTCGTCTTGCTTCAAAGGCAAGCACGTTACCATTGAGCTATCCTCCCAAGACAATGTTTGATGCATTAGGGTAATGCCCAACGTGATACAGCTTCTTTAGTCTATCATGTTTTTGGATAATTGTTGACGTCATGCACGTGACCCTCAACGTTTTCACACCAGTCACAATGGCACAATATGATTGTTGGTAGGGTCCCCCAGTGGAGGGATGTGTACCTTGGATGTTGCGGGGTATCGACTTGCATGCTGGTACTCATGTGCTGTGGGTGATTCCCGCACCATTCGCACCCATGTAGGTGTTGTTCAATACTTAATGTCTCCAATTTGAGGCATCCTTGTCACATGTGTTTTCCCATTTGTATTCATCTGCACATGTTGCCATGGTGTTATGCAGTGTTACTGGCGGAAAGGGGCAGTGACAGGGGATTTCCCTGAGGGGGAAATCATACTGCGCACTCATGGAAGCATGACCTGCGAGGTACTTTGATGCGGTCATGTGTATTCAGCTTTGTGACTGCATGATGGTGCATTGTGGTGCTGTGGGTACAGTCAGGTGATGTCCAGTGGACAGAATCAGGGGTGTGCGCTGATTGGGAGTCTGACATTTACACATTGGTGTGCGGGCCAAATATGTCTTCCTCCATTTTCTGTGTCATGCATCTTATTTGTATTATTATGGGCACATTGTTTGCCAGCACAGACAGTGTCCAGACTCCCCATTGAGGACACTCCCATGGCCCAGAGGTCAGACAGGTTGCATATGCATGTCCCCCCCACAATACACTCTCATGGCCCAGAGGGCAGACAGGTTGCATATGCATGCCCCCCCCACGATACACTCCCATGGCCCAGAGGGCAGACTCACCCAGCAGCCAAGCACGTCAATCAGCATCTCGTTCCATATAGCGGGGTTCTGAGGAGTTCTGCAGCACCGTTGCATCATGCGTGGATCCTGGGAATCTGGCACAGCAATTTGTTATTATCTTTCTGGCATCACACACCATCTGCACATTGATGGAGTGGTGTAGCTTTCAAATGCGGTACACCACCTCCACAGCACGCGGGACTACCAACTCCACGTGGGTACAGTCAAGGGCAACAATGACACTGGGCATGCCTGCCAGTGCATGAAATGCTATTTTGGTGTCATTCACCTCCTGTTATTTCCGTGGTAGGGATATGTGGGCCCTTGCGTGCTTTAGGAGTGCATCCAGCCCTTGGTTTAGCACACCGGCGAAACATGTTTGTTAGATGCAATGCAGCTGCCCCACTGTGTGCTGGTAGGTGCCTGTGGCCATGAAGTGGAGCACAGACACCACCTTCAGCAGAAGGGGGATGGCGGTGCGGATGTTGATCAGGCTGACCAAGTCTTCATGTATTAGATCCACTATGGTGGTGATGGTGTCCCTGTCCTGGCGATATAGGGTGTGTATCTGTGCTGGGGTTAAGTTGAATGGACTGTCCCTTATGCAAGGGATTGGTGGCTGCCCGCAGGGAACCACTGCCTGCACTGGTGGGATTTGCTGGGGCGGTGTCACCCTCCTTCTCCTCCTGCGTCTCCTCTGTAATCCTTGGTGTACTGCCTGCTCAAGGAGTAGCAGTGCAGACAAGTCCTCCAGTATCGCAATTGCAAGTGGAATCATTTTGTTCTTGGAAGGGGTGTGGTGTGTGCTCCTTTTGTGCAGGGCCAGGCTCCATTGCCTCCACCTGTGTTGATTGTGTGCACCTGTGGCAGTTGGGAACACATCAGTTTGCTATTTGCCGTTGATCTGCGATGCCACTATTGCCGGCATCATGGTGGCCCTTCTAACTTGCATCTGGATGCCAGTATGTGCATGTCCGTGCGACTCGGAATGTCCTCTTCCTTGCACGGTGCCCGCACACGCCGGTATGGTGGTGCACTGCCACAGCAGGTCCCTGTCGTTGCCGGTAGCACCGGGTTCTAGGTTCGTAATACACTGGTCCGGTAATGGATGCCGGTATTGCCTTACCGGTACTGTCATCACCGGAGCGCCAACCTTGTAATGAGGCCCACTGTCTTTTATTAGCAAACAAAATGACAGGGATCACACCACAAAAACAAGTATCCCCAGAGCTCTCATCTCCTAAGCATGTGTCTCCCAGTTGTATTCCAGTATGACGTCACAAGTTAAGGTTCCATCCCAGAAACCTATCACACATTTACATTGGTTAGTTTGGGTATAGAAGATATACAGGTTAGTTCTACAATTGGATAGCCATACGTAGTTGTTCCTCCTAGAACCACCTCTACTAGTATCAATCTACAATGTTGCAGGGTCACAGAGAGACCATTTGCCCTTGCAACAAATTATATCCCCACGTGAAAGGTGAATCTGGATTGGGCAGAATGTATCCTCCCATCCCTGGGACCCTGGACGTTTACAAGACAGAGTGTACCTTTTCAAGGCAATGGGAATGAGCATGGAGCTGCGAAGTGTTCTCTAATGTTGCCATCTCTGATCACCTAAGTCAAGGAGAGTGCAGTCAGTTAGCAGTTTGGGGCAACACGTGTAGATTTTTCCCCACTGGTTATATGGAAACTGTCCTCTTCGTCCACCTTAAATGAATGGGCATTGTCCTGTTCGGCTGGGTAACGTGTGGGTCATGTGTGTCAAGACCATGAAATGAAGTTGCCCTATTTGTAATTATGAGGATTTTACCCAGATTTTCTGCAGGTGGCTCATTGTCTTGGTAAGTGGAACTTTCTGTCTCCACTTGTCCTAGGCTGTGTGCTTGTCTCTGCACGTCTCTAGCTGCGGCGATGAGTCAGCATGTTCATGTACTCGAAGCCTGTTTCTCCTTTGCTATCCATTTCAGAGATCTTTAGCTTCCATATCATACCTTATGGCTTCTGCACATTAGTAGCAGTCAAGCATGTGCAAACTAAATATATGAGTACTTTGCATCTTGCGGTTTCAGCTTTGGCGAAGGAAGTGAATATAAAGGATATGTATGTGTGTGTCCATCCTCTACCTACGTGAGTCATAAGAATGTGCTTCGTGCCTATTTGCAATAAACTAGTGCATGTTCTTGTAATCTTCATGAATGGATGAATATGTACTTCATGTATAAACATGGCTACGTCGGGATGCCAGTGATGACGTCATTGATTTCTGGCTTTGCAATCAGTCGACTTGCTCAATCGATGTAATCTCCATACCGTCCAAATCATTGATTGGGTATGGTCTAAATGGCTGTCTGAGAGAGTAACGCTTCTCACACCTGTGATACATCGATGATTGCAGCGATGGGCCTAAGAGTGAGGCACATCTGTAATTTCTCTGTCTTCGTGTTGAGAGTCGTGTGGGGGGCATGAGGGTTACATTGGACCCCACATCTACAACTCCTCGCATAGCCTTTCCTCATGCTTATACCTGCTCTGAAAGCAGACGCTGCTGTCAGTGCCTGGTGGCTGTCACATGAAGGGATTCACTTGGGCCCCGCTGCAGCAGAAAGGATGTCGGAAGGCAGTCCTGACCGTCCAGTGCCACTCCCCATAAAAGTGTAATGGCCTCATTCATTCATTGTGTCTTGACGCTCATTATTAGGCTGGTTGATCGATGCTCCCAGCCTTGCCTGTTCTTTCCCGTTGTCTGTTTTCTTGCCTGACTTATACCTGCTGCGTTTTTTCCCTTAGTCATATTCTGGCCTATTTCTTCTTGGTTTGCTTGGACCCTCCAAGTTTTCCTGTCTTTCCTGTGGGTTGCCTCCCAGACCTACCAACCTTTTTCTTGCTCCTCTCGGAAGTCCTGCTGCTGTTCTTTCTCACCTGCCTTTTCAGCCTTAAAAGTGGTTGGCCCCTTCCTACTGCTGGTGCTGTTTCTGCCCATTTTTTACTGAGCCTCATTCTGCCTGGTCCTACTGGTCTCAGAGCATCCTGCTTGTTCTTTTGGATTTCACTCATCCTTCACCAATATCCCTCTTCAGTGCTTGCATTGTCTCTGCCTCATGCTAATAGAGGGGTACTCGACATTGTGGTGCTGGGATCCCGATTTCCATCCGCCCTAGTGTTGCCTTTCCAGATCTGTGGGGGAGCGGCTCTCCACACCATACTATGGGTCCGAGAGAAGACAGAGGGTCTGCCATTGTGGACACCTGCGAAATACCAGGCCGCCGCGCAAGTGATACAACCTGCTCGACAGTCTCTTGTACAAAGCTGCTCCTCGAAAAACTGTTACTTGTCATCATATGTATGAAAGCCACACCTTGAATAATTGTTAAGGGTAATACCGTGTAGAGGAGCAGCTGCATGCCTCTGCAGGAAATCCCACCATCCTACCTCCTATATGTTGGAAGTCTGAGACTGTGCCATGTTTGACACCAGCAGTTGTGCCAATACCGCAGCGAATCTTTGAAAAATGGTATCCACGGAAGAAACTCTATCGACTGTATCCCCAAAGAGACGACAATCTGAGGAAGGAACTCCCTGAAGGAATATGAAAAGGAGTAAAAGAGAGAAGCTAGTGACATCACAAGAGACAAGCATGACACCCTGAGAATACTGGCTGAAGAGAATGCATAGACCTTACAGATCCTGATGACGAAGTTCAGAAACAAGTAAACTTTCATAAGCGAGAACAAGATTGCACGTGTGAGAAGTGCTACAGAAAATCAACCGTTCAATAATTGTACAGATGCTGAAACGCAAGTAGACCAAGTCATCATAGACGCTGGCTCTACGTAGTGAATAGACTGCAGGCAAAGCCACCATTGTATAGAAGCTGGACATCGGTGTCATGAATTTTAGTAAGCCAGAACCCATGGAGAGGAAAGGCAGAGAATTGTGTCTCAGCAAGAATAAGATGAAATAGTGAAAATTCCTGGCAAGGCTGTCTGGCCTGGCATCAAAACAGAATCAGCCAAGGTCGAATATCTATTCTTGAAAGCAATAAACGTGAGAAGGCTGAATCATGCCTTATTAAGGGGCAAAGAAAGACCATCAAGAGTGCCAAGTTTTATTCATTTAAGACATTGAAGTGCTGCAGAATAGACCAAATCGTGGTCTCCTGTCATGTGAGCCAAGGATGGAAATAGAGTTGAGCTTGGAGTCCGAGAACAATGCTTGTCAGAGCCAGTACTTCTCACATATTCTTACAGGCAAGGGTACTTTGCAAGGCCAAGTTCAAAGACAATCTTCATGGCAGTAGGCATGGGTGATGAGAAATGTTGGGCTAATTGGGTGGGGAGGTAAAGTCAAGTCCACCTCCTGGCACCTGGGTCTGAGCTTCCATGCTGCTAAGTGAACCTAATGTTCCAGACATGGCACGAGCATGCCAACCAATTGTATTGATATACATATGATGTGGGATATAATATGATGATATATGTTTTAGAGGTAGGCATAACTTGTCCACCTGACAGTAGGAAATCCAATCACAATCCTAGTCCTTATGGAATGTATACTTAGATGTTCCCCTTGTACCAATTATAATCGCTTGTAGGTTTTCCTTATGTTCCACTTAGGATGACGTCACATCTGACGAATATTTTGTATAAAGTCAATGTTTAATGAGAAAATTGATCAGAGCTGAGCGAACGTCCGTTGATATCCATTGTAACCTCCCAGTTTTAGATCATTGTTAATAAAACCACAACCTTTGCCATCTTCCTTAGTTGGTTCGATTATTTGGGCTAGAGCTATTCCATGAACCCATCCATTGCATGCACGAACTCAAGAACCATACGTTCAACCTTGTAGCAAAGCCACTCTTTGAAAAATTGTTAAGGGACAACATTTCTAAGAGTCATAAATTGTAGCAGAGCTGTGCCTTGAAACATTTCTAAAGTTGAGAAGTGGAGCAGAGGACAGGACCAGGATGGCAGAAGAAAGTAAAGGAGGAGATAGTAATGTGATACTGGAAATGCATCAGAGGGACAGGGCCTCTGTATCCTTGTCCTTTACTGCCTTTTATCGTGTGTTCTGTCGTGTTTTCCGCAGGAGTTCATATGGGACTCCTGGTGGTGCAGCTCTCTCTTTTGGTTTGGTGAACAGACCCATGGGATACCCTTAAGGCACCCATGGTTGGGGGTACAACCCTGTGCCCCTAGTGTATGTTTTTGGGCACCTGTGTGTGGCCCACAGAGCAGGGTATGGGCTGGTGGCAGCCCCATGCTGAATTTGACAGGTGCTCTCAGTATCCTCCATTTTGGGATACCCAGGCCCTGCCATTGGAATCAGTTGATTCCTGATAGGAAACAAAATGGCTCCTGTGGCCTCTTGCTTTCTATTGCCTATTACCTTGTTTTCCCAAAGTCCTGGAAAGCCCTGACCTAGTCCCTTCCCCCTGACCAGCTGTTGGGTGGAAGTTCCATATATGGTGTTGTTGCGAAGTTCAGGCCAGACTGGCTGGAGCCTTCCCAGTGACTGTATGTTGTGGGTACGCCTGTGGGTGGGACCTGGGTGAATGGAGTGTGTGACAAATACGCATTCTGTGTTGTGGGTGTTTAGTATCTGGTGTTTGACACAATGGGCCTCATTACAAGGTTGGAGGCAGCCATGGAGCTATAAGCTTTTCAGCTATAAGCTCCATGGCTGCCTCCAAAACACTTCCAACTCCGCCCTCGTGAATGGAACAATTACCGGTCCATTCCGAGGTCGGAGGGACCGGTAATTCCCCATTCACCAGGGCCATTCCCCATTCCCATTTGAGCCCCCATAGGGCTCAATGGGAATGGGGAAGGCGCTAATAATGGTACCGCAAATTGCGGTACCGTTATTAGCTCTAGAGTCCCTTTGCGGGTCCCGTCCTTAACGCCTGCAAAAACCAGGCATTAAGGAAGGACCCGCAAAGGGAACTCGTAGTAGGGAGGTAAGGGATTACCGGCACCAGTGCCCTTACCGGTGCCGGTAATCCCTTACCTCCCACCTCGTAATGAGGCCCAATGACTGAGACAGCCATGCCCGAAACTGGTATGAATGCAGTGTGGAGTGTTGAATGGCTGGGTACTTGTCCCAATACACATAACTTGTTGTGAGTGTCTGGAGAGAAGTGAATTGCCTAAATGCACTATGCGCCTGATTGGATGCCTGCCTGAATGAATGCCCTTCTGACCGATTGGTTGCCTGAGTGTGACCCAGCAGAATGAATGGGAGACCAACTAGTATATCTGGGGGCTTCTCACTGCTAGAATTGGTGTTCAGAAGCTGAAGAGAAACTAGAGTTGAAACTGAAGCTTAACCTTGAAGCCCTGCTGGAAGAGAAGAATTGTTGTTGTTCTCCTTCACAATCTGAAAGCTGCTGTGTCTCCAAGGACTGACCCAGAGAGGACCTGGTAAGGCGCCCTCTTCCCGAGCTACGAGGGACCATCGTGCACCAGCTGACCTTTGCCAAAGCTCCTCGGTATACAGACCTACGACAGGCTGCCGACTGGAGACGGGGACCACCACGGAATCACAAGGAGAAGCGCCCGGACTGTTGTCCGCCACTGTCGACGACCGCCATCACCGACTGGAGCCGCCGTGCTCCTGTTTGCCTAAGAACTTAATTTGATCCAAGGACGCTCTCGTCTGCATCGCCGCCTGCTTTATCCCGCTGGAGAAGGCCCGACCGTCGACGCGCCGAGGAGCATCTGCCGGTGGGTTTCCCGCCACCTAAAGACCACAGAGACGCCGACGACTCGACGCCCTTGTGGGCCACAGTTCTTCAACATCTCTTTGCGGTCCAGAACTACCGTCACCGAGGTGCCCCGATGACAAACGCTACAATTCCAGGTACATTGGGGCTGTAGAACTATTATAGGGGGAAATAGGACTCGTAGAACAATATATGGACTGGGCTTGTGATACATAGTTGCTTTACAGGTTGCCCAGGTGGGGGGATCTCCACACAGAATTGTGCCCAGTATTCTGCCAATTGTTCAATCATCTTGCTTTCCTTCCCCTCTCTACTGCTGGTTTCCTCTTTATTGATCTGTGTGGCATTTTGACAGTATAGTTGATGCACTTTAATGAGATCTGATAATTATTGTGGTACCACTTTAGAACTGTATATATTTACCATTATTGATTTTCTGAGCACAAAGTGAGTTATTGTGATAGTGTACATAACCTTGAATATTAATTATATAAAGACTGTGTTTTAACTAATAGAGTGTGTGGCCATTCCTTTGTGGGGACTTGGGGACTACACTGTACTTAAGAACCAGCCTGCATCACCTCCTGAGAAGCTAGGCCTTGATTGCTCGACTATGTTACCAATAATAGAGAATCATGGCTGGGGTCCTCTGTGCCTCTCCTCTACCATATAGAGAGCAGAAGTACAGACACCCCCTCCAGTCTTTACAGTAAGATCAAAAGAAGTGGAGGGAATACAATTGTGAAAGAAAGGTTATTGGAGGAGGTTGGTGGGGTAAAGTTTCTGATTTTGATCAAGGGTATTAAAGAAAGTGAGGAGAAAGTTGTAACATCAGGAGAGGAGGATGGAGGGCAAACAACAGAAGAAGAGGAGTTTTATTATCACAAGTGAAATGGTTGAATTATCAGAAGCTGTGGCAAGGTGGTAGGGGAAGCCAGATGCAGGATGTGAAAGGGGAGGTGGGGTGTTGGAAGCACAGGAATTGGTACAAGGTGAAACAGACATACAGACATAGGTAAGCAGGACACCATATCCCTTTTGGTTGAGGAGGGCACCATATATGTGAATGAAAATTAAGTTGGTGATGGAAAATGTGAAGTGAGGAAGTGCGTTTTGAAACAGGTCAGCAAGTGACTAGAGTGGGGGTGGAGGGTTGGTGCCCAAATGGGGAAAAGGAAGGGAGGGCCCGGAGGGATGAAGAGAAAGAGGAAAGTTGTTGGGAGGGACCTAGAGGGGTGAAAGAGAGCTCAAAGGGGTGTAGATGGATCGGTGAGCCTTGAGCAGAACAGATTGGCTAGAGCTCTCCACTTTTCTCGACCCAGTATTCCACTCACCCAGACCTTTGCCTACCCGACCAGCCAAAAAGATGATTAGAAGAGCAGAAGTGACGTGCGGGTATGGAACCTTTTGTCACGTTAGGCCGGGCGAGAAGTGGGGTGTAGGCTCCCAAAATCCAAAAGCTGGAAAATCCATTGGGGATTCCTGTAATGAGTTTTGGACATACACTTTGGACAATTATTTTGCACACTGGGATTCTAAGATGAGTGAGCACCTTATTTAACTCGCCTTTATTATTTGGCCCACACTTTGTTTACTTTCCTTAATAAAATCTCTAATCTTTAGTTGATGTGTGTTTCTGGTCATTGATCATCCTGACACCTATCAAGAGAAACCCATAATGTCAAGCCTGCCCAACACATACACTGGGATCATTTTTGCCCCCATAGGGCTTAATGGGAATGGGGAAGGCGGTAATTACGGTACCGCAAATTGCGGTACCGTAATTACCTTCAGAGTCCCTTTGCGGGTCCCGTACTTAAAGGCTGGTAAAACCAGCCGTTAAGGTAGGGACCCACAAAGGGACCTCGTAGTAAGCCGGTAAGGGATTACCGGTACGGTTAATCCCTTACCGCCATCCGTGTAATGAGGCCCCAAGTCTTCCCTGACCTCCCTCGCTCATGCAGCCATGAGCAGTTCATCCATAACAGGCAATTGCGCTTTGAGCCAGCCAAACTAGATGCGCCAGCCCAGTGAAAACAGTAAGCACTCCCTCAGCTGCAGCAATGTCCCTTGCATTGGCCCATTTGGAATGCCGTCTGGGGTATCACATCTTTGAATGTGCATAAAGTGAGCTCTTGTGCCTCCCCGCGCATGTAGAACACCTGTGGCAGAGTGCAGGGAGCACTCGGGCTCATCTGCGCATGTCCAAGAACTAGAAATCTCTCCCTGGTTCCTGTTTCTGTTGCGTGGGAGCACGAGAGCTGGAGAGCTATCGTAGGAGCCTGTCCTGATGCAGAGTGAGTTCTGGACCAAGCCAGCTGGTAAGGAAAACAAACTGTATGCATGTTAGGAATGTTGATTGGCTGTGTGCCTGAATGAAAGTGTGTATGTTGTGTGGGTGCAGGTGTGAATGAGGGAGAATATTATGGATGTGCGAGTGAGTTGTGAATGCTGTGAATGTGAATTGAGAGTTTGATTGAATGTGTTTGAGTCTGCAGGTGAATGTATATCGGGGTACAAGTGAAAGTGTATTAGTGCTGAATGAATGTGGATGGTTGGTTGCGTGTGCAATAGGGAGGGGGCCTCTGATTCAGGGGGCCTCTGATTCAGGGTGTGCGGTGGCAAGAGGTTATTAATGGGTATGCATGGCATTTTCTAGTGGGCATCAAGGTTAAATCAAACATGATATGTGTTGTTACGTGGTAAGTTTTGTCTGCATTGCTACAGCCAGTCTGGTTAGGTTTTGTGATTATGGCATGGCGTTTTGTAGTGGAATCAAGGTTAAAGCAGATATCATCAGTGTTTTTATGTGGCTAGACTGGCCTGCATTGCTTTATTCAGTCTGGTTACATCATGTTACTGTGGTGTGGCATTTCAACTAGTGTTGTTATGTGACTAGACTGTCCTATGTTACAGCAACCAGTCTAGTTATGTGTTCCCACTCTGGCATTACCTTTGTTACTGGGCATCAAGGTTAAAGGTATACTTCATCAAAGATGTCCAGTAAAGAAATCCATGTCACATTAAGATATTATATCTAGGTTGGCTGCACCATACTGCCAGTCTAGTCATGTAAAAACACTTACCATGCTTGCTTTATCATAGATGCCCAGTAAAGAAATATCATGCAACAGTGAGAAATAGGTATACTTGCTGCACCAAAATTCCAGTGCCATGATATAAAAATAGCCAATGATACAGCAAGCAAGATACGTGTTATTAAGTGGCTAAACTGGCATCTTGGTGCCACATGTCTAGCCATTTCTTACTGGGGCATGACATTTGTTACTGGGCATCTATGATACAGAAATAACATTTATCATGCTTGCTTTATCATAGATGCCCAGTAAGAAAATGTCATGCCACAGCAATAAATGGCTAGACTGGCTACATCAAAATGCAAGTCTACACATACTTACACTTTCCACGCTTGCTGTATATACCAAGCATGAAAAGTGTTATTACATTGCTAAACTGGAATTATGGTGCAACCGCTCTAGCCATTACTTACTGTAGCAGGACATTCTTTATTGGGCTTCTATGATACTATGTCATAGTGTAATCTTGGCACAAAAAAGTAATTCAGCCCACTACCTGGCAACTGCCAATAAAAGATGCAACAGAGGATGGAGTTATGTTAAATGGTAGGTAATCCCAGTTCTTTAATTAAAGTACACAAGGAGCTAGGAGGAAAACACACACAAATGCACAGGCAAGCTTTCAGCCAAGGTTTCCCCACTGCTTCATTGCTGGTCAATTGTTTTTAAAAACAGGATTTATCATTTTTTTCCCATTGGCAGTTTACTCCAGGGCTCCACTATAATAGGAGAGGGTATATGTGGGTCAGTCAACAATCTTTTCCCAAAAAGTATCTACCTTCGGGCATGCCCATAAAATGAGCATAAAATAAGCATATAGGGCCTCACACTTACCAGGTAATCAGCACGGAAATCATGTGATTGTTTAGTGGACAAATAAAGTGTTTTCAAAATACGAAACTGTATGATCTTAAATTTAGCATTTTGTATACCTCCCAGAAATGTATGGGTGCTTTATTCCTCTCCTCCGCCAAGAGGTCGTCTTGCAAATCTCTTTCCTCTTTCCTGTTTTAGTTTGGGACTAGTAGAATCATGTAATTCCATTGTAAAAGAGTTTTATCCATCTGTCTTATGATCCCTCTGCAACCCTTTATAGTTCTCAAACATTGTATTAGGACGGAACTATCAGGATCTTCTGAGACACACCTCCACTTTCTCTTACAGAGTCATTTCAACTTATTGGCCCTCATTACAAGGTTGGCGGAATGGGTTTACTGGCACCGACAATGGTGCCGGTGCCGGTAAACCCATTCCGCCCTATCACAAGGTCTCCTCGCGGGACTCGCGATGGGTGCCTGATTACCAACGGGCCCGTTATTAACGAGCCCGTTGTTAGCTCCATCCCCATTCCCATTGAGCCCTGTGGGGGCTCGAATGGGAATGGGGATGGACCGGGTCTGGGTTCCTCGGACGAGGAATTACCGGATCCGCCAAGGTTGGGATGGCCCGGTAAGTCCTCATTCGCATGCCTTACAACTAGCTTTCTCCATATCCAAATTCCCCTCATTGATAGGCTCCATCTGATATCCATATTCTTGACCAGCCTCTCTTATTGCAGATAAGGTGTGTCAAGTGGACACCTACTATGCATGCGCTTCCAAATGTTTCATATAGTCCTTATTTTCTCTGCGGCCTAATCCCGTCTAATAGCTCCATCTTCTAATATACTTTCTGCTGAAATCCCTGGCTTCAGTTACACATTTGCTTGAGTTCCCAAGTTTCTTCTTCCTCACTGTCCCACCCCGCTACGTGCTTTTCTAAGGGGTTTCAAAGTTACCAAGCTTATCCTAGTCAATTTCCCTGCCTATACTAGGAAAGAATCCCATTCAACTTCTTTAAAAAAAAAAAAGCAAAAGGACTAGCCCTGACAATGACTGGAATGTATAGGTCAGCTTCGATCGCAGGACGATCTTGCTCAAAGCTAGCCTGACCATCATACACAATGCTATTCTGTTCCTGAACTCAGCTAAATTTCGGAACAAATCTTAGTCAAGCAGATTGTGGCCTGTGGTATACATATTTAAAAGAATTGTTGGAGCGAATTGCATGTAGAAATGTTTCCTCTGTTCATCCACCATGAACAAGAATGACTTAGCCTAGTTCCCCTGCAGCTCCATTAATAAGAATAAATCCTCAATGTCTTCCACCAATCATGGAAATGTGGCCCCCACATCACTCAAGAATAGCAACACATCATCCGCGTACAGAGAAATTACTTTTCATCCCTCCGGCAACATCACAAGCTTGTCCGCAAATGCAAATTGTTTTCACATTGTTGCACCCATCACCTCCATTTGAAAGAGAAAAGAGTAACGGCAAAAGGGGGCATCTCTGTCAAATCCTTCTTTGTATTTCCCATTAAGACGAGTATGTCCATCAAGTCCAAACTCTGGTCACATGAAAGGCATGCAAATCCTGCACCCACCCTTTTACGTCTTGATAAAAGGAAACAATTTAACTACAAATATGAAGTGCAGCATTTAAACTAGATGAGGATTTTAAGAAAGGATGACTTTAGATGGAGCACACGAGGCCTAGAGGTTTGTCTACACCCTGTGCAATAAAATGGCTTCAGGCAGGATACTATTTATTTATTTATTACATTTGTAGAGTGCGCACAAACCCGTGGGCATCAGTGCGGTTATTCCAGTTACATGAGCCGATGTTCAGGATAGGAATAAGTGCAGTAAACAACATTACAGGCAACAGGACAAAAGTGAAGAGATATAGTTACAGGAAAGGTCATATAGAGGCGGATTTCTAGAGTAGATACACAGGATAAAGCAGAGCAGCATAAACATATTGATGGTTCAGGCAGGCTATTGACTATTATGAGGATTTAGGTAAATAATCAGGTCTTGAGGTTTTTGCGAAAGACCCAGTAAAAATCCTCGCTCTGAGGGCAGGTGGGAGAGGGTTCCAGTATTTTGCAGCTAGAACTGGGAAACTAGACCCTCCCGCTTTGGTTCGTTTGAACTTGGGCTGGATCAGCTTATGCAAATGTTGAGTTCAAGTGGGTCTATTGGTGGGTGCTTTGTTGATATTCAGTGCTAGTCAAGGTGGGGCTGTGTTGGAGAGGCACTTGTGGGTGATTGAGAGAGTCTTGAACACGATTCTGTTCTTGAGGATGGCTAACAAATGGGTGGCTCTTTGGGCAACCAAGATGTGTTCAGAGCATGGGATGTTAAGGGTGGCCACAACACAAGAGTAACAAGGGATACCAGGGATATCTATGTACTGTGACCTGGCCTGGAATGAACACATAACAGATTGACATAGAAGGTCAGAGTACTGTTACGTTCAGATGACAGGTGCTAGTGCATTATCCATGTCTACAAAGTTAGGCTGATTTATCGGTGCAAAAACCTACTGTCAGGCACCAACATCCACCAATGAACAAAAACCTGAGATGAAACAATTGAATTCAACCCAGTGGACGCTCAAATATAGTTAAATATTTTTATTGACATTATTAAACAAATTACTAAAAAAACTGATTTTTCAACAATAAAAACATACAGCAATATTAGTATCAAAAGTTATATTCGTATTGATCAACCCTATCAATTCATCATTGGGCTGACCTGATACATCATTCCCATCTAAAAACCACAACCAACCAAACTACAACCACAACACTTTCATACACAATCCATTCAAAACTTCATTCAATAATGACAAACATATCATCAATAAAAAACCAAACATTCTAAAACACCTAATATACAATTTTTTGATCCATTATTAATATGAAACATAAAGTTTAACACCACTGAGCCTTTTCCTCATTAATGTAATCTCTTCTGGCTCAGGCGAATATGGCTTTGAACTATTCACAAATAACAATACACTCCCCAACCCGACATGTTTCTTTCTGTATAATAATCAGTAAACAGAAAATCTTCAGGGGCACTGTGGTCCAGCGAGGTAGGGTAGAAAGTAGATGGAAGAAATGAGAGACATGTAGAATTCACCAGCGGAGCTCACCTGCATAAGAACACAACATCAATCAGGCCAAATGCTTAATTTACAAGATTGATCATTACTACCACCGTGTTATCAATAAACGGGGCGTAGAAAAGGTGATTAATACCTTACTTCTTCCTTAAATCAAAGGAACTGTCAGGGGACCGAGATCCACAAACCAAATAGAAGACACCATATAGATTGGTACCTCTATAATATATCCAACATCACCAACACCTCGTGAATCTCCTAGATATCCAGAATCAACCAGGAAAAACTTTATCAAAAGGAAAGAATTCCTATGACCAAAACAGTTAGATGAAACCACCAGAGAGTCAAGGAAAGTGAGAAAGAAAGTGATTACTGACGGAACACTCACGCTCAGTCTCCTGTGACTCTCATTGGTGAAGAAACACTCTTCGGTGAAAAAACACCCAGATGAGGGTCATCACTGGGAACAAGCACCCGCTAGAACAACAAAGCAGTATGCAGTCCCTAATTTAGAAGAGGAGGCCTCCTCACAGATTCAGTATGGAACAAATAGCAACTTGTCGTCTATCTGTAAACACAAAGGTAAAAAAATGATTGATAGCCAGACTAAATGTAGTTCTGAACAATCATATATCTAAGGTACTGGAGTGACCACGTAAGGAGAGGGCAAATATGGGTCACTTTTGTCCCTATGTGATAACACCCCATAACGTACATCCCGTTGCATGTATGAGCACTTGTTAACCCAACACTTACCTATTTTGGCAACATCGAATGTTTAATGGCCTCTGTTTAAATCTCAGCCATGTCTCAATAGGACTCGTCCCGTGAGGTAACACCAACCGCAATAGTTAATTCAATCGTGACCGTAGAAATATCCAACCCTGAAAAAGGAAAGTAAAACCATGACGGGAAACAATCGGCACGCAAAGGCAAGACCGCACATAGTTAAAGTTGTTAACCTAAAAGCAAACCCCATGTGTTCAGCAGATTTCCTAAATATTGGGGCTGTCATAAATCTATGAATAGATAATGACTTGCCCAGTCCCGTATTCTCACCGGGTGCTGGACCATGTTCATAAATAATCTCACAATATAAACAGGAGAAATATGAAGCAGGAAAAACAAAAGTCTCCCGTGCTTCTTTTATGTCCACATATTTCTTAAAACAGGTGGGAAGCAAAGCATAGTTGGTACATATAGCAACCCCGTCTGAACCTAAAATACCTGCATGCCGAAAAAGAAATACGGACAGAAGCCCAGACAGCGTGCTTCCTTACCTACGAAATTCTCCAAGTGGCAGCGTGAATGGCCGCCGGAAACTAGACTGCCAGCATATTCAAAAGTCAGTCTCCGGAGGACTCGTAGATAAACATACTCACGTGATCACGTGAATAGCACGTGATTAATACGTAACGTGAATGGGCTAGATGAAACACGCCCCTAAGACTGTGAGCCAACGTAAACGGCCCGTCAATCAGCTGAATCATTACGATGTCAGCTGTAAAAAAGAAGAACCAAACCACGATAATTAACGGCGGGGAAGGTTGGAATAGAACACCCAAATATTTGGGCACAAAAACAACATTGTGCACCAGATACTGACACATGTAAACTCATGTGACAGTAAAAGCAGGTACACCAATACCCACTAATACAAGCGCTAAAAGTGCTAGAAAGTTGAAATGAACACCAGGTCACACGGTCCGTGCACATAGGAATGGAAGACACAGATCTCAACCCACAATGAGGAGATTCAAAAAAACCAAGGTGGTGATCAAAGTGAAACTCAGTCATAGAAAGGATAAAAAGGTTAAAAATTCCAATCAATCGCCTCATTTAAACCAACCATGTTGCTTTTGCTCAGAAAAATAAGTTTGGTCTCCTCCCTCGATAAAGTGTGTTTGTCCGCAGCACTATTATTAGTAATCATAATCTTTTTTAGTACTGTCCATCTCAGGTCTTCCCAGTTGTGATTCCGCATTATAAAGTGCCCTACCATGGGAGCTGTTAAATTCCTGAGTCTGATACAGCTTTTATGTTCGCTGATACGAATCTTAATTTTTCGTTCAGTTTTGCCAATATAAATCTTATGGCAAGGGCACCAAATGGCATATATGACAAAGCTCGAGTTGCAATTAGTAAATGCTCTTTGTTCCCACGGTCTCGAGAGTCCTATATCCACCTCAGTAGTGCGTTTAGTAAGGGGGCAGAAAGCACACTTACCACAAGGAGTATGTCCCCTTACTTTCGGTAACCCCCACTGTTGAGTAATGGTGGTTTGTTTGTCAAACTTATTACTGATGTCATTCCTGCACACCATGTCTTTAATATTGCGTCCCCTTTAAAAGGCGCACCGTGGGGTCACCACAGGTATTTTAGCGTGTGCTAAAAGATGCCAATGTTTTTTGACAATCTTAACCACATGATTAGAAAGGTGGTGAAAGGTACTCACAAAGACCAGTGGATCAGACTCGGATGAACTGACTTTCGGTCTATATTCAAGTAAAGCCTCCCGGTGATTATTGGAGGCTCTCTTCAAAGACCTCTTTACTATTTTATCAGGATATCCCCGCTGAATCAGATTATGACTCAAATCAAAGGCTTCCGACTCGAACCTCTCTTTCTCACTGCTGTTTCTTTTGAGTCGTAAAAACTGACCGAAAGGTAAATTGTCCCTTAAGGACTTAGGATGAAAGCTGTCATATCTGAGAAGGGAATTCCTATCTGTAATTTTGTGAAAAGGTTTCAGTCCCAACAAATTACTAGAGGGATTAGAATAGATAGTAAGATCTAAGAAATCTATCTGCCCCCTATTAAAGTTCATAGTGAACTTCAAAAAGGGATTGATCCCGTTTAGCCACTGAAAAAAGGATTGTAACGTGGTTTCATCACCATGCCAGATTAACAGTACATCATCTATGTACCTTCGCCAAAGCGAGATACATTCTTTGAAGATATTGTGTTCACTGTAAATACTCATGTGTTCCACAAAGTCCACATAAAGATTAGCTAGGGAAGGTGCCACGGCCGAACCCATGGCAGTGCCGTGGACCTGTTGGTAAAAAAGGCCGTTAAATTGAAAGTAATTTTCGGTAAGCGCCAACTCCGTGCACCATAAGATGAATGAATTAGGTGTCATACCTGAGCTGCGTTTAGTTAGCAGTAACTCTTCGATAACATCCAGTGTGGATGACTGAGGAATTTTGGTATACAACGAAACAATATCCAAAGTGACAAGAATATCCTCCTGGGGATTAAAATGTAAATTCTCAATCAATTCGATGACTGCCATCGAATCTTGGACATAGGACTTCATTTTACCAACAAATCCTTTCAAAAAGGAATCAGCAAATTTAGCCAACGGTTCCAGCACTGTATTCGTGCCTGACACTATTGGTCTGCCCGGGGGATCCAATAGTGTCTTATGAATCTTCGGCAGAATATAGAACAAAGGAACACTGGGATCCTTCTTCACTAAATACTCAGCTTCCTTCCGAGTTATCCAGTTCCTGTCTTTTGCCTTCTCTACTTTAAGGGCGATAATATTCATCAAACGTCCTGTTGGATCCTGTTCAACAGGTTTATAAAAGGTAGTGTCTGAGAGTTGTCGTAAACATTCTGTGACATAATCTTGACGGTTCAATAACACTATTGCGCCACCTTTATCAGCACCGCGTATCACTATGGCCTTGTTGTTTTTAAGAGAATCAAAGGCTTTTCTCTGTGCCCTCGAACAATTTTGAAAAGCATAAGGAGACTGGGTACATTCTAACCTTTCTAGGTCAGCTAAAACCCTTCTCTCAAACACCACAGATTCTGGACTGTGGCTGGTTGCAGGAGGACAAAAAGAGGAGCGATTGTGTAAACCACTGTTCCTATCTTCATCTTCGAAAGGGTTTTCATGAAAATACTGTTTTAAATGTATCTTCCTAAATAGTTCCTCTATTTCAACTCTTGAAACAAACCGGTCATAGGAAATAGTGGGGACAAACCCGAACCCTTTTTCCAGAACAGATGTTTCAACCGTTGTGGGTATATATGAAGACAAGTTTATTAGTAAGCTTTGTTGCTCCTCATTACTGGTGGTTCGCAATCCCAGTTTTGTAGGTCCTGGTCTAAAAAACCAACAGAGGGTCCCCTCCCTCTAATAAATGGACGAATGTTTTGAGACCTGCGTCTGTTGGAATTACCATGACCCCGATTATTACCACGTCTCTGTTGTCTACCACCTCCTCCGCGAGAAAAAGTATCTTCATCCGAGCTATGTGAACTAAACGAGGTATTAGGATACCTCGCATGTTTTTGTTGTTGAGTTTTAGGTGCCCCATCATAATGTTAATCTGGCACATACCCTTCTTGAGTATATCCAAACGCTTTCTCATGGGAAAAATCTGTGATATCTGTTTTTAGCCGTCTAATACGATCTCGAACTGTGGATTCTTTAAAGTCATTCATTTCTCGAATAATCTCATCTAGTCTCTTGGTGTATACCTCCAACGGTACAAGTTTTTTGATGGTTTCTTCTAATTTGGAGAGTTCTTCAAGTTGTTTAATTGACATCTCCTTAGCGGTGTCAATTATTAGGATGAGCCAATCCCTTCCACACTTATTCGCAATATAACTCCACCTAATGATAAATTCTTTATTATCCAGGAATAATCTTGGCTCATTCCTCCCCACAAGACCTTGTGGTAAGACACCATTACGCAAGTATTCCAGCATAATGGTGCCGTGGAGTTCTGTACGGATGGATCTTTTGCGAAGTTGAAAGAGCTCATCCCAATTACTGATATTAGTCAATGGGGAACTATCTCCATCATTAGAGAATAACGAGGATTTAGCCAATAATTCAGCCACATATTTATCATCATAACTACGGGTTTTGTCAGCCGCCATTGTGGCAATACAGAGAGTCAACTAGTTGATCTGGAATATCTAAAAGAAGTGACGAGGAGAAAGATGACAATAAAATACCCTTAATTATAGGAAGGAAAAGGGAGAAGAAAATCCCACGGATATGAACCGTACAGAAATACCACAACACAAGAGTAACAAGGGATACCAGGGATATCTATGTACTGTGACCTGGCCTGGAATGAACACATAAAAGATTGACATAGAAGGTCAGAGTACTGTTACGTTCAGATGACAGGTGCTAGTGCATTATCCATGTCTACAAAGTTAGGCTGATTTATCGGTGCAAAAACCTACTGTCAGGCACCAACATCCACCAATGAACAAAAACGTGAGATGAAACAATTGAATTGAACCCAGTGGACGCTCAAATATAATTAAATATTTTTATTGACATTATTAAACAAATTACTAAAAAAACAGATTTTTCAACAATAAAAACATACAGCAATATTAGTATCAAAAGTTATATTTGTATTGATCAACCCTATCAATTCATCATTGGGCTGACCTGATACATCATTCCCATCTAAAAACCACAACCAACCAAACTACAACTACAATGCCCTACATGGTGTTGAGGGTGGCACCATGTAGGGCATTGTTCTGGATAGTTTGAAGTCTTTTTAGGTTGTCGGTAGATGTGCCGGTGAAGAGGACATTGCAATAATCGAGCTTGGCGCCGCTCACTGTACAGGCGATGGTTAGTCAATTGTCTTTGGATAAGAATGGCCTAGCTGCATTGAGCACTTGGGTTGAGTAGGCTGCTGCGGAGGAGATGGCATTTACTTGGGTCAAGCAGAGAGTGGCATCGAGGTAGACTCCAGGAGTTTTTACAGAGAGGGAGACCAGAATCATGGATCCGTCAATATTGAAGGTGGAGTATTGGGAGCCAAGAGTTTTAAGAGCTGCTGCTGGACCGACAATGGGGAGCTCTGTTTTCTCATCATTGAGACAGAAGCCATGGGTTTGTGACGTAAGTAGCGCTGAGGGTGGAGGAATCGGTATGATATGACCCTGTGAGCGGGAGAAGAATCTGCGTGTCGTCGGCCTAATTAGTGTAGGTTATGCTGAACGAGTCCAGGTAGTCAAAGAGGGGCTTTGTGAAAATGCTGTAGAGCGTGGGAGGGACGCAAGATCCTTGTGGTGCCCTGCAGCTAATTGTGGATGGAGTGGCACAGGAATTGTTGGCAAAGACTTTCATTACTCTCCCTTCAAGGAAGGAGGAAATCCTAGCGGCAGCTTCCTGGGAGAAAGCAGCCGATGAGGTCAGGTGGTGGCATAGTATGTCATGATCAACTAGATCAAAGGCTGCAGACAGATCTAAGAGGAGAAGCATGGCCAACTTTCCGTTGTCTTTGTGGGAGTATAATTAAATTTTCAGGTCTAGGAGGGGAGACTCTGTGCCATGGCCCAGACAGAAACCAGATTGACGGGTGCGTAGGATTTGACTGGCTTCTAAGTGGCATTGAATTTGTAGATAGACTGCTCTATCCAAGATTTTTAGCAGGAATGGGACGGTGGTGATTGGTCAGTAATTGTTGGATTTGAATCATTTGAGCAGAATCAAACCCCCATTGTTTAGATAGGCTTGAATATGATTCAATACCAACAATCGGGAAACATCTACTATATTGTACTATTAAAAAAATCAGTCAAAGTAAATATGCATTACCTAGAAGTCAGTGACACAACTGAGCATGGATGAGAACCCAATTGTTAAAATGAAACTATTTAGTTTGGTGTTCTGAAATGTGAATACTTAGTGATATAAAACTGGGAATGCAGCTAGCATGTGTAAAATGGAACATGATAGCTCAAATGAGGTAGCTTAATGACCTGGAATCAGTCACAGATGACATTGCCCATATCAAGTTCAGACAAATATCGATACTGACATATGTGGACAGTACGGTCCTGATAGCTAGAATTCCCTTGGTCCCGCAAGAGTTGGTTACCACCAAATCTTGTGTCATGTACAATCATGATCCTGCTGTTATTACACAGAAATCATCTGTGATGGTGTTAATAAGAGCAAAAGTAAATGTAAGGAACTACAGCTGAACTGCCAGCATAGGACAAACTTAAATAGCTTTGAAAAGAATACACAAAATTGTTTTATGTCAACTCCTGGGTACTCTCTGCAATTCATATACATACACTGATCACCCGGAATTGGGAGTACCGTACTGAAGCAGCATTCTTGCTGGTCAAATCTTGGAGCCATGGGCCTCCATTCAGAAAAAGAGTAAGGCATTCATTCTCCCATGGTATTATAGAAAATCTGATATCAAGTGGTTCCATTTGTAAAGTCTGAGGTTACACTTTCTGTTTAAGAATTTGGAGCATGTGAAGGCCCTGCAGCTTGTATTTTGGTTCAGAAGTTCGAAATTGATAACAGCTAATGGATGGAAGTTGATGATATAGTTATGTGAACATGATCATCAAGTAGCCAGAGTGTAGGCAGAGTTAACTAAACCAGAGTTATTGGTTGCTACTGTGGAGGGGCTTATGGAATATCTCAATTTTATTTTTTAATGTGAGACATAGTAACATAGTGTATTGTCACTCTGCACTGTAATGGATGGGTAATTAGGAAACAATGGATTTAAGTGATGGCACTGGTGGGTGGGTAATTAGGAAACAATGGATATAAGTGATGGCACTGGTGGGTGGGTAATTAGGAAACAATGGATTTAAGTGATGGCACTGGTGGGTGGGTAATTAGGAAACAATGGATTTAAGTGATGGCACTGGTGGGTGGGTAATTAGGAAACAATGGATTTAAGTGATGGCACTGGTGATCTGGAGGTGCCGGTTTCATTGGCCTGATTCACAGAGTGGTTTCCAATGGGATTGCTCCATTTTCAAATGCTTCTGTGAATCCGACCACATCTGGTTTAGTTTTGCCCTTTTTTATTATGTGCCCAGTAGATGATACATTTAACCCATTCTAAAGAAATATGGTTTTACTCAGCATCGCCCTGCAAGGATGTATTTTTCCACTCAGGTCCTTCTTGATTTGTGTAATTTATCCCCTTGAAAAGCATTTGGGACACCTCCTGCAGAAAGGATTTTATATTATTCCACATATGTTATATCAGATATATTCATTCTAATCTGTTAACGTATATTCCGGTACGTTTATGGATTCTGGATCTGAAGTAACTTGATTGATTGATGTCGCATGGTGCAAAACTAAACGGTATGCCGTGTTAATAAGGAAAAAGTAATAATGACAAACATTTTTAACGACACCTGAATAACGACAAAAAGTCATATTCTTTAGTCAAAGTATACATAAGGGGTGGGGTAAGGAATTAAAAGGGATGGGGTAGTTGGGGGAGTGTAAAAAGGCCATAGAAACGGTGTTTGGGGGGCTTCCAATGTCATTTGAAATGTATGTCGTTATTTAGGGTGTTGTTATAAACACATGGAACCGGTTCAGGGTAACTGTGATTTGCCCTGGGGCACTGGCCAAGACGGATGTCAATGCAATGATTGGAAAAGGCCGTAGGCTTGAAGCTCAAAGTAAGGCGAGTGGTCTATACAGCTACGTGAAGCCCACCCTTAGAGAGGAAGAAGATAAAATGCCAGATGTACCCACTCAGGTGTCACCTGATTGCAACCTGGACAACACATCTTACTGGCCATCCGCCAGCACAGATGCCAACTTTTTAGTTTCAGAGCCCTGCATTTTCCCTGTGTAACTCTCTAACCCACACTAGCTGAAGCTCCAAAGGGCCCTGGAAATGCATGTGATCAGGTCAGCCGAGGGCTCCTGAGAGGCAAGCGTCGGGCTCTGACATATCACCCTTCTGGCAATATCCCTCTCAGTGCAAACCCTCAGCTACACCTCCCCTGCTTGGAGGCTGCCCAGCAGAGTCATCAGCATGCTACAAAAATCCTAAAGAAAAATACAGAAACAAAAATTAAAATAAGATGAAATAATTGTATGGGTCGCCGCTGGTCCTTTTTTAGTTTGGCTAATTAGTGACGCTTGCGCCAACTTTAATCAGAAGCTATTGCATTACAGTACAGATAGGGAGAAATAACATATGAAGGGAGACACAGCTTGTAGGTGTTGTTTGGCTATTTGCCTACCCATTAAATGCCCACGACCATGCTAATCCCTATGGCCATTCCCAACCAGTTCCTGCCCCTCCCTGCACAAAACACTGCCTTACTATAAAAGTTTACGGGAGGCGTAGCCGAGCAGGGACGGCCGTAAGGAAAGGCCACCCGTTCTCTCTGCAGCTCTTTGCTGCTCGCCTGCCATCTGCCCTAAACCGCTGCCAGTTCCCCAAAGTAAGAGTCCCGTATTAGCCCGCTCCCCCATAGCGCAACCCTCGCCCCCAGACTAGTCAGAATATGTTCTCGCACAAATACAGAACCACTCACCTCGCAGCCACCATTGACGAGCACCCGCAATGCCCGCCTACAAGCTAGATCCCAGGATCCAGCTCATGTCGGTAGCGCTCATTCATCTACGCCGCCCCTGCCCAATCATTGTATGATGCCTTGCCCTCAAAACTCTGCAACGCGCTGTGGCCAGCATCAAAACACGCTGACTTTGTACAACTAATACAACAAATACATGATATAAAGCGCTCACCATGCAAAGACCATTAACTTTGCTACATCCGCTAATAAGGATGAGGCCCTCAAGCCTACCCCCACTGCCAACTTCACACAGAACAGACTGCCACATTTGCCCACCACCATTTTGAACTGTACGAACTGAATGCCACTGTACCGGTGTCTCCTATCCCTGAAAATATGCAAATACTGTGATGCCACATTTAACTACCCATTTTGATTTGTACTGAATTGAATGCCACTGTACCTGTGTCTCTTACCCCTGAAAATGGGACTCCAATGCAAATACTGTGATGCCACATTTAACTACCCCCATTTTGAACCATACAAAATTGAATACCACTATATCTGTGTCTCTGTCCCCCGAAAATGGGACCACTAATACTGATAAGGCGGGAACCACTGATGCTTCCACCACCCCCCTCACCACGTCCATCCCGCCCAGACATCCTCCCCTAGTCACCCCAGAACCCCATATTAAGTGTGCCCTGGTTAATGCCCGGTCCATTAGCGCACATGCACTAGACATACACAACCTCATCCCCACCCACAACCAAGACTTTCTTATGGTCACCGAAACTGGCCTACATGAAGCCTCTGGCCCTGCACTATCTCTGGCACTCCCTTCAGGCTATTCTGTTACCAGAGAAGACCGCCCATCTAAAGGTGGCGGCGAGCGCTAATAGCCAAAGACTCCCTCTCCGTCATAAAGATTGACAAATCCATGAACAATAACAGTGACTACCTCCAACTGAAACTCAGCCTCTCTCATCACTGTACCATTGCCATATACCTCGTCAACCGCCCACCAGGCCCCAAAGGTGACTTTCAGGCTTCCCTCATTCACCTCCTTACAGACAACTTAAAGAAACCCTCCAAAAGTCATATTACTCGGTAACGTTAACCTAGGCCTTAATGACACCAAAGATCCAGCAGGTAAATCGCTCAACTCAGCCCTTGAGACCCTATGGTTCAGTAACATTATCTTGGACCCTACCCATACTCTAGGAAGAACTCTGGACTGGAACGTCCAACACAACTGTCCTCTCCTCATCACAGGCAATACCCCCACCCCCTGGTCTGACCACCATATTATCACATTTGGCATACCCACCACCAGTACCTCTGCTCCCCCCTCTCACCCGCTACCTCCAGCCCTTGCAAGAAGCTCCAGCCAACTTACTAAAGAAAGGCTACTACCCTTCCTCGAGGGTCTAGCTTTCAGACCACCTTTCTCCACTGACCCAGAGGCCCTCGCTCTATCCTATGACATCACAATCAAATCAGCAGTCAACTTCATTGCCCCGCTCAAACCTCTCAAAACTAAACTCACCAGCCACTCCAATGCCTGGTTCACCCCAGATCTCTTCAAACTCTGCACGGACAAACGGGCCGCCCTGGCACGCTGGCAAACATCCCACTCTGACAAAGACAAACTTGACTTTAATGCTCGCTCAAAAGAGTACAAGAAGGCAATCACTCATGCCAAAGCCAAATCTTTTAAATCCAGAATCTCCGATGCAAAGTCCAATATGAAAGACATTTTCTCTATCTTCAGAGAGCTAGAGACCCCTACCCCCGCCCCCAGTACTGCACCAAAGATAAGGCATGGTGTGATGAAATACAAACAGCCATGTGTAACATGCTGAATTCACTCCAAACTAAAATCCAAACCACCAAACAATCGCTCACCAATACTCCTACCCCCGCCCCTCACCCTCTCCTGACACCTCTCTGCTATTCTCATTCAAGGCCATACAGGAGCAAGATATGATCAACCTTATGATAACCATAAAGCCATCTAACTGTATGGGTGACTCTTACCCTGCCACAATTATCGAGGACTGTGCTGATACCCTGGCGCCATTCCTGACAGCCTTCGTCAACGCCTCTTTTGCCACAGGGAAAGTCCTCTCCTGCCTCAAGTAAGACTGGATCCGCCCCCTCTTAAAGAAACCAACGCTTGACCCAACCTCTCCTAATAACTACAGGCCCATCACCACCGTCCCAATCTCACTCAAGATATTGGACAAAGCAGCCTACCTGCAGGTACAACACTTCATCAAAGAAAATAAGCTCCTAGGGCTACGCCAATCCAGCTTTCGCCCAAGGCACGGGACAGAAACCTCCCTACTGGACCTTACAAACCAGATGGATGATGCTAGAGACCTAGGTAAACCAGCCCTACTCCTACTTCTCAACCTCTCTGCGGCATTCAACCTCGTAGACCACAACATCCTGTGCCATCACCTCACCTCCATGGCTACATTCTCCCCCGATGCCCTGCTTGGATACCCTCCTTCTGGCAAGGCAGGACCATGCAAGTATTCTCTGACTCAGACTCCACCTCTCCCACCATCATGTTATGTGGGGTGCCTCAAGGATCCTGCCTCTCTCCCACTCTCTACAACATCTTCACACGCCCTCTCTTCCTCATCCTTGACGCACTGGGTATCTCCTACACCAGCTACGCGGACGATGCCCAGATCCTCCTCACTCTCACAGGCAACTATGACACAGACTCCACAACACTCAACAACATCTACAACACCATCCAAACATGGATGGCAGCCAACGGACTATGTCTCAACTCTGACAAGACAGAACTCCTTCTGGTAGGAGCCCCTGACACTCTTAAAAACCTAGACACCCAGTTTAGCCATTACACCATTGGCTCTATCAAAATCCCAGTATCAACACAGGGAAAACCCTCAGAGTCTATCTGGACTCCAACCTATTCATGAATAGACAAGTCAATGCAATTGCCTCTCCGGCAGCGTACCATGCTAAACTCATTAATGCAGCTAGGCCTTTTCTCTCCAAGGAGAACTGCACTAACATAGCCAGAGCCATCACAGGTTCAAGGCTAGACTACTGTAACATACTCTTATTGGGGACATCCACAAAAAAAATGGAAAGACTGCAAGTCATCCAGAACAATGCGCTTTGTGCAGCTCAAGGCATCTCCAAAAGAGAACACATCACGGCCGACAGAAAATCAGCCCACTGGCTCCCAATAAAAGAAAGGGTCATATTTAAAGCACTGACACTGACCCATAAGTGCATCCACCTCTCTGCACCTGACTACCTATCGCAAAGAATCCCTTCTACCCTTCTACCTCCACAAGGCCAACTAGAACACCTTACGCCAACATGCTTAGCGTGCCCATGGTAAAAAGAGTGAGAGCAGGTGGAGCTAGCTTCCCCTACCTTCCATCCTTACACTGGAATGCCCTAACCCCTACTCTTCGTGGCGAGGTATCACTCATGGCTTTCCGCAAAGCCATGAAAACAACACTCTTCGCTTGATGTACACCACACTCACCGCTTGTGATTGCTGAATGCATCTCCTGTTAAAATGCAAAATGTATTTATAACCTGTACTCAAATGTATTAATGTACAACATGTAAATGCATTACCCAACTGTACCTCCCCTGTAACTAATCTCCCCGCGAGTAACAGCGCCTCGATGCCCAAGGGCTGTTTGTGCGCTATACAAATGTAATAAATAAATAAATAAATAAATAAATAAATAAATAAATATACAGTTGAAGTGCATGGCAGTGGTTTTCAAAGCAATCTTTTGAGAGTTAATGACTTAATTGGAGCTGAAAACCTGCTACTGGTATAATAAAAATGTGTTAGACAAGTCTGCCTTCATCCACTCGATTTATAAGTAGGATGCAAGTACTGTTAAAACAGTTGTGGCTTGTGCATACGTTCAAGGTATTTGCTGTGCCCGGGTACTCACACCATGTTCCACCTGCTGCCACCAATGGTCAGTTAATACCACTACGGCAGTTCATGGCAAGTGTCTTTCCCATGCCTACACAAAAGCCCAAACGGTTGGCATTGGCAATGCTTGTTCTGTATTCCGTCTGTGGTAGTTATCCTAAACCTAAAAAGCCTTCCCACATTTTTCAAATTATGATGAAATAAATGCGCAGTCCGAGAGGCAGTGCAAGAGAAGAGCCACATACACGTGCATTCCGCACTTATCATGACAAATGAGTTCCTAACACTGGGGGTCCCGCATGTTTCCAAAAAATGTAGGTTGCCATATTTTGAAATAGAGCATGTACTTACTTCACAATATTAAAATGCAAAGAAATCCAATGAGCTCGTCGTGCGACGTGCTCACGAGATGCCAACTCTGGCTACGCCAAGTCTTACATCTCCTGTGAGAAATGTACCATGACCAAGCGCAAACATTCCCAAAGAAAAGCTCATGGCAGCTGCGGTTTCCGAGCCCCTTTGGCTGCGCCTCGCGCAAAGGAATCGGCTGTTGCAAAACCGCTGGGAGCCGGTAATGCTAAAACGTGTCACACTACAGCTGTGAACTCACAGAGCTTTGTTGTGAAGGCAAGAATCCGAGCGCTGGCAACAAAAAGCATGAATTATGAAGTTCCTGGCGCAGGGAGACATTCCACGAGCTTCCTTTGTAGGAAGCCTGAAATACCTCGCAGGAGAAAATAGAATTTAAGGGAAGCCGCAGGGGAAACAAAGCAGGGCCCAAAATAAGACGCCGGATTAGGACGCTATAAATAACAAACAGGAAAGTGTGGCACAGCTGCGCTCCTTTTCTTCCTGTTCTCCGTCATCGCTGTACCTGCACTGTGGCAAGGCAACACAGCAAAAGGCTTAAGCTACAGGCGAGTCCATTGAATTTAAAATATAGATGCCTATGGGCGTGCTACTGTATTCAACAAACGATGAAATGTACAATCGATTCCATCATTTCCAGTTTCCGGTAAGGCCAGTATAATTGCCGGTAATTCTGTACCAGAAACACATGAGTGCTGGTGGGGGCCACAGATCTACATCCAGGCCTGACCTGCCGGTAAATCAAAAAAGCTGCAGTTACCTCCATGGAGTCCTAGGGCACTCCATGGAATAATAATATCGGGATATCAGGCGGTGGAAACGGTAAGGTCAGTTTGCTGGTAGCCTGCCGAAATTACCAGCCGGATATCAGAAAACTCATATACCCCTCCATGGGCCTCATTATGACATCAGCGGTAGCCATGTCTGTAATACAGCCACGGCTGCCACCAGTGTCTTTTTTTTTACGGTGCCCAGGAATGGGCCATTACCGGGTCATTACTGCCTTGTCGGACCCGGTAATCGCCCATTCCCGGGTGCTGGAAAATATTCTTTCCCATTCCCATTTGAGCCTCATAGGGCTCAATGGGAATGGGGAGGTCGGATGCACCGACACCGCTTATAACCGCGCTGATGCATCCAACATGGCCTGGGGTTGGGTGCCGTTCCGCACGCCAGTTCAGACCTGGCAGGCGGGAGGGCGCCAGCCACAGAACTCGTAGTTTGCCGGTCTGGAAACTATGTTACCGGCAAGCTTACTGGTAACGTAGTTCCCAGGCCAGCAAACTCATAATGAGGCCCATGTAGTTAGTCCGATTGTATTTACTGGGCAGGTCTTTCAAAGTGCACTAAATACATCAGAACACTTCTCTGGTCCCCAAACCATCCTTTTTGAAAGGGGGTCCCTCCCTTCACCCCACACACCCTTCTTTTTGGTCCCATGAAAGGATGGGGTTTCACCGCTCACTCCCCGCCACCCCCCGACCCCTGTTTCACCACAGTCACCCTAGTCCAGCGGTATTCAAACTGTGGGGCGCGACCCCCCAGGGGTCCGCGGGTGCATCCCTGGGAGGCCCTGAGAGATCAGCATGAAATATTTTTTTTTTTTTAATCTTTTTTTTTGTTTTGTTTTTTAGATTGGAAGACATGGGCAGGGGTGGCTCACATGGTCAGGCTTAAGCATGAAACTGTCTCAGGCAACAATGAAAAAGTGGCCCACAATTGTAAATGGATATTTATTCCTTTAGTCACAGACTGGGCCTCATTACAACTATGGCGGTACGGGAACAACCTGTGGAGTAACTTTGCTGAAAATGTTGGGGGGGGGACATGACATCTGAAGAAAAGGTGTCCCAGCCAAATGAATGGGGCCAAAATAGTGTGCCATTAAAGTTGGGGGGGACAAACACCCCTGTCCCCCCTAAAATAACACCCATGTTAACAACGGTGCCGGTAATCTACCAGTACCGTTGCTACCGTACCACCATAGTAACAGTTGTTAGCCCATGATGTGTTTGGTCTTCTTGGAATAAACTGGGAGGTGAAATGGAAAAACAGCAAATGGCCATCATTTTAGGTGATGCCTTTTGCTTAAAGTTCCTTGTGGGCGTGGAAGGGTTGTGCACTTGCCCCGCCACCCATTGACACCAGAGTGGACATTAGCACCAGGGGGAAAGGCCTGGCTATGGGGAGCCAACTGCCGCTCAGTTGGAGATAATGGGCCCTTGTAAATAGTGGGAGACCACAAACTGCCTATTCACTAGAGGGCAAATCGCAAACTCGTTAGTTATGCATTTCTTTGGCATCACTCAAGACAGTGCTCAACACCTAAGGCACCTCTATGCATAGTAAACGTGGCAGCCTCTCCACCTTAATGGATGCATTGCTCAGTCAGTGTTCACACAAAGAGGCATGGCCCAACACACGGGGCCCCATGAGCACCGGGTGTAACTGTCTGACTGTGAAAACAAATGGGAAGGAAGGGAAGAGGGATGGGGGGCCCGCTCGCCATTTATATGCCTTGTGACCGCTAAATCCGCCCCTGTGCGGGAGGTCACAGGGCTAGGCCAGGTACTGGGTCAGGAGAGAAGGAAGGGTCAGTGCTGTCCCATCTCCCCACCAAAGCATATTGTACTGCACTGCACTGCAGTACAATATGCTTTGTTCAGAGGATAGCGCCCAGAAGCTGTGTGTTTCCACGTCTGAGGCAGTGAGAGACTTTTTGGGCCAATGTGGGCCAGTTTTATGAGTTACTTAACTATGCGGATAGTAGTTTTGACCAGTGTTGCCGAATAAATATTCATTAAAATGCTAAATTTTTGTCCCATTTAAAATAAATACCCCCCCTTGGGTAAACAGTGCCACAAAAGGAATGAATTGCCATTTGCAACTGTGGGCCACTTTTTCATTGGTGCCCAAGACAATGTTATGGCCCAGTCCGACCGTGGGGGAAAATGAATACAATTGAGAGCAGATGGGTAAAGCTGGAGACCACATGAACCCAGAGCATTCGCAGACTGAGGGCATCCATTGCTTTCCTTACCTATGCGAGCTTAGCCAGGCGCTTAGAAGCTATCCAGCAACCTGGCACTATAAAATTCTTAAAAAATAGAACAAACACATAGGTGAATAATTACACTGCATTGCACTGGGTAACACAAGCAACCCCTGCACCACCTTTTTTAAATAATATAATGGGAAATGCAGTAGAGCTCTATGTAAATGTTTATTAAACATGTTCAAAGTCCTCTTTAAATCGAAAGTGATTCTTACCTTAATCCTGTCCCATGCAGGTGGTAGAATGAGAATCATTTTTAGGGGGGGTGGGTGGGGGGGGGGGGTTGCTGAGATAGTTAGCTTGTTGCCCCTGAGGACACTGATCCAAGGCCCCTCCAAGTCAGAGCGCCAATGCCGTCTCGTGGGATGAACAGCCTCGTCCTGGCAGGGTGCGGGCAGGAGGTCAGGGGCCAGCCAGGCCACCCATAATGTCTAATAGTTTGATGCTAAAAACTAAAGTTTGCTTTGATGTCCTTAGTTGAATCTTAAAATCATACATAACAGCACGTCATGCTGGAGGTTTGTGACGAATCTCCAAGCCTAAGTGAGTTTATGACACAACTTATTTTATTGTGAGTGTGTCTTAAATCGCTGAAAATAAAGTGGGTAAATAGATATTTTGCCTTTTGCATCTTATTGTTTTCCATTTAGGATGTGGAAAATAAAAGGTACACTGATATTTATTTGGCCCAACATGCTGCTATACGAATTTACATGTTGTCATGATGCTTTACTGTGCAATTTGTGTATTTTGCAAGTAAACTCTATAGGACAGTATTATTGTAGGTCTTGATTGACACCCAAAACTTAAATATTTTTTCCAAGTAAAACGTGGAACAAGATGGCCGTGCCCAAATAGCACAGTGGGTTAAAATCCCTGTTCACTATTTAGCTTAAGTGTGTGATCCTGGGCATGTAATGTAATGTAATATCACCCTGGCTTCAACTGCAAAAATGTGAGTGTGTATAAGTGATTACATTCACACCCTTAGAATAGGACTTGATTTGACAGGCAGACATAGTCTCGCCAGCCAATCAGCGCACCAGAGATTCTAGTATAGCGGACTAACTGTGGTTGAACCAACATTACATTTTCTCCCCTGTTGCTCCCAGTCACTGACGTTGCTTGGGCCGTCCAGAGTACTGCCCCATACTCTGCAATGTCCTGTTATGCTATGATATTGAGTCTTTCATTGCACACCATCTATGATATGATATGATATGATATGATATGGCATTTGTAACGCCCCTATACACAAGTATTTCAAGGCGCGACGAGGCAGGGAGGGAGGCACAAAGGGAGACAGACAAACGATCCTACTAGGCCAGGTGTCATTCAGATCGCGCAAGTGCAAGGTTAAGGGGACGGGAAAAAGTGCAAGGGGGAAAGGGAGAGGGGAAAGTGCAGTACACGGTTAGTAACGAACAAGATAAATAATAAGGGCCAGCTAGTGGCAAGTGCAAGATAAGTGCAGACAAGTGCTGGGAAGAGGGGCTGTAGGGATACAGAGACAGTCCCGCAGTGCAGGGGTTGCCGGGAAGGCAGTGCAGGGGAGAGTGGCTGGGCCAAGGACCGAGATTGGTGAGTGGCCCAGTTGCTGATTTAGTACAATTTCAGTGATTTAGCAGGGGAGAGAGGGAGAGAAAGCAGAAGCAAAGAGGAAGGTTTTGAGGAGCTTCCGGAACCGGAGATGGTTCTCCTCAAGTTTTAGGGAGGCAGGAAGGCTGTTCCAGAAGGAGGCCCCTGCAGCAGAGAGAGATCTCCCACCAACTCGTTGCTTAGAGAAGCGGCTGACCCTGAGGGAGTTGGAGGCGGATGAGCGAAGTGCACGAGAAGGAAGATATTTAGGAAGGGAGAGTTGAAGGTATTTTGGCCCCAGGTCCCAGAAGGCCTTGTGGACAATGCAGAGGGTTTTGAACTTAATCCTTGCAGTCCTGGAGAGATACGGTCCCGGGGCTTGAGGCCAAGGACAAGTCTCGCAGTCCTGTTCTGGATGAGTTGCAGAGGGCGGAGAGTAGAGGCAGGCAGATTTAGGTAGAGGCTGTTACAGTAGTCCAGCTTCGAGAGAACCAGGGCTCTGGAGACAGTGAGCTTCTGGGGGAAGGAGAGGAAAGGAAGAATACCTCTGAGGAGGTGCAGCAGGTAGTGTGACTTCCTAGAAACGTCAGAAATGTGAGGCGAGAAGGAGAGAGTGGAGTCGAAGATGACCCTGAGGTTTTTAGCCTTGCAGGTAGGAGCAGGAAGAGGGCCAAGAGAGGCCGGCTAGAGAGCTGCAGGGAAGGAGGGAGTGGGTGTGCCGATGAGTAGAATCTCGGTCTTACTGGCATTAAGGCAGGGGTCGTTGGCGGCACACCATTCCTGGATAGCAGAAAGACAGTCAGAGATGAGGGAAGGAGAAGAGGAGGCCGAGGGTAGCCTGAAAATGAGCTGGGTATCATCAGCATAGCACTGAAAGTAGGGGCAGAGAGCAGCGATGCGGTGGGCGAGAAGTGCCAGGTACTGGTTGAACAGCCAGGGAGAGAGGTTAGAACCCTGGGGGACACCACAGGTAGAGAAAAAGATGTCAGACAGGAAAGACCCCAGTTGGACCTGGGAGGGTAGATTTGAGAGGAAAGAGGTCAGCCAAGCTAGAGCCTGACCAGTGATACCCAGGTTATCACGGAGACGGTTGAGCAGGATGGTATGGTTGACAGTATCAAAGGCAGAAGAGAGATCAAGCAAAATGAGAACACAAGGAATGTTAGAGTCAAGGTTCGAGAACAGGTCCTCACGGATGTTCAGGAGAGCAGTTTCCGTGCTTCTGGCAGCTCTGAAGCCAGACTGGTGGTCATGAAGGCTACCAACATATTCAGCATGGAGATTAAGCTGGGAGATGGCAAGTTTCTCCAGGAGCTTGCCCAGGAAAGGAGTGATAGAGATAGGGCGATAGTTAGCTGGGCAGGACGGGTCGGAGGAGGGTTTCTTAAGAAGGTGGTGCACAAGGGAGTGCTTGAGCGGGGATGGGAAGACTCCAGAGGCGAAGGAGTGATTGCAGAAGTCAGCAAGGGCAGGAGCCAAGGAGTCGATGTGGTCCTTAATAGTTTTGGAGGAGCAGGGGTGGACCTGTGTTGACGAGACTTTCATAGATCTGACTTGTCTCGAAACCTCATCAAAAAAAGGGGAAAGGCAGAGAAGGAGAGAGGAGGGGTGGCTGCAGAAGGGCTAGAGGACGGGCAGGGAATAGAGGGGGGAGGTGATGGGAGGAGAGTGAGGACAGGATGTCCTGAGTTTTTTAAATGAAATGAATCTGCCATTTTGACACTTTCTAGGACCTTCAGGATCTGCAAGAAGTGGGTGTTTCAGACTTAAAGGAGAGAGTTAACTGATTGTAACATTGAAGCTGCACTAGAATAGTCTCATTACAAGTAATCAAGTTAAATGCCCCTTCACAAGTAAGTTTGCCACCCTTCCACCGTCTCCGAAGTTAGTGCTTCTCCCACCATTTGAAGGGTTACCCCTGTCTAAATTGTAGCCTAGGTGCACCCGTGGATGTGTGCACTTGCATTTTGTTAGGCAGAGATGTGCGCAAAGCCTTTCCCCGAAACTGGCGGTGTTTGCCAGTTTTACAGTGTTTGCTCAGAAAAATGTACTTGAACAAACACAGTAAAACTTTAAAGCTGCTACTTTCACAAAATACTTCCATCACCTCTCTGCATATTGCGCTTTAAAATATACTTTGATAGTTGGTCTCCAGCCAGTGGGGGAAGGGGGTAGACGGGGGCAGAGCCTCCAAGTGTGCCCCGTCTATTTTCTGAAGTTGCCCCTGCCAGCCCTGTCTCTCCCTTCCGGCTTGCATTGCGCACTTTGACGACTCCGGCCAACCCATTTTGCTTTGACCTGAGCCCTGGGGGTTTAATGTCTGGGCCCAACAACCATCCCTTGGGGCCCTGTCCTGATTTCCTGGCATTTCTTCTCCTTTCTAGCTCCTGCTGCATCATTCCCCCCGCCCCTCTTCTCATTCACTTGGGCTGAGTTGATCATCTCATTCCCCTGGGGTCCTCTCCCCTTTTTTAGGCCTTTGTGTACCACTCTGAGGCCCCCACTCCCCTGTTCCCGACCTTGGGTTGGGGGGGGATTACTTTGGCCGGGCAGGTATTATTAAAGTGCATAGAAGTAGGAGGAATCTGGCATGAAGTACTAGCTAAAATGGTGTTAAAGTGTGTTGAAGGCATTTTATAGCCAAGAAGGCGTCAGAACAGTGAGCACACTCACAAACGGAACCTGAAAGATAGGCAGTGACCACACCAGTAAGTGGCAGACTGCAATATCAGGAGAGGTGATCAAGAAGGAGCCCTGTGCTGTTGCTACTAGACGACCAGGCACATATGGATATTATAGAGGGTTGGATGTGGAGGGGCCCTGTTTAAATGTATAGTAGCAATGCAGAGAGATGCATACAGATGTTACCAAGCTTGGGGTGAAGTATACACAATATACCCAAGTAGTCTGTTCTTCACTGGATTACCATTTCCGGGAGTGAGTTGGTGTCTTCCTTTCCCCCAAGTCAGATAAATTGTTTGTGCTTCTGTAGCTTCCTACATTTATTAATTGATGCAGTCTTGTGGGTCCCGGTCACCTTTTGTGAACAGTCATAGATTTGTATGGAGTTCAGGCTTAAGTTAAGAAAACAATCCCCCTGGTCACTGCACATTAATGCCATCTCATAGACCTCTTTATACCAATGCTTCCTGGTCTTCATTGGTATATGGCCAATAAGCAGCACAACCAGAGTATCAGAAGCCCTGCTGGACCAACCAGTACTCTGACTCCAAAGTGCTGAACTAAAAGTGGGGAGGCGGACACAGTAGAGCCATCCCAGCCCATGTACTTAGAACTTCAAGTACATGGTAAAGGAATCCTGCTAATTACAGAGATTAATGTCTACACACTTGGCACTACTCTTACTATCTGGTTGGCATTTTAAGAGCATTGCCAGGAGGGATCTTTATTATGTTATGAATAGTACGCTATAGCCAGTTTCAAAAGCTCAAGCTATGATAAGTTTTGAACAACTTTATGTTCAATTGCATAACTAATATAGAATGAAATTTCATGTCAGGAAGGGTGGTTGAAGTTGTTCATGCTGTTTTCCAGGTAAAAACAAGGTGCCTGGAAGTGGCAGAATTCTAGGGAGAAGCAAGAAAAGAAATGCAGAGAGAGGACCGCTAAAATGGCTACCAAGAGAACACTGCTTGATTTCTTTGCGCCTAGTACAAAAAAAGCCCAGGAAGATCATGTACTGTTATGTGGAGCACTTCTACATGACATTATTCGCAACATAGTTGACAAAGTTGAGCAGAAGAAAAAAAAACATACAGGAGAAAATGTTAAAGATAGCACTTTTGCTGAATGGCAAGTTAGGTATCCATGGTTAGAAACAAAAATGGATGAACAAGGCAATAGGAGACTTCTATGTAAAGTTTGTGTTAAGGCAAACGTTCGTAATGTGTGGGGACAGGAAGGAGCCATCAATGTTCAATTATCAACCATATCGCGCCACAAGGATTCCAAAGATCATCAAACTGCTGAACGGAAAATTGCATACCTTGTGATGTCCAACATCGATTCAGAACGTCTAGGTAGTAGTGACAGTGAGGAAGATGTCAGCATTGTTGTAGAAGGGAATGACAAATGATTGTTCAATACAGTATTTTATGCAGCAAAAGAGGATTGCCATCCGAAAAAGTAAATAATTTACTTGAACTTCAAGCTAAGAATGGAGTTACTACTGTACACAGTAAAGATTACAAAAATGTAAGCTGGGATTCAGTGAAGGATGTACAAAGTAGCATTGCATCTGTAATGGAAAAACAACTATTTAAGCAACTAAAGCAATCACCTGTGTTTGGTATTATGATAGATGAAAGTCAGGATCTTAGTGTTCAAAAGAAACTGGCTATTTGTGTCCAGTACCTTGATAGTACAGGAGCACCAATTACTAAGTTTTTGTGTAATTTACGCATCGACGACGGCAAAGCAAGCACAATTGTAGCACGGGTGACAGAAAAAATGAAGAGTATTGGTCTTGATATGGGAATGCTTGTATCTCTTGGAACTGATGGCGCTGCAGTTATGTTGGGATCAAAGACAGGTGTTGGTGTGCAACTCCGGGCCAAATACTCACCATTCCTTACACAAACACATTGGGCCTCATTACAACCCAGGCGTTAAGGGTTTAACGGCGCCGTCGGCGCCATTAACCCTTAACGCCTGATTACCATTTTAACGCCTGCTTTTAGCAGGCGTTAAAATGCAAGGCGCTAACCCGCCTTGGTGCTAATTACGGCACCGTAATTTACGGTGCCGTAATTAGCGCCTTCCCCACTCCCATTATGCCCTATGGGGCAAAAATGGGAATGGGGATTTACCGCCCCACTCACCTTGGAATGGGGTGGTAAACAGAGTTTACACCATGGTGGTAAAGTAGGGAACTTACCGCCTGGGTTGTAATGAGGCCCATTGTATTGCACACAGACTCAGTCTAGCATGCACAGACTCTATGAAGAAAAGGCCAGTCCTCGACAAATTTACATCCCGGTTTAATTCTTTATATGCCCTATTTCAAACTTCTGCAATAAGAACAACAAAACTTGAGAAGGTGCAAGAAGTAATGGACGATCCTGTTTTAAAAATGAAAGAGACACACTCGGTTAGGTGGCTTAGTATGAGAAAAGCGGTTGAAGCAGTCCACAGAAGCTACCCTTCGGTTGTAGTTTCTCTATCGGAGCTTGCTGCTGATGGGAACGCTACTGCATCTTCACTGCACAAATACTTTAGCAGCTACAAGTCAGCCATTATTACTGCATTTATGTTAGATGTACACAATGTTGTGGGAATACTTTGCCGGGAATTGCAGAAACAGACTTTACTATTTACTGAACTTCAGCCTTTGGTAGATGCTACTTTTATAAGTCTTGAATCCTTACTCAAAGAGGATGGTGATAATTTAGGCAACTTGAGATTATCACAGAGGGCAAATGTATCTCACTAGAAGGTGTAATACTATCTTATAGTTCTCTTTCTGATGCAGAGTTTAACTTATTAAGAGAACAGTATGTCACAAATCTAAAAGAAAACATTGGGAAGAGATTTCAAAATGAGGATAATGCCATTTTTACTCATTTGGGTAACTTGTTAGAACCAGCAACAGTTTTGGACAATAGTGAGTCAGAAATCGGCGAAGAACTTAACGGCATATGCACATTTTATGGACAAGCAAAAAAAGTAAGAATTCAGTATGACAGCGAAGGCCTGCATGTTGAGGAAAATGAGATTGCTTCTTTATTAGATGGCCAAAATTTACAGAAAAAAGAATGGCCTCTGTTGCATGGTATGATTAAGGGGAGCTATAAGGATTTCAGTATGACAAAAATCTGCAGGCGTGTTGCTAGTCTACATGGTGATTTGATGCCAAATATTGCAAAAGTATGCAAAATTGCTTTATGTCTGTGTGTAACCAGTGTAGAATGCGAACATGCATTTAGCACACAAAACAGGATTAAAACAAAATTCAGATGCTCCCTTAAAAGTGAAACCATAGACACTTTGATGAAAATGGTTATGTTAGGACCATCCTTTAGGGACTTTGACCCAACTACTGCAATAAAAGTATGGCATGCAAGGAAGAAAAGACGTCCAGCCAGGCTTTCACAGCCATACACACCTAGACAAAAGAAAACTAAAATTAACTGAATTCTTGTAGGTTTTCTTCACCATGGTACTTTGTTTCAGCCTTGATGCTTTCTATTATATACATTTGATGGGTGTGTGTATTAGCAAGGATACAGAAAGCCTGGAGACTTGCATATTCAATCATCTTAAGCATGGTTGGAGTGAAAGTGGAGACTTTATTTGCCAGAGACTAAACTTCACCCCGAAACAGGGCAGTCATGATGCAGATGTTTGCAACAATCTATAAGATTGTCTTTTGAAATGTAGACTGATCCGTCTACCTCCATTCTCTAGGTGACAATTCCACACACCTATAATCAGCTTAGTGTATCAGGCTGTTTTTTCATGTTTTAGTGTGTGATTGTGTAATGGGTGGCTCAGTTTACCTTGCTGCGAGCTACCATGTAAGCCAGTAAAAGTTGATTCTGGCTAGTGAGTAATGTGTGGAATACTTGGGGGTCAAAACAGATTACCTTGGCTCTACGTAAGGGTAACACTTACATTTGTGAAGCGTTGCATGTTATTTTCAGAATTTGTGAAGTCTGTTTTAAATTATAGGAAAGGAGACCACATGTAATATTTCCAATCAGAACAACACACGGAACATGTTATAGAAATTGATTTTGAAGTTATATAGTTCTTAAACTCTAGCCTAGCACTGTTTTGTTGACTGCTTTCACTTCTTTCAAACTATGTAAGCAAGTTCTGTATTGTAACACTAACACTTGCTTACTCACGCTCCATCTGTAGGAAATGCATTAGTCTCAATCTATGTTAGTTCTTAACAGAGTTTCTAGGCCCAGAATTGTGAAAATGAAGCTGCGTATGTAGCATGTACTCACAAGTTATTTTATGGCAGAATATTTTCCGCAAGTGTAATAAAATGTTTCACGGCAAGCCAGACAACTTTGATCTACAACTCTTTTTGTCTACGGGTCTGACTTTAAGTATGCATTAGGTGTCTATGTTGGATACGTTTTACTCTCTTGCAGAGGAGAAAACTCATTTTTACTCTCTTGAAATTGCATTTACTCTCTAATTCAAAAAATCATGCGTAAAATACTCCCACCTCAAAATCCTATCTGGAGCACTGGTTATGCCCCTCCACTTAAAAAAATCACCAGCTGCCACTGGCCCTCAGACTGTGTTGGGAACGGGATGGTCGGAACCCAGGGACTATGGTGGGAGCACAATGGGCGGGAACCATGGGATAGTGGTAGGAGAAGAGTGGGGAGAGCCCATGGTGTGTGATGGGGTGGGGAGAGACCAGGGACTGGGTAGGAGTGGGATGAGGGAACCCAGCGACTGTGATGGGAGCAGGTGACGGCGCGCAATATATACTGTCCATTTGGCATTTCTGGAGGGTCCTGACCTGCCCAAATTTTGCTCAGAGGGGCCCTGGCCAAAAAAGTTTTAAGACTACTGCCCTAGTCAGTTACCTCTTTCTCCTGAAGTGGCTCTTCTTACCCCTCTTCAGCTCAGCATTGTTTAAATTGCTTCGGTGCCCTGCCATGGTTAATGTGCCCTATTCGACCCCTGCCCCCACTCATTCCATGCCTGACTCCCCTACACACACCCTCCCTGCACGTCTGCCTAGCACCAGGCGGTTCTTTGATGCGCTGAAAGTGTTAAACCCTGTATTGCCCCTTGCAGCATGGCAAAGACATGTCACCATTCAATCTTATCACTCATTCAGTGCATTAAATGTTAAAAAAGAAATGCAGGTACTCACCAACCTATGCTTTCAGTGGGCAAGGGTTCATCTCCATAAAGGTAAAGTAATTGCTCTCGAGTGGGTGCCTTGTCGGTCTCCCTGACCCATTTCTAATCATCTAACTCTGAGTTTCTCCCTCCATTGGATCACACTCACTATGCGTGTCCCGCTATTCATGTCCCGCTACCCATTTGTGTCACCTTCTATGAGTCTCTCTCTTCCTTCCCGGTGCTCCAAGCACGTTTGTGTTCAACCCCTCTTTCAGGCTCAATTCGCAGCATGGCACGCCGAAACAAAATAGATTGCAACCCAAAGCACAGTACAATGGTGTACTCTTAACTCATTCACTTGAAATATGAGTGTGTCAGCCTAATGCAGCTATCTCTCAAAGAAGTCCATAAATCAGACTGATGTTGCCCTGTCTTGGCGCCATTATTGTGAGGTACAAAAGTTGGTAGGCTTTGAGGGAAGGGACGGTGTAAGACAACAAAAACGAAACTATCCATGGGCAAACAAGGGTGCCCAAAGACAAAGGCCACACATGAACTCTCACAATCGCCATTGAAAGCTACCGAGGTGACAGAGAAACTGGGCCTCATTACAGGTCCGTTGGTAACCGAGCCGGTCCTACCTGCAGGTTGCCGCTGGATCCATAATGATTTACCGGCACCTGACTTCCCGTTGGGAATTTGCCGGTCCGGGAAGTCAGGCGCCGGCAAATTGTAAGTTCCCGTAGAATCCCGTAGAATCCTATGGGACTCTGTGAGAATGGGGACAATGGAAGCACCCGCACAGTTAATAACGGTGGCAGTGCTTCTGTGAAAACTCCCTGGCATCCCCCCGGCAGCGGATGGTGGTGGCAGGAATGTAAATTTAGTTTGATGGCTCCACACGAATTTCAATATTGTGAAATTAGGTTACAAAAAATGTAAAATGTTTCACCCATTCAATCATTACAGTTTTGCTGGTATGGTAAAAGTGCATGTAAAACTGCCGGTAATTCCGGCACCAGCACTTTTACGGCACCAGCAAAACACAAATTTGCCGATGGAGGCAATGATTTACCTCCAGCCAAGTGCTGGTGGTAAATCTTGCACCCACTGGCAAATAAATTATGGAATTACTGGCACTGGTACTTCTGGCAATCCCCTCCAAGGATTTACCAGCATTTCCACCACATGGAATATGATGCTAATTCTGGCATTCCAAGTGGTGTACTGTTTTTGGTGGCATCCTGCCGGGCGGTATACCACCAAATCTGTAATGAGAGCAATGGTTTTTACACCTCATTTACCACTCAGGGAGTTAGAAAATCTACCCCATGGTTATAGAGGCTTTTTTCTCAGAAGTCCCAATTTGTGCAGATTAGACACAGTGGGGCTCATTACATGGAAGGCGGTAGTGGGTTAGCGGGGCCGGTAGAGCTGCCGGCCCCGTTAACCCCCTACCACCACATTACGAGGTCTCCTCGCGGGACCCGCTAAGGACGCCTGGTTTTACCAGGCGTCCTTAGCGGGACCGCGAGCAGACCAGGATGAAAAACAACGGGCCCGTCATTAACGGGCCTGTTGTTTGCATCCTCCCCATTCCCATTGAGCCCTTTGGGGGCTTCAATGGGAATGGGATGTACAGGCTCTGGGTTCCTGGAATGGAGAAATACCGGGCCCTCCAAGGTCGGAATGGCCTGGTATTTCCCCATTCCAGGAACCCAGACCCAGTACCCGGAATGGGGGTAGCCATGCCGCAAATAGCGGCATGGCTACATCCAGGGTCATAATGACCCCCAGTGACATTAAATTATTTGCCCACGGTCACCCTATTTGACAAAGCAGGTAAACCAGAATTTAAACCCACTGTGCAATTTAGGTACTTTCCACATATATTCCAAGTTCTAGTTGGTACAAATATTTAGGTGCTGGCTCTCAAGAGCTTCATTTTGAGTTTACCTGCAAAGAAAACACTTACATAATAGAGCAATCTGACTTTATATATATCCTCACTGAACCAGGTTAAGTCAATAGAGTACCATGATAGTTGTATTTTCCATGCCCAGAATGGAAGACAAAGTCCAGCCTCATCATGAGGTGGGCGGTAACCCTTAAATGGGGCGGTAACGCTATTACCGCCGCATTTAAGGGTCTCCACAAACATGAGTCTGGCAGCATTTACCCCCACCTCCAAGCTGAGGGAAAATACGCCGGAAAAATGCCAATTTTCGGGCGCAATTAGCGCAGCGCTTTAATAGCGGTATTAGCTATTAGCTAGTAGTGAAACAAACTTGGTTGCACCAGGCCCAGAACAAAGGCTTTCACAAATGTGGAGGGTGCTCAATGTGCTTCCATGCACTAGAAACGTCGGTTGTTCAATTTGGCAAAATTGGCCTACATCACATAGGGCCTCATTACACGGTAGGCGGTAGCCATGGCGCTAATAGTGCCATGGCTACCCCCTTACCGCATTCCGGGTCCGTGTTCCCGGAATAGGGACTTACCGGGTCATTCCGACCTTGGAGGACCCGGTAAGTCCCCATTCCGGGAACCATTCCCCATTCCCATTTGAGCCCCCATAGGGCTCAATGGGAATGGGGATGGAGCTAATAACCTGCCCGCTATTAGCGGGCCCGTTATTGGCTCTGAAGTCCCTCAACGGGTCCCTCCCTTTGCGGTATTCTTATTAATTAATTTGCACTTTGGATGATGACCCGCATATTCACTCCAATTTTATATATTTAAAAATATACCTCATGAATTTGGGACACTATGCCAGTGATGTTATTTTAGCTTTGACCAGGTTGAATTCCTATTTAACATGTGTCTATTTTGCGCTATTTGGCGATGCTGTAACAAGGCTGTTTGGCTGAGCGACGAGATCCGAAATGCAGCCGGCCTTGGGTCACAATAAATGAATATTTTTGATCTCATAGCAATTTAATAGCAGCAATAACAGCTTGCTTTCAAGTGCTGTCATTAGGACCGCATTAGCGAATGGATTCACGCTGGGAAAGATGAGCGAACTGGCACCCTCACTCATTCAATATGGCGGTCATTCTATGACAAGACTGGAGGTGAGCATTATGCTTCAACTTCATTTATTTACTACTCTTCAGCAGTTCAACAAACTCATATATAAAACTTTGAAAAGTGTTCAATAGAACTTTTCCTTTTTCCAAACTACAAAACCCAAGAGTCTCTATAGTCCATGTCCTCTCATCCAGTCACAACGTACTTCCTGTGCTTGGACTCCTCCTCTTCTTTTAATGCTCTTCAAGCAGATAAGTACCATTTCATTCCTCTCTGTATGTCTGCATATGATAGACTGTAAATTGAGCGGAGTGAACGTAAAGTTTAGGCACTGATTGGGAGTGCAAGTAAGATGCTTTAGGAGCAAGTAAATAGCAGGAGGAGCACTTCAAAATAATTAACTTTAAGTTATGAGGGGAATTCGTGCACACGCATTGAGAAGTAAGTGACTGGGGGGACCAGATCGAACGATTCCTGGTTATTCAGCACGCGTGACAGGTAACGTATTGCAGGTTATCTGTGAGGCTGGCGGCCTTGTGTCGCAATTTCGACACTCCAGGGGTTTGGCTCAGCTTTGCGGCATACGCAGGCCTCCTGCGTGTGAGGGAGAGCTCCCGCAGCACCAAGCCCCCACCCTCGGGTAGGCGGAGCTTGTCGCTCGCGGGCATCACCGGCCTCTCAGCGTGGAAGAAAGCAAGTGCAACAGGCCCCCACCCTGGAGAGGGCGGAGTGAGGCGCACACAGCTTGCAGTGCGCGACGCTCCAGCACCCGGCCCCCTCCCTTGGGGAGGAGGAGTCGGAGCGCTCTGGGACATCCGGCAAGAGCAAACGTTGATATTAAGCGACGGAGTTGTTTGAAGAGCCGCACGCCTGACATACATTCGGTTTGAAATCATCAAAGTTTAAATCCTTATAGAAAGAGATCATAGCAATCGCGCGCGCTCGGCAGAGCTAACAACACAGATCAGCTGTTCAGGAGCAACAGCCTACGGCAAGCCATAAGCAGCAGAGCCCCATAGGCTCCTCAGGCTGCTAGGGACTAAAGACTAGAGCGCAAGTGAGCGAGGTACCTCGCAGCAGCCTATTGAAGGCAGAGAATAATTGTAACTGGTGCAGCCACATAAAAAAAAAAAGAAAGTAGAAGAATACATATAATTAAAGAAGTCATCCCAGGAGCAGTGGGCGTGCTAAGACACCTGATTCATGTACACGGGCACACAGCACAGTAATAATATGTCTGAGTTGAGTGGCGCGAGGAGTAATAGCCTCTAGATTTCGCTACCAGCTTCAACGAAGTGCTGGGGAGCTCCCTGATTGATGCAGTGGCGGAAAGGGTTTAGGCCCCTACAAGAGAGACTGGAGACTCTAGAGGCTATGCTCTCACAACCCATTAGTAACACCAGAGACTTGAACTGCACGTCCACAGAACCCTCAAAAAGAGGGCATAAGGGGAGTAAGACAGCCCTTAAGAGGAAAGCCTCTGTCGACCCCCAGGGCTCATTGGGTGGGGCAGAATAGAAGACCCCAGAGGTAGCTGACGCTTTCGCGAAGCTGAAAGAGGCTAACCATCAGCGTCAGGCAGTGCCAGACCTCACGACCCCCTCTCCAGGGTAAGATAACACAGGAGATGACCCAGGCTCGGAAGAAGAGCAGGTAGACGACCAAGCCTCACAAGAAGGAGAAGAGGTCGCAGAAGAAGAATGGGCTAAGCCCCGTGGGGGTAAAAGAGCGTGTAAGGAGAAACATCTCCAGGAAGCTCAATAAGATATGTTTGATCCGGACAGCATCCGGAACCCAAGGTCCATGGAGTGGCAGCCATCCCCCCGAGTAGCGCAGTATATGACAGTAAGACTGCGAAACCCGCTAGACAAAGAGGTGAGACAGTGCCTGCAAGCGGAATGCCCGCGACCAGACCTCCCAGGGAAGGTAGCGGAGACTCCCGAATTAGATCCAAAGATGCTGACCTTCGTGTCGAAGACAAGCAAGGACCCACACAAGGGTATTTACAGGTCATGGAGGAGCTGTCAGGAGAAGGTGTTGGACCTGGCAGGACCCCTTGCTAAAATCATGGATCTAGCAGAAAGGGCAAAGGATACCGGAGAGGAAGTGGACCCGGACGATCTCGCTGGCTGGGCGCAAAGAGCAGTCTGTCTCCTTGGTAATGCGAACTGTGCAAGCGCTTCGGAAAGAAGAAGGGGTATGCTGCTAAAAATAGACACGAAACTCAGCGTCCTAGAATCTTACGAAGCAGGAGAAGGAGCACAATGACTCCTTTTTGGAGAAACCTTTGGCAAGGAGATGGGCCGATTCGTCGGAACCTACACGTCGCTAGAAAAAGCACAAGCATCTATCAGAAAAATATTCCCGAGCAGAGTTTTTGGCGGGACTGGCCGCTTCAGGTGTCGTGCAGCCGATCGCGGCCAGGGCGGAAGAAGACCCCCGAATCCCAGAGCACAATACTGGGAAAATAGGCAACAGGACATGTTTTTCCCGTCCAAAGGGAGATTCCCGAGAGGCCGCAGGTCCAGAGGTGCAGGCCGAGGTCAAGGATTTACACCAGGTGAGAGTAATTCAGCATCCTCCAGTAGGAGGGAGGGCGCGCATATGTTTAGAGAATTGGCGCGCGCTTTCAAACGATTCCTGGATATTGCAGACCGTCAGAGGTTTGCAGCTAGATTTCATAGAGACCCCAGTCCAGCCGCGCAGGCCTCAGAGGCAGAGAGTAAAGCAGGCAGAACAGGATTGCATAGACAGCAAACTAGCGCAGTTAGTTCAGAAGAGGGCTATAGAGAGGTGCGAAGCAGCTCAGAGGTTTGTGAGCAACATGTTACTAGTGCACAGGAAAGAAAAAGTGCGCCCGGTTATAAACCTAAAGGAGCTAAATGGATGGATCATATACCGACATTTCAAGATGGAGGGCATCCATCAGCTTCAGGATTCCCTGAGAGAGGGAGACTGGTTGACGCGGCTAGACTTGAAGGATGCGTACCTTCCAGTCCCAGTACTCAAGGAGTACAGGACGTTCCTAGCTTTTCACTGGCAAGGACAATTCTGGCAATTCAGAACAATGCCATTCGGGCTTGCTTCAGCACCCTGGGCATTTGCAAAGTTAATGAAGCCAGTAGCAGCAGCAATAACAGAGAAGGGGATTAGGTTGATTATCTACCTAGACGACCTATTACTCCTAGCAGAAGATCGAGAAGTACTAGCGTACCAGACGAAATGGGTACAGGACCCACTAGGATCACTGAGGTTCCTTGTGAACATAGAGAAGCCAGATACCATGCCAGCGCCGAGATTAGACTTCCTAGGGTTCATACTAGATACCAAGAAGGCTACCCTAGAGTTTCCATCTCGGAAGATAAAAGATATCAAGAGGGAGATCAGAGCATGCTTAGAGAAGAAACATGTATCGCTCAGAGTCTTGGCAAGAATAGTAGGATTGCTAGCAGCATCTATTCAAGCCATATTCCCAGGTACCTGCACTACAGAGCACTGCAGAGGTTGAAGATAAAGCACCTTCAACAGGGCCTGAGGTATCACCAACAGGTGCCTCTAGGTCAAGAGTCAATTACGGAACTAGAGTGGTGGTTAAAGAATATGGATGCTTGGAATGGGCGAGCCATATTCGGAGACAGGCCAGATCTGATAATAGAATCAGACGCCAGCCAGAAGGGCTGGGGAGCCAGGTGTGGAAGTCTAGAGACCGGAGGCAAGTGGAGCGAAGAGGAGCTTGGTCTTCACATAAACTGCCTGGAGCTCATAGCAGGGTCATTCGCGATCAAGGCATTCACAAAAGGAAGAGTGAAATCATGCATCCTGCTGAAAATGGACAACATATCAGCAGTGCGATGCATAAACCACCTAGGTGGGACGAAGTCCAAGATGCTGGCAGAGCTAGCGAAGGACTTTTGGCATTTCTGCCTACGCACAGAGACATCGGTGACAGCAGAGTACCTGCACAGTACACTGAACGTAGTGGCAGATTGGAACTCCCGATATCTGACAGACACCAGAGATTGGAGACTAGATCCGACAGTGTTTCAGAGGCTGAACACGAGATGGGGCCCAGTACACATGGACCTCTTCACTTCCCGGCTCAATGCTCAGACGAGCCACTACTTCAGCTGGAGGCTGGATCGGGAGCACAAGGGACTGATGCTTTCCTGCAAGAGTGATAAGGAGGTCCTCACTGCGTGTTTCCTCCCTTCGTGATGTTGAGCAGAGTTCTAGCGAAATGTCGGAGGGAGAAGGCAGAACTCGTCTTAGTAGTGCCATTGTGGAAATCTCAGGTGTGGTTTCCAACGCTGATGGAACTAGTGACGGATATACCCAGAGTCCTCCCCGAAGGAGATCGACTGCTCACGGACCCAGCTGGGTCGTTTCATCCTCTGAGAGTGAGAGGGACACTCCCACTAGCCGCGTGCAGGATATCAGGAAACGTTGGGCACTGCCAGGAATTTCGGCACAAGCTGCAGAAATTATCGCTGAATCCTGTGCTCCATCCACTAGGAGGAGCTATGATGCAGCTTGGGCAAAGTGGACAAGCTAGTGTAAGGGGAGAAGTGTTCATCCTGTTTCAGCACCTGTAGTGTAAATACTGAATTTCTTAGCGAATCTATTGCAGAACGGAAGAGCTTTCCGTACGATAGGAGTTTACAGATCAGCAATTTCAGCGGGACACCTGCCGATAGAGGGCGTCCCAGCAGGAGAACATCCTGCAGTAGTGAGGCTCATCAGTGGTGTGAGATACAGAGTGCCACCAGAGCCCAGGTATAGTACAATGTGGGACGTGTCAGCAGTATTGCGTTTGTTAGAAGATTGGCCAGCGGATAGGTACCTTTCCCTTAAGCAATTATCAGGTAAGATAGCAATGCTATTATGTCTAATTTCATGCAAACGAGTATCAGACGTTAAAGCCCTGGAGATTAACAGACGGTCCTTCAGGCCAGAGGGAGTGACCTTCTCTATAGTCAGAAGAACCAAGACAAGGACTACTACGGTCCATTACCCCTATTTCCCCGAGTAATACTAAATGGTGCGTTGCACGATGTATTAAAGAGTACGAAAATAGGACAGCGGAGAGCTGGGCAGTAAGTACCACACAGCTGCTAATAGCGCATAGGAAGCCCTTTCACGCAGTTACTTCGGCTACCATTGCAAGATGGGTCAAAGAGATTATGCAAGCGGCAGGTGTGAATGTGAGCATGTATGGAGCTCATTCAGTGAGAGGAGCAATGGCTTCTAAAGTCGTGATGGCAGGGGTACCTTTAAGAGACATCATGCTAGCAGCAGATTGGTCGAATGATCGTATGTTTAAAGAGTTTTATTTTAAAACAACAGAGATCTAGCAGGAACGGTGTTGGGGAAGCTTTGAACAAGCATAATGCTCGCCTCCAGTCTTGTCATAGAATGAAGATTACCCCTGCTATCTGCACAGGGAGTATTAATTCTATTAAAGACTAGGCATTAAATTCCCACCCAAGTATTGTACTGTCTAAAATTGTATTTTATTATGTTAGCAAGTACGCTACACAGACGCCACCCTAAAATCTCCCATTGTATGTTTCATAGGGGAAGATCAGAAGAATAACTGAAGACAGAGTAAGCAGCATAGTGCTACAGGAGACCGGAGGTTCACCGGCAGTTGAGTTGTCAAATTCAAGAAATACTTTGCACCGTTAGCGAGGAACAGTTATGGAATTTGATAGACTTTCAGAGCGAGTAAAAGCAGAGGAGGAGTCCATTTCGAAGTGCTCCTCATGCTATTTACTTGCTCCTAAAGCATCTTACTTGCACTCCCAATCAGTGCCTAAACTTTACGTTCACTCCACTCAATTTACAGTCTATCGTATGCAGACATACAGAGAGGAATGAAATGGTACTTATCTGCTTGAAGAGCATTAAAAGAAGAGGAGGAGTCCAAGCACAGGAAGTAGGTTGTGACTGGATGAGAGGACATGGACTACAGAGACTCTTGGGTTTTGTAGGTTGGAAAAAGGAAAAGTTCTATTGAACACTTTTCAAAGTTTTATATATGAGTTTTTTGAACTGTTGAAGAGTAGTAAACAAATGAAGTTGAAGCGTAATGCTTACCTCCTAGTCTTTAATAGAATTAATACTCCCTGAGCATATAGAAGGGGTAATCTTCATTATTGTGAATGGAGCGCGTACCAACAGAAACGCACCAGTTGTTTACTCAGAGCATATAGATACTTTGCGTATTCACAGCGGTGAGCGCTCTCCAATTCACATTTGTGCTGTTCACTTCGTACAGGCAAAACTGTTGATTCACAGTCCCTTGGACCGCTTGCAGCAAGCAGCATTCTTTGACACACAGGTGCTGCTCTGACAAAAGATAAGCAGCATACAGGAATGCAGCGCTTCCTTGACATAGTTAATTAGACAATTGCCGCTCACATCTAAAATGCTATTCTAGTACTCCATAACAAGAGTCAAACTATATTTGATTTAATAGAACTTGATAGCACACTCTAATAGATTTTGTATTCTTTTTTTATCTCTACAACAAATGTACGGACATCGATCAATATTACTTGGCTACATATTATGATGTATGCAACACCCGTTACCTTACTCTGAATAAGACAGACCTCTTCCGCAACTGTGAAGCGATAGAGGTATGATTTTTAATCACACATGTCCAATTTTAAGTTGTAAGTTAAATGTCATTCACTATCATTCAAGTAGCTGAGCCAATTTAATTATTTTTATTCTGCATTCCAGCTTTTCATTAGCAGAGCAGGTTGTTTGCCTGCCGTAGACTTGGAATAATTATTCCCAACATACAAGGTACTTTTTGTGAATTTGGTAGTGACCTAATTTAGGCAGTATTTCTGTCCTGTCGCTCATCCAAAATAGTGTGAACTGACGAATTGTTTATTTAGTTTTCTCTCCTTGTTTTGCCTTTTTCTTTGGATCCTTTGGTCCTTTCTATTTTATTGTTTGTACAACGCTGTTCTGTTCTGTTCTGACAATGTTGTTGAATCTCTTGTGGACCCATAAATTATGGATGGTTTGTTTTGCATATATTTGATAATGTGTTCAACTGCCTTTATGATGTACCTTGTTTGTTTTCTGGTGCATTCAATCAAAATATGTATGGATTATCAACTCATTTAATGATCATGTATGTTGACACAGCCTCGGAAGAAGCACGTTTTGCTCGAAACACGTGTCAGGCTGAACCATCTCAGAATAAAATTCATGCAATCTGGCATATTATTATTGAAAACCTTGGCGCAGTTTTACTGGAACTGTTATTTGTATTAACATGAAAAGTCCAATACCAGGTCACCTTTAGTACACAAGCATTTTCTACCGTATTTTCATGATGTATTCGACCACAATAAATGCCAATATCCTGCTCAGGTAACACCATATTTTCATGCTGGTTGTGCAAATAATAAACGTTTTCACTTTGAAAAGACAAGTCCATTCAGGCTGTTTTCATATATGGTACCATTTGCCCTTAATGCAAGTAATGCTACAAATGGAAACCATGCCCACATAAGCCAGTATTTCCAAGTACGAAAGGAAATATGTTGGCTTTGGCCATAATGCCAGTAATGCCCATGCTAGAAAACATGTCCTTTCTGGTTTAACCTGTATATGACAATGTTCACATGTAAGAAGACACTCACAATTAATGTCCCTATGTTTCCGAAATTGCCACGTATGAAAACATGTCTATGCTGGTTGTGTCAGTGTACAGTAGTTTTGCAAGCTGAGAGCATGCTCATGTTCAGGTTGCCCATAAAAGAAGAATCCCACTGTAAGACTAGGTCTGTGCTGGCTGTGATACAATATACTAATATTGCCTTATAGGAAGACAAATATATTGGATTTACCCATAACGCTAATAATGTAGATGTGAGAAACATGTCAATGCTGGCTTTGACCATAAAGTCAGTGATGCCACTTTAGAAAACATGGCCATGCTGACTGTGCTCATATATGTCAGTATTGCCATGTAAGATCACACACGTGTTGGCTTTGCCCATAATGCCAGTAATGGCAGTGAAACAAAAAATGTCATTGCTAGTGTTGTCTGTATATGACACTGTTCACAAGTGAGAAGATGCTCAGGTTTTCCTTCCCCATAATTCCAGTAACACCACTGTAAGAAAACATGTCTATGTTGAGGTTTACCATAATACACTTATGCCACTGTAAGATGACTAAGTTCATGCTGGCTCTGTTAAAAGATACCACCAGTATTGCAAGGTAAAAACCCACATACATCGCCTTTGTCCATAATGCTACCTTGAGAATGTCCATGTTGCCTGTGCCCATATATGCCATTATTCCCATGTGAAAACACCTATTCACGTACAAACACACATGCATTGTCTATGCCCATAATGCAGTAGTGCCATTTTTAGAAAACATGTTCATGCTTTTTATGCTGTGTCTATACATGTGAGCATTGCTAGTATTTCCACATATAAACACACTTGTGTTTGCCTTGTGCATAATGCCAGCAGTGCCATTGTAAGAAACATTTATATTCTAGCTACAACCATTAACACCACTATTGCCAAGTAATAATACACTAATGTTGACTTTGCCTATAAAAGACCAATGTCACTGTAAGAAGACTAAATCCATGCTGATTGTGTGAATATATACCAGTATTGTCACATGAGCACACACATGTTTTTGCCTTTGTCCATAATGCCAGTAATGCCAAAGTATAAAAACATTTCCATGCTGGCTGTATCTATGTAAGCTAGTATCACCATGAAAGAACACAGCCATATCACCATTCGCAATAATGCACTAAATCCAATATAAGAAGACTAAGTCCATGCTTGACGAGTTAATAGATGCTAGTATGGCCATGTAAAAAAATACACACATTTTGGAATTGCAAATAATTGTAGTAATTCCACTGTAAGAAAACATGTCCATGCTTGCTGTGCCCATATTTGCAAGAATCCCCATGTAAGAACACACTCATATTGGCTTTTTGTCTAGTGCCAAATACCACTGCAAAAAATGTATTCATGCTAGCCATGTCGATATTTGCAAGTATTGCCATGTACAAAAACCCTCATGATGGCTTTGTCCTTTATATACTAATGCCACTGTAATTGGACTAAGTCATTGCTGGCTTTGTCCAGATGCCAGTTTTGGGATGTAAGAATGCACATGTGTTGTCTTTGTCCATAATACGAGTGAAGCCACTGCAAAACAATTGTTTGATTATAACTGTATCCATATATGCCAGTACTGCCAAGTAAGAACACGCGTATCTTTAATTTGCCCACAATAAACTAATGTAAGAAGTGTACGTTAATTTTGGCTGTGTGAATACATGCCAGTCTTCCCACCGAGGGACAGGCATATATTGGTTTTGCAAATAATGACAATAATGTCACCGTCGGAAAACATGTCCATACTGTTTATGTCCATATATGCCAGCATTGCTACATATGAACACACTTATGTTGGTTTTGCACATAGTAAACTAATGCCATTTTAAGAAGATAATGGGCCTCATTACACGGAAGGCGGTAGCCATGGCGCTATAAGAGCCATGGCTATCCCCTTACCACCGTCGGAGGCCGGGTTCCCGGAATAGGGACTTACCGGCCTACTGTGACCTTTGCGGGACCGGTAATTCCCCATTCCGGGAACCATTCCCTATTCCCATTTGAGCCCCCATAGGGCTCAATGGGAATGGGGAAGGAGCAAATAACGGTACCGCAATTTGCGGTACTGTTATTTGCACTGAAGTCCCTCAGCGGGTCCTGTCCTTAACGTGTGGTCTGGCCACACGTTAAGGACGGGACCCGCTGAGGGACCTCGTAGTAGGGCGGTGGGGATTGCTGTCACCGGTGCCCTTACCAGTGCCTGTAATCCCCTACTGCCTTCCCTGTAATGAGGCCCAATGTCCATGCTGGTGATCTGAATAGCTGGCATTATTGCCATGTGAGAACATACATATTTTATCTTTGCCCATAATACCACTAATGACACTGTAAGAAAACATGTCCATGCTATCTGTCACCAATAATGCAAATCTTCCGATGTAAGCAGTCACTCATGATGACTTTTCTCATAGTCAGCTACCACTGTAAAAAAACAAACAGCCTCATTACGAGTTAGGCAGTAAGTGGTAAATTTGGCAGTAATTGAGTTACTGCCAATTTTACCACTACCCCAAATTATGGGTTTGGGTTTTGAGTGGAGGATTTACCTCCAGCAAAACCCTGGAGGTAAATCTTCCACTCAACGCTGAAAAATCAACAGAATTGGGGGAATTACTGCAGCAGTAATTTTGCGGCAGTAATTCTGCTAAAAAAGCCCCATTGGGTTGAATGGACCCAAAAAAATGGGGAATTATACCCCCGTGGTGGTAACAGTAATTGTTCATGGCTATTGTTTGCAGGATTTACTGCCCATTTTCCACCTAACTTGTAATGAGTCCCAAAGTTAATTCTGGCTGTGTTAATATATGGCAGTATTCCCAGGTAAGAACACACACACATGTTGGGTTAGCCCATTTCTCTGGGACAAATTAATTTTGGCTTTGCCCATAAAGCCAGAAATGTCATTGCAAAAAGAGTAAATCCCAGCTGATTTTGCCTTATCCCTCAGACCCTGTGGCCCACACTGGCCTCTGACAGCCCAAAGCCCACACAGTCTGCCATTAACCCCAGCTCCTCTGTAAACACTCCGTGGCCCACACTGACTTACACACTCAAACATACATATAAACACACCTGTGTCCACAGATACACATACATTTTTGTTGAAGCCTGGTCCAACTCCTTGGGGGTCATTACGAGTTTGGAGGTAGCCATGCTGCTTTTTGAGGCATGGCTGCGACCAAACTCGGTTCCGGGTTCCCTGAATGGGGACTTTCCGGGTCATTCCAACCTTGGAGGACCCGGAAAGTCCCCATTCAGGGAACCCATCCCCATTCCCATTCGAGCCCCCATAGGGCCTGTTGTTAGCTCCCTGGTCTGGTAGCGGGACCCGCTAAGGACACCTGGTTTTACAAGGCGCCCTTTACAGGTCTCGCGAGCAAACCTTGTAATGCAGCGATAAGGGTTTACCAGGGCCAGCAGCTCTACCGGCCCCGTTAAACCCCTACCACCAACCTCGTAATGACCCCCCTCAGCTCTGTTCCATTATCCATAGGAAACTGGAAAGAGAGAGGCGAGTTGGATGACCCAGTTGTCGCCCAGTCTGACCTCCTGCATGACCCATGGAAAGACATGAGAGGGGCATCCAAATTCGATGTGCCTATGACTTTCTATGGCCATCTATTGGCTGCTGTATATAGGCCTGGCAGGCCTCCACTTTGGACTGCACCCTATATGCCGGTTCGCAAGGCTTCTGACCCTGCAAATATTAAGAACTCATTCTTTCATGGAGCGCGCTCCTGAATTGAATGCTGTACTTGACAGAAAGATTAACCACTTGTGCATAATGGAAGAGCTACATCCCACAGCCAATTGGGCACCAGCCTACATTACCTCAGACCTTGTACTTTAAGTTTGCACAGCATGGTTCTGCTCTCTCTCGTGAGTGTATTGGGATAGATCACTCATCCCTCTTGTTTTCAGCGGTAGTTGCATCTTGCCCTTGGATCTACCCATGCTGGTGCAGCTCCTTTCCATCGCTGAATTCTCTCAGGCGCTCTACGGGATTGCCCACTGATTCCTTTTCACTTCGATTCTTCAATGCATTAATTCATATAGGGCCTCAGTAGGCGGTAAACCATGGCGCTATTAGCGCCATGGTTCATGCCGGTAATTTACTGGTACCGCCTTGGAGGAAAGGGGAATTACCGCCCTATTCCAAGGTTGGGAAGGTGGTAATTCCTCATTCCTCCATTGCCCTTCCCCATTCCCACAATGGGAATGGGGAAGGCGCTAATTACGGTACCACAAATTACGGTACCGTAATTAGCTCCCTGGTCCCTTTGCGGGTTGGATTTTTAACACCTGCAAAAAGCAGGCATTACATTCCCCAACCCTCAAAGGGACCTCGTAGTAAGGCGGTAAGGATTTATCGGTACCGGTAAAATACCGGTACCGGTAAACCCTTACCGCCTACCGTGTAATGAGGCCCATAGACTTCCTTCCATTGTTGTTGTTACAGAGGAAAGACAAACGGTTACACTGACCAATCAAAACAATTAATCCTATTTCTAAGGAAGCACCTAACAATTCTAAATGTGTTTACCAACCAGAGGTTTGCATGCATCAATCAAAAACCAGAATATGCCATTAGTGAAAAGGATAACATACTACATGATAATTAAATGTATTGATCTTGCTGACTGCAATTTACAATTAACACAATATATTGTCTCAACCCATGGAAAGAGTGTTCTTTCTCTTTTTTACCTTAGAAATGGTGGTACCACCTATATGTTGGAGGCAAAATGATAATGCAAAAGGAGTGCATCACAAAGCAAATATCATAGGCCACCTCTATAAAAAGAGACTGGAATTGAAATCCTTCACTGAACAGAGGGATGAAGTCGAGCTGCCAAAACAGCTACCTGTGCCATGTACTTTTAGAAGACAGGGCAAACGCACTGGGTCCACACTAGTCCTAGACTTTGTTTCAGGGTGGTGTGTTTGCTGCTAGGAACAAAGTCAGAGTGTCTTTGCTCAGTATACCCGTGTACAAAACGTATTTATTTAGGGATTGTTAGCTTAATATCCAGTGCTCACATCTATTTGATTAATATAATTCTCCAATTTTGCCAAACAGTTATGCCCGAGTAACACACTCCAGAAGAATATTCTCAAATGTGCATTATTCATTCAAGTACATTTCTATTTTACAATCTGCAAAGAGTTATAACATGATCTGGCTTTTTCCTTACACATATTATGGTTATACGTGTTGGTAGGAACACATTTCATGGGATTAGTGGCCTGAAATGTTTCATTTCATTTATATTGTTGAGGTAAATTTAAGATCTCAAATTCTATGCTGTGAAAAATTATTCAAGATATCTTCATCTGGACCTGACACATATTTAATGTACACATGTTGGTAAAGATGTTGCTTGAGATATGGTGGTCGACATGTGTTTCGCGTAGGCCACGCTTTTTCAAGGTCAATGATGTGGTGAAATATTTATATGTATTAGGTAAAAAGGTTTACATTGAAATAGGCCTTGATCTCCGAAGTTGCATGGTTTTGCCATTACTGTTGTTTGCAGACAGTGCCAAACGAACACAATTTTTTTTTTTTAATGTATTTATATTTATTGTGCTGTGGCTTGAAACAAACCTTTCACAAAAAATAAACGATAATTTAAGTTACACAGAATGTGTGCAAATGAAGCAGAAAAAAATTGCAGAAGTGTACAGAAAATGCTAAATTAGTCAATCATTACACATACATAGTTTTTCGCATTATATAAGTTGATAACAATTTGATAACATTTGACAGAGCTTACTTACGAATCCAGGTCTGTCATCTGCTGCTGGAGCCCAATTGGTGTATAGTCTAACATGACCAAGTCATCCTCATAAGCCAACCAAGGGATAGGGGAAGCCACAGCTTCAGAGGAAATCGTCTTGTCTCCAGGAAAGCTTGCTTTATGTCTACAACATAGAGGTTAAATAGAACTGGTGATAAAAAACAGCCCTGCCTTAGCCTCTAGATGTTTATAGAGTTGTTGACAAATTACCATCTCAATTTAATTGGACCTGTATGTTGCTATTGGTATGCAAGTACTCTGAGGGAAGAATGGAAGATCTTGGGGAGACCCAGAACAGCAATTTCTCCCAGAGCCTATTACAGATGTCCCTGTCAAAATGCATGCTTAGATCTATAAAGGCTATATATATAGTTTTTTTACCCATGATCTATATTGTAGATGAGCTAGCATGACACCATACAGGGATGTCCCAATTCCTTTCCTAAACCCCGATTGTTGGGAGTACACCGTTCCAGATATTATAGCCCATGTTTGTATTTTTCAGTAGAAGAACAGAAAAGATTTTACCCGGAACATTGTACATATCCTTACTACTTACAAACATGTAAGTGGAGACCATCCTGGTGTAATTGGGGTTTCTTAAATCCTAAGTGTGAAACATTTATAGTGAGTATAATAACCTATGGCAAAGTGAGTAGGAAGTGGAGCAGTCTACCGCAGACCACTATCTTGGAGTTACTTGGCTAATGGTAGCAGAGAGAACCTACAAAGTTGTTTTCCAGTTTGCACTGTAAGGCACGGTGAACAGAGAGGAGTGTGCCTGTTGCATTAAGGGGACACCATGTTGAGCGGGACGTGCTCCACCTCCCTGCTGGTCCAACAAAACCCTTTGTGCTCTGCAAAGCGGACGCAAAGTGGGTAGGAAGTGGAGCAGTCTATCGCAGTCTACTATCTGGGAATTACTTTGCTAATGGTAGCAGAGAGAACCTACAAAGTTGTTTCCAGTTTGCACTGCAAGGCACGGCGAACAGCGAGGAGTGTGTCTGTTGCTTTAAGGGGTTGCCATGTTGAGCGGGATGTGCTCCATCCCCCTGCTGGTCCAACAAACCCCTGCACGCTCTGCGAAGCAGACGTGAAGTAGGTAGGAAGTGGAGAAGTCTACCGCAGTCCACAGCAGACCACAGGTGAACGGGGAAATAACAGTCCTTTTTATCAGAAACAGTTGTCGTTCTCCTTGTTTATCCTGCCAAGACTGTGACTGTTTAGGAGCTACGCTATATAGTTAATAGAGGTTTGTTGTTGCAGGGGGAAAACAACACCAAGGACGACACACGCCCTGTGCTTGAACGAGTACAGCAGAGAAGGAATAGAGTTTCAGGAAGCCTGGGAAGCTTCATTCAATGAGCGCAAAAGCTGTGGAGACTGCGGGGCACTGTCCCTTTGATCCACATCATCCAAGGCTGACTCAGGGTACGCTTCGACAATGGTCGCCTTACAGGAAGACACTCTAGTTTTTGAAACTATATGCACCCAGGATTACACGCTTATCACAAACTCACCTTATGCTGCCTCACCTAGCGGATGCCCTTTTTACCCGACAGTAGTGATTGGTGCTAAAACTAGTTCCTCGCGTAACATCATGGAACCAGTTGAGGATCAGATTGAGGTCTCATCACACAATAACATAGACCGGATACTTGTGGGCAGTGTAAATGAAACATTACTGGTCCCAGACAGTAAGTCTAGGATGACTTGCTCAGAGACTCCAATATCTACACTCAACCAGGGCAGTATTGACCAGGAAATTACTGAAACTTTTTTCAAATCAGTATTGACCAGGACATTACTGACATTTTTTTCAAATCAGGTCGTAATGTCAGAACGGAAGAAGCCGTCTATATGCACATTTGCAATCACTCTAACAAAGGGGCTACAAATAATCTCCTGCAAAAACAGGCAACAGCATTATGGAAGCCGAGGGGCATTACCTCCTCGACTCTACAAGGGACGCAACACTTATTCTATACCAGGAAGAATGTCAATTCAGAGGCCTCCGAAGGAGCAGTGAGGACTAATGTCACCCAGAAAGAGTGTACTCTGTCACAAGCCCCAAGATCAAACATTGGCCCAGGTCCAAGTAAGTTTGTCGAGAGCCATAATTTAGCCGGATCAGGTGAAGGAGGGTGGCTCAAAAACAACTCAAGGTAGGCTGACAAGTATGCAGCCCTCCGTGGCCCTTAATAGGGGAGGCGGGCTGGAAACAGTGGAGGATGAAATCCCCCCGTGGCAGTCACTGAACAGCACTTCCAATGCACTACAGTCATGGGCATCGGATATACACATACAGCGAAGGGGACATCTGCAGGATGCGCCGATTTCATGCAAAGACATAGAGGCAAGCAAGGGCCCAGATCTGATATTGGTCATAGAATCGCAATAAACGCCCTAAACTTTCCTCTGGGATTGAAGAAGTAAATAAATCTAAGGAACAAGCCCTGTCGGATGAAGACTTGTTAATGGACTTGGCAGCCACTCAGGTGGAAGATCAGACTGCCCTCAAACTGACAATAGATGAAGGGATGATTGCGGCCTTTGCCATTACAATGGCTCCCTATATGAAATTAATCGAAAACCAAAATGACCAACTGAAATATAAGACCACTGGAATAGCTATGTTACACTCAAAGATTTTGTTTGTAGAGGGGTTTATTGCGGCTCTACAAGGCAGTTTAGATAAGAACACAGAAAAGATTACCAATATCTTGAGGAGCATACTAGACCTGATAAGTATTGAAAAAGACAAAAGAAGGTCAGCACGGCTCAACCAACAAACACAAACACACCAGAATGTGGTAGCACCGATAGTCGCCTCCTCTTCAACAGAAATTGAAGCACCCCTCGAAAGTATCGGAGTGTATTTCTAAACTAAAGAAGAATACCCCCAGAGGGGAGAGTGGTAAGGAGGCAAGTTAAAGGGGATCCCCATACTTGGAAATACAGAAATACAGGAAGACAGTGTTGCAATAGACAGTTGCCTTGAATCTCAGGACACGAAGAAGACCGTGGAGCAAAAGGGCATAAAATCTCCCTCAGTGGATAAACACAGAGTAGGACCCCTCCCGGCATCTTAAGGGTCCACCCAGACAAAATCTCAAAAGAAATACAAGCTATTTTCCAAATTACGAGGGGGGGTAACCTCAATGAAGGTACAAAATGGCTCTCCACAAACCAAGAGAGAGGCTTTATAGCGGGAAGTGGCAGCAAAACCGGATAAAAAACCAAAACAAAGCATTACACACGGCCCTAAACAAGTGCCGTCAGTCCAAAACAAAATCAAGCCTCTGCCCTTGATAAAAAAGAAAATTACTATACTGCTTAACCCAATCTTACCAACAAATGCAGAGGTCTTCAAACAGGCCACTAGAGCACCTAATGGAAGAAAAATAGTTGGGTGTTTGGAGAAAAATGACACCCAAGGCCAATTGATCGAGAAACCAGCCAGAACCAAAAGAGGAAGCGAGACAGAGCTGGAGGAGGATGCTATCGAGGAATGAATAAACCTCTCTACCTACACCGATGACGCCGATATGGTGGCTCCAAAATTGAGGAATACGCATGGTAACCGAGAGGGCCAGGGACTTCAGGAGTCAGATAGTGCAGCGGACAAAGATCTCTTAATGGGGGAGGCCTCGGATGCAGAAGAGGCTGGTAGCTCTGCGGACGAAAACCACGTTCAACACGATGGTGATAAGAATCCCGATAGTTTATGAGTAATGGAACAGCCAAAGGAGGGCAAGACCAGGGTGTACCAAAAGGCAACCCATAGAGATAAAAAGCAGGAGAAAAGATGTGCCAACTCAAGGGTCGCATTCAAGACATTGAGGCAACGTAGGAATGACCTAACTGGGCTACAAACTACAAAAGGCAGATCACCTACATTAGCCGCAAAAAAGAAGATACTGCCACCCAAAATGACAAATGCACAGAAATTAAAAGATCTGGTGACATGTTCAGAATGTTATTGGAGAGAGTCTTATCAACGATAACCTCATTCTGAACCGAGCAAATGTTTTGTGCCTCATCCATTGTACTCCAGCGTTAAGAGTAATTCGTTCTAAGGATTTCCATTTGATCGAGTTCCCAGAGGAGCAACAGCGCAACAGGGTAGTGATTTACTTCTCGTCAAGCTGGTAAAGTGCCTTCTATTGAAGGAGGTGACCACAAAAATGATGGGTGGAAGGTTTCGAATGAATCTAAACCACTGGCAATTGCTCTGGGCCAACCTTCCACACCACCGTTTTTTAGCCCGTCTGCGCCATTGCAAAAGGGGACCAGCCATGTGCAAATCAGTCAGCAGCTGCCGCCACCGAAGGTAGCAGCCCAGCCCGAACTGCTAGGCCAGGTCCCCTCTGCACAGAAAACCAAGCAACCCCAGACATGTTTCGGCCTTGTTGGACCTCCTCAGTGAGGTGCAGCCTGGTTCCCTGTGGCGCAGCGAGCAAGGGACCCACGTCTGGGCATACCCTCTCTCACAAGGAGAAACAAACTGACCACAAAAGTGATGGGTGGAAGGTTTCGAATGAATCTAAACCACTGGCAATTGCTCTGGGCCAACCTTCCACACCACCGTTTTTTAGCCCGTCTGCGCCATTGCAAAAGGGGACCAGCCATGTGCAAATCAGTCAGCAGCTGCCGCCACCGAAGGTAGCAGCCCAGCCCGAACTGCTAGGCCAGGTCCCCTCTGCACAGAAAACCAAGCAACCCCAGACATGTTTCGGCCTTGTTGGACCTCCTCAGTGAGGTGCAGCCTGGTTCCCTGTGGCGCAGCGAGCAAGGGACCCACGTCTGGGCATACCCTCTCTCACAAGGAGAAACAAACTGACCACAAAAGTGATGGGTGGAAGGTTTCGAATGAATCTAAACCACTGGCAATTGCTCTGGGCCAACCTTCCACACCACCGTTTTTTAGCCCGTCTGCGCCATTGCAAAAGGGGACCAGCCATGTGCAAATCAGTCAGCAGCTGCCGCCACCGAAGGTAGCAGCCCAGCCCGAACTGCTAGGCCAGGTCCCCTCTGCACAGAAAACCAAGCAACCCCAGACATGTTTCGGCCTTGTTGGACCTCCTCAGTGAGGTGCAGCCTGGTTCCCTGTGGCGCAGCGAGCAAGGGACCCACGTCTGGGCATACCCTCTCTCACAAGGAGAAACAAACTGACCACAAAAGTGATGGGTGGAAGGTTTCGAATGAATCTAAACCACTGGCAATTGCTCTGGGCCAACCTTCCACACCACCGTTTTTTAGCCCGTCTGCGCCATTGCAAAAGGGGACCAGCCATGTGCAAATCAGTCAGCAGCTGCCGCCACCGAAGGTAGCAGCCCAGCCCGAACTGCTAGGCCAGGTCCCCTCTGCACAGAAAACCAAGCAACCCCAGACATGTTTCGGCCTTGTTGGACCTCCTCAGTGAGGTGCAGCCTGGTTCCCTGTGGCGCAGCGAGCAAGGGACCCACGTCTGGGCATACCCTCTCTCACAAGGAGAAACAAACTGACCACAAAAGTGATGGGTGGAAGGTTTCGAATGAATCTAAACCACTGGCAATTGCTCTGGGCCAACCTTCCACACCACCGTTTTTTAGCCCGTCTGCGCCATTGCAAAAGGGGACCAGCCATGTGCAAATCAGTCAGCAGCTGCCGCCACCGAAGGTAGCAGCCCAGCCCGAACTGCTAGGCCAGGTCCCCTCTGCACAGAAAACCAAGCAACCCCAGACATGTTTCGGCCTTGTTGGACCTCCTCAGTGAGGTGCAGCCTGGTTCCCTGTGGCGCAGCGAGCAAGGGACCCACGTCTGGGCATACCCTCTCTCACAAGGAGAAACAAACTGACCACAAAAGTGATGGGTGGAAGGTTTCGAATGAATCTAAACCACTGGCAATTGCTCTGGTTTTCTGTGCAGAGGGGACCTGGCCTAGCAGTTCGGGCTGGGCTGCTACCTTCGGTGGCGGCAGCTGCTGACTGATTTGCACATGGCTGGTCCCCTTTTGCAATGGCGCAGACGGGCTAAAAAACGGTGGTGTGGAAGGTTGGCCCAGAGCAATTGCCAGTGGTTTAGATTCATTTGAAACCTTCCACCCATCACTTTTGTGGTCAGTTTGTTTCTCCTTGTGAGAGAGGGTATGCCCAGACGTGGGTCCCTTGCTCGCTGCGCCACAGGGAACCAGGCTGCACCTCACTGAGGAGGTCCAACAAGGCCGAAACATGTCTGGGGTTGCTTGGTTTTCTGTGCAGAGGGGACCTGGCCTAGCAGTTCGGGCTGGGCTGCTACCTTCGGTGGCGGCAGCTGCTGACTGATTTGCACATGGCTGGTCCCCTTTTGCAATGGCGCAGACGGGCTAAAAAACGGTGGTGTGGAAGGTTGGCCCAGAGCAATTGCCAGTGGTTTAGATTCATTCGAAACCTTCCACCCATCACTTTTGTGGTCAGTTTGTTTCTCCTTGTGAGAGAGGGTATGCCCAGACGTGGGTCCCTTGCTCGCTGCGCCACAGGGAACCAGGCTGCACCTCACTGAGGAGGTCCAACAAGGCCGAAACATGTCTGGGGTTGCTTGGTTTTCTGTGCAGAGGGGACCTGGCCTAGCAGTTCGGGCTGGGCTGCTACCTTCGGTGGCGGCAGCTGCTGACTGATTTGCACATGGCTGGTCCCCTTTTGCAATGGCGCAGACGGGCTAAAAAACGGTGGTGTGGAAGGTTGGCCCAGAGCAATTGCCAGTGGTTTAGATTCATTCGAAACCTTCCACCCATCACTTTTGTGGTCAGTTTGTTTCTCCTTGTGAGAGAGGGTATGCCCAGACGTGGGTCCCTTGCTCGCTGCGCCACATGGAACCAGGCTGCACCTCACTGAGGAGGTCCAACAAGGCCGAAACATGTCTGGGGTTGCTTGGTTTTCTGTGCAGAGGGGACCTGGCCTAGCAGTTCGGGCTGGGCTGCTACCTTCGGTGGCGGCAGCTGCTGACTGATTTGCACATGGCTGGTCCCCTTTTGCAATGGCGCAGACGGGCTAAAAAACGGTGGTGTGGAAGGTTGGCCCAGAGCAATTGCCAGTGGTTTAGATTCATTCGAAACCTTCCACCCATCACTTTTGTGGTCAGTTTGTTTCTCCTTGTGAGAGAGGGTATGCCCAGACGTGGGTCCCTTGCTCGCTGCGCCACAGGGAACCAGGCTGCACCTCACTGAGGAGGTCCAACAAGGCCGAAACATGTCTGGGGTTGCTTGGTTTTCTGTGCAGAGGGGACCTGGCCTAGCAGTTCGGGCTGGGCTGCTACCTTCGGTGGCGGCAGCTGCTGACTGATTTGCACATGGCTGGTCCCCTTTTGCAATGGCGCAGACGGGCTAAAAAACGGTGGTGTGGAAGGTTGGCCCAGAGCAATTGCCAGTGGTTTAGATTCATTCGAAACCTTCCACCCATCACTTTTGTGGTCATTCTATTGAAGGAGGGGCACACATTACTCCCGATGGCCTTCTTGTTGAAGGAGTTTTATATGGAAGAAATGACGTCACCAAACAACTCCAAGTTTGAAAATAATATATCACCATACCCAAGGTTACAAGGGAAAAATTGATACGGAAATAGGGCAGAAAAAGCATTGTCCGCCAATACCAACTATGCAGGGCATGTGGGGCCAAAAAAATCAAATACCCTTCGTATCATGATTGAGAATGAAGGTCGAAAAAGGGAACTACAAACCCCATTGGCACAGGACTTAACAAATGAATGACAGAAAATTGAGTTGGCTACCAAGCGCTTTAGCTTCAAGTGCATAACGTTTAAAGCACTCAGAGGACAAAGAGCACATGAAAACAGTGTTTGGCTGTTGGAACACTAGGGCCTTTGCACACCTTTTTGATAAGGGTGACCTTTGACAGTTATGATGTTATCTACTTGCAGAAACATGGCGAAGGGAGGCTTTGCTCCTGGAAGGGTTGCAAATACACATCAATCCAGCACAGAAAGGAGTCTCATGTCGACCAATCGCTGGGCTGCTAACTGCAATTAAGACAACTAGTGGCCTGTTGTTTCTACGGTAAATCCAACACCATTGATCCAGTTCATAACATTAAAGGAAAAAGGTTGTAATGACCTTAAAGGATGGACCCTGTTGATCTGCAACATATACTGGAAACCCGCATCAGCAATGGCAAAGAACTTCACTGTATCTGTTATGGACCAGATCGACAAAGCCAGGGTTACCTGGAATAACCTGGAATAACCTTGATGTCATAGTTTGTGGAGACCAGAACATTGATTGTTTCAGAGCTGATAAAAGACCTACCCCAGGATGTGACCTCAAGCATACAAAGAGGTCTCCTATGGAGGGAGGAACTAAAACGGAGAAACATCAGTCTCATCAATGGTCATATTAGGATAAATATACCTCGTTCAAGAACATGGAAACGAGGAAAGGCCTCTAAAATTCTCGATTACATATTTGTTTCAGACAACCTCTATGAAAAATTGATGAGTTTAGAGCTGATTGTCCCCAAATTCAGTGATCATAACACCCTGAAGCTAAAGGGAAGGAACTGAACTACGGTTCATCGGTTCCGGTAGAAGATCTTAACAGGGCAATTATTAGAGTAACATCAGGAGGTAACCGACTGAGAATAAATCAGGTTGACGTTACGGCTTTAACCAACGCACTTAGAGGCTCTTCAAAAGAAGACGTTGGCCCGACAAAAGCATCAATTCTTCATTATCCATCGTTCATAATGGCCTTCAGTGGAAAACGTTGTGGGGGTCTGAGGAAAGTGTTTACTGCCCGTTACACATTTGACCTGGAAGTGGCTACAAGGAAAAGACAACTAAATACACTTTCAAGGGCCTTTAAAAATCACTCCTCAGGGCATTCCAGGGAAGCCGCAAAAGCAGGAAAACAACTATACAAAAATTGGCTCAAGCAGCACAGATTATTACTCATGCATGATGCTGAGCTGATGCTAACATTAGTAGCCACAAAGAATACGACCGAAATGTGGAGAATTTTCAATGGATTGATGGCCCAACAACAATCAACGTTAACTAATTCAGTGCCTGCAAGCGTATGGGAGAACCATTGCGACTCGCTATTTGCGAGCAATCACAATGCAGTGGAGAGGTTGAAGGAGATCCAACAAATTACCTGGTGCCTCCAAATTGAGAAAAGTGATATTGTTGATCTGATTGCAAAGTTGAGTAATTCAAAAATAATGACCAAATGCTGGGTGTGAATGGCATCCCTAATTGGAACCAAAGGATAATGGTCATGGGTGAAACATATAAAAGAGAATTATTCTAATTGATAATGTGTAGTAAGAGATGTGTTACTCTGTTCACAAAAAATGATCTAAAAAATAATCTCACTGAAGTATATAATAATAGAAAGAACTATGCTGTGTGGTGGAATCATAATGTCAGGATCACAGGTGGGTAGTGTGGGAGAAAGTCTGCAAACAAACATTTTATGTACTCCCCTAGTATACTCTTGCATCATAATATTGAGTAGGTAATGCGAACTGCCATGTTTAAACAAATGTTTCTTGCTTGTACGAGGTGAGGCTTTATGCTTTACTGTGCATGTCTTTGCAACGAAGACTCTTCGTCTAGTGTCTCGCTACTGATGTGTTTCCCTTTTGGCATATGTAAGCGTGTTTTAAGCTCTCCCTTTCTTAGGAAAAGCAGCTTTAGTAGGTATAAGTTGTTATACTGTAAGCATGCTCCCCTGCCTTAGATCGTATGTGAACCTTTGAGGAGTATATTCCACTCCACCAAATGTATCGCTTTATGCTGTCATTGCTGTTAACACCACCCTACATGTAAGGACGCAGATGGTATCAAATACTTGGATAGACGGGCTTTGTACTGAAATATTCTTTCAGTACGATTCCTTGCTCTCCCCTTTCCATTAAAATGCATGTGTTCCTTTGGGTATAAAAGAATGGTGAACAAAGGGAGTGGGGTTCTCACTTGTGTCGAAGTCTTGTGCTGTCGTTGGTTTGTTTTGTCCTGTTGCGTGTTTTTTACTAATAAATAGTTCACCAAAGCACCGAAATAGCCAGTGGTCATTTTTTCCACGACAAGTTTGCAGCTTGCGAAGTCGGATTCCCGCTGCACTGCGGCCATTGTGATGAATCCTGTGGAGTCATCACTATTTCCGAGTGTAGTCTCTCCCCATGTGGCCAGGGGACGGCAGCTGCTTCCTGATCCTGACCCTGGGGTGGTAATATGAGGGAGGATCACATGGTAGGGGATGGCTGTTGGGGATAAGTGGTGGCTCCATCAGATGAGTCACGGTATTCTACCCTTCATACTGAAGATCCTATAATAACTGAGTTCTTGATGGCCTGTTGGCACCCCACAAATCCTCCTTATTATGGAACACAGAAAACCCTTCCTTTATATCACTGTAGACAAAATCCCTTTCATATCTGCAACATACATCACACACATGTTTTTCTAAGTTCAGCTCCCAAACACCATTATTTTAGAACTCCCCTAAACTTTAGGGACTTAAACTCCCATAAAGCCTCAAGTACTGAGACAAGAAAGAAGAGGAATTAATTGGTTCAGATTGAAAGAAACCCAAAGTTGAATGTGCAGACTAGTTTTTTTTCGTAAAGTTACAAGTGCGCAGGACATTTAAAAATGGCATCCGCACTCCAAGTGAAGGAAGAACGGAAGAGGACCATGCCAAAAGAAGTCCGGAGAACAGGCACATCTATGCGGCAGCTCGCAAACACGAGAATCACATACCGCATGGCGGGAAGGAAGGAGAGATGCAGCGGGCACCTTAGGAGGAACGTCAGAGTACCGGGAGCATCAAAGGTGCTCTCGCAGATACGGCCATGCCGAAAAGTAGAAATCTCCAGTCCAGGTCAAAGTAAGAAGCTGGCGGGAGAGCGCAGAGCTGGAAGAAATGCTAGACAAAGATCTGCAGTGCACAGGAGGCCATCCCAGAGAGGATATTTCCTTGCAGAGACACGCCATGGTCAGGAATGCTGCAAAGTACCGGGGAGACTGCCCTAAATGGACAATGGAATAAATGAAACAAGTAAATGAATTCAGAACATTTGAATACCGACCAGAAAAAGTGGAACAACAACACTTGAACAAGTCCCCATGAATGAGATGTCAATGTGCAGAAAGTTGGAGCAAGTTTTACCCTAAGGAAATGAATACCAATGAGATAGAAACAGAGTCAAAACTTACTTGACAAGCCCCCAAGCATTAGATGTCAATGTGGGGAACTTTGGAACAAGTATTACCTTAAGCAAGCAAATAGAAACACAACAAAGTGGTACAACTGTGTCATACTTAAAGAACAGTGAAATTGAGGGAAGTCCTGGTGAAAGAAGTAAACCAGGCAGTTGACATTTGCGGGGAGGAAAATACCTGGCAGAGAAGTATACCAGGGGATCTGCAGGGCCCTAGAGAAGGATTCTTGCCAGGGCAGTACACCAGGTAATCCACCAAAAGTATAGAAAATTGTAAGACATTGTGGCATGATTCCTGGCAGGGCAGTATACCAGGGGATCTAGGAAGGCCATAAAGAAATTCCTGGCAACTAAATACACCAGGAAGTTTGGAATTGAATACAACCCTTAACATTGTGGGATGATAACTGGCAGGAGAGTACACCAAGGGATATGAAAGCCCACCAAAGGATTCTTGGCAGAGGAGTATACCGGGAGGTCCATTCAAGCTGTAAAAAGAAAATCTACCCATGTTGCAAAATACCTGCCAAAGAAGTAAACCGGAGAATTTAGAAAGCATAGAACAGAGGTCTTAGTGAGTAGAGGCACTGAGCGTTTGAAGTTGTGAAATTGAATAAAGACTTTTTGGGAAAAGATTGCTGGAACTCTCAAGAACTTACAAGAGGATTCCTGATGAAGACATCATTAGGTAATCCACCAAAGTACAGAAGCAGCCAAGAAAACCTCTTCTGTGGAATTTCTGGTCTGAATAAGAACTCTTATCATCCCAATATTTAAAAAAAAAACAAGGAGGAGCTGCATGTTATAAAATCCTTTTATGAATTCAGTACAAAGAAACCAAGAAAGAGTTGTGAGCAGCACTGTGTGTTTCGTGTTACTTGTGTATCTTTCTGATTGCCACAAGGAAAAGTTTTGCTTCCTTTACCATTACTGCCAGGAGGTGGTACCTACCACTACATACAGCCCACACCTGTGTGGAGCGTGGCGTGGTCTGCAGCGCTGTGTGTTTAGGGCTTTTTTGTGCCTTTCAAAAGCATGGGGCTTCCCTGGAACTACGTACCGGCATGGACAATGTAAAGTCGGGTTCTTAAGATGGTTAGACAAATGACCTTTACCTCCATATGTAGAGCTGACTGCGGGATGCTGACTTTTGAGGCTCTAGAACCGAGTAACGATTAGCTTCGAAATCTGTCTCTGCTTCTTGAACCAAATACGAAGTGGAAGACGTTTACATAGTTTTAGAGGTAACTGCGGGCCATCAACCTTTGAATCTCGGGAAAGACCAAACCTACCTTATATAGCCTGAAATGTACCGGTATACTTATTACAAGTGTTATATGACTTCTTTTAGTACTGCACTTAAAAGCTTTGTAATACGTGGAGGAACCCACTTTTTTTCCATAGTACAAGAGGTGACTGCGGGTCAGGGCCTTTGAACCTCTGATGAGTTCAAGTCTATTTTTATACAGCCTGAAACTCACTGGTGTAATAATTACACCATTTCAACATTGCATAAAAAATCTGTAATTGAGCTAGTCACGGTGGAAGTGTTTGGGTAATGGGAGATCTGTTGAACCCCACTGGGTTATATGTTGACGGCGACGCTTGTATTATAATGCTGGCAGCAAACAGAAGAAAATCTCTTCATACAAAGGATTGTGCTGCATGCTCACGGGTACTCACAGCAAGCCGAGTGCTAAAAAAGAAGGGTAATACTATTGAGCGAAACCAACAATCAAAAGCAGCCTTTGTGGGAATTGCTGATTCGATCCTTGAGATTAGTGAAGTTGCTGCTTCTGAACGTGGAAAGATCACAGTGTTTCTTAAACCATCCCAGGTGAGCTGATTGGAACGGTTGCTACCAAAGATACTAATGGTATTACGAGTACAGAGCATAACGAGTCTAAAGAAAATCCTATTGATAATAATTTGCCGCTACACTACACAGGCAGTGACTAATTCTAAAAACCAAGCAACTAAAATGGTGGAACAAATGACAGGGTGTGAGGTCCTTGCCCTATTCCATCTACGGATCGAGCAACATTCCCTAATTTAACAGCTATCGCCATGAACGCTTACTCATCTTCACCGAAACGCAATGTGAGTTTCTCCTCCAGTGATGCCTCTTCTTTGGATGATCCAACCATTAAACCCGAATTCTTGATCTTACTTAAAGCCCAATTCTCTCTCTACAACTCAATGTACAAGGACCAGCAAATTATAAAACAAGATTTAAATGAGATTGCAGAAATGTTACTCCCACTGCAGACTGTACTAAAGTCAGCAGCTAATGTTGAGATTAAGAATAATCCTGATACTACAGTTATTACTATCCAAAATATGCAGCATAAGGAATGGAGGGAGAACATGAAGGCCCTAGAGTGCAGGGTTACTGCCACTTCATTGCAAGATATAAGGGAACATGATATACAAACAAATAAGATTGTGCCTAGTAGAAAATGTGCGACCAAAACAAAGAACAGTGTAACAACAAAGGAGAAGGCCCCTCGCAAACCTGGAGTCAACAGACAGGCTCTGGCTACAACTTTCCCCAAGAATTTAACCTGTCCAGAATCTGCTAAGGTTTTCAATATCATCCCTAAGAATATCCAAGCAAATAGGAAGAAACCTATGCAGGGATATTTCCCTGGCCTTCAATTGGAGAATACGGCCTGCGCGCTCAAACGAGATGCTAATTAAAGACACTTTTTTCAGTTCAGTAAACAACACGAAAAAAAGACACTAAATTGCCTAACTCATTGGGGGATATTGTGCATAGGGGTTGAGAGTGTGAATATGATGGGGATGATATTGATGATATAGACATTTCTGCTTTATTAGAGGAGGAAAATCGCACTTTATTGGATCTTGATCATCTCTCTTCCCAAAACAATCAATGTAGCTTCATGTAAGATCAAAATAACTGACTTATATGCCACTTCTGCAAGCCCGTTGTTAAATTATTCAAATGTATCAGAATTATTTCACCAAGTGATCTCTGAAAATGATCACTACCAAGGATATAAAACAAGTGGTAATCCCACGTCAAAGCTGGGAAACTAATTGGGCAGTGATTGATTTTGTATCACCTATTATCACTATAATAATTATGACACACCCAAATAATATTTTGTAGCTATGATATGAGTTAATTAAGGAAATACATATCAAACCAAAGGAAGATAAATGTGTTAAAAGATACTAATAGGGATATTCCTGTGCCAGAACAAGTAATTAAAGATATATTGGCTAAAATATGCCACTCTCCTCAATGAAAAATCAAGAAAGGGTAGAGCATACCTTCAAAACTGGCTTTCCCCCAAATATGTAGGGGATGGAGTGACTAATGCACCGAAAGAATATACAAATCAGATCTTGGAATTGCAGGGGCCACAGTTTGTTTTTAAATAATCCTGTCGGTATATATTATTTAACTAAGGCAGATATCTTTCTCATGCAAGAAACCTGACTAATGCAGGATTTGATTTTAGATAGTTTTATGATGGTTCTAAGAAAGGCTCAGAAGCATGAGAAAGGCTGTCCCTTTGGAGGACTGATTACTGTAGTTGCTAGCCATCTAAGGGCGAAATAGTTCCTTCCTTTAAAGCAATTAGAACACGTCTTAGCGGTAGTTGTGGAATTGTCCTTGGAATCTGGAAATATTCTCATCCTTCTGTTGAACGTGTACAATCCACAAGCTAAATCAGATAATAGAGCACTTGGAATGTTTGATTTTGGCATGGAGAGAGGTCTACTCTGGTGTATTGTTCTACGTAATAGGGGACTTAAATTTCCATCGACATAGAACAATGAGAAAAAAGTAATTATTTCTCAATATTATTATTATACAGTGAATAATTATGATGCATGGGCCCTTGGCTCCTCTGATTATGATGGGTTTATGAGTGTTTGTAATTTTAGCCTCTTTCCTAAAGATCTTAGAGACCATGTCATTTTTGAATTCACCCTCAATATGGAGGTCCAACAACCAGCTAAGCAATTAACTGGAAAACTACAAATTAATAGTGGGGGAAATAGAATCAGGTGGATGGAAAATAATGTGAATCAGATTGGTATAAAGTTAATTTCCCTTTTAATGAACAGTGAGAACATGTATTTTTTTTTTAAACTTCTTTTTATTATAAGCGTGGCAGCAAAACACAGGCGAACAGCGCCAGGCAGAAACATTGTAAAAGAACAGTGTACATAACGTAGGTATACAGAAGTTACTACACATATTGGACAATTGAAGAGCAAAATGCAGGAAGATCATGAAGAGGGGCATCAGGGAACTATGACTGGGCTAAGGACCCAAGCTGGCTGGGGGAAGCCGGGAAGGAGGGGGAGACCTGAGTCTCGACTAAGTCAGAGATGTAGGAGCGGAACCTGAGCCAAATATTTCTAGGTCTGGAATGTGTGGTTTGTAGGTGGGACCAGGTTTCTTCCGTATCAGAGGCCCACGTGACCGCTCTCAACCATTGGGCATGTGTGGGAGGGAAGGGGCGAAGCCAACAGAGCAGGATAGAGCGCACCGCGAGGACTAGGCAAAGACCAGCTAATTTCTTGGAGTCTCGGGGGAGGCCTGGGAGATCGTGAAAGAGACATACCAGCGGGGAGAGAGCAATGGGGTGGTCTATCACAGCGGACACCGTCGAGCAGACAGCCTCCCAGAACCGAGCGAGGCGGGGGCAGGACCAAATCATGTGGATATAGTCGGCTTCATCCCGACCGCATCTGGGGCAGTTGGCAGGATAGTCGGCAGACATAAGATGTAGTCTGATCGGGGTATGGTGGAATCTGTGAAGAACTTTGAATTGGATAAGTTTGAACCGAGAATTGAGAGAGACCCGCTGCGTGCGGTCGCATAGGTGGGTCCAACGATCAACGGACATCTCCACACCGAGGTCCGCCTCCCAGGCAAGTTTCAGTTTGGCAAAGTCTGGGATCGATCTGGACTGCAGCATGGTGTATAGCCTAGAGATCTTGCCTCTCCTAGGGGTGGGGGAAGTGAGCTCCTCAATTGCGGGGTCGTCAGGCGGTAATGCAGGGAATGTTTGGTAATGTCGTTTAAGGGTCTTTCGAAGGGATGCGTATTGAAGCCATACGCTCCGGTCTCTTCTCAGGGATAAGGGGAGGTCAGGCCACTCGACAAATATACCCTGGTCAAACACGTCGCGTAGCAGCTCGAAGCCCGAGTCCGCCCATCGGTGCACCGTTACCAATGGGACCCGCGGGACCCCGGGGAGAAAATTCCAAAATGGGAGATTGCCATGGAAGGCATAGGCAGTCCCCAACAGATTCCACGTTTTTGCTAGTGCAACGGCTGTGCAGGCGACCGGGTTCTGCGAGTTCCGAGCCAAGGGGGCGGGTTGTAGCACCAGGGAGCGGATGTCTCGGTCAACTACTGCGAGCTTTTCAAGTCAGACGTGTGGGGCAGGATCCGTGGTATCAAACCAATAGGAGGTATATTGGATTTGTGACGCCATCCAGTATTTAAGAAAGTTAGGGGCACCGAAGCCCCCGTAAGACATGGGGGTGGAGGGGGTCCCGATTTTAAGGCGGACCGCGCCCGAGTGCCAGAGAAAAGAGTTCACGGTGCGGTCCAGGTCGCGGAAAAAGGCCCCCCCCGGCCATAAGGGAACATTAGCGAACCTATAGAGCAGCTGGGGCAATACCACCATCTTCAGCAGGCCAATTCTGCCAGCCAGAGATATTGGGAGCTTGTCCCAAACCTGAATCTTGGCCGTCAAGTGTGTGAGATACTTCTGGTAGTTTTCATGGAATGTCCGCTCATGTTGGCGAGTCACGACCGTCCCAAGGTAAATAAATATGTCTTGGGCCCATGTGAAACCGAAGGTGTCGGGAAGGTGAGAGGTACATTCCGTGAGTGGAAAGAGGGTGGATTTCGAACAGTTCACTTTAAGGCCAGAGATCTGGCCAAAACGGCTAATGTCTGCCAGTATAGGGGGTAAGTTGGCCGAAGGAGAGCGCACAAACAGCAACGCGTCATCCGCATAGAGGGACACTATATCCGTATGTCCCGCGGAGCGGAGCCCTCTGTGAGCATGGAATTGGCGGAGCATGTCGGCAAAAGGCTCGATTGCTATCGCAAAGACCAGGGGAGAGAAGGGGCATCCCTGTCTCGTTCCCCTGGCGATCTTGAAAAGGGGAGAATAGCGGTCACCAGTGCTGACCCTGGCAACCGGTTCAGAGTAAAGCAGTCTGACCCAGGAGATAAAAGAGGGGCCGAATTTACAGCACTCGAGGACTCGCCATAGATACCCCCATGAGACCGAGTCAAATGCCTTTTGCATGTCAAGTGCAACAGCCACAGCGTGTGTGTCGGGACTGATTCTATCGATAATGTTGAATAGCCGCCTCAAGTTCAGAGAAGTGGAGCGACCCGGGATAAAGCCGGCCTGGTCTGGATGGATAATAGATGGTAGAAGGGGAGCCAGCCGGAGAGCCAGAGCCTTGGCAAATATTTTGACATCGCAGTTTATGAGAGACAATGGGCGATACGAGCCGCACTGTGAAGGGGGTTTACCGGACTTAAGTAGCACTGCGATCGTGGCTTCACGGAGAGAAGGAGGGAGCACCCCAGCCCCAACGGACTCCTCCCAGAGAGCCAGCAAGTGAGGAAGCAGTTGTGACTTGAAGCGTTTATAGAACTCGACTGGGATACCGTCCGAGCCAGGTGCACGGCCCGAGGATAGGGAGTCAATTGCGGTCGAGAGCTCCTCCCGTGTGAGTGGGGAGTCAAGGGAACCCGCGGCCTCTGGGGACAGAGTAGATAGAGGGAGGGCATCGAGAAAGGAGTCAATCCCCGCCAACGAGACCTCATCAGCGTTGGAATACAGAGATTCGTAGAAGGTGAAGAATTCCCGATTGATCTCTTGTGAAGAGACCGCCATAGAGCCATCAGATCTCTCAACCCCGAGAATGTGCGGGGGCCCCGTCTCATGCCGGATCAACCTAGCTAGAAAGCGGCCGGGGCGCTCCCCCTCTCCATACCTCCTTGCCACGCCAGGGTTATCGAGGAACCTCTGCTCGCGGTCCGCAAGGGAACGGAAATTGTCCAGTTCCTCCCCAATGTTAGCGAGGTTACCAGAAGTAGAATGTAGTGAGCATGTAGCTTCCAGAGATGAAAGTCTAGATTCGCTGGTGGCAAGGTCCCTGCGGATCAACTTAAGGACCCAGTTCTCCTTAGACAGCGCAATCCCTCTAGTGTAAGCCTTGAATGACTCCCATAAGGTGGCGTGGGACGTTACCGAGCCCGTATTGGTCTCGAAGAACTCTTCAATCGACAGCTCGAGTTCGGAGCAAAACTCTGGGTCCAGTAGGGAAAGGGGTTTCAATTTCCAGTATCGGGTGCGGGCGGGATCGGGGCCCCATTCTACTGTAATGGTGACGGGAGTGTGGTCAGAGAGGGTTCTCGGAAGGATCATTAGTTGTGTTACACTCTTGACTAGTATGTTAGAGATCACCCACCTATCAATACGAGAATAGGAGTCGTGAACCGAGGAGTAAAAAGAGTAGATGCGGGAGTCCGGGTAAAAGAACCTCCACGCGTCCACCATGGCCAAGCGGGGAAGGGAGGACAGTGCCGCATAAGCCGCCCTGGAGAGGTGACGGGGCCTGGAACCCGATCTATCCAGAGCCACATCGAAGATCGCGTTAAAGTCCCCTCCCCAGAGGATTGGAACAAGGGGGAAGCCATCGAGAAGGGAGGTGACCTGCACATACAATTCCGGGTCATCAAGGTTAGGGCCATAGATGTTCAGGAGAATCACTTCCTTATGGTGCAGCATGGCGTGAAGAAGTACATATCTACCCTGGGGGTCAATTGTCGAGGAGATGAGGGAAAATTGGAGGCTCCTATGAATGAGGGTCATGACTCCTCGGCTCTGGGAAGAATAATCAGTGAAAAACCTGTGAGGACCCCAGGACTTGGCAAAGCGCATGCAGTGTACAGAACGAGCATGAGTCTCCTGAAGGAAGAGAATCTTGGATCGGTGGCGCTCGGCCTGCAGCTGGAGCTGTCTCATCTTCCTATTATTCCCCAGACCACGCACATTCCAGCTCATAAAGGTCAGGGCACTCTCAATCACAGTATGGCGGTATTAAGAATAAAGCAGAATGTCAGTGACCGAGAGGTCAAATTAACAGTTCCACGGGAACAGATCCAAAATGCCTCAGCGCAGTTCGCCTTCGCTGCCATCGCCACTTTTTCGATAACAAAAACCCAAACAACCCCAACATAGCCCACCCACACCCACACCCCCCTCCCAATCAGAGGGATGATGAGCCCATCCCCTAGTGAACAAAACCAAAGCAGAGGCATCATCGCCTGGGGGTCTGAAGGCCCGACTGGCCGTAACGCTCCGGGTTGCAGCAGAGCAAATAGTACATGGGAGGCCCGTAATGGAAGAGAAATGCAGATTAGACAAAGTATTTGCCAAAGGAACTACGGGCGAGCACTGAGGTTTGAACTGAGCAAGCAGGTTGCAGGATAAAGGATTGACATGGACCCGGTTCCGGGAGGGCGAGAGGACCCATGCGCCTCCCGTCGGGGACCAAGGATCACCGCTGTGCCGAGATCAGGGGAAAGGGATCAGCCAGGAAAGTGTTCATCAATGAATTTGGAGGCCTCCTCTGGAATCGTGAAGAACAACACCTGATTGGTGTGCTCTATGCGAAGCTTGGCGGGATAAAGCATAGCATATTTGATAGAGTGGTCTCGTAGCCTGCGTTTCACTGCCTGGAAGGTCAGCACGCGGTCGAGATGTCGGGGTAAAGATGGATCCTAGCACCGCCCAGAAGTAGCTCACCCTTGAGTCGCGCAGCCCTGAGGAGGGTGTCACAGTCGCGGTAGTTTAATACGCGGGCTATGATGGGTCGAGGAGGGGCACCAGGCCTAGGTTTCGCCACCAGGGCGCGATGAGCCCGCTCAATTGTGAAGTGTGGAGAGAGCTCGGGCTCGTCAAGGAGCGACAGAAGTGTGCGTTGAACAAAGTCCTCCATCGGCTCATGAATTTCATCCTCGGGGACCCCGATGATGCGGAGGTTATTGCGCCTCGAGCGAGATTCCAAATCTTCATTTTTCTTTTCCACCTCAGTGACTCGGTTGGAGAGAGCGACGACCTCAGTGCGAAGAGCCCCCAGCGCATCCTCAGCGGAGCCAACCCGCGTCTCGACCTCCAATACACGGCTGTCCGTCCTCTCTATGTGGGCCTTAATAGAGGATATGGTACCGTTCATGTCGTCAAGTTTGGAGTGGAGAGCGGTGAAACCCTCACGTATAAAATCCATCATGTTCCGGGGGTCCGGGGATGTGTCGAGGGGGGCAACGGAGGCCGGTTCGGTGGCCTCCTCAGATGGCTTCCCCGCAGCCCTAGCAAACATATTGATGGAGCTCTGCTTCCTCGCACCTCCCTTGGTCATCCTGGCTTTTACGTGTATCAGGTAGAGAGAAGAGGGAGAGATCAGAGCCAGATATTAGAGCCAAAAAGCGTCCTCCGGGATATCGGAGCCAATGCGTGCACCGGGGCAATGTAGGTAAGGAGCAACCAGTGGGCTCACCCCGAGTCCGGGGGGCGGAGAGTAGAAGTTGTGGCCCTTCTAGGGCTGGAGGGTAGATGTCACAAGGTAGGCGCAGTGGGCACAAGCGCGCACCGGCGATGCGGCACACAGTGGCAGGTGCGCAGTTCAGGGAATCCTGTGGAGGCAGTTACGTGGTGTGTTCACCAGCGCCGCAGCCCAGGGCGCAGGCAGCCCGGGGGGAGATGGAGCGTGGCCCAGCGGGTCGCAGTGGCTAGGTCGGCGCAGCCGCCTCCCAGCAGGAGTTAGCGGCGTAGAAAGAGAGGCAGGGGGGCAGAGGGGGGCAGTGGCGCCAGCACAGAGGAGACACCCGCAGGGTGTATTAGGTGCGAGCGATCCAGCCGGGACCACAGCGGTCAGGCGCAGTCCCCCCCCGCGCCTCCCCTACCTCCAAGCCGCCACGGAGTCGAAGTGGCCCCTCGGGACACAGACCAAGGGCCCGGAGCCAGTTGGCGCCCGCGAGCCGCGCCAGGCAGGAGAAGAAGCAGACGGTCCGAAGAGGTCCCGGCTGAGCGGTCCACAGGAATGATGAGAGGCCCGGCTGACCACAGTAATCCGGCGCGCCTCGCCGGGCGGCGCCCCTCCCCCAAGCGGCCCGCAGCGCCGCGGCCTCAGGTCAGAAGAGGGCCGACGCCGCCGGAGCCGCGGGGCGGGGAGGGCGGAAGGCTGCAGCCGCAGGAAAGGAAGAAAGGCGCAGCCCCGTCCACAGGGCTTGCGGCGGCCCCAGGCCGCGTCCGGTCACGGCAGTAGTGCTCCCGAAGGATCGGGTGAAGGAGGCAGGTCCGCAGGTGGCGTCAGGCAGAGGAAAACAGGATCGAACGCTCTGTTGGCCCGGAGCACGGCGTTTAGGCGGCCATCATGATCGCCGCGCAACAGCGCCCCCCCGAGAACATGTATTTTAAGAATATTGAGTCTTTTATCAGATTGTTTATACCTTTATACGGAATTTAGTAAATGAACAGAGGAAAAAGCTCCATATGGTAAATAAAACCCAATATAAAGAATATGATCACGAAGTTGTGCTAAAGAAGAGACAACTATCAAAAGATATTTGCTGGATTAAAAGAAATGTTCAGGAGGAAATGACACAAAAGTGTAGTATTAAAAAGCTGAGATCTTACTTAAAAAAAAAGTGGTACAAAATGTATAAAGGTACTATTGCCTCTGCCCGGTGGAAAACTATGTGAGCTGTCCTTAAGGGAAAAGACACACAAAAATGTTGGTATATTTTCCATAAATGTAATAATAATCCTGTGGTAGTGAAAGAAATCAATCCAATATCATCTGGAGGATGGAAGAGATATGTTTTAGCCTTATAATTCACTGAGAACATAAAGGAAAATGACCAGTGTTATGAATCCCTGGAAGACAAAGATTTCTTTAAATTTGCTCCAGAGGAGATTGAAAAGTTATACAAAATTTGAAACCCTTGCAAGCTTCTGGTCCAGATGGCCTACCAAATGTTATATTTAAAGCTCATCCACAAATATGGGCCCACATTTTGTTGACTCTTGGATGCAGTCCCAGCTGTAGCACTTTGAGTGATACAAGTAAGACTCTTTACATTTGTTTTATTGATATTACAAAAGCATTTGACACTGTTGATCGTCACACTTTATGGGAAAAAATGAGGTCGTGGAAATTGCATAACCATATTCTATTCTTTGCCAAAGCACTTTATATGAATAATAGAGTGAAAGTTGGAACAACTAACGAAGGGTATACTTGAGTGGGGATATTAGAGTCAATCATGGTTGAAATAAGGAACTCACTTGTTGAATTACAATAACAATCGACCACGAATTGGGCAATGCCTGGTGGCTTGGCTCTCGTATGCCAATGATAAAATCATTTTTTACCAAACCGCAGTGGGCTTACAGAATAGTCTAAAGGGCCTTTAAAGGTTTGCCTTGTAAAATCGTCTGATTATTAACTTGGGGAAAACTAAGATTATTATGATTACATCAAATAGAAGACAAATAAAAAGGTGTAACTGGTCCGTACAGGGGGAACAAATTGAGGAGGTATCAAGCTATGTATAACTTGGTGTTCTTCTGACTAATAATATGAATAGGTATACCTTCTCTAAATCCATTTCCGACAGGGCGACTACTAAGTTTAAAGCAATTAGATTCTTTATACTAAGATCTGGAGGTCAATCCGCTGAGGGACTGGTGGAATTGTATAAAACTTGTGTAGTTCCAAACATTTTCTATGGTTTGGAGATATACACCTCTAAAGAAATTGCTTGGCTCAGAACAAAGGAGGGGAATTTATGGTGTACAGCATTAGGCTTGTCACCATGTGTTCCTGTAGAAGCTATGTGTAGTGAACTAGGTATTCTCTCATTAACTACTAGGAACATGATATTAATGTGTAACCTATATATTGGAATCCTGATGAGCCAAGATAAAGAAAAATCATTATAATCATACTTCCTAAATCAACATGGCACTTTTATAAGTAAAACAGCCTTGAAAGAATTGAGGAAGGATGTCAACAGATTCCTGATGAATATATGATTTACATGTGAAATTAAGGATAATATGGCAAGCAAATTTAAAGAGATAAAAAGCAAGGCTGCTACTTGGGGTAGGAATGAAAGATGGAGCTACCTTTCTAAGAAATGCAGCTATGTGGAATTCTCAACACAGGCTTTTCCCGTCAACACACCATGTGCATACATAGAAATATTTGCAAAATCACGATGTTAAATGCTTTATAATTTTGCAAAGGTTTAATCATCTACCTACCTTTGCGATCTTTGGGGTTTGGAAGAATATACCATATGAGGAACTCAGATGCCGATTATGTGAATCAGAGGTTGAAACCCCATGGCACCTGCCCACCAATTGTCACAAATTGTTTGTCTTATATGAAAAAACATATGGGACTAGGGTCCATGCACTGCACTTTATCTGAACTGACCAAGTTGGTCTTATGTGTACATGGGAGATAACTTGGTCATTCATTTCACTTTATATTATCTGTGTAAGGAAATTGTTAAGACATTAGAGGAGATGCTAGTTGATTGTTTGCTTTTATGATGAAATGTTTGGGATATGAATTTTATGAAATGTTTATTGTTTAAAAGGTTTTAGCTGATTGATTTCCTTTTTTGTTCTTGAAATGTAGTTACTATGAATGTTATGATATCAATATCTTGATGTGTTTTTATAAAGTGTAAAAGGATTTATTTAACCAATAAATACTATGAAAAAAAGGTGTTGGATGTTATGGAATGTATTGTTTGCACACAAACCTTCAACACCTAATTTAAAGAGTCAAATAAACTATTGTTTGAAAGAGTCACTTTTGCCATTCCACCTAAAAATCAATTGAAAGGGAACCACCTCTGGATCGAAGGGTTTCTCCTTGGAAAATACTTTTCTGTTGGATTTATTAATTTACTTTTGATTATAAACACTTTTTCTGCCAACTCTAAGTCTGAGATATTTCCTTACACTCTTAGTTGTACATTTCTAATGTGAGAACCAGATTAGAATATTTTGGAAGCAAGCAAGTTTTATAAATTTAATGACTCAACACAGACTGATCTTTAGTTTTAGTTTCCTAGGCAGGGAAAATCTCCATCTCCTCAGGATATGGATAGAGAGGCGTTCATCCAACCCATTTCTGTTTAATAAACATGTCTGAAACTTAGAAACCTATACCTTTGTGCCTGCGTCTAATTTCTGACCCCCTACACCAAGCCCAATGGTCCCCGGGAGCACCATCTGTTGATGCCCATGGGCCCAGGAGAGAGAGCTGGCCCGGAGCACCCACAGACTCATGAAAGATGGACAGAGCAGATGCAGAAGAAGAGCCGATAGAAAGTCACAGGTTGGTGAACACAGTTAATTGCATCAGTGTATTGTCTTGTCATGTATGGTATTGTTTGAAATGGTTTGGGGTAAATGTTTGTCTCTGGTTAAAAAATTCTGAAATCTGAAATCTGAATTCTGAAAATTGTTGTGATAATCCAAGCATACATGAGGGAAGGTACCCTGCCTATAGAACTGTTTATCTGAATGAAAAAAAGTAAAAGTGGTTGACCACTGTAGTTTAGAATAAAAAGTAAAAGCAGTGCATCCATTCTTCCTACCGGCTTAAGAGAACACAAGACTGCTGTACCGGTCAGAGTAGTATATTATGGATCAGGGACTAGGCTGGATGTGTTCTGTAAGGAAAATATTTAGCATGACAGCTCCATGATTGTCCTGTCTCATCCTGTACCTTGGCACTTGAAAGCTCAAATGTGCAATTCAGTTGCACCCCTGCTTTATATTTCATACTCTCTTCTAGGCTAGTACAGGAGCTGTGACAGCATTTGTTTCTACCGATTGTGTGTCTTGTCTTTGACTCTTACCTACCCAAGACTCTTAAACAAGATGAAATACTGCTCTGAATTGTGGGTATCGTAACAGGGATATAGGTTGTGCGCCAGTCGTCATCTGAATCTGAACAACAGCTGAGGGTGTCACTGGGATTTCTGTATGGGGGAGGAATGGAGCTCAGCTGGTGATACTTGGGCCTCTGCAAAGATGTGGCAGACAGGTCAGCTATGAGCCATACCAACTCTGTCAGCCAGGGGACATGATAGCATCCCAAGGCAGACGAATTAAGGAACGGATCTGGATCCGTAATAAGTCATTCCTAAAGGAAGTCCAGCACACTTCATGCTTAATCACTACTGGCCCGAAGCATGTAAGTACCTGGATAAATAGCACAAATATACACAGAGTGAGTTACCTAGACATTTACCCCAGAAAGGCACATTTAACTTAGATAAGATGAAGAACCTATGTAAGGCATTAGAAAAGAAAGGTGCATGTATACACTAATGGCAAGGGGACAGCTATCTAGCTTCTAAGAGACAGGCTGAGTCCAAGACCAGAGAACTGAAAGACACTCAAGAAAAGCTCCAGGAGCATGTTAAATCCCTGAAAACCGAGTACTCCAATCTGCAGGTCTTGGCTCATAAAGCCAGCCACGAAAGTGTTTATCCTGTAATCTAAGGGGATCCCCAATAATGGAAACTCCCAAAGATATTTTGGCCACGTACAGCCCTGCCATTTCAGATATTGTACCTGACCAGCAACCGACTCGCCCAGACTTTACCCAACCTCCAACCTGTCATCAGTCCACCCCAATAAACTCTATGGTTTGCCTGTTCACCTGTCACGATTCCTAGCCGGACACAAGTGCGCACCTTTGGGGGCAAGCATGGTAGCATGGGTGGGCCATGGACATCAAGGACTGCTAGATGGCGAAAACATCACTTTGCCCATATGGCCCGCCTTCACCGAGAAGGCTGCCAAAGTAAGACAGTGAGTCAAAAGCAAGATGTCCCCAGGCAGCCCATATTCAAGAATCCTTGGTGGTCTATTGGTGCAGGGTGTAGCCCAGTGCTATAAAATCCCGCCCTGGACCACACCCAGTGCCTAGCACTTTCTCCGGTTGACTCGCAAGCAGCATAACGCTTGCTGTCCAGTTGGTTCCACTTGCTGCTACATTTTTTACATCACCGGCCGTCTGCTTACGTGATCCTGGATTCCTGAGATTCTTCCAGCTTGATCTGCATACTTACCGTGACTTCATCTGAGCTCTTTGATCCTGTGCAGCATCGCGCAGCACCCTGGCTTAAACCGCGTACTTACCACAACTTCATTTGGGCTCTGCATCATTCCACAGCACCCTGCGAAAAAGAAATACAGTAAGCATTATTTCAGAAGAGAAAGAAACGTGCTCCCACACCCACCCAGACTCGCTTACCTGCGGTTGCACTTCATCTGATCCTCATCGAACAGCAAACACCCAATGCGCCGGTAATCATCATGCAGCCATGGTCAGAAGGTACCGCATTGCAGATCCAGAAAGACACGTGCCACCTGAAAGGCAAAAAAGTACACATTACAAAGGATGCGCTCCATGCAGTGCTATTCGTTAAAGACTTGAATTCAGTTGCAAAGAAAAGAAGGACATTATAGTGCACAAAGCAGGACACTCACCTTTCTAAAAGGCATCACGTGTGCCGCAGCTGGACTAGGCCACAACCACCAGTGAGGAAACTGGAACCTGATGCTTTCTTGATGTTCTGCATACAGCTTTGGTAGGTATCAAGGATAGCAAGGATAGCTGAACCCCTAGTCCTAACAGTCAGCATGCTCTGGGGAAGCAAGGGGAGGTAGGGGGAAAGTAGGAGATCAGGTACTCACGTTCTTCATTTGTTCGCCCATAGGTCTGCCCAGGGTGTCCATCATCAACCCCACTACACCGAAGAACCATACCAAACAACTCCCAACTGTACTGTACACTGGGCAGGTTGCCTAACAGCAGAACAGTAGGGGTGAGGGGGTTTGGGCTAAGCATCCCATTGTCAAAAACCACTCTTCATGGAGGAGGCGATACTTTAGTTACTGTACATGCCCCCTGGAGCACTACTGATTTGTATAATATTGTTCAGAGATTCCCAAAGATACGAGAAGATCCTGTTAAGTTTCAAGAGGAGCTTCAGGTTATAATAGACTGTTATCACCCCATGTGTGATGGTTTGAATCAATTATTGCGAGCAGTGCTGCCCACAGATACATTTACCCTACTGAAAATGCATGCCAAACAGCCAGCTGAAGAGCCTGCCACTGCCAGAGACCGGAAAGCCTTTACTGATAGGCTGGTACAAACTATCACTGAAATTTGCCATTGATAGACTCATTGCTATAAAATTATTGCATACTCGCTTGCTAAGGGTGAAAATTCTGCTGAATATCTTCAACAATTGTAACAATGAATGGAACAACGCTCTGGGTTCATTGATTAAGCTATTATAGCTCCTCATACTGTTGTGGCTCAGTTTGTTTTGGGCTTGCAACCCAAGGTATCAAAGGGAATTAAGCCAGTGCTAATGGGGTGGGAAGGAACAGGTTTGGTAGAGGTTTTATTAGCTGCACAACACTTCAATGAAAATGTCAAAAGGCAGAAAGAAATAATGAAGCCAAACATATGGTGTTGCAGAAACAGAGTTTGCAACTTTCCCAGGGATTTGGAGGGTTCCGACCCATGCCATGAAGAAAAAGAGGAGCTCCCCTATCAGAGAAACTACGGTAAACTTCTTAGAGGTATTACACAAACAAGTACAGCAATCAGTGTAACTATTGCAAAGAGTTTAGGTACTGGAAAGCCGAGTGTCCACATCGGCCTCATTATGACGGTCGAGGCGGACAGCTAACTGAGACAAGTAGATTGTCCGGGTCCCAGCCTAAACCGCCACCACTTCAGAACAACAGTTAGGATTGCCAAGGGATCTCCGAACCTATTGCACCACTCATACCGATTGATCCTGCCGCCCTGTTTGTTGATTGTGTTACTGCAGTTCAAAGGATTTCATGTTTGGCTGAAACTGGAGCATCGTGCTCCCCGCAAAAGCAGCTGATTTTTACCTAACAATGCATCCTGATGAAATTCTTCATGCTGTATGTATACCTCATCCTGTGTATACTGCGCTTATGATCACGATTCTGTCCAATTCTTGCTGATTCCCTGTTCACCTGTAAACTTGCTTGGATTAGGTTTATTTTGTAAGCTACATTGCCCTATTTGCTGTTCCCCAGATGGTGAATAACTTGATATTACAGCTTACAGAGAGCCCAAGGTGCTGGCAGTATTACAGCAAACTACCCAAATGAAAAATGGAGACCGGGCCGACACTCTCTGCTCGTGACTGGGACTGTTGGACCGAATCCCAATCAAATTATGGTCTACCCATGCAAATGACGCTTTTTATATGGTCAATCCTGATCCAGTCAAAATTACTTTAAATCCTGACAAGCCCCTAACATGGTTACCTCAGTATCCTATTTCCAGACTGGCTGAAGAAGCCATTTGCCATGCAATGGAATCTCTTCTCCAACAAGGTATTGTTGTACCAACTCGTAGCCCCTGCTATACTCCAATTTTGCCCACAAAGAAGCCAGGTAAAAAGGTTTATCGTTTTATTCAGGACCTGCATGCAGTTAATGCAGCTATCTTAATGACATTTCCCATTGTACCTAACCCGGCTACCATCTTGTCATGCATACCCTTCTCAGCCAAGTACTTAACTGTTACAGATCTGTGTTCAACATTTTTTTGCATACCTACACAACCTGACAGCCAGAATCTGTCAGCATTTACCCATAAATCCATGCAATATACGTTCATGCATCTGCCAATGGGATACGTAGAAAGTCCTACCCTGTTCACCCACATTTTAGAGAAAGATCTTGACTCAGTCTGGATCCCAGGATTCTGTTGAAAGCGCTTGCTAAAAGAGGTGACAAGGCATCTAAAGACAAGTTACAGTTCTGTATGCCCCTTGTGCGATTTCTGGGCCATTAGATTTCAGCTGGGAAAAGACATATATCCCAAGATCAGATTTCAGTGATCCCGAAAGTCCCCAAGCCTCAGACTAGAAAGCAGATGAGAGAATTCTTCAGGATAATCAGTTACTGCAGACAATAGGTTCTGGGATATATATCCTTAGTTAAGCCCCTTCAGAACCTCACACATGACTCTAACCTTGAGCCTCTGCCATGGCCTGAGGAAGCAGAAGATGACTTTGTCACCATTAAACAAGCTTTAACAATTGCTCTGGCTTTAGGTTTGCCGGATTACCGTAAACCCCCTGTGCTGTACTGCAACAAGCCTAAAATGTTTGCTCAAGGTTTGTTGACTCAGATGCATATTGACAAGTACCAGCCCATACCCTATCACAGCGTGGCTTTAGATCTAGTAGCTGCAGGACTGCCAACATACCTGCGAGCCGTCCCAGCTGCTGTTGATAGAAAATACTGACTCATGAGTGAAAGGTCATCCTTCCTGTCAAAATTGCAGTTTCCTAATGCTGTGTTGTCATTAATGCTTGAAGAGAAGACACAGTGGCCCTCATTACGACCCTGGCGGGAATCGAAAAACGATGGCGGAAATGCAATACCGCCATCGAATACCGCTCGGTGCGATTATGACCCGTCACCGTAAAGTACGATGCCATTAGCGACACCGTAGTGAACGCCAACGCTAACTGCACCAAGTACGCGCACGCGCGCCATGCGAAACCGTAATTACCACCATGGCGCAACGGTACGGGAATTCTGACCCTAGCGGACATGTACCTAACGCCATCAAGCATGGCGGAAAGTACCATTCCGCCATGGTGAGAAGTACGGCATCGCAAACCAACCGTAAAAGGCCCTACTGAGTGCCTGTACACCACTCCCTGGCCACATTGCACAACTCCTCGTAGGTGCAATGAAGTAACACAATGCAACCAGTGAAATTTACAAGTCACCCATGCATGCCAACGAACAAATGAATGTAGGGGCTCCAAGTGCCTTGTGAGTGGCCATCCATATTAGCCATGGCACCATTGCCGTACTGATGCAGCAGAGGCATGTGAAGCTTCAAGTACAGCAACATGAACTGAAAACTGAGACAAACAAAAACAGGCCCCCCATCGCTTGACACCAGCGTAAGGCAACATTCAAAGCAGTATCCTGAGCGAGACTGCACCAGCCCTGTACTCCTGCCAGTAAACAAACCAACCATCAGGATAAGCATGTACCACACAAGTTGGCAGAGTGACTGAGCAGCCAGGCTCATCTCAAGAGTGGCCAATGGGAGCAGCAGGGCACAGATGGCACGAATACAGAAGCTATTCCAATGGACATGACCTCAGTCTCCCTCCAAGAAACGCACGCAAACACAGGCACCTGTGACCAGCCATATTCTGATAATCACATCATTCCACCAATCCACCTGGCTGACCGGCATCTGTTACACAAAAGCTAATCCCCCTCCCATGAGCATGACATCATCAAAACAGACATAATGGCAGCCCCTATCCCTGACCTTACTGGCCTTCGTAGGCAAACGCGCCCAGTACAGTACCACGCAACTATACTCAGAAGCCGGAACCCAAAGCAGATCTCCTCACAATACATCGCTCCACAAATAGGAATATGCTACATTACTTGCAAAGAATAATGCTACACGGTCAACATCATAATCAAAATTTAATGCACAACAAAATCACCCGGGCCATACAGCTATTAGGTCATGAACTCCAAATTATATCTCATAATTGTGGGCTGCATCCGCAATAAATGACCAGCTTCGTCTTGTGTGACGCCCTGTTCCTCCATGGTACACAGGGGCTACATTCACGTTCAAAAAGGCAACATGGAAGCGCCTCGAACCGCAGGGCCATCCCATTAGGTAGGCACTAGTCCAGCTGAAAGGTCGAAATGTTGCTCCTAGCCACTAGTACTGCGTAAGGGCATGTGGGCCATTGGCGATTGTCCCATAAGATCGTAATGGTGCTCCACTGATTAACACGAAGCAGCAGGTGTCGGGAGTAAAAGCCATCTGCAGGAGTGGCATACAGATGGCAGCGGCAAAAGGGGAGGAGATACCTGTCACCCAAATGAAACGAAAAAGAATAGTATGGCCATCAGAACTCCATTTGAATTACTCACTTCAAAGATCACACTAAATCCACAGCCATATGCATGCTAGCCCACTCAAAAGGATTATTCGCACCCAAAAATCACTTGCGAATCATAACTATATAAATCGAGGTGAAAACACTATTACAAACGAGTGTTTGTGTGCATGCGTCTGTTAAAACAGAATCCATTAGATGGGATTAGTAACGTGCATAGACACAAGTGTTTGAAGGCGCGTCGAGACAGGGAGGGTTCAACAAGGGCAGATAGACGATGGTCCCACTATGGCAGCCCTGCATCACATAGCGCAGGGGAAGTTGATAGATTCCAAAAAGCCATGTACATGGCAGACTCTCTATTAAATCATCTGTCCATGCATCCATACATCATTCCCTCATCCCGGTATAAAAACGCCTGATTATTTACTCACATAACATTTGAAATTTCCATTGAGTCTGTGCGTAATGCAGTCTGCAAAATCCACTGTGCTCCAGGCCGGAATTCTAGTGTTGTGAAGTAACATGTATTTGGGAAAGTCCTGCCTTATCCTCCACTACGCTATTGCGCATCCCATACTATTCATATCAATCATTGCATTCTCGCCATGGCCCCTGTCCCAAGGACATTAAACAATAGAACTTTATATCTGCAGTCAGACCTGTGGGCGTCTCCTCGCCGCTAGCTGGAAACCGAAAGCGCTGTCCTTCGAATTCCTCATTTGCAACATCACGTCGAAAAGGCATCTGTGACCGCTTGAAATCACAAATCCATCCATTTAGTGCGGCAGTGTGTGAAAATGGCAACTGGCTTCACTCACAAATGGGACGCCCCGCCCGTCGGTGAACCGCGGTACAGTGCTGCATGAGGGTCCACCGTTAATCGAGTACTACATTCCACTGACCCTTCACAAGTTTGTTCCCGACTGCAAAGATAGTATGTGAAACAATGGGACCATAGCAGAATTAACATATGAACCAATATCTCACTGCCATTGGGATGAAATACATGATTGTAATAGCAAGATGCCATGCGTCGAATTGCAGCGTTGTGTGCGGGACGTGCTCGCCCAAAGGGGATTGCAGCTTGCACAGGTGGAATGAATCACCACAGGTGGAGGCTATACAGCTTGAAAACACATAAATTGCACACCCAACCCCCTCCCACAACCACACCCACTCCAAAATGCTACCGGCAGGACTAGCGATGTTGGCCCTGGGGGACCTGATAGCACTGCAAGTACTCCAACTGCAAGAAGAAGACGAACACCAACTACTACAACAACCGGCCGCACAGAGGAGACGCAGGAGGAGGAGGAGGGCAAGGCAGGGCCAGCAAGGCCCACCGGCACAGCCACTACCACCACGCAGGCAGCCCACAATCCCACGCCTCCGAGCACATCCGTTCAACCTCACTGATGAGCAGATCCACACCCTCTACCGTTTGGACCGGGACACCATAACCGCCATTGTGGACATGACACACGCTGACCTTGTCAGCATGATAGATAGCCCAACCGCCATCCCACCCCTACTGAAGGTGGTGTCTGTACTCCACTTCCTGGCCACAGGCACCTACCAGCACACAGTCGGACAGTTGCATGGCATTTCACAGCCACTGTTGTCACGGACACTATTGCAAGTGCTCGATGCCCTCCTGAAGCACGCAGACGACTACATCTCTCTACCACGCTCGGAGCAGGAAATTACGAACACAAAAGTGGGATTCCATGCACTTGCCGGCATACCGGGTTGCATTGGTGCCATCGACTGCACCCATGTGGAATTGGTTGTCCCACATGCCATGGAGGCCCAGTACCGCAACCAAAAACAATTCTCTTAATGTACAAAGGGTTTGTGACTCAAACAGGATCATTACACATTGTTGTGCCCGATTTCCTGGATCAACCCATGATTCCATGGTCTTACGGAACTCTACAATACCACGCTACATGGAGCGACACGCAGGGAACAGATCCTGGCTACTCGGTGAGTCTCATTTCATGCATGATAATGTGGGGTATGTGATGCGGCAATGACCTGGCAGGAAGGGGGGGGGGTGCTTACGTAGCAATGTCATTCCTCAAACATCCTTTATTGTCCACATACAGGTGATGCCGGGTATCCACTGAAGAGATGGCTCCTTACACCACTCCGGAACCCACAGAACCAGCATGAGGAGGACTACAACCATGCCCACTCACGTACCCGTGTAGTCATAGAACAGGCATTCGGCCTACTGAAGGGTCGTTTCCGCTGCCTCAGCAGGTCTGGCGGGGCACTCCTGTACCGCCATGAGAAGGTTGCAAAGATGGTCATGGCATGTGTCATGCTACACAACATGTGCGTACGTAGAAATGTGCCCATGCCCCCTGACGCAGAACTGCAAGCACCTGAATATGGTCATGATGAGGGTGGGGATGTGGCAGCACCTCAAGGAGTCCGCGAGGCACAGGAGGGCCGTGAAATTCGTCAGATTATCATAGATTCATGCTTCTAGCACTCACGCCTGGTGGCTGATACATGGACACGGGACTTGTGGCACTGTGTGTGTCTGGAACATGCACAATATGGACTGTACGCCTATAATGGCCTCGTACACAAAGATCAATGTCCACACATCTCATTGGATGATTGTGAAATGTTTATAGCATATGTGAAATTATGTTACACACCCCATCGACCCGCCACCCAAGTAAGCCCAACACACCCCCTCCACCCTCCTTCCTCCCCCCCAAACACCAGTGTCCAAGGATGCTCATTGTCAGTGGGCAGACGCTATTGCAAGCCCCCTCTCCGGGTATCAGGGGCACCCCTGCCTGTGGAGCGCAGGTTCCTCCCAGATCTACGTTGGGGGCTGCCCTGGACGGAACTTGCAACGGATGATGTCTCTGCCTGCTCACGTCCATGCATGTCCCTAAGGGTTTGTGAGAGCTCAGTGAGCACACGGCGCACAGCGGCAAGTTCAGCACATACGTCTTTGTACGTCGCATGCAGTTCCCCCCTCAGGCTCTCGGTGCTTCTCTCCATTTGTACTCTCAGGCTCTCGGTGCTTCTCTCCATTTGTACTCTCAGGCTCTCGGTGCTTCTCTCCATTTGTGCCCTTAGTGTCTCTGTACATGTTTCTATGGCTGCCTTAGTACCCCCACATTCATCAGCATGGTCCTTGAGGAGCGTGGCCAGTTGCTGCTGTTGCACGATCACCTGGTCGAGGGACTGTTGCCTCTGCTGGGCCATGGCCATTTGCGGTGGTGTCACAGAGGGGCTGATCACCTCATGTTGCCTTGACACAGGGCTTGTGGGGGATGGCCAGTCGTCGTCTTGTGAGTGCCCCTGCGTGGTATCCTCATGGTGTATGGGATGAAACAAACAGGGGGATTGAGACAGGTCATGGATGGATCGTACATCGACATCACCGTTTTCTGTGTCGGAGCATGCTGCCATTAATGCAGTGTCACCTATGGTGCTGCTGCCACCAGAAGCAGTGCCTTCTGTGGCATCCATTGGGGTGGCCTGTGGAGGTGGTGTTGTGGCCATGCTGGCTGCTGGGGTGCCTGTTGAAGTCCCCTCCTGTGTGCTGCCACTTGATTTGTGCTGCTGCCGTGTCTTGATCCGTGCAGCTGAGGTGGAGGGTCTTTGGCCGTTGGTCTTGGCCCTCTTTGCAGGTGTGCTGGTAGGGGTGTCCTGGAGCTCGTCGTTTGAATCGGACCCTGTGGTGGAGTAAAGGAGGGCGAGCGTTATTTATGGGTCTGTGGAAATTGGAATGGCAATGTATCACATGCATTGGGGTGGTACCTGAGGGTGATTTGGGTCAGGGCCTTGGGGGTGGTTTCATTTTTGTGTGGATTGAGGGTGCAGTTGTTTTGCAGCCTGCAGTTAGGGGGTGCCTGCTGCACGTGTAGAGGGTGTTTTTAGGAATTTTATTTATTTATTTATTTAATTTGACTTTTAATGTGCGCTATCAGGCCAATGTATGTGGACGTTCTCCTGGACATGTGTTTCTGTTGCACTATGTGGACACATGGTACTTCACATGATTGGACATTGTGGTTTTAGCATTGTTTTAGTTGGGACACCTACCTGATTCTTCGGATGTCTGCACTCCTTTCTCCATCCCTCCGACTCCCTCTATGGTCTCCATTCCAATGGTGGAGGCACAGATTTCTTCCCAGGGGGTCAACTTGATGGGTGATTCCGATCCTCCCCCGGTGGCTGTGGCAATGTTACGGTTGGCGGATAGTATGCTCCGTACGCGTATCCGCAAGTCGTCCCATCGCTTTCTGCATTGCCGTGGGTTGCGGGGTGCGGTCCCCACCGCACTTACCCGCTGTGCCACCAGGGCCCATATGGCCTTCTTGTTCGCAAGTGCCGTCCTGGTCATTTGCGTCGAGAAGACGACGGCAGCATTCTCCTGGAGGGTCTCTGTGAGCACCGTGAGTTCCTCACGGGAGAAGTGGACCTGCCGCTTGCGGTCGCACGCTTTTTTCGCTACTTTTGCCATTGTTATTGTTTTCACTAGGGTGGATGACGGGTTGGGATGTCTCTCAGGGTAGTATTTTTAATGGTTGTGTGGAAATTCTGATTTTATAGGTGTACGGCGTGCTGTTTCCCGTTCCGGGACCATGTTTTTGCTTCCGTTTCCGTATATTTACGGTCACCGTATTTTCCGATTGCCGCTCATTACGGTGACCGCTATGATCGGTGGCGGAATTGCACCTAGGTCGCCGTACGACGGCGGTGAGGGGCGTTTTGGGGACATTTCCGCCATCGCGGACTTTGCACTTCCGCCAAGGCGTAGTGCTCGTGCCCGATGGGTCAGAATTAGCCGCACTTTACTCCGTCGTGCAATGGCGGAAATGCTATTTACGCTATGGCGGTCAGGTCAGTTGCTTTCCGCCAGGGTCGTAATGAGGGCCAGTGTCTAATTCATATCTCACCTGATATGGAAAGTTGATCTTTTCTGCCACTAACGTAACTTCGAATCAATGTTCAATCTTGAATCCTGCTTCTTTACTGTCAACTCTGCAGGACGGGGAACCGCATGGCTGTCAGGGTGTTGTAGAGATGCTCATATCTCCCTGTGCTGATTTAAAAGATGTCCCCTGTTGAACACAGACCTGATCCTCTTTGTGGATGGCTCGTGCATCCGTATACCAGAAAGTGGGGAATTGGTCTCTGGTTATTCTGTGTGGACCCCACATGCTGTCCTAGAAACATACCGATTATCTATGGCAAAATCAGCACAGGTCACCAAACTCGTGGCTCTCACCTGTGCCTTGGCCCAGGATAGATCAGCTACAATCGTTACTGACTCCAGGTACGCCCACGGTGTGGTCTACGACTTCAAAGTCCTTTAGAAGAAGTGTGTGTATTTAATATCCATGGGTGCCCCAATATTGAATGGAAAATATGTGTCAGCCTTATAGAATGCATTGTTACTTCGTGCAGCTGTAGCTATTGTTAAATGTAGAGGCCATGATCCATCTCAGTCATTCACACCCGAAGGAAATACACTACCAGATGTTACAGCTCGTTCAGCTGCCTGAAATGGGGCCCTGGCTCCAAATTAATTTCTTGTTTGTGTTGCAGTCCCACGGTCACTGATCGCTTCTATTTTTAGTATGGTAATCCTCCAAGACCAAGCCCCTGTAGCTGAAAAGATGACCTGGACCCAAAGGTATTGTAAGCTGGGAGTAGATTCCCTCTGGCATTCCCCAGATAGCCGCCTGGTGCACCCAAGCTACTGCTCCTGTCGAACGGGAAGTCATATTATGCCTCCTTTATTGTATATATTGGCCTAAGCCCAGTCGCTCTGTGAAGAAATCCGCATTGCAAGGTCCTGCCCTTAGATCTGTGTTAGCCGCCATTTTAGGTTCATCCGCCATTTTAGATTCTCACTCTAAAGTCACCCTGTGTTCTAAGATGGTAGACAGTGTCATTTGAAAGTAACATGGCCGTCTTAAACTCTGTGTACAAGTTAATGTGTAAACTGCCCGCAGGCCAAATGTTAGGGTCATGTACTGAGACCTTGTCCTTCATTGACCTATGTATAGAGGATTACCTGTGCCAACGATACTAATCCATGAACATATATTGTGCACAATACTGTTCGAGCATCTAATGTGAACACTTGTTTAACTATATTGTGTAAATGTGTACGAAGGCTCAATATGAAATCCAAAGACACACTGTTGCTATTGTAACTTGTTGGAGAATGTATTAAGGATAATCCATAAATGTATAGATGCATAAATTAGAAGTGAACTCGGCACAAACCCTAGATCCAAGATTCGTTAACTTACAAGTGGGTTGGACATCATGTTTTAGATTGTATAAAATGTGCGACTATTCTGATGTACAGTCCCACTCACTGAACACCACGAACAGGGCTGGTATTTACTGTGTTGTACTGAGGGCCTGATAGCTATCTGTTGCTTTGTCCTTTGAAACTGTTCAGTTGTAGAATAAAGATCTGTGTATCTTTTGAACCCGCGTTTGGTGTATTTCCTTTTGGGGTACTCAGCCTCGATATCTTCTTTTTGCTTTCACACTCCCATACCTGGTCTGTGAAGCTCAATGCTTAGTTAATTCAGGTAAAAATGCTATGATTACTTGATTAAATCAAGATTGAATGGCCCCTGAGTTAGCCTCTATGGCTCAAGGTTATTGTGAGAATTTGGTTACATGTATGACACATAATGTTGGGAGAGCAGTACCCACAAGGCTATCTGCACGTCCTGTACTGCAAGGTCTTTTCCTTCACATGCAGACAAAATTCATGCAGGTCCACACTTACATAATCTTTACTTATTGTTTAGTAATACTGAACATATTCTCTTGGTGGAGAGAGGCATATTCATGTAGAAAAGCAGATGCTTAATAGTGGCTAGAAAGTTGTTGGCAGAGTTCATAACCCAATTTGAATTGACCCTCATTTCAGAGAGTGACCGAAGCAGCCATTTTAATGGTCAGCTCATTAAGGAAGTGTGCAAAGCTCTAGGAATAGCTCAATAATTCCATTGGGTTTATCACCTGTAGTACAGTGTGCATGTAGAACACTGGAACAGAGATCTTAAGTTGAGACTGTCTAAAGTTTATAAAGAAACAGTGTTGAAATGGCCCCAAGCCTTGCCCTTGGCCCTGTTTGCCAAGCGCAACAACACTATCTGCTCACAGAATCCTACCAGGTCATCCCAGGAGAATAGGAACTGCACCCCAGCAGTTTCCCACATCCAAAGGATGATACGTTGCTCCAATATTGTTGCATGTTGGTTAAAACTGTTTTATCTTTTCACGCTCAGGTCCGTGACGCCCTGCTTGAATCAGACACTGTCACCCTCTACAGCCAGGAGAATGAATACTGGCAAAGGTCCATCAGCAGAAATCTGCGCTGCAGCCAAGGCAGCCTGTTCCAGGTCCATCTAACTACAAACACTGCAGTCAAATGTGCTGGGTACCCGGCCTAGATTCCTGCAGCACATTGTGTCAAGATTGCCACCCCAGCCGACGACATAACCTCTGCTTTGACTGATTTTCCTCAGCTCGGCTCCAGTTCCACTATGTCCACTGACTTCTTAACCAGTGATGCCACTGGTCCTTTGCCGAAGCCAGACTCTTCCAGTGCTGCTGGAATGAAAAGGGCCAGTTACAGAAGACGAGGGCACAGTCCTTGATTACACAGTATGATATGATATGGCATTTATAACGCGCCTATACACAAGTGTTTTAGTTGCAACGATGCAAGGGAGGGGGAAAAGAGGGGAGACAGTGACAACGATCCTACTAGGCCAGGTCTTCAAACCTCATCTGTGGAGAACTGGGGAAAGGCAGAGAAGGGGGAGGAGGTTCTCTATCAATCTCTTTTTTACAGTTATTGCTGTCATTCCAACATAGTTAAGTCCACATGGACATGTAATGAGGTAGATTACTCCCTTACTATTTCAGTTTGTTAGCTTCCTCTATTGCCATGGGGTCTACCAACCAATATTGATCTGGGTGTGCCATACAGTCTGGACATACATGACACAGCTGCCACATGGGGTGTGTCTCAGTGGAGCAGTGGTGCCCCAAATTGTATTGGGGATTTGTTCATCGCCAGGTTCTTTAAGTGTTTGAACCAGCCTGTCTCTAAGGTTTTGTCTCTGTTTAATTGCAAAGGCAGGTTGTGCCATAGTGCTGCTTCCTATGTTCAATATTGGCCAGAGTTTTTTTAATTTCTTTTTTTAATGTATTGAACAGGAGTGAGTAGCTAAGTACTTCTATGATGTTATCACATGGTCCATCCTTGGGGTGTTGTTCAAGTGTGATGTCCCTAGGAATATTCCTGGCTCTTTTACATGTGCTGTTCACAATTCTTTTTGGATAGCCCCTTTGTACAAGATTTTCCTTCAGGGATGCTGCCTGTGTGTTGAAGTTAGTTACATTTGTGCATGTGCGTCTGTATCTCAAGAATTGTCCGAACTGTAAGTTATTGTACAATGCTTTTGGATGGTAACTGGAATAGGTCAGGAGAGAGTTCCGATCGGTGCCATTTTTGTACACTTTGGAGTTTAGTTGTCTGTCTTGTGCTGTCATATACAGATACAGGAAATGTGTGTCTTGTTTGCTTGACTCAATTGAAAACTTCAGATATGTATTGCGGTCATTCAGCCACATATGAAAGGATTCAAACTCCTTTTTTGTTCCTTCAAAGATCATAAAAATATTGTCTATATGCCTACGCCATAGAACAAACCTTTCTAAATGTGGGTTGGTGGCGGGGTATATATGATCCAGAAACAACAGGGAGAGCTTATAAAGCTAAGCACGGTACAACCGTGTTTGTCCTTTTAACCGTTAACAAAATCACATAGGGTAACACAAAAACAACGGTTTTATAGGAAAAAATAGTATTCAAGATGCATCAAATGTATGCCAAACAAATAAGTGAGTTGAAGTGCTCACACTCAATTACATGAAAAGAAGGGCCACCTGGCTCGGCGTACCTAGCCCTAAGGAAGAACACCCTGACCCTAACGGGGTGCCTCTCCCTGGGTTACTCGTGATGTATCGCCTACTAAAAAGATATAGAGGAGAGTACTGTCCCTCAACCTTCTATACTTGTGGCGGTGTCTGAGAACAGACACAAGTAGTCCAACAGGGACATCTAAAAAGTGGTAGACTTCAGCAGGTTAGGCAGCGTGCAACAAAACTGTATATTAGATCTTGGGGCTGCTAAAATGTGTGGATACAACCTGCGAAAAAGGTCAACTGCTTATATTCCACCCAGAATGTATATATGATACATTTCAAATTGTTCAATGCACAGATTTGCGAGGCTGGGAGCAAATGTGGGACCCATCGATGTGCCTGAAATTCGTTGATAAAGGAGTCCTCATAAATGAAAAAGTTCCTGGTGAGGGCAACCTCTGCTAGTTCCGTAATGAAGGATGCATGGCCCCTAGTCAACTTGGGATCTTTCTACAGCCATCGACGCACCATGTCTAGCATCTCCTGTTGCGAGATGCTTGTGTAAAGTGCCTTTACGTCCATTGTGACCAACCACTGGGTCTCAGTGTTGAAAGTGAGTGTTCCCATGAGGTTCAGAATTGTCATTTAATCTTTTACGAATTGTCTCATCTTCGGATCTTCATCCCGGATAAATAAAAGTCTACATACTGGAAGAGTGGTTCCAGGATGAAATTGATGCCTGAGACTTTGGGTCTTCCTGGGTTGGGACCACACCCTTATGCACCTTGGGAAGGGGATACAAAGCAGAAAGTGTGGGAAATGGAGGAGTCAAAAAGGCAGCTTCTTTCTCACTTATATATCCTTACGCCAGGGCTTCATCAATCTTCGGGGCTAGTATTGATCTAATAGATGGTGTTGGATCTGTGGCCAAATGCCTGTAGCTGTTAATATCCTGTATGAGGTTGTTTACCATGCTGTAGTAGTCAAGTTAATCCATTATTACTGTGGCTCCCCCCTTGTCAGCTGCTTTTATGACAATGGTACTGTTCTTTGCCAGGGTGTTGAGTGCTGCTAGCTGTTCTTGTGTAGTTATTGTGTACAAATGGTAGGTGTTTTTCTAGAGATTCGATCTTCTTGATCAATGCCTGCTCAAAAGTGACAGACTCTGCTGTGTTGTTGTGAGACAGTGGAAAAAAATGGGATGTGGTTGAAGGTCTGTCACATCAGTTGTGGCTTTGTCATCTCTTTCACCAAAGAACTGTTCCAGTCTGATCATTGGCATTAGTTGTGTGACCTCAATCCTTGTTTGGAAGGGGTTGTATCTGGCAGTGGGTACAAAGGACAGACCCTTCTGTAGAATCTGTTGTTCTGGTTCCAAAAGTTGATGGTTTGAAAGATTCATAATTAGGGAAAATAGGGTTGTGGTATGCATATGTTTCACGCTGTGGCCGAGTCTGAGAGTGAGAGTCCGGAAGTGAGGAGCAAAGGTCGGCGGGTGATTGTGCACCACACGTTGCCCCACACCCAGCCCCCTTTGAATAACTCTTCAGTGGTTTTCCATTTTCTGCCTCAGTGTGCACCAGGAGGTTTGTGGTTGTTCCAGTGAGGGCATCATGTGGGCCAGAGCCCTTCCCCGGGAAATCTTTGCAGTGTTTCCTGATTAAAACATGCTTGGGCTTTGCTGGGCACACTTTGGTGGGAAGGTCTTGCAGTAAAAAGTGATGGAGTGCATGAGAGGTGTCTGTCACTCCAAGGCTGTTTTATCATTAATGTTTCCTGCCTTCAACCAACTACCACCACTTAGCCAACCACCTCCACTCTCTCTAACACCCCCACTATCTCTACTCCCATCATACCCTAACTCTCTCTGCCATCATCTGCCCTAGCGCCACTCTCTCTACCTGCACAATCCGTAACCCACCAACCCACCTTACACCCACTCTCTACAATCCCACTCTCTCTACCCCACCTACCCTGCCCCCCTCTCTCTACTCCCACCCACCCTACCGCCACTCTCTCTTCCCCAACCTACCGACACTCACCAACCCTACCCCAATCTCGCTGTCAAATTCCCCACCCACCATTACCCCCGCACTACTCCCCGACCCACTTTTACCCCCTCTCCCTATCCCGTTTCATCTTTCCTCTCACACTCTCATTTTCTTACCATCTCACTCTCACCCTTTCTCGCTCATATTTCCTCTTGATCATCATCGATGGCACCATCTATCAATGACTTACTCCATTGCTCTAGTCCTCTTCTCATTCTATTCCACACCTACATCCCTTATTGAATTTGCCTTTAAACTTTGCATTCTCCTCGCACCCTGGCGCCTATAAATGCAAAATGCAAATACAACAGTAAACGTCAAATATATTGGCATTGCCAATGCTTGTTTTGTTTGTGTCAGGGTTTTATTACACGGCACCCTCCAACCAGGGACTCCTTCCCCGACAATGAATGTGGCATACAATAAAGAGCTTTTTATTTTTAATAAACCACTGGTTCTTTTTTTTTAGTAGACCTCCAACTCGTCTCGCACCCAACTTCCACAAACACCACCTGTCACAATGGACCAGGAATCAGAACGGTGTGTATCAAGAAGATATATATTAATTTATTATTTAATGAAAAAGGAAAATCAAACAATTTCATAGCCCCCAATGTTGTGGCAACACAAAATGCTCTAATCTCTACAAAACAATTAGGTTAAGATATCCTATTACAATGCACACAGTCCTTAATGGCAACACATAAAAAGAACAATTTGATAAAGAGATAACACCAACGGTTTAGCACTCCCCCCTGGAACACTCACTCCCAAACATCATCTAACTTGATTCATTTGAATGGAAGGCAGTGGCAAGGAGTAGGAATAGAGAGATAAAATCGGATTTGGGGTAAAGCCCACCACCCCAAGATGGGAAGCCAGCAAAGAAAGTGAAAACCCATTTTTGGAGCAAAATGGCAGAATGGGATTTTGATTATTACTTACAACTCTTAGATGAGAGAATGAAAGGAAATTTGTATTGCTCACACTTTAGGATATATGGAAGCTTAGCTAATACTAATCAGCACACCAGGGCAAGGTAAGAATGAAATGGAAACATCGGTTCTGGGAGAAATCAAATGGCAAAGGGAAAAAACAGTGGCAAATGGAAATTCGTTTTACACTGGATTTACAATGGCAGGCAGGTCAGGGAAGGGGTCTTGCTCATAATAGGTAAATCAGTTTTCAATGACAAGGACAAAGGCACATAACAGATAGACTTGTAAGCAAAAGGGATTGCTCTCAATTGGACTACGGTTTGGGGTTTTAATAGGACAGATGCAAATAGGAATTCATGGGGTAATGCACACAATAGACGGACACATTCGGTTTTCAGTTACAAGGAGACTAATTCATTTTAGGCATTACTTTATGATTATAATAATTAAAGAAAGGCACCAGGGACAAGACGCTTAATTTCGAATTTTGACACTCTTCAACTGTGAATTTCAAATAGGGGAATTCATTGATTTACTTAAAAATATGCTAAGGATTTACACAGACACTGAGAGATTTTCCAAAGGGAATATGCTAACAGACACAGGCTAAACACAGATCCTTCTATGGGAGATGACTGAATTAGACGGTCAATTTGGGGTTTTCAATTGGGTAATTATTGGGTGCAATGCTACAAAAAGGAAGCTTATGTTTATGCAATTTAGGGCTGGGGTTATTTGGTACTTACAAAGTAAGCCTTGGTTTGGGATTCTGGAAAGCCTGCTTGATCTCAGGACACTGTGGACAGCTAGGCAAGGGGTCTGTTCACTGCACTCTGCATTCGTTTGTTTCAGCCGCCTTCTCTCTGTCCTCCTTCTCCTGTCTCCCCGGATTTTGTTGTGCCCCCTGCCCTAATATAGTCCCTCTTACATAGCAAAAATGCTATCACTCACTTTACAATCTAGGGGGAGTAGTCTGTAATCACCCCTAGCCCTCGGATAGTACAGTTTACCATTCCTCTCTCCTCCCCCTGGCATGATTGGTTCAAGCGAAGAGAGCACCAGCTGTCTGTTTGCATTTATTACTATCCTTTGTCCTCCTTGCCACTTTTTGACAAAAGCCAGTTATGTCTCCCAATTTCATAATTCTACTAGTCCCTGACATATGAACTAGATATGTGGTTTTAGTGGGTCATAAGGAAGTAGGTAAGCCAATCGCCAACTCTGTACAGTGGCCCATTTTGTCCTTTTCACAAAATGTAAAACAGGTATAACTTCGCAATTGATCAATCATGTTCATGATTTCATTTTCCATCTTTCCACCGTTTGTCATATGTGTCCCATTTTTAGATCAGCCAGAAAACTATCTTAACTGGCCATTTCAGTCTCCAAAGTCCTAGGAGAATGCACTTTATCTCTTAGAAACCACCTGGAAATTACATAAAAACATAGCATTAAAAGAATTATTTCTCATTCTAATTGCTGTGAAAATGCCTAATCAGTTCTTTAATGTCAATTGAGAGGATCATCCCCCTTTGTATGAGGGGTGCTTCAATCCCCACAGCCAGTGACCAGAGATTTTCATGACCCCCTTTGAGTTGTCAGTTTGTTCTTGATAGTGGGTGTCGAGAGGAGCTGTCACCTCCTAGTCAAGCTTTAGCCACACTCGCTTTCTTTGAAATCCCTGAGCCCTTGCCTTCAAGTCTGGCAGAACAGGGAATTATGACGCCCTCAGTAACATCACATTTGACTGTGGGATGGTTCACTGGTAGGTGTGTGTTTAAAAAGGAGACAGAGCTATAGTGTAGATGCCACACATATAAAGAGCTCCCATTGGGAGAGCCACAAAAGGACCAGTCGTGGTTAAAATGATAAACATCAGATTTAATAGAATTATGACCTAAAAAGTGATTAAATAGTGTGGTCCACAGTACATACAATTCATAAACATTTTAACATATATCAAACAGTCGTTACGTGATAAGCTAGAATTAGCTAATTGACAGTGTATCAAAAACAGGGATACACTCAACATCAAGAGGTATGCTTTACAGGAAGTGCAACGTACTCTACAGTAATTAGAATCAGTATGTCAAAAAACTTAATAACTCTGGTGCCAGTACAGAGTATTAGCTCGACATGTTTCAGTTCCTACAGTTATTATGGAACATTCATCAGGAGATATACAGGTGACCACGTAACCAAGACAACATTTAAAAACGAAATGATGACATTTGAAGTATTCGTAGCATCTGCAAAGTAAAGAACGAAAAAAGCGCAAAACATGAGCTTCAAATTAGCCATTATTGTTGCATGTTCAAAATACATGAACCAAGGCATCTAAATAGAGGGAAATAAATACCTCCACTGATGCCTGTGGGTGCTCTCTACTCGAAAGGTAGTAGGCGGTGTAGAACTGAGGGTCGTCTCTACCTAGGATATAGAAAAACATCCAAATGAGCGCTGAGTAGTAGCTCACTAAAAAAGCAGGATATGTGCTTAGGCTTAGCAAATAGCGAAACTAGTATCGCATAAAAAACATATGAAAAGGTGTCCGGGTGAGAGAAACCCAGTGCTGAGAGACAAAACGAATTATCCACAGTGTGCCCCATATAATTCCAGAAGTTGAGAAGAAGTCGGTGACTAGAACCTAAAGAGGTAGTTCAAGGTATAGTCTCTAATCTCGTGTGTTTATAGGAGACAGAAGGCGGCTAGTAACACTCAAAAGTAAACAACTACCCCACAGGCAATACCTTCAAGTTGGCAGTAAGAGTGTCAGTCGTGACCAAATCCGACAGCCCCAGGATATAATCCTGCCGCCAGCGCTAGTGCTGTGTGGATCGTACGGAGAGTGCCGTCTGTTATGCGGGCAGCAGTGCAGCAGGACTGGGCGACCGATGTGCGAGTGGTAGTCAGGGAAATACAGTAGTCCTACAACTATGTTGGAAGAGAAAAGAGATGTAGAGCAATGTGGTTAGTCATGGCAGCCATCATGGAATGGCTCAGACCGGACAAGGAATTAGTACACTAGGTAGCACACAGTCTACAAAAAACGATGGTAAGGGATCAAGTGAGTGTAAACGATTATATGTTGTACCATTCAATAGATTCGTTAAGACCCCTGATGTCACTCTGCGGAGTATATATCATCTTTTGTTCCATATAAAGCAATTTTTTCTCCCGGGTGGCATAGTTAGATCCTTTAAGTGATAACAATATTGTCCATTTGAAATCCTCGTGATGATGCTTCAGAAGATTGAAATGTTTCACCATGGGGGCATTTTCAGTTCTGTTCTTGAGACAGCTCCGGTGTTCCATGATACGAGTTTTGGCTTTGCGGGTTGTTTTCCCTACATAGTGCAGTCCACATTTACAAGTGATCAGGTACACCACAAATTCGGTGTTACAATTAGTCAAGTTTTTCTGTGTCCAGAGCTTTGACAGGCCAACATCTACATTTTTAGTTATAGAGGTCAATTTACAGACCCCGCACGAGCCACAAGGATAGTGACCGGTAGGTTCAGGTAGACCCCATAGGGTGGTTAATCTGGGTTCCTGGATAGGGATAGGTTTAAGTTTGCTGTTACTAACCCTGTTACCTATCGTCGTGCTCCTTTTATAAGCAAAGATCGGCACACTCATAGAGGGGGAGGTCGTTTGAAAGATTTTCCAATTCTTCTTAATGATGTTGGTGATCTCAAAGCTCCGGTTAGAAAAGGTATTCACACACACAATACGATCATCTTTAGGTTTAACAGGTTTTGGTTACAATAGTGCTTCTCGGTTGTTATTAAAAGCCCTTTTGGCTGATTTTTTCACCAGTTTATTAGGGTACCCTCTCTGTCTCAATTTTTTCACGAGAGTGTTTGCCTCCGCCTCGTATATTTCTTTCGTAGAACTATTCCTTTTAAGGCGTAAAAACTGGCCAAAGGGAAGATTATCACGAAGATGTTTAATGTGATGGCTGGAATAATCAAGAAGAGAATTTTTATCGGTGGGTTTATGATAAGGCTTAATTTTCAAGACTCCATTGGTTGCAAAAATGGTTAGGTCGAGAAAATTAATAAACTCGTTACTAGACGTGACTTCCAGTGAAAAGCAGGGCTTTTACTTCTGAAGTGTCCTGCCTTAGCCCAACTGTTTTTTGGTATTCTGTGCCTCTTCAAGGTGACTGAAGACTTGTGGGTGGAAACAGAATGTACATTGCTTTAGTCAACCCCCCCCCCCCCACAGCATATTTCCCTGACATTTCTGTGAGAGCAGTGCTATCTTTTCACTGTGGCCTTTTAAAGTCATTTTTCTTTTTCACACGTGTGCAAGCTGTTTTTTCTGTTTAATGTTTTAAATGTTGTCTTGTATGTCACAGGATTCTTTAATTTCTCCTTTTTAAGCAAGTTTGCATTTGCTGTTGGTCCATTGACAATGAGGCAATGAGGGGAAGGCTCCCTGTCACATGGTTCTCTAATTTGACATGAATAAAAGAAAAGGCCAAGCTGTTTTTTTGTTTCCAGTGTTTCAAGGGCTGCTGTTCAAGTGACATGGAAAGCAAAAGCCATGTCTGGTTGTGGTGTTGAAATTCTTGCCCCTCATGTGAATTAAAAGTAAAACAAGGCTGTTCTTTTGATGCAGTGTATAACTTCTTGTCAATCTGATGAAATAAAAGCATGCAGGTCCGTTTTTGGATGCAGTGTTCAACTTCATGTCATTCAGGTGAATCAAAAGCAACGCAGGGCCATTTTTGGATTATAGTGTTCAACTGCTTGCCACTCATGTGACAGGGCAAGCAGAGCACAGCCGTTTTTGGTGCAGCGTTTAATGCGTTTTTTCAGGTGAAAGGGATATCTGTTTAGGGCCTTTAAATGCACCCCACATGTGTTATATTGTGCACACTGAGATCCCTGGGTTCCACCAACAGCATAATCCTTTCTATCAATATGTACTTTTGTGAAATCATGTTTTGTGAAAAGAGTACCAAATCTCCAAGTATTGTTAATTAGAATGATTTGCCTTTTATAGTTTTGACTCTTAACCAATTTCCTTGGGTTATGATTAGGGATGCTTTTTCTATGGAGCATTAAGTCACTAAACTCGCCATACATGTTTGTCAATTAGGATTTCACAAATCCCAGTTTTGAGTAGAAGACCCCCACTTCATTTTTAGTTTTGGCTATTAAGTGGTGCTGAAAGCACTACCTTTAAGCTGAAACTATTGTCATTAAAATAGGGGCTTTGAATGAATCTCTCTAATGCTTTTCAATGCAGATGACATGTGAATATGGATTGTTGTTGTTTGGCTATGGGCTCGACCCGTTTAAATCCCATCTCTAAGTCAAATCTATATGATTTTCCTCCCATTCCCACCCATCTTCCCTTAAACCACACACCTTTTTGCACACTTTACCAAAATGGTGTCCAACGCCTCGCAGAACGCAATTAGCACAAAGTAACCCGTTTTAGCTGAATATATATTACGTGGCACACAACCCCTCCAAATCTATGATGAGTGCATGCATATTTGTGTAGAACATTTAAATCTGGTAGTACAGTGTGTTTGTGAGCAGCCAATTTCATTTGTGAATGTTAAGGAGACTTCTCAAGAATGTGCTAATTTCCCTTACCGTTTGAGACCCCCAGCAACTTTGCTGGATTTCTAGGATTTTATTTTTAGGTGGAAAGAGTGTGAGCCTTTTATTCCCACTCTTTCATGCATTTTGATGTGTGATTTACTTTTGTGTTTTTTGGATATGGAGTTTTAAAACAACTCCATAGGCATCATCTTTTTCTTATATGTCACCCAGCACCTTCAGTGCAGTGGCACAGGGGTGTCTTTCAGACTCCCCAGGTTTAAATACCTTGCCTGGGCCTAACTACTGTCTCCCAGAGCATATAAAGTTAAATTGACTTTACTAGTCTCTTTAAATTTACAGACCCAGGACACACTATCTTCATATAGAGTGCTGGAGGGGTTGCCTAGCATCCCCTGAGTCTTAACACTCATGTAACAGTCAATTGTTACCCTTTTCTACTTGAAATGGCTTGTGGCAGTGGTTTTTAACAAACTACGATGATTTTTCCCGATCGCAAACACCAGTAGCTAAAAATCGGGTCAGCCATGTTTTCCAACATGATGCCGAAGACCTATCTGTAAAAACCGACTCTTGTTGACTTTTTTTGCCATTTCTTTTAGAAAAGGTCCTTTGTGTGTTTAACGCTGAGCGCCAAACAAGGTTTTGTCCCTTTGTTAGTTGGCCTTTGGCAGACTTCAGTGCTGGAGCCCTCCTCTGGCGCCTGAGTGTCTGGGGTGGACGGGATGTGAGGGAGGTGCCCGAAACTCCCTGTGCTTAGTATCCTCGGAGAATTGAATGCACTCTGGCACGATTGGCCTGCTGGCTGTCCAGCAAGGACAGCCACCCTGCTGTGTGAGTGACAGCCAGGCTGGAATGATAGGGGTAAAACTGTTTAAAAGCAGGGCTCTGGGACTTGGAAAGCAGAGTCGACCACTGGAAAGAAAGAACCAAAGACAAGCTGAAGGAAGACGACTGCTGCACCTCCTGGTCCACCTGTGAAGACCTGCTGCAGGTCCGAACTGGCTGAAACTCCATCAACAGAGAACCCCTTCAAGGTTAACTTCTTCTCTTGAGTTTGTTGGGAACAACCAACTCGTAAGTCACCTGGACACTGTCCCTATACTGGTCGAATTTTCTTCAGAGTGCTGATAGACAGTGGGAATGATGCCAGTGTGTGGTCTTTAAGGCACTCACACCTTAAACCGACGTTTTGCCAAGCTTGTGGCCTCTTCCCTGGGCAGTGCAGGAACCTCCTGACATCCTCCGTCTTGTCCCCACGACTGAAGCTCAGGAACAGCGAGATATGCAGGAACAACTGCCTCAGCTAGAGCTTTTCTTCATTTAAAAGGTACTGTGCAAGTGCGGTGCAGAACTCCATTTGGCCGCGGTGAAAGTTTGTGACACTTTCCCGACTTTGAAGGCTGGTCCTTCCTTAAACCAACATCTAACTTTTCGCCTGACCAACTACTTCTAAAAACCGTGGCAAAGACTTAACCGTTTACTACTAGAACTGTGCTATCCTATACAAGACTCTGAACCATTGACTTTGGCCAGGCCTATTGAATTGAATTGCTGGTTGTAGTGTACTGAAACAATTTGCCCTACTTCTGAAAGTATTTATGCTTTTGATTCTTATAACCTTGTCTTTTTACCCCTTTTTAAAGTAACCGAAGTGCCATTTTGCTCCCACTTCAGGGTAGCTGAACTTGTTCAGGAACTGACTGGTTGTGTATTTTAGTGTATTAGATTGTGATATTGTGCTGCTCTTGCTAGTGGAAGAGTTTGCAACTGACTGTGTAAATAAATGTATATTCTATTACCAAGAAACCTTGACTAAGTGTTTGTTTGAATCACTGTGATTGCTAGTACTTTGTGTAACCTATTGTACTGCTCACTTTACTCTTGAGATAAGTCTGGCTGCTCAGCCGCTGCTACCACATTACTGTAAAGTACAGGCGTGTACCCGAGGTGAAATTGTACTTACACTTGTAGTCTTAATTGCCTGTAGTGTTCCCAAAGGGTACTGCAGGTGATTCTGCCTAACAGTGAAGATCACTGAAAAAATCACAGAGGACCATTGTGCAGAGATTCTAATGAATTGTGCTTATTCATGCAAATAATTACGCTTGGTACCTGAAGCGCGCCCTGTGTACTGTTGCCAAGGAGACACTGTTGACGCTTGTCATTAAAGTTCTTGTTGCATATCTCATTTCCAATAAAGCATGGTGTTGACAAAATGAAATGCCAAGGTTCGTCTGTCTTCTATTTCCATGGCATGCACACTACACAGAGTTTTTGGTGGTATTCACATCACGTTTTTCCTAGGTCATTTGCCATAGACGCAGTCGAACTGGTCCTGCAGCTGTAGCCAGCTGGGAGAGGTTGAGGACAGAACTCGTTGGCCGTAATATTTCTTCAAGGGCCCTGTGCGGCTTGTGGAAGGCCCTGGGCACATTGGGCTTGGGGGCCAGCAGCCCATTGGGAACAAAGGTCGGGTCCCTCCAATTGGCGAAGGGGTGGCTCTCGTCCCGGAGGCTCTAACACACAGGCTGCGGCCCCTAGAATGTGGTGGCAGCATGAAGAAGGATGTTAGGATCCTGCTGGTGGTAGAACATAGGTCAGATTAGTTAACGATCAGATGAACTGCATAGTATCCTGGAAATGTCTGTCGGTGACAGGCACATGGCTGGCATGGCCTCATCAGACGTATGGGGCCCCAACGTGAGAACCACTGATCTGTCCGTGTTAGAAGTTAATTGTGGCTGTCCCAAAAGAGGGTGGGCTTTGTGCGTGTCCTTATGAATGAGCATTGTTGTGTTTGCTATTGGGACATTGTGGTTAGATGGACCGGGTGACTTCAGGACACTGTGACATTTTTCCACTCCCTGATCTTATTTTAATGGGCAAACGTATCCAGGGAGCTGTAGTTCTAGTAAACGTTAATTGGCCCTCGGTATCTAGTACCTATTGTTTGCGAAAAGAAAGCCCCTGGTTTGGTTTGATCTAGCCACCTGAATTCTGGTTTCAATTTAATGAAGGCTGTGTGTGTTAAGGGCATTGCCGATGCCCACATAAACGGGCAATTGCCACGTCCCCAGAACATGGCATTCCCTCAGTCTGATCGATCAATTCATAAAGCCCTAGTTATATTTTGGTGTTGCTATAAAAGAGGTTGTGCTAGCGCCCAACTCACTGGTATGCAATGGTTCGATTTTACACCAAGGAAGGCACCTCAGTCCATCCAAGAACCGCAGAGCTCTGCCTCAAGTGCACGGTGCCGGAACATAGCGACTTAAACATAACCTGGCTATTTGTCCATTACTAAGCATCATACATTATCATTGCTTATTCCTCTTACCCTTTCCTTTTCCCACCAGTAAGGTGCAGAATGAGACATGACTTCTTTTTGGCATAAAAGTCTGCTAATTTATTTTCACATATAATAGTAAACACAGCAAACATTTGTGAAAATAGTTCAGAAGGTGCGGCGACTGCTGCTCCATGTGCAAACCTGCTTCCCCCTTTTTCCAACACAGTCCACAGTAGGCACAACTCTCCCAACCCTTCGTGCCTGAGACCCGCTTGCCCCTGCAGGTGTTCCTGGGCTGGGAGAGTGCCGTTCATTCGGGGGAAGCTGAGCACTTATTGCTACTACCAAGCAGCCCCGCCGTTTTTAAGCTCCCAAGAGGCGCTGGTCCAAGAAGAGCGAAGATTCCTCCGGCTGTGAAAGGCTCATTTGGAGTCTGTCTCTTGTCACTGGTCACCAAAACATCACCTCGCCGTCAACAGCCAGGCCTCGCCAAAGTAATCCTTTATGCAGGGTGGGTGGGTGGAAAGCGAAACTCCTTCCAATGTCGGCGGGCATCCTTCTGCGGGCTGCAAATTTCCAGGCTCTGGCGCACTTATGGTAATCCCTCCCCTTACCCAGAGGGTGAGGGAGGAGGACCCTGCCCCGGCTATCGGGGTGCCTCCTCCATCTTTTTTGGCTTTCCGTCATCACCTTCACTCTCTAGATGACACTACACAAGGCTCTCCCTATTTGCGACACAGCACCACACATTACTATGGCAGCCATCCACGCCAGTGAGACAGAATGGCTGAAAATGTTTAGCCTCAAAGCTCTGAGTGGGGCACTGAGTTGTCTGCTTAATAGGGGCATTTGCATGAGATTTTCAAGGGTGAGATGAGTAAGCAAAGAGGATGAGCCTAGCAATTGTGTCTTCATGTTAATATTGAAGTCTTATCGAGTGGAAAGGTAAATATTCATATTATAATACATAATAGCCAGAGAACGACAGATAGCTACGTTTTTAAGAGCTCTTAATGAATCTCATAAAGACGAAGAACATTTAAGAGGGTGGGTATGAACGCATTCGTTATCTGCTTTGGTCTGTTTATAAGACGTTGGAGCAGGTGTCTGCAACCTTTGGCTCTTCACATGATTTGGACCACAAATCCCATAATCCTAAACCACTCACAATGATGTATAGGGCTGATGGGAGCTGTAGTCCAAAACATCTGGAGAGCCAAAGGTTGCAGCCCACTGCGTTAGAGGATGGAGTTAAGGGATGGCTACAACTCTAAAGGCAAAGTTGATGGAGAGGAAAGAGAATAATGGAAATGTGTAAGTTATGAAAATTGACAGGCAAAATCTAACTCTATAGGGGTGGTATATAACAGAAAAAATATTGGCTGCATTTATTGGAACGCTAGCATAAGGGACTTGACGGGAGAAATGATGTGCAATACAGTCGCAAAGACTGGAGCATTATTAATATGGAACTCTCATTCGTTTTTTTGGATTACCGTCCTTCAAAATAGCAAATGTTGCTTAAGGGGATTCCATTGTAAGTAATACTGAAGGTGCCTTTAGCCTCCCGCTGTTTTTATTTACACAGGTTTTCCACACACCAAAGCCCACCTGCTGCAGTTTTGCCTTCAGGTTAGCCAGATAAAAAGATTGATATGCCACCTGTTCTTACCGCCTCCCCGTCTACTGCGTCCCTTGATAGCCACATTATTTGATCTTGATCGGCTCCAATCTGTTCTGAGTGATGTAGATCATTTGACCCATGTTTTTATTTAGTTTGGACTGTATGCTTAAACCCATTGGAAGTGTTCTGTCCTCTGTTTTTTTTTTGTATAGTTTGGGCTGCTAGCACTCTTCTTCCTTCACTGCACTGCATCTTCGTCTCCCTCTGTACTACTCCGACTCTATCACTATTTAAATCCATCTTCAAGGCACTATATGACACCACATCTCCCTGTTCTCCTCTCCCCTCACCTCTCTACGACAACCCCATGGCCCTTATCCCCCACCACATCTCCCTGTTCTCCTCTCCCCTCACCTCTCTACGATACAACCCCATGGCCCTTATCCCCCACCACATCTCCCTGTTCTGTTCTCCTCTCCCCTCACCTCTCTACGACAACCCCATGGCCCTTATCCCCCACCACATCATCCTCAACCTAGCACTTTCTCCAGTATCCGGTTCCTATATCATGCTCTACTGCCCTTGTCCCTGGTTCATGTTTCTACCTTCCCTGCATCATCTGGTCTGATATCCGCATCCTCTTAGCCACTGTGTAGGCCACTGGCCCTCCAATCTGTAAATCAATGGTAAAAAAATGCATTGCTTTCCCTGTAATTTCCATAAATAGATTTTTTTTTTTAATTTCAAAGGAGCAGGCAGTGGCAACAGTCCTTTCCCATGTTGGGGGTCGTACAGTATACAATATGCCCTCTGATAGCAGATTTGGGACATTTGCCCTACTTACCCATCACACACAGGAGACCATCCCTGAAAGAAAGCAATGTTAAACGTTCGCCTATACGCCTATTTACAATGATGTATATTATGTTGCAGTTATTGACATTTGGATAATTGGCCGACATGCAAGGAACCCGCTTTTCTATGATACGAGACTCTGCATCTCTACAAGCCGCCTCCCACACATCTATGTCTTTTTCCACTATCGCCGATGGGCCTGAAGCCAAGCAAACCGGACCTCTTTACTTGCTCCGTTGGTGGATGTGTGCTTTTATCAATCAAACATAACTCGACCTCCTTTGGTTAGACTCTTGCTAGCTGCTCAACCGAAATAAGTGAATGGGATGGTGGGATGAAGATATCTTCATTAAAAGGAGAAACAAATGAGCATGGCCAATAGGAGTCGAACAGAAGGTGGTCGAGGTAAAAGTGGTTGATGAAACTACATAGAACTGATGCGGCGCTAGACACAAACCACACTGCCAAACCCAATATGTTGCATTTTCTACTGTTCTATAGAGTATGCGTCCAATGCCATTCCAAAGATGGTTCAGAGTACATAGTGACGTACCATACTATGTACGCTTTAAAGAGCCTCGAGAACATGATATTGTTAGTAGAGGTGCAAACGCACTACTTGAAAAAGGAGGCATCTACAAGAGCTGGGTTCAAACCTTTTTGCCAATATTGCTTTTTAGTTTTGGCTATGAGGTGACGACAAAGCGCCACCTATAAGCTGAAACTATTGCTTTGGAGACCAGCAAGGGGGTAGATGGGGTTTGAGGAGGGACACAAAGGTTGTCAGTGTTTGGGTTTTTTATCTAGCCAATGCCGGGCCATGGCCATGTGAATTCCTATGGCCATTCCTACCCACGTCCTACCCATCCACGCCCAAAACACATCCTCCTGTGATCTCGTGTAGCTAGCTTTATCACGCAGTAATATCAAACCTTGAGCTCAAAGTGTCTGGCATGGTTATTTCTGAGAGTTAATGCTTTAATCGGAGCTGTAAACACGTTTTAAGCAAGCGTGCCTTCAGCCACTTGAATTATAAGCAGTATGTGTGTCCTTCACTGAAGTCCTGTTAAAAACCAGCATTGGCAAAGACAACAGTTTTGGCTTGTGTATAGACATTTGCCAGACATTTCTATAGATATGCCCAGGTACTCTCTTTATTTTGTGGCTGCTCCCATTAATGGCCAATTTGTACCATTAGAGCAGTGCCTGGCAAATGCTAATCTCAAGCCTACAAATAAAAACAAAAAACTGTTGGCATTGTCAGTGCTTGTTTGTAACTGCTTAGGAGCTGTATAGAACGGTCCTGCCAAAACACCAGTCTTATAAAACTGAACATAAGGACCTGCCTCACCTGATAAACCCGATTTGACTGAATGGCATTGCGGCCTCATAGCCAACCATCCCTTTTTAAGGACGTGCAGGGTTTACGGTTTAAGCTTAGGACTCTCGATCCAAATATGTGTATTATCTTAGCATATTACTTCCTTAATACACAAGTGTCTTTCTCTTCATGCAATACTTGCACCGCTCACAATCCTTGCACGTAAGAAGGGCTATGGCAGTTCCCAAGACGATAGCAGCTATTTACAAAATCGCTCTTTATTTCTGTTTCTCCAAATACTACCCAAGTACGCCCCTTCATTCTGCATGTAGGGGCCAGATTTAGTAAGCGTGCGTCACAGCGCAGGGAGAAATTGTGCTATAGTTGCAAAGGCACACCGTGAAAGTTTTTTTTGTACATTAAAATGTATGGCAAGTGTGTGCCTTTTTGTGACAGAAGGCACTTGTGCTCTCAGCCATACGACATACACTTCATTACCATAAGGTAATGTGTAGGGTAATTAGGGAAGCATGTTTAAATAAATGATGTATATTTTAAAAGGAAATTCTAGTGCTCATGTAGCGCCAGGGTGGCGCCTCTTACAAATATTTAACACGCCTCTTTAATCAACAGGCCACTCTAAAATTGCAGTGCCATATATTTCTGGGAATCTGTGGCTATGAAATTACCATTTTCCTTTTGTAAAAGGACAGCTCCAAGACACGGTAGCTGTTGATCTTCTGTGGAGCATGTCATCCTGTGTCAACCGATTTCTGGTTGGCATCAATCGCCCTCCCCCAAGTTAACGTCATTAGTACGCAGTTTCATGTGTCCCAAAGCATCTCTACTATGGTTTGCGCTGGGTCCTACACAGGGCTTAAAGTGGGCCGAGTCTTGCAGTCCAGCAAATATGGATACCGTTTCCGGCTCCCGGTCCAGCGGCATTGCTGCCGGATTACGGGTGCCGGCGGAGCAGTGTTGATAACCATTTATGGAGTCCCATGAGGGGATTTGCTGTCATTACCGCCACCAAGGGCTTTTTTGGCTGGTACGGTGCCTGACTTACCTCCAGTATTTAGCTGGAGGTAACCCAGGTGCCCACCGGCACTCCAGTAGTTGGACGGTTTGGTAAAGTGCCAGAATCCTTAGACACCGGCACTTTTTTACAGACTGCCCGACTCGGAATGAGACCAAGACATTGTATTAAAGTATGCCGAGATATAAATTAAAACGCATTTTCTGGTACAAGATATCTGAACTAATCAGAATCCCTTTTTTGTCTGTTATGTTTTTTCACTTACCCTCAAACTTCCTCCCCTTTACCCACCCCTTCTCATCTCTGTCTCATATCTAATATATGATATTTGACAATGTTTGGACAACGAACTATATGTATTTCGTATTTCGGTTTTATTTGATGTGTGTTTCACAATGTGTCGTTATGACTTGTGTTTAAAATATGAATGCAATAACTAGCCCTGGTTTGAGAAAGGCACTTATGTTTTGCCGAAACACGTGTTGCCATAAAGGGCACCTGACAAACAACCAAATAAGAATATCTCAGAATCATATGTGAAAATAAACTATATTTCTGGATTAAACAAATGACAAAGGTTGGCGCATTTGTACGAAGGAGAGTTTCCAATCAGATATTAGTTGTTGCAGAGGTGAGGGCTGGTACCTTTCTCTCCTGCCAAATGCGACACAATCACAAAGTACAGTAGTATATAATGACAGGTCGCAGAATGTGAAGGTCGGCGTATAAATCACCCCAAAGTAGTCTTATTTCATCCCATACTCACGAATCAAACTTGATTTTCGGATCACTGACATAATGTTCATCAGTGCAAAACGATTATGCCAAACTATCCACGCAATGTAAGAAACAGGTCTTTATTATATAGGAAGCCAGACCCTTTTTCAAGATGGTGATATCTCACTAGCCCAGGTTAACTGACTGGTACTTGTTACCTCCAACTCTCTATTTGTGGTCCCTGTATTTACCATCAAGGCCCTGCCTCCCTCAAAAGAACCATTGTTTTTCTTTCTCCTCATGGAGGTATAATACCTCCTACTTACTCATAATCACCTGTTAACATTTTTCTTGTCCTCTGGACAGAAACAGTTTTGGGCATCACTCTGATGCAGGGTTTTGTGGAGCAACCTCCTGGTTACTCTAGTTGGCAGGTGCTCCATGGAGGAAGAGGAAGCAGCCGTAAGGGATTCAGTGAACAGAAAATCAAATGTGGCTTGAAGAAAGTCCATGTTGGCACCTATTTGGCCATTAGGGTGAACGACTATGGGCCTTATGCAGCCGAAGCGGTCCTGTCAGGTTTCAAGAATCTTCTTAAGATGATGGAGTGTAGAATATTTGTATCTTTTATTATTGGCTGACACAGATGTGACATGCCAATCTCATGCTCTCATCTATATAATCAGATCAGCCCAGTGCTCCGCTCACTCCACTGGCTCCCTGTAGCTCAGAGGATAAAATGTAAATCTTTGTGCCTGGTTCACTGGGCTTTTTATTGTCTGGGTGCTGATTACCTGCAAGAGAAATTCCCTCCCTGTGTTCCGGGACGGGCTCTTCACTCTGGCAGTGCCCACCTTGTGGCCATTCTGAAAATTTGGATATCTAGAGCTGGAGGCTGTGCCTTTACCTATGCTGCTGGCAAACTGTGGAATGACTTTCCGCCTTTTATCAGGCGTATTGATAACCACCTCCAATTTAGGCGATCTTTGAAAACTCTGTTGTTTTAGATACTTGCAGGCCGATTCATGGAATAATTAGCGCGGCGCAAGTGGGCAAAAACGTGCGAATCGCAGTGGAATAGCGAAAATCGCAGTGCAAGTGCGAAAATCGCACGAAAAGCAGCGCACGTCGATTCATGGAAGTCCGTGCGCGAGAAAACCAGCGGATGTGCGATAAAAAGTGCGCCGCGCACGTTGGCGCACAGGCCATCTAACAGCGTGCGCCATGTCACAGCGAAAATCGCACAGGCCACAGCAAAATTCGCACATAGCGCGGCGCACGCAACAAAAGTAGGCGGAACACGGGAGTAACACTCGGAATGGGGAACAACTTGCAAAAACGTGGGCGTCACGGGGGAAGTACAGGGCACAAGTGCGCGGAACGCCCACACGCTCGCCTACAACACGTATTCATGGAATAGAATAGGGCAAAAAAGCGCACGCTCAAACCAGCGCACAGGCACAAACACGACCGCCACAAGAAAGCAGGCGGTAGCGTCTCTGCGGCTGTAAGAAATGTGCGCCAAAAGGTGCGCCAACAAATAGCACCCATATACTGCCATGATGAATGTCCTATACTGTGGCCCTCCAGGACAAATGACGTGCAAAGGGGTACCCACAAACACGGACACGCTGACAAAAAATACGTGTGCGTGTATACCGGGGTGCGCGGGAAGTCTCACACGCGATTTGGCCGGGCACGTGGATTTCAGGGGTGCGCGGGAAGTTCCACACGCGATTTCATCAGGGTAGGTGTATTTCAGGGGTGCGCGGGAAGTTCCACACGCGATTCCATCAGGGTACGTGTATTTCAGGGGTGCGCGGGAAGTCCCACACGCGATTACAGCAGGGTACGTGTATTTCAGGGGTGCGCGGGAAGTTCCACACGCGAATAGCCTGGGCGCGTGTATTTCAGGGGTGCGCGGGAAGTTCCACACGCGAATAGCCTGGGCGCGTGTATTTCAGGGGTGCGCGGGAATTTCCACACGCAAATAGCCTGGGCGCGTGTATTTCAGGGGTGCGCGGGAAGTTCCACATGCGAATAGCCTGGGCGCGTGTATTTCAGGGGTGCGCTGGAAGTTCCACACGCGAATAGCCTGGGCGCGTGTATTTCAGGGGTGCGCGGGAAGTCCCACACGCGATTACAGCAGGGTACGTGTATTTCAGGGGTGCGCGGGAAGTTCCACACACGAATTGCCTGGGCGCGTGTATTTCAGGGGTGCGCGGGAAGTCCCACACGCGATTACAGCAGGGTACGTGTATTTCAGGGGTGCGCGGGAATTATCACACGCGATTTGGCTTGGTACGTGTATTACAGGGGTGCGTGGGAAGTTACACACGCGATTAGGCTGGGTGGGTCCTCACAGGTGTTCCCTGTACACCCTCGACGGCACCTGCAGGCAGCCCACAAAACAGGGGACTACCCTGCACACCTGCTCATGTCTCCCACCACCCCCACCCCCCACCATCCAGGGGCACCCGCCACCAGGCCCCCACTCATGTCTCCCACCACCCCCACCCCCCAGCAGTGCAGGGGCAGCCTCCACCAGGCACCCACTCATGTCCCCTATCACCCCCATCCCCCCGCCACCAGGGGCACCCTCCACCAGGCCCCCACTCATGTCTCCCACCACCCCCACCCCCCCAGTCACCAGGGGCACCCTCCACCAGGCCCCCACTCATGTCTCCCACCACCCCCACCCCCCCCACCCCCCCAGTCACCAGGGGCACCCTCCACCAGGCCCCCACTCATGTCTCCCACCACCCCCACCCCCCACCATCCAGGGGCACCCTCCACCAGGCCCCCACTCATGTCTCCCACCACCCCCACCCCCCCAGTCACCAGGGACACCCTCCACCAGGCCCCCACTCATGTCTCCCACCACCCCCACCCCCCACCATCCAGGGGCAGCCTCCACAAGGCCCCCACTCATGTCTCCCACCACCCCCACCCCCCACCATCCAGGGGCACCATCCACCAGGCCCCCACTCATGTCTCCCACCACCCCCACCCCCCAGCAGTGCAGGGGCAGCCTCCACCAGGCCCCCACTCATGTCCCCTATCACCCCCACCCCCCGCCACCAGGGGCACCCTCCACCAGGCCCCCACTCATGTCTCCCACCACCCCCACCCCCCACCATCCAGGGGCAGCCGCCACCAGGCCCCCACTCATGTCTCCCACCACCCCCACCCCCCTGCCACCATGGGCACCCTCCACCAGGCCCCCACTCATGTCTCCCACCACCCCCACCCCCCAGCAGTGCAGGGGCAGCCTCCACCAGGCCCCCACTCATGTCCCCTATCACCCCCACTCCCCCGCCACCAGGGGCACCCTCCACCAGGCCCCCACTCATGTCTCCCACCACCCCCACCCCCCATCATCCAGGGGCAGCCTCCACCAGGCCCCCACTCATGTCTCCCACCCCCCCACCCCCCTGCCACCATGGGCACCCTCCACCAGGCCCCCACTCATGTCTCCCACCACCCCCACCCCCCAGCAGTGCAGGGGCAGCCCCCACCAGGCCCCCACTCATGTCCCCTATCACCCCCACCCCCCCGCCACCAGGGGCACCCTCCACCAGGCCCCCACTCATGTCTCCCACCACCCCCACCCCCCCAGTCACCAGGGGCAGCCTCCACCAGGCCCCCACTCATGTCTCCCACCACCCCCACCATCCAGGGGCAGCCTCCACCAGGCCCCCACTCATGTCTCCCACCACCCCCACCCCCCTGCCACCATGGGCACCCTCCACCAGGCCCCCACCCATGTCTCCCACCACCCCCACCCCCCAGCAGTGCAGGGGCAGCCTCCACCAGGCCCCCACTCATGTCTCCCACCACCCCCACCCCCCAGCAGTGCAGGGGCAGCCTCCACCATGGACACCCTCCACCAGGCCCCCACTCATGTCTCCCACCACCCCCACCCCCCACCATCCAGGGGCACCCTCCACCAGGCCCCCACTCATGTCTCCCACCACCCCCACCCCAGCAGTGCAGGGGCAGGCTCCACAGGCACCCACTCATGTCCCCTATCACCCCCACCCCCCCACCACCAGGGGCACCCTCTACCAGGCCCCCACTCATGTCTCCCACCACCCCCACCCCCCCAGTCACCAGGGGCACCCTCCACCAGGCCCCCACTCATGTCTCCCACCACCCCCACCCCCCCCAGTCACCAGGGGCACCCTCCACCAGGCCCCCACTCATGTCTCCCACCACCCCCACCCCCCAGCAGTGCATGGGCAGCCTCCACCAGGCCCCCACCCATGTCTCCCACCACCCCCACCCCCCAGCAGTGCAGGGGCAGCCTCCACCAGGCCCCCACCCATGTCTCCCACCACCCCCACCCCCCCCCAGTCACAAGGGGCACCCTCGACCAGGCCCCCACTCATGTCTCCCACCACCCCCACCCCCCAGCAGTGCAGGGGCAGCCTCCACCAGGCCCCCACCCATGTCTCCCACCACCCCCACCCCCCAGCAGTGCAGGGGCAGCCTCCACCAGGCCCCCACTCATGTCTCCCACCATCCCCACCCCCCAGCATTGCAGGGGCAGCCTCCACCAGGCCCCCACTCATGTCCCCTATCACCCCCACCCCCCACCACCAGGGGCACCCTCCACCAGGCCCCCACTCATGTCTCCCACCACCCCCACCCCCCCAGTCACCAGGGGCACCCTCCACCAGGCCCCCACTCATGTCTCCCACCACCCCCACCCCCCACCATCCAGGGGCAGCCTCCACCAGGCCCCCACTCATGTCTCCCACCATCCCCACCCCCCAGCAGTGCATGGGCACCCTCCACCAGGCCCCCACTCATGTCTCCCACCACCCCCACCCCCCAGCAGTGCAGGGGCAGCCTCCACCAGCCCCCACTCATGTCTCCCACCACCCCCACCCCCCAGCAGTGCAGGGGCAGCCTCCACCAGGCCCCCACCCATGTCTCCCCCCACCCCCACCCCCCAGCAGTGCAGGGGCAGCCTCCACCAGGCCCCCACTCATGTCTCCCACCACCCCCACCCCCCAGCAGTGCAGGGGCAGCCTCCACCAGGCCCCCACTCATGTCTCCCACCACCCCCACCCCCCTGCCACCATGGACACCCTCCACCAGGCCCCCACTCATGTCTCCCACCACCCCCACCCCCCACCATCCAGGGGCACCCTCCACCAGGCCCCCACTCATGTCTCCCACCACCCCCACCCCCCAGCAGTGCAGGGGCAGGCTCCACCAGGCACCCACTCATGGCCCCTATCACCCCCACCCCCCCGCCACCAGGGGCACCCTCCACCAGGCCCCCACTCATGTCTCCCACCACCCCCACCCCCCCAGTCACCAGGGGCACCCTCCACCAGGCCCCCACTCATGTCTCCCACCACCCCCACCCCCCCAGTCACCAGGGGCACCCTCCACCAGGCCCCCACTCATGTCTCCCACCACCCCCACCCCCCAGCAGTGCATGGGCAGCCTCCACCAGGCCCCCACCCATGTCTCCCACCACCCCCACCCCCCAGCAGTGCAGGGGCAGCCTCCACCAGGCCCCCACCCATGTCTCCCACCACCCCCACCCCCCCAGTCACCAGGGGCACCCTCCACCAGGCCCCCACTCATGTCTCCCACCACCCCCACCCCCCAGCAGTGCAGGGGCAGCCTCCACCAGGCCCCCACCCATGTCTCCCACCACCCCCACCCCCCAGCAGTGCAGGGGCAGCCTCCACCAGGCCCCCACTCATGTCTCCCACCACCCCCACCCCCCAGCAGTGCAGGGGCAGCCTCCACCAGGCCCCCACTCATGTCCCCTATCAACCCCCCCCCCCCCGCCACCAGGGGCACCCTCCACCAGGCCCCCACTCATGTCTACAAACCACCCCCACCCCCCCAGTCACCAGGGGCACCCTCCACCAGGCCCCCACTCATGTCTCCCACCACCCCCACCCCCCACCATCCAGGGGCAGCCTCCACCAGGCCCCCACTCATGTCTCCCACCACCCCCACCCCCCAGCAGTGCAGGGGCAGCCTCCACCAGGCCCCCACTCATGTCTCCCACCCACCCAGTCTCCAGGGGCACCCTCCACCAGGCCCCCACTCATGTCTCCCACCACCCCCACCCCCCAGCAGTGCAGGGGCAGCCTCCACCAGGCCCCACCCATGTCTCCAACCACCCCCACCCCCCAGCAGTGCAGGGGCAGCCTCCACCAGGCCCCCACTCATGTCTCCCACCACCCCCACCCCCCAGCAGTGCGGGGGCAGCCTCCACCAGGCCCCCACTCATGTCCCCTATCACCCCCACCCCCCCGCCACCAGGGGCACCCTCCACCAGGCCCCCACTCATGTCTCCCACCACCCCCACCCCCCACCATCCAGGGGCAGCCTCCACCAGGCCCCCACTCATGTCTCCCACCACCCCCACCCCCCACCATCCAGGGGCAGCCTCCACCAGGCCCCCACTCATGTCTCCCACCACCCCCACCCCCCAGCAGTGCAGGGGCAGCCTCCACCAGGCCCCCACTCATGTCCCCTATCACCCCCACCCCCCCAGTCACCAGGGGCACCCTCCACCAGGCCCCCACTCATGTCCCCCACCACCCCGACCCCCCAGCAGTGCAGGGGCAGCCTCCACCAGGCCCCCACTCATGTCTCCCACCACCCCCACCCCCCACCATCCAGGGGCAGCCTCCACCAGGCCCCCACTCATGTCTCCCACCACCCCCACCCCCCAGCAGTGCAGGGGCAGCCTCCACCAGGCCCCCACTCATGTCCCCTATCACCCCCACCCCCCCAGTCACCAGGGGCACCCTCCACCAGGCCCCCACTCATGTCCCCCACCACCCCGACCCCCCAGCAGTGCAGGGGCAGCCTCCACCAGGCCCCCACCCATGTCTCCCACCACCCCCACCCCCCAGCAGTGCAGGGGCAGCCTCCAGCAGGCCCCCACTCATGTCTCCCACCACCTCCACCCCCCAGCAGTGCAGGGGTAGCCTCCACCAGGCCCCCACCCATGTCTCCCACCACCCCCACCCCCCAGCAGTGCAGGGGCAGCCCCCACCAGGCCCCCACTCATGTCCCCTATCACCCCCACCCCCCGCCACCAGGGGCACCCTCCACCAGGCCCCCACCCATGTCTCCCACCACCCCCACCCCCCAGCAGTGCAGGGGCAGCCTCCACCAGGCCCCCACTCATGTCCCCTATCACCCCCACCCCCCCCCCGCCACCAGGGGCACCCTCCACCAGGCCCCCACTCATGTCTACAAACCACCCCCACCCCCCCAGTCACCAGGGGCACCCTCCACCAGGCCCCCACTCATGTCTCCCACCACCCCCAGCCCCCACCATCCAGGGGCAGCCTCCACCAGGCCCCCACTCATGTCTCCCACCACCCCCACCCCCCAGCAGTGCAGGGGCAGCCTCCACCAGGCCCCCACTCATGTCTCCCACCCACCCAGTCTCCAGGGGCACCCTCCACCAGGCCCCCACTCATGTCTCCCACCACCCCCACCCCCCAGCAGTGCAGGGGCAGCCTCCACCAGGCCCCACCCATGTCTCCAACCACCCCCACCCCCCAGCAGTGCAGGGGCAGCCTCCACCAGGCCCCCACTCATGTCTCCCACCACCCCCACCCCCCAGCAGTGCAGGGGCAGCCTCCACCAGGCCCCCACTCATGTCCCCTATCACCCCCACCCCCCGCCACCAGGGGCACCCTCCACCAGGCCCCCACTCATGTCTCCCACCACCCCCACCCCCCAGCAGTGCAGGGGCAGCCTCCACCAGGCCCCCACTCATGTCCCCTATCACCCCCACCCCCCCAGTCACCAGGGGCACCCTCCACCAGGCCCCCACTCATGTCTCCCACCACCCCGACCCCCCAGCAGTGCAGGGGCAGCCTCCACCAGGCCCCCACCCATGTCTCCCACCACCCCCACCCCCCAGCAGTGCAGGGGCAGCCTCCACCAGGCCCCCACTCATGTCCCCTATCACCCCCACCCCCCCGCCACCAGGGGCACCCTCCACCAGGCCCCCACTCATGTCTCCCACCACCCCCACCCCCCAGCAGTGCAGGGGCAGCCTCCACCAGGCCCCCACTCATGTCTCCCACCCCCCCAATCTCCAGGGGCACCCTCCAGCCGGCCCCCACTCATGTCTCCCACCACCCCCACCCCCCAGCAGTGCAGGGGCAGCCTCCACCAGGCCCCCACCCATGTCTCCCACCACCCCCACCCCCCAGCAGTGCAGGGGCAGCCTCCACCAGGCCCCCACTCATGTCTCCCACCACCCCCACCCCCCAGCAGTGCAGGGGCAGCCTCCACCAGGCCCCCACTCATGTCTCCCACCACCCCCACCCCCCAGCAGTGCAGGGGCAGCCTCTACCAGGCCCCCACCCATGTCTCCCACCACCCCCACCCCCTAGCAGTGCAGGGGCAGCCTCCACCAGGCCCCCACTCATGTCCCCTATCACCCCCACCCCCCCGCCACCAGGGGCACCCTCCACCAGGCCCCCACTCATGTCTCCCACCACCCCCACCCCCCCCAGTCACCAGGGGCAGCCTCCACCAGGCCCCCACTCATGTCTCCCACCACCCCCACCCCCCACCATCCAGGGGCAGCCTCCACCAGGCCCCCACTCATGTCTCCTACCACCCCCACCCCCCCAGTCACCAGGGGCACCCTCCACCAGGCCCCCACTCATGTCTCCCACCACCCCCACCCCCCAGCAGTGCAGGGGCAGCCTCCACCAGGCCCCCACCCATGTCTCCCACCACCCCCACCCCCCAGCAGTGCAGGGGCAGCCCCCACCAGGCCCCCACTCATGTCCCCTATCACCCCCACCCCCCCGCCACCAGGGGCACCCTCCACCAGGCCCCCACCCATGTCTCCCACCACCCCCACCCCCCAGCAGTGCAGGGGCATCCTCCACCAGGCACCCACACATGTCCCCCTGCCCCCAGGTCCTGACGATACTCAATCATGGCAGTAATGGGCAGCATACCCAGCACAAACACCCAGGCAAGGATTGCATCCACCCACATAGTGAATGCAATTACATGATACAACCCCAATGGCAAGTATGTAAATGAACACATGTCCGTCACACACACATACACAACGGGTGCAAGTGAATGTCAAAACCCATATCATGACATGTATGAAACCAATGAGAAAATACCACAAGTGAAAGTTAAAAAAACATGTATTAAAGATGAAAAATAAGTAAACAAATCAAACATACAACAATGGGGATAACAAAATAAATGGTCCATGTCCGAGAACAAATGTAAAAATAAAAAAAACAAAGTAATCCAAAAACAAATGTTGTCCAAAGCAATGTCATGTGGAAGGAAAATAATGAAAAACCATTTCCTCATGGTGAACACAATAATCAATAAAAAAAATGTTTCTTCAAAAAGCAAACTATATACACGAATATTCCTGGGTCCATGAGCCCAACACCATAAATGAAACCTACTACTACCTAATGAAAAAAATATATACAAAAAAGTGGCCATTGTCCGAGCGGTCCAAAAAAATAAAAATGAATAAAGGAAACATAACACTAACTAACTAAATAACTATATACAAAGGCAGCGGGCAAGTCCTGCGGCTCACTCGGTGATGTTGCTGGCCAGGGCATCATCGAACTCCATGTCGATGTCCTGGAGGCGGGACTCTGTCCTGGCCCCGAGGTCTCGCAGGGATAACCCCATGTTCAGCTCAAACTCCCTGCGAGCTTCCTCGAGGCACTCAGCCCGCCTCAACGCCCGACGCATGGAGAACTCCGCCCTGACCATGGTGAGCCGCTCCTCTTCCGCCCGCTCCGCACCTATCCGCTGGACCAACTGCTCCCACACGGAAGACACCACCATCCCAGGGTTGCCCTGCCCTCCGGCCGATGCCTGCCCCTCTGATCTTGATGGCCCCGAGCCATGATGCCTCCCACGTCGAGCCTGCTGCTGCCTCCGACGCCACTGCCTCTGCCAGCACGACGGCATCCAGGCTGATGGAAACCACCGACGCCGTCGTGCAAGTGCCCTGCCCGATGATGCTCTCACATCTTCCATCTGCTGGGGTCCAGTTGCTGTGTTGTCCACCCCTGCTGGACCTCCGACTCCCAACTGTGGCAGGGATGGGATCCCCACCGAGCTGGCTGCATTGGTCGGGGCAGGTCCACAGGGGGCCCTGGTGGCATCTGGGCCGGAAGACGGCAAGGAGAACGACTGGTGTATAGCCTGCACAGAGGAGGAGAGGGCCGCCAGATTGGCCAACACATGCAGCAAACCCCCGAACATGGCCGATCCCAATTGGGCCACGTCGGCATGGTGCACTTCGTGATGACGTGCGTGCTCCTCCCAGGAAGCATGCACGGCATCACGAATCACAGCCGTGCGCATCGCGACCCCAATCAGGACCTTCTCCACACGGCCAGGGGTTCCCACGTCCGCAGGTGGAGGGGAGTCAGGTGACATGGGCATCCCCTCTACCTGCGGACGGGGCTGGGACGGGGCTTCCCTGCTGGTGCATGGTGGTGCACTCATAGGGTCAGGGACAGCGACATGCACAGGTCCCTCCACGGTGACCTGTGCTGCCTCCTGCCCCTGGCCCTGGAGTGCACCACTTGCACCAGCAGGGATGCCCCCACCAGGCCCCATGTGTGCCCCAGTGGCGGCCTCCTCCTCCTCTGTGCAAACCACCAACCTGGATGGCTCCTCACCGTCTCCCACCGTATCAGGCCCCTGTGGGGGCTCACCCACCCCTTCAGCCGTGGGGGCATCCCCGCCGCCTTGCTCCACAGCGCCGTCTCCGCCCTCTTCTTCAATAGCCGCTGCGTAGAGGGAGACAAAGAACACAAGCATCAGGGTACTGTACAATGGTCCCCTAGACAGGAAGCAATAGCAGATGAGCACCACTGTCAAAGTACACTTCCATCATGTCCCTCCCCAACACATGGGTCAGTCCAGGCAAAACACACACAGTAACAGGCATGGTGCATGCCATGGACATTTCCATGCATGTCCAATGGACTCTTGAAACATTCAATGATATGTAACTCACATGCATCATGGCTCATGCCTATCACATGCACACACTTCACCTCAGTCACATCCATCTGGCCCCAAACACACCAAACACAGCGGATACAAGGGTAATTTGGCTGCTTCACTGAATCTAGGCATTGTCACACACATGTGACATGCATCCATGGCATGCACAAGTCACTGACACGCAGGTCAGGCACACAGACATGGCTACCATATATATACCTGGCATCAGCACCCATCCCTCACCCCCACCCATGTCCAGGTACAGAGAATGGCATGCTCTCATGTTCAAAATCTGCATAGGGCTCCCCATGCGGCATTTGAACACATGCAACAACCATGTGGGTCACACATCACTGGTCGCACATGCATTACTATGATGTCCCTGCACACATACATGCATACATGGCCTATGGCACACATACAGGCAAGTATCATAGAACCAGCACACCGCAACATGCCCTGTCTCACACAGTAATGCTTGGACACTTACCGCTCAACTCCAGATGGGCCTCCCTCTCAAGGATCTGGGCGTGGAGCGCTGGGCGTACGCGTTCCAGGACCCTCATCTGGATGGAACTCATGCGGCCCCGGCCCCCCTCCACGAGGCGCCGGGCCTTCACAAGGGTCCTGGACCTCATGTCCTCCCAGCACTTCTTGATCTTCAGGACGTTGCGGGTTGCCACCCCCTCCGCGTTGAAGGCAACCACACAGTCGGCCCAGATCCTCTCCCGTCCTTCCTTGCTGGCGCGGGATGATCCAAAGAGGGCATCATACTGCCCCAGGACATGCTCCACCAGGACACCAACTTCGGTGGCAGTGAAGCTGGTGCCCCTCTGCCCCTCTGGCCTGGGGTTGCCACTGGTGCCAGATGTGGAAGTGCCCGACATGGCAACCCCAGAGGCAGGTGTGGGTGGGCAACTGGGTCCTGGGGCTGGGCTGTGGAGCGATGTAATCCCAGTCGGGAGTCTTCAGTTCCAGCAGGGGTGGACACAGCAACTGGACCCCTGCAGATGGCTGATGTGCAGGCACCAAATGGCAGGGCACGGTGGCAGCAGGCAGGCAGGCAGGCAGGCAGCAGCAGATGGCACGTGGGAGGCTGCTCGGGGCACTGGGGGGGCAGTAACTCGGCCTTCTGGGCAGGAGCGTGGTCTTACGTGTGTTTTCGCGTGGCCAGCTTGATACGGAGTGATTTGGCACGTGAAAATCCTGCACGTCAGCGTGAAATCCGAGGAAAGGCCCTTAGCGCGTAAGCGCGTCAGCATGCATACGCGATTCTATTTGACCAGAGTCCCTCAGCGCGTAAGCGCATCTGTGACGTGACCCGCACGGGTGTTCCCCACTCAGCACGTGATCACGGAGCACACGTGGAAATACTGCACATCACCGTGTAATTGGACAAAAGTGCGCGTACACGCGATTGGCCTATGTACGTGTATTTCATGGGTGCGCGGGCACTTACACACGCAAGTACGTCAGCGCACCTGTATCCCGTGGTGCGTGGGAATTTCCACACGCTATTGGACTGGGAACTGGATTCCAGGGGTGCGCGGGTCACACGCTCGCCTAGAACACGCGCAAAGCATAGATTTGCGCACTTTAACAATAACAAGCTCAGACGCCAGGATGAACATACCGTTCCTAGCAGCAGTGGCAGTTGGCTACCAAAGGAGGAGGAGGAGGATAGTCAGGGCCAGAATATTCACACCCAGAACCAGCCTTTTCGGGATGCCTGATGACCAGGTGTATGGGAGGTACAGGTTTCCACCACACATAATACTGGACCTGGTGAGTGAGTGGGAGGATGACCTCACATCACCCACCCTGTGCTCCTAAGCACTCAGCCCCCTGGAGAAGGTCCTCAATGTACTGCACTTCTTAGCCACTGGATCATTTCAGCGGACAAGTGCCATAGTGGGTGGGGTGTCACAGGCCACCCAGTCACGCTGCCTACACCAGGTCTTGAACATCATCACTGCACGCCCATCAGTCCGCAGGCACATATACCTGCCCAGAACACCTGCAGAAAGGCATGCTGCCGCCCTGGATTTTTACGGTGTGGCACGATTCCCCAAAGTCCTAGGTGCCATCGACTGCACCCATGTGGCTCTACGTCCCCCCAGGGCATCTGAGCACATCTATAGGAACCGCAAGCACTGGCATTCCATCAACGTGCAGGTAGCATGTAATGCCAAGGGAATCATCACCTCAGTATATGCCAACTATCCCGGGTCCACCCACGACAGCTTCATTTACCGAATGTCCACCCTAAGCCGGGACCTAGAAGCTGGGCGGCATGGCGATACATGGCTGCTTGGTGAGTATGTATGCCACTGCACATGCATGCATGTTGGATACTGAGCAAGGTCACAACCCCACCAATGATACCAATCACCACCTCCACAGGGGACGGTGCCTACCCTCTCAGCCCCCACATGATGACGCCAATTCGGAACCCCACCATGCCACCCGAGGTAAGATATAACACAGCCCACATTACGACCCGGGGCATAGTGGAGCGCACATTCGGAGTGCTTAAGTCACGCTTTCGCTCCCTTGACCGTTCTGGCGGCCAGCTGTTATACGCTCCCCCAGTAGTGTGCAGGATCATAGTGGCAGCATGTGTCCTGCACAACGTTGCAACACGCCGGGGCCTGGTCATGGACATGGTGGTGGCCCCACATCCCCAACCACATGCACAGCCGCTGCGCATGGGAGGGGAAAGGGCACGGGGGGAGGCAGCCCGTACACAGCTAGTGGCTAATTACTTCACATAGAAATCACACCCCTGTGGAGTGCACACTGCCCTGGCACATTCCATCTGACAATCAATGATGACTCAACCTGACACTGATCCTGAATGTCTGGAGAATGAACCGTGAATACCATATCAGCCTGAGATTGTTCACCTGGAAGTGTCACAATGTGTGCATCCCTACCCACACAGACACCACCAATGCAGTTTTGTGGAGTTACACATTCAAGCAGCTAAAAAGAATACCCACTTGCAAAATGCAACAAGAGGACAGTGCCATGTCAGCCAACCCAACCCCAGCACCGCCACCCGACACACCGTGCCATGTCATGCTATTTGCAGGTAAACAAAGTAATCTCCACAACATGACACTAGTGTCACTATGGACAGTGTCCCTATTAGAAACCTGCAACACCTGAAATGCTCACAGCAATGCCGGACCAACAACATACTTGAGCACGTACTACCATTAACATGACATCACAAATGTTACATATTAGTAGTCTCACCACCCGGAAATGCCTGCACTCCCACCACTACCAACTGTGCAGTGTTGGCGCCATGTAGAGTTGTAGGTGCACTGCTGCCAACATGGACCCCATCTCCAGACTAGAGGTCCTTGTGTAGACATGAGGAAGGGACCTGCAAATTGGGAGGTAGACACAGAAGATGAGTTACACATCAATGCAACATGCAGTGTACAACACAACAGCAATATGCACTAGGAATGTATACACAGTATTGACTACAGACTGCCCACACAGCTCATGGGAGTCCAACGTCACTGTGTAATTCACTGTCACTTGGGCACACCCTTTGCAAGCCCATGGAAACGGGAAGCAGGAGGGGTGTGTGTGACTCAAACCCAAGCATCTGAACCAAATACATTACAAGCCTGCATGTGCCCAGCCACAATGCAGCGTATGCCCACAGGAACCACGGAAGCAAACAAATCGTCCCAAAAAAATAGGGAATAAAATAAATAAAAATAAAAATAAAAATAAGAAACAATCAAAAATGGCCATTGATGGGCCCGGGGGGGTTGGGGAGGCCACCCAGGAGGTCCGAGGACAGGATGCACACCAGAACCCACCTGCGTGGATCCTGGGAAAATAAAACACCTCCATGGGCTCATGGCCCACACGGCTACCCTATTGTGGGAGTATCACTGCTGTCGCTATTATCACCCTGTGCAGCTGCATCCGGAGGTGGTTGCACTATGGGAGGCAGCCCACGCAAGGCCCTAGTTTGCTCCTCCATGGCTGCAAGCATGCGGGTGTGGTAGGTCTGGTTCTGGAGGATGAGTGTGCGGAGGTCCCCATGCAACAACTCACGGGATGCCCGGACCTCCGCCCTCGTTGCCTGCATCTCAGCTGAGAGCGTACGGGTGAGACGCTCCAGCTGCTGTTCTGTCCTTTGGTGTGTTGAAGCCTCAAGCTCAACAAGAGTCGTCCTGAGGTGAAGGAGCTCCTGCCTCAGGGCTTCCCTGTGGCCCTGGGACTCAATGGAGAGGGCCTCCTGCAGAGTTGCCAGTGCCGCCCGCCTGTCCCTGTTGGACCCCAACATGTCCTCCCTGTGTGACTGGCAGATGGAGTCGGTTGCCTGCTCTAGTCGCTCCATCAGTCTTTCTGGGGGGACAATGGAAGTGGCCACCCTATCCATGGCCTGAGCCATCATCTCGGATGATGCAGTCTGTTGGGTTGCCATACTGTAAATGGATTGCTCCCATGCGGTATTGCCAGGTGGCGTACGGCCACCACGTCGGCGGGCACCACACCTGTCTGGGGCAAGGCGAACTGCGCCTTGCTGTGCCGGCACTGCCTGAGGCTGCAGGACTGCATTCCCCCTCTGATCTGCTGGCCCAGGAACAGGATCAGATGTCGCGGAGTGTGACCCTGCATCCGTAACCACCAAAGGCGTAGCTGTCAACACTGACATCCCCATGGAGGGTGCTGACCCTGGTGCAGGTGGGTGAGACAGAACAGAATCCCTCCCTGGAACACTCACCTGCGACGGCACGTAGGTCTCATCCGAATCAACACCTGAGTACAGCTCGGGGGAGGTGCAGCCAGAGACACCCCTTGAGAGCACGACCTGCAGCACTTGTGGGTTCTCCCCCACCACCACACCACGTCCCTCACTGGTAGTTGGTCGGCCCTCGGACCCCTCCTGGGTCTGCACCATCTCCACAACCCCAGCAGTATCAGGTGCGTCTTCCCCTGCAAAGACATGAAAACAAAGAAATGGAAACAGGCATTAGCATCATGGCACACAATGAGGGCTGAGAAGCAAGAGAACCAGTACTTGATTGACACATGTCCCACATGACTAAAACCCTCCCATGCATGCACCCTCACTGCGTATGAAGTGCAGGCAAATGGCACACACTGATGACACCAAGATGGAAGATGAACACATTTTCTGCATGCTGCCTGGCAGTGGCATCACACATTGGCCTGTGATTGCCAGGTGAAACACACATGCCATCACACAGATGGCATGTACCATTGCTATTGAGTGAAGATGGAGAGGAGGGCAGCACCTATTCATTCAGTCCAGTTCTCGCATGTAATTGCTTTTCTAATTCTAACAGGTCAGATTTTTCACCTGGAGCTGCCAGTCTGAAATGGTCCAATTGCACAGGGACATGTGTGTACAAATGATATCCAGGTAACAAAGTCACTCCACTTTACCATAGCCATGTCAGACATGTGACTAGTGGACAGCGACATGGCTAGTAAAAGTGGGGGAATGCAAACAATCTGACTGAATGAACAGTGAAAAATAAGCAACTATGTTGTGGCAAGGTGACACTTCAAGGGCAACTGGCGTGCAGTTGGGCTAGATGTCTACTGTTGGCAGAAGGGATACTGCTATGGCCAAATGCAGCTGCGCAGGAAGTATTGCATGAAGCACATGGCTGACCCATACGACTCAGGCGCACACACTCTCACCTGGCACACAAACAGAAGCCCTCACACACACACCATGCACATGGATGACACACACATGCATGTGCACTCACCGGACAATGCCTCGTAATCAGCCAGATCTCCCACGCCTTGGATCTGTTCCTCCGTGACGTAGGTCCCAGCGACTGACTCATGTGGAGTGAGTTCCATGTCTACTACTGGAGACCCACCTCCAGTCACTAGAGTTGCGGCATGACTTGAGGCCAGCTTACTCTTTGCCCTGCGCTTTAGGTCATTCCAGCGCTTATAGCAATCATTGGCTGTGTGCCTCACGATTCCAAGGGCACTTACGATGTCCGCAACGGTCTGCCAGTGTGCCTGGCGTGGTGCAGGTGTGGTCTTGGATCCTGCAACAATGACCATCTCGTTGTCATGTCCGGACACATACTCGACAAGTGCATTCAGTTCGTCATCCGTGAAGCTGGGCTTCCTGGACGGGCCGGACTGTGTAGCCGTGTCTGGGGCATCAGCCTGTGCCGGACGAGCACTCTTCCTCTTCCGCTTGGAAGGTGGTGGTGATCCTGAGTGTCCTGCGCCACTCTGGACACTCGGGGCAGGAGCCCTGGTGGACTCTGTATCAGGAGTGTGGGATTGCACACTCAGCATGGGAGTTGGTGCAGGCATTGGCTCTAGTGTGATGGTGTCAGGGGGAATGTCAGCAGCATGGACTAGGACCGACACTGTCCTGGCTGGGTGTGTGAGGGCTGGGGTGGATGGAGCCGCAGCTGCCCCTGCAGCCTCTCCACCCTGCCTCCTTGGTGCAGCAGGTGACCTTGCTGCCCCAGATCCACGTGGCATGATGGCATCAACGTGCACCAGCGCAGGTGTCGTAGCCCTGCTGACCTGGAAGTCAGCCATGGAGTCAGCCAGGTCTGGTGCCACAATGGGCTGGTCCAACAAGGGCTGAGCATGGATCGTGTCAGCCACATCAGCCTCAACGGGAGGGGGGCAGGGGGGGGGGGATTATGGGTGCCCGTGACTGGTCCTCCACACATGGGGGGACAGGCTCACCCTGCAAGTTACGACCACGTCCCCTACCGGATCCACCATGGCCACCACTTGTGGCTCTTCCACCTTTGCCACCCTTACGGAATCCTCGCCTCCCAGCCATGGCACTGATGTTAATGTGCGTATGGGAGTGGATGTAGACTATTGTCCTGGGCAATTGGGGGTCAAAGGGGTTGGGTACCAGATGGTAATTGTACCCTAGTGCTCTAGCAAGGCTGAATGTAACTCCTGGGGAAAGATGACGGGTCACGCAACGCACAGGAGGCCCAAAAAAGGGAGATGACGTGCACGCAACCCCTCCTAGACCACGTGTGCAGAAAGAAAAACCTGCACTACGCTGTGGCACCCAGTAACACAAGAATGAACGTATGCGTGTCACACGCAGCCTAGAATGACCTCTGAAGGGGTAGGCTACACACGGGGCAAGCACAGATGTTAGATACATGCGTGACTCACCGTCTGCCAGGTAAAAGTGCGTGAAAAATGAGCGCGTTTGGTTGGCAACACCCCCGCCAAAAGAAGATATGTACGCTGTCTGAGGAGACAGGACAACAGTAGAAGGGAACACTGTTTGAGGGAACAGGCCCAGGTAAACCAGTACAAGAGAAAAAATAGAAAAAGCTGTCAGAGGTAACAGGGAGTACGAACTTGAAACGCTGTGAAGTAAATCGCGTGTGAAACAAGAAGTACAGAATTCACCCACTCGCTCTCCACGAAAAGCAGTACAAGGAATTGGTGTTCTACACGTACCTTATATGCAGGCCCACACGTACAGCGTCACTTACGCGGCGTGTACGTGCTAGGGCCATTCCCACCAATTACACGCTTTGTCACTTCTGCGTGTAGGTCCATTTGCACCAATTACACGCTTTGTCACTTCTGCGTGTATGTCCATTTGCACCAATTACACGCTTTGACACTTCTGCGTGTAGGTCCATTTGCACCAATTACACGCTTTGACACTTCTGCGTGTAGGGCTATTTCCACCAATAACACGCTTTGACACTCGGACGTGTCACGCAACTTTTTCTTACGCGTGCACGTGACTTCATAGACGCGCATACGCGTTTACGCGCTAAGGGCCTTTCATCGATTTACACGCAGACGTGTGGGATTTTCACGTGCAAAATCACTCACTACGTATCAAGCTGTCCACGCGTTCACACACGAAAGACCACGCTCCTGCCCAGGAGGCCAAATTACTGCCCCCCAGAGCCCTGAGCACGCTCCCACCTGCCATCTGCTGCTGCCTGACTGCCTGCTGCCCACGTGCCCTGCCATTTGCTGCCTGCACATCAGCCAGGGGTGCTGTTGCTGTGACCACCCCTGCTGGAATCAAAGGCTCCCGACTGCTTCTCCGTCGCCCCACAGTCCAGCCCCAGGACCCAGTTGCCCACCCACTCCTGCCTCTGGGGTTGCCATGTCGGGCACTACAACATCTGGCACCAGTGGCAACCCCCGGCCAAGGAGGCAGAGGGGCACCAGCTTCAGTGCCAGGGAAGTTGGTGTCCTGGTGGAGGGTGCCCCTGCACTGCTGGGGGGTGGTGGTGGTGGGAGACATGAGTGGGGGCCTGGTGGAGGGTGCCCCTGGTGGCTGGGGGGTTGGGGTGATAGGGGACATGAGTGGGGGCCTGGTGGAGGGTGCCCCTGCACTGCTGGGGGGTGGGGGTGATAGAGGACATGGGTGGGGGCCTGGTGGAGGGTGCCCCTGCACTGCTGGGGGGTGGGGGTGGTGGGAGACATGGATGGGGGCCTGGTGGAGGGTGCCCCTGGTGGCGGGGGGGTAGGGGGGGGTAGGAGACATGGGTGGGAGCCTGGTGGAGGGTGCCCCTGGATACTGGGGGGTGGGGGTGGTGGGAGACATGGGTGGGGGCCTGGTGGAGGGTGCCCCTGGATGCTGGGGGGTGGGGGTGGTGGGAGACATGAGTGGGGGCCTGGTGGAGGGTGCACCTGGTGGCTGGGGGTTGGGGGTGGTGGGAGACATGGGTGGGGGCCTGGTGGAGGGTGCCCCTGGATGCCGGGGGTGGGGGTGATAGGGGACATGGGTGGGGGCCTGGTGGAGGGTGCCCCTGGATGCTGGGGGGTGGGGGTGGTGGGAGACATGAGTGGGGGCCTGGTGGAGGGTGCCCCTGGTGGCTGGGGGGTGGGGGTGGTGGGAGACATGGGTGGGGGCCTGGTGGAGGGTGCCCCTGGATGCTGGGGGGTGGTGGTGGTGGGAGACATGAGTGGGGGCCTGGTGGAGGGTGCCCCTGGTGGCTGGGGGGTGGGGGTGATAGGGGACATGAGTGGGGGCCTGGTGGAGGGTGCCCCTGCACTGCTGGGGGGTGGGGGTGATAGGGGACATGGGTGGGGGCCTGGTTTAGGGTGCCCCTGCACTGCTGGGGGGTGGGGGTGGTGGGAGACATGGATGGGGGCCTGGTGGAGGGTGCCCCTGGTGGCTGGGGGGTGGGGGTGGTGGGAGACATGAGTGGGGGCCTGGTGGAGGGTGCCCCTGGTGGCTGGGGGGTGGGGGTGGTGGGAGACATGGGTGGGAGCCTGGTGGAGGGTGCCCCTGGATGCTGGGGGGTGGTGGTGGTGGGAGACATGAGTGGGGGCCTGGTGGAGGGTGCCCCTGGTGGCTGGGGGGTGGGGGTGATAGGGGACATGAGTGGGGGCCTGGTGGAGGGTGCCCCTGCACTGCCGGGGGGTGGGGGTGATAGGGGACATGGGTGGGGGCCTGGTGGAGGGTGCCCCTGCACTGCTGGGGGGTGGGGGTGGTGGGAGACATGGATGGGGGCCTGGTGGAGGGTGCCCCTGGTGGCTGGGGGGTGGGGGTGGTGGGAGATATAGATGGGGGCCTTGTGAAGGGTGCCCCTGGTGGCGGGGGGGTGGGGGTGATAGGGGACATGAGTGGGGGCCTGGTGGAGGGTGCCCCTGCACTGCTGGGGGGTGGGGGTGGTGGGAGACATGGATGGGGGCCTGGTGGAGGGTGCCCCTGGTGGCGGGGTGGTGGGGGTGATAGGGGACATGAGTGGGGGCCTGGTGGAGGGTGCCCCTGCACTTCTGGGGGGTGGGGGTGGTGGGAGACATGGATGGGGGCCTGGTGGAGGGTGCCCCTGGTGGCGGGGGGGTGGGGGTGATAGGGGACATGAGTGGGGTCCTGGTGGAGGCTGCCCCTGCACTGCTGGGGGGTGGGGGTGGTGGGAGACATGAGTGGGGGCCTGGTGGAGGGTGCCCCTGGTGGCTGGGGGGTGGGGGTGGTGGGAGACATGGATGGGGGCCTGGTGGAGGGTGCCCCTGGTGGCTGGGGGGTGGGGGTGGTGGGAGACATGAGTGGGGGCCTGGTGGAGGGTGCCCCTGGTGGCTGGGGGGTCGGGGTGGTGGGAGACATGGGTGGGGGCCTGGTGGAGGGTGCCCCTGGATGCTGGGGGGTGGTGGTGGAGGGAGACATGAGTGGGGGCCTGGTGGAGGGTGCCCCTGGTGGCTGGGGGGTGGGGGTGATAGGGGACATGAGTGGGGGCCTGGTGGAGGGTGCCCCTGCACTGCTGGGGGGTGGGGGTGATAGGGGACATGGGTGGGGGCCTGGTGGAGGGTGCCCCTGCACTGCTGGGGGGTGGGGGTGGTGGGAGACATGGATGGGGGCCTGGTGGAGGGTGCCCCTGGTGGCTGGGGGGTGGGGGTGGTGGGAGACATGGATGGGGGCCTTGTGAAGGGTGCCCCTGGTGGCGGGGGGGTGGGGGTGATAGGGGACATGAGTGGGGGCCGGTGGAGGGTGCCCCTGGTGGCTGGGGGTGATAGGGGACATGAGTGGGGGCCTGGTGGAGGGTGCCCCTGCACTGCTGGGGGTGGGGGTGATAGGGGACATGGGTGGGGGCCTGGTGGAGGGTGCCCCTGCACTGCTGGGGGGTGGGGGTGGTGGGAGACATGGATGGGGGCCTGGTGGAGGGTGCCCCTGGTGGCGGGGGGGTGGGGGTGATAGGGGACATGAGTGGGGTCCTGGTGGAGGCTGCCCCTGCACTGCTGGGGGGTGGGGGTGGTGGGAGACATGAGTGGGGGCCTGGTGGAGGGTGCCCCTGGTGGCTGGGGGGTGGGGGTGGTGGGAGACATGGATGGGGGCCTGGTGGAGGGTGCCCCTGGTGGCTGGGGGGTGGTGGTGGTGGGAGACATGAGTGGGGGCCTGGTGGAGGGTGCCCCTGGTGGCTGGGGGGTGGGGGTGATAGGGGACATGAGTGGGGGCCTGGTGGAGGGTGCCCCTGCACTGCTGGGGGGTGGGGGTGATAGGTGACATGGGTGGGGGCCTGGTGGAGGGTGCCCCTGCACTGCTGGGGGGTGGGGGTGGTTGGAGACATGGATGGGGGCCTGGTGGAGGGTGCCCCTGGTGGCTGGGGGGTGGGGGTGGTGGGAGACATGGATGGGGGCCTTGTGAAGGGTGCTCCTGGTGGTGGGGGGGTGGGGGTGATAGGGGACATGAGTGGGGGCCTGGTGGAGGGTGCCCCTGCACTGCTGGGGGGTGGGGGTGGTGGGAGACATGGATGGGGGCCTGGTGGAGGGTGCCCCTGGTGGCGGGGGGGTGGGGGTGATAGGGGACATGAGTGGGGGCCTGGTGGAGGGTGCCCCTGCACTGCTGGGGGTTTGGGGTGGTGGGAGACATGGATGGGGGCCTGGTGGAGGGTGCCCCTGGTGGCGGGGGGGTGGGGGTGATAGGGGACATGAGTGGGGTCCTGGTGGAGGCTGCCCCTGCACTGCTGGGGGGTGGGGGTGGTGGGAGACATGAGTGGGGGCCTGGTGGAGGGTGCCCCTGGTGGCTGGGGGGTGGGGGTGGTGGGAGACATGGGTGGGGGCCTGGTGGAGGGTGCCCCTGGATGCTGGGGGGTGGGGGTGGTGGGAGACATGAGTGGGGGCCTGGTGGAGGGTGCCCTTGGTGGCTGGGGGGTGGGGGTGGTGGGAGACAAGGGTGGGGGCCTGGTGGAGGGTGCCCCTGGTGGCTGGGGGGTGGGGGTGGTGGGAGACATGGGTGGGAGCCTGGTGGAGGGTGCCCCTGGATGCTGGGGGGTGGGGGTGGTGGGAGACATGGGTGGGGGCCTGGTGGAGGGTGCCCCTGGATGCTGGGGGGTGGGGGTGGTGGGAGACATGAGTGGGGGCCTGGTGGAGGGTGCCCCTGGTGGCTGGGGGTTGGGGATGGTGGGAGACATGGGTGGGGGCCTGGTGGAGGGTGCCCCTGGATGCTGGGGGGTGGGGGTGATAGGGGACATGGGTGGGGGCCTGGTGGAGGGTGCCCCTGCACTGCTGGGGGGTGGGGGTGGTGGGAGACATGGATGGGGGCCTGGTGGAGGGTGCCCCTGGTGGCGGGGGGGTGGGGGTGATAGGGGACATGAGTGGGGTCCTGGTGGAGGCTGCCCCTGCACTGCTGGGGGGTGGGGGTGGTGGGAGACATGAGTGGGGGCCTGGTGGAGGGTGCCCCTGGTGGCTGGGGGGTGGGGGTGGTGGGAGACATGGGTGGGGGCCTGGTGGAGGGTGCCCCTGGATGCTGGGGGGTGGGGGTGGTGGGAGACATGAGTGGGGGCCTGGTGGAGGGTGCCCCTGGTGGCTGGGGGTTGGGGGTGGTGGGAGACATGGGTGGGGGCCTGGTGGAGGGTGCCCCTGGATGCTGGGGTGTGGGGGTGGTGGGAGACATGAGTGGGGCGTGGTGGAGGCTGCCCCTGCACTGCTGGGGGGTGGGGGTGGTGGGAGACATGAGTGGGGGCCTGGTGGAGGGTGCCCCTGGTGGCTGGGGGGTGGGGGTGGTGGGAGACATGGGTGGGGGCCTGGTGGAGGGTGCCCCTGGATGCTGGGGGGTGGTGGTGGTGGGAGACATGAGTGGGGGCCTGGTGGAGGGTGCCCCTGGTGGCTGGGGGGTGGGGGTGATAGGGGACATGAGTGTGGGCCTGGTGGAGGGTGCCCCTGCACTGCTGGGGGGTGGGGGTGATAGGGGACATGGGTGGGGGCCTGGTGGAGGGTGCCCCTGCACTGCTGGGGGGTGGGGGTGGTGGGAGACATGGATGGGGGCCTGGTGGAGGGTGCCCTGGTGGCTGGGGGGTGGGGTGGTGGGAGACATGGGTGGGGGCCTGGTGGAGGGTGCCCCTGGTGGCTGGGGGGTGGGGGTGGTGGGAGACATGGGTGGGGGCCTGGTGGAGGGTGCCCCTGGTGGCTGGGGGGTGGGGGTGGTGGGAGACATGGGTGGGAGCCTGGTGGAGGGTGCCCCTGGATGCTGGGGGGTGGGGGTGGTGGGAGACATGGGTGGGGGCCTGGTGGAGGGTGCCCCTGGATGCTGGGGGGTGGGGGTGGTGGGAGACATGACTGGGGGCCTGGTGGAGGGTGCCCCTGGTGGCTGGGGGTTGGGGGTGGTGGGAGACATGGGTGGGGGCCTGGTGGAGGGTGCCCCTGGATGCTGGGGGGTGGGGGTGGTGGGAGACATGAGTGGGGGCCTGGTGGAGGGTGCCCCTGGTGGCTGGGGGTTGGGGGTGGTGGGAGACATGGGTGGGGGCCTGGTGGAGGGTGCCCCTGGATGCTGGGGGGTGGGGGTGATAGGGGACATGGGTGGGGGCCTGGTGGAGGGTGCCCCTGCACTGCTGGGGGGTGGGGGTGGTGGGAGACATGGTTGGGGGCCTGGTGGAGGGTGCCCCTGGTGGCGGGGGGGTGGGGGTGATAGGGGACATGAGTGGGGTCCTGGTGGAGGCTGCCCCTGCACTGCTGGGGGGTGGGGGTGGTGGGAGACATGAGTGGGGGCCTGGTGGAGGGTGCCCCTGGTGGCTGGGGGGTGGGGGTGGTGGGAGACATGGGTGGGGGCCTGGTGGTGGGTGCCCCTGGATGCTGGGGGGTGGGGGTGGTGGGAGACATGAGTGGGGGCCTGGTGGAGGGTGCCCCTGGTGGCTGGGGGTTGGGGGTGGTGGGAGACATGGGTGGGGGCCTGGTGGAGGGTGCCCCTGGATGCTGGGGGGTAGGGGTGGTGGGAGACATGAGTGGGGCGTGGTGGAGGCTGCCCCTGCACTGCTGGGGGGTGGGGGTGGTGGGAGACATGAGTGGGGGCCTGGTGGAGGGTGCCCCTGGTGGCTGGGGGGTGGGGGTGGTGGGAGACATGGGTGGGGGCCTGGTGGAGGGTGCCCCTGGATGCTGGGGGGTGGTGGTGGTGGGAGACATGAGTGGGGGCCTGGTGGAGGGTGCCCCTGGTGGCTGGGGGGTGGGGGTGATAGGGGACATGAGTGTGGGCCTGGTGGAGGGTGCCCCTGCACTGCTGGGGGGTGGGGGTGATAGGGGACATGGGTGGGGGCCTGGTGGAGGGTGCCCCTGCACTGCTGGGGGGTGGGGGTGGTGGGAGACATGGATGGGGGCCTGGTGGAGGGTGCCCCTGGTGGCTGGGGGGTGGGGTGGTGGGAGACATGGGTGGGGGCCTGGTGGAGGGTGCCCCTGGTGGCTGGGGGGTGGGGGTGGTGGGAGACATGAGTGGGGGCCTGGTGGAGGGTGCCCCTGGTGGCTGGGGGGTGGGGGTGGTGGGAGACATGGGTGGGGGCCTGGTGGAGGGTGCCCCTGGATGCTGGGTGGTGGGGGTGGTGGGAGACATGAGTGGGGGCCTGGTGGAGGGTGCCCCTGGTGGCTGGGGGTTGGGGGTGGTGGGAGACATGGGTGGGGGCCTGGTGGAGGGTGCCCCTGGGTGCTGGGGGGTAGGGGTGGTGGGAGACATGAGTGGGGCGTGGTGGAGGCTGCCCCTGCACTGCTGGGGGGTGGGGGTGGTGGGAGACATGAGTGGGGGCCTGGTGGAGGGTGCCCCTGGTGGCTGGGGGGTGGGGGTGGTGGGAGACATGGGTGGGGGCCTGGTGGAGGGTGCCCCTGGATGCTGGGGGGTGGTGGTGGTGGGAGACATGAGTGGGGGCCTGGTGGAGGGTGCCCCTGGTGGCTGGGGGGTGGGGGTGATAGGGGACATGAGTGTGGGCCTGGTGGAGGGTGCCCCTGCACTGCTGGGGGGTGGGGGTGATAGGGGACATGGGTGGGGGCCTGGTGGAGGGTGCCCCTGCACTGCTTGGGGGTGGGGGTGGTGGGAGACATGGATGGGGGCCTGGTGGAGGGTGCCCCTGGTGGCTGGGGGGTGGGGTGGTGGGAGACATGGGTGGGGGCCTGGTGGAGGGTGCCCCTGGTGGCTGGGGGTGGGGGTGGTGGGAGACATGGGTGGGGGCCTGGTGGAGGGTGCCCCTGGATGCTGGGGGGTGGTGGTGGTGGGAGACATGAGTGGGGGCCTGGTGGAGGGTGCCCCTGGTGGCTGGGGGGTGGGGGTGATAGGGGACATGAGTGGGGGCCTGGTGGAGGGTGCCCCTGCACTGCTGGGGGGTGGGGGTGATAGGGGACATGGGTGGGGGCCTGGTGGAGGGTGCCCCTGGATGCTGGGGGGTGGTGGTGGTGGGAGACATGAGTGGGGGCCTGGTGGAGGGTGCCCCTGGTGGCTGGGGGTTGGGGGTGGTGGGAGACATGGGTGGGGGCCTGGTGGAGGGTGCCCCTGGATGCTGGGGGCTAGGGGTGGTGGGAGACATGAGTGGGGTCCTGGTGGAGGCTGCCCCTGCACTGCTGGGGGGTGGGGGTGGTGGGAGACATGAGTGGGGGCCTGGTGGAGGGTGCCCCTGGTGGCTGGGGGGTGGGGGTGGTGGGAGACATGGGTGGGGGCCTGGTGGAGGGTGCCCCTGGATGCTGGGGGGTGGGGGTGGTGGGAGACATGAGTGGGGGCCTGGTGGAGGGTGCCCTTGGTGGCTGGGGGGTGGGGGTGGTGGGAGACATGGGTGGGGGCCTGGTGGAGGGTGCCCCTGGTGGCTGGGGGGTGGGGGTGGTGGGAGACATGGGTGGGAGCCTGGTGGAGGGTGCCCCTGGATGCTGGGGGGTGGGGGTGGTGGGAGACATGGGTGGGGGCCTGGTGGAGGGTGCCCCTGGATGCTGGGGGGTGGGGGTGGTGGGAGACATGAGTGGGGGCCTGGTGGAGGGTGCCCCTGGTGGCTGGGGGTTGGGGGTGGTGGGAGACATGGGTGGGGGCCTGGTGGAGGGTGCCCCTGGATGCTGGGGGGTGGGGGTGATAGGGGACATGGGTGGGGGCCTGGTGGAGGGTGCCCCTGCACTGCTGGGGGGTGGGGGTGGTGGGAGACATGGATGGGGGCCTGGTGGAGGGTGCCCCTGGTGGCGGGGGGGTGGGGGTGATAGGGGACATGAGTGGGGTCCTGGTGGAGGCTGCCCCTGCACTGCTGGGGGGTGGGGGTGGTGGGAGACATGAGTGGGGGCCTGGTGGAGGGTGCCCCTGGTGGCTGGGGGGTGGGGGTGGTGGGAGACATGGGTGGGGGCCTGGTGGAGGGTGCCCCTGGATGCTGGGGGGTGGGGGTGGTGGGAGACATGAGTGGGGGCCTGGTGGAGGGTGCCCCTGGTGGCTGGGGGTTGGGGGTGGTGGGAGACATGGGTGGGGGCCTGGTGGAGGGTGCCCCTGGATGCTGGGGTGTGGGGGTGGTGGGAGACATGAGTGGGGCGTGGTGGAGGCTGCCCCTGCACTGCTGGGGGGTGGGGGTGGTGGGAGACATGAGTGGGGGCCTGGTGGAGGGTGCCCCTGGTGGCTGGGGGGTGGGGGTGGTGGGAGACATGGGTGGGGGCCTGGTGGAGGGTGCCCCTGGATGCTGGGGGGTGGTGGTGGTGGGAGACATGAGTGGGGGCCTGGTGGAGGGTGCCCCTGGTGGCTGGGGGGTGGGGGTGATAGGGGACATGAGTGTGGGCCTGGTGGAGGGTGCCCCTGCACTGCTGGGGGGTGGGGGTGATAGGGGACATGGGTGGGGGCCTGGTGGAGGGTGCCCCTGCACTGCTGGGGGGTGGGGGTGGTGGGAGACATGGATGGGGGCCTGGTGGAGGGTGCCCTGGTGGCTGGGGGGTGGGGTGGTGGGAGACATGGGTGGGGGCCTGGTGGAGGGTGCCCCTGGTGGCTGGGGGGTGGGGGTGGTGGGAGACATGGGTGGGGGCCTGGTGGAGGGTGCCCCTGGTGGCTGGGGGGTGGGGGTGGTGGGAGACATGGGTGGGAGCCTGGTGGAGGGTGCCCCTGGATGCTGGGGGGTGGGGGTGGTGGGAGACATGGGTGGGGGCCTGGTGGAGGGTGCCCCTGGATGCTGGGGGGTGGGGGTGGTGGGAGACATGAGTGGGGGCCTGGTGGAGGGTGCCCCTGGTGGCTGGGGGTTGGGGGTGGTGGGAGACATGGGTGGGGGCCTGGTGGAGGGTGCCCCTGGATGCTGGGGGGTGGGGGTGGTGGGAGACATGAGTGGGGGCCTGGTGGAGGGTGCCCCTGGTGGCTGGGGGTTGGGGGTGGTGGGAGACATGGGTGGGGGCCTGGTGGAGGGTGCCCCTGGATGCTGGGGGGTGGGGGTGATAGGGGACATGGGTGGGGGCCTGGTGGAGGGTGCCCCTGCACTGCTGGGGGGTGGGGGTGGTGGGAGACATGGTTGGGGGCCTGGTGGAGGGTGCCCCTGGTGGCGGGGGGGTGGGGGTGATAGGGGACATGAGTGGGGTCCTGGTGGAGGCTGCCCCTGCACTGCTGGGGGGTGGGGGTGGTGGGAGACATGAGTGGGGGCCTGGTGGAGGGTGCCCCTGGTGGCTGGGGGGTGGGGGTGGTGGGAGACATGGGTGGGGGCCTGGTGGAGGGTGCCCCTGGATGCTGGGGGGTGGGGGTGGTGGGAGACATGAGTGGGGGCCTGGTGGAGGGTGCCCCTGGTGGCTGGGGGTTGGGGGTGGTGGGAGACATGGGTGGGGGCCTGGTGGAGGGTGCCCCTGGATGCTGGGGGGTAGGGGTGGTGGGAGACATGAGTGGGGCGTGGTGGAGGCTGCCCCTGCACTGCTGGGGGGTGGGGGTGGTGGGAGACATGAGTGGGGGCCTGGTGGAGGGTGCCCCTGGTGGCTGGGGGGTGGGGGTGGTGGGAGACATGGGTGGGGGCCTGGTGGAGGGTGCCCCTGGATGCTGGGGGGTGGTGGTGGTGGGAGACATGAGTGGGGGCCTGGTGGAGGGTGCCCCTGGTGGCTGGGGGGTGGGGGTGATAGGCGACATGAGTGTGGGCCTGGTGGAGGGTGCCCCTGCACTGCTGGGGGGTGGGGGTGATAGGGGACATGGGTGGGGGCCTGGTGGAGGGTGCCCCTGCACTGCTGGGGGGTGGGGGTGGTGGGAGACATGGATGGGGGCCTGGTGGAGGGTGCCCCTGGTGGCTGGGGGGTGGGGTGGTGGGAGACATGGGTGGGGGCCTGGTGGAGGGTGCCCCTGGTGGCTGGGGGGTGGGGGTGGTGGGAGACATGAGTGGGGGCCTGGTGGAGGGTGCCCCTGGTGGCTGGGGGGTGGGGGTGGTGGGAGACATGGGTGGGGGCCTGGTGGAGGGTGCCCCTGGATGCTGGGTGGTGGGGGTGGTGGGAGACATGAGTGGGGGCCTGGTGGAGGGTGCCCCTGGTGGCTGGGGGTTGGGGGTGGTGGGAGACATGGGTGGGGGCCTGGTGGAGGGTGCCCCTGGGTGCTGGGGGGTAGGGGTGGTGGGAGACATGAGTGGGGCGTGGTGGAGGCTGCCCCTGCACTGCTGGGGGGTGGGGGTGGTGGGAGACATGAGTGGGGGCCTGGTGGAGGGTGCCCCTGGTGGCTGGGGGGTGGGGGTGGTGGGAGACATGGGTGGGGGCCTGGTGGAGGGTGCCCCTGGATGCTGGGGGGTGGTGGTGGTGGGAGACATGAGTGGGGGCCTGGTGGAGGGTGCCCCTGGTGGCTGGGGGGTGGGGGTGATAGGGGACATGAGTGTGGGCCTGGTGGAGGGTGCCCCTGCACTGCTGGGGGGTGGGGGTGATAGGGGACATGGGTGGGGGCCTGGTGGAGGGTGCCCCTGCACTGCTTGGGGGTAGGGGTGGTGGGAGACATGGATGGGGGCCTGGTGGAGGGTGCCCCTGGTGGCTGGGGGGTGGGGTGGTGGGAGACATGGGTGGGGGCCTGGTGGAGGGTGCCCCTGGTGGCTGGGGGTGGGGGTGGTGGGAGACATGGGTGGGGGCCTGGTGGAGGGTGCCCCTGGATGCTGGGGGGTGGTGGTAGTGGGAGACATGAGTGGGGGCCTGGTGGAGGGTGCCCCTGGTGGCTGGGGGGTGGGGGTGATAGGGGACATGAGTGGGGGCCTGGTGGAGGGTGCCCCTGCACTGCTGGGGGGTGGGGGTGATAGGGGACATGGGTGGGGGCCTGGTGGAGGGTGCCCCTGGATGCTGGGGGGTGGTGGTGGTGGGAGACATGAGTGGGGGCCTGGTGGAGGGTGCCCCTGGTGGCTGGGGGTTGGGGGTGGTGGGAGACATGGGTGGGGGCCTGGTGGAGGGTGCCCCTGGATGCTGGGGGGTAGGGGTGGTGGGAGACATGAGTGGGGCGTGGTGGAGGCTGCCCCTGCACTGCTGGGGGGTGGGGGTGGTGGGAGACATGAGTGGGGGCCTGGTGGAGGGTGCCCCTGGTGGCTGGGGGGTGGGGGTGGTGGGAGACATGGGTGGGGGCCTGGTGGAGGGTGCCCCTGGATGCTGGGGGGTGGTGGTGGTGGGAGACATGAGTGGGGGCCTGGTGGAGGGTGCCCCTGGTGGCTGGGGGGTGGGGGTGATAGGGGACATGAGTGTGGGCCTGGTGGAGGGTGCCCCTGCACTGCTGGGGGGTGGGGGTGATAGGGGACATGGGTGGGGGCCTGGTGGAGGGTGCCCCTGCACTGCTGGGGGGTTGGGGTGGTGGGAGACATGGATGGGGGCCTGGTGGAGGGTGCCCCTGGTGGCTGGGGGGTGGGGTGGTGGGAGACATGGGTGGGGGCCTGGTGGAGGGTGCCCCTGGTGGCTGGGGGGTGGGGGTGGTGGGAGACATGGGTGGGGGCCTGGTGGAGGGTGCCCCTGGATGCTGGGGGTGGTGGTGGTGGGAGACATGAGTGGGGGCCTGGTGGAGGGTGCCCCTGGTGGCTGGGGGGTGGGGGTGATAGGGGACATGAGTGGGGGCCTGGTGGAGGGTGCCCCTGCACTGCTGGGGGGTGGGGGGGATAGGGGACATGGGTGGGGGCCTGGTGGAGGGTGCCCCTGCACTGCTGGGGGGTGGGGGTGGTGGGAGACATGGATGGGGGCCTGGTGGAGGGAGCCCCTGGTGGCTGGGGGGTGGGGGTGGTGGGAGACATGGATGGGGACCTTGTGAAGGGTGCCCCTGGTGGCGGGGGGGTGGGGGTGATAGGGGACATGAGTGGGGGCCTGGTGGAGGGTGCCCCTGTACTGCTGGGGGGTGGGGGTGGTGGGAGACATGGATGGGGGCCTGGTGGAGGGTGCCCCTGGTGGCGGGGGGGTGGGGGTGATAGGGGACATGAGTGGGGGCCTGGTGTAGGGTGCCCCTGCACTGCTGGGGGGCGGGGGTGGTGGGAGACATGGATGGGGGCCTGGTGGAGGGTGCCCCTGGTGGCGGGGGGGTGGGGGTGATAGGGGACATGAGTGGGGTCCTGGTGGAGGCTGCCCCTGCACTGCTGGGGGGTGGGGGTGGTGGGAGACATGAGTGGGGGCCTGTTGGAGGGTGCCCCTGGTGGCTGGGGGGTGGGGGTGGTGGGAGACATAGGTGGGGGCCTGGTGGAGGGTGCCCCTGGATGCTGGGGGGTGGGGGTGGTGGGAGACATGAGTGGGGGCCTGGTGGAGGGTGCCCCTGGTGGCTGGGGGGTGGGGGTGGTGGGAGACATGGGTGGGAGCCTGGTGGAGGGTGCCCCTGGATGCTGGGGGGTGGGGGTGGTTGGAGACATGGGTGGGGGCCATTTGGAGGGTGCCCCTGGATGCTGGGGGGTGGGGGTGGTGGGAGACATGAGTGGGGGCCTGGTGGAGGGTGCCCCTGGTGGCTGGGGGTTGGGGGTGGTGGGAGACATGGGTGGGGGCCTGGTGGAGGGTGCCCCTGGATGCTGGGGGGTGGGGGTGGTGGGAGACATGAGTGGGGGCCTGGTGGAGGCTGCCCCTGCACTGCTGGGGGGTGGGGGTGTTGGGAGACATGGGTGGGGGCCTGGTGGAGGCTGCCCCTGCACTGCTGGGGGGTGGAGGTGCAGGGGGACATGAGCAGGTGTGCAGGGTAGTCCCCTGTTTTGTGGGCTGCCTGCAGGGGCCGTGGAGGGTGTACAGGGAACACCTGTGCGGACCCACCCAGCCTAATTGCGTGTGATAATTCCCGCACACCCCTGTAATACACATACCTGGCCAAATCGCATGTGAGAATTCCCGCGCACCCCTGTAATACACGTACCCAGCCAAATCGTGTGTGATAATTCCCACGTACCCCTGTAATACACGTACACGTACCCTGGCCAATCGCGTGTAGAACTTCCCACGCACCCCTGTAATACACGTACCAAGCCAAATCGCGTGTGATAATTCCCGCGCACCCCTGTAATACACGTACCTGGCCAAATCGCATGTGAGAATTCCCACGCACCTCTGTAATACACGTACCCAGCCGAATCGCGTGTAGAACTTCCCCTGTACCCCTGTAATACACGTACCCAGCCAAATCGTGTGTGATAATTCCTGCGTACCCCTGTGATACACGTGCCCTGGCTAATCGCGTGTAAAACTTCACGCGTACCCCTGTAATACACGTACCCTGGCTAATTGCGTGTATAACTTCACGCGTACCCCTGATATGCACGTTACCCGCTTTGCGTTCCTTGTTTGGCAGCCCTGTAGACTGGTCCAGGGTTAGCGCAGCCCTTTGCGATGATTTAGCGATTTTGATGGCTTTTCCTTGCGCGAGGGCGTTCTTGGGGCGTTACTGGCGCTGCTGCAGGGTCGCTGCGATACTCTGCGCCACGGCTGGTTTGGGAGCCTAAAATCCATGAATACGCTGTGCGCAGAAATCGGTTTTAGCGCACGTGCCTGGCGCAGACAATCGCACGTGGACACTCTGCGCCAGCCGCTTGCGACACTTTTCTGCGAAATTCTAAGAATTACCCTGTTGATGTTTTGGCCTAGTAGTGATATCCTCGCGCCAAGATGCGCTTGGGAGAATGAGCATGCTACAAATGTGGCAAACATAACATACTCCCAACCCCACAATTCTGGGCAAGGATCAGGCAGTGAGGTAATCAAAAATCAAAATGCATTTAAAAGACGAATGCAGCTTCAACAAAGTCGTTCTTCAGAATTACGCTGGCGATAACTACAATACTTACGAATTCAACACAATCATTAGTACAAACAAAACGTAACATTTCTACTCTTCATTGGCTCCTATAGACTATATGATGGATTAACTAATGACTCATCAACATGTGGCACATATATGCATTAACTTATTTTAACAATTTCAAACCATGTTTCAGAATATTCATTTTTTATGTTAACAAGGGAAGAAAGGCACCAAAGGAAAAATACATCAATTAACATTCAAATTATATATAATGTACTAACTCCCCTATGCTGGCATAGGATAGTGAATGTATTAGCTATGTAGAGGCCCCATGTCTATGTCTATGGCATATAGACAATGACTGGCTACCATAACTAGGTGTTAAGCCATGTACAGGTAAAAGGTGACTCGTTTGCATTGGCTCATGTAAATTTGTGTTCACAAGCAGCATACTCGGGAATCTATATGGTCTCTTCTGAACCCACATTCTCTGCATGTGTGGGTGCATCGCTGTATAGGCATGTGTATGCGGCTTTCACTAAAAATGAATTTGTTCTTTTAGTTTATGGGTGTGTGTGTGTGTTTGGCTTTCCCTGAACATTCCTTTCAATCTAGATGCATGTGCAGTTTTAAAGGGGCCTACTTATAATTCTTTCAGTCTCTTTATATTTCTGAGATGGAGATGTACTATTCTTTAGGAACAGATACTTAATTGAAAACCCCCTTCCCTCCTGCATTACACGTGACTCTGTCTATGCTTTGAACGACAAGGAAATAGAGAGTTTGTACAGTTCTTAATGTGTAGAATTAATTCTTAATTGAGGCATTTTGTTGCCACTTACTATGCTTGAAATGGTACTTAAGTTTACAAATGAAAATCCTTATTAAAGTGGCATTAAAATATATTCAGTTTTACATTTTGCCTTTCAATGCAGAATAGATTAGTCTTTAAAGAACAATGTCACACTTGGTATTCAATATAGATGGGGGAACACAGCCTGAATTTATCATCACCTCTGCTCTGGTTTTCAAATGGCACTTCCCAACAATTCCCATAACTTTGTCCTCCTAGATTTTAACCTGATTACTTTGGACAATTTGGGTTTAGTTGGGGTTAATTTACCTTTACAGATGTAACTTCTGCTTTTGGGATAACGAGCAGGGAACCCAGTCAGCTGGACATCATTCCTTCCGCTAACCTTCACTTTTGGTGTGTTTAGTGTGGACATCAATCACCAAGCACAGACCTGGCAACTCCTTCCCTATGGTGTCTGCTCCCAGGTCCAGTTGGTTACTTAATCTTCATCTCCCCATATGCCATAATCCTACCCTTCTAAGTGTGTATGCCATTCTTATAGCTCTCTACTCCGTTCCTGCGTCTTCACATGGGTGTGGTTTCCAAGTCACATGACTAGAGGTATATGAAGAAAAGAAAATTCCTGTGAGGGACGTGTGACCTCAAAGGTAAGTATGAGGGTGAGGGGAGTAATAATGATTTCCAGTAAGTAATCGGATCCCTCACCTGCATCACTAGATTTGAAATGGCAGTGGCTTTCTCACCTGCAGCACCATTTTAGAGACGTTTTCATCCCACTCGAAGGCTGCACACATTAAGAAATACCTTGCCCAAAGCACCCACCCCTAAACCCTGGAAATGCTCACTGGCTCCCTATTACATTCTCTCAAATGTAACCACTCTGTACGACACTTCCCTAAGTATATCCCTCCATTTTCTCTTTTTTACGTCCCTTCCAGGCAACCATTCGCTTGTTGGTTGTCATCTCTGAAAACAATTGTCAGAAAATAAATCGCTACGATTTCTTTTCACACACCAACACAACAGGTAAACAGATCTCAATGCTGCCGTTGCTCGTGCAATGACATTGATTTTAGAACCAGTCCATAGTAAAATTGACATTTGTACCACACATGCAGCAATGACATATGATATTATTTTACAAGGATACTTTCGAACGGCAAGCATCAACCCTGCAGCAAAACTATCTTGCATTTTCAATCTCTCCTAACTAACTCTGTGCCACTCACCCTTCTTTCAGACCCACCAAAGCTCTTGGGCATAAATCCCAGCAACAAAACAGAACACAAAATTACGACATCTTTAATCTTGAATAGCTCACATCCTTTTTTGCATTATGTTACTGGGTCTCACATAGCACACGGCTGCCATTTTTATGGTGCTCGGGCGGTTGTCCTTTTCTATTAACTTTGCAGTTCCTAACAATTAAGATCTGATGCTTTGTATTCCTCCAGGTGCTTCGATGCTCGCATCAGAAAATAAATGTTACTTGTTAATAACTGGACATCTCTGTTAATTACATTTCTGCATCTTCCGCCTGCAGTGAAATATTTCGGGTTTGGTGGCAGGGTGCTTAGTGGCAGAGTGGGACATACGCAATTCCAAGCATGGCCAAATAAAGTAGAAAGTAAAATTAAATAGAAGCTGTTTATCTGTCTTGATAATTATGCAAGACAAATAATGCAAATGTTGTGACAGAATGGCCATCTGATGAGGGTAGGCTAGCCTGAGCTTCTTTTCTATTTATTCTACATACAATGATGCAAGCAATTCTGTTGCTGCAGGGGAGGTCCGATAGTAAGACCCCCCTTTCATAAACATTCTGTGGCAATGGTATAGTGCACACACGTGCCCTTGTTGAGATAGGGTACAGTCTCCCCCTGTGGCACAGGACAGCTTCAAAGTTCACATGTGTATCCCTGACAGCTGCCCCCTGATCTTAATTATAATATGTTCATGCCTTAGTCAGTATGGTGGCATGCACATCTTTAAATATAAGTCATGACTGATAATGGCACACAATTATATAGCTACAGCAATTTGATATATATTAGTCTCAGCTCTGTGAAAAGGGCCAGCTATGACAGGACTCATGTGAATTCATGTCTGGTCTGACTGTATCAACTACTGCCAAGTGGGACAATTGCCGGGATTCTTCCTGTTTTATTCCTCAGAGATAGGCCAACACCTTCCTTCAGGGTACAGGAACCTGGCCTATTAGGTCTCTGCATAGCCGGTACTTCAAAGGCATCTGAAATAATAAAAAAGCTACTCTCACATCAGGGTGCTGACCAGTAGATTAACTTTGAAGTCAGCAGGCATGGGAAGGTCAGGGGTTTAAAGCAGCTAGGATGGAAAGGTGGGCTGAGAGAGGGGTCCACAATCTTGATTTCTGTTAGGGCTCCCTACCTCTTCCTGTTCCCCCTTTCATGCATGCAAAGGCACGCTGTGTGTGATGGCATAAGGCAAAGCTTGGATTGGACACCTTACAGCAGGATTACTTTGGACTAATCCCCTGTGACATTTACCTTTAGAAGACAAGGAATTCCTCTTCTTCATTGATTCATCTTTGAACTCTTGAAGAAGAAGAATTAAATTGACCTATGTTGTGAGTGCAGTCCATTCCAAAGTCCTCCACCAGTGAGGTGAGGACAGAAGGCATCCAAAGCAGAGTAGAGATTTTCCCCTAACCATCCCAGGGAACAGTGGGCATGAATTGCTGCTGTAGGCTCCAGGCAAGCTCCCTGGATTGGGAGTACAGATCAGAAGGGCTCACATTGTCCCTGATTAGCACTCCCAGCAACCCAGATCCCCAGAAGCACCTGGAATCCTGTTTCAGCACCTTGAGATGTTGTCAGGCATCATCTACCGTGCTCGCCACCTTTGAGCTGACACAGGACCGGAGGTGCTGCATTTGTGACACTTGTCAAATATCAAACCAATTGCTGTATCATGCGCCATCCAGATGCTGCTCAACCCATTGAAGCAGACTGACTCATCTCAACTCAATCATGGGTTCGACATCATGGGAATAACTGTCGTGATCACCGGCTTGATTGCTGGAAGCTATCAGACTGTCTCAAAAGTTGACTCAACCTAGCAAAGCCATTATTTCACTTCCGACTCGACCACTGCCGCAAAACAATTGAAAACCATAGTCTCACCATCTTGAAAAACCAAATCGACCAATCTTCGAACAGACTCGACTCAAACCACCAATGGGATCATGTCTACTCAAACTTGTAGACGCCAGCTTGACGACATCAGAAGTGCCTACAAGCCCAGATCAATGCTATTGTGAGGCAAATAACTGAAGAAAGGCAATGTGAAGAGGCCTTATCACCCTGGTCCACCTCTGGAACCATCGGACTTGGATTTACTTGCAAATGGGTTGTCTTATGTTCCCACCGCTGTTAGGCAGAATCACATACAGTACCCTTGGGGAACACAACATGCAATTAAGACTACACGTGTCAGTACAATTTCACCTTTGGTACAAGCCTGTGCTACACATTTATGTGGTAGCAGTGGCTGAGCAGCCAGACTTATCTCAAGAGTTGAGTGAGCAGTAGAACAAGTTACACGTAGGACCAGCAAATGCAGTGATTCAAACAAACACTTTCTCAAGGTTTCTTGGTAACATTTATTTACACAGTCAGTTTGAAAACATGACTCTAGCAGGAGCAGCTCAATACCATATACTACTAAACTACAAATACACCACAAATAAGTTACTGAACAAGTTCAGCTCCCCTGAAGTGGGAGCAAAATGGCATAAGAATCGACAGCACAAATACTTTCATAGGCATGGCAAAGGGTTTCAGTAAACTACAACCAGCAATTCAGATCATAGGTCAGATGAAAAGTTAGCTGAATGTTTAGGGAAGGACAAGCCTTCGAAGTCGGGAAAGTTTCACAAACTTTCGCCGTGGCCGAAAAGATTTCCGGAACGCGTTTGCACAGTACCATAGAAGTGAAGAAGAGCTGTAGCTGAGGCAGTTGTTCCTGGCAGTTCGAGTAGATCTCGATGTTCCTGAGCTTCAGTCGTGGGGTCAAGAAGGAGGATGTCGGGAGGTTCCTGCACTGCCCAGGGATGAGGCCTCAAGCTTTATTTATTTATTTACTTATTTTTACATTTGTATAGCGCACATACAGCCCAAAGGCATTATGGCACTGTTACTTGTGGCATTCTTAGTTTCATAAAGGTTACATACATGTAATGTAGACAGGTTACAGATAATGCAATTGCGGGTACATACTGTTACAAATAGGTGGCATACTTAGTTTCATAGGGTTACATACATGTAATGTAGGCAGGTTACAGATAATCCAATAGCGGGTACATAGAGAGTAAACAGTCATGGGTGCGGTTTAGTTGTAGAGTATGGTTTTAATCGCTTTGCGGAATGCTAGGTGAGAGACTTCAGCTCACAGTGGTGGGGGTAAGGCATTCCAATGTAGTGCAGCTAGGTATGGGAAGCTTGCCCCACCTGCTCTGGCTCTCTTGACTCTGGGGTAGTGAGCAGATTTGTGTAGGGAGTTCTGGTAGGCCTGGTGGATCTAGTGGGGTGCATCCTATAGGAGAGATAGGGTGGGACGGTGAGATGGATGCATCTGTGTGTGATGGCAAGTGCCTTGAATAGAATTCTTTCTCCTACTGGGAGCCAATGTGCCTGTTTTCTGGCCTCCGTGATGTGTTCTTTCTTGGGTATTCCCGTGGCTGCTCTAAGAGCGCTGTTTTGTATCGTTTGAAGTTTAGATAAGTTCTTGGAGGAAGTGCCCAGGAAGAGAGCATTACAATAGTCAAGTCTTGACCCTGTTATGGCTCTAGCAATTGTGATGCAGTTATCCTTTGATAGAAAGGGTCTGGCTGCTGTCAGCAGTTTGGCATGATAGGCTGCTGTTGAGGCAATGGCGTTAACTTGTCTGGTCATTATTAGATTTGAGTCTAGATAGACACCTAGTGTCTTTACTGCGTTTGCAGCTGGTATTTTTATGTTGTCAATGGTGAAATGAGTGAATTGGGAGTCAAGGTTCTTGAGTGTTTCTTTAGAGCCCACTATGAGAAGTTCAGTTTTGTCTGAGTTAAGGCATAAGCTGTTTGCTGCCATCCAGGCTTGAATTGTGTTGTAGATGTTGTTAAGAGTCTTTGAGTCAGTGTCATAGTCTCCTGTTAGGTGATGAGGATCTGGGTATCGTCAGCGTAATTAGTGTATGAGATACCCAGGGAGTTGAGGAGGAGCAATAGGGGTCGAGTGAAAATGTTGTAGAGGGTGGGCGAGATGCATGATCCTTGTGGAACACTGCATAGGATAATAGTGGGTGAGGCTGATGCCAGGTCTGAGAAGACTTGCATGGTCCTCCCTTGTAGGAATGAGGCGATCCATGCTGTGGCATTATTGGAGAAGTTGGCTGTAGTGGAGAGGTGGTGGCATAGGACCTGGTGGTCGACGAGGTCGAAGGCCGCTGATAAATCTAAGAGGAGGAGGAGAGCAGGTTTCCCTTTGTCCCTTGCATCGTCCATTTGGTTTTTTAGGTCAAGTAACGCCGACTCAGTCCCATGACCTGGGCGGAAACCTGACTGGCGTAGTCCAAGAAGTCTATTTTCCTCAATGAATTGTTGTACTTGTAGGTATGCTGCCTTGTCCAATATTTTAAGGAGGAAAGGGACTGTGGTGATGGGTCGGTAGTTGTTGGGTATGCTTGGGTTGAGGGAAGGTTTCTTTATGAGAGGACGGACCCAGGCTTCCTTCAGACATGGTGGGACTTTGTTTGTGGCAAAGGAGGCGTTTACAAAGGCTGTGAGGAAGGGGGTGAGATTGCTGGTGCATTCTTTGATGAGTGTGGCTGGGCATATGTCTCCTTTGCAGTTAGATGGTTTGATGGTTTTCATAATGCTGATTAGATCTGATTCTGTGATTTCCTTAAAGGAGAAGGAGTTTGGTGCCATAGGTGAGGGTGGCGGTATGATGTTGGAGGTTGGGATATTGAGTGTTTGCCTGGTTGTTTTAATTTTAGCTTGGAGGGTGTTGAGCTTGTCGTTCATAGCTAATTGGATTTCATCCCACCAGGTTTTATCTTTGGTGAAGTTCTGTGGTGTTGGTGTGGGGGTCTCTAGGTCTCTGAAGATCTAGAATATTTCTTTAGTATTAGATTGTGCCTCTATAATTCTAGCTTCGAAGCAAGTGGCTTTGGCTCTGATTATAGCTTTTTTATAACCTTTTGATTTGGATTTGAAGTTGAGTTTTGCTTCCTCTGTGCGCATGGTTTGCCAGAGGGTCAATGCTGCTCGTTTCTCTGAGCGGAGTACGAGGAGGTTTGGGGTAAACCAAGCATTGGTATGGCTTGTGGGTTTAGCCTTGCATGGTTTAAGTGGTGCAATGGCTTCAACAGCTGCCTTAATGGCTTTATTGTAGGATCTGTCTAGGACCTCGGGATCAGCTGAGAAAGGGAGTCTGAATGCCGGTCCGGCTAGAAATGGGATAAGGTTGTCCTTGGTGAGCTGCCTGGAGCTTCTGGTGAGTGCTTTAGGCAGAGGTGGCTCATGCATTTTGTTATTCCTGGTAGTGGGGATGTTAAAGTGGATGGCATGGTGGTGTGACCATGGAATGGGTGTGTTGGTGGTGATGGAAATAGGGCAGTTGTGCTGAGCTATCCAGTCTTGGGAGCGAACTTGTATGTGTGTGGGTGTGGTGATGGTGTTTGTAAACCCGAGAGTTTCGAGTGCTGAGTTGAGTGCTTTGGCTGAGTGATCGTTGGCATCATAGAGACCTAGGTTGAGGTCACTTAGTAGTATGGCTTTGGTGGTGTGTTTCAGGTTATCGGAGAGGAGGTCAGTGAGAGTGGTCTGGAAATTACCTATGGGACGAGGTGGTCGGTAGACGAGGTGCAATGTGATAGTGCAGTGGTCTGATATTTTCATTTTGGTAAGCAGGTAGTCACTGTTTTCGATGTTACCTTTGTCTATCTTCCTGATTGCAAGGGTATTTTTGGCTATAATGGCTACTCCACCGCCTAGCGTGGTGCGATCTTGCCTGATGATGGTGTAACCTGGTGGTAGGGCTAGAGATAGTGCAGGGCCTGAGGCTTCATGAAGCCAAGATTCAGTTATCATGAGAATGTCGAGGTCTTGTGTAGATATGAGGTTGTGGATGTCTAGGGCATGAGCATTGATGGCGCGTGTGTTAATGAGTGAGCATTTAAGATGGCTAGGTTTGCTGGCAGTGGTTCAATTATCAACATTGAGGTAGGATGCAGCGGTATCAACAGTGCCTAAAGCAATACTAGGTTTGCTGGCAGTGGTACAATTATCAACATTGAGGTAGGATGCAACAGTATCAACAGTGCCTACAGCAATACTAGGTTTGCTGGCAGTGGTACAATTATCAACAATGAGGTAGGATGCGACGGTATCAACAGTGCCTACAGCAATACTAGATTTGCTGGCAGTGGTACAATTATCAACATTAAGGTAGGATGCGGCGGTAAGAACATTTCCCAAAGTCATATCGGGTGGCAATGCATATTTGGCAGGAGTAGATAGGTCATAGGATTGGCTTACTTTCGTAGGGGCAATCTCTGAGGTAATGTTCAGCAGGAGCGGGGCTCCAATTGGTGCATGACTGGTGGCAGGGGGGAGAGACGTTTATCAAGTGTCTCCTTGTGGGTTTTGGGCTGTTGGTTCATGCAGGATATTTTGCTGGGGTGGTAGGAGGTCCTGATGCCCATATGGCTGTTGCGGTAAGACATGGAGACGGGGATGCTGGGTCGCAACTTCGAGTAGTAGCGTGATAGTAAGTGCTTGCGCCTGGAGTAGGGGGATGGCTGAAATACACGTTGGCGCTCACCTTCGTATTGGTGCTCGGGATCAGCCATGAGAGGTAAGCTGGGGTGGGCCATTCTGCTGGTAGACTGTAGTCAGCTCGCGTACCGGAGCGAACAGGGGCAAACAGGGGGCGATGACCTTTATCCTGGCCTTGTTCCACCGCCGGCTTCCGCCTGCCGGTGGGGCGGGTCTGGATATGTTGATTGTGGTTGCTTAGCAACCGAGAGCCACGCTCTCATGCCGCATTGCTCCAGCCATTTTGGAAGGTCAGGCAGCAACGCGGTCTTCCATCTGGGGGGCTCGGGTGCTTGCAGGTGCCTGAAAAGTGCGCAGTGTAGGTCGAATCTGCTCAGGGGCACGGGCTGTAAAGGCTGCAGGATTGTTTCCAGGTGAAACAGTTTAGGGGCTGCAGTCGTCGTGGCTGAGGTCTCGCTGGAGTCGAGGGTTGTCCGCTTGGGCACACGAGGATGAAGGGCTCCTGCCCTCCGAACCTGTGTGACTGCCTCGAGGTGGGTACGCTCACTGGGGCAAACAGGGGGCGATGGCCTTCATCCTGGCCTTGTTCCGCCGCCGGCTTCCGCCTGCCGGTGGGGCGGATCTGGATATGTTGATTGTGGTTGCTTAGCAACCGAGAGCCTCGCTCTCATGCTGCATTGCGCCGGCCATTTTGGAAGGTCAGGCAGCAACGCGGTCTTCCATCTGGGGGGCTCGGGTGCTTGCAGGTGGCTGAATGGTGCTTACTGTAGGTCGAATCTGCTCAGGGGCACGGGCACAGCTGTAAAGGCTGCAGGGTTGTTTCCAGGTGAAACAGTTTAGGGGCTGCAGTTGTCGTGGCTGAGGTCTCACTGGAGTCACACTCTTCCCAGGTAGAAAATCAAATCCTAGAAATCCAGCAAAGTTGCTGGGGGTCTCAAAAGGTAAGGGAAATTAGCACGTTCTTGAGAATTCTCCTTAACACTTGTCCCCCCCAGATTAAGGGACAGGAGTATTTGATCCACTCCTGGATGAATCTCCTTACTCTGTCAAACATCCTGGAGAGACCATCAGCATGTTGGTGGTGAAACCCAGACCTGTGTTCAATGGTAAAATCAAACCCTTGCAGGCTGATTGACCATCTCAGTAGTTTAGGGTGTTCCCCTTTTATTTGCATCAACCATCTCAAGGGTTGGTGGTCAGTCTGAATCACAAAAGTAGATCCAAACAGGTATGGTCTAAACTTCTTCAGTGACTACACAATAGCAAAACATTCTCTTTCAATGTTTGCCCACCTTGTCCCAGGTTCCTTCAGCTTCCTGCTGATGAAGCAAATGGGGTGCTCCCTACCTTTCTCATCCAGCTGACTCAGAACTGCACCTATACCTGTATTTGAAGAATCTGTCTGCACAATGAACGTTTGGTTGAAGTCAGGAACTCTTAGGAGTAGAGCTTAACAAAGGGATTTCTTTAGGCCTTCAAATGCTTGAGTGCACTCCTCATTCCACCTGACCTTTTTAGGGAATTTGGGAGAGGAGACCACATTCAAGGGAGAAGCTATTGTCCCATAGTTCTCTATGAAGTTCCTATAGTAACCAGTGAGGCCCAGGAAGGCTCTCACCTGGGTTTGAGTAGTAGGGGTGGCCCAGTATTATACAGCTTGTACTTTGCTAGGCAATGGCCTGATTTCACCTCCTCCTACCTCATGTCCAAGGTAGACCACTTTGCTCTGACCAATTTGGCATTTACCAGCCTTTATGGTCAGATGGGCCTACTCAAGAGCCTTCAAAACATATCCTAAGTGGTGAACATGTTCTTTTCAAGTAGGTCTGAACACTGCAATGTCATCCAAATATGCCATGCAGAAGTCCTTCATCCCATTCAGAACCTGGTTAACCATACTTTGGAATGTAGCAGGTGCATTCTTTAGTCCAAAAGGCATTACCTTAAACTGGTAGAGGCCTGCTGGGTTTGAGAATGCAGTTTTCTCCTTGGCATGGTCTGTCAGTGTCATTTGCCAATAGCCTGAAGTGAAATCAAATGTACTGAGGTACTTGGCTGAACCAAGTTTGTCTACCAGTTCATCTGTCCTTGGTAAAGGGTGGGCATCACTCTTGGTGACTGCATTAAGAGCTCTATAGTCCACACATAATCTCTACTCCTTGGTGTCTGCCTTTGGTACTAGAACAACTGGACTAGACCATGAACTGGTAGAGGGCTCTATAACCCCCAGATCAAGCATATTGTTGACCTCCTCCTTCTTACATGATCTGACATCCTGTAACCTCTGATTTTAACAGGTAACCAGTCACCAGTGAGAATATCATGCTGGCCCCATGGGGTCAAGCCTGGTGATAGTGAAAACAGGGAGGCAAACTGATTTAACAGAAACTTGCAATCCTCCTGTTGTTCAGGTGTCAAATTAGAAGAGAGATGAACTCCTTCTATTTTCTCATCTAAAGGCTGGTCTCTGAGTAGGTCAGGTAGAGGTTCACTCTCCCCCTCCTCTTGGGCTGAAGCGAGAAGCAAAGCTCCTACTACTGGTCTTGAGACATAAACTTTTAGACGGTTGGTATAAAAGACTCGGGAGTCTCCTTAGGATTGCCTAAGTCCACCAGATAGTTGACCTCTCCAGGTTTTCCCACAACCTTGAAGGGTCCTATCCATTTGTCCTGTAAGGCCCTCTGCCTTGTAGGTACCATAACTAAAACTTGCTGGTCTTGAGTTCACTCAACCATGTTGGCCTTCTGGTCATGCCAATGCTTCACCAGAGCCTGGCCTGCTTTCAAGGTATCTGATGCTTCTGCCATCATGTGTGACATTCTCCTCCGGAGACCTATCACATAGTCAGTGACTCTCACTGGCTTGGGGGAAGGAGCACTCTCCAACCCCTCCTTAATCTGGGCGAAGGTGCCACTAACTGGATGGCAATAGATAAGTTCAAAGGGACTAAATCCAACTCCCTCCTGAGGGACTTCTCCATAAGCAAATAGAAGACATGGCAGTAGAAGGTCCCACTTTCTCCTAAGGGGTTCCTCTAAAGCACCTATCATGCTCTTCATTGTCCGGTTGAATCTCTCTACCAATCCATTTGTCTGAGGATCGTAGGCATTTGAGAACTTGAAAGTTACTCCACAGTTTTTCCACATGGCCTGCATGTAGTGGTACATAAAATTGGATCCCCTTGTCAGAGATAACTTCCTTAGGAAAACCTGCCCTGGTAAAAATACCAAGTAGGGCCTTAGCCACAGCCTGAGCCATAACAGTCCTCATAGTTATGGTTTCAGGGTACCTAGTAGCATGGTCTACTACAACAAGGATAAACCTGTTTCCTGAAGATATTTGAGGGTCTAACGGACCAACAATGTCGATTCCTACCGTCTCAAAAGTAACTCCCACCATTGGGAGAGGCACCAAGGGTGCCACATTCTTGTCTCCACTCTTGGCAGAGATGTGGAAAGTGTGACAGCTCCTACAGAACTTATCTACATCAGACCCCAACTTAGGCCAGTAGAAATATGAAGAGAGCCTGTCCTTGGTCTTCTTAAAACTTAAGTGACCAGTCAAAGGTATCTCATGGGCTAACTGTAGGAACTGGAGTCTGCTTTGAAGAGGCACTACAAGTCTTCTGTAGTCCCCTGGGATAGACTCAGTCGGTTCACTGGAGAAGAGGCCATCTTCCCAGTACAACCTATGCTTCCCTGGCTCTTGCCCATCCAACTGGGAAGATGCCTGTTGGCGAAGACCTTCAAGAGTAGGACACTCTCTTTGACCTCTGCGGAAGTCTGCCATACAGGGTCCACCTTCTGCCAGTAAAGACTGCTGCTTAGGATGGTCTGCAGGATCCACATCTCCAACAGGAGCAAGGTCCTCTTCCAGCTCTGATTCCTCAGCAGCTGATTCAACCACACAAGGTTGTTCAACACACTCAGCCTCAGCTGGTGGAGGAGTCACAGGTGTGACTTTGGACAGTCCCCTCGGGGATGTCCTTGTTGGTAGCACAGGAGTGCTGGCTGGTTTCTTCATGGAGGTGTTACTTTTCCCCTTTTCCTCTATCTTTTTCGAAATTGCAGTCAGTAAGTCCTGTGGACTGGGAGTTATATTTTCTTCTATAATCTCTACTTTAGAGCCTTTTAAGTTACTCTCTCTGGCCTTCGTAGTCTGCTCCTGTTTCCTTTTGCTGGGAGGTCTGTGGGTGCTTGATACAACTCCAAGAGTTTTTAAGTCATTCCCCAACAGGACTCTCCCAGGTACGTCACTCTGCACACTTACAGGTATCTTGACATTCATGTCATTGCACTGGATAAGAGCTGGTAGCTGTGGAAGCATTTGGAAAGGGCCTCCAGCAAGCTTAGTTAGGTATTTAGGTGCCTTAGCAACATTCTCTACCTTGAAAAATGATTCATCAACTACAGTTATGCTAGTCCCAGTGTCTCTGATGGCAGGGGTCTCCTGACCATTCACAAGAACACTGTCTTTGTAATACTCTTTCGTATTGTCTGGAATGGAATTATAGACATCTAAGTTCTGTTGTTCCCACAGACCCAAGGATACTAAAGAAACACGAGCTGAGACTTTCAAGGGTTCCTCAGCCAGTAAGTGAAAGTTTCCACTTGCCATTGGTACTTCATTCTCTGGGGAGAAGGCTAAGAAGACAGTGTGGATCCATGAAGGTTTACCCTTAAATCTGGGATCCCCTTTCACATGGTCAGTTGACCCACAAGCATAACATTTTCCAAATGTCTTTATGAATGGGGGTTTGATCTGACCTACTTCTGTTTTGGCACCAGGAGGTACACTAGCCTGATTTGGTTTCCCTGGCGGATTACCCTTGTTATGTTTGGGGCCCTCTTTTGAAGTGGAGGTATTGGAATTCTCTTTGGTATCTTTCTTGTGCTGCTTTCCCTTATCCTTCTTCTCAGTTACCCCAGAATCCTTGTGGGTAGCCCTGTTGACAACCCACAAGTCAGCAGCCCTTGCTAACTTCTTTGGATCCATTTCCTTAGTCAGCCAAGTGCTGTCTCAGCTCAGGAGAGCAGGCATCATAAATAGATTCCAACATAAACAGAGTTCTCATACCTTCATAAGTGTTCACTCTGTAACCCTTAACCCATCCTAGATGAAACTTGAATGTTGGGGTGCACCACACTTGGAATTGTGAACACCAGCCTGCGTAGCATCCAGATAGGGTTGTGAATGATAGCATGCCCACACCTGGACATAATTCTGGACGCTAGCCTGCGCCGCATCTGGATGGGACTGTGAATGTTAGCTTGCCCACACCCAGATAGAATTCTAAACATTGTCCTGCCCCACTCCAGATAGAGTTGTGGGGGTCAACAGGTGCCACACTTGGACAGAACTGCGAATGTTAGCATGCTAAAGGTCAGGTATCCCACTAACCAATATAAGCTCGAACTCTGCATATTTATCTCACTCAAAAAACTCACACAACCATCTCTCGCACAACAAGCCGCACGCACTTCACAACACTGCAACAACACATAAGCCGGACCAACAGCACACGCGGCCTGACACCAATCCAATATCCGCACCAATGCTCAGCATCTGGTGTATACTGAGTTGAAGCTGCCAGCAAAACACCACTCCTCTCACTATCCTACTCCCTGTTCACCTTACTAACCCACCCCACCTTATCATTTACAGATCCGCACAGCGCCTGGAGACCAATTCCATTGGTGACGGTGCGTGGTACAAATACCTTTAACATTTAACATTTAACATTTAACATCCATCTAAGTCTTTCAAACATTCAGTCAGTCAGGTAGCCCAAGGGGTACCATCATGCTTTTTGAGGGTTCTTAACCTTTTAAGATACTGAGAAGGGGTCTTCCCCTTTTCGTGCCTTGAAACACTTGTGTATAGGCGCGTTATGAATGCCATATCATATGATATCATATAATTCCCAAACCTAGCTATCAAAGCTCCCTTCACAGTTGCATACTCCTTTCTGTCTATATCCCCCAACTCCATTACCACATCAGTTGCAACAGGGGGTAGCCTAGAAAAAAGCCAAGGAATCAGCTGATTCCCTGTAATGTCTTGAATCCCATGGTTATATTCAAAAGCAGCCAACCAATCCAACATATCCAGCTTAACCTCATACATACTTACTGCATCTTTGGGCATGCGAGGCCTCTTAGGACTGGAAGACCTAGAAGACACTAGGAGAGAACCAGTTTCAAGAGACAACTTTTTCATTTCAAGTGCATGATTCAACTCCATTTCTCTGAGTTTAAGTTCTTGATGTTTGCTTTCAGTTTGAGCTTGCATTCTTTTAAATTCTAACTCTAGTCTCATTCTGTCCAAAGAGGCAAATTCAGGACTTAGTGTCAGACCTGATGGGTCCCTGTGGTCAAAGGTTGAGGCCTATGAGGATGTAGAGGTGAAACAGGGCCTACATTGTGAGACTCTTCTGCCTCATCTAACTCATCCATAACATTTGAGCTGGGCTCAGAAACATTATCATCCTCATCAACATTTTACACATTTGCTGCAGGGGTGGGGGTTTCAGACCCACTCCTCAGACATTGGTATTCTAACAACTTTTCTATCAATTCAACCTTTTTGCTTTTACAGTGAGATTCCTAGCTTTACACATGTCTCTCAATTGATCAACTGTTAAATTGACTAGGGTCTCCTGTCTGTAGCTTTCCATATCAGTCATGATAAAAACAATTGCTTCGCTAGTGTTGCTTAGCCTTGTGAGGATTATTTGAACAAAGGTGAAAGTAGCACTCTAAAATGTAACAAGTATACTTTATCCTTACCATTGCACACCAGTGTTAGGCAGAATCACATACAGTACCCTCGGGGAACACTACATGCAATTAAGACTACAAGTGTCAGTCCAATTTCACCTTTGGTACAAGCCTGTAATACACAGTTATGTGGTAGCAGTGGCTGAGCAGCCAGATTTATCTCAGGAGTTGAGTGAGCAGTAGAACAAGTTACACATAGGACCAACACATACCGTGATTCAAACAAACACTTTCTCGCAGTTTCTTGGTAAAAGAATAGACTTTTATTTACACAGTCACATTGAAAACATTACACTAGCAAGAGCAGCTCAATATCATATACTACTAAACTACAAATACACCACCAATAAGTTACTGAACAAGTTCAGCTCCCCTGAAGTGGGAGCAAAATGGCACTTCAGATACTTTCAAAAGGGGTAAAAAGACAAGGTTATAAGAATCAACAGCATGAATAATTTCATAGGCAGGGCAAAGAGTTTCAGTAAACTACACCAGAAATTCAGTTCATAGGCCTGGATCAAAGTCAATGGTTCAGAGTCTTTGTTTAAGATAGGACAGTTTTGGTAGTAAATAGTTAAGTCTTTGCCACAGATCTTAGAAGAATTTGGTCAGATGAAAATTTAGACAAATGTTTAGGGAAGGACAAGCCTTCGAAGTCGGGAAAGTTTCACGAACTTTCGCCGTGGCCGAAAAGATTTCCGGACTGCGTTTGCACAGTACCTTAGAAGTGAAGAAGAGCTGTACCTGAGGCAGTTGTTCCTGGCAGTTTGAGCAGATCTCGATGTTCAAGAAGGAGGATGTCGGGAGGTTCCTGCACTACCCAGGGATGAGGCCACAAGGTTGGTAAATCGTTGGTTTATGGTGTGAGTGCCTTAAAGTCCACTAGCTAGTTTCCTTCCCCCTGGCTGTCTGGTTTTCAACAGCCCCCTGAAGAAAATCCGACGAGGATGGGGATGGTGTCGAGGTGGCTTGCAAGTTGGTTGTTCCCACCAAACTCAAGGGAAGAAGTTAACCTTGAAGGGCTTCTCTGAATATGGCGCTTCAGGCAATTCAGACCTGCAGCAGGGCTTCACCGGTCGTCCAGGAGTTGCAGCAGTCCTCTTCCTTCAGCTCGACTTCGGGTATTTCGTTCCAGTGGTCGACTCTGCTTTCCAAGTCACAGAGACCGGCTTTTACACAGTTTTCCCCCATTCATTGCAGCCTGGCTGTCACTCACACAGCAGGGTCACTGTCCTTGCCAGACAGCCAGCCGGGTAATCACGCCAGAGTGCATTCAGGTCTCCTAGGAGACTAAGCACAGGGAGTTACGGGCACCTCCCTCACATCCTGTCCACCCCAGACACTCAGGTGACAGAGGAGGGCTTCAGCACTGAAGCCCTCCAAAGGCAAACGAAGAAAGGGACCAAACCTGGTTTGGCACACAGAGACAAACACAAGAAGAACCTTTCCTAAAAGAAATGGTGAAAAAAGTTGGCCAGAGTCTTTCCTTACGGATAGGTCATGGGCGCCATATTGGAAAACATGGCTGACCCGATTTTTAGCTACCGTTGTTAGTGGTCGGGAAAAATCATAAACCAATGCCATCAGCCATTTAAAGTGGGAAAGGTTAACATTTGACTGTTACATGAGTGTTTTGACTCAGGGGAAGCTAGCCAAACCCTCGAGCACTCTATAGGAAGATAGTGTGTGCTGGGTCTGTAAATTTAAAGAGACTAGTAAATTCAATTTACCTTTACATGCTCTGGGAGACAGTAGTCAGCCTGAAAGACATCCCTGTGCCACTGCACTGAAGGTGCTGTGTGACACACAGAAAAAGATGATGCCTATGGAGTTGTTTTTAATACTCCATAACCAAAGAACACAAAAGTAAAACACATATCAAAATACATGGAAGAGTGGGAAAAAAAGGCTCACACTCTTCCCAGGTAGAAAATCAAATTCTAGAAATCCAGAAAAGTTGCTGGGGGTCTCAAAAGGTAAGGGAAATTAGCACATTCTTGAGAATTCTCCCTCACAACCGCCAAGGCAGACAGCTTAAACACAGAATTGGAACTACACAAGTTCTTTAGGAACATTCGTTTAAAGCACTTTTTTGAAGTATACCTTACAAAAAACCAAGGAGAAGGTAGGGGCAGAGGTGGAGAAAATCACGAAAAATATTGAATGTGAGTGTATTGAAGCCAAAATCTACGTTCATGCCTCCTATACATACCTGCCCACCTGAAATTTTGGTCTTTGAAAACACAGTAATTAGGCAGGTGCTGGATGCAATTGACAAAATGAACCATAAACCTGACAATCTGAGTAGAGTGGAAAGAGACAGTCTCAAAAAACTAAGTGATGTGGCAGAAATAACAATTAAACCAGCAGACAAAGGTGGTGGGATTGTGATTCTGGAAACGAAAGCATATGAAGCGGAATGCTTGCACCTTTTGGGTGATAGAAATGCATATAAAAATCTTGATACGGACCCCACTGCCAGATTGCAAGAGGAGATTAAAAGCCTGACCAATCAAGCCATTGGTGAAGAATGGATAAACCAGGAAGAGGGTTGCTTTCTGAATAAAACATGGCCCACAAAGTCCGCTTTTTATATACTGCCCAAAATTCACAATGATATGAAAAAACTGCTGGCAGACTGCTATTAACAGATAGTGTCTGCTATTGCATTTTTTTTTAACCTTTATCTGTGTAAGTGTTTCTGAAACCTTTTGTATTACAGATGCCATATTTTGTGAGAGACTCTACTGATATGATTAAGATTGTCCAGGACATACCTATCATGGAGGACGACATACTAGTAACAATGGATGTCGAACCCCTTTACACTGAAATACCACAGATGGATTGTCTCAAAGTTGTAAGGTGAATGTCTCGATAAATGCAATAGGCCTCACCAACCACCTATTGGTTTTGTTCTAGAGTGTATCCGTCTTGCCATTACAGAGAATTTCTTCTTATACAAAAACCAACTGTATAAACAAGAGAAGGGGTGAGCATGGGGGCAACATTTGCCCCTAATGTTGCGAATTTATACATGGCAAGCTATGAAGACAAATTAATTCTAGGTATGAATAATGCTCTCTTGATCATCACTGGAAGTGTAATAACGGGGATCAATCCCAACTGCAAATATCATTGCCGCGTCCCGCGTTCAAGCGAAGTGTTGGCAGTAATGATCAAGAGAAATAAAGTTGGATAAGCCCTGATTTGAGAAAGGCACCTTGCCGAAACACGTGTAATCCATAGGGCAGATCAATTAAACTTCCTTATCACACAACAGCAATTGGACTTATTCTCCAGCATAATTTTTTTTTTTCTGGCGCAGTAATAAGGTGTGACCACAGCAGCCTGGTTTCTGGACATTATCATTAGTTCCATGAGACCGGAACACGTGTCGACTATATAATCTGTTTGGAATCATAACAAACTGTTAAAGACACCAGTGCTAAGGATAGGGTCAGAATATGTTGCATAGGTACCTTTCTGAGATATGTGTAATATGGAGTTCTGTTTACACAAAAAAGAAGGAAAGCCATTGCTGATTTGCGAGTGTGTGTGTGAATGAATGATGGAGATTATTTGGGTATGAGCCTGATTATTTGTAGTTTTGTTGAAAATATTGATTTTATGTTATGGATATGTATTAGCACCATAATAAGTATTGCATATATATTTTTGTATTGATGAAATAAAATGTGTATCTAATGTATTGAGTTAGCGGGATTTGTAATCCTTTATTCACTGGTCTACCCCTTTATCTCATTTGCTCATTTGCCTGAGGGACAAGGAATTATAGTGCAGGTAACCCCTTTTTTGTATCAAGAACCTTGATTGGTAATTCTTTTTATTTTGGAACCATTTTTATAGAATTGTTTGTGTTGCTACTGTTATCAGCTCACAACCCTCCTGAACATATAGGCTGCCCTCAGCCTGTGCTACCACATAAGGCAAGAGAGTTATATCTTTCTGCCTGTGCCTCTTTCACCTTTAATGATTGGGAACACTGATGTTTTAGTATTAGGGTGGGGCTGAGTAGGTGATTTAACCACTACTGATGCCTGTACTCCTGCAGAGCAGTAGTCATTTTGTCGCAAATGTGAAATGCTACCTGCCAACCACCAGGCATACTAATACAAAGTATCTATCCATACGTACTGAGATAACGCTACATACATTTAAATCAAAAGAGAATTGTTCCTCCTGTATATACATATATACATAAATAAATAAACCATTCTCACATTACAAAACATTTCCCCAAGGATAATGAACAACACACCATCAGTAAGGAGAGAAAACTAACATATCTAGCAACAATCTAATTCCAGCTCCTGTTCCCGATTAGTGGGTGATCAATCCAGCACCGAAATCAAAGGCTCAAATAGTGACGTCACTATGAACACTTGGCCACCAAAAGCCACTAGTAGCAAGTGCACTATCAAATTCACTTTAACGGATGTCTACAAGCACAAGTTGCACTCTTGATGAATTCAGGATAGCAATAAATACTGTTTTTAATTTATTTCGGGATTATAGCGCACATAAAAAAGCATGTATTATTCGAAGTGTCACTTATCCTGTTTCGATTTACAGCATGGGCCTTCAATCTGTGGCTCTACACATGTTTTGGACTACAGAGACCATGATGCCACGTCATTGGCTATGCTGACTAGGGCTGATGGGAGCTTTAGTAAAAAACATCTGTAGAGCCAAATGTTGCAGACCCATGATTTAGAGGCACCCTCACACACACAATTGGCATGCTCAAAACTAGGAGAGCACTGTGCAACACTGAACTGCATTCAGCAAACACGATGTACAATGCACAAGGTGGTATTTTAAAAGTTGCTTTTTAAACCAAATTAAAGGTGACCAATGAACTTAACTTGCAAGAATCCTGGGATGAGTCGGCCCTGCCTGGATTGTCACTACAGGCTGCACACAGATCTCTGAAGCACGCGCGTGCCTTCCTCTTGGACAGCTACAGTTAAAGTTTGAATGACTACTGGTAACAACTGGGTGGATGCGCAAGTTAGGTTGGCAGCGAGGCATTCTGCTTGAGACACGTACATGCAAGATGTGTGCATAAATCAGGCCACAGTGTGAAAGGTACAGTATGTGCAATAAAAAGGTAATCTCCTGTTCTAAGCTAAAAATAGCACAGCCTGGAGCTGTAAATGAGAATGAAAATGATTCTGCATATCTGAGAAGTCCACAGAGGGAACATAGATATTTGTAGATGTATTACATTCATATTTGATGGGTTGCTGCTGACAGTTTGAAAGAAATTAAATCCAATGGAATTTGGAAATGAGTAATGGGGAATGAGAACATAGTTCATTCCAGTATTTCTTATATTAAAATCCTTCGTTTAGTATTAACGTCAACTGAGACTGCAAACATATCACACAAATCATAAGGCCTCAGGCAAGTGAGGGCAAATAGAAATAAAAAGGACATATTGATTTATCTTGCTTTTATTGAACTTCATGACGCACATCCAACATGGATGCCTGCTCAGTGTACTATAAACTGTGTCTATCATGTTTTTTAAGAGGAACGCCCGCAGAAAAACGAACAATTACTTCTCCAACCCACATATTCATTTAGGACCATTTGGGATCTATCTGGCAAAAGAGAGCTTTAGCTCCTAGATAGAGGTACTGTAAATTAAATAAAAGAAAAACTATACATCACAAAAGAGCTCTGAAGTACCAAAAATCAATCAGGTGATGTCAACGGAATAAGAACAAATTACAATTCGTGGATCAGTGTGTCTCCTTACAAGATGTGGTCCTTGTTCCACAATAAGAAGGTGGGAATGAGCACAAGGCCATTGACTCCTGCAATGTCTGTCATAGTATCTGCTTTTTCAATGCACGCCACCTTATCCTCAGCCTGACAGACCTGACCCCGTAGCCAACGACCTCAGCCAATGTGAGACTGGGTAAGTAGGCTCAGGGGTGCGGGGGGGTGGGGGGTGCAGACAGGGTTGCAGAGCCAGCAGCTTTGCCAGCGCTTCACAGTACTCCTCACTGAAGCAAGTGCCTTATGATATGATATATGAGTCATTTATAACAACGCGCCTGTACACAAGTGTTTCTAGCACAAGACAAAGGAGGGAAGACAGAGGGAGGACAAAACAAACGATATTACTAGGAAAAGTGTTATTTGGATCGTGTGTTAAGATGGATTTCTGAACTCTGACCTGGTGGGCAGAGGTTCAGGAGGCCAGCCTATTTTCTTGGAAGAAGGTAACCTTCTGGACAAGCCAGACCAATCAAGGTAGCTTGGCGGCAGTCAAGACTAGGTCTCAGGAGGGGTGAGGGTGACTGAAAGACCTCAATATGCACACAGAGTAAAGTACACTTACAAATCACTCCCAGTATGGAGGAGATATATTAAAAATACATATACATTTATTTCAAGGCCTTTGAGTTTCAACACACAAATCAAATCACAGTAATACTATTAAGCCAACACCATCCTATCTAAATACATATATACAAGTCCATTGGGGTCTAAAGGGTTAATGCACAAAATGGGTCCACAACCTAAAAGGGGAAGGAAACAGGCAGTGCAAATAGTCTTTAGTCCCCTCTGCACCCAACACACTCCTAAGAGGCAGTACAATCCATAAGAAGAGTGGAGACTAATACGCAAATGTACATGCAGTGCCAGCGCACGGGGTAGTTCAAATGGACATAAAAGGTCTCTTCAAGGGTCTCTAACAACTCAAGAAGGTGGGTGAGGCAATGAAGAATAGGTTCCCACTATTGGAGGAGGGTCTCCACTTGAGGGCAGAGTTGATTCCAAGAGTTGGGAATAGTTTGCTTGTTCGCACTAGCAGTGGAAAGGAGAGGGGCCCCCAGGGACCACTTGTGCAAAAAAATGGATGGAGGTGCTAGGGGCCACCGGTTAGGGTTGCGATTACTCACCGACCCCCGGCGCTCAACGGACCAAACTTCGCCAGTCAAGTCCACTTCGGTTGTAGGTTCAAGTGCGGCAATTTGGCAGCTCTGCGGCTTTCAGCGTTGAAGATACAACGTTGATTCCCAAACGGGACAGTGGCGATTTCACCGCTCCTGGTGGATGGATCAGGCCAGTTTCACTGCAGCAGGCTTCAGGGGCGAGAGGGGCACAAATGCAGCGCACCTGCAAAGGTCGTCACCACATCTGGGCGACACGGTAACCACGTATAATGCTGTTCGGGTGCACTCATCTCACTTCAGACCTGGGAACACCAAGTGTACAAAATTTGGTGTGAGGGTGCCGTGAACACAGAGCTCCTCAAAACAGTGGCGGTATCAGGGCAAAGAGTCTGCAAAAGCTGGTCAGCCCACTGGTTGGCCAAGGGACACTTCCGAGAAGGCTTACTTGCAGGGTTTGTTGAATGTTCCGAGACTAGTTGGTCCCACTATTCCAACGGATTGTAGCGTCTTTGCAGACCTTCTAGGACAACCAGATGCAGAAGGGTCCCACAGGACAACAGCGGGCTCAGGGTGACAAACCTTCCAGCAGGTCACCAGCGGTTCCTCGACTCGGCTTCTTAGTTTCAGGATACTTGGATCCTATCCTTCATTCAGTGAGAACTCCAGAGATCGACATGGTATGGGTGTTTGGGGCCTTGTCTTATCCAGAATCTCCTTTGCGCCAAAATGAAGAGGACCCAATGGGATATCTGCTCACGGACCACAGTGGTCCCAGGCATTCACAGCACTCCGGACTATCTGGCACCCAGGTTGTGTATTGGAACCAGACGTTCCAACCCACATCCTGGAGGCACACACACTACGCATACAGTAGCCCACTAAATCTTGGCGTTTTGAGGGAGAATGCATGCCCAAATAAGGACTGACCCAGGTTGGCTCGACCTGGAGAAGGTGAAGGGGCAAGATGGCCAAAGAACAGGACAAAGAACCTCGTGGCATGGCTATTTTGGAGCCGGGCCACCTATTTGTGAAAAACGCAGTAATTGTGGTTTACCTGGCAGGAAAGGGCTAAAAATATACGAAATGATAAACTGCCACCAGCCCTGTCCAAGACACATCTGCACTTCTAAAAAATCCTTCGAGACTATAGGGCCATTGGAAATGAATAATAGACCCAAGTGTACTGTACTGGAAGGTACATTGTACACTTGTTACATGTTGCAGAGTAGTTGCAACATTGGAAAGGACTAAGGGAAACAAGGTCTCCCAGTACTGACTGTCTTAAGGGCATGACAGTTTCCCCATAAGAAGTGAGCGAAAAGCTCAGAGGAGTGCGGCAGAAGGCTGGGCTCCTCTGGTAAAGTCAGACTATGGTGTAAAACATCAGCAAAAAGTTGGGTGGTTCACAACTGGAGGGAAAATTACACATAAATAGGAATCTTTCCTAACACTGTGCAAGTTCAAACGTAAAGTGCACGGGGGATGGAGAATGGGTAACATGCTAGGGATAGTGAAGGAGGACCTGCAACCAGGGCAGCATTCCTCTGAGTACGTGCAGCCAGGGCAGCGCGGCTCTGGGTAAGCTCAAGGAAGGTAGGGACAGTAGGGTTACAGTTACAGTCCCTAAATGTGTGGAAGGGCCGTCGGCAGTTCAGGTGGGACTGATCATGGAGGAGCCAGATATCTAATTAGACTCTGAAGGTAGCCATGCAGCCAATCAGCACAGCAGACAGGTAGGTCAGCAGGGGAGAGACAGCGAGAAAGCAGAGGCAAAAATGTAGGCCTTGAGCTGCTTCCGGAACTACAGGTGGTCCAGCACAAGTATGAGAGGGGCAGGGAGGACATTCCAGAGGGAGGCACCTGCAGAGGAGAGATATCAACCCTCCCCCCACTCTCTGCCTGTAGAAGGGTCTGACTGGAAACTGGAATGGACAAGTAGCTCTCAAATTAACACATACATGCTCTCAATCATTTGTTAGTTCCTCATTCGGTGAAGCATTTCCCCCAATACAGGTTTTTAATGTTTAAATAAAAGGTATTTTTTATATATATATATGTGACAGTGTAGATATGTGTACATTCCTTCTTGACATGCTTCAGGAAAAACTATGCTGCCATTGCATAAATGGGACAGAGCACTAAGCTACAAGTGAAAGCTACTAGTGAGCCTTTCAAACATGATGAATATGTGATCTTGGGCACATAAAGTAGATAATTGACCTCACACTGTGTTATGCACTTGGGGACAGTCGTGCCAACGACACTTAAGCAGAACATAGTGGAAAAAAAGAAGCGAATACCGAAATTCCTTTTTACACTGATCACTTTCTTCTCCAGATGCAAAGGAATGCACTTTCAGTGCTGCCCTTTCACCCCAGCCCATAATTCGAGCAGATATGAAGCATACACAGGTCTTCCCTGTGCAGGTTCTCTTCTGCTGCTGATCCCGCCAGCCATTTTCAGAATGTAGACTTGGCTCTGAGCTGTGTTTTGATTTCTCCCAATGGCTCTCCTTTTGTGACCTCTGTCTGATACAGGGGTCGCAAGAACAGAGCAAAGGAGGAAGCCAAGGGAAGCAGCTGCTGCCCTCATTACTTATACTGTCAGTTTAAAACTTGTGTCTTAAAATCAAATTGTAGAAAAGAAGAGACTTGCCATCGAAAGCAATATGAGTTGCTACAATTCAATTTCTATTTTTTAAAAAGACTGGAATGAAGAGATCTATGTGTATATTTGTGTTAAATGTAAATTGTAATTTAGAAAGGACCATTTTAAACTGTGTTTTAAAAGTGGACTAATGTCAGCTACACTGGACTCCAAAGACATTCCACAGCTTCTCCCCAAACAAAGGAATTTTCCTCCTGCTCTCTGCTCAGGAACTGGCATTGAGTTGTTAATGGAGGTGGGAGGAGATTTTGGGCCTGTTTCTCTGAGTAGGGACAAAAGACTCCCTTGACTGAAAGGAAATGCAAATTCGGAAACCAACTGCTAAGGAAGAGAGGCTCAGGTTGCTCTTGGCCCAGCCAAACCTTGGAGGCGGAGCTAGACTGATATGTGTATCTGAAACTCCAAGGAAATATCTTTTTGGAAAAACACTCATAGAAAACTGAACAATTTGGAAAAATCTGTATTTTATAGGTTGTTAATATGAAAATGCTGCTCACAGTTTGAAACTACTCTGAACCCTGTGCGATATTCAGAGACCGGAGGTTTTTCCCTGGATTGTAAATTGCAGAATCACTTTGACACTAGGTTTCCTTCTCAAATCAGGAGAGAGGGAATGCTCTGACCAATCCGATTCCTAGAGGTTGGGCTAAGTATAATCAGCCAATCCACCCCTTTGGGAAAGAGATAAATAGGGACTGTTTAGGACCTAAAGACACACACATTCACCCATCAACTGATTTACTGCACTATGCAGGAGAGCCCAGAACCAAGACTCCAGAACTCTGAAAGCATATGGCCTAATTCCAAAGCTGGACCTTTCTCAGCTTGTCCTTTAAAATCTTGCAACCTGATTTTAACCCCAGACTTCCAAGGGGCACATCAAAAAATGAAAAGTTTTCTGCTTCTTGCCAAGAACTCTTGCCAGAACCCAGAGATCCAAACCAGTAGAGCAGAGCTGAAACCAGATAGCTGTAAACTCCAGAACCAACTTGTCATATCCAGTCCAGAGTGCCGTGCAGAGGCCAGAGTGCCGTGCTGAGTGAAGAACCGGGTGCCTGAATCCTGTCTGGTGGGCTAGCCGAATTCCAGTTCAAAATCTTTGACCAGATCCTGACGGGCCCATTCGAAAACCATAGTTGTGAGTATTTAGCATAGAATTGTCCATAGCCAATCTCTTATCCTTAAGTAATCCTATCCAACCCATTCTATCATATCCATAACTGCATTACAGAATGTCTTTTGTCTGTTCTGAATTTTTCCCTCATCCATATAGTCCTTTGTTTATTGCAGTGATAATATCATCTTTGCGCTAATATATTTGCTGAGCAAGACAAGTGTCTCGGCGGGCAAATGTGAGAGCGGAGGCGCCCTGTTCTGGTGGATGTACCGTTGGGTATCTTGCATCTTCACAGCCTCCTTAGTGCCAAGAAAATTATTGTTTGTAATATTCAAAAGCACATCTTTCATTTGAAAACCTTGACTCTTTCTAAAAAAATCGACCTCTGCTAAAACCATCATAACTTATGAACCGTACATGCTAGAAACGTAATTTAAGTGTCATATTGAAGCTAACATCCTCAGCTTTCCAATGAAGAGTTTTTCTGCAACCGCTTTTCTCGCGTGTTGAAATGTTTGCCGCAAATCTGCATTTGGCTCAATTTCATCACATGTAAAATAGCTATTTCTTGCACTCAACCTCTGAATTCAGTTTCCTATCTGCCAGTCATTCAACCATAATTGCTAGTGTTTACCTGAAGCAATCCAAAGCGGCTCCCACTAGTTTTGAATCTCATTTAGAGAATTAGATCCATTTTTAGCATTTTTCCCATTCATTTAAAATCACATTCAAAAGCAATTGACCTTGTTTCTCTAAGCTTGCTGGGGGGATTCGGATTGGAACTGCATTTGTTGAATGTGTATATTCCTGAAACCAGTTTTCTCTCCTTCCATCTCTATATTGCATATCAGGGGGGATTGAGTAGTATCAGGGGGAAAGAGTGATTACATTGCATTTGATTGAACACACAAAAGTATTATTTCTGTGCTGCATTAATTTCCTATCATTGAATTTCATTGAACCCACCCAAAGTTTTATTCTATGCTACAGTATTCTTCTCATCCATACTCCTACTGATTAAAGAGATTGTTGATTGTAATATCACCCAACGCTGATCATTGTATAAATATGAATAGTGTGATATATAGATATTGTTCAAATTCATAAAAGTGTGATATATATCTTGTTCAAATCCATCAAATAAATCTTTTAACTTTGCAAAACCACCTACTTCTTGGTTCAGTGAGACCGGGGGGATTCAAAGAGAGAGGTGTGATATAAGGGTACATCATTCAGAAATAAAAGAACTTTAGACATAAAAATATATAATCAAGGGTTCTAGCTGGGCATCACACGCTAGGCATTGACTTAGGTGGATTGCTGGGTTGAAACCACTTAGAGATTGGGGGCTCGTCGTGGGATTTCTGAATTAGATATACCACTTGTGACAGCTTAATACAGTGTGCCAACTGACCGCGTACATAAATCCTGTTGGACTACCACGCTGTGTTACACTGTGAAAAGCACCCCTCAATAGGAACGCTCTAAGGAAACAGTCTATTTTGCAAAAATAAAAGAAAACTTCTGTAAGTCAGGAAGGAAATTAATATTTCCAGAATGGCGACTTTGGTAGAAATAAATATGGCTAAACAACACCTATTGCATAAACTATTTGTAAGGGGTGAATAAACAGAGCAGGATCAGAATGTGTGGTTGCAGGCAATCACAGAACAGATCCCTGCAACAGGGTTAGATATATGGCAAGATCAGGGTCCATTACATATGGCCCTGAGTGAACTATATATGGCTCCTAAGGCAAAGGAGGAGTTGCCAAAATAGCGGCATATCTATACTTCTATAATGGAGCCATACTGGATAAATATGCTGAAGGCCAAGATCTGGCAAGTAAGCAACTGCAGGCATTAGGAAAGGCCCAAACGGATCTGGACTCTTCTGAGTAGAGCCAAGAGTCTGAAAAAGAAAGAAGGCAGTACATAATCAAAATAAAAGAGGACATGGGTATCCTGCAGCAGGAAAAGGCAGAACAGGATACCAGAATGCTGGCCATGCAGAAGGATACCAAGAAAGTTTGGACTCCCTACTGCAGAGCCAGAAAAAGCTGGAGCAACAAATACATTTCAACAGGGCATGCGCAGAGCAGGTAGTCACCCTGCAAAGCCATCTAGACAGAAAGAAAGAGGAGAGCAACAAATTAATCCTGAAAGACCTGGACACCCAGGCAGAATTTGATGAAGAGCGCCAGAAAGTTGGTGCGCTTCAAAGACAGAGGGACGACCTGGCGGCACAGGGGCAGGCTCTTGCTCAGGAAAGGGACACCTTAGGCCAGGAAGTCTGCCATTTAAAAGAGAAACTGGAAGAAAATCACCTGGCCCTCCAGGGACTGGGTGACCTCCAAAAAGACCATCAAAAATTGTTAGAGCACACCAGGAGGGTGGAAGAGGCTCTAGCAAGGAAGGACCAGGCCAGTATGGACAGGACTCAGGAGGTAACCCTCCTGCAGCAAAGACTGGACCAGTACTCAAAAACAACCCAGGAAGCACAGAGAGAAAATGAGGCTCCCTGTGAGAACAATGACAGGCTCCACAGACAGGTAGCTATACAAGAGCGATTGATAGAAACCAGCAAGGCCTTGATAGAGGAACAGAAAGCTCAGGTTCTTGCATGGCAACAGGGAGCAGGGGCTCATAGAGATGAGATTTGCTGGGAAAGGGAAACACCTGAGCATAACCTCAGGAACCCTAGTACCAGAGGCCTTTACCTCTTCCAATCCCTGGACTCTGCCACCCCCATGTCCACTGGCGCACATGAGCCAAGGGCCACAGGGATTTCAGATTTCAATCCAATCAGAAATATGGGGCTCATAGACCAGCGCCTCCCAGGAATGGATGGGCGGGCATCTGGTTATGGGTACCCAAGTACTGTGAAATTTAGTGGGGAACTCCATGAGAGTAGGCCCACCAAGGGCATCCTGAAAGCCTCTGCCCAGCTGGGACAGTGGTGGGTACCCATCAAATCCTGGGAGCAAGGAGGAATCAGAAGACTCCTCTGAGTGCCCCAGGGCACAGGAGACAAGATCCCCACATTCTGTCAGCCATTCCCAGGCTCGCAGAATCTGGGGAAACCTAGAAGACCAGACGGGCACCTCTGGGAGCAGTGCCTCTGAGTCAGAGGAGGAGTGGACCAGGGTTACCCGAACCAAGAAGGCCTATAAGGCGAAAAGGGCCTTGCTTAAGGACCCCTCAAAAACAGATCAAAGCGATAAGGAGTGTCATCACGCCTTATCATAAGAACGCTAACTATTCTGTTTGGGAGCACTTAGAGCTCTTTGAGCGGATGATGGAAACTTCCATCTGAAGAACAGCCAGAGCTGTATTCAATATGTGAAATGGACCTTCACACCAGAATAGTCCAGCTTCTTTGCAGGTTGGAGGACCAAAATTATTCTAGATGGTCCACCTATAGGGCGGCCATCTTGAAGCATTTTTCTGTGCATAGAAATCCTCAGGAGGCTCGCAAAGCAGCCTACAAATTGCAATGTGGGGAGGACCAGGCCCCACAAGAATTTGTGCAGGAATTAAAGCGTGCCTTTGCGCAGACCACTAAAAGGGTGCACACGGACAGCAAAGAGTTTGTCAATACTTTTTTCCACGCTCTACCAAAGTACATCATGACCCAGATATTGAGAGATTTTCATGAGAAAAGATCACTAGACTGGGTCATTGAACAGGCTACCCGAATTTATGAGGTGCAAAATCCCATAGAAAACAAGAATAATGCTAAAAGCCCCAAAACAACCAACACCCCTGCTGCTGCTAAGGTGGCAGAGGTGAAGGTTGCCCCCATTTTAGATTTGGAGATGGGGGGTCTAAAAACCCGTCTGCACAAAATCAGAGCATTCCCAAGCTCAAAAGGCCCATGGGCCAGTCACAGACAGGGAGCCAAGGATGTAGTCCCACAAATGGGATCCCTCACTCCCCTGACTACATAAGTCCCTGCTACAAGGGGAACAGATCCATTCTGGGTTATGTGTGGACTCCTCCAGCCCAAGGGGGGGATCAAACCAAGCACCAGCTTACCCAGGGAACTTCCCTTCTCACTTCCCCCAGGAGGGCAGAAATTCCCCAAATCCTGGACAGAACGTTTTCCCCAGGTACTCACAAAACTTTCAACCCCAGAACAATCCATCCTTCTTTCCCCACTTTCCTGAGCCCAGACAACCCACATTTTCCAAACCCAGGGTATTTTCAGAGAAGGGATAGCTACCCTTCCCGGGATCAGCCCAGGGGAGACTACAGAACCACGTATCAGCCTGAGCGGGTGCCACAGCTAAAGCGCCAGGTCCAAAACATGGCACAGGATCTGGGTCGCATGCTGAGGGCTCAACAGAACCCTCAGATGAGCATGCCGGCGCAGAATGCCCCAAACTCCGGACCTGGTGCTCCAGAGCGATGACGGGGGCAGAACCCCGACAACCCACCAGTTCCCAGGGAGGAGGCACAAGGGGAAGGGGGGTGTAAAGCCTTGGAGGAAGCTTCCTTCCCCACTTGTAAAAAGCCCCTGGAAACCAAGGAACTGGAACCAAAATCTCCTAACCCTGAAAGTCTGCCACCCAAGGAGCAGACGGGGGTAGGAGAAACAAAGAACGCAAACAGACCCATTTTGAGGAGGAGGTACAAATCTTCCAATTTGAAGGAGAGGGATCCTCAGAGGATCCTGGGAAAAGGATCTTCTCCTTCAGGGATGGGGGAACTCCTCCCAAAGAAAAATGGGTCCCAAAGGATCCAAATCCAGACTGGGTAGATGTGGGGACTGAGCTAGCGCGGCCCATCGTCCAACCGCAGAACCAACAACATGAAAATCTTCTGGTTCAAACCCATCCTGGTGACTGCCTACAAAAAGGGGAGGGCAGCCCAGCACCAGAACAAGGGGAACACAGAACGTCTCCCAAATCTAGTTGCCACCTTGTCTTTTCAGATTCCCTAGACTCCAAACAGAATTCTGCCAAAATCTCTTCTCTATCAGTGTCCAAAACTAGAAAACTAACCAACCAGTTGTCCAAAAATGTACATTATCTGTGCCCCCTTGCGGAGAAGGAGGGAAGATTCTATGCCTCGGTCCAAATACAGGGGCAGGGTATAATTTTGGCACTGGTGGACACTGGATCCCAAGCTATCCTTCTTTCAAAAAGGGCCATTGATAAACTGAATTCAGGAAGGGGGGAGAATTACCAAATTCCTCTCACCCTTCTTCCTGGACAACTTCAGAACTTTGACAGGAAGGAAATGCCCGTTGAGGGGTCTGCGGATTTGGATATTAAAATTGGGCGACACAAGGTGAAGCACCCGGTCATAGTTGTGACTCCAGAGGGCACCCCTTGTTTACTAGGGAATGACCTCCTGCCAAGGTTGTCACCCCTAATAGACTGTGTAAAGAAGGTCCTCTGAACCCAGACTAGCCGACCAATAAAATTGAAACAGAGTGTCAACCATGTTAGTTTAAACGGCACCTGCCACATTGTTGAACAAAAATCTGACCAAGTAGAATTTCACTTCCAGAACAACCAAATCCCAGACATGACAGTAATAGCAGAAGAACAACAAACTAGTGATGGGGGGGTCCTCTCTATTTCTGAAAATCAACCTTCCTTCCAGTCTAAGGTGGCATTCCACACTGGAAGTAAACACTCTGAAATTCTTTACCAATCCACAATCAGACATTCCCACTCCTATAGTCCAGAAAGATGAGAAATCCAGCAAATTGGAGAGTAGTTGTTCATCCTTGTTCAGTTAAATGAAGGGAAGGACTCTGTTCTCACCCGAGTGTGTGTGAACAACGGTAAGAGCTTCATCAGCGAAGCCATGTTCCGCCAACTCTCAAAAGATCCAACCACTCCCAAATTCAAACTGATAGACACATGGGAAATGGATCTGGAAACACCTAATTACAAACATCTCCTGCCAAGCAGGTGTATGCTCAAAATCTCCATAGGCAACAAGAGCATAGTCCATAATTGTTGGGTCGTGCGTGACATCACTGCAGCCTTTTACTTAGGCAGTGACATTCTCAATCGCTTTGCCATTAGTTTGGACCTAATAAACTTCAAAGCTTGGTCCCGATTAGCAGATAATCCCATGGGCTTTGGTGACCCAGAGAAAGCATTTAGGTCAGCCCACCTGCTGCCTTATGCAGTTGAATTCAGATTGGAGAGGAAGTCACCATCCCAGAAAGGACCCGACAATTATCCCTGGAAGTGAAAGTTAAAAGAGGACAGAAATTGAAAAACCCTGATGCCTACATTCATCTAAATGCTTCTCTCCAACAGCAAGGATTGGGGGGTAAACCCAAGACCACTAGTCAACATAGAACATGAAACCACTCCAATAGAGGTGGATAACAAGAGTATCCCTCTAGCCGCAGGCACCATTATTGGAATGGTGGTTGATGACCGACATTTTTCCATAAATTTAGGCAATGAGCTGTTAGGACCAATACAAGCTGGCCTTCACCTTTGGGAGGGAGCAGTACACATGGACCCGGACTCCCTTCGGATACATCAACTCCGGCAATGAATTCAACATTTTTCTACATAAGGCCATGCCCGACCTGGGTGAGAGGGGTAACCTGGCCTATGTAGATGATGTTCTCATCAAAAGCTCAACTGTGGAGGGACACATAGTGGAGATCCATTATGTTCTGACAGTTGACTTTCCTTTCAAAAGGCACAGTGGTGCAGAACCCGTGTCAATTTCTTGGGGCATGAGGTTACACCTCAGGGTCTCTGTCCCCATGAAAAGAAAGTGGAAGCACTTCAGAAATTGAAAGACCCCACAACTCTGCAGGAACTAAGGAGTCTCCTTGGACTGACTAATTACAGCAGAAAGTTCATTAAGGACTAGGCAGAGATCACAAGACCCCTGATTCATCTTTTGAAGAGGGGGTCAAGTGGGAATGGGGTCCAGAACAAGCCGAGGCAGTAAGATGACTCAAAAGAAGCCTCGCACAAGCGTCTTGCCTAGGTTACCCTATCAAAAACAAGGAGTTCTTCTTGGAGACAGGGTTCTATAATACATGAAAACGTGAAGCGTTTGGACTTTGGCCACAGTGGGGAACCAGCCCCTGAACTCACAGTTGCAACGTTTGAACAAACTCTCATGTTCTGGGAATGTACCACACTGTATCAGTAACAGAGACTGCTTCAGTTATTTGCCGCTTATTTTCTTGAGGAGAATCAACTACTTTAGAATTGGCCCATATATCTGCCCCCCCCAGGAGGGCTTTGGGTTTTCCAACGCAGTTTGAATAACATACGTCTTGCCTTGAAAAGGACCCGTTGTTCTGGGTAGAAACACGTGTCGGCAGTCTTGTTTTTGCATCATTTCATAAAATCTGTTTCAACAGCGTATTTTGACTGAAGAATCTACTTGCTTTGGACTCTTTGTTTCACCGTATCTGTTGTCCAGTTACACACTCAATTTGAATAGGACATTTACAATTTGCTCAGGGCTGCGCAATCATTTAGAGGTGACAATTTCAAGTGTTTGTTTCTATAATACATGGTTGACCGCAGTATTATATCAAAAGCATGACAAGGTCAATAAGGTAATCTCCTATGCGAGTAAAACTTTATCCTCTGTGGAGGAGAAATTCAACGATTGTGAGAAGGCACTCCTGGCAACGGTGTGGGTATTGAAGAATTACCGCCCATTTATCCAGGGGGAACACATCATAGTGGAGGCTCCACACCAGCTTCTGCAATATCTCCAAAGTGACAGAATCAGGGCCGGAAATGTGAGTAATTCCCGAATTACTTCCTGGATTCTGTCAATGCAAGACTTTCCTGTGGAGGTCAGATATGGCCAAAACAAGAAGAGTCCCCTCGCGTAAGGTCAGGCTGACTTGTATGATTGTGCCAGAGAAAACTGTCGTGAGGACGAGAGTCTAAAAATCAAGGACAACATGGAGGCATACCTCAATTCCCCCCACAAGGTCTTTGAAGAAGACAAGTGTGAGGGAATGCCCGCTGTCTATGTGGATGGATGCTCTTACCATGTTGACAACAACGAGGAAAAAGAACTTGTGACCGGCGTAGGGAATGCATGGGTGAATGAGACCCCAGAACCCTCTGCTGGGTACAAGATTGGTCCCCGAAGTAGTCAAGTGGCAGAGTTGATGGCTGTGCATCAAGCCATCCTCACTGCTGTCCAACATCAACTCCGCGAACTGGTCTTGATCACAGATTCGGATTATGTATGGAACGGGTTCGTGGAGCACCTGGTTAATTGGAAAACCAGAGGCATGTTATGTGCTATAACAAACCCTTGAAACATGGGAAATTAATTCAAAATATTGATGATCTGGTCACCTCGAATGGGATGACCATCAACTGGGAAAAGATCAAGGGTCATTCCAAAGTAGAGGGACCAGACAAAAGTGGAAATGACTTAGCTGATCAGCTGGCCAAAACCGGAGCCATCCAAGGGGATCTAATTGAGATCGAGTCCCTGTTGGGGGGAAATCCAGGTAGCTGCCATCATTAGGTCCCAGACAAATTCTCACAATGAACTCTCAACTGCACAATGGAGTAAGGAGACCCCAGATGCTGATTTGATTACGGCTCAAAAGGGGATCCAATAATTGGTATGTTTTATCAACATATTGAGGACCCTGAGAACTTTCCCCTGAGGGATACCGATTACCTAGGGTAAGAGGACCTCAGAGTGTTGATGAAATGTCCAAAAATGTTCCGAATCCAAGACGGTTTGTTGGTAAGAAGATCCCTAGCTGGCCATGATCAGTGGGTGGTCCCTACCTCATTCCGAAGCCTGATGTTAAGTCACGCACATGATGCGGCCACAGCCGGTCATAGGGGGTTTCATACAACACTTGAAATCGTATGAGAGGTTGCATACTGGCCACACATGGGGCAGGACCTCGACCAATATTTGAAGGGGTGTCTTGTGTGTGGACAATTTCAGCCAACATCCCTCACACACTGTGCGCCTCTCCAAAAGAGGGGGATGACACTGCCTTGGTCAGATTTACAAGTCGACTATATCGGGCCCGTGATTCGCTCCTCTAGGGGAAACAAGAACATGTTGACCGTGACATGCTTGTTTACTAAATGGGTGGAATGTCTCCCAGCGCCAAACTGCAAGGCAGAAACAACAGCTGCCCTGATAATCAACCACATCTTTTCGCGTTTTGGACTACCCCAAAGGATCGAGTCAGACCGATGTAGCCATTTCACTAGCGAAGTAATGACAAAGATTTGGGAGATACTTGGGGTCAAAAGGAAGCTACACATTGCTTACCGGCTAGCCTCTAGTGGTGCAGTAGAGATACAACAAGACAATTGTGAGCATATTAAAAAAGTTTGTGGCAGATTCTGGGCCAAGTTGGGATATTCGATTACCTCTTGTCCTAATGGCCATCAGATCTACCCCTTCATCTGCAACTAAAATGTCACTGTTTGAGCTGATGACTGGACACAGGATGGTGCTTCCCCAGCATCTGCTCTACCGAACCAAAGAGCAGACATTGATCAATGCCTCCACAACTCATGAGTATGTTGAAAATCTAAGAAAACACCTTCAACATGCTTTTGCCTATGCTCAGCGAAATCTAGAAAAATCTGCCGACAGCATGAAGACCCACCGTGCTTAAAGACTACTAGACAAGACTACAATGTAGGAGACCGGGTCTACTTATACAATTTCCAAAATAACCAAGCCAAATAACGCACATTTTTGCCTAGCTGGAGGGGACCTTTTGAAATTGTAGACAAAATCTCACCAGTCGCCTACAAAATCTGCATCCCCAAAGGCAGTTTGGCAGAGGGGGAAGATAAGTGGGTCCATATTAACCAACTAAATTGTTGCCATCCTAGGCACACTCTGTAGCAACTGGAGGAGTCTTCTGGAACCCCAGAGGGGGTCACTCCAGCTCCCTAGAATTCCAACTATAAAATATTTCATATATAGTCTATAAATTACAATCGAAAAATGTGTCCTGATTTGTCAAAATACATGTGTCCGCCACACTACATTAATAGTAGTAGGGAAATGTCTCCAAATATTTTTTTTGTTTTGTCATCCTAGAATTGGAAACAATGGAGACTAAAACCAAGGAGGACCACCCAGGGACTGGGAGGAAAGATCCAAGGGGCCCGGAGTATCGCTCCATACTCACATCAGGACTGCGCGAGGAGAACTGATCGATCCACCGCTGATGGAGGAAAAGATGATGAACTTTGCCATTTTTGGAACTAAAAGAAAAGAGACTGACCATCCCAGTCTTGCGACTTCCCATTGATGGACGGTCAATGCCAAATCGTAAGGGGGGGCTTGTGGGATGTTCTGACCCACTAGTCTATGCCCTGCAACATCACTGTGTGCTGCTTTCATCAAAAACAACAGAATGGCCGCCGGAAAACCTTATGCATGCTAGAAATTGCTGAGAAGTGCACAGGGAAACCTGAAAAATAGGCCGCCAATCCATTTTGCCTATGTCAGTGGTAAAACAGGAGACCACACTGCCAAAACCTATCATTGGGCTGCCCACAGAGTGAAATGAAACTGCTTGAAAAGGCATTGCTGCATTGACAGGAAAATCCAGAAGTGTTCAAAAATCAGTTTTTCCTTGGCTGTTGAAAGTGCCAAATCATGGTTCGCCATTACCGGATGCCGTTCCTGCTCCCGCTTGCTCCGAAATTGAGAGGGCGAGCTCGTTTTTCACGGACCAATGCCATCCAGCTTTGATAACTCAATCTCCCTCTGAGAAGAGATCTCACACTTGACCTTCATTGGGCTTTGCCCTCACACCGCATCCAGGTACGCTTTACCTTGTATCCAGCCGGATCACGGTCACCACTTTAGGAAACCACCACCTGATCCCTACGGGCTTTCCGCCTATCCAGCGGCATCTGCTACCACGACTATACATCGTGACTTCTCTTGCTTCACAGCCAGCCCTGCAATGATATTCCTTTGACTCATCTGTTCCTACTCACAGTACGCTCAGTGAGTTCCCTGACTTTGTTGGCCCCAGAAGAAGGCTTCCATCTATCTCTGCCGAAATGTCAGCAGCTTGCAGACCCAGAAACTCCCACGGGCTGCTTTGAATGCTGCACCTATACTACTAACATCCCTATTCAGACATAGACCAAATATGAGGTCAGACTAGCTGGGCTCAGGAGACTTACAACCAACGTCTCCCATAAACCGCATTTTTCACCCTGTGTTTCCTGCACCTAATTATATTGGCACATCTCACCTACTAACAAACTGCCTGTTAAATATTCAAGTGTATTGTTTGCACTGCAGGCCATCTGTAAACATGGAACATTGAATTTTCATTACAGCTAGGTGTTTGTACACTATGAAATGTTATCATGTATTGATATGTGTATATATAAATACTCAACTTCTTTAAAAAAGATAAAGTATCAGCCTATGAATAATAAAAAGCTGACACTTTTCGTATGAGTAAGAGTTTGGTGTTTAACAACAGTGAGTGTGTTGTTGCCCACAATGGCTGCCCCAATTGTATGGGTATTCATAAGGGTCCATAACCAGTTTGCATTTCATTTATGTTTGCATTCTCTTTAACTCATAGAGGGTAGGTAAACCCCCTTGTTATAGAATCATGGTTCCCAAACAGCAGAGAAGATCCAACATCCTTGTGGGGTGTTCACCATCACCTTATTTAAGGAATCCCCATAAGCACAATTTCAGGAGAAACACCTTTCATCATAGAAAAATCCACATTCAAAGGGTCCTTGCTTGGAAAAATATGTCAGATATGGGCGCAGTACCACCGCTCGCCTGTGTCAGAAGCTCTCATTACTTATACTGACAGTTTAAAACATGTGTCTTAAAATCAAATTGTAGAAAAGAAGAGACTTGCCATCAAAAGCAATATGGGTTGCTACAATTCAATTTCTATGTTTTAAAAAGACTGGAATGAAGAGATCTATGTGTATATTTGTGGAAAATGTAAATTGTAATTTAGAAAGGACCATTTTAAACTGTGTTTTAAAAGTGGACTAATGTCAGCTACACTGGACTTCAAAGACATTCCACAGCTTCTCCCCAAACAAAGGAATCTTCCTCCTGCTCTCTGCTCAGGGACTGGCATTGAGTTGTTAATGGAGCTGGGAGGAGATTTTGGGCCTGTTGCTCAGAATAGGGACAAAAGACTCCCTTGACTGAAAGGAAATGCAACTTTGGGTGTCAACGGAAACCAACTGCTAAGGAAGAGAGGCTCAGGTTGCTCTTGGCCCAGCCAAACCTTGGAGGTGGAGCTAGACTGATTTGTGTATCTGAAACTCTAAGGAAATATCTTTTTGGAAAAAGACTCATAGAAAACTGTGAACAATTTGGAAAAATCTGTATTTTATAGGTTGCTAATATGAAAATGCTGCTCACAGTTTGAAACTCCTCTGAACCCTGTGTGATATTCAGAGACTGGACTACTAAAATGTTGATATTGTAGCAAATGTGATCATGCTAGGAATATGAAAGTTTACAGGATTATGCCCAGATGTCATGTGCATGTATGTGGAAAAATGGGTACAGATCTGACACTGAGTAACTAATCAAAAGCACGGAAAACTGTCAGTTTTGAACCGAAACTCTCAAGAAGATGGGACTCGGACGGATACATGCTTTATTAAATATGTGATGTGAATATGTATTATTAGCAAGTTGGTGATATTGTAGATATGCTTTCTATGAAAAATTGATTTTCTGTGTAGGAACAAAGGGAAGATTTTTCCCTGTATTGTAAATTGCAGCATCACTATGACACTAGGTTTCCTTCGCAAATCAGGAGAGGGGGAATACTCTGACCAATCGGATTCCTAGAGGGTGGGCTTAGTATAATCAGCCTATCCACCCCTTTGGGAAATAGATAAATAGGGACTGTTTAGGACCTAAAGACACACACACATTCACCCATCAACTGATTTACTGGCGAAGCGCTCTGCCGGAGAATCCAGACCCAAGACTACAGAACTCTGAAAGCAGAAGACCTAATTCCAAAGCTGAACCTTTCTCAGCTTGGCCTTTAATATCTTACAACCTGATTTTAACCCCAGACTTCCAAGGGGCACATCAAAAATTGAACAGCCTGGCTGTGCTGTTTTCTGCTTCTTGCCAAGAACTCTTGCCAGAACCCTGAGATCCAAACCAGTAGAGCAGAGCTGAAACCAGATAGCTGTAAACTACAGAACCTACCCGTCAGATCCAGTCCAGAGTGCCGTGCAGAGACCAGAGTGCCCTGCTGAGTGCAGAACCGGGTGCCTGAATCCTGTCTGGTAGGCTAGCCGAATTCTAGTTCAATACCTTTGACCAGATCCTGACGGGCCTATTCCAAAACCATAGTTGTGAGTATTTAGCATAGAATTGTCTCTAGCTAATCTCTTATCCTTAAGTAATCCTATCCAACCCATTCCAACATATCCAGAACTGCATTGTAGAATCTCTTTTGTCTGTTCTGAATTTTTCCCTCATCCATATAGTCTTTTGGTAATTGTAGTGATAATATCATCTTTGCGCTAATATGTTTGCTGAGAAAGACAAGTGTCTCGGCGGGCAAATGTCAGAGAGGAGGCGCCCTGTTCTGGTGGATGTACCGTTGGGTATCTTGCATCTTCAAAGCCTCCTTAGTGCCAAGAAAATTATTGTTTGTATTTTTCAAAAGCGCATCTTTCATTTGATAACCTTGACTCTTTCTAAAAGAAAATCGTCGACCTCTACTAAAACCTTCATAACTTCTGAACCGTACATGCTAGAAACAAAATTAAGAGTCAGATTGAAGCTGTTTTCTCTCCTTCCATCTCTATATTGCATATTAGGGCCGATTGATCAGGGGGAAATAGTGATTACATTGCATTTGATTGAACACACAAAGGTATTATTTCTGTGCTGCATTAATTTCCTATCATTGCATTTCATTGAACCCACCGAAAGTTTTATTCTATGCTACAGTATTCTTCTCATCCATACTCCTACTGATTAAAGAGATTGTTGATTGTAATATCACCCAACACTGATCATTGTATAAATATTAATAGTGTGATAACTGGATATTATTCAAATTCATAAAAGTGTGATATATATCTTGTGCAAATCCATCAAATAAATCTTTTAACTTTGCAAAACCGCCTACTTCTTGGTTCAGTGAAACCTGGGGGGATTCAAAGAGAGGGGCGTGATATAAGGGTACATCATTCAGAAATAAAAGAACTTTAGACATAAAAATATATAATTAAGGGTTCCAGCTGGGCATCACACGCTAGGCATTGACTTAGGTGGAGTGCTGGGTTGAAACCACTTACAAGCAGCAAACATACATTCTTGGATCCCTTTATTTCTGTGGTTTGGGGGGGCACACGTTTTTCTGCGCACCAGGCTCATAACAAGCTTAAGATGGCAATATTATTTTGATGAAATGTGTTTAATGGTATATTATCCTATTTCGGCAATCACATATTTTAGATGGCGTTGCCTGAGATTGGGGCAAAACAGATGCCTAAATAATTTCAGCACATATCGAGTGACATAAGCATAATGGAGAATCACTAATTATAAAGACTTTGTTGGCTAAGGGTGAAATGTTGTGTGACGCAGGACCACAGGAGATGCTGGTCGATTGAAAGAAGCAGGCTACGCTATGCCGACGCAGTGTATGCTTTAAGAAGCAAGGACCAGACCCTCTGTGGCAAAGCCCACGTTGGCTAAGGGTGCAGTGTTGTGTGACGCAGGACAACAGGAGACGCTGGCTGATCGAACATAGCATGTTACAATATGCCCACACAGTGTATACTTTAAAAAGTGAGGACAAACCCTCCGTGGCAAAGCCCACGTTGGCTAAGGGTGCAGTGTTGTGCGACGCAGGACCGAAGGACCGCAGGAGACGCTGTCTGATCGAACGTAGCACATTACGATATGCCCATGCAGCGTATCCTTTAAGAAGCGAGGACCGGACCCTCTGTGGGAAAGCCCGCATTGGCTAAGGGCATGGTGTTGGGTGATGGAGGACCACAGGAGGCACTGGCTGATTGAAATGTAGCACATTACGCCACACCAATGCAGCATATCCGATACGAAGCATTAGTGGTGTTGTGCACCGCAGGCCCACAGGAGACACTGGCCGATGGAACATAGCATCTAACGCTATGCCCACGCGGTGTATTGGTTAAGAAGTGGTAGTGGTGTTGTGCAACGCAGGCCCACAGGAGACGCTGGCCGATCCAATGTACCATGTTATGTTACGCCTACACAGGGTATCCTTTAAGATGCGGGGACTGGACCCTCCATGGCAAAGCCCTCATGGGCTAAGGGCACAGTGTTGTGCGACGCAGGCCGCAGGAGATGCTGGCCGATCGAATGTAGCACGTTACGCTATGCCCATGAAGCGTATCCTTTAAGAAGTGAATACCGGACCCTACGTGACAAAGCCTGCATTGGCTAAGGGTGCAGTGCTGTGTGACCCAGGAGTGCAGTAGATGCCAGCTGATTGAAGGTAACATGTTACACTACGCCCATGCAGCATATACTTTAAGAAGCGGTACTGGTGTTGTGGACGCAGGCCCACAGGAGACACTGGCCGATGGAATGTAGCATGTTACGCTATGCCCACGCAGTGTATCTTTTAAAAAGCGGTAGTGGTGTTGTGCGATGCAGGCCCAAAGGAGGGGCTGGCTGTTCCAACGTAGCACATTATGCTACGCGTACGCAGCGTATCCTTTAAGATGCAAGGACTGGACCCTACATGGCAAAGCCCACCTTGGCTAATGGCACAGTGTTGTACAACGCAGGACCACAGGAGATGCTGGCCGATTGAATTTAGCATTTTACGCTATGCCCATGCAGTGTATCCTTTAAGAAGTGAATACCGGACCCTCTGTAGCAAAGCCCACCTTTGCAAAGGGCGCAGTGTTGTGCGTCGCAAGACCGCAGGAGACGCTGGGAGATAAAAATGTAGCATGTTATGCTACACCCACGCAGCGTACCCTTTAAGGAGTGAGGACCGGACCCTCCATGGCAAATCCTGCATTGGCTAAGGGTGCAGTGCTGTGCGACGCTGGAGTGCAGTAGACGCTGACTGATTGAACATAGCATGTTACGCCACACTGATGCAGCTAACCCAATCCTTTAAGAAGTAAGGGCCGGACCCTCCGTGGTAAAGCCTGCGTTGGCTAAGGGTGCAGTGTTGTGCAATGCAGGACTGCAAGAGATGCTGGCTGATTGAACATAGCACGGTACGCTATGCCCACACAGTGTATACTTTGAGAGCAAAGATGGACACTCCATGGCAAAGCCCACTTTGGCTAAGGGTGCAGTGTTTTGCAACGGAGGACAGCACGAGACGCTGGCTGATCGAACGCAGCACATTACGCTGTGCCCACACAGCATATTCTTTAAGAAGCAAGGACCGGACCCTCTGTGGCAAAGCCCGCGTTAGCTAAGGGCGTGGTTTTATGTGACGCAGGACCGCAGGAGATGCTGGCCGATCAAACAGAACACGTTACACTATGCCCACACAGCATATCCTTCGGACCCTCCGTGGCAAAGCCTGCATATGCTGAGGCCATGGTGTTGTGTGATGCAGGTGTTTGGTGACAAAGGAGTGCAGTGCAGAGTGCAAGTATGCGGTGCAGTCATCGACCTGCAGCAACCAAAATTGTAAGAAAGATTCGGGGGGGAGAAGCCACTACTGCTCTCTGCTAAACTTCCTGGCCTTTTTGCGTGTACTTCCACCTAACTGTTCCACTTAGTGGACTCTGTCTCCGTGCAACCCTAAGCTCCCATCTAGCGTGTGGCCATTCTTGTGTTGTGTGCCTCCCCCAGGTCCTCTTCATCTGTTGTTGCTATGCTGTGAATGTGTCCCATTAGGCTCTTTCCCACTCTCTATGTCCCCTTCAACTGTGGTTATTGTGTACTGTGAACTCCAAATTGGGCTCTCTCCAACTCTTTAGGTCGTCTTCAATTGTGGTTATTGTGTATTGTGAACTGTGAACTCCCATTAGGCTCTCTCCCACTCTCTAGTCCCCTTAAACTGACTGTGGCTATTGTTGTACTGTGATCTGTGTCCCATTAGGCTCTCTCCCACGTTCTAGCTCCCCCTCAACTGTGGTTATTGTGTAATGTGTACTGTGAACTCCCATTAGGCTCTATCCTATTCTCCAGGTCCCCTTCAACTGTGGCTATTGTGTACTGTGAACTGTGAACTTCCATTAGGCTCTCTCCCACTCTCTAGGTCCCCCTCATCTGTGGTTATTGTGTACTGTGAACTCCGAACTCCCATTAGACTCTCTCCCACTTCTCTAGGGACCCACCCCGCTGGGGTCCTGTGTACTATTTGTGTCACCTGTATGCTCCTCTCATGTTCTCCCTAATGTTGTTACCCCCCCTGCGCATCATGAGTTGTGCGGCGCTGGGCTCTGCATCTCTCTTTCTTGCTCTCTCTCCCTCCTACTCCTTTTCTCCTCACACCGCCTATGGTGCTCTCTATTTATCCCTAATTCTATAACTGCTACTCTGTCTCCTATCCTATCCCTCTCACAATGTCTGGAAGGAAGAAGTTCAAGAGGAACATCCTGGTCTCCAACCCAGGCCTCCTTATCATTGATACCTACATCAGTGTGTCCTCCAGACATATTCTCACTGACATCATCTTTGTCTTTCCCTCACCAAACCTATGGACCCCTCACATGGTCTTGGCTGTCTCTCCTATCTCTTCCACTCCCATTGATGTTGGTACTTGGTGGGAGACCCTCTTGGCCAGCTTCATCTCCTCCCAGAACATCATTAATGTATATCTGAATGGCACTGTGTTGGTGCAGGGCCCTCAACCAATCTCCTACTTTTTGATATGCGCCTCCCACGCCTTTAAATACCTTCCTTCTCATATAACTCCTTCTAGCCCCTCTCGGGCTCCTCTGCCACCTGCTTCTTCTGCCGCCTCTCTGGCACCTTCCTCCTCCTGTCTGGCTTCTATGCCACCTCATGCTACCACCTCTGCCCACTCTCTGGCCCCTTCACCTCTTCCGCTGGGTGTACCTCAAGCCTGTACCCAACCCCGGAAGTCTTTCAAATGTGGCAATCTGCAGAATGTCGCTACCCTTAACTGTTGCTATGCTTTCAAACACTCCTCTGACATATGTAACCTCCTCAAAGAACTTGATCTGCATGCCCTCACTCTCACCGAGACATGGATCACGGGCAGCTCTGTCACAAGTTTTGATACTTCCCTCCCTGATGTCTACAAGTTCCTCTCTGTACCCAGAACCAACCTACCCAGAGGTGGAGTAGCCCTGATCTTTCTGGAGTGGGTCCCTGCTCTTATCATTCCTGTGCAGGCCTACTTCTCCTTTGAATTACTGGTCTACAGGCTCTCTATCTCTCCTGGCCTCTCTCCGACTGTGGCCACCATCTACAGGCCACCTGTCCAGGTTGAACTCTTCCTCACTCAGTGGGCTGACCTCTCCTCTTCCCTCCTTGCATCTACCTCTCAACTCCTCCTCCTTGGAGACCTCAAACTCTACCTGGATGCTTCTAATCCCTCCTCTGGTCTGTTCCGCAACCTCTGTGACACTCTCTCTTTCCATTCTCCCCTCTGGCCTGACACACTCTGCCAGACATACCTTGGATGTTCTCATGTCCTCAGACATCCCCCTCTCTAACCCTCTCACCGCTCCTCTCTCTTGGACTGACCACTTTCTGCTCTCCTCTCACCTGAAACTCTCTGTCCCTCAGGCTAAGCCTACCCCAGCACTGCCACCTACCTTTTCGGTCATTCGGCCCATGAAGCATGTGTTAATGGAGGCTTTTGACACTACTTTCTCTCCTCCTCCTATGCCTGTAGCTGACTCACACTCTGACACACCCTTCTCTTGTACTGGAGGACCCGAAATAAAGATATATTGAATCAACAACTGAATGAAGTGGAGGGCAGCCCCCCCCCACTTAAACCTAAGCAGAGAAATTTGTATGGACTAATTTGGTGGTGTAATTATGTGAAAATGGTATTCATAATGTTAGTATATACTAGTATTCAAAAGGGCATCGTGTTTATGAGGTCGAAATTGTCATTATCATGATGTGGTAAGGTGGCAAGGCACAGAATGGATAAATAAGATTTTCTGTACACAGACAGAAAATAGCTCTGGCAAATGACTTTTACTGAAACGCATGTAACCGAAAATGTGGCTAAAATCAGAGAAATGAAGAAATGCTTTAGTGTGTAGGATGAAGCAACTCTAAAGTTGAAACAGTTAAAGATAATATGCTTTCAGAAATTTGATGGATGGGCAGAACCCAGACATTTTAATTGGGCCTTGGCTAGAAACTTATCTAAGGGTTCCAGCTGCACCAACTATAATTGGGCAGAACACCGAGGAAAAAGTAAGGATGTGTGCAGATTGTATTTCATTTTTGAAGGTTTAGTTCAATTAAAAAATAATTGGGCTATGAGTAAATGCACAATGACGAGTTTGCTGGGACAGGGCTAAGGGAGGTTGGGGGCTGGTTGCTCCCTCTTATCTTGCTATAAGAGAGAGCTCCATGTGGAGCTCAGGGTGGTTGAGACCGAGTATTTGACCATAACGCTGGGTGTGCTCTGTGTCAACAATGGCATGAAATAAAACTTGATGAACCTTACAGCTTGGGGTGGTTGAGACTGAGTATTTGACCACGACACTGGGTGTGCTCTGTGCCAGCAATGGCATGAAATAAAACTTCATGAACTTAACAGTCTCTTTGCTGAATCATTGAGTTGTCCTTATGTACTGGTGTTGGAGTATGTGAATCCTGCACCACAACCTCCTGAAGGAGCAGCTATCTTGTTTTACAGGTACATGAGGGTGAGCTCTGACCTATGGACCCGTCAGAGGAACACATGTTAGCAGAGGATGGTTTTTGACCATCAATTATTGATTAAAATAAGACACCTAATGGCCGTTGACACAAAGTAACTCCAGGTCTTCAGTAATATCACAAGTCCTTTGCCATTTTGGGCTGAGTAGACTGTGAAGCTCCCCGTAGACAATGGTAGTGTAATTGAGACTGCAGTCGGGCCTGAAGGGACTCGAGTTTATAACCATATCCCTTCCCATTCCTACGGGCAGCTACCCAGACGAAAACCTGAAGAAGGCGGTGTTCGCAAGGGTCGCGAGAACAAAAAAAGTGAGTGAAGAAACAGAAAAATTGCTATGATTTAGAGATAGGGCAGACTGCAACTGTCCTAGCTGATAGAGATAGGGACATGGGGAGGAAGAACAATATGGCAGAAAGGGGAACACATATATATATATGTGGTAATTTTTCAGGGGAAGAGAACAATGGCAGTCCAGATTTGGGAACAAACCAAAAACATTAACTGCATTTAAAAATCAATAACAAGAATAAAATATTCATGAGGGGCTCACATGCAGCCGACCAGATTGTGTATGACTTTGTCACGTCATGTTGTGTGTCTAATTGTTGTATGTTATGGCTGTTCATGTGGTTTATGTTATGGCATAACTGTGTGTGCACTGTAAAAACATTGGAATTAGTATAAAAAGGATATTTTAAGCTTAATAAAAAATTGATGTCAAGCCAAGGTTTTGAAATTGTGAAAAAATTACATTAAGATAGATGATCAGATGTAATGATTTAAAGCAGACAAATTTGTGATGATTTCACCCCAAAAGAGTTAAACAGCCCTGAGATAAGTGCAAAAAGCTGTTGCATCATAAACCAACACAAGAAATTCAAACCAACAGCTATGGAGTTAAAATTGTGATTTCCTCGTAGTAGACAAGATAACTGATGAATCATGCTAAGAACGATAGTTTTTCGCATTTAAATTGTAACGTAATAAGTGATGTAAAGGAGCTGTTCATTGTGTGTGGGCACTGAAACTGCGCAGATTTCAGAGAACAGAAAAATCACATTTAGTTACAGTGATTAATGAAGAACAGTGCCTGTGCAAAAAGGATTTTATGTGGAAAGATAAGAAGGGCAGTATTGTGAAATTTCAGTCTGTGTGTGAGGTTGAAACTAAGGCTATGTTCAAATTGAAGTAGGCAGACTAGCACACGGATAGCAATTGTGTTTTTCGTTTTAAGAAAGGCGGGAGCGCAAATGAGTGGGATTCTGGTCAGGAATGCACTGTATCAAAGTATCCCTTTTGAATGGGTTTTAAGCAAAAACAGAGCCTCAAACTAATGTTTAAGTGGGATGACAAGAGAAATTAATACATGCTTCCAATTAGAGCCCAAGAGAAGTGAATCCGATGATTTACCAAGAAAGCAATGTGCAAAGGCTGGCTCTGAGATAAGCGCTGCCAAACACAGTGAGAGCGTGTCTTGCAAAAGCTGTATTTATCGCACCCAAGCGAGTGTGGTAAGGAGACAGGCTAAGAGCCAATGTAATTGTTAGGCTATTTCAGTGATCTGGAAAATGCTTGAGTGAATGTGTCTTATACATTGCATTTATTTTTTGAAAATGAAGTGCATTACATGCAAAATGAGTGTGTTCCATGGTAGAACAGCCCCAGAAGTTGTCCGGTTGTAACTAAAGGGTTAACTGACACTAGGGTTTTGGAATGTAGCAGTCTCTTGTGGAAAACGTGTCAGCTGTGGTGTGATTTTAATAGGCACCTTTTCAGTGGTTGTCATTTAACCGTGTAGGCGCACATTAGCCCAGTAGCATTTTGGCGCAAGAGCAGCGGATGCCATGGTGCTAGTGCAAGAATACATTGAACAAGAAAAGAATTAGCACATGGATGGCATTAGAGCCAGCCTAGCCATTCACCATGAGGAAAGTAGGAAGGGGCTTGATTGTATATTAATGCTTCTAGCCTGTCGAGGAAAGCAATTCAAGATTCTTTTATTTTTAGTACTGACGGGCGGGCATTCCAGCTTTAAGAGTCGGATGACTAAAGCTAGGGCCCCAGTTGTGAATTTTTAAAGGCAGATATATATATATGGGACTGACAAGAAGGGTCTGATGGGACAACAAGAATAATGCATTCTGATAAGTATGAACGGGCATGGACAAAAAGACATCTTTTGCTTGTTGCCAATGAGTTTGACAAAGAAATGCATTAATTTACTAATAGCCTGTGCGTGTTTCACCTGTCTTATGAGAGGCATCTGTATGGGAATATTCAGTATTGCCTAGAGGCCTTACTCTCTGCGAGACATACTTATGCTGCCTTGCAGCATTCAAGATAAGCATGTTTACGCCCTTTGAGTCCCCTGCCCTCTCCATTCCTGCTCTAATCAGAATGAGAAACAAGTAGCATTTGAAGGCCAACAGTAGCAATCTACGAAGAGGTTGCTTCTCTTCTAGCATAGAAACAGATACTTTTTAGAATCCGGGAAGGTACGCAGCCCTGTAGTATTAATGGAGGACAGTATCTAAAAAAGGTACATATAACCCAGAATAGGGAGAGACCGCACATTAGCCGCCTCAGTGAATGCAAAAGTGCTCAAGCATGGATAGAGAAGACCGTCAGGAAGGGGGAAGCTGCACATAGCATAGCATGGATAGTGAAGGCAGATTAGAAGCTGCCCGGGAAGTGTCCCTATCCAGACAGAGTAGGACTGGGACATGGTTTTCAAATAGCATTGCCATTAGAGATCAAGGGAACAAATGCCTTTGGTGTGCAGTATATCAATGCTCACTATCATAGTGGAGCAACCGTATAGCCAGTGAAACTATGAGCAATTCTTTTATGAAGAACATACCCTGCGAATAAAATCACCCTGAAGGGCTGACGGGTTTGAAAGGTTTAAGGACTGGCAATTCAACAAAGATTAAATGAGATGCCTAGGATCACACAGTATTTAAGGGGTGAAGCTGGGATTTGCGCAATATTGCAATTCCTGCATTTTAACACTTTCTCTTCCAGCTCTTAGCATGTTCTAAAACAATCTAATTTTATAAAACGGACTTGCAAAGTATGCAAACCGCATTTCCAAACATGACAATTTTAAAACCAAAATATTACAGAAGGGTGTTATACAACGTGAGAATGATTCTAGCATCATTTTCCCCATTATCAAGGGGAATAAAAGCATGCACGTAGGTAAAACCTCACAGAAGGAAGACAGCACAGTAATGCAAGGGATCCTATATGATTTGACCAGGATCACTGTGTCGTCTGCTAGCAAAGCCAGGATACAAACATGAACACTTTGGCTGCACAGTCTTGAATTTGCATACTTATTTGCCTCTTGGACAAATAGTTCATGTACATCTTTAGAAGGGATTGCTTAGGTTTTAAGAATGCCCCATCCGAACAAACTAATTTCAACACCTGTCCGGTCCAGGAACAGTGCTGGTAATTGCACCACTTGTGCTGCAAAATCAAGTAAATATGCAGGTATGTTTATGAACTTCAGACTTAGAGACGGTTTAGCCAGTCTTGCTGGAATGTGCCCTTCTAATCTTTCATATGAACACATATCTCTACAATGAGTGCTGAACACAGTGAGCTAACTTCTGAACCATCGTGGATGAATATGGATTTCAACTTTGAATATTGCACGTGATCAGCAATATTCCCACAGGAAGGAAATAATGGTACCGAGATCGTGCTACCCAAACTATGTATTCGACAGTGAAAACAAAAAAGCATTACATGATTAATTAATCAAGGCAGAATGTACTTGTCAAAACAGGCAGGCAAAAGGCTTAGAGCCTCAGCAGCATGCAATAAAACTCCTGGCGTGTACTATTTAAGCACTGGTGAACAATGGAATCTTACTTAGATCAGGCAACCTGGTGGGGTCCCCTGGGCAGGTGCCCCCGCTTGCCCTCCCATAGAAACGTCTCAGGTGCCTACTGCAGTCTGGCAAGGAATGAGCGATTCTTAGTAGAAATGAAAGGGTTGCATGCATGAAAAAACCCTTTAATTACTTGGGTATTAGAATTCAAGGTGCACACAGAAGCCCATAGACATTGTGGTGCTATTACAAAGAAGGGGCTTGCAGATTGCAATAAAATGGCATACACACGGGGTCGCATGGCAAGGCTTTGCCTGTAGTTATAGGACAGATACATATATATTGTATTTACAATGAATGAGCTGCATACTTAGCTCGCACGGGATAGAGTAGGGATCGAGTAAAACACAGCATAGAGGTTAACTTAGCAACAAGGGGATGAGTATAGACACCGCGAGGGGAACTGTTAAGGGTAGGTAACCAAAGTAGGATTGAGGGTTTTGTGAGAAATGAGGAGGGATGGTTTCTGCGCTAAGTTCACTAGAAAAAGCATTCCATGGTTTGGGGACAAGACGGGGGAGCTTAGCCCTGTGGCATTAGCTCCTTTGGTTAATGGGACAGCAGCTGGTGACAAGGAGTCCATGAGCACTGGGTGGTAGCTCAGGATTTAAGAAGAGCTTGCCTCTCGTACTGCATGCTGGAAAAGCTTCTCATTTAGGTAGGCCCTGCATTGACATTTGTGTATGTTTTTATATATTGTTAAGTGCTGTATGGAAACAGAATGCTAAGCAGTAGTGGTGAATTTCAACACTGAGTTCGCAGGGTGAGCATGCCTAATTGGCTTGTTAAATTGGGATTTTATTCCTTGCATGAGGAGGGGGGAATTTAAGGCTGTGTATGACCATCCTGCGCACCCAATAGGGGAGCCAGTGATGACAATGAAACAGGTCTTAGCTTCATTTCTATTCCTTTGTATTGTGGGGTGGCTAGCAGCCTGGTGCAGGTAGGCAACCTGGCCCTGGCTGAGCATCACAGAAGATATTGGCTGGGTCATTGCACCAGCAGTCCCAGTGGCACATACATGCAGGACTGCCAGCAACTTAGGCAGATGGAATATGGCAGTCAGTGTGTGAATGCTGCTTTCTATAACGTGTGTGGCCCTGAAAGATCTAGAGAATTGAGGTTATAGTCTCATCTAGCTGTCTCCTCACTCTAAACCCCTTTCTGGGCTGGCAGTGATCCTCCAAAGGGCAGTATCTGCGTCTGTGCATATCTGTGGATGCCACCAGCCTCATACATGTTACTCAATGGTGTGCTTTTCGGACACTTGGCTTTCATACCCTTTGTTTGGTGACACCTTGGCTCAGATATTGCTTTGTATTTCTGATATGTGGACTTTTAGTTAAGTATATTGTGTATGTGCGTTATATGGCAGAGGCACAGTGTTCCCATTTTTGTGAACTGCCTTTGTTGGTATTGATAGGTGCTTCATTTTAGAAAAATGTATTTGTATGCATTATCTGTTAATGCCTTCACATTGGTCCAGTCCAGATGTCCTTAAACTGGAGAAAACCATTGTCGACATTTCAGTGGATTCCAGGCTGTTTTCGACTCATAATTAGGCCAGGATTTGTGATGTCTTATTTCTGTGGGTTTGGACAGTAAATTGCAAATTTTGGAAGCCATTTTTTCTAAAATGTCTTGCAGGGGGAGAAGCCACCGGCACACTGATTGGTGTGAGTTGGCCTAGCTCGCTCCCAAATTCCCACTAAGATATGTACGCCCCATCACTTTCAAAGTCACCAGCCGCCATTGGGCTGAACTGACCCTAGTAACAGCATCAGTTAAATATACTAGTGCTGTGTGAGACATACATACATGATTTAAAAAAATTAGCCTTTCCTCCATGGGTAGCCAGTGAGCAGCTCGTCTAGCGTGAAGTCATGTGTATTCTTTCAATGAATACTGAGAGTTGCACACAGCAGCACTCCGCACTTTTAGAGCCTGTAAAGATTTCGTAAGATGCCTGCAAGGATGGCAGTATAGTAATATAATTTAACACTGATAATGACACAGGAAATGAATGAGCAGGTTTTATAAGTATGGCGGGGAAAGGAAAGGGCCGGAGGCATTAGCATATGTGGTAGTGAAAAGGAAGTAATGACACAGGAACGTCATTCCACCACAATGATAGAGGAAGCGGAAGTGACATCACACATGACCCTTGACCTCTGATGACATCACTGTAGAAAAAAGAGTTTTTAAACATTTTATTATTTTAGGGTAGCAAGGGAGACCACTGGGAAAACAAGAGATACCTCAGGGGTTGCAGCTCCGACCCCCGCGATCCCCAAATGACGTCCCTGCACTGGCACTCAAACGATAAGTGCAACAAAACAGAGTGTCGCATGTAACCTGGCATGACATGAACAAGGGTTATTTTACAGCTACAGAAATAGTGTTAGAATTAAAAGAGGTAGTGATAAACTTCATGAGATGAGAAGCAAGTGATTTTACATGGGACTTTTAAATCAATGTGCGGGCAGGAGCAAGCATTGCCCTGTAGCTGAATTGTCCATTGCCATTCATGTTTTCTATCATTTTTTACTTAGAATGCCCCCTGAAACTGAAGGAGGTTACTGGGTCATCTGCAACCTGCTTTTGGGGAATTTCGAGGATAGCACAAATGTAGTGAAGGGGGCTTTTAGGGTGCTCCTAAAAGCCTTTTTCCAGGAGCTCCACCGTGAGTGGTAGGACAGTTTGCATGCAGTCATACCAGGAGTGGTATATTATAATTTTGAGGCATTGTCGGCCAGAGTGGAGAACAATTTTTATTAAATAGGGAAAACCCTTTTGTGATTTGGGACGATCAGTTGTGATTACGTATTTTAGGAATTAGATAGATAAAGAAGGTTTGAATGACAAAGCGTGAAAGCATAATGACAGTGTTTAGGTTGCCAAGGAAAGCATGTTATTTAGGACATGCCCTAGTTAAACACAAGCAATTTTGAAGGCATGAAAGCGGCAGAAGGCCAATGAGATTGGGTGAGTGAGAAGTAAAAGATGATATTATTCTTGCAGCGTGATAAACATAGCCAGCGGTATGACCTGGCGGAGAAATAATGAAATATTTTAGAAATTCAGGCGCAGGCTGCAAATTTATATGAACATTTGCGAACAAGAGGTAGAGACAGATGACCTCCAGGAAAGTAAAGGCACCCATAACATGGGGAAATATGGCAATTGATTAAGAAACAAGCAGAATGAGATGAGGATCGTGAAGGACAGTAGGGGTTCAAGTGAAATGATACCGGGAGGACACCAGAGAGAAGAAAAAAGTAAGTTACCGGGATGGACACCTGAGAGAAAAAAGTAAGTTACCGGGGGGGGCACCCGAGAGGAAAAAGTAAGTTACCGGGGGGACACCCGCGAGAAAAAAGTAGGTTACCGGGAGGACACCCGAGAGGAAAAAGTAAGTTACCGGGAGGGCACCCGAGAGAAAAAAGTAAGAGGATTCGCCTTGTTCCTGCGCTTTAATACAGTGGTCAGAAGAAACGTGAACTCAGAGCCCACATAATGAGGGACGATTAGACTAGGGTGACGATTAAAGATGGCACTAATGGGGTTTGTTTATTTATTGATTAGAAGGCAGGTATATGTGTAACCAGCTGGTGTCTGTCTAGTCTGACAAGTGTCTATTGTACGTGTTTTATTGTATGTCACATGTAAAGATTGTGTATCATTGATTGTTTGAAATGAAGTTTGGGTTTTACGCGATTCTGTAACTAAGAGGGAATCGCCAATGGATTGATGTTCTTCAGTAAACCGATGATATAGAATTTGGAAGGAAAAGATTGGATTGGAGCTTGCGTATATGGTGCTCGCTCATATTGCTGAAAGTATTAAACGTGTAGAAAATATTGTGGGTAAACAGAATTCAAGTATGGAGGAGAATACCCCACTTGCCCACTTACGAAAACAACTGCCTAAACATGCACCCAAGCTTAAGAAACATAGCACCAAGTGCATTAAAGGTACCGCCCACAAGGTGTTTATGCCGTAGCCACAAAAAGGGTCTTTATCTAAAGCCGTCTTACAACACGTGGCAACTTGCTTGCATGCCACATATACAAGCAAGAGGTTACAAAACGCTGTGCTGTTCTCAGATTGAGAAATATATAAGAACAAGGAAAGGAGGAAGAGCCTCCAGCAGCTTGAATACCAAATATATACACTGGGGGGGGTGAAAACGCCTACCGTGACACCTGCCCTGCCTGAAACAGGAACCGAGGGAAGTAAGCCTGAGGGACTCTACCCAGTAAGAGAACTAAAGCAGCTACAGGGTACAGCAACCCTGCTTATGAGTCGCCTACATACAGTAGTAACAAAAATCAAGGGAAGGATAAGGACAAGAATCTCACATCCCTAGCCCCAAGGGGGAAGGGGAGATGCGATGATGTGATAATGAAGGTGGGGATCAGGCACAGACAAGTGCATCTCTCGAAAAGGCGAGAAAGGGAAAGAAGTGGAAAGGAAGTGAAGCCAGAACTGATGAGATAGCATTCGTATGGGATGAATGGATGGGAGGACAGATATTGTTGAAACTCAATGGTAAAGGAGGTGATGATGTGAGACTGAGAGACGTTAGATGAGGCACAGAGAAAGAAGAAAGAGAAGGAATTAAGGGACATGCTTAGAAGACCAGAAAAGAAGAAGATGTCCTTCCTTAATTGGTTTTGTTGTCTCCTAGGGTTGCATGTGGCACCCATAGGGAGAAAAATGTGTCCCATGAAGGACGAAGTGTATTTTGTGTTATTGAAAACAAAAATCTTGTTCTAGCCGGCTGACACAGAGCAAGGAATGGGGGTATTTTGGTTGCAATGTGAACATGTTCCACAAAAGGGAATATTTGAATGAAAAAGTTTTGTAGCTTGTCTAGGAGGCAGGGGTGTCAAATAAGAGGAAATGTCTTGCAATTCCTAGGGAATAAGGTATAAGAGCCAATGCGGAAAAGAGATATTGAGGTAATGGGTTGGTAGGAAATGTGTTGAAATAGAAGAGACATGTTTAATTTACAAAAGAAACTCATCCCGTATTATATTACAGGTATACGTCGAGGAACCTGTATGCCTTAGGAAATTAACGTCGAACCGCGTGAGGAAAGAGGGAGGTCGTAGAGAAACCCAGTGAAAGCCTGACGCTGAATTGTGTCTGCAAAAAGATTCTCCTAACCCTGCGTCCCCATGCTGAAACGTCCCCTCTTTTAGACTCATTGAACAATGAACCCTTTTGAAAGAGAGACACTCTGGTAAAATTGAACTTCTTGTGAAAAGGAAAAAACAATGGACTCCTGGTCTAAGCATCAAAGGAACCTGGGAGACTGACTGTGAAAACAGCACAATGGAAAGAAAAAGGCGACAGGACGCAGATGGTCCACTAACGCCAAACTAAAGATGAGTAAAATGGAAAATACGGAAAAGGAAAGAGTGTGGAAAAGAGGGAAGGACAAAGTGAAAACGATATGCATGGGCAGGAGAAGAGGATCAAGGAGAGATTGTACTTTGTTGGGGTGGGAGTATCAGACAAGGTATGACATAAAAGAGACAATGGGCTAATGGGTTACCTCAAAGCTTGACCAAACGTCTTGAGTCTCACAATGGCTGTGAATTGTCTAAGGCATACAGTTAGTTTAAAAACAAATGATTACAGGAAGTGGGGTTTAAATGGAAGGAGATGACGCACACATGTTTGTTTTAAGAATAACAATACGTTAGTATGTGCCAAATTATAAGATTGTGTTAAGATGTTTTAGATAGGAGAATAGACATTGGATATGGTTCAAAGTTGTTGTTTTACAAACAAAGAACTTTAAAGATGGAGGAGTGTACTGAAGGACCCGAAATAAATATATATTGAATCAACAACTGAATGAAGTGGAGGGCAGCCCCCCGCTCCCCACTTAAACCTAAGCAGAGAAATTCGTATGGACTAATTTGGTGTTGTAATTATGTGAAAATGGTATTCATAATGTTAGTATATACTAGTATTCAAAAGGGCGTCGTGTTTATGAGGTCGAAATTGTCATTATCATGATGTGGTAAGGTGGCAAGGCACAGAATGGATAAATAAGATTTTCTGTACACAGACAGAAAATAGCTCTGGCAAATGCCTTTTACTGAAAACGCATGCAACCGAAAATGTGGCTAAAATGAGAGAAATGAAGAAATGCTTTGGTGTGTAGAATGAGGTAACTCTAAAGTTGAAACAGTCAAAGATACTATGCTTTCAGAAATTTGACGGATGGGCAGAACCCAGACATTTTAATTGGGCCTTGTCTGGAAACGTATCTAAGGGTTCCAGCTGCATCAACTATAATTGGGCAGAACACTGAGGAAAAAGTAAGGATGTGCGCAGATTGGATTTCATTTTTGAAGGTTTAGTTCAATTAAAAAATAATTGGCAAATGAGCAAATGCACAATGACGAGTTTGCTGGGATAGGGATAAGGGAGGGTGGGGGCTGGTTGCTCCCTCTCATCTTGCTGTAAGAGAGAGCTCCGTGTGGAGCTTGGGGTGGTTGAGACCGAGTATTTGACCACGACGCTGGGTGTGCTCTGTGCCAGCAATGGCATGAAATAAAACCTGATGAACTCAACAGTCTCTTTGCTGAATCATTGGCCCTCATTATGAGTCAGGCGTTAAGGGTTTAATGGTGCCGTTGGTGCCGTTAACCCTTAACGCCTGATTCACACTTTAACGCCTGCTTTTTTTGCTAAGCGACCTTGGTGCTAATTACGGCACTGTAATTTACGGTGCCATAATTAGCACCTTCCCCATCTCATTATGCCCTATGGGGCAAAAATGGGAATGTGGAAGGGCAAATGGTGAATGGGGAATTACCGCCCCACTCACCTTGGAATGGAGCAGTAATTCCGCCATCCACCTCATTACAAGTCAGACCACCGCCTGGAGTATGTGAATCCTGCACCCCAACCTCCTCAAGGTGCAGCTATCTTGTTTTACAGGTACATGAGGGTGATCTCTGACCTATGTGCCCATCAGAGGATGCTCCGCCCTCCTATACGCTCTAACCTGCATCTTTCTATCTCCAACACCCTGGATGTCCTTGACCCTGTCATGAGAATTTGTCTGCCTCCAAGTGCAACACTTGGTATGATTCAACCTCGCTGCCCTGAAACGCTAGTGCAGGGTTGCTGAGAGGAAGTGGAGGGCTTTGGGAGCATCCTCTGACAAACTGGCCTGCTATCTGCTCCAAAGGCAATACAGACTCTCTGCCCTGTCTAAGAAGAGAGTCCACATCCAAGCCCATGTCGCCCCGGCCTCTAACAACATGGACAAACTCTTTAAAATCTGCAAGGAGCTGGTCAATCCTTCTGCTGTCTCCACCTCTCCTGTCCCCTTCCAGGCCCTCTGCACGGCTCTGGCTTCTCACTTCACCACTAAACCTCAGGACATCTGGTCCTCTCTCTCCTCTACCTCTACCTCTCCCTCTACCTCTATCGGCCCCACTGTGGCTGCCCTTCACCCTCCTCCGCCTTTCTTCTCTTTCTCTCTGACGACACCTGACGAAGTTTCTAGAAAAGTCCTATTTATGAAAGTGTTGTCCAAACAGGTGCTCCCCTGTTGTTCCAGAACTATCAAGGACCACATTGAAACCCTTGCTCCAGCCTTGGCTAATTTCTGAAATCACTCTATCACCACTGAATCTTTCCCCTCTCTCATTAAGCACTCCCTTGTGCACCCCTCCTTATAAAGCCTTCTGTCGTCCGGCAAACTATTGCCCAATCTCCAATACTCCTCTCCTGGGCAAACTCCTGGAAATGCTGCCCATCTTCCAGCTTACTCTCAACACTGAATCTGTTGGTTGTCTCCATGACCATCAGTCTGGCTTCAGACCAGCCAGAGGCATGGAAACTGCTCTCCTGAACACCTCTGAAGATCTGCTCACTAATCTCGATTCTAGCCTTCCTTCTGTCCTCATCCTCCTTGGCCTTTCCTCTGCTTTTATTTTTTTTTTATTGTGTAGATAGTTCAATCAAACTTTTACACATCGTACAAAAGAAATAGAAAAGTGATTTTTTATAAAATAGACAGATAAAATAAGAATATTCAGTTAATTAGATTCCTCAGAACACATAATACATGGTATATAACGTAAATACCACAGACTTAAAAGTAGCAAAATTAAATCAGTAATAATGAAAAAGGAACACAGGAAAGAGGATACCAATACATACAGATGTGTCACAGTCTAGAGATCAGCAATAAAGAACAAGAATAGTAAATAGGGGCATACGGCAACAGACAGGATACAGATAGGTACATCATCACAACTACTTTCATAACGCAATATTAGAGATTGCCACAAGTCTTGCGTCAGCTTCAAAGCTCCGTAAATATTTTTTAGCACATTTCCACACATGTGTGATTGCAATAGTAAGACCCTGACTATAGCCAGAGACACTTCTAAACGTAAATATTTCACTAGTAATCTGTTAAGGATTTCATTCAGGCAGTACACCCTGGTCCCAGCCTAGTATGCAATGCACAAATGAAATTCTTATTTTATTATTTTTATAGGTTCAATATTCTGAGTGATATACCCTCATATCACACCCCTTCTCAAAATACCACTAGGTCACAATGGACCAGGAATCAGGCTGGTTGGTAAAGGTAATATTTATTTATTTATTTATTTATTTATTTATTTATTTATTTATTTATTTAAAATTCAAATTAAACATATACTTTGTAATAGGGAGCAGCAATCACCAATGTGGTAACAATAACAGATAAAAAGGTATGTAAGGCAGTTAAATTCACTTTTAGCAACACAGAATATAAAACACAGAGAAAAGAACAGTTTTGGTTTGTTTGAAAGATAGCACTTGAGTTAAGATTTCCCCCTGCAAAATTCCTTAACCCACAAATAAGCAATTCTAAATAGATATAAGGAAGCAGCAGGTATTCAGGGATAAAGAACAGTGTACAGGATTTGAATGCAACCTTCCCTCCCCAAACAAGAGATAAACAATGACAAGTGTGTACAAATCCTTAAGTCAGGACAAATTCCTATGGCAGCAATATTGAAAAGATGCTAGCAATCATAAGCTATAGTTTGAGCCAAATTAAAAAGTTTGAATCTTAATGGAAGTTGGGAAATAATTTAAAACAACAATCACACGTGTAAAACTTTGCAGAAATGCGAATTCTTGCCTAAATTTCACTAAACGGTTTTTAAGAATTTGAGATGTAGCTACGGATTTTATGTATAAATCAGAGTTGAAATGAAGTCTCTAGCTATTAAACTCAGGACGATATGCATGAATGAGAGGCATTTTTTAGAAAAATCGGGGAGTCAAAACAGAAAAGAACTCAGTTTGGACAAGAAAATATTTACTATAGTTTACTCTATGACTATAGCATTCTGGCTAGAATACCAAGGAGGGACAAAGTAAGCTCTGGAGTTGATTCATGACTTCAACACCAAATTCCCGGTGTCCTCTCCTGGCGGAACCAGTCAGATCAATCGAAGTAGGGTGGATGGGTTAAGATTTACACAAGATGAAATTGCCTAGAGACATGGCGCTTAGCAAGATAGATCAAAGACAGGATGGCAATAAGGATTCTGACAATGTGACAAGTTATCAAGGTAAGGATTGGATGGTTTAGATATTGGGATGGAACAAAACAAGGCAAGGTATGCTATGATTCTTCTATGCTTCCTGTTAATAGTTGCAGTCTACTTTAATTTTAGATTTTGGACCGTCAAGGGTTCTGGTTATCACACAGATCGGTCTAACCAAGGACAGCAGGGCACATCTGGCGGAATAGGGTCAGCTGGGTGGTTATGGTCACCTGGGTGCACTGGACTGGACTGGATTGGGCCTTCTGGTTACTGCACTGGCCACTGGAGGCTGGGGATCAGTGGTATGGAGAGTTTGGAGCAGGCAAGCCTTTAGTAGTAGCAAGCCAGACTAGATCAAAATGCTTCCCTTGGATTTTTGGGATTGCTGCAGAATTTGGGCCTAGCTGAAAAAGGAGTTCAGCAATGCTCAGGCCTTAGCTTGGTAAGTAAAATGAGGAATCAGGAACAAGGATGGAGAATTCAGGAACAGGGTTCCATGCAGAAAATCAGAATGAAGTCAGGAATCAGTGTGTCTTGTGTTTTGTGAGGTTCCCTTATTTATCATGCCAAATGACATCACTAAATGATATGACAGGGGCAAGCCTACTGTCCACACCCCTACTGCTAGGATTGGGCAAAAGCATAAACCCTGCCTTGCTTTTTGCTGATTGGATGACAGAAAGGGATGTCATGTTTTATGAGATGATCTTCACAATGTCTAGGAACCTACCCCAGATCCTAGAACCAAAATCAAATTTTCCCACAAATACATATTTATGTAGTTATGACCTCTAGGAAATCAGATACACATGTTACATATCTTGTGGGTCACATTTCAATCCAAGTCCCAAATCTGTGAGAGCTGGTTTTGCCTTTCTGTTACATTTTGTTGGCAATTTTAACCATGAAAGATTTGGCCTAACATTTCCCAATTTTGTACACAGATGCACAATTACCCCTGGAATACGTGTACAAAATGTCATGTGCGCAAATTCAATACATTCCCAACAAACATCTTCAAAGAAAGAGCATAAAATAAGAGTTAAAACTACCAACTTTCAGACTTCTCCTCATTCTTGTGGCAAAGTTACATGTCTTCAAAGTTCAATTACAAATAGGCTTTTTAACCACCACATGTCACTTAAGCAGTTTTCTTTTCTTCTTTTCAACTGTAAGCAAGTGTCAAATCCTTTGAAGCAGGATGGGGCCTCCCTCTGTTAATTGAGGGTTCCTGCCCCTCCCACTTGAAGCGTGAGTGTCTTATCCTGCTATTGTCTTGGCCTGGGGCAAAGACGAATGTCTAATGAAGTCTTTTTGTCCTGGGTATTCAAGGCCTCCAGCTAGCAATTAGCCTTTTCCTGTTCCAGCAGTGGAGGTGTCATCCTTTCTCAGGGTCAGCACTGACAGAGCAAGTTTTTTTATATAGTTTATTTAACTCAGACTGAATTTAGCTTTGAGTTTCACCTTTAAATCTTTCCTTTAAACATATAAAATTAAAACATTATAAGTGTGTCTTTACCATTACAAATCCTTTTACAATTCTAAATAATCAAGCCTTGACACAATAATGTACTTTTAAAATAGGTGATTTTTCCCCTTCAGTCAGGGAAAAGCCCATTTTACTTATTTCTTTTAAATTCGGTTTTCCTCTGCACCAAATACCCATTTTAGTTAGCTCTAGTCCTTCCCTTGAGTGCTGGAATGGTTTGCAGTATGCATACATGTATCAGACCTTTGTTTAGAGTTTCGCTGGACAGCTGACTCTTGCTACTTGTTGCAACGTTTTAGCCGCGTTCCCTGTGGAAAAATGAAAACACAGTGCCTGGTTTGCTTTTCAAAGGATACTGTTGCCAGGAGCTGTCATTCAAGCAGGCCCGGTTCCACTGAGCCACAATGGATGATCGTGAGCATTTCAGGGCCTTTTTGATCATCATGGTTTATGAGAAATGAATGGATCTGGCACCAAAACAGCACTTTTTAAGATTAGGAAAATGCCATTTTAAAAGGCATTTTCGGTTTTCAGCACAATGATGCTGTTTCCTTCACTTTGCTGCATGTAGACTGTGGCAGAGCCCACTGGCATGCTCCTGCAGTGAGGACTCTGTTTTTACCCCACCTGAACTGTGTGTGGCAGGGTGTGCACCCTTTTTCTGGTTGTGACACAAAGACAGTTTTAAAGAGTTTGGTGCGCACCGGAGTCAGCACAGCCATTTTGTGCTGTTTCTTGCCCCAATGCAGCAAATGATATAGTGAAGCATAGCTAGGTGGGTCAAAATATCCCACATAATGTCATCAAGATCTTCCACATACTTACACAGATAGCATTCATAATAGGTCCTCATACTAGGACAAGAAGTGAGGACATGCCTATCTGACTCATTGAATTGTGTATCATTGCAAATTCTATAAGTCCTCTTTTCCAAATATAGACCGAGCCAAGCTCCTGTAACCTCCAAGACCTCCAATCTATTTAGTCGAAGTTTAATAAATATCCTCTGTGTTACCGGAGAAAGAAGGAGTTTAAGATAGGATTGGGGCTCTTTGTAGGCAAAATGCATCCTAGAAAAGGTACTTAGTGACTTCATACCAGATACCTTTTCGTGACTTACCACCCAGTCCCATTTTTCAGCGCTTTTCTTTAGGGATTTTAGGAGAGCACCTTCACCGTATTCCCAGTGGTGGCACCATCCCATCTTGGCAAAGAATTTCAAATTTTTTATTTTACATTTCTGCAGGGCATCACTTTTAGTTTCCACTATGGCAGTTTTGATAATAAACAGTAGTGAGCTCGAACTGACAAACATGATGTTTATGAATAGTTTGCCTCTGTTTATTTCAATAAGGGTGGACAAGGATATCAACCCCAGTTCCAATCTTAAGCGTCAATAGGATATAGTTGGTCAGCCCAGGATTCTTCTCCAGACAAACCCCTCAAGGAGATCCGCCCAGTTACCCCATTCCTCACATGATGTTTCCAGGGCATATAGGAATGCAGCAGATAACTTCTGCTTATAGATATTCAGGATACCAAGTAGACTATAACACACAGTCTTCTTTAAAAAAAATCCTAACAGCCACCATGGTAGAAAGTGCCAGGATTCTCTTGTTTTGTTGCACGGTTTCATTTCTCTTTCTTTCAGAGGAAAGACCATAACCCAAATATCTGTTGTAGGCTATCCTATTATTAGCTCCCAGAGACGATCAATGCATGTTCTACTAGTGCGTTCCTGGGCTACTGTCATGAATTGGGTCTTCACTAAATTCATTTTTAGTCCATTAAGTTCAGCATATTTACACACCTCCTGAGCACTACGAGAGATACCTACAAAAGTATTGTCCATAATTATTAGTTCGTCAGCATACCCATTCCAGCCCACTTTGCTTTTTCCTATTTTGGGGAATGCATTACACTTTTTAACTAATATACTGCCAAAATCTGTTAGGAACAGGTTAAACAGGGTAGGTGCAAGAGCACAACCCTGTCTAACTCCCTTTCTAATAGGAATCTGTTTAGATACTGTACCTAGTTTGCTCAGTCTATCTCTGGCAGTATTGGTTTCATAGATAATTTTAGAGGTGATTAGGTATGCCCATTTCCTCCAATTTGGCCCAAAGTTTGGATCTGTCTACCGTGTCAAATTCAGAAGGAAAGTCTACAAACAGTAGATATAAGGTTAAGTCATCTTTCTGTTTTGCTTCCTCTTGGAGCTTGTTTATGACAAAGATATTAGTATTAGTTGCGCCTCCTTTTCTGAAGTCAGTCTGGAAAATACTGAAGACATTATCCCTAGCTATCCACAGGTTAATTTCCTTCCAAATTAAGGTGCAAAATACTTCAGTTGTTACGTCAGTCATGACCAGAAGGCGGTAGTTTTCTGGGGGAAGTCTAGACCTCTTCATAAAGACAGGCATAATATCAGACATCCTCCAAGATTCAGGTATAATACCCATAGACTGTCATGAGCATGTCTGACCAAAATTCAGGATTATCTTTAACAATTAGGTTACAGAGGCCATCAGGCCCAGGGGGCCTCGAAGATTTCATCCTCTTAATAATGGCTATTATATCATCATAGTCTATGCTTAGCTCCAGCAAGGACCTTCTCTCCAGGGGAACATCAACACCAGAAAATGTATTCCTGAGATAGGTTTCCCAGGTGACCTTGTCAATATTGCACAGTAACTCCTCCTGCCCACCACCAGTAGCCATTTTGTATTTAGACCACAACTTTCTTGAATCCCCATCCAATAGGATCCTAATCATATTTCGTCATACTTCATTCTTCTCAGACATGCGGCACCTTTTAATCCAGTTCCTATCATCATTTTTTATTTTACGCTTTCTAGTAATGGCTTCATCTAAATGAAAATTCATATGATCAATAGTTCTAATTACTTGACGCATCTTTTTCTTTTCCATGCCTATGATCTTATCATATGGTATCTCAGTTTAGATCCCTGTATCATCAATGGGATTTTACCCATAGGCATAAAGCCGTACATGCAGGAGGATAATCAGAGTACAATCTCCTCGACCGTCTCCATATCTCTGTATTCATCTCTTGGACCTCTGCTCCACTTTCTTACTATCTGACCATCCTAGTCTGTTTCCACTTTGATTCACCTTTAGGGCACCAATCTTATTCCAGTACTGCATCTTATTAGTGGGGCGAGCATATCTAAAGCACAATATTGCACGGTCACTGAATTCATTAAAGCCAATTTGCAGCTCCAGTATCAGAGGGAATATCTTTGCCCTAACAAAAAAGTAATCCAGGGTGGATAAACAAGGACCATTGCGCCAAGTTGGGCCTGATGGAATGTCATCTTTAACTGAGCTATTTTCAATCCTTAATTCGAGATCTTTAAGAAAAGATTTCCACTTCATAGTTTTATGATTACTTTTACTTAGTGCACTGTTGTTTATGTTGGCAGTGCCACCATCAGAGAGACCTTTAGCATTCAGGTCACCCGCTACTATAAACTCAAACTTGCTCTCCTCAGCATATTTACTGGCTACCAGTTCAACGATGTTTAGCTCGATCCCCAATGTGAAATAGTCACCGTGAGGATCAGAAACATTAATTAACAATTTATGATCATTTCCCATTTATATTTCAACCAGTAATAAATTGTGGCCAATCACACCTATGGGATATTCCTCAGAGGGTATATCTGTAACGCTCACCTGATTCCCGTAGAGGTGCCGGTCTTGACTGGGCGTATACTGTATCTTCAAAGGTGATGTGTAACACACGGCTGGCTCCTTGGGCTGGACCTCTGGGCACTGTATGACTGACTCGAAGGGTAAGATGTCTGCAGATAGAAAATATGGGATTAAGGAACTGGGTTATTGAATGTCTCTCTCTTCTTCCCTTTCTCTTCTCCTGTAGAACCCCAAAGGTTAACGCTCTCACCTTAGGTAAGTGAACGCCGTGCTCTCCATCTGCCTCGGGGCATGGTGCTGTAACCAGTTTCTTCACTGGATAAGGGGAGCAGGCCTCTTGACTTCAGAGGACTGCTGTCCGTCGTTTACTGCACGAACGGTAAGTTTCGAGTCATTCTAATGTCTTTAAAGTCTTTAGTAATGATGTTTCTTGTTTTGCAGGGTTCCGGCGATGGCGGATGACGGGCTGAAGTGAGTTGAAGATGGAGCCCGTGTGATGAATAGAAGCGCCTGGAAGCACGTAAGTAAGCGCTTGTTGCCTGCTTCACGATGCGCTCTGTCTTTTTATTTGCAGGTACAAGTTCGGAGCGGCTGCAGGGTGCCGGAATACCCACTGGGTTAGATGTGGAAAGGAGTAATGGCACGTGAGTATTAAAGTTCCCCAATGTCTTTAAACGCACCTTGTTTTGTCTTTCAGATGCGGGATGCAGCGCCGAAGGCCTCCGGAGCATGCGAAGAGTTGGTAAGCTTTTGTCTTTCAGATGCCGGAATGCAGTGTGAAGACCTCCGGAGCGCACGAAGAGTAGGTAAGCCTTTGTCTTTCAGATGCCGGAATGCAGCGCGAGGCGTTGGTGACAGCCGATGGACCAGGTAAGTGAAGAGCTGTCACTGAAGACCGTAATGCTAACCTGTTCTTTCTTGTCTTTATAGGTGTTGCTGAAGACTGGATTCAGGATGGTAAGCCTTTTTCCTTAGGCCCAGGATCAGATGCAGAAGACACGATGAGCGTTCTGCTGCAGAGGATGCAGAATAACGCAAAGCAAGATTCATCCATCGGGTGTGGTTTAAATAGCCTCCTGTAGTGCTTAGGTTTCTCCTTCCACAGCCACGCCTAGGTAAGAAAAGAGTTCCTGCTTTCCAGAAGAGTTCCAGTGTTCTGAATCTAGGGAGTGGCTCCTGCCCCACCCAACAGGAAAAGTAGTTCCAAACAGAAGAGGATCAGAGGCTCAACTGGCAGGCAAGTAAGCAGCATGGTCTGCTGCAGGTAAGTCCACCCAAGCATTATGAGCCCGGCGCTTCCAGCGCTGGGACTGGGCATATTTATGAGCCTGGTGCCACTGGCGCCAGGACTGGGTCCAAAAGGTCCCAATTGGGACTGGTTGGCACTCGGAACCTGGGTTATGGATCTGCTTCCAAGGGAGTTGGGAAAACCCTGACTTTTTGGAAGCAGAGATCATGACAGTACCCCCCCTCAAGGCCCCTCCCAAACCGGGCTTCTCCGGGGGTTTTGGCTTGTCAGGAAATGTTCGGTGAAATCTTTTGATTAGGCGAGGAGCGTGGACATATTCAGCAGGTTCCCAGGATCTCTCTTGGGGGCCGTAGCCTTTCCAGTCAATTAGGTAAAATAGTTTAGATTTGGAGATCTTGGAGTCCAGAATGCTTTTGACTTCAAACTCGAGTTCTCCATCAACTAGGATAGGTTTTGGAGATTTAGTTAGTCGGGTTTGAGGTTGCACGGGTTTTAATAGAGAGACGTGGAAGACCGGATGTATCTTCATGTGCGGGGGCAAGTCCAACTTGACCGCTACTGGGTTTACTATGGTAGTGTTGGAATAGGGACCAAGGTATCTTGGGTTGAATGTGCGTGGCCCTTTTAGAGGTAGATATTTGGTGGATAACCAGACTTGATCCCCTACTTGATATTGAGGGGCTTCCTTCCGATGTTGATCTGCTCCTTTCTTGTATTGTTCTTTAGCCCTTTGAAGGTGAGAAACAGCTTCCTTAAAGGCTTGGGTGATTGTAGAATGCAGGTAGTCTACTGCTGGTGTTTCAAGATCTTGGAGGGGATCCAACTCCGAGGTTCGAGGGTGACTGCCGTACAAAAGAAAAAATGGGGTTTTCCCAGTTCCCGAATGGACAGAGTTATTGTAGGCATATTCGGCTATCCAAAGGATGTCTTTCCAAGTTTTTTCAGTTTGTTGCAGCATGCAGAGTAAATACTGTTCCAGAGTTTGATTGGTCCTCTCGGTTTGTCCGTCGGTCTGAGGGTGGTGACTGGTCGATAGTCTCACATCAATTTGAGCCGACCGACAGCAACTTCGCCAAAAATGAGAAATAAATTGACTACCTCGATCCGAAATTAGAACCGAAGGAAAACCGTGCAGTCGGACGATGTTTTCGAGAAATTCTCGGGCCAGAGTTTCTGCTGTTGGCAAGCCTTTGAGCGGAATGAAATGCGCCATCTTGGAGAATAAGTCCACGATTACTAGAATCGTATTGTATCCGGAGCATGGAGGTAGATCGGTGATGAAGTCCATAGAAAGCGTATGCCAAGGGCGAGGTGTAGGGTGTCCTGACCCACGTTTAAGCTACCCTGCTACAACATTTGGTGCTGTGGGCTTAGAAAATTCAAGATGGCGGAAAACCCACATGTGCGCTGAAATCCAGGAAAGCTGCGCAGTTTGTGCGCCCACCAAAATGGTTGCCTCACTTGCCACCCACCAGTGCGAGAATGAAAGGCCGGGTTGCCATGAGGGAAATGGGTTGCCAAAGGAAAAACAGTAGCGCCGGTTAGCTTCAAAGCGCTTTAAAACCACCATTGGACTACCCGCACAGTAGTCTGAAACCATTGGGAATGGCAATGCTGATTGCCAAATGCAACCTAGAATTGTGGGGAATTCATTTCTTAAATCCCAAAAATGGGTGCAGTACCAGTACTCACCACTATCCAAAAGCCGGCGTTTTAAAACCACTCTGTGTGTTTTTCTGAAGGCAAGCAAAATGCCTATTTCAAACCTTGCAACATGTGCAAAATATTCACTGAACACCAGCAGACATTTGGCAGAATGGAGTTTTGTGTGCCTACAAAATCTGGGAAATGAAGAGCCCAAAAACAATGCTTATAACAAAAATGCTATGGAGTCAGCAGCTTAAGCCTAACTGCAACTGGATTTAAAACCACCAAAATCGAAAATGTTAAATTAAATGAGTGACCTATGTTTGGTGTCACATGCCTTTGTAACTGTTGAAATGTCATAGTTTTGCACTTAGAATCAGCATTCTAGCTGCATGTGTAAAATTGCAAGTTAAGTTAAAAAGCAACAAAAAAACCTGCAAGTTAGCTGAAGGTCTGGCTTAAGGAACTTGATTTTGCCTAGCAACTAACCATCAGGAGTGAAACTTGAGTCACCACTGTGTTCCCAGGCCAACCTTCCTTTTGCTGCCCAGGCTAAGGATATGCCATCTATCTGATAATTGAATTTCCTGTGCTCTGCCAGAGAGTGAACAAAGCCCTCTCCACTCAGGCAAAGGTTTTTTATTACAGACGTCGTAAAAAGTGGCTTCCTCCTGGAGAAGCTGGGAGGAGCACTGCCTGTGAGAAGCAAGCTGGCTTGGCAGAAACTGGAAAGACTGGTTTCTGTACCATGTGACCTGAAAAGACACACCCCTGCAGCAAGGATATGGTTTTATAAAAAGGGGGATAATTCATAGAGCGGACATGTGAAAATTTTATAAATGATACCATAATTCTTGTGATTTTTCTGCCCACAGTTTAAGACGTGGTAGGAACCGGTGGTATGTTCAGGGGGGTTTTAGCGGAAAAGTGGATATTACTCTAAATGTGTGCATGTTAAAAATCTGAAACTTCATCAGTTAATGTCCCTACCCCCTGCACACATGTATGTAAAGTTGGGTCCATGTCGGAAATTGGAAAAGCAGTTAAAAAGTCAATTATGTACACTCTTTGAATGCAAGCTCCGAGAATGAGCAGATTTGGACATAGACATGGCTAAATTCAGCCACACCATGTATATGTAATTTTAAACAAATGTGTACCTGTGCAAATATGTTTTTAGGTCAGATATAGATTGTGTGTAAAGTTGACAGGGGTGGGTTCTCTGTATCATAAACAGACCTCATCCTGATGACACTTCATTTCATTCCCCCAATCAAGTAAGAAATGGAAGTTTGACCAATTAGAAGCTGAGAGAGAGGTAGGGTCAGTGATGCTAGAACACACCCACATTCTAAACACATAAAAGCAGACAGACAGGACAGATAGGGACTTTCCAAATCCATTTGCAGCGGGACGCTCTGCCGGAAAGATCCAGACTTCAAATTCATCAAACCTCCAGAGAGCCAAACTAGAGACTTCAATCTATCCAAAACTAGAGACTTCAATCTATCCAGAGCAGAGAGACCCAAAGAACCGGTGCCTAGCAGAGACCAGACCCCTGTGAGCAGTTCCAGAGGCCAGGCGCTGTGAGCAGAACCCGGAAAGACCTGACCAGACTGAAGTCCGTGACCAAGTCGCTTTCCTGTTCAAAATCTCTTGTGAGTACTTAGCAAAACTCAGAACACATCTCTTAGTTTAAATTCATCTAATTCAATCTATTTAACCTAAGTAGAACTGCCTCCTAGCTGTCACCTGTCATTCTAGCTGCAAAAATTTGTCACTTGTCATTTTGAAAAAGTGTGCGTTTAAAATTTACAAAACCAAAAACGACCTTTACTAAATTACTCATATCTCCGCAACCGTTTGGGCTAGAGACTTGCAATAACTTTCATTTGGAAGCTGAGATCCCAGGCTTTTCTAGGACCCCAAAACGGTAGAGATAGTCCTTGCGGTTCCTTTGTAATAGCGCTCGGCGCATCCGCGAATTTTACCGCGATTTGCAATTTCTTCACATGTAAAAACTGCTGCTGTTTGCTTTCCATTGGCCAGAAATTCGTTTAACCTGCTAACTATCCCTGCATCATTGCTAGTGTGAGCCTGGACTAATATTAACTAGATACCACTCACCCTGAACCTCTATAAGGGAATTAAAAGCAAATTTAGCATATTTCTCATTCATTGCCAGCACATATCCAAGCATTGCCTGTGTTTTCAAAACTCCTATCTGTTTTCTGTAAGCTTGCTGGGATTGAACTGATTACATTGATTGCATTTCTGAGGACTGTGTGTTTTCCTTCCATTTCCTTGCATTGCATAAAGAGGGGGGGAGTGAATAGCCAGAGAAAAGTGATTACATTGTTTGGTTGAAATCATATTGCGTATTTTCTGTACTGCATTCATTGAATATTGCATCCACCTGAGCTTACATAAAGCATCCTCTACCACATTATACTTTTGTTCCTATTTACCAGTGTGCTACCTTATCCATTTCAGGTCAACTCATTAGTCATTATAAAGAAGTGTGCTAGTGCCAGATTCTCCGTTGTTAATATTTACCATATCAGATCAAGTGTGATATTCAATTATTAATTTATTATAAAGTGTGATATATATATTTTAATTTATCAAATAAACCTTTTAAACTTGCAAAACAGAACTACTTCTTGGCTCAGTGGGGTCAGGGGGATTCCAAGAGAGGGGTGTTATACAGGGGTAGTCATCCAGAACGCATGAACTGGACCTAAAGATATATCAATAAGGGTTTTCATTCAGTATTCTAGACTAGGCGTTAACTTGGCTGTAGTGCTGAATTGAATCCTCTTACAAAGTGGGGGCTCGTATCCGGGATTCTGGGTTAGAATACCACTTGTGCAGCTTAATACAGTGTGCTAACTGACGGGATACATACATCCAGTCGGATCACCACGCTGCATTACGCTGTGAAGCATTCCTCAAAAGGGACACTCCAAGAAAAGTTCTGTTCTGCAAAACTAAAATACTAACTTCCGTAAGTCAGGACAGAGACCAATCTCTAGAATGACGACCTTGGTAGATATGAAAATAGCCAGAGAGCACTTCTTACACAAACTATTTGTGAGAGGTGAATGGACTCACCAGGACCAAACAGTCTGGTTGCAGGCCATCACGCAACAGGTCACTGAAACAGGGTCAGATATATATAGAGATCAGGGTCCATTACACGTGGCCCTGAGTGAACTATATATGGCTCCTAAGGCCAAAGATGAGCACGACAAGATTGTTAGGATAGCAGCATACCTGTACCTATATATGGGAGACATGCAGGATAGATGTGCTGAAAGCCAAAATCTGGCAAATAGGCAACAGATGGTGTTAGAGAAGGTCCAATCTGACCTGGTCTCTTCTGAGCAGAGGCTGCAGAGGAGCCAGGAGTCAGAAAATGACAGCAGACTGTACGTCACTAAAATGAAGGAGGATATGGATGTGCTGCAAAAGGAAAAGTCAGAACAGGATACCAGATTTCTGGCCCTGCAGAAGGAGCACCAAGACAGTTTGGACTCCTTACTGCAGAGCCAGAAAAAGCTGGAGCAACAATTAGACTTTAACAGGGCATGCACGGAGCAGGTAGCCACCCTGCAAAGTCATCTAGATAGAGTGAAGGTAGAGAGCAACAAGCTGATCTTGAAAGACCTGGATACCCAGGCAGAGTTTGATGAGGAGCGCCAGAAAGCTGGTGCCTTCCAAAGGCAAAGGGACGACCTGGCGGCACAAATGCAGGCTCTTAGTCAGGAAAGAGACGCCTTAGGCCAGGAAGTCTGCCATTTAAAAAGAAAAATGGAAGAAAATCACCTGGCCCACCAGGGGCTGGGTGATCTCCAAAAAGAAAACCAGAACTTGGTAGAGCACACCAGAAGGGTGGAAGATGCTCTAGCAAGAAAGGAGCAGGCCAATAGGGACATCGCCCAGGAGGTAAACCTCCTGCAGCAAAGACTGGCCCAGTTCTCCAGGACCAACCAGGAAGCACAGAGGGAAAACGAGGCCCTCTGTGAACACAATGATAGGCTCCAACAACAGGTAGCGATGCAGGAGAAACTGATAGAGTCGAGTAAGGCCTTAACAGAGGAACTGAAAGCACAAATGCAGGCTCTTGCATTGCAACAGGGAGCAGGGGCGGATAGAGATGAGGTCCGCTGGGAAAGAGAGACTCCTGACCATAACCGCAGGAGCCCTAACATCAGGGGCCTTCATCTCCCCCAGTCCCTGGACTCTACCACCCCCATGTCCCCTGGCGCACATGAGCACAGGGCCACAGGGATGGCAGATTACTATCCAGCTAAGAGTATGGGGCTCATAGGCCAGTACCACTCAGGAATGGAGGGGTGGGCATCCGGGTATGGGCACCCAAGTACAGTACAGTTCAATGGGGAACCCCAGGAGAGTAGGCCCATTAAGGGCATCCTGAAAACCTCTGCCCAGTTAGGTCAGTGGAGGGGGTACCCATCAAATCCTGACAGCAAGGAGGAATCTGAAGACTCCTCTGAACTGCGCAGGACACAGGAGACCAGGTCCCCACATTCTGCCAGCCATTCCCAGGCTCGCAGAATCCGGGAAAACCTGGAAGAACAGACGGGAACCTCTGGGAGCAGTGCCTCTGAGTCCGACGAAGAATGGACAAGGGTTACCCGAACCAAAAAGGCCAATAAGGCAAAAAGGGCCTTGCTCAAGGACCCCTTAAAGCAGATTAAGGCGATCAGGAGCGTCATCACGCCTTACCATAAGAACGCTAAGTATTCTGTTTGGGAGCACTTAGAGTTGTTTGAACAAATGATGGAGACTTTCCATTTGAAGGACAGCCAAAGCTGTATTCAATATGTAAAGTGGACATTCTCCCCGGAATACTCCAGTTTCTTTGCGGGGCTGGAGGACCAAAATCATTTAAGATGGTCCACATATAAGGCGGCCATCCTGAAACATTTTTCTGTTCACAGAAATCCTCAAGAGGCTCGCAAGGCGGCCTACAATTTGCAATGTGGGGAGGATCAGGCCCCACGAGAATTTGTGCAGGAGTTAAAGCGTGCTTTTGCGCAAACCACCAGAAGGGTGCGCACAGATAGTAGAGAGTTTGTCAATACATTTTTCCATGCCTTGCCCAAATATATAATGACCCAGCTCGTGAGAGATTTTCATGAGAAAAGATCTTTAGACTGGGTCATTGAACAGGCTACCCGGATCTATGAGGTGCAGAAGCCCATAGAAAATAAAAGCAATGCCCAGAAAAACCCCAAAGCCAACAGCACCCCTGCTGCTGCCAAGGTGGCAGAGGTAAAGGTCACCCCCGTTTTGGATTTGGAGATGGGGGGGCCTAAAAACCTACCTGCACCTAATAATGCTAGGCCCAGAAGGTCCTCGGGCCAGTCACAGACAGGGAGCCAGGGAGGCAGCCCCACAAATGGGGTCCCTCGCTCTCCTGACTATGTAAGTCCTCGCTACAAAGGTAACAGACCCATTCTGGGTTATGTGTGGACTCCTCCAGCCCAAGGGGGGGGATCCAGCCAAGCACCTAACCCAGGGAACTTCCCTCCAAACTTCCCACAGGAGGGCAGAAATTTACCAAACCCTGGGCAGAACTTTTTCCCCAGATATCCTCCCGACTTTCAGCCCCAAAACCATCCATCCTTCTTTCCCCAATTCCCTGAGCCCAGACCACTGAATCCGGGAGAGGGGAGGCCAAGGGTGGAGGGGTACCAAAATCTTCCCAACCAGGGGTACTACCAGAGGAGGGACAGCTACCCTTCCCGGGATCAGCCCAGGGGAGAAAACAGGGCCCCGTATCAGCCTGAGCGGGTTTCCCAGTTAGAGCGCCAGGTTCAAAACATGGCGCGGGATATGGGTCATATACTGAGGGCACAGCAGAACCCTCAGATCAGCATGCCGGCGCAGAACGCACCCAACTCTGGACCTGGTGCTCCAGAACAATGACGGGGGCAGCACCCCGATAAATCACCGGTTCCCAGGGAGGAGGCACAAAGGGAAGGGGGGTGTAAAGCCTTGGAGGAAGCTTCCTTCCTCACTTGTAAACAGCCCCTGGAAACCCAGGAACCGGAAACAAAATCTCTTGCCCCTGAAAGTCTGCCTCCTAAGGAGCAGAGGGGGGGTAGGAGAAACAAAAGACCCAAACAGACTCAGTTTGAGGAGGAGGTACAGATCTTCCAATTTGAGGGAGAGGGATCCTCAGAGGATCCTGGGAAAAGGATCTTCTCCTTCAGAGAGGGGGGAACTCCTCCCAAAGAAAAATGGGTCCCTAGGGATGCAAATCCAGACTGGGGAGATGTGGAGACTGAGCTACCGCCGCCCACCATCTCATCCCAGAACCAACAGCAAGAAAATCCCCTGGTTCAAACCCATCCTGGTGACTGCCTCCAAAAAGGGGGGGGCGGCCCAGAACCGGAACCAGGGGAACCCACAATGGCTCTGATCTCCAGTTGCCAAATTTTTCTTTCAGATTCCCAAGACTCTCCACAGAATTCTGCCCAAATCTCCTCGCTAGCGATGTCCAAAACCAGAAAATTAGCCCACCAGTTGTCCAAAAATGTACATTATCTGTGCCCCCTTGAGGAGAAGGAGGGAAGATATTATGCCCCGGTACAAGTACAGGGGCAGGGTACAATCTCAGCACTGGTGGACACTGGATCTCAAGCTACCCTTCTGTCCAGAAGGGCCTTTGATGAACTGAATGCAGGAAGGGGAGAGAATTACCAAATTCCTCTCACCTCTCTTCCTGGACAACTGCAGAACTTTGACGGGAAGGAAATTCCCGTCGAGGGGACGGCAGACTTGGACATTAAGATCGGGCGACATAAGTTGAAACACCCGGTCATAGTTGTGACCCCAGAGGGCACCCCTTGTTTACTAGGGAATGACCTCCTGAGAAGGTTGTCACCCCTAATAGATTGCGTAAACAAGGTCCTCTGGACTCAGACTAGCCGACCCATAAAATTAAAACAGAGTGTCAACCATGTTAGTTTAAACGGCACATGCCACCTGGTTGAACAAAAATCTGACCAAGTAGAATTTCACTTCCAGAACAACCAGATTCCAGACGTGACAGTAATAGCAGTAGGACGACAGACTGGTGATGGGGGGTCCTCTCTATTTCTGAAAATCAACCTTCCTTCCAGTTTAAGGTGGTATTCCACGCTGGAAGGAAACACTCTGAAATTCTATACCAATCCACAATCTGAAACTCCCACTCCTATAGTCCAGAAAGATGTGAAATCAGCTCAAAGCCTGGCTGATATTCAGCAAATTGAAGAGCAGTTGTTCATCCCTGTTCAGTTAAATGATGGGAAGGACTCTGTTCTCGCTCGAGTGTGTGTAAACAACGGTAAGAGCTTCATCAGCGAAGCCATGTTCCGCCAACTCCCAAAAGATCCAGCCATTCCCACCTTCAAACTGATAGACAAATGGGAAATGGACCTGGAAGCACCTAATTCCAAACATCTCCTGCCAAGCAGGTGTATGCTCAAAATCTCCATTGGCAACAAGAGCATAGTCCACAATTGTTGGGTCGTGCGAGACGTCACTGCCGCCTTTTACTTAGGCAGTGACATTCTCAATCGCTTTGCCATTAGTTTGGACCTAATAAACTTCAAAGCTTGGTCCCGATTAGCGGATAATCCCATGGGCTTTGATGACCCAGAAAAAGCATTTAGGTCAGCTCAATTGCTACCTTATGCAGTTGAAATTCAGGTTAAAGAGGAAGTCACCATCCCAGAAAGGACCCGACAATTCTCCCTGGAAGTGAAAGTTAAAAGGGGACAAGAGTTGAAAAACCCTGATGCTTACATACATCTAAATGCTTCTTTCCAACAGCAAGGGTTGGGGGTAAACCCAACTCCATTAGTCAACATAGAACATGACACCATTCTAATAGAGGTGGATAACAGCGACTTAAAGAGTATTACTCTAGCCGCAGGCACCATTATTGGAATGGCGGTTGATGACCGACATTTCTCCATTGATCTTGTAAATGAACTGTTAGGACCCATCCCCAAGGACTGTTTTGACAGTGACAGTGATGACAACGCAACACCAGACAGGATTTTTACCCGGCATGGGGGGAACTTCCTGGTGTACACTTCCTGCCCCTATGGTAAGGAAGATGTGACCTGTGACTTCAGGAGGGATGAGGTGATTTTCCAGGTCCATGAGGGCTGCCTTTCCCACCTGAAGCCTCCGGTCCAAATCAGCACTCTGACCAGGGACTTCTCCACCCAGCTGGAGGAGGCCGCGGAGATAGCCAAACCAGGAGTCTTTCCAGGCTTCAGGCAGATGGTGGAAGAGAGAGTCAACCTAGCTGATGCCTGTGTGACTCTGGAACAAAAGCAAAAGTTGAAACAAGTTTTCTTGGATTTCCAAGATCTCTTTGCGGTAGACTCATATGACTGTGGTCGCACCGACATCCACACCACAACAATCCCCACGGACCCTGGCATGACTCCAGTGTTTGTGAAGCAATATCGCTTGCCTCTCGCATCAATGGAGTCCCTTACTGAAATAATTAAGAACCTTGAGTCCCGGGGAATAATCCGTCCCGTCCACAGCACTTTCAATAATCCGGTGCTGGGAATATTGAAGCCAAACGGCCAGTGGAGACTCTGCGCCGACCTCAGGGAGCTCAACAAACGGGTCCATACTTCCCGATGGCCTCTGCCCTACATTGACCAAGGGCTGGCCCAGATTCAGGGGTCACAGGTATTCACTGCAATAGACCTGACCAATGGATACTGGACCGTGCCTGTCAGCAGGGAGGACCAATACAAACTGGCTTTTACCTTTGGGGGCCAGCAGTACACATGGACCCGGACTCCCTTCGGATACCTCAACTCCGGCAATGAATTCAACATTTTCCTACATAAGGCCATGCCCGACCTGGGTGCGAGGGGTAACCTGGCTTATGTAGATGATGTCCTCATCAAAAGTTCATCTGTGGAGGAACATATAGCGGAGATCCGTTATGTTCTGACACAGTTGAGGGCCGCCGGAGCAAAACTTTCCTTTCAGAAAGCACAGTGGTGTAGAACCCGTGTTAATTTCTTGGGGCATGAGATTACTCCTCAGGGTCTCTGTCCCCAGGAAAAGAAAGTGGAAGCACTTCAGAAACTGAAAGACCCCACAACTCTGCGGGAACTAAGGAGCCTCCTTGGACTGACTAATTACAGCAGAAAGTTCATTGAGGGCTACGCAGAGATCACCAGACCCCTGATTCATCTCCTGAAGGGGGGGGTCAAGTGGGAATGGGGTCCAGAACAAGCCGAGGCAGTAAAACAACTCAAAAGAAGCCTCTCACAAGCGCCCTGCCTAGCTTACCCTGTCAGAAACAAGGAGTTCTTCCTGGAGACGGGGTTCTCTAATACGTGCTTGACGGCAGTATTATATCAAAAGCATGACAAGGTCAATAAAGTAATCTCCTATGCGAGCAAAACTTTATCCTCTGTGGAGGAAAAATTCAACGATTGTGAGAAGGCACTCCTGGCAACGGTGTGGGCATTGAAGAATTACCGCCCGTTTATCCAGGGGGAACACATCATAGTGGAGACTCCACACCAGCCTCTGCAATATCTCCAAAGTGACAGAATCCGGGCCGGAAATGTGAGTAATTCCCGAATTACTTCCTGGATTCTGTCAATGCAAGGCTTTCCTGTGGAGGTCCGATATGGCCAAAACAAGAAGAGTCCCCTCGCGCAAGGTCTGGCTGACTTGCATGATTGTGCCAGAGAAAACTGTCTCGAGGACGAAAGTCTAAAAATAAAGGACAACATGGAGGCATACCTTAATTCCCCCCACAAAGTCTTTGAAGAAGACAAGTGTGAGGGAATGCCCACTGTCTATGTGGATGGATGCTCTTACCATGTTGACAACGACGGGGAGAAAGAACTGGTGGCCGGCGTAGGGAATGCATGGGTGAATGAGTCCCCAGAACCCTCCGCTGGATACAAAATTGGTCCCCGAAGTAGTCAGGTGGCAGAATTGATGGCTGTGCATCAGGCCATCCTCACTGCTGTCCAGCATCAACTCCACGAACTGGTCATAATCACAGATTCGGATTATGTACGGAACGGGTTCGTGGAGCACCTGGTTAATTGGAAAACCAGAGGCATGTTATGTGCTAACAACAAACCCTTGAAACATGGGAAGTTGATCCAAAACATTGATGATCTGGTCACATCGAATGGGATGACCATCTATTGGAAAAAGATCAAGGGTCATTCCAAAGTAGAGGGACCAGACAAAACTGGAAACGACTTAGCTGATCAGCTGGCCAAAACCGGAGCCATCCAAGGGGATCTAATTGAGATTGAGTCCCTGTTGGGGGAAATCCAGGTCACTGCCATCACTAGGTCCCAGACAAATGCTCACAACGACCTTTCAATTGCACAATGGAGTAAGGAGACCCCTGATGCTGATTTGATTACCGCTCAGAAGGGGGATCCAATTATTGGTAAATTTTACCAGCACCTGGAGGACCCTGAGAACTTTCCCCTGACGGATACCGATTACATTGGGAAAGAGGACCTAAGAGTGTTGATGAAATGTCCCAAAATGTTCCGGATCCAAGACGGTTTGTTGGTAAGGAAATCCAAAGCTGGCCACGATCAGTGGGTGGTTCCTACCTCATTCCGAAGCCTGATGTTAAGTCACGCCCATGATGCGGCCACGGCCGGTCACAGGGGGTTTCACACAACATTGGAAATCTTAAGAGAGGTTGCCTACTGGCCACACATGGGGCAGGACCTCAACCAATATTTGAAGGGTTGTCTTGTGTGTGCACAATTTCAGCCGACATCCCTCACACACCGGGCGCCTTTACAAAAGAGGGGAATGACACTGCCATGGTCAGATTTACAAATCGACTTTGTAGGCCCTGTGATTCGCTCGGCTAGGGGGAATAAGTACATGTTGACCGTCACATGCTTGTTTACCAAGTGGGTGGAATGTCTCCCAGCCCCAAATTGCAAGGCAGAAACTGCAGCTGCCTTGATGATTAACCACATCTTTTCCCGTTTTGGTCTACCTCAAAGGATTGAGTCAGACAGAGGTAGCCACTTCACCAGTGAAGTAATGACAAAGATGTGGGAGATACTGGGGGTCAAGAGAAAGCTGCATATTGCTTATAGACCAGCTTCTTCTGGGGCAGTAGAGAGATATAACCGGACAATTGTGAGCATATTAAAGAAGTTTGTGGCAGATTCTGGGCCAAGTTGGGATATCCGATTACCTCTGGTCCTAATGGCCATCAGATCTACCCCTTCATCTGCAACCAAAATGTCACCATTTGAGTTGATGACTGGGCGCAAGATGGTGCTTCCGCAGCATCTGCTCTATAGGACCCAAGAGCAGACACTGATAAATGCCTCCACTACTCATGAGTATGTAGAGAATTTAAGGAAACACCTTCAACATGCTTTTGCTTATGCTCAGCGGAATCTAGAAAGATCAGCTGATAGCATGAAGACCCATTATGACCTGAAAACTTCCAGGAAGGAATATCAGGTGGGAGACCGGGTCTATCTATACAACTTCCAAAGGAACCAGGCCAAGCAGCGCAAATTTTTGCCTACATGGAAGGGACCCTTTGAGATCGTCGATAAGATCTCCCCTGTGGCCTACAAGATCCGCATCCCCAAAGGTGGTTCGGCAGAGGGGGAAGACAAGTGGGTCCACATAAACCAGTTGAAGTGTTGCCATCCCAGGCACACTCTGCAACAACTGGAGGAATCCTCTGGAATCCTAGCAGGCACTGTCTCAGACTAATTCAGTTCCAACCATAAAACATACCACATCTAGTCTCTAAAATATTGTGATTTGCATGAAACTGTCTCTTAGTTATACTGTTTTTTTTTCTCAAAATAAGAATGTAATGTTTCGTTATGATAAAATGCATATGCTGCCCCACTACCTCAACAGTGGTGGAAAAACGTCTATGAGTAGATATTGCCGCTTTTGCTTTATCATCCTAGGAGAGATGAAACCATGAAGGATGACCAAGAAGGACGATCCGGAGACCGGGAACGGAGATCCAATGGGCCCAGTGGACCGCCCAATACTCCCATCAGGACCGGCGAGGAGAACCGATCGATCAGTACCGGATGGAGAAGAAGATGCTGAACTGTGCCATCTACAGAAGAGGAAGAAGATTATGCGGACAGACCGGTGCATGGGTCAAAACCCTTGTGCACGCGACTCCCCATCGACCCAAACTCAAAGTGCAGTCACGTGGGGGGGCTTGTAGGGTGTCCTGACCCACGTTTAAGCTACCCTGCTACAACATTTGGTGCTGTGGGCTTAGAAAATTCAAGATGGCGGAAAACCCACATGTGCGCTGAAATCCAGGAAAGCTGCGCAGTTTGTGCGCCCACCAAAATGGTTGCCTCACTTGCCACCCACCAGTGCGAGAATGAAAGGCCGGGTTGCCATGAGGGAAATGGGTTGCCAAAGGAAAAACAGTAGCGCCGGTTAGCTTCAAAGCGCTTTAAAACCACCATTGGACTACCCGCACAGTAGTCTGAAACCATTGGGAATGGCAATGCTGATTGCCAAATGCAACCTAGAATTGTGGGGAATTCATTTCTTAAATCCCAAAAATGGGTGCAGTACCAGTACTCACCACTATCCAAAAGCCGGCGTTTTAAAACCACTCTGTGTGTTTTTCTGAAGGCAAGCAAAATGCCTATTTCAAACCTTGCAACATGTGCAAAATATTCACTGAACACCAGCAGACATTTGGCAGAATGGAGTTTTGTGTGCCTACAAAATCTGGGAAATGAAGAGCCCAAAAACAATGCTTATAACAAAAATGCTATGGAGTCAGCAGCTTAAGCCTAACTGCAACTGGATTTAAAACCACCAAAATCGAAAATGTTAAATTAAATGAGTGACCTATGTTTGGTGTCACATGCCTTTGTAACTGTTGAAATGTCATAGTTTTGCACTTAGAATCAGCATTCTAGCTGCATGTGTAAAATTGCAAGTTAAGTTAAAAAGCAACAAAAAAACCTGCAAGTTAGCTGAAGGTCTGGCTTAAGGAACTTGATTTTGCCTAGCAACTAACCATCAGGAGTGAAACTTGAGTCACCACTGTGTTCCCAGGCCAACCTTCCTTTTGCTGCCCAGGCTAAGGATATGCCATCTATCTGATAATTGAATTTCCTGTGCTCTGCCAGAGAGTGAACAAAGCCCTCTCCACTCAGGCAAAGGTTTTTTATTACAGACGTCGTAAAAAGTGGCTTCCTCCTGGAGAAGCTGGGAGGAGCACTGCCTGTGAGAAGCAAGCTGGCTTGGCAGAAACTGGAAAGACTGGTTTCTGTACCATGTGACCTGAAAAGACACACCCCTGCAGCAAGGATATGGTTTTATAAAAAGGGGGATAATTCATAGAGCGGACATGTGAAAATTTTATAAATGATACCATAATTCTTGTGATTTTTCTGCCCACAGTTTAAGACGTGGTAGGAACCGGTGGTATGTTCAGGGGGGTTTTAGCGGAAAAGTGGATATTACTCTAAATGTGTGCATGTTAAAAATCTGAAACTTCATCAGTTAATGTCCCTACCCCCTGCACACATGTATGTAAAGTTGGGTCCATGTCGGAAATTGGAAAAGCAGTTAAAAAGTCAATTATGTACACTCTTTGAATGCAAGCTCCGAGAATGAGCAGATTTGGACATAGACATGGCTAAATTCAGCCACACCATGTATATGTAATTTTAAACAAATGTGTACCTGTGCAAATATGTTTTTAGGTCAGATATAGATTGTGTGTAAAGTTGACAGGGGTGGGTTCTCTGTATCATAAACAGACCTCATCCTGATGACACTTCATTTCATTCCCCCAATCAAGTAAGAAATGGAAGTTTGACCAATTAGAAGCTGAGAGAGAGGTAGGGTCAGTGATGCTAGAACACACCCACATTCTAAACACATAAAAGCAGACAGACAGGACAGATAGGGACTTTCCAAATCCATTTGCAGCGGGACGCTCTGCCGGAAAGATCCAGACTTCAAATTCATCAAACCTCCAGAGAGCCAAACTAGAGACTTCAATCTATCCAAAACTAGAGACTTCAATCTATCCAGAGCAGAGAGACCCAAAGAACCGGTGCCTAGCAGAGACCAGACCCCTGTGAGCAGTTCCAGAGGCCAGGCGCTGTGAGCAGAACCCGGAAAGACCTGACCAGACTGAAGTCCGTGACCAAGTCGCTTTCCTGTTCAAAATCTCTTGTGAGTACTTAGCAAAACTCAGAACACATCTCTTAGTTTAAATTCATCTAATTCAATCTATTTAACCTAAGTAGAACTGCCTCCTAGCTGTCACCTGTCATTCTAGCTGCAAAAATTTGTCACTTGTCATTTTGAAAAAGTGTGCGTTTAAAATTTACAAAACCAAAAACGACCTTTACTAAATTACTCATATCTCCGCAACCGTTTGGGCTAGAGACTTGCAATAACTTTCATTTGGAAGCTGAGATCCCAGGCTTTTCTAGGACCCCAAAACGGTAGAGATAGTCCTTGCGGTTCCTTTGTAATAGCGCTCGGCGCATCCGCGAATTTTACCGCGATTTGCAATTTCTTCACATGTAAAAACTGCTGCTGTTTGCTTTCCATTGGCCAGAAATTCGTTTAACCTGCTAACTATCCCTGCATCATTGCTAGTGTGAGCCTGGACTAATATTAACTAGATACCACTCACCCTGAACCTCTATAAGGGAATTAAAAGCAAATTTAGCATATTTCTCATTCATTGCCAGCACATATCCAAGCATTGCCTGTGTTTTCAAAACTCCTGTTTTCTGTAAGCTTGCTGGGATTGAACTGATTACATTGATTGCATTTCTGAGGACTGTGTGTTTTCCTTCCATTTCCTTGCATTGCATAAAGAGGGGGGGAGTGAATAGCCAGAGAAAAGTGATTACATTGTTTGGTTGAAATCATATTGCGTATTTTCTGTACTGCATTCATTGAATATTGCATCCACCTGAGCTTACATAAAGCATCCTCTACCACATTATACTTTTGTTCCTATTTACCAGTGTGCTACCTTATCCATTTCAGGTCAACTCATTAGTCATTATAAAGAAGTGTGCTAGTGCCAGATTCTCCGTTGTTAATATTTACCATATCAGATCAAGTGTGATATTCAATTATTAATTTATTATAAAGTGTGATATATATATTTTAATTTATCAAATAAACCTTTTAAACTTGCAAAACAGAACTACTTCTTGGCTCAGTGGGGTCAGGGGGATTCCAAGAGAGGGGTGTTATACAGGGGTAGTCATCCAGAACGCATGAACTGGACCTAAAGATATATCAATAAGGGTTTTCATTCAGTATTCTAGACTAGGCGTTAACTTGGCTGTAGTGCTGAATTGAATCCTCTTACAGAGGTGGGATGTCAATAGGGCGTAAGAGGCCTGCTGGTCTTTCCTTTTGACTCTTGTTTTGGGCGCATACTCCACAGGACATTATAAAGTCTCTGATATCTTTTTTCCAAGATGGCCACCAGAAGTAGCGCTTGATCTTTTCTGAGGTCTTGGCCATACCGGGATGTCCTTCCATTAAAGAATCGTGATAACAAGAGATTACTTTTTTCTGTAAATCTGTGCTGGGTAGGTATAATCGTTCTTGGAAATACAATAAGTTGTCCTTTACTGCAAAGTCCTTTCCCTGCAGATGCCAATTCTGTATGTCTGCTGGAGTTACAAGTTGCCTGGCTTTATCCTTAACTTCCTCTATGGATTCTGTGGCGATTACACCCAGAATTCTTTGTTCGGGAATGATTGGTACAGGTTTAGGGTTGATCAAGTGTTCTTCCACTCCCATCCGAGAAAGGGCATCAGCTTTACCGTTCTTTGTACCAGGTCGATAGGTAATTATGAAGTCAAACTCGGCAAAGAATAATGCCCAACGGAGTTGTCTAGAGGATTGGGCTTTTGCGGTTTTCAAATATTGCAGGTTTCGGTGATCCGTAATCACAGTAACGGTGTGTCGGGCCCCCAGCAGATAATGCCGCCAAGCCTTAAAGGCAGACTTGATAGCCAGAAGTTCCTTGTCAGTAATCGTGTAATTGATTTCAGGAGGCGAGAATTTGCGGGACCAAAATGCCACGGGATGCAACTGATTGGTTACCGGGTCCTTTTGTGATAGAACTGCCCCCATGGCAAGGCTTGAAGCATCAGTTTCCACGATGTAGGGGAGTTCGGGGCGAGGGTGTTTTAAGATTGGTGCAGAGATAAATTTAGTCTTCAAATCCTGGAAAGCTTGTTCCGCCTCGGTAGACCATTCAAAACGTTTGTTTTTCTTTAGCAAGGCAGTGATGGGCTGGACTATTCGAGAGAATTCGGGGATAAACCTGCGGTAAAAGTTAGCGAAGCCTAACATGCTTTGCACACCTTTTACGGATGATGGTGATGGCCATTTGAGAACTGCATCGACCTTCTTTGAATCCATACGCACTCCGCCAGGTGATAATATGAATCCCAAGAATTCAACTTCAGTCACGTTGAAAACACATTTTTCCAACTTAGCGAAAAGTTTGTGTTGACGCAATCTTTCGAGGACCATTTTCACGTGTTTCCGATGTTCAGATTACGATGAAGAATAAACGAGGATGTCGTCAATGTAAACAACAACACACACATCTATGAGCTCTCTGAGGACATCGTTCATAAAATATTGAAAGGCGGCCGGGGCATTGCAAAGTCCGAAGGGCATGACCTGATATTCAAATAGCCCATACTTGGTGCAGAAGGCCGTCTTCCATTCATCGCCCTCTTTTACTCGTACCAAGTGGTAAGCTCCTCTAAGATCCAGCTTTGTATATATGCATGCTTTTCTGACTTGGTCCAGGAGTTCAGGGATCAAAGGTAACGGATATCTATTCTTAACGGTGATCTGGTTCAGGGAGCGATAATCTATACAAGTTCTAAGGTCTCCTTCCTTTTTTGGAACGAAGAACAAAGCTGAAGAAGCAGGGGACTTGGAAGGACGAATAAACCCATTTGCCAGGTATTGATCCAGGTATTGTCGAAGGTGAAGGTTCTCAGGCTCGGTGAGGGCATAAATTCTACTACAAGGAGGAGTAGATCCAGGTATCAGGTCTATCTGGCAGTCATAAGACCTATGAGGAGGTAGAGAGTTAGCCTGATCCTTCCGGAAAACATCTTGGTATTCTAGGTATTCGGGAGGTAACTGGGGAGTCTCTGAAGAAATTGCTGCCAGTGCAACACCAGGAGGAGGGTGACAAGTAGAGACACATTCTGGAAACTGGACCGTTCTTGCTCGCCAATTGATCAGAGGATTGTGTTTCTCTAACCAAGGTATTCCTAGAATAATCTGAAACTGAGGGGCCTTGATCACATCGAACACGATCTTCTCATGGTGTCCATCTTGACTTACTAGCGTCACCTCTTGAGTGGTATGCGTTACTGGCCCGGAGGCTATCTCCGTACCATCCACCGTAGTAATGACGTCCTTTACAGCCTTGGGACAAAGAGTTAGATTCATCCTCAAAAACATTTCATGATCCACATAATTGCCGATGGCACCGCTGTCGACGTAAGCTTCAATTGCATGTAATCGATCCGGATTTTCAGGGCTAATGAGGACCATAGGTATCACGAAATGCGAGGTCACGGAACTGGTTTTCACGCTCGGCAAGAGGACCTCTATTCTTGTCGGGCGAGGTCGTTTCCCTGCTCAGAGTTTGTAACTTTGGTAACTGCAGCTCCTACTGCCTTCTTGGCAGGTTTCACCAGACAGTCTCAAAGAAAGTGCCCTGAGTTTCCGCAATAGAGGCATAATTGCAACTGTTTTCTCCTTTCCCGCTCCTTTTGTGTTAGAGGACCTTTCAGACCCCCTATTTGCATGGGTTCCCCGGAGTCTACTCCTTTGGAAGGAGTTGGCGGTTTGGAAAATACTCGAGCATCAAACTTGGAACGATCGGCCTTCCTGTTCTGAAGTCTGTGATCTATTTGAACGACTAAGTCTATATAGTCCGAACAATCTTGTGGGGGATTCACTACTTGGGCTGACACATCTTTGAGCTCTTCACGTAGACCTCTATAAAACAGCGTAATCCTTTTGTCCTCAGGCCATTGAGTTTCCACTATCAGTCTGTTGAAAGACGCAATATAAGCCAAAAGGTCTTGATTACCTTGTCGCAACGAAAGCAGCTCATTGTCCAAGGCCTGCCCCTGTGAATGTCTTGCAAACAGTTTTTCCATACTGAGCTGAAAAGTTTGAAAATCATGGAGGACCGGATCATCTTGATTTACTAGAGGGATCGACCAGTCTGCCGCATTGCCACTAAGGTACAAAAGCACGAAAGCTACTTTAGCTTGATCAGTTGGAAAGGCTGCTGGCCGGCATAAGAAATGCAACCGGCACTGATTGATAAATACTGCAAACCTCTTTGGGTCACCAGAAAATCGTTCGGGCGGAGCCAGAGGTACATTCCCAGGTAGGTTGATCTGCACTGGATTCATAGAGGATGTAGAAGGAAGATTTCCCCCAGATGCGGGTAACGGGGTCTGTCCGGCTTGTGACTGTAGCAATTTTCTAGCGAGATCATCCCTTCTTAGAGCGTTCGTTTCCTGACGGGCTGCATGCACTTCTGCCCTTAGTTCCCCCAGTAACTGGGCTAGCTGGTCGGTATCCGAGGTTTCCATAGCGCCTGGACGGGAGTTTTGTGGTAGGCTTTGCGTTCTGTAACGCTCACCTGATTCCCGTAGAGGCGCCGGTCTTGACTGGGCGTATACCGTATCTTCAAAGGTGATGTGTAACACACGGCTGGCTCCTTGGGCTGGACCTCTGGGCACTGTATGACTGACTCGAAGGGTAAGATGTCTGCAGATAGAAAATATGGGATTAAGGAACTGGGTTATTGAATGTCTCTCTCTTCTTCCCTTTCTCTTCTCCTGTAGAACCCCAAAGGTTAACGCTCTCACCTTAGGTAAGTGAACGCCATGCTCTCCATCTGCCTCGGGGCAGGGTGCTGTAACCAGTTTCTTCACTGGATAAGGGGAGCAGGCCCCTTGACTTCAGAGGACTGCTGTCCGTCGTTTACTGCACGAACGGTAAGTTTCGAGTCATTCTAATGTCTTTAAAGTCTTTAGTAATGATGTTTCTTGTTTTGCAGGGTTCCGGCGATGGCGGATGACGGGCTGAAGTGAGTTGAATATGGAGCCCGTGTGATGAATAGAAGCACCTGGAAGCACGCAAGTAAGCGCTTGTTGCCTGCTTCACGATGCGCTCTAACTGTCTTTTTATTTGCAGGTACAAGTTCGGAGCGGCTGCAGGGTGCCTGAATACCCACTGGGTTAGATGTGGAAAGGAGTAATGGCACGTGAGTATTAAAGTTCCCCAATGTCTTTAAACGCACCTTGTTTTGTCTTTCAGATGCGGGATGCAGCGCCGAAGGCCTCCGGAGCGTGCGAAGAGTTGGTAAGCTTTTGTCTTTCAGATGCCGGAATGCAGTGTGAAGACCTCCGGAGCGCACGAAGAGTAGGTAAGCCTTTGTCTTTCAGATGCCGGAATGCAGCGCGAGGCGTTGGTGACAGCCGATGGACCAGGTAAGTGAAGAGCTGTCACTGAAGACCGTAATGCTAACCTGTTCTTTCTTGTCTTTATTGGTGTTGCTGAAGACTGGATTCAGGATGGTAAGCCTTTTTCCTTAGGCCCAGGATCAGATGCAGAAGACACGATGAGCGTTCTGCTGCAGAGGATGCAGAATAACGCAAAGCAAGATTCATCCATCGGGTGTGGTTTAAATAGCCTCCTGTAGTGCTTAGGTTTCTCCTTCCACAGCCACGCCTAGGTAAGAAAAGAGTTCCTGCTTTCCAGAAGAGTTCCAGTGTTCTGAATCTAGGGAGTGGCTCCTGCCCCACCCAACAGGAAAAGTAGTTCCAAACAGAAGAGGATCAGAGGCTCAACTGGCAGGCAAGTAAGCAGCATGTAAACAGAAAAATGTACCCTTGCTAATAATTATTTTCATATTATTTCTTTTTTTCTTTTTGTTTCAAATAATGAATTAATATCTCTGAGAGGTTTCCAAATTGTGGAAATCCTAAAGTATGAATCTACCGCTGTTCTTATATAACCACCCAAATAATAAAGTAGCTGTGTGTTTCAAAGGACAAACATTACGGTGGTGCTTCCAGTGTTTGAGAAATAAAATAAAAGGTAACTCATATAATTAAGGAAAAAGTGCAAGACATTCACTTTCTACCTCCGAGGACATCAAAAACATATATTTAAAGAAAACCAGAACACATAATCGGAAGTCAACAAAGTTATAATCTCAACCAAAAAATAGAACAAAATACAAATACATCCACATAATACATTTAGGAAGCAACGTTTTTTTGTAGAAAGAGATTACAATGTGCATAAGTGTTTTGACACAATAAAAAACAAAAAACACAAAGAACATTGGATTAATATTAATTTCTTTACATTATAATGATTAAATCATAAAGAAGAGTGCAAATAGGACATACATATGATACTGGTTCAGTAAATAAACGAGTATCATGGCCCAAGTAAGCAGCATGGTCTGCTGCAGGTAAGTCCACCCAAGCATTATGAGCCTGGCGCTTCCAGCGCTGGGACTGGGCATATTTATGAGCCTGGTGCCACTGGCGCCAGGACTGGGTCCAAAAGGTCCCAATTGGGACTGGTTGGCACTCGGAACCTGGGTTATGGATCTGCTTCCAAGGGAGTTGGGAAAACCCTGACCTTTTGGAAGCAGAGATCATGACAATATCATTATCTACTAGGATAGCCAGCCTTCCATAGGGTCTTCCTTTGGTACCCCTATTAGCATGATGAAAGTAGGAGGTATACCCATCAAAATAAACTGGGTCTAAGAGCCATGTTTCCTGAAGGAATATAATTCCAGCCTTATTAATTGGCTGAATAGTTCATTCACGGCAAAAAAATGTTTATGTCCTCTAGTATTCCAGGACATCATTTTTACATTAGCTCAGTTATTAGTGGTTATAGGGGGTAAAGAGGAACATAGCCACTCCCAGTGCGATTTCACATTGGCATTACTTATGGCACAGGAATTAATTCTTTCATGCTGACCAGAGGCGTTGATAGGGGGGTGCTGAGGGGACTATAGCCCCTGGTCTTTTGGTTGTAGCCCCAGATAAAATCTCACGGGCGACAACCAAAAGGCTAGCTAGCCCGAGTCCTGCCAGTCCCGGTATTAGCATAGCCCCAGACGTTTTCCAGACCTAGCAACACCGCTGGTGCTGACCCCCATTTCTAGACTTCTTCCTCTCCCACTTATCTGTATTCGATTTTCCCTTATTCAAGACATAATCAATACAATCACAATCCATATCATATCCATATTTGTTTAGCTCAAGGGCATTCATTCTGATTAAACAGACCACGTCTTCAGAGAAGCAATGAACCTTGGTAACAGAATTGGGCACTGTTCTACAAATTTGAAGTCACTGCTTTTAATTATCCTCAAGGGCAGAAGAAGATTAAGAATCTCTAGCAAGCAACTTCTATTTATGGGTTTTTTCTTCCCCTTAGTTAAACCCCTGATAGTAGATGTTTTGGATGATAGTTGGCTTTTCTTTTCCACTAATCCCTTTCCCTTCTAGCTCGACATAGATTTCTTAATGTCCCATGTCTCACAAGCTCAACAGAGGGCTGTTGTATTTCACAGGCTTTGTCATTAGCATTAGATTCCATAGATGTAATGCTGATATCCAGTGAAGAATGAGTGCAATCCATCAAGCTTACAAATGTTTCTTCTTCAATGACCTGTGGGGCCGCTGTCACTTTGGCTTTGTGGGCTGTTGACCCTATTAGCCAGTTTCTTAGATTTACCGGACTTGAGAGCATTTCTTTTTGTCTACGTGCAGCTTTCCTTTTGGCTCATTTAGATGAGTGCTGCCCAAGGTCAGCCTTTAACTTGAGTTTCCTACTCCTTTCTCTTTTCGTTTCAACAATCCTCGCCTTCTTCATCATCATCACTACCAATCAGTACCTCCACTTTAGTTGATTCCAAATTTTCCTGAATATTGTTCCTTTGGCCATCATTTATCAGTGCTTCAATGTTCAGACCCCCTATTTCAGGACTAGCGCATACTGCTATGTCATTATTCTGGTTCAATTTCACCAGATCGGCCAATAATATAGCATTTTTTTTTACTTGCCAGGAGATACTATGTGAAGTTTTTGCAAGATTTTTAATGCAAAGCTTGTGGCTACATTGTGAGCTTCTAGATCTTTAAATTTCTCTCTGTATGTGCTTTCCGCACACTCATGATCATCAAGGGATGTAATATGATCTTGGCAGTCAATGGCTGTATTAGGGGTTCCATCTACCAATCCTGTGAGACAAGGTGAACAGGATAACCTCGCTGATGACACAATATTGCGATTCAAGCAGATATCATTCGCAACACCCCCTAATGTGACATTCTCCTTGTTATTAGATTTGTTCCCATTGGGAGCCGCAGCCTGTTTGAGATTAATGAGTTGGCCCTCCAGGCTGTAGCATAGATTTAATAAAGAGTTGTTATTTGCAAATTCTGCACTAGTACATGCAGCTTTGTTAATAGAAGTGGCCTTAGGCTCAGACTACTCACGAATTTCAGTAGCGACACTCTGCCCAGCAAAGAAATCCATAATTTTAGGCGTAGAGGGTCTCAAACCAGTTTCTTCTGTATTGGCCACTTGGTTAGCATATCCCTTTATTATACAAATAAACTTTTGTTTATTTCTTAGTTTCATAATGGCAGGCAGATAGGATAGATGTATATATATTACTGGCATCAAACAGAGCCAAAGCTAATGCAGATGATAAATATGTTGCAAGTGGCTCAAAGATAACATCCACAGTCACCACTTGCAACGCTGATTATTCCAAAATTGTGTAACAGATACAGTGGCACTCAAGAATGTAAAGGGCTCAAAAACAAGACGTCCACATGTTACTGGAAATCATATTATGCCTCCTTTAGATTTATATTGGCCTAAGCCTAGTTGCTCCATGGGGAAAACCGTGTTGCGAAGTTCTAAATTAGAATTGACTTCAAGCACCATCTTAGAAAAAGTCCTCCATCTTGGTTCGAACTTCTGCTCACTCTTCAGTAATGATTTGCTATGTTTTCAGCTGCCAGAGCAGAATCGATCTTTGAGCCTATGTCAACACTAGGGCTGGCAGAGCAGACTATTTGTCCTTTGCAAAAAAGACCCCGTAGTCAGAACAAACTCTCATTCAAAGTGTTATCTATATCTACAAAATTCATCCTCCCACAAACAGTGTTATACAATGAATGTAAACTAATGCTGTGTGTTTTTGAAGGAATCCTGTGTACATTTCTGGAAATACAATTTACTTTAGAAAGGTAAAGATCCACACAGCTGACGGCAACAAAGTTTGTCAGTATGTTTAAGGAACCTTGGAGCTAAAGTGAACTTGTTAAGCTGTGCGTCTCTGGAGCGCTGCGTACCTGAAGTTTCAGTTGCTGGTCTCGCCGGTGACGCCAGACTGGTAGACCGTCAAATAGAATGCAGAAACTGTAACGCTAGGAAGCGACCCCGACCCAACCCTAATGGAACAGGGATGGATTGGAATCACCTCCCGACGCCACTGGCTCACCTCCCTGCGGATTAAAGTGACGCCGGGACAGTGCAAGCACTGACAGGGAGGTGATGAGGTGTTGAGCTGGTATGGTCCGGTAGAGGTTCACAAACTGGAGGATTGAGAAGGTCTTCAAAGATGTCCAGGCACGATCCTCCAAGGTAGTTGATAATCAGGAGGGCTGGCACCCAGAGCCAAACAGACAAGGAAGATCCAGGCAAACAAGGAGATCAGGAAGAGAGTGGAACCCAGGGAACAGGAAGGCCCAAGGAGAGGGGAGAAGGCCAGGAGGGGAACCCACAACCTCCTAAGGGCCACAGAGCCAAGGGAAACTACTCCCAACAGAAAAGAAACCAGGAGGAGAGGGGAAACTGGAAGGCAGGAACCACAAGGAAGGGACCCAACAGGAGCTAAGGCAGCCTGAGAGGCCAGAGAACTGAACAATGAAGCAGGAGCCAAGGAGCAAGAACCTGATGCAAGGGCACCAAGCGACGGTAAGAGGGGAACAAACCGCGTTTAGACGCGATCTGTAGAGGGCCGGACGCTATTTACAGCGTCCGGCACGAAAGCGAGGCTTGGAACGCTAGTGGGACTGCGCATGCATAGCGGCCGAGCGGGCACCAGAACGAGGCTTGGAACACAAGCTTGTCTGCCCGTTCCTGGTTACCCGCGAGGTTCGCGCATGCAAGCAAAGGTGTCGAGCGCCGGCCCGCTGCCTACAGCCACGCTTCCCAAGCTGGTAATATGGGTACAACTGCCACGTCCGGGGACGGATGCGACGAGAAGGCCAGGTAAGTGTCCTAACAGAACTCCAATTTAAAGTGTTTTCTGTATCAATAGCCTCAGCCATATTCAAACATAAGAACTGAATGTTAGACAAACTAGAACTGTGTACTTTAATAATAAGCTATTGAATTTGTTTCTTGAAACTAGGATCAGCCTAAGCTGGATACCAACATGACCAGACAGAACAAAGTTGTAACCATTGTATTTTGAACACTGGAAAACACTTGAAGTATGTAAAGACAATATTGTTGTATTTGCCATGTGGACTGGGCATGAACCCAAATTTGTAACCTATTAGTTTGGAGACGGGCTGAGCTATGACCAGGACTGTGTATAAATACTGCATGTTTTGTGATGACCAGGACTCACTCCCCTCTGTTTCTGGTACACACTGCGAGGTGCTGTGAACCAGATAGCTATCTACTTTGAATCTGTAAAGAATAAATATTTGACTTTGTGACTGGCGGATCTAATTTTTGGTGGAACCAAGCCTCGATATTTGCTTGATTTTACAAGATGGCGCCCGAATAAGCACCTCAAGATTGATGTCATCTCGATTTGATTCGGCTATCGCAGCGGGATCGGATTGTGAGAAAGGGGGCACCTTCTTGGACGCAACACCTCAACAGTACTGCACGGCCTGATCCCTGGGTGGTGAGCTTGCGGTCTGAGACGGCATCTTGACGAGGGTCCCCATATCGAGGCGGGTATTTTTCCTGGAATCGCCAGCCACGTCGATCCTTTGTAATACGATCGGACCTCCCTTTGTCCTTTGAATCAGGTGAGTCATGCCCCGATTCCTAAGTATCCTGATATTTGATTTGGCGCATTGTCCATGCGAGCACAATTATTGACCAGGTATCCTCAATTAATCATTCATTTGTCCTTGACTCTGTCGACACAGAAAAATGTGTTTTTGGGTTCTAGCAGCAATTTTAGACCACACTCTGTAGCTGGCTTAGACTGCTATGAGATGTGTGCTGGACCCGTCTTCAGGACGTTAAGTAATGGCATCAAACTTTAGATGACAGAATGAAATTCATTGGTTGGCCTTTCACAGTGTAGCAATCTAGAAACCAAAACAAACAAAAGTGTTTGGTGACATGATTTAAATCTGAATGGAAGTGTCGTGTCTCTATCGGTGTACACATGCAACTATTAACACTAACCTTTTCATTGCTTCTTTGGCGTGTGTGGCATCGAATTAGATCAGCGTCTAAACCGAATTCAATTGTGGAAACTGTGGGATCTCACAGTTGTTGGAACTGAAAGGAAAATATGAGGCAAATGTTAGCTACTCATATTAAACAAACCTGTTTTTACTTTTCTTATGGCTTAATTGTTCGTATTGAAAAGTTGTTTGTTTTTTACTTTTTGTGCAACTTAATGCATGTATCATGATTACAGAAAACGAAAGCATGAACATTTGATTCCATTTGAGGAAAAAACATGAGAGTCGGCTACTATAATTTATAATGCTGTATGGCTGTAGCCACTATTTAGGGGACTTTTAGCCAACTGTATGGTTTGTTGTGGTTATTTTAACCAAAATGTACTTATTCAATTGCAAATAGCATGCAGAATGGATTTTACCTTGAGGCGCAGTGGAAGTTGTAAATATGCAAGGCTTTTGGGTCTCTCGTGTTGTATCCGGCACTTGGAAAATTTGTGGACAAACATATGGTCTGCGAAATATAAATGCTTAGAATGAGTGATTCAAAGCGGCACAAGTGCATCTAAAAGTTTGAAATGCACCGTAAACACTCGTTCGCTTACCTAATTGGTGTACTCCTATCAGTAAACTGCTGCCGGCCGCACTGTGAATCATTCGCGGCGGCTAGTTACGCTTGCCGGAAATGAATGCTAAAGCATGCTGGAAGCTAGAACGTTGTTGGGATAGCAATGCGGTGTCGTTAATACGCCATCTTGAAAAGAAACATGGCGGTTCTACCCGATCGATTCTGTGTTTAAACCGGCGTCAACTAGACGTGTGGAAAGTGTTACAATGCATATAGATATAACCTAAATACTGGAAAACGAGTGACCAGTGCAAACTAATGGAGCAACTGTGTAGAAAGATTACAATGCATATTGGTGTAACACAAATTACTAAGGTATATGCTGATGACAAAAATGACAGCAGATTTTGTCAAGTACATTTTAGGCCTATATCTTGTAATTAGAGTCACAAAAAAACAGTACAAAGAAATATATTGTAATGGGGAATATTGAAATTGCCATACTTTCCAGAAGGATGAAAGCCAATTTTATTTCCTAAAAAACAGGGATAAAGGAACCCTGCGAGGAGAGACTTTTTTTTGATTGATTGAAAGGGATCTTCAGTGGATTATTTGTGCAAAAACAAGCTCCATTCAATACCAATGTTTAAGCCAGCCTGTACGGTATTCAGATTGTAAATCCATTTTTGCGCACGTTGTCTCAGTTTGCGGTCTATATCTCCCCCGGGTAGCTGTAGGCGGGTAGCTGTTCTCAGTGGCATTTCTTTATATATGTGTTTTGATGTAATACAGAATTAGAAAAGAGAAGCTATGTAGTAACTTAAGAGTAAATAGAAGTATGCATGTCGTCATATGTTAAAATTCTGAAGGAAACCATCATTTTATGGTGAACAAAAACAGCCTGAGTCTGTTAGGAGCATAGAGAGGGTGCTTTAAACTTGGTATATAGAAAATATATCTGTCTAAAGATTTTTATGCCTTAGATGAACTAATTGATAAACTCCTAAATGAACGAAAGTTTGGTGTCACTGCACCACCTCCTAATGTACCTATTCCTGCTGTCTTCCCTCTTCTTGCTGTTGCTCCTTCTCCCATAGCAATTCCTGTTCTTCCTGTTCCTCCGTCACTAGTTATTGCTTTCTTTTCTAGTGTTGTTTCTCTACTTGTATCTCCACCTTTTCCGACTGTCATTGTTCCAGTAAGTTCATCTTTTTTTTGTTAGTAGTAATGTCTTCACTATTTATTGTACAGGATTTGTCTACTCTCTTTCTTTCCCAAGCGGTTTTGCTTCGCTTGTAGCTGATGAAGGGGCGAGCACTGAATCAAAAATTGTAACATAGGACATGGTTTCCAAAGAGAAGAGGAAACTATTTGAATGCATGGGCTAAGCAATGTATAGAGAAAAGAGAAAAATGTACTGTTTTAGCTAAAACTCCTTATTCTAGATGGTATTCCCGATCAGGAGGTTTTTATTGAGGGGATGAGGATACATTTAGTTGAAATGGAATAGATTGACGGATGTGGATGTCCCACAAGGGTTGAGGGGTTTGAATGCTTTAGGCTATTTGAAGGGATTCTGCGGAGAAAGTACATGAGCATGTTGAGAGGGTTTTGAGCTAAGAAGGGAGTTAGAACGGTTACAGAATGATGAAATAGATGGTGATAGTTTGGACGCTTTTTATGCACAGAATGGTTGCTTCCTCCTTGTAAGTCAAGGAGTGAAGAAACGCGAATTTGCACAATTCGCTTAGATGGATTTTTGAATGTGTTGATGTCTCCCATAGAAGTATATTCTATGTATAGTTGGTATACTCCAGAAATGCAGAGGTAAGTGTTACAGGTAATGATAGAATACCTGAAGGATTAGTGTATAAAAAAGAGATTTGTTGTCCAGCAGTATTGATGATTGTCTATAAGGAAGCTCTTTTGCACCCGATATTATTCCTACCACTTTATAGCGCTTGATCTGTTTTTTTTTTCTTTATTAAACAAATGATCAGAGTTGCCTACTTCTCAGTTGCTTATGAGGGAGGGTCCTCTGACAGTTGTTCTTAGAGTTGAGATTCAGATATTTAGAGGGATTGGAGGTGGGAATACATAGTTTCGAGGTCAGTCTATTGCACAGAATAATGAGCAGTTGAATCCTGTACACATGGACCAATGTGGATATTACAGACAAGAGGGTCAATGGAGAGCACAAGGTCCGATCCTTTAGTAGAGGTCAAATAACACCTATGGTGTCATTAGTAAATGACCCAGAGGCCGCCCTGGAGTAGGGGGTCCTGGAGGGAGCCAGTTTGCTCAAAATTCTCAGTTCTTTTCGCAAAATAATCAGCAATCTAATGTGGATAGTAGAAATATCTTTGATAATGCTTCCACTGTCTATCGCTCTAAAGATCTTGTTTTTGATGACATATTGTTCTGTTAGGGTGGACCGAAGCAGGGTCTGGAACCGATGCCTATTCCCGTTAATCAAAGAGGTCTCTACGATGTGATGAAGGAGGGGAATAGGAAGCATCTATTTTTTCATAAATATGGCGGCACAGAAGTATTCCATTGATCATTCACGGGTTCCAGACATTCCACTGTGAGGGCAGAACAACGTTTTTAGGATTTTCTGGTACGCCAGTGGTTAGTTTGATTTCTTTTTTGGTACTAATTTCACTGGGTCCATTCGCGGATCACTGTCCATTTCTTTTGCCATCAAACTGTGGTGAGAATTTGCTGGGGTTGAATCTGTTGAAGGAATTAAATGCGGTAATTCATTGTTCTTCGGATGGAGTGTGTTTGATTCACCACAGAAATTTTCTGTCTCACAGTTTCTGACTAGACTCTTTCCACCGGAATTTAGTGATGTTCCGTAGTGTTAATGGGCGATTGATGAGAAAGATGTCGGTGTTTTACAGATTGAGCCTGTTCAGGAGTAAATTTGGCATTGACAAACAAGGGCATTTCTTTGTCACTACCGTGGAACTTGGAATACCAGAAAGCTCTTGATCTGCTCAAGACTGCGCTGTGTTCAGCACCAGTTTTGGGCACACCAAAGTATGATAAGGCCTTTGTGTTGTATGTGCATGAATGTGATGGATGTGCTTTGGCCGTGTTATTACAGGAGCATGGGGGGGAATAGACCATGCAGTTATTTCTTCCTCCATACTGCGTTGTCTGAGAGCTGTCGCTGCTGCTGCTGCGTTTGTAAATCAGAGTGAGGGGATGGTTCTAGGCCATACTTTAACTGGCATGACACCTCACTCTGTAGATGTTCTGTGAAGAAGAATGCAAAACGCAACACCTTACTTCCGCACGATCAACAAAATATGAATTGATCCTATTTGTCCCGCATATTCAAATTGAACGGTGTTGCATATTTAATTTGGTTGAATTGATTCCTCTTCTGCAAGACACTTTATCTACTTTGATATTTGAATCTGTACAGAATACATATTTTACTTCGTGACTGGCGGATCTAATTTTTGTTGGTACCAAGACTCGATATTTGCTTGATTTTACACACAGTCACCGTAAACAGACTCAGAGCTTCCAAGGAGTGGAGCACATATGCAAATGAAAAGGCTGAAAAAAAGCAAAATGGCAGCTTGGTTGCACAATGCCCAGGCAACATGCCACTGCAGCCTTGAAAGGATGGTGTAGGCCAGGAGAGGAGCTCTGCCTTAGTTAGTGAGTAGAGTAATGAGGAAAATACCACACTCACCTTAAACAATCAAACTCCTCAGTAGATGCATACACTAGCTTACCAGTGTACCATATCTGAAGTAAAGATGTAGACAGTGCCTACTCCCTTCTTACTGCAGACTGCTCCACTTAGTAATCCACATTGCGGTCCGCTTTGCAGATCCTGGAAGATTTAGTCGAAGTTGGGGGCGGAGCCTCCTTGTTCCTCCGCAGCGCAGCACACAGTCCTTGATAGTCCAACAGATGTTGTTGTTTGCGGCATGATCCAGAAGTGACAGGTAGCTGGAACATGATGCAGAGGACGAAGAGCTCTGCATAGGTAAGAACACATGCAGATTGAAAATACTAAGCCCTCTGATTTTGAGATGCACAATCATGTCATCCTGATCAATCGACTCTGGGGAGAATCTGGGTATCACCGATCATACCCTGAAGTTGATGTCCTCCTTCCTCCTAGGCCGACCCTCCCAGGTCCAACTTGGGTCCTTTCTCTCCACCACCTCTCTCTCCACATGTGGTGTTTCTCAGGGCTCTAACCTTTCATCATGGCTTTTCAATGTCTACTTGGCCCTTTTGGCACACCTTTTCTGTACCTTCTCCTCTACTTTTCAGTGTTATGCAGATGACACTCCGGTCTCTTTCAGGCTCCCCTCAGCCTCCTCTCCTCTCTCACTCATTCTTCACTGTCTATCTGCGATTTAGACGTGGTGCACCTCTAATAATCTCTGCCTTAATAATCGTAAGACTGATATCCTTCTCATTGGGACACCTGCTTCTGCTTTCCATCTCTCACTCTGGCCGCTCTCCTTGGGCCCTCTTCCTTCACCTTCCTGTGAGGCGAAAAACCTTGGAGTCATCTTTGACTCCACTCACTCCTTCTCTACGCACATCACAAACCTTGCCAATAAGTCCCACTACCAGCTGCACCCCCTCAGAGGTATTCTTAATTTTCTCACTTTCCCCAGAAGCTCACTGTCTCCAGAGCCCTGGTTCTCACTAGGCTGGACTACTGCAACAGCCTCTTTCTCAATCTGCCCTCTGCAACTAATCCAGAACAGGACTGTGAGACTTGTCCTAGACCAGGCATCGTATCTCTCCAGCCCTGAAATCTCTACACTGTCTCCCGTTGGCTGCAAGGATCAAGTTCAAGACCCTCTGCATTGTCCATAAGGCCTTCTGGGGCCGGGGCCTGCACTACATCCAACTCTCTCTTCCTAAACACCTTCCTTCTCGAGCCCTTCGATTAGCCAGCTCCAACTCTCTGAGGGACAGACGCTTCTCCAGGCAGAGAGTGGGGGGTAGATCTCTCTCCTCTGCATGTGCCTCCCTCAGGAATGGCCTCCCTGTCCCTCTCAAACTTGATCCGGATCACCTGAAATTCCTGAAGCAGCTCAAGGCCTTCCTTTTCACCTCTGCTTTCTCTCTCTCCACCCTGTTGGCCTACCTGCCCACTGCGCTGACTGGTGGCCTGGCTACCCTCAGAGACTCCTTGGGTACCAGACACTTCCACGACTAGTCACCCCAGCACTGTATCTGGGCCTACCGCACGATTAAGGACTGTAACTGTAACCCACCAGTCCTCCGCCTCGCTGTCCTTGGTGCACTTCTCCTCTTCTCTCTCCCCTGCACTTTCCCCTCTGCCTCCCCCCTGCACTTTGCATTATCACACTAGCACGATCTGAATGACACAAGGCCTAATAAGATTGTTTGTTTTGTCCTACCTCTGTCTTCCACCCTTATCTTGTTGCGCCTAGAACACTTGTGTACAAGTGCGTTATAAATGACTTATATCATATGGTATCATATAGGGGTTCCCTAAGTATAGGAATCCCTAAGCATCAGTGAATGTATAACACCTATAGTCAATGCACATCATTCTCAGATTGTAACATGTGTTTGTGTAGGCATTGCATGAGAGAGCAAGGGCAGGGAGAGAGAGATTGCAAGGGTGAGAGTTAGCAAGGGTGAGAGCATGAGAAGGTGCAAGAAAGGGTGTGCGAGAGCATCAGCAAGGATGAAAAAGAGAGGATGCTAATGGTAGAAAATCTGAGTGTGCAAGTGTGGAAGGGTGAGAGAGTGTGAGTCTGAAAGTGGGAGAAGATGTGAGGCTGGGATACAGCAACGGTGAAGCATTATTAAAGGGTCCAATTCAGGAAGCATTTTTGCATCCGCTAATACATTTGCACCCAGAAAAAGGTGCAAACTGCCACTGGTGCAAATTACAACTGATGCACAAAATAATGAAGAAGGCCATTTGCACCCAATAGCAATGAAAGCAAGTGTACTTGCAATTTAAAAGGGAGAGGCGATGCACGACCAGGAACACCCACTTTGCAGTTGCCAAATGGGTGTGTCTAGAGGAGTATGAATGGCTGGGTAATTCGAATGAGGGACACACTGAGATGGAGTAACCAGATGTAAAACAAATCGAGGCTCCTGTAGCAAGTTTCCCCTGTTTCAACCTGTGGCCATATTACACAAACTTTGCACTTGTTAAACTGCAGTTATTTAAGGTATGCGCACTGGGGCAGAAATTGGCATTTAGCCAGTACCAAAATCCGACTTCACTGGTGCAAGGTTTCTGTAATATGGCCATCATGTAAGTCTGATTTGGAACCTTGGAAAATCCACAGGATTACGTTTAACATTTGTAAAATAAATTCTGAAAGAGTTAAACTTCACCTACAGTTTGACACCACTTTCAAGTACAACTGTTACACAACATAATTTGTTCACTTTTCGTCTTCTATTTGAATGCTCTGGGACTCGTGTTCAGTGGCTTGCTCGTTTTTGTTTTGTTTTTTTGCTCATGCCCATTTTTGTTTACAGAGTGCAGGAGGGACACATTGCTTCTGGAATATGAGATTCTTTGTGACTTGCTCTGTGTTTGCAATTTGCAGGTGGGAGCGGTGCATTTTGCCCCAGCCAAAAATTGCATACACACATTTATTTCTTTATGAATCAGGCCTTAAGAGTCTAGGGCCTGATTTAAAAACATGTTTTAACATGGGAAAGGTCCATTGAAAACATGTTTTTAAATCAGTCCCCTAGTGTTGTCTTCACTTCTGTTCAGCTGAGTTCAGTTTCTTTATTAATGTGCTTTACAAAAGACAAACATTAAAATCACAATAAAATACAATGTTAATGTCATGCCACATCTCTAATAAAAGTAGCACCTCAAAATATATTTCAAAATAGTCCAATTGTGTATATGGTGGATCCACGGTTATCGGTTTACCACACTGCATGATTACATTCTGTAATAGTCAATAGGTCTAATTCCATGAGAATCTGCAGCATTTATGCCAATAGAAAAATGACATGCTGGCATAAATTCTGGGGGATTTGTATGGCAGAGATGATGGAGGTGACGGAAACGGAAATTCTGTTTGGGCCCACTCTCTGGGAAACAAATTAATGAAAATATGGTGTGATGTAAAATGCATGCATAACATTTTAGGCACCACCTGCTTTTTACACAGCCAGAAGGAGGTAGATTTCCTAAGTATGCATTGCAAACTCTGTCTGACATATAAAAATGCCAGGTGTCTATTACTTAATTTGAAATATGAAGTGCGAAAGGGAGGTGTAAAGTCAATGTGGCTAGCACGTAGGACATGCTAACAGGGATGTATTTATTTATTTATTTATTTATGATTTATAAATCGTGGGCTATGACCCGAGAGCATCAAGTTGTTGATAATAGCCTAAGCCTTAATTTCCAGAGGAACACTTAGACACATGTCATTCTTTTCCCAACAGGTAGTTAGTTCTCTGAGTGTCAAAGCACCTAGTGGGCCTCATTGGACGCAGCACCTGAGAATGATAGAGTAAATTACTAAGCCTGCCATGCAACATACTAAGGGAGGCGATGTGAGCTTTTCAAATCCCAGGTAGGTCTTTCACTGAGCCAAAAGGTGCATGCCTCTCAGAACCCCTAGCACTTCACTTAAACAGATGAAGAGAGTCCCTTGGCAACCTGAATTAAGGGCAATAGAGGGTGCTTGAATAGAGGCACAGCCTGCCAGCTCCAAACATTATGCCGCTACCAATGGGCTCACCTATTCCAGGACCTTTATGCACTATCCTGATGTGACAATGATTTTAACAATGATTCCAGCTTTTGCTACTCATGTTAGTGTTATAGATCTTAAGAATGCCTTTTTTTTTAGCATTCCTTTATACGAGGATAACAGATACCTGTTCACGTTCACCCTAGGGGGACGCTCGTTTTCATTCACCCGTGCACCACAAGGATGCACAGAGTCCGAGTATTTATAGTAGGGCTTTGAAAGGACAGTTCGAGACACTTGAGTTGCCTTCTGCTTGTGCATTGTTGTAGTACATTGACAACCTTCTTTTAGCTGCAGATTCAGAAATTGCCTTTAAGGAGGGCACTGTGTTGTTGCTTATTCACCTAGCAAAACATGGACATAAAGCTTCACTGATAAAGTTTCAAAATTGTCGACAGGAGGTCGCCTATTTAGGCAATCTCCTTTCAAAGGAGTGAAGAAGATTGACACACAAATAAAATAAGCATTTCTAGCATGTCTGTCCCAAATACACAGAAAGAAGTTAGAGCCTTGATAGGAATGGCTTCTTACTGTAGATAGTGGATCCAAAATTAAAAAATTAAAAAACAATGTTGGCATTGACAAACAAGGGCATTTCTTTGTCACTACCGTGGAACTTGGAATACCAGAAAGCTCTTGATCTGCTCAAGACTGCGCTGTGTTCAGAACCAGTTTTGGGCACACCAAAGTATGATAAGGCCTTTGTGTTGTATGTGCATGAATGTGATGGATGTGCTTTGGCCGTGTTATTACAGGAGCATGGGGGGGAATAGACCATGCAGTTATTTCTTCCTCCATACTGCGTTGTCTGAGAGCTGTCGCTGCTGCTGCTGCGTTTGTAAATCAGAGTGAGGGGATGGTTCTAGGCCATACTTTAACTGGCATGACACCTCACTCTGTAGATGTTCTGTGAAGAAGAATGCAAAACGCAACACCTTACTTCCGCACGATCAACAAAATATGAATTGATCCTATTTGTCCCGCATATTCAAATTGAACGGTGTTGCATATTTAATTTGGTTGAATTGATTCCTCTTCTGCAAGACACTGCTTGCAGTGATGAAATGTCACATGACTGCCTTTATACCGCAGAGTAAGAAATTAAAGGCGGGATTGATTTAAATGATGCACCTTTGAACGATCTACAAGGGGAGCTGTTTTTCAATGGCTCCTGTTTTAAAACTTCCGGATGGTACATCCACTGCTGCTTATGCCATCACTACACTAAGCACGATCGTGGAAACCAAAAGAATTTCTCATAACTCCGCGCAGGCCGCAGAGATTATTGCATTGACTCGAGCTTGTGAACTTTCCGAAGGGCTTAGTGTAAACATATATGCTGATAGTCAGTGTGCTTTTGGTGTAGTTCACAACTTTGGTAGACTTTGGGCAGAACGGGGTTTCTTGACCTCACGTGGAATAAAGATCCAATATGGCACCTTGATAGTTCGACTACTCTCAGCGCTTGCACTTCCCACTCAGTTAGCAATTATGAAGTGCGCGGCACATCAGAAAATCATAAATGATGTAGGAAAAGGGAACGCTTTTACTGACCAGATAGCCAAACAGACTGCTACTGATCTTTATTCAGATATGTACACTACAAGGGAAGCCACAAATGTCTGTACCATTGATGAAGGAATTGAGTCTATAGAGAATATCCAAGCCGATACCACTCTAGAAGAAACTAAGCAATGGGCTGAGGGCTTGGCGAGGTTGGATGATGATGGGTGTTGGGTGGATAACCTAGAGGGAAAATGGATACTGCCATATGCGTACATTACTATGATGGTTTCAATGGCTCATGGTCCCACTCACATCTGCGCTAGGAAAATTTGCAAAATGTTAGAAACTGTCTGGGTAAATGTTAGCATCCCAAAAACTGCGGAGCGTTTTGTCCAGAGTTGCATGGTCTGCCTACAGCACAATATAGGGAAGGGTATATCAACACCAAGGGGTAGTTTTGGTCCACCTTCTGTCCCTTTCAAAGTGATTCATTTTGACTTTATTGAAATGGAGCGTTGTAATGATCTGAAATACATTTTGGTTGTTATTTGTGCTTTTAGTAAATGGGTTGAAGCCTTTCCTGTAAAAGATGCCACAGCAATGACAACGGCGAAAACCATGCTTAAGGAATATTTTCCTAGGTTTGGTTTGCCAAGGGTCATGTGGTCGGACAATGGTCCACATTTTATCGCTGCTGTAATTCACCAGATATGCGCAGGATTATAGATCGATAAACGGTTCCATTCGGCCAGACATGCTCAGAGTGCTGGATTGGTAGAGAGATACAATGGAATCTTGAAGAACAAGCTCGCTAAAACATGTGCCGGCATCAATTTGAAATCACCGGACGCCTTACCGATAGTGTTACTCTCGATGCGCACCACCCCACAGACTAGGACTGGGCTCACCCCATATGAGGTGGTAATGGGTAGGCCAGCTAACGTTTACAATCTTCTGAAACCTAGGGCATTGAGGGATATTGAGCATGTACTTCTTTCTGAATATTGTGAACGGTTAACTCAAAATCTGTATTTGATTCATCAACAGGTGCGAGAAGCCCTCGCAGCTAAATACGAGGGGCCAGGTCACAGCATCCGACCTGGTGACTGGGTGCTTACTAATTCGGTTGAGAGAGCATCCTGTCTCGCACCGAGGTGGAGAGGGCCTCATCAGGTCCTATTGGCCACACAGACATCAGTACGAGTAACTGGAAAGAAACACTGGATACACGTTTCGCTTGTCAAGAGGATACCTTTCCCTTTGCCATGCGACGAAGAAGATAAGGAGAAACTTACTTGCTCTGCTCCCAGCGATCATTCAGCATTGAGCAGTACTGAGAGTGCTTTGGAGTCACTCCCTGAGCCTGCGGGGCCTGGGGAAATAGCTGCTTTATCTCCACACTCTCCTGCAGATCCTTTTGGATCCTTGTCTGGTTCTGCTGCAAATTCATCACTTCCATCAGGAAGCAACAACACGCTGTTCGCAGATCACACTGTACCAGGAGTCACAAGGTACAATCTGCGGCCAGAGAGCTAGACTTACAGCACAGTTCGGCTGTTACCGCAGGAAAATAAATATAGGGCTTATCCTTTGCCCCATCTTTTGAATCTAAAGGAAAATAGGTGACTGGGGAAAGGGGAAAAAATAAGAAAATGCGTGATTAGGAGATCACCAGCAAATGGACTACAGAGTTTTCGCTTCAAAGGAACAATGCCTGTTATCGACCCTACTCGTGCAGCACAAACAGTTGCGTGTGTGGCCAACAATGACAATGGACGATCAAATACATGGTCTTTGAAAACGTTTTGTTTTCTTGTAATCATGTTAACCGGTTTCACAATATTAGCTGCCTTAGGATTTTGGTATATGGAAGAAGTATGCCCACTTGAAACATTCTTGCCTACTGAGAATGTTCCTACTGTATCTACACCTTTCGTGCACCTGCACATCTATCTCCTAGAGACTCTCAACATAGACGGAGCTATCACAACAATACATTACTGCTTATCTGTATACAATGCCTTCCTGACATATGTTCAATGTTAGGGGGATGTTGTGCACAGACTATGGGAACATTAGGGCCAAAGGTACACGCATCGGAAAAAATGACCAACGAATTTGTGATGAAGGAAATTTCCGCCGCGGATCTTATGGCAATTGATATATCTGATGAATGTGATTCAGGATGTATGGACATTGAGACGTGGAGTTACTTGTAAAGCGACTAGTTTTTAGTTTAATACTTGGCTTAGGCCAAAAGGAGGGTTTGTTAAACGGAAATCATATTAAGCCTCCTTTTGATTTATATTGGCCTAAGCCTAGTTGCTCCATGGGGAAAACTGTGTTGCAAAGTTCTGAATTAGAATTGACTTCAATCGCCATCTTGGAAAAAGTCCTCCATCTTGGTTCTAACTTCTGCTCACTCTTCAGTAATGATTAGCTATGTTTTCAGCTGCCAGAGCAGAATCAACCTTTGAGCCTATGTCAACACTAGGGCTGGCAGAGCGGACTATTTGTCCTTTGCAAAAAAGACCCCGTAGTCAGAACAAACTCTCATTCAAAGTGTTATCTATATCTACAAAATTCATCCTCCCACAAACAGTGTTATACAATGAATGTAAACTAATGCTGTGTGTTTTTGAAGGAATCCTGTGTACATTTCTGGAAATACAATTTACTTTAGAAAGGTAAAGATCCACACAGCTGACGGCAACAAAGTTTGTCAGTATGTTTAAGGAACCTTGGAGCTAAAGTGAACTTGTTAAGCTGTGCGTCTCTGGAGCGCTGCGTACCTGAAGTTTCAGTTGCTGGTCTCGCCGGTGACGCCAGACTGGTAGACCGTCAAATAGAATGCAGAAACTGTAACGCTAGGAAGCGACCCCGACCCAACCCTAATGGAACAGGGATGGATTGGAATCACCTCCCGACGCCACTGGCTCACCTCCCTGCGGATTAAAGTGACGCCGGGACAGTGCAAGCACTGACAGGGAGGTGATGAGGTGTTGAGCTGGTATGGTCCGGTAGAGGTTCACAAACTGGAGGATTGAGAAGGTCTTCAAAGATGTCCAGGCACGATCCTCCAAGGTAGTTGATAATCAGGAGGGCTGGCACCCAGAGCCAAACAGACAAGGAAGATCCAGGCAAACAAGGAGATCAGGAAGAGAGTGGAACCCAGGGAACAGGAAGGCCCAAGGAGAGGGGAGAAGGCCAGGAGGGGAACCCACAACCTCCTAAGGGCCACAGAGCCAAGGGAAACTACTCCCAACAGAAAAGAAACCAGGAGGAGAGGGGAAACTGGAAGGCAGGAACCACAAGGAAGGGACCCAACAGGAGCTAAGGCAGCCTGAGAGGCCAGAGAACTGAACAATGAAGCAGGAGCCAAGGAGCAAGAACCTGATGCAAGGGCACCAAGCGACGGTAAGAGGGGAACAAACCGCGTTTAGACGCGATCTGTAGAGGGCCGGACGCTATTTACAGCGTCCGGCACGAAAGCGAGGCTTGGAACGCTAGCGGGGCTGCGCATGCGTAGCAGCCGAGTGGGCACCAGAACGAGGCTTGGAACACAAGCTTGTCTGCCCGTTCCTGGTTACCCGCGAGGTTCGCGCATGCAAGCAAAGGTGTCGAGCGCCGGCCCGCTGCCTACAGCCACGCTTCCCAAGCTGGTAATATGGGTACAACTGCCACGTCCAGGGACGGATGCGACGAGAAGGCCAGGTAAGTGTCCTAACAGAACTCCAATTTAAAGTGTTTTCTGTATCAATAGCCTCAGCCATATTCAAACATAAGAACTGAATGTTAGACAAACTAGAACTGTGTACTTTAATAATAAGCTATTGAATTTGTTTCTTGAAACTAGGATCAGCCTAAGCTGGATACCAACATGACCAGACAGAACAAAGTTGTAACCATTGTATTTTGAACACTGGAAAACACTTGAAGTATGTAAAGACAATATTGTTGTATTTGCCATGTGGACTGGGCATGAACCCAAATTTGTAACCTATTAGTTTGGAGACGGGCTGAGCTATGACCAGGACTGTGTATAAATACTGCATGTTTTGTGATGACCAGGACTCACTCCCCTCTGTTTCTGGTACACACTGCGAGGTGCTGTGAACCAGATAGCTATCTACTTTGATATTTGAATCTGTACAGAATACATATTTTACTTCGTGACTGGCGGATCTAATTTTTGTTGGTACCAAGACTCGATATTTGCTTGATTTTACACACAGTCACCGTAAACAGACTCAGAGCTTCCAAGGAGTGGAGCACATATGCAAATGAAAAGGCTGAAAAAAAGCAAAATGGCAGCTTGGTTGCACAATGCCCAGGCAACATGCCACTGCAGCCTTGAAAGGATGGTGTAGGCCAGGAGAGGAGCTCTGCCTTAGTTAGTGAGTAGAGTAATGAGGAAAATACCACACTCACCTTAAACAATCAAACTCCTCAGTAGATGCATACACTAGCTTACCAGTGTACCATATCTGAAGTAAAGATGTAGACAGTGCCTACTCCCTTCTTACTGCAGACTGCTCCACTTAGTAATCCACATCGCGGTCCGCTTTGCAGATCCTGGAAGATTTAGTCGAAGTTGGGGGCGGAGCCTCCTTGTTCCTCCGCAGCGCAGCACACAGTCCTTGATAGTCCAACAGATGTTGTTGTTTGTGGCATGATCCAGAAGTGACAGGTAGCTGGAACATGATGCAGAGGACGAAGAGCTCTGCATAGGTAAGAACACATGCAGATTGAAAATACTAAGCCCTCTGCTTTTGAGATGCACAATCATGTCATCCTGATCAATCGACTCTGGGGAGAACCTGGGTATCACCGATCATACCCTGAAGTTGATGTCCTCCTTCCTCCTAGGCTGACCCTCCCAGGTCCAACTTGGGTCCTTTCTCTCCACCACCTCTCTCTCCACATGTGGTGTTTCTCAGGGCTCTAACCTTTCATCATGGCTTTTCAATGTCTACTTGGCCCTTTTGGCACACCTTTTCTGTACCTTCTCCTCTACTTTTCAGTGTTATGCAGATGACACTCCGGTCTCTTTCAGGCTCCCCTCAGCCTCCTCTCCTCTCTCACTCATTCTTCACTGTCTATCTGCGATTTAGACGTGGTGCACCTCTAATAATCTCTGCCTTAATAATCGTAAGACTGATATCCTTCTCATTGGGACACCTGCTTCTGCTTTCCATCTCTCACTCTGGCCGCTCTCCTTGGGCCCTCTTCCTTCACCTTCCTGTGAGGCAAAAAACCTTGGAGTCATCTTTGACTCCACTCACTCCTTCTCTACGCACATCACAAACCTTGCCAATAAGTCCCACTACCAGCTGCACCCCCTCAGAGGTATTCTTAATTTTCTCACTTTCCCCAGAAGCTCACTGTCTCCAGAGCCCTGGTTCTCACTAGGCTGGACTACTGCAACAGCCTCTTTCTCAATCTGCCCTCTGCAACTAATCCAGAACAGGACTGTGAGACTTGTCCTAGACCAGGCATCGTATCTCTCCAGCCCTGAAATCTCTACACTGTCTCCCGTTGGCTGCAAGGATCAAGTTCAAGACCCTCTGCATTGTCCATAAGGCCTTCTGGGGCCGGGGCCTGCACTACATCCAACTCTCTCTTCCTAAACACCTTCCTTCTCGAGCCCTTCGATTAGCCAGCTCCAACTCTCTGAGGGACAGACGCTTCTCCAGGCAGAGAGTGGGGGGTAGATCTCTCTCCTCTGCATGTGCCTCCCTCAGGAATGGCCTCCCTGTCCCTCTCAAACTTGATCCGGATCACATGAAATTCCTGAAGCAGCTCAAGGCCTTCCTTTTCACCTCTGCTTTCTCTCTCTCCACCCTGTTGGCCTACCTGCCCACTGCGCTGACTGGTGGCCTGGCTACCCTCAGAGACTCCTTGGGTACCAGACACTTCCACGACTAGTCACCCCAGCACTGTATCTGGGCCTACCGCACGATTAAGGACTGTAACTGTAACCCACCAGTCCTCCGCCTCGCTGTCCTTGGTGCACTTCTCCTCTTCTCTCTCCCCTGCACTTTCCCCTCTGCCTCCCCCCTGCACTTTGCATTATCACACTAGCACGATCTGAATGACACAAGGCCTAATAAGATTGTTTGTTTTGTCCTACCTCTGTCTTCCCACCCTTATCTTGTTGCGCCTAGAACACTTGTGTACAAGTGCGTTATAAATGACTTATATCATATGGTATCATATAGGGGTTCCCTAAGTATAGGAATCCCTAAGCATCAGTGAATGTATAACACCTATAGTCAATGCACATCATGCTCAGATTGTAACATGTGTTTGTGTAGGCATTGCATGAGAGAGCAAGGGCAGGGAGAGAGAGATTGCAAGGGTGAGAGTTAGCAAGGGTGAGAGCATGAGAAGGTGCAAGAAAGGGTGTGCGAGAGCATCAGCAAGGATGAAAAAGAGAGGATGCTAATGGTAGAAAATCTGAGTGTGCAAGTGTGGAAGGGTGAGAGAGTGTGAGTCTGAAAGTGGGAGAAGATGTGAGGCTGGGATACAGCAACGGTGAAGCATTATTAAAGGGTCCAATTCAGGAAGCATTTTTGCATCCGCTAATACATTTGCACCCAGAAAAAGGTGCAAACTGCCACTGGTGCAAATTACAACTGATGCACAAAATAATGAAGAAGGCCATTTGCACCCAATAGCAATGAAAGCAAGTGTACTTGCAATTTAAAAGGGAGAGGCGATGCACGACCAGGAACACCCACTTTGCAGTTGCCAAATGGGTGTGTCTAGAGGAGTATGAATGGCTGGGTAATTCGAATGAGGGACACACTGAGATGGAGTAACCAGATGTAAAACAAATCGAGGCTCCTGTAGCAAGTTTCCCCTGTTTGTTTGTTTGTTTGTTTGTTTATTATTTATAGCGCGCACCAAACCCGAGGGTAACCGGGCGCGTTGTTCAAGGATACTTTAAACTTTACAGGTTACGCATGCTTACAAATGGTGGTTAAACATAGTAGAAATTACATAATGCAGGACAATAGGGAGAGTATACATTGTGCATAATATAAACATATAACATAATATATACAGGAAATATGCAGTAGGAAGATAGAGAGTATTTAGTTATGTACATAGTACGAGTGTAGGACAGAAGTTATATTAGTGTAGGGCGGGACTATCGGTCATTTTCTTTGATCCAGTTGATACAGTTAGATCTGAAGAGGGCGTAGGATTGGGTAGATCTCAGGCCGGGCGGGAGGGAGTTCCAAAGCTGGGCAGCTTTGACCGGGAAGCTATTTCCTCCGGCCGTACTTAGTTTGAATGGGGGGATCACTAACTGGTTAGAGTATGCTTCTCTAGTGGGTCTAGTGGAGATTTTTCTGTTGAATCTAGCGGCTAGGTATTTGGGTGCTAGATGGTTGATACTTTTGAAAGTTAGAGAAGCTGTCTTGAGTTTGATTTTGTCCACTGTGGAGAGCCAGTTGGATTGTCTTCTAGCTTCTGAAATATGCTCCCTTCTTGGAATTCCTAAGGCTGCTCTAAGAGCATTGTTCTGTAGTGTTTGAATTTTTTGCAACGTGTGTTTATTGGCTCCTAAGTATAGTGCGTTGCAATAGTCCAATTTCGACAGCACTAATGCTCGAGCAAGGGTAAGGCAGTTGGCAGTGGATAGGTATGGTTTACGGCTCTAATCAGCTTGCAGGTATATGCGGTGCTGGATGCCATTGCGCTCACCTGTTTGGTTAGGGAGAGGTGGGAATCAAGGTAAAACCCTAATGTTTTTACTTCTTTTGCCACCTTGATAATATTGCCGTCTATGATGAAGGAGGAGTATTCTTCTTTTAATCTATTGATGTTTTGTTTGTTCCCCAGTATGATAAGTTCCGTTTTGTCATCATTCAGGCATAGCCCGTGGGTGGCCATCCATGCCTGAATGATGAGATAAATCTTGTTCACCAAGGCCAAATCTTGTTCATAATCCCCTGAAAGTGGTATGAGAATCTGAGTGTCATCCGCATAGTTAGTGTAGGTAACACCCAGATCATCTAGATCATCGAACAATGGCTTCGTGAAGATGTTGTACATAGTGGGGGAGACACAAGAACCTTTTGGGACTCCACATGTGATGGATACAGGGTCAGCAGCAGCAGAAGTAGAGAAGACTCTCATAGTTCTACCGGTTAGGAATGATTTGATCCATGCGATGGCATGTGTGGAGAAATGGGCAGCTGTTTCTAGGTGGGTGCAGAGCACATCATGATCCACCAGGTCGAAGGCTGCAGAGAGGTCCAGTAAGAGGAGTAGGGCCATCTTTCCAGAGTCTCTCAGCTCATCAACCTGAGTTTTAAGATCGATGAGCGCGGTTTCAGTTCCGTGCTGGGGTCTGAAGCCTGATTGTCTTGTGCCTAAAAGGTGGTGCAGCTCCAGATGTTTTTGGATTTGTAGGTAGGCTACCCTGTCTAGGATTTTTAATAGGAAGGGTACCGTTGTGATAGGCCTGTAGTTAGTCGGGATGGATGGGTCCAGTGTTTGTTTTTTTAGGAGGGGGAGGACCCAGGATTGCTTGAGGTTATCTGGTATTGTGCCTGAAGCAAAGGAGGCATTAATAAGCTTAGAAATGAATGGGGAGAGGTCTCTGGCCGCTTCCTTTATTAGTTGGGCTGGGCATAGGTCGCCTCGGCAATTGGATGGCTTGAGTGAAAGTATTATCTTTTCAGTCTCGAGTATAGTTACTTTCGAGAAGTTAAATTTATAGTCTAGTTTAGTACTGGTTGGTGGTTTGCCTCTTAGGTTAGTTGAGGGTGGGATATTCTGTTTCTTTATCTCAATTTTTGTTTGGAGTGTGGCAATTTTGTCATTTAGCGCTTTTTGGATGTTCGAGCACCATATTTTATTTTTGTCGCAATTATCTTTGACAGGAATGGGGTTTTCTAATTCCTTTAGTATAAGGAATAGTTCTTTCGTTACAGATTTGGCCTGCAGTATTCTGTTGTTAAAGTTTTCTCTTTTTGCTTTCTTTATTTCATTTTTGTAGATCTTGGAGGCATTGATGAGTGTAATTTTGTTTGTCTCTGTTGGGGTTACTCGACAAGCAGATTCGCATTTACGTTTTTCAAGTCTTAGAGATTTAAGGTGAGGAGTAAACCAGGTGTTTAGGTGAGCTCTGGGCTTGCTCTTTCTCAGTTTCAGTGGGGCAATAGTATCTAGAGCAGTAGCCATAGAAGAGTTGAATTCATTTACTAGTGATGAGGTGTCCAATGAGTCAGGTTGAGAGTTTAATCTAGGGAGGATGAGTGGTAGCAGTTTTTCTGTAGTTATAAGTTTTTTGTTTCTGGTTGGCAAGGGGGGAGCCAGAACATTTTCAATAGGTAGGGCCAAGTTAACATTTAGGAGGAAAGTTATCAGTGCATGATCAGTCCAGATTTGTGGGGTGATATCGACAATCGTTGTATTGCAGTTATAGTCAGCAACCCAGTCAAGTATACAGCCTTTTTCGTGTGTGGGTTGTAGGATTTTTTGGGAGAAGCCTAGTTCTGAGATGACATTAGTGATATTAGTTGCTTGCAGGTCTTTAGGGTCATTGTAGCCTAGGTTTAGGTCTCCCAGAAGGATAGCGTGGGATGAAGTTTTTAGGTTGTTTGAGAGGATTGTGGGAATGTCCTCCTCGAACGTGCCAATAGGGCCAGGTGGTCTATAGATAAGGTGAATAGTAATAGTTTGAGAGGGAGATGCGAGGAGTTTAGCAGTTAATGATTCGCAGGAGTTAGTTGTTGAACTTGAGTCAATTTTTAGGGTGAGATTATTTTTAGCAATAATAGCTAGGCCACCTCCTCGAGAGTTGACTCTGTCTTCTCTAAGTATGGTGTAATTATGGGGTAAGGCAAGCATTAGGGCAGGTCCTGCAGCTTTGTGCAGCCAAGTTTCTGTTATGGCGAAGATGTCATAGTCTCCTATTTGAATGAGATCCGCAATTTCAGTAGCGTGTGCTATTAGTGACCTGGCATTAATAAGGGCGCACTTCAGTTGGATGTTCGGCTTTACTGTGGCCTGGGTAGCATTACTTTTCTTTTTTGGTATGCTATTGTTGGTGTTGGGCTGCTTATTTAGGCGGTTGTTGCGATGGAGGTCAATTTTTACAGGGGGAGTGTTTCGGATGTTAGCGTTACTTCTATTGCAGGAGGTATTGAGTCTGGCTAATGGTTCGTAAATTTTAGGTAGTCTAGAGCGTAGTTTTGCGTTTCTATTTGCGATGTCACAGGGAAGGTGTGTTAGTGATTGGTGGGTAATAAGTGAGTGTGAAAGTTGCTGGCTGGGCTCTAGGGGGGGAGTTAAGGGTCCTTCATCTACAGGCGGTATGCCCTGTAGTGTGGGCCTCGGATAGTGGTTTACTATAGGCATTGTGGTCCAAAGGGCTGACAGGTAAATAAAAATTAGTATCATTGTGGCCTGGTTTTAGGCTGTTGGTTTGCAAGAGTCAGGTATCTCTAGGCTAGATGGAGCAATCATATGTAGGCTAAATGCAGTCAGAGACAGGTTAAATACAGTCAGGGACAGGCAATGTAGTCTGGGGCGACCATAAGGCACAACATGGTTCAAAAGTGGTCTGGGGCGACCATAAGGCACAACACGGTTCAAATGTGGTCAGGGGCGACCATAAGGCACAACACAGATCAAATGTGGTCGAGGGCGACCATAAGGCACAACACAGTTCAAATGTAGTCTGGGGCGACCATAGGGCACAACACAGTTCAAATGTGGTCTGGGGCGACCATAGGGCACCATTTCAACCTGTGGCCATATTACACAAACTTTGCACTTGTTAAACTGCAGTTATTTAAGGTATGCGCACTGGGGCAGAAATTGGCATTTAGCCAGTACCAAAATCCGACTTCACTGGTGCAAGGTTTCTGTAATATGGCCATCATGTAAGTCTGATTTGGAACCTTGGAAAATCCACAGGATTACGTTTAACATTTGTAAAATAAATTCTGAAAGAGTTAAACTTCACCTACAGTTTGACACCACTTTCAAGTACAACTGTTACACAACATAATTTGTTCACTTTTCGTCTTCTATTTGAATGCCCTGGGACTCGTGTTCAGTGGCTTGCTCGTTTTTGTTTTGTTTTTTTGCTCATGCCCATTTTTGTTTACAGAGTGCAGGAGGGACACATTGCTTCTGGAATATGAGATTCTGTGTGACTTGCTCTGTGTCTGCAATTTGCAGGTGGGAGCGGTGCATTTTGCCCCAGCCAAAAATTGCATACACACATTTATTTCTTTATGAATCAGGCCTTAAGAGTCTAGGGCCTGATTTAAAAACATGTTTTAACATGGGAAAGGTCCATTGAAAACATGTTTTTAAATCAGTCCCCTAGTGTTGTCTTCACTTCTGTTCAGCTGAGTTCAGTTTCTTTATTAATGTGCTTTACAAAAGACAAACATTAAAATCACAATAAAATACAATGTTAATGTCATGCCACATCTCTAATAAAAGTAGCACCTCAAAATATATTTCAAAATAGTCCAATTGTGTATATGGTGGATCCACGGTTATCGGTTTACCACACTGCATGATTACATTCTGTAATAGTGAATAGGTCTAATTCCATGAGAATCTGCAGCATTTATGCCAATAGAAAAATGACATGCTGGCATAAATTCTGGGGGATTTGTATGGCAGAGATGATGGAGGTGACGGAAACGGAAATTCTGTTTGGGCCCACTCTCTGGGAAACAAATTAATGAAAATATGGTGTGATGTAAAATGCATGCATAACATTTTAGGCACCACCTGCTTTTTACACAGCCAGAAGGAGGTAGATTTCCTAAGTATGCATTGCAAACTCTGTCTGACATATAAAAATGCCAGGTGTCTATTACTTAATTTGAAATATGAAGTGCGAAAGGGAGGTGTAAAGTCAATGTGGCTAGCACGTAGGACATGCTAACAGGGATGTATTTATTTATTTATTTATTTATGATTTATAAATCGTGGGCTATGACCCGAGAGCATCAAGTTGTTGATAATAGCCTAAGCCTTAATTTCCAGAGGAACACTTAGACACATGTCATTCTTTTCCCAACAGGTAGTTAGTTCTCTGAGTGTCAAAGCACCTAGTGGGCCTCATTGGACGCAGCACCTGAGAATGATAGAGTAAATTACTAAGCCTGCCATGCAACATACTAAGGGAGGCGATGTGAGCTTTTCAAATCCCAGGTAGGTCTTTCACTGAGCCAAAAGGTGCATGCCTCTCAGAACCCCTAGCACTTCACTTAAACAGATGAAGAGAGTCCCTTGGCAACCTGAATTAAGGGCAATAGAGGGTGCTTGAATAGAGGCACAGCCTGCCAGCTCCAAACATTATGCCGCTACCAATGGGCTCACCTATTCCAGGACCTCCAATCAATGGCTTGTTGCCCTCTGGAATAAATCCGCTGCAGAAGTCATATCAAATGGCATCTTGCGGCAGCCGTAAAACTCATAGGGTGTAATAAGGGAAGTTAAGTGCTTGCTCTCCTCCGTCAGTGGTATTTGATGATACACAGTGGATACCTCTACGGTGGTAAACAGATCGACCCCCCCCCCAGATATAGCTCAGCATCTCTGTGATGAGGGTATGAGAAATGTCTCCACTAAAATGTTTGTGTTCAAGTCTTCGAGGTCTTCTGGGTCACTACAGTAGGACTAACACACTCAGCCAATTCAATTTGCTTTATGATGTCCTCTCTCGATAGACATTCCAATTCCTTTTCCACAACATCGCTTATGGCCACGAGTTGCTGCTAGCGTTGTGACTTGACTGGGATGGGCCCGGCTACAGAATTATTTTGCATGCACACGCTTTGAGGCTTCCAATTTTGTCACTGAACTCCTCAGGAAACTTTGCTTTCTCTGATTCAAGGGTGGAGATAATTCTCATGACTAGTTCATCGCTGCTAGGGTCATGTTTGATATCCAGAGCAGCCTGAACTTTCCAGCCCAAAACGCCATTGCCCTTCTGGGCAATGTATATTTGGATCGTGGCCATCTGCTTTATGAGCTCCACCCGCATGTGTGAGCATCCCAGCATTACTATGCATCACCTTTCAAACCCTCCGGAGTACTAAAATGGAACTTACTCAAATCAATTAAACCGTTAGGCCCTTGTGTTGAAGCTCTTTTAATTCATTTGTGGTTATGATGGAATATGGAGTGCAGCTGGCAACCATTATGAGCACGGCCACTGTTAAGATGGAGTTCTGAACTCTGTCCTGGTGGGCAGACGTTTAGGAGGCCACCCTTGGTTTAGTGAAACAGAGGAACCTTCTGGACAAGCCAGACCAATCTTGGTAGCTTGGCAGGCGGTCAAGATTAAGTCTCAGGAGGGGTGAGAGTGATCAGGAGTCCACAATGAGCACACACAGCAACGAACCACAAATTACTCTTAGACAAGTATATATGAAAAGTATCTATACATTAATTGTCGGCCTGACCAATAGACACAAGTAAACTTCAGTTATATAAAAACAGTTACCACACAAAATACTCTACGATATAACATATATCAATCGCACTTTCCTGATGACCACTCTTTTCACAATCCCGTCCTTGCGTAATTTAATCTCACAAGATGTGGATTGGATAAAGTTGCCTTTGATCAACAACAATCGGATGCTCTGCAAAGTATTATCACCCATTATTGCGAAACTTATTTGGGAGCATAAAACCGACTTGTTGTTTTTGGGACTGGAATTACAAGGTTTCCCCTCCATTGAAAAGGCCATGCAATTTTTGGAATTTATTCCCCCTGTGGTGATAAAACAAAATAATCTCACAAAGGGTGCCTTAACTGATCCATCAGAGAATGTAAAAATTTTAGCACAACTCGCTTCTCTAACTTCAGCTCTGAACGGTTTAATGGGGGTACTGCCTAAATTAAACTCTCCTGTTCAGGCAGCTGCTCTAGTCTCTATCCCTCCTACAAAGTCATAATGTAAAAACCTCATCATCCAATCTTGGAACTGTTGTGGCTTTAATAATCTTTTAACATGGTTCTCAAAGATTGACATAGCAAGCCTACCATCGATTTTCTTTTTACAAGAGACCATGTGTGTCCATAACTTTCAATTAGATGGCTTTACTGCCATTCACAATGCAGCTTCACAACCTTTAGTTGGTCGCCCAATAGGTGGAATTAGTATTTTACTTAACAATGATCTTAGATTTGTAATACATTACAGTGTTTCAACTCCACTGTTTCTATTGTTAGATGTCACCATAAACATTGTTGAGCCAAGGAGAGTAGTGTTGATATCACTCTATTGGAATTCTCATACTCTGCCTATTGTCGCTGCCATGAACTTATTAAATGATTCTATAATGGATACTTTATATACACAACCACCAGCAGAGCTAATGATTGGTGGTGATTTCAATGCATACTTATACGCATCTCCTAATGCTGCTCTACCTACTGAATCCTCCTACTATTTTAAAACTGCTTATGCAAATGGCCTAAGATGGAGTAATTTCTTTTCCAACTGGGATCTATGTATAAGCAAAACACCTTGTTCAAAGTCTTCTTTCACTTGGCATAGGGGGAATGCTTTTTCGACCATTGATTACATAATTACCTCAAAATACCTCTCTGGTCTTTTTTCCATGATTAAGCCTTGTTTTCCTCCATTTGGAGATCATGCCATCTTAGAGGGGACTCTGCTGATACATCCCGAATCCTTTGATAGGGTTGAAGTGCTAGCCTTGGCCCACTCTGACAGACCGTTTCTTTCTTTTTGTTGCAATATGGATACTTGTCGACGTCTGACATTTTTAGTCAATCGAGACTGGTGGCCTGATTCCTGAACGGCTGAGAAACACTCTCAGGTCATTCTTTCTTGGAACATCCACATGATACAGCGCCATGTTATGGCTTTAGCTGACTCCTCGCTGAGCCAGCATAAGCCTTCTCAACCGTTCAATATCTTAGCAACTATCCTTGCTAAATTAAAAAAAGAAACAAATTCTGAATTACGTATGGGGAGGAAGAACTTTGGCATTATGAATTGGAACAGTTGGATGATAGCCAAAAAGGCGATTCAAAGAAAATATAAAAACAAGTTAAAAGCGGCTCGTTCAGCGTTTCATCTTATTGGCAATCAGAACATAGTCCGCTTAATTTGTACGCGCAACATTCGTGATATTTGGAAAATTCTGAGGGGGTCTAATAATTCCTCTCAGCCTCTTTTGGAATCTGCAATAGACGGTAGCTCCTGGTTTAGATTCTTTGAACAAAAATACCTACTTCCGGAGAGATTTAATCAAGTGAACATTTCTGACCTAGTGGCACATATTCCAGAGACTTGTCCTTGGGTTGTAGAAGATATTCTTGTCGCAATAACAAAGTTAAAATCTTCAAAATGTGCAGGCCCTGATGGACTACCACCGTGCGTTATAAAAGATGACCCGGTATTTTGGGCGAATGTATTTTTGAAGATTTTTCAGTCGATTTTCAAAACTAAATCGCTTCCCCCTTCTTAGGTTAGTTCGATTATCATTCCTCTTCATAAAAAGGCCCCTTGAACGATCCTTACAATTTTAGGCCAATTGCCCTTATTGATGTTGCTGCCAAGATCTTCGCTCTTCTTTTACTTAAAGAGGTGGAGAAACATATCAAAGCGAGGAATATTCTCAACAAAGTCCAGACAGGCTTTAGAAAAAACATGGGGACGCAACTGAATGCTACCATACTAGCACACTTAATTGCCGACGCCCATAATCCAGTACATGGACCAATCTTCATTGCCTCACTGGACCTATCTTCTGCATTTGACTGTGTAATCCGTAGTAGACTCTGGGATAAAATGTCAAAACTCAATTTTTCCCCTGGTTTGGTGGCACTGATTGCGCTTTTACACCACAACACGACTTTCAGAGTACGCATTAACAACAAAGGCCTCTTGACACAAGCTATTCCGACAGCAACTGGTGTTAAACAGGGCTGCAATCTTGCAGCAGTTGTATTTAATTTATACCTCTCTGGCATTGAAGGTATTTGGGATCCCTCTAAATCTAATGTAGTTAAGCTGGGTAAGCTTCACCTGTCTTGGCTTGCATATGCTGACGATGTGCTGTTATTTGACAGCACTCACTCGGGTCTTCAAAATAAATTAGAAGTATTCAATGCATTTTGTAGAGGAAACAACCTTACCATAAATTCTTCCAAATCAAACATTCTTGTATTTTCTTCCAAAAAAAGGTCTGTAAGTTTTATTGGCATTTAGATTCCAAATACCTTCAAATTGTCTCTCAGATAACTTATCTAGGGTATAATCTTGCAAATAACTCTTCTGCAGTCTTTTGGCAACAAGCCATTGCTGAAAAGGTTTTTCCTTTGCAAAATCAAATGAGAATCATTTTCCGTAAATATTGTAAATTCTCCCTAGTTCCTCTGCTAGAATTCTATTCCAAAAAGGTAGAAGCCATCATCTTATATGGACTTGATTTAAATCTATTAGATTTATCAATATTTTTAAATAAATTACAAGCGCAGTTGTGGAAAGTAACTCTATGCCTTCCGGCATATCTTCCTAATGCGATTTTACGCATGAACTAGGTTTAAACTCTTTGGCTTCGTGCCACAACTGGCGACTCCTGAAAACTTACCTCAATATGAGTTTCCCTGTGGAAAACTCATTATATGAAGACTTCCTCACTATGTTGAGAGAATCCCGTCCTAGGTCTATTGCATGTTTTCAGCAGCGCATACGGATTATTTTATCTAACATCAATATTCCTGCAGAAGATTTACAAAACAAACTCAATATTGCTCACAGGCGCTTATTTTTGAACGATTGGGCGGCCACTTGTCTACAAATATCGCAATATCCCTCCTTCGCGGAATACGCCACATATAGACATGCTCAGGTACCCCGCTTGCAATACCTTATGCTCTCCCCTAGCGCTGAAACTCGCGCATTATATATGCGTTTTCGTTTAGACTTGCTACATACTAAAATGAGAATCAAACATTGGTTTAATAAGGGCATCAATTCAGACGATACCATTTGCAGATTCTGTAAAATGCCAGAATTCAATGAAACTTTAAAACACCTTTTTCTCATGTGTCCAACTTTTGAAGCTGAGAGACTAAAAATTATTACTTCATTTAATTCCACCAACACTTTAAATGCAAGAGAATTAATTTGGACTCGTTGTATGTGGGGATCTTGTAATGCGATAATTTTGGCAACTGTCCAATTAGTGAAAATCATTGATGAAGCAATTACTCGGCAGGTGGAGAGCTAGTGAACATGTGAAGTGTTGTGGTTTTACTCTTTTTTCTCTCTAAGGTTTTGTCTCATTTTATAAGTAAAACATGTTAATTGGTATGGCAGAAATATGTTATTTCTGAACAGATTTGCAGTCCTATGCGCGTTACGCACTGCTTCTTGTTCATTTGGTAATTGTTTTTCCTGTTTGAGGAACTTTTATGAATTTATAAGTTAAACCTTTAGTATATTTGCATATACAATTGATATGCTGGATACGCTTTGTCTTTTTTTAATCACAAGTGGAGGAAAAACACAAAAACATCCTAGGATGAATGTAAAAAGTATTTTATAATCTTGTAAATATTTGTTTTTTTGTATGTAAAGATGTCAAACGATGTATGTTGTAAAGAAGAGGAAAAGAATTTTGTAAAGATGCGTATGCGTCAAAAACAAAATCGTTTAATAAACTTAAAAAAAATAAACAAAACATATATACAATATGTTTCCTAATGCGACAAATGAGTAAAACACAGTCACAACCTTTAAAGAGAAGGGTGGGTTTACACACTAGGAGCATTAGCCAATTCTTCTGAGTCATTCCCTAACTTTCGAGTCCAGTCCTAAGAATTCGGGAGCCTTGTGCTCAGCAGTACAATTGTGGCTAAAAGGGCACAATCGCGCAGGCAGAACAAAAAGCGGGTCTTCTTGGGAGAGCTGTAGCAAGTCAGGAAGGGGCTTGAGGCAATTAAGAATTGGTTCCCACTATTTGAGTAGGATCTGCCATTGGCAGCAGAGCAGTTTTCAAAAGGTGGGAATAGCTGGAGGGTGCAGGCTAACCTAACCAAAAGTGAATACCTTTTAAGCGATATCTGTGCCTAAAAGAGATCAGTTGTGCCAGGGGGCCACCGGTAAGTGATGAAAGTACTCACCAACCCAACGCACAGTCCAGACCCAACATTGCAAGTTTTGTCGAGGTCGCTTGTAAGTTCCAGTCCTGCAGTTTTGTGGCTCTTCATCTCTCAGCGGCTGCGGCTTAGAACAATCGTCTGTGATAAGACAGTTGCCTATTCTCAGCTTCCAAAGGAGGTACAAAGAAAATTCTGGTGCAGAAGGCTTCAGGGTACAGGAGAGCAGGTCAGCAAGACACCTATAGTGACCAGCACAAATAGGTAGTGACGTGGGAATCACAGCTGTGTGCAGCGGTACGCACTTTCCTAATTCAGGACCCATAAGAGCTAGGCCTGCGATCTTCGACAGGAGAGGGCACTGGAACTCGAGCAATCTATGTCCCAAGTCTTGGGTTTCAACTCAAGACGGCTGCGATTCTGAAGGATAGCCTGAGGTAGAGCTGGACAGTTCACTGGCTGGCCCAGGAACACTTTCAAAGGGGCTCATTCGGCGGGTAAGCAGGGGTCACTGAGAGTAGTTGTTCCCACTACTCAAAAGGGGCAGAGCACATTGGCAGGCCTTCTTGATCGATGAAGAAAACAGGGGTCCGACTGGAAAGCAGAGGGTGAAAGGTCCCAAACCTCCCAAAGCGTCTCCAGCGGTTCCACCAGTTAGTTTCTTTGATGCAGGATAATTGGCTCCTTCTGTAGCTCGTAGGGAACTCATGTGATCGACCTGGAATGGATGCAGAGCCCATTCTCTTATCCAAGATTAGCTTTGCGCCAAAATCGAGGACTTCTAATCGAAGATCTGCTCTCATGCAGGCATCCCAGTCATGGTCCAATGGATTGGTCGATGGGGGTCCCAGTCGATCAGGCACTCCAGATATCCTGGCTCCAGTGGTGCGGATTGGGACCAGACAGTTCCAACCCGCTCCCTGGGCACACACATGTGACAGGCAGAAGCCTGCCAAAGAGATTGGTTTTCGCAGGAGGCTGCATGCACAAATAAGGAAAAGGCTGGTTACACGACCTTGGTGAAGGCACGGGACAAAATGGCCACGGGTCAAAACAAAAGACTTGTGGCTCAGCCATTTTCAGACCTGGCCGCAGTCTTGAACCAAACATGGTAAACGCAATATGATTCCGTAAAAAGAAGTAAAACACTAATAAAAAGTAACTGTTGCCACCAGTTCGTCCCAGGCACACTCATACATTCACCAAAAAATCCTTGGAGGGTGCCTAGGGCCATAAAACATAAAGAACCCCAGTGCACGGTACAGAAAGGTAAATTGTGTACTGTTAAAAAGGTACCAAGAAATGGCAACATAGTCAAAGACAAAGGGAAACATTGTTTCCCAGTACTGACAGCCCAAAGGATGTGTCCGTTTCCCCATAACAAGTGAGCAAAAGCCCAAGGGAGCGCAGCTGAATGCTAAAAGTTTGGGGGGTCCACAAATGGAGGGAAAATTACACATAAATGAAATCTTTGCTAACTGCAACTCCCTCAACCAGTAACATGCAGCATGAGAACTTCATTTAAGAATGTATCTCTGTGTACAGATTGCCGATCACTACAGGTGTCTCATCTGAGCTCTCTTCTTCCTGAACATCACACACACATCCAGAGATATTTCTGCACCATAGGATTATTACTTTGAATCTCTGATGAATATTAGTCTTCAACTCACTGTTCTGGTTTTTGTTTCCTTGAGTTATAGTTGTATCTGTTAATTGCAATATTCCTTTTGGAACATCCGGGAAGTGCTCTTGTCCCAAATCATGAAAAGCTGGTTCGAACTATGATTCTACCGCGGCTCGATTACTGCAACTCACTGCTTGGGGGAGCAAGCAAGGAATGTATAAACAAGCATCAGAAGCTTCAAAATGATGCTGTATGCATAGAGTACAACATTTCACGCAGAGACCTGGTATCCATGGTCCGTATGGAACTTCATTAGCTCCCTGTGGTAGCCGGAGTACAATTTAAGATACTTACGTTGGGCCGTAAGTGTCTGTTTGGGACTGCACCGTGCTATTTGAAGAAGCAACTTGAGTTCTATAAACTAGGTAGAAACCTGAGATCATCTGGTGCTCATAGATTAATTGCCACCGGTTCAAGAGAACTCGGGGGAATGGCCGGTCTTTCCCCATTTTGATCGCACAGGCCTGCAATGAGCTCCCAGAGTTTCTGCGGAAAGAAGAAAATAATCTCAATTTCAGGACATTTATGAAAAATAGATTATTTGCCTAGGCAGGTTCTACTGTTCTTGTTGTGTTTCTAATCTCTGTTTGTTTTGTCTTTGTTCAATGTAGTGCCTGAATGCCTATGAGCTTTGGCACTCTAGAAATACATAGAAATAGAAATCCCAGCCAATCAATGAGTGGCTGGGGCAGAACAGGAAGTGAGGCATCCAGGACGGGAAGTCAGACAGGCACACTCCTGTACATGCTGTTGGCATGCCAGGAGCGTTTTTTTTTTAAACACATTTTTGTTTTCTGTTATGGAGGGCAGCAGGTTCTTGCTGGCACCTTTTTTGGGCAGGCGCTGACCTGAGAGGAGGGTCAGGCCAGAGCCCCAGTTTTGACCCAGGAGACCAAGTCTCGCCGGGCTTCCCCAGCTCCAGTGACAGTGGAGTTTCATGGAATAATAGAATGCTTAAAACGCACACAAAGTCAATGAGAACGTGTTTCATAAAATATTGTCATACCGAAGACCCACTTGTGTTGGAGGCAGCATAGCACAGTCTTTAAGCAACCCAATTAGATGCGCAGGATTATTGAATCCATTGTTGGGTAATGCTGGCCAGTCTGGGGGAACATAGAAGGGTGATATGCTTGATAAGGACCAAACGTGAGTGGGATCATGTGTGCATGTCTGTGTGTTATAGTCAATTTATCCTGAAGGTCAAAATGAAACAAAAGGAAAACATCTGTCACTTGCGACTCTCCATCAACGGAGCTGCTCTGCTTGCCTGTCTCTTCCCCATTGTTCTAAGTCCCGGACCATTTGCGGTGTCTGCAGCATTTAATGCCAAGAGGTAGGTGGCCCACGGGGCTCTTAGGCAGGTCAGGGTTCCATCGTTGCCAAATTGTGTAGAGCTTGTGTAGAGTTTGCTTGAAAATAAAAATGTTTAGGATGTGATATATTATTTATATAGCACCTATACACAATGGGTTTCAATGCGCTACAAAGCAAGGGAGGGAACAAGGGAAAATACAATGACATTCTTACAGTCCATGAACAGTAAGGATGAGAAACTAACTATCGTACTCGGTCTGACTAAATTTCAGATAGTGCAAGAGCTAAGACATAGGGCCACATTCCGAGATTGGAGGTAGTCATGGCGCTATTTGCGCCATGACTGCCTCCAATAACGGTACCGGCACCGGTCTCGTTCAATGGGGACTTACCGGTGTAGCCTGACACTGTAGCTAATAACGGTACCCCAATTTGCGGTACCGTTATTAGCTCTCTGGTCCCTTAGCAGGACCCGCTAAGGGACCTTGTAGTAGCACGGTAAGGGATTACCGGCACCGGTCTCCTTACCAGTGCCCGGTATCCCTTACCGCCCTACTCGGAATGAGGGCCATAGATAAGGAAGGGAGGGGGAGAGTGGGAAGGAAATGGAAACAGGCAGGCAACTACCATACTAGGCCTGATGACATTTCTGGTACAGCCAGAGAAAACTAAAGGTGAAGGAGAGGTGTGCAGAAAGGGAGGGGAAGAACAAAACAAGCAACTATCGTACTAGGCCTGACGATATTTCAGATAGTGCTGGAGGGAGGGGGTGAGAGACAAGCGAGGTTGCTATCATACTAGGTCCAGGGACAATTCTGAAAGAGTAAGTGAACAAAAGAAAGGAGGGGAGGAGATAGGAAAAGGGAGAAAGGGAGAGGAGGAGGGAACAGAGAGTAAGCAGTCAAAAAGAGTGGAGATGCAAGAGGGGAGAGCAAATACAATTGCAGAAGTCAGTAGTAACACATAATGCTGCAAGCCAGGATACAAGATGAAAACGGGAATAGCATGATTCAGGGCCGCCATGAGAAAGCGTGACGCACCGTGAATCAATGAAGTCCATAAAAGTCAAATCCAGCATTGGCCAAGGCGGTGATGGTGAAACCAGAATGTATCAGGGCAGACTGCAGCAGAAGTAGGCTTGAGGGGGCAGGGGGAGCATTGTAGAAGATTCAAGCAAAACAGGCAACACCTGTGTGCGAGAAGGGGGTGGCACAAGGGAACATCACGCGGGGACCAGAGGGGTGGCGATGTCATGTGGGGACAGAGGGAGTAAACAAATGTTTGTGCATGTTTACCTGCTGTCTGGGCAAGGGTTCGGGCCCTGCATCCTCCTGGTATGAACAGGTCCAAACAGGAATTGCCCTACTCTATGTCTGCCCATCACTTCAGACGCCCGGGTGAGAGACGTCCTTGATCTAAGAGTTAAGAGCAGGAAGGAAGAGGCAGGGCTAAGAAGGTAGGCGGGGCTAAGGCCAGGTGACCAAGTTCCACTTGCATCTGCTCCCCATCTGCAAAGGAAAAGAGGCTGGAGGACTCCTTAAGTAGGAAAAATGAGCAGCAACCAGGAAGGCACCAAATCGGCGGGTCTTGCTAAGTGGGGAAAAAGAGCGGCAACCAGGAAGGCACCAGGTGGGCAGGGCTTGCGAAGTAGGGAAAAAGAGCGGCAACCAGGAAGGCACCAGGTGTGCGGGGCTTAGGCCAGGTGACCAAGATCCACTTGCACCTGCTCCCAATCTGCAAAGGAAAAGAGGTTGGAGGTCTTTAAGTAGGGAAAAAGAGCAGCAACCAGGGAGGTAGCAGGTGGGCGGGGCTTGCTAAGTCGGGAAAAAGAGCAGCAACCAGGAAGGCACCAGGTGGGTGGGGCTTGCTAAGTGGGGAAAAAGAGCGGCAACCGGGAAGGTACCAGGTGGGCGGGGCTTGCTAAGTGGGGAAAAAGAGCGGCAACCAGGAAAGTACCCGGTGGGCAGGGCTTAGGTCAGGTGACCAAGATCCACTTGCATCTGCTCCCCATCTGCAAAGGAAAAGAGGCTGGAGGACTCCTTAAGTAGGAAAAATGAGCAGCAACCAGGAAGGCACCAAGTCGGCGGGTCTTGCTAAGTGGGGAAAAAGAGCGGCAACCAGGAAGGCACCAGGTGGGCAGGGCTTGCTAAGTAGGGAAAAAGAGCGGCAACTAGGAAGGCACCAGGTGTGCGGGGCTTAGGCCAGGTGACCAAGATCCACTTGCACCTGCTCCCAATCTGCAAAGGAAAAGAGGTTGGAGGTCTTTAAGTAGGGAAAAAGAGCAGCAACCAGGGAGGTAGCAGGTGGGCGGGGCTTGCTAAGTGGGGAAAAAGAGCAGCAACCAGGAAGGCACCAGGTGGGTGGGGCTTGCTAAGTGGGGAAAAAGAGCGGCAACCGGGAAGGTACCAGGTGGGCGGGGCTTGCTAAGTGGGGAAAAAGAGCAGCAACCAGGAAAGTACCCGGTGGGCAGGGCTTAGGTCAGGTGACCAAGATCCACTTGCACCTGCTCCCCATCTGCAAAGGAAAAGAGGCTGGAGGGCTCCTTAAGTAGGGAAAAAGAGTGGCAACCAGGAACGCACCAGGTGGGCGGGGCTTGCTAAGTAGGGAAAATGTGCAGCAGCCAGGAAGGCACCAGGTGGGCAGGGCTTGCTAAGTGGGGAAAAAGAGCAGCAACAGGGAAGGTACCAGGTAGGTGGGGCTTAGGCCAGGTGACCAAGATCCACTTGCACCTGCTCCCCATCTGCAAAGGAAAAGAGGCTGGAGGGCTCCTTAAGTAGGGAAAAAGAGTGGCAACCAGGAAGGCACCAGGTGGGCGGGGCTTGCTAAGTAGGGAAAATGTGCAGCAGCCAGGAAGGCACCAGGTGGGCAGGGCTTGCTAAGTGGGGAAAAAGAGCGGCAACAGGGAAGGTACCAGGTAGGTGGGGCTTAGGCCAGGTGACCAAGATCCACTTGCACCTGCTCCTCATCTGCAAAGGAAAAGAGGCTGAAGGGCTCCTTAAGTAGGGAAAAAGAGCGGCAAGCAGGAAGACACCAGGTGGGCAGGGCTTGCTAAGTGGGGAAAAAGTGCGGCAACCAGGAATACACCAGGTGGGCGGGGCTTGCTAAGTGGGGAAAAAGAGCGGCAACTAGGAAGTCACCAGATGGCCGGGGCTTGCTAAGTAGGGAAAAAGAGCGGCAACCAGGAAGGCACCAGGTGGGCGGGGCTTAGGCCAGGTGACCAAGATCCACTTGCACCTGCTCCCCATCTGCAAAGGAAAAGAGACTGGAGGGCTCCTTAAGTAGCGAATAAGAGCGGCAACCAGGAAGGCACCAGGTGGGTGGGGCTTGCTAAGTGTACTTAGTGATGCTTTGTATGCATTGTCATGACTTTTCCCTGCCTTGATATGCCATGTAATGCCTATCTAAGTGCTTTGGATTAAGGCGCTATATAAATAACACATCATTATCATTATCATTACCTATATATTATTTTGCCTTCTTAGGCAACACTATGCAATCATAGCCTCTGCCCCACTATGTCAGGTTATACTTTACCAGGGCATGAATTCAGAGCCCGCAAATTGAAGTAATTTGGCCAAGGCCTCACTTATGACTGCTCACTGACACCTCAAATATATTCAAACCACAATGCCCCTTATGCTTCTAAACACATTTAGCTAATAATTGACATAGCCAACAGCATTTGCAATTAATAAAAATGCACCAAATGCATTCCATTCTGCAGTGGCTTATTTGGTGCTAATTACTAGTTAATGAATTAGCACTACAGGTTACTCATCCATTCTCTTCCCTGCCCTGCACTAACAAAGCTCTCTGACTCAATTGAGAGAAGGATCATTCAGGAGCCAAATGGGCACTGATGGGAAGAGAAGTGTGGCAAAAATACTTGAAATTTGAACAATGAGGATCAAGAAGTGTTTGTTATGAGGGACGCCAGTGAAGAAAAGGGATCCATGAAATTAGTTTGACTTTGACCCCCACACATCACCTAGCCCATCACACCCAAGCAAGAGCTAGACTGACTACACCAAAATGCCAGTCTGTAAAAGAACTCATCAAGTTGGACCTGCTCAAAAATGCCATTAAAGCATGCCATACTGAGTGTCTGGCCAAACATGCCATGTCACATTAAGGAAATGTCAACAATGCTCTGGTGCTCTCTTGGCCCACCAGCACCTCTCACGCACACATAATCACATTCAAACCCATTGACCCACCAATCACTCACCCGTACACCTTCTCTCACATTCACTCTGTCATGCACCCTGAATATTCACACTGCATTCTCCACATGTGCACTATGATGATTCACACAGTGTCGCCACTCCTCCCCAAGGTGGAGCCCTTTTCCATGAGGCTAGGGAGTTGCAGCTGCTACTCAATGGTCCCCCAAGGGGTGGTTTAATGAGGGAGGACCTCATGGGGAGGGACTCCCCCTCTAGGGACATTGATGATCACCTGCGGTACAGCCCATTGAATGTTGTTACTCCCTGACATTCTCTAGCCCTTCCTAATGTCCAGAACCTCTACATTGAAAGAAATCGTATGTATTGTTGTAACATAGGAGATGAAGCCAAAAGTACTAGGAAGAGTACAGGAGACATGAAGATCATTGACTGTGCTAACAATGATACAAGGATGCTCCGGGGAGGCATGAGGATTAAGTTGTTAGCAGAGACAGAGGACTTGTGCAATTTGCATGGGAAGAACTAGATACAATGTATAAAAAGGAACACAGGACTACCCGATGTGTCAAGCCCGGCTGCAGAGTAAAGCGTAGCCATGAGAGGCAGCAGGTGTTTTGCATAAAAAGTGCATGGATATATTTCACAGCCCCAGAAACCTTGGATGCTAATGGGCAAATATTCACACAGACACTCAGATAAACTGCAAGAAATGCCTCTTTATGGCCTTGTCTTTTACAAAAAGCATACATGAATGAAAATAATAAATGAATGAATAATTACTACACATATAAAGAATATAAAAAGTCCAAAGATACTTCACTTTTTAAGCAACAGCAAAACAAATCCTCAAATCACCAATTATGCAAGGAAAAGCTCCAAAAAGAGACAGGCAGATAGATCTTGCCATCAACGGGCCTGAAAGCAGAGCGTCCACCCTTCCAGTGAAGCTTTCTGCCTGACGGCTCTGGTGCCTCCCATTTTAAACTATCCGCAAATGTGTGATGGAATTTTCCAGAACTTTCTGGCTTTCAAAGTCTTTATCTGTTGACAGTTCCCATGGGCTCCCCAGCTGGAGTGACTCATTGTAATCTCAAGAGCCAAAACTCTTCCCTTTCTTTTTAAAGCACGAAAACAGCTACATATCTTTTCTTCAGCTTTGAAAGATTCCCTCGCAACATTGTCAGGTACCAGCAGGCACCTTCTTCAAAACAGGCCTTGAAGCAATGCAGATTAACATAACCAATGAGCCTAGTTGAAAACATATTTGCCAGTGAAATAACATGCACAACGTTACAAGTTCACATCAAGACCAGATTTCACTGAGGCCTGGAGAAAATGTGCAAATTTCACTGAGGCCTGAAGAAAATATCCATTGTGGCCCTGGGAGAACCCAAAATGCACTGCACACAGGCACCATGTTTACGTTAAAAGCATTACAATCCACCCTTGGACATTTAACTTCCATAATTCAGTGGCACTAAAGTCGGCTACTGAAACCAACAAAACATCATAACTAAGTTAGGAATACACTGAATACAACAACAACCAAAAATTTAAATCATAACAATTGCACAAATACAAGCAAAGGTGTAATACAGAATTCCTCCAACATCTGGAATCCAAGAAAACAACCAATCCCATGAATTCCCAGTATGATATTGGCTTATCAGTTTCATTTAGTCTTTCAAACTTTGAATGTGATTTTCGATAGACTGGGAATGGTCACTTAAATTAAAACAGCACAATCCTTGAACTGTTTTACAGCCCAGGTTATGGTTCAGCAACAGATAATCAATAGCAGCTCGATTTTGCAAGATTTTCTTTCTAATAGTTTGGTATTCTAGAAGCAATTCCTCTAAAGCTTGAGTGGTTCAACCCTTTTACTACTAAGCATGCTAACTTAATCAAAGATGTATAACCCCCAGCAGCTAATCCCCAAACTCCTACCAATGAATATGCAAGAGCCAATATTTCTGATTCTGACAACAGGTACACATTTGAGTCTGGGGCTAACCCTATTGATTCAAAAGTTGATCTCATTCGACATAATGCTGGTTGCTAAGGAAACACAATTAAACCAAGCCGTGTTAAAGCACATGGTCCTCTGGAAATATTAGCTGGAATGTAATTGTATGTAATGTTACCACATGAAAAAAGCTATCCTATCAGACGTTTCAGATGATTAAAATGACTAGTAGCTACAACTGTATGATTACAGAACATAGTATTATTGGTATTGGCGCATGTGCTTGGAGAACATGAACACAACTGCTCTCAAACACAGTTCAGTTTTCCTCTTCGGTAACGTTTAGCTGTTGACTTTTGCCAACCTCCTTTGGTTCAAAAGTCATTTTTTATCAGACGTCATCTTTGCTGACATTATATGTCACTATCTGACTAAGGTTTCTCCACTTTTGGTTTGTTTCTTGGCAAAATATTCATAAACGGAGAATAATTGCCACACATCAGAATCCTCCACTAAAGAATCATTGTGCAAAACTAAAAAAATCAGTCTCAAAATTCAAGCGGGCGTTGGCACTGTTGCTAGACATGTGGTCAGCAAGTATCCTGCATTGTGCATGTCAGTCAAACAGGAATCTTCAGAATCTTCCATGCATGTTATGCCCACATGTTTACTGTTTGGGCAATCATCATCGAATACTTCTGCCGTGTCATCTCACGTCCAGCCAGCGTCATGGATTCTTGAGCTCATACCTCACGTATTTTTAGTGCTTTACGAATACGGTTCTGTTGTGGCTGGTGCATTGACGTCGGCATCGGGCGGCCTCTGGATATCATTTCTCATCATCAGCAGACTCACATAGGTCAGCTGCGCAGATATGAGAACTTGCTGTAGTGTGATGCTTAACCCTCCCGAATGGAGTCCATTTAGTATCACAATTATACCAGACAGATGCAGGTTCTATAAGGCAAACCCAGAAAAGACATATTAATGTTGCTAATCATTCTCTTAAATAGCATTTGTCTGCTGGTACATAGTCCCATTTCTCCTTGCCAGGATACATTACCAAAACTACTTGGTCCTTGCCTGACGCTATGACATTTGCAGGTATGGGTGGGTCACTTGTTTTTTGAACCCACTGTACAGGGGGTGCCAGCTCCTCCTCCCCCTCAACTGAAATATAGATACAATTATAGGTATGTCAGAGAGTTCACTCTCCTGTCCATCATTGTAGAAATCAGGATTAGATTGCCTTCATTAAAAGGTAAAAAGTCACACACCTGGTTTGGGGTGGCATGGGAAATGAAGGGTGCTATAATATTCTATAATATTACACACAATCCATAAGTGCACAAGGATATATTATGAATAATGTGTTTACAAAATAAGAAATGCTTAAATAAATGAAGAATATAGCTCCCTTATAAGAAGCAAAGCACAGTGTCAGATAAATATGTATTATTTTAAAATGAATAGTGGGGGGAATTATAAACCATGCCAAGGGTTTTCAGATAAGCAAGATGGACTAATGCACTTGGAGACAGTTTTTGGCAGCATATTGTAGTGAGATAATGAGGTCTGTTAGGTTAAAAATGGAATTGGCATAGAAATCAGACTAAATAAATGAGATTAGGCAATTAATAGAATCTTAGATACATTTGTCTATGTTCTTATGGAGACGGGTACAAAGTGTATTATGCAAACTAATTTGAAAGCCCAGCTGTATTATTTTGGCACCATAAAATAAGATGATATATATTCTCCAACTGTGTTAAGCACCAGTCAACTTGGCATGAGCTCAGTAAATAGATAAGGTGCTGACAATGATTCATGAAGAATGTCTTTGGCAGGAGTTGAACACTTTCATAGCTGTATCCAGCCATGTCTAAAATAGGCATATTACTTTTGCGCATCAGAGAAAAGATGTGGATGCCGGTTATGCTAGATGTGGAGTTATTTTGCATGTGATAAGTTATCCAATGATAGTGAAGGGGTGTTTGCCCTTTGACTAACTTGGACTATCAAAAGACTGCCATTTTACAAGGTGCTAATTTGCATATAAGTGTTGCGTAATCTTAGAACATCTATAAAGATAGGTTGGAGCATTTGACTGTGTTTTGATGAATAAACACATTGCACTCCCAGGCGTCTGTTTTTACCTGTTTCTGCATAATAGATGAGGGGATGAGAATCCATGGATGTCCGATGGGATGTGGGGGGGATGACCCCCTGCACATTATGGCACCCAACTCGTGGGGCCCCAAGTCTTTCATAGATTACAGGGACAACATCTCAAGACCCCTTTTTCTTGACGTGTGGAGGGCTGACGAGAATCAGCAGATTCCAGCAGAAGTGATAGGTGAGTGATAACCTGCAGTGTGATCTCATTTTGTCAGAGGATGTTCTCATGCCCGCCAGCATAACGCACCCTGCTGCATAGATTCTGGTAAATATATATGCATCATGTGTTTAAGACAGAGAGAGAAAAAAGATTATATATGTAAATAAATGGGCTAACAGGAATTTTATGTGGATAAAGAAACGCCTAGGTAATCCTATTTCAAGGGAGATAGAAGAAGACGTGTAAAATTCCATGCGAAATATGAAAGAGAGATCATACCCATAGTCAGGACTGTGGAAGGTTACATCTTAAACTCTGTATGGGGTAATATATTTGGAGGCGTAGGAAGTATACCTCTTAGTATAAATATTATAGGGAAGGGAAGGTGATCACTTGGGTTATTAATGTGTACTGTGTTGTTAATTATGATTTCTATTTGTTGAAAAAGCTTTGAAACATGATAAACTGTAGTAAAATGCTTGACTCTAGTCATACTTTATTGTTGTGTCCATGTATACCTACCTCCAAGAGGCCCAGAACCATTCCCACTAGCCCTAATACCCACAAACCCGAATTACCTCTGAACCACCATACTAAACATCCCCCTCATCCTACTATCCAGTGAAGTACCAAACTTACCCAGAAATTGTCGGCCGCTATCACTACTACATCCATAGTGAGCCCCCAAATTAAGGGAGCTCTAACCAACGCTAGATCACTAGTAGCCCACGCAACTGAAATTGCAGACCTAATCATCAATGAAAATCTGGACTTCCTTGCAATCACAGAGACCTGGCTCCATCCGGCAGCAGGCCCCATGCTTATGTTAGCAGTCCCTGATAATTACACTATCCTGAGACAAGACCGTCCTAACGCTAGAGGAGGCGGTGTTGCCATCATTCATAAATGTAGCCTTCCGATCAGAGCAGCTACCACCATCAGCGTCCCTTCTTGCAAACTACTCTCAGCCAAAGTTCCCATTAACAATACCCAAACCCTCAACATCCATGTGATCTATCGCCCTCCAGGCCCAGTAGGCACATTCAATGAGGATCTCAACACTATCCTATCCACTAACCTAAAAAACGCCACACAGGCGCTCACCTTAGGAGACTTTAACATGGGTTTCAACGACCCCGAAGACCAAGCTGCCATTACCACGATTAACACCCTCACCGAATTAGGATTTACTCAAAGAAGCCTAAAACCCACCCATGACAAGGGTAGAATACTTGACTGGGTAGCTGACCACAATTGCCTAGCCAACATCACTGACATCTCACCACTAGCCTGGACCGACCACCACTTGGTATCGTTCTTGCTGTCCACCACTAGACCTCCTCCCACGCAGTCCATTAGGGCCCCACCCACACTCACGAGAAACAAAAAGAGCATCACGGTGGAGAGACTTATCCCCAACCTACTCCCTACGCTCAATTCTCTCCCTGACAATCTGGATCCTGAAACCCTGGTCGAGGAATATAATAAAATCATGTCCACTTCCTTGGACCTAATTGCTCCTCTCAAACTCAGGCCAAGTAAGCCCAAAACACACCTGAACAACTGGTATACACCATTCCTCAAAAACCTCAGACAGCAAAAAAGAAATTGTGAAACTATCTGGAAAAAAGACCCATCAGTAGCCAATAAAATCAAATTCTCAAAACTAGCGGCCCTGTATAAAAAAGAAATCATACCAGCAAAACGTACCTCCTTTGACTCCCGTATCACCCAAGCCAGTTCAAACATGAAAGAACTATTCTCCATTCTGAAAGAAATAGAAACCCCCATAGCACCACCAGACAACTGCATTAAAGTTAAGAACTGGTGCACCGACATCCAAAATGCCTTAGCTAACAAAATCGCCACGCTACAAAACAAAATATCTTGCAAAAAAGCATCCTTTAACAACCCTGCCTTGTCCAAGCCACCCGAGAAGCAGACCACAAATGAACATACACGTTTCAATTTCACCAAAGTGACCATACTTGAAGTTGAAAAAATCATTTTGTCATTGAAGCCTTCCAACTGCCAGGGAGATTTATGTCCAGCACAGCTCATAAAAGACGCGGCCCGTGACCTCTCCCCATTTATCACAAAGCTAATCAATGCCTCCTTCTCCACTGGGTCCATCCCTACCAACCTAAAACAATCTTGGGTATTACCTCTATTAAAAAAAAACACTCTTGACCCAGCTACCCCCACCAATTACAGGCCCATAACAACCGTACCATTCCTCCTGAAAATCCTGGATAAGGTCGCCTATGTTCAAATACAGAAGCACCTGGAGGTGCACCACTTGCTAGGGGCTAGACAATCAGGCTTCCGACCCCAAAACACGGGACTGAGACAGCTCTCATCGACCTTAAAACACAGATCGATCTGCTTAGAGATAATGGCCAAGCAGCATTACTCCTCCTCCTCGACCTCGCTGCAGCATTTGATCTGGTCGACCACTCGGTCCTTTGCTCCCACCTTAACACGGCTGCCCACTTCTCCCCCGAGGCCATTACATGGATTAGATCTTTCCTCGATGGCAGAACCATGAGGGTTTTCTCACCTACAGATGCTGCAGACCCCATACCCATCACTTGTGGCGTACCTCAGGGCTCTTGTGTCTCCCCTACACTGTATAACATATTTACCAAGCCCCTTTTCGATGATCTGGATTATCTCGGTATCACCTACACTAACTATGCAGATGATACCCAGATCCTCTTTCCGGTTTCTGGAGATTATGGAAAGGATTTGGCCTTGGTGAATAGGGTATACATCATCATCCAGGCATGGATGGCCATCCACGGTCTATGCCTGAATGATGATAAAACTGAACTTATCACCCTGGGTACCACCGCCAGCCTAAAGAAACTAAGCCCAGCTTACTCATCCTTCATAATTGATGGAAACACCATCAGAGTGGGACATGAAGTCAAAACACTGGGCTTCTACTTGGACTCCAACCTCTCCTTTAACAGACAGGTGAATTCACTAGCCTCCTCCACGGCTTACACTTGTAAACTGATCCGTACATCCAAACCTTTTCTATCCGTCACTAGCTGCTTGACCCTTGGCAGAGCCCTCATACTATCCCGTTTAGACTACTGCAACACCCTTTATCTTGGGTGCTCTAAGGCCACTACCAGCAAGGTACAAACGCTCCAGAACAATGCTCTCAGAGCGGCCTTGGGCGTCTCAAGAAGAGACCTCATTACAGCACATAGCCAGCAGAACAACTGGACCCCTATCCTAGATAAAATCTCCCTAAAAACTGCTTCACTAACCTACAAGTCCCTCAATAACGCGGCCCCCACTTACCTGACCGACAGATTTCACAGACTGACATCCTTGAGACCGACAAGGACAGCATACAGAAACTGCCTCTCAGTCCCTAACTTCAAACGTTCCACCATAGGTGGTAATAGTTTCCCAGTAAAAGCAGCCAAACTGTGGAACTCCCTAACACCCACTCTCAGAATGGACCTACCCTACCAAAACTTCCGCTCCAAGATAATGTCTTGGCTGAAGACAGCCGCCGTCTGACACATAGTGGGCTAGGCTCCGCCTCTCCCTTCTGCCACCTGACATACCAGGACACACATCTGCTAACTGTATATATGTACATATTCCTGCTTTCCTTCTTTATTACTGTGTATATGCCATGTATATGCCATGCTTATATTTTATTGTCTGTAACTAAGTTTAGCAAATTCATGTATCTGCTGCGCCTTGTTACCCTAGGGTATTCTGGCGCATTACAAATAATAAACTAAACTAAACTAAACTAAACTATATGTTTGTATTTGTGTATTTAAATTAATAGAATATAAAAGATAGGCAAAATAAATAACTAAAAAAGCAATCATTTTGTTACATCTTTTAAACAAAGGATTGACATCAAGTAAGGGGTTAAAGTTAGATAGAATTAATATACAAACAAAGAAAAGACTCTTAAGATACTAGACAACCAAGAATGATATACTTCTGACTGACAGAAAGTACAAACAAAGGGGTTGGAAAAGTTGGCAAATGGGTTTTACTATTTGCAAGCATTTCTTGTCTAAGACAGTGCACAGCTCTGTGTTTCCTGCCAAACAGTAGATAGGCACTCCACAAGACTGTTTGTGCATTACATTTGCAGAAATAACAGTGATTTTACCTTGCTTTGAATAAATGAAGAAAGCTAGTTTAAACATGACATGCCCTAAAATGAAAGAAAAACAGGGTTTTAAATTATATCTATGTTAAAGTCCAGTGTGTGCAAAAACACACGTATATATTGCAGTGTGAAATTTATGAACGCTTCAAAAGACACAGCATTCTTTGCCTGGATGTAGCATAAAACTTCAAAGAAATGATAAGAGTCAGCAAGTGGGAGTGAGTGATTAGCCTTCCCAGAAGGCAGACAGCTTGCATTCCTTGTGAAAAACAAAAGACAAACAAAATATGAGGGCTTGGTAGTTCTATTGTAAGGGCAATGGTTGTGTTACTGTACATAAGTTATGTAATTGTGAAGTTTTTAGATGTTTTAAGAACTCCCAGTAAGGACTTGTGAGGTTGGACATATGTAGTTTAGTTTAAATGTATTAGTTGGGTTTTAATTTGAGGCTGTTTTTTTAACAGTGACATGATTTATAGATACCAGCAAAAAAACATGGGAATCTTAGAGAAATAACAAGTGTCTTTGAATTAAGAAGAAGCTTTGTGGTGTCAAAGGCTCAGAAAAAATGCAGGTTGTGATGAAAATGATATGTATAAGTAAACATTGGATTCTTAAATAGGTAGGAGGTGATTGGTGGATATATATATATATATGTGCATTAACATACATTGTGAAGAATAAGGAAGAAAAAACGGTTAACATTGAAGAAGAAATTATGGCGAATCTCTTTTTTAAAAGGTGTGATCTGAGACAGAAAAATTAAATCAGGAATATGTGATCAAAATGAATAGGCATGAGTAGGGCTAGAACTGATAGATATGAGGCCATGCATAGAATTAGTAGAAACTGAGAATAAAGGCAGATTTTTAAAGTTTTTTGAAAATTTAGTTTTTTATAATAAAATAATATGTTTTATATAGTACTAGAGTGATTTTGGATCAACATTATTAATAGAGAGAGAATTATAATGATTGGATGCTATATTTTGAAAATATATATATTTTGAGTACCAAGTTTTGAGTGAGCCAGTGCTGACTACCACCCGCATGGAAAGAGTAGCCTTGCCCCAGAACTCATTGAACTCACTTTTTTTTATTTGTTAGGGTTTTTTGTGACACATACATGTAATGCTTATGTTTCTGCTCAGCGACTTCAGCGGTGGCTAGACATTGGCAAGAAAAACACCACAATTTTGGCACAGATCAGATTCATAATTTTGGAAGTGGTCCAGAAATACAACAAGTATGAAAATCTACAAAAAAGACTCGACCAAGGAGAAACATTTTGGATAGATCGGCTCAGCTCTCTGAGACACAGGAGATTGAATGAAGAAATAAACTATATGTGCTTCTTATGAGTGAAACAACCTTTTTAACGATTGGAATTTTGATTGTTGATGTTGAATTTTTCATTTCTTTTTCCATTTTTCTCCTATTATTTTAGAATGTTTTTGGGATCCCTTAAGGTGCTGCTACCTTGAGTGGGGGCCCTTACGCACGTAATATCTACCCCAGTTGATTTGTACATGCAACAACACAATGCACTCATTCATCTATACCACAGACAAATGAGTATGTGCATGATAGTAAGTACATCACAAGCACCATGTTCCTCTTAAATAACAATTTGCATTGCTTGCCAATGTGAGGTTCGTGTGCAACTTGCACCCGTATTTTCTAGTAGTGTATCTCTTTGAATACCTCGCACTCACTTTCTACCTAGCATTGACTTTGGCTACTAATCACGTAAATAATAGGCTTCTCTGCCGACACAGGTGAGACATACCCATACCATTCTCCATATATTTTGATTCATTTCACAGGTACTGGGCTTTCCCTTAACGCACAGTGTGTTTGTTCTGATATAACCCTACATTACTTTAACAAGCGTCTAGTAGTCATGGTGACAGTCCGCCTCCTGTGCTAGCACAGGGGCGGGACCCAAGGCGTACGTGCATTCGCGCGACGCCTTGGTATCACCATGGCAACCAATAAATACCGCCCTTGTCATTCGCGCTCGCACTCCTGCGGCAGCGTCTGACATTGAAGGAGCGTTTCTGCTGAGTAACGGTAAGCGGACTCTTCACACTCGAGATTAGAACATGTTTAAAGATTGACTGCATTCTGATACCTTTTTCACATAACCTTAACAGGATTGATTAGTCAGATTGGACTGGTCCATAACGAACATTAGTGTCCTATGTATTATAAGGTACATTTGATTGATTACACATATTTTTATACGCCACACTAACGACAACTAAAACAGTCCTATTGCATATCTTTGATTATGTTTCTTGTTTCTTTTTCTTTCCACTCTGACAACCACTACTATACCGTTGGAACACTTAAACGCATCTTGGAATTGGTATGTGTGTCTATATACGTTTGATTTTGAATTGATTGTGCAATGGCTGTTCCTGTATTATGTTGAACCATTGTTTTGTAACGGCTACAGAATGGGCATGTTAAACTCATTGTACGGCCCTGACGAAGGTTAAATTAACCGAATTGCATTGGCTGACGTACACAATATTATAGCCAGTATCTTTAAGCCCATCCACTTTGAATATGAGAATGAATATTCAGGAGTGATGAGAAGATTAATAGATGCGCAATAAATATTATATTTTTGAGAAAACGACAGACTACGTCTAAATTGAATTTTTACGTAAATACAGTAATTACAGCACAGAATTGGAAGATCCCTACTATAAGGGCAAACTGAGAGCACCAGTCTATATAGAGTTATTTCACTCTATTTTTCTTTGTTCATAAGTTGCACTAATAAAAACCTATGAAATTCAATGAAAAAACTTTGTTAAAGGGACGTTATGGTTACAAGTAAAACCGAAAAACCTCAGAAATTCGCCAGTTATTGTAAGCTAAGCAACCATAACACACGCCACCCCCGTGCACTGCTAAGACTAACACCTAGGACATCAATGGCATCACAAATGTCATTGATGACATTATATGCATTTGTGTGTAATTTACAAAGTTTCACTTTAAAACAACCATTTCCCACCTTCTAGCATCATTTATTACACGTGTATACTCGTTTTGCAACTTTTTCAATTAATTTTGCATCCGTAGACGTCCACGAACATCTGACTTCATTGTGGACATTCTGGACAGTGCCACGTGACCATATGCTGGCGCGCAGCATGATGACGTGTCCGAGAACATGTCTGCACTTCGTGATCAGATCAGTGCTTCGCGGACAGTGTGGAACGGCATTTTCTAGTAATCTAGGAACTTTCAACTTAAAAATTTCCCTTGCACAGCTCCTACACCTATTCTTACTCATTATTCATTAACAATCTAGTACCCAGTACATACTTGGAAGAATTTTACCAGAACTGCCATTTATCTTAAAAATGGCATCGCTATTGCCATCCCTCTTCACCAAGAGCCACCACCAGCTGGAAGACCTTCACAACAAAAAAAGCACAGTACTTCCAAAGACAATGAAGAGGACCAAGAACATGAAGTAGAGGAAGTCACCACCTGCCTCTTAACTTGTTTATAGGGCTCTTTCCCATCAAGCCCTCTCTTTTTGTATAACTCATAAATCTCCCCGTTTTCAATACCATCCATCTCCTCCCATTGTACACCATCTTTCAACAATGCCAAAAACATGTCCTTTCTGGACACCCAGGAGTATCTACTATCTTGTCTTCTGCCCTCCGTTCTTCTCTTACTGCAGCCCTCTCTCTCTCTCTCGGTCTATCCTCACTTTTGTACCATTGACCCAGATCTGATAGTTGCTGAATTGCATCAACCACCTCATCAGTTGGTTTTCCAGTCATACCTATTAACAAAGTCATAATAACACTCTTATATGAGGTTAGGGAAGTTCTTGTCACCATATTCCTGGTTAACACTGACAATGGTACCAGTACCAGTTCATCTACATGAATGGCTTCCTTCATAGCATATTCTCTGATTTTCTGAATTGCCTCTTTTAACTTGTACCACTTCATTTCTTCACTGAGCCAATCAGTAGTAATAGGATATTTATGGTTACACCCTTGGGCCGCTAGGTGAAACAGAGACACATGCGAAGCTTGGCCAATTTGCGTCTGAAGGAGGCCCTGCCCGCAATACTTCATCGATATTGGTGTCATTGGACAGAGGCAAGAAGCGTGGAGTCTACCAACAGGCCCCCAGCACCCTCATCAAACATTTGCACCACCCATGTAAGCAAGGGCTCACCTGTTCTGTGCCTTAACTGATTAATAATCTCCCCAACCTCTTGTTGTGTGTAATCTTCCAGCTTATTCAAATCCCCAACTCCCCCTGCCCCCGAGTTATGGGGATGAGGCCAGCCCTACGCTTTGTTACTGGTTTGGCAGTTACTGTCTTTTTGTCAGGTTTCAAATTAGATTCTGCATCCACCTCTGGGCTACACCCTGAGTTGGTGGAATTCCAAATATCAACATCCCACTGGTCGGGGTCCCAATCCACCCCTGCCCTAGCAATTGCAGCTGCCACCTTCTGCGTATTTATGTTACCTCGCCTTTTTATGTATTTATATCAAGCAACCCTGAAAGCTGTCCGCTCAGCCATTGCCTGGTATTTATCTGCTTTGTTGTGCCATTGTTTCATTTGTATTTGCTGCATTAATGAGATGGACTTTTCAGCAGCTAATTCTTTCTCTAAATGCAACATATTTTCATTCAGTTCAACATTTCTCTGGTGCATTTTTCTGTCTGCATGCAATACGATCCACCCCCGCGTCCCCAGCACAGTGAATTCCTTTCCCTTCTCCACTGAAACCTGATGTAAACAAGACACAACCTTGTGGGTCCTGCCTCACCTAGTCTACCATCCAACTATTCACTCAACCCAGCACCATACACCCAGACTTGGCTCACCCTGGAATCATGACACCAAAGCATTCTCTGGCAGCAGAGAATACACTATCTTTTTTCTTGAGCAAAGTATTCATATTTACAATCCATTACAGTAATCTATCTACAGCAGGGATCCCCAACCTTTTGTAGGGAAGGAGCAAAATGTGTTCCTCAAATGGATGCTGAGCAGCATCAGTAGTTTGATGGAACACATCAGCGTCCCGTTGGTAGAAACATGACGGCAAAAAACGAATACATTAAAGAAAATTATTGTTGCTTAGAGGCTATGTTAATGTGCAGGAATTTACAGATATTTTGAACGATTTCACTTCTGGTCCCGGCAATTATATTGGCCATTAACTTCATTTGACCCTAATTTGGTGTTTACAGGGAATGTTTAGGATAGGAAGTGGCAAGCAGGATGTGTGTAGAGACTGTGTTATACTGAAAATGCAAATGCATAGCCCGAATGACATGAATAGTATGTTGGCCAGAAGCAAATCGCATCATGTGACAAACATTGCAAACCCTGAAACCTGAATGTGACGATTGGGAGTCCATTTTGTAAATGCCAGCCATTTTTGTTTTTGTAACGCTTTGAAAATATATTCTACGCTTCAAATCTACACACGGTGTGAGGCCACAGCTTGAACTCTGAAATGCTAACAGAGACAGGAATGTAGAGCCCTACAGAAATACATTGTTTTCCTCTTAATGAGGCCTTGAAGCTGTGCAAAGAGCCACGCCTAATCAGTAGCCCAGGTGCCGGTGTGGCTTGCAAGCGCTGTTGTAAAAGGCAGTAAAATGTGAATTATATGCAACTAACGGTGCTCCTTCATGGAGGATGGTATTTTCTCTGCCTCAGAACTGTCTGACCCTTAGCTCATGAGCCGCAGTGACCAGATAACATAGGTTGGAATGTCTCCCTGCTAGAACATTATATCCTCCCCTGCGCCAGTGCCCCGTGTTCCCCATAACAGAAAACTGTCTCTGCAGCCTTTGCTAGAATACGAATGTTTAGACTGAATGAAGACTTGTCATAACTGTAAATTACTGAACCCTAGCTTGTTTGTCATGTATAAGGGCGGGCCGAATGGTGTTGTAAAGAATGATGTGTTATGTATATATATAACTGCTTTAGCGCTGCTCGGTCTCCCTCATCTCACGGTGTCTGGGACCACATGTTGTGAGGCTTTGAGACCCAGTCGGCTGACTGAAATACCTTTTGAATAAACCAGACTTGTTTGGAATACGAACCTCACGACTGGCGTGTCATTTAGTATATGATTATTGTGCCTTTATTCCATATATGGACTAACAACTGGAGGGCAGTAAATTTGTTATATGAACAAGGCCACATGTAAAAAAGATTACAGAGTGCTTGGAGTTCGCCCATAACAAATCTTCAGGATATTCAGTGGCAAATTTTGTATTTTAATTAAGCAGGTTTGGACAGTAAAATTAGCCATGAGTTGGAGCATTTAAAACTCTCTCCTAAGGAATATTCTGATCTTGTTCGGCAAATGGTGGATTTATTAGAACACAAGACCAGTAACATTGGTCAAAGTGAGGTAGGATTTAAAGATCACTTTACTGAGGTTTGGGGTGTGGTTGTTCCCCCTCTGAATTCCTGTGAAAGTTAGCGTTTAATAGCGCTTTTATTAAAGAGTTTACTAAAGCACACATTGCCTATTAACATTGATGAAAACATGTTTAGGAATAGAAGAACAGTTTACTGAAGGATTTGGGGAATTTTCCTTTGAGCTATCTTCAGAGAAAAGGTAGTGTGAAGTGATGCATTTCTAAGCACAATGGGCCAATAACATTGGTCACAACTTCGAGCATTTGAAAAACACTTTACAGAAATGGCTGGGTGTTTTACGTTGATATTTGGCAGAACCTATGTTCCTGTTCATTACAAATTATAAACTGTAACGTTCTTGGATTTCATTCAGATGTTATACAAATTACTTTATGATAGACAATTTAGCATGCATTTGTCTTATTTGCCCATTATCTGCATGCCCGTGGCAAAGTATCAGAATATCTGAATATGTCTGCCAGGCACTACACAGAGTATGTAACATTTCTGAGAATTGTGCATGGTGGCTTCAAACACAAACGTTATTAGTTCAAAAATCAGCATAGTGTGACGAATTGCAGGAATTTGTCCCTTCTCCCCAAGGGGGAGTCCCCCCCCCTGTGAGGCTAGGGAGGTGAGCCTGCTTCACAATACCCTCCCCAGGGGTAGAGGCGAGTTGGACCTCACTGGGGGAGACTCCCCTTTGGGGACAAGAAATCCCATTCTCAGGATGTACTCCCTAGAAGACCTGCCAAAAGTAACATCTTTTAACCTTTCTGATAACAGCATCTGAAAAGAAAAGACAAATTTATGTTATTGCCAACATGAAATTGATAATGCCTTTCAAGCATCAATCCTACTGAGACAATGAAGAGGACGTGTGGAGGAAAAAAGGGTCCACAACTGAAAGAGAAAAAGGAACAGCTACTTGCACAGGCGTAGAACCATGGCTATGTCAATCTTGAGGAACCTTGGGAAATAAACAAAGAGCCTGTGAGTTTCAAAGAGAGACACATGCTGACTCCCGAGAGCAACAGCGGCTAAATGAGCAGTGTTCTGCAATCGGAGTAGACTGAGAGGTGACAGACGTGCTAGCGTTGGTAGCAGCAGAGTCAGGCGAACTGAAGCCAGACACGTAGCGTACCGAAGCAAAGCAGGAGAAAGAAGCTGAGATCGGGTAGATCATGTTTGACCAGAGGTCCTCATAAAGACGCTGAAACCATTCTAGCATGACAGATTGAAGATAAGTCGGCACCAGAGAGATCAGAGCCATCTACGACAAATGAAGGGAGGAGAAGCTGGCGAGAAGACCGGAGACACCAGAGAAAGAGGAAAGGAAAGCGATTCTCAACAAGCAAGTAACCTGGTGACGTTAACCCTAAACACGAAAGGTAACAGGGATAAAGGGAGACCCGGGAGAGGGTATGAGAATAAATATTGGAATGCTCATAGTCATCACAGTCAAGAAAGAGAAAACATAAGAGTAAATATGGATCATTGTTGGAATACTGCTATTAGTCTCAGTCTAGAGGAGAGTATTGTACAGCCAGTACAAAGAAAAGTGAAAAGGAAATATATTCTGAGAGTAACCCAAGTCATGATAATACATACCAAGAAAGAATAAGTGAAAGACAAGAACAGGTTATAAAGGAGAAACCTGAGTACAAGTGGAACTTTGTAAAGAAACTTCCCGACCAATAGAGGAGGTAAATTTAAAACTATGAACTATTTAGGAAGCTAAGAAATACCAAGGGAATGATAGTTGTAGTTAAGTTTACCAAGTGAGGAGAAAAGGATTAACCCTTATAGAAAGATACAAGAAAGGAACCCAAGGTCCTTGACCTTAGTCACGGAACTGTACAAACTGATGAATGTAATCACTATAAAATGATTTATTGAAAAGTGGCTGAGAAACAAGTCAGCCAACCCCAGGAGAAGGGAGGCACTCTCCTAACATTAAGTTGTTAAGAATAGTGGTAGGTTCTGTTAGAGCTGGATGGTAGACGGTTTCAGTTAGACCCTCACTGATGACAACTGAGCACCTTAGCTAGTTTCATTAGGAAGGGATGCCTTAAAAAACAGTGAAATATAGGCTTTATCCATATTATTTAATAAACATATGTTAAATGTCTAATCCAAGTCTGTCTCCTTCTTCCGATCTAACAGATAATGCAAATTATTAAAGAAAATGTGAACATGCATGCCACTTATTTACTCATTATGCACTTGCCAGCTGTGAAAAGGTACAGAATATGTCCATTTTCACCAGGACACAAACATGGCATGTGGTTCATTTTTGACCCATTTGTGTATACATGTCAACTGGGCAAATTATCACAACATAGGAACATAGGTCAATTCAACAAGCATGAAAGCATGGAATATTTTAACAAACAATTAGCACACAAATGATGCCTGCATAAAAAAGTTAATTGGGAAGTTTTGAATCATGGGGAATTGGGCCTTTCTGATACTTATTTTTCCCTTATGCATTTCCTAATCTTCTACGAATAGCCCCATTGCAACGTACTCGAACACAACAATAGAATGCTTGATTGATTTCAACTATACTGGCCATATTGTGTACCTTTTCCAGCCAGCAGCTCACCTATTATTGTAATGCAGCTTAGTGACACAAAGACTGTAGTGGGTCTAGCCTATAAGTGCGGATTCATTGAGGGATATTTTCAATGCTGTTTACAGCAGCAATTTCTTTTCCTTCACTAGTATGGTCGTGTCAGCTTACTTTCTGAGCCTCATGTACGGCTCAATCACTGCTTTGCTAGGTAGCTCGATTTGAATTGTATGCCCACATTCCCTCGCCCTCATACCAACTATCTCCCTGACCTTGCTCCTTCCTAATATTATTGAATGTTCTATCATACTCCTCCTTGGCCTCTCTGACAGGCAAAGCGCTTCAATGCCATAACCTATGGCAGGAGGCACTATGCAAATACAAGATAACAAAACATTGACCAAGCAGCATGGGGGCACCAATAGACTGTTACTTCTGCTCTCAACTGCACTAGTGTGGTCGTCATGGGACACGTCTACTCTGACACCTTAAGAACCATCTCAGCGCCTCATCCATGCTCCTTGTGCACTTTAAACCCCTCCATCCTTCTCCACTCATATACCATGCTGCTGATACTTCACTTACTAATGTCCTATCATGTCTGTCATCCAGATGAAGCTGTGTGGCTAGCTTTCCTGCACAGTCCTGCAACATGCCATATTGCCATTGCTGTCTCATTCGTGCAGTGCCTCCTTCTTGGCCTCCACAACATGGCCCAGAGCAACTGGCGAGCAACATTTTAGGGGACGGTGAGCAATATGTTGCTTCCGAGCTACATGTTGGGGATCACTGATCTACAGTAACTTATTCAATGCAACCTAAATGCAGTCATGCAAAATGCACACGCAAAAGACTTACTAATGCAGCATGACTCCCACGAGTAAAATGGAGAGAAAGAAAAATCACCCTCACTATAAATCTTGCCCAACCGCTTTCAAGCACAGGCCCCTTGCTGACTGGAATTGTTAATCACAAAGCACCCTGCTCACAGCACCAAATGCTTTGCTTCAAAAGTGCACAGATATATTTCACAGCCCGGCACACTGAATGAAGAACCTTGGATCCTGAAGGGTAATTACTCACACAGACACACAGTTAAACTGCAAATAAATGCTCTTTGTTGTCTTTTATTCACGGAAAGCAAACACGAAAGAAAATAATAAATGAATGAATAAATACTACACATATGAACAATGTAAAAAGTCTAAAAATACTTTAGAGTTGAAGCAACAGCAAAACAAATCCTCATCTTGATAGGTATATAATGATGTGTTATTTATATAGCACCTTAATCCAAAGCGGTTTACAGAGAACATATTTACATATAATATCACCCACCCGAAATTGGCACGTATTTATCCACCTCAGAAGGATGAACGGCTGAGTTGGCCTTGCCAGGATTCGATCCTGCGACCTGCTGATCACAGCAGTGAGTGGTCAACCCACTGAGCTATCTTACCAGCTTACTCCAAAAACAGGCAGGCAGAGTGATCTTGGCATCAACGGGCCTGAAAGCATTGCATCCACCCTTCCAGCAAAGCTTTTTGCCTTACTGCTCTGGTGCCCCTCATTTTAACCCATCCACAAATGCGTGATGGCATTTTCCACAACTTTCTGGCTTTCAAAGTCTTTACCTGTTGACAATTTCCATTGCCCCCAGCTGCAGTGACTCGTGGTAACCTCAAGAGGCAAAACTCTTCAATTTCTCATGAAAGCGTGAAAACAGCTTCATAACTTTTCTTCAGCTTTGAAAGATTCCCTTGCAACGTTATCAGGTACCAGCTGGCACCTTCCTCAAAACAGGCCTTGAAGCAATGCAGACTAACGTAAGGAATGAGCCTCATTGAACACATGTTTGCCAGTGGAATAATACACACAATTTTATGAGTTCACATCAAGTGCAGATTTCACTGAGGCCTGGAGAAAATGTGCAAATTTCACTGAGGCCTGAAGAAAATGCCCATTATGGCTCTGGGATCACCCAAAATGCACTGAACACAGGCGCCATGCTTTAGTTAAAAACATTACAGCAGGTGTAGCATATCTCCAATGTTGGAGATTCAAATCCTGCTGGAGGACCAGCGGGAAAGAGAAGTGGAGAACACCAGCTGTGGGAGTTCTCTAATGGGTCGATCGGTGCAGAACCGAGCACACGACAAGAGAGGGAAGTGAGCTGAGCTGTGCCGAGGGACGCTGCACTGCAGGTCCTGAGAAGGAGAGAAGCCCGAAGAGGCGACAGAGCCAATCCTGGTCCCAGGAACCCCAGTGACATATCAAAGCCCCCGAGAAGTTAAGGGCATGTATGGGCGACCCCTAGAGGAAGTAGGAACAGGCGGGAGAGATACTCGAACAGCTTTTTCTCTGGCCCGGTTAGAGTGAACCAACTATTCGGCCTAGCCAGTGTCAGTTGTGACTTCAACATCATCTTCCTTGCGTCAGTGGCAGAAAGAAATGAACTGACCACCAGAGGAGATCTTCCTCATCACAGTGGGAAAAGAGAACCACTGACCACCAGAGAAGCGGCTGGGAACCCAACAAGATTTGGGACCTTACTAAGAGCAAACCAGAGCGACAAAGGCTACCACAGGCTGAAAGCAGTAAGAAAGAACTGCGACAAGCAATTCCAGGAGAAGGGATTAATTCTCCTGGTACTGAATTAGGAGTTATAATAAAGATTCCAGGAGAAGGGAGTAATTCCCCCTGGCCTTATTGTGAACTGCATTAAGCAATACCAGGTAAAGGGAGTAATTCCACAGGTACAGACCCAGGATTTGTGTTAAAGACACCAAGGTAATGGAGTCATTCCCCCTGACCCTGTCGTAAACTGTGCCGAGTAACACCAGGAGAAGGGAGGCATTCTCTTGGCACCGGGATGCGAATTGTGCTGGAAAAACCAGGGGAAGGGAGTCATTCCTTTGGTTTTATTGGAAAATCTAGAGATCTACACCAGGTGACGGGAGCTTTTCCCCTGGATGTGAAATTACATAAAGACTGGGTGAAACCCGCAAGTCGGGGCAATGGAATCATTTCCCCTGGTGTTTCTGTTGTAAGAGAACATTCTTTTGGACACTGTTCAAAAAGCAGGAGAAGAGGGCAATTCCCCCGAAGAAGGAACTTTCTGTTAGTTTATCTTTTAGCTGTAGTGTGAGGGATAGAAGTAGGTTGTGACACAGGACTGTGGAAATGTAATTTGACGGACATTCTGTCAGACCCTTTAGCTTTAGTTTTGAGGTAGGGAAACCCCTGTTAGAGATAGGGACAGTTAGGTTTTCAATATTACCAAAATCATGCCACCTTTGTGTGAGCTTCCTTCTTCGACACCCTGATAGCACCCACCCTGAACATTCACACATAATTGCTTACATACCCATTCATCCACCAGTCACTCACATTCACTGACATGCACATTCAGAACATTTACACTGCATTCTCCACATGTGCACCACTCAGAACATTCACACACACTGCATTCTCAGTCACATAATAACATGGACACTCAATCAATCAATCAACTAATTTATAGAGAGCACTTTTACCGAAGGCATCATGGAAAGCGAAATTCCACACTACCGGAACAGCGGAAACCTACTGGCAAAGGATTCCAGAGCTTAGGGCCCGAAATGGATAAAGACCGGCTGCAAGCCATCTCCCGGCGATAGGAAAGTATCTTAAGAAGTACCGAACCATTGAAACGGAGTGTGCGACCAGGACAATATAGCTGAATGTTGTCCTGCAGAGCTAAGCAGCCCTGGCCGTTTAGAGCCTGATGGATAATACACAGGGCCAAATTGGATTCTGGCAGGCACAGGCAGTCAGTAAAGCTCCCACCTCATGGAGGAGAAATGCTGTGCAAAATGGACACGCTTCACCAGACTGATAGCTTTGTTTTGCAGAACCTGCAAACTGTGAAGTAAGTACGCAGATTGAGAAAGAAAAGTCACATTGCAGTAGCCCAGGCTACCATTCAGACATGCTGCAACCATTGTACATGAAGATCCAGAGGGATGAAAGGCAGGATTTTCCAAAGCTGTTTCATTTCAAGAATCCGAGGCCACAAATGGTATTATTCTGGCGATCCATCTTCAGGGACACTGATACTTGTATGCCCAGATTTTACACCACCTCTGCCAGAACAGGAAGAGCACCCAATGATATTGGCCATAAGTCAGAGTTCCAGCTCTACGCCAAAGCCATAGGGCCTATGATCAGGACCTCTGTCTTCTCGCCATTAAGTTTTAGCCAGTTGGCTTCCATACAAACCCCAACAGCTGCCAGACAGGATCTCAGCTGGGCAGCAGTCCCAGCTTGATCCAAGTCCAGGATAAACAAAATGTGGGTGTCATCCACGTAAGAGAAGAAATTAAACATAAAGGAGCAGATGAGGGCTGCCAGTGGCTGAATGTATAAGTTAAAAAGTAGAGGGGAAAGGGCAGAGCCCTGTTGGACGGAATATGTCACATGTCTCCCAATTTGGCAGGGGTCCAAAATCGGATGGCACTCCAAGTAGGATCGCAATTGTCGGGACATGACATGCTTCCAAAACTTTCATGAAGAAATGCAGTAAATAAATGGGGCGATAGTTAGAAAAGGTTTCCACATCCAGGGACGGTGTTTTTAGCAACAGGGTAATTTGTGCTTTTTTTAGGATAGCCGGAATCTGGACGAAGGCCAGAGAAGAGTTAATTGCCTCCACTATCATCTCACTCAAACTTGTGATACTAGCTTTGAATAAATATAGGGGAATGTCATCAAGTAGAGATGACGATTTTAGTAGCGCAACAATCTGAGTAATCTCCCCGGTATCAGGTAAAAATGTCACTATATATATGGTCGCCATAAATAGTGTTGCTGGGAAAAGGTTGAGGTGACATTATATAGGTGATCATATATCTAGGGACACGGGGAGCGGTGGTTGCAGGAATGGCCCCCGCTCCCCTTGAAACAAAAAAGGTCTTGGAGGTTGTGTGGGTGTCCCCTGCATATTCCATGTAATAATGTCTCCTCAAAAAACAGGCATTTTTATGTGAATATTTTGCATGGTGACATTTTTGCAGGGACATTATCACATGGAACCATTTCCCCACAGTTGGTGGGCTGAAAAGAAGTAAACGTGCCATGAGCAAGGGGCATCTGAGGTGGCTGGTCAGCACTGACACATTTCCCAGCATCATCCGTGATATTAAAGATGCTCACCAACATTCTCTCAATTTTCTCTGCAGAAAATAAAGAGACACATTGGGCCTCATTACGAGGTAGGAGGTAGCCATAGTGCTATTAGCACCATGGTTATCCCCTTACCGGATTCCGGGTCCGGGTTCTCGAAATAGGCACTTACCGGGTCATTCCAACCTTGGAGGACCCGGTAAATTGCCATTCGGAGAACCATTCCCCATTCCCATTCGAGCCCCCATAGGGCTCAATGGGAATGGGGAAGGAGCTAATAACGGGCCCGTTATTAGCTCCCTGGTTCCTTAGCGGTTCCCGCTAAGGGCGCCTGGTAAAACCAGGCGCCCAAAGCGGGACCCGCTAAGGGACCTCGGAATATGGAGGTAAGGGATTACCGGCACCCTTACCGGTGACGGTAATCCCTTATCTCCAACCGCGTAATGAGGCCCATTGTCACACTGCACCTGAGACCCAGAGCCTATAGAAGCTGTGCAAGGATTAAAGAGCTCTTTTACTTTGTAAAAAGGTTTTTGGGCCACATTAACCGCTGACTGAATCGTATCGGTAGAGTGTACGAGTTTAGCCACTTTAAGGACTTTATGGTAAGAGGCAAGCTGCCTTTTAAACTCGACTTTCAAGCTTGGATCATAAGCAATCCGCCATTTGCATTTCGCCTGGCAGACTACTAAGCGAAGTAAACATGGCTCGGTCGAAAACCAGGTAGCAGAGACACGCAAAGGTTTCTTTGTCCATTGAAAAGATGCTAGCTGATCGGCCTCTAGGGCACAGGCTATCACCAACCGTGAAAAAGACGAAGGTTCTGGGGCAGGGCCATCCCTAAATCCTTGATAGGCTGCAGTAATCTGGGTTGCCATTTTAGTTGACTCCAATGAACTCCAGTTTCTCTGGAAAACCTTTGTACTAGTGGTGACTTGGTGAGGGGGCCCAGAAAGGAGAAGTTCAAAAGGCACCACTATGTGGTCTGACCACGTCACAGCGTGGCAAGGAAAAACACGAAGTAGCTGCCTCAGCGCAAATACAAAATCAAGAATGCGCCCCTTAGCATGAATGGGATTTACCATCGGTTGCTGTAGTAACAGGCTATCCATACCTGCCAGAAAAAAGGGGAAATATAGGGCTAGTAGCAGCCTCAGCCCAGAGGTTGAAATCCCACATAATATATAGATTTTTAAAGTGTACAACCAGGTCTGATACAACCCGAAAGATTTTTCAAAACAGGCAGACTAAAGGAAGGGGGACGGGGGAAGGTAGCAATAACAAAGTGAAACGCGACAGAAGGACTGATTACACTCCTTGTTAGCATAGCATTAATTTCCCCGTCAACTATAAGGGGAAGCAAACTGCAAATAGAGCAGTCTTTGAATATCAAGGCCACTGCTGCAGCAAGATGTGCTGCACACCGATCTAGGTGGAGAATGGCATAGCCAGGCAGAAGAATGGGGAATATATCTGGGTCAGAAAACCAAGTCTCCATTATACACACCAAGTCTGGCTCATGACTTTGAATAAATGTGAAAATTCAAATGCCCGGGTAACCAGAGAGCGAGCATTGACTAGGCAGACCTGAGGCTGTGACCCCCCCAGTACTGGGTCTACCAAGCCACACCCCTACATATAGACCATTCACATGCACGTGCGCATATGTACATGCATACACATCTGACATGCATGCATGCATCATACATACATATACACATACACATACACAGAAAAAGGTTCCTACCTGTTTCCAGCATTCGATCGCCTCTAGCTACCGCATTCCTTGCAGACAGGAACAGGAAGCAGGGAGAGCTTCCTGGTTCCTGTCTGACATGACCCGTCAGGCAACTTATTTCCCCCTCGGTACACCAGTACACCATTGAGACTTTTGAGGATGTTCCAAAATATCAAAAAAGACTATGGCAGTTATATACCTGCATACCAGTTATACATTCATTATATGCAAATTACACACTACAGGTAATGCCATCAAATGCCAAATGAGCTCACTTTGTACAGGTACAGTATCACTGCACCTCAAGCCCCTCTTATCTTAATTGTATCATTATAGTCAACAACAACCTTGATTTAATGTTGGCAGTAGATTCACTGCCCTCCTACGTTTTAGAAAAATGTTATTTCAGATGTCTCCTAGACCGTGTTGATCAGCGATGGCAGATTCCGAGTCAGCACTACATGCTAACATTAGCAAGCACCATGCCTCTACAACCATGTTAGCGGGGCAGTGGAAATTGCCCTGGACCACTATAAAGGAAAAGAAAGTCCAGCCGCCCACCAAAGGATATGTGGACCAAAGATCAAGGCACAGATATCTAGGACATCTCCGGATACTGGGTGACCTTCCCTGCACCTCTCACCGGCAAGGCCAGGACAGAAGGCACCAAATGCCATACATCAGCTGGCCAGCTACTATGTGGAATTGTGTGACAGAGAATCCCATGGAAGAAGTGCTCTTTGGAAGAAAGTACAGGATGTCTTGGTACATTGGCTCTCTCCCTGTGGTTTACTTTGTGGCAGCTGAAAATGGGTCTAATGTTGTAACTGCACTGATGATAGGAGAAATCATGCATTTGTCCTGCTTCTCTCATCTCCTCCATCTAGTGATGACCCACTTAATAAGCCAGTCCCCATCACTAGATAAGATCGCATGTGTGTTCAGGAAGATATGCACCCACTTTAGTTGCGGCAATACAGGCTTGTCAAGAGGTCAGTGTGCTATCTGTACTTGTTAAATTAGCTGTGGACAAACTAATCTGCCCTGGCTAATGTGCAGTATGAATGGATTTTACTCCTGTTGGGGCTGTTGCCTCAAACCACAGTAGATTCCCATACATACATACATACATACATACATACATACACAACAATGACACACATGCAGTGCTGGAAATGGAAACAATTTATTGGGAGAATTGTCACCTCTTTGGAAGGGCGGGGCTGTGGGAAGGAGGGGGCGCGATTGTGGGAAGGAGGGACGTGACCCCCGCCAGGTTGCACAACACAGTATCTGTTTACAGAACCCTATCCTGGCAATTTGCATGAAAGCAAAGAGCATTATGGGAACATCATAATGTCCACAATTAAAATGTTAAACATGTCTTATAGTGATTCAGTAAGAAACCCTTTTAAGCGAACAATGGACCCTTCTACTTTGGTCAAAATATCTACCCTGATAAAGAGATGTCTGTAAATTGCAGGACATATATATCATTTTGGACAGCTGTACCACTGTATGTGATGCTTTGGAAGTTTCTGTATCCAGTGCTCAGTACAATGCAGGTTTAATTTATTGTGCAAGAGGTTTTGGTAGATATCTGTCTGGGCCGCAGGCGCTCTGTGGCACACGTAGCAGACTGCTTTCAAAGACTCTTCTGAAAGCTGTCTGTTCCTTAATAATCATCTTATCGCCAAAGACTATGGCAGTGGAAAACACCCATCACTTTAAACACTGCAGAACTTATCCTTTAGGTAATAGATTTGTATGCAAGCCTTCTACTGTCACACAGTTGGAGGGGCATGCAAAAAGATGGAGGAGACTAAGACCCTGATTCACAGAGCTTTTTCCAAAGGGGCTTTTCCATTATAAAACACTTCTGTGAATTAGGCCCTTTGACTCTGGCAGTGGAGGGTGAATGCATTGCATAATTAAATGTTTCATTTTTCCTTCATACTCAGTTTCTTTGGCTATACCATCCAGTTGAGTCATTCTCTGCATTCTAGTACAGTCAAAACAAATGGAGGCTCTCCCTCAATGTGTTGGAACCAGAATATTTACCAGCTGAGGCACTTTCTGAGTTCAAGTACCAGGCTCACACTCTGGGGGTTCTCCCTCAATTTATATGGTTCTACAAAAAGGTGAAGCCACTCTGGGAGTCCTAGTACTCTGCATGCAGACTTGAGGCTTCGATTTATTTGGCACTACCAACCTGCAGTCACTCGCTGAGTTCTACTACTACCCTCACAATTTGGAGGTTCTACATCAATGTATGTAGCTCTAGCTGCCTTTTTTCAGCACTACCCCAGTTTCCAGGTATCCCTGTTTACTACTCTCTCGACCAGTCAACTACAAGTTGCAGCGGGGAGGATAGGGCGGTGCAGAAGCATGTGCTGCATCTTGACATCCACCACTGCTACAGGATCCATCTCTGTCTGAGAGGCAATGCAGGAAGTGCATGTCGACATTCCCCATCACTCAGCCTAGACTTAGTGCCACACCCTCACCTCTAATACCACCAACAGTATTCTGTGCTCCCAGTGGTAGTAAAGTGGCCCTGCTAGTCAATGGTGGCACTAGCTCAGGATATGCTGGGCCAGACATGGGGGAGGTTGGGAAGAATGTTTTCCGGGCTCCCAGTCAGAGGGGGATCAGAGTTGCTTACTAGAGGGAGACTAGCAAAAGCAGCCGTGCCATCCAACACTCCTTTGTGGTCCCCGACACCACTGGAGGAGGGCTTTGCACCCTCTGGGACTGAGGCATGTGATGTGCACTTCTCATACCCCAATGATCTGTTTTCTGGCATAGTTTGACTATTACTCTGCCTGCTTCCCACTGACAGTCACACCTCCAGCAACCTGAAGTAGTCCCACCTGTGACCAGATGAGTAGTGATGTCATGGGTGGGGTTGTTTTATGTCCCACCTTCACCTTCTTTAGGAAAGCCAGATCCATATTTGACCCACAGTACGCACTGACACTGGTACAGTGCTCACTGTGCCCTGCTGCTGAACCATCTGCTGGGGAATCTATGGCTCCTGAGCCTGGTGCCCTTTGGTCTCCTACAGCCGCAACCATCTCCTCTCTCCCCTCCAACCTTTGTCCCTCAACAGCTATTTGGCTACCTCACTTTTCTGCTCCTGGATTACCTCCTCCTCTCCGACAAGGTCAAGGTAGTCACCCACCTTATTATGCAGGTGATCCTCAGGTACCTCTGCAGCTACCTCAACCTCCGCTGGATTGTTAGCCACATCCTTCTCCTTACACTCCACCTGCCCCTTTCAATCCACCACCTCCTGCTCCTCAATGATTGTCTCCCTCCCTCATACTCAGTCTCAGTCTAGGCCCCTGATCAGGCTCTGTCCCTCCTCCTGATTAACTCAACCTCTAACAAAGACAGTGAGGAGTAGTTGAGCTCCTCATCTTCTACCCCAGCACTCCCTCCAAAGGAAAGGACATACTGCCTAAGGTGCAAAACACAAATGTGCCTATGGTGCCCAAGTGGTCTAATGTGCAAAGGTGTTAATGTGCAAAACACAAAGCAAGTGACAAAAACAAGGAATCCACACATCCACACAAGATGTACTCAATACGAAACCCTTCCCAGACATACAACAGTAAGAAAGGTGATGGACCACATCATAGGAAGACTTTTCAGGATTACACACAGAGGTGCATCTAAAACATAGGAAAAGTGTTGGAAAAAATGTTTTTGTTTATATTTTTAAGTCAAAAAGAGGGAAGATTAGAGACTGAGTTTAAAGAGCACACACAGCAAGGGGACCTAAGCAGGATTAAGAAACACCAGAAATAGCACAAACAACTAACAAGCCCCTGCAAAACTATCCTAAACCCACCAAAGCCCTCAGAAACACTTCTAAACCCACCAATGTGTTAGCCTGTCCTGTCCATTCCTAACTCGCCAGCCATGCAAACCCCACAAATAAATCAGAAATGAAGCCAGACCTTTAAAGGATCCTTGAATATATTTTAAAATGGCATAGGGCCTCTCTTTATCTGGTCAAACGCCCATCTTTAGATGAGGTCAAACTTCATCTAAACAGGTTCTTCCCTGTTCTTTCAAAACTATCAAGGACCACGTTGACACCCTCGCCACTGCCCTGGCTGAGTTCTGCAACCACTCCTTCCCCTCTGGTACCTTCTCCTGCCCCCTGAAGCATTCTCTGGTGCACCCTCTTCTCAAGAAGTCGACCCCTCCCTTCCAGCTAATTATCACCCAATCTCTATCACTCCTTTCCTGGGCAAACTCCTGTAAAAGCTATCTCCCAGCTTAATCTTCACACTGAATCTGTTGGCTGTCTCCACGCCCATCAGTCTGGTTTCAAAGCAGCCAGAAGCACGGAAAATGCTCTCCTGAACATCCATGAAGACCTGCTCTCTAACCTTGATTCTAATCTCCCCTCTGTCCTCATCCTACTGGGTATCACTGATCAGTTTCTGACCTGGTTAACTTCTTTCCTCTCTGACCGACCCTCCGAGGTCCAGCTTGGGTCCTTCCTCTCCTCTATCTCTCTCCACCTGCAGTGTTCCCCAGGGGTCTAACCTTTCTCCCTGCTTGTTAAACCAATACCTGGCACCTCTCACCCACTGAATTGCTGCTTTCTGTGCCAACTTTCAATGCTATGCAGATGACAAGCTCCCCACTGCCGCCTCTTCTCCCTCTCTCATCCCGAATTGTCTCTCTGCAATCCTAGACTGGTGGCCGCCAATGATCTCTGCCTGAATGCCAGCAAGACAGAGATCCTCCTCATTGGCACACATGCACCCCTCTTTCACCTCAATCTCTGGCTGGTCTCCCTTGGCCCTTCTCCTGCTCCCACCTGTGAGGCTAAGAACCTCAGGGTTATCTTCGACGCCACCCTCTCCTTCTCTCCTCACATCTGTGATGTCTCTAGGAAGTCATACTATCAACTGTACCTCCACAGAGGTATTCTTCTCCTCAACTTCCCCTAGAAGCTCACTGTTTCTAGAGCTCTGGTTCTTTCTAGGCTTGGCTACTGTAACAACCTCTTTTTAAATCAGCCTGCTTCTACTCTCCGTCCTCTGCAACTCATCCAGAACAGGACTGAGAGACTTGTACTTGGCCTCAAGCCCAGGGATCGTATCTCTCCAGCACTGAAATCCCTCCATTGGCTCCCAGTGGCTTCAAGGATCAAATGCAAGCATTGTCCACACTGCATTCTTGGGGCATGGACCAAAATATATGTAGCTTTCTCTTCTGAAGTATCTTCCTACTCAAGCCCTTCGCTCCTCCACCTCCAACTCCTTGAGGGTCAGGCACTTTTCCAAGTAACGAGCTGGGGCAGATCTCTCTCTTCGGTGGGCGCTGCCCTCTGGAACAGTCTCCTTCCCTTTCTGAAACTTGAGTGGAGCCATCTCCGGTTCTGGAAGCAGCTCAAGACTTTCCTCTTTGCTTCTGCCTTCGCTCTTCCTCTCCCCTGCTGATCTCCTGCCTGATACTGCACTGGTTACCTGACTACCTTCTGAACCATAGGCCCAGGTCCCTGCCCTCCCAGCTGCACACCTGCACCACCTCCTGGCAACCCTGCATTTGGGGCTGTAGCCCTACATCCCCCCCACCTGCACTATCACTTGCTGTTCAGCACTTAACCTTGCACTGCCACCTGGTTTCTTGATGTATAGATCTTATGTCATGCACTTGCTCCTCCTCCCCTTTCCTCTGCATTGTTCCCCTTTCTTCTCCCCTGCACTTGCACAATCTCAATGTCACTGGGCCTAGTAAGATTGTTGTCTTGTCCCCTCCCTTGTTCCCCTCCTTTGCTTCATCGTGCTTTGAAACACTTGGGTATGGGTACGCTAGAAATAAAATATCATATCATGTCATATCTTCAGCCTCAGGGTTTTGCAATTGGGCAGCAGGCATCAAATCCTTCCTTGAGAACAGAGCCAGACTTCATCTCTGGAGAAAACATACGGGACTCACATAGAGGTGGTAGAAGCCACCCAGAAAAAGCTTGACCTTCCCTAGTGGCAAGTTTTGAGAAGTTCATGCTCTCCTACTCTATAGGTGTAGTGTTGCTAGGTCTGGAAAAGACCTTGGGCTATGCTGATGTCAGAACTGTCGGGACGGGGGGCTAGCTCGCGTTTTGGTTGTAGCTCCTGAGATTCTATCCGGGGCTACAACCAAAATACCAGGGGCTATAGCCCCCTTAGCCTCCCCCTGCCCCTTAGAACTGCCTCTGTAGGACAGAGAAGAAGAGCAGATAATGTGGCAGGGGATACGAACAGTTGTAGAGCATGACATCAGGTGATGATAGGCATTGAATATGACAGCAGATGTGGACATGTCAAATTTCACAGGTGATAGTAGCCAGTGTACCCTTTGGCAGCAGATATGTGCAGGTGTCGAGTTTAACAGTGGAAAGGGTCAGATGTCGAAGATGACAGCAGCATAGATGAGTCGTACAATACGGCATCAGAGAAGGTCAAGAGTAGAGCAGTGCAGGAGAAGGACAGTGGTAGGATATGACAACAGATCCACAAGTGTACAGATAGCAGATAAGCACCAACGCGCCCAATTAATTTGGATATTGGGATGCCTTCTCTCAATAGATAAAGGCATCACTTAAGCTGAGCAGTACACACATACATTGTTTTCTCCTGCTTATTCGTGGCATCTTATTTTCCCGTAGGATGTAAATTGTGTGAATACCCTTCCATCCAACAGTTCCCTAAAAGTTACATTTCCTATGTTTACATTTCATAATGTTAAGACTACTTAAACAAGACAGCATTTTATCGGTTTACTTTTGAAACTCTCCAACTTCATAAGTCCCTTAAGTGGTTTTAATTACTAAAGTAATGTCGATGGATATAATATCTTCCCATTTTCCCACCGAGGGGATGCAAAGAAAACAACCTGTTTGACTCTCTTGGAAAACAGCCAGCCTTGCATAACTCTGACATTCCATTGGTGAGCCCGACGCAATTCCCCATGTGACGCGCCGTGGCGGAGATGAGTACCACGTGACCCTTTATTTTTCCCTTGGGAACTGAATGGGTAAAAAAGACGGCAACCGAACAAAGGCGAATCAATAACAGGAAACCGTTGGTGAGAAATACCCTGATCTTCCTGTTAATTCACGTCAGCGGACTCTCCAGAGACAAAGGTGCGCGAACAGCGCGGTAAATAACCATGATTTAACACAAGGCCTCGCAGAGATGTTTACAACGAAACAACACAAAGGAATTGTCCCTCAAGGACCAAATAAGTAAATAATAGAATCACATACCAATATAATCAGGAAGTGATGCCATGTCTTGGTCAAAACACTGAGGAAGGAATTAGAGTGTCTGCCTGCGCGAGGCTACCACGGCCCTTACAACAGTTTGTGGGACCCAACCCCTCTGTGTTAAATTTAATGGCCGCAATTTGGTGATTTTCCAGGAAGGAAAAGAAATTATCCCCAAAAAATCAAGGTTTTTATGTGCTTCCTTGTTCCGGAATGGGCACCATTGCGACAAAACTAATTTTTCCCAATGACGGTTTCCCATGCAGTGGAAGGTGAATGAGGGAGAGTTTGCCTTCATCTGAATAAGGAGAACTATTATGTGACAGCCGAGACAAATCCGTTCCCATAAACCAGAGCTACGGTGGCCAACTTTACAAAATGGCTTCGAAGGACACTTTAGATGCACAAGTGCATCAGAAGCAGTTTGTGGTACGCGTGGTTCCAGACACCATCATTCGCCGCCCCCCGCCCCTGCATTTCCTCCACTCCCATCACTCCCCTCCACTTTCATGGTAACTTTAGTTGCAAAAGGCCTTGGGACTGACAAGTTAGATTTCTCTTCAAAGTGTGTCTTTCCGAGGCCCTATGCAACAAAAGACATACAGACCCACTCATTTGGATCTGTCTAGATATCACCAGAAGTGACATCTTGGAAAATAACATTTCAAGGAGTGTCAGTCTAGACTCTAGAGCATCACTGGTAGTGACATGAATAGACGTTTACATGTATAAACCAGGATCACACACATTGCTTAAGTGGTGAAACCAGGAATAAGGCCCAGTCTGTGATGCAAGTGCTTGACCACATATCTTCACAGCTATAGTCCTTATAAGTATTTGCTCGGGTTTGGGATTCAAGAGATGAAATAATTATTATTTTATAGCAATGCCTTGTGCAGTAAAACACATCCCATAAGAAATTAAGGTGACTATATATATATATATATATATATATATATATATATATATATATATATATTATAGAATCTTGTCGAGCAAAACGAAGGAGTGCAGCTTTATTATTCCCATCCTGAATGCAAGATTACAGAAGCAGCCTCCAAAGTTATACAAGCCTAAACAAATCTCACATGGGTTTTCTAACTGTGTTAATTCTTATTTGGGATATAAAACTGCAGTGAAAAGTAGTTTGAGGGAGCCTGCTTCTTCCATTATTCCAGACACCATGCAGCAGCACTTATCAGACACCATTCACACCTCTTAAGGGGCGATAGTCCTTCAGCAGGCACCCCTGTGCTGGCACATTAACCACCTCATCCCTCTTATTGTCATGCTTCAGTGACACAGAGCACCTCAGAGTCAGGTGCTGTGCTTCCCTGTTGTCAGGCGCTGTGCTTCCCTGTTGTCAGGCGCTGTGCTTCACTGTTGTCAGGCGCTGTGCTTCCCTGTTGTCAGGCGCTGTGCTTCACTGTTGTCAGGCCTGTTGTAGTCCTTCCCTGCTATGCTGGGAATACATTTGATAGTAATTACTGTTTAGGGTGACCAATGCAGGACTTGTACCCGTCCCGGACAGTGTGTCTACTTGGTCCAGTAAAACGGGACAGTCACGTAAAATGCAGGATGGTTGGCCTCCACAATGGTCCCACTAAATGCACAAACTCAAGAACTCCCTCGAAGCGTCCACAAATGTAGGCAGCTATGCCTGGGCTGCAAGTAATAATCCCCACTGATGGCTTGATGGGCGGGCTGTGAGTGTTGAAGCTGTCTGCGTGAAGATTCGTTTCTGGCTGGGCAAATCAGGGGGCTGGATTAAACAGGCGCAGAGAAGTGAATCTTTGCTGTTTTTATATAACGCTAAATGGTCAAGTACGGCTTACATTGTACTTCTAGAGGACACATTTCCCCAAGGTTTGGTGCGCGTTACAAGTAAATAAACTAAACTAAACATTATAGGGTGGACGTTTATGGTCCAGCTCCTGAAAACCTTCTACACCTGTAAAAGAAAAAATGCAAATGGAAACATATTATTGATCAATGGTGGCCATGATAGTTGCGCAAGAAGCGAAAAAGCAGTGTCTGTGAAAGTCTGCAGCTCCCAGCCAAACAAAAGTAGTAAAATAAGTAAATGAGGTCATCAATAAATGGTATACTGAAAATGGGGATACATGAGATCACGACTTGAGAGGGGGCGGTTCCAGGAGGAATTTAGTTGACAAAAGAAAACAAGGAAGCGTGGAACATTTTTTTAATGCATTGCTATAACGCTACCCTGTAAGCCCTTATTGTTTATTATTTTTATTTAAATCTGAGCAGACTCTTGATTAGGCTACCCCGTGTCTGTTGGCACCAAACAATGCTGTTTGCCACTATATTGCACATTGGACAGCCACTAAAACCTCTGACTGTGGACATGCGGGTAGTCTCAGGTCCCAGATACACTTAACTGCTACAATTAAGAGTATCTTTGGAAACTGCATTTCATTTTAATAATTTGCTTAGTAGTATAATGTTCAAGTTGTGAATGTAGTACATTTCTAGGCAAGAATCATATTGCTACGACAAGCGTTAAACAATGTGGAATGACAGGGTACGGAATTACCCTGGGCACAGCTCGTACATATGGTAGCATCAGCGTTACCACATCCATACTCAGGGGAAAGTCATCCGCATGCGGTAAGCATCGAGATCTCCACAACTCAGGAAACCATAATATTAGACAATGCAGAGAATGACACATTGGACCTGCTATACTGCAAGTCTGCGCCTACTTGCTCTTACACTTAGCATGATTTTCCCATGACCTCAAGATATCAACACGAGGGATGCCAAAAATAAAAGAAAAGGATATGAGAGACTCTTTCAAGATACTAACCTCACATGGTTGCTTAACTTGACTGTATGTTATTTGAGTGAAATAGACTGTGAAGGCTATTATGAGTAAATATTCAAGAAGAGAAAAGCTTGAAACACGTGCCGTCTCGACCAAGACAATGGCCATCTGGCCACACTAGTGATTCCAAATAAATTAGCGATGTGATTTTGTTACAATTTTTCGTGTATTTTTAAGTAACAGATTTAAACTTCCAACATCAGGGAAGTTTAAATCACCATATTGCAGGGGAGGCGCTGTCAGGAACTGAGTTACTATTTGTATTTTTTTGATTATACTAATAAGGACGTCAGGGAAGCATCCTTAATTTTCAGTTCCTCTGCGACATCCCACCCATATAAACCTAGGATTTAGAGCAAAGGTGGAGGCAAATTCCTGAATAGCATAGTTCCGGATGAGCTTACTGGGACACACAATTATTCTGTTATTAAGGAAAAAGGAGTCCAATGTTATTGAAATGGCAAAACTATAATATGGGACCTCCAGTTTCACATTCAGATCAAACTCAAACAGTGTCATGTTCTCCAAAACACATGACTTGGACATCTGCTTATCTATGTTGTCTGTTTATACACAGTCTTTGAAGTACCATTAGGATTCTCTGAGAGACATTTTATTGGGGCTATGATGGCCCTGAAAGGTCAGGTATGTTTGATCTAAAAAGTGCTGTATTTCTTTGACTTTAACTGAAACAGACCTTTTTTCCTGGTGGGCCACAGCCAAAGGTCTCTGAGGTCAGAAATCCAGATACCCAGCCCAGCAGTTCAGTGGGGGAATCTGCAGTAACAATCTACATGCATACGTTTGAGAAAAATAGCATATTAAATCGAAAATGTGTCTTTTACATGCAACATTTTACAATGCCTGTGGGCCTTTTGTCCATGTGTAGGGTATGTCTTTAATATAATTGTTGAAAAGACATGGGTACCTTCTGTATTGTTCACACTTAGGCCAATGAACCAATGTCCAGCTTTTCCATTTAATGTCAGTTTCTTTGTTGGACAGTAAGTGTTTTTATTTGTGTCCATGAAAAGTCACTTGGCTTCACTTAGCTTTCCAGATCACAGTCTTGTATTGCATATTGTAACATGCGGCTATCTGTCTTTCTTTTTCCCAGTCTATGGAGTCGATATTTGCAGCAACACATGTCTTTTGTAATGCATTGGGCACATTCAGCAGTTGTCAGTCCTAAGGCACAGCTGAGTGCCTTTTCATGTTGGTAAAGTTGAAGGAGGCCCCTTTTCGTTCCTTCACTAGGCCACATGTTGGGAAACAATGATTTCAACTGGCCTGCATGTTCCAATGGGTCTCACCATCAGCCAGATTTACTCTCACAATAAGGGCCTTGCCTGGCCTTTTAATTTCTCTGACTTTGGGGCGGAATTAGAACCCCATTATATTTGCCCTCATCGAGAACTCTATTCCATTTAGAAGCATTACTCCCCGAGGAGGAGGAAGAATATGATGCACAGAAAATGGCCGTCGTATCCTCATGAACCGTATACAAGACTAAGACATCCTGGCCAATTACAGGCTTAAAAGACACCTGCACGCTATCATGTGTGACATTCAGTATGCCCTGTAGCCCAACAGTGAGGCCCATACCACCATCCATTCTCTGCTCAAATTCCGAACAGTCCTTGTTGTTGCTCCAATGGGTATTCCCAGAGCAGAGCTTGCTCTGACACAAGAACAAATCCAGCCCAACTTCCCAATAGTCATAACAAAGTTGCTGGATGCAATGCTGGTTTAGGTATTGGACCACATACAATGTCCAACACACCCACACACCATTAATAGTGTAAAAGGAATCAGGGTGGGACTGAGGCACAGAATTGGCCCAGACACCAATGGAAAATGTCCCACACTCGCAAATTGCAATTAGTTTCTTTTCGGAGTAGACTGTGAGTACCACACAAGGGAGGATGTTTGTTAAATTTGCTGCAATTAGTACAGTTGAAAGCATATTTGCTTAGTACTATTGGTTAAAACTAGTGCAGTAAAACATGTAAGTAGCCCACTGTGGCCAAAAAACGGGCCCACACTAGAACCATGAGCTTGCTCTTCGGGCATTGCCTCGTTGCCCTATAGGCCTGCCTGAGCCTGAAAGGAAGGGTCTAGGCCATCTGCAACTCACAAACAGAATTCCAAATTAAGAAATCAAAAACATCCTTATTGTGATCAGTGCAATAAACTGCACCCAGGTGTACCTCTTACCACCCAAGAGCAGGGAGCATGTGTACCTTTTCTGATCTGTGAGTTACACATGTATGTGCATGGTTCGCCCATTCCATCTAAGAGTCCATTGCTAGAAAAAAAGCTTTTGATCCAGATCATTGGGAACCAGGTGATGCACTGTTCATGGCTGCTAAGCAGGTAAGAGGACTCCTCTCACATACACACACACTCATACGTGTGTCTGGACCGTACTCACATGCATACGTCTTTGCACACTGAGTAAAACACAACACTGTATGAACTGGAGCAACCTATGCACATAGGTACACTGCAAAGAGTACACAAAGGGGGATAACGCATAACAAAAGGGGTTCTTGCATAGGACAAGCTCTCGCCTGGGTAACAAGCAACCTCCAGTAGACCACAATGAAAACGAATTACTGGCAATCAAGTACACATGAAAGAGAGCTGGGGACCAAAGGAGAGAACGTATGCATGTGTGCCGGGGATTCCCTATCACATCACAGACCACTCCTTAACCGCACAAACATGTCATAGTGCTTTAGTGAATAATGAAGATCTGATATGTATATCCATATCCATTCCATTTTGTATTTGCCCTTTTGGTATTTCAAATGTGACAAATGACTACTGCTCTGCAGGGGTATAGGGATGAGTAATGAATAACACATCTACCTAGCCCCACACTACTAGGAAACCAGTAGGGATCCCAATCATAAAAGTGAAAGAGGGATATACACACAAGTATCCCTACTGTGCCTCTTGTGGTAGAGTGGGCAGAGGGCAGGCTGTGGTCTGCAGGAGGGGTGTGAGCAAGACAAAGAGCATTCAAACAACAATAATACTGCGATAAAAACATACACGACATGTCCAACCAAGGTTAAATACAAAATCTGAAATTGTAATTAAACTAAATACACACACACTACTACATAAACCAGTAGCCCACCCTGTAAGAGAAGACACAGACTATGCAGGCTTTAAGATGAAACAGGCTCTTTGGGTCTGAAGACATGGAGTAGGCTCCACTGTAGCAATGTTTCCGTTCAAAAGGACATGCTCAGAAGGTAAAGAATGGGGTCATATATTTCCGCTAGGACTCTTACAACCAGGTCAGGGAGACAGAACGACTATCAATATCCTTATAATCTTGTTTGGTGGCTCGACTGCATATGGTGACTCCAATCGTTTAGGCAGGTGCTCCCAATGGATTGAGTCAGCATCGAGAGAGTTGTGTTGGTTCGACGTGGTCCAGCAATGCAATGCAATCTGGCTTCGATCATCAGCTCTAAGCAGCTGCAGAACAGGCAGTAGATAGACCAGTTGGCATCTCAAAGTGGTTGAGTAAGTTTGACGAAGCTCAGTGATGCAAAGTGGTTCTGCAGCAATGATCTGCTGGGAGAAAGGCTGAAGCGCAGGCAGGCGATGGTTGAATCAGCAGCTCAACGGCTTGAAGCAGATCAGTATGTTTCTGAGTTTACTCTTTCTCTCTCTCATTACCACAGCACCTTTTCCAATTACTTCAAAACATGCTATCCCCTGTCCCCCTGACCTTTGTGTTTTCTCCCTTCTCTCGTCCACTGATTTTCGCAAACTTCTTCACTTCCAAAGTTGTTTCCCTTTGTTCTTCTTTTCCATCCAACTCTCTTTTCTGCCCTTGATTCTTTCCCACTCCTCACTCATTTTCGTCCATCTCCCTCTCTCTGACTGTTAGGGAGAATTCTCATGCTATAGCTAATTTCCCTCACCTAGTGAGTCCCCCAGCAGCTTTGCTGGATTTATTGAGTTATTTTGTTCCTATGGTAAGAGTATGAGCTTCCCCCACTCTTACCCATGTTTTGACATGTGTATTTCATCTGTTTTTGTGATTGTGGACTCTGGAGTACACCACTTCATGAGCCCCCTTTTTTATGTGTGTTACACAGCACCTTCAGTGCAGTGACACAGGGTTGTCTTTTAGACTTCCCACTGACTCCATTTTCTGGGGCTGACCACCGTCCCCCAGAAAACGTAAAGTTGCCATTAACTTTACATAGTCACTTTAACCACAGATCCAGTATGACCCATCTTACATGGAGTATTGGAAAGGGTTAATTCCTAGCCTTTTTTTTTATCTGTGTTTCCTGGAGCTTTGTTTCGCTCCCTTAACATTAAGACTTGGCTGGTGGCAGTGGTATCTACCCTAACTTTTCCACCGCGATTATATTATATAACGTGGTAATGTTTTAGGCTATTTTAGTAGCCTCGAACTCTAAACCCGCTTGTCCAAATACTTTTTATCTCGGCTCCAGTTGGGTTTAATCACCATTTATTTTTGCTAAAGTCCTTTTTGTGTTTTCATTTGCGCAGCAAACCAGGTTTGCCTTCTTTGTTCACCGTCTTTTGGCGGGCTTCTCTCAAGAAGCCCTCCTTTTGGTGCCTGGGTGTCTAGGTGGGCTGAATGTGAGGGAAGGGTGTAGTCACCCCCTGCACAGGGTATCCTTAGAAACCCAAGTCACACTTTGGCATGATTGGGTAAGGCGGTTGTCCGGGCCAGACAACCTCCCTGCTGGGTGATTGACAGCCAGGCTGTGTGAATGGGGGATTTCCGCATAAAAGGCAGGTCTCTTGGGCTGGAAGTCAGAGTTGCCACTGGAACTGCAACGAACCGAAGAGAAGCGGAGAAGGAGACGGCTGCTGCAACTACCAAGTCCTGGTGAAGCCCTGCTGCAGTCCTGAGCTATCGACCCTTCGACAACAAGAGAAGATCCAGTCCGGAGTGTTCTTCCTTTGAGCTTGGTGGGATTAACCAGCTCGTCTTCCACAGGCAGAGGATCATGTTCTTGGTCAAAATCACTGCACACAGCTGTAGTGGTCCGGATAGCCATCTGAAGAGCCTCTCCTGTTTTAAAGGAGCGAACCTTTTATTCACTGTTGCTTTTGCGGCTGCTGGCCTCATCCCTGAGTAGTGCAGATCGCTCCAGTCGTCCTCCTTCTTGTCCCCACGACTGAAGTCACAGGAACCGTGAGTCTGCAGAAACTACCAGGAATAACTGCCGTGGCACCAGCTCTTCTTCACTTGAATAAGGTACTGTTTCCGACCTCGAGGAACTAGGGTGAATCCCTTCTCCTCACCAAAGGCTTGTCCTTATCTTCCTTCCCTCTTATAACTTTTGCTTCCTCTTGTGACAATATCCAAGTACTCCTGGCAACCTTGAATCTTGAACTATCTAACCGTGTGATCCTCGACAACAGGAACCCTGTTCCACCTGACACTGGCGCAGGCCTATTGACTTTTAGTCACTTGTAGGAAAGTGTTCTCTGATTCTGCCTGCCTTGACAAAAGTATTTCTTATGATTTGTGCCCCCAACTCTCTTTTGTTCACTCAGGTGCTAATTGTGTTTTAACTCCGGTAACATTTCTTCCCGCGGGTACACGTATCTTTACTAAGACCGAACTGTCATTACTGTCAAAAAGTGATCGCATATGTATTCCCGGTAATGCTGTTTGTTTCATAACACCGGTCCGTCAAAGCATAAGGTATTTATCTTGAGTTGTTCTGCACCAAGAGAATTGGTTGTGTGTAGTGTATTTTACGTGTGGTTTTACATTAATAGAAGTGAAGTGTTTCGTGAAAAGATGGTTTAAAATAAATGTACTTTTACCTTTCAACCAAAAACCTTGAGTCAGTGTTTGCTTGAGTCACAGTAATTGTGGTCCTTTGTGTAATCTCTACTACTGCTCATTTGCTCTTGAGATAAGTCTGGCTGCTCCGCTACTGCTACCACTTTAACAGTGTAGTACAGGCTTGTACCAAAGGTGAACTTGTTTTACCACTTGTAGTCTTAATTGTGTGTAGTGGTCCCTAAGGGCACTGCACAGGATTCCGCCTAGCACCGACCTTGATACTATTTCCCTCTTCAAACATGCCCACCCTACCGCCACCCCTTGGATCGACTTCCTTTCTCCCTCATCCATCGAGTTTACTCTCATCTTATTCCTTGTCTTAGATGTTGCATTAACTTTTCTCTTTGCAACTCTTGTTTTTCCACACTCTTTAATTCTCCCTATTCACGAAAAAGCCCTCCCTTGACCTTTACCTTACGGCCAACTTCTGCCCCCTCTCTCCCTCCATTCCTCTCTAAGCTTCTTGAGTGCACTGTTTATTTTCAAGTCTCATCGTACCTTGATCACCACTCCTCCTTAGCCCCAATCTGTTTTTCTCCCTTCCCATTCCACTAAGACACAGCTCATGTGTCTGATGCCCTGCTCTCTGCTCGTCATTCTAAGCTCTCTTCTGTTCCTTTCCTTCTCAACCTCTCAGCTGATTTTGACATGGTGGATTACTCTGTTTTGCTTTCTTCGCTAGCCTCTCTTGGCTTTGAAGGTTCTGCTCTTAAATGGTTTAATTCTTATCTTTCTAACCACTCTTACTGATTGATTGATTTGATTGATTTGAATTTTTACATAGCGCTAAATCGCCCATGGGTCTCAAAGCGCACAAACAATGAGATGTTACAAACAACATAATGGAAGCAGGGACCCATTCAGCGAAGCTAAGGGCCACTCCACCACCAGACGGTTAGTCCTGGGCATGGAAAGCATCTTGCATCTTGCAGCCCTCAGGAAGGGGAGTGACAGAACTACCATTGATCCATGTCTCAGTGAGGGTGAGGACGTTGAGGTCAAAGTCTTCAGGGAGTTGATAGATGTCAGTGGAGTGTTTAACAGCAGAGCAAGAATTGAGGGTAGCTAAGTGGAGCCGGTTGCTGCCTTTAAAGGTCTTTCCCGAGGAGGGGTACAGGGATGAGGTACACCCATCGGTAAGGGGAAAAGAGGATTGAGGGGTGGCAGGCGGAGGAGTGGCAGGAGAAGGGAGGAAGTTAATGAGAGACAGAAGATGCCTGTCAAGAAGGAGGAGGTTGGGCTGAGAGCTCTGGGCCATGATAGTGCCATTCCAGTTGACATTTAATATGCGCCTGGAAGATTGGAAGTGTACCAAGAGCACTTCCCATCTGGTTCGACCATTTATGTGCGAAGAAGGGAAAGGGGAGAGGACTGAGACCATATGGGGAGTCCATAGGTCTGGAGGGTGAACGCCAAAAAGGATCTCAGTAATAGTCTGCCTGGATGAAGCGTTTACATAGGTGTCGGCAATGAGCAGGCCTGCGTTAAGAGATCAGGAGACCCTTCTTAAACTCTTTCCTTCCAGGCTTCAAAAGAGAGGGAGGATAGGTAATAGAGTAACAATTAGAGTAGATGGGGGAGATGGAGAGTACCATAGGTGGCAGGGGAAGAAGGATACCCAGGGGAAGAGAGGAAGAGAACTGCACAGTCCACGAATGTACTCACCAGGTGGCCTGACAGCAAACAGGAACTGAGGAATTAGGTCCTTTGAACAGAGTTTTAACAAGGACAGCAGATTTAAAAACACCCAGATTTGAAGTTAAAAAAAAATGGAAAATATCAACATTACATCAAGGGCAGCAGCCGCAAAAACACCCAGATTTCAAATTCAAAAGTACAGGAAAATATCAAATTTCATGATGGGCAGCAAATGTAAAAATACCCAGATTTGAAATTCAAAGGTACAGGAGAAAATATCAACATTTCATCAAGGGTAGCAGATGTAAAAACACCCAGATTTGAAGTTCAAAGTTACTGGAGAAAATGTCAACATTTCATCAATGGCAGAGATGTAAAAACACCCAGATTTGAAGTTCAAAAGTACAGGAGAAAATGTAAACATTTAATGCAATTCCAAAATTCAGAAAAAAGGCCAGCATTTAAATACGGGCAGCAGATTTATAGCACCCAATATGGAGAACAGCCAAGTAGATTGTCAAGAATGAAGAATTCAGCATTAGTCATAGAATGCAAGGGAGGTCAAAGTCGAATGCCAGGTATTGATGAACTTGAGTGCAGGCCAGAGTGCATATGGAATGGAGCAGGTCCAAGCATATCAAATGCACGAGGAATGGCAGTAGGTCAAAAAGCAAATTAGAATTCATTGATCAGTGAATGAACCAGTGGATACTAATGTGCACGTGGGAGGTGGATCCAGAAAGAGTGCAACGAAGATTTGCAGGAGAGGACTGGAGCTGCAAGCGTGCTGTGGATCAAAGAGCGCAAGCAGTGGACCAGACACGTAGCAGGGTGGAAACGCTTACCTTCAGCGCCAGGAGTGCCGGACTGCCAAAGGGCAAAGCTTCAAATTAGACTCAGATGCACCCAGAAATAAAGCAAGACATAGATGGAAAATGCTGTGCGGAGCAGCAGCCACAGCTGGACAGGCCAGACAGGGACCTTGTGTGGGCCTTGAGGAGGGGGCCGGCTTCACCTCGCCGGCTCCATCCATTGGCCTGAAGTTGTGTAATACAGCCAATCATGGCTGCAAAGCGGGCTCAGAGATAAGGCAGTTCACTGGTTATTCTGTGCAGTAGATTTTTAAATATTTGACAGAGAAGGAGGTGCCCCCTTTTCCAAAATAGATATCTATATCTCAGGTAGATTGCCCAAACCGGATGTTTTTCGAAATGAAACAGCCTGCATTGTTTTTGCTCAATGCGAGAGATAGCTGTGGCTTTAGCCGAGGGTATCGGAAAATGAAACGCAGGAAAAAAGCTATTTGCAGATCATAAAACATGCACATTCCATCAGGCTAGAGGTGGGGAGGAGGCCAGTGGATACCAAGTAAAACCTGGGAGTCGGAGGGAGTTTAGGGACTGAGTTTGCAACACAAAGCTTTTCTGTAGCCTTGTCTATGGGCAGAATAGCCGCGAATAGCTGACATTTGAAAGCAAACTGCATCGCGGAAACAGCGTGTGTTGTGGGGGGAATGGGAGAGGAACGGGGAGGAGAAGAGGCCATCATGGGTGTGTGGGGAGCAGGCACAGAGGAGGGAGAGACTTGGTGTGGACCTGGGGGGCAGGAAAGCATTTATTTGCCAATTCATTTGTATGTTCACAGCTATTATGTGACTACAGATAGCCAAGGGTATCTGTAGTTCTATAACAGCTGCTATAGAAAAAATGGATATATTTACAGCTACAGTGACGTCAGGGGTGAAAAATCACTGGCCATGGCACAGGGCCCTGGCCAGAGACACAATAGGCATACAGGTCTCCCGTGCATGCAACCAGAACCAATCATGATTAGCATCAAAGCAAGGAAGGGGCCAGCTACCTTAGGCTATGTTGCCTAATAAATTAGCCCAACTTACAAGACCACTTGGAGCAACTTGGCCTGAAGAGGCCAGCCCCTTCCTCGCTTTGAAGATAAGCAGGGTCAGTCCCCGTTACTGCAAGGATGGGAGACAGTCCACAGTCCCAGATGCCACGTGTTTACTTAGTTTTAAATGTCTCATAACACACTTAGAAAAGACACGGCATCTGCATTATAGTTTTTTTTTAAACCGTGCTACTGTCAATCCTTGAAAGTATCACACTCAGAATCAATTTGTTTGCCGTTTGCTGAATTGCATTCTGGTATTTGTTGTCTCCCAGTCAAGATGGGGGGAATAATGACACAATTGCACACTTTAAGGATTTATATATTTGAGTGACACTATGGTATGTGTACTTTTCAAGTTATCTTTATTGATTGATTGATTGATTGATTTATTTATGTATAGAGTGCCTTATACCAAGGCGCTGTTAAAGCACAGTATTGCTGAACGCCAGACATGCGGGTGTGGAGTAGGAAATGATGAGAGCGCAAGTAAGTCATGAGTATTTGCCAACAATGTGGCAGGAGCGTTTGCAATCCTGGATACTGGTGCAGTTATTTGCCCCTGATTGTGAACACAAGTAAAGGATACATGTGGGTGGTCAGCGTAACATTTCTTCAGAGGGCGGACGCAACCCCTTGGATTATTTTGAGGTTGGCAAGCTGGCTCAGGTATTTGGCTACCAGGATTTTACTCAGGTTGTCATGTTCCCACTTCAGATGCTTACCCACAAGACCACAAGCTTTTGTTTTGTATTGGGATTTTGTTTTCATGGGAATATTTCACGTCAGATTGCTGGGTTTAAAAGGTGAGCATCTTTTATAGTATGCCTGCAAATTTATTGGAACATTTCCTCTCTCAGGTTATTTTTCTGGTGTTCATAACTTTTTTTTAAAGTCCAATGCTATTTTGCCTTGTGCACTTCCTTCTAAGGGGAAGCTCAATTGAACTGCATTTGTGTATTTCACTTTAAGTCATGAGAAGTTGCCCAGGATGTGGCAAGAAAGTTTGCAATCTTGAACAGTGGTGCAGTTATTTTCCCCCGATTGTGGCTGCTTTTCAGGGCATAAGTAAAGGGCACATGTGGGTGGACATCAAAACTTAAAGATAGTGCATATGATGTACTACTTATGAGTGTTAAAAAAATGCAATGTATGTGTACAACCCTAACTTATTGTTTTTCACAAAGTATGTTCTTTTTTTTACAGACAGATAAATGGAAATTATTACATAATCACTGTGCATATATTACTGTTGCCATGGCTAGTGTCTCTACCAATGTGCGCCTAGTATATCCCACTTTCTCTACATCCACGTAACCTCCCCCATCCTCTGTACCGCAACTACCAACCATACCCTCACCTATTCAAACTACTTACATCTTTTGTGCCACCATCATATCCCGACCATCTCTTTTGCCATGCCTTCTTTATCCTTACCCAGCTTACCCCCACCCTCTTGAACCCAACCCACTCACTCTACGCTACAGAATCTATTCATGTTTCTGCACCGTTCTCCTGCCATCTTGCATACTGTATATATATGAAAATGCAACTTACATGGAGTACTAAAGACACACATATATACATATGCACATATATACATTTTGAATTAAAAGCCGCGGCTACGTAATTAGCGATGCGATTGGCTGAACCGCACGCGCCGTTAATCACAGCAACGGCTCGAGGGCGTACCGGCGGCTATGAAAGCGCCTATTACTGCATTGGACATGTGTTCATGGCTATCCACTAACCCTGTGTAATCGCAGCTATTACAGGCCAGTGGTACTTTGTTTATTTTTCCGGCTAGCATAGCTGCGGCAACCCGACATTTTGATCGCAAGTGCATCACAGAAGCAAGTGTGTTGGTATGGGAGAGGGCAGGGGAGGTAAGGAGGACATCAGGGGAGTGGTGGGAGGTGGCATATATATTGGGGGCACTTGGTGAGGGCTTTTGAGTGCAGGAAAACATGTATTGTATGCAGTTTTCCAGATAGTCACAGCTATGAAACAAAGATACTTACTGGATGTTGCTATACCTGCGGGTATATAGCATGCAGCCAAGCGCACGTAGGTGCATTAATGTATCACTTCAGTTGATTGGCTGCTGCTTTACGTGCGGCTATGTAAATAGCCATGGGTATTAAGCCATACATTTCTGTGCAATAACAATATTATTCTGTGGATGTTAGACCACAAAATCTTTAACATGTATTTTTGATTCCATGTCCTCAACTCTACCCTTGTCTTATTTAAATGTTCAAAGGGTAGCAAGGTCTGTTATTAAGTTAGTAAAAAATGTATGTGTATCTGCGGCTACAAGGGAGTATTTATAGCCGTGGGTTGCATAGCTGCGGCTATACAAAAGACTTTTGGAGAAAAATAAATGGTATGTGTTTCAGTGTTTGCAATTGTTTGGTGTTAGTGTTGTAATTGTGTACTTGCCTATGATAGGTTGCAGTGAAAATGTGTTGGGCATTTTAGTACTTTGCTTACTATATAGTCCTCTTTTTGTGCTATTGATTTTAGAAAGTATGAAAGCCATCATTTTGTACACTATTCTCATTCTGATAGCAGAACTCACACTGTGCTTATGCTGAGTGTGTGGCTGATGAGACAGTAAGTGTTAGTAGATATTAACATATTAAGAGGTTTATTTGCAGTGTTGTGTGTGTCAGCTATATTAACGCCCAACAAGGCTGAAACACGTGTATGGGGTTGCTGTTGGCACTCTTGTTCAGAAGGGAATTGCCATAGCATTTCGGTGCTGGACTGCCCATGTGGGTGGGACAAAGACCGATATGCAAAAGGATATTTCCCATCTGTGAAAGGTTCAGTGAGCTAAAGTGTGGCTGCAGACTCTAAAGTGGGTACCTTCCCAAAGAACAGCTCAATGGGCTGTGTTCATTCTCACAGAGGGGCGTCTGAGACTACATTTTGATCAGCTATATTAACCACCGCTATCAGATGGCATATATTGTACACCTGCTCTTACCAAGTTCCACATAACAGTATTGTAAAAATGTTTTGCAAATGCTTTTTCCTTACTTGTGAATATGGTACAAATGGTGTGGCTCCTATGCATTGTTTAACTTTACGTACAATGCTGCTAAACAAAATACATGTTTAAAAGAACAGCATTCATATTGAACTATTTACCTTTTTCTATACAGGTTACCTTTCAATAAAAAGCGTGAACATTTTAAAAAACAGTTTACACATAGCTTTGGGGAATTAACATATGTGTACAACTGTAACTAATTGTTTTTCCGAAAGTAAGTTGATTATATTTTCTTCTTTTTTACAGACAGAAAATTGCAAATTATGACATAATCACTGTGCAGATATTACTGTGGCCATGGCCACGTCTGGTACATTTCAGTCGTGGCATATAGTGCATAGGATTTTCATTATTGAAACATTGGGTGCTGGTGCAATGGCAGCAGGTGGATTTGAGGTACCACTAGGAGAAGTTGTGGCTTTGATGGTGGTTGCAGGTGTTGTGATGGTGGATGGAGGAGGTCAATGACGAGGTGCAGAGACTCGCTGATATAATTAACGAGGCCCCTGCATTCTCATCTTGTAGTGCTCATGGGCCTTCCTGTATTTATTTTCAACATTATTCTAGTGAACACATAGTAGATGATTCGTAAGGACAGATGTGCCCAGCTCTGTGATGGAACAGTTGAAGGGCCACATAGTTGCAATGCAAATTCTGACATAATCACTGTGGACATACTCATTACTGTGGCCATGAGTAGTGTTTCCTCCTGTGTGACTGTTTTGTATCCCACCTTCTCTAGGTTTACTCAACCTACACCAGTTTATCTAACCTTGAGTACCCCAGCCACTCATCATACAGACAATTTTTCTACCCTTATTGCATCCATACCGTCTCTTCCCTTATCGATATACACAACCTCTATAACCTTAACCAGTCAATTCCTGTCTAGACAAGACTTTATTTATTCCTGTATTTATTTATTCCTGTAGGGCTCTTTTTGCGGCAGGGATGGATTTGGAACTAAATCGTCCTCAAACCACTTCTTTCAGACAAGATATTAAAAGTCTGACAGGGGAGGAAAATATAAAGCATATCCTACCTTTTCTACATTCACCAAACCTACCCCCAGCCTCTCTATCCCAACCACCCACCATGCTCCTTCCTCTTTATCCTTACCCATGTTACCTAACTCTGACTATCCCTACCCACAGAACCTACTGCCAACTTTTCTACCACAATTGTACCTGTACTGTCTCTTCCCTTATTCCAACTGCTTACCCACACTCTCTCTACCCCTACCAAGACTACCCCACCCTCTTGACCCCTACCCACCCATCTTACTGCTATTTAATCTATTTACTCTTTTTTGGGGAATGGTAATCCTTCACAAGGAACTCTCAGAAACTGTAAATGTATACCATGGATTTTCTTGCATGGGTCTTTTCGATCCATCTTGGATTGTTTCCCAATGATCCAATTATTATTATATGAAGACAAGAACAGTGTACTACGTACAAATGTTGTATAAAAGATAGTGCGTACAACGTAATATCTGTGAGGGTCAAACAAATTAAACGTATGTGTACAATTGCAACTAATTGTTTTACATAAAGTATGTTCTCTAACTAATTATATATATATTTTTTTGGACATAATATTGTTTTTTACAGACAGAAAAGTACAAATTATGACATAATCACTGAGGACATATTATTGTGGGCATGGCTATTGCCTCTACCTGTGTGCACATATTTTATCCCACTTTCTCTACATTCACTTAACCTACGCCACTGTATCAACTGCAACCACCCACCAGACTCCCGATTATCCTCACCCAGCTTATCTAACCCTGATTACCCCCACCAACTCATACTACTGACATTTATTACCCTCATTGTACCCCTACCATCTCTGCCCTTATCAGTATACCATATTCACACCCTCTTTACTCCAACCCAGTCTATTCCCACACTTTAGACTCCTATCCAGCCATTCTACCGTTACAGAATCTATTCATGCCTCTGTACCCTATTCCTACTTTCTCTTACACTGTACATATTGCAAAATACAACTTACAATTATCCACACATATATATATACACATAAAAACAAAGCGGGAGTGCCTACCATGAAACAAAGTCTCCTTCGTTCGTCTTTTTCATATGTGTACACATAGGTACATTTAAAAAAAATATATAATTTTATAACCACCTCTACCGTAACAGCCATTGAGATGTCGAGCTTTGGAGGCATGTATAATAGCAGCAACAACTGGAAGTCCTATCCACGGCTACGGGAGTGTCAATCACACTGCAGCAAATCCAGTTGCGGCAATCTTTATGGCACAATCCTATGTGTGGCTATTCTCAGGCCAATGTGTCTATGTGTGTTGTAGCCGCGGCTATCACCGAACACTATAGCTGCGGCTACAAAGACTTTTTTAAAAAATTCAACTACGGTAATTCAAACTGCATAAAATAGATTACATAAGATGCTGTGATCTATTGTTGCAGTCTTTCATTCAGTTTCATTCAATTTATTTTCATAAGTTAGAGGATAGCCCTTAAAAGGGAAATTTTGGAGGTTGGAAGAGAGCAGGTGGAACAGGGAAGAACATGATATTAGTATAAAACATGTAACAAAGGGAATTAAAACAAAAAGGAACATATATATTTGTTGGGGAGGTTTTGCTTATTTTTTTTATTTTGTTAAAAAAAGGGGGAAATTGCCACTTTAAAGAAGAAACTAGTCATGGCAATTAATCTGATGTTCAGACACGCCCTTTTGCCAATCCTCTAATGTGGCAATATCCGTGGCAACCCATTCATGGCATATCTTGCACATGATTTTCATGACTTATAAATTGGGAGCTGGTAGAATGGCAGCAGGTGGATGCGAGGTATCAGGAGGTGAAGATGGGGCTTCGATGTTGGTTGGAGGTGTTGCAAAGGTGGATGCTGCAGGTGCTGATGGAGGAGGTGCAGTTACTCGCTGATGCAATGAATGAGACCCATGCATCCGGATCTTGTAGTTCTGATGGGCCTTCCAGTATGCATCGTCAACATCATCCCTGTGGACTAGTACTATATGATTGATAAGCACAGATGTACCCAAGATCTGTGAAGGAACATTCAAAGGGTCCCATTGTAGTATCTACTGGCACAAGGTGCATTGCACCTCCTCCTCCTCTTTTCTGCAACAGTGAGCCTTTACATGAAAGTACCTCCAACTGTTTGATGTAATCTTCATTCCTGTAGCCCTATTATGTGGTGAGGACGGGTTTGGGACCAAGACTACATCGTCCTCACTGCTGCCAGGAGGGTCAGACATGCTGGTAAAAGTCTGACAGGTGAGGAAAATATAAAACAACAAAAATTACAACACAAAAAGGACCATGCCAAAAACAATTTAAAATGTTTACAAAAAGAAGACAACAAACTAAAACAAAGACTAGTCAAACAGAACACTTATCAAAACAAAGGAAAAGAGGATTAGGTACAAAGTGGGCCAAAAGGATGGAGAGGTAAGGTATGACAAGCCAAATGTTCTTGCAGTTACTGAGGAAACCTGTTCACTAGCAAGGACTGAAAGAAATGACATATATTAAGTGATTTGCTTTGTGTGTGGTGATTATCTGTGGCTACAGAATCTTATGCGTTATGATTGGTCAATTTCGCACAGGCCGATCACCTCATATGGTGTGAGTGTAGCCACATTTACACATCTCATTGGCTGATTTGTTGACATGGATATATGTTATGTGTACCCAGCAGCCGCAGTGCGCTTTATGATTGATCGATTTTGCACATGCAGGTTATCATCATACACGTCCATGAAACTTGTCAAATGATTGGTTGAGGCTGTTGACGCAAATGTATGTCATGTGTACCCAAGCAGCCACAGCGCGCGTTCTGATTGGTGAATTTTGCAGATTGATTTAGTCAAACGGGTTGGGCCTAACCGCGTCAACGAACGGTGTTGTCTGATTGGTCAATATCGTACATGCAAGTTAACACATCTACGAAACTCAACAAATGATTGGTTGAAGCTATTGTCATGGATATATGCCATGTGTACCCGTGCAGCCGCAGTGCATGTTCTGATTGGTCAATTTTGCATGCACTGATTTCATCATACAATGTGGGGGTAGACGAATCAACGAACAGGGCTGACTGTTTGGTCAATTTTTCACACATGGGTTTTGTCATACGGCATGGGCATAGCTGTGTCAATGAACTGCGCTGTCTGATTTGCAATTTTGCACATGTGGGTTATAGTCATAAACGTGTCTACGAAACTCAACCAATGATTGGTTGAGGCTGTTGACACGGATATTTGTCATGTGTATCCGCGCATGTTCTGATTGGTCAATTTAGCAGGAGCGGATTTTGTCATATGCTGTGGGAGTACCCGCATCAACAAAACATCCTGCCAGATTGGGCCCTTTCCTTAATGCAGATATATAATGAGTGCAATCCGATTGGTCGGTGTAGAATGCGCAAATGCACGTAGCCACGTCAAGGGACCGCATCGCCTAATTGGTCAATTATGCACACACCGATTTCATCATACGGCGTGAGCGTAGCCGTGTCAATGAATCTCGCGCTGTCAATGGCTGAATTGTTGATGTGGATATATGTCATGTGTACCCGCACACCCGCTGCATGCGTTCTGATTGGTCAGTGATGCAAGAGTGGATTTTGCATAACCTCGGCTACGAAATGCGCAGAGTGGTTGGTTTGTGGGTATAGCGGTGGATACCCTGCATATTTTTCAGAAAGTCCCTTTACTTTTCCTCATTGCTTTTTGGATCTTGGTTCCTGACACATATGTGTAATCCTCCAAGAATTGTCCAAACTTGCAGCCTTTATTTCTCCAATCCCTTTTTGCCTTCCCATACGCCTAAAACTCCTAAACCTCTTTCCTTTGTCTTGTTTTTGTGGTTTGTATACATTTGTTATTTTATTGTATTATTTTATTGTTTTAAAGTGTTTTCATTTTAAGTGGCAAAGTCTATTTTTGTGGTGTCTTCTTTCAAATTATTTCATTTTCCTCCATGATCGATCTGTTGTCTGAATACAGCAGTGATGAGGAGATGGTTTGAGTCTCTACTGCTTTACCTTCCTGCAAGAAGCAGTGTGGGATGAAGACAACAGCTGACAGCTAGAAATATTTATTGTGAAACAACATCGTTGCAGGAAGGAGGTAGAGGATGTCATATGCACTTTGTACACAAAAACACTGCGGAGGGGTCCAGCGTCTGTACTGTCGCAAAGTCAGGGAACTTCGGAACTAATTCAGCACCTTGTGAGAGTTTACTGGAATGATGTCGATGAGCCGTATCGGCTAGCTCATATTAAACAAACTAAAGGCGCATGGATCCCAGTCGGTACAGTGCTATCTAAGAAACACCTCCACCTCTGTCGCTACAACATCTTCTGTCCTTCCTGCTACATCACCACCAGAAACAAGTGCATCCTCCGCTGGTACCCCAAGGACTACTACTGAACCTCCTCCATTGCTGCCAGCCCACAATGTGACGCAGTACAAAGTCATGTGTTTTGGGTATGTTACAATTAGGTTGTGGAAGGAGATGCCACCCTACCAGGATGGGTAAGAATGAATCATTTGTGAACACCAGGTTCACTGCCACCAGTAGACATCTTTTTTATGGGACAATTTTTCCCCTTTTTGTGAAAAAATAAAAATCAAATAAATAAATGAAGGAAATACTAAAAGAATGTGTCATTTTTGTAACCTATTGTTATATGTGTCAAAACCAAATCTTCTTTCCTAGCTCGTTCCACCCTCCTCTCCCTCAAAACGGCCAGGTTTTCAGTTATAAAAGTAGACAATAAAAAGCACAGACTGTATAAATGGATCAATAATGCCTTGTTGGTCCTTTTAATACGGTGTGTTTTAAAACAAAACACATTTGTTTATGTTTTATCATAGTTGCAGCTATAGTTTGTGATAGCTGAGGATAAAATTGCCAGTCGTTGCTGCGATTAACTGCGCCTGCAGTTTAACCAATCGCATCGTTCATGGTAGCCGCTGGTACAATTACAGTAATGGGCCCTGGGAGCCTGTTCTACAGTGTCTCTCGTAGCCGCGGCTGTGGAAAAATGTTTTTTAAAAATAAAAGTTGCACAGCTAGATATATGTGTGGTAGGTAGTCCTGTAAAGCTCTATGTTAAGATATATTGAGAGTAGTCTTTGTGCGAAGTTACTGTAACACTTGCATGACTTTCTATTTATCAAACTTTAATAACCTGTTGTTATATATGTATATAATATGGCCCAGTATGGTTTAGCGATCCTCAATGTTCCCAGTGGTCTCTGAGAGCTCTGAATAGAACATTTTGGGCCTTTTGCTGAATTGCATTCTGGTATGTGCAGTCTCCCAGTCAAGATAGGGGGAATAATACCACAATTGGACACTTTTTTTCCAAACATAGTTCTATTAGGATATTTATATATTTGAGTGACACTATGCTATGTGTACTTTTCGAGTTATCTTTATAAAGCAGATTATTTTTGAAAGCCAGACAGGAGGGGAATTGATGAGTAGGAAACTAAGTCATGACTATTTGCACACAATGTGGCAAGAGAGTTTGCAATCTCCTGGATACTGGTGCAGTTATTTGCCCAAGATTGTGGCTGCTTTTCAGGGCACAAGCAAAGGACACATGTGGGTGGGCAGCGTAACTTTTTGTCAGATGGCGGATGCAACCCCTTGGGTCTTTTTGAGGTTGGCACGCTTGCTCTAGTATTTGGCTACCAGGATTTTAGTCAGGTTGTCATGTTCCCACTGCAGACGCTTACCCACAAGATCTGTAATGTCATCATTATGGTCACAGGCTGGGCAACAGGGGGCAGAAAATTAAGGTGGCTTTAGCTGAATTTCAGGGGTTTGTTGTGTTAAGTTCTCACCTTAACGTCCCTTCAACTAATGTATTATCCTTGAATTTCAAAGGTTTTCTAAACAATGTATTGCTCCCGTTAACATACCTGCAACTAATGGTTTTTCTTTGAATTTGAAGAGTTTTGTTATTTCATACATAACTTACATTAATAACACAGACAATTGAATAAATGAAAACGATGTATCATGTGTAGAAAGTGAAATAAAAAGAAATAATGCAACCACATTCCCCCCAAATACACCTGTTCTTAATAAGTTTTGTTTGCATATTTACTTAACTTTTTAAAGTGTTTACATTTATATGTACTGTCGATAAATAGAAAGTTATTAAAGTGTTACAATAACTGTGTACGAAGACTACTATCCACATGTACATATGTTTTTTTAACGGTTTTATAGCCCTGGCTACCAATGATGCAACTTAACGACCCTTCAACTAAAGTTTTTTCTTGAATATATAAATACATCACTTTAATTAGGGAATTGAGATGGTGAGATATTTTCTAGCACTAGCACTTTATATAGGTCATCGACGTGGAGATGATGGATGTTAACGCATGAGATCTCCTAATGAGATCTATTTGAGTCTGTTGATCCTATAATATTGATACTAATTGTGGGTTTATACTAGATACTGTCTGATTGCTGTGTGTTTTTCTGATGCTCTATTCATGTAAACGTAGAGTCTGCGTATGCGTTATGAATTGCATTACCTACTTTTGAGACCTTTTGCCGCTGTTTGATGATACAGGATGTATAACATGTTTTTATGTTTAATGCTGCTCGTGAAAAATGCATTCGCACTTTGAATTGAGTTAGTAGAAATCTGCCTCTGTAATGATATTTAAATTTTGCTATTAAGCTTATGGCTGTCATTTTAAATCTTTGACATATGAACAAATTCGGTACTATACCATGGATATGTGTATTTGAGTAATGGAGGAAAGAATTAAGGAGTATGAACAGGGTATCTTAATGACGCCCGCATGGTTCAACAAAGCGCTCCTTTTAGGGTTCACGATTCTGTTCTGCCATTTAGAACGGAGCTCCATGCAGCAATAATAATTGTGGCTCACAGGCGCACCAAAAAACACATAATATGACAAATTTTGTGACACGTTAGAACTAATCCACTAATGTGTGGCATGCTCAACCGAGATCATAGTTAATATCTATTAACAAGCTTTGGCTCTTTATTCATATGAACATGTTATGTTATGTTTATTGAGTTAATATAGCGCTTTACACCAAAGCGCTTTACAGAATAACAACAATACATAAGAAGAAGCATATTTACAAACTTGAAACAAACTAGTGGTACAGTATATGGAACAATTAACTCAGGAGGAGGGGGGGCAAAGGGGGAACGGGAGTTCACGGGTGAACTTAACACCCTTAGGTGGTTACAGCTTCCTGTATGAGGTCATCGGGATGAGGAGGAAGGAGGGAGGGGAAGGGATGGATATAGGATAGGGGGGAGCGGTAGGGAAGGAGAGTCTGGGGGGAATTGGTGAGGAAGGGCTTTCATTCAGCATTTTATACAAGGTCATTGGGATGTAGGGGAAGGAGGGGGGAAGGGATAGGTAGGGATAAGGGGGAGCAGTAGGGAAGGAGAGTCGGGGGGGAGTGGTGAAGAAGGGCTTTCAGGGAAGAGCGGAAATATGGGTAGGAGGGGGAGAAGCGGATAGAGAGGGGTAGGGAGTTCCAGTGGAGGGGGGCCAAGAGTTCAAAGGAGCAGAAATGTGAGGAGGCACAAGGGGCTGGGGGTACAGTGAGAAGATGTAGGTCAGCTGAGCGGAGAGAGCGGGAGTGAGAGTAGAATGAGAGGAGGGAGGAAAGATAGGGGGGGCTAGGTCATGGAGAGATTTGTAGACAAGGCAGAGGAATTGAAATTTCAATTGTGAGAGGAATGGAAGCCAGCCGAGTTGGGAGAGTGAGGTAGAGATAGAGTCTCGAGGGCCAAGCAGGCATAGAGTGCAGATAGAGGAGTGGTAGATGGATTTTAGGGGAGTCAGGTGAGAAGTAGGGAGGCCAAAGAAAAGAGAAAAGCAGTAGAAAAGATGGGAGAAAATAAGGGAGGAGATTAGGAATTTAGAAGCGTGAAAGGTGAGGGATGGGCGGATCTTGCGGATGTTGAAGAGGTGGTGCCGACAGGCACGAGAGGTTAGAGAGATGTGGGTGGAGAAGGAGAGAGAGAAGGAGAGAGAGGAGTCGATGTGGAGGCCAAGGTTGCGGGCATGGGTAGAGACGGGGAGATTAGAAGGGGGAAGTGGATGAAAGGAGGAGGGGAGGGTGAGAGAGTGTTTTCGAGAGAAGAAAAGCACTTCAGTCTTGTCAGAATTGAGTGAAAGAAAGTGGGATGACATCCAGTTTTTTTATGGCTGTGAGGCAGGAAGAGAGAGTGTGGTGAAGGTCGGAGGTGAAGGAGGTGAAGGAGGTGAAGGAAATAAAGAGTTGGGTATCGTCCGCGTAGAAGTGATGGGAGATACCAAAAGAAGAGATGACGGGAGCGAGAAGGGAGGTATAGAGATAGAAGAGGAAAGGTCAGAGTACAGATCCCTGGGGAACGCCATAGTACAGGGGGAAATTGGAGGAAGTGCTGCCACCCCAGGAGACAGTAAAGGAACGGTAGGAGAGGTAAGAGTGGAGCCAGGAGAGGACAGAGCCTTTGAAGCCAATGGAGGACAGAGTGCTGAGAAGTAAGGGGTGAACAACAGTGTGAAAGGCTGCAGGGAGGTCAAGGAGGATGAGGATAGAGGTTTGCTTAGCGTGGCGAGCGGTGAGGAGAGAGTTGAGTACATATGTGAGAGCAGTTTCAGTGGAGTGTTTAGGGCGAAAGCCAGATTAAGAGGATGGGAGGAGGGATTGAGAGGAGACAAAAGCAGAGAGTATACTAAGCGCTCAAGGAGAATATGGGACATTGTACCAGTGTTGGAATGAAAGTAAAGACATTCCATCATGGAAGTAGCTTTAGCTGGCTATTTGCCTAAATATGAGCGATCATGTGATCGCAATACGTACGGCTTGGAGGAGGTGGGTGCCTCGCCTGGTGGTGTGATTGTTTAACTTGCCAATGTTTGATGTGCATTTAGATCGAATCAGCCTGACAAAGCCCGGTAAATGGGCGGAACGCGTGGCGTTAGTCCACATTGAAGGGTGAGTGTCTTTTCACAACTTTTCTGTCATGTGACAGGGTGCATTATTTGTACCTACCCGCAGTTTGGTGTTTTGCACATTTATACTGAAATAAAGATGACTTGATTTTATCAAGGAGTGAGCAGGGTCTTTTGTGCTTGGGTAATGTTTTACACACAATCACAGGTTTTTTGCAGTACTTCAACCCGAGAGGAGTGTGCGTTTTTTTCATATAAGTATATATATGTACATATATATATACATATATTTTCAGTGAAAAATCTTTGTTAAAGGGACCTTATTTTTAAGTTGCACTAATAAAAACCTATGAAATTCAGTGAAAAAAATGTTGTTAAAGGGACGTTATGGTTACAAGTAAAAGCAAAACATCCTTGAAATTCGCCAGTTATGGTAAGATAAGCAACCATAACTCACACCAGTACTGTGCACTTCCAAGACTAACAATCAGGAAATCAAAGATGACATCACAAATGTCATTGATGACATATTGATGACATCACATATGAAATTAATTTTGATGCAAAGTCCCTAGAAGGGGTTGTGTTTATAATGTTGGTAACAAGATGTCAGGGGTGATCGGGAGACCTATCATGAACTATTTACTGTATTAAAGAGTATTGCCATTAATACAGGAACCTAACCATACATACACACAGGCAATGACTACAGCGTGCACCATAGGAGTACAATATTTTTAATGTGGTAATTTTGGATAGTAAAATAATTAATGCTACCTTGTCAGAGTTTTGTGTAATGTTAAACATGTAATAAATAGCTAACAATTCAAGACTTACTACACACTTCTGTTAGTACACACAATACATATGAAGACCCACAATGCATCCAAATCAGAGGCACATACAAGGAAACTAAAGTAAGGAAAAAAGAAGCAACATCACCAGAAAATGGCAATAACATTAAAGTTCTTCTTTATGTATACAAATGAATTGTGCGTTTGAGGCCTGCTTATTGCCCCATGTATGTGCACCATAAACTGAGACCAAACCCTAAAGAAAGTACTTTAAGAACATACAACAAGGTTAATTTCTAGATCTATAGCACCTTTTGAATTTTAATAGTCAGTGAACAAAAACACCTCGCCTTGATATGTCAGTGAACAAAAAGATGTGGCCGAGATATGTGATGTCCTCAGTGATCAATGACATTTGTGACATTATCTTTATGACCTGGGTGTTAGTCTTAGCAGTGCACGGTGGTGGCACGAGTTAGGGTTGCTTAGCTTACCATAACTGGCAAATTTCAAGTGTTTTTGGTCCCTTTAACAACATTTTTTGTCATTGAATTTCATAGGTTTTTATTAGTGCAACTTAATCATAACGTCCCTTTAACAGTGTTTTTTCACTGAATTTCATAGGTTTTTACCAGTGCACCCTTAATTTGCTACAATTTCCTTATATTTTGCTCACCTGCATTGTAGCAGCTCCAGAGTACACGGGCAGTATGAAAGTCTGCAGACATCAGGTAGCATTCACAAAGCCCAGAAGCACAGTGAAGGAAAAAAAATGTTCTCCCTTTCAACCAACCAACACATATACATGAAACAACATTACTTATATTTACAACACCCAAATATACCTTTTTGTACAAAATCGTCATTTGAAAAAATATAAATAATTTTTTTCATTTAGCACACATTATAAGGGAATGCATCAAGCCAAACCATAACTGTACACCCCATATTATCACTTGAGTACAACTCTTCATACAAACTCACAAACACGAGGCGCTCATTCCAAAAAACCTCTTACAAAATAGTAAGTAGACTATATTTATTTCTGTATTATTACCATTCATTATATAAACATTTCCTATAAACAAAAAGCGCTATTTTATCATTTTCACAGAAATGGCAAACACACTTGGGTGGTTGGAAGAATACTTCCCAAAAGAAGAAATGAGTGATGATAACATATCTAATGGTAAACAATACATCTTTTAATATAAACAAATAATGTAATTTATACAGTACCCAGTCAAATAATAATGTCTTCTCTTCTTATAGCACATACTTTACATGAAGAAACAACACCCCAATATAATAATGGAGAATCCTAAGAATCACAAAGACAATCTCTGTCCCCACCTGTACATAATGAAATCATGATCTTGTCTGCAAAATTGGTTGAACTTAGTAATGACATGAAGGAACTTTTAAATTATGGTAAAAATTGGGTTATTAGAAATGTTGATTATCCTTGTACCTGTTCCCCTTGAGCCCAGCAATCACCACATCAAATTCCCAAAATATAAATGAAAGACTCTTTGATGAAACTTCACTCCCTCCCTCCCTTGATGATCATTGTATAGAATTCCAAATCCTCCCATTCATGCTTCCCATTCCGATACCCCATCCCTTCCATAAATAGATCTATTTTTTATAATATAAATATCTTGTATATTTTTCTCACATACATTTTTTTTAAAACCCCAATCAATAAAAACTCTGTGGACTATACGACTGTTCGGGATGTCTGTTTATGAATTAGGGTATCCGCAGACAGTGCACCTTGTCCGGACATGTATGGTGTGGCATGGTGCACTTTTAATTAGTCTGCAGACAGCACGCCCGTTTGCGGACATCCATGTGCATGCGCCTGGCAGTCTCATGCCAAATGGTGTCCGTGGACAGCCGTCCCGTCCTTGGATGTCCCGGGACGTCATCATGTGACCGCACACGTGCGGGGGGACAGTGTGTCCGCGGACAGTTTGAAACTACATTTGTTGCCAATCTAGCATGTTTCAAGTGGAAAGTTTACCTCTGCAGAGCTCCTAGACCCATTCTTCATTGATCTGTCAATTTGTATACAGCTTTTCAATGCCTATTTTTGTTGCGTTAATCTGCAGACAGTCGTGCCATCCACAGACAGTTCCTCTGCAGGGATCCACCCATTACTGTTAGTCATTCTCAATCTGGCAGACCAGGGGAGAGCGCCATAAAGGAGCAGCTGCTTTGCAGATCATGTTGCCTGCATCTATAGCTACACTCATGGCCATCCCTCCTCCTTCCCATGGGCCACCACCACCACAACAAACATATGGAGGCCCTAGAAAGGTGAAGAGGCACAGAGATGTAGAAGAGGATGAAGAGGAAGATCAAGATGAGGTAGAGAAAGTGCCTACCTCCATCATCTGGAGTGAGTCATGGTGTGCCCGTTTTTCACCACCTTTGTGGGTGTACCGAAGGCTCGGGCAGCCAAGGTGAGAGGCACTGAGTGCAGGGTTGTAATCAGTTATGGAAAACCTGGGTTGTACTCTTACAGGACATCCTCTATGCGCCGCTACACCACATCCAACCACTCGGGTGCTCTGAGAAAGGCTGTTCGTTTCTGAAGGAGAAGCAGGTTGACAGCCTCTATCCCATCTTCCTCGACCACTCCTGCCACCACACAGGTTACTCCTGTGGGGCAGAGGATCCCGGTGGCTGCCTTGCAGGCCATTCAGAACGCTGTTGGCCCTTACCTTCCAAGGTTCACAGTTATATGTTTGTACTGCGACAAACCACTCTGCAGGGGAGAGCAGTTTCATAGTGATTTTGAGACTGTGGTTATGGAGCATGAGAAACACTGCCACCTACCTTAAATTTAAGGCCCGCCCAACATCATGCCCTGTCCACCTCCTCCTCTGTCTCTGTGGTTGGTGCCTTTTCCCTCCCCTCCCTTCCTTCCCTTCCCCAACCTTACCTTGCCTCTCCTGTAAAAAAGAAAAATATAAATTCATAAAATACAAAACAAATATGGTTCCTTTAAGAAAACACCTTTAACAGTTAAAGAAATAGAACTTAAAAAAAATCACAGGACCCTTTGCAGCCCACATAGTCCTCGGAAAGTTTGGTAGTACGCAGACACCTGGAAAATTCCAGGCGTGGTGTGGGAGAATAAAAATCATTTACATTTTTTTCTGTTAACAAAAATGATGGCTCTTCAAATAACCTTTTTTTCTCTTCCTGGCATTTATATATTTCTTTGATTATTTGGTTTTATGTACTGAACTAACAGATGTTCTATTGTACTTCATAATTTTTTCTAACTCACTAAAAGTGCTTCTAATTTTTTCTGTTTTTCCTTTTTATTTACTTCAACTACTAAAGAATACTTGAATCCATATTGTATGTGTTCACAGAAACTGCTTCAATGCATTTTGAACGTTTTCAAGAAATATCTGATTGCCCACATCAGTCAGATACACTCCATCCCTTCGAAAAATGTTGATGATATCAAGTTTGATATTTTCATAATCTCCCTGTACGCGTACGACACCTTGCTATATGTCAGAGACCCTAAAGCTAACCTGGAGCCGATTATGGCAGATATTCATAGATTTGCTGAATACTCCGGGTACAAAATTAATATCTCCAAGTCCGAATTGTTTCCCTTAACTCCAGCTAGCCAAGATTTGTCTGACATGGGGGAGTTCAAGTGGTTGTGGTCCGTTATTGGGGAGTAGTGGTATCCAAGGACAAACAAACATTGTACATGGACAATCATGAGGACATTTTACAATCACTAACCACTAAGCTACAGCTGTGGACCAAACTCCCCATTTCCTTCTGTGGCCGAGTCGCTCTCCTTGAGATGATAGTCCTCCCCAAGCTACTCTATTGTTTTCTCAACATACCCATCTGGCCCGGTAAAACTTTCTTTAGAAAACTTCAATCACTAGTCACCCCGTTTATATGGGGAGGGAAGACAGCCAGGATGAAATGGATCAAACTAACTGAACCATTCTCTAACAGCGGCATCTCAGCCCCGGACTTCGAACTGTACTACATAGTTGCTCAAGTACAATTTGCCAAGCACTGGTTTGACCCGTACGATACGGCTGCACATATACCTATAGAGAGGTATGCGGCCTCCCTCTTTGATGTTCGATCAGTCATATTTGGTTCCGAACACAAGGACTCCTGTGAGTTTGACCCAGTGAGTGCCACCGTCCATGCATGGTTTAAGATATACAATAGGATTGGACTAGAGATCCCATACGACCCTGAAATCCCATTGTGGAACATCCCTTATATTACTCCCAAGTTTGATAAAGCACTGCAAAGATTGTGGGTCCCGAATAAACAATTTAAAATGCAAGGTATGTTCCCAGAGGTGTACACATTGAGCTGAAAGACTGTGTGGACGCGATGGTGAGTGGGCAACTCAAACAATTTCATTTTCATCTCATGAAAGCGTTGTTTGCAGCTAAATGGCCAAAAATCCCTGCAGAACCACCTACACATGAATGCACAAGGGCTATAACAGCGACCTATGTGCGGAAGAAAGGGGTCTTGGTCTTGTACACCCTAGTTCAATCACACTCAACTTCCTGCAACAATATGAAAGAGACATGGGAGCGGGATCTGGGGATCACACTGAGCATTGAAAAATGGCTCAGATGCTGTCAGCTCACTAAGGGGCTGATTCATGGAATTATTTGCGCCGACAAACGGGGATTTGTGCGCCATTCTGCCCGCAAATCCCCATTTGTTAAACAGGGATTTGCGGGCAGAATGGCACACAAATCCCTGTTTTTCGGCGCAAATTATTCCATGAATCAGCCTCTAAATCTGTTTCCTTAAACTCTGTGTTGCGATTAATTCAATTTTAAATACTTAATCAGATGCACTATTCCCCTGCTAAACTGTCCAAATTTGTGGGAGGCTGCACCAGGAAATGTTTGAAATGTGATGCCGCAGACGCAAATGTGTACCATATGTACTGGTCTTGTCCTCCAGTGGCAAGGTTCTGGGATGAGGTTGCAGAGAGCCTGAAAGAGATCACATCTATTCCTGCATCCCTTTCCCCACTGAAATACCTGTTTGGGGATATTGATAAAACGGCAGAGACTACTAGAAGACTATTTAATGTGGCACGTGCAGTTGCTTAACGCTGTATACTAAAGTGCTGGAAATCAGTAAATGGAAGACTTCCTCAGAGATCTCACAATGGTGAATGAATGTGAGGAGCAATTTGTGTTAACTGTGTCTGCAACTTGTTGCCCCAAAGATATCTGGGCTCTCTTAAGAAGCTACCTATTTAGTAAGGTATTGGACAATGATCCCACACCCCTGATAACACCTTGAATGGTAAGACACTGCTTAATGTGCTTGAATATTGATTTATATTTATTGAAGTATACTGCTTAACCTGTGATGCTCTTTTCTGATGTAACTCTCTTTAAAATAAAGTTTAAAAAAAGAAAATTGATATTTTCATCATGAAAATATGTCATGCCAACATCCCTCTCTGTTCTGATGTAGCTCTCTTTAAAATAAAGTTTAAAAAAAAGAAAGTTGATATTTTCATTATGAAAATATGTCATACCAAAGCTCCTTGCTTTCTCAATTTGTGGACAATATAAATTCAAACGCATCCACATTTGTCTCTGAGCTATTTGAGAATGTATTTTGTTCGAATGTGGAAACAGTTCCATCAACTTTCCAAATGTAACCTTCATGGCAAACTGTAATGAAATTCCAGTAACATAGCCCAAACAGTTGCCTCCACAGTGAACTACAATGATGTACAGATGCTTCAAGTTAACCATATTCTCACAAAAAGGGAGGAAATCCACCCACTTCATTCCTCAAACTCCATACCAAGAAACTTCGAAATTCATCTAATCTAAGATTCTCAGACAATCCACACTTCTCAGAATACACCTTTAGCCAATGGACCCAAGAATTGCCCATGATCCAAACACTCTGCTTCCTAAAAGCTATACCCATAGCCATCTTCACTGCACACAACAAAGATAACTCTTGCTAACCATTCTTCCTGTACACCACATTCACAAAACCCTATTGGCTGATCCCCCAATGGGCGCGTACATCCACAACTGTTTGTGGTCTCCGCAGTCTGCTTTCCATGCCTGGCATGATTAAAGTCCCTAGATTGCAAGTGCAGTGTGCACAGACTACCGCGGTTTCTCCAAACACTGTAGCACAGGTCAGCCATTCTACTCTTTCTACTTTCATGTTAGTAACACCTTCTGATTGGCTGCTTTCAAACAGTCACATCCAGAACTCTACATGTAACCCTGTCATCTCAGTTCAAAACTTCAGTGGTACTCCTGAGTACATGTCTCCTGTTCCTCACAGCCACCTGCCTGCATCAAAAATGACTGTAAAACTGTCAGAGATTTCTATTTGCACATTCAAAAACATCTGCATCTAACAAGACATAATACAGGTATGCTTATATTCTTTAATTATTTTTGTCAACTCTTTTACAAATGTATCAATGCAGGGTTCCTGCCACTTACCTTGTAATACACTTCTTAATAAGCATATACTCTTTTTTAACCACTCTATCAAATGCCATGTATTGCAGCATTTAGCACCTGCTGAGAGGAAGGGGCAGTTACTTACAATGCTGTACATTTAAAAATGTTTCCTCTTGGAAGCATTTTCATAAAAGTTAAACAAAATGCACAGAACTGCGAGTAACCTTTTTCTAAAAGAAAGGAAAAGCAGATTGAAAAGATGTGTACAACATTATAAAATGGCACTGGGTGTGTGGAAGTTTAGTATGTTGGCAGTGCATGTATACTGTCCAACATGACCCATTCCAATCTATAGGTGCTAATCAAGTCTTGTTTTTTTTCATTGCATACTGTGACTTGTAATACCACTCCTCCCATTACACAACTCAAACTACAAGTCCAAGAATGCTCACAAAAAACAGGACTGGACTGGAAGATTCAAAACTGTGACATTTATATGGAATGAAAAATGGAAAAAGCTGTGCATTTAGAAATATTTTTTAGGAACATTTACCTTAAAGTTAAGAATGCATATATGCATTTATAGCATCACTGTGTGTAATTCCTTTGTAAAAGAAAGAAAAAGCAGATGCAAAAGATGTGTACAACATTTTTAAGTGTCCCTTACTGTGGGGAAGTTCAATATCTTGCACACTTGCTAACATGACCCGTTCCAATTTGTAGTTGTTTATTCAGTTCTAGTTTTTTCTTTCGCTGCATTCTTGGACTTGTAGTCCAAGTTTTCTAATGCAAAAAGTGCAACTACAACTCCCAAAATGCAAAGAAAAAAAGAAAAAACCAGACTTGATAAGCACATACATATTGGAATGTATCATGTTGGCAAGTATGCATGTACTGCCAACATATTAAGAGGGTAATGCATGGATTATTTGCGCAGAAAAAAACGGGATTTGTGCGCCATTCTGCCCGCAAATCCCCATTTGTTAACCAGGGATTTGCAGGCAGATTGGCGCACAAATGTTTTCCAAAAAAGTTACACACAGTGGTGCTATAAATGCACACATGCATGTTTTAGCTTTCACGAAAATGCTCCTAAACAGAACGTTTTTTAAACAGTCAGCAGTTTCCATTTTTCATTCCATATAAAGTCAATTTCCAGCCTCATGCATTACATCCCTTACACTGCCACCATTCTCCACCTGCTCACGCGTATATATACTGCCAAAGTATTTATATACAACCAGGCTCGGACTGGCTTATAGTGCAATAGGCCCCTGTCCGTAACCAAAAACGCAAAATGTTTGTGTGGTCGCATTTCTTGGGTTAATGTGGGGCACTTTTTTGACCAATGTCGGCCAGTTTGATGAGTATCTTCACTATGCAGCTAAACGTTTTGACCAGAGTTGCTGAATAAATATTCGTTAAAATGTACATTGTGCATTACATTTTATCAAAAACCTCCCCCTGCAGCAAATAAATTACCTAGATATGCACCATTTTCTCACATCCATTTTTGCCCTCTTCCTTCTAATGTGCCAAGCAGCACTACTCATAATCCAATTGTTCTAACAACATAGTTAGCACACTTTAGTACACCATCCATAACACAACTTCATTAACTCTTTTTCCCCAACGACTCCTCCTACCTTCATAAATACTAAAAGTACTTTAAAATCACCACATACATCCACTCACTTTCTTTTTTACAATTTCAGGAACGAAGAAGATTGCCGAAGACAGCTACAGAAAAATGAACATTCACAGCCTACAGTACATTAATATAGCATATATATATATATCTAATCGTAACAATGTACTTTCACTATATATTACCCTGCAGTATTCTTTTCAAATCAACATTTATTTCACTCTTACTGATTATACTGCAACATTCACACTCTTTCTATTCCCATCTAAACACCAGCATTATCACACACACTGTTTTCCTGAAAACATCATAATGTCCCTACTTATTCAATCACACCACGACTCCCTTACTCACTAGCCCAAGACCATCACACCTCTACAGACTCTCGCTCTTACTCTTACAACTTTCCCAAACACACCTATCATCCCACTACACCATCACACAGAACTCAATTAATCTCTACAATCACACCAACACACCCATGAACAATGCATGCATATACAGTCCACAACTTTTAAACCCAAACTTAAACTTAAAAATCAACTCCATATAAAAAAAATAATAGAGCAGATGAGAATAAAAGCAAGCCACATAGTCATCCACCTCTAAAACAATGGGCCCCATTACGGGTTTGCCGGTAAAAAATAAAAATTACCGGCAGGCCTGTACTACCGTTTCCGTGTAGCACTGCTGTCTGAATCAACAGTAGATTCCGAGTCAGCATGCACGCGCATTCTGGCATGCCGGAAATGGTAGCACCGACATGCCGGTATTGGGCCCAAAGGCCCCGATACCAGAATAGATGATGCCGCAGACACCAACTCCGGCATCCACAATGCTGTAATTACCGGTACCGGTATTACTGGCACTGTAAACAACATCATTGCACCGGAACGGGAAGTGCACCAGCGGCCATCTTTAAAATGCAATACATTGCAATCCTCATTCTACAGGAGTCCAACTGGTAAACCAAGTATACAACGACAAAGTAGACCATATCAGCTAGGAAATGCACCATCCGTCGCCGCAAACCCTGTTTCAGTGAGCAGGAGCTCAACACGTTGGCAGACACACTTGTGGAGCATGCGGATGTGGTGTTCTGCGCTGATCTGCGGCGGCCAGCACAACTCAGGAAAAAGGCTAAATGGCAGGAAGTTGCCCAAAAAGTGTCGGCAGTGGGGACAACACCCCTGACCGTCCGAGATTGTCGGAAGAGGTGGGATGATCTACGACTCTGTGTCTGCAACTTCTGCCCTGCAGAGCGCAGCCAGGGGCTGGCCACAGTAGGTGGTGCGCCATCCCCCATCAAACTTCAGGAGTGGGAGGAGACCTGCAGCATCGTACTCCACATGGAGAACATCAAGAGAGTAGAAAATGGGGAGACGGGAGCAGCCACATCTGAAGATGACGGTGAGTGTCCCGTACCGTAATCCCTAAGTCACAGCACACACCTTGTATCCTTAATGCCAATGGTGAAATCCAAATGTCAAGTAAGTGGCACCAGATCCCTGCTGCATTTGCACCCACCAAAAGCCTCGGCTCACACAAGTACAATGTACCTGCCATGAAGACAATCAACAAACCCCACTGACACACCCACATGTCCCCTGTATTTCCAACACAAGTACCATCTTCATGCATGCACACAGACACACATCACTGTCCTACTGCTGCTGTCACCACTGTGCCACCACATGGCCAAAGCCACTTCATGTCAAGATGCACACATCACCAGCACCAGTTGCACACCTGTCACACCCACCATGTCCATACCCACAGAGTAAACATCAGTGCATCAACGTACACAATGGGAACACATTAGTTTGACATTCAAACTCCACATGGCACACAGCCCCTGTGGCATGGCCACAACACCCAAGCCGCTAGACACTAGTACCCCAGCCAACAAACACTGCGCACACCATGGCCGCACCACAAGGATGCTCCCACACTGCATCCCCCCCACATTCTTGTGTGCACCATGCCAGGCCCTCCAACATGTCCATGACAATGCACATTACTCTGATTGTACTAGCATCAATGTATGTCAGATGTATGCACACCCATCACTAATGCTGTGCCTCACTGTCCCCCACAGGCACATCATCTGACAGCGAGTGTGAACATGCAACCACGCCCCTGTCAACTGCTGCACGTCGCTGCTGCCGCGAAGTCAGCCAGGAGCCAAGCACCTCCACAGCAAGACCCGAGCATGCCACTGCATCTACTGCACAGCCCCCCCGCCACCATGAAACACAGGCTGCCCAGCAGCGCTAGCATCCACCAACAACTGCCAGCAAGGACACCCGGCAGTCTACTACACTTGCCAGCAAAATCCCCCGGCATTCTACTACACCTGCCAGCAAGGCCCCCCACCAGTCTACTACACCTGCCAGCAAAGCCCCCCACCAGTCTACTACACCTGCAAGCAAGGCCCCCTGCCAGTCTACAACACCTGCCAGCAAGACCCCCCACCAGTCTAGAACACCTGCCAGCAAGGCGCCCCGCCAGTCTACAACACCTGCCAGCAAGGCCCCCCGCCAGTCTACAACATCTGCAGCCAAGCAGGCACATCAGCTGGACGAGCCAGAATCCCCAGTGCACAGCCAGCAGGAGGAGGCACAATTACCAGTGCACAGCCAGCAGGATGAGCCAGACTCCCCAGTGCAATGCATGCAGGAGGAGGCACAAACCCCAGTGCACAGCCAGCAGGATGAGCCAAAATCCATGCCACCCAGGCAGGTGACCATACATGCAACACCTACAGATGGCTCTGTTGCACACAGCACAGTGTAGGCCGACACACATAGCGAAGGTGGAAATGATGATGAAGCTGTGTTCATTCCCCCAAGCCCTTGGTGTCCACCTCCCTTGCCACTACCACGACTCTGCCACATAAGAGACATTGAGGGGCGCCTCCCTCGAATGGAAGGGCGGACGCAGGCAATACATGCCTTGGTGACCCAGTACATCACTGAGGCACAACTCACAAGGGAGACTATGCAGGACTCCATGCGCAACATGCATAGAATGCTTGGCAGAGCCACAGAGGGTGTCTATCCCCTACAAGAGGCTCACCCCATTCTTCAAAAAGGGGGCGTAAATAGGACAAGTGACTACTGCATGTGTGGAGGGAGTAGTTGGGAAGGGGTAGTGGGGGTGGGGGTGTTGGCGTATTGGGTGTGGGGGTATTGGTAGAGGGCGTGTTGGGGTATTGGGTGCGGGGGTAGTGGGGAAGGGGGTGTTGGTGTATTGGGTTTGGGGGTAGTGGGAGAGGGGGTTTTGGGGTATTGGGTGTGGGGGTAGTAGGGGAAGGGGTGTAGGCAGTGGGGGAGGGGGTGTGGGGTCAATTTAACAGGAAAGTAGTGTTAGGTAAAACATGCAAATATGTACATAGTTAATCCTAATTCAATACACCTGGTGTCAGAAAAAAACATAACTGGACATTGCTTCTTGAGTGTGTGTCTATTTAAGCATGTACAGTGTCCAGTGCACAGTGTGACCCACGCCCAGTGCCATGTTTATTACAGTCCATCAAAAGTAGTGGTCAATTAAATCTTGTTGTGTTTCACGTCCATCATTGCCATTTTCAGCATCTTTCTCATCCTCATCTTCATCCTCAGGGGACAGGGGGACGTTGCGCCGGATGTACATGTTGTGTAGCATGGCACATACTAGCACAATTCTGCCCACCTTCTCTGGGCTGTAACTGAGGACCACCCGATCTGCTGAGGCGGCGGAACCGGGCCTTCAACATGCCAAATGTCTGCTCAATGGTGACACGAGTGCGTGCATGTGCACGGGTATAGGCCTCTTCGTGCCTGTTGTGTGGTTGCCTGATAGGGGTCATGAGCCAGCCCATCAGGGGATACCCGGCATCACCTGCATGGGAGCAAGAGAAAGGGTACTTGTGAATAATGTGGTCATTCCATGCTAGCACTAGCTGTACAGTGTTCATATTAAAATGCAACTAAGCACAGGGATTCAAAACTATACATGGTATGTCTCATTCTGTATGAACCCGGTAAGTGAACTTAGGGCTGATCCATAGGTGGGGGGGATGGGTGCCGTTGCTGTCACATGGCCTGTTGAATGTGATCCTGGACACTCACAATTCAAGTACAACAGACCACAAAGGTGTCAGATTTCGTTGATGTGTTACCAATGCAAATGGACTGTGCATATACAGTGGCAACTCACACATATGCCTAATTTGATTCATGTAATACAGTGGCATTCTACATATACAGGTCTCCATGTACACATCCGTTGACACCTTCCCCCATATGACAAGGTGAGATATCAATTGGAGGAATGTTTTACAGGTGAAGGGTTGCGTTACTGTAATACAGCTGGGTGGGTGTCAGCATGGTGGAAGGAAGCTGCATTGGATGAGTCCCGCACCTCTCATTCATATCTTGGTGGTAGTCAATCATTTTCATATTTTAAATGTTCATACCTGACCCATTGTACTTGGAGGTGTCCCTTAAGGTGACATGACAGGCATACTGATCTGTGGTGTACCTGTGGACTGAGTGCAGTGACTGAATTCGTCTGTGTGGCAGATGGTATTCTCTCTGGCAGGGCAGCATGGCTCGTGAATTGCTTTGCTGAGATCATGTATTTCATGCATTCTCACTACAGACTGGTGCATTATGGTACATGTGGTTCATGTTTGGGAATGTTCCTGATACATGTGCTGGTGTGTGCACTGTGTCTGTTGATTGCATGTAGACACGGCTGTGAAGGCCTTACACATCTGCATGCATTAGTTGTGTTGCATACTCTGTTTCATTTACAATGGTCACAGTTGAAGGAACCCAGTACGCTGTGCATGATGTAGTTCCATTAATTTTGAGTGGTTTCATGCTGTGCAGGTTGGGAATGACAGGTTGCTAGGTGTAATTCCTCATCTCACCTAGCCTTTTATTGCCATACCCAGTCTCTCTGCATTTCAATGCATACCTGGTAATGTTTTTAGGTTTTTGCAGGAGTGATGATGGACATGCAGTGTGCACTTGTGCTCCTCATCAGACCTTCCAGGATTTTGCGGCATGAAATGCCAAATTTTGCGGCATGAAATGGCAAATTTTGCGGCACAAACCTTTATTTATTGCAGCATTTTTGCGGGACATTTTGTATTAACTGGAGGGTGTAAGATTGCCACATTGCAGGACATAGGCAGAGTGCAAGGCTACAAGAGAGCCAGGGTATCATTATTATGTATCTTTTGTATTAATTTAATAGGAAGAGTCCCAGATGTCTCTGGCTTGGCAGAACAGTGTTTGATTTGGCTACATTTCTGGTTTAATGTTCAAGCCTATTTAATAGTATTTCAAAAAAGGTAGCAGGCACTCCTCTCCAGAAAGAACATGGCATGATTACCTGTTCTGAGATGAGAGTTTGCAGCACATGCTTTTTGCTCACTGTACCTTTCGCAGATGGGAAATGTCCATTTGCATATCAGTCTTTATCCCGCCCACATGGGCAGTCCAGCACCGAAACGCTATGGCAATTCCTCTCTGAACAGGAGTACCAAAAGCAACCCCATACACGTGTTATCATGCCATGTTCTTTCTGGAGAGAAGCGCCTGCTACCTTCTTTGAACTATTTAATAATATTAACTAAATTGATCATTATAAATTGTAATGCTGAAAATATTCCCCTTCTATGTTCTCCAATCCCCCAAACACCCACACACCTCTCTCACCAACACACATCTCACCAACTCTCCATCCCAACTTACATTCCTCAACCTCTCTCTCTGTCATACAAATACTCACGTGCTATGTCACACTGTCAAGTCACAATTTGCACTGCCCAGCCCCTGCCACACTCCAAATCATACTCCCAACTCACACCTTACACTCTACAATTCCTCCCGCAATATACAGTTTCATTCTTTTGTGCTGCTTCTGCATCTTGCATCCTTTCTCCCATTCTATCACACTCTTCCCTCATACTTTTTCCCAATCTGCAGCTCACTGCCTCTTTCTGGCCAACCGCTTCCTCTCTGCTTTCTGGCTCATTGACCACACGCTCCCTCTACTTTCTGTACCTCTGCTCGCTCTTAGATTTCTGGCCCACCGCATCACTGCTTTCTCTGCTCTCTTGTGCTGCGCTTCCTCCTCTGACCCACTGCTCTCCCTTTGCTTTCTTGCCTATCACTTCACATCTCACCCATCACTCTCCCTCTTTCATAGTGTAACCATTTTTTTATTTTTTTTAAAATGTAGATTTTGACCCAGTTCCTCAAATAGTGGGGCATTTAAAAAAAGAACGGAGGATATGCAATTTTTAGACAACCCATTTTTGGAAATGAGCAGGTCACCTTATTCTCAAAGGTGACCGGCGCATTTCCACAGGCTTGAGCTGTAGCGCAAATTGTGCGCTGGCCAGCTGCCTTGAATGGTGTTCTGGGTTGTTTGACCGAAGTGTTATTATTTGCGGCAGAATTGACCGTAGTCAATTTCGCTGCGAATTGATTTGCACTTTAGCCAAACAACCCAAAATGTACCTTTCACCACCACCCCATCCCCTCCCCTACTTAACTGCTTGGTCGCTGCCACTTCCCCTGCAACCCTGCAGTGCCAGATCCGTCCCTCTAACGTGGGTCGGATCCGACTCCGCAGGGTCCCTTTTTTGTTATTTTTTGTTATTTTCTTTTTTTTTTTGTCCCCGGCTCCAATTTTGAGGAAAAAGGGGAAAACACTTATGCAACCACCCTAGACCAAGCGGGTGACACCCACGCAACACATGTTCAGTATTTATAAAAATTGATCGAATAGTACTGGACGAAATAGGTCAAATTGTAACATTCGATAGATTTTTGTCATCAAAATGAGCAGTACTTTGAATAGAATCACTCTCCCGACAGTGTTCTGCAAGCTCCAGGTGCCTGCCGCTGTAAAATGCGACCCAGAAAATGCATTTTTATCCTGTTTGAGGAACAGAAATGCAAGCGGCACAGCAGCGGTTCATACCTTAAAAGAAATGCATGACAGGGTCAGGAAAGACCCTGCCATGCAGTGGCAGCCCCACATCCCGTGCGCGTAGGGTTGCCTACAATTTAAAAGTGCATCTTGCTTGGAAATGAGGGATACGCTTTTAAATTGACAAAAACGCCACTTTATTTGATCAAGGAGGTGAAAAAGGCCATCTGAATGGGCGCGCATATAGAATGTGCCCATTCATGTGTCCCTTGTCAATTGGGCTGCACTTTTTTGGTGCGCAAGTGATGAGATGTGTTAGCGCATTTCATTACTTGTGTAAAAAAAAGTTGAGAACCTGTCACCCTGAGTATTATTTTTTTTAAAACAGTAATTTTTGCAGATTACTTAAAAAAAAAAGTAAAACATTTTTTTTTTTTAAGATGCAATTTTTGCACAAAACGGCCGTTTCTGCGGCATTTTGCACAAAACAGCCGTTTTCGCAGCATTTTGCGGGATCGCAAAATCGCTATAAGCTGGAGGGTCTGCCTCATGCATGCAATCCATTGGTATGTTCCGACAACCCTCATGGCCCGTGGTCAGACTCATCCATCATAGAAATGCCACAAATAATCCTGACAGAATTTACGGTGTCTCAGGTATACGGCAAGAATTGGACTACTGTATAGGAATGTTAAAATTCACCATAAATACACAGGAAGATCCACAAGAATTCCTAATGTACTTACTACAAATACTGGAAACCAAAAATATCCCTATAAATGAAATCATCCAGTTTTTATACATGTGGTAACATATATGCAATCTCTGCAACCATGTCTCACAAGAGCACATCCCTAATGAACTATTTGTGTATTGTGAAACAGGCATGGTTTTAAGAGAGACACAGACTCAAAAGTTTTTGTTTGTAAAAACCTTTATTTACTAAAGTTCCTGGGGTGGTGTAATGCCTGACTGGCCCTAACTCTAAAGGGATGGTTCCCTTCCCTGATGTTTCTAAAGGCTGTCACTGTATAATAGTCCAAAATAAAAGTCTGTCTGTGTCTAAACCCATGCTTGTCCTCACTCTTTACAAAAATGTTATAAGAAGTCTTTAAAAAGGAAAATAGTAGTTCAACCGAAAAATGGGAACCCAAAGTGGGTTTCAGGTGATCTTCTCTCCGGATGCAGTTTGGTCAATGTCACAAAAATGAGTTCAATCAGAAGGGCTGTTCATAAGACCTTCTCCACAGGGCCGGTGCAATGATTTCAAATACCTTCAGTGTCTTTGAGTTCCTTGGGGTTCCTTTCCCCAAGCCTTGGGTTTCCCTTCCCAAAGCTTCAACTTATTCAAGTTCCAAACACCACAAATGAAATTTAACACAGTTCCTTCTGAAGCTTCTCGGGACTCCCTTCCCCACGCTTCAATCATTTCAACACTATAAAGAAAACCAATAAGTCTCCAACTTGGTGTCACAATCTGGAGAATGACTTGCAGTCACCGTAAGGGTATTGTCCAAATGCTTCACTTTCCCACCCGAGGCACCACTCTCCTCACCTGAGTCTTCAGGGTCTGAGGCTCCGACGCCGTGTCTGTGGGCAAGGTAATCCTTTTTACTCTTCGTTGTGAGTGCTCTGACACGGAATGAAGCCGTGGTGGAACTCTGTATTGGTTACCACCTTGGCTCCGTTCCCGTATGCAGGCGAGTAAGGGGAAAAAGCCCAAAGGCGGAAAAAACCCCTGAGTTGTAGTCGTGGATTGCGATGAGAGATGTAGTAGACGCTGTATTGGAAGAGGAATTCAACAGCCTCGGGATCCTTGGGTAAACAACTCGAAGATCCTTCCGGAGAGGAAATGACAAGGGAGGAAAGTACGCTGGCAAGCAGCCGGTAGGCGTAAAAACGCAGTAGCAGAGGGAAATCGGCGGAGGAGAGGAGCCGCCAGGGAGACGGGGAAGGAAGGAGAAAAGAAGGGAGAGAAATCCCCAGAAGGGGGAACAAGAGCGAGCGAGAGAAAAGCACTGGAAGCGTCTCACCGTGAAAACGAAAGGAGACGGTTGCAACGCAAGGAATCATGGGAAGCAGGAAGTAAATAGGCGAGACGAAGAACAGAGGAAAAAACACTAGACCGTAAACAGAGAAACGTGAAAAGAACGTGGTGGCAGTGTTAATGGCGGCGAAGCCGTAACAGCGGCATCCATCGCCAACCAAGAGGGTTCATGACAGTATGCCCCCTCTTACTGCCCACCCCGCCCGGCTTACCAGGATGGCTCTGATGAAATTTAGCTACTAGGCGGGGCGCTTTGACAAAATGCACAGGTTCCCAGGAATCTTCAGACCTGGGATAACCCTTCCAGGAAATGAGATATTGCAAACGTCCCCGGTAGTAGCGGGAGTCACGGATTTTAGAAACTTCATACACCTCCTGGGAGTCTCTGGGTGAAATGTCTAGCAAGGGTTTAGACCTAAAATGTGGTACAGTTCGTGATTCTTTGAGAAGGGAGGTATGAAACACCGGGTGCACCCGGCGAAGGTAGGAGGGTAGTTGAATCTTGTAAGCCACAGGGTTGATTCTTTCTAGGATGGGAAACGGACCCAGGAACCGAGGTGACAATTTGGAGGACCGGATCCACCTTGGTAAATATTTGGTCGAAAGCCATACCTTCGTCCCTTTAGTCCAAGTGGGGGCCGTTTGGCGATGTTGATCAGCAAGGGTTTTGTAGGTCCTAAGGCTCCTCGCTAGACTGTCTCTGGCCGTCCGGTGAGCCTCAGAAATTTCCGATAAAGCAGCTTCGGCAGCAGGAGAGTTACTGGTGTGAGAAGCAATGGGCCAAATGGACTTGGGATGAAGTCCGTAGTTGCAGTAAAAAGGAGAGATACCCGTGGCAGAGTGTTTGGAGTTGTTGTAGGTGAATTCTGCCGTGGGGAGGAGTTGTACCCAATTATCTTGGAGTCTATTTATGTAGCATCTGAGATATTGTTCCAGAGTGGAATTGAGTCTTTCCGTCTGACCATTGGTCTGGGGATGATAGCCAGATGAAAGAGCACGGTCAATACCTAACCGGGAACACAAGGCCTTCCAGAATTTAGAAATATATTGGCTACCCCGGTCCGAAGTAATCTTATCGGGCAAGCCATGAAGGCGAAATATATCTCTGGCAAAAACTTCGGCCATGTGATTGGCCGTAGGTAAGCCCCCCAGTGGAGAGAAATGGGCCATCTTGGTGAATGAATCTATAGTTACCATGATGCAAGAACAGGACTCTGATAAGGGTAAATCCACAATGAAGTCAGTAGACAAGTTCCCCCATGGCCTTTGTGGTATGTCAGGCTGAGTAAGGAGACCTAACGGTTTGCCTGTTGGATTCTTTGCCATAGCGCAGACTGGGCATGCTTTTATGTATGACTGGACTTCTCGTCGAAGATTGGGCCAGAAAAACGAGCGTTTTATGAGTTCAATGGTGTTTGCCTGGCCTCGATGTCCTGCAACTCGGCTGTCATGGCACCAGTAGAGAATCCTCTTGCGGAGATGTCCTGAAGGTATGTAAAGTCGGTTCTTGTAAAACCAGAGACCTTCCTTAGTATGAAACTGAGACGCCAAGCATTTGTCTCTAAAGCAGGGTTCGGAGTCTGAAGCTTCTTTGAGCTCCTGTAGAAAAGTGTAAAGAGGTGCCACTATGCGAGTAGATGGAAACATAAGTTCGGTTGAGAGGTGGCCCGAACCAGCAACCGACTCCTTGCGAGACAAGGCGTCGGCTAGGACATTCTGAGAGCCTGGTAAATAGGTAATGGTGAAATCGTATTGGGAAAAAAAATAAGCCCATCGCGCCTGGCGAGAATTGGCACACTCGAGGGACTGCAGGACCTTTAGATTCTTATGATCCGTGCGAATGATGAAGGGAATACTGGCACCCAATAACAGATGTCGCCATTCCTCACAGGCCAATTTCATAGCTAGTAACTCCTTTTCAAGGACGGTATAGTGAAGTTGACTGATGGTCAGAGTGCGAGAGAGGTAGGCGACTGGATGTTCTATAACTTCGGACTCCTGGAGCAAGGCAGCACCGATGGCCGCGGAAGAGGCATCAGTTTCCACGATAAACTGTTTAGTTTGATCGGCCTGGAGCAATATGGGTGCTGAGCAAAACAAAGTTTTGAGATGTCTGAAACTAGACTCTGCCGTCGATGACCACACAAAGGTTCCAGATGATTTCTTGAGAAGTGTGGTTATAGGTAGCACCATCTCGGAGAACCGGGGTATGAATCTTCTGTAAAAGTTTGTTAAACCCAAGAATCTCTGAACCTCTTTAACAGAGGTGGGAGAAGACCACTCTAAAATGGCAGACACCTTGCGAGGGTCCATGGAGATACCCCGGTCAGACAAAATAAACCCCAAATAGGGAATGCTCGAGACCCCGAACTGGCATTTTTCAGGTTTGGCTAGTAAACGGTTCTCCTTAAGTCGAGAAAGCACTGTCCGGACATGCTCTTCGTGTTCTTCCTTGTTGATGGAAAATACAAGAATATCGTCTAGATAGATGATCACTGAAACAAATAAGAGATCTGAAAACAAGCGGTCCATAAATCTCTGGAAAACTGCGGGAGCATTAACTAGCCCAAAGGGCATGACTCTATATTCAAACAATCCGAAGGGTGTTCGAAAAGCCGTCTTCCATTCATCCCCCTTGGCAATGCGCAATAAATGGTATGCATTGTGAAGATCCAGCTTAGTGAAAATGTGAGCACCTTGAACCGCCTCAAGAATGTCTGTGATGAGTGGCATAGGATAGCGGTCTCTGACAGTGACCTTGTTGAGACCTCTATAATCAATGCAAGGTCGTAATTCTTTGGAATCCCTCTTGGAGATGAAGAAAAAGGGAGCTCCGGCAGGAGATTTTGAAGGTTGAATGAGGCCATTGTGCAGATTCACATCCAGGTAAGTTCGTAAGACCTCCTTCTCGGATCTGGACAAGGAAAACATACGACCGAACGGAACCAGTGCGTTGGGCTCAAGATCAATAGAGCAGTCCTCAGGACGATGGGGTGGTAAAGGTGCTGGCTTGACTTCTGTGAAAACCTCTCTGAAAGCCTCACCAAGATGTGCCATATTATGGATAGTTGAGGATTCCTGACAAGAAGCAGGGGTGACCTGCAGTTGTAGATAAGATTGTTGAGGAATACAATGCTTCTTGCAAAACTCAGACTCGAAACGTAGCAAATTAGATACCCAATCTATTTGTGGGTTGTGTCTCCTGAGCCAAGTGATTCCCAAAATAACTGGAAAATGAGCAGCTCTAATGATGTCAAATTGAAGACTCTCCACATGCTGGAAAATTCGGACTTCTAGCTCCTCAGTCGTCTGCGTTATGGGTCCTGAAGACAAGGGAGTACCATCTACACCCTCCACCTTCTGGTCTTCGAGTCTAGCTAGCCTTTTGAGGCCCACCTTGTCAACCCATAAGGTATCAACGAAGTTACCGGCTGCTCCGCAGTCTAAGAGTGCCAAAGTCTCTACGAGCTGATCTTGGATCATCACGCTGATATTGATAACCATGAGTCTGGAATCTTCAGGTGTCTTCTTTGTGGATACAGCCAAAGAAACGTAGGGACTGGAAGATTTGAATAACCACCGGTTTTCTGTCCCTGTTAAAACCGGGGTGATTCGTTTCCCGAACGCCGTGGAGGTAGTTCGGAACAGTCCTTGAGCAGATGTTTGTCAGACCCACAGTAGGCGCAAAGCCCTCTTTCTCTTCGTCTTCTTCTTTCTTCCATGGTGAGTGGTGCTCGGGTGGTTCCAATCTGCATAGGTTCTTCACTCGGTTTAGAAGATGGAGGAAGAGTGTTGGATGATGTCCCTATGGTAGAGGGATTTTCTCTGTAACGTCTTCTTTCATTGCGTCTCTCATGGAGACGATGTTCAATCTGTAGGACCGAGGATAAAAGATCCGAAAAAGAGGCAGGTCGGGGAGACCGGGCTAGTTCGTCCTTTATCTCCTCTTTGAGACCTCTGCGAAAAATGGCAAATTGTGCCTGTTCAGGCCAACCGGCCCCTGCCGCCAGAGTCTTAAATCTAGTAATGTAGGTGAGGAGGTCTGAGGCTCCCTGTTTAACATCCAGGAGATCCTCACAAGCAGTGTAGGTGAGTTCATGTCTTTCAAAGGATTCTCTGAGAAGAATCTTAAAATTCCCGTAATTCTGTAGAACCAGGTCTTCTCCTGTCACAAGAGGTGTAGCCCACGCAAGGGCATTGCCCACCATATTCGAAATGAGGAAGCCAACCTTAGCCTGATCAGAAGAAAACATACGAGGGCGGAAAGTGAAGTAAATAGTGGCAGCTTCCAGAAACTCTTTAAGTTTTTTGGGAGAACCGTCGAACTTCCCCGAAGATAGGGCCATAGGTGGCAATTCTGGGGGAGGGGAAGGTTCTTTGCCCAAAACCAATTGTTTTAATACCACATTTTCTGCCTTAACAGTCTGAAGCTCTTGAGAAAGGGACTGTACAGCTTTCCATAGTTCTTGGATTTGATCCTGCAACTGTTCTGGAGTAGCCATTGGTATCTTCGGGCGTTGCAAACTGTCACAATCTGGAGAATGACTTGCAGTCACCGTAAGGGTATTGTCCAAATGCTTCACTTTCCCACCCGAGGCACCACTCTCCTCACCTGAGTCTTCAGGGTCTGAGGCTCCGACGCCGTGTCTGTGGGCAAGGTAATCCTTTTTACTCTTCGTTGTGAGTGCTCTGACACGGAATGAAGCCGTGGTGGAACTCTGTATTGGTTACCACCTTGGCTCCGTTCCCGTATGCAGGCGAGTAAGGGGAAAAAGCCCAAAGGCGGAAAAAACCCCTGAGTTGTAGTCGTGGATTGCGATGAGAGATGTAGTAGACGCTGTATTGGAAGAGGAATTCAACAGCCTCGGGATCCTTGGGTAAACAACTCGAAGATCCTTCCGGAGAGGAAATGACAAGGGAGGAAAGTACGCTGGCAAGCAGCCGGTAGGCGTAAAAACGCAGTAGCAGAGGGAAATCGGCGGAGGAGAGGAGCCGCCAGGGAGACGGGGAAGGAAGGAGAAAAGAAGGGAGAGAAATCCCCAGAAGGGGGAACAAGAGCGAGCGAGAGAAAAGCACTGGAAGCGTCTCACCGTGAAAACGAAAGGAGACGGTTGCAACGCAAGGAATCATGGGAAGCAGGAAGTAAATAGGCGAGACGAAGAACAGAGGAAAAAACACTAGACCGTAAACAGAGAAACGTGAAAAGAACGTGGTGGCAGTGTTAATGGCGGCGAAGCCGTAACAGCGGCATCCATCGCCAACCAAGAGGGTTCATGACACTTGGTTGGGCCTCTTAGGGTTCGCTTCCTCAAGCTCAAGCCCCTTTCAGCTTCAAACAAACCAAAATATATCACAATTCTTTTTAGGCTTCTCAGGGTGCCCTTACCCATGTTTATGCCTCTCTGTTTCCAAAATGAGTGTTCAGCTTTGGTAGGCCGCTCAGGGTTCCCTTCCCCAAGCCTATGGCCCTCTAGTTCCAAACACAAGTTCGGCATGTCAGGATGTACCTTTTCCTTATATACAGTTTTCACACATACAATCCTTGCATGGGGTAGATCAGAGGCTTTTGAAAATGCCAGGCTCTTTGCTTTCCTTAAGCGCGACCACTCTGATCCTTTGCCCCTGTCTTTGTTTCTTACACTTGCTTTCCTTTGTACTTTTTATCTTCAGGTGCTTCCTGCACCACTTTCATCTGTCTGTATCCCTTTTCCTTTGTTATACACGCTTGCAATGTCTTTTATTCCTTACACTTTGTTGTGCCTCTTGCACGCTGCCCTCCTTCTGTCGTAAACACTTGCACTGTTTTTTCCTATAGTGCCTCTTGCGCACTTCTTTCACTCTTCCGTGCAAACCTGCACTTGTTTCCTTCTTTCCGGGTCGCCCGCACTTTTCCTTTTACTCCTGACTTCACTTTTACCTCTGCACCGCAAATGTACCTTTTTCTTCCTACTGTGCCACTAGCGTGCTTTCTCCTTCTTTCTTACTTTGTTTCTTAAAACTGTCCTTCTTGCTTTCCACTCTGTGTCACTTTACAAATGTTGCTTTTCTCCATTTCCCGCACCAGCCACCAGCACGCTCCCGAGATTCTCTCTCTCTCATGCGAAACTCCCCACGTAGCATACCGCTGGTGAGCGGTCTCTCTGGGATGCTTTGGGTTAAGGTGAGGGTTTCACCACCTGCCCTTCAGACACCCTTGGGCCTGGCACAAGGCCCAAGGGAACATGCCCTTGCATGTACACTGCCAGCAGGGTCCCAGCTGCCTCGCTCCGGTTCTCAGGAGACACGGCTCACCCGTCACACTGCAGCCCCTCTCAAACACCGGGCCAGTGTTGCAGCACGTCGCTCTCATCCGGATCCTTCTTTCTGGAGCTCCCTCCTTCGTGGTTTCTCTGGTCTAGTATGCCTCCCCAGCTCGCTCATCCATCTATGCAAGACCACACCTTTTATACTGACAAAACCAGTCAAGTGGAGTCAGGAGTAAGTGGTTAGTATTAAATGCCTGACCCTGCCTGACTCTATTAGCGGGACAACTTGAGTTCCTTCTATGGTAGGTTACCCTTATTTTTGCCATGTTATTCTTATGGGTAATCTTTACTGGTCTTAGTTGCCTCCTCCTCTTCTCAGTATTTATTGTAAACTAGCTGTCCCCGGCCACGCTTTGCTGTGGCTCAGTCTGGTTAAATGGAAAAGAAAGAAAAGGGAAAGCGTACGTTTCTAATATGTTTAATTTCACAATGGCTCTTGCAGTTCTCCAAGTTGAGGCAGTTTAATTTTCCCGGCGGCGCAACACATTGATATTGATATTTTATTTCTATCGCGCTCGTAAACAAGTGTTTCCTTTCGTTTCTCCATTAAATTTCAGAGCCTTGCAATAAGGACACACTTCAGTCATGTTGCCGATGAGAACATGTCGGCTCAAACTATAATCATCAGCTGGGTTGTACCGGAATACAAGGCGATTGTAATCGCGTGATTGCTGAGCACGGAGTTGTGTGTGACGCTGATCTGCTGTTTCTCGTTGACGTCTTTCAGCCACTCTTAGCCTGTCATGTTCATTCTGTTGAGAACGAAGCAGATCTGAAGCTGCAGAACGCGATCGCCGTGATCGCAACCGTGCATCCTGAGGTCTGGCCACGCGTCGCTCTGATGCTTCCTTGGCACGTATTTGAGCCATTCTAAAACAGAAACATTGAAATGGAATCATAAAATATTTAGTATAGCATGTGTTGCTTTTACGTCCAACAGATGGCGTTCTTTTTCAGAAAAAGTATGTTTTTACCTGTCACAGGTGTGACATTTATGTATGGTAGGTATATGAAAAACAGGCGCCTATTAAAATGCAACATTGTGTCAAAATTTCAAAGCAATCAGTGAAGAACATTCAGAGATTTAAGATTTTCAACAAACGAACATTTACATTTTTATTTATATAGATGAGGAGGGGTAGATGGGGTGAGATGGGAATTGACATTTACAGGCTATATTATTTCAAGGTGATTGGTAAAGCATATGGGGAACCCCCTGGTCCGAGTTTGGTAGACAAAAGGTGAATCTCGTATTAAATTACTCCCTATGTTATACACCCGGACATGCGAGCACGGGCTTGTATAACACTTACCATGATCTGAACTGGGAAAAGACAAAGAAGCGTTCGGAATGAGATTATGTCTTTCTCTTACCTTCCTTTCCCCTTTCCCTGGGGTTGCTCTGGGATAATCGGTTTGTCTCTCTCTTGGGTTAGGGATAATGGGACCTGCATAACCCATAAAGGCTTTGGGGATCTCTTCGCCCATCATCCTGTTGAAATACTGTGTCCCACCTAGGGTATTCTCCTGAGTGCAACATCAGCCTACCCTACCCAAGTGGTCCTCCCTCACTTGTCCACCCCCACGGTTGTGATCCAAAGGCGATGGCCCTCCCCAGGCCACCTGAATATAGGATTTTCGGGGTCTACATGGGAGAATACCCCTATGTTTCTCACAGAATGTATCCATATCAAATTCTGAATCCCTTCCATTTCCACAGCTTCTGCAGAATGCAAATCCTAGCATATTATGCCCATTTTGTAATTTAAACAATCGTTCCAACATAAAAATAGACTCACATGGCCAATTTGTAATACTAATGCTTCTAAGGTTCAATGCAGATGGTAGCAAAAACAACTGTTAGCTTACAGGCTTTACGCACAGCCATGTATCGCTTGGCAAGAAAACCTTCACAACAGTGGGCATAATATACCACACTGGTGCCACAACCACTTCAGGCCACTATACTGCATATGACAAAAAAAAGAAGTGGTTGGTTTGAATGAAACAACACCTCTGTTACTCCAAACATAGGTTACCAGAAAATCTAACAATTACCTACTTAAATTCCTTCAACCCAAATTTAGTCACTAAATTGTGGCACAATAAACAGTTAGAATATGTGAACGGGTATCTAACTACATCCATAATACTACAATAGTACTTTTAAAAGTCAAGATAGTTAGAATACGCCAACAGGTATCTAAAAACCTCAAAAATACCCTTCATTGCAATACACTTCAAATGTACCATCACAGTTCTTGTTACTGCAATACTGCTTGTAAAATCCAATACAATTACAATATGCCAACGTTACCACCAAATCGAACAAATGCCTACTTAATATTCCTTCAACCCAAATGAACTTACTAAAGTATAGTACAATAAACAGAATACGCCAACAGGTATCTAAGTACTTCTAAAATACCCTTCATTGCAATACACTTCAAATATACCAGCACAGTTATTATTATTGCAAACCTTCTTGTAAAGTACAATATAGTTAGAATACGCCAACAGGTATCTAAGTACCTTAAACATTCCCTTAATTACAACAAACTTACAATCACACTTACACTCACATAATTATAATAGGTTATTTTTAATCCTCTATGGATTTTCTTTCACATTGACCCAATGATTATTCCATGCCAATACAACAGTGTAGCACACACTAATGTTGTACCAAACATAGTACATAGAATTCACTGTTTATGAGGGTCAAAAAATAAATGTATATGTACAATTGTATACAATTAAAACTTTTAAAGTATCCTACTTAACAAATTATACTGTTTTTTTTCTCACAGAAAAAGAACCAGTCATTTCAGCTACATTACTGTATGCAACTAAGTAACCATACCAAGTATTATCCTATTTGTTATCTTCACAAAGAAACAAATACATATTCCATAAGCACTGTTCTCAATTGTACTACAATCATAAATACCATATACACTTCAATTATATAATTTCACCATATTCCAAATAATGTATACATCCCTACAGTACCCCTAATTAGTATACACATATTACTATGCTATGTGTTGCCAGTGCCCAGATTCTTGAGGGCATGGCCGGACACTGGCCACAACCACCACAATAGAATGAAATCATATAACAAGTATGGACAATACACCTTCAAATACAAAGTCTCGCCCTGAACCCTCTGCAATCCAAACGATGTCCGTGGACACTGAAAGGGACCGAGGACTCAGCGGCATCTGCACAACTTTTTTTCACCTATAAAAACAGCTCCATGTCAACTTTATTCCGCTCTCACACTCTTTCCAGACCCTCTTTCTGCCACCAAATAACCCCAAATGTGTTTTCCAGACTTTTTTCTCACCGTGCTAACAGCGGACACGCGACTGTTTCCAAAAATATGATGCGGTTCATGTTTTTCATCATCCAATCAGCGGGCACGTACGATGTCTGCTGACATTATGCTGACCCTGATTGGTCAAGAGGTGTCCGCGGACCCCGAATCAGGAAATGAGTCCACGGACCGGACCCTGATATCACTAATTTTATTTACCTACTTTTTGGCCATTTAAAAAAAACTGCTGGGCGGATTTACACCAAATTTACAAGTGCACGCTTTTTGGGACGAAGCCGCTGCTCCTAATGCAAATTTGGTAAAAATCCATCCAGTGGTTTTTCCATTTCGTCTATTAGGATTTTCACACATTTTATCCTACTCCCACTATAACTTTGCCTCGCCTGGGCGAATCCGCACCAAACGTCACAAAATTATTGTAAGGGGGCCATGTACATTTTTGTAAAGTTTTGTGAGGATTCGTCTGGGTGGGGGGCAAAGTTACAAGCAGCCCAAAAAATGCTCTTCCTATGAGTTGAGCAACTTAACCGTAACTACAGGGCCGCTACTGCAGGACCTATAATATGTTTCACGCCTTGAAACACTTGTGTAAAGGCGCGTTATAAATGCCATTTCATATCATATCATGCTTTTAGTAGCATGCAATAAGTGTTCAATATTAAAAAGAATACAATTACACTAAACTTGAATATATTTGTGTATTGTTTTGTTTAAACTGTTCTGGCCGTCGTCTCTGGCCAATATGTATGTCATTGTGATGCGAAATGCGAAATTATTATTGTACATGTATGAATAAACAAGTTAAGCCCGCGGAAAAACCGGGCCACGTGTGTGTTTACAACGCCATGAGCAGAGTATCATTTATTCAATTTGGTCAACAGATGTAATTTTAACACTTTACAAGTAAACCCTTTAGAATCAGTTTTCACGAAAACCGTGTTCTCTATAGTTTTAGGCAGGTTGAGTAAGTTTAGTATCGTGGAAGGACCCAGTCATTTCAGTGATGCATTGGCTCCCCCGTGTGGTCATATATTGCGACAGCAGTTACTGATCCATTGGTTCACCGAAAGGCTTATAGAACGTATTTAATGCCTAGATAACCCACGAATTACTGTTAATGATAGAGTTTCCAGCGGAGATTAAAATTGAACGGCAATATTTTCATATTTTCGTCCTGTACTATTTTATTCGATGTATAAATGGAAAAACGTCCAATATATGGAACAACATAACACCCTGAGGCCATTTTTACCTTGTAACCATGAGACTGAGGAGCACAATTAAACGAGTGACGCTTCTGCAGGCGTCCATCGCCGTCTGCAGCCACATAAGTAATCTGGGGCGTTTGCCTGAGTGGTCCCCTCTTTACATCGCTATTGCTATGCGGATGGATTAGGGTGGCAGCGCTTCCGTCTTTTGCGAGACTGCCCCTAGTTTAGAGGTCGTCCTGCACACGACCTTTCCCTTGTCTCGGTTGCCCTCTGGGTGGCCATACCATCGTGGGAATATATGCCTTTGATAAGCTATGCCAGGCAGCAATAGCACACACACGTCGTTTTGCTTCCGTTTGTTTTGGTTCTGCGTGGATAGCAACGTGATTCAAGCGAGACCCTGCTCTGCAGCCTTGAGGACCATCTCCCTTAGTTCCCTCCTCCAGGATTTCTGCCTCTGAGGCAGTGGCGTGTACAGACTATTTTGACTAGGGATGGCCCAAGAGGGGAACTGAAATATGCAGGGGTGGCATGGCATGAAGTAGGAGCGCACACACACAATGATCATAGTTTTGGGTAATGGGGTGGCAAGCACGTTGTTAGGCAGAATTACATGCAGTACCCTTTGGGAACACTGCACACAATTAAGACTACAGGTGTAAGCACAATCTCACCTTTGGTACAAGCCTGTACTACACAGTTATGTGGTAGCAGCTGCTGAGCAGCCAGACTTATCTCAAGAGGGATGTGAGCAGTGCAAGGACTTGCAATCACAGTAGTCCAAACAAACACTCACTCAAGGTTTCTTGGTAAAAGAATATACATTTATTTACACATTTAGTTAGAAAACATTCCACTAGCAAGACGCAGCTCAATATCACACTATAATACACTACAGTACACAACCAATACGTTTCTGAACAAGTTAGGCTTCCCTGAAGTGGGAGCAAAATGGCACTTCAGTAACTTTCAAAAGGGGTAGAAAAACAAAGGTTATAAGAATCAAAACACAATTACTTTCAGAGGCAGGACAAATTGTTTCAGTTCACTACAAGAGGCAATTCAATTCAAAAGGCCTGGGCCAAAGTAAATGGTTCAGTGTCTTGGATAGGATAGCACAGTTCTGGTAGTAAACGGTTAAGTCTTTGCCAATGTTCTTAGAAGTAGTTTGCCAGAAAAAGAGTTATATGTTGGTTTAGGAGCGAACAAGACTCCAAGTTTGGGAAAGTTTCACAAACTTTCACTGCGGCAGAAAGGATTTCCACACTGCGTTTGCACAGTACCTTATGGAAGAAGAAAAGTTGTAGCTGAGGCAGTTGTTTCTGGACAAGATGGAGGACGTCGGGAGGTCACTACACTGCCCAGGGAAGAAGTCACAAGCTTGGCTAAACGTCGGTTTTAAGGTGTGAGTGCCTTAAAGTCCACACACTGGTATCCTTCTCACTGGCTATCCGGTTTTCAACATAACTCTGATGAAATTTCGACCAGTATGGAGATGGTATCCAGGTGGCTTGCGAGTTGGTTGTTCCCACCAGCTCAAGGGAAAAAGTCGTCCTTGAAGGGGCTTCTCTGTCAAGGGATTTTCAGGCAATTCGGACCTGCAGCAGGGCTTCACCGGGCAAACCAACGATCCAGGAGTTGCACCAGTCGTCTTCGTTCAGCTCGTCTTCGGTTCTTTTGTTCCAGTGGTCGACTCTGCCTTCCAAGTCCCAGAGACCTGCTTATAAACAGTTTTCTCCCATTCATTCCAGCCTAGCTGTCACTCACCCAGCAGGGTGGCTGTCCTTGCCAGTCAGCCAGCCAATCATGCCAAAGTGCATTCAGGTCTCTTATGAGACTAAGCACAGGGAGTTTCGGGCACCTCCCTCACATCCTGTCCACCCCAGACACTCAAGCACCAGAGGAGGGCTTTAGCACTGAAGCCCGCCAAAGGCCATCGAACAAAGGGATCAAACCTGGTTTGGCGCACAGAGTTAAACACAAGAAGGATCTTTCCTAAAAGAAATGGAAAAAAACGATGACCTGAGTCTGTTTTTGGCGCCATATTGAAAAACATGGCTAACCCGATTTTTAGCTACCGGATTTCGCGGTCGGGAAAAATCATGGTCGTTTGTTCTAAAACCACTGCCACCAGCCATTTCAAGAGGAAAGGGTAACATATGACTGTTACATGAGTGTTTAGACTCAGGGGATGCTAGGCAACACCTCCAGCACTCTATAGGAAGATAGTGTGTGCTGGGTCTATGAATTTTAAAAGACTAGCAAAGTCAATTTAACTTTACATGCACTGGGAGACAGTAGTCCGTCCCAGAGAAGGTATTCCCTGTGCCACTGCACTGAAGGTGCTGTGTGACACACAAGAAAAATATGATGCTTATGGATTTTGTCTAAAAACTCCATATCCAAAGAACACAAAAGTAAAACACACATCAAAATACATGAAAGAGTGGGAAACAAAAAGCTCAAACTCTTTCCAGGTAAAAATTCAAAACCTAGAAATCCAGCAAAGTTGCTGGGGGGATCAAAAGCTAAGGGAAATTAGCACATTCTTGAGAATTCTCCCTAACACATGTGCCATCCAGGGCCACTCACTGGACACTGTGAAGTTCTACCTGTGGCAGACCTCGCCTGGACAGAACTGTGAAACTCTGAACAGAGTAGGCCACACTGAGGCGGTGCTGTGAACACTTTTGCCTTATTCAACCTCCATACACTGCACTGCCCCTTTTCTTTCCGGTCACGTGTTTCCTATCTTTCCAACCAAACAGAGAAACATAATCAACATTTGGTATAACAACTAGAACACTACATACCCCCCCTCCACTTAAATCAACACCCAGCACAAGTTACTCCATTTCTTCTACCCACCTCATGGGTCTTCTAGTTAGACTCTTGGAAGGACTCTGACTGATCAGCATTGACTCTGACTCACTGCCACTGTTGTCAGTTGTGTGCACACCACCATCCATGTAATCAGAGCAAATTGCCGAAGACTTAGGGCCTCATTACAAGTGTGCCGCTCCGGTAACAATGGTGCCGGTAAGCCTGCCGGCACTGTTGTTACCGGCATGGCACACTACTGGTCTGCTTGCTGGAGTTGCTGTGCTCGGCAGGTCAGACCCTGCCGGGCACAGCGGCCATGGTAAGCAGACCTACACGGAAGCACCGGCACTGTTATTAACGGTACTGGTGCTTCTGTGTTCCCCATTGTCATTGAGTCCTATGGGACTCAAATGGGAATGGGGATTAACATTTATCGGCGACTGACGTCCCGGAACGCCAGGGTCATAATCCGCTGGTAATTCTGGCAAGCCAGGCGCCGGTAAATATAGCAAGTCTGGTGGCAAACTGCCGGTTTTACCAGCATGGCTACCGTCAGACTTGTAATGAGGCCATTAGAGTAGTCAGACTAGGGATTGAGCTCATGGGTGCTTGCCATGTCTGGTTCTATTCTCCTGAAGAATGAGGGATTTCGAGTGATGGAGTACTCATGGTCCTCTGCTCAGGCCATGGACCCTTTTACTTTAGTTACCCGCAAGGGCGTGGAGTGAAAAGCGGGCAGCTCCTTACAAGTTTGGTTCTGGACAGTATCTCCTTCTTGAATGTTCTGCCGAACATCTGCACAGCTCTTCATCTTTCTTTTGTTAGCTTCATCTGTCTCCCTGGCACGCTGCATTACGGGGTCATGTCCCTTTTCTGACGGTGTGTGTGGTCAGAATCTTTCAATTAAAATCAACTCAGACGGACACATGCCAGTGGTACTATGTGATATGTTCCTATAATCTCTCAGAAGAGTACAGATAGCCTGCAAGAATGACCCATTGGTGAGGGTGCACACTTGTAAAGTGTGTTTGATATTAGCCATGAAGCGTTCTGCAGTGCCTTTGGCCTAGGCCCACAGGGGAGTCATTTTCCTATGCTGGAAACCAAGAGGTTCAGCAAACATGGCAAAATCATGTGCACTGAACAGAGGCCCATTGTCAGACTTCACTGTGGCAGGAACCCTGTAGACTGCAAAAATCTTTTCAAGCACAGGAATGACAGCGCGTGTGCTTGTAGATGACAACAGATGTACGTCAGGGTTGCGTGTCATTTCATCAATGGCAACCAGCACATATTTGCCATTTGCCAAAGGACCGGATAAATCAATGCAACGTCATCCCACACTTTTGAAGGCATCGCTGTCATTTTCAGAAGTTCCGGGAAGGTATGGGGCACCACTGATATGCAGATAATACAGGTTTCCAGTACATTTTGTATTTTTGCATGCATCTTGGGAAACCACACTTTTGTCTGCAGCTACCCTTTTGTGAATACGTTTGACCTGTGTCCTACGTGTGCAAGGTCAATTACGTGATCATGTAGTGACATGGGGATGACAATCCTGTTTAACAGAAGGCCTTGCAGGGCGAATGTCTGCATCATCTTCTGCTGTTCCTCCTGCTTCGTTGAGTTCTGATGTCCCAATCTCCCAGTCATTACCCTCTCCTTGACTTGGGATCGCAGGACATCCTTGTCCACTCCTTAAATTAGTTTCTTCAGGTTCAAAGCCTTTGGAAGTGCATTACTGATGATGTAATTAACATATTGATCCGCTTTTGATGTTTCCGCATCTTCCATGGCCTGCAGTGGGTTTCTGAACAGAAAATCAGCAGGGTTATGTTCCTTCCCTGACTAAACAGTACTCCTGCAAATGTAGACCCCAGCAAGTGATGCAGGGTGGCATTTTTGCATTAGGCTTCATGTAGATGGTGGTAAGTGCTTGATGATCAGACAAAACCATGAATTTTCTGCCATACAGAAAAACGTGGTAATGTTCGCAAGCCCACATGACAGCCAGACTTTCCTTTTCTGGCTGTGAGTAGGCGCACTCAGTGGTGGATAGACTCCCACTGGCATACGAAACGATGCGTCCGAGCGAGTTAGCTCCTTGCTTGTACAGTGCCAAAATGGCCTCCAATCCAACTGGATTCGCGTCCACCGTCAGCTCTGTCTCCAGTTCAGGATCGTTGTATGCCATATACAAAGCTGACAAGATGTGTGCCTTTATTTCATTGAAGGCAGCCTCACAATCTCGAGAATAGTGGAATTCATGTTGTTTCCTTGTGAGTAACCTCAAGGGCTTACTGACCGATGGAAAGTCCTTGATGTACCTTGTACATACGCTGGCTTTTCCCAAGAATGACTGGACTGCTGAGATAGATGATGGCGTAAGTGTTATGATCAGCGCCTGTACTTTCATGGGATCCGGTTGGACTCCTTCACTTGAGAAGATATGGCCAAAGAACCTTAGCGTGGATTTGCTGAATTCAATTTATTAATATTGAGTGTCAAATTTGCCTGGTATATTGTCATGAAGACTATCCTTAATGTGTCATCATGTGATTCTTCGTTGGCCCCAAATATTAGAATGTCATCACTATAAGTTTGACAGTGGGGAATGTGCCAGAGGATTTGATGTATTTCATTCTGGAAGATTTCTGTCACTGACGAGACACCAAAACGTAGCCTTTTATATCTAAACAGACCTATGTGGTTAGTGAAAGTGGTGATGTAGCGACTCTCAGGATGTAATTTGATCTGATGGTAACCTTTGTTAAGGCCCAGTTTCGAAAATACGTTGGCATCATGCAGGAGGTTCTACATGTCTGTCATTCTGGCTTTTGCATAGATTAATAATAACAACTGCTTCGTAAAAACATGCCAAAATGAGTATTGGTACTTGAATTACATAAGAGATAACAGCTACTATTCGTCTTTCTTTGAAACAGAATACCCATGGCCCAAGTTAAGCGGCCCTCTAAGAATAATGAAATTACTGCAGACTTATAGCAACATTGAGAATTGTTAATATGAAAATAACCGCGTCGATTCTATCATTAGTCGGATCAGAATAGGAAGAAAAAGGAAGCAAAAATAAAAGGTATTTGGATCAAATATTTATTTAAGGATCGCAGTACTAAATAAGAAATGAAAGCAAAAACAATCTTTACATAGTTAATGTATATCCATAGGTAGTGTGCAGCACCTGAAAATCTGGACTGAAGACTTACTGAGTTGGCCAGATGGAACTTTCTCAACGTCCCTGATCAGATATAGTGAACTACAGGTCAGTAATTGTGGTGGTATAATAGACAAATACTACAGACATTGCCTTGTTTAAATTTACTTTTAGAAAAAGTGACATTTTAAGTAAAACATACATTTCGATTATTGTCATAGATTCAAAGTAAAGAAGCATCATACTTGGGAAGAATTGAATTCTTGAAAAACGTGGTTCTTTGTCCTGAAGATGGCCCATATACCAATTAGACCAACAGCATCCAAGAGTGCGTAGTATGAGTCTATGTAGCCGAAACATATGTCGACTAAATAAGGAAATATTCATTTAGCTTTTTCCTTTCTCTCCACTTGTAATTGCACTTTGTTGGCTGTTCCATATGAGTTACAGTATTGAACACAACCGAATTGACTGTGAGGAATACAATTAGAGAGGCTGTATAAAACAAACTACTACAGAAGCAGTTTCTCTTTCCTGGGTATATGTATTTATTTACAAGTGTAAGACCATAGGAGTCATTGGTCGAGTATTATTCTGACAAATCCAGGAAATATTTGTCCCAAACGAATTGCTTTGTGTTCTCGATTTATGTCACAATTAGGTTTTTATTGAATTAATTGTACTATGAGAATATTAGATGTGTTCTTTGATGTCTTATATGTGTACACTATTTTATAGTGGTTTTTAAGTTTGTTTTAGTAATGTATAACATTGAATAAAATGGGATGTTTATGTATCAAGGCAATGTACTGAATTATCTATTACAAGAATAGATTGTCAATTTACTGACAGTTACACACTTAGGGACAAAAGAGAGGGGTAGTCGATCTGTCCTGTTTTGCCAGTTTGTCATTCTGGGTGACAAGTGTCTCTCCCTTTCGATGGCCTGGTTCAGCATGCGCATGTATACGCACAGGCGATTCTTCACGCTGCGTTCCCTTTTGTGCATGGTTACAATTGGTGATGCCCAAGGGCTCAGACCCTTCACATGTTCGATGATGTCCTGTTTGAGTAGTGACTGTAGCTCATCTTTCACCTGAACTTGACTGCTCAGAGGAATACTTTCATGATATTGAGCTATCAGTTTGACGTCATTGTCGCTCAGCTTCCCTAACCTTTGAATAACAAGGAAGATAGCTTTGCTACTATGTCCTTTGTGCTTGAGGTGTATGCAGACATTAGCTCGTACATAATGTGCACCAGACCCATTTTCATGGAAGATTTAAAACATACTATACTGCCACCAGGTGCGTCTCCTTTTAACTATGTATATTGACAGCCTTTCAGCTTCAGCTATGCCCTTGTATGAGCATAAGGACTTGAACATTCCCCTGCAGGGTAGCAGTGTGCTTGAACCGTAGGGATATATGTTCATGCCAGGTGTCCTTAACTTGGTAGTGTGCTTTAGACTGCCATAGGTATATTCGCTCATAACATTTACTGTGGCCCCTGTGTCTATGAGGAATTCCTGGGTGCTTCCATTGATGTGTAGCAACAACGTGGGGCTGTGCTTGTTTCCAATGGCGTAGACATATCCCCTCTTTTTCTCTCTTCACTGGATGAAGAGTCAGAGTCTGTCTGGCACCTGGGCTACACTTCTATTTATCAAATCTTTGACACATTAATCTGTGTTTTTGTTCATCTGTGTAGTAGTCTGCCTTTGTTCTTGACGTCTTCCTGCAGAGCGTTTGGAGCTCCAAGGTGACGAGGAGGTACATCTGTCTTGCGATCTTCTTCTACGATAATTGGCGGATCTTTGGTTGGAGCTGCGCTGACTCTCTTACCCTCGGCCGGACTATCTGCTCTCCGAGTTATGTTGACCATATTTTGAGATTTTTGCACATGAGCTGAAAATGATTTTCGTCACCCTAGGCAGCGCATCTGTGTCCCATGGAGGGGCATGTTCCATCATGAGGGAAATTGTGTCTGCATCGGTGGAACTTCAGTGCTTCTTTCTTGGCTGTCTTGTCTGTGGATTGCACTTGACATACTGGGGCTGGGGTGGCCTGAGATATTATGTTTCCCATGGCTTCCGCTTGCATGTTGATGTCCATGCCAGTGCGTGCTACCTTTAAGATCTGCTCTAGCGATTTTCTTTTCCGAAGCAGCTTTTTTTTGCGAAAGTCATCTGATTCACATCCAGCTATAATCGGAGTGCTTCTGCTGTGAAATAATAATATCTTTCATAATAATTATCAAAGTCACAATATTTCTCTATTTTCCTGTCTAATGACGAACATGTCCAGTATTTGACTCTTCTCTTGGGTTGTTGTATGGAAGATCTGACATTCATAGGGCCTCATTACGAATCAGGCGTTAAGGGGTTAACGATGCCGTAAATGGCGCCGACCCTTAACGCCTGATTACAAGGTCCCTTAGCGCCATGGTGATATTAACGCCTGCTTTTTGCAGGCGTTAAAATCCATGGCGCTAAGGGACCATGTGCTAATTACGCCACCGTAATTTACGGTGGCGTAATTAGCGCCTTCCCCACTCCCATTATGCCCTATGGGGCAAAAATGGGAATGGGGAAGGGTAAAATGGGAAATGGGGATTTACCGCCCCACTCACCTTGGAATGGGGCGGTAAATCTACCATCCACCATGGTGTAAAGTTTACACCATGGTGGTAAGGGTACGACCCAGGCAGTAACTTACCGCCTGGGTCGTAATGAGGCCCATAGTCTATATTTCTGTGCGAGGCAAAGTACGCTTTGAGAGAGTCAATGACACCAGTGTATGTCAGTGGCATCTTGTGGCATCTCGTATACAATACGTCGTACTTTGGGACCCACAAATGCATCAGAATACCTTACAATCATCTTTGATCTTGCACGCCCACTGCATTAATGTAGACAGCCATCTGGCCCACCTTGGCCCTAAGAGGCTGGTATCAGTAATGTCGAAAGGTGGCACCACTTGCAGCTGTGCATTTTCTTGGGGCTCCTCAGGGTGAGGAATCATTATTGGGGAGAAGGTGAAGGTTGCTGTGGCGGCCGGGGAAGCTATGGAATCCTCAGCCCACATTTTAGCCTTTATGGTGTCTCTCACCTTGACTTGTGATGGCTGTGCGTGTTGCGCCTCTGCCTCCTTCTGTCTGACTATTTTTAATAAGTCACATGTTGTATGGCCTATGCTGATCATTGTCTCTGAGGGGCAGGCCACACAGCTCTTCTGGCTCACCAGGACCACTCGTGGCCTACAGGGGTCGCTCCTCAATGTGTGGCTGCAGCGCCCCTGGGCCCTATGTGCATCACAAAACGTGCGCTCTCGTGGAGCGAATGAGCTGGGTGCCAAGAAGCAGATTGGTCCTGCACCAGGCCACTCACACGCTCTCGTGGTGTGGATGGGCTGGGTGCCTTGTGGTAGCAGAATTACAGAGCGCACAGTCACCAGCTCCGTTGGGCTCCAAGGCAGTTGCAGCGGTCAGAGCGGGCTCCGGTGTATGTCACCGCTCGTGACAATCTGATGTTCTGTCCATGGGGGAGCTACCCTGGGCAGAACCGTGAAACTCTGAACAGAGTAGGCCACACAAAGGAGGTGCTGTGAACACGTCTGCTTTATTCAACTGCCATACACTGCACTGCCCCTTTTCTTTCCGGTCACATGTTTCCTGTCTTTTGAACCAGGCAGGAAAACGGGTTCAGCATTTGACATAACAACTAGAACACTATCGACACACCACTGCACTGCAAGGACGTGCCACTTCCTGGCTCGACTCAAGGTCAGGAGAGTGTGCCGTGTCCCTCCAGTCTGTCAGTCTGTTTTACCATTCTTCTGAGGCCTGGGGCCTGCTGTACATGCAGAGGCCGCAGGGGTGCTCGAAGGGCTTCGGTTAGCTAGTTCACCTGCTGCTGACAACTCTGGTGGTTAAGGATCTTCTCTCTGTTGTCCTGCTCGCTCTTCTTCTCTCTTACTCTGGCCTTTTCATTGGTTTTATACTGACTGATTTTCATTTTAAGCTCAGTTAAACATTCAATTTGGAGAGGGGTTGTATTTAACACAGCTTCTTGATGCATGGGAACAGAAATAAAACCACGCCATTGGCTAGTTTTCCCGCAAGATATATAGAAGCACATGTCATACTTTTACTGCACACCCGTCCATAAACTGTATTTGACTGAAATTGAGCGTTCAGATTTTGTGTACGATGACAGTAATCACCACATTTTACGAAAACATGGGTTAAATGATTACTTGATATGATATGACAAGTTATTTATAACGCACTTAATACCCAGAGGTTTCTAAGTGCGGACCCAGGATCGAACCCGTGTTGCTCCATGTCGTCTTGTTTCCAAGGGGAGCACGTTGCCCCTGAGCTATCCTCCCGAGAACTTAACACACAACGTGCATTTTTCCACACCCACTGAAGTATTGCGGGGTTTACGAAGTGAGGGAGTGGGTGCTGGGTGTGGGGTTCTCTTCCTCATTTACTTCAGTGGATAGATGATGGGGGCTCCCCAGTAGAGGGGAATTCCTACTATTATGAGTGAGAGGATGCAGTGCAGTCCCCTAGGACTCCATGGAGGGATTTTGCTGCAGTTACCTGCTGTGCCAGTAATAAATGCAGTTTTTTGCTGGTAGGGGGCAGATTTGCATCCAGCTCTTAGCTGGAGGCAAATCCTTAACCCCTAACGGCAAAGTTGTAGTGGGCCAGTCTGGTAAAAATGCCAGTAAACCGGTACTTATACCATGTACCGGCCAACTAGGAAAGAGGCCAATTGCACTTGATTCAGTTTGAAACGTCCTTTGCGGAATGCATGAACTGAGAAAGAGGACAGAACAGAACAGGCCAGGGGAGGAGACGAGATGAGGCGGGGCGGAGCCAGACTCAACATTTTGGGAGGGCTGGATTGCAGTTTTGAAAGCTGTTAGTCAGTTGTGCCCTTACCTCATGTCCCTCTTCCTCATCCCAGTAGTTACATTTGAGGGCCTCCCTCCTTTTCAGGCACACTTCTTCCAAGCTTTCTTCCCATTGGCCATGCTCCTAGTGGGAGGAATAACCTCTCTGCTACCCAGGACTGATCCGTTTCTTCATTTCCTGCTGGTGTGTGTGTATCCATGATACAGGTTTCCCTTCAGTGTAGGGCACTGAGGAGCAATGGTTGGTTCCCCGACTGCCAGGCCTCAATGGAAACCTCCTTTATCCAGATCTCATGGTGAACAATAGAAGGGCATGTACCATAGGAATATGAGGAAGCTCAGGTCCCCTGCCAAGGGCCAAAAGTCCTGGCAACCACAATTGGCTGGTGGGAGGCAGATTGACATACTTTTTCATGGTTTGGGTGCATTTGGCCTCAGTTGTTCGAGTGGACAGCATTCATGGTAAAGTCACATCACTTCGAAGAGAATGTTTGATTTTGCAAGAGTAAATGTGTTGCCACCTTACCCAATATGTCTAGACGCTCCAAGGATAACAAACATTTTCGAAAGAAAGTGCAATATTTCCAGGTGACATAGGAAACCATTAAGTTCTCCTCTCTCTGCCCGGATTCGTGCAGCGTTTTGATTCTATTTCCAAAGAACATGGTAAAGAGGAAAGCCATAACATCAGCCATTCATTTTCTGTTTCAAAAGAGGCACTAATACTAGTGCGGAGGGGGAAAAGATGGTTGTGAGTCTACTCCAGAGTCTTCCTTGTTCTCTAGCCCGATGGCAGCAAGTTCAGCCGCATCATAGATCTCAATGATCTGAACAGGTTTGTGTTCCCTGAGCATTCAAGATGGAGACCCTGCACAGAATCATCCAGGGTATTCTGAAGCAGGATTGGCTGGTGTCAGTGTACCTGCAGGACGCTTATCGCCATCTTCCCATTCTCCAGAAACTTGGAACTGTGAACACTGCAGGGACACATGGCCTCATATTTTTGTAGTCCCTTGGGCAAGACTCCATCCAAAACCACCGATAGTCCACCTGTCACGCATTGTGGCACCCGACCTCACAGTTCTACGACTACCAGATCCCAATTCATTGAGATGAGATCTCTAGTGTTGGTGCTCTCTGGCTCACCTTTGCAAGGGTGTAACCTTATCTCCATACGGTCGGATCACCCTTACCACAGATGCCAGCAGACATGGTTGGGGTGTGACTCTGCAGGTCAGGGGTCATCAGTAGAGGTTGTCTCAGGAAGACATTGGCACTCCTCCACCTGGAAGAAACTAGCCGCCATTGGCAGAGCCCTGATAGTCTTCAAGTAAATGGTGAAGTAAAGGGAGTGCATGGGTTCACAACTGTTCTACATATACAGACAAAGGATATATAGGAGACACACACCTTGGTAGGTAGATGTGTACTGATGGCTTATTGAAAAATCTTAATGAAAAATCACAGGTGCAGGGGAGAAAAGCGCGACTCTGGCATTGGAAGTAGCTAATACGTAATAGCAAGAAATAAAGGATCCACAATTGCTGGACACTCCCGTCCCCTGCACACCTCATATACTCTCAATAAAGTCAGTCAACAATTAATAGAGTTCAGGAAAATAAGTATTGCTCACAGTATTATGTAAGTTATGAACTCTTAAAATCACGTAATACATCAAAAAGTGCTGTGTGTGAAAAACCTACCACAAATCTAACTCTTTGAAAGGGTCTCCAGTCACAAACGACCTCCCGCTACCCATCTTCCTACCCAACTACTCTAAATGCCCTTGACTTTATTAAACCTTCCTGTCATGTCCGAGACAGGCACCGAGACAGTTAAAGGAGCCTGGCTCCTAATGTTGACATTGCCACTGGCCTATCGGAGGCGTTGCAGCTAGCGCATGCGCAGAGCCTCCTGCAGGGGCCCAGTTCCATTGCAGCGCAAAGTGAATAAATTACAAGTTCACTCCTGTACGCGGCTCCATGTACTTATTTCTCTTAAAGGTTCCAAGCCATGTACAATCCTCGAAAGACAGGACAACGGCAATGAGGATGGGATATGCTTGGACAACCACCTCCTGCGTTCCGACCCAAAGATAAAAATCTTCTCTTCTCTCGCTCCTGCAAGAGCACTATAAATTCGTAGTTGCCACACATGCAAGATGTTGGTGGTCGAGCAAGAACAGCTGGACGGCCAGGAGGATGGCATGCACAATGCCAGTGCATTCTGAAGGTTGGTGCCTTTAGACATGCAAGATCAACAATCTCTTGAAGACCTTATCCCCACTTTCCCACCGGAAGACGTGAAAAACTTTGTCGGTCTCAAAGAAGCATTATACGCCTATTTTGATCTGCAACAAAACATAGATAACGAAAGGCAAACATTCAATACTCACAGGTGAGAGCATGGACACATTTGCGATACAGCTTCGCAAGCTGGTGGCGCATTGTGGCTTTCATAAATTCTCAAACGAAAAAGGGATACACCTAAGGATCATTGGTGGCTGTCTATCGTCAGCATTCAGAAAGAATTTATAGCGAGAACCGTTTCCGCTGAGTACCATTTTACAGATGGCTAGGACAGAGGCACGCGCCGAGACCCTGGTGACCCAAATGAAGAGTAACAAAGGACCCACGAAAGAACAGATATATCAAGTGACCCAACGTGGATGCAGTCATTAAACTGGTGGCAGCCAGTGGAGAAGTCACGTCTCCATGAGTAGATGCTATCTCTGCGGACTGACATTTCCACATGACCATGGCATGAAGTTCCCGGCGTTTGGACAAAAGTGCACCATCTGTGGGCGAGACAATCATTGACCATTGTGTGCAATGCCTCCCAAGTTGATTGCAGTGACCCCACTACAACACAGTGAGGCAAGAACAACCTGCACACAGCATAGGGCCGAGAAGAGATATAGATACCCAACAAGATGTTGTGCGGCATGTACGTCAGGTCACTGGAAGATCTCCCTTGCCTTCACCAGTGGATGAAAGAGAAACACGTAACTATGCATACATGAAGAATGCTGTGACAACGTCAGCTGAGAGTAACGTTAACATGAGGCTAGGAGAGCACCCAGCGAGCTTTGTGATTGACATCGGGGCTACTCTTAAAATCATAGGCATTTCTGAATATCAGAAAATGTTGAATAGCCATGAATGGTTCCATCCAAACTAAGGATATTCCAATGGGGAGCTAAGGGCCCTATGCGCAATCATGGAAAATTCTCCACGACTCTTTGGTACAAGGACAGACATGCTGTTATATAGCTGCACATACTACAGGGTAAGGTCCCCGGGAGCAACTTACTGGGCCACCCTACTGCACTCAAAATGGGGATAACAGCAGTAACCTACAACATGCGGCAGGATGTCTCCATCCTACAGAGCTTCCAAGCCCTGTTTACTGGACTGGGATGCCTCAAAGTCGACCCCATAATGTTAAACATCGATGAGTCGGTCACTCCAGTCGCTCAACACCCCAGGAGGAAAACTTTTCACCTCCAAGCACAGGTAGAGAAAGAAATACAGAGCCTGATTGAACAAGACATAATTGAACCGGCCCGTGGTCCTATCCCATGGGTGTCTCACATAGCGGCATTTCCAAAAAGGGACATGCCCAGTGGAATACGTATATGTGTCGACATGAGGCAGGCTAACCGAGCAATCGGTTCCAAGAGAGATCCCTGAATGCACCTCTGGATGACATGATTAGTTTACTGAATGGATCCTGGATCTTCTCAAAACTTGATCTCAACAAGAACTACCACCAGATAAAAATAGACGAGCAATCGAGATATATCACCAATTTCGCCAGCCACATTGGGCTTTTTAGGTACAAAAGGCTCAGCTTTGGAATTTCATCTTCGGCTGAGGTATTCCAGGAAAGCATAAGAAAAGTAATTTGTAACATAAACAACTGTTTCAACTACTGTGATGATATTCTCGTATTTGGAGCCACCACAGAAGAGCATGCCATAGACAAGGTATGCACTGCGCTTATGGAAGCAGGACTAAAGCTAAATTGTGACAAGTGCGCATTTTGAAAGGAACACCTAAAGTTCTTTGGGCACATATTCTTGCAAAAAGGCATGAGTCCTGACCCAAGCAATGTCACGGCAATAACAAAGATCTCACCACCTAAGGATGTCAGTGACATGAGATCATTTTTAGGAATGGCGAGCTACTGCAGCAGATACTGGTGCAACCCTGCCACTGTCAGCGCCCCACTCAGAGAGCTCTCTAAACAGGGACATATTATTCAGTGGACCGCAGAATGTAAGAGTGCGTTCATGCAGCTCAAACAAGACATATTCTCGGCAGAACACAATGCATACTTCAACCCAGAATTATGCAAGGAGCTAACAGTGGATGTTAGTCCAGTAGGATTGGAAGCCATATTGGCCCAACATCGTCCGGGACTTGACACACCAAGGCAAGTAGTTGCATATGCCAGCAAAAAACTGTCAGATGTGGAAGTCAAATATTCTAAACCTGAAAAAGAGGGGCTAGTGGTCGTCTGGGCCTGCAAGCATTTTCAAATGTTTCTCTTGGGAAAGGCGTTTACTTTTGTCACTGATCATCAGGCACTAGTGACTATTTACAGAAATTGAGACACAACCAAAGCACTAAGAGAACATACTCATCAAGATGACCTACTAAGGAAGTTAAAAGACATCATAAGGTCCGAAGGGGGAGAGAAGTGAATAGTGGGAACACCTTGTAGCTAACTGCATTCAAGCGGGTACATGAAGAACTTTCAATATCTGCAGATGGGCCAGTAATGAGCGGACATTGCATTGTAATTCCCGAGAGTCTGGGGAAAGCTGATGTGGGTCTATCACACAAAGGGCACAGAGGTGTTGTTGCTGCCAAATGGCAAATCAGGGACACCATGTGGTTCCAGGTCTAGATGAAATGGTGGATCACGTTGCCAGCACATGTCATATCTGCCAAAGTACCGCGAGAGCTAATGCTCCGGTGCCACTTCAAATGTCAGAGCAGCCAGAGCGAGCCTGGAGTCACCTTGCTATTGACTACTTTTGACCATTTTGGGAAAACAAATACTGGATGGTTCTCATGGATGAGTTTTCACGATTTCCCACTGTCCAAATGCTGATGTCCACATTGGCCAGTTCAGTAATACCAGAGCTAGACAGAATATTCTCTGCATGAAGCATTCCAGAAGTGTTGAAATCTGATAACGGTCCGCCATTCAGCAGCACTGAATTTTCTCGATTCATGGTAAACATATAAATACATCTGTTAGGCAGAATCACATGCAATACCCTTTGGGAACACTACACACAATTAAGACTACAGGTGTAAGTACAATTTTACCTTTGGTACAAGCCTGTACTACACAGTTATGTGGTAGCAGTGGCTGAGCAGCCAGACTTATCTCAAAAGGGAAGTGAGCAGTACAAGATGTTACACAAAGGACTTGCAATTACAGTGGTTCAAACAAACACTTACTCAAGGTTTCTTGGTAAAAAAAAAGGATATACATTTATTTACACATTTGGTTAGACAACATTACACTAGCAAGAGCAGCTCAATATCATACTATAATACACTACAATACTAAACCAATATGTTTCTGAACAAGTTAAACTCCCCTGAAGTGGGAGCAAAATGGCACTTCAGTTACTTTCAAGAGGGATAGAAAGACAAGGTTATGAGAATCAAAATACAGTTACTTCCTTAGGCAGGGAAAATAGTTAGAGTTCACTACAAGAGGCAGTTCAATTCAATAGGCCTGGGCCAAAGTCAATGGTTCAGTGTCTTGGATAGAACAGCAAAGTTCTGATATTAAACGGTTAAGTATTTGCCAATGTTCTTAGAAGTAGTTTGCCAGAAGAAAAGTTATATGTCGGTTTAGGGAAGGACAAGCCTCCAAAGTTGGGAAAGTTTCACAAACTTTCACTGCGGCAGAACGGATTTCTTGACCGCACTTGCACAGTACCTTTTAAATGAAGAAAAGCTGTAGCTGAAGCATTGTTCCTGGCAGTTCCTGCAGATCTCGCTGTTCCTGAGCTTCAGTCGTGGGGACAAGAAGGAGGACGTCGGGAGCTTCCTGCACTGCCCAGGGAAGAGACCACAAGCTTGGCAAAATGCTGGTTTAAGGTGTGAGTGCCTTAAAGTCCACGAACTGGTTTCCTTCTGACTGGCTATCTGGTTTTCAACAGCACTCTGAAGAAAATTCGACCAGTATGGAGACGGTGTCCAGGTGGCTTGTCAGTTGGTTGTTCCCACCAAACTCAAGGGAAGAAGTTAACCTTGAAGGGCTTCTCTGTCGATGGAATTTCAGGGAATTCGGACCTGCAGCAGGGCTCCACCGGTGGACCAGTAGTTGCAGCAGTCGTCTTCCTTAAGCTCCTATTTGGTTCTTTTGTTCCAGTGGTCAACTCTGCTTTCCACCTCCCAGAGAACTGCTTTTAAACAGTTTCCCCCCATTCATTCCAGCCTAACTGTCACACACCCAGCAGGGTGGCTGTCCTTGCTCGACAGTCAGCCAGCCAATCATGCCAGAGTGCATTCAGGTCTCCTAGGAGACTAAGCACAGGAAGTTTCGGGCACCTCCCTCACATCCCATCCACCCCAGACACTCAGGCGCCAGAGGAGGGCTTCAGCTCTGAAGCCTGCCAAAGGCCAACGAACATAGGGACCAATCCTGGTTTGGCACGCAGAGACAAACACTAGAAGGAACTATCCTAAAGGAAACAGCGAAAAAAGTTGACCAGAGTCTGTTTTTACAGATAGGTCTTGGCCGCCATATTGAAAACCATGGCTGACCCGATTTCTAGCTACCAGTGTTTGTGGTCGGGAAACATCATGGTAGTTTGTTCTAAAACCACTGCCACCAGCCATTTCAAGAGGAAAGGGTAACATTTGACCGGGGTGCTCCGTACCTTTCTCATTCAGCTGACTCAGAACTGCACCTATACCTGTATTAGAAGCATCAGTTTGCACAATTAAGGTTTGGTTGTAGTCAGGAGCTCTTAGAACTGGAGCTTGACAAAGGGCTTTCTTTAGGCCTTCAAATGCTTGAGTGCACTCCTCATTCCATCTGACCTTTTTAGGGAATTTGGGTGAGGAGATCGCATTCAAGGGAGAAGCTGTGGTCCCATAGTTCTCTATGAAGTTCCTATAGTAACCTGTGAGGCCTAGGAAGGCTCTCACTTGGGTGTGAGTAGTAGGCGTGACCCAGTTTTGTACAGCTTGTACTTTGCTAGGTAATGGCCTGATTTAACCTCCTCCTACCTCATGTCCAAGGTAGACCACTTTACTTTGACCAATTTGACATTTACTTGCCTTTATGGTCAGATGGGCCTGCTCAAGAGCCTACAAAACATATCCTAAGTGGTCAACATGTTCCTTCCAAGTAGGGATGAACACTGCAATGTCATCAAAGTATGCCATGCAGAAGCCCTCCATCCCATTCAGAACTTGATTAACCATCCTTTAGAATGTTGCAGGGGCATTCTTTAGTCCAAAAGGCATTACCTTAAAATGGTAGATGCCTGCTGGGATGGAGAATGCAGTTTTTTTTCTTGGCATGGTCTGTCAATGCTATTTTCCAATAGCCTGATGTGAGATCAAATGTACTGAGGGCCACCAGTTCATCTGTCCTTGGTAAAGGATGGGCATCAGTCTTTGTGACTGCATTAAGAGCTCTATAGTCCACACAGAATCTCAACTCCTGGGATCCTGCCTTTGGCACTAGTACAGCCGGACAAGACCATGGACTTGTAGATGGCTCTATTACCCCGAGATCAAACATCTTGTTGATCTCCTCCTTTATGTGGGTTCTTAAATGATCTGACATCCTGTAACCTCTGCTTTTAATGGGTAAATAGTCACCAGTGAGAATATCATAATGGCCCCAAGGGGTCAAGCCTGGTGATAGTGAAAACAGGGAGGCAAACTGATTTAACAGAAACTTGCACCCCTCCTATTGTTCCAGTGTCAGATTAGAAGAGAGATTGACTCCTTCTATCTTCTCATCTAAAGGCTGTCCTCTGAGTGGGTCAGGTAGAGGTTCACTCTCCTCCTCCTCTAGAGCTGAAGCTAGAAGCAAAGCTCCTAATTCTTGTCTTGAGACATAAGCTTTTAGACGGTTGGTGTGAAAGACTCTGGGAGCCTCCTTAGGATTGCCTAAATCCACCAGATAGTTGACCTCTCCAAGATTTCCCAAAACCTTGCAGGGTCCTATCCATTTGTCCTGAAAGGCCCTCTGCCTTGTAGAGGCCATAACTAAAACTTGCTGGTCTTGAGTAAACACAACCATGTTGTTCTTCTGGTCATGCCAATGCTTTACCAGAGCCGGACCTGCTTTTAAGTTATCTGATGCCTCTGCCATCATGTGTGACATTCTCCTGCGGAGACCTATCACGTAGTCAGTGACTCTCACTGGCTTGGGGGAAGGAGCACTCTCCTACCCCTCCTTAAATATGGCCAATGGACCTCTAACTGGATGGCCATAGAGAAGCTCAAATGCACTAAATCCAACTCCCTCCTGAGGGACTTCTCTATAAGCAAATAGAAGGCATGGCAGTCGAAGGTCCCACTTTCTTCTAAGGGGTTCCTCTAAAGCACCTATCATGCTCTTCATTGCTCGGTTCAACCTCTCTACCAACCCATTCATCTGGGGATGGTAGGCAGTTGAGAACTTGTAGGTTACTCCACAGTTCTTCTACATGGCCTGCATGTAGTGGGACATAAAGTTGGATCCTGTGCCAGGTGATAACTTCCTTAGGAAAACCTACCCTTAGTAAAAATACCAAGTAGGGCCTTAGCAACAGCCTGAGCTGTAAAAGTCCTCATAGGTATTGATTCAGGATACCTAGTACATGGCCTAATACAACCAGGATAAACCTGTTTCCTGAAGAGGTTGGAGGGACTGAGGGACCAACAATGTTGATTCCTAGCCTCTCAAAAGGGACTCCCACCACTGGGAGAGGCACCAAAGGTACCATATTCTTGGCTCCACTCTTGCCAAAGGTTTGGCAAGTGTGACAGCTCCTACAGTATTTATCTACTTCAGACCTCAATTTAGGCCATTAGAAATACAGAGAGATCCTTTCCTTGTTCTTCTTGAAACTCAAGTGACCAGCCAAAGGAATCTCATGGGCTAACTGTAGGAACTGGAGTCTAGTTTCAAGTAGCACAACAGGTCTTCTGTAGTCCCCTGGGATAGACTCAGTTGGTTCACTGTAGAAGAGGCCATCTTCCCAGTATAACCTGTGCTTCTCTGGCTCTTGCCCTTCCAGCTGGGAAGCTGTCTGTTGGCGAAGACCTTCAAGAGTAGGACACTCTCTTTGACCTCTGCTGAAGTCTGCCCTACAGGGTCCACCTTCTGCCAGTAAAGACTGCAGCTCAGGATGGTCTGCAGGATCCACATTTCCAACAGGAGCAAGGTTCTTTTCCAGCTCTGATTCCTCAGCAGCTGATTCAACCACACTAGGTTGTCCCTCACACTCAGCCTCAGCTGGTGAAGGAGTCACAGGTGTGACTTTGGACAGCCCCCTAAGGGATGTCCTTGTATGTAACACAGGAGTGCTGGCTGGTTTCTTTCTTGAGGTTTTAGGTTTCACCTTTTCCTCCTTTTTCTTAGAAGTTGCAGTCAGTAGGTCCTGTGGACTGGCGGTTATAGTTTCCTCTATAATTTCCCCTTGAGAGCCCCTTAAGGTACTCTCTCTGGCCTTCCTTGTCTGCTCCTGTTTCCTTTTGCTGGGAGGCCTGGGGGTGCTTGATACAACTCCAAGAGATTTTAAGTAATTCCCCAACAGGACTCTCCCAAGTACTTCCATCTGCACACTTACAGGTATCTTGACAGTCATGTCATTGCACTGGATGAGAGCTGGTAACTTTGGAAGCATTTGGACAGGGCCTCCAGCAAGCTTAGTGAGGTATCTGGGTGCCTTAGCAACATCCTCTATCTTGAAAAAAGATCCATCCACTACAGTAATGCTGGCCCCAGTGTCTCTGATGGCAGGGGTCTCCTGACCATTCACAAGAACATTGTCTTTTTAATACTCTTTAGTATTGTCTGGAATGGAATTGTAGACATCTAGGTTCTGCTGTTCCCACAGGCCCAGGGACACTAAAGAAACACTGGCTGAGAATTTCATGGGTCCCTCAGCCAGTAAGTGAAAGTTTCCACTTGGCATTTGTACTTCTTCCTCTGGGGAAAAGGCTAAGGAGATCATATGGATCCCTGAAGGTTTACCCTTACATCTGGGATCCCCTTTCACATGGTCAGTTGACCCAAAAGCATAACATTTTCCAAATGTCTTTATGAATGGGGGTATGGCCTGACCTCCCTCTTGTTTAGCACCAGAGTTTTCACTATTCTGATTCGGTTTCCCAGGGGGCTTACCCTTTTTATGTTTGGGGCCCTCTTTTGGAGTGGAGGTATTAGAATTCTCTTTGTTGTCTTTCTTGTGCCGCTTTCCCTCATCCTTCTTCTGAGTTGCCCCAGAATCCTTGTGAGTAGCCCTGTTGGCAACCCACAAGTCAGCAGCCCTTGCTAACTTCTTTTGTTCAATTTCCTTAGAGTCAGCCAAGTTCTGTCTCAGCTCAGGAGAGCAGGCATCATAGATAGATTCCAACATAAACAGATTTCTCATTCCTTCATAAGTGTTAACTCTATAGCCCTTAACCCACCCATCCAAGTTTTTCAAACATTCACACACCCAGGTAGCCCAATGGGTACCATCATGCTTTTTGAGGGTTCTAAACCTCTTAAGATACTGGTAAGGAGTTTTCTCAAACCTAGCTATTAAAGCTAGTTTCACACGTTCATACTCCATTCTGTCTATTTCTCCTATCTCCATTCCAACATCAGATGCAACTGGGGGTAGTCTACAAAGAGGCCAAGGAATCAGCTGATTCCCTGTAATGTTCTGAATCCCATGGTTATATTCAGGATATCAAGCTTAACCTCATACATACTTACTGCATCTTTGGATTGGAAGACCCAGAAGACTCTGGGAGAGAACCATTCTCAAGAGACAACTTTCTCATTTCAAGTGCATGATTCAGCTCCATTTCTCTGAGCTTAAGTTCCTGATGTTTGCTTTCAGTTTGCATTTACATCCTTTTAAATTCTAACTCCAATCTCATCTTCTCAAGAGAGACAAATTCAGAGCTTAGTTTTGGACCTGATGGGGTCCTTGTGGTTAAAGGTTGAGGCCCATGAGCAGGTAGAAGTAAAATAGGGCCTACATTGTGAGACTCTTCTGCCTCATCTAACTCATCAACAACATTTGAGTTATACTCTGAAACATTATCATCATCCTCATTATTTTCCACATTTGCTGTAGGAGTAGGTATATCAGACCCACTTCTCAGACTTTGGTATTCCAACAACTTTTCTATCAATTCAACCTTTTTGCCTTTTACAGTGAGTCTCCTAGCTTTACACATTTCTCTCAATTGATCAACTGTTAAGGTGACTAGGGTCTCTTGTCTGTAGCTTTCCATATCAGGCATGATAAAACAATTTCTTCTCTAATGCTGTACACACAATTAAGACTACAGGTGTAAGTACAATTTCACCTTTGGTACAAGCCTGTACTACACAGTTATGTGGTAGCAGTGGCTGAGCAGCCAGACTTATCTCAAGCGGGAAGTGAGCAGTACAAGATGTTACACAAAGGACTTGCAATTAAAGTGGTTCAAACAAACACTTACTCAAGGTTTCTTGGTAAAAAAGGATATACATGTATTTACACATTTGGTTAGAAAACATTCCACTGGCAAGAGCAGCTCAATAAGCTCAATATCATGCTATCGTACACTACAATACTAAACCAATACATTTCTGAACAAGTTAAGCTCCCCTGAAGTGGGAGCAAAATGGTACTTTGGTTACTTTCAAGAGGGATAGAAAGACAAAGGTTATAAGAATCAAAACACAGTTACTTCCTTAGGCAGGGAAAAAAGTTAGAGTTCACTACAAGAGGCAGTTCAATTCAATAGTCCTGGGCCAAAGTCAATGGTTCAGTGTCTTGTATAGGACAGCACAGTTCTGATAGTAAACGGTTAAGTCTTTGCCACTGTTCTTATTTGCCAGAAGAAAAGTTATATGTCGGTTTAGGGAAGGACAAGCCTCAAAAGTTGGGAAAGTTCACAAATTTTTACCGCGGCAGAAAGGATTTCTTGACTGCACTTGCACAGTACCTTTTAAATGAAGAAACGCTGTAGCTTAGGCAGTTGTTCCTGGCAGTTCCTGCAGATCTCGCCGTTCCTGAGCTTCAGTCGTGGGGACACGAAGGAGGACGTCGGGAGGTTCCTACACTGCCCAGGGAAGAGGCCACAAGCTTGGCAAAATGTCGGTTTATGGTGTGAGTGCCTTAAAGTTCACAAACTGGTTTCCTTCTCACTGGCTATTCAGTTAACCTTGAAGGGCTTCTTTGGCGATGGAGTTTCAGGCAATTCAGACCTGCAGCAGGGCTTCACCAGTGGACCAGGAGTTGCAGCAGTCGTCTTCCTTCAGCTCCTCTTTGGTTCTTTTGTTCCAGTGGTCGACTCTGCTTTCCAAGTCCCAGAGACCTGCTTTTAAACAGTTTTCCCCCATTCATTCCAGCCTAGCTGTCTCTCACCCAGCAGGGTGGCTGTCCTCGGTTCCTATTAACCTTTGACTTTATGGTTGAGCCTAACATGAACAATCACACCCTAAAGGCACTCCAACAGTATTGGAGAAGTATTTTACTTGCCTGTTATCTGCACTAAATCAATAAACCTGCTTTTTACAAGATGTAAAGTTTATTCTGATAACAATTCCTGTGTGGACATCCCTTTTTTGAAATGTTTAACAGTACTTCACCAGTACAGTTCATCACTTATGAACTCATGGCTAGACTACTGCAATAGTCTACTGGTAGGCACCTCACAAGGAAACCTCCAACATTTACAGACCACTCAAAATGGAGCTGTGAGAGCTGTTTTCGGACTATCCAGGTGTGATCATGTCAAGGCCGTTAGGAAGGAACTGCACTGGCTTCAAGTTAAGGAAAGAATAAGACACAAGATTTTGGGCCTCATTACAAGGTTGCCGGTCTGGTATTACCATACCGGCATCCATTACCGGACCGGAGTAGTGACCCAGGGACACCGGCATGACGCAATGCGGGCCACATTAAGAGGTGACCGGACATGCAATTACCGACATGGATATAATGATGCCGTAAACACCAGCATCGTGTAGCAACCGTTAATATGAACCTGCCACAGCTGCACACAATCAGCACAGGTGGAGGCAATGGAGTCTGGCACAGCACAAAAGGAGCACTCCCACACACTACACCCCTCCCAAAGCCACAGCGCTACCATTAGCACTAGCAGTACTGGAGCTGGAGGACATGCTTGCACTTCTACTCATTGAGGAGGCAGTGAGCCAGAGTATGCAGCCATGGCGCAGGAGGACAAGGAGGGTGAGAATGGGCCAGCAGATACCCATTGTGCAGGCAGTTGTACCCCACAGGCAGCCACCAATCCCTCACCTAAGAGCCAGCCTATTCAATCTAACACCCACTCAGATGCACACCCTGTACCGGCTGGACTGGGACACCATCACCACAATAGTGGACCTCATACATGATGACCTGGTGAGCCTAATCAACATCCGGACAGCCATCCCCCCCTCGCTGAAGGTAGTGAGTGTGCTACACTTACTTGCCACAGGTACTTATCAGCACACAGTGAGGCAGCTGCATGGAATCTCCCAATGCTGTTTCTCCCGTGTGCTGAACCAGGTGCTAGTTGCACTCCTGTCCCGCGCACGCGACCACAGGAGGTGAATGCAACCAAAATAGCATTCCATGCACTTGCAGGCATACCAAATGTAATAGGTGCGCTCGACTGTAGACATGTGGAGCTGGTTGTCCGGCATGCTGTGGAGGTAGTGTACCGCAACAGGAAGCTATACCATTCCCTGAATGTACAGATGGTGTGCTATGCACGCAAAATAATCACGCATTGCTGTGCAAGATTCCCTGTCTCCACACATGATGCAATGATGCTGCTCAACTCCACGCTGCCCCGCTACATGGAACGACTTGATGGACAACGTACCTGACTGTTGGGTGAGTCTTACCTTAGGGGCATGAGGGGCGTTGAATGGGGGAAGGGGGGAGTTGCCAGCATAGGCAACCTGTCTGCTGGGTGGGCCAAGAGGGGCGTTGAAATTTGTACGCTCACCTGGTATCTATGGGGACGCCACTCAGCCCTGGTTTGATGATATGCACCTCAAACCCTCTCCATGATCCCTGGGTAATGCCTCCGATGGAAGTTAGCCTGAAATACAGGAGGTCTGGATTCAAGACTTAACTGTCTCTGGTAGGGTGTCTTCCTACCTCCCTTGGATTCAAAACCTTCCCTTGGCACACTCCTCACCTTAATTCTTTAGAAGGCATGCTCTCCGTCCGGCTCTTCGTGGCAGGGGTGCATAGTCTCATGTGGGCGTGAGCGACCAAGTTGCTTTACTGGTGTGAGCCCTTTTGGGTGTCTTTAATGTAGGTCTTGCTGCTTTACAGTCTATGTATTCTATTCTGTTCTTTCCTTCTTTCCTCTTATTGTTATTAATCTCTTATTTCTTCTCTTTAGGTGTGCAAAGAGATGTTGGTGTTTTTTCGTGCGGGTTGAAGCTGAGCACGAGCCGGTAAATGAGGGCACGGTGTGCGTGATGCTGTCCGGTAAGTAATGCGCGATGCGCGGCACTGTTTTGCCTTGTGTATGCCAACCTGTGTCTTTCCCCTTCCTTCTTAGGCCACTGTGCTCTTTGCCAGTTGCAGTGATGTTCCGGAATGATGCTGGCCTAGAGGCGACTAACCAGGGAAGGATCTTGTGATTTTCATTGTCCGTGTGGAACCGTGAGTATGCGCTCACTAATGCTGTTCTTCTCTCTCTCCTTTTCAGGTTGCTGCCTTCCGGGAAGCATGCAGTGCCCAGATGATGGAGTTCGCCGGATCGAATGTCTCCAGATAAGCAGAATCAGGAGCTGACGATGGGCTGAAGACAGGATGCTACTCACAGGTAAGATTCCAATAACGATGTTCTTTTTCTGCAGGCACGCGGTTCCAAGAGTAGCTGGGATCAAGAATACTGGAGACCCAACTGGACACAGTGAGCGTTACGCTGCAAACAGCAGATTAACGTGACGTGTGTTCTGCTGTTTGGGTGTGGTTTAAATAGTCTTCAGGTAAACTAGTCCAGGTAAAGTAGTCCCAGGTCAACCACACCCTAAAGACTATACCGCATAGCTCAGTTCTTGGTAACTGAGCTTTGTGAGTGCCTCCATGTTGACTGAAGCCCCCAAAGAAAGTAGTTCCAAGTAAAATAGTCCCAACCTAAAGGTGTTCTCCATAGTGATTATGAGCCTAGCGCCAGAGTCTCGAGTGAGATTTTAAGGCCTTTAAGGACATAATGGAACCACAAAACCTGGCCCTACCTGGCAGGCTGACTTGCCAGTGGGGGTCAGGGGTAGGGTTCATGACAAAATTCCCCGAAATTGTGAAGTACAGGATCATACTGGTTTACCAGAGGTATGGACCAGTCTGCTACACTGCCTCCCAAGTATGAAAGTACAAAGGCAACTCTGGCACTATCGTTAGGGAAGGCCCAGGGCGGCACAAAAAGTGAAGACAACACTGGTTCATGAATATGGCATATTTGTTGGGGTCACCAGTGAACCATTCGGGTGGGGCCAAAGGTACAGCCCCTGGGAGTATCACTTGAACTGGCAGTGATGGCTGTGGCAAAGGGGTTGGTGCCTCCAGGAATAAAGGAACTTGCCCTGCATGAGTTTGAAGCATTTGCCTGGCCAGGTCGTCAGTTCGTTCTCGAGCGACAATGAGATCTCTTCTTAGGGCATTGGTCTCTTGGCTGGAGGTATGCACTTCAGCCCGTAGTTCCCCCAGCGATTGGGCCAACTGGTCAGTCTCTGAGGTGTTCATAACGCCCAGGCAGAGATTTGGAAAGGCTTTGCCTTCTGTTAAGCTCAACTGGTCTCTGCGGGGACGTTGGGGCAATGTTGGAGCCCTCCCTGGGCTGGCATCCCGTGGCTCGAGCTCCTCCCTCGACTGCAGTGGTGTGGGCTGCTCGGGTTTCTGGGTATACCCTTCAGAAAAGGCAAGAGGCAATGAGAATGCTGCAGTGGAACTTCGATCCCTCTCGAACCTTTAGTGCCAGAATGAGATGAGCATGCGTTTTCCCATATGACCTCACCAGTGATTTTGTAAGGATGAGCTCTCCGTCCTGCTTTCTCTCAGCAGGGTCACCATAAGTAGATCAAGTTGCGTCACTGGTCCTTGTGCGTGGTGGTCCAGACTGGCTGTGATCAATCCCACCTTGGAGGTAATTTTTTGTAGCAATGATTATTGTTCGTATCCTTTTGTGTTGGTTTTTCCCAATGATTATTGTCCCTAACGTTGTAATGTCCTTTCCTTCCCCTTTAGGTATGAAGATGGCCCGTGGAGACGCAGTGATGGAAGAGAGGTCAAAACGGAGCTAACAGGGATTTAGAAGACCCACTAGAAAGGTGAGTTGGGTTTCTGGATGATGCACAAGGTTTGTAAGATGCACGACTAAGCGTTAAAAGTTTATGCAGTTGCTAACCTTGTGTTTTTCAATCTCGCTTGCAGGTTCAGCCTGACGGCGCTTGATGGCGGAATCCGTGAGGATGCTGAGCTGGAGGATGTCTCCAGTGATGACGGGCGTCCGGAAGAGGTAAGAACGCAAGGAGCTGCAAGAATTGGATCAACAGAGACAGGTAAGATGCGCGCTGTAGCTGTAGAGTTGAAATCGGGTAAGCAGTGCTTCGAGCGATGGCGGGGCTGGTCTCAGGTAAGATGTGCGCGGTTGCTGCAGAGTTGGAATCGGGTTCGCTGGGCTTCGGGCGATGGCGTGGCTGGTCTCAGGTAAGATGCGTGCGGTTGCTGCAGAGTTGGAATCGGGTTCGCAGAGCTTCGGGCGATGGCATGGCTGGTCTCAGGTAAGATGTGCGCGGTTGCAGGATGGAGTTCCGGAGACTGAAGATAAGCATGCAGAATTGGAAACAGGTAAGAATCTGTAGACGGCGGTAAGCGTTACGCTGCACCAGCAGACTAATGCAAAGAGCCAGCACGCGGGTGGGGCTGGCTCATATAGCCTGGCCCCAGCCACTCCTCTTTCCCCCCCGCCCTCTGGCCCCACCTTACCACTCCCTCAGACTTCTGCACGTGATCCCAATACTTGTGAATGGCCATGCCCAGCCTGGATGCACGTGCCTTAGGCACACTGTGTGCAAAGCACACTCTCATATGAGCCTGGCGCTAAAGGCACCAGAACTGGGTGCATTGGGACCCTGTGGGACATAATGGCCCTTGACCAGTGGCCATGACAGCACCTCAAGTGGCAGGCAGGAGCTTTTGTTTGCGGGCTGCTGTGTTGCTGGAGCGGCTATTTTGGAGCGACTTCTGGTGGCGTTCGTGGTGCTGGAGCGGAGTCCATTGAGCCTTGTGATGTGAGACTGAAGCCAGCTGGGTGTGGGGATAAGCACCAACCGTTGGTGGCTGGAGCTCTACTCTCTTCTGTAGCTCGTTTGGACTGATGATATCACGCGGAATGCCGGGGATGTTGGTGATGGTGCCCTGGGCCTTTGACGTCAGAGTTCCTGAAGTCCAATGGCTTGGATCATTGAGGAACTGTTGTTCAGAGTAATGAACCTTACGACGTGGTCCGAAGTCGTTGAAAGATCATTTCCTGTTTGAGATCCTAGGAAAGGAACATATTGGGAGATGAGGCACGCAATGGAAAGTGCGGCGGCGGTATGGAAATTAATGTCTGGATGTGGGCGGTGGCAAACGGCGGCAGTATGGAAATCCATGTCTGTGATGCGGGCAGCGGCAAACGGCGGCACTATGGAAATCCATGTCTGTCATGCGGGCGGAGTCATCACACCTGAACTCAGATTTCCAAATGGTGCAAGGACATGAGGGAGCTGCCTGGGGTAGACGCATAGGCAAATGGGGTGTGGGCTGGACGTGTGATGACTTGAGGGGGGGTGCCTGGTGTAGTGTGCAGAGGTCAGTGGGGTTTGGGTGGGAGGTGAGATGACAGTGGGGGGGTGGGAGGAGGGCAAACTAGCAGAGTCTGCCTGGTGTAATGGGCGGAGGTCAGTGGGAGTGGGTGGGATGTGCGAGCACTTCACAGGGCTGCCTGGGGTAGTGTGTAGAGGTCAGTGGGCTGTGGGTGGGAAGTACGCAGACTGGAGGGGGCTGCCTGGGGTAGTGTGCAAAGGTCCATGAGGTCTGGGTGGGAGGTGCAATGAATTGAGGGGCTGCCTGTGGTAGTGAGCGGAGGTCAGTGGAGGGATGGGAGGAGGGCAAAATTAGCAGTGGCTGCCTGGTGTAGTGGGCAGAGGTCAATAGGGGTGAGAGAGAGGTGCGAGGACATGAGGGAGCGGCAAAACGAAACGAAGGAAGCAGTGCTGCGCTCTGGGATGGGGCCGTGTTTCCGCCTAGTGGTACTACTTTTATTTTCAAAGAGCTAAAGAAGCAACAGATGTTAATTGCCGAAATTGTTATTTGTGTTGATGCCAATGCTATGTAGAGGTGGCTGTAATCAACGGAAGGAGGCGGGGCCGTTTAAAAGAGGTACTTTTGAGTTTAAAAGATGTTGCCACGAGGAACAGTGAATGAAGCAAATTGGTTTTTGCTTTTGATGATTTTGGTTTAACAAGTTAAGTTTAGTTTTTTAATAAGATGTCATGTGAGGCTTGTTAGTAATTTTGACATATTTGGTTGACATTCCATAGTAAGTGTGAGGGCGAATGCATCTGGTGGTGCGTGCAACTGTTTGGATGTGCACTGAAGTGTGTAAATGTCGTGGCCACTGTATGGTAGTAATGAAGCATATTGATAAATAGAGTATTACTAGCATGTTTAACTAATATTTTTTCCCACAGATGGACTTGGTATTAAATGTACATGGTACACCCTCTCCTGCACACAAATGCGCCACATTTGAAGTTTGGTGATTCAAGAACTGTAGTTTTATTCTCACATATAGTTCTGAATTAGCCTTATCTTGTTGCTTAGCTGACATGGCTCACAAGCTACGTTCCAACGGGATTTAACCTGGTTATTACTGCCAGAACAGACCGCAGTATACCAAGAAATACAGCCCTGCTTTGAGAAAGGCATTTCATATTTGCTGAAACACGTGTTACCATAAAGGGCAACAAGATAAGGCTAATTCAGAACTATATGTGAGAATAAAACTACAGTTCTTGAATCACCAAACTTCAAATGTGGCGCATTTGTGTGCGGGAGAGAGTGTACCATATATAATGCTTTTTAGAGGTGGGGTTCTGTACCTCTATCTCTCCAGCTAAGTGCGACACAATCATCACAGGCAAGAATTAATTTCAGGTCGCAGAGTGTTACGTGTTGGCAAAAAAGTAACCCTATTTTTTACTATTGGTATAAAATGTAATGTGCCTAGTCAGGATTGCAAGTGTTTAAGTATGTGAAAGCTAAGGTAGAATGTTCTCTACACTAATGTTATTTTTTCTCCACAGGTGGGACTTTTGTTCATTATAAAGTTAATAAGGTAGATTGTTAGGTGGAATATTGGTTTATGTTTCCAGGTTGGAAACCTTGTAGAAATGTGATGACAAGGTGAAGATATGGTGCAAATCGTATGCTGTTGGTGTGACACTTGTGGTGTGTGTGTTGAATGTGGTTCTCCCTAAGGTTAGATGTTGTGTGAAGAGTACTTTCAACACGGGCACATGAGGGGTGGTGGGTATTGTTGTAAAGTGTGTCCCACGGCGGTGAGGACGTTCATTGGTTTTGGGAAGTTGTTAGCAGAATGTCTTAGTTTGGTGAGATAATGCATGCGCATTAAACTTGTAAGTGTTTGTGTGTGTGTGTGTGTTTTAGTTAGCCTTCGTGTTTGAGTTTGCTGGTTATGCTTTTGATAATTCTAAGGAGTGGAGATATGTAAGGATCTGTTCTTCTCCTGTATCCTAATGGAATCTGGAGAGAGTGAGTTTGATTGACAATGGAATGTTACTGGGTGGAATGTTTGTGTATGACTGGTGTTCTCTAGAGAGCAGTTGGAGATGTAAGCCCGAGAGAGAGGATGCCGGTGTTTGCCTATGTGAACTGGAATCTACCATCCGATTAATATGACTCGAGAAACTGGATGTTATATATGGAAACATAATAAAGAAGTTACTCATCCAAACCAAGATGTCGGAGTCATCACACTTGAACTCAGATTTCCAAATGGTGCAAGGACATGAGGGAGCTGCCTGGGGTAGACGCATAGGCAAATGGGGTGTGGGCTGGACGTGTGATGACTTGAGGGGGGGTGCCTGGTGTAGTGTGCAGAGGTCAGTGGGGTTTGGGTGGGAGGTGAGATGACAGTGGGGGGGTGGGAGGAGGGCAAACTAGCAGAGTCTGCCTGGTGTAATGGGCGGAGATCAGTGGGAGTGGGTGGGATGTGCGAGCACTTCACAGGGCTGCCTGGGGTAGTGTGTAGAGGTCAGTGGGCTGTGGGCAGGAAGTACGCGGACTGGAGGGGCCTGCCTGGGATAGTGTGCAAAAGTCCATGAGGTCTGGGTGGGAGGTGCAATGAATTGAGGGGCTGCCTGTGGTAGTGAGCGGAGGTCAGTGGAGGGGTGGGAGGAGGGCAAAATTAGCAGTGGCTGCCTGGTGTAGTGGGCGGAGGTCAATAGGGGTGAGAGAGAGGTGCGAGGACATGAGGGAGCGGCGTAGGGGCAGTGGGCGGAGTTCAGTGGGGTGTGGGTTGGAGGTGCAATGACTTGAGGGGGCTGCCTGGGGTAGTGGGTGGAGGTTAGTAGGGATGGGTGGGAGTTGGAAGAACTTGAGGGGGCTGCCTGGGCTAGTGTGTAATTGTCAATGGGGTGTGGGCGGGAGGTGTGATGAGATGAGGGGGTGCCAGGGGTAGTGAGCGATATACAGTGGTGGGGGTGGGAGGTGCAATGACTTAAGGGGCTGCCTGGGGTAGTGAGTGGAGGTCAATGGAGGGGTAGGAGGAGGGAAAACTAGCACGGGCTGCTTGGTGTAGTGGGCAGAGGTCAGTGGGGGGTGACAGGTGCAAGGACTTGAGAGAGCTGCCTGGGGTAGTGATCTGTGGTCAGTGGGGGGGCGGGAGGAGGGCAACACAACGGTGGCTGCCTGGTGTAGTGGGCGGAGGTCAGTAGGGGTGGGGGAGAGGTGCAAGGACTTGAGGGGGCTGCCTGGGGAAGTGGTCAGTGGTCAGTGAGGTGTGGGTTGGAGGTGCGATGACTTTGGGGCCTGCCTGGGGTGGTGAGCGGAGGTCAGTGGGGGGGTGGGAGGGTGGTCGGAGGACAAACTAACAGCGGCTGGTGTAGTTGGCTGAGGACAGTAGGGGTGAGGGAGAGGTGTGAGGATTTGAGAGAGCTGCCTGGGGTAGTGAGCGGAGATCAGTGGGGTGTGGGTGGGAGGTGCATTGACTTGAGGGGGCTGCCTGGGGTAGTGATAGGGGGTCAGTGAGGTGGTTGGGAGGGGGGCAAAATAGAAGTGGATGCCTGGTGTAGTGGGCAGAGAACAGTAGGGGTGAGGGAGAGGTGGGAGGACTTGAGGGAACTGCCTGGGGTAATGGGCGGAGGTCAGTGGAGTGTGGGTTGGAGGTGCAATGACTTGACGGGGCTGCCTGAGGTAGTCGGCGGAGGTCAGTGGGGGTTGTTGGGAGGTGCAAGGACTTGAGGGGGCTGCCATGGGAAGTGTGTAGAGGTCAGGGGGGTGTGGGTGGGAGGTGTGATGACTTCACTGGAGTGCTGGGGGTAGTGGGTGAAGGACAGTGGGCGGGGTGGGATTAGGGCAAACTAGCAGGGGCTGCCTGGGGTAGTGGGCGCAGGTCCGTGGGTGTGGGTGGGAGGTGTGAGGACTTCAGGGGGCTGCCTGGGGTAGTGTGAAAAGGTCAGTGGGGCGCGGGTCGGAGGTGTGATCACTTGAGGGGCAGCCTAGGGTGATGGGTGGAGGTCAATGGGGGGTGGGAGGAGGGCAAACCAGCAGAGGATGACAGGTGTAGTGGAGGGGAGGTCAGTGTGGGTGGGTGGGTGCGAGTTGTGTGAACTTGAGGGGGCTGCTGGGCTAGAGTGCGGAGGTCAGTAGGGTGTGGGTGGGAGGTGCAATGACTTGAGGGGGCTGCCTGGGGTAGTGAGCGGAGGTCAATGGAGGGGTGGGAGGAGGGAAAACTAGCAGGGGCTGCTTGGTGTAGTGGGCAGAGATTAGTGGGGGGTGACAGGTGCAAGGACTTGAGAGAGCTGCCTGGGGTAGTGAGCTGTGGTCAGTGGGGGGGAGGAGGAGGGCAACACTACGGTGGCTGCCTGGTGTAGTGGGCGGAGGTCAGTAGGGGTGGGGGAGAGGTGCAAGGACTTGAGGGGGCTGCTTGGGGTAGTGGTCGGTGGTCAGTGAGGTGTGGGTTGGAGGTGCGATGACTTTGGGGCCTGCCTGGGGTAGTGAGCGGAGGTCAGTGTGGGGGGGTGGGAGGAGGACAAAGTAGCAGAAGCTGCCTGGTGTAGTTGGCGGAGGACAGTAGGGGTGAGGGAGAGGTGTGAGGATTTGAGAAATCTGCCTGGGGTAGTGAGCGGAGGTCAGTGGGGTGTGGGTTGGAGGTGCATTGACTTGAGGGGGCTGCCTGGGGTAGTGGTTTGGGGTCAGTGAGGTGGTTGGGAGGGGGGAAAATAGCAGTGGCTGCCTGGTGTAGTGGGCGGAGAACAGTAGGGGTGAAGGAGATGTGGGAGGACTTGAGGGAACTGCCTGGGGTAATGGGAGGAGGTCAGTGGGGTGTGGGTTGGAGGTGCAATGACTTGACGGGACTGCTGGGGTAGTCGGCGGAGATCAGTGGGGGTGGTTGGGAGGTGCAAGGACTTGAGGGGGCTGCCATGGGTAGTGTGTAGAGGTCAGTGGAGTGTGGGTGTGAGGTGTGATGACTTGACTGGAGTGCTGGGGGTAGTGGGTGAAGGACAGTGGGCAGGGTGGGATTAGGGCAAACTAGCAGGGGCTGCCTGGGGTAGTGGGCACAGGTCCGTGGGTGTGGGTGGGAGGTGTGAGGACTTCAGGGGGCTGCCTGGGGTAGTGTGACAAGGTCAGTGGGGCGTGGGTCAGAGGTGTGATCACTTGAGGGGCAGCCTAGGGTGGTGGGTGGAGGTCAATAGGGGGTGGGAGGAGGGCAAACCAGCAGGGGATGACAGGTGTAGTGGGGGGAGGTCAGTGTGGGTGGGTGGGAGTTGTGTGAACTTGAGGGGGCTGCTGGGCTAGAATGTGGAGGTCAGTAGGGTGCGAGATGCAATGACTTCAGGGGGCTGCCTGGGGTAGTGAGCATAGGTCAGTGGAGGGATGGGAGGAGGGAAAACTAGCAGTGGCTGCCTGGTGTACTGGGCAGAGGGCAGTAGGGATGATGGAAAGGTGCAAGGTCTTGAGGTAGCTGCCTGGGGTAGTGAGCAGAGGTCAGTGGGGTGTGGGTTGGAGGTGTGATGACTTGACGGGGCTGTCTGGGGTAGTGAGCGAAGATCAGTGGAGGTGTGGGAGGAGAGCAATTTAGCAGTGGCTGATTGGTGTAGTGATCAGAAGTCAGTAGGGGTGAGGGAGAAGTGTGAGGACTTGAGGGGACTGCCTGGGGTAGTGGGTGGAGGTCAGCGGGGCGTGGGTTGGAGGTGAGATTACTTGAGGGGTCTGCCTGGGGTAGTGGGTGGAGGTCAGTGGGTGGGGGTGGGAGGAGGGCAAACTAATATGGGTGCTTGGTGTAGTGGGCGGAGGTCAGTGGCGTGTGGGTGGGAAGTGGAATGACTTCGGGGGTCTGCTGGGGTAGTGAGCAGCGGTCAGTGGATGGCTGGCAGGAGGGCAAACTAGCAGTGGCTGCCTGGTGTAGTGAGCGGGCGTCAGTAGGTGTGGGGGAGAGGTGCGAGGACTTGAGGGGGCTGCCTGGGGTAGTGGGTAGAGGTCAGTGGGGTGTGGGTTGGAGGTGCAATGACTTGAGGGGGCTGCCTGGAGTAGTGAGCAGGGGTCAGTGGAGTGGTGGGAGGAGGGCAAATTATCAGTGGCTGCCTGGTGTAGTGGCAGAGATTAGTAGGATGAGGGAGCTTTGCACGAAACAGGGAGCTACCTGGGGTAGTGGGCAGAGGTCAGTGGGGTGTGGGTTGGAGGTGCGATGACTTGAGGGGGGTGCCTGGGGTAGTGGGCAGAGGTCAGTGTAAGAACAGTTTTTCTGAAGTCCAACTAAGGGCTTAGTAAAACCATTCAACTGAGGCAGTACAAGAATCCACTCTTAGTATAAGGCTGTACCACCTGAGTATATGGTAGTGGAGAAAGAGTAGCCAGGCTTATTTTACGAGGGAGAGAGCGCAGTAGAATCAGTACAAATGAAATTGTCATACAAATGATCCAAAGAAACACTGAAACACTATGTATGTAAAAATAAAGGATTTATTTAAATACAAGTAGGCCCAGATAAATCTAGGGGTAAGTAAGCACTAAAACATTATATGAAATCACAGCATAAAAACACAACGCTATACTTGAAAGTACACAGACCCAAGTATAGGCCTTATTTGAAGTACCTAACAGTAGTTCTAAGGAAATAAAAACCTTTTCATACACATGCAGTATAGGTCAAGCCTATTCTTGGGGAGTAAAAACCAATGGTTACTTTTTACAATTACATTCAGTAATGCAAGGGCAGTAGACCCTTCAAGTTGTATAATGATTCTTAGCACAAATCACTTAATCAGTCAACTGGACCATTTACTTATGATGAATAGTGAAACACTTATTCTAGGTGCAGTAAAAACCTATAACTACGTTTGTCATAACACACAGTTATACTAGGTGAGTTAAACCTAAGGATGTAATATACAATTACAGGTGCTTTTGAAATCAAGGAACCCCAGATTGAGGTAAGCAGTAACTCTTTTAACTTATTTTCGATGGCACAGCAGCTAACACAAGGTAAGTAAAACCCACATACTTTGTTTAACCTCACATTGGAGGGGGAAAGTAAAACCCAATGGTACACTTTACTGAATAGTTATTCTAGGTAGGCAACAACCTAATGCAGACTTATTAAGGACAGGCTAGCAGCAAGTCAGGGGAAGCAAGACTTAGTTGGGAGACACTCATACAATTATCCTCAAAGGACTAATCTGGTGATACCAACAGTTGGAGGACACTCATACAATCACCCTCAAGGAATGATCTGTTGAAACCAACACTTTACTTTTGGGAACAGACACAACCTAATCACAGGAGAGTAAAATACCTTCACATCTACTTTCTATTAGACTGGCAACACAGTGGCTAAGGAAGACAAGATGTTAACCATACTTTTAAGAATAGTGCATCACACATTCAAGATCAGTAAGAACTTTTGTAGCTGTTCACTCTTAGAATTACAGTTATCAACCACCTCTTTACAATTAAGTTACTTTTAAACACTTATTTTCTTTTCTAGGCAGAAGTCCCAATCCCTTGTCAGTATTTCCCTTATTCTTGGAGCATGAGTGTTCTCAGTGGCAGAAGGGGGCCACTAGGACTAGTGACCAACAGGCAGTGTCCGAATAGGTTCTTTAGTAGCAAAAGACAGGGTTTCTTTAGGAAAACTGGGCAAACAGGTGAGTACTTCACTTTAGACTTAGAAGAGGGACCAGGGGTTCTCAGAAGACACCCCAGCAGGACTCTAGCAGTGGGACTTGGTGCACTGGATGAGAGGCCTCCCCATCACAGAAAACAACCCACAGCTACACAGAAATCCTAGCAGGCTTAAGGTAAGTACATACCCAAGCCAACACAGTACCTCAGCATTGAAGAAGCTTTTGCAGCAGGAGAACATCCGGGTCTGCAGCCAAATACCCGGTCAATGGATTCCTTGTTGTGGAGACTGAAAACAAGACCTCAGAAGGGACTTTGCAGCAGGGATTGATGAAGAAGGGTCTAGGCAAGGTTTCCCTTGTAGCTGAATGTGGTTCTGAGGGTTTGGCACCTTTTCAAGAAGCACAGAAGAAGACAGAATGTCGCGTTTGAATTATCATCATTTTAAAGGTCCAGCTCACTGGACTTGCCAACTTGATCCGTATCTCTGGATTTCTACCAGGATGCCCACGTAGTTTCAGCGAGATTTGGAATTCAGAAGACCATGCACCGCATGATGGCTTGAGGTCCCAGGGTATTGGGCTATTGCAACAACGCAAGGTTGCAGCAACGCGTGGGATGGCTCAAAATGCAGGTCTTCCTGAGTCTAGTAGGTCTCACTAGGCTCTGGGTTCGGGTCATCATTTTCGGAGTCCCCAGGTCGATTGGAAGGAAGGGCTGCAGCAGGCTCGGAGTACACAGCAGGCTCTCTGCTCGCTGGAAATCATTCCTGCCACGGTTCCTTTGTCATGCTCTTCAGTTTAAGTTTCAGTGGTTGACCTATCTTCAGCTTCCAGGTTTGCAGTATTTATCAGGAATTACAGCACATCCTCTGCATTCTCTCCCTGCTTTTTACAAGAATACTCTTACTTTTTACTCTTCTCCAATCAGGACAGCCAGCCCCCCACTGGGATTTGTCCCCATTCAAGCAAGGTGTAAGACAAAGGGCTGTAGAGTTTTGGACTCCTCCCTCACTTCCTGCTCTCACAGACAGACTGCAGCCTGGGCGGAGTGTCTAGAGGACTCCAGCCGAAGACAAAAATCACAAAAAGGAATTTGCCACACTGAATGTCAGGAGAAGGAACAAGAAACGACAAGAAACATTAAAATTGTAAAAAAAAAAAAAAGACGGGCCATTTTGGTAAAAATGGACACCCTTAGGTCCCTTTACTGCAGCTGTGAACACAGCCCGTGGTAAAGGTACACCGAATTAATGCAAGGTATCACTGCCACCAGCCATTGAAGGTAAACTTGTCACTTTAACTACATTTTTACAGTTTTAGTGTGAAAGGGGATACATTGTATCTCCCGAGCACTCCCCAAAAGGTGGGGTGTGCTGGTTTCACTAAATAAAATGTAAAAGGGATCCAAAGATCCTTTCTACCCTTGGGAACTGTAGTTTACTCAAGGGTAGCACAAGAAAGTTAAAAGGTGAGCCCCTAGGGCAACCCAGCAACAACAGGCACGTATTGCCAATAAGTTGTTAAAGAGGATAACTTTAAAAAGACACCATTGAGAGTCTTAAAAATGACACCCATAAAAAGAGTAAAAGATTATGTGAGTGTGAAAAAAGGTTCCCACTCACTGAGGTATTCATTTAAAATATCCCACTAGTAAAGCAAAAACTTCTGGGGTTGAACCAGGAAAGGAAGATTTATCAGTTATGTGCAAATCTTAGGTAAGATAGTGCCTGCTTATCTGCGCTGCCCAAACCAAATAGTAAAAGAAAGAGGGGTTGGTTTTGTACCACAAGTGAATAATAAATAGCCTGATGCCAGACTATCTTGAATTATACAGTGAATATTTTTAATTGACAAAAGCACAAAAGCACTGCACGCCAACACGTGTTTCAGCCCTCTCTGGGCCGTCTTCAGGGCGTATCTATATAACAATTAGGAGTAACACTAAACAATGTACTATCCCGCGTGATCTCCAAAGAAGGTTATGTGTTACTGCAGGTCTAAAGTCCGTAAAGTACGGTCATCATCATAACACGCCTGAATGCGTTCCTGCACGGCGATTTCTGCCTGCAGGTAGTGCCTCTCTGTCCGCACAGAGAGGCACTACCTGCAGGCAGAAATCGCCGTGCAGGAACGCATTCAGGCGTGTTATGATGATGACCGTACTTTACGGACTTTAGACCTGCAGTAACACATAACCTTCTTTGGAGATCACGCGGGATAGTACATTGTTTAGTGTTACTCCTAATTGTTATATAGATACGCCCTGAAGACGGCCCAGAGAGGGCTGAAACACGTGTTGGCGTGCAGTGCTTTTGTGCTTTTGTCAATTAAAAATATTCACTGTATAATTCAAGATAGTCTGGCATCAGGCTATTTATTATTCACTTGTGGTACAAAACCAACCCCTCTTTCTTTTACTATTTGGTTTGGGCAGCGCAGATAAGCAGGCACTATCTTACCTACTGTTCACTGTATAGAAGGGATACCGAGAAGCTACCCTTCTACGCTCTGCTACTGCTGCTAATGACCCACTTTCGTACCAGAATAGCGTTTAGAGTAAACTAAATTATATTGTGTGCGCAACTACCCGCTTTAGGGATTCACTTCTCGGTACTTTCACTATGTGCAAATCTTACCTAACAGTGGGTGGGAGGTGTAATGACTTGAAGGGGCTGCCTGGCTACAGTGCAGAGGTCAGTGGGTTGTGGGTGGGAGGTATGATGACTTGAGGGGGTGCCAGGGGTAGTGGGCATTCTACAGTGGTGGGGGTGGGAGATGCAATGACTTGAAGGAGCGGTCTGGGGAAGTGAGCAGAGGTCAGTGGAGGGGTCGAAGGAGGGAAAACTAGCAGGGGCTGCATGGTGTAGTGGGCAAAGGTCAGCGGGGTGGCAGGTGCAAGCACGTGAGAGAGCTGCCTGGGGTAGTGAGCTGTGGTCAGTGGGGGGGGGCAACACAGCAGAGGCTGCCTGGTGTCATGGGCAGAGGTCAGTAGGGGTGGGAGAAAGGTGTGAGGACTTGAGGGGCCTGCCTGGGGTAGTGGGTAGTGGTCAGTGAGGTGTGGGTTGGAGGTGCAATGACTTGGGTGGGGGCTGCCTGGGGTAGTGAGCTGAGATCAGGGGAGGAGTTGGAGGGGGCAACTTAGCAGTGGCTACTTTGTGTAGTGGTCAGAAGTCAGTAGGGGTGAGGGAGAGGTGTGAGGCCGTGAAAGGGCTACCTGGGGTAGTGGTAGGGGGTCAGTGGGGATGGGTGGGAGGAGAGCAAACTAGCAGTGGCTGCCTGGTGTAGTGGGTGGAGGACAGTAGGGGTGAGGGAGAGGTGCGGGGACTTGAGGGAACTGCCTGGGGTAGTGGGCAGAGGTCAGTATGGTGTGGGTTGGAGGTGCAATGACTTGAGGAGGCTGCCTGGGGTAGTGGGCAGAGGTCAGTGCGGGTGGATGGGTGTGAGGTGTGAGGACTTAAGGGGACTGCCTGAGGTGATGGGCAGATGTCAGTGGGGGTGAGAGGAGGGCAATTTAGCAGGGGCTGCCTGGTTTAGTGGGTGGAGGTCAACGGGGGTGGGTGGACTTAAGTGGGCTTCCTGGGCTAGTGTGCAAAGGTCAATGGGGCATGGGTCAGAGGTGTAATAACTTGAGGGGCTGCCTAGGGTGATGGGTGGAAGTCAGTGGGAGTTGGGAAGAAAGCAAACCAGCAGGAGCTGCTTGGCGTAGTGGGGAAGATCAGTGGGGGTGGGTGAGATGTGTGAGGACTTGATGGGGCTGCCTGGGTAGTGTGCCGAGGTCAGCGCAGTGTGGGTGACAGGTGCACTGACTTGAGGGGGCTTTCAGGGGTAATGGGCAGAGGTCAGTGGGGGGTGGGAGGAGGGCAAACTATCGGGGTCTGCCAGTTTTAGTGGGCGCAGGTCAGTATGGGTGGGTTGGAGTTGTGTGAACTTGGGGGGGCTGCTGGACTAGAATGTGGAGGTCAGTGGGGTGTGGGTGGGAGGTACAAGGACTTGAGGGGGCTGCCTGGGATAGTGAGCAGAGGTCAGTGGAGGGATTGGAGGAGAGAAAACTAGCAGTGGCTGCCTGGTGTAGTGGGCAAAGGTCAGTAGGTGTGAGGGAGAAGTGCAAGGACTTGAGGAAGCTGCCTGGTGTAGTGGGCAGAGGTCAGTGTGGTGTGGGTTGGAGGTGTGATGACTTGACAGGGCTGCCTGGGGTAGTGAGCGGAGATCAGTGGAGGGTTGGGAAGAGGGCAACTTAGCAGTGGCTGTCTGGTTTAGTCGTCGGGAAGTCAGTACTGGTGATGGAGAGGTGTGAGGACTTTAGGAGGCTGTCTGCAGTAGTGTGCAGAGGTCAGTGGGGTGTGGGTGGGAGGTGCAATGACTTCAGGGGGCTGCCTGGGATAGTAGGCGGAGGTCAATGGGGTGGTGGCAGGAGGGAAAACTAGCAGTGGCTGCCTGGTGTGGTGGGCAGAGGTCAGTAGGGTTGGGGGAGAGGTGCGAGGACTTGAGCGGGCTGCCTGGGGTAGTGGGCAGAGGTCAGTGGGGTGTGGGCTGGAGGTGTGATGGCTTGAGGGGTGTGCCTGGGGTAGTGAGTGGAGGTCAGTGGGGGGTAGCAGGAGGGCATACTAGCAGTGGCTGCCTGGTGTAGTGGGAGGAGGTCAGTAGGGGTGAGGGAGAGGTGCAATGACTTAAGGAAGCTGCCTGGGGTAGTGGGCGGAGGTCAGTAGGGTGTGGGTTGGAGGTGCGATGACTTGACAGGGCTGCCTGGGGTAGTGAGCGGAGATCAGTGGTGGGTTGGGAGGAGGGCAACTTAGCAGTGGCTGCCTGGTTTAGTGGTCGGAGATCAGAAGGAGTGAGGGAGAGGTGTGAGGACTTGAGGGCGATGTCTGCGGTAGTGTACAGAGGGGTGTGGGTTGGAGGTGCAATGACTTGAGGGGGCTGCCTGGGGTAATGGGCGGAGGTCAGTGGGTGGGGGTGGGAGGAGGGCAAACTAGCAGGGACTGCCTGTTGTCGTGGGCGGAGGTCAGTGGTGTGTGGTTGGGAGGTGTAATGACTTGAGGGGTCTGCCTGGGGTAGTGAGCGGAGGTCAGTGGGTTGGTGGCAGGAGGGTAAACTAGCAGTGGCCACCTGGTGTGATGGGCAGATGTCAGTGAGGGGGTGAGAGGAGGGCAAACTAGCAGGAACTGCAATGGTATAGTGGGCAGAGGTCAGTGGGGGTGGGTGGGAAATGCGAGGACTTCAGGGGGCTGCCTGGAGTAGTGTGTTGAGGTCCATGGGGCGTGGGTTGGAGGTGCAAAGACTTGAGGGGGCTGCCTGGAGTAGTGAGCGGAGGTCAGTGGAGGGCAAATAATTAGTGGCTGCCTGTTGTAGTGGTCGGAGGTTAGTAGGGGAGAGGGGCGAAGGCTTGAGGGGGCTGCCTGGAGTAGTGGGCAGAGGTCAGTGAAGTGTGGGTTGGAGGTGCGATGACTTGAGGGGGCTACCTGGGGTAGTGGGTGGAGGTTAGTAGGGATGGGTGGGAGATGGGAGAGCTTGAGAGGGCTGCCTGGGTTAGGGTGCAGTGGTAAGTGAGGTGTGGGTGGGAGGTGTGATGATTTGAGGGGGTGCCGGGGGTAGTGGCCGTAGTACAGTGATGGGGCTGTGAGGTGCAATGACTTGAGGGGGCTGCCTGGGATAGTGAGCAGAGGTCAGTGGAGGAGTGGGAGGAGGACGAACTGGCAGGGGCTGCCTGGTGTAGTGGGCAGAGGTCAGTGAGGGGTGTAAAGTGCACGGACTTGAGGGAGCTGCCTGGTGTAGTGAGCTGTGGTAAGTGAGGGCGTGGGTTGGAGGTGCGATGACTTGGGAAGCTGCCTGGGCTAGTGGGCGGAGGTCAGTGGGGGTGGGTGGGAGGTGCAATGACTTGATGGGGCTGCCTAGGGCAGTGAGCGGAGGTCAGTGTGGGGTGGAAGGAGGGCAAACTAGCAGTGGCTGCTTGATGTAGTGGGCAGAGTGTTGGGGAGATGTTGGACCCCCCACCAGGCTTCTGGGCGTCCCAGGAATAGGAGGCCCCAACACCTCCCATTTTGCCCAAAGGAATGCACCAACCACAGTCCAGCAAGCAGCATGTTCCAAACTGTGGTTTATTTCTGGGCAGCAAACAAACACACAGGGATTCGTGCACAAAGATAATCCAGTCACACTCTCAGAGAGACTGGCTTGCAAGCCAGCTTTGTAACACACTGCAGGCTGACATCACAAAACTGGACCAGCTCCCAGAAACCGATCTCATCCTGAGATTGGCTGGTGAGTGATTAGTCACATATAGTTCCCTTATAGAAACCCTGATGATTGGACCTCTGCTCCCAGGGGGTTGACTTGGCCGTTCTTCCCAGTGAGCTAATTCTAAAAATGTTGCATTATGAATTTGTTCCCATCAGTTTTATCTGAGCAGGCTTTTCACCCCAGGGCCCTCAGTGGTGATTGGCCAGAGCTGAGGTCTCCAAGCTTAAGACAACTCTGCTCCCAGCTCGACAACGTAACATTCTCTTGTGCATCATAACTATGTGTGAACTACCACTGCTTGCGCTTGCCTTTTCGTTCTCATAGAAAAGCCACAGAATCACGTGTTTTGCCTCCACACTCTGGGTTGAATTAGCTGTATTTTTTATTTCTATTGTTTTTTAACTTTTTTTATTGATTTTCACAACAAACAACAAACCGTGCACCTGAACATGGTGCATATAACTACAATCCCGCCCCCCTCCCGCCTTACAATCCCTCGTTAAACAACCACGGTTTATTTGTCCACAACTGTCGCTTCTGTTTCCTCATCTGGGGAGCTTTCCGAGTCCATTTACTCAGACTCCACGCCTCTCAATGATGCAACCAGATGCTGCCACTCTATGAATGTTCCTGTTTCCTCCTCCCAACCCCCTCTCCCTGCTGCCTCCCTCCAAACCACCGTTTCAGCCTCAGTCCACCGTAAGAGGTCCCTCCACCAGGTTTCAATATTCGGTCTCTCCCGTGCTTTCCATCCCATGGCTATCCTGCGCTTTGCCAAAATGTAAGTCAAATCTTTGAGCTTGCTCACGTGCTTAAGATTGCGCGGTCTAGGGAAGCCCCCTACCATACATGCCCATAAGGAGGAATTAGCAGTATTTAATGAGAATTATTGAAGCTGTCTGCACTCTGTTCACTGTTGTTCAGAACAAAGGAATTTCATCTTGTTGCAAAACAGAGTTTATCTGGTTAAAGATGACCTTGGCTGAGCTGAGCCTGCAAGATGTATTTCAGTGTCTCACACGAACGCTGCAGAGACAAGTGTATTTTACTGTGATTTTCCAAAGCCAGTCATGGTTTACACTCTGCTTTTCGATAATACATGAATTGATGAGTTATAGTGCTGTTGGGTGTCTCAATGATTTCTTTTTCAATGGGGTTAATTCATGTGGGCATCTGCAAGCCTTTAAACAGGACTTCTTGTGTTTTGTAGATTCTATATGGCAGTATTGCTGCATTGAGGCAAATGTAGCATGTCTGCTTAGCGCTTTTAGCCAGTACTGTCAATTGAAATGTCTCTGCTGTCACCCAGAGCTCTTCATCCACTCTGGGCAAGGTTTGTGTTACTTTTAGGTTGCAGTGTTAGTGAAGTGGGTGTCTTTCACCATATTTGTCACCCATGGGCACACTGGGGCATGGTGCAAAATAATGAGTATGCTCATTATTCTTCCTGCTGTTCTTTCTGTTGACATGCCTGGGGTGAGGGGGCAGGAGTGTGATATCGATTTTTCCTCTTCAGTCCCCCCTATCGTCGACTTGTCGACCACACCACCAAGCAACATTCATCTTCTTCCGGTCGGCATATCTTTGTCAATTCTCTGAGGTGTCCATAATTGTTCACATGATTGTCAAGGACCAGTACATGTAGGAGTATTCTCCGTCTGAGCTCCACCACACTCACTTCCCTTCGTACTTCCTCGGATCACAGGGATTGTCCACCTTTATTACTGCTGGAACCAGGTAGCACACCACTATCTTCACCCTTAGTCCGGCTCTTCCTTTCACCATGTCTTTTATTGCTCCTCCTATGCTCACATCCATCAGTATTTGCATTCCGATCGCTTCTTCTGCTGTTCTCTCGCATCTTGCAATATATTGTGATCTTGCACAGTGATGCTTTGCTCAGTACTAGTGCTTCAGTTATCATCTTCAATCTGCCAACCAGTCACGATGCCATCCATGACCATGGAAACGCTAGCCAGTTCTTGTCTTTCCCTGTTCACATGTGTTTTCTGCTGAACAGTCTTTTGTGTGCTGGTACTTCATCCAATGTTGCTTCTTGTCTTGCTCGAGAAGTAGTTCACCCCTCTGTACACTCCTGAGTCCGTCTGAGTCTGTTTCTCTTCTTCCTTTGTTGGGGCTTTTGGTGCTTTGTTCAGTCATCTCTTCTTCCTTCTGTTGTTTTCCATCTTCGGGAAGTGGTCAGACCTCACGACTTCCTTGGGCACCACCAACAAGGGCGTGCTGATGTGCACCAATGGACAGTTTCCTCCCCAATTTCAGTGGCAGTTTCTCTTGAGCTTTAGATCCACATGCTCAATAGAAGTCCATAAGCACTGCTGTTCCTGCTCTCATCTCCCTACTGATCTCAACCTTCTTGCATCCAGCATTTCGTCCACTTCTTTTCGCTGTTGTGCTGGTAACATAAGGCCGCTGCCTTCAGTGTATTTATTGGCATCAGTCCTTCTTCATTCTCCACCCAAGTCACCAGCTTTGTACTCCTGGTCCACTCCGTTAGGCACTTATCATTTTCTTCTTGCAGCTTGCTCACTGGTGCATTGCCATGGTCAGTGCTTTGCTTCCTACAGTCTCCATCTTCAGAACCATTATTAGCGTATATGTGTCCATGGATCAGTATCTGTTGTCTTTCCCAGCAACCATGTTCTCCTCCTCTCTCCTTTACTCTTGCTCATGGTCATGTCAGTTCCTTCAGTGTGATAATCTTTGTTTTTCTGTCTGTGGCCCCTATGTTATATACTGTTGTCCTTCAATGAGCTGCCAGTAGTTGTTCATCCTGGGTAGTGTCTTGATATAATCTTCTTTCCTAGGGGAATGTCTCTTTTGACATCAATCTCAATGTTGCTGTCTTCCCTTGGAATCTTTTTCACGTTTGGAACACTTTGGGATACATCGGCGTCATGCTGTAGGTATTTCTGTTGCAATAAATTTTATCAAGGCACTTAAGGCATAGGGGATTTAAGAGCTCTCCACAGTGGTGTCCCTACCAATCTTGGACATGTGTGTATGTCGTTAGTTACTTGTGCTATGTGTGAGGTGTATGTTTACTCCTTTCGTGTCTGCATTAACACTGCTCTTACCTCTCCTTACGTTGGCAACAGTGTCTTCCTCACCCTCTGACAAGGAAGGCCTTCCTGCTTGGGTTAGGGAATGTTAGTAGGGGTTACAGCGGTAATGCTCACCCCCATTATTCAGTTGAGCATTAACAGTCCATCATAATGATAAGAGTCCTTTTTATCTTGCCCCTAACCACTTACGCTGCTGGATCCTTGCAGCTGATGAGATTATATGGTTGCCCGCCTGAAAATCGCGAGAAAGGCGGTATGATGTTAGTACTTGTCAGTGCCCTCAAGCTCTGCGAACTAAACAATCACTGAGGGCAAAAATGAAAGCTTCCCCTGCACATTTCTTGTTGAGTGTTTCTCAATGTGGGTAGGACAGTATATGCACTGTATTCAAGTTGGGGAAAAGTTTGGGCTAGGTATTCAATGGAAGCAAGGAAATATACTTCAGGGAAACGTGTTCTAGGGCATCCAAGTTTTCTGATAGAGTGGGGAAAGATTGGGCGAGGTATTCAATGAGAGTAAGGAAATGTACTCCAGGTAATCGTGCTCTAAAGGGTCTGGGTGTTCTGATAGAGTAGGCAAGTTGAGTGTGGAAGGCTTCAGGGTGATTAGTGGAGGTAACATCAAAGAAATTCCCTACACAATTCTAACAACATACATGCGCAACAACCTGCATGTGCGAGGAAAAGAGAGAGAACAAAACAGTGTTACAGCTGTCGGGTGCACAAAATATAATTTGAAACTCATTTCAGCATACTATGCACACGGGGGTGTCGGTTCCTATTCTAGCTGCTTGTGTGCGTTGGACCATAGGATGGCCAGGTTTCCCTAACTCAAGAGTGTTCGTGCTGTCTTGCAGTTCATGAAAATCTTTTGCGTTGGCCCTGTTGATTGTTGCTCCCTCGTCGTCAGGGTGGCCACCGCTTTGTAGAGCTTGACGCCTTACAGATCTAACAAAGTCTGTCATGAGGGCAAAATGTCCCACTCTAGTCCCTAGCCATTGGAATTTAGTTGTCCGTTGTCTTCAGGCCTGCCCTGGGTCCTTTGTTTCTGACAAGAAATAAAAAAGAAGCACTTGAGACCTGAGAATTGACATATTATTCAATTTCTTGACCTAACCTCTCTGCACTACTCTCACACTATTCAGTGTCCTAGTGGGAGGAGCCAAGGATAAATTCATGCATCGTACTGTCACCACCTGGTTGGATGGTGGTCGGGCGCTAACTTGTTGCACAATTTGAGATTTACCTGGAAAATGGGTAGACAACCACTATCCTATAGCCGTATCCTTAACGCATCTGGATGATATGCACTTAATTTAGGTGAAAATATTCATGACACACTTGGATCACATACACTTAATTTAGGTGGTGGTGTACAAATGGGCCTTTGAGTCTTTGTATTTACTGTAATTTACTTTAAGCTAAAAATAGTGCGTGCTTTTGACCCGGGGGCATTAGGCGCTGACAAGCTAAACAGGGAAACATCAAGGTGGTAAATCTGTCAGTCAAAGTGGCTGTGTGTCTAAATTAAAGGGATCAGTTTCCTGAATTAAGAGAATCGCAGGGTGTTTTAAATCTTTCTTCTATGGCTCCTCTCACAGCTCTCAGGGTATGCCCTGCAGTGAACTGCTGGCACATTAACCTGGGACTAATGAAATTTGCTATCATGTATCCACTACCTATCCCCCCCCCTTTCTTTTCATTTTTTTTAAATGTATTTATTTATTTTTATTTTCTTTCAATCCCAACCATCACAGTGTACTCCCATGTTCTCTATCCCACCACATTTCCACTTGTTAAACCCTAGTCTATTAATTACTCATTATTACGTATAGCATTGCATTACTCCACTACTTTCATTACTGCTGAAGTTAGACAATATATTTCTCCCATCAGGATCTACTCCCAAATTTTAATACAATCATTATTCTCCAATTCGTGCAGCAATGACCTCTTCCCCTATGTGTGTTGGCTAAGGCATTTGTGCCAGTGCTGTGTTAGAAAGTGCTAGTGGCATTACTTCTTCCACTGTGTTATTCTGTCGCCAAAGGGTGTCTGTTGGGAACATGGATCATCCACCCTTTACCCGGAGTTCTCTCCTCCCGTGGCGCAGCCCCTTGCAATTTCATAATGTGTTTCTCTGGTGCATTGTTGTACCCTGTTCCCATCACTGTGTCCCTCACTCCTTTCAGACAGTGTGTCTCTCCTCCAGTTTCTGTGCTGTGTTCCAGTACCAATTGTGAGGGCAACTCGTTTGTCTTCCTGTGTCAGTGTGCATGGGCAACTAGTTTTGCTGCGTATGCTTAATAATGTGATGGCAATCGTACACCCCCAACCTTCTCACTTGTCCTGCCTTCCCTCAGTCATACTACAGCTTTTCTTAACCTCTTGACTCCCATCAGTCTGATCGATAGTTAGTGAACCGTCAATTAAAGGCACACCTCCCCACCCAAGTGCATGACCTAGTTGCCCCACTGTCACCCAGAAAAGAAAATGCTTTGTTACCCATCACCACCCTTATGTAATTGTCCCCCGCAGGATTGAGTGTGTGTGAGTGTGAGTGTGTGTGGCAGAATGAGACACGTCAAGTTTGTCTGGGGGCCATCCTATTAAACGTATAATGACAATCCATTCTCTGTGAAAGGGTTGTTCCCCACCATTGTAACCCCTCCCAGTCATCTAACCGGTACTATTGCTATGGTATCTGTGGGCTCCATTGTGTCAGTGTTCTGTATGAGTGCTAACTGCTGTGCAGTCCCCCTGGGTTGTGATGCATGTAAGTCCTGGAGTAATGGTGCTGTCATATGGTGTCTGTGTCTGTACATGTAGTGGTGACAGTGCCTGTGTTGGTGCTTGTGATGTGCTGCTGCTGGCCCTGGGCACAATCATTTCCCTGTGCCCCTGCATACTATTGTCATCCCTGAGGCCCCCCCTCTTTTGCTTTGCTCCCCCACAATGACAGGTTCTTGAAACATGTCCCAACTGCCCGCAGATCCATCACTGTGGTGGCTCCCTCCCTTCCATATCCCATGCAAGCTGTTCCACTCCCAACTGAGCCTCTTCCATGTCTGGCTGTGCTGCCTTGTTCAGTCCTTCTCTCCTGCTCACATATCTTCCTTTCCCATTCGAGTGTCACCCACTGACTGGCCGCTTTTATGCCCCGCTCATCATCCTGCTTATTGTGCCCATTCCCTTGCCAGTCTTTGTAATTGCAATTTCTATGTTCCCTTTCTGCTAGCTCACGTTTTTCTTGCTCCGCTCTCTCTCCTCCTCTCTTTTCCCTCTACTTCCCTTCCTCTCTTCTCTCTCCAGTCCTTCTCTACCCTCTCCTTCATTTCCCTTCTCCACGCTCCTTCCCCATGAGCTCCCACTCTTCCTTCCTCCTCCATTTCTTGTCTTCCCTTTCCAGTTCCTCCATTCTCTTCATGTCTCTCACCTTACTCTGCCCCTTCATTACCCGGTCCCTCTCCCTTCTCCCTTCTCCCTCCATTTGTTCTGCCCAGTCAAGCCTTTTGCGCTCCTCCTCCCCACTCACTATTGCTGTGGTCACTCCTCGCACCTCTCCCATTATCTTCCCTTTAATTTTGAAAATAAACGTGTGCTGCTAGTGGGTTGTTCTGCACACTCCTGTTTGTTCTCTTTTGTGTATGGTGGTGTTTTGTATGTGGTATTTATATCTGTCTGCTGCTTTCAGTTCTTTCATGGAATACATTCCTTGCTCATCATCTGTGTCATCAAATATTACACTCCCAGAGGTGCAGAAGGGTGAGACCCCTGTTTGCTCAGCACGTGCTGGATCAGCATCTGCTGACGCCTCGCCACTTTCTTTTCCCTCATGTGCCATAGTTCAACTATAGCCAGGCGCCTTTTCAGCTTCTTTCCTGTGTAAGTGCTGTGCATGTGTGTCATTAGCAATTGCTGCACGCCTCTGGAGAAGCTGCCTGTAGGCGGCTATGGTCTTATTTATTTGTCTTCATTACTTTTGAACCATTGTACACTATGTTTTGCTAATTTATCTTGGCATGGGGGCTGTGTCCTACATAACAGTTGAAGCGGAGGCATTTATCTATTATGTGACACCTTTTACCTTACCTCAAGTTGAGAATTTCGATAATCCGCTGTTCAGGGAGCAAATGTTAGAAGATAATTTAACATTTTAAAATGTCTATGAGCCTTCTTTGTTCTGCAACTAATCCAGTGTACTCCATGTACAGCCCATCTTCACCAAACCATTGCTTTCTCCGGCACCCCCCCACAATCTTGTGCATGTGCGTTGCACACACCGCATCTGGGTCACCTCTTCTGGCTCTCCAAATCCCCACCACTAGCTCCTCACCATCAAAACTCTGTGTCCTATGCATCAATCTAAAGAGGGTGTCCCCAAATTAAAATCACAGTACAAATGAACAGGCAAGTGTGCATACACAGAACAATAACCCATTGCTTCCAATCCTACACAACCCCACAAAGATCCCAAAATAAAACCCCACAATCTCCACAGCTGTCTTCCCACTTCACCCGGAGTGGAGTATACGTCATTACCCAATTCTCTTTCTATAGTTGATCTGCACTCCCTCACTGGAGGAACATAACCAGTCATCTATTTTCTGCAATCTGAGAAATACTCTAGCTAACGGTGTCCAGTCATAATTTCGAAAACATAATTTCGAAAGTCAAAAAAGTCGAATCAAAAATGTCGAAAAAAAAAATGTCGAATTGTTTTTTTTTTCGATATTTTTTTTTTGGGCTCTAGTTTCTGTGAAAAAAATAGGTAAAAATAAAAAAAGGGGGGTTGGGGGGGTAACCCCCCCATTTTGAAAAAAAAAACGTCATTAAAAAAAAATTCGACATTTTTTTTTTTCGACTTTTTGACTTTCGAATATTTTGTATTAGAAATTATGTCTATGAACCCTAGCTAACTCCTGCGGAAATCCGACATCCATTTACCAAGCTAAAACACTCAATTAATAGGAATCCTCAGTAACTCATCGAACTACAACGCTGACTCATAAGTATACCCCACCCCCATGCATGTGTTCGGCATTCAGACCAATCAGCGCGGCACGCCGTCCAACACGTGGAGACTCGTTACCCCACCCAATAGACTCATCAGCACATGAAGGGACTACCTCCACTCCGTTCCCTACTACAACTCACGCGCCGATCACTACTGATAGACCAAATTTTGCGACAATGTAAAACCACCCGCCACCCTATTTACAATTCCTCCCCCCACAGCTGACTTCCCCCTCAGTAGGGTGGAGTAATCTCTTTATTCTTTTGTGTTTGTATTAAACTGCACCCGTTGATTTGCCTCACGAATGATACGCCTCTCACTGGGAGACATAACCAGTCAAACACCTTCCGCAATCTAGTATAGCTCCAGCTAACCAATCACTACGGGAATACCATCATCCATAACCCAGATTACAAACCAAACTCACAGGTACACCTCTATTTACATACTTCTGCAGTCCAAGCCTGTCAACTCTATAGTCCTGGTTGTTCACCAGAACATTTTACCTCGAAGACCGAGCACTCCCTACACACAGGAAGCTGCAGTTCCTATCCAGACAATACAATTTAACAGTTCTACAACATACTGAATTAACAATACTTCCTAATACTTAATCATTTGCCCATTGTTACCCCACAAAATCACACCCTCCCCTCAAAGGCCATGTTGCTGGTTGCTTGGACTTGTACTTACATTGCCTATGCTGCACTGGCACTTGCTCTGCTACCGGAACCCCCCATCAAGGCGCTTCACTGGACCCCATCTTCTGCAGGCCTCTCACCCTCCCTCAAGCGGGGTATTTCCAAGTGGCCCCGATGCCTTTATCCGGTTAATGCATTTTCCGGTGGTCTTCAGGTGCAGGCAAGGGTCCCACAGTTTCCTTGGGTCAGCAGCGGGGGGGGGGGTAGTTCAATGCAGGGCTTACACAGGCAGTGCCCATCCATCACGGGCCTTACAGTGAGCAATTTTGCCTCACAGAGGGCACCAACTTGTTGGGGGGAAGTTGGACCCCCCCACCAGGCTTCTGGAGGTCCCAGGTATAGGAGGCCCCAACACCTCCCATTTTGCCCAAAAGAATACAGCATCGTCCAGCAAGCAGCATGTTCCAAACTGTGGTTTATTTCTGGGCAGCAAACAAACACAAAGGGATTTGTGCAGAAAGAAAATCCAGGCACACTCTCAGAGAGACTGGCTTGCAAGCCAGCTTTGTAACACACTACAGGCTGACATCACAAAATTGGGCTGCTCCCAGAAACCTATCTCATCCTGAGATTGGCTGCTGAGTGATTGGTCACATATAGTTCCCGTATAGAAACTCTGATGATTGGACCTCTGTTGTCAGGGGGCTGGCTTGGCTGTTCTTCCCAGTGAGCTAATTCTAAAAATGTTGCATTGTGAATTTGTTCCCATCAGTTTTAGCTGAAAAGGCTTTTCGCCCCTGGGCCCTCAGTGGTGATTGGCCAGAGACGAGGTCTCCAAGCCTAAGACAACTCTACTCCCAGCTCGAAAAAGTAACTTTCTCTTCTGCGTCATAACTATGTGTGAATCACCACTGCCTACGCTTGCCTTTTCATTCTCATAGAAAAGCCACAGAATCACGTGTTTTGCCTCCACATTCTGGGTTGAATTAGCTGTATTTAATGAGAATTATTGAAGCTGTCTGCGCTCTGTTCACTGTCGTTCAGAACAAAGGAATTTCATCTTGTTGCAAAACAGAGTTTATCTGGTTAAAGACGACCTTGACTGAGCTGAGCCTGCAAGATGCATTCCAGTGTCTCGCACGAACGCTGCAGAGACAAGTCTATTTTACTGTGATTTTCCGAAGCCAGTCATGGTTTACACTCTGTGTTTCGATAATGCATGCATTGATGAGTTATAGTGCTGTTGGGTGTCTCAATGCTTTGTTTTTCAATGCGGTTAATTCATGTGGGCATCTGAAAGCCTTTAAACAGTAATTCTTGTGTTTTGTAGATTCTGTATGGCAGTATTGCTGAATTGAGGCAAATGTAGCATGTCTACTTAGCGCTTTTAGCTGGCACTGTCAATTGAAATGTCTCTGCTGGCACCCAGAGCTCTTCATCCACTCAAGGTGTGTGTTACTTTTAGGTTGCAGTGTTGGTGAAGTGGGTGTCTTTCAGCATATTTGTCACCCATGAGCGCACTGGGGCCTGGTGCAAAATGAAGAGTATGCTCATTATTCTTCCTGCTGTTCTTTCTGTTGATATGCCTGGGGTCAGGGGCAGGAGTTTGATCTCGATTTTTCCTCTTCGGGAGGACTGTAGGGGTAAGGGAGAAGTGTGAAGACTTCAGGGAACCGCTTGGGGTAGTGGGTGGAGGTCTGTGGGGTGTGGGTTGGAGGTGCAATGACTTGAGGGTGCTGCCTGGGGTAGTGGGTGGAGGTCAGTGGGGTTGAGTGGGAGGTGCAAGGTTTTGAGCACGCTGCCTGGAGTAGTGTGCAGAGGTCAGTAGGGTTTGGGTGGGAGGTGTGATGACTTGATGGGGGTGCCGTCAGTAGTGGGTGGAGGATAGTGGGTGGGGTGGGATTAGGGCAAACTAGCAGGGGCTGCTTGGGGTAGTGGGTGGAGGTCCCTGGGGGTGGGTGGGAGGTGCGAGGGCTTGAGGGGGCTGCCTGGGATAGTGTGCAGAGGTCAATGGGGGTCATTACGACCCAGGCGGTAAGTACGCCAACTTTACCACCATGGTGTAAACTACGTTTACACCATGGTGGATGGCGGATTTACCGCCCCATTCCAAGGTGAGTGGGGCGGTAAATCCCCATTTCCCATTTTACCCTTCCCCATTCCCATTTTTGCCCCATAGGGCATAATGGGAGTGGGGAAGGCGCTAATTACGCCACCGTAAATTACGGTGGCGTAATTAGCACCAAGGCGCTTTAGCGCCATGGATTTTAACGGCTGCTAAAAGCAGCCGTTAAAATCGGAATCAGGTGTTAAGGGTTAACGACGGCGTTAACCCTTAACGCCTGAGTTGTAATGAGGCCCAATGGGTGTGGGTGGGAGGTGTGATGACTTGAGGGGCTGCCTGGGGTGATCGATGTTAGGGAGAATTCTCAAGAATGTGCTCATTTCCCTAACCTTTTGAGACCCCCAGGAACTTTGCTGGATTTCTAGGATTTGATTTTTTACCTGGGAAAAGTGTGAGACTTTTTTTCCTACTCTTCCATGTATTTTGATGAGTGTTTTACTTTTGTGTTCTTTGGTTATGGAGTTTTAAAACAACTCCAGAGGCATCCTCTTTTCTGTGTGTCACACAGCACCTTCAGCGCAGTGGCACTGGGGTGTCTTTCAGACTTCCCAAGATTTAAATACCTTCTCTGGGACTGACTACTGTCTCCCAGAGCATGTAAAGTTAAATTGACTTTACTAGTCTCTTTAAATTTACAGACCCAGCACACACTTTCTTCCTATAGAGTGCTGGAGGGGTTGCCTAGCTTCACCTGAGTCAAAACACTCATGTAACAGTCAGATGTTACCCTTTCCTACTTTAAATGGCTGGTAGCAGTGGTTTAGATCAAACTACCATGATTTTTCCCAACCGCGAACAACAGTAGCTAAAAATCGGGTCAGCCATGTTTTTCAATATGGCACCCAGGACCTATCTGTAAAAACAGACTCCGGTCAACTTTTTTCACCATTTCTTTTAGGAAAGGTCCTTCTTGTGTTTGTCTCTGAGCGCCAAACCAAGTTTGGTCCCTTTGTTCGTTGGCCTTTGGCGGGCTTCAGTGCTGAAGCCCTCCTCTGGTGCCAGGGTGTCTCGGGTGGACAGGATGTGAGGGAGGTGCCCGAAACTCCCTGTGCTTAGTCTCCTAGGAGTGAGAAAAATTGACTTGTGCTCTCACTTCTTTGCACCACATTTGATGAGTGAAAAAATCACAAAAAGCTGTTATTCTTGACGAAAAATATTTCTGGTTTATTTATTTCATTTTAAGCCCCTCTTGGATGACACGTGTTTCTGCGTATATCCTGCGCCTTTTTTCAAATCCGGGCTGTTTATGTACATAGAAAAGAAAACAGAACAAAATGCAATAAGAAATAAAGTTCATGTGTGTCACCTCGCTTGGTTATTTGATACATTGTGAACATGGTGACTTCCTTTGTGTTTAAATCATATACCCACAATTTCCAAAATGATTTTGACTCCTACACATTTGCACCTCTGTATGTGAATCAAATTGATCACCTATGTCTATGTTGCAGAACTGGGGGGGAGGATTTGAGATTCTTTTGTCCTTTGTAACTTGCTATGATTTTTATGTTATTATGAGATATAACTGTACAGTTTAGAGAGCACCAAAAAAATGACAACTTTTTAGTTAACCAAAATACTGTGTTCAGCCATCTCTTACCCTTTCATATGGTGTTCTGGTTCCCCCACTGGTAATTAGCTTACTTTTCTTATCAGGTAACTTGAATTCATGTGTTCAATCCCTCCTGTACAAACAGCATACATATAACGTTATTGGCATACGTTTATCCCTGATTTAATCTACTGTCAAATACAGACGAAATCTAGCCTCCTGGACCAATGCCTCTTATTTTGCATTTTTTAGAAAGAAATTGTGATTAATTCTATATTAATATGATTTAATGCAGTGCCTCTAGGGCCAGTGTAAAGATGCCGGCAACTATTTCAGGAGAGGGTCGCTTCCCCACTGTCAACACTCGTTTGAATTTTTCGCGTGCTTCCACATTTGCCCCTTAAAGCTAATTCTTATTATTCCAAACACAAGCTTGTCTAATCGGCACAATTTTAAACATGCTTACAACCTAGGGTGGGCTTACAACCTACTTTAAGGGCTTACCTGCAAATTCTGAAGCTCATGCCTCATGCGTCGGGGTCCCTCTTGCCCGAGGTTCGCCAATTATTATTAGAGATCTCTTTCTCCTTAGTCCTTCATCGCTTTCCTTGCTCACTTAATGGCGGCCATATTTTGGGATACCTGCCCATGTTTTACTGTGTGGCCGGTTACAATTACCACTTTCTTCTTCTAACTATTCATAGCGAATGCATTTTATTTAACTTTGCCTGGTGAATTTCATGCTTTGAATATAAATGGTAACTTATTAGGTTACATTCTTTTATTTTTTCATAACATACACCCGTGAAGGTTTTATTTTATAAAAGTATTTGTTATTCTACAAATAGTTTATTCCAGCGCGAACACTCCCCACGTGTAAAGGATTGTGGTTAAGGTAGTTGCCTCACTGAGTTAATGTTGCTGAGCCGAAATCCATGCTTTTGATATAAATGGTAACTTATTGGATTACATTCTTTTATTCTTTCATGCCTTAGACCCGTCAAGGTTCTATTTTATAAAAAGATTTGTTATTCTGCAAATAACCTATTTCAGCGCGAACACTCACCAACTGTGAAGGATTGTGGTTAAGGTAGTTGCCTTACTGAGTTAGTGTTTAGTAGTTTTAGTTTCATTGCGATATATATATGTATATATATATATTTTAGCATATAATTCAACAGTTACGACCTCTACATGAACCAGGACCTTGTCTGAAAAATTATTGTATGGTTTTCCTCAATGTGAGAGTCATCTATAAACGTTATTCCGATGGTTAACAGTGTCCCCGTAGTGGCCTACTGTCACGCTCGGCCGCCGTTGGCGGCTGTGGAGACGCTGGCGATGGGGCGGCCATTGATTCGGCCTTCACGCTGCCAGCGTCCGCATGTAGCGGTCTAGTCTTCCGCCCCTCCTCTACAGAGCCCATTTAACGTCATCCAACCCGGAAGCCCGCGCGTTGCAACCTTCGCGTCAGGCTCCGGGTTGGTAAGCTGCAGTTTTCCGTTCTGTGGCTGCTGCCACCGTCCTCTCCCTTTGCTTCTCTTCCCTTCTCATACCTTCTCCTTCCACTCCTCATTGCCTCCCACGTCCTTCTCGCTCTTCCTCTCCCTCGTCTTGGCTAGCGTGTGTTTTTTCCCCGTGCACTCTCTCTGTGCCCGGTTTCCTGCTGGCTCTCCTCTTTGCTTAGCCACTCTGCTTTCTGAAGTAGGTCCTCCTGCCTTTGCCCTGCCCAGTGGTCCTGCCAAGCTCTACTACACGACCTGCAACAAGGGGTTTTTTGTGCCTGCTCGGCTTTTTCCCCTACACCGGTCTACCCCGGTTCGGGGGCCCCCTTTGCCCCGAGTTAGAGGGGCAGGGTGGCTTCCTCTCGGGGTAGGTCTTATCATCAGACAAGAGAGCAAGCGGTCTGGAGAAGGAGATTTGGAGCAGGACCGGAAGAGATACCCCCAGGTGAGCAGGAAGGAATTAAAGAAAGACGGGGAACAGGGGTGAAGTTGGGAGAAAGTAGGAGTTTATCTGACAGATTGCAACGCCAGGAAGCAACTATGGCCACCCCCGAACAAGTACAAGAGTTAGTGGCCGCAGTCCAGGCCTTGAACGTCGAATTACAGAACGTTAAGGCTGACAATCTAGCATTGAGACAGTTGATCACTTCTCGAGAACCCAGGGATCACGATTTGCCTCCCATGGCTTTGTCTACTGGCAAGTTTGACGGGACCCCGAAGCGCCTCAAAGAATTTCTGGAAGCATGTTCTATGTATTTCACGTTCAGACCAAGTTTGTTTTCAACTGATCACACCAAGGTGGGGTTTATGGTATCCAACATGACAGGGAACGCATTAGCATGGTTCACTCCCTTGGTGTCAAACAACGATCCTGTGATTAATAATTACGGTGGTTTTGTGACCTTATTGCGCCAGACCTTTGAACAAGCTGAGATTACTCATGTGGCAGCAGAAGAGCTATTGGACGTTCAACAGGGTTCCAGCGACCTGTTGACGTATATATCCACCTTTAAGCGCTTGGCTTCCACCGCCGGATGGCCAGAACAGGCCCAGTATACTGTATTCCGTCGTGGACTGAAGGAGAAGATAAAAGACGAACTGGCAAGAATAGCTCGTCCCACAACCCTGTCGGATTTGTTCTCCATAGTCACCCAGATTGAGTATCGTTTGAGTGAACGCAAGGCAGAAAGAAAGAAGCATAAATCCCCTGTCTCCCTTCCTCAAGGTACCCATTCCTTACCTTCTCTAGCTCACCCCAGCAACAAGGAAGAACCTATGCAAGTCGGGTCAGCCAGAGTTCCATTGTCATCCGAAGAGAGAAGACGCCGTAGAGAATTGGGGCTTTGTATGTACTGTGGCTCGGATTCCCACCTGCTTCGAAATTGTCCCGAAGTACCGCCGAGACGGTCGGGAAACGAACGACCTCCGAACTAAAGGGGACGAGTGACCGAGGTCGGACTATTAGTCCCTATCTTACAGTGACGGTGGCTCCTCACCCAACCACGCTGGACTCACGTCTCATGGCAGTTCCCATCCAATTGACTACCTCGACGGAGGTCCTTACCACCATGGCCCTGTTGGATTGTGGCGCTGCAGGAGTGTTTATGGATACTATGTGGGCACACAAACAAGGGCTCCCTCTTGTACAAAGGGAGGAAGTCCAGAAGGTTGAAGGAGTCGATGGTTCCCCGCTTTCGTCAGGTCCTATCACCCACTCCACAGAAACCATGACGGTTCGCATCTTCCACCATTCGGAACAGCTACAGTTTGACTTAATCCGAGCAGCGCATTTCCCAGTAATTCTTGGAATCCCCTGGTTGAGGATGCATAATCCACTCATAGATTGGACACAGAACACTTTGGCCTTCACTTCCTCATTTTGTAAACACAATTGTGGACTCCATCCCTCAGAAGGGCCGGTACAGGTCCTTACTCCTCTACAAGAAGGGGTAAACGAGATTTGTAAGGTCCCTCCGGAAATGACCGAATTCTCGGACCTCTTCAAAGACAACTCGGTTTTGGAGCTACCCCCACATCGGCCGGAAGACTGTGCCATCGAGTTACTGCCTGATGCCCTGGTGCCATTCAGTCGCATGTTCTCCTGGTCTCTTATGGAAAAGAGGGCCCTTCACAAATATTTGGATTCCCATTTAGTTAATGGCCTTATTCGACCTTCCAAATCCCCGGCCGGTGCTTCTCTCTTCTTCATACCTAAGAAGGATTCTTCGGAGCTAAGGCCCTGTATTGATTATCGTGGCCTGAACAAGGTCACGGCTCGAGACCGTTACCCCATGCCCTTGATAGCAGACATTCTGGAAGCAGTCCAGGGTTCCACAATATTTTCTAAGTTGGACCTCCGTAGTGCTTACCATCTCCTACGAATTAGACATGGGGATGAATGGAAGACTGCCTTTCGGACCCCTTTTGGCCTTTTTGAGTATCGGGTGATGCCGTTCGGCCTAGTAAACGCACCCGCCATATTCCAACGCTTTATGGATCGCCTGTTTTCCGATCTGTTGTATTGCAGTGTCATAGTTTATTTGGATGACATCTTGGTGTTCTCGAAGACTGACTCTGAACACGTGTGTCATTTTCAGACAGTATTCCAGCGTTTACGGTCGCAACAGCTATTGGTCAAGCTTGAGAAATGCCTCTTCTACCAGCCCTCTATTCCATACTTAGGATACATCCTCTCTCAGAAAGGAATCTCTATGGATCCGAGGAAGGTATCTGCCATCTTGGACTGGCCAGTTCCTGCATCCCTAAAGGACGTCCAACGGTTTCTGGGGTTAGCCAATTTCTATAGAAAATTTATCAATCACTTCTCACAGATCGTGCTTCCCATAACCGCCCTACTGAAGAAGGATGCCAAGCCCTTTCTTTGGTCGGAATCGGCCAACCAAGCCTTTATGGATCTGAAGAAAAGATTCTGCTCAGCGCCGATTCTGTCTCAACCGGATCAGGATCAGCCCTTCATAGTTGAGGCCGACGCCTCGGCCAACGCCTTGGGAGCTGTTCTCCTTCAATTTAAGGATGGCAATGAACATCCGTTAGCCTATCTTTCTAAAACTCTTTCAACAAGCCAACGGAATTACTCTGTAATAGAAAAATAACTTTTGGCTCTCAAGGTCGCTTGTGAAGAATGGAGACACCTACTACAAGGCGGGACCCATCCTTTCGTATTACATACTGACCATAAGAACCTGAAGGTACTCAGAAGTATGGATTGTGTCAACTCAAGGCAGGCCCGTTGGGCACATTTTTTTAGCCAGTATGATTTCACTATAACGTACATACCAGGCACTCAGAATAGTCTGGCCGATGCTTTATCCAGAAGTCAGTCTTCCGAGTACCTCACACCTCCAGTCTGTAACCCTCTGTTTCCCCGAAGCAGGATTGTGGGATTAGTTTCTTCCTTCCTGCAAGAAATCAAGATGGTAACCAGACCGGACTTAGTCACCTCAGTACCTGGGAATCTACGTCCACAGATCCGTTGGTCGGAAGGACTTTTGCTTGTGGGACAGCGTTTGTATGTTCCCTCCAAAACCCTACAGCGGAAGGTCCTGGTCTGGGGCCATAACTATGTGACCGCTGGACATAGAGGAGTTAAAGGAACTACAGAGTTGATCTCTCGCTCATTCTTTTGGCCATTGCTCTCCCAGGATGTGAGACATCACTGTAGAACATGTATGGTGTGCGCAGGGAATAAGAATACAACCCGCAAACCATATGGGTTATTGACGCAACCAGAATTACCCAACAGACCGTGGTCTCAGATTTCTACGGACTTCATTGTAGACCTGCCCTTATCCCAGGGTTCGACCTGTCTCATGGTTACCATAGACACGTTTACTAAACTGGCGCATTTTTCTGCACTACAAGGAATACCGTCTGCCGCTCAGATGGCGGAAGTTTTTCTTAGGGACATATTCAGACTCCATGGTCTTCCCGATAAAATCATCTCTGACAGAGGTAGTCAATATACATCTCGATTTTGGGGAGCCCTATGCCACCGACTAGGGATAGAAATGGCTTTATCATCTGGCTTCCACCCCCAGACCAATGGTCAGACGGAGCAACTTAATGCCTCCCTCGAGCAATACCTTAGGTGTTACATCAACAAGAATCAGGACAATTGGGTTAGCCTTCTGCCCACAGCAGAATTCGCATACAATAACGCAGTACATTCGGCGACGGGTCTTAGCCCTTTTTTCTGTTCTTATGGGTTTCACCCTCGTAGTATACTTCCTGTTTTTTCCTCACCCTCTAATATACCCACTATTGAATCTACCTTGGATCATGTAACGGCCGCACACTCTACCGCTCAATGGAGTTTGGCGGCCGCTAGGCACAAGTATAAGGTTTTTTCTGATAGGGCTCGCTTGCCCTGCCCTGATTGGAAGGAGGGTGATCGGGTTTGGTTATCAACCAGATTCTTGCCTAGATGGGTGCATTCGACCAAATTGACCCCCCGATTTGTAGGGCCTTATAAGATCATCAAGAAGATCAATCCAGTTGCTTATAAATTACAGCTTCCCAAGTCCATGCACCGGGTACACCCGGTCTTTCACTCCTCCCTCCTCCGTCCTGTTGATCCCCACATTTCGGTTAAGAAGGCTACAGGGCTGTCTAGTTATGCCAAATCCCTGCCCGAAGAATACGAAGTATCGGCCATCCGTGATTCCAGATATCGCATGGGCAGGTTGGAATACCTGGTTTCCTGGAAGAACTACCCCAGTTCCGAGGACTCCTGGGAGCCTAATTCCTATATTCATGCAACCTGACTAGTCAGGAGTTTTCACCGGGCTCATCCGGGTAAGCCCGGGGGGATCGGCTCTGGAGGGGGGCATACTGTCACGCTTGGCCGCCGTTGGCGGCTGTGGAGACGCTGGCGATGGGGCGGCCATTGATTCGGCCGTCACGCTGCCGGCGTCCACATGTAGCGGTCTAGTCTTCCGCCCCTCCTCTGCGGAGCCCATTTAACGTCATCCAACCCGGAAGCCTGCGCGTTGCAACCTTCGCGTCAGGCTCCGGGTTGGTACGCTGCAGTTTTCCGTTCCGTGGCTGCTGCCACCGTCCTCTCCCTTTGCTTCTCTTCCCTTCTCATACCTTCTCCTTCCACTCCTCATTGCCTCCCACGTCCTTCTCGCTCTTCCTCTCCCTCGTCTTGGCTAGCGTGTGTTTTTTCCCCGTGCACTCTCTCTGTGCCCGGTTCCCTGCTGGCTCTCCTCTTTGCTTAGCCACTCTGCTTTCTGAAGTAGGTCCTCCTGCCTTTGCCCTGCCCAGTGGTCCTGCCAAGCTCTACTACACGACCTGCAACAAGGGGTTTTTTGTGCCTGCTTGGCTTTTTCCCCTACACCGGTCTACCCCGGTTCGGGGGCCCCCTTTGCCCCGAGTTAGAGGGGCAGGGTGGCTTCCTCTCGGGGTAGGTCTTATCATCAGACAAGAGAGCAAGCGGTCTGGAGAAGGAGATTTGGAGCAGGACCGGAAGAGATACCCCCAGGTGAGCAGGAAGGAATTAAAGAAAGACGGGGAACAGGGGTGAAGTTGGGAGAAAGTAGGAGTTTATCTGACACCTACACTCATGCAACAAACCAATAACTAAAGGTGAAAGAAGGTCAAAATTCAAAGAAGGAACAGTAATCGTAAAGAGCAAGCAAAAATAGGTCGCAAAGGTACAAATAACGATATCTCTACAAAAAAGTTCCTCAAGGTTAGAGAATAGTCTCCTAAGAGACCTGAATGCACTATGGCGTGATTGGCCGGCTGGCTGTCCGGCCAGGACAGCCACCATGCTGTGTGATTGACAGCTAGGCTCGAATGAATGGGGGAAAACTGTTTAAAAGCAGATCTCTGGGACTTGGAAAGCAGAGTCTACCACTGGAACGAAAGAACCGAAGACGAGCTGAAGGAAGAGGACTGCTGCAACTCCGTGACGACCAGAGAAGCCCTGCTGCAGGTCCGAATTGCCTGAAACTCCACCGACAGAGAAGCCCTACAAGGTTAACTTCTTCCCTTGAGTTTGGTGGGAACAACCACTCATAAGCCTCCTGGACACTGTCCCCTCCTGGTCGAATTTTCTGCAGAGTACTGTGGAAAACCGGATAGCTAGTGGGGAGGATACCAGTTTCTGGTCTTTAAGGCACTCACGCCTTAAACTAACATTTTGGCAAGCTTGTGGCCTCTTTCCTGGGAAGTACAGGAACCTCCCGACTTCCTCCTTCTTGCCCCCACGACTGAAGCTCAGGAACAGTGAGATCTGCTCGAACTGCCAGGAACAACTGCATCAGCTACAGCTCTTCTTCACTTTAAAGGTACTGTGCAAACGCGGTCCGGAAATCTTTTCGGCCACTGAGAACGTTTGTGAAACTTTCTCGACTTCGAAGGCTTCTCCTTCCCTAAACATTGGTCTATCTTTTCGCCTAGCCATATTCTTCTAAAATCCGTGGCAAAGACTTAACCGTTTACCATCAGAACTGTGCTATCCTATACAAAGACTCTGAACCATTGACTTTGGCCCAGGCCTATGAACTGAATTGCTGGTTGTAGTTCACTGAAACCCTTTGCCCTGCCTATGAAAGTATTTGTGCTATTGATTCTTATAACCTTGTCTTTTTACCCCTTTTAAAAGTATCTGAAGTGCCACTTTGCTCCCACTTCAGGGGAGCTGAACTTGTTCAGTAATTTATTGGTTGTGTATTTGTAGTGTATTAGTATATGATATGGAGCTGCTCTTGCTAGTGTAATGTTTTCAAACTGACTGTGTAAATAAATGCATATTCTTTTACCAAGAAACCTTACTTGAGTAAGTGTTTGTTTGAATCACTGTATTGGTTGGTTCTTTGTGCAACTTGTTCTACTGCTCGCTCAACTCTTGAGATAGGTCTGGCTGCTCAGCCACTGCTACCACATAACTGTGTAGTACAGGCTTGTACCAAAGGTGAAATTGTACTGACACTTGTAGCCTTCATTGCATGTAGTGTTCCCAAAGGGTACTGCATGTGATTGTGGCTAACACTGGTGTACAGTGGTGAGGATAAAGAATACTTGTTACATTTAGAGTACTGCTCTTACCTTTGTTCAAATAACCCTCACAAGGCTAAGCAACACTAGAGAAGCAATTATTTTATCATGACTTATATAGAAAGCTACAGACAGGAGACCCTAGTCACTTTAAGAGTTGATCAATTGAGAGATATGTGTAAAGCTAGGAATCTCACTATAAAAGGCAAAAAGGTTGAATTGATAGAGTTTTAGAATACCAAAGTCTGAGGAGAGGGTCTGAAACCCCCACACCTGCAGCAAATGTGGAAAATGTTGATGAGGATGATAATATGTCAGAGCCCAACTCTAATGTTATGGATGAGTTAGATGAGGCAGAAGAGTCTCACAATGTAGGCACTGTTTTACCTCTACCTGGTCATAGGCCTCAACCTTTGACCGCAGGGACTGCATCGGGTCCAACACGAAGTCCTCAATTTGTCTCTTTAGATAGAATGAGAATTGAATTCGAATTTAAAAGAATCTAAGCTCAAACTGAAAGCAAACATCAAGAACTTAAGCTCGGAGAAATGGAGTTGAATCATGCACTTGAAATGAAAAAGTTCTCTCTTGAAACTGGTTCTCTCCCAGAGTCTCCTAGGTCTTGCAGTCCTAAGCGGCCTTGCATGCCCAAAGATGCAGTAAGTATGTGTGAGGTTAAGCTTGATATTTTGGATTGGTTGGCTGCGTTTGAATATAACCATGGGATTCAAGACATTACAGGGAATCAGCTGATTCCTTGGCTTTTTTCTAGGCTACCCCCTGTAGCAACTGATGTGGTAATGGAGTTGTGGGATATAGACAGAAAGGAGTATGAATCTGTGAAGCTAGCTTTGATAGCTAGATTTGGGAAGACACCTTCTCAGTATCTTAAGAGGTTTAGAACCCTCAAAAAGCATGATGGTACCCCTTGGGCTACCTGGGTGACTGAATGTTTGATAAACGTAGATGGATGGTTAAGGGTTAGAGAGTTAACACTTATGAAGGTATGAGAAATCTGTTTATGTTGGAATCTACTTATGATACCTGCTCTCCTGAGCTGAGACAGCAATTGGCTGACTCTAAGGAAATTAATCCAGAGAAGTTGGCAACTCAGTAGAAGGATGAGAGAACGCAGCACAAGAAAGATAACAATGAGAATTCCAATACCTCTGCTCCAAAAGAGGGCCCCAAACATAACAAGGGTAAGCCTTTGGCTGGTCACTTAAGTTTTAAGAGGACCAAGGAACGGCTCTCTTTATATTTCTACTGGCCTAAATTAGGGTCTGATGTAGATAAGTTCTGTAGGAGCTGTCACACTTGCCAAACCTCTGGCAAGAGTGGAGCCAAGAATGTGGCACCCTTGGTGCCTCTCCCAGTGATGGGAGTCCCTTTTGAGAGGGTAGAAATTGACATTGTTGGTCCCTTAGACACTCCAACATCTTCAGGAAACAGGTGTATCCTAGTTGTAGTAGACCATGCTACTAGGTATCTTGAAGTCATACCTATGAGAACTGTTACAGCTCAGGCTGTTGCTAAGGCCCTACTTTGTATTTTTACCAGGGTAGGTTTTCCTATGGAAGTTATCTCTGACAAGGGGTCCAATTTATTGTCCCACTACATGCAGGCCATGTGGACAAACTGTGGAGTAACTTTTAAGTTCTCAACTGCCAACCATCCTCAGACAAATGGATTGGTAGAGAGGTTCAACCGTACAATGAAGAGAATGATAGGTGCTTTAGAGGAACCCCTTAGAAGAAAGTGGGACATTCCACTGCCATGCCTTCTATTTGCTTATAGAGAAATCCCTCAGGAGGGAGTTGGATTTAGTCCCTTTGAACTTCTTTATGGCCATCCAGTTAGAGGACCCTTGGCCCTAATTAAGGAGGGGTTGGAGAGTGCTACTTCCCCCAAGCCAGTGAGAGTCACTGACTATGTGATAGGTCTCCTGAGGAGAATGTCACACATAATGGCAGAAGCATCAGGCCAGGCTCTGGTGAAGCATTGGCATGACCAGAAGGCCAACATGGTTGAGTTTACTCAAGACCAGCTACTTCTAGTTATGGTACCCACAAGGCAGAGGGCCTTACAGGACAAATGGATAGGACCCTTCAAGGTTGTGGGTAAACTTGGAGAGGTCAACTATCTGGTGGATTTAGGCAATCCTAAGGAGGCTCCCAGAGTCTTTCACACCAACCATCTAAAAGCTTATGTCTCAAAACCAGAGGTGCGAGCTTTGCTTCTAGCTTCAGCTCAAGAGGAGGATGAGAGTGAAACTCTACCTGACCTACTCAGAGGCCAGCCTTTAGATGAGAAAATAGAAGGAGTTCATCTTTCTTCTAATTTGACACCTGAACAACAGGAGGAGTGCAAGTTTCTGTTAAATCAGTTTGCCTCCGTTTTCACTATCACCAGGCTTGACCCCTTGGGGCCAGCATGATATTTACACTGGCGACTGTTTACCTGTTAAAAGCAGAGGTTACAGGATGTCAGATCATGTAAGATCCCACATAAAGGAGGAAGTCAACAAGATGCTTGATCTCGGGGTAATAGAGCCCTCTACCAGTCCATGCTCTAGTCCAGTTGTTCTAGTAGCAAAGGCAGGATCCAAGGAGTTGAGATTCTGTGTGGACTATAGAGCTCTTAATGCAGTCACCAAGACTGATGCCCGCCCTTTATCAAGAACAGATGAACTGGTGGACAAACTTGGTTCAGCCAAGTACCTCATTACATTTGATCTCACTTCAGGCTATTGGCAAATAGCACTGACAGATCATGCCAAGGAGAAAACTGCATTCTCAACCCCAGCAGGCCTCTACCAGTTTAAGGTAATGCCTTTTGGACTAAAGAATGCACCTGCTACATTCCAAAGGATGGTTACCAGGTTCTGAATGCGATGGAGGACTTCTGCATGGCATACTTGGATGACATTGCAGTGTTCAGCCCTACTTGGAAAGTGTAATGATCTCTGCTTCCAAAAGGTCAGGGTTTTCCCAACTCCCTTGGAAGCAGATCCATAACCCTGGTTCCGAGTGCCAACCAGTCCCAATTGGGACCTTTTGGACCCAGTCCTGGCGCCAGTGGCACCAGGCTCATAAATATGCCCAGTCCCAGTGCTGGAAGCGCCGGGCTCATAATGCTTGGGTGGACTTACCTGCAGCAGACCATGCTGCTTACTTGCCTGCCAGTTGAGCCTCTGATCCTCTTCTGTTTGGAACTACTTTTCCTGTTGGGTGGGGCAGGAGCCACTCCCTAGATTCAGAACACTGGAACTCTTCTGGAAAGCAGGAACTCTTTTCTTACCTAGGCGTGGCTGTGGAAGGAGACACCTAAGCACTACAGGAGGCTATTTAAACCACACCCGATGGATGAATCTTGCTTTGCGTTATTCTGCATCCTCTGCAGCAGAACGCTCATCGTGTCTTCTGCATCTGATCCTGGGCCTAAGGAAAAAGGCTTACCATCCTGAATCCAGTCTTCAGCAATACCTATAAAGACAAGAAAGAACAGGTTAGCATTACGGTCTTCAGTGACAGCTCTTCACTTACCTGGTCCATCGGCTGTCACCAACGCCTCGCGCTGCATTCCGGCATCTGAAAGACAAAGGCTTACCTACTCTTCGTGCGCTCCGGAGGTCTTCACACTGCATTCCGGCATCTGAAAGACAAAAGCTTACCAACTCTTCGCACGCTCCGGAGGCCTTCGGCGCTGCATCCCGCATCTGAAAGACAAAACAAGGTGCGTTTAAAGACATTGGGGAACTTTAATACTCACGTGCCATTACTCCTTTCCACATCTAACCCAGTGGGTATTCCGGCACCCTGCAGCCGCTCCGAACTTGTACCTGCAAAATAAAAAGACAGTTAGAGCGCATCGTGAAGCAGGCAACAAGCGCTTACTTACGTGCTTCCAGGCGCTTCTATTCATCACACGGGCTCCATCTTCAACTCACTTCAGCCCGTCATCCGCCATCGCCGGAACCCTGCAAAACAAGAAACATCATTACTAAAGACTTTAAAGACATTAGAATTACTCGAAACTTACCGTTCGTGCAGTAAACGACGGACAGCAGTCCTCTGAAGTCAAGAGGCCTGCTCCCCTTATCCAGTGAAGAAACTGGTTACAGCACCCTGCCCCGAGGCAGATGGAGAGCACGGCGTTCACTTACCTAAGGTGAGAGCGTTAACCTTTGGGGTTCTACAGGAGAAGAGAAAGGGAAGAAGAGAGAGACATTCAATAACCCAGTTCCTTAATCCCATATTTTCTATCTGCAGACATCTTACCCTTCGAGTCAGACATACAGTGCACAGAGGTCCAGCCCAAAGAGCCAGCCGTGTGTTACACATCACCTTTGAAGATACGGTATACGCCCAGTCAAGACCGGCGCCTCTACGGGAATCAGGTGAGCGTTACAGAAAGAACATGTTGACCACTTAGGATATGGTTTGCAGGCTCTTGAGCAGGCCCATCTGACCATGAAGGCTGGTTAATGTCAAATTGGTCAGAGTAAAGTGGTCTACCTTGGACATGAGGTAGGAGGAGGTGAAATCAGGCCATTGCCTAGCAACCTACAGGCTGTACAAAACTGGGCCACCCCTACTACACAAACCCAAGTGAGCGCCTTCCTAGGCCTCACTGGTTACTATTGGAACTTCATAGAGAACTATGGGACCATAGCTTCTCCCATGAATGTGGCCTCCTCTCCGAAATTCTCTTAAAATGTCAGGTGGAATGAGGAGTGCACTCAAGCATTTAAAGGCCTAAATAAAGCCCTTAGTCAAGCTCCTGACAAGGAGGGCAACCATTGAAAGAGAATGTTTTGCTATTGTGTGGTCACTGAAGAAGTTTAGACCATACTTCTATGGATCTACCTTTGTGATTCAGATTGACCACTAACCCTTGAGATGGTTGATGCAATTGAAATGGGAAAACCCTAAACTACTGAGATGGTCAATCAGCCTGAAAGGGTTTGATTTTACCATTGAACACAGGTCTGGGTGTCACCACCAAAATACTGATGGTCTCTCCAGGATGTTTGACCGACTGGAGTAAGGAGATTCATCCAGGAGTGGATTCAATCCTCCTGTCCCTTAGTCTGGGGGGACGAGTGTTAGGGAGAATTCTCAAGAATGTGCTAATTTACCTTACTTTTTGAGACCCCCAGCAACTTTGCTGGATTTCTAGGATTTGATTTTTTAGCTGGGAAGAGTGTCAGACTTTTTTTTCCCACTCTTCCATGTATTTTGATGTGTGTTATACTTTTGTGTTCTTTGGTTATGGAGTTTTAAAACAACTCTATAGGCATCATCTTTTTCTGTGTGTCACACAGCACCTTCAGTGCAGTGGCACAGGGATGTCTTTCGAACGATTTTCTGGTGACCCAAAGAGGTTTGCAGTATTTATCAATCAGTGCTGGTTGCATTTCTTATGCCGGCCAGCAGCCTTTCCAACTGATCAAGCTAAAGTAGCTTTCGTGCTTTCGTACCTTAGTGGCAATGCGGCAGACTGGTCGATCCCTCTTGTAAATCAAGATGATCCGGTCCTCCATGATTTTCAAGCTTGTCAGCTCAGCATGGAAAAACTGTTCGCAAGACATTCACAGGGGCAGGCCTTGGACAATGAGTTTCTTTCGTTGCGACAAGGTAATCAAGACCTTGTGGCTTATATTGCGTCTTTCAACAGACTGATAGTGGAAACTCAATGGCCTGAGGACAAAAGGATTACGCTGTTTAATAGAGGTCTACGTGGAGAGCTCAAAGATGTGTTAGCCCAAGTAGTGAATCCCCCACAAGATTGTTCGGACTATATAGACTTAGTCGTTCAAATAGATCACAGACTGCAGAACAGGAAGGCCGATCGTTCCAAGTTTGATGCTCGAGTATTTTCCAAACCGCCAACTCCTTCCAAAGGAGTAGACTCCGGGGAACCCATGCAAATAGGGGGTCTGAAAGGTCCTCTAACACAAAAGGAGCGGGAAAGGAGAAAACAGTTGCAATTATGCCTCTATTGCGGAAACTCAGGGCACTTTCTTCGAGACTGTCCGGTGAAACCTGCCAAGAAGGCAGTAGGAGCTGCAGTTACCAAAGTTACAAACTCTGAGCAGGGAAACGACCTCGCCCGACAAGAATAGAGGTCCTCTTGCCGAGCGTGAAAACCAGTTCCGTGACCTCGCATTTCGTGATACCTATGGTCCTCATTAGCCCTGATAATCCGGATCGATTACATGCAATTGAAGCTTACGTCGACGGCGGTGCCATCGGCAATTATGTGGATCATGAAATGGTTTTGAGGATGAATCTAACTCTTTGTCCCAAGGCTGTAAAGGACGTCATTACTACGGTGGATGGTACGGAGATAGCCTCCGGGCCAGTAACGCATACCACTCAAGAGGTGACGCTAGTAAGTCAAGATGGACACCATGAGAAGATCGTGTTCGATGTGATCAAGGCCCCTCAGTTTCAGATTATTCTAGGAATACCTTGGTTAGAGAAACACAATCCTCTGATCGATTGGCGAGCAAGAACGGTCCAGTTTCCAGAATGTGTCTCTACTTGTCACCCTCCACCTGGTGTTGCACTGGCAGCAATTTCTTCAGAGACTCCCCAGTTACCTCCCGAATACCTAGAATACCAAGATGTTTTCCGGAAGGATCAGGCTAACTCTCTACCTCCTCATAGGTCTTATGACTGCCAGATAGACCTGATACCTGGATCTACTCCTCCTTGTAGTAGAATTTATGCCCTCACCGAGCCTGAGAACCTTCACCTTCGACAATACCTGGATCAATACCTGGCAAATGGGTTTATTCGTCCTTCCAAGTCCCCTGCTTCTTCAGCTTTGTTCTTCGTTCCAAAAAAGGAAGGAGACTTTAGAACTTGTATAGATTATCGCTCCATGAACCAGATCACCGTTAAGAATAGATATCCGTTACCTTTGATCCCTGAACTCCTGGACCAAGTCAGAAAAGCATGCATATATACAAAGCTGGATCTTAGAGGAGCTTACCACTTGGTACGAGTAAAAGAGGGCGATGAATGGAAGACGGCCTTCCGCACCAAGTATGGGCTATTTGAATATCAGGTCATGCCCTTCGGACTTTGCAATGCCCCGGCCGCCTTTCAATATTTTATGAACGATGTCCTCAGAGAGCTCATAGATGTGTGTGTTGTTGTTTACATTGACGACATCCTCGTTTATTCTTCATCGGAATCTGAACATCGGAAACACGTGAAAATGGTCCTCGAAAGATTGCGTCAACACAAACTTTTCGCTAAGTTGGAAAAATGTGTTTTCAACGTGACTGAAGTTGAATTCTTGGGATTCATATTATCACCTGGCGGAGTGCGTATGGATTCAAAGAAGGTCGATGCAGTTCTCAAATGGCCATCACCATCCTCCGTAAAAGGTGTGCAAAGCATGTTAGGCTTCGCTAACTTTTACCGCAGGTTTATCCCCGAATTCTCTCGAATAGTCCAGCCCATCACTGCCTTGTTAAAGAAAAACAAACGTTTTGAATGGTCTACCGAGGCGGAACAAGCTTTCCAGGATTTGAAGACTAAATTTATCTCTGCACCAATCTTAAAACACCCTCGCCCCGAACTCTCCTACATCGTGGAAACTGATGCTTCAAGCCTTGCCATGGGGGCAGTTCTATCACAAAAGGACCCGGTAACCAATCAGTTGCATCCCGTGGCATTTTGGTCCCGCAAATTCTCGCCTCCTGAAATCAATTACACGATTACTGACAAGGAACTTCTGGCTATCAAGTCTGCCTTTAAGGCTTGGCGGCATTATCTGCTGGGGGCCCGACACACCGTTACTGTGATTACGGATCACCGAAACCTGCAATATTTGAAAACCGCAAAAGCCCAATCCTCTAGACAACTCCGTTGGGCATTATTCTTTGCCGAGTTTGACTTCATAATTACCTATCGACCTGGTACAAAGAACGGTAAAGCTGATGCCCTTTCTCGGATGGGAGTGGAAGAACACTTGATCAACCCTAAACCTGTACCAATCATTCCCGAACAAAGAATTCTGGGTGTAATCGCCACAGAATCCATAGAGGAAGTTAAGGATAAAGCCAGGCAACTTGTAACTCCAGCAGACATACAGAATTGGCATCTGCAGGGAAAGGACTTTGCAGTAAAGGACAACTTATTGTATTTCCAAGAACGATTATACCTACCCAGCACAGATTTACAGAAAAAAGTAATCTCTTGTTATCACGATTCTTTAATGGAAGGACATCCCGGTATGGCCAAGACCTCAGAAAAGATCAAGCGCTACTTCTGGTGGCCGTCTTGGAAAAAAGATATCATAGACTTTATAATGTCCTGTGGTGTATGCGCCCAAAACAAGAGTCAAAAGGAAAGACCAGCAGGCCTCTTACGCCCTATTGTCATCCCACCTCGCCCTTGGCATACGCTTTCTATGGACTTCATCACCGATCTACCTCCATGCTCCGGATACAATACGATTCTAGTAATCGTGGACTTATTCTCCAAGATGGCGCATTTCATTCCGCTCAAAGGCTTGCCAACAGCAGCAACTCTGGCCCGAGAATTTCTCGAAAACATCGTCCGACTGCACGGTTTTCCTTCGGTTCTAATTTCGGATCGAGGTAGTCAATTTATTTCTCATTTTTGGCGAAGTTGCTGTCGGTCGGCTCAAATTGATGTGAGACTATCGACCAGTCACCACCCTCAGACCGACGGACAAACCGAGAGGACCAATCAAACTCTGGAACAGTATTTACGTTGCATGCTGCAACAAACTGAAAAAACTTGGAAAGACATCCTTTGGATAGCCGAATATGCCTACAATAACTCTGTCCATTCGGGAACTGGGAAAACCCCGTTTTTTCTTTTGTACGGCAGTCACCCTCGAACCTCGGAGTTGGATCCCCTCCAAGATCTTGAAACACCAGCAGTAGACTACCTGCATTCTACAATCACCCAAGCCTTTAAGGAAGCTGTTTCTCACCTTCAAAGGGCTAAAGAACAATACAAGAAAGGAGCAGATCAACATCGGAAGGAAGCCCCTCAATATCAAGTAGGGGATCAAGTCTGGTTATCCACCAAATATCTACCTCTAAAAGGGCCACGCACATTCAACCCAAGATACCTTGGTCCCTATTCCATCACTACCATAGTAAACCCAGTAGCGGTCAAGTTGGACTTGCCCCCGCACATGAAGATACATCCGGTCTTCCACGTCTCTCTATTAAAACCCGTGCAACCTCAAACCCGACTAACTAAATCTCCAAAACCTATCCTAGTTGATGGAGAACTCGAGTTTGAAGTCAAAAGCATTCTGGACTCCAAGATCTCCAAATCTAAACTATTCTACCTAATTGACTGGAAAGGCTACGGCCCCCAAGAGAGATCCTGGGAACCTGCTGAATATGTCCACGCTCCTCGCCTAATCAAAAGATTTCACCGAACATTTCCTGACAAGCCAAAACCCCCGGAGAAGCCCGGTTTGGGAGGGGCCTTAAGGGGGGGTACTGTCATGATCTCTGCTTCCAAAAGGTCAGGGTTTTCCCAACTCCCTTGGAAGCAGATCCATAATCCAGGTTCCGAGTGCCAACCAGTCCCAATTGGGACCTTTTGGACCCAGTCCTGGCGCCAGTGGCACCAGGCTCATAAATATGCCCAGTCCCAGCGCTGGAAGCGCCGGGCTCATAATGCTTGGGTGGACTTACCTTCAGCAGACCATGCTGCTTACTTGCCTGCCAGTTGAGCCTCTGATCCTCTTCTGTTTGGAACTACTTTTTCTGTTGGGTGGGGCAGGAGCCACTCCCTAGATTCAGAACACTGGAACTCTTCTGGAAAGCAGGAACTCTTTTCTTACCTAGGCGTGGCTGTGGAAGGAGACACCTAAGCACTACAGGAGGCTATTTAAACCACACCCGATGGATGAATCTTGCTTTGCGTTATTCTGCATCCTCTGCAGCAGAACGCTCATCGTGTCTTCTGCATCTGATCCTGGGCCTAAGGAAAAAGGCTTACCATCCTGAATCCAGTCTTCAGCAACACCTATAAAGACAAGAAAGAACAGGTTAGCATTACGGTCTTCAGTGACAGCTCTTCACTTACCTGGTCCATCGGCTGTCACCAACGCCTCGCGCTGCATTCCGGCATCTGAAAGACAAAGGCTTACCTACTCTTCGTGCGCTCCGGAGGTCTTCACACTGCATTCCGGCATCTGAAAGACAAAAGCTTACCAACTCTTCGCACGCTCCGGAGGCCTTCGGCGCTGCATCCCGCATCTGAAAGACAAAACAAGGTGCGTTTAAAGACATTGGGGAACTTTAATACTCACGTGCCATTACTCCTTTCCACATCTAACCCAGTGGGTATTCCGGCACCCTGCAGCCGCTCCGAACTTGTACCTGCAAAATAAAAAGACAGTTAGAGCGCATCGTGAAGCAGGCAACAAGCGCTTACTTACGTGCTTCCAGGCGCTTCTATTCATCACACGGGCTCCATCTTCAACTCACTTCAGCCCGTCATCCGCCATCGCCGGAACCCTGCAAAACAAGAAACATCATTATTAAAGACTTTAAAGACATTAGAATTACTCGAAACTTACCGTTCGTGCAGTAAACGACGGACAGCAGTCCTCTGAAGTCAAGAGGCCTGCTCCCCTTATCCAGTGAAGAAACTGGTTACAGCACCCTGCCCCGAGGCAGATGGAGAGCACGGCGTTCACTTACCTAAGGTGAGAGCGTTAACCTTTGGGGTTCTACAGGAGAAGAGAAAGGGAAGAAGAGAGAGACATTCAATAACCCAGTTCCTTAATCCCATATTTTCTATCTGCAGACATCTTACCCTTCGAGTCAGACATACAGTGCACAGAGGTCCAGCCCAAAGAGCCAGCCGTGTGTTACACATCACCTTTGAAGATACGGTATACGCCCAGTCAAGACCGGCGCCTCTACGGGAATCAGGTGAGCGTTACAGAAAGAACATGTTGACCACTTAGGATATGGTTTGCAGGCTCTTGAGCAGGCCCATCTGACCATGAAGGCTGGTTAATGTCAAATTGGTCAGAGTAAAGTGGTCTACCTTGGACATGAGGTAGGAGGAGGTGAAATCAGGCCATTGCCTAGCAACCTACAGGCTGTACAAAACTGGGCCACCCCTACTACACAAACCCAAGTGAGCGCCTTCCTAGGCCTCACTGGTTACTATTGGAACTTCATAGAGAACTATGGGACCATAGCTTCTCCCATGAATGTGGCCTCCTCTCCGAAATTCTCTTAAAATGTCAGGTGGAATGAGGAGTGCACTCAAGCATTTAAAGGCCTCAATAAAGCCCTTAGTCAAGCTCCTGACAAGGAGGGCAACCATTGAAAGAGAATGTTTTGCTATTGTGTGGTCACTGAAGAAGTTTAGACCATACTTCTATGGATCTACCTTTGTGATTCAGATTGACCACTAACCCTTGAGATGGTTGATGCAATTGAAATGGGAAAACCCTAAACTACTGAGATGGTCAATCAGCCTGAAAGGGTTTGATTTTACCATTGAACACAGGTCTGGGTGTCACCACCAAAATACTGATGGTCTCTCCAGGATGTTTGACCGACTGGAGTAAGGGGATTCATCCAGGAGTGGATTCAATCCTCCTGTCCCTTAGTCTGGGGGGACGAGTGTTAGGGAGAATTCTCAAGAATGTGCTAATTTACCTTACTTTTTGAGACCCCCAGCAACTTTGCTGGATTTCTAGGATTTGATTTTTTAGCTGGGAAGAGTGTCAGACTTTTTTTTCCCACTCTTCCATGTATTTTGATGTGTGTTATACTTTTGTGTTCTTTGGTTATGGAGTTTTAAAACAACTCTATAGGCATCATCTTTTTCTGTGTGTCACACAGCACCTTCAGTGCAGTGGCACAGGGATGTCTTTCAGACTTCCCAAGGTTTAAATACCTTCTCTGGGACTGACTATTGTCTCCCAGAGCATTTAAAATTAAATTTACTTTGCTAATCTCTTTAAATGTACAGACCCAGCCCGGACTATCTTCCTATAGAGTGCTGGAGGGGTTGCCTAGCTTCCCCTGAGTCAAAAAACTCATGTAACAGTCACATGTTACCCTTTCCTACTTTAAATGGCTGGTAGCAGTGGTTCAGATGAAACTATCATGATTTTTCCCAACCGCGAACAACGGTAACTAAAAATCGGGTCAGCAATGCTTTTCAATATGGCGCCCTGGACCCCTCCTAGGCCTCACTGGTTACTATAGGAACTTCATAGAGAACTATGGGACCACAGCTTCTCCCTTGAATGCAATCTCCTCACCCAAATTTCCTAAAAAGGTGAGATGGAATGAGGAGTGCACTCAAGCATTTGAAGGCCTGAAGAAAGCCCTTTGTCAAGCTCCAGTTCTAAGAGCTCCTGACTACAACCAAACCTTCATTGTGCAAACTGATGCTTCTAATACAGGTATAGGTGCAGTTCTGAGTCAGCTGAATGAGAAAGGTGCGGAGCATCTCAGTCAAATGTTACCCTTTCCTCTTGAAATGGCTGGTGGCAGTGGTTTTAGAACAAACTACCATGGCGTTTCCCGACCGCAAACACTGGTAGCTACAAATCGGGTCAGCCATGTTTTTCAATATGGCGGCCAAGACCTATCTGTAAAAACAGACTCCGGTCAACTGTTTTTGCCATTTCTTTTAGGAAAGGTCCTTGATGTGTTTGTCTCTTCGTGCCAAACCAGGTTTGGTCCCTTTGTTCATCAGCCTTTGGCGGGCTTCAGTGCTGAAGCCCTCCTCTGGCGCCAGGGTGTCTCGGGTGGACAGGATGTGAGGGAGGTGCCCGAAACTCCCTGTGCTTAGTCTCCTAGGAGACCTGAATGCACTCTGGCATGATTGTCCGGCTGGCTGTCCTGCCAGGACAGCCACCCTGCTGTGTGATTGACAGCTAGGCTGGAATGAATGGGGGAACACAGTTTAAAAGCAGGTCTCTGGGACTTGGAAAGCAGAATCGACCACTGGAACGAAGGAACCAAAGACAAGCTGAAGGAAGAGGACTGCTGCAACTCCTGGATGACCGGTGAAGCCCTGCTGCAGGTCCGAATTGCCTGAAACTCCATCGACAGAGAAGCCCTTCAAGGTTAATTTCTTCCCTTGAGTTTGGTGGGAACAACCAACTCCTAAGCCGCCTGGACACCGTCGCCCCCTGGTCAAATTTTCTGCAGAGTGCTGTGGAAAACCGGATAGCCAGTGGGAAGGATACCAGTGTGTGGTCTTTAAGGCACTCATACCGTAAACCGATGTTTTGCCAAGCTTGTGGCCTCTTCCCTGGGCAGTGCAGGAACCTCCCGACATCCTCCTTCTTGTCCCCACGACTGAAGCTCAGGAACAGCGAGATCTGCTCGAACTGCCAGGAACAACTGCCTCAGCTACAGCTCTTCTTCACTTTAAAGGTACTGTGCAAACACGGCCCGGAAATCTTTTCGGCCACTGAGAAAGTTTGTGAATCTTTCCCAACTTCGAAGGCTTGTCCTTCCCTAAACATTTGTCTAACTTTTCGCCTAGCCGAATTCTTCTAAATTCCATGGCAAAGACTTAACCGTTTACTACCAGAACTGTGCTATCCTATACAAAGACTCTGAACCATTGACTTTGACCCAGGCCTATGAATTGAATCGCTGCTTGCAGTTCACTGAAATCCTTTGCCCTGCCTATGAAAGTATTTGTGTTATTGATTCTTATAACCTTATCTTTTTACCCCTTTAAAAGTATCTGAAGTGCCATTTTGCTCCCTTCAGGGGAGCTGAACTTGTTCAGTAACTTATTGGTTGTGTATTTGTAGTGTATTAGTATATGATATTGAGCTGCTCTTGCTAGTGTAATGTTTTCAAACTGTGTAAATAAATGTATATTCTTTTACCAAGAAACCTTGAGTAAGTGTTTGCTTGAATCACTGTATTGGTTGGTCCTTTGTGTAACTTGTTCAACTGCGCACTCAACTCTTGATACAAGTCTGGCTGCTCAGCCACTGCTACCACATAACTGTGTAGTACAGGCTTGTACCAAAGGTGAAATTGTACTGACACTTGTAGTCTTAATTGCATGTAGTGTTCCCAAAGGGTACTGCATGTGATTCTGCCTAACACTGGTGGCATGTGGTGAGGATAAAGTATAGTTATTACATTTAGAGTGCTGCTATTTACCTTTTTTTCAAATAACCCTCACAAGGCTAAACAGCATTAGAGAAGCACGTGGATGTCAGTGGGGGCTGAGAGGAGGGCAAACTAGCTGGGCTGCCTGGTGTAGTGGTCAGAGGTCAGTTGGGGTGGGTGGGAGGTCTTAAGGGGGCTGCCTAGGTAGAGTGCGAAGGTCAATGGCGTGTGGGTCAGAGGTGTGATAACTTGAGGGGTTACCTGGGGTGGAGGTCAGTGGGGGTAGGAGGAGGGCAAACTTGCAGGGGCTGCCTGGCATAGTGGGGGAGGTCAGTGGGGGTGAGTGGGAGGTAGGAGAACTTGAGGGGACTGTCTGGGGTAGTGTGTAGAGGTCAGTGCAGTGTGGGTGAGAGGTGCAATGACTTGAGGAGGCTATCTGGGGTAATGGGTGGAGACCAGCGAGGGGGGTGGGAGGAGGGCAAACTAGCAGGGGCTGCTGGGTGTAGCAGGCGGTGGTCAGTAGCGGTGGGTAGGAGTTGTGTGAACTTGAGGGGGCTGCCTGGGCTAGAGTGTGGAGGTAAGTGGGGTGTGTGTTGGAGGTGCAATGACTTGAGGGGATTGCCTTGGGTAGTGAGAGGAGGTCAGTGGAGGCGTGGGAGGAGGGCAAACTAGCAGTGGCTGCCTGGTGTAGTGGCCAGAGGTCAGTAGGGGTGAGGGAGGGGTGCGAGGACTTGAGGAAGCTGTCTGGGGTAGTGGGTGGAGATCAGTGTGGTGTGGGCTGGAGGTGCGATGACTCGAGGGGACTGCCTGGGGTAGTGGGCAGAGGTCAGTGGGTGGGGGTCAGAGGGGGGCAAACTAGCATGGGCGGCCTGGTGTAGTGGGCAGAGGTCTGTGGAGTGTGGGTGGGAGGTGTAATAACTTCAGGGCTCTGCCTGGGGTAGTGAGCGGAGGTCACTGGGGGGTGGCAGGAGGGCAAACTAGCAGTGGCTGCCTGGAGTAGTGGGCGGAGGGCAGTAGGGGTGGGAGAGAGGTTTGAGGACTTGAGGGGGTGCCTGGTGTAGTGGATGGAGGTCCGTGGGGTGTGGGTTGGAGGTGTGATGACTGGAGGGGGCTGCCTGGGTTAGTGGGCAGAGGTCAATGCGGGAGGGTAGGAGGGCCAACTAGCTGTAGCTGCCTGGTGTTGTAGGGGAAGGAGGTCAGTAGGGGTGAGCGAGAGGTGTGAGGACTTGAGGGAGCTGTCTGAGGTAGTGGGCAGAGGTCAGTGGGGTGTGGATTGGAGATGCAATGACTTGAGGGGATTGCCTGGGGTAGAGGGAGGAGGTCAGTGTGGGTGGGTGGGAGGTGCAAGGACTTGAGGGGGCTGCTTGGGGTAGTGTGCAGAGGCCAGTCAGGTGTGAGTGGGAGGTGGGATGACTTGAGGGGGTTGCCTGGGGTAGTGGGGAGAGGTCAGTGGGGGTGGTGGGAGGTGCAAGGACTTGAGGCGGCTGCCTGGGGTAGTGAGTGGAGGTCAGGGGGGGTGGGAGGAGGGCAAACTAGAAGTGGCTGCCTGGTGTAGTGAGCAGAGGTTAGTAGGGGCGAGGACTTGAGGGAGCTGCCTGGGATCGTGGGCGGAGGTCAGTGGGGTGTGGGTTTGGCAGAGCGATGACTTGTGGGGGTTGCCTGAGGTAGTGGGAGGAGGTAAGTGAGGTTGGGTGGGATCTGCAAGGACATAAGGGGGCTGCATGGGGTAGTGTGCAGATGTCAGTGTGGTGTGGATGGGAATTGTGATGGCTGCCTGGGGTAGTGGGTGGAGGTCGGTGGGAGGGTGTGAGATGCAAGAACTTGAGGGGGCTGCCTGGGGTAGTGTGCAGAAGTCAGTAGGGTTTGGATGGGAGTTGTGATGACTTGAGGGGGTACCTGGTGTAGTGTGTGCAGGTCAATTGGGTGTGGGTGGGAGGTGTGATGACTTGAGGGGCTGCCTGGGCGGATGGGCGATGGCCAGTGGAGATGGGAGCTGGTCAAACTAGCAGGGACTGCCTGGTGTAGTGGGTGGAAGTCAGTGGAGGTGGGTGGGAGGTACGTAAGTACGTACGTATGAGGACTGGAGTGGGCTGCCTGGAGTAGAGTGCAGAGGTCAGTGGGGTGTGGGTGACAGGTGCAATGACTTGAGGAGGCTATCTGGGGTAATGGGAGGAGGTCAGTGGGGGTTGGGAGGAGGGCAAACTAGCAGGGGCTGCCGGGTGTAGCGTGCGGAGGTCAGTAGTGGTGGGTAGGAGTTTTGTGAACTTGATCGGGTTGCCTGGGCTACAGTGTGGGGGTAAGTGGGGTGTATGTTGGAGGTGCAATGACTTGAGGGGATTGCCTTGGGTAGTGAGAGGAGGTCAGTGGAGGCATGGGAGGAGGGCAAACTAGCATGGGCGGCCTGGTGTAGTGGGCAGAGGTCAGTAGAGGTGGGAGAGCGGTTCGAGGACTTGTGGGGGTGCCTGGGTAGTGGGTGGAGGCCCGTGGGGTGTGGGTTGGAGGTGTGATGCTTTAGGGGGATGCCTGGTTTAGTGGGACGAGGTCAATGGGGGATGGTAGGAGGTGCAAGGACTTGAGGGGGCTGCCTGGGGTAGTATGCAGAGGTCAGTGTGGTGTGGGTGGGAGGTGCAATGACTTGAGGGGGCTGCCTGGGGTAGGGGACTGAGGTCAATGGGTGGGGTGGGCAAACTAGCAGGTGGTGCCTGGTGCGGTGGGCAGACGTCAATGGGGTGTGGGCAGAAGGTGTAATGACTTGAGGGGTCAGCCTGGGGTAGTGAGCTGAGGTCAATGGTGTGGTGGGAGGAGGGCAAACTAGCAGTGGCTGCCTGGTGTAGTAGGGTGCGGAGGCCAGTAGGGGTGAGCGAGAGGTACGAGGACTTGAGGGAGCTGTCTGAGGTAGTGGGCAGATGTCAGTGGGGTGTGGATTGGAGATGCAATGACTTGGGGGGTTACCTGGGGTAGTGGGAGGAGGTCAGTGGGGGGTGGGTGGTAGGTGCAAGGACTTGAGGGGGTTGCTTGGGGTAGTGGGGAGGGGTCAGTGGGGGTGGGTGGGAGGTGCAAGGACTGAGGGGCTGCCTGGGGTAGGGAGTGGAGGTCAGGGGGGGTGGGAGGAGGGCAAACTAGAAGTGGCTGCCTGGTGTAGTGAGCAGAGGTTAGTAGGGGTGAGGACTTGAGGGAGCTGCCTGGGATCGTGGGCGGAGGTCAGTGGGGTGTGGGTTTGGCAGAGCGATGACTTGTGGGGGTTGCCTGAGGTAGTGGGAGGAGGTGAGTGAGGTTGGGTGGGATCTGCAAGGACATAAGGGGGCTGCATGGGGTAGTGTGCAGAAGTCAGTGTGGTGTGGATGGGAATTGTGATGGCTGCCTGGGGTAGTGGGTGGAGGTCGGTGGGAGGGTGTGAGATGCAAGAACTTGAGGGGGCTGCCTGGGGTAGTGTGCAGAAGTCAGTAGGGTTTGGATGGGAGTTGTGATGACTTGAGGGGGTACCTGGTGTAGTGTGTGCAGGTCAATCGGGTGTGGGTGGGAGGTGTGATGACTTGAGGGGCTGCCTGGGCGGATGGGCGATGGCCAGTGGAGATGGGAGCTGGTCAAACTAGCAGGGACTGCCTGGTGTAGTGGGTGGAAGTCAGTGGAGGTGGGTGGGAGGTACGTAAGTACGTACGTATGAGGACTGGAGTGGGCTGCCTGGAGTAGAGTGCAGAGGTCAGTGGGGTGTGGGTGACAGGTGCAATGACTTGAGGAGGCTATCTGGGGTAATGGGAGGAGGTCAGTGGGGGTTGGGAGGAGGGCAAACTAGCAGGGGCTACCGGGTGTAGCGTGCGGAGGTCAGTAGTGGTGGGTAGGAGTTTTGTGAACTTGATCGGGTTGCCTGGGCTAGAGTGTGGGGGTATGTGGGGTGTATGTTGGAGGTGCAATGACTTGAGGGGATTGCCTTGGGTAGTGAGAGGAGGTCAGTGGAGGCATGGGAGGAGGGCAAACTAGCAGTGGCTGCCTGGTGTAGTGGGCAGAGGTCAGTAGGGGTGGGAGAGCGGTTCGAGGACTTGAGGGGGTGCCTGGGTAATGGGTGGAGGACCGTGGGGTGTGGGTTGGAGGTGTGATGCTTTAGGGGGATGCCTGGGTTAGTGGGACGAGGTCAATGGGGGAGGGTAGGGGGGCAAACTAGCATGGGCGGCCTGGTGTAGTGGGCAGAGGTCTGTGGAGTGTGGGTGGGAGGTGTAATAACTTCAGGGCTCTGCCTGGGGTAGTGAGCGGAGGTCACTGGGGGGTGGCAGGAGGGCAAACTAGCAGTGGCTGCCTGGAGTAGTGGGCGGAGGGCAGTAGGGGTGGGAGAGAGGTTTGAGGACTTGAGGGGGTGCCTGGTGTAGTGGATGGAGGTCCGTGGGGTGTGGGTTGGAGGTGTGATGACTGGAGGGGGCTGCCTGGGTTAGTGGGCAGAGGTCAATGCGGGAGGGTAGGAGGGCCAACTAGCTGTAGCTGCCTGGTGTTGTAGGGGAAGGAGGTCAGTAGGGGTGAGCGAGAGGTGTGAGGACTTGAGGGAGCTGTCTGAGGTAGTGGGCAGAGGTCAGTGGGGTGTGGATTGGAGATGCAATGACTTGAGGGGATTGCCTGGGGTAGAGGGAGGAGGTCAGTGTGGGTGGGTGGGAGGTGCAAGGACTTGAGGGGGCTGCTTGGGGTAGTGTGCAGAGGCCAGTCAGGTGTGAGTGGGAGGTGGGATGACTTGAGGGGGTTGCCTGGGGTAGTGGGGAGAGGTCAGTGGGGGTGGTGGGAGGTGCAAGGACTTGAGGCGGCTGCCTGGGGTAGTGAGTGGAGGTCAGGGGGGGTGGGAGGAGGGCAAACTAGAAGTGGCTGCCTGGTGTAGTGAGCAGAGGTTAGTAGGGGCGAGGACTTGAGGGAGCTGCCTGGGATCGTGGGCGGAGGTCAGTGGGGTGTGGGTTTGGCAGAGCGATGACTTGTGGGGGTTGCCTGAGGTAGTGGGAGGAGGTAAGTGAGGTTGGGTGGGATCTGCAAGGACATAAGGGGGCTGCATGGGGTAGTGTGCAGAAGTCAGTGTGGTGTGGATGGGAATTGTGATGGCTGCCTGGGGTAGTGGGTGGAGGTCGGTGGGAGGGTGTGAGATGCAAGAACTTGAGGGGGCTGCCTGGGGTAGTGTGCAGAAGTCAGTAGGGTTTGGATGGGAGTTGTGATGACTTGAGGGGGTACCTGGTGTAGTGTGTGCAGGTCAATTGGGTGTGGGTGGGAGGTGTGATGACTTGAGGGGCTGCCTGGGCGGATGGGCGATGGCCAGTGGAGATGGGAGCTGGTCAAACTAGCAGGGACTGCCTGGTGTAGTGGGTGGAAGTCAGTGGAGGTGGGTGGGAGGTACGTAAGTACGTACGTATGAGGACTGGAGTGGGCTGCCTGGAGTAGAGTGCAGAGGTCAGTGGGGTGTGGGTGACAGGTGCAATGACTTGAGGAGGCTATCTGGGGTAATGGGAGGAGGTCAGTGGGGGTTGGGAGGAGGGCAAACTAGCAGGGGCTGCCGGGTGTAGCGTGCGGAGGTCAGTAGTGGTGGGTAGGAGTTTTGTGAACTTGATCGGGTTGCCTGGGCTACAGTGTGGGGGTAAGTGGGGTGTATGTTGGAGGTGCAATGACTTGAGGGGATTGCCTTGGGTAGTGAGAGGAGGTCAGTGGAGGCATGGGAGGAGGGCAAACTAGCATGGGCGGCCTGGTGTAGTGGGCAGAGGTCAGTAGAGGTGGGAGAGCGGTTCGAGGACTTGTGGGGGTGCCTGGGTAGTGGGTGGAGGCCCGTGGGGTGTGGGTTGGAGGTGTGATGCTTTAGGGGGATGCCTGGTTTAGTGGGACGAGGTCAATGGGGGATGGTAGGAGGTGCAAGGACTTGAGGGGGCTGCCTGGGGTAGTATGCAGAGGTCAGTGTGGTGTGGGTGGGAGGTGCAATGACTTGAGGGGGCTGCCTGGGGTAGGGGACTGAGGTCAATGGGTGGGGTGGGCAAACTAGCAGGTGGTGCCTGGTGCGGTGGGCAGACGTCAATGGGGTGTGGGCAGAAGGTGTAATGACTTGAGGGGTCAGCCTGGGGTAGTGAGCTGAGGTCAATGGTGTGGTGGGAGGAGGGCAAACTAGCAGTGGCTGCCTGGTGTAGTAGGGTGCGGAGGCCAGTAGGGGTGAGCGAGAGGTACGAGGACTTGAGGGAGCTGTCTGAGGTAGTGGGCAGATGTCAGTGGGGTGTGGATTGGAGATGCAATGACTTGGGGGGTTACCTGGGGTAGTGGGAGGAGGTCAGTGGGGGGTGGGTGGTAGGTGCAAGGACTTGAGGGGGTTGCTTGGGGTAGTGGGGAGGGGTCAGTGGGGGTGGGTGGGAGGTGCAAGGACTGAGGGGCTGCCTGGGGTAGGGAGTGGAGGTCAGGGGGGGTGGGAGGAGGGCAAACTAGAAGTGGCTGCCTGGTGTAGTGAGCAGAGGTTAGTAGGGGTGAGGACTTGAGGGAGCTGCCTGGGATCGTGGGCGGAGGTCAGTGGGGTGTGGGTTTGGCAGAGCGATGACTTGTGGGGGTTGCCTGAGGTAGTGGGAGGAGGTGAGTGAGGTTGGGTGGGATCTGCAAGGACATAAGGGGGCTGCATGGGGTAGTGTGCAGAAGTCAGTGTGGTGTGGATGGGAATTGTGATGGCTGCCTGGGGTAGTGGGTGGAGGTCGGTGGGAGGGTGTGAGATGCAAGAACTTGAGGGGGCTGCCTGGGGTAGTGTGCAGAAGTCAGTAGGGTTTGGATGGGAGTTGTGATGACTTGAGGGGGTACCTGGTGTAGTGTGTGCAGGTCAATCGGGTGTGGGTGGGAGGTGTGATGACTTGAGGGGCTGCCTGGGCGGATGGGCGATGGCCAGTGGAGATGGGAGCTGGTCAAACTAGCAGGGACTGCCTGGTGTAGTGGGTGGAAGTCAGTGGAGGTGGGTGGGAGGTACGTAAGTACGTACGTATGAGGACTGGAGTGGGCTGCCTGGAGTAGAGTGCAGAGGTCAGTGGGGTGTGGGTGACAGGTGCAATGACTTGAGGAGGCTATCTGGGGTAATGGGAGGAGGTCAGTGGGGGTTGGGAGGAGGGCAAACTAGCAGGGGCTACCGGGTGTAGCGTGCGGAGGTCAGTAGTGGTGGGTAGGAGTTTTGTGAACTTGATCGGGTTGCCTGGGCTAGAGTGTGGGGGTATGTGGGGTGTATGTTGGAGGTGCAATGACTTGAGGGGATTGCCTTGGGTAGTGAGAGGAGGTCAGTGGAGGCATGGGAGGAGGGCAAACTAGCAGTGGCTGCCTGGTGTAGTGGGCAGAGGTCAGTAGGGGTGGGAGAGCGGTTCGAGGACTTGAGGGGGTGCCTGGGTAATGGGTGGAGGACCGTGGGGTGTGGGTTGGAGGTGTGATGCTTTAGGGGGATGCCTGGGTTAGTGGGACGAGGTCAATGGGGGATGGTAGGAGGTGCAAGGACTTGAGGGGGCTGCCTGGGGTAGTATGCAGAGGTCAGTGTGGTGTGGGTGGGAGGTGCAATGACTTGAGGGGGCTGCCTGGGGTAGGGGACTGAGGTCAATGGGTGGGGTGGGCAAACTAGCAGGTGGTGCCTGGTGCGGTGGGCAGACGTCAGTGGGGTGTGGGCAGAAGGTGTAATGACTTGAGGGGTCAGCCTGGGGTAGTGAGCTGAGGTCAATGGTGTGGTGGGAGGAGGGCAAACTAGCAGTGGCTGCCTGGTGTAGTAGGGTGCGGAGGCCAGTAGGGGTGAGCGAGAGGTACGAGGACTTGAGGGAGCTGTCTGAGGTAGTGGCCAGAGGTCAGTGGGGTGTGGATTGGAGATGCAATGACTTGGGGGTTGCCTGGGGTAGTGGGAGGAGGTCAGTGGGGGGTGGATGGTAGGTGCAAGGACTTGAGGGGGTTGCTTGGGGTAGTGGGGAGGGGTCAGTGGGGGTGGGTGGGAGGTGCAAGGACTGAGGGGCTGCCTGGGGTAGGGAGTGGAGGTCAGTGGGGGGGGTGGGAGGAGGGCAAACGAGCATTGGCTGCCTGGTGTAGTGGGCAGAGGTTAGTAGGGGCGAGGACTTGGGGGAGCTGCCTGGGGTAGTGGGCAGAGGTCAGTGGGGTGTGGGTTGGAGGATCGATGAGTTGAGGGGGTTGCCTGGGGTAGTGGGTGGAGGTCAGTGAGGGTGGGTGGGAGGTGCAAAGACATGAGGGGGCTGCCTGGGTAGTGTGCAGAAGTCAGTGTGCTGTGCATGGGAGGTGCAATGACTTGATGGGTCTGCCTGGGGTAGTGGGTGGAGGTCAGTAGGAGGGTGTGAGATGCAAGAACTTGAGGGGGATGCCTGGGGTAGTGTTCAGAAGTCAGTAGGGTGTGGATGGGAGTTGTGATGACTTGAGGGGCGTACCTAGTGTAGTGTGCGGAGGTCAATTGGATGTGGGTGGGAGGTGTGATGACTTGAGGGGCAGCCTGGGCGGATGGGTGGTGGCCAGTGGGGGTGGGAGCTGGTCAAACTAACAGGGACTATCTGGTGTAGTGGGTGGAGGTCAGTGGGGGTGGGTGGGAGGTAAGTACGTACGTACGTACGTATTAGGACTTGAGTGGGCTGCCTGGAGTAGTGTGCAGAGGTCAGTGGGGTGTGGGTGGGAGGTGCGATGACTTGAGGGGGCTGCCTGGGGTAGTGGGTGAAGGTCAGTGCGAGGGTGTGAGATGCAAGAACTTGAGGCGCTGCCTGGGGTAGTGTGCGCAGGTCAGTGGGAGTTGGTGGGTGGTGCAGGGACTTGAGAGGGCTGCATGCTGTAGTTTTCAGAAGTCAGTGGGTTTGGGGTGGGAGGGGGGCAAACTAGCAGGGGCTGCATGGTGTAGTGGGCGGAGGTCAGTGGAGGTGGATGGGAGGTCCGAGGGCTTGAGGGGCCTGCCTGGGTTAGTGTGTGGAGGTCAGTGCGGTGTGGGTGGGAGGTGTGATGACTTGAGGGGCTGCCTGGGGTGATTGGCGGAGGCCAGTGGGGGGGTGGGAGGAGGGCAAACTAGCAGAGGCTACCTGGTGTAGTGGGTGGAGGTCATTAGGGTGGGTGGGAGATACGAAAACTTGAGGGTGCTGCCTGGAGTAGTGTGCAGAGGTCAGTGGGGTGTGGGTGGGAGATGCGTTTACTTGAGGGGGCTGCCTGGGGTAGTGGGTGGAGGTCAGTGGGGGGGTGGGAGCTGTGAGGACCTGAGGGGCTGCCTGGGGTAGTGTGCGGAGGTCAGTGGGGGTGGGTGGTTGGTGCAAGGATTTGAGGCGGATGCTATGACTTAGGAGTGAAGGTCCACAGTTGTGTGCCGCTTGAACTTAGAGGTTGCGGTCCATAGTTTCGCTTGGTTGCTGACTTCAGTTGCGGAGGAAGCTTTGGAGTTTCGCTGAGGTGCTGGCTTGCGTTGCGCGTTAGTGGTCTGCAGTTTTGCTGGGGTGCTGGCTTCAGTTACATGGAACGGTTCGCAGTTTCGTCAGGGTGCTGGGTTGCTTTGCGGGGGGCGGTCTATAGTTTCGTCAGGGTGCTGGATGGTGGTGAAAAGGCAGGCCCAAAGGTTGTTTGCGGGCGCTAGTTTTATTTGTGTGGGGGTTTGTTGTGGGTGTTGTTTGCACTGCAGGTTACTTTGCGCTTTACATTCCATGAATCCGTGAACAGCGTTAAACTTTTTTGTACGCGTGCAAGTAGGCGGCGCAATGCTCTGTATTGTACACTATAGTTTGCGCCGTTTTAGCATTTTTTCTATGAATGGGGCCCATGATCTCTGCATACACAGATTTATGCTACAGGTGCCTCGTACACTGACCCATGTTTTATACAAACAAGCCACCACATTAGGTGCACAGCCACACTGAGCTATCTAACTGATGGGATCACGTGACATTCAGGTTAATCCCAGGCCCATGGAACGTCTGAACTATAGGTTAAACGCAGATCTCCGAAGTTTGTTCATTTAGCCTCTTAGCTATCTGCTCGGGGTTGGAATCAGTGACCGGTGGATTAGACGCAATATCCTTCAGTAGAGTCATTAGCTCTCCCAGCTACCCCCTGCAGCCTGTGATCTGCGGTGTGTGCAGAGTTCAATGCAGCCAGTGCATTACCCATTGAGTAGCCATTCTAGGATACGATTTAAGAAATAGAGGTTGCAAGGAAATCTTAAAGGTTACTGGTGTCACAACACAACACAATCATGCAAATGCCAATTGTGAATTCAGAGCTTATATCAGGTAAACCAATGCTCCAACTAATGCAGCGAGTGTTTGGTTAACAATCACCCTGTTGCTGATTTTTCACAAACGTCAAAGTGATAGTACCGCGACCACCCTGAAACTCGCCAGCACATATAGAAATGCACACCCATAAATACTGTTATATAGGCCATCGCTGTCTGTTTTAAAGGTGGAGTGGTGTTTAGTCACCTAGCTAGTTTAGTAAAAGTGAACTATTTACCCGCCAGGGACATGAAAATTACACAAAACCATTTGAAACACGGAGAAATAATAAAAAGCATAACAATATTTAAAACCAGCATCCACTGTCAGGCCCCGTGTTGACTTGAACTGCGGCTGCTGGTACTTGCACACTTATATTGCCTATGCTTGATATAATAAGCATAAAACACGGAAAATAAATATCTCAAGTGATTTTAAAAAAAAACGAGGGTCTCAAATATGATTTGGCTTCTGAAAACTTCCTACTTTAAAGTCATTGCACACGATCGCAGGTCAATGTCCCCATTTAACCTGACACGTGATTACGCTACAAAAGGAAACTTCTGAAGATTATAAAAAGTATCCCCGGGCGCTGCACACGGCAGGCTGGCACCTGGTCTTTGCAGGCACACGAAGCGGCCATGTTGGAGTTGGCATCCTTAACAGGGGAGGGGGATCAGGGCACTCCTGACGCAGGGCGGGCGCTCTGTGCGTGGAGGGGCGCCCTTCCCGGCTGGTGGGAGGGGCACCAGAGGTGGGACGGATGGCAACAGGGACGGCGGCTCAAGCCGGTCCCTAGAGAGGGGGTTCTTGTGGGATCCGATTTGGGTGAGCTGGAGAAGATATGGTTGGCCCCAATCGAGCCCCCCTCGCCGCCCTGGTGTTCGGGGGCCTTATGACAGCTGCTCTTTCAGGTAAGGAGCAAAGTTTGAAAGTTTCTCGTGAATAACAGCCTGGAACGGACTGTGTCTGTTGGTTCAGATAGGGGCTGTCAGTCACTATACCTGTACCATGCCACTGCCAGACAAAGAACCGAGCAGTCCCACAGTGCACACGCTGTCTGTGCTGTAAGTGACCCCTGTTATTGCCCCCATTGGCACATCAGCTGCTGCGAGCGCAGGCAGCATGGCTTTACAAGACCACCGCCCTCTACACTAACAGCAACAGTCGCCCTTGTGTGGCGAAGGGATTGTATTTAAATTACATTGTGACTAGGTTTGGGGTGTTTTAAAACATATATTGTGGCTAGGTTTTAGGGAAACGCAATCGATATAATATTGGCTGAAACTATTGTCAACTAGTTTGCATTTTGCAAACAGGTGTCCAGGCGGAAAGAGTGCACGCAACGCTGGATTTATCTTCTTGTGTAGTGTGGCATGCCGCAGATATCGGTATAGTTCAGTGTGCAGACATGTGAAATCAGGGCACGCATTCATTATATGGACGGAACTCTAAAAAACATGATGTGGACAATTCTTTAAACCAGGGCATTGTAATATATTTTGTGCGCTGCGCAGGATTCCCGCGGGAATATTGTCCACATGTTTTCTCACATTTACCTACTTGTCACGTGCAACTTTTAGAATGTGCCCAAATCATTATGTTGCTGAATGGAGTCTTTGCTGTGGGATCAGTGTCACTGGCTCGCGCGGGTGTGTTTACACAAGTACTGCGCAGTTCATCCTTTCCTCAGGAGTGAAAAGCAAATCTGCCCCTTTAATATTTGATGGCACGTGTCTGCCCCTCAGTGGCCTTTATTGACTGAACAGTAACATCACCTGCACAGGACAGGCTGCTAACAATCGCAGATTGTCGTTTTTTCGACCCTTGTTGTGGTACCTTTTTGTTGGAGTAACTGCTGAGATGGTAGATGCATTGGTATCGAAGTCTCAGAGACTTTTTCATCAGAAGGTGGTCACAGGATAAAGTGAGCAAAAAAAGAAAACTCACAGAGTTGGAAATATGATTTACATAACAAAACAAGCATTGGCAAAACCAACAGGTTTGGCGTTTGTGTAGGCATGGAATAGGCAATTGGCAGGCAGTGGCATAACAGTACTACCCTGGTATGAGATGGCAACTTCTCGAAAAATGTGTGATTACCAGGGTCTAGCCTTGCCTCGCAGATGCCTGTCTAATACCCACACACAAGCCAAATCCGTTGGTTTAGTCAATGCTTGTTTTGAACAGGACCCTGGAAAGTCTGTGCATAGTCATTTTTGCAGTACAAAAGGACGTTGCACAGACTCAGCACTGCAAAAATACTTTGCACAGTTCCATTAATCAGGCTATGTGTCGGCAGTGCAAAGTCACTTTGAGTCGTGCAAACAATTCCATGAATCTGGCCCTAAGAGTCTAGTAAGAGAGACGCAGTATAAAAAGGTGATGCTATTGAAGAGAAATCCCAGAATGTAATATTCAAAGTTATGCATTGAGAAAAAGGGATGTGTTATCTCGTATCTTCCCCACACAGTCTGCATTTGTGGTATACATGTGGTCTTAAATTCCAACGCTTCAAACTGCCATAAGGTTTTCCAAATGCAACGTGTATTTGCGCCTTCCTGGCAAGCACTCCCAAAGCAATTTTCTGCAGTGATTGTAATGCCCAAACCGGCCTAAAAATGGCACTTTGCACCAGTGTATTGACACTTAAACATTGCCAGAGGAAAGCGCAGCGCATGTTTTTGCAGCCTCCCTGGTGTGCTAGGGTACTACAGTAGGTCAACCAGAGATGCATGTGCCTATTTGCTGGTATATGATGGAACTGATACAGAAATGTTCCCGCTTGCTTGAATGGTGCAATGTCCAATTTGATCCTACTCTGGGACAAAACGAGGGCAGCTTCTTTGTTGGGGAAGGCATTACAGGGTCAGGCTCAGACTGTGGTATAAGGCACCGGCTGTTCTGACTTGCCACTATGGGATGGTAGTGTGAGCTAGTGTGGGCCAGATTGATGATTTAGTTCTCTGTAAAACTGGTAGATAAAATATTTTTTTTTTGCCCCAATGTGCCCCTTTTCAGCACGTTGTCCCCAAACATGCATCCTTGCATACTATCCACACACCCTATTTGGTTTTTGCTCCAGTTTGGCTTGGGCGAGGAGGACGCAGAGGCAAGGGTTGCAAAGCCCAACGAGAGGAGGAGGGACCTGAGGCCAAGGGTGTGAAGGTAGATGGCTGGCATTACTCTATAGCAGAGGTCTGCAACCTGCAGCTCTCCAGATGTGTGGGACTACAACTCCCATGACCTCCATCATTGACTATACTGGCTAGGGGTCATGGGAGTTGTAGTACAAAACCTCTGGAGAGCCAAAGGTTGCAGACCCCTGCTCTATAGGATGTGCATCATTTTCCCAGTTCTGAATACACATCGTATGCTCTAGCACCCCACCCCTAACGCCTTTGCTTTTACAGGAAGATCATATCCATTTGTTGGAAATCCCGGCAAGCTTTATTTATGTATAGAACAGTGCTCTTTTGATCTCAAAAGAACGTACACTAGATAAGATATCAGATTTGACGGGAAGCAGTGAGCTTCTTGCAATGGGTGAGCGGAGGTAGACTTATCACCTCTGCTTTCACAATGTGTTCAACATCTGTGCTATTATCATGTGCGTATTCCCTCTTTGAATTGTGTTATAAGAAAGTCGCTTGATCTCTGGTTTTACTGCATGCCCGCATACACATTTTAGGTCACTCATCTAAAACACACAGGAATACTTGCTGACTGTGAAATGCAGTAGTTTCCCAAATATGTTTTACCCGAGGTGAGAGCCAGGAATCGATAGATGGCTATATACAATTCCTTAACTAATTCCCACCTTTAATAATTTCAAAAATGTATGTGTTCGCTAATTGTTTAAAGGTATTATCGAATTGTTTACATCCCCTTTGAAAACATATCTACGTAATATATATGATGTAATGCGTGCATTTCCCAAATGTTCTCATGTCTCAGGCTTGTTATACAGGTTTACTTTGCACTTAGACTTGGCACGCCTCTCAGCTGCCATGGGTGGATAAAAAGGGAAATCTTGCTCTTAAAGGGATTTGAACCTGTGGGGTGTAGAGTGGAAATGGCCAGAACTAGCCAATTTCATTGTCCGGTTTGAACAGCTTGTCCCTAAAGCAATGGAGCACTTTTCACCTACTCGTTCAACCTTTTTAGAACATGACAGTATTTGCTTATTTTTAAATTTTGGCACTCAGGTAGTGTTTAAGCACCACCCATAAGCCATAAGTATTGCATTGGAGTACAGCCAGGAGGGTAATGACGTGTGAGGATGGACACACAGCTACTTGTGTTTGGTCATTTATCCACCCATTGACTGCTCATGGCCATGCAAAGCCATGTGGTCATTCCTACCCACTAACTGCCTCTCCTCACCCAAAACACATCTTCCTAGGATGTCTTTGAGCTAACTCTTTTAAGCAGCAACACCAGACTTTGTCCTGCCTATGCTATTTTTAAAAGAATCTGCTGAGAGTTAATGACGTAATTACATCTGTAAATGTGCTAAAGGTGTAATAGAAATGTCTCAACCAATTGCGGCTTCAGCCACTCGATTTATAGTTGTTCCTTGCACTAAAGTCCTGCTAACAACAAGCATTGACAAAGCCAAAAGATTTGGTTTGAGAATACGTAATGCCAAGCACTGCTATCCTATTCCCAGATAATCGCATCTTTTTTAGCTGTTGTCATTATATGGCCAGGTAGTAAAGTCACGGCAGTGCCTGGAAACCTCCTATCCAATGCCTGCACAAGAACGCATACTCTTCGAGTTTCTAATGCTCGTTTACATTCATTTGAACTTGAATCTGTCAGAGTCTGTAGATTTTCATTGACTAAGAAGATCGTCCGCATTGACATTTGTTCCCGGGGGACTAAAAGTTAAGGTAGATGGGGGTGGTGATGGCATGTGGTGACTGCAGATTTTCTGTGTGCACGGAGAGTCTGTTTTTGAGTTGTGGGGGGGGGTCTCCTGGATGGTTGACCTGCATGCTGGGTGTAATTACCTGAGAAAGAATGCGTGGATGAATTTGGTCAGTGTGGAGATTGGTGCCGCATTGAAGAAGAAATCTTGCTTTTGGTCCGCATCATTTCATGGTGCTCATGTCAATCCCTAATTGAAGGTCAGGTTGTGTTGGTCTCTTCACTTATTGTCATCTCTCTACTATGATTCAGGTCCATCCTCCATCAATACCCATACTGCGCTCCCCAATACTATCCTTAGCCTCTTTATCCCAGTTCTCCAAATCATTAATGCATTTTTCTTCTTTTGCACAGACCATTATTATTAGCTGCTCAACCCAAGATTGGGCGATGTACCCTTCATGTATTTGAGCATTCTCTTTTGTACTGGTTATGTCTTGCCTTTTTCTTTGAATTCCTTTAATGTGCATTGTTCTACCCCGGAGAGACCTCCAGCGAAAGAGGGAGGCACGAGTAAAGGATTTCAATGATCTGTCCCGTTTAGACTGCGCAGACGGAGCTGGTTGCAAGACGCTTGTCCACAGGATACGTGACTTATGAAACCTACTCATGACTGAGTGCTGGAGGAGACTTTAATAACCCAAGGCTGTGCACTGCACCACTGTAAAGGATTTCAGGCTGAGGAGTATAGTGTTTAGCCTGTTTCTAAGAACTCCCCATGCAGTGGCGTGTCCAAACCATTTTTACTGGGGTGGCCTAAGTGGGGTTCTGACTTATGCAGTGGTGGCATGAAGTAAGAGTGCAAGCACAAAAGTGATGGGTGGAAGGTTCTGAATGAATCTGAACCACTGGCATTGCTCTGGGCAACTTTCCACACCACCGTATTTTAGCCCGTCTGCGCCATTGCAAAAGGGGTCCAACCATATGCATTCAGTCAGGTACTGCCACCAATGGTAGCAGCCCAGCCCGAATTGGTAGGCCAGGTCCCCTCTGCACGGAAACACAAGCAACCCCAGACATGTTTCGGCCTTGTTGGGCCTCCTCAGTGAGGTGCAGCTTGGTTCCCTATGGCACAGCGAGCAAGGGACAAGGGACCCACGTCTGGGCACACCCTCTCTCACATAGTGAGACAAACTGTAAGCACAAAAGTGATGGGTGGAAGGTTCTGAATGAATCTGAACCACTGGCATTGCTCTGGGCAACCTTCCACACCACCGTTTTTTAGTCCGTCTGCGCCATTGCAAAAGGTGTCCAGTTATATGCAAATCAGTCAGGTACTGCCCATGGTTATGATTAATTCAAAACCTTCCTGCCATCAACTTTCTGTTTTTCTAAAGTCACCCAGAGTGGGACGGGTATGCCCAGACGTGGGTCCCAAGTCTGCTGGGCCCAGAGACCCACGTTACTCCTCACTGATGACGCCCAACAAGGCTGAAACATGTCTGGGGATGCTTGTGGTCTCGTGCAGAAGGGATGTGACCTAGCAGTTCGGGCTGGACTGCCCCTTTTGGGGTAGGACCAAGCCTGATTTGCATATGGTTTGTCCCCTTCTGTAATGGCTTGGCAGGCTGAAAAACGATGGTCTGGAGGATTGCCCAGAGCTTTGCCCGTGGTTATGATTAATTCAAAACCTTCCAGCCATCAACTTTGTTTTGATGAAGTAAGAGTGCACACACACATAATAATCATAGTTTAGGATAATGGGGTGGCACCTGGGGTGGCCAATCAGATTCCAGGGGTAGCACGTGCCACCCCAGGCCTCTACATGGACACGCCACTGTTCCCATTCTACCACGGGAGGGATTTCTGGCAGTGGAGTTGCGCCACGATAATACACTTTTGGTGCACTGGGGAAGGCTGCACCATGGTTCCACCTTAATCCCACACACGTGTGTAGTTGTTTTTACCGGCATTTGTTTCCTTCTGGAAGGACGCCACAGCTCCAGTACATCTGAATCAGTTAAGTGTCCAGCTGGGGAGGCCAGGCACACTGTAACGGTTTATTGATAAGCCACCCTCAACACAGGGAGTTTCTTCCCTCACCACTCAAGTGGTTATGCAACAAACTATTGAAAGATTCTTTTTTTAGCCCTATCTCAGACGCATATCATGCCCCTTGGATACTTTCTTCTCTGAGCTAACAATGAGCCAAGAACCAGGCCATTGTAGGGAAATATATTGATATTTATTTAAATTAAAAGTAATCAAAATTAGCACCAACATTTCAAAAACCACTTTATCCGTGGCACAACACAATAAACTTCTCTCAGCATAAATAAATCACATTTCTTAACTTTCTGCACATTTCACTTCACAAAATATTTACACTGATCAATAACAAAGGCACTTATGTAATGTGCGATTTTGATTTTCCTGCTGACTTAAAAGGGTAGCAGTAGGATTTCAAGATTGGTAAAAATACATAGGGCAATAATAATTTCGTCCAAACACTTTTGGTTTAAAATAAACACAGGGTGGTTTATCACTCTATTTTTCAGACCCCCCCTTGCTTTGGTCTATGTTGGGAAGTCAGACAGAAAAATTGGAATGCTTTGGGGCATTTTGGATTTCAGACCCCCCTTACTTAAAGGCCTTTGTTGGGGAAGCTTGATAAAAAGGTTGGACTGATTTACAAACACTGATATCCCTCTTCCTTAAATAATTTGGGGTCAGCTGGACAACAAGGATTACCCAATTAATTGATAGGCTATAGTTTTCAGCACACATTGAGAAGTGAGCTTATTCATTTAGAATTTTAACAAAATTCACCCCGTAGTTTTCTGCCAAATGGGGAATTATTAAAGTAATATTTTTAGTAAAATAGGCTATACACAGTTTTGCCCCCCATCCCCTATAAAGGGAAAGGATTGAAGGCAAGCAGTCTCCCCCACCTTTTGGGTTTCACAGGGCTCAGTTCTACTTGCTTAGCAAGCCTCTGTTTAAGGTTCAGGAAAGCCAGCTGCATCTCAGGACACTCTGGAAAGATATGGTAGGTGTCTGGTCACTCCACTCTCAAAGATGGCCTCCCGCTCTCCACCATATGACCCAGTCAGCTTTGAGGCCTTACTAGAGATAGACAGCTCCACACAGATGCACTCATCAGCAATCTCTTCTGCTGTCTCCTTACAGCTGTCAGATGGTAAGTTTCAGCAGCCTTTCTGATGGTCTGTCTCTTCCCTCTGTCCTACTGTCTTTCTCCTTTTTCTGTCCCTGTGTTCTAGTGCAGTTCCCCTTATATAGCAGCAATGACACCACCAATTTTACAATCTTGGGGAAGTACTCTGCAATCATTCCTGCCACTAGGATTGGACAGTTACCCTTGTCTCTCCTTCCAAACCCAGCCTCCAAGTCAGGATTGGTTTAGGGGTCGGGAGCAACATATGGCAATTCCAATTTTGTCATCATCCTTTGTTCTCCTTTCAACTTTTTGGCAAAAACTAGTTATGTATCACAACTTTACTAGCAACTGTCAGACTAAACATATTTTCTGTTTCAGCTAATCGTGGGGAATTAGATAAGCCAAAGCCAACCCCCAAATCTGTATTGTGTAGCACGGCCATGTGGCACCTTTCTGCCGTTTCCATAAAAAGCACATCAGTTATGAATATGTAAGTTATCAAGCATATCCCTAATTTCATTTTCCACCCGCTCACCAACTCTCACATTTGGAACATGTTTATATCAGCCAGAAACCTTGTTTAACTGGCCATTATAGTTCCCATAGTCACAGGAAGATTAATTTTATATCCACAGAATCACCTGGAAATTACATTAAAAACGGTACATGAGAAAAAGGCCTAAATTATAATAGTCCTTTTTAAATTAATTCTTAATCTTCATGTGGGACAAATGGTCCTGATCCTGCTTCCGGCTATTTGTTTTCACTGGGTCAGCCTGTGCCCTTATCAGTCTCCTTTGTGTTGGAAGCTTGCTCTTTGAAGTGGGTGCCCCCATGTTCACACATATTAGTCGTCCTCCAGCCAAGGGTGACTTTTCTTTCAGAGTCAGCAGGTCTGAAGAACACTGAATTTCGACGCCATTAGCAGGACATTTTTATTGTGGTTGGTCATTAGATGGGAAATGTGACATCCAGGCTGGGAGTGGGAGTTTTCCTTGTGAAGTTATGCCCATAGCGAGCAAAAGGGTCTGCCTTGGGCTGACATTTCTTCCATGAAGACAAAGTGGCTCTTCAGATGTCACTGGAGTTTTGTGGGTGAAACATAATATAGATTTCCCTTTGTCAACCCACACATCATGTTTTGTTTTCCTGACATTTGTTCTGTGAGTAGTGATATTTTTTCCACTTTTACTTTTTTAAACCGTTTTATTTGCGCACACACATGTGCAGGCCGTTTTTGTTTTCAATGTTTAAAAATCCTGTTTTCCACGTGACAGGGATCTTTGATGCCAACTTCCTTTGTAAATTAAAATGCTGCATATCAATTGGTAATGACGGGTAGGCCCCTTTCCACATGGCTCTTTAATTTTACTTGAAAACAACAAAGTCCAGGCCGTTTTTGTTTCAGTCTTTGAAATCCTGCCATTCAGGTGAAAGAGACTTCTGTTTGGGGCCTTTAAAGGCACCCCACATGCCCCCTGCTCTTCCATGACTCTTTGTTGGGCAAGAGCAGGGCAGAGTGGAGTTTCCTTAGGCGTAATTTCCTTAATCAGGGAGTGGGCACTCCAGCCTCCCCTTCCATCTTTGGGTTGGATGGTGTAGCAAGGCACCCCCTTTCTTTCTTCCTTTCCAGGTCCCTGGGGTTCTCACCGGACTCCACTCCCACCTCCAGCCTGCAAGTTAAGGAGGTTAGTTCTCTAATAAAAGATAGAAAAAGAGTTTCAGTATTTTTTGCACACATTTTTCCCCGGTGAGATTTATATAGAATTTACTACAACAACAACATACAGTTATAACATGACATTTCCATTTCACAAAGCACATGTTATTTATTTTCATCATTTGTACAATAACACCAAGTAAATTACTCCCTCATATATATATTCCCAACCGACTTTTCATCCTTCCTTTTCATTCTGCAGATGGTTCCTCTGCTCGACTTTCATTTGACTCATCAATCAGCCGTAAAGTGTGTCTGGGATGACAGCTTTTCAGCTGGTTGATCTAGACCTATTTTTCTTCTGCCAGTTCTCCTTTTGGGATGCTGATCTTGTATGCAACAGGTGATATTGTATCTACAATTTCAAAGGCACCACGCCAAGATGGGAGGAATTTCCGCTCTGTGGCCTGATTCCTTTGAAAATTGTACAGATAAACCTTGTCACCTATTTACTCTTTCTTGGTGGTCTTTAGATCATAGTAGTCTTCATTCCTTCAGCCGACTTTTCTAAATTGCGCTGAGCATAAGCAAAAGCATGGTGGAGGTGCTTCCTTAAATTTTCAATGTACTCATGAGTAGTGGACGCATTTATCAGTGTCTGCTCGTGAGTCTTATAAAGCAGATGCTGTGGTAACACAATTTTTTGTCCGGCCATGAGCTCAAATAGAGACATCTTTGTTGCAGAAGATGGTGTAGACCTAATAGCCATCAGGACAAGTGGCAATTGGATGTCCCAACTGAGTCCAGAGTCTGCCACAAACTTCTTTAAGATACTCACAATTGTTCTGTTGTATGTCTCCACCCCCTGCTTAAAGCCAGCTGTAGGCAATGGGGAGTTTTATTTTTACCCCTAGAATCTCCCGCTACTTTGCCATCACCTCACTGGTAAAATGGCTTCCTTGGTTTGACTCAATCCTTCGCGGGAGGCTGAAATGAGAGAAGATGTGGTTGATCATTAGTGCAGCAGCTGTCTCTGCCTTACAATTTGGGGCTGGAAGACATTCTACCCACTTTGTGAACAAGCATGTCACAGTCAATATGTACTTGTTTCCTCTAGAGAAGCGAATCACTGGTCCAATGAAATCGACTTGCAAATCTGACCACGGTAGTCTCATTCCCCTTTTTTGTAGGGTAGCTCTTTGTGTGAGTGAACTGGGTTGGAATTGAGCACACACAAGACACCCCTTTAGCTAAATGTCAAGGTCCTGGTCCATGTGTGGCCACGTCATGGGCGTGGTTCAACATCAGGTTTCAGAATTAGGTAGGGATCCTCCACTGGTCACTGCCAGATAGGGCCCTCTTTACCAACAAACCATCTTGGATCTGAAACATCTTGGAAAACATCATCAACCCCCGTAGATACTCTTTACCGGCATAATCCGACTCTGTTAGAGGAAAGCTTAAGGGGTCTTCAATATGTCAATAACATTTCCCAATGATCGGGCCTTCTTTCTGTGCAGTGATGGAATCTGCATCTGGGGTATCTTTACTCCACTGGGCTGGTTTCGGTGTTAGCCCGAGTTTGTGACCTGGAGACGGCTGCCATTTGGATTTCACCCAGCAGGGATTCCGTTTCTATGAAATCCCCCTGCGGAGCTCCAGTTTCAGCCAGCTGGTCAGCCAGGTCATCCCCAGTCTTTTCTGGCCCCTCTATCTTGGAATGACCTCTTATCTTGTTCGAATAGATAGTCATCTCATTTGAGGTCACTAGATCAGTGATTGACTGGATCAGTTTGGCATGCTTTAGGGGTCTGTTGTTGGCACAAAGCATGCCTTGATTCTTCCAGTTAATTAGGTGCTCCACAAACCCATTCCTGACATAATCAGAGTAAGTGATTATCACAAGTTCATTGAGTTGGTGGTGCACTGCAGTGAGGATGGCTTGATAAACAGCCATCAACTCTGCAACCTGACTATTTTGGGATCCTATTTTATAACCAGCAGAGGGTTCCAGGGTATCATTCACCCAGGCATTCCCAATGCCAGCCACCAGTTCTTTTTCCCTGTTGCTATCAACATGTTAGGAGCACCCAACCACATAAACTGTGAGATCTCCTGACAGGGGTCTACTTCATAGACCTTGTGTGGGGAAGTTAAGTACACCTCCATGTTGTTGTTGGTTATTAGACTTTTTGTCCCCGAGACAGTTTTTCTGGGCTCAATCATGCAAGTCCACCAACCCTTGCGCTAGGGGACTCTTCTTGTTTTAGCCATATCTGACCTCCACAGGAATGCCTTGCATGGACAGAATCCAGGAAGTAATTTTGGAATAACTAGCATTCCCCACCCAGATTGTGTCACTTTGTAGATACTGCAAGGGTTGGTGAGGAGTCTCGACAATGATGTGCTCCCCCTGTATGAATGGGTGGTCATTTTTTAGCACCCACACCATTGCTAGGAGTGCCTTCTCGTAGTCATTGAATTTTTCCACAGAGGACAAAGTCTTGCTCGCGTATGAGATGACCTTGTTGACCATGTCATGCTTTTGGTACAATACCGCTGTTATGCAAGTATCTGAGATCCCTTTCTCCAAGAAGAACTCCTTGTTCTTTATGGGGTAAGCCAAGCAAGGAGCCTGGGAAAGTCTTCTTCTTTTCAGTTGTTTAACTGCCTCTGATTCTTCTGGACCCCACTCGACTCTAAAAATGGACCAAGGGTTGAGTGACCTCTGCGTAGTCTTCAATAAACTTTTGACTATAATTAGTAAGTACAAGAAGGCTTTTTAATTCTCAGAGTGGTACAGTCTTTTAATTTGAATAAGGATTCCACCTTCCTCGCCTGGGGATTGAAACCCTCAGGTTTGATCTCGTGCCCTAAGAAGTTCACTCGGGTTTTACACCACTGTGCCTTCTCAAAGGACAGTTTTGCTCCAGCCTTCTGCAACTGGGTAAGAACATAGCGGATTTCAGCTATATTTTCCTCCACAGTTGAGCTCTTGATCAAAACATCATCCACATAGGCCAGGTTTCCCCTTTCACCCAAATCAGGCATGGCCTTATGTAGGAAGATGTTGAACTCATTGCTGGCTTTTCTGTATCCAAAGGGGGTTCAGGTCCACGTGTATTGCTGCCCCCCAAAGGTAAAGGCAAGCTTGTACTGGTCTTCTCTATTCACGGGTTCTGTCCAGTAACCGTTGGTCAGGTCAATGGCGGTGTAAAGCTTTGACCTTTGGATTTGGGCCAGTCCCTGATCAATGTAGGGAAAGGGCCATCTTGACATGTGGACCATTTATTCAACTCCCTCAGGTCTGCACATAATCTCCATTGGCCGTTTGTTTTGAGGATCCCCAGTACCGGGTTGTTGAAGGTACTGTGGATCAGACTAATTATCGCACAGGATTCTAAATTCTTGATAATCTCAGTTAGTAACTCCATGGACGCGAGCAGTAACCGGTATTGTTTCACAAATATTGGAGCCATCTCGCGGTCCGTGGGAATGGTGGTTGAATGAATGGATGTGTGTCCACAGTAATGAGTCCACTGAAAAGATATCTTGGAATTCCAGGAAGACCTGTTTTAGTTTTGTCTTTGCTCCTCTGTCTCACAGGCATCAGCAAGATTGATCCTTTCCTCAACCATCTGCTTGAAACCTGGAAAGACCTCAGGCTTTGCAATTTCAGCGGTATCCTCCAGTTGGGTGGAGAGATCTCTTTTGCTGGTGTTCACCTGGACAGGGGATTTGAGATGGTGATCCTTGACTCTGAACACTACCTCCTCCCTCCTAATGTTACAGGTCACCTCTTCCACACCGTAGGGGCAGGAAGAGTACAACAGGAAATTCCCCCTATGTCTAGTAAAAATCCTTTCTGGAGGAATACCACCGCTGATGTCGAAACAGTCATTTGGGATTGGTCCCATGATTTCATTACCTAAATCAATGGAATAATGTTGGGCATCAACCACCATTACAATAAAGGTGTCTGCGCCCAAAGTGATACTTCGAGGGTCGCTGTTATCCACCAATATTCAAATGGTGTTGTGTTCTAGGTCTACTAGTGGTGTCGGATTTAAATATAAACCTTGTTGTTGGAGATGGGAATTTAGATTTACATATGCGTCCTGATGTTTGAGGTTCCGTCCTCGCTTAATTTTGAGGGGAAGAGTACATTGTTGCACCGGTCCTGGGATGGTAACCTCATCTGACACTTGAACTTCAACTGCATAAGGCAGCAATTGAGCTGACTGGAATGCTTTTTCAATGTTGTCAAAGCCCATGGGGTTGCTCCCCAGTCGGGAACAGGTTTTATTATTAATTAGTTGCGAATCGGTTGAGAATGTCACTTCCCAGATAAAAAGCAGACGGGACATCTCTCATGACCCAACAATTATGGTCTATGCTTTGGTTGCCGATGGACATTTTTAACATACACCTGCTGGGCAGGAGAAGTTTGGCATTTTGGGTTTTCACACCTACTTCGCACTTTTCAATCAATCTAAATGTGGGAATTGTCAGATCTTTTGGGAGTTTCCTGAATAATTCTTCACTGATAAAGCTCCTTACATTATTGAGGCATACTCTGGCGGGCACTGTTTCCTCCCCCCATTTAACTGAATGGCGAGAAACAACTGCTCACCCTTTTTCTGAATGTCCGTCAGACTTTGAGCAGACTCTTCCTTGTCTGGTTTCACAGGACTCAAGATTTCTTCTGATTTTGGACTGGTGTACAATTTTAGGGTGTTCCCTTCCAGTGTGGCTTCCCACTTAAAACTGGGAGAAAGATTGATTTTCAAGAATGGAGAAGGGTTCACATCACCAGTTTGTTCTCCTACATAGATGAGTGATGTCTAGGACTTGGTTATTTTTTAAATGGAGCTCTACATTCTCAGAACATTGATCAATTACTTGATGGGCTGGTTAGTCTGAGTCCAGAGGACCTGGTTTACACAGTCGATCAGAGGTGATAACCTCCTCAGGAGATTGTTCCCCAGTAAAACAAGGTGTGGCCTCTGGAGTCACAATGATCACCGGATGTTTCAGCTGGTGCCGTCCAATTTTTATGTCCAGATCTGCAGTCCATTTGATGAAAATATCATTCCCGTCAAAATTCTGGATTTGTCCGGGAAGTGGTGTGAGTGAAATTTGGTGGCCCTCCCCCCATCCTGGGTTTAGTTCGTGAAAGGCCCTTTTTGACAGGAGAGCGGATAATTCACACTGACCTTGCACCTTAACCGGTGCATAAAATCGGCCTTCTTTCTCCTCCAAGGTGCAAAGAAAGTGTGAGTTATTTGACAGCCCGGTGGTCATTTTATTAATATTGAACTCCAACACTGTGTGATCTTGTGCAATTTTCTGTTTCGGAGTTTGGGAATCTGTAAAAAAAAACGTTTCCCCGGCTCCTTGGCTGTCCTCAGTTACCTGGCAACAGTTTTCAGAACCTGTTTGGAGAAAGGACACCCCCTCTGTTTCCCTCCTGTGTGGCTCACATGTTTGGGGTTGAATAGCTTCTGGTTCTGGGTCAGTCTCCATACTTAACCTGTCCCTGACAGGGTCTTTTGGGACCAATTTTTCTTTGGGAGGGATCCCGCTGTTTTTGAAAGAGAAGGTCTGTTTAGCTGAATCCTCTAGGGATTCTTCGATTTCAAAGGGGATAATCCAGAATTCCTGCACAAAGTGGGTTCTTCTTTGGCCTCTCCTACTTACCATTTGCTCTTTAGTTTCTAACATTTCCGGGGTAGAAGAGACTCTTTTAGGCTGGAAGATTTTTAGGGGTTCTGTTTGGGTGATAAAGGAAGATTCCTCAAGGGCTTGGCGTCTCCCCTCCACCCGGCCGCCCTCCTCTGGAACCTGTGGTTTGTCAGAGGTTTCTTCCCGGCATTTCCCCCCCTGGGGCATCAGACCTGGGTGTTGGGGAATTCTGGGAAGCAGGGTTAGGTTGAGAATTGGACTGACTCCTCAGCATGCACCCCAGATCATTGGTCAGTTGCTGGAACTGTATCTTCAGTTGCGAGCTCTTGTCTGGGTGATAGGGAGGTCTCAAGTCATACCTCTGCTGCTCTTGAAAGGGGTAACTGTCCCTTCTCCCAGAGTAGCTCGGGTACTGCAAATTACCCCTCCTCCTCCCCATAATTTTCCATGCTAAATCTCCCTTCTCCCGGGTTCAGGAGTCTGTTGTCCTGGAACCAGAGAGAGAGAGGAGGATTGTTTTAGAAGTTCTGGTTTGGGCGATATCTTGGGAAAAAGTTCAGGTTGGGAGGTGGAGTGATACTTCTCTCCTGAGGGAAGTTTGGTTGGAAGTTTCCCGGGGCAATACTTGCCTGATTAGTTCCCCCCCCTTGGGCTGGGGGAGTCTATACATACCCCAGGATTGGTTTAGGACCTTTGTACCTAGGACAGGGTCAGAGGTCTGAGGGATAATTGTTCTGGGCCCCCGCCTGACTACCATTCGATTGGGCTGGGTTGGTCCCTTCTGCTTTCCATTTTGCTTGGTGGCAGGAGGGTTACTTTTAGGCCCCTGTCGCCAGATCCAATGGAGGGGTACTTTTTACCTCCGCCACCTTTGCAGCAGCAGGGGTGTTAGATAATTTGAGGGTTTTTACAGTATTTTTACTCTCAGCAGGCTTTTGGACCTCATAAATCCTGGTGGCCTGTTCAATTACACAATCCAGGGTCCTATGCTCGTGGAAGTCACGCACCAACTGAGTCATTATGTATTTGGGGAGAGCATGGAAATCTGTAGTTATGAACTCCCTAATATGGGTGTTCACCCGCTGGGAAGTCTGAACAAATACGTGCTTTAGCTCCTGCACAAACCCCCTCGGCGCCTGAACTTCCCCACACTGCCTGGGTAGAAGGGTATTGATGAGGGAAATAATGAGCACCCTGCAGGAATTGGCTTCCCAGTTGGGAGACACAGAGCTCATTTTTGGTCCAAGATCATGCCACAGCAGGAATGGAGAGGAGCGGAAAGTCATTCAGTGGTGGAAAAACCGAGGAGAAAGTTAAATGGCGCAATGGCCAAATTTTGGGGCAGAGGTTTCACCCAGGTCGGGCACGGCTTGATCAAGCGGAAGTCTCCAGAGTACTACGAGAAAGATGGAGTGCATTTATCTCTGGCAGGCATGGATCTGTTCTTTTGGAACCTCTGCACCAAGCTGCTGGAGTTATGAGCAAGGATGGGGGGAGCTACAGCGGGCGTGGACCCTCCTGTGGCGTGGCAGTGTTTTGGTGAACCGTGACACTGTAGGACTACTAACGAGCCGTGGGAAAGCAGGAAGGGTCTTCGCTCTTCTCGCAATTAGCGCTCCCTAGAGGCCTAGCAGCGAGGGCGCTGGAGGCAGCGAGGGCTCAGCTTCCCCCGGCAAAACGGCACCCCCCAACCCAGGATCACCTGCAAGGGCAGGCAGGGCGTAGACTGGAATGGTTGGGGGAGCTTTGGCCAAGAGTGGTTTTGGTTTGGAAAGGCAGTAGCAAGGTTTGGACATGGAGCAGTCGGCTGGTCGCCGCACCTGGATGGCTATTTCAAATGTATGGTTTTCATTGTTGTAAAATAAATCTGCGCCCTTTTTATGCCAACTAAAGAAACATGTCTCCTTTTGCACCTTTTTCCAGGAAAGGAGGTGGCAAAGAGTAACATGCAGAAACACACATGAACGGAACTTAGGAAAGGAAAGCGAAATGTACGTAGAGAAATCTGAGAAAAAGCCGATACTGGAAGCGTAAGACTAAACACCTCTGATAGACACGTTGAGACATTAGTATCAAAAATCAGATTGTGTTAAATATGACACAGTGCTGCTATTTCATGATCTTGGAACCGAATGGTGAACATGTAAAGTTTGTTCCTTGAGCTGACTCGTGTATGTTGAAAACACACGAGGGACTTTCCTACTGGTTGAATGCTGCTTTGGGCCTGATGTGAAAAACACATGTTTTTTGTGTTGCGGATGTTCCAACTTTAAAACTCTGAGGACGGGCAAGGGAGCCCTTTGGCGGCCGGATGGGTGTTTGCAGGTGTGCGGTAATAAAATACCACGGAAGCGCGTGCCGGCCCCCGGAGACTCGGGGCCTCATTACGAGGTTGGAGGCAGCCATGGAGCTATTAGCTCCATGGCTGCCTCCAAAACCCTCCGGCTCCGCCCTGGTGAATGGAGCAATTACCAGTCCATTCCGAGGTTGGCAGGACCGGTAATGCCCCATTCACCAGGGCCATTCCCATTTGAGCCCCCATAGGGCTCAATGGGAATGGGGAAGGCGCTAATAACGGTACTGCAAATTGCGGTACCGTTATTAGCTCGAGTCCCTTTGCGGGTCCCGTCCTTAACGCCTGCAAAAACCAGGCGTTAAGGATGGACCCGCAAAAGGAACTCGTAGTAGGGAGGTAAGGGATTACTGGCACCGGTGCCGGTAAACCCTTACCTCCCACCTCGTAATGAGGCCCTCAGTCCTTGTGTAGTTATGGCGAGGGGGAGCCCGGAGCATTCCTTCTTGCTGACGAGCACAGTTGAGCAATGGCTGCTCAGCAATAGTCCCGGAACTCGAAAAGGCTGTGATTGCCACCCATTGTCGCATCCCTGTAGAAGATCTGAGAATAATCTGCCCCAGGCTTCATGAAATAGCCCAAGATGCTGCAGATCTTTTTTGCATGCTATGAGAAGCCCATTCGCATGGTAGTGTCACAGTTAGTGTGTAAGTGTAATGCGAGGCCCTGCAGTGAGCAGTCCGTTCACGCCTGTGCTTGCCCTTGCTGCTCTTTAACCACTTCCGGCGCATGAGTCCACCATGTGCTGTGTCTGCAAAATGGCAGGATGCTTTTTATACACAGTCTGCAGTATCGGCTCAATGTTGTGATCCGTATGCCACCAGATTGTGGGCCTAGGGCAATGGCTCTGAAGTGCACTGCTATCAACACACGCCGCACGGTGTGTTGGGTACTGGTGGTTGTGCTTGGGGCACACCCTGTGTCTCCTTTTATTACTCAAGATGCATATAGTGGCGTTAAACTTAATGTGCTTCTATGTGATATTGTCGAATATTAAAGGCCACACACAAAAAAGACAGATTTTTTTCAGGCCGATTGGTGCAGCTTTAATATTCGCCAAATATAATTTTTCAACCTCCCCACTCACCTCTGAAGTCAGGGGTTTCACCCCCGAACCGTCACATTAATCATGCACTCTCTCCCACATAACGTCTGTAGACTCCCCACTAACACAGACACATACACACACACACCCCTTCTCCCGAATCCCCTCCCCCACACACACCAAAAAACCACCCCGCAATATACACACAAACATGCAAACACACACTTACCTCACCTCCATCTTCCGTCTTCCTGTGCTCGTCTCGGCCGAGAAGTTTGAGTGATAAGTTCTATAGCAAGGGCTAATGTTTTAGACTATTACTACCATGATCTTTCACCATTGCCTATGCTGGCTAGTACTGATGGGGGTTGTAGTCATTGATCAAAAGGGACTAACAAAATCTGAATCCGATAGTCTTTCTCCTGGAATCCGTCTAAAAAGGCCTGAAATTGATCGGATTTTCGCTGAGGGCTTTCCCTAATTGATCTTTTTTGGTTGGGCCATAATTAATAAGGGTGCATACAAATCAAATATCCTTGATAAGTGAATGAAAAGAGCAATGGTGTTTCTGTTTACTGCACAACATTGATCATCGCAAACTTGGATGCTTAAGTGGCCTGCCATGGAGCTGGCTCGCGCATGGAAAACACTGAGATTTCAGCATCCTCCTGCTACCGACACTGACGTCTGTAAGGCGAGTGCACCTTGAAACGATCGGAGGGATTTCCCTCCCACCCCACCCCATCCTCCCCCTAGGCTGCTTCTCGGTGAGTGGGCTCCGGGCCTAAACATATCTTTACTGCAGGGCTGGCGCCAGAGTCTGCACACTAAATGCACGAGGAAAACAATGTGGCAGCTGTTCTGGGATGGGGGAGTAGATAGACTGAAATTCCAGGGTATTCAAAACATTTTCCTGCAGTTCTGTTCAAAGGAATGTCTGGGGGAACGAAGGCACCTGGCCATTTAAGACGTTCAGAAGAAAAAAAAAACATCCCTGTTTAACACCGTGGGTTCGTCGTGCGGTGATCGAAGCATCGTTTCCACAAGTGTGTGCCATGTAAAAGTGCAGTCCTTTAATTGCTCGGACCTGCCTTCAGGGCCTGGAATGTTTGTCTTTAAAGTAGACGAGGGACTAATCTTGCCAGTATCTCTACAGCCGTGCATTTTATTTGGCCCTGTTGTTCTACTCTGGACGTCATTTTCCACCATTATAAAAAGAAATACGAATTAGCATTTTTCAACATTTTCCTCTAGTATTTATAAAACGGGTTTCAATATAGAAAGCAGATTATTTAGTCCAGTCTCCTGGACTCGAGATGTATTGAATGTGTACATGTGTCTTGCAGATCATTAGTAGACAGTAACGTTTTTTTTCTTTTTTTTAAAGTCTTAATATTTGCATTTTGCAACAGCGCAACCGTACAGTCAGACAGCCTCCAAAGCATAATGATGTCCTCAAATAGCAAATACGGTCCAATAACAAACAAACACTTAGAACTCAGCCCATAGAACCACTACATCCCCTCCCCCGAGCCCCCCATAATCCTGTGAAGGCACTGTGCCCGCCTGTGCGCTGCCCCCCGTTCCCGACCGCCACCCTTCCGCCCCTGATGTCTCGCAGCGGTTTGTCATCCTGGGGAGGGTCATCTTTTGTACCAGGTGCATTCCCGGCCCCAACGTCTTCAATGCTTTCTCTAGCCCCACTTCGCAAGGCCCCATACCGTACCATATTTTCTGCTATCCACCATTTCCTCAAATCCCCCACCAATTCTATATATATATTTGTGAAAGTGTGTTTGGATGTTTGTGGTTGGCTCCAGCACCATAACAATTGGTGGGCTGAAATCTTGGCCCACGGTCGGCATACCAGTCTGGGGTGTACTAGTTATAGTGAAAATTGACCAACCACACCCAGGGCCCAGCCCTGTGCTATCAGTATAGGCAATTTCTGATCTATACGCAAGTCTTGTGAAGCCCACAGTAAGCTCTTCAGGCGATTGCGAAATCTTCGCGTGTAGCGCCGTGCTCGTGTGCATCTAAATCCTAAGGACCTGCCTGCTTCTAAGATGGCGGGCGCATCACGGCGCCAAAACGAGGCTGGCTTACTCCGTTGCTAGGAGACCAGAAGCCTTTTTCCTCGCTCCATATCCGCCGGCAGGCGGAAACGCCGGCGCATCAGAAGGCCAGCAAAAGGCCCTGTTTGCCCCTATTTACAGCCTGTAGTGCCGACTGCAAGAACCCCTGGACCTCCAACACCTAGGTTCTTAAGGTAACATTCTGCGACCACATCCTTACAGTTGCGCAGAGGCCACGAATGATCAATCTCCTCCATTAACTTACCTGATCTGCTGCAACCCACCCAGACCCCAGTAAACTACAAACTTGCGCCTGCTTTCTTTTCTTGTGCCTCATGGTCATCCGCACCACCCCGCTTTCTTAGGGTGTCACTAGCGCATCACGCACAATTTCGTCACCTAATCCCCCTGAGAGCCACACCCTCCTGTGAGCTGGACTTCATTACCCCGCATCATGCTTAACCGTATTTGGAATTGTCGTCTCTTAGCCCAAATGTAATATTCAAATCTAGCTGCTATTGCTATTGCACAACAACAAACTTGGTAAGACTCTTAGCTGCCCGCATTTTCATGTACCTACCTAGTTGGCCTAGCTGAACCACTGCCTTTGAGTCATTGACTGCTTTTTGCACATGTACCTACCTAGCTGGCCTAGCTGAACCACTGCCTTTGAGTCATTGACTGCTTTTTGCACATGTACCTACCTAGCTGGCCTAGCTGAACCACTGCCTTTGAGTAATTGACTGCTTTTTTGCACATGTACTTACCTAGTCGGCCTAGCTGAATCACTGCCTTTGAGTCATTGATTGCTTTTTGCACATGTACCTACCTAGTTGGCCTAGCTGAACCACTGCCTTTGAGTCATTGACTGCTTTTTTACACATGTACTTACCTAGTCAGCCTAGCTGAACCAATGCCTTTGAGTCATGGACTGCTTTTAGCACATGTACTCACCCAGTCTGCCTATAGTTCGATCCAATAGTTAGACTGGGAATTGTGTGGCCTTTTCTGAGCATCATAAACTAAGACTGTGGTCTTCAAATTGTGGGACCCGAAGGATGGCCGGGGGGTAGAAAATAAAGCAGATATGTCATCTGGGAGGGGGCCCAGCAACACTATTGTTACTCAAGGGGGGCTTGAAAATAAGATTTTTAATCAAGAATGGGCTCGGCATCAAAAAGGTTGTATACCACTGAGCTAGAAGTTTGTATTTTCGATGATGTCTGTTGTCTGGTGTGTGAATGAAGTATCGGTATCAAATACTTTTCTCACCTTCTCCAACGGAATGGATGTGTATTCGTGTTGTGTTACCAGATATTTGTATAACACCTACTACCATTGTTATGAATGACCTCGAACTGCTGTGGAGCGAATGGCCTTAGGCAGACTGTAGTCTGAAAAAACTTGAAAATAATAGAGAATTACACGCATGAAAATAGTAATTGGAATATAGGTGACTGTTCATTTACTAATATTGATGACTGAACCATTCAATGCAGTGTTGAGGTGCAGAGGATTGCTATGTCAGTGACAATGTGAGAGGTGGATTGATTTTTGGGGGACTCATCCATATTCTGTAAGTCGCAACGCTAACGAGGGAACAGGCTATAATTAGTCTATCGAGCCAAAAGGCAACTAACTTACAGTTGAGGGGTATGCTATTCTTTACATGCAGAACACATGCAAATTAACTAACAAAGTGACATGCAAATTACATGCACATCTGTCATATGTGTCAAAGATACATTAAACGCATGTCCACTTGTCTGTAACATTGATTTAATGCTGTATAAATGTTTTATATTGTATTGGATACCAGCATAGATTTGCACAGATGAATGTAGTGAAAATATCATCTTTAGTACAGTAGTAATACGTAACCATTAATAGAGCTACCCCTTGCAAGCTGAGCTCACTAGAGACACCACAGAATCAGTTTCAGGTCAGTTTCTCTATAAACTTCATGTTATTGATGTCATGTTATGCAGCCACACCTCACAAGATTTCCTTCCAGTCCTCTTCTTGTTATCCTTCAAATCTCTTAATTCTTTTTCTCTCTGCTCTATTTTTCTATCTTCCAGTTTGGAGACCAGGTCCTGGATTCTTATATATGTGAGGCAAGATGTAGCATTCCCCCTTTCCTCCAATATGTTTGTTGCAATAAGGATATTTCTCATTCACCTATCTCATCGAACACTCTCACCACCAATCAAAACCCCTCTCTTTTTTTCAGGCAGTAATGCTACCATTTCTTTATTCCAGACTTCCCCACTATCAAGCCTCTCCAAATTTCCTAGATCTGTCTTGACCATAAACACTTCATCCAACCTTTGCGAACATTCTAGGGACATTTCATTGACATACTTTCAGGCATGCTGACTTCCTTGGCTCAATTCAACTTATCCTACCTCCTCTTCAAGTACTTCTCTCTCCCTCTTATTCTCTCCCTCATTCTCTCTTCATTGACACCCACTAATGATATGATATAATTGGTTATTTAGAACAAGCTTAATACCCAGAGGTTTTTAAACGCGGACCCGGGGTTTTAACTTGTGGTGCTCCGTGTCGTCTTGTTTTCAAGGCAAGCACGTTGCCCCTGAGCTATCCTCCCGCCACTCTTTCCATCCTACCAGGACACAAATACGAGTTGGGTTTTTGTTGCCTCAAATTCTCACAATGTGATACCCTAGTGGAGTCATGAGGAGCCATGCAGTATTGAAACACCCTTTCCATTACAGCCTTCACCCAATCACCCCCAGTCGCAGTGGAAATCCTAATCGCCTCCATTAGAGTTCTATTATATCTCTCAACGACAGCATTCCCTTTGGGATAGACATAGTCAAGTGCTGTATTCCAGAAATTCCTCCTCTTCCCGTGAAGCCAGCAGTGGCTCATTGTCTGAATCAGCTTTTTTGGGAAAACCCTCCATCCAAAAATCCAGAGAAATGTTATGATCTTTTTAGAACTTATCCCTCATCACACAAACACCTGCCCACTTTGAGAGCACATCCGCCATTACCACCGCTTAACTTCCTTGTGTGCTCTGCACATGTAAAGCACTAAAATGTCTATGGCTACCACATCCCAAATAACATCAGGCATGGATGGCAACTTCATTGGTGGTGTACTGGTCGTAATACTTTATAGCTGTTCCTACAACTCTCACACGTCTTTATTTTGATGTCAATGTCCATACGTGGTCACCAGTAGTCTCCTCTTATCAAACCCTTAGTCTGGCATACAAAAAAGGTAGCAGGCGCCCCTCTCTCAAAAGAACACGGCATGATAACCTGTTCAGTGCTTATTAACCAATATGAGAGTTCGGAGCCATCTGCCTTTTGCTCACTGTACCTTTCACAGATGGGAAATATCCATTTGCATATGAGTCTTTGTCCCGCCCACATGGTCAGTCCAGCAACAAAATGCTATGGAAATTTCTTTCTGAACAAGAGTACCAACAGCAACCCCATACACGTGTTTCAGCCTTGTTGAGCCTCATCAGTGAGGTGGAACTGTGCCTCTCTGAGCACAGTGAGCAGGGAGTCCACGTCTGGTTGCCCCCAGGTAACTTAGGGTGACCAAACCTGAATTCCTTCCAAAAATACAAAAAAGGTAGCAAGCGCCCCTCTCTCAAAAGAACACTACATGATAACCTGTTCAGTGGTTATCAACCACTTTGAGAGTTTGCAGCCATCTGCTTTTTGCAAAATTACCTTCATGAGCAATGTCCATTACAATGTTCCTCATCCTGGTCAGTACTTCCACTCAATGACATTTGACTAAAAATTGTCCTTCCATTCCCAATTAATTCTTCACACTGTTAAAATCCTTATAATCCTCTCCTAACTCATCACCTGGCTATCCCCCAACTACATATTTTACCACAATTTTATAGACCTCTTCACCACCACCAGCTGCTTCATACTAGTCCTTCTGCAGTATCCCTTTGAAACAATAAAGACTTTTTCTTCACCATTATCCTTTTTAAGCATTTCATTGTGTTTCTCTTCTTCACTCACTAGAGCATTCCTCGACTGGGCAACCACTACCACATTCCCCTCTCCACACATATACTATACATCAAAGTCTCTGCATACTCATAATACATCTAACAGTTCTCCTGGATATTCCATCTAATACTTTCTTGTTAAATATTGACACCAAAGACTTGTTATCAGTAACATACATCTTGAATTTCTCAACTCCCCTCACACACACACACGTCAATTGGTCTCTCTCAAGCACAGAATACATTGTTGCTGGATCTCTTTGTGCTCAATGCAAATACTACAGTTTGCATATCCATTCCATTGGTTTCATCAACACGCACACTATTCCATCTCCACTGGCATCTGTATACAATTTCACTGGTAATTCCTCCCAAAACCCTTTCAATATTAGCACCCCTGTCATGCTCTGTTTCACTCTCCTGAAATCTTCCTCACATTCAGCATCCCACTGAAAATGGGTATCTTTCCCTATAAGTCTTCTCATATTTTTCATTTTCTCAAAAAGAGTTTTTTTGCAAAATTCCCATAATATTCTATTAACCCCAGGAACGAGGCCACTTAAGCGTTGGTGCTTGGAGTTCTAATTTTAGATATAGCTTCTATTGCATCTAATTTGGGTCGTACTCCCCTCTCTGACACCTCATGCCCTACATAATCTACCTTGTCCATGCAAAATCTACATTTATCCAAGGAAATCATCACCCCTGCCTCAGTCAAATTCTTCAGTATGAATCACAACCTGTCATCATGAATTCCCTGACTCTCTTCCCCACACCAATATGTCATCTTGATAGCATCTGACAATGTTGGTCCCTCCAAGTAACTTATCCATGACTTGCTGAAACACACTTGCAGCCAATATCAAACCAAATGCCATCCTCTTACACCTATCTAGCCTAAATGAAGTTACAAATGTGGTCGGATATCTGGAGCTCGGGAGCAACATTACTTGATGATAACCTGACTTGAGATCTATAACGGAGAACACCATTGCCCCTGACATTTCCAATCTGAAATAATTTATCTTGGGCAGAGGAAAATGATCAGGGACCCCATTCATATTCAATCCCCTCTGTTCTATGCACAACTTCACCTTGCCTGAACTCTTCCTCACAGCCACAATTGGGCTTATCCACTCCGATGTTTCAGCTACTTCAATAACGCCTTCTGAGACCAAAATCTTCAACTTTTTCTCAATAACTCCTATGAATGTAATCGGTATCATGCACACTTTTTAGATCTCACAGTAATTGCACCCCTTTCATCTTAATGTAATGGACAAGCCCTCTCAATGATCCTATCTCATCCTTGAATGCTTGGGGATACCATTTCCCCTTCTCCTACCAGTATTTGTTCAGGGATGCCCAGGATCAAGTTTTATTCCAAGATTAGCGTGTGCTTCCCAGGATAACCGATCAACACTGTTCTTGGTGACTTGACCACGTCCTTCAGCTCTGCAGTCTTTGAGCTGAACTATCACTTCAAACTCTCCAAGTATCTCGATTGGAACCTCACCATATGCATGAGCTGATATGGAAGGGTCTTGCAAGGTTAAACACCTAAACTTTTCTTCTTCATGTGTACACATTAACCAAGGTGTAGTTTGCACCACTGTCAAATAACATGACAACTCTTACTCCAGCCACATTTAATTATAGAGCAGGGTTTTGCCCCCTTTGGTCGAGCATCCACAGCATTCACCACACATATTCCGTCATCTTCCACCTCGTGTGGCCCAAGAGGTCCACTCAACAACGTGACCTCTTGCACAGATCTGCCATAGCTAGACCATTGTTTAGAGCATCTCGCCAAATGCCCTTTCTTCCCACTATCTCTCTACAAAATGTGTATGGCAAAGCACTCCTTATCAGTGGTCAGGTGTTCCACACTACCACAGCATACATATATACACTCCTGTTGTCATAGCGATTTCCCTTGTGATCTTACCTCCTCTTAAGATATGATAGGTTATTTATAACGCGCTTAATACCCAGAGGTTTCTAAGCGCAGACCCAGGGATCGAACCTGTGTTGCTCCATGTCATCTTGCTTCCAAGGCGAGCACGTTGCCCCTACGCTATCCTCCCGGGACTAAGAGGAATTCAATCTCACATTGTTCCCCTTGGCTTTGTCCACTCGCTCTATTGCATTTAAACTGGCCGACACAGACTTTGCACGTTCTGACACCAGCTCCTTATTGCAGGACTCTGTGTGTTCCACTATCTTTGCTACCTCTATAGCCCTATTAAGGGAAACCTTGTCTTCTCTCCAGAGAGCTTCAAACATCGTTCAGTTTGAGCACTTCATCATGAGTTGGTCCCGTAATTGTTCCTTCTTGCGGTGCTCAAAGCCACATTTTATTGCTAGTCCCGGCATTGTAGTTATAAACTCCTCAACGGTTTCATTCCTTTTTTCTTCCCTCGTTGCAACATGGCACCTATCTAGAATTCTGTTCTCTTTGACCGCACAGTGCTTGTCCAACTTGAGCAGACTAATCTCAAACTGTTTAACCCTTCTTGTTCTGCCTCGGGAGGATCTGGAAGTCTTTTATAGCTCATTTAGCCTTCATAGATAGCCTTCATTCACCCTTTATCGATCATTTAGCCAGGCAGTGATACAGAAGGCAATCGTTTCTGTCACTAGCGAGGTTTCTCCCATATACACCATATATATATACCATAGGAATCCATCTTTCCAGTCTATCCACTTGACCAAAGGCTGACCAGGTACTTGTAGAAACAAAGGTGACTACGGGATAGTCAACATTTTTCTTATCCTCCCTCATGCTTTTATGTTATCAGTGTCACATTATTAAAAACCTCTCAGTATTAATTCATAAAGCTCCTCACTTCTGGATCCGTAAATCCAATTACTTGCAATCAAATTCCGTTCCAGGCAGCATGACAATACCTCAAAGATCCAGCAGGCGTCGCCACTCGCACAGCACCGGGGCTTTCCAGTAACTCGTCACTGTGTCTGTTACTAAATGACTCTACCAAAGAGGTCGGCTCCAGCACACAGTACGTGATGCTGGCCAATAACGCCTGTGTGACTTGAAAACACTGCAAGGCCATTGGTGACATGCAGTGTCTTGGCATTACACGTCCTGGCAAGGAACTCTTCCCTTATGGTGGTGTCTCCATCACTAGTCAACATGGCCTGTAGGCCAACAGCAGCAAGTTGAGTGACCTTACCACAGGGCCCCAGTTGAAGTCTGCCCCAACTCAGGCTCGCCACCACATGTTGCGAATTTGCCTGCACACTGCACAGCAACAGTTCTTCTGGACTCGCCAGTCGCTGCAATGCAGAGCTGTGGAGGGAGAACAGGCTCACAGGTCAACCATCTAAAACCGACAGGGGCTGCAACACGGGTCATTCGAATACTCATCGCCAGTGTCATGGCAGTCCTCTTCTTGCTATCTTTCAAATCTCTCTATTCTCATTCCATATACTCCATCTACCTTCCAGTATGGAGCATTGAATCTCCTGCAACTTAACTCCCCATCACCGATCACATACCGGATTCTTACATGCGTGAGGCAACATGTTACAACGAACAAGGCAGGTAGGTAGGGCGAGAATGGGCAACTTCCACCCCCGTCCTTGCGGCAGTCAGCAGTCCGGCACCCTCCTCTGAAACCCTCCTCCATGTTGAGCTAGGTTACCAAGCCACGACTGCCACCCAAGGCCATGAGACACCTCATTGCGTGTGAAGTGCTCCAGACTGTAATAAGGGAACCCCATAGGACAGAGGGGGCAGGGAGGGAATCCCTCAGGCTGCAAGTCAACAATACGAACACATGTGCACCCAGAGATTCCGACATCCAACGGGTCAAAGCAGTGAAAATGGAGAGTCCATAGAAGCAAATGTGCTCGAAAAGAGGCTCACAGGCTAGAGGAACACCTATATGTTCAGCATGTGCACTTGGGAACCCTTTAAATGAAATGACGTGGGAGATTCTGCACGCAAGAAAGGCTCTCGCTTTATGGTACAAATGTGTTATACCTTAGCAGACTACCTACCACCAGTGCAGTTGTCTCACTGCAGACCTGTCCACTTGTGCAAAACTGTCAAGGCCACCAAGCACTGTCTCTGGCTTAGATGTGGTCAGGCCCCCAAGCCCTCTTAGTTCTAGGGTGCCCCTGCAATCATGGGCATGCTGAAACCCATCCCAGCAAAACAGGAGGGCAAGCCCCTCCATCTATACCTTAGGCCCTCAAACAGCTACAGACAGCCAGGTTTTATAGATGGGGACGGTGTAATTAAACATGAGCACCTCTACATTTGAGTCAGTTTTGAACCGTGGCTCATCCTGGAGCAAACGCCCTGACAGGGTTCTTGCCAGGAAATCCTTGGTTTTGAGGCAACCCCTCGCCCTTCCCAGGATGAGCCTGAGCTCCTTTGCAAGTCAATCTGCAAAATCCAGCCTTTGCATAGCCCTCCCAACCTGGGCAGCAGCCACCCCATCCCACCAATGGAGAGCAACATGCACATCCCCGGTCAAAACAACAGGAGTGCAGAGACTGATGCTTCAAAGCACTTGGACATTAGACATTCATGCAAAACGACAGATTCAAACATCAAATAATGTAAATGTAATAATATGTTGTGAACTGGCAAATAAGCCACTGGAACGCAATATGTGAGGACTACATTAGAGTTGAATGTAACTCACGCGTCACACCGAGCGGAGCTGAATACAAAGAAACTAGCGGTAGAACCCCGCGTTACCCGGGTATGCATGTGGACATCTTCTATACCCTTGTGTATGTTTTATTGTGTAATAACTTCGTATTTTCGAAAAAAATCACAAGCGTCAATCTCCCGAATTCGCCTATACTGATAGCACAGGGCCAGACCCCGCTGCACTCCTCTGCAGGGCGAATGAGTGGTGTGCTATAGCACTTTTTTTTTTTTTAAATTTGTTTTTGAGTTTTCAAATTAAACATTCACATGAACAAGGAAGTACAGAATGAGAATATCATTTGGAATAACAACGAGTACCTATTCAGGTCAAGTTCTTCCTGTTGATTGGAAGGTACAACTAAAGAGCATATATAATCAGAAGAACGTGGCGAGACCAACAGTGTAAACAACTGTATCCTCCCTTTTCCCCCAACAAATTTAGAATTGATATTCCCTCCCCCCTCCCCCCTAGAATGGAAGACTGATCATTTGGAGATTTTTGGCATCGTGGTCAAGGTATAGGTTGTGGGTCAGGCTTAGGTCAATGGAGTTCAGTTATGGGCGCGTCCATGAGGGGGGTGTAGTTGTGTGTCTGAGGTGGTTGCGTCTAGCGGGGTGGGGAGAGATGTATGGTAAGGTGATGAGAGGATAGTTCCTGAAAGGAGGGGTGGTCCGGTCCGGCCCTCTTCAGGGCAGAGACCTATCTTCGCACTGGGTTGGTTCTGCAGTGGACATGTATGCGTTCAGAAAGTCGGACCATAACAGTTCACATTGTGACGCTCTACCATGGAGTGATGCAGTTATCTTTTCCATCGTGCAGAGATTTAGGGCGACATTAATCCATTCTTTCTTATTCGGGGTCAGCAATGATTTCCATTTGGCCGCTATTAGTGCCCTTGCCGCAAGTAATAGGTGGGGGACTACTCCTTGGACCTTCGTCCATTCGCCGTCCTCCACCTCAAGGCTAAACAACACCAGTTGCGGGGTCAGAGTTCTCTGGATCCCATCCGTGTGCCTTATCCAGCCAAGGACCTCATCCCAGAAAATCTGGACCTTAGGGCAGTCCCACCACATATGCCAGTAATCAGCTGTTTGACCACATTCGCGCCAGCAGTGGGGGGATGATGATTGGTACATCTTTGACAGTCTATGTGGGTCGTATTGCCAACGGTGGAGGAGTTTGATGGAGTGTAGTTTGTATTGGTTTGCTATTGAAGTGCGTGTGGCCATGGTGCACATTTTGTCCCACAGTTCGTCTACAATTTCAATCCCCATGTCGTTTTCCCATCGTGTTAGGAGAGTGTGTGTCGACCCAGTACCGCCCTCTAACAGCAACTTATACATTATAGAGATCAATCCCTTCCTATCAGTTTTGGAGTCTAGCATTTTTTCAAATGGGGTGAGATCTCTGCTCAGTTTATCCTTCCACACATCTCTCGTCAGGACTCCTTTAATTTGGATGTAGTGAAAAGCGGAAAGAGTTCCTATGTTTAAGGTCTCCGTTAGGGCTGGCAAGGTAATGAAGGAGTCGGTGCGTACAAGTTGGCCTACCCGCTCAAGTCCTGCCTCGTACCAGGTTTGGAATCTTTCTACGTTGGGGATATGGTTGTTGATACCCGGTAACCATAAGTGGCTCAGTGGGGACGGCCACGTTGTAATGCGTACCATATCTACTCCCTCTCTCCAGATTTCCCACAGGGCTACAAATAGTGGGTGTTCTCTCGTTCTTCTCATTACCCATTTCCGTGGTGCCCACATCCATTCCCCAAGTGTTGCGGGCGCTAGATAGTGGTTGTCCATTGCTACCCATTGTGGTTCACTGTAGTTGCGCAGGTGGGGGACAAGGAGACGGAGCTGAGCTGCTGCATGGTATTTTCTCAGGTCAGGTAGTCCTACCCCTCCCTTATCTTTGGGCAGTGTGAGGGTGGTATAAGCTATCCGGAGCTTCTTTCCCTGCCAGAGAAATTTTAGAATTTCCCTCTTGACCTCTATGAAGTACTGCTGTGGGATCCGGATTGGGAGCATCTGGAATGGGTATAGGAACCTCGGGAGGCACGTCATTTTTATCGCATTGAGCCTGCCCAGCCACGAAATCGTGAGTTTATCCCACCTGGCGAGATCTGATCGGAGTTTCGTTAGGAGCTGGGGAAAGTTTGCTTCGTAAAGAGAGTCAATATTTTTGGTGATTCGTATTCCTAGGTATTGTAATGTGTGGTGTTCGATCGTTAGCCCCAGGGAGGAATATCTTTCCACATTCGTAGTTGGGTCACCTTGCAGAGGGAATAGGACAGACTTAGCATGGTTAATCTTGAACCCTGACAGGCGGCCATATTCCTCGAGTAGAAAGATGGCTTGAGGGATGGAGGTCTCTGGGTTGACTACATGTAGTAGTATGTCGTCTGCATATAGCGCCAACTTGTACTCCACGCCTCCCAAACGTATGCCCTCTACACCAAGGTCTTTTCTGATTTTGCATGCCACTGGTTCTAGCGATAGGGCAAACAAAATAGCTGAGAGGGGGCATCCCTGCCTGGTACCACGCGTTAATCGGAACCACCTAGAGTATTCTCCATTCACATGGACCGATGCCGAAGGAGCTGAGTAAATAGCTTGTATACCCATTAGCAAGTTGGGGCCTAGTCCTATTTTCTGAAGGACCTTCATTAGGAAGTCCCATTCTACCCTATCGAACGCTTTTTCGGCGTCAATAGAAAGCAGTGCAGGGTTGGTGTGGAGACTATGAGAGGTGTGTATCAGGTGGAGGGTTTTTCGCATAGTGTCTGCGCCTTGACGGCCTAATATGAAACCTACTTGGTCAGCGTGGATGAGACGGGGGAGGAACGATTCGATCCTAGCGGCTAAGACCCTGGCGTAAATTTTCGCGTCCAAGTTTAGTAGGGAAATTGGGCGATATGAGCTACATCTCGTGGGGTCTCTCCCCTCCTTTGGGATAACCACAATGATCGCCTTCGTGAATGAGTCGGGTGTTTCCCCGTCTCTAAGATCTGATTGAAGAGATCGGTGAGGAAGGGAGCGAGTTGTGTTGCGAATGTTTTGTAAAATCCTGCTGAATACCCATCCTCCCCCGGGGATTTACCTGGTATAAGTCTCTTTATGGCTTCATGGATCTCCACAGTCGTTATGGGGCTGTCAAGGGATTCCGCCTCTGTGACTGTAATTTCGGGCATGTCAATGTCGTTTAAATATGTTTGGATGCCTGGTGTGTCGGGATCTCCGTCGGGGGTATATAAGGCTTCTAAGAAATCGGCAAATTTTTCTGGGATGGTGGTTCGGGCCCCTTCCGGGGTGTTTTCTGAGACAGTTAGTTCGTGAACCCTTCTGTCGGCTTGCTGGGCCCGTAGTCTGGCTGCCAATAACGCGTCCGCTTTGTCCCCTTTCTCGTAAAACTTCTGCTTCAAGAGGAGAAGTTTGCGGGCTATTAGGTCATGTTCTAGGAGACGGAGTTCCTCCCTTTTTTTCCTGGCTTCTAAGACCTGTTCAGAGTCAGGAACCCCACTTTTGGTTGTTCCCGTTTCTAGTTGGGTAATTTCCCTGCGGAGCCTGTTTTCAATCAAAGCTCTCTCCCTTTTTTTACTGGCCCCTTCTCTCATTAAGACCCCTCTCCATGTGGCTTTGGCTGCCTCCCAGACAACCTGTTTGGAGACCTCACCATTATCGTTTAGTTGGAAGTAGTCCTCAATTGCGGTTTGCATTTCTTGTTTGAAAACTGCATCTTTCCAAAGTGATTCATTACACCGCCATCTACCCCTCCCTATTGGGAGGGAGCCCCACACCAAATCGGCTCGTACCATATCGTGGTCTGACCATGAGATTGCAGCGATATCTGAACAGGAGGCTGTGTCACATAGGTCTCTCGAGGAGAAGAGGTAATCAATGCGGGTGTGTGTGTTGTGTGGGGCTGAAAAGAAGGTGTACCGCTTATCTGTGGGGTGCATACAGCGCCACACATCCATCAGGCCATACAATTCCATCATCCTATTAAATTGGGTGTAATCTCCAGTGGGTTTGTCTCTTGTTTGGGGATTGCCGGGGTGCCAATCCATATCGGGGTCCGCCCAGATGTTGAAATCCCCACCTAGTATCACATGGCCGGTCGCTTCTAGCATGATTTTGGGTATTGTTTTGGAGAGGTATTGGATCTGACCTACATTTGGGGAGTAAATCGTGGCCACCGTGATAGCTAGTTTACCTATGGTACCTGTGACAAGTAGCGCTCGGCCCTCTACGTCCGACCAAACCTTCGTGACCATTAGGTTTATTCCTTTCCTGATCAGGATCCCCACCCCACCTTTGCGCAGTGGGCCCGATCCCCAGAACTCCAGCCCCGTTCGCTTCCCCAGTATTGTTCTTTCTTCGCCTCTCAGGTATTTAGTCTCCTGTAGGAGAAGGATATCAAATTTCGATCTCCTGAACTCTCTATAGACAAGGGACCTTTTTGTAGGTGAGTTCAGGCCTTTCACATTCAATGTACCCACCCTCATGATGCCCTCGGAGCATGCCTCAGCCGTCATCACGACGGTGGTGTCTTAGGTCATAAGGACGCGCTGATCTTTCCCTTGTTTCCCCGTGGTGACCGGGGGACCCCAAACCCATCTCCCCGTATACGCTATTCATCCAAATCGCTGACGCGAAGTCAGCTTCCATTCCCCTTCCCTCCCTCCCCCTCCCCCCATGTGTTTGGTGGCGTTCGATTGAGCCGAGTTAGAAGCACTGGCTCATAACCGAACCACCAGTGGAGACCGTTACTTCACAGTCCCCCCTGCAGTATATACATCAATATAAACTTTAGAGCCCCCTGGAACCGCCCCTCCAGGTGTACAAGTTAGTTGTGCGCGGGTAGGATCGAGACACCCTACCTATGAGATGTCCTTCGGTCTTATTTTCCGGCATGTAAATTAGTTGAGTAGGGCTGCGAGGAGATGAGATCAAATCAGTCCTTCTGGCGAGCCATTTCCTCTGCGGTATTTTCTCGAGCCTTTGACCTTCCTCCTCTTCGGGCCTTGTATTCGCCATTCCCTGTCTTCGCGGGGTGCGTGGTCGGTCGATCCTTCTTGAGATTGGTGACCTAATAGGTTAAGGATGCAGCCCTTAATTTCTCTCTCCGAGTTCAGTCTGATTCTCGATCCTTCGTGATCGAAGGAGAGAGAGAAGGGGTATCCCCATCTGTATTTCATGTCTCGAGATTTAAGCCATGTGGTGAGTGGTTTGCACATTGTCCTCATTGCGAGGGTTAAAGAGGAGAGGTCCTGATAGATCGTTATTTGTGCCCCGCTCAGGGTGATGGTGCCTCCGTTCCTCGCCTTTTCTAGCACCCTCGATCTGTCCTGGTAATGATGGAATCGGGCGAGGACGGACCGGGGACCACCGGGTGGTCCCCCCGCCCTGTGGATGCGTTCCGTTTTGGGTTCATCAATATTATCGTCAGCAACGAGGAGCTTTATGATATCATGTAGGTCCTCTTCAGTTTCCCCCTCTTTTTCTGGGATGCCGAAAAAACGCAGGTTATTCCTTCTTTCTCGGTTCTCCAAATCATCCATCTTCAACTTACACTCTCGTTCCTTCTTCTCCAGCTCGCTTATCCTTAAAGACAGCTGGGTTTCAAGGGTATCAATTGAGGTCTGATTATTTTCTATCCCTTCAACCCTGTCCTCAATGTTGTCAATCCGCTGTGTAAGTTTATCTATTTTTCCGCCAATGTTGGCACCTATGTTCCTGATCTCTGCTAGCAAACCTGCAATGTCGCCTTTCGTTGCCGCTGTGTCCCCGTCCGGGGTCGGGTTCATCGGGGACGTCATCTTCAGGTCGCCGCTGGGATCGGGATTTGCGTTGTAGGCGTAAATGGCGAGCTTCTGTCGGGGGTTCATGCGTTTGTGAGAATCTGTCCTAGACTTTTAGGTGAGTTCGCTCGTCAGGACTGTGAACACCACTGGGGAGGCACACGCCCCTGTATCTTTCTTGATATCGTTGGTGTGTCCGGGAGGACAATGATGAGTCAGGGGTCCATTCCCCCAGCGGTGTGTAACGAGGCAGATCTCCAGTATGTTTGGGGAGAGTTGAGTCTAGAAAGTGCTCCCAATGTGAAGCATTGAGGGTTCTACTCCTCTTCTATAGTGCCTCGAAGTCGCAATGTTCAGTGGATCTGCGCAGCATGCGTGTCTCGGGGTCATCCACTTCTTGCGGGCCCCACAGTGCTTAGATAGTACCAACGGGCCGTGCGGACCTTTCGGGGGATCCTCGGCAGCCCGCCCTCCTTCCGACCTCCCAGGGGGCACTCGGTGGTGGGTGAGGTGTTTGGGCTTGTCCCGCTTTTCTTCCTGGGTCCCTCTCTCTGTGACTCCGTGGCCAGCACCTATATTCTTTGGTTTTGGATGTGTAGAGAAAGCTGTCCACGGGGTCCGGGTGGTGGGGTACTATCAGGAGCGATAGGGCACAATCTCTGAGGTCGTGTTCCTTGCTGTTGTCCGGGGGCTACGGTCCTCCCACCACATGCGGCGCAGGGAAGCCGCGGGTATCCACCCGTAGGCCTGGGAGAGCAGGGCCCTGCCCGTGGAAGTCTGTGTGGTTGGGGGTTCCGTTGTAGTCGGGCGTAGCAGGGTTTCCGTGTGGGGCCTCAGCCCACAGCGTTGGGCTGGTTCGTTCCTCGGTGGGGGGGCGGCTTGCAAGTGTGGAGTCAGGCGGGGGCAGGTGGGGAGTGCCAGTAAGTACACTTACTTACTTGGTGTCTCGGCGGGGTCCGCCGCAGCTGCGTCGCGAGGAGGGCCGCCTTCTGCCTTGTCGCTGGGGGAGGGAGGCTAATGTGCTCAGCGCCATGCGTTCCTTGGCAGTGTTCACAGCGCGGGGCTCGGCTGGGTGCTGGAGATCACGGATTCCACCAGTGGGTCGTTCCTGTGAAGGTGGGGTGCGTGGGTGTCCGAGTGCTGCCCCCTCACCGCGGGTCGGAGCACGCGAAGATTGTCGAGGTCTCTGGGCACCGCTGCGTGGTGCCCGTTCTGGGCAGGATTGGTTTCGTTTTCGGCGCGAAGCGCCCAAGCCTCTTTCTCCCAGAGTTCTTGTCCGATTTTGGACGGGATTTCGCTGAGTTGCGGGGGGGACCTTCCGACACCTCTGTGCCAGCTCTGAGTCCGGGGGGGTCCCTAGAAACGGGGGCTCAAACCGATTTAGGGGACCGTGCGACAGGAGCTCACGCGGACAAGGTCTGCATCCGCGCGCCCCCTGGTGGCCAACCTGCTATAGCACTTTTAAACATCTTTTGTGCTAGATGGAATTACAATACTGGTTACAAACCAAATAACCACACAGACGTACTGCTTTATTCTCAGTTTAATAAAGTACAGTCAACTGGCAGACATCAGACTGATGCTTGCACACTCACACCCAAGTTTGATTACATGGAGGTCTTTTTACCTCATTATGCGTCATCTGTGACGCCATTCTACGTGGCAAAATACAAAATCCATCAAGTGTAGGGATTGGTGAAGGGAACATATCTTTTTTTTTTTTTTTTTTTTAAAAACCTTTCTTTATTGGCAGGAAGTAGCAGCAAATACAGATTGCATCGTGAGAGCAGTGACACATCAACAATTAGAATTTACATTACATTCACACATTATGCATTGGGGGGGCGGCTGTCGGCCCGTTGTATTTTCCAATATTTGGGGCTCAGGTGTGTCCGACAAGTTCGGTGGGGGGTGGAGACAATTTCAATGCCGTCTTTGTTGTTTAAGTAACTGCAAAAAAAAACACCTTTTTGGGGCGGGTGGTCATAGGGAGGGAGTTGATGTACTCTTACTCCCATATCTGTGTCCAGGTGAGGGACTTCAGCCACATTTCAAATGTTGATCACACTGCAATATACATTTTCTGGCCACCATGGCACTCGCATTCAGAAATGTCGACATTTTCTTCTTCTCCTCCTTCCCTGCCCAGATTCCAAACAACAAGGCTAAGGTGTCGAGGCCTACAGGAGTCCCGACTATCTCTGATAAGGCTGTCGTCACTGCTATCCAGTATGCACTGAGCACATTACAGGACCAGAACATGTGCACATGGTCTGCCTCTTCGGCCTTGGATCTCGGGCAGGTGTGGGACTGGTTGTGTGCAAATTTTGCCACTTTGTATGGTGTGTAGTATAGTCTGTTGAGGAGCTTGTATTGTATACACCTGAATCTGGAATTGATGGAAACTGTGTGTGTGCAAGCACATTTGAGTGCACATGCCCTTGGTGATGTCCAATCCCAACTCCTCTGCCCATTCGTCCCACGGCTTGGAGGGTAGATCCACAGATTTCCCCAACAGTATCTTATACAGAGCGGACGTTATGCCACTACTACCTGCTGAGTTGGCTATGTATTGGATCTCAGGTGATTAGGGGGGATCGTCTGGACAGGAGGGCCACATTTCTTGAATCGCCGCTTTAAGTCTAAAGTATTGCAGCAGTTCTAATGCTGAGCCAGAGTGTTCCAGGCAACATGTCTGTGGGGTGATGAATTTACCATCAGGGAATAGGTCTGTTAGTGCTCGGTAACCCAGATCTGACCAATGTCGCTGGAGGTGTTTATCACGGGTGGGGGTGAGACCGGGGTACTGCCAGATGGGTAGCCACTTGTAATATGGGCGGTGCTCCGAGTGCAGCAGCCAATTCCATGCTCTGATCGTGGCGGCCACAGGGTCCGCTGAGGCGTCAGTTTGATATGAGCGATGAAGTATTAGGGACATAATGTTTGTTCCCTCCCCTGCTAACTTCTCGAGTTTCACATGTGGGGGTGGCAACGAGTGCTTGTACCAGTGTGTGGCATGTTGGGCCTGTGACGCTATCTAATACAGTGTCAGATCGGGGGCCGTGAAGCCCCCTTTCACATAGGGAAGAGTCATATGTTGCCACTTTTTACGGACCGCACCGGAGTACCAGAGGAATTGAGCGCACGCTGAGTGTAGTCTCTTAAAGTATTGCTTCCCAGACCATATCGGGACATTAGCAAAGACATAGAGAAGCTTGGGGACCGATGTCATTTTTATTAGGGATAGTTTGCCCGCGAGCGAGAGTGGAAGGTTACGCCACCTTTCCATTTTTGATTCTAGGAGTTGCGCCGTAGACGTCTCATTTTCTGCCAGCAAGGAGGATTTGGATAATGATACCTGAACCCCAAGATATTTAATGCCACCTGAGGACCAGCGAAGGGGAAATTCACACCTCGGCCACTGGGTTGCACCAGTGAGTGGAATTATCTCTGACTTGGAATAGTTGATGGTGAAGCTCGAGTATGTGCCTATTTTTGGTATGTCGCGGATAATCGGTCTAAGTGCGTGGATGGGTTTCTGACATACAGGAGTACATCATCAGCATATAGCGAGATTATTTCCGGTGTGTTCTGTAAACGTATGCCCTTGCGGGTGTGCCGATCTCTGACACCGTCAACCATGGGTTCGATGGCTAGTGCAAATAGAATCTGGGAGAAGGGGCTGCCCTAGCGGGTACCCCTATGGAGCGCAAAGGGGGCGAACGTCGGGGAATTGACCAGAACTCTGGCGAGTGGCCCTGTGTATAGCAATTTAATATAAGATATCATGTTTGGTCCAACACCCATTTTCCCTAGCACTGCCCACATGTACCGCCAGGACACCATGTCGAATGCCTTCTGGGCATCTAGTGTGACCGCTAACGCATCGGCCCTCGGATCAATCCTAGCCATTACGTTAAAGAGTCGACGGATATTGAGAGCTGTTGAGCGGCCGGCGGACGAATCCACTTTGGTCCGCGTGAACCAGGTGCGGCATGATTGGAAGGAACCTGCTGGCTATTATCTTGGCAAATATTTTCATGTCTGTGTTTATAATCGACAGGGGCCTGTAGGAACCGCATTCATCTAGTGGTTTGCCTGGCTTGGGGAGGACCGTTATGAGGGCTTCCCTTAAAGATTGGGGAAGGACGGATAGACAGAGCGACTCGGCCCAGACCTCGTGTAGTATGGGAGCCAGGATGGCAAAGTTTTCCTGGTAGAACTCTTAGGTGAGCCCGTCTGGTCCTGGAGCCTTACCCTTTGGGAGGTCTGAGGTCGAGGGTGAACGGGACGTCAATTTGTTCTCTGGTAGTTTGGGAGATGTATGTCATGTGGATATGGTCAAGTAGGTCGTCCATGTCATGGATGGTGTGCTCCCACTGAGGACCGCACATGTTGGCGTAGAATTCCGCAAAGGTGTCAATTATGCTTTGATTGGCCCAGTGCCTTGTGCCTTTCGCATCGATGATGCTGTCAATGCGGGTCCTGCTACCCTACACACGCACCAGCCTGGCCAGAGTTTTCCCGGGTCTATCCCCCTCGCTGTATTTCCGTGCCGCTAGGGGCCGCGTGTAGTACCGCACCTCGCTGAGGGCATGCGACTCAAAGAGTTCAAGTTCTGATTTTATCTGCGCCAGGGTAGCCGGGAGTGGGTGTAGTGGCATATTCACATTCTAGCTCCTTGAGCTTGGTCTCGGAGCGGTGTAGGGCATGTGTTATAGGTTTTAGTACCCCTGCCTCCCTAAAGATGCACATGCGTCTGATATAGACTTTGAACGACTCCCATCGGGTCCCCTTGGTTGTGTCGTGCCGTATATTACAATCAAAGAAGGTATTTAAATCCGATAGGCTCTCTGCTTAGAACACTATGTCGCGAAGGGTTTCTGACTTGCCAGGGGGTGGGGGCACGTGGGGGAGTCAGGACCTAGTTGGATCTGCCTCGTCACCAGAGAATGGTCTGAAAGTGTATGTGCCAGTATCTTGATGTTTACAGTTTTGCCTATCAGGCCACCCGATATTAGGAACATATCTATCCTAGAAGAGCTGTCATGTACTGTTGTGTGAAAGGTGTAGTCTCTCGCATGGGGATGGAGTGTTGCATCGTGTATGTTCAGGGACCCCATATGTGTGTGCAATCGTCGGGCTGCTTGGGACATAGCTCTATGGGTTGCTCCTGTTCTTTCAAGGACATTGTCTAGTATCAGATTCATGTCCCCTCCCCATATGATGGGGACCTCGATATATCTCATGAGCAGAAGAGGGCACTAGAGAGCCGTCCAAGATGGCGGCCTCCCTGTGAGCTCGGTGCAGCTCCCACGAATATCCTGAAAAATCGCAGCCTCCGTGGGGTGCATCCTAACAGTCATTGCCTCCCTTTTGTAGAGAAAGCGATTCTTTGCAGGGGGATAAAATTATTTCATCGGTCCTGAGGGCGCGTGCGGCAAATCCCCCCACAAGAAGGTGTCGCCCCCCCCCTCCTCCCCGCCGACGCGAGGTGTGGCCTATGAGAGTGTCTGCGCGGCCGGCGAGAAGACGGCTCATCATCCGCTGACTCGGCCCGGAGGAGGTCAGCGTCATTCAGCCGGTGCACCGAGCGGCAGGAGGTCTGGCGGCCGCTGGGCCGGCACGGAATCAGCGGAGCCTAAACGAGCAGATGTGAGGAAGAACAAAGAAGGCAGACGCCCGTCCGGGCGCACAGGTACGAGCGCATCCTCCTGGCCCCCGCGGACGCGGCGGCTTCTGCGAGAGCCCTGGGTCTCCCCGAGTGACAATCGCATGATCGGAGGCCGTCGGAACCTCGGGCGGCTCCTAGTTCAGGGCCGCCCGTGAGGCAAAGGCGGCGGCACTCCAGAAACGCCACTACGCGGTCACAAGAGGCGATGCTGAGCCGCACAGGGGGCTCAAACTGTTATAAAGCACATAGCTCCCCGATCCAACGTGCGAGGGGAGGTACCCGCCGGGTGGCCCGTGAGTGGCAGCGGAGAGGGGGCCTCGGCCCATATAGCGACGGACAATGGCAGCGCTGCACCCTCCCATCAAACCCCAAAGAAAGGGACAATCATCGCCTTAAATAGCCTAGTCTCTAAAAGACCACCATTAATGCGCCATACCCTCACCTAACCTACGAGGCAACAAGCTGACGCATTCCTCCGGAGGGGTAAAGGAATAGCGGTTCCCGTAGTGGAACAAACATCAGTACGGGAACGCCAGCGCCTTAGACGGCACTCCCGCTTCCAGTCGGTATGCTGACACAGCTCGACTCAGCCTCTCTCGAAACCCCAATAGAAGGTCCCAGATCTGCACTGCTCACCATCGGTGGTACAATAGTATCCATAACAACCGCAACTATGGAGAAAAAGGACAGAATCCAGAAAAAACTCAACTTCGAACGCAGCTCTTAAACAAAAACACCTGCGGTCAACAGTCGCTCTCAGTCCCCTACGCAAGGTGCAATCCAGGACGAGGCTTTGGCGCAAGATCTTGATATTAGAGAAATCCTTCTCGACCTGAAAGCCGGTATAGGCAGCCTTGGGAGCAAACTCGACACCTTCTCATCCAAAGTAGACCTGCTCCAACATAGGCTGGACAAACGCGCAGACAGATTGGATACAGTGGAGCAAAGAGTATCTGACCTCGACGACGGTACAGCCTCCCTAACATCCAGAGTGTCCACATTAGAATCACAAATGAAAGCGGTGTGCGCTAAAAATGAAGATTTGGAGGGCCGTTCTAGGCGCAATAACATCAGGATAGTGGACGTTAGAGAGCAGCAACTTGCTACCAGGATGGAAGATCATGTAGAAAAAATCTGCACTGAACTATTTGGAGAGGAGACCCTCTCTAAGATGTTCGTTGTCGAAAGAGCCCACAGAATACCCATTACGAGGCCAATTCCAGGAGCGAACCCTTGCCCAATCATAGCGAAGTTGCTAAATTACAAAGATCGTGACACAATCCTAAGAGCCGCCAGAGATAAAAGAGACCTCCAATTTGAGGGAGACAAGATTCAGTTTTTCCCGGACTTCTCCCAAGCGGTACAGGCGCAAAGGCGATCGTTCACAACCGTGAAACGCAGGCTGCAAGAAAATCAAATTCAATACTCGATGCTGTTCCCGGCCAAACTCTGCATCCAACACGAGGGCAGGACCACATTTTTTAACACACCAGAAGAAACAAGTGACTACCTGGACCGCTCCGGTTACAGACCTGATACAAATAACGGCAGACCACAAAGAGGCGATGGACCCAGAAGAGACCCACCGTAACTTTCACCAGACGGTCATACACTACTAAGGAATAATGTCACTCTGTGTCACGGCCGCCAGCGACTGGCGTTTGTGGCGAAGGTGGACGCGAGGACGCCATTAAAATGTTCCATTACGTTCCTCCTCGTCTATCAGACTCGGTCTAGTTGTTTTCAAGATGGCCGCCGCCGTTTGTATATATTTCACTCGGCTGCCGGCAGTTCGGCGCGTTGCAACTGTGTTTATTTTCCACGCCCTGTTGCTTGCGCTAGTTTTCCCTTCGGATAGTCTACTTGCTATCTTCCTGTTATTTCTCCACCTCCCGTTCCCTACGGGCCCCCCCCCCTTTCTCTGTATCCTGTTTGCCTTCTCCTGTGTTTCTGTTCCCGTGTTTGAATCTCTGCTGAGTATTTCTTCGCTCTAAGAGATACTGCTCTCGGATTTCTCCGTTCACTCTTGTCCTCCACCCCGAGGGGTACCTACCTGTAAACTGCCATCTCCTATCCCCTCGATTAGCGGAATCACCGACCTTACCTATTATCTGGGTTTTCGGCGAAGGATCAATCAACATACGACTGTGCTGACGACTCCCACAAATCTTCACGTCTATATTGGATCCAGGGGTTTTTTGCCGTTCCAGTGGCTTTTTCCCCTCTGGCTGTCGCGGAGGGGAGTCACCGTGGGGTTTCTTTGTCTGAGAGTCACGGTGGCTTCTTTCCGAGGTAGACCATATCTTCTAAAAAAGAAGAAGCCGTACACAGGACTTACCCGTCGGAAGAAACTGGACTATTCAGGTGAGGAGGAAGAGACTGAGGAGGGTTATAAATCGAGTGAAGACGAAGATATAGCTGATCACCTAGCAAAACCCGTAGCCAATATTGCCAGTCCTGATAGTTTTGATAGTTTGCAACGCCAAACAGAAGACATGGCTACGCCACAACAACTGCAAGAGCTGGTGACAGCTGTCCAAACCCTCAACGTAGAGGTCCAAACACTAAAGGCTGACAACGTGGCGCTCCAACAAAGAGTAGCTGCAAGAGAACAACAGACAACTGATTTACCCCCACTACCCCTGGTGTCAGGTAAATTCGACGGCTCGGAAAGAAAGGTTAAGGAATTCCTGGAGGCCTGTAATATTCACTTCACCTTCCGCAGAAATGCCTTTTCCACAGATCATTCCAAGGTGGGGTTCATGATCACGCACATGACGGGAAACGCCTTGGCATGGGCTACTCCATTGGTATCCCTATCAGACCCAGTGTTGCAGGACTACGCGGCCTTTAAGGAACTGCTGCGACACACCTTTTTGCGAACCGAATGCTCACACGTGGCTAGCGAAGACCTGCTGGATATACGTCAAGGGAGTACCGACTTACTATCCTATATCTCCACTTTCAAGAAACTTGCTGCAGAGGCAGGTTGGCAAGAGCAGGCCCAGTATACCATATTCCGCCGGGGCTTGCGAGAAGAGCTCAAGGATGAGCTTGCCCGGATCCCGTGCCCAGACACCTTTCTAGATCTTCAAACTGCAGTTCTAAGAATCAATTTCCGCCTGATGGAACGAAGAAACGAAAGGAAGAAGGTTCGAGGTCCACAATCTTTCTTGGATATACCCCCCGCCTCCTCCTCACCTGTATCGCGTCACGCCAGAGAGGAACCCATGCAGATCGGAAGCACCAGATCTCCGTTGACTGCCGAAGAAAAGAAGAGGAGACGTGAAGGGAACCTTTGTTTATATTGTGGGGGAGCCAACCATTTGCTGAGAGACTGTCCCGATGTGCCCCCAAGGAGATCGGGAAACGACCGCCCTCGATAGTCAGTGGAACAGATTATCGAGGGGCTACACCTTGTTCCTACACTACACTTTCTGTGACCTCTTCTCAGATGAGCGAAGATGTACGTCTCATGGTGATAGCCATCAAACTCCGCTTCCGGAACAGAGAGGTAGAGACGCAGGCTCTACTGGATTGTGGTGCGGCTGGAAACTTCCTTGACACTTTTTGGGCTGATAAGATGGGTCTGCTAAGAATCGAGAAAAAGGAGGACCAAAAGGTTGAAGGAGTGGATGGTACACCCCTATGTTCAGGGCTCATTACCCACACCACTGAGGAGATTCAGGTATCCATATACCAGCATTCTGAAAACATAAGGTTTGATATTATACGAGTGGCCCATTTCCCTGTCATCTTAGGAATAGGCTGGCTCAGGAAACACAACCCAACGGTGGATTGGTCTAAGAATCTACTAAGTTTCCATTCCGCCTTTTGCCTAAGAGAATGCCTTCCAGAACCAACATTCACAACTGTAAAGACCATGTCTGCTGTTGAAGGCAGTACAATCCATTGCATACCAAAATGTCTTTCAGAATACAACGAAGTCTTTCAGGAGCAGACCCCCATTAGACTCCCTCCACATCGCCCAGAGGATTGTGGTATCGACCTAGTGCCACAAGCATTGGTCCCCTTTGGGAAGATGTATTCCCTCTCAGTATCGGAGAAGGCTGTACTCCGATGCTACCTTGATGATAATTTAGCTAACGGACTCATAAGACCTTCCAAATCCCCCGCAGGGGCCTCTCTGTTTTTCATACCCAAACGGGATACCAAGGAGCTGCGGCCCTGTATCGACTATCGGGGGTTAAACAGAGTGACCATAAAAGATCGATACCCTATGCCCATTATATCAGAGATCCTAGAGGCTGTCCAAGGCTCTGTTTACTAAACTTGATCTACGGAATGCGTATCATCTACTCCGCATAAGAACAGGAGATGAGTGGAAGACGGCGTTTCGCACCCCCTATGGGTTGTTTGAATACCAAGTCATGCCGTTTGGCCTAGTCAATGCACCATCTATTTTCCAGAGATTCATGGACCGATTGTTTTCCGACCTTCTTAACCTTAACACAGTGGTTTACCTGGATGACATTTTGGTCTTCTCACGGAGCCAGGAGGAACATACCCGACATGTCAAGGAAGTTCTGCGCAGACTACAGCATCACAGTCTTCTGGTAAAACCTGAGAAATGTGCATTTGCTCAATCCTCATTGTCTTACTTGGGATTTATCCTATCCGACAAGGGGGTTACTATGGACCCAAGGAAGGTGGATGCCATCTTGTCATGGCCATCGCCTTCTTCGGTTAAGGACATTCAACGTTTCCTAGGGCTGGCAAATTTCTATAGGAAGTTCATTCCAAGTTTTCCTTACTCACTCTTCCTATTACATCCCTTCTCAAGAAATCCACAGGCCCTTTCATCTGGTCTAGTGAGGCTGAAGAAAGCTTCCTCAGCTTAAAGCACAAGTTCTGTGCAGCTCCTATCTTGAAACAACCAGATCAGCTACTACCCTTTATCCTGGAAACTGACGCTTCTGCAGCAGCCGTAGGTGCTGTTCTTCTTCAGAGAGTCAAGGACCTAGAGCATCCGGTGGCATATTACTCAAAAACTCTAAATCCTAGCCAACGAAACTACTCAGTCATAGAGAAGGAATTACTTGCTATGAAATTGGCTTGTGTGGAATGGAGGCATTTGCTCCAAGGGAGCCTACACCCGTTTCAGATACGAACAGACCATAAAAATCTGCAAATACTCAAGCAGCAAGAGTGTTATAACACCCGCCAGGCCAGATGGGCTCATTTTTTCGCCCAGTTTGATTTTGTCATCACATTCATCCCTGGCTCTCAAAATCTAGTTGCCGATGCTCTCTCCCGCAGAGACGATGTTATCTTCCCTTACAGAAAGGAGTTTATGTTTCCTCGTACCCGGATCATATCTACAGTGTCTAACTTCTTGGATGAAGTACGAGGAGCCTGCCTCCCAGAACCTGCTCTCACTATGGGAAATCAACCGGTCACCACTAAGGACGGGTTGCACTTTATCCACGGAAGACTGTTTATTCCTTCCAGTAGTCTCAGAAGACGAGTCACTCGGTGGTGCCACGATTCCAAGACTGCGGGTCACCGAGGAGTACGAGGTACTCTGGAACTTCTCCAAAGGGTTTTCATCTGGCCGAACATGAAGGCTGACACGCAAGTCTATGTTAAATCCTGTAAGGTATGCTTACAAAGCAAATATTCCACCTCGAAACCTATGGGGCTGTTACAACAGGAGCCGGTTCCGCTTGGCCCCTGGAAATGCATTTCTACGGATTTTATTGTGGAGTTGCCGGTATCCCGAGGCTGTACCTGCATTATGGTAACCGTAGACGCTTTCTCGAAACTTGCACATTTTTCTCCATTGACAAAGATCCCATCCGCCTCGGTTATGGCTGACGTATTCCTAAAGGACATTTTTAGGTTACATGGGCTTCCTCAAAAGATAGTTTCAGACAGGGGCAGCCAGTATACCTCCAGATTCTGGGCAGCATTGTGCAATTCATTGGGCGTGGAGAGAGCTCTTTCGTCGGGGTTTCATCCCCAGACAAATGGACAAACCGAGAGGTTAAACGGTACCTTAGAGCAATACTTAAGGTGTTTCATAAATAAACAGCAAGACAACTGGGTGGACCTGCTTCCCACAGCAGAGTTTGCATACAATAACGCTGTCCACACGGCTACAGGAACTAGCCCATTCTTTTGTACCTACGGATACAACCCGCAGTCCATACTTCCGTGTTTCTGGGAGGAAACTAACGTTCCTACTTTGGAGAACACCCTTGCGCAGATCAAGGAGGCCCATAACACAGCCAGTCAGAGCCTCTCTAAGGCTAGCAGTCATTACAAAGAGCAAACGGACAAACACCGAAGTCAAGTTCCGGCCTGGGACAAAGGTTCCAAGGCCATGCTGTCCACCAAGTTCCTTCCTCGATGGGTTCGGCCTTCTAAGCTGTCACCCCGCTACATCGGACCCTTTGAGATAACTTCAAAGGTTAATCCTGTGGCCTTCCGCCTCAAGTTGCCAAAGGGACTCAGGCGGATTCATCCCGTGTTTCACTCATCTCTCTTACGCCCCTTTGTGCCAGATACCCGGAAACAAGCATCCCCCAAGCTGTGTACTTTGCCAGTTCCAGTTTCCGAGGAATATGAAGTTTCTCGGATACGGGACTCCCGTTATCATCGGGGACGTCTTGAGTATCTCGTTCATTGGAAAGGATATCCTTCCTCAGAAGACACTTGGGAACCACAGTTCCATATTCACTCTCCCCAACTGTTACACAAGTTCCACCGACTACATCCAGAAAGGCCGGGTGGGAGAAGCCTTCGGAGGGGGCATACTGTCACGGCCACCAGCGACTGGCGTTTGTGGCGAAGGTGGACGCGAGGACGCCATTAAAATGTTCCATTACGTTCCTCCTCGTCTATCAGACTCGGTCTAGTTGTTTTCAAGATGGCCGCCGCCGTTTGTATATATTTCACTCGGCTGCCGGCAGTTCGGCGCGTTGCAACTGTGTTTATTTTCCACGCCCTGTTGCTTGCGCTAGTTTTCCCTTCGGATAGTCTACTTGCTATCTTCCTGTTATTTCTCCACCTCCCGTTCCCTACGGGCCCCCCCCCCTTCTCTGTATCCTGTTTGCCTTCTCCTGTGTTTCTGTTCCCGTGTTTGAATCTCTGCTGAGTATTTCTTCGCTCTAAGAGATACTGCTCTCGGATTTCTCCGTTCACTCTTGTCCTCCACCCCGAGGGGTACCTACCTGTAAACTGCCATCTCCTATCCCCTCGATTAGCGGAATCACCGACCTTACCTATTATCTGGGTTTTCGGCGAAGGATCAATCAACATACGACTGTGCTGACGACTCCCACAAATCTTCACGTCTATATTGGATCCAGGGGTTTTTTGCCGTTCCAGTGGCTTTTTCCCCTCTGGCTGTCGCGGAGGGGAGTCACCGTGGGGTTTCTTTGTCTGAGAGTCACGGTGGCTTCTTTCCGAGGTAGACCATATCTTCTAAAAAAGAAGAAGCCGTACACAGGACTTACCCGTCGGAAGAAACTGGACTATTCAGGTGAGGAGGAAGAGACTGGGGAGGGTTATAAATCGAGTGAAGACGAAGATATAGCTGATCACCTAGCAAAACCCGTAGCCAATATTGCCAGTCCTGATAGTTTTGATACTCTGGCATACTTACTTCCACCACCACGGAACAATTCTAGTGACAGACGTGGGGGGCCAGCCCCTCTTGGAGGGGCACCAGCGCCCCAAGTACAGCAACATTGGCTGTTTTGTTAACTAGGGTTAGTTTACCATGGGCCAGTTGGGGGTTGCCCAACCAAGAGAGAGATCCCAGTTCCAAGAAGTCGCCATGTATCTCGCACCCTCACCCCTCGTTAACCTCACAACGGAAATCAAGCAAGCAGAAGCCGAGTCCTCAGATTCCCCCCAGGTGCCTAAACTCCACACCTACCGTTGAATCCCGGCCCAGCATGTCCACAAAATTTCCCCCACGAGACAATGACGGCATATAAGATTGCCACATGGAATATTCGAGGGGGGCAATCATCCGGCAAAAACAAGAAGGATCCTCCAATATTTGCGGAGACACAAAATTAATATAGCCATTCTGCAAGAAACTCATCTCACAACCTCCTCGGAATCTCATTGGGCCAGAACGTGGGGCTGCCACCGTTACTTCTCATCCTATTCGTCATATGCCAGGGGAGTCGCGATACTGATAGATAGGAGAACAAACTTCAGTCTGATCGACTCAAAGAGAGATACCGAGGGGAGAGCTCTGCTGGTGAGAAGAATAATAGCCGGTAAAGAGGGGGTACTGGTTAACTCCTACGCTCCCAACACAGATGGACCAGACAACTTCAACTGGGTGCTGTCCCGTCTGGGAGAGTTGAACGCAACGACCATCATATGGGGAGCGGACCTCAATACCCCACTCGACCCCAAGCTTGACAAGTCACACAATACGTCAGGGTCGCCCTCCAAAGCCAGGGCCCAAGTCAAGGAGATCTGTCATGCATTTGTTCTAACTGACACGTGGAGGAGTTATAATCAGAACACCAGAGAATACACATTCTACTCGGCCGTTCACCACTCCAGCTCATGAATCGACTATATCCTAGCCTCCGCTCACAGCCTGTTTGACTGGGGAAAAAGCCAAATCATGCCAAGGTCCTTTTCAGACCACTCAATGGTCGTACTAGACACCACCCTAGCAGGCTCCACGATTCCTGGTCTTAATTGGAGATTTAAAACAGGTTCATTAACAGACACCGTTTTTGCAACAGAACTGAGTCAGGAAATAATCTCCTTCCTTGATACGAACAAAGACTCAGTCGACTCAGCTGGTACAGTATGGGAAACACTCAAATGCTACGTGAGAGGAATATGCCTTGCAAAGGAAAATAGCATATTAAAGTAAATTCGCAGAGAACTCCCAGATAGTGAGCATCGACTAAAGGACCTAAAACTTAAATCCTCCGTCTCCCCAGACTCACAAATCCAAGCTAAGATAAAAGTGGAACTCAAGAATTTCAGAGAAACAGCCGAAAGAGACCTAAAATTCTTAGGCCGCAGGCACCAGATCAGACAATATGGCGAGGGAAAAAAGCCTGGTGCGTTGCTAGCCTGCCTACTCTCGATCGACAGAGCTCCACCCCGCATCGAACGCATAAAGAATGCACAAGGCCAACTGGTATACACAGAAGGAGACATCTCCGAGGCGTTTTGCGAATTCTATCGAACCCTGTACAGTTCCAAGGGTGTCGCGGACCCAGAAGCAATACAAGAGTTTCTTAATGATACCGAACTTTATTGGGTCAGCCCAGAACTACGAGAACATCTGAATGCTCCTATCACACTGGAAGAGATCCAGGAAGCAATAAAGGCCCTCCCAAACACTAAAGCTCCAGGTCCAGATGGGCTTAATGGCTCTCCCAGACATTGAAAAATACTATTGGGCGGCCCAGGCGCAATTTCTGGGCCACTGGTACTCAACTCAATATATCCGCCCACATGTGCAAGTGGAGAGAGCCCTAGCGTCGCCCGACCTGCTTGCCGCGGTCATTATCAGTCATCTTCCCATCCCACACAAAACACTAAACACAGTACTATCCACGTATGCTATATGGAAAAAGATGGCAAAAGAATATGGAATAACAATACGCTACTCCCCCCTACTACCCATTAAATTCATCCCTGGAATACCCCTCACGAATGAAAAAGTGTTCCTTATATGGGTAGACAAATTGAGACTCCAATCTGTGGGAGAGCTGTTCCCGGAGGGCACCTTCCTAACCCCACAAATGGCCAAGGACAGGGGAGGAAATTCCTCTCTGGATGTGTGACTACGCCACACCCTCCAAGGGATATTCCCCACGTTCCCTCAGCAACCTCCTACGTGGGCTCTGCTACACAGCATGATCCAAGCACAGGGCCCAACAGAAGTGGGAGGCGGCCATTCAGGAGCCAATACCCACGGAAGACTGGGCATTCATCCTCCGACAAACTCAGAAAATCGCCCTAAACACAAGGTACAAACTAATCCACTTCAACTTCATTTACCAAACCTACTATACCCCAGCCAAGAAAAAGAGACACCACCCAGAGGCGACGGCCCAATGCGGAAGATGCTCAGCCGAGAACGCAGATTTTTTCCACCTGGCATGGATTTGCCCAGGCGTGCACTGCTTCTGGTCTGCCGTCATCCAAATAACTATCAAAATAGTGGGTGAACAGGTGACGCCGCTCCCCCTGGGAGCCCTCCTGGGGCTTACTAGATACATGCAGCCAGTGTCACGCAAACTGGTGGCGCTTCTTCTAGTCCTGGCCAGGAGAAGAATAGCAATGACATGGGGCCGAGGCCCGCTCCCCAAGATCGAGGACTGGGAAAAAGATATCATATATTGTCAAGACTTAGATACTGAATTTATTAGAAGGCTTCCATTACACGCGCGTCCCCCAGATATGTGGGGACCATATATATCATACCTGATGACCAGCACAGAATCCTCTGATTCAGAAACTCCAAGCTCTTAAATAGGACAGAACGGGACGACTGGTCTTTTAGAGAAGAACACTTCGGAGTTAATCCACTGAACAATGTATTGACGAGGCATCAGCATAGAATACAGGGGACTTGAGGGGAGAGGGGTGACTGGGATGGCGTGGGTACGGGGGATATTGCGAAATGTGCACACTGTCGGTGCAATGTTTAATTTTTCTTGTTCGTTGTGTACAGAAAATATTTAAAAATAAAGCTTAAAAAATATATATATATCTCATGAGCAGGGTGGCTACTTCATCAATAAATTCAGGGGCGTCAATATTCAGCCCGTATGTGTTTACCAGCAAGCATTCCTCATTGGCCAGTGTGCAGTGAAGTATCACGTATCTGCCCCCGTGTCTATATGGGACGTGTGGAGTGAGAATTTCACTGATTTGTGGATCAAGGTCAGCACTCCCCTGGACTGTGTATAGTATTGTGTTTAGAACCTGTTAGGTCCCCAGGTCGGTGCCAAATTTGTTGTGAGGTTCCACAGAATGTGCGTCTCCTGCAACAGGAGCATTTTGATTCCGTGTCTCTGTGCATATGCAGTAATCCTGCGGGCCTTCGTGAAGTTTGTTAACCCCCGGACGTTCCAAGTCATCAGTTTAACAGACATAGGGTGGGATCATGGGACATCCCAACTGAAGGATCCGTCCCCACTCTCCACGCTGTGTGTCGCTATAGCGTGACCATGCCGCGTTCCAAGGCCAGCCAACACTTTCCTGCATTTTTTCTACTACATTCCCCTACTTCTCCACCCCCCACCCTCACTGCCCAACCCCAACCAGCAGTGCAATTATTCCCACCCATGTATCGGACCACAGCATGCCATCCCCAACTCGGCAACACCAGTCCGTTAGCCCAACGGGGGTGCAAACTCAACACTGCCATCTGAGTAGGCATTGCAGCTGCAGTGGGGGCCGTCGCTGCAGTGCGACCAACCGTTATTGATATTGTTCGTGATGGAACATCATTTTTCTTCTAACGGCTATTGACGTTCTAGGTTTCAAGTGTGATTCTATTATCCAGGAGTAGAGATCTTAAGTTGAAACGCAAGCTATAGTGCCTGCCAGTGGCCCAGGTATACCCGGGTGCAACCCCAGTGTGTACAGCAGTGGTAGGGAGGACCCAGGCAGTCCTCCCTTTCTGCAGGTGGTGTTTTTAGGATGATGGCATTGGGATGCAATTGGCTGGAGCAGGACTGAGGGGGGAAAAAAAGGGTTGCATCCGGGAGGAGAGCAGCCTTTAGCGTTGAGTGTCATTTGCCTCAGTCATTGTCTATTGACTCATCCAACGGTTCCCTAAGTAGGATTCGTGCCTCTATGAACTTGACTGCTTCGTCTGGGGCCGTGAAGAAGTAAAGTTTGTTGCGGTGGGCAAATTTCAAGCGAGCAGGAAACGGCATTGCATACTCAATTTTTTTCTGTCTCTGAGCAATTTCTTCACTCCATTGAACTGTCGTCGTTCCATTTGGATACCTATGGAGAAGTCTGGGAAAATTCTGATGGTTTGCGAGTCTAATCTTAGTTCCCCTTTTTCCCTTGCCAGGTGAAGTATGTGATCTCTATCTTTATAGCTTAGAAGCTTAGCAATTATTGGTCTGGGAAAGTCGGCAGTCTTAGGGCGAGGGGCTAGTGCGCAATGCGCTCGCTCGATAGTGGAAAACGGGGACCGCTCAGGATTGCCAAGTGAGTCTTTGAGCAGCTTCTCAACCGCAAGTTCCATTCGCCCCTTGAGCGCGTCTTCAGGAATGCCCACAATGTGGATATTGTTTCTGCGTTACTTAGATTCAAAGTCATCGCACTTGACCTGCTTCTTGTCGAGGACGAGTTCCGTAAACGTGTTTTGTAGAGCTTGGACCCCATCTTCATTGGCCCCAATTGTAGTTTCCGCCTCAGTAATCCTGGCTCCATGTTGATCTAGCTTGGATTTTAGAGAGGCCACATTTGCATTAATATCGTCCAGTTTCTCATGAAAGGATGCAAAGTTTTTTGCCATGGTCTCCATCATTGCTGTTAGGTCAGGCTGAGGGTGTCCATGTCTTCATGCCCCGTGGAGGAGGACACCTGCTCAGGTCTGGGTGCCACTTTGAATGTGTCCATAGCTCCAACCTTGTTAGCCCCATGCGACCTGTTGGACATTCCAGTGCTGGGTGGCAGCGCTTCGTGGGGTAGATGAGCTTGCGTCGTTGTGCCTCGGAACAGCAAGCATCTCTGCCCCCGTGCCACAGATCTAGGTGCCAGGGTAGTGTGGCTGTAGTTGTATGGGTGATCGCCCTGTCAATATGCCGGTGATCTCGTGATCACTGCGTGTGTTTATGGCAGTTGCAGTGGGTGAGTATGGTGGCAGTGTAGATCACGGAGGGTGTGGTGGTTGGGGCCGGCAGAGGGTTGCTATGTAATATTCAGTACAATAGGAGTGTTATTCCCAGTGTTCCGTCGGGGTTTATAGTGCTAAAATCGAAAACAGAAAAGTCAAATGTCAAAATGTGGAAAAAAAAGCTTTTTTTATGATGTTTTTTTATTCAAAATGGGGGAGTTCCCTCCACAAGCCCCCCCCCTTTTGGTTTTTATTTTTTTTTAAAACATTTTTTTCCCCCATTTTATTTATTCCCGGACCACAAAATAAATATATAATTAAAAAAGAGGGAATTTGACTTTTTTTTCGACATTTTGACTGATCACCTTTCGCCGGTGCACTACAGCAGTTGTCGGGTGGGCGCACCCAGGCAGTGGGTCCAGTTGGTCTCCCAGGGAGCACCAGGCCGGATGGGTAGGGTGGATCTAGGGTGGCCCTTTCAGATCCTGGCATGGAGGCTTGACCACCGCAAAGATAAAGAGTGGGAAAGATCGAGTCACGTGGTACTCCAGATCCTCTGTGCAGGCCTGGCACAGCAGTATGTTGGCGAGGCTTGGGGGAGGGGGCCCAGCGCTCAAGGGTCCAAGCCTCTGCTCAGAGCAACCTTCACAGTCAAAGAAGAAAAAAAAACATGTTGACAGTTATGTTTTCGTGACTTGCCCCCCCTTCACTTTTTTGTCTCAGCTGGCAGGTTTTGGGTTCCTAGTTCATTGGGCTGAGGGGGAACTAGTGTCTGCAGGGTGTCTTGAACAGTGTCCAGCAGAGGCCAGGTGTGTGCGCTCCACACCGGCTCCCTCGCGAGACACACGAGCTGGGCCCAGCAGTCGGGGGTCCTCCCCAGGTCCAGCCAGAGCATAGGCGGGCTAGATGGGGAGGGATGGAGGGCAGCTCCAAGGAGGCCCAGCCGCACAGGCCGCAGATCCCAGTGGCCGTGCCGCCCCACACGCCCCCCTCTCAGGCGCACCTACCTCGGCCGCCTACAGTCAGCCATAGCCCACAGCGGCACAATCGGGGCACTGATGGATCCTCTCCCGGGCCAGGCATCGCTCCAGCGAGCCCCGGGTGACCGCAGGCAGGTCCCTCCGAACTCCGGCAGACCGCAGCAGCACCAGTCACAGCACGGCGCAGGACCGCAGCCGCCCCCTCGATCTCCCGCGGCTCAGCAAGTAGGCCCAGTGTGGGCCCGATCAGCAGACCGCGTAGGCGCCTATATCTCGGGTCAGCCTTTCCGGATTTTGGCAATTTTTTTTTTTTGCCTGAGTGTGCCCAATGCCATAAGCAGTCGTGGGGGCTTATTTCGAGAGCTCTATACTGCAGGATCTTGCCATTGTCCGCAGATTGCTGTTGGTGGCGAGCAGAGTTCCCAGGCTATGCAGCCATTTTGCCGGCTGTTCAACAGCGCCCCCCCGGTGAAGGGAACATATCTACTTATAGAACATATAAGGATTAGTGCTTCATTGGCTACCACTTGTCTGAAGGGCACGCCTTGAACTACCTCTAAACACACATAGTACTGATTATAATGAACATAACAACAGTGGATTGGTCCCTGAAACCTTGTATGCTAGGTTGTCCCACAACCCCACTGATTGGTTGGCATTCTATCCCAACCTTGGACTTTTGGCTCCTTAACAACACGTACGTGAAACGAAACCTAGTTTGAATCCCGTCAGACTACTCCCCTTTTTCCCAATTAGTCTTATCATCTGTCATCGGTAGGCCATCAGCCAAAGTCTTCAGTTTGTAGTTGACCTTGTGCTACTCACTGTCCTGGAACTTTCAAGGGAGTGTGAGCACACCATTATCTTAGCTTAAGGCTCTAATGAATAGCCTTTGTTTTTTGACTTCTGAGTCGCATGTGAAAAGACCACAAATTTGTCGCTTTCAGCCTTCCATTTACTGCTATTTGATTTATTTATGCAGGGTGCTGTTGCTCCTTTTGGCCTCTAGAGACTTTCTTCCTCAATCTCATAGGAATTTTATGCGCTTTTAATTGACCAGCAGTTGGGCTCGCACAGATGTTTTCGTCTTCCTTCATTTATAAAGAATGTCCCACATTCAGATCTTATACATGTACTCCCTGTGTGCTTTGCACTTATCCCCCAAAATAGCATCTTCGCTCTGGGCCAACCTTGACTCATCGTTGAGTCTGCTAACAGGGCTATTTTTCTGTGTCTCCTGATTCTTACAGCCTCGGCCTTTCTCTGAGGTACCTTAGTTAAATTCAATGTGAGACGTCGTCCATTTTCCTAATATGGCTGTCCTTGCCACGTTATATATTCCTCTATAGCAAGCTTCTATATGTTTTCTTTTTACCTTATGTTACTGCACATATACACTTATTGGTCATTAAGTTACTCCATCTTCTTCAGATCCACGATTACTTTAGCTTTTGGTTCATGTTACTCTTTAGTACTTCAATTACATTGTTACATAATATTTTCATATCGTTTCAACACTGGTTCATATAATCTTCTTCATGACACCACTTTGTACTCGTCAGATTTCATTTTAACGTCCGTCCATGATATTCATTGATGCCTTCTGACATCTTGGCAAGCAACATCCTTCCATGCAGCTTTCTTCCATGTGAAATCCTTCCACACTTACAGTGTGAGGGTACTTTCTGTATGGCTGTCTGAGTGCATAACAGCTCCCATACACTTGAAGTGCTATAGGAACGATGCAGGGGGTCCAATTTGTGGCATTTCTCCAACTGTTCCAATATGATGGTGGTGAGGGGGCAGAGCTGGCAAAAAAACATTTACCTGCTCCTCTACATTCCCCCCTCTGGTCGAATTTTTGACCAAATTCTCTTCTTCCTTGATCCTTATCTCCTCTTCATCATTTGTCAGCATCTTTTCTTCATTCTGTTCCTTTTTTAGGATCCACATCTTTGTTACCCCCTCAGGTGACTTGCAATTTTTATGTTTTCATACACTCTCCAGGTCACATGACAGCACTCCAGATGGTGGTCAGAATATCCAACATCCTACGTATCTTTTCCGATCCTTAGGATAATGAAACTTAGTCCCTGGAGGTACAAGGGTACTTTTCTTGATATTCTCACAGGTACTGGCTTATTTTGCATCTGCTCAGCCGTTCCAGCATCAATGTCAATCATCTTTATCCCAATTGCTTGCTTTGCTGTCTTCCTGCATTGTCCCAAGTTTATCCTTATAAGACAGAATTCTAGCAACATGAACACTAGTATTGCTCCAAAAATCTGCTAGACAGGTCAGAATCTACGAGAACAGAGATGTACATCCATCATCTTCAATTTCATCTACTTCCTCCAACATCTTTGTATGGAAAGTTGGCAACATGGTTATTGCTTCTGTAAGGGTTCCATTCTCTTCATCATGGGCAGGTATAAATGTACAGCAAGAAGGCCCGGTCTTGGCGCACATGCCTCCTGCCATTGCTGTAATGGAGTCCAGGACATACCTGTTTTGGAGGGCCGTAAGCCTTATCGCCCTCATTTCTTCTCGAATTGCATTAAACCTTTTATTGTCATGTTCATCATTTGAAGCAGCTCCCACCTGGTTATTTGTTACCACTTGGCATTCATGGCAGCCTGGAGTCCTGGCAGGAATATAGATGTAAATATCACTGCTGTCTTGCTAGACAGTTTATGATCATCTGGAATGTCATAATATGCATCTTCTGATTTTGCTGTTTGTTAAATTAGCTTCTCTTCCTCAGGTGTGCATCCATTTTCGGGAAATGTATTGTCTGCAAGTCTCTTTGTGGTACTGCCAAGGCTGATATACTTATTAGGACCAATGAGCACACTCCTCCCCACTTTGGCAGTAACTTCATATATGCACTGGATCCGCAGGCCCAGTAGTGATCCATTAGCACTGCTGTTCGTTCCTTCATGCCTGGAACGTCAAAGACTCAACCACACTTAAGATTTTCTCCTACCTTCATTGTGCCATTGTTTCTGAAACATAAAGACGCCTTTTTCAGAGGTAGTATTTGCAGGGGTCTCCCCTCGTCATCAACCCATGTCAAAAATCTTGCAGTGTTAGGCCACTTGTCATTACATTCTTTTTTTGTGTTCGTCACAACTGCTTCCTATTGTACGGTTAATGCTAGTGTTTAACACACAACCAATCCTTCAGCCCATCCTTTGGGAGTAAGCACTGTTCCTTTAATTCGTAGTTGGCCTTGTTCGCAACATTCTCGTCTTTCCTCCCCAGGCTTGTCTTCACATTTGAGCTCCTTATTTTCTTAGGTCTTAAATTCTGCTCCATTTATTCTAGGCTGTTCATGTTTTATTATACAGTGCTTTGTTTCTTGTTTTTCTCTTGACTTCATATCTTGTACATAATTGTCTTCTCTTGACGATGTTCTTTATTCACCCACACTATGAATGCTGTGCTGCCTAGGAATTGTCCTCTGGTTAGGCAGGGTGCAAGGTGTGTCAGGCAGTGTGCCTTTTTCACTAATACTTCTGTAGCTATGAATATTTTAGATATTCCCAAAGCATAAGGTATAAGGGAACACACATAACAACTTTTTGTCTGATGTTCTCCTTCCCATCTTTTTCATGTGCTGGTAGCATGGGTTGTTTTTTAAATGAGCCGAATTATCAAGATATGTCTTTATATCTTCCTGGTTCTCCTTAACATCCCTTTTAAATTGAAATAGACTCTTAGTTATATTGTAAAACACAGTGTTTATACTTTTAGTGGAGACAACAGTAGATGCTTCATTAATACCCTCCATATCAGTGCCGTTAATACCCTCCATGTTAGTGCCATTTGTTGCAGCCTTTTGTAATTCCATAATATCAGCTGATAGCGCTATCAATATCACATGGAAACCTACTGTCTTTCTGGATGGCAATGAATCTCTAAAATGTTGAAGTCTCCCCATCTTGTATTTACTTTAATATGTACATTTGTTATCTGCTTTATAATCACTTCTATATTAAAAATGGGAGTATTACTTCAATTATCACTCCTCCAGAAATGTAATAATGTTTATTCCTCTTTGAATTAAGGCTGGCTAAGTTTTCACTAAATAGGAGAAAAGAACATATAATAATGTGTATTCTAGTGTAATAATGGGTATCGTAAATGATGGTTGATTCTCTTCTTTCTTATTCAAAGTCTGAACTCTCATTGGTCCTCAATACATGGAATCAAAGGTGCCGGTAGGACCGTACTGGCACCATTTTCCATACCAGCTCATTCCGAACCACACATTTGGAAACACAGTCCCTGAATTACCGGCACAGTGGTAATACGGGCGCATTCGGAGTTCTGCTTACACGGAAACACTGCCATAAAAATTGCGGTACCACCGTGACTACCGCGCCTGTAATACCGGCACTGTGCCGTTAAACAGTACCAAGTGAGCAGCAACGGGCCGCAGGTGTAGTAAATTAGCCCAGCTGCACACTATTCACCCCCGGGAATGTAGAAAAGGACCACATTCACTCCCAACGCAGCCATGCTTGCAGTCGGTGTAGCAGCATTTGGGCTGGGGAACCTGCAAGTAGCTATTGAGGCTGTAGCAGCACTGAGGCAGAGGAGGAGCTCCATGTTGCCAGGGTACATGGCACATCACATCAGAGAGAACACCTGGCTTTTGGGTGAGTAGAATGACCAATGCATGACCCCTGTGTAGTGTGGGGGATAAATAGGCACACACCAGAGTGCACCCAGCTGTTGGGCGAGTACAGTGACCAATGCATGACCCTGTGTAGTGTGGGGTGGGGGGTAAATAGGCACTCACCAGAGTGCACCCAGCTTACCGCTGCATTAGGCCCATGCCATTTTCCATTTCACAAGAATCCATGTACTGGTTAGTGTAGTGGGAGTAGGCCCTAACTATGGAGTGGCACACTATGCAATGGTCACATGTAAATGGGTTTATTGCGACTGGTGAGAAAGTGGCAGCTGCTCCCATGTTCACAATGCCAATACTGTGCACAACAGTGTCTTCAGTCTTGTGAGCAGCGGGTGCATGACACTGATTATGAGCACCATACAAGACATGAGGCTCCTAGTATGTAGAAACACACCATTGTGTACATTGAAAGGAATTGTGAGATGTATTGACCCACTTTTGCTCTGCCACGTGGCATCCCTGTGTTCTGTTGGTGCCAGAAATATCAAAATGGCCGCAAATCCCTTGTGCGTGCCAAAACCTATGAAAATCGCGCTTTGCAACACGAAAAGATGGCTGCCAAATCTACCATGCATGTTGTCGGTGGTGGAACAGAGATCCACTCCTGAAACACGTCACTGGGCTGCCTAACAAGTAAAAATGGAGCACAGAGGGAAAAGCAGTGCTTTGCTGAAGGAAATCCAAAATCTTGCTTTGAAATCCTTATTGGTTGCTGAAACTGCAGAATGCCAGTATAAAACGCCCTCAAACATCCAATATTCTTGCTGGGTGTTATAATTCATTTAGTTCAAGAAATCATGGTGATATTACAATGTCCTGAAAAGCTGAATTTGTCATAAAAACATCCACAGCTAATGTTGCCTGCCTGTGGAATCTGTCAAAATCTGGGCGCAGTACCCTCAGTCGCTTGCATTACAGCTGTCAGAAGCCTGCATTAAAACTGTAAACTTATACAACGGAAATCTAATGTCTAAAATCTAAGTGACCTGTTATTGAGAGTAACCTAGGTTGTAACTGTTTCATCCCATGGTTTAGAACCTGGAATCAGTGTTCTAGCTGCAAGTTTGAAATCACAAAATTTTAAACCAAGAAAAAAATGCAACATAAATAACTTTTGGATTTAAGCCTGACTCAAAGCCACCAAACCAGTATAACAGCTTCCCCCCACAGAGGCCAGGTCTCTCTCTCCACCAGGAAATCACACCTATGTGATGATTATAGGGGGGGGGATTTGGACTGCCAGGGGAAGAAGACCATGGACTTCCTCCAGTCAAAGTAAGGCTAAGTGTGAAGGGTGGTAAAATGGCCTGGGCCCAGGAGGAACTGGGAGGAGACTGCTTCTGAGCTGCAGGGAGAAGAAGGAGGTGGAGACAAACAGCCATCTGTCGGTGGACATTCACAGTTTTGTTTAAACACATATAGCTTACTATGTAAAATTGTGAAAATTATAGAAATAACAGCATTGTTAATGTGATTTCTGGATGCACGGGTGAAAAGGCGCCAGAACTCTGTGACATGTTCTAGGAAGGAACGGCGGAAATTGTGATATTACACAAAATATATTTTTGATAGAAGCATGAAACTTCATACACTTATGCCCATATTCAATGCGCACATTTGTGGAAATTTTCTCTGATATTGGACATTGTGTTCCGGACAAAAAGGGCAAAATTCTGTAAAAAGCCGACACAAGATCTTACAGCGATGAGGTTTGGAGTAGTATCTGCTATACAAAATTTGTAATCTATATATGTTATTGTTATAGAGGTTGCACATTTGTAAATATGTATTGTACCAAAAGTAGATTTTGTGATCAAGAGGCGAGGGGTGGACTCTAGGCCTCGTAAAACCCCATCATCATGATGACACACTGTTCTTCTCCTCCTATCAAAGAAGAGAGGAGACCCTGACCAATCCCTAGCAAGAGGGGCATGCTTAGGATAATCCAGCACACACAGCCCTTTAGCATAAACATACATAGAGACAGCTTAGACTCACAAAGGACACACAGATTCACCCACTAACCGATTGCTGGCAGAGCACCCTGAAGCAGAACCATCCATCTTCCTTTCTCCAGACTCCAGAAACTTGGAAAGCAGAAAGGCCCATTCTATAGCTGAACCATTCTCAGCTTGGCCTTAAAATTGAACCAACCCAGAATTTTAAAGGGAACAAAAGAAACACCCGGGCTGTGCTGTACTGCTTCCCTGCTGAAAAGAATTATCACCAGAATCAAAACATCCAATCCAGTTGTGCCGTGCTGTGACCAGAGCCATTGCAGATCAGATCTAGTCCAGTGGTGCCGTGCGGTGTCCAGAGCACCTTGATGCTGCCCTGACCAGTATTCTTGACGATTCCATTTGAAACCCATATAGTGAGTATCTATAGATGGAACTGTGTCAACAGCATATGTACCTTGCTTAGTCAATCCCAATCTTTAATCCATCCTCTCTTGTATTCAGAACCGGTAGTGTTAGGAGTATTTTTGAATTGTCAGAGCTTATCTTGTGCTAAGTTACTCTCATTTGTTTTCTAAAATCATAAATCATTAGTGTTGTGAATAAATAAATTGAATACCAGAAAGAAAGTGAGTATCCACCACGTGAAGGGTCCCTGGCCAGGACTGTGGAGATTCATGTGTGTGGCATTCTCTTTTCCTATAGTCATAATCTTGTATAAGAAATCCCATTTGTCTTTTAAAAGCGCATACCTGTTTTCCCTTTCTTGCGCCTGTCTCAGAAAAATGACCTCCACTAAAACGTCCATAACTCATTAAATATTTCTGCTAGAATCAAAATATCAACGTCTGATTGTAGCTAACATCCACAGCTTTAATTCCCATGAAAATCCAAATCCATACGGTTCTCCCGTAATCGCAATTATTGCACGCTGAACAGTTTGCCTCGAAATTTCATTTTAGGGAAATCCTGACGCTTTTGATTGCTTTCAACCTCAGTTTTAAGGTTTCCCATTGCTTCTTTGTATTAAATCATTGCTAGTGTTTGTCTGTAACTATCCATAATAATTTAAACCATTTCAGCAGTTTAAACCATATTTAGTGTTTTTGCACCTTCCATTCTCAGATAACTTTAAAACCATTTTGACAGCTTGCCAATCAATTCTGTTTTTCTCTTGTGTTGCTGGGGGAAAATTGGGATTGATATATTTTTGAATTTTCCCATTCCTGAAACCTGTTCTCTTCTCTCCTCCTATCTCTTTACATTGTCTATTGGGCGTTGAGGGGTGTGCAGGGGGAAATGGTAACCACACTGCTATCTGTCTGAACACACACCCAAAAGTATTATTTCAGTGCTGAATTGTTTTGCTCACGATTACTCTTTGTGGTTAAAGAGATTGCTTAGTGTTACATCACCCCATTGGTGATTATTGTAGGCCCATTAAACATAGTGTGATTAATTTGTAAATGCATAAATAAATATTTTAACTTTGCAAACCAGCCTGATTCCTGGTTCAGTGTGACCGGGGGGTTCCAAGAGAGGGGCATGATATGAGTGGTAAATCGCTCAGAATAAAAGAACTTTTAGACACAAATAAATAAGGATTTCAGTTGTGCATTACATGCTAGGCATTGACTTAGGTGAATTGCCGGATTTAAATCGCTTACAGAATAAGACATGTAGTAGCATTGAAGGCCATATCAGGACTGCAGATATTGAGCAGGCAAAACACTTTCAATAGGAATGAGTGAGCAAAGTTTACAATGTAGAATGCTTGTGCCAATCAAATATTGCAAATTGCATCTGTGGCATCTACTATGTTGTGTAATAACAAAATACTGCGAATGTGTACATGCCATCATCACCGACAGGAAACTTCCAACATGAACATCCAATCACTTCTCTGTCACTCCCATACCCCCTAACGCTATGGCTGATGACCCATTAGACGACCACAGAACAGGCATGAGGAGTCCTACAACATCCGTCCACGGGGCATCTTGGAACCGACTTTTGGACTGCTGAAGGCCAGGTTCCGCTGCCTCAGCAGATCCGGTGATGCATTAATGTATAGCCCCATAAAGGTTGGCAAAATTGTCCTGGCATGTGCCATGCTTCACAATATGTGTATTCGACGGAACATTGCACTGCCCCTGGACATGGACCCAGCAGATGAGGAGGATGGAGAGGACGACGATTATGGGATGGGAGTGCGATCACAGCGGGATGCAATGGATGGTCAACATGCACAGGCAGCACTCAATCACAATTTTTTCTGAACAATCCTCACAAGCACAAGGAGCACATTTTCACACACATAATATGTTACACGTACATTAAATAATTGATACACACACATGAGAAGATTGTCCACTCAATATTCAGTTATACGACCCAGTGCATTGAGATTAAGACAAAATATAACTGGTGCAACGATAATACCAACCCAAACGTACCCTCCCACCTCCAAGGCTCCAAGTACCTATCCCAACTATGGACCCACCCTCCCCCTCCCAGCCCAAAAATAGCAAGTTCTGGAAGAAGTGTCATTGAATTATCACTACTTCCTGCCACGCTTGGCGGAATGTTTGTCCCTCTGAGATGACCCAAACAGGCATATGAACCTTTTTCTGGGACTGCCTGCTTGGGAGCTAGTAGGTGTGGTGCTGGTGGAGGGCATAGGGGTGTTATGCGGCAGTAGACGCGTCATGATGGCCTGTAGTTCCTGCGCCATTGTTTCAGCTATTTTTGATTGGACACTGTTGCCCTCAAAGACCCTCCGTGACATCAGGATGTTTGCAGAGGCGGAATGCCCAATGGCACGTGCAACCCACGCCCAGTGGCCTGAGGTGCTTGCTGTGTCGCAGGGGAGCAGGGATGATGGCCGGAGGGGCTTGCTGTGTCCCAGGGGCTGCAGGGATGATGGCCTGAGGGGCTGGCTGTGTCCCAGGGCCAGCAGGAATGTCGGTTTCCTTGGCTTGGTGTACCTGACCTGTTGTGACTTCCCGGATGACAAAGGTGCCTGCATCAGGACTTCCTGGATGGCCAAGGTGCCTGCAGCAGATGTTGAGGGACGGCGTGCTGTGCGACGTGCATGTCTGGTCTCCCTCAACATCCATGGTTGTCCGCCATCGGTGTCAGATGTTCCTGTGGGTGAATGAACGGCCTGCTGTTAGTGGACAGACAGGATGAGTATAGTACAATGACATGCAACATGGTCATCGAGCTAGATCACATTGTGGGTGCAGGCATTGATGCATGTTATCTCATACATGGGTTGCCTTGAGTGAAATGCAGGCACTGTGCAGATGGCATATGTGACACATCTGTGCTGGGTATGCTCACATGTACCCATAGATTGGGCTGTGGATAGTGCCATGCGCGTCTTCCCATGTAAAGTAATTTGTGATGTGTTTCAATGTTTGGAGGGCGGGGGGGTCATGCCTGGAGACGATGTGTGACCTGCTTGACTGTGCAGGATGTGTGTGGTATGTTCATGGTAGGGTTGCCAGGTTCATATGAGGAACATGCACTCCACAATCAGTGTGTGCCCATGTCTCGGTGCAGATGAGGGTGTAACAGTATTGTGGTGTGCTGGCAGTTGCAGCATGGCGGACAAACATGCAATACTCATGGCCAGGATGCACGTAGTTGCGTTTGTAGGTTATGTTTTGTGGTATAGGTATTTGGGCCTACTGGAGTGTTTTTCTTCTGTGTGCGCAAGTGCAGATTCTAGGGTGGGGCGTGGGTGCGTGGTCTATGCCATAGCCATGCTGTACATGCAGCTGTGTATGGTTGTGCCAGCATGGGTTTGTGTGCTGCAGTTTGCAGGTGACAGTCATTATGGGTTGTGTATTGACCATGCCAGTGCTACCGGCACCTTGCTACTGGAGCCATTACCATATGTTGACTTAATAGTTCAACTCGGATGTACCTAGTACAGGGAACAGGAGGTCAGGTGGCAGGATGTTCTTCATTCACATTTCCCATTTGGGTGGGTAGGCATGTGCGGTGTCAATGTTGTTGACGGTGGCAGTGATTACATGGCAACTCTGCATGGCAGGAGCACAGCACCCACCACAGACATGCAGGTTTGCTGCTGCAGCCATGGTAGCCACTATAATGGTGCATCCTCATGTGTTTGCTGGACCTGTCACACGTGTGGTGTTCTACTTACACAAACAAGTCAGTTTACACGCATTCATGTGTGGTGCATTGTCATGTGGTTGTGTATGGGTCATACCTGGAGGCAGGGCATCTGACTGCCTTTGCACTGTATTCTGTGAGGGGGCATGGGAGTACTGGGTGTGGTCGGGGTGATGTGGACTGTGATATGGACATTATGTGCATTGATGTTGGAGGGGGGCAGGATTAGCTAGATTCAGCTTCATATTTGTGCACTTTCTGTACTCACCAGCCTCAACCGGTGTCCCAGCTCCTGCCTCCGCTGCACCTACTCCCTTGATGCCCTTGAGATGCAACACTCTGTTGCACTTGTCCTCCCGTGGGAGCATCTTTAGGGGTGAGGATGGTCTGCCACCTGTTGCTGTGTATTTTTGCCTGTGGGCAGCCATAAGGTCCCGTACCCTAAGGCAGAGGTAATCCCCGCGCTTGTGGCAGTTGTTTACGCTAAGGGCTGTGACACCCACAGGTGTCACCTTTTGGGCAGCCTCTGCCCATATGGCCTTGCGCCTCAGCTGCGTGCTGCGCCGCTGGACGGCAGAGAAAAAATCCCCTACATTTGCCACAGTATGGTCCACCAGCATGGTGAGTTCGGCTTCACTGAAGCGTGGTTGTGCATGCGGTTTTTGGGTATCCTTGAAGCCATGCCCCTGTGTGTTGGCCCACTCACTGATGCTGGATGGCTTCTGGTACAGGGAGATTGCTGTAGATTGTGATTTTTGTAATGGCTGCTGACCTCTTTCTGGTTCCGGCGATCACGTTATTTTCAGTTCCGATTTTGCGGCTCTGCGTATGCACCGCCAACATTTGCGAACCAGGGTGTCTGACGGGCAAGGGGATTTGACAGTGGTGAAGGTGGGCATTATTGGCTGGTCCAGAGTAGTCGGGCGGCTCCACCCCTGGACATTTTGCGAGCCTTGACGTCATCTGCATTATGCAGTGTGTCTTTCACTGATTCTGCAATTCAAATGTAGTTTGCAAAAGTGCAGTATATTTACATTTTCAAATAATCTGAACATATTTAGATTCTTTGCAAATGCACCCTGTTGTGTATGTATGTATGATGATGGGACTCCTAATCAATGGGGGCATAATGGAATTAGTTGTGCGCATCATCTCTACAACCGGTTTGGGTGTGCCAGCATATCATAGCTCCCCTGATGCTTAGTAATGTCAACTGATGCAACACTGTTTTTGATTCCCTGAAAGTTTTGCCACCTCACGGTACTCTGCAGCAATAGATTTGAAGATCCTTTTTTTTTTCTGTATTGCAGACATTGGATCGGTAAGGCACCTGCCCCGTTCATAACGTCCCGCCGCATTACGAGTTCTGCTCGTGGGTTCCAGGTCTTACCTGGCGGGCTGTGCGGCTCCCGCGAGTTATCAACGGTGACGGCGCATCCATGCTCTCCACCCCCATTCTGCCCTATTGGGAAGAATGGGGATCGGGAGCCCGGCAATACCGCCACCCGTGAATAGGCAATTACCGGCTCATTCATCGTAATGGGCCAGTTATTGCCCAATCGCGGGAGGCGGTGCCAGTAGCAAGCATGGCGGTAGCCGTGCCTGCCATACAAGCACGGCTACCGCCATGCTCGTAATGAGGCCCATTGATTCAGCAGGCAATCATATATTAATACATACAAAAAGTCCACATTTATCGGGTGGGTCATATCTTGGGTGGGCGTTTTATGGTGTGTAGGGGAGAATCGTGTGTTGGCGCGAGGTTGATGCAACCCATGCTTGCTTCACTATAGGGGGTTGGGAGCAGATGCAGATGAGTTAGAATGCAACAGTAGCCCCACATGTGGGTGGAACATCCACAAGAATGTGTTTATCCAGTCCTTAATGTGCTGGGTGTGAGCCATGTGGTTCTTACATGGCCATAGGGCAGAATCGTGGCCGTCCTATCAAGTGGCAGGGGTGCCTTGTTCTCTAACCCAACAAAGGGATCTTTATTGTATATTTATTGATACTTTTTAACGGTGGCAATGTGTTTGAACAGAATACTTTATAATTGTTATTTGATTATGTCATATTGACAAAATAAATTGGATCATGAATTTTTTTTCAGGTCTACTGAGTCCATTTTTTCAGGACTTAGAGTAGCATAAGAGAAGGGATGATCACCATATAATGAAAGTGTTATGAATATTATTTCTATCTGTATCTTTTTGATACTTACATGAACAGAATACAGACCATTTAGCCTGGTAAATGTTTGCACTTGTTAGCAATGACCTGCCTATCATAGGGGTAATGGCTCGTAATTATGCACCAGTACTCTTCTTCCTCTGATCGTAGGGTGCGGACAGGGGTCTGTGCTACCACAGTCAGCAATGAGAGAAAGGGGCTGTAAGGAGAGATGGGAAAAACGCAGTTGCTCATGTCCAGTACACAAGCGTGCCTATGGCAGCTTCTCCCAAACCACCACAATGCTCTCAGCGGGAAAGGTGTCATGATTGTTGTCAATCGGGCTGTCATGAGGGGAGCAGCAGCCAGGTCAGTTATGCAGGTGTCAAGGGGAGGATGGGGGCTCTTAAATTATTGGTAAATGTGTCCAGCACAGCTCGGGTTGCCAGGATGGATGGGAGTAACTGGGGTACCGATGTCCAGTACAGAGGGTTGCCTGGATTGCTGAGGTACTGGCACTAAAGAAAAAAAGACATACAGCATGTTAATGTTGTGATCCCTCACAAACAGAATGAAAAGAACAGACTGTGCTGTTCCCTCATACAGCATCAAACACTCTGATGCCGAAAGTACATGTATGTACATGTATGTCACACTAGTAATGAGTAGGGCTGCGGTGGACTGTGTGGAAAGAACACCACAATCAGTACTTTGCCCCTGTACACTATTAAACCCTTCTAATGTCAATACAGAAAAGACAAATGTAATAGATTACTTTACAGGAAGAGACACTCCTCTCTGACCGACCCTCCCAGATCCAACTTGGGTCCTTCGTCTTCGCTATCTTTTTCTCTACCTGTGGTGTCCTGCAGGGGTCTAACCTCTCTCCCTGGCTGTTCAACCTATACCTGGCATTTCTTGCCCACCGCATTGCTGCTCTCTCCCCCAATGTTCAGTGCTATGCGGATGACACTTAGCTCATTTTCAGGCTACCTTCGGCTACCTCTTCTCCTTCTGTCCTCACTGACTGTTTGTCTGCTATCCAGGAGTGGTGTGCCGCCATTGACCTCTGCCTTAATGCCATTAAGACTGAGATTCTCCTCATCGGTACACCCGCTCCCTCCTTTCCTGACGCTCTCTGGCCGGCCTCTCTTAGCCCTCCTCCTGCTCCTACCTGCAAGGCTAAAAACCTTGGGGTCATCTTCGACTCCACACTCTCCTTCTCTCCTCACATCTCAGACGTCTCTAAGAAGTCACACTACCAGCTACACCTCCTCAGAGGTATTCTACCTTTCCTCTCCTCCCCCCAGAAGCTCACTGTCTCCAGAGCTCTGGTTCTCTCTAGAATGGACTACTGCAACAGCCTCTTTTTAAATCTTCCCGCCTCTACTCTCTACCCTCTGCAACTCATCCAGAACAGGACTGTAAGACTTGTCCTTGGCCCCCAAACCCAGGGATTGTATCTCTCCAGGACTGAAATCTCTACACTGACTCCCAGTGGCTGCGGGGATCAAGTTCAAAACCCTCTGCATTGGCCCCAGTACCTTCAACTCTCTCTTCCTAAATATCTTCCCTCTCGAGCTCTTCGCTCATCTACCTCCAACTCCCTTAGGGTCAGTCGCTTCTCCAAGGAACGAGTGGGTGGTAGATCTCTTTCTTCGCCTGGGGCCTCCCTGAAACTTGAGGAGAACCATCTCCGGTTCCGGAAGCACCTCAAAACCTTTCTCTTTGCTTCTGTATTTTCTCCTCCCCTGCTGACCTCCTGGCTGAAACTGAATCTGCACTGGTTACCTGGCAACCCTCTGTTCTTGGGCCCAGGTCCCTCTGCCTCTAATCACACACACCTGCGCTGCCTGCCTGGCAACCCCCCTCTTGGGGACTGTTTCAGTATCCCTACAGTCGCACTACCAGCACTTGACGCCTGATGTCTGCACTTACCTTTGCAATTGCCACCTTCTGGCCATTACTTTACTTATTGTTATTATTTTATGCACATGTAGTGCACTGTCCCCCTCTCCCCCCCCCCACCTTCCCCCTTCCCCCTTGCCCCATCCCATGCACTTGAACGATCTAAATGACACCTGGCCTAGTAGGATCGTTGTCTGTCCTCCTTTTGTTCCCCCTCCCTTGCCTCGTTATGCCTTGCAACACTTGTGTCGAGCACAGCAACTTCTCAGTGTGGTGAAGAGAATCTTGGTCGGCGCTAGATTTACTCAGATTTTCCTGGTCTTTAAGGGCACAGTCTCCTTCACCTTGCTTGGTATTAAATATTTAATCAATAAGGGGCTACGACCCGCAGGCATCTAAGCGCTCGACCAATGTCCATGCCAGGATCAGAGAGTAAGATTAGGACAAAGGTTTTAAATTTTTTTTCGAAAGGCCATCAAATCAGAAATGCCTTGAACTTGAGGGGGGAAGCAGGTCCCGGTATTTCATGGCACGGATGGAGCATGCTTGGACCAGAACACAGTCCCGCTTGATTGGGGGGTGGGAGTAAAAAAAAACACTAATAGCTCTAGCCAGAACATTTTTCAGAATAAGATTCCTGGTTTATGATGGAGAGCTTCCATAGAAAGATGTATGGGCTTGAGCTTGAAAGCAATCCTAGCCTTATGCGGAACACAATGCAATTATTTCGGAATATAGTAACCGGGAGTATTCATGATTGTACGAGCTGTGCAATTTCCAATACCTGCCAAATATGAGTGCATACTCGGGGGAACCACCTTATAACGCACAGGTATCGTAGCAGCATAAGATAATATTTTGGAGAGCTACTTACAGAATTTATCAGAGGAATTGTAATTGTAAATTGTAATTTTTTATTTATACAGCACTTATACACAGGTGGAGTGCTTCAAAGCGCTTCAAGGCAGGAAGGGAACAAGGGAATGCAGTAATCATTCTTAGGTCTTGAACCTTCTGAATGATCTAAACAAAAAAACTAGCATACTAGGCCTGACGGCATTTCTCCTAGCGCAAGTGCATGACTGTTACAGTTTCGACCAAGCTAGTGAGGGGGGGACAGATAAAGGTGAGGGTGTCGGGACAGGACAAACAAACGTACTAGTCCTAGTACATTGAGTTAATGCATGCGTACAGACGGAGGTGTGAGGAAGAGGGGGCGGGGGAGAACAAACGCATCCAGTCCAACAGCGCCATGGGTTAAGTGCAGAGAGTTTGGCTCACTCATAGAGCGTAGGCAGGAAGTGCAGTAGTGCTGAACATAGTTCAGTGGTCCTGAGCCAAGTACAAATATTGGTGGGGGAGGAGGACCTGTAAGGCTCTGGAGGTGAACCAGTCAGCAAGAACTGAGCTGAGTTAGGGAGGAGGAGGAAGAGGAAGTAGAGTGGGGAAAAAGAACGGAGGTTAGCAGGGTAGAGGGAGAGAGAAGGAGGAAGAGAAGAGGAAGGTCTTGAGGAGTTTCCGGAACTTAAGGTGCTCCGGCTCAAGACTGAGAGAGTCACTGAGGGTGTTCCAGAGGGAGGGACCTGCAGAGGATAAAGATTTACCCCCAAATCTCTGTTTGTGAAAGCAGCTTACACGCAGAGATTTAGAGAAGGACGAATGGAGGACTCTAGAGGGAGAGTATATAGGAAGCGAGCATTGTATATAGTGTGGGCCCTGGACCCAGAAAGCCTTGTGGATTATTCAGAGGGTCTTGAACTTGTTCCTTACAGCCAGGGGGAGCCAGTGGAGGTATCTCTGTGCCGGAGAGATGTGGTCCCTGGGCTTGAGGCCAAGGATAAGTCTTGGGGTTCTGTTCTGGAGGAGTTGTACAGGACAGAGAGTAGAAGTAGGAACGTTCAGAAAGAGGCTGTTGCAATAGTTCAGCCTAGAGACAACCAGGGCTCTCGAGGTGGTGAGCCTCTGGGGGAAAGTGAGAATCCATAGACCATGTAGAGTAAAAAATGACACCCAAAGTCTCCACATTTTGTTGCAGTGGTAGGGGAAAGCTGAAAGGCTTACACTAGGAATCCTATCCATGGATGGTGCTAGCTGTTTATTTGAGGAACAAGTACTAACTCAGTCTTGCTGGGATTTAGTACTAGAAAATCATCTGCCATCCAGCATTAAACATCCAACTTTACATTTTGTAAAATATATGTTGGACTTTATATTATTGATCTGATGGTTTTTGCCAAGCTTAAAAACAAGTTGGTTATCATTGCCAGTGTTCTGAAAAGTAATGTCAAGATCACATAACATTTCATGGAGAGGCTTGGGCACGCTACAGTCTGAAGTCTCTCCCGTTTCATGCCAGGCACATCATGTCCCAAAGCTCCTCTACTGACGAAGGCCTGTTATTTGCGTGCCATAGTCCGGTTCTTGTTGTGGAACCTCTTGGCCTCCATTTATTGATCAGTGTCGATGCATCGGATGGGATCTTACAAATACTTTGTTTGCAATTGGACTAACAGTAAAGTTTCCCTTGGCAATTTCTCCTCGTTAAGAGGTTCCATCATGCAACTGCCTTAGTTTTCTGTTTGAGAGGCCACCGTACTACGGTTGGGGTTCACCATGAGGTCATCAATTCGCACTGCCAAGAGAAAGCATAGCAGCAACGCAGCACAAAGCACCATTGATGGCACTGGCAGGCCAAAGCTATAAACCTCGGCACAGTCTAAGTAGGTTTGGAAAGGCGTTAAAGGAGGAGAGGGTGGCTACAGCTGAACATTTTTTTTTAATAACAAATTTTATTACATTTTTAAAACTACAATACAAAAACATTCATTACACAGACTTATAACTTTGCATACAGACGGTGGAGAAATACGATCAGACACAAAATATATATATATATATATAATTTTTGAGGCTTGTGGAATCTGCTTAGATCACATGCTGTGCATAGGCCGACATCTAGTGGAAGCCGCCTTCCAAGGCCCGGGCCGAGGCCAGAGGCCTTCCTAGGCCCAAATCCGTCGTGCAGCTATCGACGGTCGAATTCTTCTCCGGGCCGGCGTCGAGTGTGGAAGTTCGGTGACTCGACGTTGGGGTGGAGAAATGGGTAAATTTAACAATATTTAGCAAAAGTATGGCTAAGGCCAGGGAACTCCGCGAAATGCTTCCGACCAGAATGGCGGAAAAAAACAATCTGAGGGTCCTAGACGCGTGAGGGATCATGGGTACAGTGGACGTCACACTAGGGATAGTATTACTGGCACGCCCTGTGTTGACGCCCTTTTCGAGTTTCGAAAAACAAACTGTAATACTCCGCAGCTTCCACTAGATGTCGGCCTATGCACAGCATGTGAATCTAAGCAGATACAAGCATCAGAAATACGTAATGTATCATATATATATATATTACATGACCACGGTAGTGGCCATGTAGTTATGGTTAAGTTGGTGTTTCCATAGGAAGAGCACTTTTTGGGCGGCTTATAACTTCGCTCCCCCTGGACGAATCCTCACCAAACTTTGCAAAAAAAGTATATGGCCCACTCTGAATTTGTTTGCAAGGTTTGGTGAGGATTCGTCCAGGGGGGAAAAGTTATAGGGGGGGTCCCAACACTTTTTTTTTTTCCCATAGACTGAATGTGAAAAAACTTTGCGCACGGCTACAGCCCGAACCGCTGGACGGATTTACACCAAATTTGCGGCAGTAGCGTTGGCCTGGTCCCAAAAGCGTGCTTTTGCAAATTTGGTGTAAATCTGTCCAGTAGTTTTTTTTAAAATGACCAAAATGTAAGGCAAAAAAATTAGTGATATCTGTGTTCGCTTCGCGGACGGACTTCCCTGTTCGCTCCGCGGACAGCACTCCGATTGGCCCATGGCCTTGCGTCATGTCCGCGGACATGTGACATGTTCGCTGATTGGACGGCGAGGGGTGTGGAGCGCGTCAGATTTTCTATGGCGCCCGCCATCTTGTATTCGCCGTCGACCGCGTACAGCGCGGTGAAACGTGGATAAAAAATTGTATTTAGTGCCCTGTGTTGGTGTGTAAGAGTGTTTGGGGAGGGTGGGGGGGGGGGAGTATGAGATAGGTTCAATGTTTTGTTTTTTTATGTGCTAGACGTTTTTGTTGCGTTTGATTTGTCCACGGAGAACACGGCTGTTCTGACATTTTGTAAATAATCTAAATGGTGGGGTGTTTAGATAACGGGGTATGTGTCATTTTTGTTCGCAAGGAAGGTAAAAATGAGCTATGAACACTCGCGGTGTACTTAATTGTTCGTAAATACACAAACTGGGGGTGTCCTCAGGACGCTGTCCGTATTGTAATCTGTCTAGTTGAATGTGTTCTAAGAACTCTCGTGGTGTCCCGAAATGGTTGCAATTACACAATGGGGGTGTTCTGAGAACGTTGTTTGTATTGTTCGTTGTCAGGGTGAAAGTGTTTTAAGACCACTCCTTTTGTCCGCTAATAGTACAATTTCCTATGGGCGTCAACCGACTTTTTGTCCACTAAAGAAACGATAAATTCCGGCTGGTGTGAGCGGACATTATGTGATAATCCTATGATTGGCGCTATTGACCTGGCTGACTTGCTTTTGCGACACTAAATCATATCTCCCGCCCCTACGCCTGATATTATCAAAGCATTCATATTCCCCGCCTCTCTCCGTGACGTTACAGGGTGCGTCATCAAACGCGCCCAGTCCTCTCCAGTCCTAAGTGACTTTACACAAAACCCGGAAGCCAACACATATTATGTCACAACACAGCGCGCCACAATTCGGAATATGAAACAGTGATTTAAAAGCAAACAGCAAGATTGTAAATTTTGTAAAGTACATTTATTTGACATCAAATGTTTAGAGAATATTCAGCAATTTGCATTTGTCTTTGTTGTCGATTCGCAAAAGTTCATGTTGAGGCACGCGATGTTCCTTTGCGGTACAGAGGGTGTTAGATCAGCTTACAACTCAGTGCGCCACAATTCGGAATATGAAACTGTGGTTTAAAAGTAAACAGCAGGATTGTACATTTGGTAAAGTACATTTATTTCACATGAAATGTTTAGTGAATATTCAGGGATTTGCTATTGTCTCTGCTGTCGATCAGCAAAAGTTTATTTGGAGCCACGCGTTGTTCCTTTGCGGTAGATAGGCTGTTGGTTTATGATAAAAGCAGTAAATGGTCGCTCTAATAATCGGAAGGTTGCTCCAACAACGAGCCATTAGACCACCCTATTGGTTGGTATGTTGTTTGTAGCCGGTAGTACTGCGTAAGGGCATATTGGTCCTTGGCGATTGTCCCATAAAATGGTGAGGGTCATGAAGTTGCATATTTGGACCTGCACCTGGCAGTTGAAGACCCCATCCGCTGGAGTCTGTAAATCGTGACATAGGCAAAATGGGGCCACATACCCGTTTTAAAAAATATAAATTAGTCTCACCAGCCGATCTTCATTAAAAATCATAATTTTATTTATTAGGGCGTGAAACTATTTGCTATCGAAGATAGTGCAACGGAGTATGTTAGTAATAAAATATTTTCCCATTCATATAGCGCTAAGAACCGTGAGGTATCTAAGCGGTAATTATTATTAACCATGGTGTGTGGTGCTCATTTATCCACCACAGAAGGATGAAAGGCTGAGTTTGGCCTTGCCGGGATTCGAACTTGCATTAGCAAGCTGTGCACGGATGTCAAAGTGAGCGTTGTACTCGCTGTGCCACTTGACAGGCTACAGTGAAGTGGCACAGCGAGTAGAGCGCTTGACAGCCTATAGACCGGTTAAATTATTTCTATTAACCCACCCTGTGTCGTCTGCCTTTTTCAGAGCCCTCTAAACGACAGGGGATCAATTCGGCGGTGATAGTGCGCGGTAGAAAACATTATGCCACTTTCAACGAACAAGTTCAACTTGAGCAGTCTTTAATGCTACGCTATTGTAATTATATTTGGTATAAAATAAACTAAAGGGTTACTTACAGTAAAATTGCAATTTCCATTGTCTACGAGTGGTGCAGTCCCAAAGTATGACTCCGCGTGTGCCAACGATCTTTCGCATAGTGATATAATATATAAAAGTGGTTTCGTTTCAGAAATTTCATCCTTATCTTCTCTTACGTTTTAGCAACACTACTTCAAGAGAAGTCTTTCATCACAATCTCTGTCAAGGTCAAAACACAATACAACCTTATAGTCCGCTTCGTGAGCCTCTCCGGGGCCCGAGAAAAAAATGGAAGCAGCTGACCTTCACTGTGAACGAGCATAAATTCTTACTTTGCAAAATTCTGTGTAAAGCCATCTGTAGAAGTTGGTTTTTGCACGCCATGTTTGTATATTGTTTGCGTGATATTAAAAAAAGTTTGTTTAAAGGATGTTATGGTTCTAAGTACAGCCGAAAGACCCCTGAAAATCGCAAGTTATGGTAAGCTAAGCAACCATAACTCGCGCCACCACCGTGCACTGCTAAGACTAACACCCATGACATCAAAGATGACATCGCAAATATCATTGATGAAATCACTGATGACATCACATGTGTATGTACTTTTCATGGAATTTGTGTACTAGGGATTTTTATTATAATGTTCCGAAAAAAGTGTCAAGGATATTGCAATAAATATCATACCGTTATTAGTGCTTTGAACGATGTATTGATATAAATAGCATTGTATTATGGGATTCTATCTAGTATACTGAGCTACTAATGGACAAATATAGCATTGTGTGCAGAGTACAAGATGAAAGTATAATATTTGTAATGTTATTATGTTGAATAATGAAATGATAATTGTCCTGAAATGTTCGAAAATTCACAAAATGAAGGTGTTCTGAGGACTTTATTCGTATTGTGTGATTGCTTAGCTGTATGCAATGAGGGAATGGCACAGAGAGTAAAGTGGACGCCGTCCGCGGACACCGCGGCTGTTCGTGGACAGGGCATGCTACATCCGATTTTTTCCAGGAAATACAACATGGAAAGAAGATTGTACGGATCAGCCAATCAGATGTCGAGGTTGTGGATTTGTGTTGAAAGAGACTGTGTGTGGTGAAGATGGCAGAAGTGGAGAAAGTCAGGGTGATGGTGCTCGGAGATATGTTTGTGCATGGTTTACAGCAGTACGCTGAATGCAGGCATGTTGCAAAGAACTTTGATGTGAAAGGAGTGGAGGTTGTGTGGAGCACTGTGCCTGATTGCAATGTACAGGGAATTGTACAAGTTTGTGAGGATATGGCCACGATGAACAGTCCGCATGTGGTAGTTTTGCACTATGGTGCTTTCCATTTGGGCAACGCCAGTGCCCCTACTTTGTTGGCTGATTTGGAACGCTTGGTTCAAGCCGTAATGAAGATCCTTCCAAATGCGAAAGTAATTTTTTCTGGATTACTACCTAGGGCAATATGGGACAATAGTTCAGTTTTTTGTCCTCAGCAAAACATTGCTAGGTGTGTCATCAACCGAGGCATGTGTGCCTTCATGCTTAGAGCTGGTATGTTCTTCTGTAACAATGAGAATATTGATGCCAGTAATGCTGTTAATTTTAAAGAAGATGGCATTTCTTTATCTTTTACGAGAAATGCCTTTCTATTTTGGAATGTAAGGGTTGCTTTGGAGAAGGTTATGTGAAGATTTTAGGAGTAAAGTAAGAAAAAAAAAACAAGAAAAAAAATACAAAATAACAGGTGTCTGTCAAGCATCTGTAAAAAAAAAAAAAAAACGGCTCTTTTCAGAGCCAACTTCAAAGGGGAAATGGGGCACACTATTTAAATTTACATTCACCACGCTCAGATTTCGATGTGTCCGCGGACATGGCGGTAGTTCGCGGACATGAAAATCACTATGAGGGGGGGGTAGTATGTTCTATGTTACATGTATATGAAGTCGGGGATATTATGGTTTAGTTGTGCTACTAAAAACCTATGAAATTCAGTGAAAATACTTTGTTAAAGGGACGTTATGGTTAAGTTGCGCTACTAAAAACCTATGAAATTCAGTAAAAAAACTTTGTTAAAGGGACGTTATGGTTAAGTTGCGCTACTTAAAACCTATGAAATTCAGTAAAAAAAACTTTGTTAAAGGGACGTTATGGTTCAAAGTAAAAGCGAAAAACCCCTGAAATTCGGAAGTTATGGTAAGATAAGCAACCATAACTCGCACCGCCACCGTGCACTGCTAACACTAACACCCAGGACATCAAAGATGACATCACAAATGTCATTGATGACATCACTGATGACATCACGTGGCTGGCTCTCCCTTTTTTTCCTTTCCTGACATATCTAGGCCACATGATTTTCTTCAGTGACAGTCAGGAACTAAAAATTGTAAATTACTATATTCGTAGACTTATCTTTCAAGTATGTTCTTAGAATAATTCCCTTATGGTCCAGTCATATCATATGAAACATACTTTTTTTCACTGAATTTCATAGGTTTTTAGTAGCGCAACTTAACCATAACGTCCCTTTTAACAAAGTTTTTTCACTGAATATATATGTAAGAAAAAGAGGAAAAATTAACCGCACTCTCCGCGGCCGATTAAAGGGCCATAGTCATGAAAAAAGATGCACAGCTCACACCAAAATAAGGGTCCAAAAAGATTTAATATGTCATACAAGATAAAGAGACATGATTAAAAAAGATTTACGGCTGGAGGCAGTGGAAAAAACAGAGGCAGGACGCCCGTAAGCGCGACCCACACACAACGCGTTTCACACTCGACTGAGTGCTTGATCATGTGAGGAAACAGCGGACCTGAGGACATTAGTAGTTGGATAGAGGCAGTCTTTTTGCAGTTTCAATGAAGCCAAATGGGTGCTTGCAACGATGCAATGGGAGGCGGCCATGATGGAATGAAAAACAAGAATGGCCAGCAATGTGGATAGTAAACCACAAAGGTAGACACCACTTCCTTGCATGTCTTATTCAGGTGTAGACAGGTCATGCTACTTCTCTCTGAGGTAGTGACAGGGTTATGCGCAATGGTCTATTGGTTCACTTTAAACATATATTACGCGTGTTTATTCCCATTTTCCCCATATTTTATCTGCCTTGCGCGGGCAGCCTCTCACTTGATAGACTTGGCGCACCATTAGGATGCTAGCGTCTGCATCCGATATCCATTGATCATAGTGGGGGGGTGATCTCTGAACCCCACAGCTGCGCAATGTTTCTTTTGGCAATGCCTGTAGATGTTGAGAGCAGAAGTTTTTCAAAGCGGGACATTTCCCCTTCCTCTTCAATACCCAGAAGAAGGAGTTTGGGGTCGTTTTGGATTAATCGGCTCTTGACTCTTGTGAGTCTTTCACTGCATTTTCGCCAAAATTGTTGTATTTTCGTGCATTGCCATAGGATGTTTTAGAAGGTCCCTTCCTCCTGCTTACAACGTAGGCAACTGGGGTCGGTTGTTTTACCCCAGTTATATAGTGCCACATGAGGATAATATATTCTATGGAGTATTTACAGCTGTATAAGCCGGATTGTAGCAGAAATTGCGGTATCTCTAGGATACATTAGGGTTGAGATCCAGTCCTCAGGTAGTATTGGGCCCACATCCGTTTCCCATTTCAGCTTTAGGCTCGATAATTCTTTCGTGGCAAAAGAGGAGATAACATTGCACATGGTGGATGTAACCTTGTTTTTCACGCTATCCTTGACTATATTCCTTTCTATGGGCGTGCATTCCGGCATTTCTAACAGTTGGGCCCTTTGTTTGGTGAGTACATGGTATAGTTGGCCATAGTGGTAATTCTCATTGGTAGGAAGACCATACGTGGTCGAGATCTCGACAAACTGAATGATTTGGTTATCTGCATATATTTGCTGAATGGTTTGTATGCCGGCCATTTCCCAGTTTGGCCATTTGGGGAGTTTACTGAGTTCCACAAGGTGGGCATTATTCCAGAATGGCTGGACTGGGGTGATTTTATTGTCCCATCCAATATGTTTGTGTTTCTTTCCATATTTGGGCTGTATGCAGTGTTATCGTGATTTTGGGGGAGTGGTTCTTCGTGATGTAGAGGCTTTCGATCGGGCACATGCCGTGTCTTGCTGCTATCTCGGCTTGTATGTGTGGGAGTTCTGGGTTACCATGTAGTATGTCGTTTACTGTCTCTCCATTTCAAGTTGAGTAACAATGGAGAGTGGTCAGAAATTCCTCGTGGGAGGAAGGACGCGCCACACGCTTTGTGAATATTCTGGCTTGGTAGGAAGAAATAGTCTATTCTAGACATCGAGGCATGCACTCCTGAGTAGAAGGAATATTCACGCGTGTCGCTATGCAGATCTCGGCACGTATCTCTCAGCCCTAGTGCAGCCGCAAAGGCGGCCAGTTTGGTGGTGGTGGCAGGGTTTCTCGCTCTCATATGTGTGCGGTCTAGGGCGTTGTCCATTACTTCATTGAAGTCCCCACCTATCACCCATGTGTCAGCCCCATTTGCGGCCAGGATTCGGGTAATATCGGCGAGCAGAGCATTTAGGAGAGATGGAGGGTGAGTATATCGCCATAATTGCCAGGGTTTGGTTCCAGAGTGTTGCCTGTATTTGTACATAACGTCCACCTCTGTCTTGCGTCAGTGAAAGTCTTTTGTGAATCAATATTAGCACTCCTCTTGCCCCCATGGAGAAGCCCGCATGTATCGCTGTGCAGTAATTGGATCTTTTGAGATTACATATTGTTCGTGCAAGATGCGTCTCTGTTAGGAGTACTATGTCCGGTGAGTGCCGGTTTATATGTTGCAATACCAGTCTTCTCTTCATGCTGAACCCTAGCCCATTCACATTCCAGGTCATGAGCGTTAGGTGTCTATTGGTTGAGCCAGCGTCAAGTGCCATCAAGTGTTTGAATCTTAGATTTACGGATGTGTTTCATGGGGCGTGAATATTTCAAGGTTATTAGGATGTAGAGTAGTTTGGATTTCATCTTGTCCGTCGTGCTCCTAGCGCCTATGAATGCTGAACATTGAATAAGAACTTTACCCCCAACTCCCCCCTCCCTATAGTCCAACCCCAACTGAAGCATCTGTCGTCCCATCATATACTCGTAAACAGTTAAACTTTAGTTCACATATGCCCGAAACACTGATCCGAACAAAACTGATTAACTACTTATGTGAACGCTTCCTTGTTTCGTACTTTGTGGTCCATATTTCTGTTTGGCGCAAGGGCTCTGTTACGTTCAGCTTACAATAATTATGTTGGGCTCGGTTGTTACCTGCTTGTCGTTATCCATTTCTTTATGGCGGCATTTCCTCTTGTTGTTGGGGTCTGTTCTCTGGTGGTCTCTCTGGGTGTGGTCCATTACGTTCGCCCTGTCTTCTTTTTAGTACCCCAATCGCCTGCTATGTGTCTCTCCGCCCAGTTCCATGCTTCTTTCGGGTCTGTAAAATGCACTGTGGCTCTGTTATGGAATATTTTGAGCTGGACAGGAAACATCAGGCCATATTTTGTTCCTGGTGCCTGCACCTCCCTGGTAAAAGTCAGGGAAGAAGATTTTAGATCCGTTGTAGGTGATGGGTCCTTTCGATCTCGCCATCTGTAGTAGGCGTCCCTATCTCTGTAATTCAGGAATCTTGCAATGGTTGCGCAGGGTGGCGCCCCTGGCATGACTTTACCGGTTGGTATACGGGGTGCCCGCTCAATGGAGAAGAATTTGGAGAAGGATTTTGCATCTTAAATGCCTGTGAGCCACATCTTGAGGAATAGCTCCATGCTTGCCCACTATGTCTTTTCAGGGAGGCCAAGTATGCGGATGTTATTGCACCTGGACCTCCCTTCACTGTCATCTATTCTTGCTTCCAGGATTTTGATGCGATCTAACATGCCGGACATATGTCTGTTGACCCCCCGCAGGCTGTCCTCTACTTCTGAGATGCGTGCCTCGGCCTCTCTGGTATGCAAGGTCAGTTTTTCGAGGTCATGTCTCAGTAGGGACACGTCGCCACCGATACTGTCCATTTTCTTCTCCATTGATGTTCTGGAGCTGGCAATAGCACCCATCACGTCTCTGAGGGAGATATCGTCCTCCATGTTGTCAGATTCAATTGAGGCTGATCGTTCCGGTGAGCAGGACATGGGAGTTGTTGCATATTGTTCTATTCTGCTTTGTGTGGAGGTTTTCCTTGGCTTATCCTTTCCCCATGTTGGTCCGGTGTCGTGACAATATGGAGGTTCCTTTTGTCTTGGGGGTAGGAGGTCTGACAGTATTGGCACTCAGGTGTATTTCAAGGATTTGGATTTGGATTTGGTTTTTTTGTACTTCTGGATCGTGGCGTCCAGTGGAGGATAGTGCCGTGGAGTTTCACAGAGTGGGGTTTTGCTTTGTTGTTACTGCTTTCGAGGGGAGTATCTGTGGTTCACTGGACTGTATGTGCATCTGTGTTCGCTCCCCTGTAGTGTGTTATATATGCTTCTACTGCTTACTTCGCTCTGTTCTGCACGTTTGCCACTACAGAGTGTTCTTTACTCCTGCTTGCGCTGTGGGTTATCGGCTATTTACTGTATCAGGACCTATCGAGACACCTGTTTGCCGAGCGGCCCATCTGCGTCGTGCTTTCCAGGCTGTGGGAGCTTGGCACGTGCACTGGGAGTTGAGGGGTGCTATCAGTTACTACTGTTAGTTACCCTCAGCGAGGGTTTCACCAGGTGGCGGCAGCTTCTGCGCGTGGTATCCCACAGTCCAGTCCACTCGGGTATCTGCAGGGTGCCCGTGTGGCTTATGTGGTACTATACAGGTCTTATCGTCCAGCCTCCTTGACTTACGCGCACCCAGCACCCTGTGGGTTTGTTGCGGCGGGTTGTTGTTCCTTCTATAGGTATCACGCCCTTATAGTGATGTCACAATATCGCATTTTCAGAGTCTTGAGGGGTTATTTGGTCCTGCCAATATTATATTATCTCCTCTTCTCCTGTGTGATGTGTTGTGGTTCAGGAGGGGTATCCGTGTGTCCATGCTGCCATGGAGCCCACATGACCAGTTCGTTTCATGCCGGCATGGTTCGTGTTATGCAGAGGTATCTAGCGTCTGTTCGGTCCCTGTGGTTGTGCTGGTGTGGTCGGAGAGCGTGCAGGGACCCGCACCTCGGGTCGCCACCCTCCGTCTCCCTCCTCTCCCCCCCACCGCTGTATTTTGGTGGTGCCTCTTCGCGGTTCCAGGGCTTGTTGCTGTTACTTTGGATGAGCCCCACTAGGCGCTATACGCGGTGCGGAGCGCCCGTATCACTGGTCTTGTCGGCCGGTTGGAGATTTGTTTCCGTTCTCGGTTGGAGTCTCTCAGGCTATGTTCTTGTTTCTCTCCTCTTGTGGCGCGCAGGGTTGGGTGACCATACAGAGCAGGATCTAGCGCGTACTCCGGGTCTCGGGGCTGCAGCTGCCACCCAAGCGCCTCGGGCCGTGCTCGTTCCTCGTCGCTGTGCTGCTGCGGGGGAAAGGTCTTTTTCCACGGCCCAAGCCTCTGCCAGGTGCAGGCCAATGCAGTGCAGGCCAATGCACTATCTGTTGTTTTCACGCTGACAGCGCAGCCAGGGACGGTCTCCTTCCTGCTTGGGCCGGTGCCCTCGCTGAGTCGCCGCACCCTCAGACTATTCAATGTCTCCGGTGGCCATCTTGGATGTTCTTTTCGCAGGCTGGTATCTCTCCTCTACGGTTACTGTAACTTCAGGAATACACGCTGTTTATGATCCACTGTGCTGCGGTTTACTGCAGCATCATGTCGCACTTCGCTGAGGTTTCTTTGGGTGTTTCCAAAGTAGTTTTAAGGACAGGATGGGCGCAGGATTAGGCTGGCGGCCTGGGAGCGACGAGAAGTCACGTCTTCATCGCTTGCCCGTCGGCCATGCCCCCTACAGCTGAACTTTAAAGATGCTGGTGTTGAGGGGCAAAGGAGTGTCATTGAGATTATTTTTGTGTCTGAGAAGCTTTTTCCAACTGCATCATGGGGCACAATCCTACACAGGCGCATACAAATATCTTTTTGTGTTATGTTTAATATATACCAATATTCACCATGCTTTCTGAAACCTGCAGTTCTGGATTTCGAATGGAAAAAAGAGAAACGACAAGTCTCAAAATGGCAAGAAAACGCCAGACCTTGAAGAGCTTCTCCCAAATAACAAGGGGAATGCTGGAAAGTACAGTACAGTATGCTGATGTCAGAAAGAATGTTTGCTTCCAGAGTGACCTATATTGTGAACATCTGTCAAATGGAGGGACTCTTTGGTCTTCTGTTACAGTCGGGCAAGGTGGTCCTGAGGTGAGAGTCTCTGCTGCGACATCGAAGAATTCTACAGCCTGCTTATGAAGACTCGAAAGGAGGACCTGCAGCATTGTCCCAAGACACATGATACATGATGTTTGTGGCTCTGTTGGATGGTCCTGGCCTAAGCACGGGCCGAGCTACTGACTCTCCTGATTTTTCTCTTGCCTTTAACGCCAAGGGCAACATAAACGTGTATACTAGCGCCCACTAGCAGCATCACTTTTAAACATGCATGTAATTCTAGATGGGTGTAGTTCCATCTGTCTTATTTTTTATTTTTTTACTGTACTTATTAAATTATGGTACTTATAAACCTGCCGTGCATTATTTTGACTTTTGACATCCCTGCCTATAATTTAATTATTTGATGCTGCATTCCTTTTGCTTTTTTGCCAATTCAATGCATACAAAGGCACACTCATCCTCTCTTCCCAACCCAATATCAATAAGTTTGGCTCGGTGAGTGGCAGATCCTTTTTTGTCAAACTCTCCTTTTGTGCCCCAGTACTCATTCTGCACACAGCCAATTCCCTCAGAACACCTCAGGCATCGGGCTTGCCTTTATAGAACCCCGATTATCTGGTTAGTATCTCCCACAATTCCTAGGAAATGTTGAGCACATCTGAAAGCCATCACACATCCACAACAGGACTTAAGGTAATAGCACCACCACACTAGCAATGTCCCCCGGGAACGTCTGGCAGACGACCTTCGTTTGATTACATTTTCTTCTTCTGAACACTGAAAACTATACATTCATGCCAACAATCACTATCATTCACCATTGTGTTTATATTTCCCTGCATGTTATGAGCAAATTTCTGTCTCCCTCACCTTTTCTACTCTTCCCCATTCCTGCTCTCCTTGGTCCCCTTTTGTTTTCACCCCACAGACCACGGTCTGGATACCACCCAGGGCTTGGGCACAATTCACCTCTACACAGATAAGGTTCAGTGCTTTAAGTCCTCGATAGTGGTGATGTGCACAATATAAAAGAAAAATAACATAACATAACAATCAACACAATGCACTCTTCCCCATTTCATGAGACCTGTTATCTTGGCGAGTAGCTGCTAAGAAATTACATTCTGTGACAAGACTGGAGGCGAGCATTATGCTTCAACTTCTTTGTTTACTACCCTTCAGCAGTTTCAACAAACTATCTCAATCAACATATGTCCATATAACTTTCACTTTGAAAAACTACAAATCCCAAAGTCTCTGTAGTCCTTCTCCTTCCAGCTCAGCTATGACCACATCCTGTCCCTGAGCTCCTCCTCTTCTTTTACTGCTCTTCATGCAGATAAGTCACATTCTCTTTACCTCCCAGTTAATGTGTATATTCATTGCAGTATCATATGTTCTAGATATGGTTCAACTTAATATATCATGATAACTCTTACTTGACATAGATTCAGCGAGTTTAGTGAGGGAGCGCGAGCGTAGCCTCAGTTAGCTCGTCAAATGAAATAGACATATAGCAAGTGCGTCAGCCGACGGGCGTGTTATTCGAGTTTTCTCGGGGTACTGAGTACTATTTAAGAAGTAGTAGGAGCTACGGCGGCCGCCTTGGCCCCGTGCCGTATTCCCTGTACTTCAGGGGTGCGCCTGCAGGCCGCGGAGCTCCCTGAACCCACATTAGACCTTCCCCTGGAGAGTAGAGCGGGCTTCGCTCAGACGCAGGCCCCCTCCCTCGCGGAGGCGGAGCTAGGCGCCGAGCGCGTGTAGCCATAAGGGAGGATGACGCGGAGCGCTCCGAACCCCTCCTTCGCGGGGGCAGAGCTTGCCGAGTCGCATTTATTCTGCGACACGGACCGAGGCACCGTCACCACCGTACGCTTATGCGCAGTGGATGGCTTCAGGAGCTGTATCTTCTACCGCGCGCGGAGGCGTTTGTGCTTCTGTACATATAAGCAGCCTCAGGAGAGAGGCTGAGAGAGGAAGCGGGCATCAACAGCTCCCGTGTGAACTGTGCCAGCTACAAGCACTCGCACACGAGGCAGAAGCCTCACTAAAGACAGTCGGTGAATCTAAGCCACCACAGGCATAATAAACATTTAAGTAGTCCCGTGCAGCCACAATAAAAAAAAAAAAAATCAAAATAAAAGACAATATTAATATCAAGAGTTCTGAACTCTGAAAAGCATCTGCTAGGAAGTGGGCAGCGAAGACACCTTCACACAGGTATTAAAGCACAGAGCACCGCTCGTCATGTCGGAATTCGAATGGAGTGAGGAGGAGCAGCCCCTAGACTTGGCTGCCAGCTTCAAGGAGGTACTCGTGAATTCCCTAGTAGATGCAGTGGCTCAAGGGGTGAAGCCGTTACAGGAGGGACTGGAGACACTAGAAGTAATGCTTCATCAGCCTAAGGAAAGCACCAAGAGGACTCGCAGCTTGCCCATTGAACCCTCGGGAGCAGGGTCTAAGGGGAGTATTCAGGCCTGCAAGAGAAAAGCCTCTGCAGACCCCCAGGGCCCTATGGATGGGGTGGAAGATAAGGCCCCGGAGGTCCCCGATGCCTTCGCGAAGCTTAAGAAAGCATATTTGCAGCGTCAGGCCGTGCCGGACCTCATGACCCCCTCTCCTGGAGATGAAAATGAAGGAGATGATGACCTGGGCTCGGAAGAAGAGCCAGAGGAGGGAGACCTAACCCCTCAAGAGCCGGAGGAACCAGTCGAGGAAGACTGGGCAAAGCCCAGCAGGGGAAAGCAGGCCCGCAAAGAGAAGCACCTCGAGGAGGTGGACGATATGTTCGACCCGGATGCCATTAGAAATCCAAGATCTTCCGACTGGCAGCCTTCTCCGAGAGTGGTCTGCAGCTAGAGTTTATTCAGGACCCAGTACAGACCACTATACCCCAGCGCCCGCACCTAGCGAAAGCGGAGCAAGAGGCTCTCAATACTGAATTAGAGCATTTAGAGAAGAAAAGAGCCATAGAAAGGTGCCCCGGGACCCGAGCTTTCTCAGCAACATGTTTTTCGTTCACAGGAAGGAGAAAGTACGCCCAGTAATAAATTTGAAGGAATAGAACGGATGGATAGTCTACCCTCATTTCAAGATGGAGGGAATCCATCAGCTCAGAGACTCCCTGAGGGAGGGAGACTGGCTGACCAGATTAGATCTGAAGGATGCCTACCTTACGGTTCCAGTGCAGGAACATTTCAGGAGATTCCTAGCTTTTTGCTGGAAGGAGCAGTTCTGGCAATTCAAGACCATGCCATTCGGGCTTGCGTCAGCGCCTTGGGCATTCACGAAACTGATAAAACCAGTCGCCGCAGCCTTCCGAGAGAAAGGAATTCGGCTGATTATATACTTGGATGACCTGTTGCTTCTCGCAGAGGATCGTCAGGAGCTGGAATATCAGACAAAGTGGGTACTAGACCTGTTGCAATCGCTGGGGTTTCTGGTGAACACGGAGAAGTCGGATACAAAGCCGGCGCAGAGGTTGGATTTCCTCGGCTTTGTCCTGGATACAAGGAAAGCCACCCTGGAGCTGCCAGCAAGGAAGATACGAGATATCAAGAGAGAGATCAGAGCATGTCTGGCGAAGAAAGTGATTTCTCTAAGAGTTCTAGTGAGAATAGTGGGCCTCCTGGCAGCCTCCATACAAGCCATTTTTCCAGGTCCCTTACACTATCGAGCCTTACAGAGGTTAAAGATAAGACACCTACACAAGGGTTGAGATATCATCAATCGATACTGCTAGATCAGGAATCTATCACGGAACTGGAATGGTGGTTGCAGAATATGGACGTCTGGAATGGGCGTGCCATATTTGGAGACCGGCCAGACCTCGTGATGGAGTCAGACGCCAGTTGTCTAAAATGGGGAGCTCGGTGTGGAGAGTTGCAGACCGGAGGCAAGTGGAGTGCAGAGGAGCTCAGCCTGCACATAAACTGCCTAGAGCTCCTAGCAGTCTCTTTCGCGATAAAGACGTTCACAAGAGACAAAGTGAAGTTGTGCGTCCTGCTGAAGCTGGACAACATTTCAGCAGTTCGTTACATAAACCACTTAGTAGGGACGAAGTCCAGGATGCTAGCCAAGTTAGCGAAAGACTTCTGGCATTACTCCCTGATGACAGGGACATCAGTGACAGCAGAGTATTTGCCCGGAGCACTGAATGTAGTAGTAGATTGGAACTCTCGATACCTCACGGACTCCAGCGATAGGAGGCTGGATCCAGCAGTGTTTCAGAGGTTGGATCGGAAATGGGGTCCATTACACACAGATCTGTTTGCGTCTCGCCTCAACGCTCAGATACCCAGTTATTTCAGCTGGAGGTTAGATGCAGACTCAAAAGGTACGGACGCGTTCCTACAAGAATGGGCAGGCGGCACACATTATGCATTCCCTCCGTTTATGATGCTGAGCAGAGTGCTGGCGAAGTATCGGAGGGAGAGAGCGGAGCTGGTACTAGTAGCAGCGTTGTGGAAAGCGCAAGTGTGGTTCCCGACGCTGATAGAACACTTGATAGATCTGCCGAGGGTCCTCCCAGAAGGAGAGTGACTGCTCACGGACCCAGCTGGGCAGTGTCATCCTCTGAGAGTGAGAGGGACACTCCCGCTCATCGCGTGCAGGATATCCAGAGACGATGGGAACTGCCAGGCATTTCGATGCAGGCGGCGGAACTTATTGCCGAATCCTGGGCTCCATCAACTAGGAGGAGCTACAACGCGCTTCGGCCAGGTGGACAAATTGGTGTAAAGGGAGAGGTTTTCATCCCATTTCTGCACCTGTAGTAGTCATACTAAACTTCTTAGCGCAACTGCTGCAAGATGGGAAAGCTTTTCGCACTATAGGGGTGTACAGATCAGTGATCTCCGCAGGCCACGTACCGATTGAAGGAGTGCCAGCAGGCGAACACCCAGCAGTCTGTAGGCTTATTGGAGGGGCTAAGTTTAAAGCGCCACCGGCTCCCAAATATACATTATTATGGGACGTGACGAGAGTATTGAGGCTATTGGAAAGCTGGCCAAGTAATAGATATTTGTCTCTCAAGCAGCTATCAGGCAAACTAGCAATGCTATTGTCTCATATCCTGTAAGAGGGTATCCGATGTTAGGGCATTAGAAGTTAATAGAAGGACATTTGGACAAGAAGGAGTGACCTTTGTAGTAGAACAGAGGACTAAATCAAGCACAGCCACAGTGCACTATCCCTATTTTCCAAATAATACCAAATGGTGCGTAGCTAGTTGCATCAAAGAATACGAAGCCAGGACAGCGGAGAATAGAGCGACAAGTACGAATCAGTTGCTAATAGCGCGCAGGAAGCCTTTTCAGGCGGTGAAGACCACTACCAAAGCGAGATGGGTTAAAGAAGTAATGCTAGCAGCAGGTATTGATTTGCAGCAGTATGGGGCGCATTCAGTGAGAGGGGCCATGGCGTCCAAAGCATACAGGACAGGAGTTCTGTTGCAAGATATTATGGCAGCCGCAGACTGGGCGAATGATCGTACCTTCAGGGAATTTTATTTTAAACCACCTGAGAGTTTAGCGGGTACAGTGTTGGGACAGCTTTGAACAAGCATAATGCTCGTTTTCAGTCTTGTCATAGAATAAAGATTACCCCTGCTAACTGCGCAGGGAGTATTAATTCTATTAAAGACTTGGAGGCGAGCATTAGTTCCCACCCACGACTGTTTGATAATCATATTGCATTGTAATGATGTATGGATATGATGACAAACTAAATTCCACCCTGATGTTTGTTTTCCCTAGGGGAAGAGCAGAAGAACAATTGAGGGGATGATATAGAAAGGAAGGTGTGAGTTCAGCCATTGTGAAGTTAATTGTTGGAGTTCAAGAAGTCCTTGCTCGGTTGGCGGGACGAGAAAGTTTGGTTCAGGACATTCAGAACACGTAAAAGAGAGGAGGAGCTCTGGGACAGGATGTGGTCATAGCTGAGCTGGAAGGAGAAGGACTACATAGACTTTGGGATTTGTAGTTTTTGAAAGTGAAAGTTATATGGACATATGAACATTTTGTTGGGTTGATTGAGATAGTTTGTTGAAACTGCTGAAGGGTGGTAAATAAAGATGTTGAAGCATAATGCTCGCCTCCTAGTCTTTAATAGAATTAATACTCCCTGCGCAGTTAGCAGGGGTAATCTTTATTCTTTCACCTTTGACGGTCTCAGCTAAAATGCAGACTTTGTTTGGTAGGTGTTACAAATGATGCTTCTGGCGATTGGCTGGATCTGTACCCAGTTTTGCAAGGACACTGGGTTTAGAGTACTGTATGTGGTATAGAGTATGACTTCACTGTACAGTATTCTATGCCTCATAAAGACAAGAAGTAATATATAAAAATAAATGAGAACAAAACAAAAAATACAGTAGATTGAATAGTTCACTGGGATTGAACCCTGGCTACCAGTCGACTAAGGTTACACCCTGCAAGCACTCAACCTCACATTCCCAAACATTATGAGGAACTGTGCTTGAAAGGACGTCTGTGTCACTGTCCATGCCTCACAGTTTGTCCATGTGTTTCATGGACACAGCTTGCAGTTGCAGGTGCTTCGGTCCGCACTGAATTACAAGAAGCCATCTAGTGGCAAAATGATGAACAGCAACTCATGAAAAAGAGATATGTACAAATGAGACTGTAGTGCAGTGTGCAGTATTAGGCACAACCAGCAAGCAAATGTGTTCTTCCACTGGCAGTGCTAAGAAATATGGGGAACATCCAGCATGAATGTGCTCTTACAGTGCATGCTGGCACACATTGGGCACAGTCCGCAGGCACATGTTTTTACACTGGCAATACTGGCCTTCACTCAGCACAGCCAGCATGAAAGTGTGTTCTTGCAATGATATGATGGTATATATTGGCCACAGTCAGAATTAAATGTGTTTGTAACCTGCCAATATTGGCATGGATTGTTGGGGATTGGCAGCATAAACATGTATTTTACAGGGCAATGCTGGCATATTTTGTTGGGCATTGACAGAATGAAAATGCATTTCCACAATTCCGGCATATATTGTTCAGGTAGGCTTCATGAGTTTTTATTTGGACAAAGACAGCATGAAAAAGTATTTCAAAGTGCTCCTGTATATTTTTGTGCTCTGGAATCTGTTGGAACATTTCTTATGTACCGCTATAGAGTCAATTGAAAATTGCACATTTTTTTGCCCATTTTTCTGAAATTTGGGTTGCATAATGTGCAGTTTCAACAGATTATTTAAAAACAATTCTTGGGGTGGAGTGAACCCTCCATCTAACGCACATAAATGGTACAGGATCGCTCACTGCTCTCGCACCAACTACACTTTAATAACCTGCTGCAGCCGCCAGCGGTGCAGTTAGTGGCTGCACGCATCAGATCCAGCATGGTGTCCTGTGCTGTTGCTCTAGCTGCTCATTGGTGTCTTTTTCTGCTGTTGCATCACTGATGTTATTGATTTCCGTTCAGGGTCTTGGGTGAGGCTTCCATATGAAAACAGGTTTGTTTTTTGCTCTGTTAGAAGTTTCCTGGCATGTTTGTTTTCTTTTTTCCTGGTATGATAGCTAGCCCTGCAGAATATGTTTCATTATGTGTGCTTTTTAGCAGCCCAGCCAATGCTTTCTTACTGTCACATTGCAGAAACAGTGATTTTAAAGAGCCCTGCATTACTCTCTTACCATCTTTCTGGTTGTTGCCGAATTCCTTGGCACTTGGATCTTCGTTGCCGAGTGTTTTTTGCTGCACTGGAATTCCATTCCTGTGAGCATTCTACGGTCTATAGAGAGGCAGTAGAGGCCACAGAGACGTTTCATCATTTTCACTTATCAGAAAAGAGAGTACAAGGGATAGTTACAGCTTGCCACTGCGCTAAACCGCGCCACAAGATATGGGGGGGAAAAAGATGTTTTCATCAGAAGTTCAGAGGTTGATGCATAGGTCCAAAATGTCACGATTGGAAATATTTCTTTGAAGACTGTCATAGCCACCTCTCCATTAATGCTGGTTTAGTGCCTTGGTGGTCTCCCCTTTAATACTCAGTTTAGTGGGGGAACTGACAGGGTCCTGGTGTTCCTGAAGTTCTATTTTTTTGCAGTTTTCCTGTCAGGAACCTTCATTTTATTTCAGATTGGACATAGGTGGTGCTTGATTGGGAATTTTAACAGGATCTGATTGATCCTGTACTGTGTACTATGTTTAGTGTGACAGCTACTGCTCCCGCTCTCGATATTTATCCAGTCTGGTAATGTTTTTAATTGGTCGAATATTGAATCTTCAGCCTATGAAGGGCTCTGTGATTTGCAGGAGTGGTGGTTCTTTGATACATCATAAGGTTCAAGCAACTATCTGATCTGCTGAGAGTAACTCGTCCTTTAAAGTTCCAGTGGTGGATAGAGTTGCCTTTTATAGATCGTCCCCCATATACAAGTGGACAGAAGAAAAGAGCGACTGAAGGCTCAGAGTATTGCCATAAAGAAAAGTGACCGTATTCAGACGGAATCCGTAGAAATGATCGGATTTAAAATAACAAATGGAGCAATGACCGGATATTGTTACCAAACTTTTTTGAAAATTGGGGACATTTTACTAAAATATAGGTGTGGGGTGGGGTAAGGGTAATAGTTAAGGTAGGGGAGAGGGGGAAGGGCATATTAAAAAAAGAAAAATAATTCTGTCATTTCTCCATTCGATCATTTCATGGTAATCCTATTCTGACTTAGGTCAGTTCTTCTGGTTCTGATAAGCTGATGCCTATTGGCCGAATCTATGGCCTTCTCTCGAAAGAGAGGGGGCACCATCGATTCCAGGACTGTGTTTGAATCGTGCTTGAAACAGACAGTGGGCTAAGGTCTGTTCTGTTCAACCTCTGAGGTTTTGGGGAAACAAAATCACCCCACCTCATGTGAAGAAAGAGAAACCGGTATTGGCTATTTGTATTTATTTTGGGATTAGTCTTCATTTAAAAATATGGTGTCGAACAGAAATGACTTACAAAGTAGGCAATAAGAGAAAGTTGAGCAGTCATAAGGTAAAGTGCATCTCAGTGTAGTGCCTTCACTGGAGTGAGGACATAGAACAGTGTGTATCCCAAAGTCAGGGCTCAACATTTTCAGTCAACACTAACCATTGACTCATGGTGATTTAAGAAATGGTGTACTGTGTGAATGTGCAGTATTGAGGTGGTGAGTGACCTTTTATGCCTAGATTGTAGATTGTAACTTCAATGTTTGACCCCTGCCAAAGTGTAGCAGATAGAATGCATGAGATTGTTCTACTCCTTCCAGCTCATAGGTTGTGCTTGGGTGGATTCCTTAAATGTAGCTGTGCCGCACACAGAACAGGTAAGGGGGTATCGGAGGGATAGAGCCTCTCGTGGATGAACAGGGCATTTCTCTTGTCCTGGTTAAATCTCTAAGTTGGAAGCACTAGAAACTTGCTAAGCGCTGGCACACAGTGTGAAACCAATGGCATTTTACTGAAGAGACCACGTGCACAGCCTATATATATATATATATATATATATATATATATACACGCACACACACACACACACACACCCCTCTCTTTCCACACACAGTGACGACAGTTTTTCAGTATGTAAAGGTCTCTATCACATACATGCACAATGCTTATCAGTTTATTAAGCAGGTTTCCATTCTGATTCTAATGTTGACCGCAGTGCCAAGAATTTAGAAAATATTGATAATCATGCAAAAGGATTTTAGGTGGGAACTCTTATCTACTGATGGCTTATCCCCACCAGTTTTAACATTGCAAGAAGGCAAATTAAAACTAAATGCCATTACTTATGTATTATAAGGATGTTCTGATTCTACAAAAGACACAAAGTTAAGTTTTATACTTAACTTTCTTCACTAGAAACTTTCAGCAGCAAAGCACATGCAGAAAACACTTCTCACCTCTACAACCCCCGATGCGTGTTCAATTTCAACGTTGCTGTCATACGATACCCCAACAACAATCCTTTAAGGGTCCTTCCTATGATCGTGCATCCTGTGCCATGTCCTCCTCCTTTGATGAGAATTAATGGCACTCAGGTCTCCTCCAGTCCTACAAAAAGAGGGAGCGTGCAGGAATCTGCTTGAACAGATTGGAAAAGGAAATCTCCAGTTATCACAATGCCAGAGAACAGCAGACATTTTGAACCTGCCTCCAGTGCCAGGAGGTCAACCACACATCTTAGAGAGGAGAGGATTGCACATCAAGGTAAAACAATGGGAGGCTTTCTGCTTCGAACCTGTGCACAATGGGATATTTAGGATAAGGAGGTGAAGAGGTTTCACCATATCTATGGTCTAGTTACATAATATAAGCTAATACATGACAATGCACACATATGTGCATTCAAAGAGTTATTACTCTTCTATGTGTTTTTTATGGAATCAAAACTTTCTTATACTCACTACAATTCCTATTCAAAGTCAAGGCACGGAGGTGAATATGCTTGGTTAAACCTTGCTCACCACTGATGATGCCATCTCCTGAATATGTTTAAAAAACAACTCCTTGAAAACTGAGAGCCCATATCAATTAACCTCTTTCAGCATGTCCTCCTAAGCTTAAAGGTTTTGAGGCAATAACCCCCCCTTGCCCACCTGAGCCCCAAACTGTTGAAGCATCCACTCGCTCTTGGCCCACCGAGATGGCTGAAGAGTAAATGACCCTGAACGCTTTGCCCTTGGCTAACACGCCAGGCAGGAACTTTACTGCCTTTAGATCCGGAGCTGAAATGGGACTGTTGCCCTGTCACACACAACAGCTATACCTGATTGCTCATGTCGCTTCCTAGCTGTTCACCATGGAGGGGCCCAGAAATCCATGATGAGGGACCAAGCTAAGACAGATAGAGCCCCAGCGAGCCCTGAAATCCTCCATGCCATTAGTACCATATATCTGTCCAGCATCCATATATCTGTCCAGCATCTTCCTGTGGCTTATCTACAGGTTCGACAGAGGAGTCCTACTCAGGGGACGTGAGATTGGAGAGGCTGAGGAAAGATCAGAAAATCAAAAAGCAGACCTGTGGGTCCCGAGAGGGGTCAACAGGACAAGGGCTGAACCCTCCCTCCTCACTTTTGAAATGAATCATCCTACATGATGATGGGAGGAAGGCATTATCTTTACCCGTACCCCTGGACTGTAGGAAGGCCTCTGAAGGCACAGCAAATGAGTCTGTCCTTCAGCTGAAGAAGTGGGGCAGTTATGCATTTGGGAGAGAGGTGAGCAGATCCAAATGGAAGGAATCCCAGATGTCCTGATGTGTGAGAGAGTGGAGAGGAGTTGCACTCTGCTGTCACATTGGAAACAGTCTGAAGGTATTCTGCAGTGATTGTGAGATGTCTTCATAGGCAGTACTGCCGAAAGTCATTTGCCTCTTTGGTCAACTACCTTAATTTTGTACCCTCTAGGTTGTTGACCTACTAGACTACGGACATGTCCATTCTGAGGAGGATGCAGGTTCTCATCCTGTCCTTGCTGCTTAGGTATTTGATGGCAAACAAGCTGGCTAGCAGTTCTATAAAGTTGATATGGAGAATTATAATGTATAACTATAATAGTTTTTTTATAACCCGATTAATACCAAAGAGGTTTCCAAGCATGGACCCGCTTCTGGGGACCACTTGCTTCCCATGGGGCCCTCACTGTAGTACACCTCACAGCCTGATCTGCTGGTATCTGATTCGATAATAAGGTCTGGCGTGGTCCAAGAATGGCACAGAAATTCCATGCTTACTTTTGGTCTAGCTATCATCGCACCCTTGTCTGGCTTTCCAAGCATCGAGAAACATGCTAGTTGTAACCCCCTGTGCATGCTAGTTGTAGACCCCTGTACATGTGCTCGATCTTCAATCTTTGAAGGGTTCTTGAATACCAGGGGCCTGGAATAATTGCCCCACTAAAAGAGATTAAATAGACTTGCTCCTCTTTATTTTGACGCACTTGCTCCCTTCCTACCCAATTAATGTTATATTTGTAAGTCTCTTGTTTTTTCTTTAGTTTCTTGGAAATTGCCCTGTTTATTCTGTTCTGCAGACACACTTCCTGGGAGTGCTACTGCCATCTCCAAATGTGCTTATTTGAAATAATTTCTAATTGCAATCGATATCCATGTACAATTTAAATTGGTATCCATGTAAATGCTCATAAAAATACCCTGAGACTAACTTATCAGATGTTGAGAGCCCATCACAGCTCTTGTTTGATAATGCAGATCTTCCGGTTTGTGAACTTCAAGGTGCAAGTTTAAAATCTACCTGGAATTCTAGCAAATCCCTTTAGAATCAATCTCGACTTCTGCCAATTTATCTGAAAACCTAGGTTCTACGTAATGTCTATTGTCATCTTCACATGGTATTTTAAGCACTCCTCCTCTTAGAACAAAGGTATCATGTTGTCTAAATAAATAATCAAGCATGCAACCTGAGCATAAAGTGCGGCCTTAACCAGCTGTATCAGGTTCGTGAAGTGCCACTGAGCCAAGGACATTCCGAAGTGAAGGCTTGCAAACTCTCAAACCTGATTGTCCCATCAATATAAGGGGACACACTTGTGAGAATGGAACAAGAGGTACCATGAGGAAAGTGTCCATTTGCTCTAGAGACGTGCAAACCAATTGTTTCTTTGTAAAATTTTCCAGAGGTATTCCTTCCATCTTGAAATGGCAATAGACCACTCAACTTTTGAACACTTTCAGATTAATGATGGACCTCATCATTCCTTTGTGGTGAAATGGAAAAATGTTACTCATGATGTCCCTGGGGTGAGTCATAGCCTTCATTAAGGTTATCCCCCACTTACTTGTTATGGTGAGAAAACTGGATGGGAGTGAGATGATCACACTTCCATGTGATCTCCTTGTGGCTCCAGATGGAAGCTCAGCACTGATTGCATTACCCAAGCATCTTCTGATAACGGATCCCAATTATAGGCAAATGAAGCCATTCAATGATCCCCCCACCCACTGATGGTAGGAGCTCAGCAGTTGCAATGGATGGCTTTCTTGGATTCCCCCATCCAGTTATTCTGGCTTCTGATTGTGAAGGACTTTTGAGGGCGAGATGCCCAATAACCTGAGTAACCTCTTCCTTGTGTCCTGGCGTAGTTTTATTGGAGGGGGTCAAACATGTGACTCCTGCTTGGTCTGCCCCTTCCAAGAACTCGATAAGGAATGACTCTACCAATGGATGACTGAGCCTTGTTCAAAGCAATCCAGGTGTTCAGAAACTTACTGTGCTCCTTAAAATAGACCAGATGCAAAAAAACCCATTTTAGAACTGCCAATTACACCACATTGGAATCAATTGTCACCGGTATGCCCCACCTCTTAATTTGGAAATGGCACAATTATCATTGCCTTAAAGGCAACCCACTCACTAGCCCAACCCACTGAGTGTTGAGATTTCTAGGGACTCCTGAATGTAATGCCCTCTTGTAGAAGTCTATGATCTTGGCGTAAGGGCTCATTGGATCCAGCAGTTTGTCCTGCCAGGTGTGCCAGAAGCAGTCCATCACCTTTCTAAGTGCCAAGTGTCCTTTTCGACCTGGATATCAGGATTTGTGGATTAAGTCCCAGACTCGTTCTCATGAGAGACTAGGACATCAGCTCTAGGTTTAGCCCTAAATACTTTATCCATTCACTTCTTCTGGTGCAGAATAATGTAGGGGGCCATTACGAGTGCAGCGTTAAGGGGTTAATGGCACCGGTAAGGATGCTGGTACTGTTAACCCCCCTACCGCCGCATTCCGAGGTCCCTTAGCGGGTCCCACTAAGGCCGGCTGGTAAAACCAACCGTCCTTAGCGGGAGCCGCTAAGGGACCAGGGAGCTAATAACGGGCCCGTAATTTACAGGCCCGTTATTAGCTCCCTCCCCATTCTCATTGAGCCCTATGGGGGCTCGAATGGGAATGGGGAAGGGTTTTTTGAATGGGGACTTACCGGGTCCTCCAATGTTGGAATGACCCTGTAAATCCCTATTCAGAGAACCCGGACACGACTTTGGAGGCAGCAATGGTGCTAATAGCACCATGGCTACCTCCAAACTCGTAATGACCCCCAAAGTGTCTTACTCTTGGGAAAGCCACCCATTCCAATACCCTTGATGGATGCATGTTTTTGGGGTCGACCACTCAGGGAAAATCCCTTCAGGGGTCCCTTAATGTTCCGACCTCATTTGACCTCCTGGTTTATTTTATTGACCTTTGTCTGAAGCCTCTTCCTCGGTCTGTACCAGATTGGAGATGATGGCTGACAAAGGTAATTCCTTCCCATCGAGGTGGCATAATACACTGGTAATCACTCCAATCAAAGCCAAGGCTTGGAGGCCTGCTGCTGCCCCTCTTACTATAAAGGCTGCCTGAGCCTCTCATAACTGGGTTTGGCCTCCGGTAGGTATCTGCTTTTCCATGGCTCACCGGGTAAAAGAAGCAAGTCTCGTCCAGGCTAAGGAATTGCCCCGTGGAGAGGTGTCTGTGGGTCTATCAGGCTGGTCAGATCTGTGGCTTAGTTGTAGCCCACCACATCCAGTATGGCTGTAGTGTGCACCTATGGCATGCAGCCTTGCCTGGATTGGTCGCCGTTTGTGTGAGACTGCTTTCCATTTGGTCTGATCCACCAAGGTCCCTAGCACTCTTTTAACACTGCCCTCCAGGGCACCAACATTCTAATCCTGCCTATTCTGCAAATAGTACTCATCTTGACCAGTGGACAGCTCAATATAACCTTCCCTTCACCCCACTGATCTGACCAGTTTTCCGAGCTGGATATGGTTATCATAGAAGTATCTCTGAGAGCACCTGCTCCGTGATTGGGCGCTGAGTGAACTGGGGGAGAGGCTTCAATCTGAAATGAAACTGCCATTTATATAACTTCACTGTCGTAGCTGCTGCCTCAATTTTGAAAAAAACTGGATATCAACCAAGCACACAGCGACATGATACGTTTTTAGAGGAAAATACCCTTGTTATAAAAAGGGGATGTGTGCATGCTACACACAGGTTATTCAGATAAAGTGGGGTGTCCTCACACTGGAGGCGCTGAGTGGATGAGTCTGTCCACTTGCTGCAACATACTTATATCAGTCAGCTGGGAGCAATTGCCTCTTTACATACCTCATCTGCTCCATCACTTTGTCCAGCTGCTAAACTGACACATGTCGGGTGATGAGGGGTAAGGCATATTCTGTGCTTTCCTACTGAATCACTGTAGATATCTGCCTCGCATTGAAAATATTATGGGTCTCATCACATATTTGATGATAATTCCATTGAAATTACTGCCAAACTAGTTACCTTTAATCACATTCTTTGTTTTAGGTGGATAGCTCAAAGGGCAACACGCTCGCCATGGAAGCAAGACGATGTAGAGCAACACAGGTTCGATCCCCGGGTCTGCACTTAGAAACCTCTCGGTATTAAGAACGTTATAAATAACCAATTATAATTACCATTCAGTCCCTCAGATTTACAGTGGGATTACAAGTGGTGGTAAAGTGGTGTTAATCCCCATTTAGGACTCCATGGCCCTCATTAGGACCCAGGCGTTAAGGGGTTTACGGCGCCGTAAACGGCGCCGACCCTTAATGCCTGATTCCAAGGTCCCTTTGCGGGATGGTGATTTTAACGCCTGCTTTTTGCAGGCGTTAAAACCCATGCTGCAAAGGGACCTTGGTGCTAATTACGCCACCGTAATTTACGGTGGCGTAATTAGCACCTTTCCCCATTCCCATTATGCCCTATGGGGCAAAAATGGGAATGGGGAAGGGTAAAATGGGAAATGGGGATTTACCGCCCCACTCACCTTGGAATGGGGCGGTAAATCCGCCAACCACCATGGCGTAAACATAGTTTACGCCATGGTGGTAAGGGTACGACCCAGGCGGTAACTTACCGCCTGGGTCGTAATGAGGGCCCATGTTTTTCTTCTACACATTTACCACAAGTGGTCATTCTGCTTTGGTAAATGTGACGATTTGTGGAGGTGAAATGGAGGATTTACTTCCAGCAATATGCATAGATATCCCAAAAATGTACCACACCGCCAAACTCGTAATGTTGCTCTATGTTCTGCCGGTAATACTCTGATAGGTGTACATGTGCATCTGCACTACTGCATGTAGTTATGGAGAACAGGAGGCACAGAAGGATGGAGGGAAGGCACATTTATTCTGATGCTCAATGTCACTGAAAGGAAAAGAGTGCCCTCAAAGTGCCGGTAATCAAACAGGATGGGCCTCATAATAAGGTTGCCGGTCCGGAAATAACGGTAGCGGTAAGCTTGCCGGTACCGTTGTTTCCAGACCAGCAAATTACGAGGTCTGACCTGGCGGGTGGAACGGCACCTGCTCGCAGACCTTGACGGATGCACCGGCACCATTCAACAATGGTGCTGGTGCATCCGTCCTCCCCATACCCATTGAGTCCAATGGGACTCAAGTGGAAATGGGGAGTAATATTTTCCGGCACCCGGCAATGAGGAATTACCGGGACCGCCGGGGTTGTAATGCCGTGCACCGGAAAAAAAAATGACTCCAGCGGCAGCCGTGCCGGTATTTACTGGCACAGCTATGGCTGGACTCATAATGAGGCCAGATATCTATATAAAATACCAATTTCCTACCAATTTCATCTGAACAAAACACTACTGTAGGAATATTTGTATTTTTATGTTTAAATTATAGGTTCCCATTAGTGCAACATATTGATATAACATCCCCAGCTTATACAATTCCACCCCACTATTCTGGGCAATAACATGGATAGTTTGTTTCTCAAAATTAGAAATGTATTGAAATAAATGACTCAAATTCAAACAAAAGTGGCCTCCAACTTTACCCTGGAAATCACTAAAATGTTGTAGATATCAAAATCATTGATCAAGAACACAAGATTTTACCAAAGGGCTGGGAGGCTAGCTCCGACCGGGAGGATAGCTCAGGGCAATGCGTTTGTCTTGGTAGGAAGGCAATACAGAGCAACACAGGTTCGAATCGTACCCCCGCGCTTATAGACTGGTCGCTGGTATTAGGCGCGTAATAAAGATGAATTAATTTTGCCTGCCTACATGAATCTTGCTATTGGTCCACACACAAGCATTTACTTCCAATACGTTTTTGATGTATGCTATTCTCTGAAAGACACTAACTGGCCGATTCCTGGAATTAATGTGCGCTGAAAATTCCCGCGCAAGCGTGCGTATCGCAGCGCAAGTGTGAAAATCGCAGCGAAAACCGCGCACAGCGATTCCTTGAAGTCTGTGCGCGTGTCAATCCCTGGATGTGTGCTAAAATCCTGCCTGGCCCACGCGCACTTTTATGCTGCGCGGGTCCACGTACGCCAGCAGGAAGCAGGCGTACGTGGACCCGCGCAGCATAAAAGTGCGCGCAAACAAGCTCAGACGCCAAGATGAATATACCGTTCGTCGCAGCAGTGCTCATGGGATACCGCAGGAGGAGGAGGAGGATAGTCAGGCCCAGAATTTTTACACCCAGAACCAGCCTTTTTGGGATGCCTGATGACCAGGTGTATGGGAGGTACAGGTTTCCACCTCACATAATACTCGACCTGGTGAGTGAGTGGGAGGATGACCTCACATCACCCACCCTGTGCTCCCAAGCACTGAGCCCCTTGGAAAAGGTGGGGTGGGAGTCTCACATGCCACGCAGTCACGCTGTCTGCACCAGTTGTTGGCCATCATGACTGCACGCCCATCAGTCTGCAGGCACATATACCTGCCCAAAACACCTGCATAAAGGCAGGCTGTCGTCCAGGATTTTTACAGGTTGCACACTTCCCCAAAGTGCTAGGTGCCATTGACTGCACCCATGTGGCTCGACGTCCTCCCAGGGCAACTGAGCACATCTACAGAAACCACAAGCACTGGCATTCCATCAACGTGCAGGTAGTATGTGATGCCAGGGGAATCCACACCTCAGTATATGCCAACTATCCAGGGTCCACCCATGATAGTTTCATTTACAGAATGTCAACCCTAAACCGGGACATAGAAGCTGGGCGGCATGGTGATTTATGGCTGTTTGGGGAGTATAAATGCCCCTGCACATGCATGCATGTCAGATACTGAGTAATGTCACAACCCCACTAATGATACCCATCATCACCTCCCTAGGGGACAGTACCTACCCACTGAGCACCCACATGATGACGCCAATTCGGAACCCCACCACACCACACAAGGTAAGATACAACACAGCCCATATTTCAACCAGGGCATAGTGGAGCGCACATTCGGAGTGCTCAAGTCACGCTTTCGCTCCCTTGACCGCTCTGGTGGGCAGCTGCTATACGTGCCCCCAGTAGTGTGCAGGATCATAGTGGCAGCATGTGTCCTGTACAACGTTGCAACATGCCGGGGCCTGCCCGTGGACATGGTGGTGCCCCCACATTCCCAACTACAAGCACGGCTGCTGCGCATGGGAGGGGAAAGGGCACGTGGTGAGGCAGCCCGTACGCAGCTGGTGGCTAATTACTTCACCTAAAATCACACCCCTGTGGAGTGCACACAGCCCTGGCACATACCAGCTGACAATCAATGATGATGACATAAGGGACAGTCAACTGTCACAACCATACCAGCCTCAGATTGGTCACCTGGAAGTGTTACATTGTGTGCATCCCTACATGCCGAAAGACAACCAATGCTGTGTCACAAAAAAAACACACATTTATGCTGCATGAATGACTACCCCCTTGCAGAATACAACATGAAAATAGCGCCATGTCACCCAACCCCTCCCCAGCTCCACCACCCAACACACCATGGCATGTCATGCAATGTGAAAGCAAACAAAGCAATGCACAAAACCTGACACAAGTGTCACAAAGTGCACTGTCCCAAACGGAAACTGCCCACAGACAATATGCTCCCAGTAATCGATAACAAACAACACACATGAACAAATACCACCAACACAGTACAGCAACACACCATGAAACATTGCAAAAACATGACAGTACTAAGTCAAAGTAGTGGTAGTCTTACAACCTGAATAAGCCAGCACATCGACCCCTTCCAACTGTAGAGTGTTGCTGCCACGCAAACGTGTCAGTGTACTGCATACAACATGAACTCCATCTGCAAAGGAGACGGCCTTGTGAAGACATGAGGAAGGAACCTGCTAATTAGGAGGAAGACATGGATGCACAAGCACATATCAATGCACCATGCAGTGTACAATACAACAACAATACCCACTAGGGATGTACACACAGTATTGACTACAGACTGCCTACACAGCTCATGGGAGCCCAATGTCACTGTGTAAGTCACTGTAACTTGGTCACACCCTTTGCAAGCCCATGGAAACGGGAAGCAGGAGGGGTGTGTGTATCACAAACCCAAGCATCTAACCCAAACTCAGGACAAGCCTGCATGTGCCCAGCCGGAATACAGTGGATGCCCACGGGAGCCACACAAGGCAACACACTGTACGGGGAGGCCACCCAGGAGGTTCGAGGACAGGGTGCACACCAACACCCACTTGCGTGGATGTTGCGAGGAAAAGAAAATTCCTCCATGGGCTCATGGCCTGCACGGCTATGCCATTGTGGGAGAACTGCTGTCGGTCTCTTCACCCTCTGCTGCTGCATCAGGAGGTGGTGGCACTATGGGAGGCAGTCCACACAAAGCCCTGGTATGGTCCTCCATGGCAGCAAGCATGCAGGTCTGGAAGGTCTGATTCTGGAGGATTAAAGTGCGGAGATCCCCATGCAGCACGTCACGGGTTGCCTGCACTTCTGCACGCATGGCCTCGCGGGATGCCCGGATCTCCTCATGTGTTGACTGCAGCTCAGCTGAGAGCGAACGTGCGAGCTGATCCAGCTGCTGTTCTGCCCTAACATTTCGGGAAGCCTCAAGTTCAAGCAGACTCTGCCTGAGGTTATGGAGTTCCACCCTCAGGGCTGCCCTGTGACTGTATTGATATGGATTTGCACAGAGTCTCCAGTGCCGCCCGTCGGTCCCTGTTAGACGCCAACATGTCTTCCCTGTGTGATTGGCAAATGGAGTCTGTTGCCTGCTGTTGTTGCTCCATCTGCCTTTCAGGGGGAATAATGGAAGTGGCCACCCTCTCCATTGTCTCAAGTTCAAGCAGACTCTGCCTGAGGTTATGGAGTTCCACCCTCAGGGCTGCCCTGTGACTCTATTGATATGGATTCGCACAGAGTCTCCAGTGCCGCCCGTCGGTCCCTGTTAGACGCCAACATGTCTTCCCTGTGTGATTGGCAAATGGAGTCTGTTGCCTGCTGTTGTTGCTCCATCTGCCTTTCAGGGGGAATAATGGAAGTGGCCACCCTCTCCATTGCCCGAGCCATCATTTCTACTGATGCTGTCTTTTGGGTTGCCATACCGTACATGGAGTTTTCCCATACAGTATTGCCTGGTGGCCCACGGCCACCGCGTCAGCGGGCACCACACCTGTTTGGGGCAAGGCGATCTGCACCTTGCTGTGCTGGCACTGCCTGAGGCTGCAGGACTGCATTCCCCCTCTGATCTGCTGGCCCAGGAACAGGATCAGATGCTGTGGAGTGTGACCCTGCATCCGTAACCGCCAAAGGCAGACCTACCAACACTGACATCCCCATAGAGGGTTCTACCCCTGGTCCAGGTGGGTTGGACAGAACAGAATCCCTGCCAGAAGCACTGACCTGCGACAGCACATAAGTCTCATCATCCGACTCTGCACCTGAATAGAGGTCTGGGGAGCTGCACCCAGAGGCACTGCTCGACAGTATGGTCTGCAGTACCGAAGTGTTTTCACCCACCACCACACCATGTCCCCCACTGGTGCCTGGTCGTGGTTGAGAATCCTCCTGGGTCTGCACCATCTCCTGGACCTCACCAGCATCAAGTGCATTGTTGCCTGCAAAAACATGAAACACAAGAAATGGAAACAGGCATAAGCACCATAGCAGACACATAGGCCTGATAAGACAGGGATCCTTTACATGGTTAACACATGTGCCACAGGACCATAACCCTGGCATGCATGCACTGTTAATGATTCTGAAGGGGAGTCAAAAAGGCAGACAATGAGGACACCAAGATGGAAAAGCAACACATTCGCAGCATGTGTACCACTGGCATCACACATCAGCCTGTGAGTGGCATGTCCAATACACATACATGACACATGCCAGCACACAGATGTCATGTAGCATAGCCATGGTAAATTAGACAACTACAGCGATATGTCAGTGAATGAGTACTGTCACACATCCATGTCACATGGACATGATGAGAAGATTAATGCAGAATAGAGTTGCAAAATATGCATGTGCCGCACACTGCAACACATCCAGTGTACAATTAGACAGTGATTGTAGGCAGATGTACACATCAATGGTTGGTCACTTCAACATGACAGGAAACAACTATCATGTTCCACATGCAAACAGGCCCTAAAAATAAATTTCAGCAGGCCAATACTCCCTCGCCCTGAATGGTTTAAACATTCACATAACCAGGTAACTAAAGTGGCACAATGTGGGGTGTAAACCATGACAGAAGCATGTCACATATGTGGCATTAGGGATGAAAAAAGCATATTAAAAATGGGATAATCTAAACAATCAGCCTGAATGAACACAGAAAAAATCAGAATAATGTTGTTGCAAGATGATAGTTCAAGTGCAACAGCAGTAATGTGGGGATAATTGGCTACTGTGTGCAGAAGGGATACTGTCATACCCAAATCAAAGGCACATGAATGTATTGGAGGAAGCACATGGTTGACCCATTACACTCGGGAGTACACACCCTCACCTGGCACTCAATCAGAACCCGTCACCCAAACAAAATACACATGGATTACACACACATGCATGGGCACTCACCGGACAATGCCTCGTAATCAGGTAGCTCTCCCACGCCTTGGATCTGTTCCTCTGTGACGAAAGTCCCAGCAACAGACTCCTGTTCAATGAGTTTGTTGTCCTCTGGTGGAGACCCACTGCCAGTCACCAGAGTAGCGGCATGATTTGAGGCCAGCTTGTTCTTTGCTCTGCGATTCAGGTCATTCCACCGCTTGTAGCAATCATCAGCTGTGCGCCTCACAACTCCAAGGGCACTTATGCGGTCTGCGATGGTCTGCCAGTGTACCCTACGTTGACGAGGTGTGGTATTGCACCCTGCAGTCACCACCATTTTGTGGCTATATGCCGACACATAGGTCACAAGTGCATCAAGTTCGGGGTCATTAAAGCTAGGCTTCCTTGATGTGCTGGACTGTGTAGCCGTGTCTGGGGTCTCAGCCTGTAGTGCCAGAGCACCCTTCTTCCTCTTCTTCAAAGGTGGAGCAGAGCCTGAGTGGCTTACGCTGCTCTGGTCAGTAGGAGCAGAAGCGCAGGTGGACTGGGTACTGGGAGTGTGCGAATGCACAATGACCATAGGTCTTGGTGCAGGCATTGGCTGAAGTGTGATGTTGGCAGGGGCAATGTCAGTTTGATGGACCAGGACCGACACTGTCCCGGCTGGGAGACTCGGAGCTGGGGTGGATAGAGCTGCAGCTGCCCCTGCAGCCTCCCCACCCTGCCTACTTGGGGCAGCAGATGACATCGCTGCCCCAGATCCACGTGGCCTGGTGAAACCAAATTACACCGGCACACGTGGCTTAGACTTGCTGACCTGGAAGTCATCCTGTGCCGAGTCGGGTGCCACAATGGGCTGGTCCAACAAGGGCTGAGGTGGGATGGTGTCAGCCATGTTTCCCTCAACCATGGGTGGGGGAGCATGGGTGTCCCTGATTGGTCCTCCACACATGGGGGTCTAGGGGCACCCTGCAAATCATGGCCACGTCCCCTACTGCGCCCACCACGCCCACCTTTTGGAGGTCTGCCACCTTTGCCTCCCTCACCGCTTGGTCGCCTCCCAACCATGGCACTGATGTTGTTGTGCGTATGTGAGTTGCAGTAAACAATTGTCCTGGCCAATTGGGGGTGAAAGGGGTAGGGTACTAGATGGAATTCGTACCCTAGTGCTCTAGCAAGGCTGTCTGTGACCCCCGGGGGAAGATGATGGGTCACGCAACGCACGGGCACCCCAAAAACGAAAAGTAACGCGCATGCAACCCCTCGTAGACCACGTGCGTGGAAAAATGAACCCGCACTACGCTGTGGCACCCAGAAACACAAAAACAAGCATACGCGTGTTACACGCAGCCTACAATGACCTCTGAAGGGGTACGTGACACATGGGGCAAGCACAGTTGGTAAATGCGTGCGCGACTCACCGTCTGCCTGGAAAAATAACGTGAAAAAAACGCGCGTGTGCACATAAACAACACCCCTGCCAAAAGAAGAATTGTACGCTGTCTGAGTAGACAGGACAAAAGAAGAAGTGAATGCTGTTTGAGGAAACGGGCCCAAAAATAATAAAGAACGCTGTCAGAGGTAACAGGGAGTACGAACTTGAAACGCTGTGAAGTAATCGCGTGTGAACCGACCAGAAGTACAGAATTCACCCACTCGCTCTCCACGAAAAGCACGTACAAGGGAATGGTGTGCTACACGTACCTTTTAAGCGGCCCACACGTACAGCGTCACTCACGCGTGTATGCGCTAAGGCCCTTTCCTCCAATTACACGAGCTGACACTCGGAAGTGCAGTTTTTGGACGTGTACGATGAACATGCACCCGTGTTGATGTAAACGCCCACGCGCGTCACGTCACTTACGCACGTAGGCCCTTTCCTCGGATTACACGCATTCACACGCGGATGTGCAGTTTTTTCACATACGCTGAACCACTATGCCCACGTCGCGAGGGAAACGCCCGCGCGAGTCATGTCACAGAAGCGAATACGCGCTAAGGGCCTTTAGTACAATGAAACCGCGTACGTGTGCTGACGCGCGAAGGGCCTTTCCTCGAATTACACACTGATGTGCAAGATTTTCACGTGCCAAATCACTCCGTATCAAACTAGCCACGCAACAGCACACGGAAGACCACGCTCCTGCCCAGAAGGCCGAATTACTGCCCCCCAGAGCCCCGAGCACGCTCCCACCTGCCATCTGCTGCTGCCTGACTGCCTGCTGCCCACGTGCCCTGCTATTTGCTGCCTGCACGTCAGCCAGGGGTGCAGTTGCTGTGACCACCCCTGCTGGAACCGAAGACTCCCGACTGGGATACCATTGCTCCACAGCCCAGCCCAAGGACCCAGTTGCCCACCTACTCCTGCCTCTGGGGTTGCCATGTCGGGCACAACACCATCTGGCACCACTGGCAACCCCCAGCCAGAGAGGCAGAGGGCCACCAGCTTCAGTGCCAGGGAAGTTGGTGTCCTGGTGGAGCAAGTCCTGGGACAGTATGATGCCCTCTTTGGAAGTTTGCGCGCTGTCAATGAAGGATGGACCAGGATCTGGATGGACATCGTGACTGCCATCAACGCGGAGGGGGTGGCAGTCCGCGACTTACAACATGTCAAGAAGCAATGGGAGGACTTCAGGTCCAGGACCCTCAACAAGGCCCGGCGCCTCTTGAAGGCAGCGGATGCCAAGGGGCGCCGGGGCCACCTGTCCGACCACCAAATGAGGGTCCTGGAACACATATGCCCAGATCTCCACGTCCAGGTCCTTGAGAGGCAGACCTGCCTGGAGTCGAGCAGTAAGTGTACATGCATACTGATTGGACGCTGTGCATGTGGTGGTGTGCCAGTGGTGTGCGGGTTGCACATGTGTTTTCGTAGGGCCATGTAGGGATGTGTATGAACAGGGGCGTGAGGCTGCCACATGTGAGTCCTCTTAGGTGTGAGACACATCGAGGGAGTATGTGTTGGTAAGCATGCTGTGCAAATGCAGGTGTGGGAGCACACGTTTGATTTTCTGTGTATGTATATTGGCATGGTTGTGGTGTCACACATGGATGGTGGTTCCTGCTGCGTGTATCTGTACTGTGTGCATGTGTGTGTATTTGACAAGTGTGCAACTGTGATGCAACATGGATGCATGTGACACTGATATGTAGAAGGCTGAATGCCAGATGTGACATGTATGGCGATCGCATCACTGTGACAGTTGGAGGAGATGTAGACATGCATGTAAGTGTGGTGGCGTGTGTACATGTCTAGTGCACTCCCTGTGTTTCATGTGATGTCAGGCTCACCTTCGGCTGTTCATGCTGTTGTATGTGTATGGATGGTGCAATATTGCTGTGTAAATGCTCATGTGTGTGAGTTGAAATGACATGTGTGTCGTGGAGTGTGATGCCATGTCTGAAGTTTGACACTGCCATGTGTATATCAGTCCATTGTACAGTGCTCTGATGCCTGTGTTTTATCTCTCCCTGTCTGCAGCGTCAAATGATGAAGAGGGCAGAGAGGGTGCTGTGGAGCACAGCGGCAGGGATCGCACCACCAGCCGGAGATGCTCCCAGATTGTCATCTCATCGGGGAGTGAGGAGTCTGGTGCCACGTCCCAGGCCGCAGCTGCCGAGGGTAGGTCCAAGAGGCAGAGGTCGGAAGTGGACTCCTCGGCAGCAGAAGGGGCAGCTGAGACCCCACAGGGTCCAACGGAGGAAGATGGCACGGAGTCATCCAGTTTGGTGAGGGGTTTGGTGGAGGAGGAGGCTGCGGAAGGGACACACACGGGGTCTGGAGGTGGGGATTCCACTGGTGCTAGTGGTGCAGTGCAGGGCTAGGGACAGGAGGGCAGGGACAGGAGGCAGCACAGGCCGCCGCGGAGGTGCCTGTGTGCAATCCTGTCACTGATCCTGTCACTGCATCATCTGGCACCAGCAGGGGTGCCTACATCCAGACCCGTTTTCAGGGAGGGGATGAGCACACAACAACTGGCCTTCCTCTCCCTGAGGACGTGGCTATCCGGGACCGTGTTGAGCCGGTCCTGGCCGGGATAGCGTTGCGTCAACAGGGCATGCGAGGTGACCTGCGGTCTTTTCGTGAAGAGACTGCACGTCATCTCGGATGCCTCTTTGACCACGTTGACCTGCTGGGACGGGTCACCGGTGCTGGATTCCTCTGTGTGCTGGACCTTCTTGCGACCCCCCCCTCCTCACCTGAACCCCCTACGCGCCAGTCGTCCTCCATGCCATCTTCCCACCCATGCATAACCTGGGTACCCTGTGGAGCTGCCTCTGACCCAGCGGCCAGGCTGGTGGAGGACACATCCCTGCCACAGTCGAGAGTCGGACGTCCAGCAGGGCCACCACAACAACTGCACTCCAGCCGGAGGAGGACGTGCAGGCAGCAAGAGCCAAGGCACAGGCACAGGCACAGCAGCAGCAGCAACATGGTGGCAGCAATGATGGCTCAGGGCCTTCAACATCGGAGGGGCAGGCATCGGCCAGAGGGCAGGAGGACCCAGGATTTCAAGTGTCTTCCGTGTGGCAGCGGTTGGGCCACGCCATAGATGTGGAGCGGCAGCGGGCGGAAGAGGCATGGCTCACAATGGTCAGGGCGGAGAACTCCATGCGGAGGGCACTGAGGCGGGCCGAGTGCCTCGAGGCAATTAGCAGGGAGTTGGAGGTGAACATGTCGTCATCCCTGCGAACCCTCGGGGCCATGGAAGAGGACCGCCTCCAGGACATTGAGCGGGAGTTCGATGATGCCCTGGCCCGGGACATAAAAAAGTGAGCCGTCGGACTAGCCCGCTGCCATTGTAAATAGTTTTTAGAGTTAGGTTTCCCTTTCCTGTGGTGAATGGACTATGCCACACACATTTGTATATAGATTTTTTATTAGGTAGTTCATTCAGGTAGGGTTCATTTCTTTCGTTGGGCTCATGGAACCTTGACAATGGTTTATACATAGTTGGACAATGGATTATTTTGACCTTTTTCATTTGATTTCACCATGGATCAATGGATTTTTCTTTTTATGTTTCCTTTGGATTTGCGTTGTTGGAGGGAGAGTTTGGACTATTTTTCTTTCGGATTTGTTTGGATTGGTTATACTTTTCATTTACTCATCTTTTGCACATGCTTTTCATTTCATGTTTGCTGTTTTTTATGCTTTCATGTCATTGATTTTTTTTTTTTGTACAGAATACATTTTCATATTTTAGTTCCATGTGTGGGATTCGCTCATTGAGTTGATGCATGTGAAAATGTGGGTTTACACAATCAATGCCAACCAGCGTGTGGGTGTGACGGACATGTGTTGATGTACATAGTTGACTATTGGTTTGTGTCTTGAGATAGGCATGTCAGTGTGGGGTGGATTGGGAAATCATTGCGTCTCAAGAATGGGGTGGCGTGCTGTGGTATTTTGGTGTAAGAGTGGGACATGATTGTGCATCTGTAATTCATGTAGGGGGGACATGAGTGGGGGCCTGCTGGCAGGTGCCCCTGACTGCTGGGGGTGGGGGTGCTGGTGGACATGAGTGCGACATGAGTGGGGGCCTGCTGGCAGGTGCCCCTGACTGCTGTGGGGTGGGGGTGCTGGGGGACATGAGTGGGGGCCTGCTGGCAGGTGCCCCTGACTGCTGGGGGGTGGGGGTGCTGGGGGACATGAGTGGGGGACTGCTGGCAGGTGCCCCTGATTGCTGGGGGTGCTGGGGGACATGAGTGGGGGCCTGCCGGCAGGTGCCCCTGACTGCTGGGGGGTGGGGGGTGCTGGTGGACATGGGTGGGGGCCTGCTGGCAGGTGCCCCTGACTGCTGGGGGGTGGGGATGCTGGGGGACATGAGTTGGTGATCACTAGTGCAAGGTGACATGTGGGCTGGCTGGGGGGCATGCCCATGGTGGATGGACTGGCTGCGGCACATGACCAGGGGTGCAGGGTTGTCCCCTGTGGTGTGGGCTGCCTGCAGGGGCCGTGGAGTGGGTAGAGGGGACACCTGGGAGAACCTACAGTGCTAATTCACGTGTGGGACTCCACAGCACTCCACTGGATAAACGTACCCCGCTCTGACAGCGTAATCACTTGTGAAACTTCCCGCGCACCCCCGTAATACATGTACCCCGCTCGCACTGGGCCAATCGCGTATGAAACTTCCCGCGCACTCCAGTAATGCACGTACCCCACTCGCACACGGCCTCTTGCGTGTGAAACTTCCCGCAAACTCCAGTTATACACGTACCCTGCTCCATCGCGTGTGAAACTTTCAGCGCACCCACGAAATACACGTACCACGCTCCAATCGCGTGTGAGACTCCCCGTGCAGCGGGGTACGTGTATTCGGAGGGGTGCGCGGGGAGTTTTACAGGCCTTTTCGTGGTTGGGGGCCTGTGCGCCATGTACGGGATTTGTGTGCTGTGCATGGCGCACGGGGAGGGCTTGGGGGCGTAACTGGCGCTGCTGCAGGGTCGCTGCGCCACTCTGCGCCACGGCTGGTTTTGGAAGCTAAAATCCATGAATACGCTGTGCGTGGAAATGGATTTTTGCACACGCACAGCCGCGTGCACCACTTGTTTGCTGAATCCTACGAATTATCCTGAAAGCATTCAAAATACTGTCTCAGTAATTGCTTATTTCTCAGCGACACGTCTGACTTTAATGATAGCATTTTAACAATAGGCAAGTGTGTTTACAACATCACATTTTCTCCGGTGTCAAAACTAGTATGGTATCAGAGAAAGTTACTTGACTTGAACAAATAACATTAAATTGCAATTTCATTCAATTTGGCCCCCCCTGTGCAATTATGTTGCACTCAATGTAAAGGCAATGTGCATGGCATTTAAATGTTGACAGTGGCCAGCTTAATTTGGCTCCTGCAGGTTTGAATTGAAAAAGTAATATTCTCAGGGATTTCATGCCTCTGAACACAAGTGTGTGGTGTTCTCCGAATATCTATTTGCAGTTTCAGGAGAACGTGTGCAGATAACTTTCAGTGTGTATGTGTATGTGTGCTGCTTTAAATACATCTCAGTGTGCAGCTTTCTATGGACAAGTGTGTGTTAATTATACTCCACACGAGGGCGCTACTTTCACTACAAATGTGTGTGCACTGTAAATATAGGTCTGCATAGATTTCAATATATTTCTGGGCCAGAGATATAACCTTCTCCAGTAAAATGTATAATTTGACCTCATCCTGAGCCTGTCACATTACACATAAGTCTGCATGTTCATTTCAACCTACATGCGTTTTGGGCTATAGATGCAATATTCTCCAGGGATAAGTATTTTGTTAAGCACATTTATCATTGCACTCACGCCAGCTGCATAATGTGTGCATGACATCACATTAGACGATAGCAGGTTGACGCTATTTAATTATGCATAATTTTGCAAAATGCATTCAGCATTCAAATACACAAATTGCTATCAGTTTTAAACTGCACCTCCCAATACAATCCTTCTCTTCCATCAGTATCCTTATATCTGACTGTATTATTCGCATGACGTTTGCTTGTTGATTTAACCTTTATTTTGCTGTATTGCAGCATCTTTTTATGGTGAAAGCTACGTGGAGTTAAAACTTGTGGAATCCTCTTCGAAAACGTCACTGCAGCTGCGTTTCCGCACCAGCAAGCCGAATGGGTTAATCTTTTTAGCGGCCGGTCAAGAGGACTACTGTTTGGTGGAGCTGCATTCCGGATACGTGCAGGTACACAATCTGCAAAAGAGCCCCTGGCGAAGGCAGTTGTTTCTTGTTTCAGCTTTTTTATAGTGGCATGTTTTGTTGTTGGCAGGGGTTTAGGTTGAAATTATCTAAAAAAAAAAATGGTTGCATTGACCAAAAGTTTTAAAAATGCTACCACCAAAGGTTTGAACACCAAAAGTTCGAACCTTTGGTTGTAGCATTGAAAAGAAAAACGGCGTCTGCTGGGGTGTCCCCCGCATGGCCCCGCTCACTATACTTTATGGTATAGTGAGCGAAGCTGCCGGGGACACCCCCACAGCCTTCCATACAAAAAAAAAGAAAAGGACCCTGCAGCGCCGGTTCCCGATCACGGAAGTGAAAGGGAACTGGCGCTGCAGGGAACCAGAGTGAAGAAGAAGGTAAGTGGGGATTGTTTATGCTGAGGGTGTGCGTGGGGGGTGTTTTATGGGTGTGTTGTGGGTGTGTTGTGTGGGTGTGAGAATATATGTGTGTTCGCATGAGAAAGGTGCAAACATTTGGTGGCTCGCACCTTTCCCATGTGAAAGATTTGCCCGCGGTATTTTCAGCCGCAGGCAAATCACTCGGATTCGTTGGCAGGTATTACTTCATGATATATGTAGGTCATTGGACTATTTGTGAGAATTGTCCTCCTCTGACCAGGTACTCTCCCATCTAGGCAGTTCATTAATAGCCAGGAATTTTCATTCTGTGCCGAGTTATCGCCCCATTCGTCGGGTATTGCTATCGATCCCTCGCAACATGTTCAGGGTATTGGCAGCAAACGCTCAGGTGCTGAACCAATGAGGCAGGTTTCGGTCTCCTGTGTCCAGGTTCTCATTCACTGTAGCTTGGGAGAGCAGATGCTGAACATCCCTTCCGCCGAGGATTTGCGCACGTTGCTTATCATTTAATCTTTTCTCAAACAATCTGCTCTAGAAACATTTTTATACAGATTTTTATACAATCAACAAACCACAACCGAAGACTCAAAAGACAGCGTGTATCAATATACCTCCAAATCTTATTACTTTACAAAAATCCCTTGTTTTATTCATACATCTGTTTTTTTTTAAGAACACTCATCACTGTATACCGCAGCACAATAAAGACATTTTGGGCCTCATTACAAGGTTGGAGGTAGCCTTGCTGGCAAACTCGCATCTGGGTCCAGCACCCGCGAAAGGGGAATCACCGGGTCATTCCGACCTCGGCGGACCCGGTAATTCCCCTTGCGCGGGTGCCGAGCCCACCAGGTCAGACCTGGTGGCTGCAAGGGCAACCGCGAGCAGAACCCCTAGTATGGCGGTATGGTATCAACGGTGCCGGTAGCGATATCGGCTGCCGTTGTTGCCTTACCGCCATACTCGTAATGAGGCCCAATCGTTTGTATGTGTCGACAGTGCATTAAATGGGATGAAAAAGATGTGGTGTTTGGGGGAGTGAGGTCCTCTAGAGGGTGGCCTTCAAGTGAATCAGACGACTTTAGCATAGCACAATAGACACTGATTCCAGGAGATGGCATTGGTGCCACTTTTAGCACTGGGCAGATATAAGACACACTGAGATAAAGTGATTTGCCCATGATCACATAGTTTTTCTAAATGGGGAAGCTGGCATTTGAGCCCAGGCTTCCTGCTTCATCAGTTTTCAATGTGGCTGTAAATACGGGGCATAGCACACTACAAAAGGTATGTCTTGTAGCACTTCCTAGTAGTCCCTATTATAAGCATTCTCTATTTTGGCACACACGTGGCTTAATTCACAAAAGGGATACAATGATTTGGCCAGGACCAAAAGATTTGGGATCCTGTGTAGATGCCGGAATTAGAACACATGTCTCCGCCTGCTTTCAACTTCTACTTCTCCTACACCAGTTTCTGTGCATACGCATTTATTGTGCATTGGTTAAAATATGGATTGACATTATTTCATTTCTCTAACAGGAGGACTGGATGCAACACATCTCATGTTTCATTGCTGTTTTGTTCTAGTATTTTATTAGGGTTTTATATGTATACTTGTCGATAATGTTGAGAAGTGCCACACATTCGGGCGCATCGTGGACGCCCCTTCATTCCCAAACTGGGCGTGCGACTTTTGTGTGAGCCTTTTACCTTTCACCTTTCACCTTGCAATGCTGTACCCCGATTACAAGTATAAAATGCCTTTGAGCTGGCCATTCAAACAGGGAATTTGTACACTCTTTCCCTTCACTGGCAATGCATGCAGTGTTACCTTTGTGCACCGTTCTCCCTGGAAGCATAATAGTTTTGCAATGCCGACAAACCAGATGCTATATTTTATATGAATGTGAATGAAATTCAGTTTATCAAGTAATAGACAAGATCATGATCTATCAATGGGCCTCATTACGAGTTTGGAGGTATTTCAGAGGAAAATCCTCTCAAATACCACCAAATGGATTTATAGTTAGCACCACTTTGTCACAGTTTATTACACGGCACACGCAAGCCAGGGAACCCCTCCCCTGAAATGAATGTGGCGCACAATAAAACGCTTCTTTATTTTTTTTAGTATACTACGGATTCTTGTTGAGTAGGCCCCCAACCCGACTCGCATCCAACCTCCATAAACACCCCGCGTCACAATGGACTAGGAACTAGGCCGGTGTGCATCAATAAGATATTTATACATTATTATCTCATGAAAAAGGAAAATCAACCAATTACAACAGCCACCAATGTTGGCAACACAAAATGCAATAATCTCTACAAAACAACCAGGCTACGATATACTATCACACTTAATTCCTCCTTTTAATGACAAAGCAAGACCAAAGCAATTCAACCTGAAATGATTGCATGAAGGTTAAGCACTTTCCCTGTGACACTCAACCCCCAAACATCAATTGGACTTGTTTCCTTGGAATGAAGGCAGTGGCAGGGAGTAGGAATGCAGGGGACAAATCGTTTTTGGTGTGGTGCCCACAGAAAGAATACGGGGTGCCAGCAAATATGGGGAAATCCATTTTTGGAGCAGCAATGGAAGAATGGGGTTTTCTATTATTTCTCACAACTGCTAAGGGATAGACATGGCAAAACAGGGAATGTGCTTGCTCATGTTTAGAAAGACAGGCAGAGCTTTTAGGGAATACTAATCAGCACACAAGGAGAGAATCGATGTTTAAAATATACCACACGTGCAATGGAAAGGGAATGCAAATGAAAAATCGTTTTGACCACACAATAGGAAAAGAGGAACAAAAACGGAAAATCGTTTTTTGGGATGCTAAGCTTAATTTTAATGGAAAAGAAAATGCAGATGGAATTAGTTTTCTACTGAGGCTGCAAATGACAGGTAGGCTCTGGAAAAGGGGGTAGCTGACACAAGGCAAATCGGTTTTGTTCAGGATGACAGATGCAAAGAGAAAATACAGTGGCAAATGGAAATTCGTTTATCAGGGCCCAATTTAAACACAGGGCCAAATTTATTTCCCGGATTACAATGGGGTTACTTCTTTTGGGCAACAATTAACAAAAACCGTGGCAAAAAGATTGCTGGTTTCGAATTCCACCAATCCCGATCCCGTGAAATTCAATGGGGGAATTAATTGATTTCATGAGAAGGAAGAAGGTCCTTTTTTGAGCTGAGCTTTTCTGCTTGCTCTCGTTTAGGGGTTCCTTGCCGCTGGATTGTTTTACTTTATCTTTGATATTAAGATGCTTCTATCTATGTGAATAGCAACCCCTCATACTAGTGTAAGAATCCTCTCTTCTCGTTCCCAGTGACCCCCCCTTCTTAAAAATCATGCCTCACTATGTTAATTACACTGAGTCCTAATGTAAGAATGATGCCTCCTTAATGTTCATTACATCTAATCTTAGTGTAAGACTCATGCCTCTCATTGTGGATGGTTCCCAGGCATGGGCAAAATGGCCCATTTTGTTTCGTGGAGCAAAATGGGGGCTTGGGAGATAAATCAGACCCTTTGCCATTCCGCCTGCAGTGCAGAATAATTTTTGCCATCTTTGTCCCCTCCTTTGGGGCCGGAATTTCAGCCAATCCAAAACGCTGTGAATGCCACTAGTGCCAAGCACATGAAACATTTGTCCAGTTAGAAGGCTGACTTTTTTCATTCTTACTGATTGGCTGAAATGGCTAATATTTCAGCCAATTAGGGTGCACAAAAAAGTCTGGCCTTTTCATTGACTGAAATGATCCCACGCCACCGTGCATTTCAACAGCAATTCTTTTCCACCGGTGGAAATGTTTGCCCACCCCCTAGTTCTTATGTAAGACTCCTCGTAGATCAATTTCGTTGACTTCCAATCTTAGTGCAAGAGTATGGCCCACATTCTCACAGACTCCTAGTTCTGATAGTCTGGTAAATGATTGTTACTGCATGAAGTAACTGAGTTTGGTGGCGTTACCGGTGGTGAAAAAAACAATCTCGTAATGCGCGCCTTTGTGTATTAATGCTTATTTCATAAAACATTACCTTTCACATCAACATCAAGTTTCAAATTGTGCCTGTTTGCAACGACAAAACAACAAAGTGATATATTGTGCTTGCATATGTATTTAAGTTCAAAGGCCCTGTTATTCAATAAAAGAAGACGGCCATGTGAAATGCAAGCCTGCTAATGGAAATTCTGTCCTTTTCAGGTGAAGCTGAACTTTGGAGCTGGTGAGAAGGTGCTGCGCTCTGAGAAGAAGTCTCGACTGAATGATCTGGCCTGGCACAAGGTGGAGCTTCATCATGTCAAAGACAACGTCACGCTCACAGTGGACTCGCATTCTAAAACCAGTGGCAAGTTGCCAGGAGAACTGCACACGTTCAACCTTCAGCATGGCCTCTATGTTGGTGGTAAGGGTGGTTTGGATGCTCCTTACCTGAAAGGGGTACCATCACACTTCAGAGGATGCATTGACGATGTGTTCTTCAATGAGCATGACCTTCTGACGTCCTTGAGACCATACCCAGGCTTTAAAAATGTTCATGAAGTGTCACTTGGATGCAGTGATGAATTTTTTGCCACGGAAGACGAGCCCATTAGTTTTTTCAGTTCTAAGTCCTATATGTCTTTCCCTTTCTGGAACACAAAAGAGGAAGGTCACTGGCAATGCTTATTGCAGACAACAGCAGAGCGAGGCCTGCTTCTTTACAATTCTGGGAGAGCGGGGGATTTCATCGCCGTGGAGATAGCAGGTGGCCTTGTTAAGGCTCACATTGGAAAGAGTGGAACAAAAACTCAGCTTTCATCACTTAGTTCAGTTAATAACAATAAGTGGCATTCGGTCATGGTTAAATTCACTCCAAGACATCTGCTGCTTACTGTCGACGAAGAGACATTAAAAACCACTCTGCCTTCTCAAAGCAAGGTGCTACCTCTCAAGGGACCCCTCTTTGTAGGCGGGGTGGACGACAGCACGCGTACCGAAGTGATAAAGTTAGGCCTGGCCTCAATGTCTGGAAAGAGTGCTAGAGGAGGTTCATTCAAGGGGTGCCTAAAGGACCTGAAAGCTAATTCGGAAACGAAAGCGTTGGTAAATGTCTTAGTCACAAAAGATATTTCACCTGGTTGCACAACTGAAACGGTGTTGAGTACCATAATGACAATTACAACGGAGAAGACGCCAGTAAAAACTGTAGCTCATATATTGACCACACCACGTGCAGTCACACTGCCACGGCCTATTGCCAAAGTCCATTTCTTAGTTCTGACTGATCTAGTGGTTGCAGAAGGTGGACGGGCAACCTTGGAATCTAAACACATGAAAGTCAACCTGGAATTTAAAGAGTTGGGCATTCGTCAGTCGCAAGTGATCTTTAAGATAGTACAACAGCCCGAGCATGGTGAGTTGAAGCTGGACATTGGGCCAGATCAGGTGAAGAATACGTTCACTATGTTAGATTTGTGGCGCGGGAAAGTTCTGTACGTGCACGATGGCTCGGAAGCCCCACATGATCAATTTATGTTCTCAGTTCTTACTAGCAGTAAGAAACCAATGCCTGCGTATTTACAAGGGAGTGAGCAGTACACTTTCAACATCACTGTCACGCCAACCAATGATCCTCCAGAGCTTGCCCTCCCCGAGGGAAATCTGTTTGTTTTATTAGAGAACTCGAAGAAGCGCCTCTCCACAGAGCTGATAAAGGTTATTGATCTAGATACAGACCGTTTGACCCTCACTTTTTCAGTGCTTGGTAATCTTAATGCTGATGCTGGATATTTAGAGAACTCCAGGGATCCTGAGAAGGTGATAAAATCCTTCTCCTATTCAGACTTGGAAGAAGGAAATGTTGTTTATGTCCACAATGGAGTGCGGAACTCGAGGCTTGTGTTGAGAGCAAGTGATGGTGAGCTAGTCAGTAACACAGTGGTGCTGCGTATTATGGCTGTGCCGCTGGATTATCAAGTAGTTAATAATACTGGCCTGGAAGTTCTCCAAGGGGATTCTGCTTTGATCACGCAAAGCCACCTGGCTGTGCAAACAAACGCCGTAAAACAAGAGGTGGAGATTCGATATGACATCACTGAACCTCCAAAATTCGGTCAAATCCAAAGGCAGCATTCTGGCAGTGAATGGAAGCAAGTACATACGTTTTCTCAACGTTCCTTGGAACGCAAACGTGTGAGATATGCAGGCACTTTCAAAGAAATGCAGCTAAAGAACATAACGGATCAGTTTAAATTTAAAGTGAGCATAGGCAGCATAAGCAGCGATGAGCTCCTATTTCCAATTTCAGTGAAATGGCTAAAGTATAAAATAGTAAAGAATCAGCCGCTTGACATGAACAAAATGAAAAGGAAGCCCCTAAGCAGTGACAGCCTTTACTCCGTGGCAGAGGGCATAGACTTGCCTGAAAGTGAACTCTTTTACAGGTTGTCATCCATCCCCCAGAAAGCCAGTCTCTATCTTGACAATAAAGTTCTTAGGAAAAACAACACATTTAGCCAAAAAGATCTCACTGATCATAAAGTTGAATATGAATTAGCGGAGAAACCCCTCAAGGACACTGAAGATTCATTCCGCTTTTCAATTTTCACCAAATATGCAGAGTCAAAGTCTCATAGTTTTCAAATAACGCTGAAGGCCGATCTAAACAGTATCATTATAACGAACAACGGCCTGCTTACTGCAGAAGGCGAAGGAAAACTCATAACCCAAAATGAACTCTTTGTTCAGACTCTAAACAACAAAGTATTTTCTTATAAAGTTAAAAAAAGTCCCCGTCATGGAAAGTTGCGGTTTATTAATTTCTCAGATTCGCAGTCCAGTAACGACAACATCACTGCTTTTACCAACCAAGATATAATAAGCCAACATATTATGTATGTCCATGACGACTCCGAGACTGTGTCTGACGAGTTTCATGCTGTTGCAACTTCTGAGAAATTGGTAGAGACCTTAGTTAGCAACCTTGACAATGAAGTTGTGTCGGCAGAAATTGTGTTTAACATTTCCATTGAACTGAAGAACGATGAGAAGCCAATACGCCTGGTCGATAAAGTATTTCATGTTGTTAAAAACGGGCAAAGATTATTGACGACTGAAGATCTTTGCTATCATGATCCAGACATTGATTTTGATGATGGACTGCTGTTGTACACTAGACGTGGAATTCCCAATGGGGATTTGGTTCTAGTAAATGATACTGCGCACAAACTTTACCAGTTTAGTCAAGGTGACTTGGAGCAAAGGAAAGTCTTGTTCATTCACCGTGGTGCCGACTATGGGCGATTTGTTTTGTTTGTGACAGATGGGAAACATTACACCTCTTCTCTTCTGGAAGTCAGTGCTTCTGATCCTTATGTCAGAGTTGTCAACAACACAGGTTTACTGGTGCAAAAAGGAAAAGAAAAAACTCTGTCAATAGCTAACTTTAGTGCCATAACAAATCAAGACATTACAAGTGATAAAGAGATTGTCTATGATATATATTTGCCGCCTAAATATGGCATGCTCTTTGCAGGAAATGTACCAATTGATTCGTTTACACATCAAGATTTGAAACACGGGGATGTTATCTATAGGCACGATGACAGCAATCACCTGGTTGACCAATTTAACATTACCGTTAAGGTTAAAGATACCCAACTAGAAGCTGGAGTTTATGTACGCATGTATTTGGAAAGTCATCAGCGTCCACCAAAGGTTTTATATAACAAAAGTCTTCTAGTGGAAGAAGGAAAGCCAGTTAAGATTGACAAGGAAAGTCTCCAGGTAAGACCTTATCGTTAATATTCAATAGAATTCATTTTATTTGTGCAATTTATTCTAAATTTCGAAATCATGTGACTAGCTTCTTTATGAATACATGATAGACACAACAGGGTTTGAAATTGGGGGGAGATATTTGGCTCCTGCTTGTAAATTGTAATTGGTTATTTATAACGCGCTTAATACCCAGAGGTTTCCAAGCGTGGACCGGGATTGAACCTGTGTTGCTTTGCGTCGTCTTGTTTCCAAGATGAGCGCCTTGCCCCTGAGCTATCTTCCCTATAGCTAGAGGAGCCTGGTTAGCTTGACACCAACAGCTGCCAGGAGCTAGTTTTGGCTCCCCAGGTCAACTGATGCCAAACAAACAAACCTATGTGGATTTATCTCTGCATGTTTGTGGCAATCTATAAATAAACATTAGGACACATGTACACGACATTTGAATCATAAGGGGTCGTAAATAATGGTCAAAGCGATATATGTGCATCTTATGTGGAAGTTATATTTGCGGAACGCTGTGTACTAGCTCCTGGTTCCTCAATGGTCGATCTTGGTCAATGGTTAATGCTGGATACCTAGGAGCTGCTTTTTAGCTTCTGCCTGTCACATCTTAATTTTGATCCTGAGACAACAAATATTTGTATAATTTCTTTCATATGTTTAACTACGAATTGTATGAAATGCATTGTCTTTTTGCATGCCTTTTTTGTTGTTGTATTGTTAAGGCTTTTTAGCTGAAATAAAATGCTAAGCAATAAATTGATTTGAAATGAGATGTTTGCTATCTCAAATGCTAGCCAAGTGTTTGAATCATGTGTTTAAAGTATCGATGCAAACCTGGGCAGATCGAAGTTTTGGCATTTGTCATTTGAAGGTTAATTGAATCAACTGGGTTTTCAGGAGTGTTTTATAAATTGTGAAAATTAAACCCTGTCGGCATAGAAAAATTATAACAATGCAAAATCCTGGTTGCATATGGAGAGATATTAGTGTGTTAAACTTTGTGAGACCTGGACATGTGAATGTAGGGTCAAAGGTGAAAATGTATGTTTAGAAGCTTCGATAGAAAATATGACTTTAGTTCCCCAGTTTGCCTCACAATTCAGTGACTAGAACTGCAGAGTAAATTATCCCTTTGACGTCCTCTTATATTTGAAATGTAAAAAGTCAGTCATTCATGTTTAGTTGCTTGACTAGTTCCTCAGTCTTTCCTTCTTGTCTAGTCATTGTTTTTGGAAGTTCTGCATGTGGCAATTTCCCGCTACAGCTACACATGTCTCTGGATGTACTTTCTATTTTCTGTTTCAGAAGAGGTCGGAAGTATGTTTTGTTACAGAAGATAGTTCAGTATTTCTTTTTTTTTTTAAAGTGCCCCAACCCTCTACTCAAATGTGTGTACGTTTGCAGGATGTATGCATGTTGTTTGAGGTCATTCGCTCATTTGCCAGTGTAGCCTTGCAGAGTGTGTGTTGCGGGGACTTCATCATGGCACAATTGCCAGCCCACTGTAGTATCTTCTCATTTGGAAGCTCTAGCATTTTCCAGAAATGTCGATGTTATGTTAATGTATATCTGTTTAGCCCTCTTACAGCACATGGCTGACGTTGCAGCTATCGGACCAAAGTCACTAGTCTACTAGATCTTCTGAAGGGTCAGTTGACTCCTGTTCTGTGTATAGGTGCTTTAAACTGACAAGTGTCCATCAGTGCATGACTTTTGTTAGCTATGCGTTTGGTGCAAATAGGCACATTTCTACATTTTTATTTTTAAATGATCCACTAATCAGACAGATTTCTCCTTATTTCAATGGCTTTGTCTGGGTAACGCCTGCTAACTACACCTGCTCGTCGTGTGCGAGCACATCGGTGGATACGTAAAAAAGTGAAATAGCTTTCATTACTTCACAATTCGCCTTATGCTAAATAGAAATGGTTGCCCACCAGTAGTGACTGTCTTACACCAAGAACAAGGGGTTACATGTACACATAGATCAACCACCAAACCATAAAGGTGCAGTGTCCCCATAGCCCAATGACACCAGGAGAATTAAATAACCAAGTAAGAGCAGGATGTCTTTTGGGATACATTGTAACTAAAGTTGTTTCATAAAGCAATTAATAATACTATGTTTTTTCCTGAACATGCCCATGGCTCTTTCCCACATACACACATACACAAACCTCACAATGTACACATCTATAGAAATAATATATTTAATACCATAAATATTCTATCTCATATTACAATCAAGCAAGTGTGTACATTGAACACAAGAAATTCAAGACAAATAACCACCAAACAAAACCCAAATAGGAAAATCCAGAAGTAAACATTAATACACAATTAATATACAATCATAATACACCAGTTTCAAGTTGTATGACTAACCACCAAACACAACAAAAAAAGTTACACAAGGGTAAAGTCTGATTTCATTGGTCATCATTTGAAATATAATTATTAAAAGTAAAAAAGATAGTGTCAACTAGCTGAGACCATTGTCTTGTGATTATCGATCATAAAATAGTATCATGAGATCCCCCATTCACTTTAGATATTTCATTTATTTTTATTTATTGAACATTTGTATAGCGCCTATACAGCAGAAAGTGATTCCATGCTCCACAAGACTAAGGTGGGGGGAAAGGGAACAGATGAGAATAAAAGCAACAATAACCAGCCCTACAGGGCCCTGTGACATTTAGATCATACAAGTGCAGCAAACGTAAGTGCAGGGGGTGGTGGAAGGGCTGGGTGAGGTGTAGGGTAAGGGGAGGAGCAGGTGGCGAGCAGGAAGCAAGAGGCTACAGGGGCTGGGTAAGTTTTAGGGTAGGCCTGGGGGGCAACTGCTTGGTGAGGTCTGGAGGGCAAGTGATATGGAGGGGGGGGTGGGGTGAGGGTCAGGCAGTGCGAGGAGGGGGGTGGACTAGACTCAGTAGTCTGACCGGGAAAGGGTGCCCAAAGGCTAGTGCAGGGTGCTGAGGCAGACTGGCCACAGGGGGCCTGGACCCTGTGTGACTTAGAATGGACCAGGCAGCCAGGCGCATCAGCGGGGTGGGCATTAGCAAGGACGGAGGAGAGGGAAGGAGGAGGCAAAGAGGAAGGTCTTGAGGTGCTTCTGGAACTTAAGGAGCTCCGGCTCACGTCTGAGAGGGGCAGGGAGGCCATTCCAGAAGGAAGCTCCTACCGAAGAAGGAGATCTACCCCCACTCTTTGCTTGGAGAAACGTCTGACCTGCAGAGAGTTAGAGCTGGAAGACCTAAGGGCTCTGGCAAGGCACTATTTAGTGAGAAAGGGTTGAAAGAAGCATGGTCCCAGGCCCCGGAAAGACTTGTGGATGATTCAGAAGGTCTTGAATTTGATCCTTGCAGTCACTGGGAGCCAGTGGAGAGCTTTTAGGGCTGGAGAGATGCAGTACCTTTCCTTGAGGCCAAGGATGCATCTCAGTATTATTCTGGATTAGTTGGAGAGCGGAAGGAGGAAAAAAGTAGATTGAGGAAAAGGCTACAGTAATCTAAGCTGGAGAGAACCAGAGCTCTAGAGACATTGATTGAGTGGAAGGTGAGGAAAGGGAGAATGCCTCTGAGGTGGGGAAGCTGAAAGTGAGCCTTCTTGGCAAGTTCAGCAAAATGAGGTGAGAAGGTGAGAGAGGAGTCGAAAATGCCCCCGGGGTTTTTTGCCTCACAAAGAGGGTGAGGGAAGGGGGCCTAAGGAGGGGGGCAGACAGTAGGGGTAAGGAAGGTGGTAGAATGTTCTTCTGATGTCTTCGTCAGGACCCATTATTTCCTACTGAAAAAGGAAATTCAGTTTTAGATGTTGCAAGTGTAAAGTCGACTGGCAAGCAGTAATCCATTCAGAATTAATGGTATTTGCATCTCTGTTATTTTCTGGGAAGAGAGGACTCAATGGGCCTCATTACGAGTAAGGCGGAACGGGTTAACGGGATCCGCTCAAGGAGGCGGACCCGTTAAACCCGTTCCGCCTCATTACAAGCTCCCCTCGCCGGACCCGGTAAGTAACGCCTGGTCAAACCAGGTGTGCTTACCGTGTCCCGCGAGGGGAAGAGGGAGCAAACAACGGGCCGCTCGTAATCGGCCCATTGTTTGCACCCTCTCCCATTCCCATTGAGCCCTATGGGGGCTCAGATGGGAATGGGGAAGGTCCGGGCCTGGGTTCCTGGAGGGAGGAATTACCGGGCCCTCCAAACTGGGAATGGTCCGGTAATTCCCCATTCTGGGAACCAGGACCCGGACGCGATTTCGGCGGCAGTCATGCCGCCAATAGCGGCATGGCTACCGCCTAAGTCGTTATGAGGCCCAATATGTCTTCATATGTCTTCATTCTTTTAAAGAAAGTCATTTGTATTCTGTTTTAAGGCCCATAGTGAAAGGGGCCCCTAGGGGACCCTAACGTCTATGGAAACAAGGCGGGTCACCACACACGTTAGAGACGCCAGACACGAGGTTGTATTCCCAAAGCTAGGGTTTTATTGCAAAGCAAAAGTCTCAGTTGGCCAACTCGGTCTCACGCCCTGCGATGTGTATCTCTAGACCTCGAGGGACGCAAGAGAGTGAATTACGTACATCAGTTACATATATACAAAATGCATATCAAACAATCACCTATGACATGTTTAACACCCCCTTTTATTGGGTTTCTTTGAACTTGGTGTGATGATGGACATCTCCGACCACTATGACAGCTTCAAACATCTATTCTAGTAACAATTTGCAATTTGTGAGTGCGAAGGCATCTTTCGGTTATTGAATAGAACATGGCGCTTCTGTTCTTGGAAGCGAACTACATACAGGGGGGCAGGGGGGATGCATTCCGGACCTTGCTATCTATCAGGTGCTATTCGCGTCCTGGGAGCTGACATGCTCTAGCGGGCTCAGCAAAGGGGGGCCGTTAGAAAAGCATAATTCATTCCTTTAGCGGTATTATTCCAACATATTCTACCATATTACGAGACTGGCTGGCAGCTGTGAAATGATTAAATGCCCTGCAGCTCTACTTCAAGGCTACATTAAGGAGGGAGCCGGGCATTCTTCCTGGCGCTGCCTACGTTTGTGTTTCAGCGAACTCTTGTTATCCTCACGGCCCTGCAGCCTTATCCTTTTCACATACAGACAACAATGTTCTACAGTCGAGCAGTGTAAGCGGAAAATATACTGCGAAGCAATAGGACAGAAAGCAATGAGCAATGGTTAGAAAACAAAATGGCGATTCTTGTTACATCAAAATGGTCGGTCATTGGCAAACTCGAAAACCTATATTCTGTCGTATCGTGCATGAGACGGTTGGCCCACGGCCACCGAAATTCGTTTTGTGGTCTCAAAGTAGAGGTATCCGTATTTCTAGACTGACAATAGTAGCGTGAAAGGTACAAAAAGTAAACGAAATAAGTATGTTTTAGTCCTCTTTTTTTTAAAAGGTATGTTAGCATAGTCAGTCCAATAAACACTTTAAAAAAAAATCTTTTAACTCTCAGTATGTGGAGCAACTTGTAATTGTGTTGGTTCAGAAATTGCTTTATATGCATGAGACCTCTGATTCCATGCTAATGCAGCTATTCTTTGTCTATCTGCGGAGTCAAATCATGTTGTTTTAAATTTTTGCTCACTTCTATCTCATTGGAACGGTATTGCATTAAAAAAAAACGAATGCCAAAATGATGAGGATGAAAACAGTGAATTAGTTTCACAGATTTTTTTGCAGCAATTTAGCATTTAAAAAAAAAATAATGGGGGAATGGGAAGGGAATAAAAATAGGGCAGTGATCTGTGGGAGTGTCCCCCTGCATTTAAAAAAATAAGTGAAGAAAGAAATGCAGATTTGTTTTTTCGAGGTTTTGGGCTTTGTTGTTGTTTTTAATTATTTTAATGTAGATTTCTTGCAATAATTTCAGCGTCACTTAAAGATGAATAGATTACCTCCACCAAAGGATATATATCCATGTTTTTCCATGACGCCGCTGCGATAACCTTTCTGTTTTACAGGCAAGAATTTGTCCTACTTGAATCATGGGATTGACATCATATGTGTAAACGCAATGTCTGTTCATCAATCGGAGAGCCGCCTCCTCCACTGCTCTTAATTCTTCCTGTTAATAGTCATGTGATAGACATTGTGCATTACGTCCATCATCGCCTCAATGGCAGCCTTCTCTCTGATCTAACTTGTTGTGGAGCTCAATACACGTGAGGTCACATGACCGACGTCCTGCATATAAATAACACTCTTCTTTCTTTCACTATTCAGGTATCAGGCGTTTTATAGTGAACACAGTATTTAAAGACCGCTTCCTGTTCTGTTAATATCAAAATGGCACGGGATTTACAATAAAAGCAGCTAATTTGTTGTTACCTAATCACTTATACCGTAATTAAGCCAATGTATTGCTACTTCATTACCTAATCACTTATACCGTAATTAAGCCAATTTATTGCTACTTCATTACATAAGAGCAATTACAAAAATACTTTACAAATTATGCCCAATTCATGGAGCGTTCATAATGTCATATTTTATGCTTTGTGCAAATTGGAAGAAAAAGAGAGGTTCATCTATCATACACATCCCAATTGATGGCATTCATCATGGCTGTTTAATCCAACAACAAAGCTCTGGATATGACTAAGACAGAATTGTTCCCATGAAACTAATCTCTCTTCAAGCATGTACCAGTCTTAACTATACACCTTTTCAATTGCCCAACATTTCAAATCATCTGGCCTATTTCTTTCTGATATATGATTTTTAGTCCAAGTCCTCGATCTATGTTCCACAATGTGAGTTCTGACTGTCCTAGAGTATATTTCACTTACATTTTATTGTATGGGATTTGTATAATATAAATGACATGTTTACTGTGTGAGGGTTCACTTGTGCGAGGCGGACAACCGCTTGTAGATTCTCAAAATATGCCATTTTATTAATAAAATTATATAAAGAAAATACCTTGCTTGCCCTACTTTACAAAGGAATTTGCTGCCTAGTCTAACAGCTACAGGGAGATCCTCAAGCATGAAATAACTTGCCCTAACACTAAACAGACAAATGCAGAGAATATAAATAGTGACACAATATAGTAAACAATATAAACGCACTGTTTGAATGGCCTTCTCCTGTCCTGGGTAAGGTCCCTTCTCCAAGGTTTAAAGTCAACTCATACTGTTCAACAAAGTGAAAAGAAAGGTTTTGAACCAGTGCTTGATAGTTCCAAGTCAAAGAAAAAAGTTAATCAAATAAAAATTCACTGGTAACACATTTTTGTTCCTGGACAAACAATTCTCTTCCAACTTCCGGAAAAGAATTGGCACCAATGGTAGCTGGTTATGATAAATTGTCTCTTCTTCTATATAGTTTGCCACAGTTCAAAAGGAGGTAGACTATTCCACACTGTCACACACAGTTCTTAATCAACAGTTAGGACTTTGTCATAACAATTTACATTGGTATATTTGTCAGGATGTTTTTCCGTGTGCTACTACTTCGACTTCAATAATCATACCTCTACTGTTGATACCATGAGAGCAGTCACCTTTGTCCCACAGTACATAGTTGGTTCATACCACTTCAAGGTTACATCTTCTGACAACTTTGTATACCACCACCGTTTAAGTACTACTACCACAGCTCAGTACTTTGAATTGTTAGGCAGATTTTGACAAGACTCTTCAACCTCTTCAGGTAGGCAAGGCGCTCTTCCTTTTCAAGAATTTCTCAAAGGGGCAGCCTCTTTGCCTCTCCTGTCTGTCTTCCATAATAATCTGGTTCTGCCCACTAGACTCACTTCTTTCTAGCTCCAAAGTTTGTTGACACCATAGGTTATGTCTGCCTCCAGAATATTCTTCACATGCAGTTATTTCCCCTCCCCCTGATTTTACTCACACCTTTCTGTTAGTTATCAACCCCAAGTAATTAGCCAAAAGCCTTGGTGCCACTCCCACAGCTTTAGGTAATACTGTTATACTTGTATTTTAGACCACTTAAGTGTTAATGACTTCAGGGAGCAGTTGGATGCCTCTTTAGCTCTTGGAAAGGTTGGTTTCAATATAAAAAGGGTTTGCCTCTTGGCTTTGGTAATGCTTGTTTTTCTCTACAATAGTTTAAAGTCTTTACTTTGTAGAAATAGAAAGAGTGTCCCTTCTGCATACAATATAGGATTCAGGCTTTTAGTTGAAAACACAAACTAGGAACATGCGGCATCTCTTTAAAGTAGCTTTCAAGATGAAGAGAGAATTGTATTTCCATGTAACGGAAACGGATAAGGTTCTGACTTCCTTTGGGAATCACAATTCTGCACAGGCAACATTCTTTCAAAGTAGATTTCCAAAGTTACACAGTGTACGTGAGTGATACATTTTCATTGTGAACAGTACTTTGAATAGAAAGAACAACTTCTGCTCGCATAAAGTCATATGTGACTCAATTAGGAGTTGGAAACCGTAACCAGCAAGGCTTGCGCAAGGTGTTAGAATGCTGTGCTTCACTCACCGGCTTTTTAGAAACTTGCTTTGCAGGTTGCACTGCTTTCCCGGCTTCCAGTACTGCTTCTGGGTAACCGGGACACACACCCTTCTCCTGCACAGGTGTCTCGGTCTGTCCACTCGCCTTGGGAGTTCCTTTTCCTCCCAGGAGCCTTGGCTTGCCTCTTGCTTCTATGCTCAGTCTCTGGCATGCTCACAGCTCTGCAATCACAGCAATAAGGCTCACATGGGGAAAACTTTCCGAAACGCAAATAGAGGGCGTGCAAGGTCTGGATTGTCCAATTGTAAAATGTTCCCCAACTTTTGAGAACTAACCTTCTGATGTCATTGCTGAATACTTTAAACGTTGTGAAACAAACTAATTTGTCATCTTTTTGAGGAGGTTGAAATTGGGTGGGTATATCCTGGGACCTAGCTCTTTCCACTAATCTGGTGGAGATAATGTCAGCTTATTCCATAAAGTCACTGATAGTATTGCAGTTTCTTCTGGCCCTCAAAAATTGTCCATATGGGATGTTGTTTTTAAGGGCTTGTGCGTGAAAACTGTCATAATGCAGAGTTGCCTTCCATTCTGTTGCTTTTCTGAATAGGCTCACTCCTAGAGAACCGCCTAAGGCTTTGATGGTCAAGTCTAGAAATGCTATATCTTTATTGTTGGTTACAGAGTTGAATCGTAGGTAGGGTTTAGCTGGCTGATCCATTCTCAGAATTGATTGATGTGTCCTTTCTTGGTATCCCATATTAATAGAATACTGTCAATACACCTTTTGAAGAACTTAGTTGCTAAACAAAAAGGATTCTTCTCAGCTAGAACATATAGCTCTTCAAATGTGGTCATCTACAAATTAGCAAAGTAGGGGCAAAAGCTGCCCCCATTGCAGTACCATTGATTTTCATGTAATATGATTACCTAAATCTAAAGTCGTTTTGCTTCATGCAACATCCAACAGTTCAAGAATAATCAGGGACTGAGTAAGATCTCTCTCTTCCAAATAGTCTCACATTCCGCGTAATGCTTCTTCTTGTGGTATGTTTGAGTGAAGCGACTCAATATCCATGGTCACTAAAAGTTCCCTAATATGGTCATAGGTCATACCCTCTACCTGTTTAATATCATCTGTGGAATCTGCTAAGTTTGTATTTGTTTTACGTGCTATGGGTTTTAGAAAGAAATCAATACACTTTCCTGTTGGTTTCAAGATTGTCCTGCATAGAAAGATGATGGGTCTGCCAGGCGGATTTCTAATGCCCTTATGTATTTTTGGCACATAGAAGATTGGGCTTCTTAGCTGTATGAGATTCAGATTCTTTCTTACTCAAGAAGCCCATCTCTGCACCATGAGAGATTATCTCAGCTATTTGTTCCCAAATGGTATTAATGGGGTCCTCTGTGAGTCTGTGATAATGTCCTGATTATCTAGGAGTTTTTGTTCTTCAGTGTCATATTTATCAGCATCCAACATAACTATACCCCGCCATTGTCTGAATTTTCTTATTACTGTAGAGTCATCAGTTCTAAGCGATTTTACACTATCCCATTCTGCCTTTTTGAAATTGAAGCATTTTCTATGCATTCTCTGATTAGAGGGCTTACAAATCCACCCAAAAACTTTTATGATTTTTTCAAAAGTCAAAACCTCTTTGAGATCATGTTGTTGGGTGGTACAAAGTCAGACTTCGGTCTGAAAGTTGTAAGGCCTGATAAACTGGGCGAGTTATTTATATTTGTATTTGTTCCAAAGTAGTCACCCAATCTGACTTTTCTGAAGAATTGTCCCTTTTTCACTGTCATTTTTGATGACAAATGAAAGACTCTTCTCCATAATCTCTAAATAATTTCTGGTAAGTGTTTTAGAAAAGATATAAGCGATAGCTGAGTTTCTTGTCATCTCTGGTAGGCTTTCCTCCTGGTCAGAAAAATCTCTAATTGAGATAGAGGTTCTGCCTGAGGGAATATTTGATTGGGTGGAGGGAAATCCCCTCCTGATCTTCTTCTGTAATGGCCTCTGCTTAAAAACATCTTCTGTATCGCCTTCCTCCATATGGATCTTGCTCTTGGTCTGACACTGATGATGTATCCGAAAAAGTGTCCCATTTCTTTTCAGGCACTATGGGCTCTCCAGTCAGATAGAGGGCCTCATCACGAGTTTGGCGGTAACCCTTAAATGCGGAGGTAGCGCTATTACCGCTGCATTTAAGGGTCCACCAAATCACGGCTACGGCTGATTTCCCCCCAGCTATTAGCTGGGGGAAATCGGCCAGAAATTCACGCTCTTACTGCCGGCGGGAAATCCGCCAGCGGTAAGAGAGTGAAATTTCCCCATTGAGCCCAATGGGGAATGGGGCATTCCCGAATGGGCTCAATGGGGAATGGGTATTTCCCGTTCTGCCAAACCCATGATCCGGCGCCATTAGCGCCAGGGGGTTTGGCGGTAGGGCTATTAACGGCGGCGCTAATAGCGCTGGCGTTACCGCCCAACTCTTGATAAGGCCCAAAATATGAGAACATTATGATCGCTCCACAAATTGGAGATCATTTGTTCAGTATTATATGGTATAAGTGATTATGTAACAACAAATGAGCTGCTTTTACAGTACATCCCGTGCCATTTTGATATAACAGAATGGGAAGAAGTCTTTAAATACAGTTTTCACTTTAAAGGAGCAAGAGAAATAAGAATGAGAGATGCTGTATTCATATGCACAACGTCGATCATATGACCTCAAGTATATTGAGCGCCACAATAAGGTAGAGCAGAGAGAAGGCTGCCTTTGGAGCGATGATGGACATCACACACAACATCTATCACATGACTATTAAAAGGAAGACTCGAGAGCAGAGAGGAAGCAGCTCTCTGATTGATGACGGATGTTGTATTTACGTGCACAATGCCAATCGCATGATTCAAGTAGGAAGAATTCTTTCCCGTTAATGAGCCAAAACAGAGAGGTTATCATGCGTGGCACGACACTTAACCTAATACAACATAACATTAATCAATTTCTGAGAACCAACACAATTACAAGTTTCTCCACATATTGACATAGTTAAAAGATACAAATATGTTTTTGTTTATCGGACAGACTATGCCAACACACCATTAAAAACATTAAGGAATAAAACGTTCTCATTATATTTATTATTTGGATTCCTTTCAGGCAACTATAGGCCTTAGAATGAAATAAAAATTCCTTTTCTTTAAAGACATATCGAGTCCTTGCTTGCCAGAAAATAACAGAGAGGTAAACATTATTAATTCTCAATGGATTAGTGCTTGTCAGTGGACTTTACGCTCACAACATCTGAAACGGAATTTCCTTTTTTTGGTAAGGAAATAATGGGTCCTGGGGAAGACATAACTGAAGTATAAAAAACTGATTTTGTCGAAGCTAGCATCAATGGGGGATCTCAAGATACTATTTTATTATCTATATTCAGAAGACAATGATCAATGGTCCCAGCTTGATGACCCTCTACTCTCGTTTCTTACTTTTAAAAATCGGGTTTAACCAATGAAACCAGACTTTTCACTTGGCTAACTTTTTTTTGTTTTTTTTGGTGGTTACACACACAACTTGAAACTGATGTATTATGAATATATATTTATTGTATCTTAATGTTTCTTTTTGTATTTTCCTATTTGGATTTTCTGGTGGTTCTTTGAATGTATTGCATTCAACGTGCACACATGCTTGGTTGTGTAAGGAAGGCATGGTATCAAACAGTGAAGACAGACACAAGTGATCACAGTTCAAGGGTGTTTATTGACCTTCAGTGGGTTGGTTGAACTCCTATCTAACCTAAATCTAAGGATGGGAGCAAGCTACGACCATCAAATAATAACGCAGTCCTAGTCGATCTCTGTCATAATGAACGTGCCTATACTAATTAACCTATTGCCAATCCTTACTTCTATATACAAAAAAAGGTGTGAGACAATAGTTTATGCAAAAAGAAAAGTTCAAGAAATAATGTGTCTGGATGGTCGAGCAGTTGGCTTCCCTTCCCCACATTTACCACATGGGGCAAGGTGGCCTGTTCGAGCTTCGTAACACTCTGGCTTCTCTGCCACGAGGATACAGTTCAAAGCATAGATATCAAGGCCTTCTGCAAAAGTCTATTTTCCAATAACAGTCTCTTACTGCAGAGGGCCTGTCGTAACAAACAACTATCAAAGTTCCATTCCTATCAGGATCTTCACATACTCTGGTTCTTGCTTCCAGTGTTCATCATGGGTCTCCCTCCTTCAGGCTTGGACCCCCTTTTTACCACAATATTTATACTTGATCTCCCTCGTTCGGGCTCAGACCATGGATCTCCCTCGTTCATGCTTGGACCCCCTTTTTACCAAAATGTTTACACTTGATCTTCCTCGTTTGGGCTTGGATCCTTTTTATATCAAAATCAAAGACTTTCGAATGGGCGATGGGTTTTGCTCAAACCATCGCAGGACCACTTCGATTCATTTCTGCACAATGTTCTCATCAATTTTCTACTTTTGTTTCTCTTGACGGGATACCTTACAGAGACCTTCAATTGAGCACATTCACGGTGCTGGACCACTCTTATCAATGGTATTGTATCTTTCCTTCTCAAGTTCAAACATTCATAAGCAGTTTAGCTTTACCTGCGTCTTTCATCACACACGTTTTATCAATGTTTGTTCCAGCGCTCGTTTTACAATGTTTCCGCTTGCAACCTTGACTTCAAAACATACCGGTCTTGCATCGGTCTCCCCAACTCACTGGCTGTGTTGATCTCTCTGGCGCTTCTTTGTTCTTGGAGCCAAGGTCACTACCACGGTGGCTGCTACTCCTCCACGCCTTGGTCAGTTACGCAGGGGGGCCGTCGGTATCTCTGACACACAATGCAGTATTCTTCAGTCTGGTTTCCTGGCCTTACACTTTCTGACTCGAAGGTTTCTTGAAATTAACAGTTTCTTGCCAAAAAGATCATGGGTATTTCCCTTACTTGCAAACCCTTCTTGGTTTGCCGTCTTTCTCCCCTCATTCAGCTGCCGACTCGAAACTGCTGTTCCTTTGTGTACTTTGCCTCGCCTCCAGTGTGTCTCAATGTTCCTCCTTTTAACCATGTGTGGAGATGTAATAGGGGTCAGGAGTATACGATTACAATTAAGTGCCTGACCCTGCCTGATGTCATTAGCAGGACAACATAAGGGTAGTGGGTGGTAGTCTTTCACCTGTGTCGTAAAATGTTTTATACAGGTAATCTTTACTACTCCAATTTGTATCTTCTTCTTCCCAGTATCATGAGAAAATGGGGAGGGGAAGATGTTGTGTGTTTGGAAATGTCCCAAAACGGTAGAGGGGGTGTGCAAAGGGTGTGTCCCGCCATCAGGTCTCGCTGCCCTACTCCCTGAGGACCTCCCACTCAGGTGATCCTCCCGCACTTTTCCACCCCCAGGGTTTAGATTCAAAGGCTATGGCCGTGCCCTGGCCACTTAAGCAAAGGATCCCCGGGGTTTGGGCGGTGAAACACCTTCTGGTTTTTCACAGTTGTAATAAGAGTTGAAATATTGGTTGATTCAGGTAAAATATTTATGGTGTTAAATATTTTTTTGTATTGAATTGTTCAATGTGAGATTTGTGTATGTGGTAAAGAGGCATGGGCATGTTCAAGGAAAAACGCAGTGTAATGAATTGCTTTATGAAATAACTTTATTTGCATTTTATCCCACAAGACATCCTGCTTTTACTTGGTTATACACAGATCACCAAAGCAGTTTGCAGCTTGTCTACCAGGCAGAGCAATTATAAAATAATATAAATTTAACAAGCCTATTGTTGTAGATCTATATCGTGACATTTGTTTATAATTAAACCAAATACTACATAGCAATCATCACTGGAGAAACTGGATATGATTTGCTTTCTTTCCGGGGGGAAGGTAAGACTCTCCCTTAGTAGGGGTGAGCAGAAAACACTAAAGACACAACTTGGTGGCATTTTGGAAGGAAAATACATTTTGCCTCTGCTCTTCCACTTGGCGGTGCAGAAGATCCATCGATGCTACCCCCACATCTCTGAGTGGATGGAACTTGTGGTATTACGCTATGCCCTGTAAGGAACTCATGTTGGCAACAGTAAAGACAGACACAACTGATCACAGTTCAAGGGTGTTTATTAAACTGTATAAATGGGTGAGAAAAACGCCTAATCTAAACCTAAATCTAAGATGGGCGCAAGCTACAACCATCAAATAATAATAAGGCGGTCAATCCTTACAGCTAAGTTACAAAATAGTGTGAGATAATGTTCACCAGAAAAGTAAAGAAGTGTTCACAAAATGATAAGTCGGGATGGTATGACTAGGGTCTCCCTTCCTCACGTTTTTAGCACTGGACAAGGCGGGACTCTCGATTCACAGCACACTCCTGGGCTTCTCAAGCACGAGCTTACAGTTTATGTCCAAAATATCATGACCTTCCATGGCCAAGTCTCTTTTACACAGTCACTTGCCTCAGAGGACCTAATGTGCTAGAAACAACAAAACAAAAGTTACTTTCAGTAATCTTCCCATCAGGTGATTTCCCTTCACCCGTGGATCCCCTTCAACTGGACTCTGATCCTTTTGCAATGTTGGCTTCCCTCAGTCGGGTTCACTATGGCCTTTCACTCCCAATATCATCACCTGTAGTATTCAAGAGTCTCAATGTCTTTTTCAACAACTGTTCACTGTGGACATCCCTCAGCCGGGTTCACACTTGCAAGTTTAACACAGTTCACTTAGTTGTGACACCTTGCAGGATTCACTTCCCTTAGCTTTTTCCAGCACTCAGTCAGGCTTTCTCTTAGCCCCAAGTCAGGCTTCACACATTTACTGTGCGCACAGCGTTACCTTCAGCCAGGTGCACACAACTCTTTCACAATGTCAAGACTTTGGTAATGGGTTAAGGACTTTTGATTGTACAAGGGATTTTGGCTCGACCCTTGTATGACCACCTTAACTCTCTATGCCGGCCTTTCCTACGGCTTCTGGGTACTATGATGTTCACAGGAAAAGGGGACCAGCCAGAGTTTTCCGAATGAGCACCTACGGAGCTCCGGACCACCCTGCAGCTGGTCTTTCCCTGGATTTTAAAAGTTCAGTATCACACAAGTTATTTGTTCATATCATGTTGCCATTTACAACCTTTGCTCAACACCATCCGGTTTTCTATTGGTACTCCCTCCGGCTGTGCTGAACTCCTTGTCATTTCTTGTCTCTAGAGTCAAGGATGGTACCACGGGAGCAAGCGCGTCTCCCTGCCTCGGTTATCAGCGCGGGAGGGTCCGTGCAGTGTTGACATCTGTTATACCACACGTCAGCTGTAGTTCCGGTCTCTTGATTCCTGTCACGGAGGCTTTGCAGGTCTGGGTCAAAAAGGGCAAGGGCAAGGGCACCTCCCTCCTTGTTGTCCTTTCCGGTCCTGCCGCCTTTTTCCTCAGTTTGAACTGCCATTCTGGAATAGCCACCTCTTTTTGCGTTTGTCCTTGCTCAAAGTGTGCTGTTGTGCGCTGCCTTTTATCCCTGTGGGAAGGGAAAGGGCTGTCCGGTGTGTGTAGTTATTGTCAATTTCCTGATTCTGACTGACACTTGTGTTGGGACATGTCAGGTAAATGTCTCTGGTGTTAGTCTGTTGTCTTTCACGGTGTACAAAAGTGTTTGTGTTGGAAAAGGGGTGGGGGGGTAGAGCTTCTAAATATCATATGGGGTAGCATGGGGAAAAGGTGTTATAAGGAATGGGGTACTGCATCTCGCCCATCGGTGTCCCACTTACACTCCCCAAAGACCCCCCATCCAGGTGATCTTCCCCCACTGGCCCACCCCCAGGTACTGCATCCAATAGCAATGGCCATTTCCTGGCCACCTGAATGACAGAGCTCCGGGGGCTAGCGGGTGAGACACCTTCAGGTTTCTCACATACCCTTCCTCCATGCGATGTAGCACAGCCGTTTCACAGAGGAACCGGGATAGGAAGTCTACATACCCTTGGTCATTTCCACAGTGAAGCCGTAGGGTTGCAAATATAGAAACCATCGCATGACCCGAGGATTGTAATCTTTGCTTTGGCTAATCCAAACTAGGGGTGAGTGGTCTGTAACAAGTATGCATTTTCTTCCTAATAGGTAGTATCTAAGATGGATAATGGCCCACTTGATGGGAAGGGCCTCTAGTTGCAACACAGAGTAATGTTTTTCACGTGGGAAAAGCTTGCGACTTGCAAATAAGATGGGGTGTTCTAATCCATCGCAAACTTGGGACAGGACTGCTTCTAACCTTGTAAGGGAGGCATCCGCCTGTAATATAAACTCTTTAGAGAAGTCTACTGCCTAAACCATTGGGTTCTGACACAGAGTCCGTTTTAAGGTGTTATGACATATATCCTGTGGGATATATTGACCCAACTCAGCTGTACTTCCCCACATCACCATGTTGCATTTCACCAGAAACAACAAAACAGCTGTGCTGGCTCCAGTAAGCACCATTGCACCAAAACTGTGTTTTGCAGCAACACAAAGATGGCTGCACCATCTTGCCAAGCAGGCATGGACAGGAGGGAACAAGGGGGCACACTGAGGAAGCCTGCCCGTGTGTTCTTACATATGCAAAAGATATAGAGTGAAAGAGCAGCGCAGTTTTTCTGCCAGCCCAAAGTCCCCATTGAAAAGGGGGTATTTTACCTTAAAATGATGCTGCTCTGATGCTATATTTATCTGTTCTTCCTCAAACTACTGTTACTAATAAGGCCCAGCCATGCCCATTCATATCCCCATTGTGCTTCAGCAAAACCAAGCATGACCCCTGAATGACAAGCTCTGTCAAACCAAATCTAAGAAAAATCAACAAAGAAACTTAATTTTCCACCACACGGGAAAATGCTTCACTTTTAAGTTACAAAGTGTCAAGGATCAGTAATTCAAAGGAACTCCAGCTCTGGGCTATGTCAGTTTCAGTGCATAGGTGGTTCAAATAAACTACTGCCTAAAAGAAAATGACTATAGCTGCAAAACAGTGTGGGAATCCAGAGGGAAAGTCAAAAATTTAATTTTGAAAGCAAAGTGCTAGCAGTTTACACCACATGTGTAAAAATGGGCTTTGCATACTAAAGTGGAAAAATGCTTGTTTGAGAGTACTAGGTTGAACAAAAACTTCTTCTTGCCTAACAATGTGAAAGGGGATTGTACTGTGAAAATACAATGTATGAAATGGTTCTATTCAGCAGATTTACTTCTCACTCAGAACAAAAATAAATACAAGTAAATTAAACTTCAGTGGCTGCATGGGAGGAGGAATCGGGCCAAGCCAGGTTTCTGCTGAGAGGATGACAGAAAAAAAGGCGCCCTCTCAGTAGATACTAACACCCCAGTGATAATTACTAGATTGGACAGAATCTGGTCTGGGCTGAGCCCTCTACAATGGAATTTCCAGGACACAGACGTGCAAAGTGGAGAAGTGGCAATAAACCTTTAATCAAGCTGGGAAAATCCCATCCTCCCTCTCGGGGAAGGGACAGTTGGTGGCAGCTGAAAAGAAAACAAATGGGCCAGTGTAGGACAAAGGATTCCCATTTGGTTCAAAAGACTTATTTTATTGTGAAACTTTGAAGACGGTTATCTCTGCAACAGGACTTTGTAAAAATGTTGTAGTTTAAAGGTGATTTTTGTGGCTTTCAAGTAAGAGGTCTTGGTTGTCAATAGCATGTATGGGACAGGAACAGCAGAAGAATGTGAATCATGGGGAAAGGACACATGATGGAACGTTAAAAATTAACAGAAATAGGCCCCATGATAGTATGTACGCACGTGTATAGTCACAGAATTTTAGGCCGAACATTTCACACTGAAAATGACCAAAGATTATTAAATGTACAAAACAATGTCTCACAGATTTCAGAGTTGGACTGAAATGGTCTGCATACAATATGTAACCTGTTTATGTAATTTGCTAAGAGACTTCAACTGTATAAATGTACCATTTGTGGCAAAATTGGATTTTAGATAAAGTAACTATGAGAGGTTTCTGAACATTGTAAAACATCATAAATATGACATCCTGCCCTTGAAATCCAACCAGCTGAGAGCGAGGCGGGGACAATCGCCCCTGACCAATCCAGTGGGGTACAGGTGTGTTTAGCTAAGCCTGCTTGGCCATATACTTCAAAGATGTCACCATGCATTATAAATAAGAGTCCATGACAGGACTCTAGAGACAAACACTCTCTCCTGAATTTCTTGCGCCGACATTTCCGATCTCCATTCATCTTGCCGATTCCAGATTTTCCCTACTAGGCCAAAGCATTGCTGACCCTACTCCAGAGCCCACTGAAAAACCCAAGCATAGCAAGACTATGGATCCAGAAAAACCCCACTAATATCCCATTAACAAAAAGGGGAAAGCGGCAGTACCTTTTGCATCCTGAAATCGGACCGGCTTGCGGCCCACTAACTGCATGCCCACTGCAATCCGGCCATCCAGCTGTCCATAGCGTCCAGTGACCAGACCTTGCCCAGCTGTCTTTTGCCAGGAGAATCCGCTACCTGGTGGCCCAAGCCCTGGTGACCAGAACCTGCTGACTGTCCAAAAATCCCCAAAACTCAAAAGTGGACTGTGAGTATAATCCCCACCCCACAGAAACACATATCTTACCTTTCCTTGCCTTTTTCCTTATGCCACTCTCTAAGCAGTCATATTTGTACCTGGTAACTTGTTGAAACTGTTAAAAATATCCAGGTACCTGTCATTGACTTTCTAAAGTGCTAGCGCCATCTCTTTATTAGTTTTGGCTTGTGTAAATCCTAAGCCTTTAGTCATATTTTGAGTGATCAGACTAATTTCCGCTTAGGGTTGGACGCTGGGGTGATAAGGTTGAAGTCGTGAATCAACCTTATATGTTTCTGTGTCCCTCTTTGGCGGTGTAGTCTGAATAGACTAGTTTAAAGTAAACTTGTATTTGTCTCAACTGATTTTCTTTCCTATTTCACGGCTTCATTTTACTCAAATCAACCCTTTTTCTATCTTGTATATCTCATGCAGTTTTTTAGCTAGAGACCTCCTTTCACTTTTGTCATGTCTTTGTGATATATATCTTTTCCCCAGCCCAGAAAACGCACTCCAAATCAGAGTATTTCACCCATTTTCATTAGAAATCGTTTGGGTAATTTAAAGCTGGAATTGAGAAAATTGCAAGTTTTCCAACGTGTCATTTGGCTGCAGCATGCTCTAAACTTGCCACTCATTTTCGAATTGTATGCCTTTTGCTGATCCATTGCCTTGTGATTGCCAGTAATATAACATACATACTATTGTGATAAAACATAAGTATATTATAATGTAACCACACATTCATTAATTATTTGTAAAATTCGAGTGTTATTTTAGGCCTTTGCTAAGGGTTTAAAGTCCGTTTTTGCCTCTTATTCTGTGAGGGAAGGTCGGATTTTGAGTCTGTTTTCTGTCTCTTTTCCCTGACTACCTGCTTCTTTCTATCCACTCAGAATGTGATACTTTGTGGGTTGAGGGAACACTGCAGGGGGAAACCTTAACTTGGGTGCTATATATTCTTATCCAAAAAGTGCTCCTATTCACGTGTGCTTTGTGTATGTTCTAGAAGGTTAACCAAGTGCATTGCTTCAATTTTTATTGTAAATATCACCCCATTGGTGATTGGTGCTCCATATTAAAAATTGTATGATTGCTTTTGAATTTTAAAAATAAATAACTATTGTATTTTCACCAACCGGCCTGGTTCATGGTCCATTGTGACCCAGGGTATTTGAAAAAGGGTGTGTGATATGAGTTGTGTACCATCTAAAATTGAATTCGCATAAAATAAAGAGAAAGGGATATCAATTGAGCGCTACAACCTAGGCTGAGACCAAGGTGTGTGTCGCATGATTGAAATCCTTAACAATCCTCCTCAACATTCCAAGGAAGTTTCTGGGGTTCGGCATTCTGAAATTTATCTGTTAACCTAGCTGTTTTGTCCGAAACGTTAGGGATAAACCTACAGTAATATCCTACTAATCCAAGAAAGGCTCGAAGATCTCTTTTGGTCTTGGGTGTTGGTGTATCTAGGCAGTCTTCACCTTCTCATGTTGAGGCTGTACATTCTCATTCCCTACATAGAAGCTGAGGTATTTTATCGCTGACTAGGCCAGCCTGCATTTAGCTGGTTTAACAGTTAGGCCGGCCTCTCTGAGGACTTTCATGATGGGATCAAGATGGAAGGGATGGTCCTTCCAGGTTTTACTATAAATGACGATAATATAAGCTCCACAGAAATCAGAATAGGGTTGCAGGATTTTATCCATGGGCCATTGGGAAGCGGCTGGTGTGCTGGGTAAGCCAAAAGGGAGGACTTTGAATTGAAACAGTCCTAAGGGTATTGAAAACACAAGCCTTTCCTTATCTGGCCCATGCACTGGAACTTGGCAGTGCCCTTTGGTTAAGTCTAGGGTGGATAAAAAGGTGACTGCTCTGAGTTTGATCAATTAGGTCATTGATACATGGCATGGGATAGGCATCGATTTCAGAAATGTAATTAACTTGGCAGAAATCTATGAAGAATCTCCAGGAATGGTCAGTTTTATTGACCAACACGATAGGAGAGAACCAAGGACTAGACAAAGGCTCGATAATATTGGCTTTCAACATTTTGTTGACTTCCTCAATCAGTATCTGTTTACGGGCTTCTGGGAGTCTATACTGTTTTAAATGAACCACTTTACCTTTAGGTGTTGTAATATAGTAGTATGTGCCTTTTACTCTTCCTGGTTTGTCTGAGAATACATCGGGAAATGAGGTACATCTTAGATCTTCTTGTTGTTGGATAGATGGTAATGGAGGAATTAATTCAAAGTTGTCTCTCTTCTGGAACCAGAAACGCCAACACTTTGGCATAGGTGGCTGACGGTTTCTCTTTCCACTCTTTCAAGGGTTTTACGTGATAAAAATTGACCTTCTGTTTCCTGTCCAGTTGGGCTCCTTTATAACTACAGGTTCCTGTTCGTTCTAATATCTCATAGGGCCCATGCTACTTGGAGACAAGTTTGTTCTCTGAGGTGGGTGGGTGGACCAGTGCTTTCGGTGCTATGGAGAATTATCTTAAACTTACCTTTATGTGACAAGTGGATTTTTGTTGGCTTTGGGCCGTTTCCATATGAGTACAGACCTGATCTGAAACCAATTTCATATGTTCTTGCATTGTGGTGGCGGTTTGCGAGATGGGAATGGGTGCCTATTAATTTTCTTCCCAGGTACTGGACATCTCTAGGCTCTCTACCATAGAGTAGTTCAAAAGGAGAGAAACCTGTGGGGGCCGGAGGGGTTTCGCTTACTGCAAATAGTGCCCAAGGGATCATTCGGTCCCAATCTTTCCTGTCCTTATCTACCAATTTTCATAGAATTAACTTAAGAGTTTTATTGACTCTTTCAAACAAGCCATTGGTTTGGGGAGGATACCCAGAAGTTCGCATGGTGGTAATATGGAGTAGCTCTTTGACTTCTGCAATAAGCTTACTTATGAAATTCGAACCCTGGTCGGTTATTATTTCCTTGGGAAAGCCGAACCTGGAAAAATATGGTAGGAGGTGTTTAAGGATTTGCTCTGTGGTATTATTTCACATTGGGAATGCTTCGGGGTATTGGGTCAAATAATCCACAATCACAAGGACATATTTGTTGCCTCGTCTGGATGTTTCCAAAGGTCCAATTGTCCAATTATGTCCATCCGGATTCTTGAAAAAGGGACTTCTATGACCAGCAACATGTTCAGAGAGGCAGGTAATGGGATGTGCGTGCTGGTCTTTTGACATATTTCGCACGTTTGGATAAAGGTATTTATATCCGCGTGAATACCTGGCCAGTAAAACCTCCCACTAATATGTGCCTGGGTTTTAGATTGTCCTAAGTGCCCCCGATAAAATGGGAATGCGCAACCTCCAGTACAACCTCAGTGGCTGTTGGGTATTACCAATTGCGTCTTTACTTAGCCTTCTGTAGATGTCTCTCTTCTATAAAGTAACCCTTATTTTAGGAAGAAAAAAGGGGCTTCCTTTCTCTATACCTTCTCCTTCCGGAATAGCTTTTAGAAAAGCTGGGTGAAGACTAGGTTGGGATAGTTGGTACGTTATTCTCCCTTCCATTCTTTGATGTTGCAAGGTTTATCAGCTTCCCCAAAGCCTCGGGTATCTCTTTCTATTTTGTCTGGTTCACTTTCTTTAAACTGAGGAAATAAAGCCCTTTCCAAACTTCCTTGAGCAATTTGATCTCTACAGCGTACTCCGAAGGGGATCTCACCATGATTCCGTAAGAGAACCTTTACATCTTCCCGGTAGTCGGGATCGATGACGCCTGCTAAAACATCTATCCAGAACTTCCACACTAGGCCAGATATTGGGGCCAATCTTATGTAACACCCTGGAGGGGATATTAAAACCAAGTCTGTAGGAATCATTCCTCTTTACCCAGTGGGGATAATGGCTTCCCCATTGCTACAGATATCAAAACCTATCAAACCCTTGGTGGCAACCGAAGGGTTAGAAGCTCTCTGACTAAGTTTTGTAAATTGTAGGGTTCCCCAATTGGTTTCAATTTACTCACATCCCATTCCTGACACCATATGTAAGGAACTTGTGGTGACAACAGTAAAGACATACACAAGTGATCACAGTTAAAGGGTGTTTATTAAACTCTATACATGGGTGAGAAAAACGCCTAATCTAAACCTAAATCTAAGATGGCAGCAAGCTACAACCATCAAATAATAAGGCCGAACTAGTGTCGTCTTGTAAAAAAAAGGGCCTATACTAAAAAGGACCATTGCCAATCCTTAGATAAGTTACAAAATTGTGTGAGATAATGTTCACCAGAAAAGAAAAGAAGTGTTCACAAAATGATAAGTCAGGATGGTATAACGGGGTCTTCCTTCCCCGCATTTTTAGCACGGGACACGGCAGGACTCTCAAGCACCGCACACTCCTGGGCTTCTCCAGCACACGCTTACATTTTGTTTCCAAAATGTCAGGGCCTTCTGTGGCCAAGTCTCTTTTACACAAAATCTCTTCCCTCAGAGGACCTGATATGCTATAAACAACAAAACAAGAGTTCCTTTCAGTAATCTTCTCCTCGGGTGATTTCCCTTCACCTGTAGATCGCCCTCAACCGGGTTAGGATCCTTTGCAACGTTGGCCTCCCTCGGGTTCACTACGGCCTTCCACTCCCAATATTATCACCTGTAGTATTCAATAGTCTCAGTGCCTTTTTTAACAACTGTTCACTGTGGACATACCTCAGCTCGGTTCACACTTTCCAGTACAACACAGTTCACTTAGTTGTAACACCATCAGGATTCACTTTCCTTAGCTTTTTCCAGCCTCCAGTCAGGCTTCACACATTTACAGTTCGCACAGCATTTCCCTCAGCCCTCACAAGCCTGTTTCACAATGTCAAAACTCTGGTACTGGGTTAAGGACTTTTGATTGTACAATGGATTTTGGCTAGACCCTTGTATGACCACCTCTATGCCTGCCTTTCCTACGGTTTCTGGGTGCTATGATGTTCAGAGGAAAAGGGGACCAGCCAGAGTCTTTCGAATGTGCACCCACGTGGCGACGGACCATTTCCTTGTCTCTTGAGTCAAGGACGGTAACACGGTAGCAGGTGCGTCACCCCGCCTCGGTTATCAGCGTGGGAGGGTCCCGTGCACCATTGACATCTGTTATACCACACGTCAACTGTAGTTCCCGAGCTTATGATTCCTGTCATGGAGGCTTTGCAGGTCTGCTTTGAAAAGGGAACGGGGAACCTCCCTCCTTGTTGTCCTTTCCGGTCCTGCTGCCTTTCTTCTCAGTTTGAAATGCTATCCTGGAACAGTCACCTTGTGCGTTTGTCCTTGCTCAAAGTGTACTCTTGTGCTCTGCCTTTTCTCCATGTGGGAAATGGAAAGGGCCGTCAGTTGTGTGTAGTTATTGTCAATTGCTGATCTGTGCCTGACCCTTTTGTTTGGACATGTTGGGTAAATGGCTCTTGTGTTAGTCCGTTGTCTTTCACAGTGTGCAAAAGTGTTCATGTTGGAAAAGGGGGGGTAGAGCTTCTAGATATCCTACGGGGTATGAGGGGGGAAAAGGTGTTATAAGGAAGGGGTACTGCATCTCGCCAGTCGGTGTCCCACTTCCACTCCCCGAAGACCCCCCTTCCAGTTGATCCTCCCCCACTGGTCAACCCCAGGAACTGGATCCGATAGCGATGGCTGTGTCCTAGCCACCTTGATGACAGATTGCTGAGGACTAGCGGGTGAGACACCTTCAGGTTTCTCACAGTCCGTAAAGGCTGGAATGTTCTGGGCTATCATGTTGGCACCTTCTGCCTACTCTGATTGGCCAGAAATGCCTTGCATTTTGATCATTCTGGTGCCTATAATTGTCATGATCGGGTGTACACCTCAGCTTTGCCTCCACCGCAGGGTGGAGAAACCCATGTGGAATGGTGTGTATTCAGTTACGGTGGACAGAGTGGACTCCAGTATGGTTCAGAAGGTTTTCTTCTACAAGAAACCATTCCTCTACGCCATCCTCTCACTGTGAAGACGGACATTAAAATCTACATACAAAAAAGCAGTCAAACTGTTGATAAAGGTATTTACAATACAATGTTCAAAAATTGAGACTGTATGGTATGTTATGGTGCACACCATTTAGGTAACCTCCATTTAGTTAACCTTGTGTAAACATGTCTTAACCTGGTTCACATAGACCTATAGTCATGCTTGTAGAGCTATCCATTTTGGGTTCGTGTTGTGTACTGTGTAATCTTTAAGTGCGCTGTGAAATCGTAAATTGAGATGTATTTATTGGCTTTCTACATGCATATTCTTTTTTTAAATGAAACACACACAGCTGGTTTGGGGGTAAAAGTTCATACAAATATATTTAAAATGGCATATTTGCATTTAGATATGTGTATTTCTAAAGAATTTGCTGTCTTTTATATCCTCATGAAGCACGCATCTAAACATGTGGTTCCATTTGTATTCTAATACAGATCTACCGTTTTTCAATTCAAGGTTGTGCATGAGGACAATTCCCCATTGGATATTGTGTACACGTTGACCTCTCCTCCAAAGTATGGGTACATTCGCATGGTCCAGTCAGACGAAGGCTACCTCGGTACAGAACTAAAGCCTGTCTCTAGGTTTACACAGCAAGACATCAACAATGGAAACATGCAATATGTACAGACCGTTTCTGGACAACTGCAGGATGCTTTCACTGTGGAGGTTACAAATGGGGTCCGTGTGGTTAATGGCATTGGGATCTCCATAGACGTCATTCCGAAAATGATCCCACTAGAGGTCCAGAATTTGACTGTTGTAGAAGGAGCCTCCAAGGCGCTGACTGAAGACTACCTCAAGATTTCCAATCTGCATTTCACAGGCCTGAATTCTAACTTCATTCTACTTGATCTTCCAACCAATGGCTATATCGAGAACACACAATATCTTGGAAAAAAGTTATCTTCATTTTCAAGCCAACAGGTATGTGCAATTAGATATCTTGGTCATATTCGGGTTGCTCTCAAACAGCCTTTTTACCAGATTGCTGAAATAGTTGTATAATGCATTCGCTATCATATACGCTTCGTTAATTACTTATGCAGACGCTCACAATCCAGATGATAGCTTTTTACGGCGCTAGGGCTTGCTTCCAATACAACAATTGTAGAGCTAAGACTTGCATTTCATTACACTATGTGGACTAGTTAGAAATGTTTGGGCGGTACAGGGAAATTGGCAGGTCTTGTGGTATTTCTGAATTTTCAGATTAGACTTTCATAGTACTCATATCGCACCACAATTGCGATATGAGTAAAACCACTGATCGAGTGGCACACTTCTTGTTAGAAACTATTAAGCCAATCAAATTAGTCGCACTGAATTTGATAGTGACAACAATCCGAGTGCAACAATACCAAGCCTGTTATGGAAGTTTGGTTACATGAGCGAGGTACACTGGCAGCCTACGGAAACATTCTGCACGGGCACAGGCGCACTAAACAATAGGTTGAATGTTGGTGAAACCTTGAGGCCTTTTATGTCATGTAGGGGCTGTTAGTGCTTTGCACTATTTCTTTTATAGGGAGTGAGTCACCATGGACCAGTCCTCCCTCCTTGCTGTCTCTCATCTCTGGTGCCTACCCTCACATCCAAATTGTTCAGTGTCATTTTTTTCTGTTTTGTGTTGAACATAGCCAAAAAGTATAATTTAACAATTTTTACATTGATGTGTCTATTCTGTAGCATTGGTATACCTTTGAAGCGTATGTATGCTTTTACATACTTGGTCCCTCTCTCAAATGTGCTTTTGGAACTTATTGATGTTGCTTGTTCATCTATGTAATGACTATTTCTTATTTTCGTTGTCGATTTATTCTTACTTTTGTTTTGGTTTATGTTGATTGACCCACAATATAAAAAGAAACTACAGACCACCCACCCATAAATGGGGATGTATGACTATCCACCATATGCCCGGAAAGGCATATATAAGAAAACAAAGGGTGGGACTCGTGTTTGTCGTCTTTTGCAGCATAAAGGATACTCTACCTGTTATCAAATATCCTGGGGTGGAGGAATCACAACCAAACTTCCCCCTTTATGTCATAAAAATACATCACATTTTATTATGGACATCCTACAAAGCATAATTCATAAATATAACTACACATAAATAAAAAACAATTCTAAACACCAAAAACATCAATTCATTAAACTGCTTGAGTGACTTTCTTACACCCTACCCCACTCTTTTCCATCATGACTACAGAATATGAGTCTGGATTCCAACTTCTCGCTCCTTTCCATTGGAACCGCCTACCCCTCCCAGTCCACTCTATTACCTCCTACCTTTCATTCTGCACTTCTCTAAAATCCTATCTCTTCCACTCACCCCCCTAGCACCTTTTTGCTTCCTTTCTCTCTACTGATTCTACCTCTACCTACACCTCCTAGCCCCTCTCTCACTTTGATCCCTCTCTATCAGTGCCTATCCTCATCAATAATGCATATTGTTCATTGTACTGTTTTCTGGTTTAGATTCAATTGTCATGTATTGCTTGTTGTATTTGCTTGTTCCTCTTGTACAGCGCTTTGGATTAAAGCGCTATAGAAATTAAAATAAATAAAATAAATACAAATATCAACCCTTTCTACTGTCCAACATGCATCTGTTCTTCAACCCTCACTGTGGTGAACATTCTTTAGGAGCTGTTGTTTCAATCACTTTTCATCTTTCACAAAATGTTCGGTCAGATTATATTGCAAACACCACTTTCCTTCCCTTTTACTGCAAAAAAGGACATAACACACATTAGCTCAAAGTTCTTTTTCTAAATAAAGATGTGCATTGACCTGTCCTGCCTTGCACATCCCCTCCCCTCAAGGATTACAGATATACCTGTCAGGGAGTCGTAGGCTGAACCAACCGTAATAGGGTGTCTCAATCACCATACGAAATATTCACACGTTAACACCTATGAAAAAAACATGCAAAATCTGCGTCAATCAGTTTTTAGGGGCATAGACCTAGTCCACACACCAGTTACCCAACTTCAAAACCTGAAATCCTGGGGTCCCCCCCAATCACCATCTATACTTCAAACTACTTTTGAATCTCACCTCTACATACACTTTCAGGTGGCTTCCCAAGTTGGTTGACTGTCTTCTCAGTCCACTATATTCTCTGATGGAGCCTCTACTTGTTCAGTTAGCTCTTGACAACCGCTACAGCAGAAAACAGCCCTTCCATCACCTAGCAGTTATTTTAGATCAACCGGCTGGGCACGCAAATGTGTCTTCTAAACCCCCAAGTGAGAAGGGTATCATCTGATTTGGTCTGCATCACACTCGCCTGCACAACACATTAATTCAGATATAAAATGGTGCTAAGTTGTTACCTCACCCACACTAATCATATGCCCCGGTGTGTTTCCTCTGCTGACTTCCCTTGAACTTCCTTGTCTGTTTGTCCTTGCGTTACTCTTGTTTTGCGGGCGATGCGTATTATTAATCTCCATAAGTCTCTTATTCCTTCCTAACATGATCTCTTTGATCACTGGCCCGAGCCTGGTCATCACCTAATATTCAGTAAATTAATAAACTTAACTCACCAAGTTAAACAATGTCAAAGAGAAATAGCCAACCACAACACAAGGAGGAAAACCCAAAACCAAAACAACCAAAACCTAATTAAACGAAAACTGGATACCCCAATGAAATGAAGCATTTGAATGCAAAGCCACCGTGCAAGGGTATGAACCCAGCCAAACCAACATGACCCTCGCTAAGAAGGGTACAGACCACTCTCATCACCAACCCTACTAAAAACTCTTTAATATCCTACATACTCCTCCTCAACCACCAAAGAAAACACACACATACCTCTACCACTGCAGGAACCTGAAACCACCACAAACTGAACACACTCCGCAACACCCAACTAAACCCGGCACACTATGAAAAACTAAACCACAAATGCACATACCACCCCATACACGCTCCTGTGTCAAAACACTGCCAAAACCTTACCACTCAAAAGCAAACCCAACACACAAGTAACCGGTTTTTCCAAACTGAAGCTACCCAGAGCACAACTAAGCTCTGTTGTGCTTTCCCTCTCAATCCCACTCACTAACCCACAGGGCCCTCTTTCCTTTTCTGATCCGCCAGAGCACCTGGATACCATGACAATGGCACTGGTGCGAGGCATACTTCACAATAACATAACAGAACAAGGCAAACCATGAATTCTGGGCTCGCCAATTAGCTCAACTATTCCAACGAGTCATGGTGAGTGGTACCATTCTGGATAGTTGGAGGGTATCTATCCATGTCTCGGTACATAAGAAGGATGACAGGAAAGATACCTCCAACTATAGACTCCCCACTATGCTTGACTCCAGTTCTCAGCTTTTCGCATCCTTCTTATTAAAGCAACTATCACATTGGGTGGATAGAAATTGCCTCCTCAGTAAGTATCAGAATGGTTTCTGGAAGGACTATTGCACAATTAATAATCTATGTGCTCTTCACAATTTGTTTGAAGAAACCTATAGACAGACTGATGGGAATCTGTACCTATGCTTTATAGATTATTCAAAGGCATGCGACTAAGTGTCCCGCCCACTACTGTGGCATAAACTTAAAAACTGGAGCCTGGATCCAACGCATTTGTACATCATTCGATCTCTATATTGTGATACCAAGGTGCCTGTCCGTCTGAGTCAGGAGGGACTTCTCTTTATGCAGACTAGCACAAATCGGGCTTGAAACAGGGGTAGATGTTGGCACCGCTGCTATTCAATCTTTATATAACAGATATGGACAGTGCCCTTGGTTCAGTGCAGAACTTTCCCCCTTGCATAGGTAATGGAGCAGTGCTGTGGCTGCTTTATACAGACAACACTGTACTTATCGATCACACTCCTATTGGTTTGCAGTGATCTATTACCGCTCTTGCTTCTTATTCCTTGTGGAATCATTTAACTATTAATAAAGTCAAGACTAATGTATTAATTGGGAACAAATGCAAGCAGAGAAGCAAGTTTGTGTGGGACATGGACCAGCACTCATTGGAGGTGGTTGGAAATTACATTTATCTAGATTTTCCCATAAAATCTAATCCAGCCAAACCTTTTTATGGTGATCACATCGTAATAAAAATCTGGAAGCGGTGGCTAATAACAAATGTATTGCACAAAAAGGTGGTAAAAACATAGAGGGCTTGCTGTCGATTTATGGTAACAGCATATTGCCTGCCATCTTATGTGGCCTTGATATTCTGTCGGAGAAACACGTGCAATGGTTGGAATTAGTAGAGGGGAAAATGTTTTGCTCTATTTTAGAAATACCTAAAACAGTCCCGGTAGAGGCAGCCAGAAGTGAGCTAGGCTTTTTATCGATTCGATCTCGCTGGCTTATGCAGCGTTGTATGCTCTTTAGTCAACTCGCTGCCACTTCCCCTGGGGATTGAACTTTAACGGGACCTTTGGCCGGGTGTATCGGGGATCCTTGCGTGAACGGATTCCTCGGGATTCTACCATGTCTCATTTTGAAAATATCACTTTCTCTAGCGACCAAATGTTGTCAACCCCCAATGCTTGGTTTGTTTTGAAGCAATAATCGTTACATTGGGACGCTGTTGTGAACACATTCAAATTTAAGGGGAAAAAAGGGTATAGTAAATATAAACTTCAGAGATTCCAGCTCAGAATCCCATTTTCGTATCTAACCAAGATTTGCAACGGAAAGTTGAGAAGGTTTATAACTTTCCTTCGATTTAACATCTTCCATACCAGGGAACACACAGGTAGTTGGTCAGGAATTCCCACGGAAGAGAGAAGCTGTAGACTCTGTAATAGCTCAGTTGAAACCGCTTGCCACATTCTTACAGCATGACCTGCCTGGCAAACTTTTTTTGTGAAAGGTTACCAGAGCCTTTTAAACTAATACCGATTGTATTACCTCAGGACAGTTTTGGAGTTCTATATATTCGGCCTCTTCCTTGTCCATCACAGCTGCTGCATTTTATACATGGTTTGGATTTCTAGCTTTACCTGTGGTGTGTTAATGGCTTAACTGTGAAGTCTATGGGGTGGGAATGCACAGCTCATGTAAATCAGGATAATTGATGTGGAGTAGAAGCACACCAAAGGTGTTAGTTCACACTATTAAATAAAGAAATAATGTCAATGAATTTTATGGTAAAATTTCGGGTGCAGGCGGGCTAACGTCACAAGACCACTTGGGACAAAATATCTAAACAACCTAAACTACCTATTGCTAGGCAGTAAGCCCAAATGCACTCCTACCGAATCTTCGTTCGGGAGTTAAATGTTGGCTCTTAGTTGATCAATTAATACTCTCATGTGGAGAGAGTGTTAATTGAGTCTTGACTTTAACATATTACAAAATAGAAAATAAATAACATCAATAAAGGATAAATCAGGCATGTAAGATCACTTATGTAACCAATTATACAGATCTGGTACTGACCAATACTTTTTGATACTTTTTAATAGACCTCTCAAGGTCTGTTTTTTCAAACAAATAAACAATGTACAAAAGAATTATTCAGACAATGGTGAAGCATCCAGGAATTCTCATTCCAATTAACAAACAGAGTATAACCTGGTTTGTAAAGGTACATAAATGTAACAAAAGCAGAAAGCAAGTAGCTCAAAGCTTAGCCTTATTATTCACATCCTGTAAATGTTCAAAGGGACATGTATACATTTCATTAACAAATTGTAAACCAGCGATATAAATTTAACAAACAGCAATAAGTTCACTCTTAGGGTTTTTGTATTGTGAAGTAACACCATTCAGGGAAGCCCCTTTTAATAGGTGACATAGGTAACCAACGCGTTTCGGATCGAATGATCCATCTTCAGGGTGGGGACTTCACTGTTCCTGTATGTAGTAGAGTAGTGATTGTTAAATGCGTTCTAAAAGCCTTTCCTGCGGGAAATTCAAAAGAATAAACATTACCATTTAAGCTAATCAGTGAGGTTAACTGATATAATTTTAAACCGAAATAAGTAGAGAGATAATGGGTACTAACCTCAATCTGAGGCTGATAAAGTTCCAATTCAGACCCAGTCAACAGCTGAAATGCGCCGGAGGCCGGGAAGTGACAGAATGCGGCCAGGACACCCTATAAGGAATAATGACAGAGCAATGATCAGACCAAACAGTCGTGAGTCATCTGGATGGTCATAACAAAGTTTTCTCAACGAGCTATGTCTAAGCTATCCACCGAGGGGATAGAAACAGATATTAAATGTATGTAGGAGCGCCAGCCTGGTATCTCGCTACGAGATGCATGAAGTTCAAAGCATCACGCCAAGTGTAAAAAGGCGGGTGCAAAAAAGTGCAGACGCAGGTGCGCCGTCCAAACGGAGTCCAAAGACTTACCTAGGTTGCAGATAAACACCGAGTGAGCCGACCGCTGTAAGCGTAGCGGCTCCACTACGGTAGGCATTAGTTGGTGTCCCGGTAACCCTGCGCATGCGCGTTGGGCCAACCGGGAAATCCGCCATATTGGTGTGGGCCACTCATCGCAGAGGGAGGAGCTCCATAGAGTAATAGGTAAGAGCACCTTAGAATCAATATAACCCATGTAGCGGGGTCTCTATATTAAATATGTAGAGGAAAGCACTCAAACAGAAATTGATTACTCTGGGATGCGAGTGGGGGCACCACCGCGAAACCAATAGGATTCGCGGGGTGCCCCCATCTCGCATCAATATAAATGACAATTCCATGGGGGGGTATCTCAGGTGGCCGCATCTCTGTACTAAAAAGAGGTATTGAACTGGCGAGTCAAGCCAATATAGCTATGTGCATTCCTAATCTACTAATCACCAAATGACAAAGTCATAGAGTAAATGTATCGACAAGTCCATGGTGACGAATCGAGTGGACAAAGAGGGGAATCTGTGATATCACACAAACTAGTTGTTAAGGACACAGGCTCTAGGTATTTGAAAACGAAAACCTAATAAGGAATAAAGAGAGTGGAAATATGAGCTCAGAGTCACAATGACGTGGGGACAACCCTATTTACCGCTTGGGGTGAGGCATTGTAGTCCATGAAACAATCATATGTCAGTTACCCTTGCAGCTGGGCGGACATTGTGGCGATTCAGGCTAATTTATACAAAGCACATTAAATCAAATTCAACATTCATCCCCCGAGGGTGCAGTGAGTCTAGAAGATCAATCCATAGTATTTCACGTTGTGCTAATTTCCGTTGTATATCTCCCCCCCTGGTACCTGATGTCACTTGTTCTAAAATAACACATTTTAACTGCGCCACCGTGTGGCGTGCCTCTGTAAAGTGCAATGAAACAGGTGATTTGGGACTCTTGTTCCGAATATTGGACTTATGCTCAGTCCATCTTATTTTCGCTTTCCGAGTAGTCATTCCTACATAATAGAGTCCACATGGACATTTCAGTGCATATACCACATTTTGAGCATCACAGGTACAGGAGTGTTTTAATTGTAAAGGTTTGCCAGAATGGGGGTGTGTAATGTGATTGCCCTTTAAGATGTTGCCACAGTGTTGACAATTGTGGCATGGAATAGTGCCTTTGTGTTGGGTGGACGGACCCCCAACTGGGATCTCAGCTTTCACTAGGGTCTTTCGTATAGATCTGCTATTTCTATAGGCAAACGTTGGAGGATCAGGGAAAAGATGTTGCAATTGTGGGTCCAATTGTAGCATGGGCCAGTTTTTTTTGATGGCTTTCTTAATTCTTGTGCTCTGGACCGAGTAGGTGGTAACATATGTCAGTGCTTCTCGAGATTTTGTTGGCTTCGGTACTAGTAGTGAGTCCCTGTTTATCTCACGGACCTTTCCTGACACATCTGAGATCAATGTAGAGTCGTATCCTCTTGCTGTGAATTTATTTCCCAGTGTAATCACCTGACGTTCATATTCAGTGGGTTCTGAGATGTTCCTCCTATAACGTAGAAATTGACTCAGTGGCACACTGTCAATGGTTCGTTTAGGATGGAAACTTGTGGCGAGTAATAGACTATTCCTGTCAGTTGGTTTGGTGTAAATCCTGGTCTCCAATTTAGCTCCAGCCACGTAAATTTCCACATCCAGGAAATGTATGGTTGTTGTACTTGTCTCTGTAGTAAACCTAATGCGTGGATTCATCCGATTCATCATGTCAAAGAAATTGACCAATTCGTCTTGAGGGCCAGTCCATACCCCAAAGACGTCATCAATGTATCTCACGTACAGGGATAGGTGTCTCATCCATCTTGGTGATGTGAGAACATGTTCGTATTCCAGATAGTACATAAATGCATTGGCATAGCACGCTGCCATAGCTGCACCCATGCTTGTGCCTGAAATTTGGATAAAGTATCTATCCTGAAACTTAAAAAAGTTATTGTTAAGTACCAATTTCAAGAGGGAGAGAATGAACAGCCGGTCTCCTTGACATTTGTCCGATCTCAAAATAAGCCATTCTATAGCTTCTAGGCCAGCTTCATGGGCAATATTTGTGTATAAGGACGTAACGTCCATAGTAAATAATATATCTCTCCCTTCCACAAACTGCGTGTTCTTCAACAGTTGCAGGAAGTGCATGGTGTCCTTCACATAAGTCGGCGTCTCTTGGACCAAGGGTTGAAGTATTTTGTCCAGATATTGTGCCAAAGGTTCAAGGATGCTGTTAGTAGCTGCTATAATGGGGCGGCCTGGAGGTTTTAACAGTCTCTTATGGATTTTAGGTAAGATATACATCACCGGCATGATGGGATGTTTATTGTCGAGAAACCGGCGTGTTTTCTCAGAGATTACGTCATTCTCTTCAGCCTCATCCAGGACTTTTTCAATCAGAGCTCGCACTGTTTCTGTTGGGTTCATAGGGACCTCAAGGTAAGTTTCCTCGTCTCTTAATTGGCCTTCAATTTCATCGAGGTAATCCTGTTTGTCCATCAGGACTAGGGCTCCTCCCTTATCTGCTGGTTTGAAGATGATAGTTTGATTGTCCAATAGATTTTTCAATGTCTGGCGTTCGATTTTAGTGAAGTTTCCTTGAGCCTTAGTATTGAATCGTATCTTCTTGAAGTCTTCAAGTACGGTCTTCTCAAAAGTGGATAGTATATGGTTATGTATTGGGGGATTAAAAGTACTTTTAGGAGTAAGTTCTAGGAATTCATGTGGTTCCTTTTCGATGTTGTCTTCTTCCAGAGAGTTAAAGAATACTTTAAGCTTCAATTTGCGCATAAGTTTAAAGAAATCAATCTTTTCCCTCAATAAGGTACTGCTATTCATTGGAACAAAGGATAAACCTTTCCTCAGAACTTGTGTCTCCATCTTCGAGAGATGGTATGACGAAATATTGACTATCAGGGTTTCTTCGTCCCCTTCTTTCTCTGTGGATTTTTTCTTTTGTCCTCTTCGAATCGGCTTTTTTCTAAAAAAGGGGAAGTCGTAGCTTCATGGTTCGTGGACTCGCTGGCTAAGGGACCTTGTGTTGTTTCCGCGGTCTGACCTGATGTGGCGTCTAGTTCTGTGCTGGAAGCGTCAGAAGAGGTGTTCCCAGTCGAGGGGTGTCCGGTCTTCCGTGGATTGCTACTATTCTGTTTATTCGGGTTATATCCGTAATAGGCTTGCCAGCTATAGACTATGTCCAACTTATAGTCTAGCGTGTCCCTTCTGAACTTCCTGATCTTTTTAGCTTCAAGTTCCTGTGAATAGTTTGCTAGTTTCTGATTAGTTTCTTCAAGAATTTGTTTAAGTTGATCTGCCGTGTAGGTTTTGCTTAATGAAGTTTTAAGACCTTCTATATCTTCATTCAAGGTAGTCAAAGAACGAGCCAGTTCTTCAATCGTTAAAATGATCAAATCCAGTGAGCATTTATTGAGGATCAAATGTCAACGTTTCACAAAGGCAGGATTTTCTTTGCATAAGGTGGGTTCGAGGTTTACCCTCAGGCCTCTTGGTATCCTCTTTGTGGTGAAATACTGAGCTAAAGTTGATGCATGTAACTTGAGATTGATTTCCCTTCGAATCTTCCACTCCAATTGTCGAATCAGGGCTTCTGGTTTATCAGTGGTTGTCAGTTCAGTTCCTGCTATCTTAATCAGCCCCAGAATTCTCGTGGCTTCTTCTTCGCTGAAAGCTAAGGTTTCAGCTCTGTTATTTGTGGTCTGGTCTATTTTAGAGAAAGACATATTATACTGTTCACTAGAGAACAGATATAGGTATTATATAATACCGAATATCTAGAAGGTGCGTGCAATTCCCTTTGTGTGGTCAGAGAAGGAAAACACAAAAGAACTATGGGGTGGGAATGCACAGCTCATGTAAATCAGGATAATTGATGTGGAGTAGAAGCACACCAAAGGTGTTAGTTCACACTATTAAATAAATAAATAAATAAATAATGTCAATGAATTTTATGGTAAAATTTCGGGTGCAGGCGGGCTAACGTCACAAGACCACTTGGGACAAAATATCTAAACAACCTAAACTACCTATTGCTAGGCAGTAAGCCCAAATGCACTCCTACCGAATCTTCGTTCGGGAGTTAAATGTTGGCTCTTAGTTGATCAATTAATACTCTCATGTGGAGAGAGTGTTAATTGAGTCTTGACTTTAACATATTACAACAAAATAGAAAATAAATAACATCAATAAAGGATAAATCAGGCATGTAAGATCACTTATGTAACCAATTATACAGATCTGGTACTGACCAATACTTTTTGATACTTTTTAATAGACCTCTCAAGGTCTGTTTTTTCAAACAAATAAACAATGTACAAAAGAATTATTCAGACAATGGTGAAGCATCCAGGAATTCTCATTCCAATTAACAAACAGAGTATAACCTGGTTTGTAAAGGTACATAAATGTAACAAAAGCAGAAATCAAGTAGCTCAAAGCTTAGCCTTGTTATTCACATCCTGTAAATGTTCAAAGGGACATGTATACATTTCATTAACAAATTGTAAACCAGCGATATAAATTTAACAAACAGCAATAAGTTCACTCTTAGGGTTTTTGTATTGTGAAGTAACACCATTCAGGGAAGCCCCTTTTAATAGGTGACATAGGTAACCAACGCGTTTCGGATCGAATGATCCATCTTCAGGGTGGGGACTTCACTGTTCCTGTATGTAGTAGAGTAGTGATTGTTAAATGCGTTCTAAAAGCCTTTCCTGCGGGAAATTCAAAAGAATAAACATTACCATTTAAGCTAATCAGTGAGGTTAACTGATATAATTTTAAACCGAAATAAGTAGAGAGATAATGGGTACTAACCTCAATCTGAGGCTGATAAAGTTCCAATTCAGACCCAGTCAACAGCTGAAATGCGCCGGAGGCCGGGAAGTGACAGAATGCGGCCAGGACACCCTATAAGGAATAATGACAGAGCAATGATCAGACCAAACAGTCGTGAGTCATCTGGATGGTCATAACAAAGTTTTCTCAACGAGCTATGTCTAAGCTATCCACCGAGGGGATAGAAACAGATATTAAATGTATGTGGGAGCGCCAGCCTGGTATCTCGCTACGAGATACATGAAGTTCAAAGCATCACGCCAAGTGTAAAAAGGCGGGTGCAAAAAAGTGCAAACACTTTTCTGTTTCCCTGGTTAGGGTGTACCAGAGACTCAGCTAAATCATCTTGAAAAGGATTAAAGCAACAATCATACCCCCTAATGTGATGTAAATGCAGTTTAACAGACCAACCCTTAAAAGGACACATTTTATTTGATAAGGCCCAGAAAATATATTTTTGGGTCATACGAAATTGTTAACCAGAAGCAGTCTTTTGCCAATTATTTTCATTTACTAGTTTCCCATGTACCCCAATACAATACCTAGGTCTGTGCATGGGATCCCACTACTGGATTAACCATTGGTTCCATGTGTGGCTTTGAAGAAGCAACACTAATGGTCAGCCTTCTCCTGACCTCCTAGCTGGAGCTTTTAATAAGGCTACTTACCTTTACATTGGTGTTGAGCGGGGGTCAGAGGACAACTGTCTGCAAACCAGCAGCACTTCCTTGGAGCATGATAAAGCTGAGTCATGGCACTAAATTGTTGGATAAGCAGAGCTCACACAATCATTCTTGGGTAGTAGAAAAGACAGAGACAGCCTTATTGTCTTGCAGGATAATCAAAGATATACATGTTTACTCTTCCAGAACAATCCCACAGCATCATGACTCACCGCTCACCTACCAGATTTCCAACTTTATAGGTCAAGGCCTTGTGGCACAAATTAAACTGCACAAGATTCCACCAGAAATTGAAAACTTACTGTTGGGTCTAGGGAGGAGGCCTCCCTTCACTGTCCAGTTCATAAAGTTGTGCAGAAGAGCCAATCTTTGACAATGATGTCTCTTACATGTTGATCACCTGAACAGAATCCTTCTGGAAATTGATTGCAGAATGGTCACCAGGATCGCCACCTTCCTCTTTACCAATGGTGGTCATTTTTCATCAGTTCCTAGATAAGTCAGGCTTACCCACTTCACATTACTTGACCAAAAGATGTCCTTCACACACAAAGTTGATTTGGCAGCTTCCATGTTTTGACTGGATAATGTGATTAAGTTGATGAAGAAACGGAATGGCAACAGTGAAACACGATATACGATAATAAAGCAATCAATGGTAATCAGTCCATTCACACAAGATGAGGTTATTAGGCCAAATTGTGCACAGATTATTTATAAAACATCATGTGACAAGAGTTAAAAACCTCTATAGAAACAAATCTGTGGCCACACCTGGCTCATTCACACTTCTGTGAAGATGAAGATGCAAGTCGCTGACATCTGGTATTGGAACATGGTAGGTTTAAGAGGCATCCAAATGTAAGCTCGAGCATCCTCGTGAAATTCCTGCATTCCCCTGCCACTGCAAGGGAGAGTATGCATAGGTAAAACGTGGCAGTCTAACAATGTTCGTCTTCCACCAGTGCATAAGCCTCATCCAAAAATGCACCCTTGCATACGCCTTTTGCTGCAGAGACAATGAGACTTGTGTTTTTCAAGAAGGTCACACCCAGACAGTGATTGTAAAAGAATAGGTGCCGGGCCCCAAATATTTACCAACTGCTGCCACCACTAACTTCTATTCCCCACAGTGTCAACATATTTGTAGTAGCAACTGCAGGGGGTGATGTGTGCATTACCCATGATAGATGTGCAATTTACAAATAACAATCAACATAACATACTGGTTGTGTCCTGAAATGAGACACCAAATATGTAATTGCTTCATTAAACACATTATCCTTGATATACGTTTCCTCTGATTCTATAGATGGCAAGTGGAACATTTTAATGGTCTATCCAATCAAAAGAGAGCGAAAGTGTGGGAGCAGAACCTGAATTACCTCAACCCAAGCGGGCCCACCACCTGAGGAATGAGTGCAAGTTTTGTACGTTAAGCAAGTTTATTTTACAATCATCCGGGGAGCAGGTAGATGATACTGTAGGACCAAACTAACTCAACTCTCAATGAACCACATCAGTTGGTATCTTATATACAGTTTTGCAACATTTAAAACACTCCCAGATGGTTTATTACAAACTACCCACCAATTGTGATTGGACAAAAACCTCCTCAAAGAAATCCCATCTTTCTTCAATTCCTACTCTGTCATTGGTAGCTGTTATCTAAACTACCATCTTCAGCTCATGTGCAGAAGACCCTCCTTTCAGAATTTGTCTGTGGTAGGTCATGACCTCATGAACCAGTTAAACATTTGTATGCAAACATAATTCATTACTAGTAATAACTAGCCTACACCCTTTTAACCTTAACTTTAAATTGCACATGGTTCACATAAATATTACAAGCGAAATGAAGGCTGGGTAAGCAAGTTCTCTTTGAATTACTAATAACTATCTCATTCCCCAGGTGACTGGTTCCGTTGGAACATTTTAATCCAAGTAACTGCATTTCATTTCACACAGCACATCTGAAAATACAATTGAAACTCCTGCCTTTCAATCACTTTAGCCTCACGCTTTGATTCACCCCATGATTTATTGCAGGTCAGAACAAATAGTGAAAGCCCTCTGTCAAGCTCCCATGCATTCAAGAGATTAAATCTGCCGCCTGCGATACATATCAGACCATAAACCCACGGCCAGCTCCTTTAGCCAAGCTAACCGCGAAGGTTGAAGTTACTTATTCACCCGTCCTCTTGCATCTGAAACTCTGCAGAATCAGTTTTTCAAAAGTCAAAGTTTAATTTTAAAACATCCCTGACTGCCGTGTTTTCATCCATTTGTAAAAAGCCCACTACATTTAGATTCATGAGTTCCCTATGTATTTGTATCAGTTTGTATACATGTCTAATAACTGTCATATTTTCTTCACACTGGGTTCTCTGTGAGCAGTCCTGTCCGTTGCATGCACATTAAAAACCTACCCCATCTCTGTTTCCACGTACTTCAGAGCACCCCATGTGTGAATCGTGTTTATGGTTCATATGGTGGTTATAACATTGTATCTTTCTGTGTGTGTGTGTGTAAGCTAATATGTATCAGTTCTAAACAAAAAGTAACACTACAGTAACCTATCCCATCCATAAAAAAACGACACTGAACACATATGAAGATGCAACATTGCACTCAGTTTTCTGCACCCCCAGTCATGAATATAGTGTGTGCAAAATAAACCCCCCTTGCTCGTGGGGACCTTTCCTAACCACCCCAACATCCCCCCCTAGTTAATACATTAACTAACAAATCATAATCATCTTCTAGGTGAACAACCCTACAACCATCTCTCACACTGGTCCCAATATGGGCATACTCCTTCGCACCATCATTTACGCAATTTACACACTGCTCCACACAATCACCCTGACTTGGTGGAGACCACAAAAAAGATTAATTCTGAGTAGGGGATGAAATGGTAGTTATTCTAGCCAGGGACCCAGTCACAGTCCTCATGGCAGCCGCTTTCGGTATGTGGGCAGATCAACATCGTAAAAGCATTTAACAGGAACAGAAAAGAATAGGAAAAAAGATAAAAATAGGTAACAAGATCTTCACAGTGAGGCTCATCCAAGTTGGTACCCAAGAAAACAGAGAGTCGGACCACGAATAATTTGTAATACCTGCCTCATATTCCATGATCTGTCTGACTTTATGTAAGGCAACAATGGTCTGTGTTAGGGAACCATTCTCTGTATCATTGGGAGGCACAAATGTGCAGCAGGTTTTCCAGATCTTCTGGCATACTCACCTCTCCATTGTTGTCAGGATGTCGAGTATGTACTGGTTCTGCAAAGTCATTAGCCTTAGTGCCCGTAACTTTTCCCCAATGGCAGTAAATGCTGACTCATAAGTGTTGACAATGGTAAATGTTTTTATCTAGCCACTTGGAGGTCTTTGGCATTTGCTGCAGCTTGGATGCCAGGTGCCAGGATAGAGGAAAAGAAAGTCTCAGTATGATTGGACAGCAGATATTGATCAGGGATGACCCTTAAAGATTTTGACGATGTTGCTGAAAGATAATTGGATCATCTACCACGTTCCAATTGTTCCTGATTTTCGTAGAACAAAGTCCATTGGATAGGAAAAAACGAGATGTTCCTCACGGATGATGAGAACTGGCACATGTAGGGTAGAGAAACTGCACACACCTCGCCAGGCTGGTGGCAACTACATGTATGCGTTCGATCCACAGGTCGAGAAGTTATCTAGAAGGGAAGCCGTACCTCCAGCCAGATCAGTGATGCAAAGCGTGTGGCTGAAGTTCCCATTTGTGCCAATGTGCACAGTGTCATCGCCCTTGAAACACTGAGAAAAATGGGTGTCTGTATCTTAACAGGATTTTCTGGCTCTTTGAGCCACGCCAGATGTTGCAAGTAACTTCTCCATGCATTCCCGCATTCTTGGTTTATTCGTGCCACCCTTTCTTCTGAGAATCCCCTCAATCCTCCAGCTCTGCAACTCTTCACACCTTATACCCACTGATTTTTCAAAGAAAATAGCTCCTTTCAAAGTCAATTGGGCTCTTTGAACGCACAGTATGTTTTTCTGTTCTTGACGATCGGCAGCTGAACAGTCTTCATCAATTGGTACGATTAATACCGTAATTGACTGCCCTTTAAACTGCCCTTAGACCATGCACAAGGCTAAGTGCACTAGAAATAGCTTAACTGCTACCTCTACCTCAATCGGGATAAAACACCCTAGGGCTGCCAGAAGTGTGGGGGATGAGAGAGCAGATTTATCAATATCCAATTGATCTCTCTCTCCCCACTTTCCTCATATAGCTGTACCATAAGTTATCTGCTGCTAAACCCTGGCCATTTGTTAGGGATCTAGTTCATCATCCCCAGTATCCAAAAAATCATTATTAAATTTGTTTTTTTATCTTGATATTATCTCTTCAAATTCCACAAAACTAGACAAATTTAAACTTTATATAGTTACACTGGTTGCCATCTTCAGACATGACACAAGGACCATAAAAACATTCATTTTCACACAATTTACAAGTTTAGACATTTCTTTCCAAAACGAAAAGCTTTCAATTTTGGATCTTTGTTTGCACCCCCGTTTGCACTGGAAAGAATGGTGAGTCCTTAGGGTGTACTTAACTTTAGCCATGCTCCTGTGACGGTGGAGCGGTGCTGGCATCTCTTAGGGTATCACTGAGATTAATCCAATTCTTGTTGCCCTCCACCTTCACAGCAGTCAGAGCTGAGTAAATAATTCTGTGAGGCCCATGGAAACGCTGTTCATTCCAGCGCTGCACAAAGTTGCGGACAAAGTGCAATCTCCTGGGAGCAGCTGTGTCTTGCTTTGATCGTCTGTCGCCTCGCCATTTTCTCCTGTTGTCTGTTGGTGAGAATACACAACCTGTGAAGAAATAATCTTAACACTTTTTGTTAAAGCCCAAATGTACTCCCTAAACTCCTCTTGAAGGACCTCTGCGGTCATTTGTGCGTCTGATGTCGTGCATACAGGTAAGAGAGGTGTGTGTAGCCTACGCCGTCACAATTTCACAAGGACTTAAATGATGTTAAAACAAGGCAAGTGGAAGGCAGTGGTGCCAGGATTTTTTCAATTCATTTCATAATTTGGCTAAACGGGCCTTAATGACCCCATTGAGCCTCTCCATGAATCCGTTGGCCTGCAGGTGGTCAAGAGAGCACAACCTGTACTTGATCCCTGAAGGCGAATTCATTTCTGCAAACAAGCCATTAAAGAAGTGAGTTCCATTGTCAGATTTTAGCACCACACAAATTCCCCACCGTGGAAATACTTCTCTCACCAGAACTCTTGCTGCTGATTTAGTATCGGGATGTATGCAGGGACCAACCTCAAGCCACCGGGAGAATGGACAAACAACCACGACCAAGTATCTAAAGTTACTGCACCTCATAATGATGTCCACAAAGTCAATGTGGAGCTCCTTGAATGAACCAGAGGGCCTTGACAAGACCCCTCTCACTGACCCCATGGTATTTCTGGGGTTGACCTCCTTGCACACTACACAATTCCCTACGAATCGACTTACATGATCTTTTAGGTTTGGGATAAACCATTCCTCCTGGAGCTATGCTGCGATTTGTCGCTGAGAAGTATGCAGCGGGTAGTGTAGTTACTCTAGAGCAGGGGTGCACAACTGATTTTGACAGAGGGCCGAAAGTACCTTACATGAGGGCTATAGTGGGCCGAAAAGTAAATGTGGGCGGGGCGGTAGGCGGGGCGTGGCAGGAGGCTTTTTAAACCCCCAATTTGTACTAAACACATGGAAAAAGAATGTTTTTGAGGGGTAACGATTTTTATTTGCATTTCAAACTTACATTTTGTACTACACATTTTCCATTGTTATAATTTATTTCTATTTAGTTATTGTATCTCGCCTGTTTAACTTATATATATTTTATTGACCCTAGATACGCTATGCCCCATGGCCCCCTCACCCCAACCAAACACTATGCCCCATGGCCCCCTCACCCCCAACCAAACACTATGCCCCATGGCCCCCTCACCCCCAACCAAACACTATGCCCCATGGCCCCCTCACCCCCAACCAAACACTATGCCCCATGGCCCCCTCAACCAAACCCCCCAACTCAGCACACACACAAACATGCACCAATACAGACCCGAACCCCCACCCCCAACTCAGCACACACACAAACATGCACCCATACAGACCCAAACCCCCCACCCCAGCACACAAACATGCACCCATACAGACCCGAACACCCCACCCCCCAACTCAGCACACACACAAACATGCACCCATACAGACCCGAACCCCCACCCCCCAACTCAGCACACACAAACATGCACCCATACAGACCCGAACCCCCCACCCCCCAAATCAGCACACACACAAACATGCACCCATACAGACCCGAACCCCCCACCCCCCCAACTCCAAACCCCCACCCCCAACTCAGCACACACACACTCAAGCATGCACCCATACAGACCCGAACCCCCCACCCCCCCAACTCAGCACACACACAAACATGCACCCATACAGACCCGAACCCCCCACCCCCCCAAATCAGCAAACTCTCAAACAAGCACCCAAACAGACCCGAACCCCCACCCCCCAACTCAGCACACAAAAAACATTCAAATCAAAACATTCATACACATCCGACACACATCCGACACCCCCCACCCCCGCATCTCAACATACACACAAAATACATTCAAATACAAACATTCACACCCCCCCCCACATCTCAACATACACACAAAATACATTCAAATACAAACATTCACACACCCCCCCATCTCAACATACACACAAAATACATTCAAATACAAACATTCACAAACCCCCCCCACCCCCGCATCTCAACATACACACAAAATACATTCAAACACAAACATTCATACACATCCGACACACACCCCCACCCCCGCATCTCAACATACACACAAAATACATTCAAACACAAACATTCATACACATCCGACACACACCCCCACCTCCGCATCTAAACATACACACAAAATACATTCAAACACAAACATTCATACCCATCCGACACACCCCTCCCACCCCCGCATCTCAACATACACACAAAATACATTCAAACACAAACATTCATACACATCCGACACACCCCTCCCACCCCCGCATCTCAACATACACACAAAATACATTCAAACACAAACATTCATACACATCCGACACCCCCCCCCCCGCAACATACACACACAAACATAAAGCAAAACAAACCCGACACACAAACAGACCACTTACCGGAGACGTGCTGGAAGGCAGGCAGGTAAGCGGCAGGTAAGCTGGAACGCTGGAATCGCACTACGACTGGCGTGGTCCAAGGCTGAAATGCCTTCCGGCATCAAGCCTTATGGACCACGCCAGCCGTAGTGCTGGCCCTCCATTGGTGCAGCACACACGCATTACGTGGCTCGTAGGAGCGACGTGATGCGTGTGTGTGCTGAGCCAATGAGGGCCAGTGTTTTCACCGGCCCGGAAGACAACAAAGACTTTCCTAATGGAGGGCGGCCGCGGGCCGCCCTCCATTAGGAAAGTATTTGTGCCTCGCGGGCCGGTCAAAGGGGCATGGCGGGCCGCAACTGGCCCGCGGGCCGTATGTTGTGCACCCATTCTCTAGAGCAACACTATGGGCATTACTATCTTCCCTGTCACCTCCTGTCTCCACAGCAAATTCATGGGTGGGCGAACACATCCTCTCTTCATTCATTGCTCCTGGTCTTTTTTAGGGGCTTTCCCATGCATTTCTATGATCTGATGCACAAGGACTGCAGTGTATGGGGCTGGCAACTGTACCTGCAGGGATATTGTTTCCATTTTCTTGGAATCTGTAAACTGTAAATATGCCACTTCCTTCACCTCCTTGTCTGCGGCATCATTCCTGAGAGCTATTGGATTAGTACGTTAGTATGTGCAGCACATTTAACTAACCCCATCTCTGCGGACAAGGTTAACGCTTCAATTAGTCAGGAGAGCAGCGCTGTGAAACTGCAACAAATCTATCTTTGGCCTAGCCCTGCGTGGGTGACCATTTGTGGAAATGCAACTACCAACTTCAGGGGAGGTGGACCACTCTGCCCCCCCCCCCCCCCCATGCAAAGGTATCTCGGGCGGTTGTGCACTGTGCTGTTACTGCTATGCTAGGGACACACACACACAAACCCAAACACTAAGAATAGACACAAGATGAAATAACATAAGACACAAAGAAAACGCATGAATCGATTCAACAATAAAAACTCTTTTATTCATGCAGAGCAGTGTGCATGATAAACAGTACTAGCAAAGCATGGGTGCAATCTACTGGCTTCTATGCAAGCAATCTAATAACAATCATCCAGTCCTGCTGGATCTATAATGCTAATAACAATGCATGCCTAATAACAACAAATGTGGCCTAGTAACAATTCACAAGCGTCAGCATTTCTCTCTTTCTCATTACCACACATCGCACATCAGTTCTCTCTCTCATAAGACAATCTTCTTCTGATGAATCTCCTTTTCTTTGTGTGTGAAACCCCTGCAAGTGTGTGTGCTAATTCCCCCATGTCTATAGGCCTTAATCAGCAATACTCCCCTTTCCATTAACAAGCTTCCCAGGTTCCCATCTCAAATGTGTCCCATCATCTCTAGCCAGCTAGGTCTGCTCCCAGCATGACTTGAGCCTCTCCCTGCCATCCTCGCACAGGGCCTCTTTCTCTTGGCCTCTCAGCGGTCTGGACTCCTGCCAAAAGCTCCCTGCTAGATTGATCTCGAACTCTGCTCTCATCTGCATCCCAAAATGCTTCTCTGCCAAAGCCATCTGATTCTGATTCTACTGCAAAACCCTTCCCCTGGATATACTATGCAATGACGCACATACATCTCTATGGTAACATATCGCTTCTGCCAGCATTCACTCTTTCTGCAAGCAAGCATTTCTCTAAAAGCAGACCGCGTCAGACTGTCTGTCAACGTCAGTCATGGTCTCTCTAAGCTCACTGTGTTCTTGTCACTGTGACATCTTAAAGCAAGCTCATACTACTTTCAAACGGAGTCTCCCCTATCTGTAAACGTACCATCCTCCCATCCAGCTCTGTGCTTCAGCTAGAAGCTTGCTCTACCAAAAACTGCAAAGGCCTCACTCCATTCAAATGCCTCCCACCTTTCTGCTCTCTGCAAACCCAAGGATAAGCCAGCCCGTCTCATTCGCTTCTACTAGGCCAAGAGCTATGGCCTTATCTGCCTGTCTGCCTGCCAGCCTTTAATTACATTCCAATCCTTTCGCACACAGTGGAGCTGCTAACTGTCTCAGAATGGCTTCAGAAAGAATGTTTCATTCATTCTAGCATTTGGCGCATTCTCTCAAACCCAAGCGCTATATAATGGACTCCATGTGTTCATACCTAAGTGCACATCGATGCATGTCTAAGGAAGTCTAAGCAAGGCCTCTCCATATGACAGCCTATTTCTCTCTTCAAATGCATACAAAATGTGGCTTTCAAATGTGTCATAACAATGTGGATATAATGGATAACTAATGTGTCACTAATATGATTGAATGATGGATAAATGAATTACTAATGATAACATAACAGGCAAGCATAATATCTGGTTTTACAATCTCTCCTCTTATCATTACATAATTCATTCGAGATACAAATCTCTAGACAGATAGTCAATGTGGCATGCTAAAGCCAATTGCTAAATCCTCAGGAAGTATTCTAACATGGACATCTCTCAATAATGCAAAAGCCCAAATGCAAAAATGTATTCTATCAGTGTCAAACTCCAAACTCAAATGCATAGCCTAACATATAATGCATAACTGCAAGCGTGTCAGAATTCAAATCTCTAATGGAAAATCTCATAACAAAAATCCTAAATAGCAGTTCACGCAATAGTCAAGTCAAAAAAGCTGTGAAGCCAACTGTGGTATTCACTCTACAAGCAAATGTATTCAGAACGAAAATAAAGCTTGGCAAACATGTGTACTGTGGACATCAAGTTGGATTCAATTCAGTGTGTCAAGCACAAAATGACAATATTTTACTTTCAAAGTGTACAGGTGACAAAGTGACAAGGTGTCAAAGTCAGTAGCCAAACAGTTCAGGTCATTACAAATCAGATGGGTTCAGTTCATTGGTCTCCTCACAGACCCCAGATTCCAGTCTCTCACTGCATGTCAGTCTGTGGTCAAATCAGCCAGCCAGTTCATGTTGTAGCCAAACAGTATGTGGGTCCTCACATTTGCGCAACATGTCAATCAGTACGGATCAGTGCCAAAGGTGTAGCAAATCGGTGTTCAGCAAAGGAATGTCAACAAAGATGTGTCAAAAAAAATGTGTCAACAAATGTGTTCACAAATGTCAACAAAGAGTGTGTTCAGCAAAAGTGTTCAGCAAAAGTATTCAGCAAGAAATGGGCATCAAAGCATAGCCCATAATAGCAAAATAGTGGTTCCAGCGGCAAACGGAACCCGTGTGTGTCCTTGCAAACGGACAATCTTCAGTGACCATTTCTCTGGAGCCTCACTGCGTCGGCTCTCTCACAACAGGTGACAGATGTTTCCTCCGAGCAAATCATGCTCAATGCTGCAAGCAAATCGTTGGTGCCTCAAGCACTTCTCCCAGGTCTATCCTCTTGATACTGATGTATCATTCACAGTGGTGTCTCTGCACCATTCAGATGACAACTCTCCTTTAGCAATGCAATGGCCCATCACATAGGCCAACATTCAGATTCAGAGCACTGTCATGCTCACTCCTTCCATGCCATGCCATGCCAGTCCCCTCCTGTTCACATTGAGGACCAGCCAACGTTGGATGCAAGTGCTGATTTCAAAGACCTCTTGCTCACTCCCACAAGAGCCAAATAACTTCACTGCTCTTCAAAACTGTCTCCGTAGCACTGGGAACCCAAAATGTGTCACCAGAGCGTGTTTTCCTGCTCATTTGCATTTCACTCTCTGTTCCCTAGCCCCCAAGCTTCTGACTTCTGTGTCCTCTTGGTCACAAGGTAAAGGCATTTCAGATGGATTCCATTGTTCAGTCGCTGCAGATTTCAAAGCAGCTCACATCACGGTTTTGCTGCAAATCAAATACTGAACATCTTTCATCTTTGGCACAGGATGCTGCAAAGTGTCAGCTTTCACAATCAGTCAGGATTTTCCCTTCCCAATGCACTTCAGTTGTCTGCTAGATAATCGGTCAACAAGCACACTTCTGTGTACTTTTCAGAGTATAGCCAATGACAAAGCTCAAACCCCAAGGCCTCAAACCGGCAAACCGGACGGCAATCCCTAGAAGTGCTGCTGCAAAACATGGCAGAAGTCAGATGGTGTCACATCACAAGGTGACAAAGGCTCAATGTCAATTCTGCTTCAAAACAGCCGGATCCCAGTGCAAATGTCATAAGGTGTCAGCCATCACGGATCATCAGCCATCACAGATCTCAAACAGACGGCATCAAGGTCTGGTCAATCTGGTCAGTTCTGCAGTCATCATGTGGCTCATGCGATGCAGCAATCATGGTCTGGTCAATTCATGCAATGCTATCTGGTCAGTCATCAAGGTCTCACCTCCAAGTCAGCATCTTGGTATCTTTGCATCTCTCTCCAGGTGTATCTCAAGGAAAACAAAAAGGTGCAGGTATCAGTTTTCTCAGAATTCAGATGTATTCAAGCCGAAAAATCAAGGCAGCATTACTCTTCACTGCTGCATAACTAGGTCTAAACTCCCAATGTCTCTCAAAGGATCAATACTACTATCTCAGTGTCTGCCCAATATCAGTTTACATGTATCGATTCCAGTGTCAGTGTGCCCCTGTCTAACCATGGCACTGTGCCCCTATCTCCATTGCAAGATGCATTCCTATTCTTTTCAAAGCAAAACTGAACAGCCCTTTTCACATAGCCCAAAAATTGCAAATTCGAAAATGGCAAAACTGTATTACTCTCTGTATCAAAACTATCTATTCCTAAAGCCACTCACCATGGATGATTCACAACGCTGAATCCCTTAATGCTGACAAAACAAATCAACTTCATTCAAGATGACATTGCTTCCAGCATACACATTGCTATTCAAATCCAGTAAACATTCATTCCCTTTCAGGCATTCTCCTCCAAAACAGCAGTCTGCTGCTAATGCTGCTACTGAAAGCGTGTGATGTCTCTGCATTGCTAATCTCTCATCAACTCTCAACAAACGAAAAATATCCAAAGAATGCAACATCTCAAAACATCCCAGTGTGGCGTGATTCATTAAGCGTGCTCTTCTCTCGCCTTCTAGACAAATTACAAGGCTGTCAGGCAAAACATAATTCTCTCTCCCAAACGTATGCCAGATGCTGTCAATAATACCATTGTCATAACATCTAACATCATAGATTTTCACAATCTCATCTCTTCCCATAAACCCAGAATGCAATTTGAAATGCTTCACATAACTGCCTCCATGCAAAGGTGTCTCCAATGACACAGTTTCACAATTGAACTCTTCACAATGCAAATCTACAAAAGGCATCTTTCTAGGCATTATCTCTGGCAAACTGCACATGTCTGGCATAAATGCACTCTCCATATTCTCTTCCCTTTCACTAGAATCTGCTCCCTTAGGTAACTGCTTCTCTTCAAGGGCAATATCTACTATTTCTGCTTGCACTGCTGTCTTGTGTATTACTCCTGCTGCTGTCATAGGCCCTCTGTTCCCTCCCATTACTGCTGCTGTCAATGGTTTCAATAGGTAATTCAATGGGACACTATCCCCTCTATATTCTGCTGTTGTTTCCAGTGCTTTCAATGGGGCTCTGCCCTCTCCGCATATTGCTCCTGGTGCTGCTGGCACATCTTCCCAGGTATCAATCATTTTTCTGAGACGATATATTATTGCTCGCAAGCCAACAATATATGGTGTCATTTCTATTTCTGAAGCTTCATTAATCTCAACAAACACAATCTCCTCACAGCTCCTGGTGTGAGTTTTCAAACAAGCCTTCGACATCTCTAAACAAGCAGATACAGTCTTCAAGCTTGGCGAAATTGTGCACAAGTTCCAACAAATGAATCCAAACAAAGGTCAGATTCCAATTCAAATATCAGCGGCGGACTTCAACAAAATACCTCAAGCATCATCAAGAAAAAAAACTATTCTCTAGCCTGGCAAATATATTTGCATGTATTTTCAAAACAATCACTAATCATAAAAAACTGCTCTGACAATTCAATTCAAAATAATCCCGGATTCTCAAAACAAAGTCGGACAACTAAGTCTTCAGAAAGCTCGGTCTTGCGGAGAACGTTGTGGACGAAGCGCTCTCTCTAATTCAAAGGATCCCAAGACAAAACATCAAAACAAAACATAACTCCCACAAACTCAATAACCATGGACAGAAAATACAGCTAAAACAAATGCAAACACAGCTAGCTGCACACGTTGTGTTTGAACCTTGCCTCATGCCAAGTCGATCAGTGGATCAGAAGCCAGCTGCAAAATTCTGCAGACTACACATCTGTTCCAGTCATCGATAACAGCATCTGGAAGGCTCTGCGTTAATGGGTGCCATTTGTGAAACTCCAACAAATCTTTCGCCTAGCCCCGCGTGGGCGACCATTTGTGGAAATGCAACAATCTACCTCAGGGGGAGGTGGACCGCTCTGCCCCGCTGCAAAGATATCTCAGGGCGGTTGTGCACTGTGCTGTGTTACTGCTATGCTAGGGACCCACCCACAAACCCAAACACTAAGAATAGACACAAGATGAAATAACATAAGACACAAAGAAAATGCATGAATCGATTCAAAAATAAAAACACTTTTATTCATGCACAGCAGTGTGCATGATAAACAGTACTAGCAAGGCATGGGTGCAATTTACTGGCTTCCATTCACGCAATCTAATACCAATTATCTAGTCCTGCTGGATCTATAATGCTAATAACAATGCATGCCTAATAACGCATGCGGACAAGTAAAAATTCGCAAGCGTCAGCTTTTCTCCCTCTCATCACCACACATCGCACATTAGCTTTCTCTCTCAAAAGACATCTTCTGATGAATCTCCCCTTCTCTGTGTGTCAAACCCCTGCAAGTGTATTTGCTAATTCCCCCCCATGTCTATAGGCCTTAATCAGCAATACTTCCCTTTCCATTATCAAGCTTCCCAAGCTCCCATCTCGAATGTGTCCCATCATCTCTAGCCAGCTAGGACTGCTCCCAGCACGACTTGAGCCTCTCCCTGCCAGCCTCGCACAGGGCCTCTTTCTCTTGGCCTCTCGGCAGTCTTGTCTCCTGCCAAAAGCTCCCTGCTAGATCGATCTCGAGCTCTGCTTTCATCTGCATCCCAAAATGCTTCTCTGCCAAAGCCATCCGATTCTGATTCTACTGCAAAACCCTTCCCCTGGATAAACTATGCAATGACGTACATACATCTCTATGGTAACATATCTCTTCTTCAAGCATTCGCTCTTTCTGCAAGCAAGCATTTCTCTAAAAGCAGATAGCGTCAGACTGTCTGTCAACGTCAGTCATGTTCTCTCTTAGCTCACTGTGTTCTTGTCACTGTGACATCTCAAAGCAAGATCATACTGCTTTCAAACTGGGTCTCCCCTATCTGTAACCATACCATCCTCCCATCCAGCTCTGTGCTTCAGCTATAAGCTTGCTCTGCCGAAAACTGTGCAAAGGCCTCACTCCATTCAAATGCCTCCCACCTTTCTGCCGTCTGCAAACCCAAGGATAAGTCAGCCCGTCTCATTCGCTTCTACTAGGCCAAGAGCTACAGCCTTATCTGTCTGCCTGCCAGTCTTTGTTTATATTCCAATCCTTTTGCGCACAGTGGAGCTGCTAACTGTCTCAGAATGGCTTCAGAAAGCCTGTTTCATTAATTCTAGCATTTAGCGCATTCTCTCAAACTCAAACGCTATATAATAGACTCAATGTGTTCATACCTAAGTGCACATACATGCATGTCTAAGCAAGTCTAAGCAAGGCCTCTTCATATGACACCCTATTTCTCTCTTCAAATGCATACAAAATGTGGCATAACAATGTGGATATAATGGATAACTAATGTGTCACTAATATGAAGGAATGATGGATAAATGAATTACTGATGATAACATAACAGGCAAGCTTAATATCTGGTTTACAGCGCAGCATGCTGAACAGGGGACACGTCAGACCTCCTAAACCCTCTTCTCTGCCATCTTGATAGCCCAGAATGTACAGTCGAGGTGACGTACGTGGGATTCAGAGTAAATAGTGATTGCCTTCCCCTTACTAATTTCTTGCACCTGTATGTGCCACTAGTTCCACTACTTGTGCAGAGTAATGCAAATGCAAACGCCTCTATACTTTGACCTGGCATTCCCCATCCACAAGGCCCACGACAGCTGCACCCGTATGCCTTTCACCAATGTCCTAATTTATGGTTAAAGACCTATCAATGTAAAGTACCTCATCCCCTCCACTGCATCCTCTTTAACATTCATTCTCTCTTCCTCTTCTCCCACATAAGTGGCAAAATCATGGACAGTGTCCTCAGTTTTCACTAATTCGGCTACAAATGTCACAGGATTGACTAGGACACATCACACAGGATGTATTGATGCAGCTGATAAAATTACCTTGTACATCGAAACCTTTTGGGTCATCAATGTCGATTTGGACTTTTCCAAAATCACAAAGACTGCATGTTCCACATACAATGTCACCAGGGAACCCATAGTATTGGTGGATGATTTTTGAATTGCAAAAGCTGCTGCCGCTAAAGCTTTCTCACAAGGGATGTGTCCCTGCATCACTGGGTTTAGGAGTGCGCTGTAATACGCTAAAGGGTTGTGGCCTAGCAATGTTTGCTGGGTCAGGACCGCTGTCATCACCTGCTTGTTTAAATGTGAAAACAAATAAAATGGTTTCTCATAATCCGGGTTTGCCAAAACCAGAGCATTGCTGATCGCAGCCTTGAGTTCCCGAAAGCAAGTCCCCTTTTCCTCAGACCACTCTATTGCTCCTTTCACCTTCTGTGCTTCCTTGAGCCCCTACAGTAAGGGCCTCACACAACTAGAGTAATAACTCCATAATCTACAGTAGTTACAGAGCCCCAGAAACTGCTACATCTGGTTTACTGTGACGGCCAGAGGCTTATTCTGAATTGCGGTGTCTCTCTCTGACATTACCTTTCTTCCTGTAGGCGATATGACTTGCCCCAAATACACTACCTCTGTTTGGCAGTATTGCAATTTTTCTTTGTCCACTTTGTACCCCTTCTCCACGAGAAAGGTGAGGCGCGTTATTGAATCTCCTCGCCACTGCTCCTCCAAAGTGCCACAAACCAACAGATCGTCCACGTACTAAATGATGGTACTGGGCACCTGTAAATTCCCCTGATCCATTTGAACCACCCTGTTAAAAACACTCAGAGATTCGTAGTTCCCCTGGGGCAAACTTGTGTGCTCAAATCTCTGACCATGATACGTAAATGCCATGAGGTATTGAAAATCCGGGTGTAAGGGAACAGAGAAAAGGAATTTATTTTTTAAATCAATCACTGTGAAGTGGATCAACCAAGTAGGGATATTACAGAGAATGATGGCAGGATTAGGTACCACTGGAAATTTGACCTCAACAATATTATTGAGGGGTGCAAATCCTGGACCATCCTCCCTGCTTTCCTTTCTTCACAGGGTAGATGGCTGTATTGCATGGGGATGCAGAAGGTTGTATCATGCCCTGCTTTAACAATGCCAATATGGTATCATAGATCCCTTTGTTTGCCTCCCTAGAAATGGGGTACTGCTTAGGCTGTGGTAATATTGCACCAGGTTTTAGTTTTATTTGCACTGCTCCAACACTCTTTTGCAGCCCCACATCATGGGGATTACGAGTCCATAACTGGTCTGGCAGCTTTCCCAAATCCTCCTTCCAATATGGCAATGTATTTTTAATAATGAGCATGGTCTTTGGTACTTCCCTTTGGTAGATCATTATTTGGCAAGGCACCCCAATCTCAAAGACCATCTCTCCTGTGTCTTTGAACAATTGCTTGTCGGATAGGTCCCATAGTGATTAGGTCGGATCAATGCACAGCACTGTGCACCACTCTCCACGTTCCTCCATCTGTGCCTGAGAGAACCACCCCGTTCTTCTTGATCACTATGACCTCTAAGAGAATCGTAACAATGGTGCCTGGTGTTACTTCCTGCGGCTCATCGGGCCGAAATAAAAACTCAATCAGTAACTGCCATGTCTTATTTCTGATCCCCGGAACCCAACTCAACAAAATCACCCCATAGAGAAACAATGCTGGTTGTACGGGAACTCATCTAATCGCGCCGTTGCTACAATAGGCATGCATGCGCGCTGCTTCTCTAGCTGAATACAAACCTGGGGTCGAGCCTACTATACTTCCCTCTGTGAAAGCAATCGGCATCTGTAGCTTGCTCAGGAGGCCTCTTCCCAAAGGATACACCATGGTGTCTGTACAATACAACAAAGGTGCAGATACATTTTGAGTACCTACCTTAATACGAAGATCTTCAGTATAAGGAACTGAGAATCCCTGTTTGTCCATTGTTTTGCCTGACAAGGGGAACAACCTTCCTTAATGCAAGATTTCGTAGCCTTTGTGTCGACCATAAATTAGAACTTTCGATCACCCACCTGCACACCTATCCAGAGTTCCTCTTCTAAATCGGTGGTAACGGACAGGACTGGACACATCAGAGACTCCTGCGGACTCGCCTACTCCTGGTACATATTCGCACCGGGGAGCGAAAGAGGACTCCCTCTAAAAACATTTGCTCCAGTATAGTGAACCGTTCCTTGGGGTAAAGGATTCTTCTCCCATATCTGTACCAATGCTTGTGCTGGTATTGTTGGAGGTATACTTAAGGTCTGTGCAGCCCCAGTCACTGGGTTTTGTTCAATCCGTGCCTGCTGCGATTGCAAAAAGGCATGGGCATATGGCAGGGTCTGGGATTGCATCTGCTGAGCTCCCATGTTAAAATACTGTGGCCTGTCATGGCAATCTCGTGACACATGTCCGAACCTTCCACCTGACCAACACTAAATCCTGTAGAATCCTTCGTAATTATTTCCCATTGATCCATTAAACCGGGGACCCATACCTCTGAACCTGCCAAATGACCACTTCCTAGTAGAATCCTCCCCTTCGTCTCGGAAACCCACTCATTGGCCTTGGACCGGGAGAATACCAGTCCATCCACCACTTTGTCATACCCGATTCACCCTGTCCCTGTTGTCCCAATTGCCCCTACTGTCCTTCCATGTAGTTAATGATTACTGGCCATTCCAAACAAATCTTTGCAAATTTCTTCTGAATAGGCGCGGTCTCTGTCTTTTGTGCCAGTTCTATACACTCCATTTCCTTTTCTTGTCTCCTTTTACAAACATTCACAATATGCGCTTGAGTTTCTGGCCAACTCTTGGCCACCATCCCTACCACTTTATCTAGATCATGCTGAAATTCCTTGGGACGTCCCTTCTTTAGCTTGTGGGAAAAATCACCACATTCTTGTCCCATGCTACTCCTGATTCTGCCCGCCACATCTCCTTTATTAACTGGATATGTTCGGCAGGGTCATCATCCAATTTCATTGTTTTGGCTAGAATTGAATTTATATCAGGCGTATCGGGATACCTAATCTGCAAGGCCCCCCATACCTGTGCCCTGCAATTATTAAAAGCTGCTCCATCGTGGGCATTTATATCCAATTGAACTCCCGCATACCCTGATCTCCTCCACAACTCATCTGGCCGTTTACGCATTAGGGCTGTGAATAAGCACTTCATGTCCCCTATGTCCAGTGTCCAACATGACACTGTCAGTGTGTTTCTCTAATGCATAAACCCACATCCCTACTACTGCAATGAGCGAAGGGAGTGTCTTCATCAAGTTATTCCTGTCCATGTGTGACCACGGGACACAATACGCCTTTCCCAGACCCTTCTGGAGCAATGGAAATTGAGTTACACTAATTTTAACTGGGGCTCTCTTCATTTATCCTCTAAAGCTTTCTAGGGCCCTTCAAGTACCCTGGAGCGTCCTATGGCTCAATGGTGTACCATCTATCACTGCTACTGGAGCAGGAGATAGGACAACTACACCCTTCTCAACATCTTATGCCCACCCCTCTGAAAGGAAGCGCCCCCAAATTCAGCACGATCCTCCCCGCAATGAGAGACAATAAGGGACTCTCCCGTAGTGGGAATAAGACCAAGACAGAGTGCGGGTGAGCGTAAGTGGGAGTTTATCCAAAGAATAGGGCATGCAAAGAACTCTGCAACCTCCGAGAGCGCTCTGTCTGACAATAGCAAAGACAGGCGTATTTCTAATACAAAAAACGTCATCAGAACCTACACACTATAGGGGGCACAAGTTAATTGGGATTGGGTGGCGTCGACTAACTATAGGTGTTGCTGCAGCGTGGTTGGTCTTGGCGTGAGGACGTCACTGGTCAGCCTCGTGGGTTGGGTTGGGCCTGGCAGGCCAGCTTGAGGTCATCCGGGCGGTGTTGGTATGCTGGGGCAGCCTGTGACAAAGATGAATACCTTTCCTGACTCGTTTGCCCTAGGCCATGCACACTGCAGTTATTCAAGAAACGACATCTACGTTCATCAATAAATCGCTCAGCAGTTTGTCTTATAAAATAAACGCAACACATGAGGAATGCACCTCGTGAGAGGTCCGGTGGTTGTCGGTTGGGGTGAGATTTACCTGTGTCCTATTGACCGGTATTTTAGGTCGAGGGGCTGGGCTCTGGGGCCTGAGCCGAATGATACATGTCTGTCTGCCGCGTTAGAAGTTATTATATAAATGGGTCTCTGTGTCTTGTCCCAGTGATGGGGGTCGTCTTTGCACGGGGTCATGATTCTTGGGGTGGTCTAGGGGGGGTTGTGAGATTTACGAGAGGGTGCTGGTAGATCAGTAGATTCAAACGTGGGTTTATTACCGTGCTGTAAATAACACAGGTGGCGGGCTGTGGCCTTGGGTGCGGTATAGGGATGTAACGGTATTACGGTATACCGTTAAAGATACCGTAAACCACTTAATTGAACAATAATAACCGTCACATTGTTTATACCGGTATACCGTTCATACCGTTAAGTGTGCTTTTCAATCTGATTTGGAAAGTCTGCAGTAAGCAAGTGCTGCGCAGTCTTGGTCTTGCACTGTTGGATGTGCCGTCTGCCAAGTAGTTTCAGTTGGAGCAGTTTTAATGCCATTCCATAAACCACACGGGCCTGACACAAAATCAATATGTTAGCAATAGGAAGAATAAATACAGTGCCAAGAAGGAAAAGGGTTTACTTTGGGTTGGCGGCTTTGGGGTTTATATATTTATAATGGATAATGTTTTCTAAACATATGACAATGGGGGATTTCCCTGATTCTATCATTGAATTTACATATAATAAATCACACTGAAAAATTTACTCATCTCTGAGGGTATTCCCTGCTGCCATACCAAAGGGTAACATGTCCGTGATTACTGAACACCTTTTGGCCCGCAAGTAAACTAAAGGCTGTAACGTAAAGAGAGAGTGCGTGTGTGTGTGTGTATGCGCACAAGCGTATACTACCATCAGGCTCCAATGATCTGTGGCATCCAGGTTATCAAGATGGCAACATGTTCATCTTCACCAGTAGCCAGTGGGGGAGCTAAAAGCCTAAAGGACCACTTAAGAAAAGCTATTCAGTTTGCTTTGCCAGTCGCAGCAGGGCTGCCCCCCCCCTCCTCCTCTCCACATGTGTGTTTGTGCTTGGTGGAAGCAGTGGGTGGCATTTCGGTGGAAAGTATGTTGAAAAGCCCAATTCTGGCCCTGGGTGCCTGGTTTTGTTTGTGATGATAAATCTGACAATTTATGACCTTTTAGAAAATATTTGTTAAGATTAGTTAACTCCACCTGCTATACCGCGATAACCATGATATACCGTCATTTGGCAATAAGGTTATTGTACCATCATAAAACTAATACCGTGACACCCCTAGTGCGGTACCGGGGCCTCTGACTCTCTGAAGCGGCTCCAGCTTGGTTGGGGGAGGTGAGGGAGCGCGGCACATGCCTTAGCTTCTTTATCTGGCAGGCTTGGTAGGGTGGGAGGGAGAATGGCCTTGCATATATTCACAAAGGTTTTTTCCTCGTGCGTTGCTAACTTTTGAATGCAGAACTTTTATAATGTTCCGCCTTATTTTGATGTTATTTAAACACACATATATATATTTCAATTTCGTTACACATTTCTTTAATACAGTCGGTCCGAGTACCTTTTCATTACCTAACATTATATTCACTACATGGTGTGATTATTTTATGTACATTAGACGTTACACGAGGTAGTTCTAGGTTATGGCCTACAGAGATTGATGCTTGCTGCTTTAGGTGATTTAAGAAAACATATATGAGTTCAGGTTTCTACATAAAATTGTAAGAACACTTATACAGATAAAGGCTATACATTTGGTCGACACCTTTCTCTGTGGTTATAGCAGCACTAGTCCAGACCTTGGTATCATGCAACGTTACATCTTTATGGTTTATTCACAGTTTACAGGATCTGTTTAAACAGAGGTAGTTCGTTAATACCAATACTTGAATTATTTTCTACTTTCTTCAGATAGTGATGCTTCAGCTTTTTTCCCGTCACCCCGGCCTCGCGGACCAGGTCGTGCGGGGTGCAATATTACATTGTGAACGATAAAATGTTACAGTGTTAGCATCTCGGGTTAGCTCATACCCGACTTTCTCATGGGAACGCGCTCGCAGCGGATCTACCAGGGCTACTGCGGCGGCAGAGATGCATGAAAGGCCCTCCAAAGGTGGGGGCCTCGTTACAGTGTGCTGAACTCACGCCATGTTTGCTAGACAAGATGGCTTCTAGGCCTAACTGAATTTTGGTATATGCAGGGAACGGATACGTGTGGGCAATGTCGTCGGCGGGTGAACCCTCCTCCACCTGGGCCCGGGTGGCATGAGGGGACGCCCACCGAGTCATGGTCCTCACCTGGGGAGAAGGCTGCAGGTGAGGAGGGCCTCGCGGCCAGTCCTCCCCTACATTTCCCCCCTTTCGTTACTAAAGTAACGAATTCTTTAGCTCTTCTAATCTTCTACATTCTTGCTCCTCTATCACTGCGTCATCCCATGCAGGTGTTCCTTTTCTAGGCATCCAGGCTCTGCATACCCCCCTCAAGCTCTCACCTCTTCTAGCATACTCATCTGGTGTACATGTTAAATATATACAGTCACCAGTTTGTTCCAAGTCTACCCAGACCTCCTCATACCATTCCAGTTCCACGTCTCGTGGTTCTTTGATAGTGGTGTGCCATAGTTTATCTACTATGTACTTATCACGGTACATAGGCACTAACTGGTACCTGGGAGTGTTATCTGTTCCTGTCTGTACATGTACTTCTTGTGTCGCCTTAATTGTACCACCAGAGTTGCCCATTGTCACCATCATCATTGCACCGTTAGGGACTGCGTTAGCACAACATCGGAGGCCCACCTGGCACAGGCAGAACACCACGAGGAGGACCACCACAACTGGTATCAAGAACTTCATTGCCATTCCAAGCCATGAGGGAACCCAGGAGAAGATATTGTCGAACCATGAGCTATCTTTAGCCCCACCTTCCATCTTCATCTTCTCTCCCAGGTTATGTACTGCTTCAATGACGTGGGACAGGGACCCATTTTCTGCGTCTTCAGAAGGTACGAACGTGCAGCACGCACTTCCTATTTTTCGGCAAACACCTCCATCGATCGCTGTTAACAGGTCCAGAACATACCTGTTCTGCATGGTCATTAGTCGCAGAGCTCGTAGTTCCACCTTTATTATGTTGAACCCTTCTTCAGTGTCATTGGCCAGCTGAATCAGTTCCCACCGTGTGATCTGGAGCCATTTTGCATTTGCTCTTGCTTGGACACTTGAAACTAGTGATGCAAAAAATGTTTCCACGGAGCTGAACAGGCGATACCTGTCTGGGATCTGTGCCAATAAATCGGATGATGCTTGTGATATGTAGTTCGATGCTCGCTTGTTCCGTGATAGCTCCTCTTCTTTCCCTCCGGAGGACAGGACATAGAGGTGCGCTTTTGCAGTGGGAGAAGTCACATCCTGGTTCACGTTTCCTTGCGTCCTTTTATTTTCGTCGACGTGACTTTCTGGAATCACCATTAGGGCCGAATGCAAAGTGGCCATTGAGCAGCTGCCACTCCATGCCTGGGGAAGGTGCAAGTAAGCCTGATTCCCGCATACCCAGTATGTGTCCATTAGTGCTGCTGTTCCTTTTTTCATGTCTGGGATGGTGAGAGTTTTGTTACAGTTTTTATTCGTTCCCATTGCCACTTTTCCTTCTCCCTTGAAACATAGTTCGTTTTGTATTTCACTTTGTAGCTTGAAGGGTTTCTCCATCGCTGTTACCCATGTTAGTTTAGAGATGTGTTCTTTCCATATTGGTAAGCACGTTTTTTCCATCCACCGCAGCTTGTCTGGTTGGACACCTTTCAGTGCTTCCGCTTTGCACAGTACTTCTTCATCTTTCCATTTGTTTTCGGAAAACAGCGTCCCTTGTATTGCAAAGAAAGGTTCTTTACGACAGACCACTCCAGACGCTTTTGAATAGCACGTCTTGTTGTCCTGTATCATTTTGAAAGAGACATCGTGTGCTTGGAAGGTGTTTTTTATTCTACACAGCGTGAGATGAAGGAGACATTGGGCATCCACAATGGGCAATTCTCTTGGCAACAACACTTTGGGTGTGCCTGATGCATGGGGGATGAGCGAACAGACATAACAGCTTTCATTGGTTGTCTGTTTAGCTGTTGTACTCATATCTGCATACCATTTATTTGCTTGGTGGGGGTGTCGTGGGTCTTCCATCTTGTCTAATCCTAACCCATAATACTCATCATACCCCCTCCTACTTGTCTCTCTTCTTCGCCTACTTTTCTCCCCCCTCCTATACCTTTTAGTTTCGATAGGTGAAATAATAGGCCCCCCTTTCTCATTCCCACCCCCCTTTTCCAATTCCTCATATAGGAACTTGTGTTCTGTCATCGTAATTACTTTTCCATTTTCCTCAATAAACAACAAATCGCTGTTTTGTATCGGGGCGGGAAGGGTAGTGGGGCTGTTCTATATTTCAGGTAGGGACATTGTGTCATTTTCCATATCTTTATTTCTTGATTGTGACAGGGCAGCAGTGGGTGGTGCAGTATAGTAACCCCATACAAAGTGTGATCCATCCCAGACCAAAAAATCACCTTCTCTAATATTCATACTTGTAGTTGAATTCGTGCCAGGGGCAAGGGTGGTGTTACTCCCCCCTCCCCCCTCGTTCATCTCGATAGAGATGAACGCTATGAACCAATATGTCACCAGGCAAAATATTGAGATGAAGAACACAATAACACACATTGATAAACCACATTCGTATGAATATGTCAATCTATCCACTAACATTTCTCTAAATCTAACAAATCTATTAGTTGCAGGCTGCCCATTCGATGCCATAGTAAATCCTGTTTGAAATATAAAAGTGCATTAAGTACAAGCATGTAAACATTTCTAACGTTGTGACATTGTTTTCGACAAAGTATGGGAGTGGGTGAGGGAGGGGGTGTGTCCACAGACAAGGTAACTTTACAATCATTACTATCCGTACATTATTTCATATATAAAAAGGAAAGTCGAGAGGAAAAAAAAAACTTCTCCAAACCCAAAAAAAACCCCACAAAAACCTTCAAAAGTTGTAAAAAATTATATATATATATATATACATATTTATTTCAGTACACTTGTCATGCGCCAGTCGCTTTCAATGTTCATCACTTAATGCACACAAAAATTCCCATCATTCATTCTGCACAACTTCATTGTCCGCAGTTGCCTGTGCCTCGTCCTGCACCTCACCTTCCACGGCGCTATAGGCTCTGCGTACGTCTGTCAAATGCACCCAGTATCGTAGGCCCTTCACCTTTACTGCTGTGGGTGTGCAAAACACTACCTCATAAGGGCCATGGAAACGTGGCGCATTCCACCTTCGCACAAAACTTCTGACATATATAAGGTCACCAGGCATTAGTTGTAATGGTTTTTCAGGCAGTGTCTCTGTTTCTGTTGTGTTCCCCTCCTCTCTTGTAGAGGGGGGGGCTAGTTGCTTCGCAATTACGCGCGCTGCCCGTGTCAGTTTTTTCAAGTACTCTGTGAACTCCTCTCCCAATATCGCTGCACTTCTGTGAGCATCAGAACGTTCACGGAGAGGCGAATGCGCTGTGTGCATTCTCCTTCCCGTGACGATCTCATGCGGGGACAAATGGTGGTCTTTACTTGGCTGATTTCGTAACTCAAACAGGGCCAAAGGCAGGCAGTACATCCAGGTCTTTTTAAGGGAAAAACACAGTTTTGACAATCTGCTTTTTAACAGACCGTTCATCTTTTCCACTACGCCATTACTTTGAGGATGATAAATCGAACATAATTTGTGCTTTATTCCCAATAGCGTAGTCACTTCCTTGAACAGTTCATTAACAAAATGCGTGCCGTTGTCTGAGCGAATAACTTCGCAAATCCCCCAGCGCGGGAATACTTCCCGTACTAGGAACTTCGCGGCGCCCTTCGCATCAGGGCGCGCACAGGGGCCTGCCTCCACCCACCTCGAAAATGGACATACAACCACAATCATGTAGCGAGCCCCGTTACATCTTTCTCCCATGTCTACATAATCAATGTGGAGCTCTCTGAATGGGCCATTTGGTTTTGGTATCGTTCCTCTTAGTGTGCGCAACGTCATACCTGAGTTGTAAATCTGACATGTCGTGCATTCTAAAGCCAGCCTTGTGATGTGTTCATGGAGGCAAGGTGCAAACCAATCTTCTTGTATGTCCGCCATTATGTGTTGCTTTGCGTTATGTGCGGGAAAGTGTAGTTGTTGAAATGCTATTTCTAACAATGTAACTGGCATCACCGCTTTTCCTGAACTTTTTTGTCGCCACAATAAATCAGTCGGCGATTTGCTGCATCCCCTCTTAGTCCACAGCAATTTTTCTTCTGCACTAGCTCCCTCTTGCAGCTCTATTATTTCCTGTGTGGGCATCATGTTGTATCCTGTGGGGACCTCTTGGCTTGCTGTGTGGTGCAACATGTACTCTCCTACTTCACCTTTCTGTAAATACGAAGCTTCTTTGGCAGCGGCGTCTGCTGCCGCGTTCCCCAAAGATATAAAATCTGTATTTGTGGTGTGGGCTTGGCATTTTACGATGGCCACTGCCGTGGGGTCTTGCAGGGCCTCAATCAGTTCTTTCAATAATTCTGCATGCTGAACCGGTGTTCCATCTGCTCGTCGAAACCCTCTCCGCCCCCACCGTGCCAACCCACCGTGTACTGTTGTTGTCATGTATGCTGAGTCTGTATATATTGTCACTGCGCACCCCTTGGCGGCATGCAATGCTTCTATTAGCGCTATTAGTTCTGCTGCTTGGGCTGAATAGTGTGATGGGAGGCGGTGTTGCACTAGTGTCTCGTATTCATCTTCCTCTAATCGTACAACTGCCATACCCACATGTTTCTCTCCTGTCTCCATGTCTATTGATGCTGACCCGTCCACGAAATACACCTCTCCCTCGTTCAGGGCATTCTCAAAAATCACTTGATCCTGACCTTCGTCACCTGTGTACGTAGCGCAGTTGTGGTTCTGCATGTCCTCTACGGTGCACGCCTCTGTGATGAATGTGGCCGGGTTCACTGTTTTACATCTTACTATATGGATGTTTGCGCTGGACAGTATTATTTCATATGCTGTGGCGCGTTGTGTCGTCAATGTGCTCTTTGATCGCTCTAATATTGCAAAGAGTGAGTGTTCCACAAACAGTGTCACAGGACAGCCCATCACTATCGTGGCACTTTTCTCAATCGCGAACGCGGCTGCAGCTAGGGATTGCTCGCACGCGAAATGACCTTGCATTACTGCTTCTAGGGTGCCACTATAGTAAGCCAGTGGTTTGTGCCCTAACGATGTCTTTTGTGTCAGTACTGCTGTCATCAGTGTTCCTTTGCAGTGTGAAAATAAGAAGAATTCGCGCCCATAGTCTGGATTTGCCAGTACTGGAGCGCTTGATATCAGCTCTTTTAGTGAGTTAAATGCTGTGTTCATCTCTTCTGTCCATTCTATGTGTTTGTTTTCCTGCTGTGCTTCTTTTAGTGCCTGTAACAAGGGCCTTGTGTACGCTGCATAATCCAATATCCATGCTCGGCAATAGTTGCACATACCCAGAAATTTCTGCATCTCTTTTACTGTTTTGGGCTCCCCAACTGTTCTAATCGCCTGTGCCCTGTCTGGTATGATCCGCTTGCCATCCTTTGATATTAGCTGTCCCAAGTATAGGACCTCTGTCAGACAGTATTGTAACTTCCCCTTGTCCACCTTGTACCCTTTATTGGCCAATAATGTCAGGAGTGTTATTGAGTCCTTTCTACACTCCTCCTCAGTTTGTGCACAAACCAATAAATCATCAACGTACTTAATCACTGTGCTTTCTACAGACAAATTCCCCAGATCTTCGTGTAGTACCCTGTTGAATATGCTTGGGCTCTCGCAATATCCTTGTGGTAGTCTGCAGTGTTCGAACCTCCTCCCCCCTAGTGTAAACGCTGTTAAGTACCTGCTCTCTTCTGCTAAGGGAATCGAGAAAAATGCATTTTTCAAGTCAATAACTGTGAAGTGGGATGCCGTTTTCGGAATGTTGCACAGTATTGTCGCCGGGTTCGGGACTAAAGGGAACTCCTTCTGAATCACATCATTGAGTGGGTGTAAATCTTGTATCATCCTCCATGAACCTCCCTTCGCCTTTTTGATCGGGTAAATGCATGTGTTGCATGGGGAGTTTGAGGGCACTATTATTCCTTGTGCTAGCAGTGCATCTAGTGTCTCTCTGATCCCTTCTTCCGCTTCGCGTGACAATGGATATTGTTTTACCCGGGGTAGAATTGCTCCCTGTTTCAGTTTTATTACCACAGGCTGAACCCCATGTAATAACCCCACATCATGGGGGCCATTTGTCCATATGTTAGTGGGTACCAACCTCATGTCGTCATCAAAAAATGCATGTGGTGCTCCTACTACTGCCATTAATTCAACTTGAGTTTTTCTGGCTGTAACTACAATGTCGCACGGCATTGCTAGTTCCATCACTATTTCGCCATCTGTCTCAGTGTCAGAAAATAGCTCCTCGTCCGAGAGCTCCCTCAGTGGGATATTTGCATTTGTACACAGTACTGTCCGCCACTCACATCCTTCCATGTCAACGCCAATCACACATATTCTGTTTGCTGACACGTGTACTGCGTGTAAATCCAACGATAGCACTGACCCGGGAGCAGTGTCGGGGCTTGCTATGGGGCGGAAAAGGAATTCGGCTGGAATCCTCCAATCCATCCTTTTCAGTTCTGGTACTATGAGAGCCAATGTTCTCATGCCCTCAACAAACATCTCCTCGTTTCTAGGTAACCCTCTGATCTCTTGCATGATTGTGTGGCCGTGTATTACTGCTAATATGCGGAGGGGGCATATGCCTGGCGTCGAACATACGATACCGCTCCCTGTGAATGATATTGTCATGTTTAGTTTGCTTAAGAGATCTCTCCCCAGCAAATTAATGGGAGAGTGTTCATAGTACAGTAAGGGTGCTTTCACTGTTTTACCCCCCACTGTCACATCCAATGCCTCTGTGTAAGGAACTTCAATTACAGCCCCAGAGAACCCCTGCGTCTCTAACGTTCTATTAGATAACGGGAACCGGCCCTCTCTAATGCATGATTTCTCCGCTCCCGAATCCACCATGAATATGAACTGCTTGTCTCCTATCTGCGCTCCTATCAATGGTTCCTCTGATGCATTGTGGGTCGTAGATAGTACTGGACACGCAAGTGCTCTCTGTGGGCTGTCCTATGCGGGGTGTCTCATTGCCCCCCCTTGATCAAAAATGTTCCCCGAAACTACTGACACCCCGCTGTAAGGTGCGGGGTCAGGCGCTCCATTAGCTACTGTGGCGAAAGTGTTACCTGGCATGTATTGCATATTGTCATTATTCTGTGGGTGGTTTTGTGTTCTGTACTGATGTCCGTGCAGTTGTGCGTTACTTCTTTGTCCTACATTTTCTGGTTGCTGGTATTGTCCCATGGGGAGGCCGTAGGGGCTTCCTGGGTGGGGGTGACCGTACTGCTCTGTCTCCTGGAACCCGTTGTTTTGTCTGCTCCTGCACTCTCTTGAGTAGTGCCCCCATCTCCCACAATTCCAGCAGCTCCCCTGTGGACCTCTGGGACCCTGCCACCCATTTCCTCCCATTCCTCCATACCCTTGTCCTCCTCTTCGGCCCCTGTACCCACCTCTTCCCCCTCTTGGGGCCCACTCTTGCCACGTTGGACCTCCGTTCTGCTCCTGCTCAGTCCACTGTCGTTGTCCTTGTCCTGCCCAATTTGCTGCTATTCTTCCTTGTATTGCTATTTGCCCCTCCTCTCCTTCGTCTCCCTCCCTCATGAGTGGGAGCCCTGCTACCGCTGCTGCAACCTTCACCAGTTTTGATTGTACCAACTTTGCCTCGTCTGCCAACCTTTTCTGTGCTACTTCCCTCTCTCTCTCTTTGATCCTTTTGCAATGGTGCACTATTATACTTTGGATCTCTGGCCACCCCTTTGCCTCAACGCCCGCTATTTTATTGAGTGCCTTCTGCACCTCTTTTGGGAGCCCTCTCTTAATGATAAAATAAAATAGAGATGTGGATTGGTGCCAGGGCGTGCCCGTTTCCGCTCTCCACATCTCCTGCACCCGGAGAATGTAATCCATAGCATCCTCCCCGTCATTCATTGTACATTGCATTACTGACTGTAAATCAGGGGTATCTGGGAATGTCTCCCGCAGTGCGTCCCACACCCTTGCTCGTACTGTATTAAAGGAAGCCCCATCATGGCGATCACAGTCTAACGTCACGGCCGGGAAACCAGCCTTAGCCCATACTCTGTCCGCTTGATCTCCTACTGCGGTTACTAGTAGGCTTTTCACATCGCCTACTGCCAACGGTATGCCGGCGGTGTGTTTCTCAAATGCATATATCCACTTGCTCGCCCCTCCTGACAGCTGGGGCAATAATTTCATTAAATTAGCCTTATCCATCTGAGCCCATGGTATATAGTTTGGTCTCCCCCCCCCTCTGTGTATCAATGGAAGTTGTAACTTCCCTTTTGCAGTTGCACCCTCCCTTTCCTTAGTCGCTGCTGACTCCAATGACGCCATCTTCCCCACCCTATTTCTTAGTCGTCCCATCCATTCGTCGTCTATAGTCCCTAGCGAACATGCACCGTCCACCTCCTCGCTTTCCCCTCCTACTGCCATACTCAACCTATCACTCTCATCCAACCCTCCTCTGACATCACATAACAAGTCCTCTCTGATCCCTCTCTCTCGTGATACATCACCAATGCTCCCTTCTACTGCTCCTACCTCTATTATTCGTGTCGGCTCTTCCTCAATCCTGAACAGTATTTCCCCCTTTTTCCATCCTTCCTCAATTTGTCTACTTTCGCTCGACGCTCTAGACGTGCGTCCTGATTGTGTAGGGGCGCACGCCGTGCGCTCACATATGTCTTTTATTCGTGAGAGTTCGTCCCTTGCCACAGTAAGCCTCGACTCTAAGTCACTCGTTAGCTTCTCTATATCCACCCTCTGTGTGCTTCCCTGGGCGCGCTCTCTGGTGCTTTCGTATGGCGGGGGGGCTGTTGGTCTTTGTGGTGTACCAGTTGTGGGGGGAGGCACATAAGTAGGGTCGCTATATCCTGCTGCGGGGGCTGGTTTAGGTAATATCGGGTACAAACTAATCACCTCCGCAGGTTGTTCTGTACTTAGCTGTTCCTTTTCCTCTCTTGGAACCATCAGTGGATTATCTGTGGTGGAAGGTAGATCAATATTTGGTGCCGGAGCTTTGGGTGGGGGTACTTCCTCAAACAATCTCCAGAGGTCTAATATCTCCTTCCTATTTTGCCATTGTTTCCCCTTATACTTGAGGCTAATGCATGCTCGTACCATATCAAGAACGCTTTTGTCAAAAGACCCTCCCTCGGGCCAAATCTGGGGCAGACCCTCCCCTTTCAATTCTGTTACCCATTGATCGTGATATTTATTTATTCGTTCAGCGTATCCCGGTAAGCTCTTACAAATATGTGACAAGGGAGTTTCTGCCCCCATACTCTAAATCACTAACACAGCCGTGTCCACCTTCTTTACTTTTAGTTAGGTGTAGATATGTGTATGTATACCTTTATGGCACAGACAAGAGCGGACGTCTCAAAGATTATCACCCAATTTTATTCACTGCGCAAATCCTTTCTCACTCACCATAGCTCATCTCCTTCCCATTCCCATACACTCTCGTGATTTCACTTGCAACTGATCAATAACTAGTTATGGTCAACACTCTCTGGCACCACCTCGCGATCAACCGTTCGTCTCCAATACTCACACGGTGCGCGCACCCTTCACAATGCTTTCCCACTCACACCTCGTCTTTTTTCCTCCCTTTCCTCCCTGGCCAGCTGTCCCTGTTTTTCTGCTAAGGTTACTGTGTTCACGTCTGTACGTGGCACTACTTAATCCCCACTCCTACAAATGTGCTCCCTATTTTATAGTTCTTCTACAAGTATATTTATCTTATACCCTTTTCGCTTTCTCCCCCTGCCCCGTGGAATGGAAAAAAGAAATAGAGAGAGTAGCAATCACTAAAAAATATTCCCGGTATCTCCCTTTGCCAGACACCAATAACTTATTTCTTACTTCTTCATATATTCCCAGTACTAGTTTAGATAGCACTATGCGGCGCCGCCTTCCACCCCCTTTCGGAGCTAGGTTTCCGTCACTTCTACCACTTCACTTATTTCTTACTCCTAATGGCCATATGCAAAGAAAAGATAAAGAAAGTTTCAAGACCCGTCTTTAGTAGACCCCCGTTATTCTTCTCCTCTACCTGTCCCCGTTCTTCTGTTCACAATTTCCCCTCCCTACCCCTTTACGATCGCTCGCACTCAGTACTCACGTGCCCGTCTTGAACCGATAGTCTCCGAAACTGGGTCCGTCCAGGCAGTGTCACCGGTAACTCAACGGTCAGCCCCTGGCTCCGGCGAGCGGCACTCAAAGGGGATTTTTTTCCAATCGGGATCCCGTACCCTTTCTCATTGAGTGCGCACTTCTTATTGTGCCGGTCGCCGTTGGCGGGCAGCCTCCCGGAGCCGGCTCACCGTGCGTATCCCTTCTCGACCGGAGATTCTCGTGCCACAAGGGGGTCGTTAAAAAGGAGTTAGGAAAAATAATTTGGGGATATCACGCTATCGGGGTCACCACTGAAAGGAAGCGCCCCCAAATTCAGCACGATCCTCCCCGCAATGAGAGACAATAAGGGACTCTCCCGTAGTGGGAATAAGACCAAGACAGAGTGCGGGTGAGCGTAAGTGGGAGTTTATCCAAAGAATAGGGCATGCAAAGAACTCTGCAACCTCCGAGAGCGCTCTGTCTGACAATAGCAAAGACAGGCGTATTTCTAATACAAAAAACGTCATCAGAACCTACACACTATAGGGGGCACAAGTTAATTGGGATTGGGTGGCGTCGACTAACTATAGGTGTTGCTGCAGCGTGGTTGGTCTTGGCGTGAGGACGTCACTGGTCAGCCTCGTGGGTTGGGTTGGGCCTGGCAGGCCAGCTTGAGGTCATCCGGGCGGTGTTGGTATGCTGGGGCAGCCTGTGACAAAGATGAATACCTTTCCTGACTCGTTTGCCCTAGGCCATGCACACTGCAGTTATTCAAGAAACGACATCTACGTTCATCAATAAATCGCTCAGCAGTTTGTCTTATAAAATAAACGCAACACATGAGGAATGCACCTCGTGAGAGGTCCGGTGGTTGTCGGTTGGGGTGAGATTTACCTGTGTCCTATTGACCGGTATTTTAGGTCGAGGGGCTGGGCTCTGGGGCCTGAGCCGAATGATACATGTCTGTCTGCCGCGTTAGAAGTTATTATATAAATGGGTCTCTGTGTCTTGTCCCAGTGATGGGGGTCGTCTTTGCACGGGGTCATGATTCTTGGGGTGGTCTAGGGGGGGTTGTGAGATTTACGAGAGGGTGCTGGTAGATCAGTAGATTCAAACGTGGGTTTATTACCGTGCTGTAAATAACACAGGTGGCGGGCTATGGCCTTGGGTGCGGTACCGGGGCCTCTGACTCTCTGAAGCGGCTCCAGCTTGGTTGGGGGAGGTGAGGGAGCGCGGCACATGCCTTAGCTTCTTTATCTGGCAGGCTTGGTAGGGTGGGAGGGAGAATGGCCTTGCATATATTCACAAAGGTTTTTTCCTCGTGCGTTGCTAACTTTTGAATGCAGAACTTTTATAATGTTCCGCCTTATTTTGATGTTATTTAAACACACATATATATATTTCAATTTCGTTACACATTTCTTTAATACAGTCGGTCCGAGTACCTTTTCATTACCTAACATTATATTCACTACATGGTGTGATTATTTTATGTACATTAGACGTTACACGAGGTAGTTCTAGGTTATGGCCTACAGAGATTGATGCTTGCTGCTTTAGGTGATTTAAGAAAACATATATGAGTTCAGGTTTCTACATAAAATTGTAAGAACACTTATACAGATAAAGGCTATACATTTGGTCGACACCTTTCTCTGTGGTTATAGCAGCACTAGTCCAGACCTTGGTATCATGCAACGTTACATCTTTATGGTTTATTCACAGTTTACAGGATCTGTTTAAACAGAGGTAGTTCGTTAATACCAATACTTGAATTATTTTCTACTTTCTTCAGATAGTGATGCTTCAGCTTTTTTCCCGTCACCCCGGCCTCGCGGACCAGGTCGTGCGGGGTGCAATATTACATTGTGAACGATAAAATGTTACAGTGTTAGCATCTCGGGTTAGCTCATACCCGACTTTCTCATGGGAACGCGCTCGCAGCGGATCTACCAGGGCTACTGCGGCGGCAGAGATGCATGAAAGGCCCTCCAAAGGTGGGGGCCTCGTTACAGTGTGCTGAACTCACGCCATGTTTGCTAGACAAGATGGCTTCTAGGCCTAACTGAATTTTGGTATATGCAGGGAACGGATACGTGTGGGCAATGTCGTCGGCGGGTGAACCCTCCTCCACCTGGGCCCGGGTGGCATGAGGGGACGCCCACCTAGTCATGGTCCTCACCTGGGGAGAAGGCTGCAGGTGAGGAGGGCCTCGCGGCCAGTCCTCCCCTACACCTCTTTATCTCCTGTTCTCGTTACCACATCCCCTGACCCTTCTACAGCCATTGAAGCATAATCGCCAATATTATCGGGTGCCGTCTCACATACTCCCTGCTCAAACCGTGTACCTGTGGTAGTATCCCTGTTCACCATATCCACCTCAACCGCTCTGACAACCGATTTTGTCCGATCTAACTAGAACCTGCCCATGTCTCCACCTTCCTTCTTCTACATCCCTTAGCTGTCTTCTCACTTCCTCCTGCTCTTCATCTCTTTTCCTCCAAAACAGCACTACCTCTTCCCCAGCTAACCTTAGCGCTCCTTTCAATTTTTCCCACTCGTGTGCCTCTATCGCTTTCCACAACATATCCACTATCCTAGCAGGAAAAGTCCTGACCTCTGCCTTCTCCCTCCTTCTCAATCCTTTCCCCACATGTCAAGCTGCCTGCCTTACTTTCTCTCGTTCCACCACCCTTAATCTGTTTGCTAATCTAGCAGTCAGGGAGTTGTTCCCTTTCCGCTCTCTGTTTGCAACCTCTCTGCAGCCCTAACCATTGAAGGAGTTACCCTTCCACTTCACTTGATCCCACTTCATAGTCCTCGCAGCTGATGGAGGCATCACCTGTGACCATCTGGAGACCACTGGAGTGGCCGCTGGGGAAAATGGAAGTTCAAACTCGGGGTCTGTGCACCCCTCTGCAGGTGATAAAGGATAGCACCCATATGGGGGTGGTGCAGAAGGAATTCATGCACCCTCCTTTTTCGACTCTACGATTTCAACATTATGGCCCGTCCCACCTTTTTCATATATCCTCCGCAGCTCTAAGATATTTAACTGCTTCTCTAGTTTCTAACCCTTGTGCTTCGTAGTCAAAGAGGTATGGAAGCACTCCAATACCCCGATATCATAGGTACCCCGACAGGCCAAGAATTATCATTTTTCCCTTACTTTCCCGCAACCATTCCCTCTGGTACTTTAGAATTTTCGCTGTATAGCCGGGCAACACCTGTTACAAATGATTCAACAGAGTATCCATACTCCAACCCAAGTTATCAAATAATAATTTCACAAAAAACAATACTCGGCCAAACCCACGGCACAAAATATATTTTTTTCATCCAAAAACTCCCTTTTTGCCCTTAACCCCGTACTTTAGTCATTCCCCACAATCACTCACCATGCTTGTTTATACTGCAATTACCTTGCTCAGCAAGTTGCTTTAATTCTACTTCTCAAGCATCTTATCAAAAACACTCTGCCGGACAATATCTCTGCGATATCCCCACCACTCGAGCATAGGAGGGGCGCAATGCTTTTCACTACAGCCCTGTCGCTTTCACTTCTTTCATTTACTAGTACACCCTTCTCTACTACAAAACCGTCTTTTCCTGATTACAGGGAGTTTCCCCTTGTCTACTTCGACTAACCAAGTCAATTGAGGCAAGGGAACTGTCTGCACAGCCGATAAACCATAAATACTCTCAAGGGTATACTTCAGAAAGGTGTCTACGATTGGACTTACCATGAAATGTACCTCCACCTTCGGGTGAGGGCTCCGTTCAACCAGACAAGCAAACTAAAGGTTATCAAGACAAGCTCCACAGAGGGCGTGCCGGTTAGGATACCACCTCAGACCTCTAAAGTAACAAACTAGCTAAACAATATATACAAGGGACTTACAACACAGAACAGTTCAATCACTCTCCCAAAACATCCACTTTTCAATCCTCGTAATCCTGCCTACCTTTACACACACTGCAAGTCTATCAATACCAAGCACCTTAAATCACAGAAACAACCCTCTGTTCCCCCCATTTCACCTCTTGCATTACACTCCAAATGTGCACTCACGTGAACCCGAAGCGCTCCGATGTAGTGCTCCATCAAGTGGTCCTGCACAGCGGGGCCACGGGACCACGCTTCGATAGAGTTGATGGACCTTTATCCAATATGGCGTCCGCGAACCTCTCTTTTTCACTGTGCATGGGAGACTGGTCCAAGTGCGAGCAGCGTACACCCAATGTCTCGGAAATCCTGGGGTCCCTTCGTGGTTGCCAATTTTGTAGTGGCGGTAAGCGATATGAAGAAGGCTGGGTAGCCAGATCACTGCTAAAAGTAGAATGAGTTACAGAAGTAATTGCCAACCCTTTTTAAACAGTGCGGCCCCAGGGACCATGTATTATCTCACTTGTCCAGCTGCAACAGCTCTGTAGATGAGCAAGGTCCAGTCAGCAGAACCCAGAATTTCGCGGGAGGGGTGTAGGCTAAATCTCCAATACCACAATGTTCATTGTGCGCCTGCTCATGCACCACAAACTCTCCACATGTCTCCCAAATGCATCATGTGCTGAACATGCACCTCTTGTGCACAGTAGTGCACGAGTACTACTGTGCACAAGAGATGAATGTTCAGCGTAAGGTGCATATGGCAAACAAGTGGGGGGGTGGACAAGCATACATATCTCTACAAATACACAACACGTTCATGTCCTATGACAATTGCTGAAAGACTCCCCTTAAATCCAGGGTCTGAAAACCTGCAGCACTTCATATGTTCTGGACTATGACTCCCATCATCCCTCACCATTGACTATGCTGGATAAGGCTGATGGGAGATGTAGTCCAAAACATCTCGAGGTTGCAAACGCATGGGTGTCCTTTACATATTGATAGCAGGAGCTCCTTCTAAACACAGGATGTGTTTTCTACCCACCTGTGCTACACCTCCCTGCGTTAGAAGCCGCCTCACAGCACACCTCGCAATGCACCACCAGGTTATTAATACTCCAAAAAATGCACATTCCAAAATCACTTTATCATAAAACTTGAGTTATTGCACAAAAGCTGATTGAGTTATTGCACAAAAGCTGCTTGGAAGTTATGCATCCGCAAGAAAGAGTGGTGCATTTAAACAGCTATTATTCACCAGCTGCAGAACACTTGCCACCTGCGTGATCATCACGCACCCATATCACTCTGTACAATTATTTCAATACTTCTGCCAAAAATATCTTGGCTACATTTCTGCGATAAAATGCACGTTAAATTCTGAGGGCTAGTGGGCATTGTTACTACTCACAAATGTTGGTTGTAGCCATAACAAGAGTGTTGTGGTGTATTGATAAGTGACGATGTTTGCATTTATAGGAGGAAAGATTTATGTAATGTCTGATCAATTAAAAGTGAACGACCACTCGTAAACTTGTAATTTCCGCCCTGAACGGGTGTAAAAAGGGATTACACCCCATCCATGCAGACTAGAAAAAGCTGTATGTTTATACCAGGCTTAGGCAGAATGCCTTCAGCTGGTCTATTTGCGATTTGTAAACTCCACGGGTTTAACAACCTGTAAACACTCGAGTGACACCGGGCGGATGTATTATATAGTGCACTACTGCGCCGTCTTTAACCGATGCATTGCCGGTCCGTGCAGCTGGCAATGCTCTCCCTAAAAAGGTTGCATCCTTGATTCGTGCTTGCTGCAGGTTTATTAGCCTTCTGTGCGATTATAATGCACCGCCTATAACAGATTTATTACCTGCTGACTGTATATAGGGACGTTTTCCTGATTTAACCTGCCTAGCACAGGTTTACTTCCGCATTCAGGCTGACCAGAATGCCATACATATAACAGATTCAGCACCCTACAAAGCACGGCTTGTGAAAGATTTATTTTGAAACTACGGTCTAGCAATGTTAACATACTCGGAGCGAATCAGGAGGCCACAGACCCCCCCCCCCCACCATGGAGCAAGAGCGGGTTAGGGGAAAGACTGCTGCTGACACACAGATCCCCGAAATACACCACCAATACCGTGGGGGCCCTGAAGGACAACGTTCTGGACCATTTTAAAACACAAAACAAACCACAAGCAGGTTTGATTTCTTGATGCCGGCAGAGAAAAGGAAAGACATACTGTCATGACCCTCGCCCAAAACCCCCTCTGGCATACCCATTGGCCAGGTGGAGTCAGGACACGGGCCTCTTGAGCCTGGCATCCTCTTCCTCATACACCATGAAAAACATGTGCTTGGGAAATTCTTATTGTGTTGTCAGCCAACATGGAGGCATCCACATAGCTTGGTTCCCAGGAAACAAGCTATGCGGTCTTGTGTTTTGGGTGTGGTAGCCTAGGGACTACTTTACCTGGACTATTTTGTTGGGGCTATTTAAACCACACTTTAGCAAGACAACACGCTTTGCGTTACTTTGCAGCTTGCACCGTGTCCAGCATTTCCCTCGAACCTCTGAGAAGCAGAACCTGCAAGAAAAAGAAAGGAACATCATTAGCAGCAGCATCTTACCTGCAGTCTTCATCTTTAAACACTCACAGCTACTGAGAACAGCTTCCTTGAATCTGCACGCCTCCCGGACAGAACGACCTGAAAGAGGAAGATAGAGGCAACATTAAAGAAAGCAGTAGAGACATTTACAAATAACGAACTGCTCAAAAGGCTTACCTGGCTGGTCGCCTCTCGGCTGGCACCACTCCGGACATTCCACTCGCGCTGAAGAACACCGCGACCGACAAGGAAGCGAAACACAGGTTAGCAAAGGCAAGACTTTGCAGCGATGCGCATAGCGCTTATTTGCCGCATCATAGCGCTCTTAATGCGCCATCATTTACCAGTGGGGCTCAACCAAGCCAGTTCGCTGCGCTGAAGCTCTGCATACCTAAGCGAGAAAATAAGAGACATTTTAAACAAAGAAAGGCATGCAGGATAGCAACAAAAATAAAGAACAGCAATAAGACCTACCTGAACAATATCAAACGGTCTGGCGTCAGTGAAGTAACTGGACCGCACACGCCCATGAAAGACAATGCGCCTCTGCAAAGTAGGCAGGACAGAGAGCACGCCTAACTCTACCACAAGGTGAGGAGAGGGCCCCAGAGGGGCTGAAATCATACGGGGGTGGAGGGATGATACTTACCCCGGACGGTAAGTCTTGAACACAGTCCTCCTGTAATTTCAGACAGAATCTTCCCCGCAGACCACATCTGGGCAAAGGTGAGAAGCATACCAGCGAGTAACCCGGCTGGGTGGCGTCCCTGTGGATACCAGCTGAGCGTAACAGAACGCGAAGCCTACCATAACAAATCCACCTGGGCACCACGGAGACATCAGAAATAGACCAATTGGCCCAATTACTAGGAGAGCTTCGTGCTGAGGTTCATTCTGCCCGACAAGAGACTAATGCCCTCCGGAGAGACCTAGTAGTGACCAAAGAACGCACTGAAGAGATTAGCAGGCAATACTTGCAATCACAGGCAGGACAGACGCCTCTACCTGGAAGCAATCTAACGATGCAAAACCCTGCCATACCATCCACTACCTTCACTCTGGTACAGATCAGATCACGTTACCTGGAACAGTTACCTTGGCACCACCAAAAAGGTTCTCAGGCGACCCACGGAAGTATGCAGCATTCATCAATCAGTGTCGCCTTCATTTTCTTAGTAGGCCTGGAGCATTTCCAAACGACCAAGCTCGGGTAGCTTTTGTTTTATCATACCTGAGTGGTAGCGCAGCAGATTGGTCGGTGCCGTTGGTAACCAATGACGAGCCTCTATTACCTGACTTTGGGGGGTTCCAGAGAGAAATGGAAAAACTTTTTGCTCGCCATACCCAGGAACAAGCAGTAGACAATTAACTCTTGTCCTTCCGACGGGGGAATCAGGACTTGTTAACGTACATTGCTACCTTCAACAGACTGGTTGCCGAAGCTAGGTGGCCAGAAAACAAAAGAACCACGTTATTCCATCGAGGCTTACGAGGCGAATTAAAGGACGTCTTAGCCCAGGTGGTTGATCCACCCAGAGACTGTGCCGAATTCATACATCTGGTCATGCAGTTAGACCACAGGTTGCAGGACCCAAAAGCAGACCGGTCTAAGACGGACCCTCAGACCGTGTATGTTTGACCAAGGGAAAACGCACCCCGTGTACCTGAAAATGCTGTAGAACCCATGCAGATTGGAGGGATACGGCCTCCATTAACGAAACAAGAGCGGGACAAAAGAAGACAACAACAACTTTGTTCATATTGTGGGAAACCAGGACATTTCCTGACGGACTGTCCAGTAAAAACCCCAAAGAAGAACAGTCGGGGCCACAGAGAAGGATGAAGCTAAGGAATTGGAAAACTACCAAGCTTGATAAACGCAGAGGTCAGTTTGTCGAGTGAGAAGAAAGAGTTGCTGACCTCGCACTTTGCAATACCAGTGATCTTAATTAATCACCAACAGTCGTCAAAAATGCATGCCGTTGAAGCATACATCGATATTGATCAAGAACTGGCAGCAGAGATGGGGCTTCCTTTGTGTTCTAAGCCAACTATGGACAAGGTAACCACAGTGGATGGGACAGAAATCACTTCCGGACCAGTAGCCAAGTGCACAGCCAGGGTAACCTTGCTGTGCCAGGACGGACATCGGGAGTCTATTTCATTTGATCTCATCAGGGCACCTCAGTTCAGGCTAATACTAGGGATGCCATGGTTGGTGTTATATATAGTCCTGTACATTGTCACTGGCCTGGAGTGATTGCCAATAGAATGTGATGTATGATGCATGCAGCCAGGAGAATGTTTAGTGCATCTGTGTATGAATGTTCTGAGTGAGTCAGTTGGGGGCCTGAGCTGGAGTGAGTGAGTGGATGGCTGGTGGGTCCTCTCCTTCTTGTGGACTGTATCTACCCATCCCTGTCTATGTCCTATCATCCATACTACTGTATATACATAAGAGTAACTGGAACTGTATATACTATGTCAATAAAGCATACCTGGAACAACATCAGTCTCCACAGCTGGTCTGTGTGTCCCGTGTGACTAATAAGAGACTTTATTACAGTTGGTTGCTCACAACCCTTTGATAGACTGGCAGGCCCGAAAATTAACCTTCCCCGGTGACTGCTCCCCTGCCTGCTATTACCAAGAGGAGAAACCCGAAGTCTGTATCCCCATGACTCCCGGAGCGACAGTATCAACCCTGGGAGCAACTAATACCTTGCCAAGTGAATACCATGATTTCCAGGATGTTTTCCGAAAGGACCAAGCCAATACATTGCCGCCACACAGGCCCTATGACTGTCAGATCGACCTTGTTCCTAGTGCACAAATCCCTTGCGGCAGGATCTACGCTTTCACAGAACCGGAAAACCTTCATTTGAAATCCTATTTAGACCAGTTCCTTGCAAAAGGATTTATCCGTCCTTCGAAGTCCGCCACAGCCAGTCCTTTGTTCTTCGTACCGAAAAAGGAAGGAGGCTTGAGAACCTGTATTGACTACCGCGCATTGTACAAGATCACCGTGAAGAACCGCTACCCTTTGCCACTTATCCCTGAGATGCTAGACCAAGTTAAATATGCCCTGATTTATACCAAATTGGACCTTCGAGGAGCGTAGCACCTGATCCGAGTCAGAAAAGGAGATGAATGGAAAACCGCCTTCCGTACTAAGTACGGCTTGTTTGAATATCAAGTCATGCTCTTCTGGTTATGCAACGCTCCTGCGGCATTCCAATATTTCATGAATGACTTCTTAAGGGAGTTAATTGATGGGTGCGCCTTAGTGTACATAGACGACATCTTAGTATACTCAGCCTCGAAACAAGATCATGTCAGGCACGTTTGTTCAGTCCTCACCAAGCTCCGTCAACCTCCCTTGTTTGCAAAGCTTGAAAAATGCTTTTTTTACGTCACCGAAATAGAGTTTCTTGGTTTTATCCTTACTCCAGGAGGCATCAGAATGGACGTGCACAAGGTAGATGCCATTCTAAAATGGCCTTCACCGACATCTCTGAAAGGGGTACAAAGCATACTGGGCTTTGCGAACGTCTACCGCCGGTTCATCCCAGACTTCTCTCAGGTTGTGCACCCAATCACAGTACTATTAAGAAAAAACTATAAAAAGTTTGTTTGGACCAAAGAAGCAGAAGAAGCCTTTCAGGAACTTAAACAAAGGTTTACCTCTGTTCTAATCCTGCGACATCCTCGTCCAGACCTCCCTTATGTCGTTGAAACTGATGCGTCCAGTCTCGCAATGGGGGCTGTCCTTTCACAGAGAGACCCTGAAACCGGCCAGCTACATCCTGTGGCCTTCTGGTCGAAAAAGTTCTCACCTCCAGAGATTAATTATGCCATCCCGGACAAGGAACTCCTAGCTATCAAATCAGTCTTTAAAGCCTGGAGGCACTACCTTCTGGGGGCCAGACACACCATTACAGTCATCACAGACCACCGAAACCTGCAATATCTCAAAACAGCCAAGGCCCAGTCCTCGCGCCAATTACGTTGGGCACTTTTCTTCGCCGAATATGATTATGTAATCACATTTCGACCAGGAGTCAGGAACGGAAAGGCGGATGCCTTATCTCGCATGGGCATAGATGAAATGGTATATACAACTCCAGACCCAGTCCCTATTATACCTGAAGACAAAATCTTGGGTATCACGACAGCCTTAACACAAGCAGAACTACGAAAAGAAATCCAACAGAAAATGAATCCTGATGCCTTCCTCGCATGGCAGACTCAAGGAGAACAATATACCATCAAGGACCATCTACCCTTTTTTAGGGATCGCCTATATGTACCCAAGAAGGAATTACAACAGCATATTATTTCAAACTATCACGATTCACTGATTGAAGGGCATCCTGGGATCACCAAAACCCTAGCTAAGGTGAAAGAGAACCTTTGGTGGCCTACCTGGCGTAAGGACATCATTCAGTATATTCAGTCCTGCGGTGTCTGCGCACAAAATAAATCACAGAAACAAAAACCATCTGGTCTCCTACAACCATTGGACATTCCTCCAGTTCCATGGCACACTCTTTCCCTTGACTTCATCACTGATCTACCTCCTAGTCAAGGGTTCAACACCATCCTTGTAGTTGTGAACCTATTCTCGAAGATGGCCCATTTTATTCCTCTCAAAGGCCTCCCAGATGCAGCCACTTTAGGAAAAGTGTTCCTGGAGGGCGTGGTTAAGCTGCATGGCTTCCCTTCGGTTCTGGTCTCTGATCGAGGCAGCCAGTTTGTTTCAAACTTCTGGAAAAAATGTTGTGCAATGGCACAGATCAACGTTCGGCTATCTACCAGTCACCATCCCCAAACGGACGGCCAAACCGAGAGAACCAAATAGACACTCGCGCAATATTTATGGTGCATGCTGCACCACGAACAAAGGAATTGGAAAGACGTAGTATGGATAGCCGAATATGCATATAACAATTCTTTGCATTCAGGCACGGGACAAACGCCCTTCTATACCCTTTATGGCAGACATCCACGTACCTCTGAACTAGACCTTCCAGCCAGCTTAGAAATGCCAGCGGTAAAGACTCTACACACAACCATTACCCAGGCTTTCAAAAGGGCAAAGGAACACCTTATTCATGCCAAAGAAAAACAAAAGAGATTCGCTGACCAACAGCCCCTGATTATCAAGTATGAGACAGTTTGGTTAGCTGCTAAATTCGTACCCATCAAGGGAACCCGGACCTTTCATCCCAGATTCTTAGGACCCTATACTATTAAGGCTATTATCAACCCAGTAGCCGTGAAACTGGATTTACCACCTAATCTACAAATCCACCCGGTATTTCATGTGTCCCTCCTGAAACCAATGCAACCCGGCACATGGATTGGGACACCACCTAAGCCCATACTTGTTGACGGAGAACCAGAAATCGAAGTCAAATATATCTTGCACTCTAAATACTCTAGGACCAAGCTATATTATCTCATCGATTGGAAAGGATTTGGACCACAAGATAGATCCTGGGGGCCCAGTGAGAAAATCCACACACCACGTCTAATCAGGAAATTCCATCGGAACTTCCCAACCAAACCTGGGCCAGACAGAAGGAACACCATGGGAGGGGGTTTAGGGGGGAGTGCTGTCACGACCCTCGCCCAAAACCCCCTCTGGCAAACCCATTGGCCAGGTGGAGTCAGGACTCTGGCCTCTAGAGCCTGGCATCCTCTTCCAAAAACCCTCTTGGGGCCACTCCTGGCCTATGGCGCCAGGCTCATACACCATGAAAAACATGTGCTTGGGAACTACTTATTGTGTTGTCAGCCAACATGGAGGCATCCACATAGCTTGGTTCCCAGGAACCAAGCTATGCGGTCTAGTGTTTTGGGTGTGGTAGCCCAGGGACTACTTTACCTGGACTATTTTGTTGGGGCTGTTTAAACCACACCCGAGCAAGACAACACGCTTTGCGTTACTTTGCAGCTTGCAGCGTGATGCTCACTGTGTCCAGCTATTCCCTCGAACCTCGGAGAAGCAGAACCTGCAAGGAGAAGAAAGGAACTTCATTAGCAGCAGCATCTTACCTACAGTCTTCATCTTTAGCCACTCGCAGCTACTGAGAACAGCTTTCTCGAATCTGCACGTCCCCCGGACAGAACGACCTGAAAGAGGAAGATGGAGGCAACATTAAAGAAAGCAGTAGAGACATTTGTAAATTACGAACTGCTCAAAAGGCTTACCTGGCTGGTCGCCTCTCGGCTGGCACCACTCCGGACATTCCACTCGCACTGAAGAACACTCAACCTACAAGGAAGGAAAACACAGGTCAGCAAAGGCAAGACTTTGCAGCGCTGCGCATAGCGCTTACTTACCGCATCATAGCGCTCTTAATGCACCATCATTTACCAGTGAGGCTCAACCAAGCCAGTTTGCCGCGCTGAAGCTCCGCATACCTAAGCGAAAAAAAAAGAGACATTTTAAACAAAGAAAGGCATGCAGGATAGCAACAAAACTAAAGAACAGCAATAAGACCTACCTGAACAATATCAAACGGGCCGGCGTCAGTGAAGTAACTGGACTGCACACGCCCATGAAAGACAATGTGCCCCTGCAAAGAAGGCAGGACAGAGAGCATGCCTAACTCTACCACAAGGTGAGGAGAGGGCCCCAGAGGGGCTGAAATCATACAGGGGTGGAGGGAGGATACTTACCCCGGTTGGTCAGTCTTGAACACAGTCATCCTGTATTTTCAGGCAGAACCTTCCCCGCAGACCACATCTGGGCAAAGCTGGGAAGCATACCAGTGAGTAACACGGCTGGGTGGCGTCCCTGTGGATACCAGGTGAGCGCAACACATACTTAGGACAGTGTGGGAAAGAGGATAGACCAGCTGTGACCTTTGGAAACAAGAGAGCTTTCTTAGAGACAGTCATCCAAGATGGCTGCTCCATGGAAGAGATATAAAACCTCAGAGTTCCGAGATGGTCAGGATTGGTTGGGATTAGCCATAGGGATTACATTGGCTAGGGGCAGGGAATGGGTGGGATTACAACGGTGTATTCCTTCTCAAATATATCTCCATTGGAAAAGCATTACAGACCCTCATTCAAACCCCATATTTTAAACTCTTATATTAATGACAATAGTTTTGGCTTTAACAGTAGCGCTTTCAGCGCCACCTAACGGCCCCAACTAAAAATGTGCCACATATCATCATTATGGAACTGAATCTGGCACCATAAATGCAGGGCCTCAGAAATAAGTCCCTGTGCTCAGCCTTGGCAAACCCCCTACACATTAAGCACTGCACCCATGGCTGCCTTTCTTCCCTGAAACAAGCATAGCAGGCAGATTTGTCAAAGACTTTTTTACCTGACCCTGTGGTTTCAAATGTGTACCCGTGTACCCATATCCAGAGTGCCATCATGCCTCGAAGTTTAGAAGTGACTGTATTAATGGACGAGGGGTGAAGAGGAGGTCTAACTTGAGTCAGGCCTCCCAACAGGCACTCTACAAGACTCAATTGCAGATTTTTTGAGGTTTTACCATAAAACGTTGATCATCGCTTTAATGGTCATGGTGCTGTGCCCAGTTTTACAGTAAAAACAATGCACAGCATTGGTCAGAAACCGATCAAGATATTCTTAGACCATAAAAGAAATAGATTACATGTAAAGAAGTCAATTAGGTTTACAGCAGCACTGCTTGATTACCCATTTTGACATTAGTTGCAATAGTATTTATTTGCCTCCCTTTGCATATTTCTTCATTCGCACAGGGCAATGTTCCATTGTTATACTAAATTGTGCTTGTTCCGCGCTGCAACCTGCCTGCAGACCCTGGTGCCCTGAGAGTATGCCTTCTCTGCACTTGTGTGCGCTGCAAATGCTGAATCCACAAATACACTTTCAAGGCGTTACTCATTCTTTCCTTTGCTTTTATTTTTATTTTATTTTCAGGTTGAAAAGGAGTTTATTTTTTATGTACATGATGGCAGCGAGACGCTGTGGGACAACTTTACGATTGTTGCAAATAACACAGAGCTTCGAAAAGTGAGTTTGCCACAAACCGTGTACGTGACGGTGACCCCAGTAAACGACGAAGCCCCAGTGATTACCACAAACACTATTTTCAGGGTAAGTTCTGGGAAACTCCCAAGTGACCAAGAGATGTGCGAGTGCCATTCTTTGCAGCGCTGTGTTTTCGTGATGGATACCCAGTATGTTTTTCGAAATCACGCTTAGGCGCCATCTGTTGTCACCGGCGGAAATCTGAACAAGCGGCAGCTGTGGTAAAAGCAATGTTTTTTATTGGGGTTGCAGACAAGTATTTTCCTGTGTGTGAATGCATTGCTGTGGAATAAATACAAGACTTGCTTGTGTCCTTTCTTGACCTGCTGAAATCCAGAACCGTGTGTCAGTGCACTGCTACACACCATGAGGCCATGTCGACGGCAGATTAGGGCAATCGCAATTCCCATTAGCCTAACATACCTTTCTCATCCTTCAACCTGAAATGTCATCAGGCCTAGTATGATAGTTAATTTCCCATTCTTAATGTCTCAAGGCCTTGTAAAAATGTTATTGTATTTTCCCTTCCTCCCTCCCCTGCCTTGAAGCACTTTCAAACGCATTGTGTATAGGCGCTATACAAATAAACTATCATATCATAACCAACTTCAAAGACACAGTATTATTCAAAACACTTTCATGCTGTTTGTGCCCTTTGCACGCAAGTAGAAAGTGTAGGCACACAGGTAAAGGAGACGCCAGGGTCATTGATTGTATTAGAAGCAAGACTCTGAATTGCCAGAGGTCATGTCAAAAGTGACACCATGTATGCCTCATGCTTATTTAAACAAGAGCAGGGCATGACACAAAAGGCATAACGTCCCTCTAAAAGTTGCAATGAATGGCTCTGGAGTATGTGGAAGGGGCGCCTGGAATCTCTGCTCGTATTGTCCGTTGAAGTCTTTCAGCTTGACTGGGGGGCTGCTGATACCACCAAAGATGATAGTGGGGTTCACATTCAGTGGTGGTGTTGTCCAGTGAGCAAGCGGGTTCAGTTGGGGGTAACTCCCCTTTCCCCTTCATGGACTGTGTAGTCCTGGAAGTCCTCAGCACTAGGGTTTCCTGTGTTCTGATCTTGAAGGTCTGCCTTCTTCATGTCTAGTAATGGAATCAAGCTCCTTGTTGGCAGTTATCAGAGTCGCTTGTCACTGAGATCCCAACAGAGGTCCAGAGGTCCGTTGGCAGTCGTGAGTTCCTTTGGGATTCTGTGAGTCCCTAGAATTATTCCCAGTTTCAGCATGACTGCTTTTGCTGCTGCAAAGTGAACCAGGTCTACTTCTGAATGGCATGAAAAATCATCCACGATGATGAACAGGTGCTGGCCATTAGGCTGAGACCATGCTAGGTCAGCACTTACACTTTCCCATACAGTGACCAAATTCTCTGCTTCCTGTTGCTTGTCACATGTGTGACGAGGTGCCACTAAAAACGACTGAATGTATTTTAGGGCTGTTTATCTTAAGTCTTACAGAAATGACGCTGGGCTTAGTTGCAATTGCTGGCCGTTCTTGTTGGGTTCGGTAACCGTTATTAGTGTTCTCTGGGCGATTAGGAACTGGAGCCTTTCTGATACACCATTGGAGTACCTCTCCACTCACGTGCAGAATCACTGTACCATGCTACTCTGGTTCCCTCCTGCATTCTCCGCCCCGCCACGCTTCTGTCCCGACGATGTTACACTCCACCTTCCTGCCTCCTTTCCTGTATGTTAACCTTCTTCCTCCTCTTACCCCCCTTCTTACTCACTTCCTCCACTTACTACCGCGCCTGTCCTCTTCTACCTCACTCATTCTCCGCTTGCTACTACTCCTCTCTTCTACGCTCCTTTACTATCACTTCTCCTCTACACCACTACTTCTCTGCTACAATTTCTGCTTCTCTAATCCACGACTACCATCTCACACTTCTACCCCCACCGCCTTAGTACGTCTACTAACTCTCCTCTTACCGCTTCCATTGCCTCCTACCACTATCCTTCTGCTAATACCACTCACTACCACTGCTTCCTCTCTCTACTACCACTCGCTACCTTCCACTACTATTACTACACTCTCTCTCCTCTCACTCACGCACAACCACTCCACAGTAGCACTCTCTCCAACCACCTCCACACATTCCTGCCCTCTGTCCTCCTCTGGTCTGTTAGTCATCCTCCTTCCGCCTCCTGACCTCACCCTTACCACCCACACTAACCCTTATTTGCGCCAAGGCCACGTGGGTTTGCAGCTTCCAGTGGCTCTTTCGAAGCACACCATTGAGGTATCACGCACAAGATAGTCTTTGGTCTTGTGAAATGCTGGTTGTTGGCGCTCTGTCCATTCCCACTGGATCTGGGCTTTGGTTAGTTCTCTTATGGGCTCTGTGATTGTGGCCAGCGTCAGCATAAAATGGACAAAGTAACTGCACTTGCGAGAGCAGCTGGGGGCGAGGGGCTGATTTAATATCAATGCCTTTCTTGGGGTCTGCTTTCATTCAATTCCTCTTGAAAAGGTAGCAGGGTTAAAAGTGCACCCACCTCTGTCAATGGAGCGTGAGACCACACGCCTGTAGGACTTCGGCTACAGCTCGTATGTTATGTTATGTTATGTTATGTTAAAATGATTTGCTGAGTGCAACGTTCACCAATAGGCACTAAATCCAGCAGAACAGTGAGCAATGAAACACTCCAGTCTTTCTTAAAAAGAAAACTCTTTAGGAGTCCTAGCGTCTGACAGTGTTCATCCTCAGTGACTGAGTATACTAGTGTGCCATCAATGGTATTAAAGACTCAGTGGAGGCCAGTGAGTGCACTTTGAATCGTGTTCTGGAAGACTTATGACACGACTGAGATTTGAAAGTTCAGCCTTTCGTAGCGCTTCGAATCCACGTGGTATCCAGAGTTCAGATCTTGCTTGGAAAAGAGCCTCGAGACTCACAGGTTGGCAATAGCGTTGCCAATGGTGAGAGTGATGGGGCGCTTCCGCTCGGGGGTGTGGTGGGTAGCCGCAAATCTGTGCGGAACTTGACCGGCTGTTTTTGCCTTTTGCGCTATGGCCATTGGGGAGACCTACAGAGTTGGTTTGAGACTTTCTCTGTGATTCCTGCTTCCTTGAGATTTTCATTTTCTCCCTTGATTTTTTCTTCTTGTGGAGGGGGATGTGTCTGTGATTTAGGTACTCTTGATCTGTGTAGCTTGAAGGGATTCCCTGTAAGGCAGGCTGTGCCTGAGAAAATGCTGTCTCCCAGTTCTTACTCATGTGGAGGGGAACGTACCTGTGCTTTAGGTACTCCTGATCTGTGTAGCTTGACTGGCTTCCCTGTAAGGCAGGCTGTGCCTGAGAAAATGCCGTCTCCCAGTTCTTACTGATGTGAAGGGCGGTGTGTCTGTGCTTTAGGTACTCCTGATCTGTGTAGCTTGACTGGCTTACCTGTAAGGCAGGCTGTGCCTGAGAAAATGCCGTCTCCCAGTTCTTACTCATGTGAAGGGCGGTGTGTCTGTGCTTTAGGTACTCCTGATCTGTGTAGCTTGACTGGCTTCCCTGTAAGGCAGGCTGTGCCTGAGAAAATGCCGTCTCCCAGTTCTTACTGATGTGGAGGGGGAAGTGTCTGTGCTTTAGGTACTCCTGATCTGTGTAGCTTGACTGGCTTACCTGTAAGGCAGGCTGTGCCTGAGAAAATGCTGTCTCCCAGTTCTTACTGATGTGAAGGGCGGTGTGTCTGTGCTTTAGGTACTCCTGATCTGTGTAGCTTGACTGGCTTCCCTGTAAAACAGGCTGTGCCTGAGAAAATGCCGTCTCCCAGTTCTTACTGATGTGAAGGGCGGTGTGTCTGTGCTTTAGGTACTCCTGATCTGTGTAGCTTGACTGGCTTCCCTGTAAAACAGGCTGTGCCTGAGAAAATGCCGTCTCCCAGTTCTTACTCATGTGGAGGGGGATGTGTCCGTGCTTTAGGTACTCCTGATCTGTGTAGCTTGACTGGCTTACCTGAGAAAATGCTGTCTCCCAGTTCCTACTCATGTGGAGGGGGATGTGTCTGTGCTTTAGGTACTCCTGATCTGTGTAGCTTGACTGGCTTCCCTGTAAGGCAGGCTGTGCCTGAGAAAATGCCGTCTCCCAGTTCTTACTGATGTGAAGGGCGGTGTGTCTGTGCTTTAGGTACTCCTGATCTGTGTAGCTTGACTGGCTTCCCTGTAAGGCAGGCTGTGCCTGAGAAAATGCCGTCTCCCAGTTCTTACTGATGTGAAGGGCGGTGTGTCTGTGCTTTAGGTACTCCTGATCTGTGTAGCTTGACTGGCTTCCCTGTAAAACAGGCTGTGCCTGAGAAAATGCCGTCTCCCAGTTCTTACTCATGTGGAGGGGGATGTGTCCGTGCTTTAGGTACTCCTGATCTGTGTAGCTTGACTGGCTTACCTGTAAGGCAGGCTGTGCCTGAGAAAATGCTGTCTCCCAGTTCTTATTCATGTGGAGGGGGATGTGTCTGTGCTTTAGGTACTCCTGATCTGTGTAGCTTGACTGGCTTCCCTGTAAGGCAGGCTGTGCCTGAGAAAATGCCGTCTCCCAGTTCTTACTGATGTGGAGGGGGATGTGTCTGTGCTTTAGGTACTCCTGATCTGTGTATCTTGACTGGCTTCCCTGTAAAACAGGCTGTGCCTGAGAAAATGCCGTCTCCCAGTTCTTACTGATGTGAAGGGCGGTGTGTCTGTGCTTTAGGTACTCCTGATCTGTGTAGCTTGACTGGCTTCCCTGTAAAACAGGCTGTGCCTGAGAAAATGCCGTCTCCCAGTTCTTACTCATGTGGAGGGGGATGTGTCCGTGCTTTAGGTACTCCTGATCTGTGTAGCTTGACTGGCTTACCTGTAAGGCAGGCTGTGCCTGAGAAAATGCTGTCTCCCAGTTCTTATTCATGTGGAGGGGGATGTGTCTGTGCTTTAGGTACTCCTGATCTGTGTAGCTTGACTGGCTTACCTGAGAAAATGCTGTCTCCCAGTTCCTACTCATGTGGAGGGGGATGTGTCTGTGCTTTAGGTACTCCTGATCTGTGTAGCTTGACTGGCTTCCCTGTAAGGCAGGCTGTGCCTGAGAAAATGCCGTCTCCCAGTTCTTACTCATGTGGAGGGGGGTGTGTCTGTGCTTTAGGTACTCCTGATCTGTGTAGCTTGACTGGATTCCCTGTAAGACAGGCTGTGCCTGAGAAAATGCCGTCTCCCAGTTCTTACTCATGTGGAGGGGAGTGTGTCTGTGCTTTAGGTACTCTTAGTCTGTGTAGCTTGAAGGACTTCCCTTTAAGGCAGGCTGTGCCTGAGAAAATGCTGTCTCCCAGTTCTTATTCATGTGGAGGGGGATGTGTCTGTGCTTTAGGTACTCCTGATCTGTGTAGCTTGACTGGCTTACCTGAGAAAATGCTGTCTCCCAGTTCTTACTCATGTGGAGGGGGATGTGTCTGTGCTTTAGGTACTCCTGATCTGTGTAGCTTGACTGGCTTCCCTGTAAGGCAGGCTGTGCCTGAGAAAATGCCGTCTCCCAGTTCTTACTCATGTGGAGGGGGATGCGTCTGTGCTTTAGGTACTCCTAATCTGTGTAGCTGGACTGGTTTCCCTGTAAGGCAGGCTGTGCCTGAGAAAATGCCGTCTCCCAGTTCTTACTGATGTGGAGGGGGATGTGTCTGTGCTTTAGGTACTCCTGATCTGTGTAGCTTGACTGGCTTACCTGTAAGGCAGGCTGTGCCTGAGAAAATGCCGTCTCCCAGTTCTTACTGATGTGAAGGGCGGTGTGTCTGTGCTTTAGGTACTCCTGATCTGTGTAGCTTGACTGGCTTCCCTGTAAAACAGGCTGTGCCTGAGAAAATGCCGTCTCCCAGTTCTTACTCATGTGGAGGGGGATGTGTCCGTGCTTTAGGTACTCCTGATCTGTGTAGCTTGACTGGCTTACCTGTAAGGCAGGCTGTGCCTGAGAAAATGCTGTCTCCCAGTTCTTACTCATGTGGAGGGGGATGTGTCTGTGCTTTAGGTACTCCTGATCTGTGTAGCTTGACTGGCTTCCCTGTAAGGCAGGCTGTGCCTGAGAAAATGCCGTCTCCCAGTTCTTACTCATGTGGAGGGGGATGCGTCTGTGCTTTAGGTACTCCTAATCTGTGTAGCTGGACTGGTTTCCCTGTAAGGCAGGCTGTGCCTGAGAAAATGCTGTCTCCCAGTTCTTACTGATGTGAAGTGCGGTGTGTCTGTGCTTTAGGTACTCCTTATCTGTGTAGCTTGACTGGCTTACCTGTAAGGCAGGCTGTGCCTGGGAAAATGCTGTCTCCCAGTTCTTACTCATGTGGAGGGGGATGTGTCTGTGCTTTAGGTACTCCTGATCTGTGTAGCTTGACTGGCTTCCCTGTAAAACAGGCTGTGCCTGAGAAAATGCCGTCTCCCAATTCTTACTCATGTGGAGGGGGATGTGTCTGTGCTTTAGGTACTCCTAATCTGTGTAGCTGGACTGGTTTCCCTGTAAGGCAGGCTGTGCCTGAGAAAATGCCGTCTCCCAGTTCTTACTCATGTGCTTGGAAAGAGAAATACATGCGATCTAATGATGTGGCTGCTTTGCAGCCCAGAAGCAGGTCCTTGTCCACCTAAGCTTTGGAAACTGCCTTGTATGTTGTTCCATCCATGGGATATTTCTGGGAGGAATACCCGCTGAATGTAGTCAGAATTCTGCTGCCCTATGCAAAGATCCACACTTGGTGTTTTGGAGGTGGGGGCGGGGTAGGATTTGGTTGCATTTTGAGGTGGGTATGAAGAGAGGCAAATTAACGTGTTCATCATTGCTTTGGCCCTCCTTCCGTTCCAATTGTGTAGACTTGAATGGTGTACCTCGCACATAGCACCTACCCCCTCGCCACCATTGTATCGCTGTTGCGAGAGACGTTACTCCCCGAAACAACCTTACAGTCCCTACCCGAATGACGTCACCAAAGCAATACATCTGCAGGCGATCGTTTGAACCGGCACTGGAAAAGTATAGACAATAAGCAGATCCCAGGTGACAGAAATAACAGGAAGAAGCAAAGAAAAAATGCAGTAGGAACGTCAGGGTCCCAACAGCTTACACCTGACACTGAAGAGAAAATAGCTTACAGCTGACACGAAGTTTAGAATAGAGAGTAAAGTTGAAAGACAAATGTACTGGCTCGAGGCCTGGGGATTCGGGGAAAAGTAACTTTAGTAGGACACGCCGCACATTGGGGCTGTTCTCATCACTTTCAATTGTTGCTCATATGCTGGCAACAGTCCAACCTACCAAGGCTGAGAATCCCATCCCTGACCAATCACTGTCCATCTTTCATTCTCACCTTAGAAGTATTACAGCTGCCACTTCTAACGCACCCTAATGACATGGCCCCATGTGTCTTTTTGTAAGAGGTCCCAGGCAGAGCTACCTAATACCACTGGAATAATTAGGTTACTAACCCCATAGAGAATACTTACTATACCATACTACTGGCCCAATCACATCCCACCTATATTTCTATAATGTATTATTTATTTGTGACGTAATATTGAAGTAAAACTCTGTGGCAATCCTGTACGAAGACGAGAGAGAACTGAACATCACCTGATGCCATCACCATAGCTCTCAACTCACCCGCTTTTGGCGGGTGTCACCCGCCTTGAAAGCTGATGAATCACCCGCCAAGCTCCTCTTACGCCCATTCACTTCTATGGGCCTCTCACCCGCCAAAAAGAAAATCGGATGTTTTCACCCGCCTTCGTGACAAAAAAGGTTGGGAGCTATGCATCACTGGTCCTTGTTTGCTTGAATATTGTTACTAAAACAGTATTTTTGCCACATTATTGGACTTTTCTGTTTTTTGGGCTGCTTGCCCAGGAGGGGGCGCCTTGCTCAAGCTCGACAGGTAGCACATTCTCTGAGGCTCGCTCCTGTGTCGATCACTGCAGAGACACGCTTTTCGCCGTTTTATACTTTCACCAAAGCGGTTTTGTCTTCCTCTGTTGGGAGTTTTGCTGATTTTTATCGGCAAAGAATATTTGACCACATTTGGTGGGTCTTCACTCGTGCGATATCCGTGCGTGGTCCGGGGCTTTGCGGGTTTGGACCTACAGATGTTGGGGAAATCATTTTTTTTTGTGTTACAGTTCCTGCACGTGTGCTCTTTCGCTGGGCAATCTTTGTGATCATGGATATTTCCACCGGCATTGGACCATTTGTGTTCCAGAGTCTTTTCTGCGTTTAAGTAAGGACGATTTGTTGCTTGTAAGGGGTCTGCTAGTCGTGGGGGACTGGCTTTGACTGATTGTGTTTTTTTAACCGTGTGGGCCATTTGTGTTTGCAGCTCGCCAAGTGCTCGAACACTATCCAACATAGTTGTGGAGAGAGTTGAGGCACATCGCCCATCTGGAGCCTTGGCAAGATGAGTCCCATACCATATCAAATGGTGGCAGTGGAGGCCAACTCGAGCTAGATGGCCTCGGAGGCCACAGGAGCACCGGCCACAAGGGCTGCATTCCCACCCTGATGAGACATGGTGGCATGTGGGTGAGGGGAATATATGTGTTGTCACTGGAGTTCAGGTTGTCTCTCCTGTAGAGTGAATGAGTGACTGGAATAATTGCAGCGTAGCGGGGGGTGGGACGGCCGCCTTATAGGTGATGGTGGCATGGTAGATCTCGCTCCTCGGCTGGTGCCTCCCTCTGGAACAGCCTCACTACATCGCTCGAACTTGAGCAAGACCACCTCTGGATCCAGAGGGCAACCCAAGACCTTCCATTTCGCTTCTGCTTTCTCTCTCTCTCCCTCTCTCCCCCCCTGCTGATGTTCTGTCTGCTGCGCTAACTGGTTACCTGGCCTCCCTCTGAAACTTATGGGGACCAGGCTCCTTCACGCCCAGTAGCCCCATGCACTGCCTCCGGGCATACCGCGCACTTGGGACGGTATCTGTAACCTTTCAATCCTCGGCCTCCTTGCACTTACTTAACCACTCCCCCTTTTCCCTCCCCTGGCACTTCTCTCCCTTGCACGATCTGAATGACACAAGGCCCTAGTAAGATCGTTTGTTTGGTTCCCCTTCCTTGTCTTCTCGCGCCTAGAAGCACTTGCGTGCAGGCGCGTTATGAATGACTTATCATATAATATATCATATCATGGTCCCTTCCACCTCTGTTAACAGGTATGTGCCTTTGCGCAGACTTGCAAAAGGTAAAAAAGAGGATCGAGGCATTTATTGCTTGAAATGCCCGATTCTGAATTTCCTGCGCGTGGGTGGGTACATTTATGAAAGACGTCACATACATCAGCACTCGTGCTGTGGCCCTGTGTGTGGATATGTGTCAAAATTGCTTCAAAGGTAGCCGGGTAGGATCAACAGGTTTAACCTCGTTCATAATATGCATTCCTCCTCGCAACCACAAGAGGGCGCCCGTTTCTTTCTTTTGAGTTGTCACATGCACCATTCTTTTCTTGGTTTTCACTTACTGTGGACTTTGTAGGAAACGTAGACCGATATATACTAATATTAAAAGCTACATTCAAATGAGTAAGAACAAAATATTATAAAAAGTCCACGAGGATCCTAAATTCTACAGCAAACGAGAATCCAAAAGTGCAGAACAATTTAGCAAAGAAAACCACAAGGTTTGAATTCCGAGGAGCTGTGGAGATAATGTTTGTGGGTTACAGGCCAGACAGCATCAACACTTCCGTCTTGTGGGATGTTACCTACTGCATTTCCACCACCGCCATTGTTTTAATAAAATAGTTCAATCTTGTGTTATTCCTTATCATTATTGCGACACCTGAAACCCTTTTCCCCATCCCTGTTTTTTGGCGGGTTGTGCAAGCTTTGCCTACATCCAGGGTAGACTGAGGTAATGCCCGCACCCCATCAGCACCGCTGAACTCTGCCCCTCACACAGCGGCTAGGTTGCCGGTTGGTCCCCGCGGAGTTGACCATATTACACCTAGTTTGTTTACATGCGCGGCTTCCTTTATGGTTTCGGATCCAGTTTCAACTTAGTGGCTTAATGTACAAGGCACGTGTCCAAGGTGTATTCTCCCATTTTGCAAACAAACTGGTTCTTTCCAAATGTAAACACACTAGGTTTGCAAATCGGGCATTTTCGGTTGCTGCACCACAGACAGGCCTGGAATGCTTCAGCGGTTGAAACGGTCGACACCCCCCTTATAGTGCTTTAGAAAAGCTCTTAAAATGCATTTATTCAAATTCAGACTGATTTTGTTCAGGTTGTCATTTTATTCTTTGCAACATAGTTGAGTTTTCTTATAGCCCAGAATTTTCGTATAGCTCGCAAATTTGACATTTGCTTTCTTTTTTCAGCTCAGAAAGCCGTGCACTAACAGTGCTTCACCCCCCTCTGGTGGCCTCATTTAAAATGACATTTTTATTCAAATACCTTCTGTTTTTCATTTGGTATTATGCTATTCATCCCCCCCTCCAGGGGCTGGAATGGGTGATAACGGCCCGGTAGCCCAAGTTATCGGGCTGGACAAAGGATTTTCCGTCCTACAACAGGACACCCCTTTGTAGGAAGGAAAATCCTTTTCCAAGATGGCGGCCATGGAAAGGAAAGGAGGGTCTCCATACAGCGCCCATCTTCCTTTTCCATGGCACCCGCCGCCGCCGAAAAAGGTAAGTAGCGGGGTGGGGGTAGGGAGAGAGAAAAAGGTAGAGGGTAGGCGGAAGATGGCGGCGGTAGAAACTGGCCATCAGGCGGCTTGGAAACACAGACTTGTACCAGCGGTTCAAGCCCGTGTTCCTAGCCATCTGATTGGCTGGCTCCCCCCGCCCGGGTACTACTTTAAATTCATGAAAAGAATAATAGGCCTCATCACGAGTTAAATGCGGCGGTAACGCTATTACCACTTCATTTAAGTTTTGGCCGAATCATAAGTTGGGTGGATAGTGGGACCTTTACCTCCTGCTTTTTGCTGGAGGTAAAAATGACTTCTTTCCACCCGTCTTTGGCGCTATTAGCACATCACTATTTGCACCAGCGCTAATAGCGCCACCCCAAACCCATTGGGAATGGGGATTTACCGCCTTACAGCTACTCCTGATCCGGTGCTAACAGCGCCAGAGCGAGTAGTGGTAACGATATTTGCGTTGGCAGTATCCTGGCGCATTAACGCCCCTGACACTGCCAACCTCCTGATAAGGCCCGATGTAGTATAAATAAGCAGGTCATATTTTTGTTATGTTATTTTTCATGTTTTTAGAAAAATGTTATATTCCAAATGGAATATTTAAGTTCACAAAAATGAAAAAAGATAATAATTAAAAAATATATATATTTTTACATGAACTTTTTTGTGTTTGGCCATGGGTTCTAATAACTTAATGGGCCTCGGCCTCGGGCGATACCGTCATTATGGGCCCTCAGACCTCGTTAACAGGGCCCATAACGCCTGGTACGGCCCTTGTGCGAGGTCCACAAAGTTATAAAGTAGAAAACGATCTAGTTGTGGGTTTCCAACCAGTGATCGAGTGCCTTCTATCGGCTCTCCTCTTAGCCCTTCTTTTGTTATAGGACCAAGACACCCGTCACAGTGAACGTATCTCACTTTTTAAATGCATACACGTACATAGTGTCTCGGGAGGATAGCTTAGCGCCAACGTGCTCGCCTTGGAAGCAAGACGACACGGAGCACCACAGGTTCGATCACCACAGGTTCGATCCCCGGGTCCACGCTTAGAAACCTCTGGCTACTAAGCGCGTTATAAATAACATATATCATATCATATCAAACTGGTGGATTACACATGCCAGCATTGCCTACAACGTGCCACCCCCAGAACCCCTTCACTACCAGCACCATCGGGAATAGATTGTACCATTTGGCTATGCTATGCAAAGGATGTGTGCCACTCGCCAGTCTCTCCTGCCTGACCTTAGGTAAAGTATGGCTGGAGGGGTTCCCAAAAGCCAGCACACGTTTCACTAATCAAATCTTCCACAGGGATCTCTTTGTAAAGAGAAGAATGGAAAAGGCGAGAGAACCATTAAAAACACGAAAAATGCAGTGATCAAAAACCCGTTCTGTTCATTGAGGCTCTCACCTATGGGAGATATTAACCACTGGAAACACTTTCCCTGATATTTGATGTGCCTTGATACAAAACTGCTCCTGGATATCTATGCTGGCAAACTGGCTACATTGGCTTCTTGTGCAATATTAGGGGTAATCAATCCCTTTTTATTACCTTTAATATTGATATTCTAATGTAGTTTGCATCAATTTCCAGATTCGGGGTTCTGCATCAAGTTGCCTTATTGTAGCATCCCCCACACATTAGGGTCAGTGGAGGAGCATTTGCACAAAACCAAAAGGACTGAGAGCATACCCTCCTCTGTGTGGAACATGCACTTATCTGTGTGAACCAGGCATCCTCCATGTAGAGCATGCCCTCATCTGTATGGAGCATGCCCTCATCTGTATGGAGCATGCCCTCATCTGTATGGAGCATGCCCCCTCCGTGCGGACCATCCTCCCCCTCCGTGTACATGTGGAGTATTCCCTCATCTGTATGGAACGTGCCTCTCTCTTTGGCGCCCTTGCCCCCCCTCCATGTGGACCATGACCCTCTCCATGTGGAACATGCCCCCCTCCGTGCAGATGTGGAGTATTCCTTCATCTGTATGGAACGTGCCTCCCTCCATGTGGACCATGCTCCCCCCTCCGTGTGGATGTGAAGTAGTCCCTCATCCGTGTGGAGAATGCCCCCTTTTTCTCAGCCGTGTGGAGAGCACCCCTTTTTTTATCCATGTGGCACATGCCCACAGTGGCAGCTGGTGGATTTTATAACTGGAGGGGCATACATAGTTGTCCCAGACATGCGAGAGCGACCGAGCACAGCGAGGGAGCCAGCACCACCTAAGGGTGATTCGGGGGGATTCTCACCCCGATAATTATTATGTAGTGATGAGTGAAAGTTGTGAATTTCAGAGCACACTTTTTAGAAAAATTGGGTAAAAAGCCAAACAGTTTGCAATTGGGTTTGGTAGGGAAACTCATGAAAAAAGTCCAATACATGCAAGTGACCAACAGTGCACAGCAGCATTTCTCATACACATTATCATGACGTCTTTACCCACAATATGCGCCAGTATAAAACATTTTCATACTCGCTGTGCCTATACATTTCCATGCTGACTGCACCATTATACCCAATTATTCCCACGTAAGAACATACTCATGTTTGCTTTGTGCATAATGCCAGTAAAAATACAATAAGAAAACATGTCCCTGTTTGTTCCGCCAATATATGGCAGTATCCCCACGTATGAATTTACTCCAGTTGGCTTTACCATTAAAAACGCATGACAAAGTATGAAAGCATGCCCAAGCTGGCTGTACTAAAATGCCAGTCAAGCTACATAATAACACTTATATCATGCTTTATCAAAGATGCCCAATACAAAATGTCATACCACGATAAGAAATGACTAGACTGGCAGTATTGAAATGCCAATCTAGCTTCATAATAACACTTATGTTTGTTTTACCAAAGATACTTAATACAACATGTCATGCCACAGTAAGAATAATACCACTGATCCTGCTTGCATTATCAAAGATGCTCGATACAAATGTCATGCCTCAGCAAGAAATGGCTAGATCGGTTGCATTAAAAAAAAAAAATGGCAGTCTAGCTACATATGAACACTTATCATGCTTGGTTTATCAAAGATGCCCAATACAAAGTTTTATGCCACAGAAAGAATAATACCACTGATCATGCTTGCATTATCAAAGCTGCCGTATATAAAATGTCATACCACAATAAGAAATGGCTAGACTGGCTGCATTAAAATGCAAGTCTAGCTAAATTTTTTGATTTGATTTAATTTATATCGCGCACCATTGACCCTTAGGCATGAAGCCGCCAACAAACAAACCAATACAAAATCAATAGGCTAGGTAGTAGGCATGGCATAAACAATGCGGAGTAAAACGATTTAAGATACATAATGACAAAAAGAACGAAACATGAACAATTATATTATGAAAAAAAAGTGCAACAGGAATAATCAAAATTAAACATCCTCAGAGGATAAGAATTAAACAAGAACTATCGTATAAAGAGCATTGAACGGGTCATCTGAAGAGAGACCTATCAATTCAAGCCAATTTTCAGAGTAGTGTGTAATGAGCAATGCTTCAGATTTGTAATCCTATTTAGGAACCGAGGTAAACTACTAGAGCCGCATCCCTCCAAGATATAATGACATTCCTTCCCTCATTGCCCTCCAGCGCCTCACATGCTCAGACAATAAATTGCGTGTACATGTGAGGTGCTGTGGGGCTCGGGGGTCAGGCTTGACATTGCATGTGAGGCGCTAGGAATCCCAGCGGACTGGGCTGGCATTCTTTACTGGGCATAGCCAGTAGAAAATGCCATGCCTGCCCCACAGCGCTTCACACGCACATGATGAATGTGATTGTATGTATGCAAGGCGTTGGGGGTACTGGGGTAAGGCATGTTTTCTTTTACTGCACATCTATCATAGATGCCCTCTAAAAAGAAATCCACATCTGTCCGCTGGGTCCCGACCACCTCACACACACAATCAATGTGGTTATGTGTGTATGCCAAGCACTGGGGGCCCAGGGAGCGGGGATGGTATTTAAATAAAATTCCATGCCTGTCCCCTGGACTCCACAGCACTTCAGACGGAGAGCTGATTGTGGCCGGTGGGGAGAGGGGTTGTGCAACAAAGGCATTTTAAAAATGCCTTTGTGTACAAACTTCCTACCCCCACTCGCCAAATTCATCAGAGCAGCACAAACACACACACTTACACAACCTACACTCAGCAAACACTCACTGTCTCATTCACAGTCACGAGCACCCATCATGCACTCACTCATAACACAAGCATACATGCATCCTGTAAGGAACTCATAGTGCCAACAGTAAAGCCAGACACAAGTGATCACGGTTCAAGGGTGTTTATTAAACTGTATAATGGGTGAGAAAAACGCCTAATCTAAGCCTAAATCTAAGATGGGAGCAAGCTACAACCATCAAATAATAAGGCAGTCCTAATGCCATCTTGTCAAATAAAAAGGGCCTATACTAAAGAAAACCTATTGCCAATCCTTACAACTAAATTACAACATAGTCTGGGATAATGTTCACAAGGAAAGAAAGAAGTGTTCACCAAATGATAAGTCAGGATGGCAGGGCTGGGGTCCTCCTCCTCCACGTTTTTAGCACAGGACAAGGCAGGTCCGTTGAGCACAGCACAATCCTCGGCCTTGCCAGCATGAGGTTATAGTTCCCTTTCAACGATACCCAGGACCTTCTGTGCCAAGTCTCTTTCTTGCAAAGTCTCTTGCCTTAGAATGCTGGCTGAAAGATTAACAATAAACAAAACAAAAGTTCCTTTGATAATTCTTCACGTTGGACGATTGCTCTTTGCCCCTTGGACCCCCTCAGCCAGGCTCTGATCCTTCTTGTAAAGTTAGCCTCCCTCAATCGGGTTCACTATGGCCTTTCACTCAAAATCGTAGCATTCAAAGAATCTCAATGTCCTTTTGATCAACTATCCATTGTGGACATCCCTCAGCTGGGCTCACACTTGTCGTTACAATGTTCAAGGGTATAACCCTGTTTACCCTCAATTCATAGGCATCCCTCTGTCGGGTTCACATTTGTCGCCACAATATTCATAGATGTTTTAACACTATGTGCAATTCACTTCCCTTGGGTTTTCAGCCCCCAGTCAGGCTTTCTCTTAGCCCCCAGTCAGGCTTCACCCAGTCGCGGTTTGATCAGTTTTCTCCAATATGTCAAAGACTTCCGAGTGTACGAAGTGTTTTGCTCACCCTCGTTGGAACACTTTGATGCTCCACCCTGGCCTCTCCCAAGGCCTCTTGGTTCCTGTAGTTTCAACGAACAATACAACCCACAAAGGCTTCAGTCAGAGTCCTTCGAATGAGCGCCCCACGACGCCTGACCACTCTGCTTCGGAACCTTCTATTTGGGTCTCTTAAAACTTCAGTTTCACAACTTCTTTGTTCATCAAGGTTGCCGTCTGCAACCTTGGGTCCAGCATACTTCGCTTTTTACTATCTGTATTCTCCGACTCACTGGCTGTGCTGAACTTTGGGAGTTTCTTGTCTCGGGAGTCAAGGCTGGCACCACGGCAGCAAGCGCTTCTTCCCACTTTGACTGTCAGCTCGGGGAAGCCCCGTGTGCAATTGACACCTGTCACACCACACGCCAGTTGGACTTCTCAGTCTTATGATTTCCCTCTCGGAGGATTCGCGGGTCTGAATTCGAAAAGGGTAAGGGCAGTACCCCCTTTGTCGTCCTTCCAGGTCTCTCAGCCTTTCTCCTCCATTTTAACTGCCGGTCCGGTGTAGCCATCTCCTTGTGCGTTTGGCCTTGCTCAAAATGTGCTCTCATGCTCTGCCTTTTACCCATGGGGAAGGGCCGTCAGGTGTGCGTAGTTATGGTCAAGCGCCTGACTCTGCCTGACCATTGTGTTGAGACTTCTCCGGTAAATGGCTCTGGTGTTAGTCCTTTGTCTTTCATGGTCTAGAAAAGTGTTTGTGTCAGAAAAAGGGGGGTAGAGCTTCTAGTTATCCCACGGGGTAGGATGGGGAAAAAGGGCTAGAAGGAAGGGGGTACTGCGTCTCACCCGTCGTTGTCCCACTTCTCAAAGACCCCCCCATGCAGGTGATCCTCCCACCCTGGTCGACCCCCATGAACTGAATCCAATAGCGATGGCCACCTGGAGGACAGATCTCTGGGATCTAGCGGGTGAGACACCTTCAGGTTTCTCACAATCCATACACATATTTAAATAATAAATAAATGAACATATACACACATACACTTTTACACAACATACACACAGCAAGCAATCTGTGTCTCATTCACATGCGCAGCCATCATGTACTCACTCATAACACTATTTAAATAAATAAATACAACATACAACATAGCATACAACATGAGCATACAACATACACATTTACACAACCTACACACAGCAAGCACTGTCTCATTCACACGAGCACCCATCCCGCACTCACTCATAACACACGCATAGACGCATCAATACACTTATTTAAATAATAAATAAACATGCAAACACACATTTACACAACATACACACAGCAAACACTCGGTTTCATTCACACGAACAACCATCATGCACTCACTGATAACACAAGCATACAAAGACCTATTTAAATAAATAAATTAACGTACAAACACACATATTTAGACATACTTGTATCACGCTCGCATGCGCACCAGCATCCATCATCATACATTCATTCATCTAACAATACAAGCATGCACGCATCTATACACATCATTTTGAAATTAATTAAAAAACACAACATAAAATAACTTACCTTCTGCCACAGGTCTTTCCTCTCCAGCGCTCAGGCCCCTGCTCGCATGAAAAGGAATCAGGAAGCTCCCAGGTCTCTTCTCATGCGTAGAGGGATCTGAACGTGGATGATGAGACGTTCCACTCCAGCCTGCTGTGTCTGTATGTGCGAGAAGGTGCAGGAGCACCCCCTTGCACATACAGACATACAGTTCCCCAGCCAGCTTTTGTAAGTGGTTTCAACCCAGCACTCCACCTAAGTCAATGCCTAGCGTGAGATGCCCAGCTGGAACCCTTATTTATATATTTTTATGTCAAAGTTCTTTTATTTCTGGATGATGTACCCTTATATAACGCCCCTCTCTTTGAATCCCCCCCCGGTCTCACTGAACCAAGAAGTCGGTTTGTTTTGCAAAGTTAAAAGATATATTTGATGAATTGACTATATATATATATCACACTTTTATGAATATGAACAATATCTAGTTATCACACTTATTAATATTTATACACTGATCAGCAATGGGTGATATCACAACAATCAACAATCTCTTTAATCAATAGGAGTATGGGTGAGAAGAATAATGTGGCAGAGAATAACTTTGTGTGGTTTCAATGAAATGCAATGATATGAAATTAATGCAGCACAGAAATGAAACTTGATATGAATTCAATCAAAGACAATGTAATCACTCTTTCCCCCTGTTACTACACAATCCCCCCTAATATGCAATGCGAAGAGATGGAATGAGGGAACACCGGTTTCAGGAATATACTATCAACAATGCAGTTCAATCCCAATTCCCCAGCAAGCTTAGAGAGAACAGGAATGATTTTAAACAGGTCAAATGCTTTTGAATGTGATTTGAATTGAATGGGGAAAAATGCTAAAAATTGATTTTAAATCACTAAATGGGATTCAAAACTAGTGGGAGCTGCTTTGGATAGGTTCATGTAGACACTAGCAATGATGTTTGAATGACTGGCAGATAGGAAACTGAATTCAGAGATTGCATGCAAGAAATAGCTTTTTTATATGGAATGAAATTGAGCCAAATGCAGAATCGTGGCAAACCTTTCAGCGCGCGAGAAATGCGATTACAGAATAACTGTAAGGAGTTGGAGTGTGGTTCTTAGTTCGTTTGAAAGCTGATGAATACAGTTCAAAAGTTAGAGGTTTTAGTAAAGGTCGATTTTTCAGAAAAGTGTCAAGATTTCAAATGAGAGATGCTCTGTTGAAGATTACAAACAAGGATTTATTAACACTAAGGGGCTAATGAAGATGCAAGATACCCAACCGTCAGCCACCAGAACAGCGGCGCCTCCGCTCTGACTTTTGTCCGCCAAGACACTTGTCCTGCTTCAGCAAATATATTTAGCGCAAAGATGATTTATCACTACAATTATCACAGGAGTATATGGATGAGAGAAGGAGTCAGGATAGACAAAAGAGATTCTACAATGCAGTTCTGGATATGTTGGAATGGGTTGGATAGGATTACTTAAAACTAAGAGATGGCTATGGGCAGTTCTATGCTAAATACTCACAACTATGGCTTTGGAATGGAATAGCCCCGTCAGGATCTGGTCAAGGGTTTTGGACTGGAATCTGCTAGCCACCGGACAGGATTCAGGCACTTAGTTCTGCTCTCAGCAAGGCACTCTGGTCTGCACGGCCTCCTGGACTGGATCTGACAGGTTGGTTCTGGGTACAGCTCTGCTCTACTGGTTTGGATCCCTGGGTTTTAGCAAGGGTTCTTGGCAAGAAGCAGCCAAAACAGCACAGCCAGGCTGTTGAAATGGTTGGGCCCCGTGGAAGTTTGGGGTTAAAATCAGGTTGTAAGATTCTACAGGCCAGCTGAGAAGGGTTCAGCTTTTTGGATTGGGCCTTCTGCTTCAGGGGTCTGGAGTCTGGATAGTTCTGGGGCCTGGATAGTTCTGGATCTGGATTATCCTTCAGAGCGCTTCGCCAATAGATCAGTGATGGGTGAATGTGTGTCTTTCTGTGCCCTCAACAGTCCCTATTTATGTATTTCTCAAGGAGTGGGTAGGCTGATTATACTATGCCCAATACTCTAAGAAGCCGATAGGTCAGAGAAATTCCTCTCCCCTGATTTGAGAAGTAACAGTGTGTCATGATGTGTCATGTTTATGGTCCAGGGAGAAAACCCTCCCCTTTGTTTCTGTACAGTATATCTTATTTTTCATAAAAAACATATTTATAATATCACTAATTTACTAATACTACATATTTACACCCCCAATTAAATAAGGCACGCATCCGTCAAAGTCCCATCTTCTGGAGAGCTTCGGTTCACAAATGACAGTTTTTCACGCTTTTAGTCGGTTACTCGGTGTCGGTTCTGTACCAATTTTTTCACATACATGAACATACCATCTGGGCATATTCCTGTAAAGTTTCATATTTTTAACATTATCAAAACTGCTACAAAGTCCCATTTTGATAATTCTGTCTCTGAATATCGCACAGGTTCCAGAGTAGTTTCTATTTGTGAGCAACATTTTCATTTTAATAACCTCTAAATTCCATATTTTTACCAGTTCGGCACAAAGATATTGTCTGTGCTTTCTGAATAAACAAAACTGCTTGTCTCCGCCTGCAAGGTCTTGGTTGGGCCATAGAGCAGTCCCAGGCCTCTCTGACTTTGGCTTCTGGTTTCAGCCTACACCCGAATTAGCATTTCCTTTGAGTCAAAGGGAGTCTTATGTCTCCTTGCAGAGCAACAGGCCAAAGTGCTCCTCCCTTTTCCTTTCGCACCTCCCTGAAAGTTCCTTAGCAGAGAGCAGGGGAAAATATTCCTTTGTTTGGGAGAAGGTGTGGAATGTCTTTGAAGCCCAGTGTAGCTGGCTTTAACTTTTAACACAATGTTTACAATAGTCTTGTCCTAAAATACAAATTACATTTTTAACAAATATATCCACTCTTAATTCCAGCCTTTTGAAAATATAGTTTTGAATTGTATTCACCTCTATTGCATCTGATAGCAAGTCTTTCATTTTCATACTTTGATTCAATGTATCAGTTTAAATTGACAGGTTAAGTAATTGCAGCTTCTGACACAGGCGAGTAGCGGTACTGTGCCCATTTTTGACATATTCTTCCAAGCAAGCATCTTTAAATGTGGATTTTCTTTTGATCAAAGATGTTTCTGCTGACATTGTGCTTAGGTGAATTCGTTATATACAGTGATGTTTAACACCAAACAAGGAGGTTGCATCTCTTGTGATGTTTGGGAACCATGATTTTATGCACTTTCCACAGTCAGGGTAAAACCGATTTTTAAACAGCTGTGTGTCTCTTGAAATGCAGCATTGCTTTTTCAAGTAGTTTCATGTTACTCTGTGGGTAGCCCAATGATAGGTTTTGGCAGTGGTCTTCTGTGTTACCACTGACATAGGCAAAAGTGGATTGGCGGCCTATTTTTCGGGTTTTCCTGTGCACTTCTGGGTGATTTTAGCGTGCATAATGCTTTCCGGCGGCCATTCTGAGGTTTCTGATGCAAGCAGTACACAGTAATGTTGCAGGGCATGGACTAGTGGGTTTAAACATCCCACACATTTCCAATGAGCCATGCGAGGCTGGGGAAGAAAATGCCCCCAGCCTTGCATGGCTCATTGAGCTTGCACGGCTAGTGAACTCTAACTGCTTAAGGGAAATGGTGTTTCCCATTTACAGTTAAGAGCACTCCCTCATCTGGAAAAAACAGCTGAGGGAGTGCTCGTATTTCACTGGGCTGGCTCCTTCATAATGGGTGAGAGGGGGCCAAGACCCGGTGGGTCAACGCCCCCTCGCCCATTATGGACGAACCGCCCCTGGATGCCCCTTTTCTGTTTTTCCCATGACTGCTTCCCCCTGCAATGCACCCATTTTAGAGGGCTGTGGGGGTGGTGCAAAGGAACTCTTTAATCAGCTGCTGGGAATAGTGCATCCAACTGATTCGTCTGCCCTACTCTCCAGTGCAAGACAGAGGAGAGGGAGTTCATGGACAGGCAGCGAGCGTGAGAGATGAAAGCACGTGGTTTGAAGTTCACAGACAAACAGTGGCTGCCCATGGTTGTATCATGGTCAACAACGGACATAATCCATGGATGACGATGGTTGACCGTTGGAAACATATGATATATAGCTCAATGACAATCCATGAACATCCCCGGTCTAAGGTTGCCCATGTCTGTGTTAACGTGGACACAGATGGTGGTCCCTCGTGCCGAAGAGTTCAGGCAACCATGGGTCAACATGAACATTTAAATGGTCTGACGTCTGGTTTTCCATTGTGTGTTATATCTGTGGATTGTCAACAACTTGTGATTTAATATCAAAATCATCTATGAGTCATGGAAAACCATGGTTACCCATGTTTGCCCAAGAGTAGCAGAGTTCTTGAACCCCTCCATATAGACCTTGCCCCTCTCATGTAAAGCTATAGATGGAACAAGAATTCCCACCAACCAACGCATTTGCCTCTTAGCACAAGCAGAGGATCTCTTTTTAGGCAAACAATCGGTAGCAAAGGGCACACCATGCAGACACATAGAAAGCAAACCTCCTTTGACAGATCAGGATTTTCTGTTAAGTAACCCTTGTCTGCTCTGTCCTGCATTGCATATTATTCATGCAACTTGCTCACATTTCACACGGATTGTGTACAATAAATTAATGTAGATGAACCAGATTTTTGGGGGATGGTGGGAATGGGGAAACATTGGGATTAGTCAGAAATTTTAAAGGTGGAGTTTAAGAGTTGGAGTTGCTTTGAGGGTGTGCAAAACATAGTACGTCTCATTTTATTGGAAACAGAAATAAAAGTTCTCCTCCCAAACATGAACTCCTTCCACAATATTTATCCACGAATAAAGAGACGAGTGATATCAAAGCTCTGTGTCCATGGACCATAGACAAACCATAGACAAATGACGTTCGACACCAACAAGGCTGTCCATGTAGGACAGTTGACGGTTGTGGCAGTCCTGGTGTACCCCAGCTTACTGCACAGAGTCCATGGACATATAGTGACTGTGATTCATGAGAGCATGGACACGATTCAGGGACAGACAAGAGATGGCCCTGCTTCTACCATGGACAACTGAAGAATGGACAGAATGGGAGGGAGAGATGAGAGCGACAGCAGGGGAAGGGGGCACAATAAGAGAGCAAAGAGGTCGGGGAGAAAAGAGGTAACGTGAAGAGCAACTTGTGACGCAGTATAAATGCACCATCTTGCCTACTCATCCCAGTGAAGTTTAAGGGAAGCAAGATCAGGACCAGCAGCAGAGCCACATCCCTGTGCAATGTTTCATCCATCGCACTCACTGCCACTCGCTACCATCTAATCTTCTGCAGACAACCAACATTATTATTTAATGTCCCGATTTCACGCTTTTTGCACTTTCCAATTCCTGAAAGAGGCTTTTCCTGAATAGACTGCAGGAACTATTTGTGCATTACAGATCTCCTTTTGGGTACATGCCTATGCAGGCTGTAGCGAAACTGCAGTGTGCAGCCCGTGAGGGAGCGGCAGCAGAACCTCTAGGGCAGTGGTATTCAAACCTTTCATACCGAGCCCCCTCTTCAGTGAAAATATTGTTTATGCCCCCCCCCCACCTATTGCTTGATGCCCCTAGTGGTGCCAAAGGATGTCATGGGTGGCCCCAGACTCTTTAAAATACAATTTGTTTTATGCTGCTTATATTTTCTATTAAAAGCAATCCCCTTAATCCATTTTCATATTAAAAACAGTTATCTTCTCTCTGGTGGGCGGGGGGGGCTGAAGGAGACTGGATAGCTGAGGTTGCAGGGTGACCTGGCCGCACACATGCAGAAATGGTGCATAAGAAGGGTAAAAGTTGGCATGAGTGAGCAGGGGTCTTAAGAGGCCTCCGTGCTCACTGAGGAAAGTGAGTGGGAAGAGTGCAAATGGGGCGAGTGTGACGAGCGCCTGGGCTGTGAACACCTAAGGTCTGTAGAAGCCGCGGATCCAAGGCTGATCTGCAAAGCAAACGGCACAAAAAAAAAGAGAGCCCCAGCAGTGTGAAAAAAGGGTCGTAAAAAATGATTTGTGGAAAAATTAGAGGTGTGTGAATAATTGCCCCATCGGAACTTGAACATCACCGCTAGCCTTAACTGCTGTTGTCTGCTTCTTTGCTCTTTAGTGACTTAAGCGTTTGCCACATACACATGCTTTACAAGATATTTTAGCATAGCATAACAACAGGTGAAAATAAAATAATAACAGTGGAAGAAGGAAAAAAGGGAGAGAGTGGAGAACCAAAACGGGAACCGAATAGGGGGCAGAGTAAAGGGGGGTAGAGAAAAGAATGGGAGGAGATTGGACAGACAGCGGGGGAGTGAGGAGACAAATATCCAGAGGGAGAAAAGACAGACTGAGTGTAAGAGAGTGGAGAGCCAGAGAGGAAAGACCTCATGGCAGGAAGATAAAAGAGCAACAGAAAATGTCAACTGGATGGAATAGAGAGAGAAGAGACCGAGCAGGAAGGACTCTGTTTTTCATCTCAAATACCACGTGCTGCAGAACTGTGGCATGTGACTTGTGCCATATGTCAATCCTGGAAGCCATCTGTAAAAGAGGGAGGAAGGAGACCACCAGGGGGCGCAGACATGATGGAAGCCTAATCCATCGTCTCCCTCTTCAGGTAAAAACATGCTGGGGATAAATAAATAAATAAATACGAATCCTCCATCCCTGAAATCAAACGTTTAGCAGCAGAAACAGCCAGGGCAGCTGCAGACGGAATATCAGGCGAAACCGCAAAGGGCTTCATGGAGGAAACCAAGCGCCACTTGCAAGCCCCAGGCCTTGCTCTCCCAACTCGAGTATGGCAGCTGAGTGGCGGACTCCGCGTGGGAGAGGACCGGTTGCAATCCAACAGGACGGAGCCAGCCGTGGCAGCAGGGTGATCTGGAGCGCAGTGACGGGAGGTGAGTGGCGGCTGCGGGAGAGGGCTTCCAGGACCGTTGCATCGGCTAGTAGAGCCGAATAGTGAATGGTATGTTGCCCCTCCTCCATCCTGGCACCGTTACCAGCGTAGAGCCGCAGCAGAGGTTCGTGGGAGACGTGCGCCCTTCAAAGGCCTTCATAGCGGCCAGCCCCGGCCCCTTGTAGGAGATCGTGTGCAGCATCCAAGGCACACAGAGGGGCACTGAGGGGTTCGGGCGCCAGCCGCGGGAGGCTTTTTTCATTGAGCAGAGTGGGCGTGGGGTGAGCCAGAATTCTGCCCCTCCCTCTCCGCCTCTCACCGCAGTATCTCCCGCCAAGCAAGCAAGGCCCCCGCCCCCACACCCGGACCGAGGGTTGCACCTGCACTTACAATAACTATCAGCGCTGAAGTGGGAAGCAGCACAGCGGCCCCAGAGACACTGGCAACGAGCACAGACAGGACACCATGACCCATGGGAGTGTGGAACACCAGAATAGTATTGAGCAACGCTGCAGGGCCGGAGGCCGTAGTCTTGAGCCCCGAGTGCGTCCACAAGGACTTAGCTACTCTCACCCACCAAAGCAGGCAATTGTGAGTCTAATATTTAACGACTGGGCACCTTGCATCCGAGTTTGCCCAGCTACCGTAAGCAACCAAGAGGGGCCAGCTGTTGAGGCGAAGCAAAGCAATTCTCGCCTGAAGCCGTACTAGAGGAGAGGAAAAGGGTTAGCAGGCGAACTCCAAACAATATAAAGAGCCGGCCATAAACAGTGTGGAGGCCCATGGCATTGGGAGCGCTCATTTAGCAGCAATTCACAGTAACGCTAACTGAAAGAAGGCTGGACACACACACCTTAGCGCTCCCTCAAAACGTTTCGCTGAGCAGACACAGCTATGGAGTCGAATGAAGTTCAAAGCTCCTCGGAGATTCCAGGCAATGACCTGGACAGCGCCACCAAGTTGGATATTCGGCTGCTGCTGGGCGAGATAAGTCCAGCCTCACAGAAACAGTCTCAGATCTGCAGACCAAGATGGCAAAAGTGGAAGGCCGACTAGATGCGGTGGAGAGCAACCAGCAATCGGGAGATATAGCTACAATGCAGTACGAAGCTCGGCTTCAAGACTTGGGACAAAAGGAGAGAGATGTAGAGGCGAAGCTTGATGACCTCGAAAATAGAGAGCCAAGATCAAATATTTGCATACTGGGCCTAGTAGAGGAACAGGGGGAGAACCCAGTAGGCCTGGGAAAAAAGTCAAGGCCTTTATCCAGACTCTCTGAGGAAGTGGATCCATCAAAAATGGAGTTCGATAGAGTGCACAGGGCTGGGGGCCCCTCGTGATGTCCCTGATCGGTCCTCGTAAAATGTCACTACTATGTCCAGAGACAAGACATCCTACTAAGGGCAAGAGAAAAGGGCACAATAGAATTCAGAGGTGCAAATGTGAAACACTACCAGGACCTCTCAGCCATGACCCTTGCCAAGAGAAGGGGATGCCGGCCCCTCACGACCTGGTTGCAGGAAAAGGGGGTTCACTACCGGTGGGGCCAACCCTTTTCATTGTCATTTGAATTAGGATGGGAGGACTTCAGAATAACATCAATAGAAGAAGCAGAGGGAGCCTTGAGACACCTCTGAGGCCCAGCAGAGGACATGGATATCGACCCCCGTAGAAGACCCACAGGGCCATTAACGGACCCGGCGCCGAAACCCCCCAGGAGAGGACGAGCGCAAACGAAGTGGAAGTACAAGCACCTTAACACACCATGATGTTAAACACTCTGATGAGAACACTCAACTGGAAAACCGGGAACACCAGAACCGCATGTTAATTCTAGCACAAATTCAGCAGTAGCAACAAGCAAATTCCACAACACTGCAAAAGTGAAGCGTCATACACTTCTTAAACTGCAAAGCATGAAGGCTCCACACGACACATTTAAACACCACGATGGCAAAGCTTGATGAGATAGCCTTTGGATCCCTGAATGTAAGGGGTTTAAATTCCCCTCATAAAAGATCCATGCTAGCACTACAGTTCAAACAATGCAAAATAGACATACTGTTTGTGCAGGAGACAAAACATACCCAAGGGGAGGAACGCAGGATCGTGGGAAGGGATATTGGTGATACAATTTGGGCCTCAGGCCCCCAAAAAATAGGTGGGTTGGGAATTTTGTTTAGGAAATCCTTGGCATTTCGAATAGAACATATACACAAGGACGCTCAGGGTAGATATATAGCACTTAGGGTGATTTTGCGAGTCCTCAGTTCCCCCTTATGTTCAGCCTACGCCCCAAATCAAAATCAATCGAGTTTCTTCAAGCCTGTGTTTGATTTTTTGGGGGACTGGAACAGTCGGGTACATTGATCTGTGGTGGGGATTTCAATGTGGTGGCGGAGCGGGAACTGGATTGGAACCCGGTATGGCAAGCGGCACAGCCGCCGAGCAACCTGCAAGGAAAATGTTTCCTTAACCAGTTGAAGGAGCACCACCTAATTGAAACATGGTACACATCCCATCCCAAAGACAGGAGCTTTACCTTTTTCTCCCCCCCACATCAAATCTTCTCTAGAATTGACTATCTATTACTAAGGGCAGAATGCAAAGGTGAGATTTTAGAGACATCCATAGAGGTAGTGGCATGCACAGATCACAAGCAATGCACACTTAGATTAGACCTGGCCCCCCCTTTTAGAGCAGACAGATGGTGGATCTGCAACGAATTCTTGTGCAGAGACCCGGTGTTTATGGAGACTCTCTCGGAAGCTAGCACAAGCTACTTTGAAATAAACTACGTGGGTGGGATGTCTTTGAACACCGAATGGGAAGCAGCGAAGGCCACGATAAGGGGAATCCTAATAACCGAGGGGGCTTCTAAGAAAAGACTTGTGCTGCTCAGGGAGGCAGAACTCAAAGCTACCATTTCGCGTCTAGAACGCGATGTTCGCCAACACCCTACCCAAGCACAAGACAGGTTATCACAGACTGCGGGGCTTAGAGATGAACTAAAAGACATATGGAACGGTAAGGCACTCACACAACTCAAATAACTCAAACAAACATTTTTGTAGAAAGGAGATAAAACCCACACGATGCTCGCGGACTGGTTACAAAAACGGAGCCGAAAGGGCGGTATACAAAATACACGACGAAAATGGAGCCGTGCTAACAGACCCCCATGAGATAGTGACCTGCTTTTCGAGGTTCTACTGCGGAAGGAGATAGTGCACTCTCAATAATTGACGAATACTTGGCGGCTCTACCTTGGCCCACCATAGTTTTAGAACATCTGGAAATGTTAAATGCTCCAATTACCACTATAGAGCTTCAAGCAGTGATCTCTAATCTGAGGGCAGGCTCGGCCCATGGGCAGGGTGGCTACACCCCGGCCTTCTACAAAATGAACAGTGGGACCCTCTTACCCCTTCCTAGCTAAGCTGTTTAACTCAATACATACGACAGGCCAAGCCCCCAAATCGTTCACTGAGTCGATAATAATAGTAACTCCCTTAGAGTTAAAATCCCTTAGACTGTACGTCATACCGCCCAATTTCTCTTATTAATGTAGATGCGAAAATTTACTCCAGCATCCTGGCTTCCCGCCTCGCCCAGGTCCTCCCCCAGCAGGTACATACAGACCAGGTAGGTTATGTAAGGGGCAGACATGGAGCAGATAATATCAGTAAAACCTTGGACCTACTGGCTGGCCTCCGGGAGGCAGACATCAACCCTCTTCTATTGTCACTAGATTGCGTAGAAGGGCCTTTTTTAAGGGCAGTATTGAAATGGGTGGGGTAAGGCACCGCATGGACACAGGGAGCTGGAGCACTATACCACACAGCTCAAGCCAGGGTTTCCATCATTGGCACCTCCTCAGCCCCCATCACCATCACACGAGGTACTAAGCAGGGCTTCCCGCTCTCTCCCCTGATTTACGCCCTGGTTATTGAACCCTTCACCTAAGTACTGATATCAAACCCCCTTATTCACGGCATGACACGGGGAAACAAAGACTACAAGCTGGCTATGTTTGCCGATGGCATTCTGCTGTACCTCACTTGACCGGCAGAATCTATCCCAGCCCTTTTCCAAGTACTTCAGTTGTTGAATTATGCTGGAGGAATTTGCTAGTATGGTAGAGCTGTCTTCCTATTGGCGTAATCTGCAAATTCAAGAGGGGGAGGCATGTAGCTCTACCATGTCTGATGGTAAAACATCTGAAATGTATCTAGAATGGGAATACTTTATGATATGACTTGCTATTTCTAGAAATGTAAACACCCACCTCAGGCAACTGTTACTCCAATCGATTCCATACACGTGGGATTAAACATTGAGGATCCCGTCATTACCTCTGTTGTTTATTCTTCTGTGTAACCTAGTGTGCTGTTTGTTATCTGACATTTTTTGTCTTGTTTAAGTCGCTTTTCCTGCAGAGATTGATACAAAATATTTGTAATCTTTAAACTCTGGAGATGTCATTGCCTAAGAAATGTTGTCTGCCAGAGCAGGCACCCACAGGTTCGCCCATAGACAACAATATCCACTTGGGATCTTTAAAAACATGTGACTTTGCCCAAGTTATCCCATAAATTTAAAGCTGTTTTCAACTGCTCACTAAGCACTGGGTAGGAGCATACCAACTTCAAGCTGGCGTTTAATAATCTCTGAGGGTTCAAAATTGCTGGGATCTGGGAGCCATGCGTCTCACACTTTCTCATTGTCAACTCAACCTTCTAATATCTACCTGTTCTGTCTGACCAGAATGATCTACAGGGTTGGGACAAAGGCTTACACCTTTGCTGGGGATACATAGCTGATCTTGATAGTTGTACCTAATGTTGCATATTTAAATTGGAGATTTGGTGAACTCATGTTCTCAATTAACCATTGGATAGGACAGAATAGTCTTAAAATCAACCCCACCAAGACAGAGGCTTTTCAGTGAACCACCTGGCAAATGGACCTATGGCACAAACAGTATGGAGACTGCCCCAATCCCATCAAGAGCTTGGCATTCCTCTTACATGGTGCACAATCCCTTGCCCCTCAAGTTGCACAAGTCAACAGAAAAGGCTTTTTAATTCTAGACTGTTAAAGATAATGTGCACTTGTGTATTCTTCACAGGAACAGTGTTTACATTTGTAGCCCTGGTGTTATTCCACCTAGAAAATGCAAATAGAATTGTCATTGGTATACCTGATTACCTCCTTCAGTAGCAGCAGAAGGTCCAGGACACCACGACATTCCTGATCTTAAATTTACAAAGATCATATAATTTTTCCCTACCAATGAATAAACCAAACTAGCTGCTTGTCCACCATATATTTTAGACCTACCTATATGGCCATAGATTCTTCTGTAGCCATTGCCCTTGCTTTCTGCTAATTAAGTTCTCCAACTGTATTACATAAAGATCACTATGCTTTGCAGTGGTTTTGTGAATGAATATTCCTAGATTCAAGAAAGCTAAATACAGAGGTTGGGGGTTCTTGGTCCAGGCACCAGAACTGTGGAATGTTCAACCCTTTGCCTATTGGTTAACCACTTAGACCATGTCTGGCCAGATTTGGTTGTTGCAGCCAAGAGACCACCTTAATGGAGTAGGTTTGCGCTTCATAAGACTGTTAACATACCACGAGGCGAGTCCTACACATTATACCCTGAATATTGGACCAGCAACTGAATTATACTTCTGCCTGTGGAAAAAAGGTAGTGTTATGTAGACTTCCACTCAGGATGTTAGAAGACAGACTTGGTTGAGAAAACAATATACTCTGTTATGCATGGCCATGTAGTGGGCAGAAAGTACCCTCTTAGATCTGTATGGTAATTGCTGTACCCTACTATGGATTTAAATCATTGCTTCAAATGGTCCCTCCCCAAGGTCACTCATAAAATCACAGTGGAGAAAGGCTTCATCTCTTGTACCTCTAGGACATCATACACCCATCTATCAGGCATAATGTGTGTGTCTACGGTTGAAAAATTCATGGGTATTTTGCTATTTTCAATAAGTGGCAATCACTGATCTAACATTCCCTATTATACAATCTCACCCCACAATTCTGGGACAAGAAACCGGCTGTGTTTAGCGTTGAAGCTCACATTTATTTAAATAAAAGAAAATGAAAGGTGGTCCTCTTAATTTATGCAGGGGAAGTCACCACAATAAGGCACATGAATAGTTTATTTGCACAATTATAGTTAGCCTGCCTGTGACATCTCATTAAGAAATCGTGAACACGTGCGGTCACACAAGATAGCTCAGGGGGTTGAGCGCTCGCTGCTGCGATCTGAGCGTGATCTGCAGGTCGCAGATTCGAATCCCGGCAAGGCCAACTCAGCCTTTTATCATTCTGAGGTTGATAAATGAGTACCAATTTCGGTTGGATGATATTGTATGTAAATATGTGCTCTGTAAACCGCTTTGGATTAAGGCGCTATATAAATAACACATCATTATCATTATATTTCTGGTTCTAATTCTATAGGAGGATCTAACTTCTAAACAAAATCTAAGACCATAATTACTTCACGGCTTTCCACCCAGTATATTTCAATAATTAAAGTGGTTGGTACATCACATTAGTCTCCAAATAGTCTATCAGCAAGTTTAGAACACTATATTTTCTCCAGTATCAAAAACAAGTATTTTTTCCAGATAAAGGATGCATGAATATCAACACGGTTATCATTCAATAGAAATAATTTCTCCTTCCCATGTAAATATGGTGCTGAGGATTGATAGTATGTGCCTGCAATTTGAATGTAGGCTCTAATGAGTTGCATCTAATTCTGCTGGTTTACATTAGAAAAGCAGAGCTATTCATTTAGAGTGCACATGATATTGTTTCACCCACTCAACATAGGAAAATGGTATTAGATATTATAATACAGGGATGAGTAACCCTCCTCACAAATCGGGTCCCACAGGTGCAAAGGCTGTCCCCTATTATGCAAGGCCAAGAGCGAGAGGAGACACTGTAATTTACTTAAGCATCATTCTCTATGGGAATAGAATTGACACCATTAGACTCCCTTCTGCTCCCAATGTCTCTTCTTAAATATCTATTGCTTTTGCAGGTCACACGCTATCGAACAATCCTCCATTAGGCTATGTAATGTGACCATTTAAACCACAGCCTACCTGTTTGACTATCCCTATAAAAACACACTGTATACATTTTGACAGAATTTATGAAGAACTCTTTGTTAGCTGCACGGATATGCTATTGGTGTAACACTGCTGGAAAATGCTATTGATTCTTATTGCAATGACATCTCACTTGGCTTTAAATATAGTTGGAAAGCACTGTTTTATTTCACACTAAAATATCAGCATATACTATTTGGAATTAGTTTTCCCCCAGTGAAAACCACCTCCACTATACCCCCATTACTTCAGGGACTTAGCCGAGAAATGATGATAGGGAAATTAATCAAGTACATCTTGGGAGTTGTCATACTCACTTTTTTAATAATGCTTTTAAGGCCCAGAGACCTTCAATTGTTTCCAGGGAATTTCCAATTGCTGGCCTCTCGTGGTCCCTTCCTCTCTTTTTCAAGAAAGCAGGTCTTCTCCAGTGTAATCTAGTTCAGGCTTCCTCATGGGCAAGACTCCTCTCCAAATATTATCCAAGTTCAGCCCTCATCCATTAGGATATGTGTTATCCTTCTATACAGGCTTTGATTTCAGAGGACCACGTGCCTTTGTGCAGTTCCCTTTTTATCATGGATCATAGTCCCACACTTTGTCATGATAAAACACATTTTGATTGGTAAAATAATTCCATTGGCTTGCTTAATAGCAAACGATTTCCAGAGAATATACTCCCCCCCCCCCCCCCCCGGTAGGTTGATCATATTTTATGGAAATGTGGTGGCTGCCTGCTCTCAAACATTTAAGGGAAAAATCATGTTTTATTTTATATTCATTGCAGCAAAAAGTTATGCTGATGGAATATATATTTCTGGTATCCCCTAGTAGAGATGGAAGTAGGGACACACAACATAAAAATATGTGATAATTCTTCATGAATTTATTACGATTCAGAATTCTATTAATCAGTAAAAAACCTAGGCAAAGCGACTAATTTGATATAGTAGAATGGCATGGCCATAACATACTTTTCTGTTTGTCTCCAAGTCATATTGTTGTGGGTGTTTGGGAATTTTTCTATTGCATCAAATAATGTTCGATTTAGATAATACCCTATGTTTGAACATTAGGCATGAAACCTCATGTTCAGCATGATGACTCATGAGCAGTACCTTATACCGCCTTCAGTCACTGATTTATTTGAGTAAATTACAGGTCTCTTTATTTGTTCTTCCATTAGGCTTGCCATCTGGAATACTTTATTGTCTAACATGATGTCAAGAGGACATTTAGTCTTGTTTGAAGCCTGCAAGCACCTAGCTTGTGACTTCAGTTTACATTTTAACATTTTGTGATGCTCGTATTTGAGATGAAACTGGAATGCAATTAAATGTAATTTTAAGGATATTCTTTTGAAATGAGCTCGCAAGGGTATGGGACTTATATCAACATAGAGGCCTGGTCCAGATGGACCTTTGTTCGGTGAAACATAATGCGTTTATGGATGAAAGATAAACCAAACCTATTCAGTCCAAATGGCCAGGGCTAATCTCCTTGCACCCTTAACCTTTACAGCCCATTTGATTATGTATGCAAGGCTAAAACAAAAGAAATGAGTTTATCAGGGCTTTCACTGGAGATCTAGCCAGCATTGCACACAACCTACATTCGAAAACCATTAATTTATTTCACATATAGACAAAAATGTATTCCTTATTTTAAAATTGTGCATGTACAAATCCATGTGTAATCAAAATAGGCTACTACATGCATTAATAACAATATCACTGCAATCTTTTAAATATATATTCTTGAACGAATAAAACAAGGGTTCAGTTGCTATTAGAAAACAGCATACACTGTTTACATTTAAACATTTCAGACAACTTGGGCTTTCTCACATGTTTGTATATAAATGCCCATGATTTATAGAGAATGAGGTGCATTAGGGGCGCCATGTTTCATCAATGAAGAATTCTATTTTAAACTGGGGCTTTCAGCATTTCCTGTTGCCACATTTAAAGTTGATTAAAACCCAGGTACTGGACCAGTTCAAAAGATGTTCCTAGTGTGTGATTGTGAACCTCTGCACCATTTTTACTGTACTTTCTTATGTGAGCAGGTAACTACCTGCATTACGTAGGTGTACCCTTGGCATGGTAGCTGATCAAAAGTATTAATCAATTTAGCAAAGCTTTATTCCAGCGCCCCTTCACTTAAATCAAGGAAGTCTCCATGTCTCTTAATTTTTCCCACAGTATAAAGTATGCAAACCTTTTATACTAGACAAGATCATGAGGCTGTTCTCTACCTCTGTTTCAGAGCCTTGAATTGGTGATGCATCTGTTTAATGCTAAAAGGGGATTGATTAGACACCAGATGAATCCCATCTTTTGGATATTGAAAAATATGCTCTTCTGTGACTCCGATCCCACATATTCAACAGTGTTTGCTTAACAGGCTAACACATTCAGTAGGGGTTAGCAGGCTTTAGTTAAATCACTCAAAGGGGCCTGCTCTCCATCGTCTTCCAAACTCTAGCAGTCTAAATAGTTAAAGGTACAATGTTCCCCAAGACAGTCATCCTGAAGACAGTTAACACTTGCATCCAAACAATTGATAAAGGGCTTGGTGGCAAGACCCTCCTCAACCAGACCACTGCCTGGCACATTCAGCACCAGAGAAGTGGTCCAACCCAGAACAAAAGGAGCTGGGATTAAAATCAGAGAAGAATGAATAATACAAGCGATGGCAGAAAACTCTCATTGTGGAGGATAAAACATTGTATCTTGAAGTAAGTAGTCAGTACAGGGAAGCTTTAGTTAAAGGCAAAAGAGATTACTATAAAATGCACGTTAACTCTGCAAGCTTGGACTCTAAAGAGCTGGTTAAAATCCTTAGAGAGATGGAATTTCCTGATAAACCCTATTTCCAAGGATATGGATGGGTGTATTTACATTCAGAAGGTGTTAATGGAGAAAATAAACACTCTGAAGTTAGCTATTGCTAAAAAAAACAACGTACAGTTCCCGCTCCTTGGTAATGGTGTTGCATTTGATAATCCACCTTTTTAATTCTCCACCGTGATGCAATAGGAGGTTGCCGACAACACAGTCTCATTTAAACCAATCAATCTGCAAAGGAGATCCATGTCCAGCTGCCATTGTAAAGGAATGTGCTGCTTCTATTATTCCATCTATCACTAAATATATTCATGTTTCCTTTGATACTGACTCTGTTGCTACGTCGATTAAACAGGCATGGATAACTCCTCATCTAAAAAAGTTTTACCTTGACCCCAGTTTAGGGACTATCGGCTGATAACAAACATACCCTTCCTGTTGAAGATTATTGACAAAATGGCATATATACAGCTAGAGAAATATAATCTACTTGGATGCAGGCAACTGGGATTCAGAGAAGCTCATGGTACAGAAACGCCCTTTTTAGATCTAATATCTACTATGCTTCAGATTATAGATAAGGGTGGCATGGTTCTTCACATGCTTTTGGATTTGTCTGCAGCCTTTGGGCCTCATTATGACCCAGGCGGTAAGGGGTTAACGGCGCCGTAAACCCCTTACCACCATTACGAGGTCCCTTCGCGGGTCCCGACCTTAAAGGCTGGTTTTACCAGCCGTTAAGGAAGGAACCCGCAAAAGGACGTTGGAGGTAATTACGGTACCGCAATTTGCGGTACCATAATTACTGCTGTCCCCATTCTCATTGAGCCCTATGGGGGCAAAAATGGGAATGGGGAAGGGCCAATGGTGAATGGGGAATTACCGCCCGCCAACCTTGGAATGGGGCGTTAATTCCGCCATTCACCATGGCGGAGTTGGTAAAATACTGGCGTCAACCATGGCGCTAATAGCACCATGGTTGATGCCAGGGTCGTAATGAGGCCCTGAATTGGTGGACTACGATACCCTGACTGAGAGATTACGATCTACAGCCAAATTCTCGGAAATGGATATGTGTTGAGTTCATTCGTTCTTATCTGGCCGGTCTGCTAGAGTTTTTAGTGATACTGCTGCAGCCATCCCTGTTGATTTAGAATGCAGAGTCCCTCAGGGCTCTTGCCTCTCTCCTACCTTAAATAATCTTTTTACCAAGCCCCTTTTTGACATTTTGGACAGTCTCCGTGTACTTTACACTAACTATGCTGATGACACGCAGATCCTGTTACGCTTACGTGGGGATTATAGGCAGGACTCCGCCAAAGATCTATGACACCATCCATAGTTGGCTGGCATTTAACGGGCTGGCACTAAATGACTCAAAAACAGAACTTATAATTATGGGTACACAACAAATACTAGGCAAGCTCTCTCAAGAATTCAAAGAGTTTAGGATTGCAGCTTGCACCATCCCAGTGGCAGGTAAGGTCAATATTCTGGGAGTTTACCTTGATGCAACCCTCTCTATGAAGGCTCAAACCAACTATATAGTTTCTTCTACTTCTTACTGTTTAAAGTTGTTATGTCGCATACGTCCTTATCTTTCGAAGGAAAAGTGTGCAGTGTTGGCTAGTGCCATTGTGAGCTCCAAGATTGATTATTTCCATAGCCTTTTGCATAGTACCGCTCAGAGCAATATCTCTAAGCCTCAAGTACTGCAAATGTTGCACTCGGGGTCATTAACCAAATGAAGTGTAGGGACTGTGTTATGGAAGCTTGCTGCATGTTACATTGGCTGACTGGGAAGCAATGTCTTGCGTTTTGAGTTGCCACTCTTGCTTATAAATGTCTGTATGGCATAAGTCTGACATATCTGAAGTCCAGACTAGCCTTAAAATCCTCTGTGTGTCTGCTTTGCTCAGACAATGCTTGGTTGCCGGTAACAACTAGATTTAATCTTGAAAGAGCGGGCAGTTTGGGCTTCGATTCTACTGCTCTTAGACTGTGGAACAATCTACCTCCCAACCTGCGGGCCACACACTCATTGCCGGTCTTCAAAAGAGCGCTTAAAACCCTTTTCTTCAAAATTGCTTTGTCTCTGACCATCCTGGAACCTGTTCAGAGCGACCTCTGGGCTGCTTATATACTTGACTCTGTGGGCCTTGTTGTTGTTCCTATTGTGTTTGTTTTTGCTACGTGTGCGCCTCTATGACTCTGGGTCATAGGCGCATTACACATAAATAAACATAAACATAAATATACTAGTAAGCACATACCTGCCAATAAGCTTTTATTAGGAACATTAAATAGAAAGTTGTTCTTGTACCTGTGTCACCAACTTGAATTCAGAAGTATCCTGCACGTTCTCACAGAAGTGCACATGCTGCTCTTCTTGCGTGCCATCAAACTGGCTCAAGAGCATAAGACATGTTAGGACCTGCCATGTATGATGGTGCTATAAATGGACCACAGTATAGTTTATTTGATACTTGTTAAGTTTACAATCAGGTGGCCATATAACAAGCAAATCTGGACTATCTCTAAGCAAAATTGTCACAAAAGATATTATTCTCAATGGTAAAACATCAGGGTTTCAATAGAAGGGTAAGTGTCTCAGTCAGTGAATATAGAGAGCGCACAACAAAATAAACTTCTCAATTCACAAACTCATTGCCCACCTTATTCCTTTTCTGTTGGTTGTACAGGGTTTGCATACCCTGGCATTGTAAGGTTACAAGGGATTCTGAGCCTTTGTCTTAAATTCAGTCTTAGTTCACGTTTTAGGGTCTCCTGTACTCTTTCTTATGTTCGCCAGTTGGGTCAGTCACTGACGTGCTGGTCTTGTTGAGCCTTCTTGCGAAAGGCGATGGTGGGGCTGTGGCTTGCCAGTCATCTGTGCCTCCGGCCTCTGCCACTCGGCTATGATAGGAGGAGCTGCAGCTCTAGTTCCTGGTAGAGCCACAGTGGAGTGTCTTCCTGCCCTGAGAACCTCAGGGTGGATTCTCTAGGACCTACGGACCCTCTCCTTTCCGGGTCTTGGTTTCAACCCTTACCTCTGTGTCTCTGGCCTTGATATATTCATGATTGGTCCTTGTTCCTCCCCACTTTTAGGACATGCCTTGGAATAACCAGGCCCACCAGGATCTCTCTAGTCAGGATATGTGGTTCCTCTTCCTGGTGTTCCCTAACCATCTCTTGAAGTTTCCCTCCTCCCACCTCTGTCTCACAGTATGTTATCACCTCTAGCTCCCCCTCTCGCCTCCAGTCTCCTTTCCTCACTCGTATGGACCTCTTTTGAACACTCCTCTGACCGCCTGAGGTCTCTAGTTTTATTGAAGTGCTGCTCTCCCCCTAGGCTGAGTCTTCTGTGAGGGTCTGCATCTGCATTTTACAATTTGGGCCAGGCAGAGATTGGTTGCATCTTCCAGGTGCAGCTTCTCACTTTGGGCTAGTAGGCCAGAACAAGGCTCTATCTGGACTGCCTGCCTTCCTGGATTTTGCTCTTTACCTTCATCGCAACGGCAAGGTTCTCCTGCTTTGCAAGCCTGTAAACCTGCATCTGAAAAATCCTGTAGTACACTCTGTAAGCCCTCTGAATGTAAAAAGAATGCTTACTCTCTGTAAGTTTACAATATTGCAGACACGTCATTCTCTACCACGGGGTGGTGCCCGGCCACTGTATCCACTCCTACTAATAACCCACACAAACAGGTATGAGACTTTGTCAAAGGCCCATTTTGCATCCTGGCAACTGAAATCAATTTCTTTCTTTGAAACCTCTCGCATGGCGACCCTTGCTTAAATATTGGCTTTGGAATAACCAAGAAATTAGATCTACAGACGGCATTCCTATATGATTACATTCTCATTAGTTAGAAAGATGTGCAGAAACTTTCAATGGCATCATCTCTGGATGACGTGATAGTTAGCGCTTCTTCAGATATTCAGCCTTCTCCATCGTAGAATTGAAATGTGGCAAAGTATTCCATCTGCGATGATCTCTGAAGTCTAACATATTTATCATCTTCCTTTTTAAATAATTTAATTTGCCACCAAGTTCTTGGACACCGGATTTGGGTACTGCATTTCCACCCCCCATGAAGTTACTGGTTATAAGGCAGATTGGAGCCAGGTTAAAAGAAATAACTATGGAAAGTTGCCAGGACTTGTCTGTATTGACTGCATGTACATATGCAGATCGTCAGTGACAATTGTTTCTTCAGTGGAATCTAACAACAGCTCCCTAGAAGGCCGCGGGGTAAACGGTGCAGGGTGTTCCGCTCCGCTGGGGAGCTTGTTTGTCCCAGGGGGGGACACCATCCACAGCGCTGGTGCACTACGATATGCCCCCCTTCACCAACAAAGCCAGCAGCAGGACCCATCAGGGCTGAAGCCTGCAGGGGGAAAAGGGATAAGGGTCTTATGCTCCACTGTGGAGCTTGTTTGTCCCAAGAGGGACACCATCCACAGCGCTGGAGCACTAGGCCATGCCCCCTTCACCGAACAAAGCCAGCAGCAGGACCCGCCTGGGCTGAAGCTCGTGGGGTAAAGGGCGCAGGGTGTTATATATACATACAGAGGCCAGGGCAAAAAACTCTGCTCCCCCTTTCCACGCCAATCTGCTTCCACAACCAATGAACACTGCAACCTGGTAAGAACTATCACGCCTGACCTTGTATCCTGTAAACGTCTGCACCTGCCTAATGCCGTGCATGGCACATGTTATACTACTGCCACATTGCACTGCGCAACAGTCAGCTATGCCATACTTTCTCTGCTAGTTATCACCCCCCTCCCATGGCGCGACGCCTCTGTCAACCCTTGCTGCCTCGGAATACCTCGCCTTGTGTGAGCAACCACCTTGCCCAGCCACACAGTTGCCGCACGTTCATTACCAACCCACCTTGATCTCCGCACTACCTACCGAGATCTTAGGCCCCCGCCCAGCACATACCCGCTGCTGCTAACTTACTGTGATCTCGCGCCGTGCTCTGCTTATTGCACGGCACAATGCGGTTTGTGACCAATCATATCATGCACCCAATGTTTTCGTCAACGAGTCCATATTCCAGCATAATGCACCACCCGCTGTAATTAACCTCTAGCACACTGCATTGTGCCCATTGTGGCTTGTTCTAGCATATCCGGCACCTCTGGTGTCTCAGCACACATTGTATTCTATATCAGTCACCCACGCCTTAGTCCATGTTATATTGTCCTAGTATAACTATGCTGCATGTATTAAATGTACCCAATATGCCTGTATATCTGACACCTTAAAATCATGTACTACAATGCCTACATTTTACCTTGCTCTGCACATACTTACCATTGTGAATGGATGCGTGTTTAGCATATTGTACTGCCCACTATGATCTGTGACTACAGCAACACAATTCTGACTATTGCCTACCCTTAGTAGCGAAGTTAGAACCTCTGAATAATCGTTTCCATATCCTAGTCCACTGTGCCTTAATCGAGTGACCGCCTACTGTGCCAGCCTTGGGATCCTGTGCTCTTAGCCCACCTATCTATACAACACTTATATAGTACAATATCCCCTACGCTAGCAGAGTGCATTTTAGCATGACTCTGTTAACATACGTCCCATTGCTGGTATTACACTTTATACTGGCAACTATGGACCAATTTAAACATGCACCCTGCCCCACTCTCCACAGAAACTCTAGGCTTCACGCTAGACTTTCCACCCTCTACGAACCGCAGTTACCTAGCAATGCCTATTTGAACCGCCGCACCATCTGCAAAAACCAGACTAGGAGCTCAACTCAATCTAACCCACAATTACCTGCTAGCACCTCAATGAAAGAACCTATCCCGGTTACTTCTAACACAAACTATCTACCTAAAACAACTTCCAAAACAGGAGCACTGATCAATGCTAGATCAGTCGTGGCCCACGCCACTGAAATAGCCGACCTCCCTACCCTAGATAACCTTGACCTCCTAGCAGTCACAGAAACCTGGCTACATGATGCAGCAGGTCCAGCCCTCTCCCTAGCTATACCCAAAGAGTACCAACTACTAAGACTAGACCGCCCTAATGCCAGAGGTGGTGGCTTAGCCATCATCGCCAAATCCAACCTGAATGTAAGGTCAACAACACTGCCCACCTTTAAAATCCTGCGAATCCCTGGTCGCTAAATTACCGATATCCCCATGCCAAACCCTATCTCATCTACAGGCCACCAGGGCCCTTGCGCCTATTCAAAGAGGAATTATCCAGCCACTTAGCAGGCAACACAAAAAAATCATCCCAGACAATGATCCTTGGCGACCTTAACCTAGGTCTTAACGACCCTAATGACAATCGCAAACTATTGATACCATGCTTGAAGGGCATTGCCTCACCCAAAAAGTTATCACCCCACCCACGACAAGGGGAGAATACTAGACTGAGTAGCCACCTCCAACTGCCCCACTACTATCACCAAAATTACACCCCAGCCTTGGACTGACCACTTCCTCATCAATTTCTACTTAACACTTAACAAGATGTCCAGAATTGAAAAAAACAATGGCACCATCTGTTCCTACTAGATCCAGAAAAAACATCACACCAGACAATATCCTACCCCTGTTCCTCCCAACTATCAACGCCTTGCCATTTGATTCTGACCCAGACACCATGGTAAAAATATACAACGACACCATGGCCATAGCCATGGACACCGTTGCCCCAGTGAAAAACTGTAAAAGTAAACAACAATCCCACCTTAATACTTGGTTCACCCCCCCCGCATCTAAAAGAATTGAGACTGGGAAAAAAGGAAGCTTGAAACATTATGGCAACACTCCTACAGCTGAAAATATACTTAAACTCAAACTGTGCGCTACGAACTACAAGAAAGGTATCATCCAATCTAAAAAAAGAAGTCTATAATGACCGAATCTCCAAAGCATGTTCCAATACAAAGGAACTATTTGCAATCTTGCGAGAAATCGAATCTCCCATACCACCACCCGATAAAGTACCCAAAGACCAGCAATGGTGTACTAATATCCAAAATGCCCTCGCAAATAAAGTAAAAACACTACAATCAAAAATTGCTATAAAACAAGCCTCACTCTCTCTTAGAGAAATTCCCAGCATGCCCACGCTCAAACCTAGCCTAACACCCTTCAAATTCTCTAAAGTTCCCACTCATGAAAGTGAAAAAATCATTGCCTCACTAAAACCATCCAATTGCAAAGGCGATCACTGCCTGGCCCAGATAATCAAGGATGCTGCCAGAGACCTAGCCCCCTTCGTCACTAAACTCATCAAAGCATCCTTCTCATAAAGCACTGTCCCAAGTAGCTTAAGAGTCCTGGATTCTCCCCCTGCTTAAAAAACAAACTTTAGACCCCTCCATCTCCACCAACTATAGGCCCATCACCACTGTCCCTTTCCTCCTAAAGATAATTGACAGAGTTGCCTATCTCCAAATCCAAAAATACCTGGAGACTAACCAACTCCTCGGCACTCGTCAATCGGGCTTCAGACCGCAGCACGGCACTGAGACCGCTCTTATAGATCTGAAAGCCCAAATCGACGAGCTCAACGATAAAGGAAACCCAGCTATGCTACTCTTCCTTGATCTGTCGGCGGGTTTTGACCTAGTGGACCACGCAGTACTCTGCAAACACCTAGCGTCAGCCGCCCACTTCTCAAGTGAAGCTATAGCCTGGGTCCAATCCTTTCTCGACAACAGAAGCATGCAAGTTTTCTCCACCTTAAACTCTGCAGACCCTATTCAGACAAAATGTGGAGTCCCACAGGGCTCCTGTGTCTCGCCAACGATGTACAATATCTTTACTAAACCTCTATTCGACAAATTGGACAGACTGGGTGTCACCTACACAAATTATGCAGACGACACCCAGATCCTCATCCCCCTTTCGGGCAATTTCACTGCGGATACAGCTTTAGTAAAAAAAATCTACACCCTCATTCAGGCATGGATGGCAACCCATGGCCTCTGCATGAATGACGAAAAAACTGAGATCCTTATTCTAGGCTCACCCAACAAACATAAAAAACTCGACTCCAGCTCCTTCAATATGGACAGCAACATAATCCCTGTCACCGAAGAGGTGAAAACCCTTGGTTTCTATTTGGATTCCACTTTGTCCCTAAGGAAACAAGTGAACTCCCTGGCCTCATCCACCGCTTATAACGGCAAACATATTAAAGCATGTAGACCCTTCCTCTCACCCGCTAGCAGCATTATCCTAGCCAATGCACTAATTCTCTCAAAACTGGACTACTGCAATGCACTTTATGCAGGCGCAAATAAATACATCATCAATGAACTTTAAACTCTACAAAATAATGAGCTCAGAACGGCCCTGAACCTCCCAGCCAGAGAGCACATTTCGAATGTGCGGAGAAACTACAACTGGCTAAAAATCAGTGATAGGATCACCTTCAAAATTGTCATACTAACAATCAAATGTCTGAACAATTCAGCCCCCCATACCTTAGGGAGAGAATAATAAGAAAAACTGCTGCACGACCAACCAGAACAGCCAACTCTTTCTGCCTCCAAACCCCTAGATTCCGACTAACAAAAACAGGAGGCAAGAGCTTCCCTGTGCAAGCAGCTCAGTACTGAAACGCCCTACTAGTTGAACTAAGAAGGGATCAGCCCTACAACAGCTTCAGGCAGCATACCCGCACCCAGCTTCGACGCAATGACCTTTGAAACTGATGACCCTTTGCATTGTTATCTGATGACATACGTACCCCTCCACTCTTACATGTAAAATGTACATAATGTATTTACTGTATATAAGATGCTACCTTTCTACCCTTACATGTAAAGAATGTATATGATGTAATTACTGTATGCAAATTTTGTTATCTGTATAGCTGCAACCTGTAACCAAGTTCTAAGCATTCTTGTTATTCTGTGCGCCCAGCTACCCAAGGGTTCTCTGGCACCCTGTAAATAAAGAAACAAAACAAACAAACAAAACATTCCGCTGGGGGTGTTAAGCGACTGCTGGTGGTCAAACCCGGACACTCAACGAGTGCAGGACAGTTGCCCCAAGTCAAGACACTGAGCACAGGTGAGGAGTGTAAAAGAGGGGGCGGAGAGCGTGGAAAATCTCTCGAAAGTGCCATTACTCATCATTACTCCATGCCAAATGCTGAACATTGAATATTTGATCACTGATCTCCGACCTGCCCTTTTGCTATTCCATTTAACCTGTGACTGACTAGTACTGGCATGGCAATGATAGCAGTTGCCACAGATGTCGTGGCCTCCATCATCTCACTCCTGCCCCAACTCTCTCCACCCTCAAAATCTCCCTCATTCACCAGGGAGGAAATGTTTATCTGTAAAACGGATGCTAGTGGATCAGCCTTACCCAGACAGTGTCCCAGGTGGCAACAAACCCAGATGCCAGAGCCCCCTGATGATAGCAGGAGAAGCCTATAATCTGATGAAAGAAATCCATGAATTCCTGGGATCAGCCATGTGGGAAAAGGCAGCGGCTAACCAGGAACGCCATTGCAAGGGGAACATTTTGACAAGAGCACTATTAAGTGCAGGGTATGGTCCCCCAGAAGAAAGCTCAGCCACAAGCGTCGCACTTCCTTTGACTTCGCAGAGCAGGAGGGGGTCACACCGGATAAGGTCCCTCTGGGGTTATGTGACCTAATTTCAACTCCTATGGTTGTCCATGCACCCCTTGCTATTTTACCTATAAGCCTTGATCCTAAGCCATGGCCCCTGATGAGCTACCCTCGGGCCCCAGAGGATAAACGCCAGGTGAAGGACAATTGTCCCCCTCCTTTTGTATTTCCAAAACCTGTGGCACTGGCTAATTTCATCATGTAGCTACCAAAGGCAGACTGCTTAGCAAAAGGAATACCTAACTTGAGAAGCCACAGAAATGGGGACTCCGCTCCTAACAGTAACCCCCAAGCACCACCATGAATAAATGGGCCTCATTACAACTCAGAGTTGCATTTTTACCGGCACCCACGAATGGGCAAGAACCGGGTCATGCTGAGTTTGTCGGACCCGGTAATTGCCCATTCGTGGCTGCCGGCAATAAGGGACTCCCTATCCCCATTCGGCCCCGTAGGGCTCAATAGGAATGCGGACCATTCAGAATGGTGCCGGTGCATCTGACGTGCTGTGCTCGTGGTGCCGCTCTGCCCGCCAGGTCAGACCTGCCGGGCTGACAGGTGCCCACGAGCACAGCTCGTAGTATGGCGGTCCGGGGACTACCATACCGGCATGCTTACCGTTACCGTAGTTCCCGGACCGCCATGCTTGTAATGAGGCCCAATGTCTGCAATTTACTCGAGTTGGGAGGTCTGCAGACTGAAAATTGTCACTTTCTGGGAAGTAACCCCCTTGCTATACCTTCACTTGCAACACCTCTCACCCCCATCCCAATCCTCGACCAGGAGCATATACAACATGGCTGTCATTGTTCCCGGGTCCTTTTATAATTGGTGGCCCTTAAGAAACTCTTATTGCTGGTCTTCGACAAGGCCAGAGACATTGGAAGAGGTAACCCAGGGGCCCACAGGTTAAGCAACCAGCTCGACACTAAGGGGCTCGAACCAGGTGCAAGGAAATCTTGTACTACCCCCCTCATGGATGTGATCCAGCCCGCCCTAAGCGGCCCCATGGCACCCACTTGTGTACTGTTGGCTAAAGACCCTGGGGTTCAATCCGACTTTGGCATTAGCCCAACGCCCCGATCACCAGATAGACCCCTCCAAAATCTCTTTGTGGGGGATCCTGAAGCTCCTACCAATGAGGGCATGAATGTCCTGCGAGGGGGTAAGGCCTGAGTGGAGTATGTGAATTTGTTAATAGAAAGAAAACTGTCCTCCCTAGCTGCAAGGCGCCAAACTCACAGGCCCCGAATCCACAAATCCCCCAGTACCAAGACCCGGATGCACAGAAGTCCATGGAGGCCACGAAGACCAGGGGAGGTGTACATGCACAGGGTCCTCAAACGCAGTGTCACCAATGCCGAATCAAGAGCCTCTATCACAAACAAGTGCATCCACTGGTTGTGGACAGTGCATGGGTGCCGGTCATCGATCAGCAAGGACATTCTTTGGTGCAAAAGATGGCTAAACATTGTTGGAACCCCTTATGACTCTATCCGCATAGGATTAAGGGACACTAACTTGGCTAGTGGCTTTTTGGGAATTAATATCCGGCGGGGCCCAAAGCGCAGCACCTTTTTCGTCATTAGCACCTTCCACCGAGCTTATGAGAATCCTACCCATACGGGGAGCTGGTCCCAAGCCATTCATGCTTACCGGAGCCAATGTAGCTGAACTAGGGCCAAGATCCGAGGGGTTATGGACCGGAAGTGGAAACTCCCAGTAATTAATGTCTGTTTTGAGTTCTGTTTCATGATGTATAAATTTTGTTGTGCAACTTTTATGGCGCTCAGCTGAAATAAAGTTAACGTTAAAAGATCCCTATACACTCAGATAATTTTCCCTCTTTTCCTTCAGATCTCTCCAGCATTGGGGGACTCATGCAAGCCTTGGGATTCATTCTGGATTCCTCGCTTCACATGTAGTGTCATTGTTTTGACCTGACTCAAAAATTGACTCAAAAATTGTCCTTCAGATGTTTATTTTTTCCTTAACCTAAGATCTTTCTTCCAGAACAGCATTCCACGTGTGGGTTTTGTCAGGAACACATTCCTGATGGGGGTTCCTTCCTTAATGCACGTTGGCTCCTGAGGCCAGTGTTTCATCAAGGAAATGGCTACTTAACATCTGACTGCCACTTGCAAGCTTCAATTCTGGTCAAGTGTTGCCAACTTTACCAAAACAATGTATTATCTTGACTTCAAGTGGCAGTTGTGCAACTTCTTAAAACCCTGCCAAAGAATGCATTTCATTATTTTAATGACACTGCAACTGCCTGCCCTGTTCTCAATGTGAACAACTTCATCATAGCTCCTTTCCCTTCTAGTGATGATGAATCTGGGGGTCGTGATGCTGAGAATGTATCATTATTATTATTATTGTTAGGGTATTTATTGAGCACAGACCTAGATTTGAGAAGTAACAAAGTGCTTTACAATCATAGCGGGAAGAATAAGGTTAGGGAGCGGAGAAGCCAGATCAGATGCTGTCACTTGCAGTGCTTCTGCATCCTCATGGTTAATATTCGTTGTACTACGGGGTTCAGACTATGCAATATTCTCAACAAAATCTAGACAGACTGCCTCATCACGAGTTTGGTGGTAACCCTTAAATGCGGCGGTAATGCTATTACCGCCGCATATAAGGGTCCGCCAAATCATGGGTCATTATTTTCTATGTTGATGAAGCGAAAAATAACAGACTTCTTTTTTAAAGGTCTGACCTTCTCCAATGGCGATTACTGCACACCATTGTCTGCCTTCATCATCACAGCCATCAAGCCTTTAGATGAGTAGCCGCACCCTCGAGATAGATGGAGATGCAGATTCGTACTCTTGCATCAAATAACTATGACAACTCAGTAGTTTGGCAAAGGGAGTCCGTTTAATGACGAGTACAAAAAACGGGGAGTACAATGAACATCAGCAACCGCTCGATCTTCCTTCTTGTTTTAACTCCACTTAATTTCAGAAAAAACACAGTATTTATATCAAAAACCCGTCATCACTGATCCGCAATCTTAAAAACCCAACATGCAACGTGATTGGTTATAGAAAGGTAATTTTAACATAGGTACTATAACTGTATGTGGTAACGGGGACAGGGGATTGGATGATCAATGTCAGGTGGGGCAACTAAGCTCCTTCCTTCAAAATGGCCACTATGAACATCACTAAAAGTCGACGTCCCATTGGTTCTACTCACTATAGGACCCTAGATTACACGGTCCACTATGATTGGGTTGGCATCAACCCCACTCATGCTTTTCCACTTACGTCTAGCGGCATGCAGAACAACCAGCCAGGTGCAGGGAGTTTGTCTGCACGCCAGCTTCCCTTCAATTATGTTGCAATCAATCATCACCTCAGTGGTCATGTGCCAATTACTGTTTTGTAGTTTGGCCTTGAGTCTGCTTCTCTGTCTGATAAAGTTTAAGGAGTATGGGTATGGCAGGGATCACAGTGAAATTGGCCTCTTCATGTATTTTCATGTATTTGATTATTTAATTCTGCCAGTCTTCTACCATCTGTGACCTATCTTGACCTTTCTGAACAGGATACTCTGTTCTATTCTCCTTAATTGTATCCACTGTCGGCCTTTTCCAGCCAGATACGACCTTGGCTTCTTGGCATGGTCCTTCCTAGCTGGGTTTCTTTCCATCTTAATTCTTGAATTGTTTGCTGCAACACTCTCCTCTTGAGACCTTTAGTAACCTTTGTTTGATTCTGCTTATGTGCGTAGTGGATTTACGCTCATCTATAAAGTGCTTTTGAGATATATATTTGTACATGTTGGCGCTTGCCGCAATCTATTTACTACTGAGCATAGGCAAGCTTAACAATTTCTTTGCTTCTTGCAGTTTCTTGCATCTGTACACGTTTAAACTAACTGAATATTTGCATCGTGCATACATTCTTAGGTCATTATATCTTCTATATGTGCGTCAGTCCAATTTCCTATGATGTCATCATTCGTCTTCCTTTATTATCTTCTTGGCTTCTGCAGGTATTCCATTCTGACAAACGTCATTTTGTCTTGCCTGTAAATAGGGTTTTCTCAATGGGTACCTTACTGTCCAGGTTTTCTTAGGTGTCCGTACTTCAATAGGTTCTGTTACTCTGATAGGTACTGGGCAAAGCCCAAGTGCTGCTCTCTGCTGGTTTATTTGTTCATCATATGTCGCATTTTTTGGCGTGAAAGTACCGGGCACCACCAAGGGGGTGGCTGGAGTCGGGACAATGCTTGGCACTTCCTCTTCACCCGGATTCCCCCCACCCTCCTCCCTTCCCTCTCTCCTGCACCTCTTGTCACTGCACTTGCATGTTCCGAATGTCACAAGGTCTAGTAGAACTGCTTTATCTATTGTTATTGTTACTGCTTATTTACTCCCCTGCTCCCTCCCCACGTTTGTCTTGTGGTTCCTGGAAACACTATTTGTTGTATAGGTGCCTTATAAATATTCAATAAATAAATAAAAATAAATAAACCCAGTGACCATTCCGTACTATTGGGGAACTGTGTTTCCCTACTGTGTAGATCCATTATGCATGGTTCCTGGTTTGAAAGTGAACAATACGAAAAATAGGTTAATATGGAATGATAGACCTCTGAGTAGGTTTATGAATGCCTAGGGTAGGCATGGTCTAGAGCACGAAGAGAAATGTTACTGTTGTTTGTCTTATTCTCTGAAACACTGCAAAATACAATTTTTTCAACTCTTTAGGATTAGTGCAACTCCCAGGTGGAGTAAGTACCTGCCCAAGATTCAGGAGATTAAGAGAGAGCTGCAAAGGAACATCCGAAAGCTCAAAAACACTAATTTGAAGGACCCTGGCTACATTATCTGTATAAGAAAGGAACAGATGAAGTACAAGAACAAATTAAAAAGACTGTGACTCATGAGGCATCAAAGAGCTGGGGAAAGTATTTTCTTTAGTATATTGCAGGAATCTTATAAGAGTTTCTGGAATTTAATAAACGAGCAAGAGAAACCCCAAACGGAATTGCAGGAACATCCTATTGCAGAGGACTTTTGGGTGACTCCTTTCTCTGAGTTATATCATTCGAAGTCTGAACCCTTCTTGCGTCTAAGTGCGTGTGGTTCCTGGGATTCTGACTTTGACTGTATGGACATTGAAATGCCCACTAGGCGGATCATCCAATCAAGAGCCCTGGGACCAAACGCTTTCTTCAATGGAATTTTAAATACTGATCCTTCTGGGCCTCCTGTGGGAAATTACTTTTCAGCATACCCACCTGAGTTCACAAGTAACTTAAAATAAATCATACACCAGCACATGAGGTTGTTCAAAGTTTGAGTGAGGTTTATTCTGCTATGAGCGTGCCTGCATGGTTTACAAATGACCATCTGAATCTCCTACTCTCTCTGTCTTTCCATTGACAAGAAGCACTTGTTTGTACATTTACAACCCATATAGTTTACAACAGGACATTGACTCAGGGCTAAAATTGAACTCCAGCCAGGGTTTCAGCTTACTTCACGCAGCTGCCCCTTGGCAAATATAACACACTGGGCCTTGCTTCGAGAGCACTTGTGAACAGCTTAATCCTAATAAGGACATTGCGTGTTTATGCAGGCTAAGGGCTTCATTAGAAAGAACATGTTCGGAGCTATCTGTTTAGAGAACCTATGTTAAACATCTTCCAAAGCCTATAATTTTAATACATATTTCTAACACTCTGTACTACATAGGGTGTTCAAGTCGGTTTTGTATCACCAAAAATGTCCAGACGGACTCTTGGCATACAGCCATTATAGTACCCATCTTTTAAAAAGGAGACAAACGCAATCCTCTTTATTATAGACCAATAGCTTTCTTACACACAGATTCTAAAATATTTGCATCTCTTGAGGTAGCTGAGATGTCGTCTTGGGCTTTCGGTGTGGGTGTGCTTAAATCAAACCAAAGTGAGTTCAGAAAAAGGGGTGGGGACCCACAGAGAGGGCCTCAGCATAGATCATTTACAGCAGATTACTTGTCAAAAGCATGCTTCTGAGATCTACGCGGTGTCCATTGATCTAACAATGGCTTTTCATAAAATAGAGAGAAATCTGTTGTGGTCTAAATTAAAAAATGGGGCAAACCCAATAATTTGCTGTCAATATTGGTTCATTTGTATTCAGACACAACTTTAAGAGTGAGACTAAGCCAGCAAGCTAACACAACTAAATCCATTTGATCTTCTAACGGGTTGCGCCAGGGCTGCATCCTGGCACCATTATTGTTCAATATCTACTTGTCTGATAGTGGAGAAGAACTTGAAGAACTGTATTTGTCTCCCCTTCTGTGTTTGGATTCAATTGTTCTGGCTCACCTACGCGAATGATATTCTGCTTTTGGATTGTTGTAAGATTGGTATTCTTTGCCTCTTAGAGGCTTTTGGGCATTATGCAGTTACAAATGTCAAGACAATTAAACCCAAGAGATCGAAAAAATTGGTGTTCAAGGCCAGACGTAGCAAAGCCAGCACTTGTTGGAAGTTTAATTCCCAGAGAATTGATGAGGTTCAGAACATAACATATTTGGGCATTAATATATCTGGAAAGAAAGCAAAGTTGCATTTGATTGAGCATATCATTATAAAATCAAAACATATGCTGTGTCAAATGAAAGCTTTACATCACTGATTTGGTAAATGTTACCTTAAACCAGTGATGACATTTTTTTAATCCAAGGTGATACCTGCCCTATATTATGGTCTGTAAGTGCACCATCAGATAATTGACTATAACTTCGATTACATCGAAGGTCTGTTGTAGAAAGCTACTCTGGGTCTTTCGAAAGCGGTACCAATGACAATTATCCAATTCGATTTGGGCCTTATTCCTCTAAACACAATGGTGCTGTGGAAGAAGATTCAACTGTGTTTGAAACTGTGGTTTTAATATCCGCCTTCAAACTCAATTTTTGAACAAATTGATAAAGATAAGGCAATAGTTGAGAATCCTCTCATCCAATCTTGTCAAATCCAACAAAGTAATGTCTCATGCAGTTTGGAAGAAGCTGTAACTAATATTTTGCTGTTGAAGAAAAACTAGCGGTAGTACGATTGGGCTAATACATGTGAAAAACAGTTACAGGAGATATGAAGATCTAAGTATGAGCCATCGGAAATTGGGTTGCTGTGTTCCGTATTTGCAATTGTATCTATCTTGGAAATTTGCAAGCATAATATTGCGCTTTTGCTCAAATCTCTTGCAGACCATAGGAAATAGCATTTTATGGAAAGACAAAGATTTGAGAGGCTCTACTTGTCGCCACTGTTGTTAGGATTTGCAATCCTTAATGCATGTATCGTTTGAGTGCCCAGAACTAGTTAACCTGAGAAATAAAGTCTTTGGCAATTTATTGAAGGGATTAGATTAGACCTTTGGGAGTTCCCATGGGAGCGACTTTATTTGGATCATTGTTCTAGATACATTTTATTTGCTTTATAGCACGATCTGTTAAAGTGGAGTTTTTATTGAATTTTATTTTATTAACTGTTTTAACGAGGTTGGAATTCTGGAGTATGAAATGTAATGTTGTCTGTTTATGATTGACCCATGTAATGATGAAAGGAGTATTATTTTTAGGAATTAATTGATATGTTTTGTTTTGTGTTAAGGTCTATTTATTTAGGCCATGTGACACACTAACAATACAAAAAGAAAATGTGTTGTAATGTCATCACAGTACCTACAAATCCGGGATCTACAAAATTTGATAAATCAGAGGTTTTGGACTACAACTCCCATCAGCCGTAGCCAGCTTTTTAAATAGTAAGGGATCAGAGGAGTTATTGTCCAAAACACCTGGACAGCCACAGGTTGAAGATCACTGCACTTAATAGTGTTAGGGCACTAATTGTTCTCTGAGGGGAATGCTATTTAGTGAAATATGCCTGAAGATGGGTAACCCAATGTAAGTAGCTCCTCTTTATAGAACAGCGTTACTCAAAGTGGTACAGTATTTTATACTCTATTGGATGCATTCGGGTTACCACCTGCCAGAGAGTATTGGTATCGCTCTGGCATAAATGTCTGTGTTATGGTCATTAGCACTGACTTGCAAATGACTGAGGGCAGTGTTTCCTTTTTACTAGCAAATGCAATGCCAAGCGTTGGCATGCTTACGCAGGTGAGTCGCATTGGCTCACAGCCCCATTTTCATTTGCGATGACTGGCTTTGACATGCTTGCACATGCCAGCAGTCCTACATCACAGACCAATATCCAGAAGGAATTCCTTGCTTTGACATGCATGTGCATACGATCTGTAATGCTTTTGACAGAAAAGGGGGTGAGGGGCGCACTCTGGTTCCCAGCTAGGTGTACCGTTCCACAGCCCAGTTGATCTTCTCCTCCTAGCGCTTTCTTGCCTCTTGCAATCATCAGGGAGGCAGTCTGTTCAGTTGTTTGTTCAGGTGTTGATGGTTACTACCAGTGATGGCCTCAAGGAATTCTGGTTGCTGTAGTCATTCAAGTAGCCAGGAACCAACTCACCCTCCAATTACAAAGTGTAAAACCCCAGTTGCTTGTGCATGTGAGCCACCCTGCATCACAGACCGATATGCAGAAGCAATACTGTGCATTGACATGTTTATGCATGTGAGACATCATGCATCACACACCAATGTGAATTGCTCTTTCTCTGCCTTTTGCAGGTTTGGGTGGGTTCCATTACTGAAATAACTCCTGGTGACCTGGCTGCAGAAGACAGAGACTCCGCCCCAGCAGAACTGGTGTATTCCATTACCCCACCTAGTAACGGCCTCCTGGCTCTGAAGGACGCACCAAGCAAAGGCATCCTCAACTTCACCCAGGCCCATATTAATGAGGGGCAGCTGCTGTTTGTACACAACGGTGAGTCCTAGCATGAAACGAGTGTGGTACACTGTATGATTTGGCATTTATTTACAGGTTGCGATGGAAGGAATTGACTCGACTTGGAATCATGTGGGCCTGTCCCTGTGGAGCAAAGGATCCCGTAAGCGGTCAATGGAACACATGTGCCGTCTGAAGGTGCATTACTGGTATTGATTAAAGCTCCGCGGGCGACCTGCTCCATTAGCTATTCTATTTGCTTTGCAGCAGAATGCTGGCCTTTCTTGCATTGACACTTTCACTTATTTAACAAGTAGGAAGGTCAGTATTAACATGCCGCGTTGTGAGATTCCAGGGCAACTTCCACTTGTAAACGAGCATTAGATGTTAGCCACTTTACCCATCTCCTGTAACTGTGGACTGTGGGTGGTGGGGGCGGAGTGGGAGTAGGACTCCTAATCTTCTTCTTGGCCTCCAACTCTGCCCTCTCAAACTAAACAGTGACATAGTTTGTGTGTGGGGGGGGGAGGGGGGCAGGAAGCCTGAATGGGCAGTGAATTGGTGGCATTAAGGTTCAGAGTCCCGAAGTTGGAAAAGAAAGAGAAAAAAGCAGGTAAAGTTCTAACCACCTGGTTTAATGGACTGATTGCGTTTCGACATTTTTCCTCGTTGGGAAGGTAGTGTTCTTGTCCTATTCTCCCTTTGCCCTGGTGATTTGTATACAGTTTTTTTGTCAATATTTTATAGCATGTTGGCACCTTTGGTGGAATTTTACACCCACCATGGCAAAGGGCTCTTCTGTGTGCCTATTGTTATTAAAAAAAAGCTATACACTACATTATTGGTTGTTGTTCTTATATACTGATGTTTTCCTGGCAGGGGAGGATAGCTGACTCGGGCGGATAGCTCAGGGGCAACACGCTCACCTTGGAAACACACGATGCGGAGCAACACAAGTTTGATCCCCGGGTCCGCACTTAGAAACCTCCGGCTATTAAGCGTGTTATAAATAACCTTTCATATCACATCAGTATCCTCCTATTCCACACTGTGTATAAAAAATAGATACTACTATAAAGGTCTGTGGTATTATTATGTTACTATTATTATTATTGATATTATTTATCTCTTTATATAAAAGGGAAATGTGTGGATATGTGTGTGTGTGTCCCTTCGAAATGTTCAGCATACTTCCCAACATGCTCCAAACCTGAAATGTGGCATGTGGGCATGTTCCATGGTGTAGACAATATAAAAAGTATAAAGTATACATTTTTCTAATTGATTTTTTTAAGCAATCTGCAATGCTTACCCATGTCATATGGCGCTTTGCGCTGTAGTTCTGCGGTAGTTGTAGGTTCATTGTTCCTAAACGTTCAACACTATCAGCATTCTCGCTAATATTAGCGGTACTCTCTTTTTAAGTCATGCGGATGACACTATACAGTGCTTTTGTAGGGATGCGGATCACAGGACATGGCGCGTGTCTCTTTAGGTAGTGTCTGCAATGACATCGTCTGTCACATCGGGGCATAAATCACAGAAACTTTATTGCCCACGGAAGTTGATGATAGTATGTCATCTCAACAGTGTGATTCTTACATTCTTCAGAAGTACACGTAAGGGTACGGCACTTCAAACGTACATTCTTCAGCCCTACACGTATGGCACTTTGTTGAGGTTGCTGCTGCCTTAGTTGTAGATCGGGGGACAAATAATGTTGCTGCGCAATCTCAACGCTGCAACTCAAAGTAGATGGAACCGATTTACGGGATTTATGCTTTTCTCATGGTCCGCTTTGTGGCTTGCTCCAGAGTTGGATACAGATACACTTTGTTCAAACTAGGTCCTACTGGAAAGGCTAGCAATATTGTCTAAAAGAAGCATTGGTTTAGTACATTAAATAAAATTCAAACTAGGACTGAAATAGGAATTACCATGCGAAGCACGGGTACACCTGCTAGTTTATGTATATACAAGAGCAACAATGCTCTTTTGATCACAAAAGAAGATACAATAGAAACTAAATCAGATTTGACAAGAAACAGTGAGCGTCCTACAATGTGTTGAGTTTGAGTGACATTCTGATCAATTTGTGGAGGGGAGTAAATGGAGCAGTTACTCAGGAAAATACATGAGTGCATATACATAGATTAAAGACCTTGGACATTTTTAAGTGCAGGTTGGTGGTACGGCCAGCTGTGCTCAGGACGTGACCATGATGGGTGAAGTGCTAGAGTGGAGGCAGAGGAAGTCAGGGACAGAGGAAGGTTAGCGGTGAGGGTAACATGTTAGCTAGCAGGCAGATGAGAGGAATGTTAAGAGGGTTTCTCTGAGGCTTCTAGTTTGGTGTTGCATGTGAACTGTTTCGGGGCTGTCCAGGGGAAGATAATTCCATGCAAGTGGAGCAAGAAGAGAGAAGGAACAGAAGCAAGAGGTAGCACAGGGAGGGTGAGGAGCCACAAGGGTAGTCGACAAGGCAGAACAGAGATTACGAGAAGGCTTGTAGGGCTGGATAGAGGAGGATAGATACAGTGGTGCCTTACCGTGGATAGATTTGTGAACCAGGAGAAGACATTTAAATCTGTCCCTGTTTTGCATCGTCAGCCATCCACCCTGGTGATGGTACGGGAAGTAGGTGTGAAGTGAGGGAGTTCAAAGTGAGTCCTGGTAGCGAAGTAAATCATCTTTTCGAGACGACAGAAAGCATAGTTGGAGAGACCAACGAGGATGCTGGCACAGTAGTCCAGTTTAGAGAAGACAAGAATGGTTAAGAGATGCTTGGCTGGGTTGAAAGAAAGGAGGTGCCTGATTTTCCTAATGTTTAGAAGTTTGAGGCGAACTGCTGTTCCAGTTTTGGAGGTGAAAGTAGAGCAGGTTTGAGAAGGGTCATAGATGATTCTGAGGTTTCTAGCTGAACAAGAGTAGGGGAGAGTGTCAGGTGGGAACTTGATATGCTGAGGAAGAGATGAGAGAGAGCTTTTGGCAGGGAAGAAGAGCACCTCTGTTTTGGTAGAATTTAATATCAGAGAGTGCAATGCCATCCAATATTTAATGGAAGAGTGACAGTTGGAAATTTTGATAGAGCTCAGAGGAGAGTTCAGGAAAGAAAAGAAGATATGGGTGTTGTCCATGAAGAGTTGGTACGAGAACCCAAAGAAAGAGAGTGCCCCAATAGCAGAGGTGTAGAGTGTAAAGTGGAGGAGACCCAAGACAGAGCCTTGTGGAACACCAGTTAGAGTAGTGAGTTCAGATTTGCTGTTGCTCCAGGAGACTTAACCTTTGCGAGATACCAGATAAGGTTCAATCCAGGCAAGGGCTTGATCGCCAATTCCAAGCAGAAAGAGTGTTAAGGAAATCATAGTGATCGACAGTGTTAAAGGAAGCAGACAGGTCAAGGAGAATTAGGATAGAGATTAGGTTGGGGTGCTTAGCAGAGGTGATGAATTTGGACACATTCATGAGAGCAGTTTCTGTGGAGTGACAGGATCAGAAACCTGCTCTTAAGGGGTCTGAAAGATTGTAGATGCCTAAGAAATTGGTAAGCCAGTGAATCACAACCCTTTCAACCACTTTAGAGTAGTGCAGAAGGAGAGACACTGGGTGAAAATTAGCTGATAGGTTCAGGTCAGCCCCTTGTTTTTTTTGGGGAGGGATGACAATGGCTGTTTGGAAAACAGAGGGAAAGCAAGTGGAGTCAAAGGACAGGTTGAAGAGCTCAGCGAGGTGAGAGACCACTAAAGGGGCAATAGGCTTGACTAGCTGAGGGGCAAGAGGGCCTGATGGGGCACAATCACTGTTAGCCTTCATCAGTAGAGATGGCACTCTGTCAGTATTAGTGTGACTAAAGTGGGAGATGGAGGCAGAGGATGATGGTAGAGTAGGTGGTGTGTAAAATGTAGAAGGAGGGAGTGTGAGGAAGGTCAGGAGAAAGTCTCCACTTTTGAAAAGATTTGCAACACAGCATTCAGCTTTGTCATTTTTGTAAGACTTGAGTTGATAGTTATAGACTTAGGAGCAGTGAGTTTGGGGTGCCCTGTATTGTATTGAGGATGGTTGGTGTGAGAGGCAATGAAGGTAAGGCAGAATTCCCTTTTCGCTCTATCAAGTCTTGTGAGTGAGTATGCCTCCATTTGCGCAGCAACTGATGCATATCTCTGCAGAGAGATCATACGAATGGGGTTGGCCCATGGTTGAGGATGGTGAGACTTGGGGGTGAAAGTAAGCAGTGGGAAGTGGGAGGATAATAAGTCATATAGTAGGGATTGGAAGCTGGAGAAGGTAGTGTCGGTAGAAGAGGTATCGGGTCTGAAGGAGTAGAGTGAGAACTGTAGGTCAGAGAGAAAGGGGGAATCGCAGAACGTTTACATTTCCTTTTAGTAATAGGTGAAGCAAGTGGTGAGAAAAGGTCAGAGTGATAAAAGGAGATGGTAGCTGGAAACAATTGAGTGATCAGATATGGATGGTGCGACAGTAGTACTGAAAGGGGCGCCTACAGGACCCTGACGTCTATGGAAACAAGGCGGGTCACCACACACGATAAAGACGCCAGACACGAGGTTGTATTCCCAAAGCTAGGGTTTCATTGCAAAGCAAAAGTCTCAGTTGGCCAACTCGGTCTCACGCCCCGCGACATGTATCTCTAGACCTCGAGGGACGCAAGAGAGTGAATTACGTACATCAGTTACATATATACAGAATGCATATCAAACAATCAGCTATGACATGGTTAACACCCCCCCCCCCTTATTGGGTTTCTTTGAACTTGGTGTGATGATGGACATCTCCGACCACTATGACACCTTCAAACATCTATTCTAGTAACAATTTGCAATTTGTGAGTGCGAAGGCATCTTTCGGTTATTGAATAGAACACAGCGCTTCTGTTCTTGGAAGCGAACTACATACGGGGGGGGAGTTGCATTCTGGACCTTGCTATCTATCAGGTGCTATTCGCGTCCTGGGAGCCGACATGCTCTAGCGGGCTCAGCAAAGGGGGGCCGTTAGAACAGCATAATTCAAGCGTTTAGCGGTATTATTCTAACATATTCTACCATATAACGAGACTGGCTGGCAGCTGTGAAATGATTAAATGCCCTGCAGCTCTGCTTCAAGGCTACATTCGGGAGGGAGCCGGGCATTCTTCCTGGCGCTGCCTACGTTTGTGTTTCAGCGAACTCTTGTTATCCTTATGGCCCTGCAGTCTTGTCCTTTTCACATACAGACAACAATGTTCCACAGTCGAGCAGTGTAAGCGAAAAATATACTGCGAAGTAATAGGAACAGAAAGCAATGAGCAATGGTTAGAAAACAAAATGGCGATTCTTGCTACACCAAAATGGCCGTTCATTGGCAAACTCGAAAACCTATATTCTGTCATATCGTGCATGAGACGGTTGGTCCACGGCCACCAAAATGCGTTTGTGGTCTCAAAGTAGAGGTATCTGTATTTCTAGACTGACAAACCCTCCTTTGGCCGTATGCCAAACGTCTCATCTACTTATTGAAACCTCCTCTAGTGATGATGTATATGAAGTACTTATGTCTGAGTCTTGCATGCTATAGTGGACATCATTGTCTACATCAATATCTATTGCCATCAACTCTTTCACTGCTCTCATCTCATTTGGGTCTGGGCTAGTTCGATCATGAGGTTGTTTTTTTTTGTTATCATATGCATGCATCCTTCCGTACATCCCTCAGTTACCTCTGCGCAAACTATGGGTAAACAATGTATACAACAACAGCACGTTAGGAATATTCCGAACACCACTACACATATTGAGATCAACTTCCATCCCCAAGATCGTAGTATTCCCCAAAACCAAGATCCTATTCCCCAGCTCCCTTCTCCCGTGGGGAGTTCAGAGCTTAGAACGTGCATTTTCTTTATTGATTCAAAGATCGTGGGGGAAAAGTCATCGACATAAACGCAACATGCTGATCCCACTATTTTGCAAATTCCCCCACGATCAACCAGGATTACATCGAGAGCCATTCTATTTTGCAGCGTCATTAACCTTATTCCTCTTTCTTCCAACGTCATGTTAAATAATATCTGTTGTTGTGTTTATTGTATTCTTTAGGATTCTGGACAGTTGCCTTATATTATAGGAGTTCACTATCTGTCCTAAGAATGGAATGAATGATTTTGCTACATCAGTTGCTATTAAAATACCTTTGTCAGTCCTTTTGACTCTAGTTCTGGAAAATCTGGCCATGGCTGCTGTTTCTAAGAGGAATACTCCTGGGAACAGTAGCCCTAGGTAACATGTACCTCCCTAGTTTCTGGGCAACCAAGGGTATGCTTTCTCTCCACATATAAAATAAACTGGATCACCTACGTATACTGGTTCTATTTCCCATTTTAGTACCACTGTATTCATACAACCAGTATATGTTCCGACTGAAAGAGCCTTTCTTTTTTAGACAAAAAGGGACAGTCCCTGCGCTATAATTCACTGTGTAAGATGGGGGAATTGCATCTTTGTCCCCGTCTGTTCTGACACGAAAGGTCATTAGAGATGTTTTTTCTGGCGGGGATAATCTATCTCGTCTATTTTGTTGTGTTATCTTCCATGTACTTTTCCTCGTGGGCTCTGGGGCTATTACTTGTGCTTTATGGAAAATGGAACAACCCACAGGCTTCATTATTATCTCCTCAAACTCATTCATGTTGGTTCTGTCTAATTGACCCATATTACTCTCATTCCATTTCCGATAGAACATTGCACCTAAAGATGCACTACATGCAGAACTTAATGGTAATGGCTGCACATACCACCCTATTCCTTTTCCGGCATGCTGTGGTAAATGGGCACATACCCAACAGTTTGTTTTCTTTAGGATTGCATGTGTCATGTTCATTATCAGAAGTAAGGTGTTATTTCCAAAACCTTCCCTGTGTTTTTCTTCCATTGGGGGTAGGGTATAAGTGATCACCTGAACCGGGCTTTCAGTAGTGGATATATTAATTATTGGTAAACACATTTCTAATGGGTGTATTGTTTCTACCCACCATAATATTAGGGCTGTCGATATTGGTGCTACCACGCTCATAAAGCACATTATTATCGTTAGTGCCAGCATACAATTTGTTTTACCATGCGTTTTTCTTAAACTTATAGTCTTTATAACTGACTCATTCTCAGCGGTGGTAGTGCAGGAGGAGGCTGGAACCGGTCCCGGAATGTTTCTCGTCGTCCTTCTTCTTCCTTATCACAGTTTGTTGTGGATACCTCTCTTCGTCGAGCTTACTCTGATGCCTAAATTCAATGGAATTCTCACAATTCAGTTTTGCCTGTCCTTTTTAGCCTGGATTCGATTATTCGTTTTTAGGCGAGATCACATGTCTCTTCTTATACTGCTCAGAGGACCTTGTGATCAGTTATTGCCTCAGTATCATGTGCGCCAAGCTCGTCCGCTCTGGTTCCGGACACATGTACTGTTAATCAATTATCTCACTTGCCATAGTACCATGTGCGCCCAGTTTGTCCATTCTGGTTCAGGACACGTACTTTTTATGATCGCACCGAGGAGCCGCGAGTCTTGAATTGTCCGATTTGCACAATTCTCACGCTTCTCTCCTCTACACCCCTGGTTCCTTCTCCGTCCATGAGCTGAACCAGGGTTTGACATAAACACCAAAAAAGACTGCGGATCACTTTGTCTTCCGAGGCTACAGGTTGTATCGCCTTGCTCCTGGTATCGTATGATCCGTGAACAGTGCCGGTGCACTTTCAGATTCAGGCTTGAAGTCAGCCTGTGGCGCTACTGCAGGTGCTGGTGTGCGCCGCGCCAATGATGCAGATCTGTTTTTTGGCGTGCTGGCAAGTGCTGGTGGGTGCCAAAGGGGTACACTATTTGGTTTTGCTGGTATCTGCAAGGCAGATTTCACGTCGGTCAGCAGTGATGTCGATTCTGCTGAGCAACGTTGGGGCACTCTTTGCCCTCCCCCCTTTTTGGCAATCGTCTCCGGCTTTGTTTCGAGTTTCACTTCTCGTTTTGGCAGATTAGGTGGCTGCTCACTGGCAACAGTTTCTTTCGTTTCTGGGACCGCTGTCTCTTTCCAGTCATCAGTATCAGGCAAGACTTTCAGTGCAGTTGGAATCTTTTTGGCATGGGTGGCATGGATCCACGACTTCCTTCCATCCACCCGTATTGCCGTCTGCGTCGCCAAAAGTACTTGATGGGGCCCGCGCCACCTAGGTGCTAATGATGACTTTCTTTCAAAGTGTTTTAGCAGCACCCAGTCTCCTGGTTCCAGCGCGTGCCCCGGACCGGTATACCGTACTGGTAATGCCTCCTGCACCTGCTGATGAATCAAACGCAATTTCTGCATTGAAAGGCCACAATAAGTACTAAGCACAGGATGTTCTATCTCACTAAGTCGTTTTGGCTGAGGTGCGCACCAAACATTTGCCGGCCTCCCCATTACGATTTCGTACGGGGAGAGCCCTGTTTTAGCCTGTACAGACGTACGCATGCATAATAGTGCTATTGGTAATGCATCCACCCAACTCAACTTGCTTCCTGCACAAATCTTGCTAATCTTTGATTTAAGAATCCCGTTGTGCCTCTCCACAAGACCGGCACAACTCGGATGCCTTGAACTATGGAATCTCTTATCCATCTGGAGACCAGCACATATCTGTAATACCACTGCACCCACAAAATGCGGTCCATTATCAGACCATAGGACCCGGGGCAAGCCAAATCTGGAAAAATACTCATTCAACATTACTTTTGCCGTACTTATTGCTGTGCAATCTTTTAAAGCATATGCCTCCACCCACTTACTGAATGCACAGATTACCACCAAGACGTATTTTAAGTTTTGGCACCTCTCCATCTCTATGAAATCAAAATGAACTACCTCAAACGGCATGGAGGGTGGTCCAAAACTGCCTGTTGGAGTCACTGTTTCCTTTCCTACATTGTGTTGTAAACACATGATGCAGTTCTGCACTAACCTCTCTGCATTCTTTTTTTATGTTTACAGTCTGCCATACTGTAGAAAGGTGCTGTATCATTTTCTTGGCACAGATGTGCGTAGGTCTGTGGGCCATTGTGATCATTGCAGTCACATATGAATTTGGCAACATCCAGTTTCTAGTTCCCTTGTCCACCCACCAACCCTCCAAATCCAACTCAGCAGATCCCTCTGCCCATCCCTGTATTTCATCGGCCGTAGCCTCGGCCTGCATTTCTTTGACAGTCGCAACTCCATCTTCTATCATGCAGGGTACTTCCTCTGTCTGAACCGTCATCATCTTGGTATTCAAATCAGTGGCAGTTTGTTTCACAATTCTGTCTGCAAACGCGTTTCCCTCTCCTATTTTGCATGTTACTTTTTTATGTGCCTCACATTTCACTATTGCTAGGCGCTTTGGAAACGTGAGTGCAGACAGCAATCGTACAATCAAAGGGCCATGTTGAATTCTGGCACCATGTGATGTCAGAAACCCGCTCTCAGCCCAGAGTCGACCAAAGTTATGAACCACTCCAAACGCGTACTGACTATCAGTGTATATATATATATTCACATTCAAATTTTCAGAAATCTCGCAGGCTCTGGTTACTGTTATTATTTCCGCGGCTTGTGCTGAATTATAGGGGATTCTTTTACATTCTACAACACTCTCTAGGGTTGTGATAGCGTATGCGGTAGTTGTCGTGCCATCTGGTAATTTAAAACATGAGCCGTCACAAAATAACTCCATCTGGCTCTTTCTGTGGAATATCACTTAAATCAACTCTTCCCTTGGTTTCTTCCTCAGTGACCATTAAGCAATTGTGGGGGGGTGATTCATTCTTCCCAATTTCTTTCATGGTTAGTGGCATTAATTCTGCAGGATTCAAAGCGCTACACCTCATAATTTGGATATGGGGCGCGAACAAGATAATCTCATATCTTGTCAATCTAGCAGAGGTGAGGTGTTGCGCCTGTGTCCTATTTAATAGAACGTCTATGGCATATGGCACCATCAGAATTAAAGTCTGCCCCAATACCATTCCTTCCGTTTGTTTCACTGACGCAGCAGCCGCCGCGACAGATCGCAAACATCGTGGTAGTGCGCGCGCTACAGGGTCCAGGGCAGAAGAAAAATAGCCGCACGGCCTATTTCTTCCACCTTGTTCCTGTGTCAAAACCGCCAATGCACATCCTTCACTTTCACACACAAATAGTCTAAAAATGTTCTCATAGTTCGGCGTACCTAAAACTGGAGCCGAGCATAATGCAGTTTTCAATCCATCAAATGCTCTCTGACATTCCTCATCCCACTGCAAAGGCATAACCGCATCTTTTCTCGTCAAATTCACTAAAATTAACGCAAAATTGCCAATCCATTGTCGGCAATATGAAGCCATGCCTATTATGGCTCTGACTCCTTTTTGTGTCTTTGGAATAGGCATACAAGAAATACTTTCTATGCGTTCTGGCGTTAGTCTTCTCCCTCCTTTTGAAAGTAGGTAACCCAAATAAGCCACCTCCTTTCGATTATACTGAAATTTCTTCAAACTAGCTTTATGACCATGTGCCGCTAGGTGTGACAGTAGTAATACTGTGCTTTCTTTACAAATCTCCTCTGTGTCTGCAGCTAGCAATAAATAGTCTATGTATTGCAAAAGTACACAGCCCACAGGTAATTCCAGCATGTCCAGTTGTTCTTTTAATGCTCTACTGTAAATACTTGGACTTTCCGTATAACCTTGCGGAATCAGCGTAAATGTAAATGATCGTCCTCCTAATGTGAACGCAAACAAATAGCTACTGTCCTTGTCCACTGGAATACTAAAGAATGCGTTTTTCAAATCTATTACACTAAAATATTCTGCTGAAACAGGTATCATTGTCAATATTGTAGTGACGTCTGGCACTAGAGGAAATTGCAGATCTACTACCTTATTCAATGCGTGTAGATCAATTATGAAATGGTATGGTACCTCATTACCTCCTTTTTTATAAACCGGAAGAATCTGGCTGTTGCATGTACTGCCTGTGATTTCCTCTATTACCCCTAATTTCACCAAATTGGTAACAATACTCTTCAATCCTTTCTCACCTTCAACCGAAATTTTGTATTGGGGTATTCGCGGTAGGGTAACACCTTCTTTTAAAATAATCTTTACTGGCTCTGTCTTTAAACATCCCACATCGTTGTCATGCATTGCCCATATACAGGTTGGTACTTAACTTAGTTCCCCTGGTAACGCTTTGGACATGAATTCTGTCACAGGGGCATCGTGTGGCCATATCGTTAGAAACACTCCGTCTGCCGTGCAATGTATAACAGAACCTAGTTTTTTCAACAAATTTAATCCCAACAAATTTTCTCCACAGTTTTCTGTTACAAGGAAAGGACAATGTTCGGTGAATGGTCCTATGGTAACTGGGACTGGTTTGGACACTGGGTTTATGACTGGTGTACCTGCGAGCCCTACGGAAATATTCTTTTGCCCTGACAGTGGTATATTCGGAACCAAGTGATGGTCTATTGAACACTTCTGTGCTCCTGTATCTACAAGAAAGTGGTGCTCCTCATTCCCGACTCTCATTTCTACGTAGGGTCCTCTCTGATTCACGGGAATAGACACTGGTTCCGACCCCTGTCCTGGGCTGTCCTATTGGGGAAATAACACATCGTCCGATGTGTAATCATTACGATTACTGTAATACGTGTTTGGCTGTGTATCGAAAATATTTCCACTCTTCCCTCTATTTCCCCCACTCTGATTTCCATGTTGTTGATTTCGCTGTCCCTGACTCTGGTTTGGGGCATTTTGCTTTTGGCCTTGGTTTTGATTACTTCCGTTATTATGATGCTGCTGCATACTATTCCTATTTGGTCCATTCGCTCCTGGGTGTCCTCTATGCTGTCTCCTCTGACCAGACCCATTTCTATTCTGTAGATGCAGGCATTGCGCTCGCCAATGTCCTTCCTCTTTACAATATGCACACTGATTTGGCCCCACTGTGCCCCATGCATATTCAAACTACTCCTTCCTTGTGCGTTCCTTCGCCCTCTATTATGTCCTACTACTTGCTGCATTAATACCTGTGTTTTAATTAGACATTCCTTCAAGTCTGCCCCACCTGTTTTAGCAATGATAATTCGTTCACCATCTCCTTCTGCCCCGGCGATGGTAACTGCTGCCGTTTATTATGCGACCCCTTTTCCCCCTTCCCAGGTCTCCCGACTTCCCTACTCCTGTACGCAGGTGTAGTAAACACTTTGATAGGTGCAGTAAATGTTTCGACATAATCACTATCTAATTCATCTTTAAGCTCAAAAAGTCTATACACATGTTCTCTCTGCTAATGCATTCAAATCTAACAATCGCTGCTTCCATTTCTCCACCAAATATTCACCCATGCATTCCAACACTACCCGTCTTTCGTTGCTTCTACGGAAGTCATATATCGAAGCCAATGTTGCCGTCCCATCATTCCCGTCTATATACATCTCTGCCTGTTGCTGCAATTCCACCTTCCTTTCTTTGCTGATTACGCTGCGGGTTACCCTCGTGCACTCCCTTTGGTCAGTCCCGCCTCTTGCCCCCCCGGTTTCAACTTCAACCCCGGGAGGAACGGACAGTACCGAGTCTGTGTCTAAGGCGGGAGGTGCGGATGGGACAATGGGAACAGGGAGTGTCTGTTGTGGGCCTGGTTGGCTAATAGGAAGTGTTATATGCGCGGTCTGTGGCTGTGGGAGGGCTTCAGCTACCGGAGGGGGAGCTTGGGCTACGGGCGGGGTCTGGGCAATAGCTACTGACGTATCTGGTCTTACTTCTGATCTTGGGCTTTGTTTTGTATGGGTCAATATATTTTCTATCAATTCATCTGCTATGTGTAATTCTCGTTGTGGGTATATCTTTTCTATATTCAACTGGTCACGCCTGCCTGCCCTTTTTAGACTCTCAGTCCACTCCTCCTTCTTTTTCTTCCGCTACCTCACCTTTTGATTTATGTCTGCGCGCATGCTTTGCTCTGCTTTTAAATCGGAGCATTGCTTCCTTTCTCCAGTCTTTAATAGTCTCAAATGCTGCAGGATGCGCTTTCTTTCTTATCAACACCCTTTCCAAGTTATCTATCCTCGCCATCTCAAAACTACCATTAATCGGCCACTGATGGTCTTGTTGCTTTCTGGTTTGCCTATGCCAAGTCTCACAGAATATTATCGCACCCACTCCATACTTCACATACATCTCATACGCCGGCGTTCCCCCACGTGGTACAATTTGGCCATCTTCCAAAGATTGTCTACCACAGCTGAAAAACCCTGCTAGGGTGGACAATACCGCAGTAATGTTTCAACCTTCCCCCTGGTTAATCAACCTTACCTACGGCGTTTGATTTTGCAAAGTCAACTCTCAACCAATATCAGGATGCTTTGAATCGGGGAATGACTCACCTGACAAATCAAGTCGTCTGTATACTGACGCACCAAAGGACGTCGTGTCTGCGTTTCTTGGCTTCCGCCTCGTTTCGGGACCCTTGCCTCCTTGTTCTCTAGCCAGGCACGTCGATCAGGGATCATATGTGTGCATATCTGCAAAGGAGTCTCATCACTTTTACAGGGCGCCCCGAACACCTCTTGATCCCGGCTCGATCGTCCCATCCTTGCCGTTCTCTGCCTTTCTCAATTACAACGTTACGCGAAGGAACGAGTGGGGGAGGGTCCCTATTCGGGCGCCATCTTGAAAGGGGCCCCTAGGGGACACTGACGTCTATGGAAACAAGGCGGGTCACTTTACACGATAGAGACGCCAGACATGAGGTTTTATTCCCAAAGCTAGGGTTTTATTGCAAAGCAAAAGTCTCAGTTGGCCAACTCGGTCTCACGCCCCGCGACGTGTATCTCTAGACCTCGAGGGACTCAAGAGAGTGAATTACGTACATCTGTTACATATTTACAAAATGCATATCAAACAATCAGCTATGACATGGTTAACACCCCCCCTTCATTGGGTTTCTTTGAGCTTGGTGTGATGATGGACATCTCCGACCACTATGACACCTTCAAACATCTATTGTAGTAACAATTTGCAATTTATGAGTGCTAAGGCATCTTTCGGTTATTGAATAGAACACGGCGCTTCTGTTCTTGGAAGCAAACTACATACGGGGGGAGTTGCATTCCGGACCTTGCTATCTATCAGGTGCTATTCGCGTCCTGGGAGCCGACATGCTCTAGCGGGCTCAGCAAAGGGGGGCCGTTAGAACAGCATAATTCAAGCCGTTAGCGGTATTATTCTAACATATTCTACCATATAACGAGACTGGCTGGCAGCTGTGAAATGATTAAATGCCCTGCAGCTCTGCTTCAAGGCTACATTCGGGAGGGAGCCGGGCATTCTTCCTGGCGCTGCCTACGTTTGTGTTTCAGCGAACTCTTGTTATGCTTACGGCCCTGCGGCCTTGTCCTTTTCTCATACAGACAACAATGTTCCACAGTCGAGCAGTGTAAGCGAAAAATATACTGCAAAGCAATAGGAACAGAAAGCAATGAGCAATGGTTAGAAAACAAAATGGCGATTCTTGCTACATCAAAATGGCCGTTCATTGGCAAACTCGAAAACCTATATTCTGCCATATCGTGCATGAGGCGGTTGGTCCACGGCCACCAAAATGCGTTTGCGGTCTCAAAGTAGAGGTATCCGTATTTCTAGACTGACAGTACTAGTGGCTGAGAGAGAGGCAGAGAAGAATATAAGATCTAAAGAGTTCACCCCAGTGTGGGTAGGTAAGTTATGTACAGAGTGGAGAGTGTGGTGACTAGAAAAAGACTGAAGTTCAGATTTCTGAGAAGTGGTTGGAGAGGTAAGGTTAAAGTCACCTAAGAGAATGAGGTGATGTTTAGTGGAAAGACAACCCAGGAGTTCACCAAGATAATCAAAGAATGGACCTTTGGGACCAGGAAGGCAATAGATGGAGATGATGTGACCCGGGTGAGGCAGAGCAATAGCAGAGATGGAGAATTCAAACGATGTAGGCAAGGGCGTGGAATTGCAGATTTGAGAGGCATTGAGGTGTAAAAGAGTAGGCTGCCACCTATGCCAGTCAGTCGAGGAGAGTGAATGAAAGATAGTTTTGAGTCGTGTAGGGCTGCCAGAGTGGCAAGGTCAGATGGGAGAAATCCAGGTTTCAGTGATAGCAAGAAGTTATATGGAAGGAGAGCTGGAGTGAAAGTAGTCGGTGATAAAGGAGGTTTGGTTTCATGCAGCCTGAGTACTCCAGAGTGCAATGTTCAGTTGATGACTTCGAGAAAGAGAGGCAAGGTGAATAGGTGTTAGAGGAGGTATGGTCATCTGTTAGGCTTTGTTTGTTGGAAGGAGGTGGAAGAAAGATGGAGTAGTGGGAGTTTCGAGTTGTGAGTTTAATAGGGACAGGAAGGGAGGAAGTTGTAGCATGATTGGAGAAAGCATAGGGAGAGGTGAGTAGGCGGAGCAGGAGTGAATGCATTAAAAGTGAGTAGCAGTGTGGAGCGACAGTACAGTAATTGGGAAGCTTTGGGTACTCACAGATGCAACAAGGAGAAAGACAAATGTAAAGGCTCATAGGCTAAGGGGCAAAGAGGCTGGACAATGGCTGGTCTTCACCCTTCACTGGGACACCTCTGGCTGGACACCCCTAGGAAGTTCTAAATGGATGACACACACTCTTGTCACCTGATCGCCTAGTCCATCAGTAGTTGGTCTCTGATATTATATTATTATTGTTATTATTAGTAGTAGTATTAGAGAAGCAACAGAGCGCTTTTCAAGTCCTAACATGTAACTTGTTGCATAAACGCAGATAATAATTTAGTATTTATATAGTGCTACGAACCCTCAGGCATCTGAGCGCTGCTTATTATTACCCACGGTGTGTGGTGCTCATTTATCGACCTCGGAAGGATGAAAGGCTGAGTTTGGCCCTGCCGGGCTCCGAACCTGCGTCCACGAGCTCTTCACTGGATGTCAAAGTGAGCGCTCCGCTCGCTGTGCTATCTGACCCGCTAAACAGATCTGTGCAGCAGGTAAACTGACCCACTATGCTCTGATCCTTAACTGCAGAAATTGACAAAAAAGTAAGTTTCAATTCAAATTACACCAAACACTGCTGGACGTCATGAGCATAGCAGGGCTGGTATTTCGCTGCAAAGACATACATTTGCAGAATATAATGCTGAGGTAAAATGCAAGAACCTCTTTGAAGACTTTACATGCTTCTTGACTTTCTCCAGCCTCAGACACTATACCTGCTCCCCCATATCTACCTTTGAGTATCTCATGGTGGTTAGTGGTCCCAGGAGGTCACCCATGGACAAAGATCTACCCTCTGCACCGGTGACCAACATCGTTATGGCATTTTCATAATCTTGTTGGCTTTGCAGCTTGGCCTGTGACTTGCCTTGATTGCAGCTTTGCATGTACTTGTCTATGTCTTTGGAATAATCCTGTTTGATCAATATCAAGTCATGAATAGTAGCACTCTCGGCACAGCCACACTCCCCAGCAGCCTTGCTGCAGACCAGGGTAAGGTTGGTGGCGATGCAATGGGTGTATACCACCATCAGCCGCCCAGGTGCCCTCCCTTTCAAACAGTCCAGTGATGGCACCCAAGGGACCACCAGCGTAGCAAGAATGTGTGACCTCAGAAGCAACAATATATTTTATACAGCTGCAGTCACAGTGGCACCTGATCTTCTCACTATGCCCCGTCAGAGCACAGCAAAAGCCAGCTTCAGCCATCACCTTTCCGCCTCACTGGTACACACACCCTGCACCTACCCCAGGGCTCTAATGCACCAGTCTCAACAGGTGGGTCACTCTGTGGCTTTGTGTCTGCTGTGGTTTACACGGTGGGGGCCATCATGGTTGCCTTGTGGGCCACGTGGCCGCTCTTTCTGCCACCATCATCGCAGCCCTCACAAGGTCAAATGCATTTACTTGGGGCTATGCACTCTGACAACTCCTTCATGTGCCATCATGACAAATGTCTACGGCTATGTGACGGCCAGATGCCCGATCTTTCCATATTCACCTGAGCCCGATGTCTGCTCATCTCCAGCACGCAGCCATACCCGCTGACCCGGACTCTTGTTAGTAGAGCAGCAGAGTGAGTTCTCTTAAGTTATTCAGTTTGCACCCACCTGTTCTTGCAATAGAAAAGGAAAATAGTTCTAGTGATTGGAGGAAAACTGAATCCTTCACATGATCCTATCCAAAATCTCCCTGAAATGTATTGCTAACCCAAGACTAGTAGGAGATGAAAAACTGTTTCCCCTAAAAGGTGGCCATAATTGGTAGCAAGGTACTCCTTTAGCACATCATCTTACGTTGGTGTTCTGTTCAATTGCAGGATGGGTACTACCTGGGTAACGCCCGGTAATCGCCATTGCATCAGCGACCATCCCTCATCATCTTACTCAATATATGAGGTACTCTCCTTTTATGTGGACGTTTGTTTTAGTTTTTTACACTCCCCTCTTCCCAAAAAATGAATCTGCAGCAGTGCAGTGCAATCCTTAGTGTCTCCTCAGTCCTTTTGCTTATTTTGCTGTTGATGTACATGCGAAATTACGGAATGAGGCTTGTGGAAGCAAACAAACTTCATAAGGCATTTCAGGTGAGGTCAGTTTATTCTTCATTACATGCAAGAAAATATACCATAAGACAATATCACCTTCTGAACTACTGAACCCCTGAGACAGAATTAAGCATATTTATATACTGCAGATGGACTTACTAGCAAAGATCATTGTATCCCTTCATGCCTCTGAACTTGATTAGAGACCTGCTTATCAGAGTGAGAACTGACTCTTGTTAGGAATTGACATCTGGCAAGAGTGTAGAAGCCCTGGCTGTTTTTTTTATTTGTATTATTTAATACAACGATGAAGGTAATTCCATCTCAGGCAGGGTGATCTGCTAATCGGAACCCCTTTTCATAAGCCCCATGCCAAAAGCATAGTATTCACTAATTCCCTGCACGGTCAATATCCTGACCTTCAGTGCCTACTCTAGAGTGGCAAATAGCAGGTCCAGACGTCACGGGTGCCTACTTGACCGCTGCAGTGCAAGCCAAGTCACTTCAGCGGAGAGGCTGCATTTACATTCTGCACCTCTGCTCCACAACCACGTAGTCATGAGGCATTACTATTCTGGTGGCAGTTTAATCTCTAAGCATGAAGCCATACAGGGGTTTCGGGTATGGTGGATAGTAATTCACATAACTATAAGAAGCCACTTCAGATTGATACCATGCATGTGTCAGCACTGTGAAACGTGGCCAGCTGCGGAAGGATTGTGTGTATTCCGATCAGACAGTCTGGACCTGTGTGAGGTAATACCTCTCTCCAGCAGGACAGCCTCGCTGAAGGGGTAGTCCTGGGAAACAGGAATCAAGGGGAAAATGCATTCCAAAAGGACTAGCCTCACTTCGGGGTGCTGCATACCCAAAGGGCCTTTGATGCTATTGACTAGGGAAGGGGGTGGAGTTACTGTAGACAGAGGGAGCTCAGCATAGTTGTAGTACGATTCTGCCATGTTGTTTCTCTCTCAATCTCTTTCCTTGCCATCTCCTCCACCTCTTTTAGCAGAAAACACTTTGGGTATCTTGTTGGAAGGCATACAGCATTAGATCCCTGAAAGCAGGCCTGCTTTTGTCCAATCACCTATCGGCATTTGCCTATAAAAGAGGGAGCCCCCCCACTCCTTTTTTCATTCATCCCTGGACTGCCATGATTCAAGGAGACTTCTTTGGTTCCTGCTTTGAGAGCAGCCCTTTCCAAAGTCATCCAGTTCTGAGGTGATGCAGTGATATATTTACAACAAGGCCCACTAGGACCTGGCCTAGAGCAGCACAATCCAATGGAGCAGTACATTCTCATATGTTTTAATTACTTTTCAACGCGTTTTCATTGTTGGGCTCCAATCTTTGATGGCAGAAATGATTTCTCAGGGTCGGACTGCTGCTGGCCACAGAAAGGGCTTATCCGATCTAATACGTGGCACTGCATGGGTCACAAAAAGTCCGGGCAGGTGACGTCGTCGTACCATACAAGGAACGAATGGGCAGCGAGAGCCTCCTTTCAGGTCGGCATGGAAGAAGAAAGACAAACAAGCTGCAGCATTTTCAGCACAGGCAGCTACTTGGACAGAAGTACCAGCAGAGCACAGCAGTGTCTTCCAACTCCAGCGGTGCTCTGGTTCGGCCTCGGCGCTGCTGCTTAGAAGTGCTTAGCAGATGACTGTCGCCATCACGTGCCTTAGTGGGTGAGGCATTTCAATTGAATACATATTGGTATCGATGCAAGCTGGCTTTGAACCACTCATGTTGGTTTCTATGCTCCAGGCAGATGCTGCTGTGCCATCTGCATGTGGCTCGGTGATCTGCGTGCGAGAGCTTTTTCAATTTGGCAAGATGACGTTTCGATTTAGCACATTTAACTCTTGACGGCAAATACTCAACACTGTTCTGCTGCACCTGGCGACCTCTTATAAACTCCAAATATATGATAAACAGCACTTTTCCATGGTGGTCCGATATGAGACTGACTCGGCCCAGCCTTACAGACACTCTTTGGAAAAAATAAAATCTTGCTGTCTGCCTTCAAGACAAACCTCTCCAGGGGAGTGGCTGGTAGTGGAATGGCACCTTTCTTGTTGGCAATGTTAGATTCCTGTGTTTTCTCCTTGTTTAAAAAAAAAACTTTGACCCGTAATACAGTCTCACTTGCTCTGTTGTTAATGATACAATGCGTCAAATAACAAGGATGGGAGGTAGTGAACAACACTTGTGCTATTCAAGAGCCCATGTGCAAGGCACCCTGTGCCTACACCTTTGGTTAATCAGGCCCCAGGCGTGCTCCTTTACCTGCAGGTCCTGAAGTATTTCTTAATGTGGCATTAGCACCGTGTTCCAAAGGCTGGAACGAGGGTGGGGAGGGGGGGTAACAGCCTGTTAATGAGCGCTCTCGACCGTTACTCCTGTTTCAGCCCTTGCAACAGGATTCCAACGACATTAGCACCCCGGGTTACCAAAGCTAAAAAAAAGGTGTTTTGATTCATTGAACGGGGCGCAGCGGGGAGGCAGCCTGCGGGTTCCATGGAACACGGGCCGAGATTAGCAGTTTTAGCCCGCACTTCATGGATCCTGATTGGCTGCTCCCCCACCACGGGTGCTAATGTGATATGTCAAAGAGCTTTGTTTACTTTTTTCCACCATTAAAACGTATGCGGTTTCTGTACAGTTGGCTATTCTTCTTGGTTTTCATGAGTATTTGAGAGACAACTGTTTAGCAAGCCTCCCATAACTGCATTGCTTTTACAAAAAGGAGACCCACCTGTTAGAGTTGCGTTGGGTAAACAAAGAACTACACCCCTTGCCTATGTATTCACCCACTCACATGCATTAAGCTATTTTATGTTTGAAACTTGATGTTTTGTAACTAGCAACTTCCAGGAAATGCATTGGGTTGCATGAGGCAACCATGGACAACATTGTGTATGGTTCTTTGTGAATGCCGAGTACAGGAGTTGAAGCTTTGTTGTGGTGTGCTCACATTGGGGTCGTCCATGTATTAATTTAGCACATGTGTGTGCCTGCAATTCTAGTATGGTCCACTTCCATGCAAATTAATTTTCTGTCAAAATCTGGGAGGAGTGAAGCAATTAAATGACAATAGAAAAAAGTAAAACTTACAAAGCTCAGTGGCGAGAACCAGCTAACAAACGAAGGGGTATCCTTTCTTACCACTCAAATGTAATACTTGTGTTTCTATGTCTTTAACATAAACGGGGGCGAAACGGGACACAATCTGGTGAAGGGGGTAGGCAGAGTAAAGTGGGGGAGCGGTGTGTACGCTCTGTGTTGGGCCTAGGGCAGCAGAACGCCTAGATACAGCACTGGGGTGAGGGCGAGCCGGTGTAGCGTGAGAACATGTTTTGTTTTTTATGGAGGAAAATGGCGGATATCGGGTTGTTTTCATTTTCAAAGGAAAACTTTGTGAACCATTGAGAAACACAGATAAGGGTGATGTCTATGGTTACAATGTTAAAAAGAATGCATGATGACAGGGTGGGGAATATGACTTGGGGGGGGGGGGGGAATAGGAGTAGAGAGTGTGCGACAATGAGAAAACCACTTCAAACTTAACTTGCATCATTCAATGCAAAGTATAAATGAAGGCATGTTTTCGTGATTTACTTTTCAAACTTTCGTATTTTAAACTTTGATTTCAAATAAACCCCTCATAATGCCGCTCCTCACCCAATCCTACCCTCGCCCCTCTTAATCAAGCTGCCCACTCCTCTTCCCCAGTAGTACTTTGAAGCAACTTCAAGGTGCTATAAGATACCATCCAGGCTAATCAACGTAATATAGCTTGGCACGGCACCCATTTCATCTCACCCAACCCCATTCCCGTCCTTCCCAAAATAACTTTTATATTGCCTATTTCCTATGACCGTTGGGAAAAGACGATATAAACCAACAAACACGCAGAGTTATTGAGGCGATTTAGCAATCACTATCTTCCTAACAATATCCACAAGGTGGCGATATGATCACATGTGAATTGAGGGGGAAGTAAACCTGACAAAAACTGCAGTGGCTTCACAAATAAGCGAGTATTGCTTTTGCCACAGCAAGAGGCCCACTACAGGCGCCGTAAGAATTCGGGGTCCTTGCTCCCTAGAACTGGGAGCTGTAGTGGTCTCATTTGGAGCAATTAATAGTAGTTACAGTGGTGCATGCTGCTTGTTATGAAGTAACTGTGTCAGTGCTATAAACATATACATCAACTGCAATGTCTAAAAGCCAACTATTAGCGAGAGTCCGCTGGCAATAGATTGCACATCACATTGTGCTAATAAAGGGAGCTGTGTCCCCGTCCAGATCCAGCTCGTGTCTGTAGGGTACGGCATTGTTACATGGCCCCATTTTTTAAAATTACTTTTCCCGCAATTTTCTTTGCTAAAAAACTCATTGAATATATTAGGGTGGTTGGTAAGTGGATATAAGGGATAGGTGAGATTAGGTTGTAAATAATAGGGGAGGCGGGGTTTAAGGGGGAACCCCCTCAAAAATGCACATTTCATTGAGTTTGTTTGTCAAAAACAGTCAGAAAAAACTCATCGAAAAACAACAGGCGATGTAATTTATAGGCAGTGTTACTACCATGGCCTAGAAGAAGACTGGCAGTGCTTCTAGTATACTTCCATCCTTGCCAAGGGAGGGTCTGCGGTGGACGAGCTGGAGAGCGACAAAGGGTTAAAAGTAAGAAAGGCTTACTCCATCACAGAATCTCGCCCTCACAGTGCTGGTCTCCCATCTCCTTGAGTGGGTGGGGCATTTTTGTGTGTTAGGGCCGGGAGACACTGGTGCGCCGGTGCCGTGCCTTATCGCTGGCTCTATGGAGGGATCTTCTACCACTGTCGCTTTATCTTCTTGTTCATCAACTATTGGTTGGTGGTCCTGGTCCATTATCTGTTTTGCTGGAGCAGGGAAAGGAACACACGCATTTATGCGTCTGAATTTATGGACCTACGAATCAGATATAAACGAGCAGTAATACTCTTGATCCAGTTATAAACAGACCTTGTGCAACACCGTTAAGGGAGCGGGCGAACTGCATAATTTTAAGTGAAACCATTCACGTTCTCTATGGCAACTAAGGGCCACCCCCCATACAAGGGACCTGATGTGAGCATGAAGAATCTGCAGTAATTAGATTGAAGTTCTCGAATTCTGAATATGAACACCAAGTTCCTGAATTCTATATCTAATAAATAGATGCTTTCCCAAATGGAAGTGTAGAGACGATTGTATTTACACTGATACATGAGTTGGGGATGAAGATATAAAGGAGTAATTAAACGGACGGTGCTCCGCATTGGGCTATAAACTGAATCTAAAAATAGAAGGAAGCTTGAATTTGAACACTTTTCTTCACTAAGAGATACGTTTTTTGATCAGAAAGCGATTTAAGGCGTTCTGTGGCATTACTGAAGTGGTGTGGCTCACCCTACTTTGTGCAATGGGAACCATTAGATTTCCTGTTTTTGTCCTGATGAAGGTTGCATTATCAAGTGCACACTACTGTTGAAGTCCTTATAGACAACCGAAACACGTGTCGACGAGTATATCTGTGGAAATAATTGTACACAGAAGAGTATATCTGTGGAAATAATTGTACACTGAATAAAATCACCCGACAACAGGCGGAGGGAACCTAATAGTCTTAACATTGAATATTGTTTATGGTGACCAAGTGGGTCATGTGTGTAGGCACAAATTAATTTATGGTAAGAGAGAAAGAATGTATGGTGGAAATGAATGTATGTGAGTTGAATTTTAAAAGATTGAACTTTTATTGTGGAAATATTGAATAACATTTTTTATGTTTAAAATAATAAAAAGAAAATAAAACTTAGAAAGTGGCATTTGTTGGTATAGATAAAAAGATAAATGCATATGATCTGTCATCCTCTATCCTATTGGTCAATTTTTTTGTTGTTCACAGTCCATTATCTAGGGCGCCAGGTTCAGTCTCAGGTTGGCGACACCAGAGGCAGGGAGGTCCATCGTCTGCTTGCAGAGCCATCTTCTGCTTCATGCTATCCTGCTGTTTCCGTGGTGTCAAGTGATCATAGTCTTTTGAGGCAGTAACTGTTTACGATGTCGTCTCCAGCGAGAGGCTCACTTTGTGGTCAGGGTGTCGATTACAGATCAGTACCTTGTTATCCACCACCGGCGGATGTCCTGCAAATTCCTCCTCTCGCTGTCTTTCCAATTTGAATCCCTCTTTTGTTGGCCAACCAGTTCCTCGTACACGGCAGGTACTGTCTGGACTTGTTCTGCAGGGTTAGTTTTCAGCTGAGGAAAGCTGCCGCAGAGCCTACGCCTGTCGAGGAGGGAGGGGTTCTTCTGTGGGCAATGAGGCGGATGTGACTGCTTCCTGTAGAGAGTTGTCTTTTTCATGTGCTATCTAAATGGCCTTTAGTGATTTGCTGGTACATCATCCCATGCTGGTCAGGCATGACAGACATTCAATTCTTTGGAATGGGGGTTCACTGGCAGACCTAGTTGGCCTAGGTATTCCGTGAATGCTAAACAGTTCTTCCAGGATGAGAAGGGTGGACTCTGCTATGGAGGGAATTAAATGAACTTCGGTGTGCGCCTGATACCTGGAGAATTCATCAAGTATGACCCTTGAGTGCTTGTTCTGAATGATGGTGCTGAAGTCGATGCCGAGGGATTGCCAAGATGGTTTGCTTCAGATCGCAGATTCAATGGGAGGTAGCGTGTAGTTGTGGTGGATGCCTGACGCAAGGTGCACTGAGCCAGTGCTTGGTCCATCTCCCACACCAGGTTCGGGAATCCTACTTTTCCCTCAGGTGTGTCTGTCTTGCTTGCTCCTCGGTGTCCAGTGGTATCAGTTTCAGAAGGATGACCAGGCATGGGTCAACCAAGATACCTTACGCCTGCAAGAGTTTTGATCTCAGTTTCCAACGTCTCTGTAGGAAAGATTGTGCCTTTGCTCTTTGGTATAAATGGAAACCAGGACTTTTTTCCAATTCTCCTTTCTCATGTGACAGATGCTCTAGGTGACCTGTTGGAGCCTCAGCAATGGACTGGAGCAGCTTTGTCCTCAAACGGCAGCTCAGATGACCATGTGCACCAACACCACAACGCCTGAATCCACACCCAATTCCTCATCCCGTGGATGACACAACAGATAATCTGCTGGGTTGCCTGACCCCGCACGATACTGGGGCGTGACACCATAATCTTGAAGCTATAAAAGCTAGAGTTCTAAAGGGAGTGGCGGCCTCGGAACAGAGACAAGCAAGATAGGCAAGAGGAGTTTGTAGTCAGTTACCACAGTTGTGATATGCCCAACGACGTAAAGATAAAAATGGCAGTAATGACCCAACAGGACAGCCAGCGCCTGACACTCGATTTGTAGCCCTGCTTGGTTTGGATATGATAGGTTATTTATAACGCGCTTAATATCCAGAGGTTTCTAAGCACGGACCCGGGGATCGAACCTGTGGTGCTCCGTGTCGTCTTGCTTCTGAGGGCTTGACTAGCGTAAGCAAACGCCCTTTGGATGTGTGTCCTGCCCCCCCTGTACCATAACAGACCGTAGACCTAGGGGACTGGCATCCAGTATTTTCCAGTTGCCTTGGCGTGAATAAGAAATGCCTAAGTGGTGTCGACATCAGTCTTTTTTTCATGCTGACAAAAGCCTTTTGTTCCCAGTGACCCCATGCCCAAGTGCTGCCTTTTTTGGTGAGCACAGAGTGGTTCAGTGATAGTAGCAAGGTCCTGTTTGTACTGTTCACAAGGGTGCACCATATGGAGAAAGATTCTCACCTCAGATGGGGAAAGTGGATGGAGAAGCTGCCTTGATACCTGTGACCTTTCTGGGTTCAGCGGAAGGGCCTATGTCTTTGAGCATTGTGACACATCTTCAGATGTCGTCCCTTCTCTTCTAGTGGGACCCCCATTTCCATCAGGCTTGGAGGTTTGACCGTTACCCAATGGTGGTGGTACTCAGCGTTGAGGATCTCATGGGGAGGGATGCCCCTATGGGACTAGGGATGACTTCTCAGGGAGAACCCGGTATGTCCAATATACATCTCAACCTCCATCACCCTCATTCCCTGGACACAATACACTAGTCCCCTAGACTTCCATATACTTGTCTAAAGTAGATAGTCTAACCCCTGTGAGGACCTCTGAGATGAGAAAGAGTAGGGACCGCTTGCCTGAAGTATGTTCGAAAACTGGGTCAAGGAAGAATCCAACAAACCCAGTAGAGGGGGATCATAATCATACTGGGAAGAAAATGTGCAGAGTCATGACGAGCACTCAATGGAACCAAAATGAGCATCCCAGTCTGTGGACATTGTAAGAGTATAAAAACGAAGGAATTGCAACAGAAGAGAGAGAGGAAGCAGCAGCCAGACTGTGCAAGACGCTGAGAAACCAGGAAGAGCAAAGGAGAAGATGGTGAGGCAGAGGGAGTGCCAAGAGCAGTTCGCTCGCGGTATTGCAGGTTTACCAGCCTTCTATTTCCATAGGCACTGCTGAAGTCCAGCAGAGAAAAGGAAGCTGTAGGACAATGGTGTGGCAGTTTAGAGCAGCGCCAACACCACCCAGAAAGAGATGGAGCCTAAGAGCCAGCAAGGACAGGCAATGGGAGACAGAGATGCAGCGCAACAAAGGAAGAGCGGTAGAGGACCTCCACAACAACCGGCCGAGCACCCGACAAACACTGAATATAATAGGTAATGCTCAGGGACCGACTGGGGCAAGCTAACAGAGGAGGCGATGACCCGGTATGGGTATAATGAATCAAAGTACCTGCACCTTTATCACAGTGCTTGGCAGAAGAAAATGCCAAGCCCATTAAGAAGAGAAACCAGGGTTTGGCACCAGAATAGAAATATTACCAATCGAGAAACTAAACGCAGTACTTGGCCGGGGAGTATATCAAGTCTGTTCAGAAGGGAAACCGGGGTCTGGGGCCCAGATCAAGATAGAGTAACAAATCAAGATAGAGAAATACCTCCTGGTATTGGGAACATTGTGTGAAGAGCCTAAGAAAAGAGGCATTCCCCATGGTAGTGTTGAGCATAGTGAAAGAAGCCAAGAGAAGGGGGTCATTCTCTTTGCCATGGAAAGGGAATCGTCCCATCCTGGTGGTTGCGAACATTGTGTGAGAAACCCAGGGAAGGGAGTAATCTCCTTGTGCATTGTGAGAAACAAAACAGAGAGCAGGGGAAGAGAATAATTCCCCCTAACATTGTGAACTGTTTGCTAAAGGCCAGGAGAAAGAAGTCGTTCATCGTAGCGTTGTGGAAAGTATTAAGAAACCTGAGAAAGGTCAGGGGACACGAGGAAGCCACCCCCCAACCCAGTATAGATACAAGACTTTCTTTTGCCATGTACTTTGGTGGAACGCCAAGTCAAGAGAGCCTTTGAGACTTTTTGTTTTTGACCTTTTTGGAAGAACTTTGCCTTTTTTAGAACTTTGACTTTTTCATCACCTGAAAGTGAACTTTTGTTTACCATCCTGAAGAAGGGAGCCATTCTTCTGGACAGAAAAAAGAGCATCTGGACAGAAAAAATAGAACTTTATTCAGGTTGAGTTAGAATGTAAGGGAAGGAATTAGGTTTTGACACAATGGTGGACTACTTGTTTTTTGACAGACATACTGACAGAGTCCTTAGTATTTAGTTGAGGCACGGAGAACCCCCCTTAGTAATAGGGACAGGTAGGGTTTTTCCCTTTTTTATTTTGCTCAAGTAAGGTTTATGACCAAGAATCTGCCACCTGTGTGTCCACTTCCTACTTCTACACCCTTACAACACATTGCTGAAAAATTCACCTTGCTTCAGTAGGAACTTATACTTTTGCCTGTTCTGGGAGAGACTATTGTGCATAAAACACCAGCCTGCTGACATGTTCAGTCTACAATGTTGCATATGTAAGGACATCGTCACATATGCGCAACACTCCGGGGATTACTGCCAGAACACCTTGATTTGTGTGCCGGAATACCTCAGCTGTTGACAAGACTCTGAAGCTAAGGTGCCGATACCAGAAGAGTTCCACATGAGATAGGAACGGCATAATTGTCCTGAAGCCTTTGTGCAACAGGACTTGGTGATATCAGGGAATTGAGGCCGACAGTGGAGAAGAAAGTGGAGCCCTTCAAGTCTGCAATGATATCATCCAGGGTGGCAGTCAGATGGCTCTCCCTCCTGAGGGCCAGTTGGGCAGCCGCATGTCCACGCAGATTCAGATGCAATCAGGCTGCTTAGGATGGACGGCAATGAAAATCTTAGATAACTATGGCCTGGGACCCATCACCATCTCAATAATGCCTTTGGATTCCACCATGTATCTGTTCTCATCTTTTTCCACATAAGGATAGGCATTCTTCAGTGCCTCAGAACACCTGGCTGTACTTTTGGGTCAATATTGATTCTTACTTTGCGGCTCTTGAGGCAGCTGATCCCTCAAACAGGTCTGTGTACTCTTATAATAACAACTCCACTTCATCTTAGAGCAAGCTCTTCTGCATTCTTGCAACTCAGCGGTATGTTCTTGGCTTCCAGCGTCACAGAGTATGCTGCTGGAGTAGAATCACTGCCATGGGATACTCTGTGTGGAGCACTTCATCCAAGGGTTGTGGGTAAGCACCCCATATCTGTAAATGTGCATCCTGGGGCGTGCCAGCTCTGGTCAAGGTGTGAGGTCCCGAAACTGTTGGGTGGGCATAACATTTACTGATGCCCCAGCGTCTGTGGGAACAGGAACCAGTTCTGATTGTATTTATGTTCTTGACAGATTAATTTGTCTTCAACCTTCTCTGTGATTGCCACCTCGCTTGTGGGTGGCAATCGTTCTGGGTTTGCCGATCTACCAGGCATGTCAGGCTTTCATGCTAGTTGTATTTTGCACACTGCCTATTTCTGTCCTGCCGCTGTAGAGACTTGCATATGAGGCAAGGAGAAGTCTGGGTGACTCCCTCACTCTTGGTGGTGTATTGCAAGTCAGCCTCTTCCCCCTCGATCAGCGGACTTGCACTGATTGTGTCTAGACAGTGAGACCTTCCTCCATACCCAAGGCTGTTCCATGTGCATGACCCTAGCAGTGGCCAGCTCGGGGGAATATTATCAATGATGCATTGGAGGATTATAACTGGCTCACGCAGGATTTGACGGCATAGTTGATTTGCTGAGCACTGTCCAATCAATTGCGCCCTTATTTGGCCTTTCTTCCCGAGTGTGCAGGTCATGTTCAGTTATCTCAGACACACATGGAATGCACACAGTGATTCCTGGGGGCCTTGGAAACCACTCATAATATGTGTTTGCGAGAGGGCTGCAGTAATCTGAGTTTTCTCTGTTGCCTCATATGAGCCATCTCCTGCAGGTAGACCTTTCTAGATGTTATATACTGCCCCTCATACCCACGTGAAAAAGAGTGGCATTGACCTCTTGGCTGCATTATCGAGGTCTCTTGCTTTCGGTTGCAAGTTCACAACATGGGCCTTGGTGCACTGAAGTTCCAGTCTGTGGTGGCTGGCTCGGGCTCCATCCCGTGCCATTCCAGAAGCAGAACAGGGAATGTGGAATGGGAGGTGGGAGGCGGTTGGGTGTTGGTTCAGTGCTCGTGAGGTGAGCTTGTGTTTGCTGCGGGGTCTGTGCAATAAACGGTCTTGCCTGCATTGCCTTCTCACCTCCGTTACTTCAGTCACATCAAACTCTCGTGTAAGGGCCCCTGGAATTTTGCTTTAGACCTGTGGGCTTGGGGTCGAGATGAGCTGTCTGGGACCACCACAACCCTGCTCGCCGAGACTGATGCGGTGGACGATGAGGCGGCATCATCCCTTTCTGGCTGGCACTACCCATGGTAATGGGAGGCCAACAGAGGAAGGCCATACAGATATGTTGGGCAGAAGCCACTAGCTGTTCTGTGTGGAATCCCTGCTGATTGCAGCGGAGAGTATCACGTCGTCTGGGCAGGCAGCACATTTGGAGGCAGTACGACAAGCTCCCCAAAACAGGCAAAAATGGATGCTCCCTAAAGCTAGAGCAGGCCGCACGTACACCCTCTATTTTATGGTTGAGGGCCGCTAGAACCATTTTGATGGGGGGAGAGTGGGGAGCATCCCTCCCTTACCGGACCAGTAGGGAAAATATTGTCACTGGAATGCCTGCTGAGATTGGCATGGCAGAGACGTGGGGTCCTCTGTGTGCACGGAGCAGGCACCTAACGTCTTGCCTGTTATTTTGCAGCCTGCAGGGGTCACATCATTGTATTTGCGGCCTAGCCACTGCACAGACCAGTAAGCGTGCATGACTAACAGACCACATGGGACATCAGACTGACTGCAAACCTCAACAGGGGAACGCCACTTTATCAAACCAACAGGATATCCGGTTTGCCGTGAAGCTTATAAGAGGTAGGCTGGTTCGAATTACGATATGCGATTTTAAGTGCCAATTCTGCAGACACCATAAAGGAAGCTGTGAGACACAAGGGTATATAAGGAGCATGCAGGGCCATCGGCTGGGTGTAGGGTCGCTCTGCACTAGATGGAATAGTAGGGGCTGCATATAGAGGTATTTGCAGGCGTATGGGTAGGCTGTATGGCATCTCATTCTCTGCATTGTGTACTGAAAATAGTTTTTCCCGATATTTTTTTAAAATATTTATTCAGCACACAAAGTAACCGACATCACATTCAGTGCATAAAAAAAGATTTTTGCGAGTGAATGCAGGGTAAGTGTTTTGCAATTTGAAATTGTTCACACTCTTCATTTGCTAAGAGATCTTGCGGGAAGTTGACCAGCAGGGCGTGGAGCTGGCAGAGAGTGGACAAATGGTATATTTACATCTATTTGTAGTGCTTTTAGAGAAATGCAATTAGGCCAGCTTCTGCCAGAGGATTGGGTGGAGGCCCTGATGTACCCGCCAGAAACAACTATCTCCTCAAAGCGCCGATTGGTCCAGCTGAAGATCCTGCACCGCACCTACTACCTCTTCCGCTGGGGCTTGGCCTCCGATGCAAGATGCCTGCGCTGAAAGTGAGAGGAAGGTACCTTTTTTCATATACTATGGGAGTGTGGTAATATCCAGCAGCTCTGGCAGAAATGCCGTGACAAACTATCCAGAGTTTTGGGTAAACCGATACAGAAGTGCCCGAAGCAATTGCTTTTAGGGATCTCCGGTGAATATGACCTCTCCCGCTATGAGAAGCTGCTATGGTCCACTGCGATGGCGATCCTCAGGCGGAACATTGCACAATTGTGGGGCACGGAACGCACACCCAGTTACGATCAATGGGTTACGGATGTGGACATATGTGCGGTAATGGAGCACCGTGTGTACAAAGCAAGAGGTTGCCCGCAAAAAGCAGAGAAAATATGGAAAAGGTGGGAGAAAGATGACTGAGGGTCATGGGCAAGTACTGTAGTCGATGAGTCTGTGGGAGGCCCACTAAAGGGGAAATATTGAATCTGTTTCCATGATGAGGACATCCGATGTCAATTCCGCCGTAATGTTGTACCATGGTCCCTGAAGCTGAATTGTTAATGTTATTGTTTTCTTGTCTGCCGCGCTCCTCCCCTGCTATCCATCCTCCTCTCTCCCCCCCCCCCTTTCCCTCCCATGTCCCTTACCTGGAGCATAGAGAGATGAATGTAATGTTGCTTAAATTTGAAAATCAATAAAATCTTTGATTTAAAAAAATAAAGGAAAAATGTTTCAGAATGATGATGGCACTCTTCTGAGCCTGTTTGAATAGGGTTTGGAATGCATGAAAAGACGGGAAAGATTTATAGTTAAAAAAGTATAGCCTGGAAAGGATACATTCTAGTCTCAAATATTATATTTTAAATGTTGCTAGTCGTGTTAAAGTAAACCGGTATGCCTTAATTTTTGTGTGATCTCTTTCAGGTCATAATTACATGTATCAGATAGTATTTACCTAAATGTGAAAACCTAACATAGAAAGTCAAATTGGTTTTGCAGGCTTCATGGCATTTTTCGATTTCTTGATGTTGATATGGGATATGCCATGCCACAGTAAGAAATAGCAAGACTTGCTGCACCAGAACACCAGTCTTGTCACGTAGTAACACTTATCATGCTATCTTTATCATAGAAGCCCAGTATTAATGTCATGCCACAGTTATAAATGGCTAGACTGGCTGCATCAAAATGCCAGTATAGCCACATAATACCATCCGTGCTTTAGTAACAGCATTTTTTACTGAGCATCTATGATAGCTGCCCAGTCGAAATTGCTGTTGTTGCACATCACCCAGCCCACCCTCCACATGCCAAAATCAGCCCCTAGACACACACACACACCACACACCACACACACCACACACACACACACACCTGGGTCTTCTCTGATGATTGTTAAAATAATTATCCATGAACTCTGCCATACTGGGAAATGTGTGCCTGGAGTTTCCTGAGCAGGTATCCTCAGAGTTATCAGAGGTTAAATCTGAACAACATGGGCAATATGAGTTGCGCAACTCAATGGTTGCCTATTGGAGACAAGCTAATTGAAGAGCTTAACTCATGTAAAGACTTTACAACTTTTTGCTCCTGGATAAATGTGATGGATAATCTGGCTGCACAATTTCATCCGGGGAAAGTAGATAAAGCATTTCATCAGGATCAGATGGGAGACAGGAGAGAGAAGAGTGACGAGATATCGCAAACTATTATTGGATCCTCGGAGATAAACCAAGTTATTATCGACAGGAAGAATATGAATATGATGGAGAACTCCTGCCAGACAAATGTAGAGCTGCAGGTAATAAAACCATGAGGAGAGATTAAATGCATAAAACAGAGTGAGGGCTCTACTAATGAACAGACGTGGGTCTCAGCTACGGCTAGCCTGAATGGGGGGAGCATGCTCACTCATCTCTGTTTACTGAAGGAAGTGATGGAGTGATTATTAAACCTTCTCCAATATCAGTCCAACATAATATCCTTAACTCTCAACATTCTCTCCCCAGAAACCTGCGTATTGGCAAATCTTTCACGCCTCCAATGTTGTTAAATCCATTAAGAGCTGTGTCATGGACCACAGAAACTTTATTATCACCAATGTGAAGCCCCCCGAGGGTCATGAGCCTAGGGACGCCTTGAGGAACAAAGTTCTAGCCTGGTTGCGGAAAAATACTGGCCCTGGGATAGTAAGAATATCAGACTTGAAAATCATTCGTAGAATCAAGATTGACCAATGGTGCTCCGAGAAGGACCGAGACTGTATTCTGGTTGGGTCTGGCAAAAGTAACCTTCCATCTTTTTTGCCCATATGATGACATTGCACGTGTTTCCTCATATTTCAAACTGGTTATTGACTTTTCCGTTGTTACCTGTCCCAAGGCCTCATTACTTATGATTTGACAATATTATTATCAGGATTATTTGACAACTGCCTTTATTTTTTTCCTGCTGTTTGTTTTTTCTTATTTGTGAGTTTCTGTTTTATGTAGGGCTTTGAGGCCTAAGGGCGAGTAGCGTTTCATAAGAACTAAACTAAACACACAGCATTCATTCGTTCATTTACACACACACACATTTCATAACATATATCATAAAATGCATCTTGCCTCCAGCCCCTGTTTTGCTCAGACTGCAGCCCCTCCTTTGGAATAAACTGTAGAGACACCAAAGGGCAGGCATAAGCAGTAAAGCAGGAATAGCGAAAATGCGAGAATGAAACAGGCTAATCTAAAGCTCAATTTAGGATAGCATTCCAAGCCACTGTTGGTGTGGGTTACAGTGAGGATTCCAGCAATTAATCCAGGCATGTGCTTAAGCTGCTAATAGATGCTTTGCAGTTCTCACAGGAACCAGCCGTAATTAGTCCTAACCTCAGGCAGGGTTTCCATCGCCATTCAGTGATTGTTTACACCTGGCGCAACTGGTTCTGCCAGACCGCACATCCAAACAGGGAGCCCTGTGTGGCACCTGGGCTGGAGAACAACCCGGCGTGCTCAACTTTGTTTTATTACTAATCTAAGCAAAAAGGACAACCAGAGCACAAAAAAGCACACCACATTGCCTCTGTTTGTCTTTATGCCTGCCTTAATTCTCCCAGCAGCTGGAAGTCGAGCGCAGTGACTGAAGCAAATAGACCGGTACGTTTGCTCCCATACAGGTTGCCAGCAACTATAGATTCCATCCACTCCGTCAGTCTGGGCATTTTCCGGAGACATTATCATATGTGATGGAAGCACACCGAGCACTGTGTGGTGTCCTTTATATCACCAGTAATTGCGCTCTAACGCTTTCTTTTTACTCGTTGAAGATGGCCGCTGCTTTTGCTGAGCCTCAGGTGGTGCTCACATTCGACTGGCTCTCACCATGGCAACCAGTAGTTTATCTTTACAGCAACACCGCGGGCGCTGTTGACTCGAGTCACATTCCGCGATCGAGGAATCCTGCTCGAATTAGTTCTACTGAATCCCAGTCCGCGTTACACAGCAGTAAGTAATATAGTGGCACCAGCATGGATAGTCTTGCGTTGCTGCTTGATGTAGCACCTGTTTGACAGTTTCACCTTTTTATCACAGATTACGAGGTGGTCACGCTGATCGAAACAGCATGCCCGCTACACCAGCAGGTCAGTGACACTCCTTCACAACCACCATACACGGGATGCTCGCGTTGCATGGGTGTTCCGTCTGAACACAATGACTATTACATGTATCCGTCACACACAGACACCACAGTCTACGGTTTAGACACACCAGAGAACGAGCACTAGTATGATCAGCTTTATCCCCCATGACCGTGATGAGATTAGATTTTTTTCATTAGCCAGTAGATTCTGATTTAAAAATGGACTATCCAATAAGTATCCAATAAGTAAGGTCTAACAAGAGCGTTCAAAAATTGGGACACTTTGCCTTGCACAGTGTTGGAGCATTCTTATGATACTTTATTATGTCTGTTTTTCCCTGATTTCTCTTATATGTTGTTTTCTGTACATGTTTGTCATGTGGCCAATTGATACGTTTGTATTGCTAACGTATACGGACAATGCAATTACGCTGTTTTCTATGTAACGTGATTTGTGAATGTGATCATGTATATCATTAACTGACTGATAGTAGATGAGAATTATAGAAGGACCGTGAAGGTCCGAAATGCATTGGTCTGATTTATCATCTGTGAACACAGGAAACCCAATCCCTGACTTGGAATATTTTTTTTCGAACATACACTAAATTTAAGAAGACCTTTAAAGAATTCACCAACAAGGAAATTAACCACATAGTGGATGTTGGGGTGTGCATCCCACCCTGAAGGCTAATGAGCCTAGGTTGTTTAGTTTAGTTTCACTTTCTGTAGACAACCTCCCCTTAGACCATTTTACCAGATATGGATCTGGCAAAACCCTCCTACCCTCTGCAAGATCCCATGATCCGGCCTCTGCAGTACCCCTGCGCCATAGGGATTGATAGAAGGTAATATATAGCCTCACTTCACCCTCACTTAGGATGTATAGAATGGTCCCATCGCAGCAACCCGCTTATATAAAACTGCACCGCAAACCCTACATTGAATGAACAAGCATAACTAGTGTTCTGCCATCCTCACCCCTGCCATATAAGCAAGACATTTTATGAAAAGGGGATCTTTCCAGGATTGCCTTTGCTAAGATCAAACGAGGGCATGTACTGTGCCAGAACCCATGTGCTACTTTAAACCCACTGAGAACAACGCATCATGCCATGTGCATACTCCAGGAGATCCCCAGCAGTTGCCCACAAACCCTGCGCTCTTTATCTTGCCCAGGGGCTTTGAGAGGGGCCCCCAAAAGAGTTGTAAAGAGTTGGCTGCACGTTTCTCATGTCCCGTGACGGCATTGACTCCTTTAGCTCCTAGTCATTGCCTCCTTTGCTCATTAATAGAGGTTTAGTACTGCATGACCATCCAAGTGGAGGGTAACAGCATACATTGCACGGCTAGAAGTACTGGAAAGCCCCCTTTAACCTCCTCTTCTCAATTAGTTAACTGCCACAAGGGAGAAGCTAGTTCTGTCCAGCTGTCAATTTTCATATAAACTGTTACCACACTGACTGTGCAGCGTCTCCAGCTTTGCCTTTCTTTTTCAGTACTATCCCATTTTCTTTCAACGTTGAACCAGGAGGGACAGTGGCAGTCTGCGAGTCAGGACAATAAACCTAACGAAAAATGCTTAGAGAAATGACACAGCTGCATGCAGTTTTCGAGCGGGACCACGTAAGCACTAAGACTACCTGCTGCAATACATATTTGAAAAAAGGGAATTGCCGCTGGTCAATGGGAAATCTATGGGAGAAGTTGCAGGGGATCCAGGAAAGACGTGGGGTGGGAGTGGTGGATTCTGGTGGCTATGTCATGTCATGGCAGCATTACTCCAATATGGTAGGTTCCCATTTTATTGCTTTGTGGGCCCGTAATCAACAATGACATAATTCATCATACTTGATCGGCAGGTAGGTCAGAGCCCAGTCAGCCAATCACCCACACACAGAGCAGACCAGCCCCAGGTGTTCCTGATTGCTTTATCAGTGCCCCAATTTGCCCACAGACCACAATATATAAGGGAAAGTATGTCTGAACCAAGATTATCGAGTTTGGAAGTCATTCAGAGGAGGAATCAAACAGAAGTGTTCGTGGAGGTTGGAGGAAAAGATCAAGGTTGAGGAAGGGAGAAGCAGATGTTTCATGGAGAAGTTGGAACCACAAAAAGGAAAGCTCGAGAAGAAAGTGGAAGAAGTCAGACAGTGCTAATGAGGTGGAGTTAGGGAATCAGACCTAGACAGAGAAATGCCTTACAGCCTACAGAAGAACTATTGCATATGACTTACTGGGCTGAGAGACAGCGGAAAAGAGGAGTAAGCCTTGCTGCTGGCACTGTACCCTGACTCAAGGGGGGCAAAGAATAGCACCACTTTAGATCTCTGTACCACCCTTGGTAATGACTGTTTCCTGAAAATTACATGGAACAGATGGGGAAAAAATCCACTGTCATCACTTGCCTCCAATGAAATTGGAAATGGGTCATCACCAGTCATCACATGAATAGGCCTTAAAGGGCAACCTTGATATTCAGCATAAAGGAAGAGACCTAGAGCCCATTGACCTTTCAGGAACCGTGAGTGACTTTGTGTGAACTACACATGGCAGCACAGCCCTAGGGTACTTGGATCCAGGACCACAGCCCTACCTTAGAATAGGGCTCAGGAAACCCTCTCACTTGATTGTGCTTTTATGGATCACAGCAATGTTATATTGAAACATATCCCTGTTTTATTAGATCCACTCTTATGTCCATAGGCCTTACTCCAACTTCCACTTTTTGCATCAGTAGACATGCGTTGCACCCACATTGATTGGGTTCAAGCCTTCTGTTGATCCATAGGCTTGTGACAGTACACACATGAACTCTAGGACGGATATTGGCTCTGCCATCATCTGCAGCGTCTTCTGACCTTTCAAATTCATCTGCTGCAGAGACTCTGCAATTCCACATGAACCATGTGGATTCCGTGTTGGCATGGGGATACCTGGTAATGACTTTTTAGTGTGCCATCCCAGAGTCCTTGGGTTCCTTTGTACCCCTTGCCTTGAAACAGGGTTGAGGGCTGCTTTTAATCTTAACACATTCCGTGGGACCACAGTGGCGAGGTGTTCTCCAGTTTCAGAATGACTACTTCTACCACTGGTGTGCCCACAATTCTGACATTGGTACATTGTGTGAAACTATCCATGCACATTAGCATTTGCTGACAATAAGGAAAATGCACCCCAGGCTCCTGCCTCCTGTCATCTGAGATAATAGGGGCAAATGTATAATTTTGTCCAACTACGTGACAGAGTGTGTATGTGGATGTTTATTCCTTTGCCTTAGCATACAACCCGAGGCACTGGGGCTTTCACCATACAGGTGTCTTTGTCATGACTGCCTCATGATGATTGTCATGGCCAGCTGATTACCCTGTCAGTGAGTGACAGGTGTTGATTGTTTCCTCAGAGCACCTATCCTTCCTTGGAGATGGATGGCTCCTGCTGGCCATTCACCTTTCTTGGACTCTGAAGTGTTTCCGTTTTGGAATATTCTACCACAAGCTGTTCTGAATGTCAATGACAGCTATTTGTATGATCGCATCCCATTGTGTGGCTCAGACCATCTCTTCTAGCTTGAGTGCTTGAGCACTACGAAGAGCCTAACCTGCTCTTCCTTATGCTTGGCTTCCCAGTGCTCAGTGTTCATGGGCAGCAACAGGTCATGTGACAGATAGTCTGTCCGTTTGTCGGCTCTCGGAGGATATTCCAATTCAACCCACTATTCTTGGAGCTGCAGGATCCACTACTCTACCACTTGCCTGTGGTAGATTTTCTGCTGCAGTGCTAGTCCTCTCAGGTAGCAAGTGATGGGGAATGGCATGGACCTCCACAATCAATATGGAATGCTGAGGATGTGGATGTCCATAACCAATGCTCTAAACTGGTTGATCCTTGCTAGAGGGAGGCTTGGGCACCAAGCCTTCAAAGAAATACCAATAGCTTGCAGTTGGTCATAACCACAAAGGACAGTCTATTCAGAGAGAGGTGTAGGTGCCAATGGACCACAGAATGGTGATGGACTTCCTGAAGACGCAGATATCTCTGCAGTGTGTGGGGGCAGGGGTGCACTTTATTGGCATACATCACAGGTATCTGATTACCTTCGTCATCTTTTAGCAGCAGCACCAAGCCTTGTCTGCACAGGCAAGCTTTTACTACCAACTTTATGCTTTTCTAAGGGTCAAAGGAGGTCATGTTGGTGTCATCGGAGCAGATATCTCTGATGACTATAATGGGGCCGGATCCACTCTGTCTGGATAGGTGGATGGTGTTGCATGAGCACTTCCAGGGTGGCCAGAATTGGGATAAACTTCCTGCAGTGCAATACCATGCCCAGATAACCTCAGACTTGAAGGATGCGCTGTGTATATCACACCATCTTGAAGTCCTGGACTTCCTTCAAACAATCTGATTCCCACACAGTTGGGAATATGTATCTGAAAGAATCCAGTCTGGGCTTGTAAAATGGACAATTGTTCTTCTGTAAAATCAGTCCACTGTTGGTCCGCCACTGGAGCAGTTTTAACCGTTTGTGGTGCCGTGTTCTCGTTCAGAGTTTATGATGATACTACCACCCATGCTGATGGCACAATGGAGATTGGAATTGGTTTTGCAGACAGTTTCTAAAGGATTCCAGCAATGCTCAGTAACCTAAGAACTCAGGTTCTTGCAGAGAGTCCAACATGTGGAGAAACTGTTTGGAAGTAACAAAAGTGTAGGCAAACATGAACTGGGGGTATCCACCATTCAGTTTAGATTTGAGAACACATTTTCAATCGCTCAAAATTATACTCTTCAACCACAGATCTATTATAAAAGTCAAAATGCATTGTGGCTGTCCCTCACCTCAAAAGCTCAGGTGCTGTGGGCAACTCATTCCGTTTATTGGTGGCTGAACATTGGAATTTCCTGCCTGATCAGGATAGGCATATTAGTGATTTAAGCACCTTTAGAAAGAGCATCAAGACTCTTCTTTTGGGGAGCTCATTAGTCCCCCTGTTTGTAATTTCCTACTGTGCTTTGAAGCCTTTTGGGCCATTAGCACTCAATAAAAGAAAGCAAGTCAAATGAACTGTTAGGATATTTTGAAAGGTCGACTAAAGTGCTGAGCCCACTTCATATTTTTCAAAGACTTGTATCCACAAAAATTCTCACCTTCCCTGTCTGCTTTGCCTTTCTTTATGGAGACCTGTGCAATGGCTCCTTTGACATGCTCGAAAATGTTTTGCTTCATCTAGTGTGTTAAGATATTCCTCAAATTTCTGCCTCGCATTGGTCATGACTGACCATGTTGCAAGGCTTCAAGGACTCAGACTCATCCAGCATGCTTTCTAGCTCATGTTTAAGCATGCCCAGTGTGAAATAAATATGGTGCATAGACTCTGCAATACTACACTGCAATAAGGTGCTAGTGCAGGCCTTTGTCGCGAATGTATGCACTATGTTCACTTTCTCAGTGTTTTCTTTGTTTACCTCAATTGTACCAGTACTTGAATAGGCAATGTTCCTCTGTACTAACATTACTATAGCAAATTGTTCCACCACCATCACATTGACCGACGTGCCAATATTAATCAACATCTTTAATCTGAGCCTTTAAATTATTAGTCTGCACTTGTGTGTGGTCAACCCTCTTTCCGTCCTTTTTCTATGGGGCAGATTAAGAAGGCCTCTCAATCTGCACTCTAAATCTGTATCAAATGAGAGTTCTCGGTTTCTATGTCACAAACCTCACTCACCAGGCCTGGTACTTTCTCAGCTACATCTTCAATTTGACAACACCCAACATGTGTCATATCTTGGTACAGATGTTGAGATTATCCCATAGTGAGCATTTTGACCTTTTCACTTCACTTGGGCCACCATAGGGTGAGTGGCACCCCCTACAGAAGGCACACATACATTTGTCTTGACTGCATTCGTCACTAACTTCAACCAAGCTTTGCATCTCTGAATCCAGTCACCCATATCATGAGGCTGTCATTTTTCTCTTTTTATTCTTGTTGTTTTCATAATGACTTCTCAAGATGGTTGCGTCAGAACACAAAAAAAGGAGGGAGCATATAAGTAAGAGTAATATGCATTTTCTCGGGAATAGTATATCGAAGATACATGCTTACTTCCCTTATGTGCGTTACCCTGATGAGAACAGAATCATTTAAAAGTATTTTCTGAACCTGAGGAAATTAAGCTGCAGCTGAAGGGTGTCCTGTGATAGTCACCTGGGAAAAGGTCACCAGGGATCGACATTTTCCCAAATTTGCACTCTCACAAAAATCAAGCCCTTTCCCCAAATATTCTAGGACTGGAGTTAGAATAGTAATTCATACCCGTCCTAGAATATGCGAGGGAAGGCTTTTAGGGGTGCAGGGAAAACAATTGCCTACCTGGCGACTTTTTCACATAGAACTCCACTGAAGCTAGGAGGGCTGTCTGACTGGAGGGAAGAAACCTTGGATCTGCAGGCATCTACCCCCAAATCACTTCTATCTGTGCCTGGTAGATTTTTGACAGATTACTTTATGGGGTCTGGCCTGCTGGTAGTGAGAGAGGAGTTTGTGACAAATGCAGGCGAAGTCCCATAGAATGTTTTGTGCAAGGCAGAGAACCTGCAAGTGTATCTTGAACTTCACAGGCTGACTGTGGAACGGCCTCCTGGGAGGTGAGCTGTGGTTCAGAACCTTTGGAATGTTTGTCTTTGTGTGAGCGCCTATACATATAATAAATATTACAGTAGTCAAGCCTGGGCAAAAATACAGCATGCTCTAGGTCAAATGTCAAGGGTGCTTTGAAGGAAGCATACCTCGACAGAGCGTCAGTGGGTGGAAAGCCGACTTGTCACCCCAGAAACCTATAAGGTGAATGGAAGGTCAGTGTCAAAGATAACATGCACATTTTGGATTTCGCATTTGGATTTGGGTCTTGGCCCTGGTTGAGATGCCCAGTCAAATAGTAGCCCACTCTATCGCCATAATTAGAGTGTTTGTTTATTCTGCGTTGAGGCAAGGATGGGTTGCAGGCATTTATTATTGTAACAAGTGCTCTCCTACCAGTCTGCTGCGCCCAACCTGTTCTACCAAGCGGATGGGAAGCAGTGTGTCATCAGGATAAATATGGAATTCTCTTCACAATTGTCATATATGTCTTCTATAGGGTCATGTACATATGGAATACTATTAGGGGTCACTGAGGAGTCTTGGGCTAACCCACATGTGAATGTGGGAGGCATAGAAGACCAGTCTTACTTGATTGGTCCCATCGGATCGGAATTATTTGAAACAGTTTAGGGCCAGATTTGAGATACCTATTGATAATACATGGTGGCTGATGGGAATGCCATGATCCATTGTTGCAAAAGCTCCCGGTCTAGAACAATTTGGGCCCAAGCCTTAGAACGGTCTCTATCTGAGAGCTTTTCCATCTGAACATCCATAATAGTGGTCTCGGTCCACCTATGTCAGCAGAAGCCTTATTGATGATCACTTAAAGAACAAGGCTGTTCAATCAGCTTCATAATATGTAGGGTCTCTCTGCAGTCTGTATTGAGATGATGAAAATCACAATCGTTTCCACGGCTTTGAAAGCACGGGAATCCCTGAAAGTGGTCAGTATTTGACATGGGGTTTTTACTCTGCATTCATTTTTGTTTTTAATAGAGGAAATTGATTGGATGTGACCCCACCTTGGAAAAGCCAGGAGTTGATTCGTTCAATTCAGGGATTTTAAAGTGAGGCCCCATATTGCCACCTTAGCATTGCATAGGTGCGGGATTGGAAATGAGGACTTGAAGGAGCTAAGATCCTAGGAGATACCTTTTGGCTTTACGACTGTTGTGGGAGCAATGTAGTGAATAATGGCTGGGCACACTGTTGGTACTGTGAGCATGGTTTGTGTAGCAATGCTGCCAGTACAGTGGACGTTTGTAGAGACGAGTCTTCTCATTGAAGATCTCCATCAGGTCATCACTGAGCTCCTGCCTGTTAGCAATTCTCGATAAACTTTGTTTGTGGCTGCAGTGATTCTTCATTGTTAGCATGCCCTTTTTTCTTTCAGATAGCAACCGTGTTAGCTTTTTTGGGTTAGGCCTGCCACTCGTTCTGATGAGGATTTGGAATTCTCCAATGTCTTTCAAGTAACCTCCCTCACTGGTGGATCTGTCTTAGGTCTTCTAAGATATGCTATCTGTTCCTCTGTGAATCTCCCGCTAGTTTGTGTTTAGGTGGACTACTTTGCTCTTAATTAACTCGACTTGGAGCCTCAGGACTAAAACATCTGATTCCAGCACACTTTGGTTCTGTATGAATGGACAATCTAAGGTTAAACTGAAAACATTAATGCATTACTCTATCTCCTGATGGCATGAAATACAAGAGGCCGAAATCACCTATACACTAATGTGACTTTTGAGCATAGCTTTGAAAAAGTTTAAGCATGTTACGTGTGACTCAGCCAACCAGGTTTACATGTTGTATGTGATTCAGGTGAGCTAGGGGGCCGGAGGTAGAGTCACACCTTTTATGTGCTATCCCTGGAAGGCTCATGTTCTGGGAAGCACGTGGGCCATTTAGAGTTATCACAGAGCTCAAGGAGGAACATTGGGACAGCAGAGATTACATCCCAGTGGGAAGGTTTGCCAGATGGCCATTCTTGACAGTAAAACGTTGGAGAATTCCTCCACTTAGGATTGGCCCTATTCCTAATATATTATTTGCATAGCCATGCTGGTCCCACCTGCTGTGCAACAGGTTGGACTATAAACTGCAAGGAGGTTTGCTTGGTATGCTGACCCGAGGACTATCTGCTGTTTACCAGATTGGAAGGCCCATTCCCCAACCTATCACTAGGGACAGTGGGATAGGAACTGCCTGTCAACTTGCCAAACCTGCTGGGAAGCTTGCCCAGAATTCTTATCATTTTGCTGTGCAGTTACATGAAGTTCACCTACCTATAACCTCCCAGGGTGCATCCCCTATATACAATGCCACATTACTTCCCAGCTCTAGCTAAGTTTGTGCTTTTTAAAGCATGTACATATATAGATAAGTACCTGAAACAGAGGATCCCAGACCACTCAATGAGTGCCAAGTAGTAAAGGATCTGGGTTCATTGTCAGGCACGACACTGCACGTGCCAAGAGTTAACTTCAGTGTGTTTGGCCATGAACTAATGCTGAAAAATAAAACAACATCGGTGGGATAGGAGTGTACGATTGAGCTTTGTCATTGTGTTTGTTCACTGCGAGGCATCTGAGGAGTATCAAGACTATGGAGTTCTGGTTGTCTACTGCTTGCAAACAAAGACTACATACGGCTGAAATTCCCCAGAGACTTGGTTTTAAGAGAAGTGACCTGGAACCAGTAAAATCTGTGTAAACTGTTTAACTTCATCGGATTGATGCCTGGGCCATCCGAAGGCACCTTCCTTCTTCTGAGCTGACTGCAGTTCCTGAGATCCTACTTGAGCACTCGGAGGCCCCGTCAGCCACGTCTTTGGGAGCTTCTACACTGGCGAGTGTCTACAAAAGTCAGAAGTTTACTTCTCCGACTAGGATGAACCTGGTCTTTGAATCTGTCGAGGGTTTTTGCAGGTCAAACAAATATTTGCCTACACCATGATCTGGAGAATCAGGCCAGCATAAAAAATGTTTTATAGGATGAGCAATTGGGGAACTCCGAGTTAAATTGGTCATCACTTCCCACACTCGCCAAATTAATTTGTTATGAAAGCCATTGTTTATTTTAATGTATACCATTTTGTTCCTATATCTTCCATGGAGTTTCTCTTGTTCACACTAAAAGGGTGTCTATAATGTATTCTAAATAGTGTAATACATGTATAAATTTATATTCATTATACATGAAATATAGCCAAGCACAGTAATGAGAAAATAACTGGTTAAAGAAAATACATTAAATAATACCTGTTTATGAACCTCTATGGTGGTGATGTACGCAGAATGAAAGCCAATTAACATAACATAATCTATATTTCTGAGGCTTGTGGATCTGCTTAGAATCACATGCTTTGCATAGGCTGGCATCTAGTGGAAGTTGCAGAGTATTGCACATGACGTTTTCAAAGTTCGAAAAGGGCCGTCGACGGGGCATGACTGTAATACTATCCCTAGTGTGACGTACCCTGTAGCCACGATCCCTCACGTGTCGAGGTCCCTCAGATAATTATTTTCCGCCAGGGTGGAAAGTTGTTATTTCGTGGAGTCCGTAGCTGTGAGCTACTTTCAGAGTTAATCTCATCCAGACTTCTCTTGTCGTTTGCATTCAACGCACTAATTTGACGGCTGATCCGCAGAGCATCTCAACTGCTGATTCTGGCTTTCGAAACCGATGTCTTTTCCGATGATGGGCTTCGGTCTAACCAGCAGGGAGAGTGGATGGATTGATCCTTTCTTTATTTAGAGAATGCATACCCCCATTTCCTGCCCCTACAACCTTTGTCTTGCTGCCTCTGTGTCCACCTTCCACTATAGAGTGCACTCCCTTTAAGTTCTGCCCCGGGTGCAACAGGAAATTTCAGTGGGTAGACAAACACAGAGTTTGTAACCACTGCCTTACGCGTGACCACCTTGAATCCCATTGCACTGTGTGCAAGCTCTTTAGGCCCAAGACGCTAAAAGAGTGCAGAACCAATCGGTGGGCGCCATACACCATGTTGGCGGAGTCAGACACTGCCCCCGGGATCTACGAGTCGGACCACGAAGGCCTAGGCAGCCGAGACACCGATTCGGAGCTCGAAGACACCACCATCGAACAGTCTAGTTCCTGCACGCCTAGTCTCAGGCTCGAAAGGCAGTCGCAGCACGCTGCTATGAGAAAGGCCTCTGGCGACACCAGTATACACGCACACACTTCCTCTCATAAACACACACCCCCAAGCCGTCCCTCGACTGATCCGTCGATGGAGTGCCATGTGCCAGCGGTTGGGGCCTCTCAGCCCACCGACCAAACATCTACCTCGCCCACTGTAGTTCCGCCTACACACTTACCACAAGGTGATACCACAGATACTCTGGCGAAGAGTGCACATAAACACTGGTCGACGACTGAGGAAGGGACGCCGAAACAGCTGCCGAAGAAGCACAAAATGCATTTTCATTCGGAAAAACTCCATAAGGAGCCCTCTGCTCATAGCAAACAGGCCCCTCAGGCCTCTGAACACTATCAAGAGGAATCCTCACCTCTGGCTTCTGCCCTCAGAAGGAAGCACCCTAGGTATAGCCCCAAGGACACAGCCAGAGCCGGTTTCCCTGCAGAGACACCTCCTCTGGCCCCTCTAGTTATCCCTAAAGGGCCCAAATCCATCCCGTCTGCAACCCCCTGGACCTAAACACAGTTCAAAGACACCACAGGAAAGTTTTCGTTCTTTTTAGACTTTATGAGCAAGATGCCCATTCCACAAAAGAGCAGCCTCCTGTGCTGGCTCCAGTGCCAGTGGCACCCTCTCTTCCTACCCCCTTACCAGCCCTGCCACCCGGGCAGCCCTTGCAAGAATCTCTTCAGGACACGTGGGTGGATGATCAAGGTGAGCCCGGTCAATATGGTGATGACACCTACTTGCAGGACCAGGACGACCCTGACCTTTGTTGACCCTGTTGACCCCTCCGTAGTTCAGGGCGGTCACTACTCTCCTATTGCAGACCAACCGCCTTACATTGAGCTACTCAAAAAGGCTGCTCACCATTTTGATATGGACACAGAGGAATCAAGTCTCGCTGGGACCGACTTCGTTGAAGATATCCTTAATGAGAAAAGGCCTGTTCACTAGGCTATACCCCTCCAGGAGTCTATCAAAATAATTGTCTTTCCATCCCCGTCTACCCCTCCCTGACTAGGGCGGTCAACTGATGGGTCGAGAGGATGTTCAGGCCCTCTCTCTCCAATCCCCTCTACAGTAGGTCACGTCAAACCAGACTCTCTGGTGGTGACTACTACCAGAAAGAGAGCTGGTGTTCCATTCTCCACCTTATGAGGCAACTCCCAACAAGAAGTGCAAGAAACTATATACGCTAGGTAAGCGTATCACAGCCTCTGCTGCGTATCTCACTTTAATAACAAACAATACCACCATGTCAACTAAAGCAGTACCCAGTGGGATGAGGTTGCAAGAAATCTGGACTCGGTACCCACTGAGGGTAAACGGGTCTCCCAAAACATCCTAAAGAATGTCTTGGATTCGGCAGACACATCAGGAAGGGTCATGGTGGAAGGAACCCTGCTAAAAAGACACTCCTGGCATAGAGACTCAGGGTTCAAGCCAGAGACACAGGCAGCACTAATTAACATGCCCATTGAAGAAGGTCTCCTCTTTGGCAAAGCTGTTGACGACCAGCTGGAGACAGCAAAGAAGGAGCATGAAACCATCAAGACCCTTGGTCAAATCTCCAACAAGCCCTTTGTTCCAAGATGGGCATTCAACATGTACCGAAACGCTCGGGTGAAGGCTTAGGAAAACCAGGTCAAGCTGGAGCAAGCACATCTGGAAGCTTCTTTTCTGATGGTTGTCAATCTGCTTAGAATCACATGCTGTGCATATAGTCTGAAATCTAGTGGTAACCGCAGAGTATTGCATCTGGTCTTTCAAAGATCGAAAGGAGACGTCGACATGAGCGTGCTTGTAACACTATCCCTAACGTGACATGTAGTGTACCCAAAATCCCTCACGCGTCGAAGTCCATCAGATCGTTTTTTCTGCCCAGCTAGCTGGTCGCCTTATGCGAAGCTCTTAATAATAATAATTGCGTTATTGTTATATTTCTCAACCTCCGGTCGTTTGGTCCTATTATCATTCCATTCTCAACGGTTGATTCCTGTACCACCACCGAAGACCGCTGACAACAGAACTTTGACGGGTGGTGATCCGGTCAGCGCTGTCAACCACGTGGCTGGGCCTTCTGGCTCGCCTAGACAGTAGGGAGAATGGAGTCTGGGTGGTCCTATTCTTTTCAAGAATGTCTTTCCTTTTCCCCTGTCTTTGTTCTCTTGGTTTTGTCGTCACTGTTAAAATCCTGCGCTATGGACAGGACTCCATTTAGATTTTGCCCTTCCTGTAAAGCAAAATTCCTGTGGAAAGACCAGCACCGTCGGTGCAATAGGTGTCTTCCTCTCAATCACAACGAGGCGTCCTGTGCAGCCTGCAAACTCCTACGTCCTAAAACTGTTAAGGGGTGTTGTGTGAAGCGGAGGGTGGCCTATGCAATGTTGAGGGCCGAGAGTAACTCTCCCGCCACCACAGCCACCGAGTGTGACGAGGATATTAGCGACGAGCAAGGCTCCACTTCGGACATCATTGACCTTACATCGGAGCATTCCCGCTCTGCGCCGTCCGTCCCTGGCCCCGATAGGCATGACGAGAGTCCTGCTATGGGGACTGTACATCCGGGAGACAGGGATGCTCACAATCCCCACACAAAGCACACAACCCTCGGTTCTGCTTTGGCGGTTCAGTCGAAGCGCTCCAAAGCGCCAACGGGTACGTTGGATAGTTTGGCGGTGCCTGCCGATCCCCATGGTCGGCAGCCCTCCCCGCAACTGCGACAGCCACATGAGCCTGGGCATCCCAAGAGTAAGGGTGCTACCACCAAAAGCCATGCAAATGTCGAGACGCCTCAGAAGAGAGCGCCGACACTGCACAAGGCCCCGTTTGCACCGAAATCCACCTACACAATCTAAACACTTCCCTGTGACCCCGAGCATCAACGATTTTATCGCGAAAATTGTTTCAGCGGTGAAACGGAAAGAGGCTAAAGACACATCGAAACAGAAAGAACGGCCTAAGGACGCGTCGAAAGACACGTCACAATGCCAGGAGTCACAAAAGGATTACTCTGAGAGTCCTCAGCCTTTATGTAAGACTCTAGTTCATAAATCTCGACGTTCTAGGCAGGAGGATCATCAGGAAGACCCTTTCCTCCCCTAGACTCCTCTGGTTCTTCATCATGAATAAACAAAAAGAAGTCAAGTCTAGTGTCCAGCCAAGTAAAGCAATTTCTGGGGGCACTAATCAAAACAGACGTCAGACTGGTCTTCCCCTCGGAGGAGAGGGTCCAAAATATGCTCTACATGCTACACACCTGAAATTTGCCATGTGGGTAGGTTCCATGGTGTAGACAACATAAACGTATAAACATTTTTTAAAACGGTCTGCAATGCTTGCCCCTGCCATATGTGGATATGTGTGTGTGTGTGTGTGTCTGTTGAAAATGTTCAGCATACTTCCCAACATGCTGCAAACCTGAAATTTGGCATGTGGGTAGGTTCCATGGTTTAGACATTAAAAAGTATAAAATAGACATTTTCAGGATTTTTATTTCTTTTTAAGTGGCACTGCAATGCTTACCCCTGCCATATGTGGATGTGTGTGTGTGTGTCTGTATGTGTGTGTGTCTGTTCGAAATGTTCAGCATATTTACTTCCCAACATGCTATAAACCTGAAATTTGGAATGTGGGTAGGTTCCATGGTGTAGACAATGTAAAAAGAATAAAAGATAAACGTTCTTCAATGCTTACCCAGCCATATGTGGATATGTATGTATGTGTGTGTCTGTTCAAAATGTTCAGCATACTTCCCATCATGCTACAAACCTGAAATTGTATTTGCCATGTGGGCAGGGTCCATAGTGTAGACAATGCAAAAAGTATCAAATATACTTTGTTTTAATGTTTTTAGTTTTTCATCGGTCTGCAATGCTTACCCCTGCCATATGTGGATATGTGTATGTGTCTGTTTGAAATGTTTAGCATACTTCTCAACATGCTACAATCCTGAAATGTGCTGTGGTGTAGACAATATAAAAAGTATAAGATATATACATTTTTCTAATTTTTTTAAGTGGTCTGCAATGCTTGCCCTTAACCTTGCCATAAGCAGATATGTCTGTGTGCCTGTTTGAAATGTCCAGCATACTTCCCAACATGCTACAAACCTGAAATGTGGAATATGCGTAGGTTCCATGGTGTGTACAATGTAATAAGTATCAAATATGCATTTTTCTAATTTCCTTTTTTTGTAAGCAGTCTGCAATGCTTGCCGCTTCCATATGGCTCTTGGCGCGGTAGTTCTACATAAACTTCAGCAGTTAATTGTTACTAAACTTCCCTCACTATCAGCATTCTAGCTGACATTAGGGGCACTCACTTGTGAAGTCATGCAGGTGACACAAAACGTAGCTTTTGTAGTAATGCGGGGGCAGGAAACGGTGCATGTCTCTTCATTAGTGTCCGCAATGACGTTGTCCATCACATCGTGGCAGATCTCTCATGATAATTACAGGATTTTCATTTCCCACGGGAGTTGATGGATGGATGCCATCTTAACAGTACAAAGCTTAAATGCTTCAGCCGTACATGTACGGGTACGGCACTTCAAGCTTACACGCTTCAGCCCTACACGTACAGCACTTCTGTTAAAGTCGCTGCTGTCTCGACTGTAGATCGGGACACCAATAATGTTATTGCGCAATCTCAACGCTCCAACTCAAAGTAGCTGGATTTACATTGTTATACGGGTAAGGCAAACCTCCATGCACATCATTATCTATATTCGTTCATTGAATGAACTTCAAACTAGGACTGAAGTGGGAATTACTGTGCAAAGCACGGATACACATTATAACATATACAATAGATTGGCATTCAAAGTTTTCTCTGTAGGACAACAGGCAACCTGTGCACAAGCGGGTTGGGGTACTTTGCCATTTTAATCATGTTTGTAAAACTTTATCGAATATGAAACCAGTTTTGGGAAAATATAGGATGCGAGTTATTATTGTGGCCACTTGTTGTGTAAAAGTTCAAATCTCTGGAGACTTTGTTCAATATATAAATATATTTGTTGCACTCAGCCTATCACAGACGACCAGACTCACACTGTAGCTGACAACTCTCAGGTAAGTATGAGTTATTATTCCCCAAAACAGAAGAATTGAACACATAAGATCACCAGAAGATGAGAAATTGAGAGACTGGTGGCGTTTCATGGGAAGGAGTCAAATGTTTTTAATATATATAGTATTTTTCATGGTGTTCATATTTGTATCATTATCTTAATTTGGTTTTTTATTGCATGGCCAGTTTTGTATCCTATAACACATGTAGATTAGACAACAAGGTATGCTTTTAAATCTTGACAATAATGAACTGTATTTGAGTGAACTAATATGAGCAGGCAAGGCGTTCTCGGTCGATCCTGTCCATGTGGGATGGACAAGCCACAGTCGAGCAATTCAGGCTTTATAATGTATACTTGTTTATTTACTTTTCTTCAAACTCTGTTAGAGTGGTTTTCCTGACTGTTTTTCTAAATATGATACTGGTATTTGTGTAGAACGAGTCCTGAAATGCATGCTATTGAAATAAACATGTATAATGACGATTGGACACATGCTAGTCACGCTTTTCATTCAGGATATCTGCCCATGTGTAAGACATTGTGTGTGTATTGTTTCATTTGCATCATTGCAATTAATTCTGTGTGTCGGTGGATATTTGCAATTCATGGAATTTGCGTCTGGCATGGAATATTTATGCATACATCTGTTGGTTTGTTTCAGGAGCAATGTCTGGAGGCTTCAATTTCCAGGTTACAGATGGCCTCCATTTCGCTCCTAGACAGATATTCAGCATCACTGCCAGAACTCTAGTTATTACTCTAGAGGCCAACAAAGGCTTGGCGTTGTTTCCAGGTAAGACGCAGCATAAATCAGACCTGTCCTTCAATAGCCTCTGCATTTTTTATAACTAATGTTAAAAATAGGTGTTTGCAGAAGCTATAATTGAGCAGCACTCTAGGTTGTTCATCCTAATAACAAAGAATCCACTTGGTCCAAAGTGTCCATTTTGTTTATATTTGTTCTACTTTGATTTAAAAAAAAAAAAACATTTTTTACAAATTCTTTTTGACTGGTCTACCTTGACATTTATTTAAATGGTATCTTTTAGGAAGAGCATCAAGGTTCTTTGGTGGTGGTTAGAATAACAAATAAAAAAGCCCATGTAAAAGGGGGTGGGGCGGAGGAGATATTCATTGACACCTGGTGGTAGTCCGACCTATTATGAGATTCCAGTTTATTCTATTGAGGAACACTCAGGTGAAAACCCGCCGTTCCCCCTGGTACACACTAAAGCTTAAACATCTGAAGGAGCATGGTGGAAATTTGTCAGCAAGGTGAAAGAAAAGTAACAATGAGAAAGATAAATGTGTATACAGGGAAGACATTGCACTATATCATAAACTATTTATTTGTATAAAACAAAAAAGGAGAACTTTTATAGCACACTTCCAGAGAAGCAACCATTACAGGTCAGGACTTTTTTGTAACTGAGTGATTTAACATCTCTGAAACAGCTAGATATCTGCTCGGTACACACCATCAGTAGAGCTCTGCATTCTTTTTCCAGAAAGTTAACAACATAACGGATGAAAGTGAGGAAGCTGATCCTTCCAGTGTGTTGTCCTATAGCACTGATAACATTTGTGACCAAGCGAACGGTCCTAGTGAAAGGCCAACTTTTCCTTGCATCTGCGGCTCTTAGGATTGAGTAAACCCTCCAGCCCTTTCAGAAATTGCAAGCCAACTGCTTCGTTGGTGGACTTCTTCCTGAATCGTGGACCGTTATTGGATGCCACCATTTATGATGTAATGCGTGCTTCTTTGGATGTTGGGGTCTTTCGGGACTCTCAATGAGGCTAAGATTAATTGCTTTCTGAGTAAAACTAACCTTAGAGTGCAGAATGATGGCAATTTTAGACCAGTATTAAGAATAACCATAATTGGCAACGTTTTGACATTTGTACGGGTCCTTCAAAGAAAGTTGGATTCAATAAATATTCTTCAAACCTCTATTGAAGTTTCCAGACCTGTGGCTGGGGCAGCTATTATCAAGTTATGGGACAAAATTCTCCTAGGTGCAGACAGATAACAGGTGATTCTTGTAGTGTTGCTGACCTTTCTGCTGCTTTTGATAACCTCGACCATGTCCTCTTGCAAGGTCACCTCTTCCCTGTTACTAATAAACAGGGTAAATCCAACAACAGAAAACAGTGGGTGGGCCTGAGAGAGTATGAATCACCATCTTCAGTGTCTGACTTTCGGGGCCTGGGAGCGTCTTCAATGTCACTGGCCCTCTTTACATTTACATGACCCCACAGACTAACCTGATATGAAGTGATGGGGCTTCATTATAAGTTTGCCGGTCCAGTAGTAATGTTGCCGGTAAGCTACCAGCACTTTTGCTACTGGACCGGCAAACTACGAGTTCTGCTCGCGGGTGTCTTCCCGCCCGCCAGGTCTGACCTGGCTAGTAGACCTTGTTGGATGCACCGGCACCATTGACGAATGGTGGCGGTGCATCCGACCTCCCCATTCCCAATTAGCCCTAAGGGGCATGAATGGGAATGGGGAGCATTTTTTTCCAGTGCCCACAAATGGCCATTGACCGGGTCTTGCGGGCCGTAATGCCCCAGTAATTGCCCATTCACAGGCACCGAAAAAAAAAATTATACTGGCGGCCGCCATGCCAGTTTTACCGGCACGGCTACCGCCGGTCTCATAATGAAGACCATGGTTTTATCTTCAGCCCTGTGCTGATGCAGTGCAATTATATATTACCAGCAAAGAGGCTGGAGAACAGGAGTTGAAGAACATGCAGCAGTGGATAGTATGGAGCTGATCAAGTTATCATTTCAGATCAAATCGATAATATAGTTGCAAGTGTTTGTTTACCATGCAGAATGATCACGTGTATTGTGAAGTTGAATTGAGCCATTGCAGTGGTGCCCTGGTCACTTCTCATCAGGACTGCTCAATGCCCTTTATTATTATTATTTCTATTACTGTTGTATTTCTCGGGCTCAGACCTAGTTTCAGGACGCAACGAAGCACTTTACAACTGTTAGTGGGAGGCATACAGCAGAGGGCGCAGATTGCAAGATGTCAATGCAAGCGAGTGGGCATTACCAATGGTGGGGCCGGGAGAAGGCATGCAATTTGGCAGCAATAGATCTACAATCAACTGGGTAAGAAACAGGGGCAGCAGATTTCCCAGACTAAGGTGAGGTTTTGAGTGAATGGTGACTACCTAAATGTAACATTCAGAGGGTAAATGCTGTGCAGTCCATCTGGTTGTGGGCCTGAAACAATTTGTGCATGTGTTAAAAGCAAGGCCGGGACTGTGTTGGTTACTTGTTGATGAGTTAGCGATGTTCAAACCTTTGCATTTAAATGTCTTAATGGGGAAGCTTCAGCATATCTCATAGACCACTTTAAACCTCTTCTGGTGTGGTGCTGGTGTGGTGCTTAGAGACCTGGATTGTACCTGTGTAGTGTGGGCTGTACTGTCCTGGGATTGGACCATGTGCTGCGAGTGTGTGGGTTGCAAGGGGTTTGGTCAGAGGTTACAATGAGGGCTGCCATCATCTTCGATGAGAGGCCCAGGGCATGTGTGAGGTCTCCTTTTATTCACCCGCCTACCTAAACCCTTGTCTCCCTGCTCTCCTAGTATGCACATCTAGCATCAGAAAACCCTCTGGTAATCATTTGAAGCTGTTAATTGTAATTCCTCCATTTCAGGGAACTTGAAACTGTGTAACCCCTTTGACTAAAGTGGCAGTGGGAGAATGGTATTTGTTTATTTTATTCCTTGCGCAGACAACAAAAGCACATTTCCTATTGTTCAAGCTCAATTTTATAACTAACGGATCTTCATGGTTTTCACTAGTATGCCTCTAAATCAGAAATGTTTCCCTTGCCTTCAGTGCCAAAGAAAGAATTGTATTTCCTACTTTCCATTGACTTTGAAATGTTGCATCTTTGTTTCCTTAAAGGGAAATGTTTTATTTCCTATGCTTGGTGTTTAGATCTAGCTATGGAGTGTGAATATCTCTCTAAGAAGGCAAACCTTATAATAAGGGATTTTTTTTAAGGGATTCTGACTCTCCCATCAACCCTGCTGGTTATAAGCTTTTATAGGGGTGGGTGTTTGAGTTCTTGTAACTGTCACAAGCCTTAGTTTGTGGACCCAGTTGGGGTGGTCTGGGAATCCCCTCTATTCCTCTTATGGGTGTAGCATCCACTATCTGGGGACGCCCCCCAACCCCTTGGGTCTCCTCACTGTTAGTCTCCAAGGTTTGGTAGTGGCTTTGTCACAGCAGCTACAGCCTGGACCAAGTTCTCCAGCCTGGGGTCTGGCATGGATTCACATGCTCATGAATATTCCCAGTCATCAAGCTGGGAATCCTCGGTAAAAGAAAAAACAGTTTCCGTTTCGTTTCTGAACTGTCTTTCTCCTATAAACCAATCACTGAGCTCTGGGTCATACTGCCCTCAGCCAATGACTGCCCTCTACAGGCAGCCATCTTCAGATTTTTACTGCACGTTCAAGTGTTGGGAGTCCTCGTGTTTCGCTCTTCGTGCTTCTCTGCAGGTTTTCACTTTATTTGATAGGAAAACTCTTTTTTTCAGTCAATCGAGCCGAGCTCCATCGATTATCCTTCTGATTAACGGGGACCCGTTTTTCGGCTTTTTCACGCCCAACAAGGGCGGATTACGTTGAGTGTTCTGCTTGGAAGCTTACACCACGTGGATCATGTTGAATGAGAAGGACAGTGTTTCCCTCTTCAAACTTTGTTCTGGCTGCGGTTTGCGGAATGTGTACATGGATGACTCCACCCAACACATAAAGAAGAAGGTTCTGTGATTTGCTGTGGCTTCACTAAGCGCACAATAAAGAATCAACACCAATGGCTGGAGAGGCTTCGATCAAGCAGGTTGAGAAGACTCCAGAGAAGAGGATGCTGGACCTCAGCGTGAGACCGCCCCTGCGAAACCCAAAGGAAAGGGGGGGCAGTGAAGAACGCCAAGGAACAGACATTTCTTCGTCCGAGGAGTATGAGATCCTTTCCGTCCACGGTGACTATGACGACGAGGGGAATGTCGGAGAGTCACCCTCCAGAGGCGGAGGCGAAGACCACGACGATGATGCCGTCCATGGGGACAACAACGAAGGCCTTGGGCCCAGCGCTCCTTCCCCTCATGTTCCCCCTGAAGACCTTTCGCTGGACATCCTTTCGACCCTCCACATGCTGGTGTCAGAGATGCAGAGGAGGATGCCGACAGGCCAGCCACGGCCCCACCCGCGACACCAGCCCCGGCCACCCCATTGACACCGGGGGAACCGCCAAGGATGAAGAGGAGGAGAATCCCACACCTCCATGCCAACCATTGCTACCCTCCCCCCATGGGGGGACGGAGTCGGACACGGCAACAACGGACACGGATGACGATGGCGGAATGGGAGACCCCTCATTACCTCCGCCAAGAGCTTCCCCTTCGGACAAAGTGGGATCCTTCCATTCCATGATCACCCAGGCATCAGAGCTTTTCCAATTTAAGCCAGGGGAAAAGAAAAAGGAAGGTTTCTTGTACCAGCGCTGGGAGGCAAAGAGGAAGACCATCCTTTTGGTCCTGCTCCTGGACAACATTTGGGATGAGGGGCTGCCGCTGCTGAGGAGCCCCTCCTCAGCCCCGGCAAAACGGGACCGGCTTGAAAAGAAGTACAGGGTGCCAGACTCTGCTCCCAAGTGCCTGCGATCTCAGCCGTCTCTGGATTTGGTGGTTTCAGCAGCCGCCAGGGAGAAATAGTCAAGCTCGATGTCTTCTTCTTCCACACCTCCAAACATCGAGCTCAAGAAGTTGGATTCCATTGAGTAGAAAGATCTACTCAGCGGCAGCGATGGTCAAGGCTGCCAACGCCTTGGTTATTGTGGGCAGATATGACCGGGAGCTTTGGTACAAGATGGCTACGCTCCTGGAGTTTCTCCCCGATGACAAGTGGGTCAAGGCATTGGACATCCTCCAGGAGGGTCAGGTGGCATTGGACCATGCTATCACAGTGGCCCTGGACATTACGGACACAGGTTTCCACCAGATAGGAAACCGAGTCTGCCTGCGCTGTCATGGCTGGCTCAAGGCCACCAACTTTAGACAGGAGGTCCAGACAAGGGTTCTGGACATGCTATTTGACAGAGACAACCTGTTCAGGAAGGCCGTGGATTAATCCCTGCAGGCTATCAAGATGGACACAGAGACGCCCGTGCCCTGTGCACTCTGCAACGACAGCTGTCCTTTCGTTCTTCAGGAGGGAAGTCTGGCAGGTCTTCAAAGGGATTTGGCGGGGGCTCATCCTCTTACTGCCAACCCTAACATTCTATGACCCAGGAAGCCAACACGGGTCGCTCCAAGGGTTTCGGGGTTGGCCGCCATCGTTGCCAAGAACTGCAAGGCAGCACCTCGACCTCCAAGCAAGATTGAACTGGCTAAGATGTTGGGGCCCCCAATCATACACCCCAGTGGGCAGCCGGCTGGCAAACTTTGTCAGCGTGTGGGAGACCATCTCCATCGACAGATGGGTGCTGGACGCTCTCGCCCACAGACACATCTTAGAATTCCAACGAAAGTGTCTGCAAATACCACCGGTGGCCCAGCAGGAACAACACATTCCTCAGCTGCTGCTAGAAGTCTGGGCCATGTTAAAGAAGGGGAGATAGATCTGGTCCCACGGTGACTCAGGGACTCCAGAGTTTACTCAAGGTACTTTCTCATAAGAAAGAAGACCAGGGTCTGGAGGCCCATTCTTGACCTACAACGACTCAACAAGTACATAAAGACCCAGAAGTTCAGTAAGGTCACTGTACAACACGTGCGCCAACTGGAGCAGGGAGACTTTGTCGTCGGATCTAGAGGACCCTTTCTTCCACAGCCCCATAACCGTAAGGCATCGCAAGTTCCTGTGCTTCGTCGTCCATGGAAAGCATTACCAGTTAAAGGCGCTTCCCTTCGGACTGAAGTCAGTGCCCAGAGTCTTCACCAAATGCCTGGCTCTGGTGGCACCCATCTGCGACAACGGGGGATCCATGTGTTCTCTTATCTGGATGACTGGCTCATCCGGCCAAGTCAAATGACATCGCCGTCAATCACACGGCAAGGACCGTCCGACTGCTGACGAACCTGGGGTTCTCAGTGAATTATGCAAAGCCCTGCTTGACTCCATCGCAGGACGCTCTGATCCTGGAATCCAGACTCAGCACAGGGGCTTGCCTAGCAGCTCCGTCGGAGGAGAGGATATTGGCCATCCTGGGCAAGGTGCAACGGCTGTTAGCACTGAAGATCGGCACAGTGCGGACCATCAGGTCGCTGTTCGGCATGATGTCGGTGTGCATTTACCTGATTCGGCCCTGCAGGCTGCAGATGCATCCGCTCCAGGAGTTCCTCGACGCCTGTTGGGTTGAGGTGTCCGGAAGCTTTCAGGACAGAGTTGCGCTCGACAAAGAGTTCCGTCGAGCGCTAAGGTGGTGAGGTGTGCACTCCAACATCGCCAGAGGCACAGACTTTCAGATCCCCACATGCCAGGAGACTGTCACGACGGACACTTCTCTGGAAGGCTGGGGAGCCCACAACGGATATCTCCGCACCGGAGGCTCCGCACCGGCGGGCAGAAGAGAAGACGCTGCATATCAACGTTCTGGAACTACGAGCAGTGTTTTGGGCCCTCAGGTCGTTGCTGCCGTCCCTCAAGGGCAAGGTGGTGAGGGTCTTCACAGACAATACCACCACAATGTTTTACATCCGGAGGCAGGGGGGCACCAGATCCCTGGCGCACTCCAAGGAGGCACAGAATTTGTGGCACTGGACCATTGGCCAGGGGGTGTTCCTCATTATGTTCCACCTGGCAGGAGTAAAGCATGCAGTCGCCGACTCTCTTAGCAGGGAGCTACGCTCTTGGCACGAGTGGGAGCTTTGCCTGGATCAAGTGAACCACCTGTTCCTCAAGTGAGTCAATCCCCAGATCGATCTATTTGTGATGGCGATGAACACGAAGTGCCAGGGGTTCAGCAGCAGGTTCTGGCAGCTGGGGAGCATGGGCGACGCATTCTCCTTCCGTTGGAAAGGCCTGTTTCTGTACGCGTTCCCTCCGTTACCACTTCGAGTCATCAGTCATTTCAGACAGTAGCGGTCTAGGATGATCCTCATAACACCAGCGTGGCCGAGGCAGATCTGGTACTCGGACCTTCTCAGCATGTCAACATTCCCACCAGTCAAGCTGCCAGTTGTCCTGGATCTCCTCGCCAGGGAAGGTTTAGGGAAGCATTAGAGTTCAGTGGTTACGAGCTTCTGCCGGACCGCAGGGAGGTACTCGCCAAGGCCAGAGCAACGTCGACTATGAAGTGCTACGGAGAAAAATTGAAGCGATTTGGCGACCTGGTGCCGGTACTATTTTTGGCTAAATATGGGCTGGCACACGCCTCCATCAAGGTGCATCTGGTGGCTATCTCCCGCTACACCAGATCCCCAGGACGACCATCCTTGTGGTCGCACCGTTTGGTCAAGGAATTCATCAAGGGACTGTTCCGCTCATTCCCGCTGGTTAAAGCTCCGGCCCCGGCGTGGAAACTCAACGTGGTGCTGACTAGGCTTATGGAGGCTCCATTCAAACCTATGCATACAACTCCTCTGAATTTTCGTCGTGGAAGACAGCTTTCGTCGTGGCCATAACCTCTGCAAGAAGAGTAGATGAGATCCAGGCCCTATCCTGCAAACCACCTTACTTGACTTTCCATGAGACGAGGGTGGTGCTGTGGACACACCCCTCCTTCATGCCCAAGGTGCCGTTGGACTTTCATCTCAGCGAGCCCTTGGTGTTACCTGTGTTTTTTCCGACGCCTTCATCGCCGGCTGAGAGGACTTTGCACTCGCTGGATGTGGCTCGAGCGCTGAAGTTTTATGTGGCCCGAAGAGTTTCTGGGAAATCTCTTAGCTTTGTGTGAACTTTGGTCCTGTGAACCATGTGAAGGCCCTGTCCAAGGCTTCCATTTCCAGGTGGCTTTCCGGCTGCATCACCCATTGTCACTGGTTGGCAAACCGACCGTTGCCTGGCTGTCTGAGAGCCCATTCTACCAGAGTGATCGCTGCTACAATGGCGTTCTTGTCTGGTGTGCTCCTGCTGGACATCTGCAGGGCTGCTACATGGAGGTCGACACACACCTTCACAACATTTTACTGCGTTGACAGGGATTCCAGGGAGGAGTCCAGAGTCGGCCAAGCATTGCGCGCAAACTGTTCGCTTGAAGGTGAGCCTGGTGAAGGAGGTAAGAGATTGCTTCTGTGGAGCCTTGCCACCTCCCGTGGTTGCGCATGTGTGTACTGCTATGTATGCTTTATTCATGAGCATGTGAATTCATGCCAGACCCCATGCTGGAGAAGGAACAAGTTACTTACCTGTAACTGTTGTTCTCCAGCATGGGTCTGGCATGGATTAACATGCAAACCCTCCCGCCTATCCCTCTGCAGCTCTTCTCTTGGTCTTACTGCCATTTTATGTGCTACCAAATCTCAAGATGGCTGCCTGGCGAGAGGCTTAGGTAGAGGACAGTCATTGGCTGGGGCAGTATGATGACCCAAAGCTCAGTGATTGGTGAATAGGAGAAAGACAGTTCAGAAACGAAATTGAAACCGTTTTTTCTTTTACCGAGGATTCCCAGCCTGACGGGGAATATTCTTGAGCATGTGAATCCATGCCAGACCCATGCTGGAGAACAACAGTTACAGGTAAGTAACTTTTTCCTTCTCTCACTTCCGTTTTTAGATTTCCTCTTGCATGTCATTTCATAATAAGCTGAAGTAATACCGATCTAAGCACATTGTGCACTCCTAGAATAGACTAAACTGTTAGCACAAGCACAAAGATCAGTTCCTAGAATCAATTTATTTTGGAGAGGCCCTTAAAAAATGTCTCAAAATAAAATACAGTATTTCTACCACATCTCCCGGGTCTACAGAGTAGGCCATATTGTGACACCATGATTATAATTCTGTTTGTCATACAAACTTGGAAGATCACCAGAAACACAAACAGTGGCAGTATTGACATTTATCTGGCACTTGAGCTTGATGATTTGATGTTGCCTGGGTTTCGGAACCCCTCAGTTCATAACTATTCAAATATATACATATTTCTTTTACCTCTTTTTATTGATTTTCACAAGATAACAAACAGAACATTCCCTCCACTCCTCCTCCTTCCCCCTCCCACCTCCCCGCCGGCAACGAGTTTAAACCTTTTATCCGTCATCCTCATGGGCTGACTCCACAGTCACTGCAAGTCCAACAATCTCAATCGCTGTGGGCACCACATCACCTTAAAGTCATCTTTAAGAACGTTCAATAATTCCCCCCAGTCCGCCGCGAAACGCTGTACTTTATTGTCCATGGCGTAAGTCGCCCATTCCAAGGCCACAATTTCCCACATCTTCCGGAGCCAGTCTTGACCCATAGGGACCTCTGGGCCCTTCCATCTCTGGGCTATTAACGGCATAGCCGCAACAGTCATTATCACCTTAGCTTTCTCCCTTCCTCTAGGTTCACCTGCCCCCGGGTCATCCCAAATGCCTAAGAGGATTTGTGCTGGAGTTCTTTCATCTCCCAGGCCGAAGGCTTGCTCCTGTGCCTTCCTTATTTCTCCCCAAAACGGTAACATTTTTGGGCATTTCCACCAGATGTGCTCCGCAGAGCCTGCCATTCCACAGCCCCTCCAGCATTTCCCCGACACTGTTGGGTAAATCCTATGAAGCCGGGCAGGAGTATAATGCCACCCAAATAGAATCTTATACCATGCCTCCTGTAGGTGGGGGGCCTTGACCAGTTTAGGAATTCTCCTCCACAACCTTTCCCAATCCAACCTGCTAAACTCGCGTCCTAGGACCCGTTCCCATTCCCGCATATAAGCTCATTGAACCCCTGCCTTTGTACTGTCCAGGATCTTATAGATGTTAGAAATTAGGCCCTCCGCTCCATTATTAGTAAGTAGACATTTTTCAAAAGGCTCCTTATGACTGCCGTTTTGACCCCTGTGTGTAGTACCCAATGGCGTATCTGCACATACCTCAGCCTCTCCCCCTCTTGTACTGCGAAGTACCTCTTACAATCATTAAACGATAACAATTCCCCCCCACAAAACATATTGCATGATTTCCTACAACCTCCCACTCGCCACTTCGTGAAAGCTCCTCTCTCCAGACCCGAGGAAAAGTCTCCATTGCCGAAGATGGGGGTGAAGGGGGATGGGAATGTGGTGATCCCTTTGGGGCCCACCAACTTGTCCCAAGTATCAGCCATGAGTTTGGTAATGGTACTCTCATAGAGATGTCGAGGTCTATGTGGTTTCGGGAGCCACAATACTTCTGCTAGGTCTCGGTGCGCTACCACCCTATCCATCCGCACCCATAACTTGTCTCGTGCTCCTTCCTCCCCCTTTAACCATTCCCTGATACTGCGCAGTTGTGTCGCTTCGTAGTACTGCCGAAAATTTGGCAATGCAAGACCACCCTCGCTCTTCGATGCCATCAGGAGTCTGGCTCCCACCCTAGGTCTTTTCCCTTCCCAGATAAATCCCTTAGTCAGCGTTCCCAGCTCCTTGAAGAAGCACACCGGGACCGGCTGCGGGACCGCTTGGAATAAATACAATAGCCGTGGGCGTGTAACCATTTTAACCGCAGCTATCCGCCCCACCCATGACACCCTTATATCTCTCCACCTTTGGTAGTCCTTCTTGACTGCTTTAAGGAGCGGGGGAAAGTTTGCCGTGTACCATCCTGCCAGAGTTGCCATAATTCTCACCCCCAGGTAACGGATCCCTCCCGCGCGCCACAGAAAGCAAGTGTTCACCCTCAGACTATCCCTTTCCGATACTCCAAGCGTTAAGTTCAGAACCTCTGACTTGTTGGCATTGATTTTTAGCCCTGATGCTGCATCGAAAGTTTCCAGGAGGGTCACACTAGCCTGTACTGATTCCCATGGTGCCGTGAGGATGAGCAGCATATCATCAGCAAAGGCTGCTACCTTATGTTGCTCTCCGCCGAAGGGAACACCCTGAATCTCCGTAGCGTCCCTGAAGGCCTGTAGTAGCGGTTCTAGATAGATTGCATAAAGTATTGGGGAAAGCGGGCAGCCCTGCTTTGTCCCTCTCTGCAGGGGTATCCTTCTGGAAGCGACCCCATTCACCATCACTCTGATAGAGGGCGCCTGATAATTGGCCCTTAGCATTGACAAATTCCCCCCCAAAGCCAATCTTTTCCATTACCCGGAATAGGAAAGACCACTCCACGCGGTCAAAAGCCTTTTCCGCGTCTAAGGACACCAGGACCGCGGGAGTGTTCATTTTCTGCACTTTTTCAATTATATGGGCCACTCGTCTAATATTGTCCGCGGTTTGTCTGCCCCTAATAAACCCGGCCTGATCGGGGTCTATCAAATGCAGGAGGATGGAAATGAGCCTATTTGCCAGGATCTTCGTATAAATCTTAGCGTCAATATTAATCAATGCTATAGGGCGGTAAGAAGCTCTCTTCTGGATTTTTATTCGGTTTAAGGATGAGGGTAACCTTAGCCTCTTCCATGGAGGGCGCAATTCTACCTGAGAGACGAAAGGAATTGAATAGTGAGGTTAAATGCGGGGCTAGCTGCGAGCTGGACAACTTATAAAAGGCAGCAGTATAGCCGTCCGGGCCAGGGGCTTTGCCTGATGGCAGAGCCCTTATCACCCCACGCACCTCCTCCCTTCAAGATTTCGCGGTTTAAGGTTTCACTCGTCTCCCTGCTGATTTCCCCCAGCCGTACTTTTTGCAGGAAATTCTCCTGCCTGCCATGTTGGGAGGCATAGAGGGACTCGTAATACCCTGCCAGAGCCTCCTGTACCTCCTCTTGCTTCATGACCCGTTCCCCTGTGCCCAACCTCAATGCTGTTATCGCGTTTCTCGCCCTTTTACCTCTTAATAATCGTGCCAAAAGGGAGCCATCTCGATTAGCCTTTGCATAATATTGTTGCCGCACAGATAATAAGGCTCCCTCTGCCCTCTTGGTACGCAAGAGTTCCAACGGCCCCACCGCTTTCCTATATTCCCGCATTGCTCTCCGGGATGGGGTGCCACCCGCCGCCTGTCTAGCCGCCTCTACTTCTGCTTCTAATTGGGATTCCAGCACTTGCAGTTGCTTCACTCGGTGGGCCGAGATCGCTATTAGTTCCCCCCCCTAAGGCCGTCCTTGAATGCATCCCACCTTGTACCCTCCCCAGTGTCCTCCTTCTTATTAGTATCAAAAAAGAGCTTAATCTTCTCTTCAATGTCCCCCCTATTTACTGGGTCCCTCAGAATGGCTCCTGGGAGTTTCCAACCCCAAATTCCCCTTCTCCTCTGACCCATATCCATCGCCAGAGAGACTATTTTGTGGTCCGCTATCCTTATCGACCCTGTACATACTTCCCGAATACCTCCCACGAGACCTACCGAAACCCATATATAATCAATTCTGGATAGTGATCCATGGACACTTGACAAAAAGGTGTGACCCTCCTCGTCACCCTTTAGCACTCTCCAAACATCTTGAAGCCCCAACATACTAATTCTTTCCTTCAGGTCTGCAGACATTACAGCCCCCCTCCACCCCCTCCCTCCAGCTCTGTCCCTCTCCCTGTCCCATGCTATGTTAAGGTCCCCAAGAAGAACAATTTGACCACAAGAGCGCTCTTCTAACAATTTCAGAACCCGTTGCAGAAAAAGCTCCTGGCCGGTATTGGGTGCATAGACCACAGCTATCGTGTATGGGGCCCTTTGGTACTTCCCCCTGGCCACAATGTACCGCCTTTCCTTATCCCTAATCACCTCACACGGTCTGAAATCTACCGTATTCCTAATAGCCAGGGCAACCCCCCTGGCTTTCCAATGACCTGAGGCATGGAAGATCTGATCAAAACGGCGCAATTTCAATCTGTCCTGCTCTTTATACAGCAAGTGTGTTTCCTGAAGCCCCATAATATATGGCCTCTCTTTTTGCATAAAATGTTCCAGCTTTTTCCTTTTGAGAGGGGTGTTCAACCCCCTTACATTATGTGTTAGCCACTTGAGGGAATATCCATCAGAAAATAGTCGCCGCTATGCAGAAGTCCCTCTTCCTTCAACCCTCCCACCCTCTGCTCGTCGCCACCCCCCCTCCTGATCCCCCGTCACCCCTCCCCCTCCCATCCAACTCCACCCCCCGAAGGCTAATACCTTCCCGCCCACTCATCCCACCAAACTCGGGCATCTACGCCCTTTCCGCTTCCAACATAGTTGCGCCTCCCGCGACCCCTGAGCTTCTATGCACCTTGTAGAGGCCCACCACCCCCATCTGCACTGTGTCGGATCAAGACTGCACCGAAGAGTCGCCTCTTGCTTCACCAGATTTTCCATCACTCTGTTGGACGTCTCCTCTGGTTCCCCTTTTTCTTTTCTCTCGAACCTTTGTCCACTCCCAGGGCCTCGATCTGGGTCGGCTGCTCGGGCCTGTATGACCTGCGCCCGAGGGGGTTTCCTCTAAGTCAATGCGAAGATCAGCCCCTTCTTGAAGTGAGGTGATTCAGCTCTGGGACCCCTACCATTCAAAGAGCAAACCAAACGGGAAGGTCCATTTATATCGGATCGCTTGCTCATTAAGGGCCTTTACCACTGGGCCCATTTGCCTCCTCTTCAGAAGAGTACTGCTCACCAAGTCTTGAAACAGAGCGATCTGCTGGCCCTCGAACATAATAGGTTCCTGTAATCTTGCAGCTCTGAGTACCTCTTCTTTCTGGGCATATCTAGAGAATGCTGCCAAAACATCTCTCAGCCTCGCTGTCTGGCCTTTGGCCAGTCGCCCGGTTCTGTGTACTCGGTCTAACTCCACCACCTCTGGACTGCCCTCTTCCAAGATGTACGCAAAGATGCCCTGGAGTACTGCCTTCAAATTCTTATCGGGCACGGATTCTGGCAGCATTTTTACCCTTGTATTAATCCTACGGGACCTCTTTTCCAAGTCCTCCACTTGGATTTCGAGATTTCTAGTGGCTATGTCCAGCCTCTCTATAGCTTCACTATTTGCTGCGTTGTCTTTATCCACTTCTTGGAGGCCTTTCTCCAGGATGTCGGTCCTCTCCCCCAGTTGTCGCATCTCTTGTTTCAGCTCCCCTGTAGCTTCGTTCAGCCCTGAGCGCATCAACTGAAATTGTTCTTGAAAAGTCTTTGCCAGGTTTGCTTGCAAGCGTGCAGCTCACCAAGAAATTCCTGTCTGGGCATATTTGCCAAGTCTTCTGCTCCTCCTTGTGCGGGTTCCACTCTTGGCTGACCCCTGGAAGCCTCAGGCCCCTCCTTCAGGTTCTGCGCTGGCCACATTGCATGGAGGGTGCCCGGGTTGTCTCCAGGGGCCTGAGGAAGCTTCCCCCCTCTCCCCTTGGATTTCGTAGTCATGCCGTTCGCCTCTCCCCCAGTGGGCCCCCCCCCCCCTGGGCTAACTGCACTTCTCTGGACTTCTCCTGCGATCGGAGTTGCAGGCAAGATGTGGACTTTAATAGTCTTTTTTGGGCGGCAGGGTCTGTCTTCCTCCCCCTAGGTGAGCTGTACGGGAGTCCCAAGGAGACAGCCCGCTCGCCTCCTCACGAGCTTCTCGGTATGAGAGCTTTGCCTGTGGGACGGACAGTACCTTCGTCGTAATTGTCTTGTTTGGTGCAGGGATAATCCGTTGCGCTCTCCTCCTCAGGCGCGGCCCCCCCTCCAACGCTGTCCCGCCCCTCGGGTATGCCGGTGTTGTCCAGGTCTCTCTCCACTCCGCTGGGGGGTAGGGGGGAGCAGCTCCTGAGCTCCCCGACCGCACAGCGCAGAGCCAATGTCCAACCACGCCTCTCGGGATAGAGGGGCTCTCTGCCTCCCGCTATGTCCGTATGACCGTGGACCCGTCTCCGGCCGCGCTGCGGGTTGCAGCCAGCAGAACGGGAGGTACCCAAAGCGGTTGACTCCTCTCCCTGCTGCTCCCGGGCAGCCGCCGTCAGCCTCCTTCTCACGGCTTCGAATACGGCCACAGACCACCAGCTGCCAGACCCACCACGAGTCCCACTACATCAAGGCCGCCTCCGCAGACTGTCCGGTCCTTTCAAGGAGGGTGCCGGGTCATTAAGCGCCCCAGCCGTGCAGTGGTCCGCCAGCGGGGGGCGCCCTCGGCCGAGGCATCCCTCACGATGTCGGGCGGGCAGCATTTCTCCCTAGCCCGCTCCCCACAATGTGGTTCACAACGAGGCAAACCTTCAGCGGCTCCCGCCGGGGCGACGGGCTGCTTCGCTTCTTTAGGGCGCGCTCCTCTCTTCATGTCACCCGCCGATCGCGAGCGGGGCCGCGATGCTATCCTCTGCAGCTCTTCCTCTCCTCGCTAGTCCCAGGGTGGCGCTCGCGGCTCAGTTCCTCCGGATCAGCACACTCTCCTGACACTCTCCTTCCCCCGTGAAGCCCACGGGGGACCGTCAGATGAGTATGACGGATCCGTTAATGGGGTGTTGGGCACCTTTACAACAAACGGGTCCCGGGAGCGCCGCCGGCACGTCTACTCAATGCCGGCGGCCATCATGGAATCAACTATTCAAATATTTAACCAATCCAAGAGATTAAAAGCATAGGAGTGGGCTTAGCAACAAAGTTGCTTGAATGTTTTATATGAGCACGAAACACCTAAATAATTCACGTGGCCTTGTCAAAGCATGTTATGGTTCAGGCAGAAGTACAGAGAAAAGGTATTCAATTCAGATGAACTAATGCTGCTTATTAGCTTGTATCACCTGGATTTCTTGACTGGCATTGGAGCTTGCAACTGCCCGGGTATCAACTGTAGACACAAGTAACAGTTCAAAATCATGTTTATTTTGTTCATCCAAAATAAAATCAGTGTCACGGATGCCAATGTCTGGGTCACTCCTAGCCTCCTTAAGCTCTTAACCCTAGCCCTTCCATGTCTCCCAAGGCTTCATCTGTCCTTTTTGGCAAAAATCATACACCCAATCGCTTGGATTTATAGTGTTCCATACTTCTTTCTTGACTTCCATAGGTTCTTTCTCGATTGTCCTTGGTCTGGTCAGGATGCAATTTATTGGTCCTCCCCGACCTATGCTTTACCTGGCACCACTACCCCTTGTGCCTTGGGTCTTTAGATGGGGTTTAGAGTTGAACTCATTCAGAAATGTGGACCCTGGCTATCAGGCCGCACTCCCTCCTTGACTCTGGACTGGCTTGCCTCCCCTTTTTCTGGGTGTAACATGATGCATTGAGTTTCTGGGTACTTTCACTTGCTCCCCTCAGTCTTGTACCATCTGTTTTGGTTCTCATTAATTTCTCTTCTTTACTCCTTTTTTTTCCCCAGCCATCTGCTTCTCTCGCTGTTCTCTTCTTACTCAATTTTCACCTATGCTTATTTCTCTCTCGTTTTCTCCTTCTGCATTTCTTTTCTCCCACCTCCTCTGCTTTCCCTCCCTTTTTACCCCCCCTTTGCTCTTCTCATCTCAACCACATCCCCAACTCTCCTCCCACTACTAACTTCCACCTTGTATCACTGGCAATTTCTCATTTGCATGTCTCCTACCTCCCACATAGCTTCTCTTCATTGAGTCTGCATGCTGACTCTTACCTCCCGCACATCCTCTTCAGCGTCTGTTTTATAACATAATTGGGTTGGGAGGGCACTGTGTTCCAGTCAAGTTCTTAACAGTTCTGTGCGTGATGTGAGTGTGCCATGTGATTGGGCTTGCACAACATGCGCTAATGCAGGGGTCCCCAACCTTTTGTGCAGAATGAGCAAAATTTGCATATCAAATGAATTTGTGAGCAACATCAATTTTTCGACTGAACATATCGGCGCTCAGTTGGCGGACAAATGATTGCAACACAAATTAGAAATGTAATAAACCTATGACAGCTCATAGAACACTTTCATTTACAGTATTTAATAGTTACTAGACCACATGCAGTTCTAGTAAAGGACATTTGCAAAGCCTTCAACTTCGTTTCACGTTAAGTGGTTGTTTACAGGAAATGTTGAGGAAACTGAGTGGTCAGTAGTAAATTCTTAGACACATCGGACCAGTCAAGTTAGTATAGTAGGACTAAATCATTACCAGGGGTTTCAGGTTCTTGAGCAAAATAGTTTAAATACATTTCGTGCAAATCTTTGGACAGGAAAATGTATTCCAAATGGAACACTGATTTTAAAGGTGTACTTTGGGGTTCTGCCCAGGGACTTTCTGGGATTTGTTGTTACAAATGGTGCATACAAGATCAGAAATACTGTTCGACAGTCATTGAGTACTGTGTTGTGGATTTTTTGTTCTTCATTTCTGTTTGAACAAAGAGTGAATACTATCCTCTTGAGTTAATTTTCCAATGGCCAGGGTAGGCACTACGAAGATGTCTGACAGCCAGAGGGGCTGGTTGGTGATGCCTAAGCTCAACAAGGAGGCATTGGAAAGAATGACTAAATCACAAGAAATTAAGCTAATCTATTAAACAGTACAGAAGCCACAAAGGAAAGTGTCAGTTTGAGTCTTTGGTTGAAACTATCCGGGACAGAGCTATTGGTAAACCGCATCCCCAAGTTCAGGAGGTCCAGGTTATAGAAAGGGATGCCCCATCATTCGATGCAGAATGTAGAATCTTGAAAAGAATATTCAACCCCGATTTAGTGAGTGGTGTGTTCATGGCTGGTCAAATTTATAGTTTCAAAATGGCATACATTGCCAAAAGACAGACGACAATGTATTAGAGACATGGGGAGCTTTTTAATGCAGTTGGTGAGTCAGGCATTATGTCATCTCTTTGTGCCACCAGCCCCCCACGGTTATAGGCCAGTTTCCTCACTGGTCATTGCCAGTAAGATATTCTCCAAATGTTTGTTGCTCAGACTGGAAGAGTGGACTCAAAGTAACTATATCTTGAAGGCCTCTGAAACGGGTTTTAGGAGAAGGTTTAGTACAGTGGATCACTGTTTCACTCTAAGCACCATCATGGAGAAATATGGTAAGGTTAAGGGAAGGAGAATATTGTTGTCTTTTTTTCAGATTTGCAGAAAACATTTGATTTGATTGATAGAAACATAGTGTGACGTAATTTACATTTTATTGGGGCCCCTAATGTTTTATGAAATCTTATCCAACTGTGATATGCAGACACTGCAGCGTCTGTCTGATATACAAGGTTGGGGAATTATACATTGTTTTTCCCACCAATAAACGTGAAAAGCACTGATGTCAGTTGGCCCCAATGTATTCCTTTCAGATGATGATTCTTGTACTTCTCTTAAGAAAGGTAATCCACCCTCCAACGGGAACATTTTATACCATGCTTCTTTATGCCAAAGACACAGCCAATTTGGACTTGGGCTTGGGCCTGCTAAACATAAATTACTATTTTGGGAACTAGATTTTGAAATTAAATTTGATTTTTAAAAAAATAATGACGGTGTTCGGGGAAAAGGGTGAAACCTTGTAGCTAGTTTTTAAATGAATGTAGAGATAAGAGGGCCGTCACATTTTTATTTTATCCTACTCTTCTCAAAGAGCGGTGCTTTGGTCAATCGTATACAGAAGACAGCTAAAAAGGGCATCATTAAGGATTAAAGTGCTCTGTGATGCATCTGCAATGTATACCTCTAAAGCGCTCTGTTGCTTCTCGAAGCTAGGTCCACACTCAATAAGTACCATAATAATATTAAAAAGGGCATTTTACATTTTCATTTCATGTTTAGGGCATTCTGATTGGACACATGCCTGGAGGTATAGAAGGCAAAGGTCTGTGCCATGATTTTTATTGCAGTGAAATCTAGGGTCGTTCAAACTGTCATGTCCTGGAGGGGTTGCAAAATACATTTGTGTCAAATAGCAGATCTCCCCGAGATTTATGAGCTGAATTGGGGGTGTTCATTATGAAGGTGTCGGCCAGTTAAGATTGTTTGCTTATTTTTAAAAGCTCACCTAGGATTTTCTGCTAATCATTAGTGCAGATGCCATTGCAGCCTCTCCTGGTAAAGAAAAATACTTGTGGTACAGGGGGGTGGGGGGGGGGGGGGGGTTGTAAGGCTCTGTCCATTTGGATAGGGGTGGGATGTAACTACATTTGGCACATTAGGTCAACTCAAAATAGCTCTTAAATCAAGAGCTTGTCCGATGGGGAGAGAGGCAGATATCCATAATATACATAGGCTGACCTCTTTAGCTTTATATACAGACTTAAGTACACATATAAGATGGCAATGAGAAATCTGTGAAATAAGAGCCCCAGAATGCAGGAGGCTGATGCTAATGATACATTTAAATCTACCCACCCGTCAATAAATTAAGATGTGCTGGACGAAGCAGAAGTGTGCCTGCAAAATAGGAGTTGATGAAGATTTGGTTAATTTTCTGTTCATTTGTCATTGTTACTCAGTTTTGCGTGAGCTTGGACGTACATGGGAGCTATGTTTTATATAATTCTAATGATCGGGGTTTTATATATAGCTTGTTTGAATATGTTAAAGCTGCTTTTTTATTGTGTACTTGTTCTATGGGAATTGTATGTAATATGATGTATGTTTTTAAATGTTGCTAACTTAATGCAGAAATGAAATTAAATACCTATTGATTGAGTAATACTGGTTATTACATGCTAGGCTTTAAAGGTCAGTTTACCTCGTAAGAATTATTTTGGCATGTATTTGTATTTGTATTTTATTTTATTTATAAAGCGCAGCCAGGCCCAGGGGCATACGGGCGCATAAGTTAGATCTGGTTACAGTTGCAATTGAAAGCAGTGAATAAGGGTCACGTTACATTGCAGTTACAGGTGGGTACAAACTTAGTCATGCAGATGCATATATACATAGTCTAGTATAAGTACATTAATTACAAAGTGTACCAGTGACAGTCGATCATGCAGGGATCAGGCAGTTAGGCTGTCATAGAGTCCATGTTGTGAAGCCAACACTTTGTGTTATGTTTAAATAGGTTAAATGAAGGTTCTGCTCGCAAAGGCGCAGGTATTGTGTTCCATAATTTGGAGGCTTGTACAGGGAAGCTAGCACCACCCGAGTTATGAAGTTTAAATCTTGGTATGGACATAGTGTTAGCTTGTGCTGCTCTAAGTGGTCTTGAAGAAGTGTGAGGTGTAAGTTGGTTGGTGAGGTAGGCTGGTGCAAGGTTGGCCCTGGCTTTATGTGTAAGGGCCAGAGTTTTAAGGGATATTCTGTGCTTGACTGGAAGCCAACGTAGTTTGCGTCTGGTCTCCGAGATGTGCATTTTTTGGGGGATGTTGAGGGCAGCTCTGATGGCATTATTTTGAATTACTTGCAGTTTGTTGATATTTTTGTAGCTAGTGCCTAAGTAAAGGGCATTACAATAGTCTATCTTGGATAGGACTAATGCTCTAGCAAGAGTAATGCAATTGGGTGAGGAGATGAACGGCCTACATGCAGTGATCAGCTTGCAGGTGTAAGCGGCTGATGATGCTACTGCATTAGTTTGTTTGGAGAAGGATAAGGTGGCATCGATGTAAACCCCAAGGGTTTTGGTGTTATTTGACACGGGGATGAGATTGCCGTCTATGGTGAAGGATTTAAATGCGGGATTGAGATTTTTGAGTTTGGCGTGAGTGCCAAGGATGATCAGCTCGGTTTTTTCGTCATTGAGACAGAGCCCATGGTGTGCCATCCATGCTTGAATTACTGAGTAGATTTCATTAAGGGTTTTGCTGTCTGTTTCATAGTTCCCCGAGATAGGAATGAGTATCTGGGTGTCGTCCGCGTAATTGGTATACGTGACACCCAGATAGTCAAGGATATCAAAGAGGGGCTTTGTGAATATATTGTAGAGTGTCGGGGACACGCAAGAGCCTTGCGGGACTCCGCAGGGTACTGGTGAAGGTTCAGCAGAATCAGTGGGAGAGGAGACCCTCATGGTTCTGTTCTCCAAGAAGGAGCTGATCCAGGCTGTGGCTGCGTCTGAGAAGTGTGCTGCAGTTTTCAAGTGGTGACAGAGTGTTTGATGGTTGACCAGGTCAAAAGCTGCTGACAGATCAAGCAATAAGAGGAGTGCAAGTTTACCATTGTCTTTCAGGATTTGGATCTGGGTAGTGAGATCTATTAATGCAGTTTCCGTACCGTGTCTCGGTCGGAAACCTGACTGCCTAAGTCCTAGGAGATTGTTTGATTCTAAGTAGGCCTGTATTTGTAAGTAAGCTGCTCTATCCAATATTTTTAATAAGAAAGGTACAGTTGTTATCGGTCTATAGTTAGACGGGTTGGCTGGATCAAGAGTAGGTTTTTTAAGGAGTGGGATGACCCACGCATCTTTTAGGTTATCAGGCACTACTCCCGTTTTGAAGGAAGCATTGATGAGGTTGGTTATGAATGGTGCCAGGTCGTGCGCAGCAGCTTTGATGATCGGGGCAGGGCAGGCATCACCTTGGCAATTTGATGGCTTAAGTTTCCTGATGTTTTCTACTTCCCAGATTGAGAGGGGTGAGAAGCTGAAAGGTTTACAAGTTGATTTGAAGGTAGGTGATTTGTTAGGTAATTGTTTGTAGTCCGGATCAGCAAGTAGCAGGGATTTTTTTGCATTGATTTTAGATTGTAGGCGAGCTATTTTATCTAATAAGGCCTTCTGAATATTACTACACCATAGTGCATCTGTAACACATTTGTCTATGGGGGCAATGGGGGATTCTAGTTCTTTCAAAATCTTAAAGAGTTCCTTTGTGTTAGATTCCGCTTGTGTAATCCTTTTGTTATATGTGTCCTTTTTAGCAGTAAAGATGGCTTCTTTGTAACTAAAGGAGGCTAGGGTTAGCTCAGTCTTATTGGATGCTGTGGGATGTTTTTTCCAATGTGACTCTGCGGTTCTCTTAGCTTTGCGTAATTCTCTTAGCTGCGGCGTGAACCAAGTGTTGAGGTGACGCTGAGGTTTGGGTTTCCGCAATTTTAGGGGGGCAATGGTGTTCAGTGCTTTAAGTATAGCCTGGTTGTAGATATCCACTGAGACTGTGGGGTCAACCTCTGGGTCGATATTGTTCAGGATGGGGAGTAGTATGGGTAAGAGTTTGTCAGGTGTGATATCTTTCTTATTTCTCGTGCTGGTGGCTGGGGCGATGATAGGCGCCAGGTGAGGTGTATTGGCTATGATAGAGAAGGTTATTATGTGATGATCCGACCAGATGCATGGGTCATTGGATAGAAGGTCAATAGAGCAATTGAGGTGAGTGATCCAGTCCAGTGTTCTGCCTTTGATGTGAGTGGGCTCGTGAATAATGTGCGTGTGACCCAAATCCGATAAGGTGTTAGCTAGGTCATGGGCGTTAGTGTTCTTAGGGTCGTTAAAACCAAGATTAAAGTCCCCAAGTAAGATCGTTTGAGAGTTGGGTTTGGTATCTGTGGTTATGAGTGATGCGATGTCCTCTATAAAGGAGGAGATGGGACCTGGTGGTCGGTAAATAAGGTGTAAAGATGCAGTGTGGTTAGGTGATAGAGGTAGCTTAATAGACAAGGATTCAGCAGAGGGGATTTGAGCATCCTGGATGACTTTGATGTCGAGTGTGTTTCTGAATATGGTGGCAAGTCCACCTCCCTTCGTTTGAGTGGTGTTTCTGTCGCATCTAATAATAGCATAATCATTAGGTATAGCAAGGGCCAGGGATGGACCGGAGGCAGCATTAAGCCAAGTTTGCGAGGAAATCGAGCTTTTCGTGAGATATAAGGTCAGCGATGTCGAGCGCATGGGCAGGAAGAGACCTAGCATTCACCAAGGCTGCTTTAATGAGTTTATCTTCATGGGAAGATTTTTCAGGTGGTACAGGTAGGTCGTGCAAATGGGTATGGGCTAACTTGACTGAGTCAGTGGTAGAATTGGCAGGGTTGTGGTCAGTATGCGAGTGTTTCATCCTGCGGGCTCTTAATCTAAAGTTTCTGGTTAGAATGCTAGGGTGGTGGGAGCATGGAAAAGTGGGTGGGCTAGTTTTAGAGTTCAATCTAATGTTTCTAATAGAAATGCTAGGGTGGTGGGAGCATGGATAGGTAGGTGGGCTAGTTCTAGAATTCAGTCTAGTGTTTCTAAGGGCCGTAGTACAAGGTTGGTTGGGTGTTGGTCTGGTAGCAAAGTGGCGTATCCAGAGTGCTGGATCATCCAAGTACGGGTTAGCTGGTGTCATGGTGATAGGCCAGGAGGTGAGGGTGGTGGTTAACATGAGTGTGCAGGTGTAAGTGTCTTGACTAGGAAATGGATTGGGTTGACTGGTCCAATGACGTCTAGTGTAGATATACAGTAGGTGGATGAGAGTAGATAGGCACCAATACATGATGTGGGCAGTGTTGCTAGTAAGCAGGGGTTGCAAATGTGGTCTAAAGGCGACCATAAGGCACAACACAAATCAATCAAATGTGGTCTAAAGGCGACCATAAGGCACAACACAAATCATGTAATTCAAATAGTACGTTGGTGAAAAAGTTGTTAGTGATACAAATAATACTTTTCTGAAGGATTTGGAGCCTCTTTTCTCTACACAATATCTGGTGGCAAACATTTATCAAAACTTTGACCATTTGTTGCCCAGTTCATAGAGTGGTGTAGTGGTGATAACTAAGTATTTGGATTAATTAATTGGCATGTTAAGTTACATTTGTCAACAGTAACTTGATTGGATGTGAATACAGGGCAAATTCATTATTACAAATGTTGCATTTACCTTATCTCTCCATTATCCACATACCAGATATGAGTATGAAGCGATGATGATTTTTTGGTAATGTCCAATTTAATCGAGAAAAAAATAAATGTCCGTATTGACATTTTATTCAATTTGGGTGCCACCGTTTTGGTCAGTGCCGAAAATACTGAACAGGAGGAGCAACGGCTGTGGGGGTGTACCCTGCGCCCCATGTTCGGTATTTTGTGGTGCAGGGGTGTCCCCCACATTCTTATCCTTGGTTATGGGCGACACATATTGCTCAGGTCCCTGTTTTTAATGAACGGTCAAAACAGGGGCACAAGCAATTACAATGCTGGCAGTCCGCCAACAAACAAAACGTTCGCAGACAACCTAGATGCGATTTTCTGTTTATGACACTATGTAATAATAAACAGAGGTGACACTAAAATGAATATTTCTGATAAATATAATGCATTGTGGCATCAAACACAAACCTTACTGCTAATTATTTATTAAAGGAAAGTTTCATAATCATGCCACTTATTTGTCCATTCTGCTCCTACTAGCTGTACAAAGGAACAGAATATGACAATTTTCTCCAGGACACAAACCTGGTTCAATTATTTTACTCATCAATTTGTCAGCTGGGCAAAGTTTCTGAAGAGGACAGGGTTTTAACAATCACACTGCTATAATAATTAAGGACATTTACTGAAAAATAATTTGCATGGTGGTAATAAACAAATCCAGAGCAACGCCAGCAATTCCGAAGAAGACGGCCATGCATACTGGTAAGTTGCCCTGAAGCAGGTGACTGTGGGGCTCTCCGAAGGAGACCGCTAGGTGAAAGAAATCATTTTGAATACTGAACAAATGAACTGATGCATACTGGGTGCAATTCTAATAAGGAATACCAATTAGGGGACCATTGAAACCCACATTGCCAAAGTCAGAGAAGAGGAATATCAAGGCAAACTGGACACAACTCTCCTAACAAGGATACTAGTTAGGTTACAATCGTAACCTGCATTTCTCAATCCGTAGAAGAGTGATGCAAGGGCAAACAGGGTGCTACTCTCCTAGTAAGGGTATCAATTGAGAGATAATTGTAACCCGCGTTGTCATCAGCAAAGAGGTTGCATAACCAAAAGACAACTGTATCAGGAGCAAAGCCCTCCTTTTATGGGAGACCAAGGGCAAGAGAACTGTAACCCACATTGCCTACAGTCAAAAGGTGAGTACCAGAACTATAAGGAGAAGCAGTTGTTGGTTCAAACCTTCTCATTTATGTTACTGGACTGGAGAGGTATGGCCAGAATACATGGATGGTTCCCAACATGTGCTTGCATGATTTAAAAGCATAGTTTTAAATATTCGGGTGAATATAAAAAGAACCTTAAAACAAAAAGTATTTTTGTTTTTTTGCAAATTTCTATTCACCAATAAATAATGTAGAAAGTATGTCCATTTATTCATTATGCCTGTGTGCAACAATATTATATTCTAATAACATGTGGTAAACAGGTGGTTACTGACAGCTTGGGCAGACTGAACATAAACAATAGTCTCTAACATGATGCAAGACAAAGAACAAAAACTAAATCTAATACATACACATTGAAACAAGTGCAGTAATTCAACACATAACATACAATAAACTAAACAGATGTTCTTAATTCTTGTGGACCCACTTAATGATTTACAAGTGTGGTGGTTGTAATGCTTATTTAAGCTGAACGAGAAATTAATCCTGATGCAGTTTTGGAGAAAGCCTTACCACAGAGTGCAATTGTAGAAGTAGGAGTTTTATCCTGGCAGACGAGTATACCAGGAAAGAAGAACATGATTTAAACTACTGTGGTTGTGGTGAAAAGGTGTGGTGGAAAAGAAGTGTTAATTCCATCACATTGTCTTGATAAACAGTTAAATTTCAGAAAGTGATTATAGAACCATCCTGACTAAAGTGTTTCTTTTGGAGAAGAAGTTTGATGTATTACCAATTGCTTGTCCTTTGGGAAAATAACATTTGCCCTGATTTATGAACTTGTGTTTTGAGGAAAAGACTTTTATTTTGCACGCAGAAGATTGTCGAACATTGACAGTTGCTTTGATTTATAATCTAGTATTTGGAAGGAAGATATTCACTTTGCCAAGTGAAAGGATACATTGAATGGAAAAGACTATGGGCCTCATTACGAGAATGGAGGTAGCCATGGCGCTATTAGCGCCATGGCTGCCTCCGTTCCGGGCTCCATTACTGGGTTCCTGCAATGGGGACTTTCCGGGGTAATCCGAGGTAGGAGGACCCGGTAATTCCTCCATGCAGGAACCCATCCCCATTCCCATTTGAGCCCCCATAGGGCTCAATGGGAATAGGAAGAGAGGTAATAATGGGCAGATTACATCTGGCCCGTTATTGCCTCCCTCTTCCCCTTGCGGGACCCGGAAAGCACTCCTGGTTTTACCAGGCGTGCGATCCGGGTCCCGCGATGGTAAGCTTGTAATCGGCGCTCCCGGAATGAAGGGGGCCGGTGCTGTACCAGCCCCCTTCATTCCGGGAGCGCCAGGGTCGTAATGAGGCCCTATGTATGCTACGCTGAATGGAACTATGTTATTGCATAGTACTTTCTTGAACCTGAATTTTGATCAATGTATTCCTGAATTGATCCAGGGGAAGGGAATCCAACCCAGGTCGCAAGGAGTATCACTTAAAGCTTTTGAGTTTGAATTGATATATTATTTTGTGGAATTTTCGACAGCCATAGTAACCTTGTATAATTTTGTTGTGTGTATTAGTATGAGGGTCAGATGCTTTTCGGACACTAGGCCATTTTTCTTTAGCCTTAGTTTGATAGGCAGGGACATTTGTATTCAATAAACTGGCAACTTGTGAGAAAACTGTACCTTTGTGCCCATCTCCCATTTCTGACCCCTCACAAGAGGGTGACAACAAGATTGTCAGAAACTGCTTAAATGGATACCTGCCTTTGAAAAATGTACCTGGTTTAAATGGATTACATTGGCGTTCTTGGCTCCGTCCCCTTCTCGGGGGGTTTAAACAACAGCAGCGCACGTGGTGAAGTGTGGGGCTAAGGGCAGTCTACAGTCTGCAGTTGGCGGGCAGCAAAAGGCATTTGCTTTCCCAACTGAGAGACCAACGGAAACTCTGCAGTGGAGTATAACCTTTTGGTTGCTGTCTACATTTTATGAAGTTAAAGAATTCGAAGTCAGGTTTTCTTCCCCTCTACTCTGTATAAGACCGTATAATGTATGATCTAAAAAGCAGACACACTGATTGGAATGGGGAGACTAATCCTGAGGAACCACGACACTCCTCAGATGGGCCTGTAGGGTCAAGGGCAACTAATAACCCCCCACGCCTCCGATAGACAATACAGCCCCGGTTAAAATGGCTTCCAGATGCCAGAAAAACATAATGACTCAAATTAAAAAACACTCTACAATCCTTATGGCATTTCAACTTAGTCTAGACTTCCTGATTTTCGGAAAGGATCTATGGGACTCTAGTAGTAAAACAACAAATCTGTAATGCCAACAGAGGCCGGATACATCAGTAATTTTAAAATCAGCAACACTTGAGCCTGAGGAAACAAATTGGAGTATCCTGCATAAGTATGAATGAGGTCTGAGTCAGTGTAAGAGCTGTGTTGGAATGCTAGGGGAGCCTGGAGTGTTGGGGCACCTGGGGATTCTAATGGAGACGGTTGGGGACTTGGAGCTGGGCAGGGAACCAGGGTAGATGCTGCCAATGATCTCTCTCTCCTATATTCTTATATGTACCTGTAACCAAGACAATAAAGCGTGTTCCTGTTCATACATACCTGGGTCAGCCTGGTTCCTACTCCATGTTACTGGCCCAGGGTAGATCCTGCAGGAGGCAGGATACATCATTTGGCGACGAGGATCAAAGTGAACCTTGGAGACACCCGAGAGGTCGAAGGCTCTAAGAAGAGAAATGCCCATCTACCAGCGCCAAACAGCTCTGAAGTAAGTGAGCTGTTGGAATTAAATGTGGAGTTGGCGCCGTAGAAGGAGGTGACTGTCGGTAGCATTGGAGGCACCAGTCAGGCTAGGGCAAAAGCCTGTGGTCAGTCATAAGCTGCAGGAGGTGTATTGGGCCTTTCCTGGATGGAGGACGTGTGGCATGGAGAAGGTGCCACCAGTAAGCAACTGTCACGTTTTGGAGTTTGAGCGCTGTTGCGCTTTTGCTGGAGAAAGTGGCACCAATAAGCAGCTGTCATGTTTTGGAGTCCGAGCGCCGTTTGCGTTTTTGATGTGCAGAGGATCTTGGAACTTGCAGTCCGTGGAGGAGTGCACCGCAGCATAAAAAAAAATGTGTAAACGTAATGTGGCATTTTTGGAGGGTGCTTGGGGGGGTCCTGGGTGGCGCGCGCCCACGTGAGCCCCCTGCGTTCCAGCCGAACCGTTGGCTTAGAAGAAAAGGCCCTAAGGCCCTAAGGTCGTGGGCCAACGTAATGACGCTGCATCAGGAAGAAGGTGTTGACATTCGAATTTGCGAGGCGAGCGGTGTGTTTATTTACGACCCAGGCCTGGATTTGTGGGTTAGCGTAATTATGCCTCATCAGGAAGAAGGAGTTGCCATTTGGGAGTACGTTTATTTACGAACCTTTGCCGGAACCGGAATGACATTAGTTCTCCAGCATGGGGTCTGGCATGGATTCACATGCTCATGAATATTCCCCGTCAGGCTGGGAATCCTCGGTAAAGAAAAAACCAGTATCAGTTTCGTTTCTGATCTGTCTTTCGTAGTAATACCCAATCACTGGTCTCTGCGTCATACTGACCACAGCCAATGACTGCCCTCTACCTAAGCACCGCCTCTGGCAGCCATCTTCAGATTTTTACCGCACGTTCATGTGTTGGGATCCTCGTGCTATTGCTCTCGAGCGTTAGTGCTATTTTTTCAAGTTTTTTCTCAAAAACTTCGTTTTTTCGGTCAAAAGAGCCTCAAGCTCCACCGACTCTCCATCCGATCAACGGGGACCCGTGTCGGATCCGTCTGCGCCCCTCAAGGGTGAAGATTTCGTCGAGCTACGCTTTTGGAGGACTCCAGAAGTTTCTCAGGCCCGGACATGGCCCAGGAGAAGGGATGCTCGACGCCCGGAAAGCTGTTCAGGGTCTGCCCTGGATGCCAGCTGCAGAACGTCTTTAAGGAGGACGAACACTCCTTTTGTCTCTACTGCTTACATGAGGACAAGACGCACGTGGAGAAGGACTGTGCGTTTTGCTGCAACATGTCGGAGCGGACCATGAAGGACCGCCATCAACGTCTCGCCAACTGGCTGGAAGGGAAGAGCCCGTCAGGCGAGAAGAAGAGGAAGAAATCCGAGCGGTCTTCTAAGACCTTTGAGGACGCCCCGGCGACGGGGGTCCAACACAAGGCAAAGCACCGCGAGTCCGCTGGCACCGGGAGCGCCGAACGGTCGGGCTCTACGGGCGCCAGGCAGGGCGCACCCTCCCCGGCACCATCAACCACGAGCCAACGCTCTGGGTCGGGTAAGAGGAAGGCCGAGCACCCGGCGAAGCTCCTGGAGAGGCCCCGGTCGAGCTCGAAGGCCCCATCGGAGGGGGAGCGAGGCAGTGTCCCCCCCCCTCAAGGATAAGGCGGTGAGCGCACCTAAGGTGGTGAAGGCCTTAATCCATCCGGCCAAGCCCTCTATCGAAACTGTCGCGGCGGCCCTGGCTCAGCCTGTGGGGGCTACACCAGTGGTGGCGACCTCGGGGCTCAGAGTCTCCCTGCCGCCTCGGAGGGAGTCCTCTTTTGTGCCCATCGATAGGACCCCCGTGAAATCCCCCGTGGGGAAGAAAAAGGGGGGGCAGGGCGTCGTCGTAGATTCGGCCTCAACCTCGGAGGAGGAGCTGGTCGAAGTCTTAAGCCACGGCCTCGGCGTGGAAGAAGACCGGCCCGTCGGGATGGATCCAGACGCAGGTGACGACGACATCGTCGAGGGTACCGACGGGGCCCCTGATCGCCCGTCGGATTCCCCTCTGCCAGCGCCGCGAGACAACTCGGCGGCCATTTTGTTGGCTATACAGTCCTTATGCTCAGAGATAAGGACGAGACTACCGTTGCCGACGGAACCTCTCCCGTCGGGGGACCCAGAACCGGGACCTTCTGGTGTTCCCCCTACCAAGAAAAGAAGGATCCACCCTCCGCCTCCTTTTCAGCCGTCGCGCCCCTTCCAGCCCCCCTCCCCGTCCACCCGAGGGGATGATACGGGGACCGACACGGCAGCGACGAATACGGACGACGAGGTATACGACGAGGATGTACCGTCGTCGCCTCCCACCAGGGCTTCTCCGCCCGACGAGATTGGATCGTTCCACTCCATGATCACCAGGGCATCCGAGCTTTTCCAACTCTGCCCTGAGGAGAAGAAGGAAGGTTTCCTTTATCAGCGGCGCGAGGCCAAGAGGAAGACGGTCCTCTCAGTGCCTCTATTGGACGACATTTGGGATGAGGGCCTCACCCTCCTCAAGAACCCTTCCACGACGCCAGCTAGAAGAGACCGGTACGAGAAGAAGTACCGGGTCCCGGACACGGCCCCCCTGTGCCTCCGGGCGCAGCACTACCCCGGACTCCGTCGTCTCCGCGGCGGCCAGGAAAAAAGCGGGGGGGGTGCGGCCTCCACATCGACTTCCCCACCGGACGGCGAGGGAAAGAAATTGGACGCTATGGGACGCAGAGTCATCTCGTCTGCGGCGACGACGATTAAAGCGGCCAAAGCGTTGGCTATCGTGGCCCGCTACGACAGGGAGCTCTGGTACAAACTGGCTCCCCTACTGGACTTCTTGCCGGACGACAAGAGGGCAGAGGCCCTGGAGATCCTGCAGGAAGGTGAGGTGGCTTCGGACCATGCCATTACCGTTGCGACGGACATCGCCGACACTGGGTTCCGCCAGTTGGGCAACAGCGTTTGCCTTAGGCGGCGTGGATGGCTCAAGGCTACGGACTTCCGTCAAGACGTTCAGACCAGAGTCCTGGACATGCCCTTCGATGGGAACAACCTGTTTGGGAAAACAGTGGACGATTCCCTTCAGGCCATTAAAGCGGACACCGAGACGGCCCGGGCCCTTGGAGTTCTGCAACGACGACGGACGCCCTTTCGGAGCAGCGGAGGCAAGGGCGCCTCCAAAAGTTCAGGCGGCGGTTTCTCCACCTACCGTCAAGCGGCCCGCTCGTCGGCTCAGGAGGCCTACAGAGGACGAGGCAAGTCTGGCGGACCCCGCCGTCGTCGCCAAGGAGGTCAAGGCGGCAAAGCCTCGTCGAAGCAGGATTGAACCGACCGTGGGGTCGGGCCCCCACCGAAGCACCCCGGTGGGAGGCCGGCTGGCGAGCTTCGTCAGCGTGTGGGAGTCCATCTCCACCGACCGTTGGGTGCTGGACGCCTTGGCCCGGGGCCACGCGCTCGAGTTTCAAAGAAGGTGTCCGCGCGTCCCCCCCGTGGCCAGGAAAGAACTTCACGTCCCTCAACTTCTCCTGGAGGTAAAGGCGATGCTCAGGAAGGGCGCCATCGAACTCGTCCCAAAGAGACTTCGGGGCTCCGGAGTTTACTCGAGATACTTCCTCGTGAAGAAGACGGGGGGATGGCGCCCCATCCTGGACCTGCGACGTCTGAACAAGTTCATCAAGGCGCAAAAGTTCCGGATGGTCACCCTCCAGCACGTCCTGGGTCAGCTGGAGGAAGGAGACTTCCTGTCGTCGTTGGATTTGGAGGATGCCTACTTCCATATTCCCATCCTAAAGGGGCACCGAAAATTCCTCAGGTTTGTGGTCCAAGGGCGTCACTACCAGTTCAAAGCCCTCCCCTTCGGACTACGGTCGGCCCCCCTACCTGGACGACTGGCTCATCCGAGCCAAGACGAGGGAGCTCGCCCTGGGTCACACGGCAAGGACCGTCCGACTTCTCACGGACCTGGGATTCTCCGTGAACTACGCCAAGTCTCACCTGGTACCCGCGCAAAACGCACTGTTTCTGGGAGCGAAGCTCGACACAGTGTCTCTTCTGGCCTCCCCGTCGGAGGAAAGGACCAGGTCCATCCTGGGCAAGGTACAGCGGATGTTGGTTTCCGAAGCGGCCAAGGTGAGGTCCATCAAGTCCCTCCTCGGAATGATGTCTTCCTGCATCTACCTCATTCCCATGTGCAGGCTCCGGATGCGCCCGTTGCAGGAGTTCCTGGACGCGCGCTGGATCCAAACGACGGGCAGCTTCGAGGAGAGGATCACACTCGACGAGAGTTTCCGCCGAGCGGTCCGGTGGTGGGGCAACCGCACGCATCTGACGGCGGGCATGGACTTCCAGACCCCAGACCACCAGGAGACAGTGACCACCGATGCCTCCCTGGAAGGGTGGGGAGCGCACACCGAAAATCTGCACGCGAGAGGCCTTTGGCTCCCGACGGAGAAGTCCCTCCATATCAACGTCCTGGAGCTCCGTGCAGTGTTCTGGGCCCTCAGGTCCTTCCTTCCGTCCCTCAAGGGCAAGGTGGTGAGGATCTTCACCGACAACACCACCACCATGTTTTACATCAGGAAACAGGGCGGAACCAGGTCCCCAGCGCTGTCCAAGGAGGCGCAGGACCTGTGGCATTGGGCCGTCGCCCAAAGGATGTTTCTGGTGCCGTTTCATCTGGCAGGGATAAAAAACACCATCGCCGACTCACTCAGCAGGGAGCTGCGCTCGTGCCACGAGTGGGAACTACGGCAGGATCTAGTGGATCGCCTCTTCCGACGGTGGGGCACACCCCAGATCGACCTGTTCGCGACGGCGACGAACTCCAAGTGCCGGAGGTTCGCCAGCAGGTTTCCCCAGGCGAGGAGCATGGGCGATGCCTTCTCGTTCCCCTGGGAAGGCCTGTTCCTCTACGCGTTCCCTCCTTTGCCACTGCTATTCCGGCTCGTCAACCAGCTCAAGAGGTCACGGTGCAGGATGATCCTCGTCGCACCTGCGTGGCCGAGGCAGATATGGTTCCCGGACCTTCTGGACTTGTCAGCGTCCCCGCCAATCAAGCTGCCGGTGGACGCGGATCTACTCTCCAGGGAAGGAGGCGCCATCCTCCATCAAGACCCGAAATCGCTGAACTTGCAGGCCTGGCTCCTGCAGCGCTAGAGTTTGGAGGATACGACATAGCGGCCGACTGCAGAGAGGTTCTTGCAAAGGCCAGGGCGTCCTCGACTCTTAAATGCTACGGACACAAATGGAAGAGGTTCTCTGTCTGGTGCCACGCACAGAAGATTAACCCTCTACGGATTACGGCTCCCCAGGTACTGCCGTACCTGCTGACGCTGGCCAAAGCTGGACTGGCACACGCGTCCATCAAGATTCATCTTGCTGCGATCTCCCGATACACCAGAACCACGGGCCGGACGTCCTTGTGGTCTCATCGTCTGGTGAAAGAGTTCATGAAGGGACTGTTCAGATCGTTCCCGCCGGTCAAGGCTCCGGCCCCGGCGTGGGAGCTCAACGTGGTGCTGACCAAGCTCATGGGACCTCCGTTCGAGCCTTTGCACTCGGCCCCGTTGAAGTTTCTGTCGTGGAAAACCGCGTTTCTTGTGGCCATCACCTCCGCACGACGGGTGGGAGAGATCCAGGCCCTTTCATGCAAGGCCCCGTACTTGACTTTTCACGACACGAGGGTAGTGCTCAGGACGCACCCCTCCTTCATGCCCAAGGTACCGTCGGACTTCCATCTCAACGAACCCTTGGTGTTGCCTGTGTTCTTCCCGTCGCCTTTGTCGCCGGCTGAGAGGACTTTGCACTCGCTGGATGTGGCTAGAGCGCTGAAGTTCTACGTGGACCGCACAAAGTGTTTTCGGAAGACGTCACAACTCTTTGTGAACTTTGGACCTGTCAATCGGGGGAAGGCTCTCTCGAAGGCTTCCATTTCCAGATGGCTCTCCGGCTGTATCATGTACTGTCATCGGTTGGCAAACCGACCGCTGCCTGGCCGTCCGAGAGCCCATTCCACCAGAGCGATCGCAGCTACCACGGCATTCCTTTCTGGTGTGCCCCTGCTGGACATATGCAGGGCTGCTACGTGGAGGTCGACGCACACCTTCACGAAATTCTACTGCGTCGATCGGGATTCCAGGGAGGAGTCCAGGGTCGGCCAAGCAGTGCTGCGCAACCTGTTCGCCTGAGGTGAGCCTGGTGAGGAGGTAAGATGCTTAATGTTGAGTTTGATGTACTGCTTAATGTTGAGCCGTTGCCACCTCCCGTGGTTGTGCATGTGTGTACTGCTATGTATTCTTTATTCATGAGCATGTGAATCCATGCCAGACCCCATGCTGGAGAAGGAACAAGTTACTTACCTGTAACTGTTGTTCTCCAGCATGGGTCTGGCATGGATTCACATGCGAACCCTCCCGCCTACCCCTCTGCGGCTCTTCACTTGGTCATACTGCCACTTCACGTGCTTCCAAATCTGAAGATGGCTGCCAGAGGCGGTGCTTAGGTAGAGGGCAGTCATTGGCTGTGGTCAGTATGACGCAGAGACCAGTGATTGGTTATTACTACGAAAGACAGATCAGAAACGAAACTGATACTGGTTTTTTCTTTACCGAGGATTCCCAGCCTGACGACGGGGAATATTCATGAGCATGTGAATCCATGCCAGACCCATGCTGGAGAACAACAGTTACAGGTAAGTAACTTGTTCCTTATTTGAGCTTCGTTGTCGAGGAAGACATATTTTTGAAAGCTATATTTCTGCCAATAAGGTACTGTAACTTGCAAGGATTTATGCATCGTGATAGAGTGTTTAAATAACGGAAGAAATATTTAGAAGTTACACATTCTGCATTCAAAGATCATCTGGCGTAGAGTTACAGCGTAATTCGCTGCGTGGGTAATGATGCAAAATGTTTTATTCTGAACATATGAAACTGGAGAGGCAGTTTTGTAGGAAGCCACATGTTGACATCTATGTCCTTAGCTGGACGTGCAGACGGCATTGCATTTATGACTGAATCGATTAATGTTGGAAATGTCGTATTTAAGGAACGTGTTTATACTTTTGTTTTACAGGAGGACATTAAACGGTGTGATGCATTTCAGTATTGTTATGCGACATCAGGGCTGAATGTGCACGTTTATCGTGGTAAAGTTAAAATGAAGTCATTGATTTACATACATTTGGGCATGGATGTGTTGTATTATGAGTGCAGTATGGAATTTGGGCGCTGCTGTGAGAAGTGGAAAATGCAATGATTTTTTTATCATATCAGGACATTTTTACTTAAGCTATAAAGGACTTTAAAGGCACAATCAAATACTTTAGAATGAACTTATAGCTTGCTACACATTTGTAGGAGTTAAAATGCAGAAACGCTCTAAATTTCGTGAAATACACATGATATGTGTTTGGGGAATCATTGATTATTTTCACCTTGAATTGGAAGTGCATATTGGGGAATGTAATTTTGGGTAAATGCACATTTTGGGTAAGGCAAATTTTGGGAAATGCAAAATTTTGGAAATTAAAATTTTGGGAAATGCATATTATGTATTATGCAGTTTTTGTGTATGAGTTGTGCATGGGTTGTAGTTGCAGCATGGAGGGTGAGTTGAAGTTTGCGTATGTGTGTGCAAGTGGAGCCATGAGTTTTTTTTTTTTACGCAAGTGTGCACACAGTATGTAGTAGTTGTGTAATTGTAGTATGTATGAGAGATGTAGCACGTATGTGTTGTAATTTGTGCGTGCAGAGAGTGTCACGGTTGTGCATCTGACATGTGGGCATGTACACGTTTGTAGTGAAGTATTTTGCGCAAATATTGGAGTATTTTATTGGCAATTGCATATATGTAATGGGGTTTGACTTATGCACCCTGGCCAGGTGTATTGGCAGTAATATAAAACCTTCAGGAGGAACCCCAAAGTTTTGCTTTTAAGGAGGTTGGACACAGTAGAGTGTTCCAGTGATGTTGACCTTAGGGCATGGGGCCCGTTTCGAGGTAGTTGTGGATTTTCAACGCAGTTGTGCGTTTAAAAAAGGAAGGGAAAAGAGATTATTATTTTTTTTCTCAAAGTTGTGTATGTTTACTATATTAGGGCTACACAATATTGTCTGCGTTGAAGGTAACCGCACGGCAATCTTCCTTTTGTGGTGTTTAGGGTTGATTTTTAGGAACTTGTTTGTTTCCCTAGGTTTTCTGTGATGCCAGGCGGTGCATGCAGGAGGAGGGATTAAAAATTTGTAGTTATTGCACGCCAGTTTAAAAAATTGGTTTTAAAGAGTATTTGGAGGGCACACAGTTTGTAGTCAGTGTTAGGTTTGTATTTGAAGTTGTGGAATATACACTGGCATGGGTTACTGATTTATCTCAGTTTGAATTACATTGTTCAAATATTGTTCAGAGTTTTCTTCTCACACCATTGAGTTTCATCCTTGTGGTGTGTCTGAAACTTTGGGTTTTGCAAAACTTATTAAAGTGCAAATGCACTACTGTTTTCCTTTCTTTGGTAGTGTTTATTTTTACATCTGAATTTTGGGTTTTTGCAAACGTGAATGTGCAACGCACTACTATTTTTGTCATCTGGTAGTAATTGGCAATTTAACAAATTTTTCATAGCTTTTGCTATGCAATTTTTAAGCCACAAATTCTCCTTTTGTGGTTGTGTTTTCCGTGATCTTTGTATCGTGTGTCATTTTCCTAGATTATTTTTCATTCTTTTTCATGTTCTTTTTAGGGGAGAGGGGATGAAGCATTGTTATATTTTGTTTGGCATGTTTAGGACTATTTGTGATGGCCTTTGTGTAAGTTTGCAATATTCGTGGCTACACTGTTTTTGGCAAGAGAGTTAGCCTACTTCGGGGCGTTTTGGTTTGTTCTCAGGTGTGGCAGACTTGAGGCCAAGAGTGGCAGTCTTGGCGGAAGGTGTTTTGTCTAGGAGGGTTGTTGGTTGTAGTTGGGTTTTGTTTGTCATTTGAGGCAAGGTTGCGCTCGGTGGTGGCGGCACCAAGACCCTGGTGTGGCAGGCCAGGGTGGAAGGAGTAGTAGAAATGTTGTGGTTGTTGTCCTATCATGGTTGTGAGTGTATGCGTTTTCTTTTGATTGAAAAAGGGGGGGATGTGTAGTATCCTGCATAAGTATGAATGAGGTCTGAGTCAGTGTAAGAGCTGTGTTGGAATGCTAGGGGAGCCTGGAGTGTTGGGGCACCTGGGGATTCTAATGGAGACGGTTGGGGACTTGGAGCTGGGCAGGGAACCAGGGTAGATGCTGCCAATGATCTCTCTCTCCTATATTTTCTTTTTTTTAATTTTTTTTATTTCATTTAGTTTGTACAAAGCTTTTTGAAAAGAGATTTCCCGTGCCCCTCCCACAGTGTGCGGGAAAAGTTCCGTGGTGTCAGCAAGCCGCGAAGAGAAGCTGGTCTGTGGAGCTATTTAAAACCAGTTAGCAGCCGCTTCTGGACTCCCAGATCCCATTCGATCGGCAACGTTCCAGGATGCTTTTTTATCCTGTTTCGCCTCACAACTTCTCCGATACACCATCGTCTTAGGGCCCACTGTTTATCGTCTTTCTTATCCAACTTTGAGTAGTATTTCCAATTTTTGTAGAAAATTTGTTAACCCAAAGATTTCTTTTTCCCTGGGGTTGTGGAATTTGCGCCATAAGTCCTCTCCACATAAAGTGTCATACTGTAGTACCAAGCTTCCTAAGTGAACAGATCTGAGATCTTTCAGACTTTCACAGTACAGTGTGAGGTGTTTGAGAGTCTCATTTTGTTTCTCGCAAAAGCGACATTTAAGCATTGTTGTTGCTTTTCGTGCTCTTGTCGCTTGACTCACTCTTGTGTTGAATAAGTTTAAACGAAATTTCATGTAGGTCATTCTGTGTCGAGCATTGGGTGTCTTTATCAGGTATTGCAGCAACTGTTTACGGTCTTTGGCTTCAGTGGGTGCATCATCAAAGAGTTTATGACGATTTCGCGCGTCCACTGTTAGACACCAGTCCTGTTCCCATAGTTTTTTCTTAACGTGGGTTGGGTTATTTTGCAGTGTAAGTTGGTCCGTGCCAAGTTGCGTTAACTGATTTTTGCAACCAGCTGCCCATCTGCACAGCACGTTTTCAGAGTTGCCTTTGAGCGCTTCCTGTAAGATCTTGAACTGAGGAGTACAGTCGTCTATGATTATTTTCCGATAGCATGTTCCATAGCACTTGTGCCTGCAGAGAGATGAGGTTTAATTCATATCTGACGCACGCACTCGAGATTCCTTTCTGTATGTGCAGGACTCGTCTCCAGTATTGGTTTTCCAACTGTGGCCACAGGGTTGCAGGGGCTCCTAGGGCGCTTTCTGCGCCATAAATAAGCGTTGGAGTGGCTTTTTGGTTATAGTGAGCTAACACTGGTAGCAAGGAAAATTTTCCGAATTTTTTATTTATGATGACCCCTTGGCATGCTAGCTGTCTGCATTTTTGTATGATGTTCTCCGTCCAGGGTGCATCATTTATGTTGCTGTTAAACCAGACTCCTAAGTATTTGGCCTTTTTCACACATCTCAAGTTGTCATTACACAGCCTCCATTTCGGTGTAGTTTTGAGGTTCCGTTTATTGTTTCTTGTGAGATCTTGGAGGATTATTATTTCCGACTTTGCAGGATTGATTTTCAATTTGTTTTCTTTTACGTAACCTTCTAGTGCAGCAAGCTTCCTAGATAGTCCAATTGGGGTTTGGTCCAGTATTGCAATGTCATCTGCGTATAACAACCAACTTACGGTCATCCCATTAATTTTTGGGGGAAATGATGTGACAGCTTCGAGGCTTTCTCCAATGTCAGACAGGAATAGGCCGAACAGTGTGGTTGCCAACGGGCAGCCTTGTTTCACACCTTGATTTGTTTTTATGGGCTGACTCAGTGTTCCACCAGAGTCCAGCCTTACTTTGAATTCTGTGTTAGAGTGCAGTTCTTTTATTGGTTGGAGTAAGTTTTCCGGGCAATGCCATTTTTTCAACTTTGTCCATAACATCTCTCGATCGATGGTGTCGAAGGCGCTAGACAGATCAATGAATGCAACATAGATCTTCCTGTTTTGACGAATGGCTTCCATCTTCAGGAAGTTCAGGATGGTCAAGTTCAGCCCACAGCCGACTCCTTTTACAAATCCTGTTTGACGGGGATCATATCTTTTGGAGTCTTTAATCCATTTGAGTAGTTGGATTTGAAGCTGTGCCGCAAAGATTTTCCCAATAACGTCGAGCAGGGCTATCGGCCTATAGTTCTTGGGGTCTGTTCGGTCGCCCTTTTTAAAGATCGGTACCACAATGGCACTCCTCCAAGACGTAGGTATAGTTCGCGACTGTAGTATTGATCTAAACAGGGAGTGACAAAATTCTGCCCATAAGTCTGGATATTGTTTCAAATGTTGATTGGTTAGGCCGTCTGGGCCAGGTGCTCCTGAGGTACTCAGTCGTACAATGTTGTTGTATATGTCTTCTTTCTTTATTACAACTGACCATTCCTGCTCTTGACATGGGGCTGTTATGGTCTTTATTGAATTGTTATTAAAGGCCCCTGCGTAGTGGCTTACCCATGTGTCTTTTGGGATCATGGATTTTGTAATTGCACCCTGAGGGGTTGAGATGTTATTCAAGTAACTCCAAAAGTCGCTTGTGTTCCTGTTTGCGAGCGCTTTCATCATGTGTTCAGCATCTCTTTGCATCATTATGTGTTTATGACTGATTAGCCAGTTCTTGTAAGTCTGTTTCAATTGTTTTGCCTTGTCTTGATTGCTGATGACTCTGTTGTTTTTGAGCAGTCTTAAGGATTTTAGCAGATTTTTTTTCTTTAGATTAAGCTCTGCATCCCATACATGTGCCTGTTTGAAGTCTGCTTTAGCATTGCCGGAGCTCTTTTCTCTATAGGTCTCTAATAGAGTTGTGTATTCAGTTTGTTCTTTCTCTGTTTTTTCTCCCAATGCTTTGCACAGTAAGCTTACTTTGTTCACATTGAGTCTCAGCCGATTACGACCCGGTCCAACTTCAAGAGGATATTTTGACAAGACGGTTTCACGTCCACTTTTATATGACTTCAGGTACAGCTTTAGTATGCAGTGATCGCTGAACTCCATTTCAGTAATGGTTAGATGGGATACTTCACGTCTCAGCGAATCGTCGGCAAACATATAGTCAATTATCGATCTGGAGTGGTTTCTTCGCCAAGTTGGTTGGGCGGGAATATCTCCTATTGTTTGCCCGTTCAGCATGTGGAGATTCCACGCCTTCATTTCCGACAGCCAGCGGCTAGTAGGGCATTTGTTTCTTTCTTGTCATAGGCAGTGTGGGTTTTGTCAATCATACAGTTTATGTTGAGATCTCCACATATAATGATGTGCGTTTCTTTATCATTTCTTTTGCTGTTACAAATGAGTTCTGAGATGGTTTCTAGAAATCGATCAAGATCTATAGCTAAGTGTTGCCAATATATGTTTACCAACATAAGTAGATTTACTTTCTTCGTTGGTCTCACAGGCAATTGAATTTTGCATACCTGTAGGTACGCAGACACATTGGTTGCAGACAGTATGCGAACTCCGCTTTCAATTTTTGAAAAAATTGCCATTCCTGACATGGGGCGTCCTTTGGTTCCTTTAATGGCTGTGTTGAAGGCGATCTCAAAGCCGTCTGCGATGGGAGGTTGCGTTAGCCAAGTGTCCTGAAGACACAGTAAATCTATGTCTTTCAGGTCGTTTGGGATTTCTTCAAACAAATGCGTATGCCCGCGTGTGTTCCATGACGCTATGCATAAATTGCCATACGCATTTGACTTTTGGCGTTAACTGTTTTTTGGATTGTTTATGGTTTTGGTGACCCAAGACCAGTCAAGATCTTCATATCGTGAAGTGGGTTTCCTCCCGCTTGTGGAGTTGAGAGGCCCCATCATTGTTGTGATTGATTCGTCCGGTGTCTTTAGGGTAGCATCATCAGGTAGTCTCCTTAAGATGATAGGTTTAATCTCTGTACTGCATTCTTCTGCTCGTAATGCAGGATTGCTGCTTGATGTAGTTTTGCCTCTTGATGGCAGTTGTTTATCCGGCAGATGTTCCGACTCTTTGAGAGTCTGAATCTCGTTTATGTCGAACCCCATCGAAATCATTGTGGCACCGGTGTTCAGAAGTGAGTCACGAATGATTTTAGACGCTATGTGTAGAATCACACAGTCATTATTTTTTTCATCTTCAAATTCCACAATTTGAATGTCGTCGGAGGTGATGGTTCGCAGTTGCGGAATGTGATGTAATAATCTCATCACATTTTTCCTGTTTAGGAGGAGACCATCTTGTTCTCTCACTATTTCCAATCGCAGCATGTATTTCCCCATTTTCTTGTTACTTCGCAATTGGTTACCATGATCTTTCCCACCAGCGACATTGAGTCTTGCGATGGACCGTGTGTTTTCAGTCGCAAATGAGCACATATCATGGAGGCTCTTTTTGGGTGGTGATGGGTCTTTCAACATTCGTTGGACTAAGACATTGTTGTTTTTCCGGGTTTCAGTTCCGGGTTTACTCCTGGTAGATAGGCATATTTCAGATATATCAGCATCCATTAAGGCCATTTTAGCCTCCAGGGCTATGAGGTTTTGCTCGTATTTTAGGAAATCCGTGTTACGAGAGGTGCGAGGCATGTCAAGCGATTCACGTTTCTTTAGGGCTATGATTGAGGCTCTTCTTGCTTCTAGCGTGATGCACTCTGAGACTCTGTTTTCTGGACAAATTGGACTGCTTCCAGCTTGACTCAGCATGTCCATTGTGACGCATCTAGGTTGGTTTATTGATTTCTTCACAGCTATGTAGCAGGATTTTGGGGCTGATTTGCTTGTAAGGTGATCGGGCTGATAGTGTTTTATGGATGGCAATTTCTCTTTACTCGGTATTGAACTGAGGTCGATGTTTATGGCAGCACCTGGTGGTGCGTAGTCTTTATTCCGAGCCACCTCGGACACAACGTTCTCGACTTCTGGATCATCCTCGCAGCCCTCGTACGTTGAAAGGTCAAGGAGATCTTCTGAGGAACTCTGAGTTTCAGTGGACAGGGATCCGGCTGGGACCTTTGTGGTTCCCAAACCTTCAATTTGTTGTGCTTTGGTTACTTCCTGGCTGTTCAGTTTGTCAGTTATTGAGGGAGTCTTCACGTTGCCAGAGATGGACTTTACTGGGACGCCGACGTTTTGCTTGTCAGGTATTGTTGTGCAAAAGCCTTTTATGTTCCTTAGAAAGGAGCGCACACTTGATCTTGTTTGGGTTTTTCTTTTCTTCGTGTTTTTCGATTTTTTTACCCATTGTGGGCTCTCTCGCTTTGGTCGTTGCGTTGGAGTCTAATGATTTTGAAAAGATGGAAAACGTTTCTTTTGAGATGACAGCCACATTGTTCATTTGTTCACTTCCAGAGCCGCTCTCATTCTTCTCATTTGGTGGATTCGCTAAACTTTGATTCTGGACGGCCATACTAAGAACCTCTTGGGAGGCAGGTGTGACAGAACTGGCGCCAGAGTATATGGAAGGCTCAGGTGTAGGATGGTTGGCAGGCCCATGATGCTCGTCATGCAGTTGAGATGGGTTCGTTTCCATGTCACCTTCCAGGTTTCAAGAAGCACAGTCTGATGAGGCATTTCTCTCATTCAACGGTTCTTCACCGCTTTTACTTTCAGCTTTGTCTTTCAGGGAGGTGACGTCATTTAGTCGATTTAGTTTTTGTTTACATTTCATGGGTACATTTTTTTCGCCACTCTCTTCACTCCTTGACTCTTTCAGGTTACTCTGTCCGACATTCCCTGTGTCTGGAGATGTGTAACAAGTGTCTAGGTTGGGTGCGTTGACAACCTGTGTCACCTCCTCAGTCGATACACACGAGTCTTTGTTCTCTTTTGGAGCTAGCCACTTACAGGAAGTGTGTGACTTCTGTAGTTTTAGTAATCCAATGGCTTCACGAGCTACTTCTGCGAATAGTCGTTTGTCGGACGCACTGTTCTTGGTGTGCTCCGTTATTATCCTTACATTTGCTTCAGTTCTTAAATGTTCATCTAGCTTCACTTGTTTCATTAAATTTAGTTCTTGTTCCACGTTTATCATTTTCGAATTTAGCATAGCCAGGAGCGTGGATTGGTCCTTGATGTTCTCATTCAGTTCATATAATTTCACATATGGCAGCATCGATATGGTGTGTGCGGCCATTATCAGAGTGTTTAGCTCTCTTGTGATTTCTCTCGATAGGCACTCCGCCAAATACTGTGTTGAAGCACTAGCCTTTTCTTGAGTGCTTACATTTGATTTATCAGCTTTGTGTTTCTTCCTATGTAGTTTGTATTTCTTTGAGGGGGAATCAACTGGGGGGGAACCAGCGAGGACTAAAGAAGGGGTACCATCATGTGTGGCTATGAATTGGAGAGCTGAGTCGCTTACATCCGCATGTCTTTTTTGTGAAACTGACAGCTGATCGCTGTCATCGTCATTCATAGAGTCGGTTCTTTTCCTTTTCGTCAGTGGGTTCGCCCACAGGATGCTCTTTTGATTTTTTCCTCGTGTTGTGGTGGGGAGGGAGAAAACGTTCACCTTCACGGGATTAGGTGCACAGCTCTCCTGTTCGTTTAGTTTTGAGGACTCATGAATTTCAAACGATGGAGGTTTAGCTGTGTTCTCAGAGCTCTGTTGGCTTCCCAGTCTGATGTTAATTTCAATAAGGTCTTTTAGGACCTTATCCGCAACGGCGATCGAGCTCCGCCGGTTAGGACTTGTCCCAGGGCTAGAGACTTGGTCCAAAAGGTTAGCCGAGCTGGGCCGGTCCGTTCTGTTTGCGGTGCCGGATTCTACTTGCAAGTACCTTAATAGGTTCGCACTGTCGGGACCGGTTCCACATTGTGAATTCAGCAGTGCTTTGGTTCCAATTCGGTCATGCGCGATTGTGTCATTTTCGTTGGCGTCCGCGGGGCTCGCCGTGGGACTGAGCCAGGCAGGGGGCCCTGCTTGCGCTCCCGCGGTGTAGTTATCTAAGATCACACGCCCCTCCACTATGTTGTGGCCCCCTGCTAGACCCCTCTTGTTATTTACCACTGCTAGACCTGCCAGGACTTGTAGGGTCTTAACACATGGGGGCTCGCCTACGCCCTCGCTCTCTCGACTGTGAGTTGTGGATGTTTGTTGCACATTGTTGTGCAATCGTCTGCCAGCTTCAACTTCAGTCTCACCTTCTGAAAAGACGTCTGGTACTGTGTACCTATAGTGATCACCCACCGGGATCAGGCCATTAGCTGCGTGCCTTAGCATTAGTGAAGGTGCATTCATTACAATTTTTGGGGAGTTTGTTGGGCAGCAGTCAAAGAGGGGTTCAGTGCTTATTGGGGATATGGAAGGAGTGGAGGCGCTTACCCTTTTGCGGTGTTTGCCGTTGCTTGCCAAAGGGGGCGCCCGTGGCTCAGTGGTCCCTCCTCCACCGGCTGCCAGGATGCGCCTCTGTTGTCTTGTAAGCGGGTGTGCTACGTCGCCTCCTCCTTGAAGGATCGCAACTTCTTCCATGATCAACCCAGAAGGGCCGGGCTCCAGCGAGGTCATGAGGATTTCCAGTTCCGACTGCACTGAGGGTATGCCCGTGCACCCTGTGCACCCCTGGCAACACTGCCAACACACTGCTTCTCTCCGCGTCGCTCCGCGACCGGAGCAGTGTTTTTGAAGCTGAAAAAGGACTTCCTTGTAGAACGAAGCAGATGGGATCCAAAAGCAGCGTCTCCCACACTGTCAACACTCTGCTTCACTCCGCGTCGCTCCGCGACCGGAGCAGTGTTTTTGAAGCTGAAAAAGGACTTCCTTGTAGAACGAAGCAGATGGGATCCAAAAGCAGCGTCTCCCACACTGCCAACACTCTGCTTCACTCCGCCTCTCTCCTATATTCTTATCTGTACCTGTAACCAAGACAATAAAGCGTGTTCCTGTTTATACATACCTGGGTCAGCCTGGTTCCTGCTCCATGTTGTTACTGGCCCACGGTAGATCCTGCAGGATACATCACAAATGTTGATATTAATGAAGGAAACCGGAACATTGCGTGTGTCAATAAGCACAACGGCACAATTGAGGAACTTTGTGAATTACTGGAGGCCAGACCAGTGCATTCAGGGATTGGAAATCAATACAAAAATGGGAGGCAAGACAAGAAAACAAAAAATCTGAGGTTTAAGAACCTCAATAGAAAATCCTCTTGAAAATGTTAAGAGCCCTTACTCTTCCAGAAGGTTGGGGAACATCTATATACCCTGACAGTAAAGCAGGAAAAAAGCTGGCGAGGGGGAGGAAGAAGGGGGAATAACTCAAATTAATCTCAAATAAGAGAGGAGAACAATGATCTTTTTACTATCATTGACCATGCACAATTGCTGCCCCATGTTTACCCAAATAAAGACAAGGTGGTGGCGGAACCCATGAATAAAAAAAGGTTTGGAAATTTTGAGGACAGTATACCAACTCGAGTAAAGGAAAATAATGACCATATTGGGTCAGAAATCTCAACCTTGCCATCAGATCCACTACGAGGAGAATCACAAGGGATAAATCTACACAATTTACCTTCACAACTAAAGATTATTCAGTCTGTAGAATAATTGATCAAGGAAGGGGTTTTATCCCTAAATGGGCCACTCCAAGACTAGTCAGACAGAGTTACTGAAGATCTCTAATCAAACAGGGCGTTTCCCAGGGCCGTTTCCAATAACTTGAGGTGCTCTAAGTTAAATAAAAAGACAGCCCCCTGTATGAAGGGGGAATATGTCCTACAAGATGCAAACGCGCCCATACTCCATCAATCAGACATTTTGGGTTTACTTTAAAACATACCAAGACTGAGGCTGATCACCTCAAGAGACATTGAAGTGGTTGAATTTCTAGATGATAATCTTCTAGATATGGTGTCTCTGGAAATACCTTCAAGAGTGGTAAGAGAAATGCTGCTGTCAGAAGTTTAACGTTTTACGGCAATGGGACATTGTATTGCATTCTAGTCGTCATTTATATGGCACCTTGTCCCATTACTACGGTCTCAACACACTTGTGGTGGGAACGTCCTCTGGGACCGCAGTCCTGAGTATGGGAAAATTCTCATATAGGCTTAGCATGCATGTGGGCATTTTGGCCAAGGTAAGGAATTAGGTGAACTGGCCGGGTGAGCTACGGTAAGCAACCCAAGAGATCAGGCATATGGATGGGTGCTGAGGGAGGTCAGGAGAGTGCGTGAGTGCAAGAGACTCTTTGTGTCCAGCTAGACCGAATTTTGTTGTAGTTCGTCACTGTGTTCTAATGGCAGAGGCATTGAAGCTTAGTTTGGTGTAAGGAGGCGAAAGCTTATGTGCCCAGCTAGACCAAATTTGTCATAGGTCGTCGCTACATTCTGGTGCATGTGTGTGGGTAGCCATGCCTGTGGCAGATGTCCACTGAAGTGGTGAGTTTATACATACCTTGAGGCTTGGATAGGGCTTTGTTATTGGTGTCACTGTTTGGTCAGGTTGTCCGTGCGAGGGATTCCTCTAGGCCCACTAGCCGGATCACCATAATAGAATTGTAAGCACCATGAACAAGCTATCAGAATGCATCCTCTAGGTGTGATAGACAGGTTGTCTTACTGTCTTCTATATTCCACTAGCTTATCTTTGGTTGCAATTCGCTGACGATACTCATAGAAATAAGTGCAGTAGATGGGCTAAAGTTCAGGGTCTCTACCCTCACCCTCTCTGCCCCAAACCCTCAACCTCCCTACCCTCACCCTCTCTACCCCACCCACCCTACCCACACCCTCTCTGCTGACGCCCACCCACCCTACTCAACCCCTAACTGCCCCCGCCTACCCACACCCTCTCTGGCCCCACCCTACCTTCACTCTCTCTTCCCCCACCCACCTTACCCTCCCCCTCTTTCTCTGCCCCACCCACCCTACCCTACCCTCACTTCTCTGCACTACCGGCATCCTCTCTGCTCCAACCACCCACTCTAGCCTCACATTCCATGCCTAACCCTCTGCCCCACCCTCCCACCCTCCCCTCACCCTCTCTGCCCCACCCTCCCACCCTCCCCTCACCCTCTCTGCCCCACCCTCCCACCCTCCCCTCACCCTCTCTGCCCCACCCTCCCACCCTCCTCTCACCCTCCCCGCCCCACCCTCCCACCCTCCTCTCACCCTCCCCGCCCCACCCTCCCACCCTCCTCTCACCCTCCCCGCCCCACCCTCCCACCCTCCTCTCACCCTCCCCTCACCGCCCCACCCTCCCACCCTCCCCTCACCCTCTCTGCCCCACCCACCCTATCCTCACTTCTCTGCACTACCGGCATCCTCTCTGCTCCAACCACCCACTCTAGCCTCACCCTCTCTGCCCCACCCTCCCCTCACCCTCTCTGCCCCACCCTCCCAGCCCCACCCTCCCCTCACCTTCCCAGCCCCACCCTCCCCTCACCCTCCCCTCACCTTCCCAGCCCCACCCTCCCCTCACCCTCCCCTCACCTTCCCAGCCCCACCCTCCCACCCTCCCCTCACCTTCCCAGCCCCACCCTCCCACCCTCCCCTCACCTTCCCAGCCCCACCCTCCCACCCTCCCCTCACCTTCCCAGCCCCACCCTCCCACCCTCCCCTCACCTTCCCAGCCCCACCCTCCCACCCTCCCCTCACCTTCCCAGCCCCACCCTCCCACCCTCCCCTCACCTTCCCAGCCCCACCCTCCCCTAACCCTCTCTGCCCCACCCTCCCCTGTCCCCTCACCCTCTCTGCCCCACCCGCCCTCTCGGCCCCACCCTCCCCTCACCCTCTCGGCCCCACCCTCCCACCCGCCCCTCACCCTCTCGGCCCCACCCTCCCCTCACCCTCTCGGCCCCACCCTCCCACCCTCCCCTCACCCTCTCGGCCCCACCCTCCCCTGCCCCACCCTCCCGCCCTCCCCTGCCCCACCCTCCCGCCCTACCTGCCTACCCTCCTCTGCCCCACCCTCCCGCCCTACCCTCCTCTGCCCCACACCCTCACCCTCTCTGCCCCACCCTCCCGCCCTACCCTCACCCTCTCTGCCCCACCCTCCCGCCCTACCCTCACCCTCTCTGCCCCACCCACACACCCTACCCTCATCTTCTCTGAAACTGCCCACACACCCTCCCCCTCTCTGCCCTACCCTCCTACCCTCCTCTCACCCACCCTCCTCTCACCCACCCTCCCGCCCCACCCTCACCCTCTCTGCCCCACCCACACACCCTACCCTCATCTTCTCTGAAACTGTCCACACACCCTACCCTCACCCTCTCTGCCCAGCCCCATACCCTACCCTCACCACAAAGCCCACCCACCCTCTCCTCAGCCTCTCTGCCTCGGCCGACCGATTTGCACCCTCTCTTCCCCTACCCTCCCCCTCTCTCTTCCTCACCCACCCTACCCTCACCCTCTCTGCAACTCTACACTCTCCCTCTCTGCCCCATCCACCCACCCTACCCTCTCGGCCCCTAATCTTCCTCTCTGCCCCCCGAGCCAGCCTGCCCTTGCACTCTCTGCCCCCACCTAGCCTCGCCCTCACTGCACCCCCCAGTTCGTTTTCTAGTACACTATAAAAGATAATTACTAAACACTAATAATAAATACATGTCAACATATATACATTTGAGTTGTAAACAATATTGTCTTGGGTGTGACTGATGCAGTCAGCCATACGATTCTAATATCTATCTGGTGTTGACAGTGATGGGGTGGGTGGGGTCTGCCCAAAGCTGTACAATGGAGCTGACCAGCCCCAAGCACTGTTCTTATGGGGATACCCCATCCACCCACGTTTCCTTTCTGTCTCATGGCAAGCCCGCCCATCCCATGGGTCTGCCACATCACCGCAATGTGGCCCACACTCGGTTTTACTTAATTGGTGGCCCCATGCCCCATGGGAGCTGCCGGCTTCATTGCCGAGACCTGTCGCATGCAGATCTTCTTCCGCAGTCCCTTCCACCACTTGGGGCTGCCACTTCACTGCTGCACCCCTCAGTGCCTCCTTTACTGTGGCAGTGTGTCCAGTGGCATTCAGACGCTGCCTCCAGTTTCACTGCCACTACTGGCATGCATTCAGTTTGGCAGGGCCCCTCACCTTTCTTCCCTGTGCCTATGTGGCTCAAGGGGACAGGTACTCGCGACTACTCTGTGCTCCAGCTGGCGCATCATAGCTCTTCTGTTCACCTAGGTTTATTTATTTATCTCGGCAGAAAAGAATGCAGCCATACGTGACCTGGTCCAGATTGGGCCAGAGGCTATACTTGCATGCCGAAACTGCTCTCACAGACACCTCGGAAATATCATGGGACAATTCAGTGGTCTGTGAAGAAGAAATGGATGTCCCTCGAAATTTGAGGTACAAAATCTGGGCACACTTTACGGCAATGTTTCCTAATTTCATTCAATCCCAATCAAAAAATGTTTCACAAAGTGCAGTGTTTTAATCATAGGTGAGTATTTGATAAACACATCAGTATGATCAGTAAAGAGGCCTGGCTGACCTCTTTCCTCTATGATCGACCCTCCCGGGTCCAACTTGAGTCCTTCGTTTCATCTATCTCTCTCGCCCTGGCTTTTCATTCGCTACCTGGCAACTCTCGACCACTGCATTGCCATTTTCTGCTCCAATTTCCAGTGCTATGCTGAAGACACTGAACTAATTTTCAGGCTTCCCTCGACCACCTCCTCTCCTTCTCTCATCTCTGATTGCCTAACTGTCATTCTGGGTTGGTGTGCCGCCAACGATCTCTGCCTGACTGCCAGCAAAACAGAGATACTCCTCATCGGCACACCTTCAACCTCCTTTCCCCCCCACTCTCTGGGCAGCCTCCCTTAGCCCTCCTCCTGCCCCCACCTTTGAGGCTAAGAACCTCGGGGTAATCTTTGCTTCCACGCTTTCCTTCTCTGCCCACATCTCTGATGTCTCTAAAAAGTCAAACTTCCTATTGCACCTCCTCAGAGGTACTCTGCGTTTCCTCTCTTTCCCCCAGAAGATCACTGTCTCCCGAGCCCTGGTTCTCTCTAGGTTGGACTATTGTAACAGCCTCTTTCTAAATCTACCTGCCTCTACTCTCAGCCCTTTACAACTCATCCATAATAGGACTATGAGACTTGTACTTGGCCTCAAGCCCTGGGATCGTATCTCTCCAGCCCTGAAATCTCTCCACTGGCTCCCAGTGGAGGCAAGGATTAAATTCAAAACCCTCTGCATTGTCCACAAGGCTTTCTGGGGCCTGGGTCCAAAATACCTTCAGCTATCCCTCTGTAAATACCTCCCCTCTCGAGCTCTTTGCTCCTCTACCTCTAACTCCCTCAAGGTCAGTCTTTTTCCAAAGAAACAAGTTGGGGGTAGATCTCTGTCTTCAGCGGGGGCCTCCCTGCCACTCTGAAACTTGAGGAGAACCATCCTGGGTTCCGGAAGCACCTTAAGACCTTCCTCTGTATTTCTGCCTTCTCCCCTCCTCTCCCCTGCTGATCTTCTCTCCCTGCACTGTGCACCTGGCCTACCCTCTGTGTTCCAGGCCCAGGTACCTGCTCACCCTGCCACCCACCCGCACTGCCTCCAGCAATCCCTTGCACTGTGGTCTGTATCTGTAACCATACAGTCCCACCCCTCCCCCTTTTCCTGCACTTATCAGACATACCCTGTCTGCTGCCTTAAACCCAGCACTTGCCACTTGCTGGCCGCACTACCACTGCTTGTTGCCTTTTATGATTTATTTATTTTATTATTTATCTGTTTTCCTTTGATCCGCGTTTTCAAGTTTTCCCCCCTTTCCATGCACTTTTCCCCTTTTCCTCTCCCATGCACTTGCACAGTCTCAATGTCACTGGGCCTAGGAAGATCGTTTTTTTTGTTCTCCCTATTTCCCCTCCCTTGCTTTGTCACGCTCTGAAACACTTGTGTACGAGCGCAATACAAATAAAATATTATATATGATATCATATAATCAATTTAATTATGTAGAGATTACCATCCATTTCATTGATAAATAAGAAAATTAACAAGGTTTGCACAACAAATGCATCATTATTGCATGAACGTACTTGGTAATTCCTTAGACATAGTACATTAAAAAATCAAATTCAGTGTTGAATAACTAATACAGATATCTTTATTAAAAAGGTTGTTAAATCAGGACAAGTTGGTGTATCCCAAAGTGTCTGCTTATATTTTTTATGACGTGTTTCGGGCTAAATAGCTCTTCATCAGGTAAGGGATATATGTTATTCTCAGCCGTAAGTGAAAATAATAATAATAATAGTATGTAAGTAATAATATTTTTTTAGGGTAGAGGGTGCTTCACGACCCGTGAAGAGTAATAACTGACCTGTGATTTCACGGGAAAAAAACACAGTTCAGAGGGAGTTTATTTTCAGTGTTCGGATGGGCTGATCGGATCTATGTGATTATTGCGACGGCCGAAAATAGCAATTTTTGTTTTTTTACCCCTTTACACCACATATATACATGGGGGAGACCCCCGCAGCCCACCCATATTAATATTATACTCTAAACCCCCCCATATATATATATATATATATATAAAAAAAGTCAGTATTTTCAGCCGTCGCAATTCCCAGGTCGACATTTTTGTATGATTCCGGGCTGATCGGATGTACTTCCAACGTGGCTTGTTAGTGCGGTAAACGGCAATAACGACAATAACAGCCATTTGTAAATGGATTCAATATTCAGGACTTGCTGGGCTCAGTCACTAGGGTCCCACGTCTAGACCACTGTTTCTAAGAGACTAATATTGTAAATCACGGTGAAGTAGAGAGGAATTGAGTGTCAGGAAGCGCTATGGATGAGGTGGATTGTACTTAATGGAGGATAATGCCACTCACGTTCCCTATGAGAGAGGAATGACGTTTTAAAGTTGGTGGGGAGAACTAAGTGTCAGAGCTGCTGACGAGTACGGCATGTTAATGGATACCATCAGGCGCATGAAAGCTGCATATATTAATAGGAGGGGCTTGGTCAGTTGTATTCTTGTTAAGAATACAACAAGCCAGTTTGTGCAGATAGGAGACTTACTAAGTTGCGTGGGGTGATGTCGGATCCACAGCCTCAATCTGAACGTCTTTCCGCTTTCGATGTTCTCTGTTGTCATGTCAACACTCGTGCATGCGCGCACGTGTCTTTTATAGTAATAAATGGCGATTGTAGAAATGCCATGTTTGAAAGGGTGTAAATTCAGTGTTCTATGTAAATGTAAAGCAAACTAAATGTATGTTAGAATGCCAAGGTATGGGTGATGCTGGTAGATGCCATAAATATGGTTAATAGATGAAACGTCGGTGAGTGGGCTAAAAATGTATCTGCGGGCTCAGCATTGTGTCGGGCGAGAGAACATCTCTAAGCACACTCAAAGTACGCTCATGAAATAATGATGCATATGTTGTGCAAACATTGTTAATTTTCTTATTTATCAATGAAATTGGATGGTAATCTCTATATGTTTAAATTGATTATCATACTGATGTGTTTATCAAATACTCACCTATGATTAAAGCACTGCACTTTGTGATTTTTTTTTTATTGTGATTGAATGAAATTGTGCAACATTGCAGTAAAGTGTGCCCAGGTGTTGTCCCTCAAATTTCGAGGGACTTCCACTTCTAGTTCACATACCTTTGACCTTGTAGCCAAGGTTAGACCGGGGGCGCCTAAATAAACTTGAATCTTCAACACAACTTTCCCATAATCCAGTCAAATCAACTCTTTTAAGGTATGCAGCTCTACACTCATTTTTGTTCATAATTCAGTGGTCTGACCTGCACCATTCAGCGCGACTGCTGTTCTTTGGCATTGTTCCGAGTTTTGCCTTACAACTATGCAGGTCTCAAGCTTGAGTCTTAAGAACATTCCTTATGCAACTGCTGCTGTCCATTTCAAAGATGGTCCTTCTAGGAGCATTTCTCCTCTGCTGCCCCCTTCCATCATGTCCTGGGGTGTCTCCTGCAATTGTGGAACCGGTCGTGGTCTTCACCTCGAGGTCCCTGGGTCATCCAGATGCACAGAATTACGAACCGTCTTGTCTGAGCTCAAACTTGGCTGAACGCAATACTGATGGCGAAAATAGCCATTGCATCCATGACCCCTGTAGCCCCTTTAACAGAACCAAAGATAGAAGTAAGTGGCCCAGCAAATCTAGCAACCCTACAGATGGTTTCTAGGGAAATCAAAGTAATGGAGACAAGCCTCCATAGCTGCACCCACCACTCCTTCCCGCCACAGGGTTGTACGGGTGCAAAGTCCTGACCCAACTTCGCTATTGCCTGACCGTGATTGGTGGGGTTCTGGCCAATGCCCGCCCATGCGGCCTCCTCTGCTGTGGTGAGACTGGGGGAGGGAACTCAAAGCTTTGGTAGTTACTTTTGTTCATCCATTACTTGAACATTTTGCTCAAAATTCCTTTTTCCACTTCTAAATATTTTTGACTTCCTACAAAGGTTTCTTATTTGTAATTGGGAAACTTTAAGGCACTGGCCGATTCAGGGAAAGACTTTTTAAGTGTTAGGCACCTTATTTTATAAGGTAGGGTAGTAGTGACTCTATTGCTTTTTCAATACCCTGTAATTCAACTGCTCTTAAATTACTCACCAGTTTTACTTGCGTTCTATATATAGTTTTCCATGTTCCATAACTGAATCATTTCCCACTATCTTTAAGTAAAGTGTTAGTGATCTATGGTAAGGACACCCATTGTAAATGTCTAGGATTAAAATAGTAGTTTGGATTAAAATAGTAGTTTAGTAGTAATACTTACCTGTTCTATTAATTGCTTTGACTGTGTTCAGGACCTAATTGTGTATTTGTTTACTTACTGTATGATTTAATGTATTTCAGTGCCCTGTGTGTGTCTCGGTTGTACCATTACACCACCCACACAATTCCTGCTGAAGTCTAAGCCTTACTGCTCTACCGTCTACCCCGACTGAGTTTGGCTTTTCCCTGTTCACTATAAAAGTGCTGCCTCTGGGAACCCTCCTTCTGGGCTGGTTCTGAAAATCAATCTAAACACAAAGGTATTGCACTTATGTCAGCATCATATGACAAGACTTACAAGTAAGCCTGGACCAACTTGATAAAATGTCACCCACAGGCCACTCCAATTTTTTTTGTAGAGGTTCCTCGTATCTTGCAAGTGTACGGCATGGTTCTGGCATAGTCCAATTCCAGGTCAAACTTCAAGGTGTCTGGGTCTCTTGTGTTGATTCATGCTCCAATCAAAAGCCTCAGATCTCATAGTGATTTACCGAGTTCGTTCAGCCAATAAGCAAAATTTGAAGCTATATAAAAGAACAAGCTCCTTTCCTATTCCTTTCTGGGTTTTTATCGGTTGTGAGGTGCCGTGTAATACAGGGCAGGCTCACAATTGGATTGAGTTAGAATAGTTTTTAGCAGGTTTAGGAGCACTTTTTGGACGTTAGTGTTTGTTTTTGTGAAATTTGGTGGTGGTTGTAGAGTTATTGTTGTCTATGTTTGTGTCCCTTTGTCAGCTTATTGTTTGTTCACTTTTTTGTTTGTTTCTTCGAAAATAAATGGCAAACAAAAAAACTCTGCTCTTTCCTCTTTTCCCTTTAATTTCTCCTTTTAGAAGTTTAAAAGCAAAACACATTCCTGTTCCTGTTCATTTCCCAGAAAGCCAAAACAAAACCTAAAACAAGTTGTTTACCCTTCTGCAGTTTCACACTTTGTGTTTCTTTTGCTGTTGCCTACCCACATATTAGTTGTGCCTGTTTGTCATTCTTTTGTTTTGTCTATCGGTAGAGTACTTTAGTGTTGTCTGCCTTGTTCCTTGGGTGCGGTTTTCTAGTTTTCAAACTTCTGGTTCTCATAAAAGGAGGGGAGTGGTGTACTCACAGTTATGGGAAGGAGGAAGCTGGGGGCAGGAGGAGCCGTCTTTCTCCTCTCAGAAAGTAACACATTGATGAAAAGGATGGGAACTTTCTGCTATGTTGGCACTGGTTCACGGTCATGGGACTCACTGGTTCACAGGCATGGGGGAAAACAGGAAGTAGAGCATCTAGTGCAGGAAGAGGAGCAGGAAGGGGTGGGACATGAGTATGTATCTCATGTGGCAAGGGCAGGCAGTGACTGCGAGCAGCCTTGAGGACTAGATTGCTAAGATTCCATGCCAAGTAACAGGGAGTCCCTGCACCCGCCAAGCCTGCCCAACCAGTGCCAGTGGCATCTACATCTGCAGGCAGCAGCAAACCCTTGTTGCCATGCCTCCCCAACAGGTGGTTGGAGGCAGCACCTTCATAAGGGCAGAATCGGACAGGACCTGTTACGTGTTTGCATTGTCTGGTGCCTTTGAGCCCTAGGGATCTGGACTCCCGGGCAATCAAGACTGCTGTGGAGTGGCATTTGATCCAGCATTTCATGTAACCTAATCCTTCCCTGTTGTAGCTGGCTGTTAAAGGGAAAAGGAATGAGACAATGTCAGGTGGGAGCATATGCCCTCTCAAGGAGCCACCATGCAGGTAAGAGTGGAGCAAGAGCTACTGAGATTTAGGGGTTGCTGTGATCTGTGGTTCAGCAAATTAACTTTGGGGGGTGGCTGCATTCTGCAGAAGCCAAGAAAGTTGTGAGGTGACAGTGCTGTATGAGAAATCCTGTGAGCTTTAGGGGCTGCCCAACCATGCTTTTGAAGTGTTTTTGAGCCATACTATTGTAGCTTAGTATGGCTTAAAACAGTACTTGCACAATAGGCAGTGTCATGTTGTCCTCAGCAAATCAGCAACTGGTCAGGGCCTCTTAGTCACTACTACAGCTTTCCATTTACAAACCGCAAACACCTCAAAACAACCCTGCTCCATTTTTCAGTGTCTACCATGTACATCTGAGCTTGTGTGTTGGCTGTGGATAGATATCATTCCCTTGTCTTTCAAGAGCAAATTGACTGTTCATTTTTATAAATGTCAATTGTTCGCCGAGCAGCAATGAGAGGCTTCATCTTCAGTTAGAGCCAAGAGCCCCAGGCACACTAAACATTATCTACTACTGCACACTTGCAGGGGGCAATGTAGTGATTCAGTAGCAACTAGCACAGGTACCACTGGACATCTGGACTCCTTATTGTACCAGTACTGTACTGGGTCATCATCCCTTTCCACAGGTGACATGTCCAGTAGACCGGCATCAGACATCTGGGTAGTTGGTGGCCCGGTGTCTGTTGCTGACCCGTCTATATGCAAGAGGCCTGCATCACTGCGGAGGGTGTCCCACACAATCTCCTCCCGGTTGGCTACTCCTGCTCTGATCAGAAAGATTTTAATAGGTATCATTGGTCTACTGTCCACTGATGCCATCCATTTTGGGCTTGACTGTCCCGGTGTAGTAGTCACCATTTGGGCTAATTGATGTTTTTCCTGCTCTCTTCATTCTTGCTCCAACTGATGGTGCATGTGCTAAAGCAAAGCACATTAACAGTGTCTCCTCCCTGTGATGTTACCATCAAGTCATCCTCCCCTGACACCAACATATGCGTTGAAAAGGGGTGACTATTATCTTGAAACCTGGGTGCATAAAGTTACCTTTAATCCAAACACTCTCTCTCACCAGCTGTGCCACATTGTTGAATTCAGGGTCCGGCCATAAATGACTCTGACACTCCAGTGAACTGTTAACTTATTTACTTAAGTTGAGGTACATCAAATACAGTTCTTAGAGTCAGGTAAGTAAAAGGGGACATAGGACACCCACCAGCACCCTCTCTCAGGGCATACATCCTTGCAACTGAGAAACCTGTAACACACTCATAGATAAACATTCTAAGCCTTGCAATCCATCTCAAGATTCTAGTCACTTGCACCAGATGAATGCAAAGTTAATCACACACACATCCTCCGCCTATAGAGACAACAATAACAGCAGTAAAATATGAGTGACAAGATCAATATTTCATCAAAAGATTCGTCCAGTAAGGACCCACCTGAAAAACCAAAAGATTAATCAAAGCATTTCACAATAACCGAAAACAACTCCAAAATGTTTAGACCTTGTCACCACTTCAAAAATCTATTAACATTAATGTCCATCTGTGGAATAAAATTAAAAGTCCACCTGTGGAGAGAACATTTTAATCAACACTCGTAACACTAATATCTTATCTCACTCTCTTCACACCACATCCACTGAAGCTACACCTCATTCACTTAGATCTTAAAGATCCATGCACAGCACCACCCCCTACTCCTGCTTCATCACCAGTAAGTAATTTACATTTGCATTGCCATATATATCACATTGTTCTAGCTGAACTTAAAACCACACTGCAACAGCTAAACAGTATAACCATATACTATAGCCTGTGGGAAAATGCAGGGTTAAATAACCAGTTCCCAAAAACACGTGTTTTGACACTCATCCAACATCACACGTGTGTCAAAGCAAAAACTAAATAGTGCACCAACTTTTAAGCTTTACAGTCGACCTGTGGAGAGAACATATTAATCTACCTACATGGAACAGCAAAACATTTTTTTTTAGCGTTAAACTCACAAACATCCATGTCGCTAAATGCATCCCTGATAAAGCCCACGACTTATAACTGTGGCCAGCTTGCACTCCATTCTCAAAACGTACTGCTACGGCCTCTTGCACTCATGCTCAAAATTCCGATACTATAGACCTGTCATGACAGCTAATTCCTATATTAATCTAACGCCAATTGCATGCTGCCAAAACGTTTTATCTCCACGTGAAATCTGCACTTTTAAACTTTAAAGTCACCTATGGTAGAAAACTGGTCGGGCACAACATTCTCACCAGCAATCAATGGCCATCATTGTACTTAATACACTGAACCCAGCAACCTCTATGTGGCAGGCCAATACCACCAAACTTTAAAACGGGGAGCCAGCCCCCAACCAATGTCAACCCCAAAATCAACCAACATCAAACCCACAACACTCCACAGAAATCCACTTGCATGAGCTTGCATAAAGAGTATAGCACCTAACCTAACACACCCACTGAGAATAAATACTGTAGGTTCTAGCCAGATTGGCGCCACTGATAACACACCAAACTAGACACCATTACCTCACACAACTCGACCTCACTACATGAGAGAACACCAATTGTACCCTATCACACACCCACTGAGATTAAGTCTCAGTCACGTTGGCACCACTGGTACCACACAACCTTGACACCAATTTATCAAACAACTTGACTTAAACCATGAAGAGAGCACATAAATTGCACCCTTTGATCCAACACAATGCTATGCTATCCACTCAGACTTGCACACTGAACCCACACACAATTCTACTCCACAACACCCGGAACAACAAATTTAGTATAAACATGGTTAACAGTAAAACAAAAACCCCAGATAAGAGTCCATAGTTTAAACTTACAGGGTTGATCTTGGAGTGTACCTGTGGACATAAATGTTAGGTTAGGACACATAGTCATACATATCTGCTTTGAACATTGGATCATGCACATCAAACAACAAACCAGCCAGACTCGCACAAATGTCAGCACACATGTCTGACCACATATGCCAAATACAAAGGCACCACATAACCAGGAACTACCTAGTTCACCACAAAACTGTGTACTACCACAGCCAACTACTCTGGGACCATATCCCACCAGATTTGTGTCACAGCACAACTAAGGACCACTAGTCCCAAACCTTAGACAGTACATGTCAGCCCCTGCAGAACTCACAAGTATGAGTCCCGCACCATGTTCTACACCACACACAAACCAAAATGACGAATTGAGCATTAAAAATGGTTTAAAATAACAATAAACATTGCATCATGATACCATACTTTAAGCATGGTTAAGTTACTCAAACACTTGTTTTGAATTTCTTTAGCAAATTTCACCCATATGGTAATAGCCTGACTCACCAAACTTGAAGTGTGGCCCAACCACAATGAACACGAGAACCTTCCACCAGATAGTGATAAACCATACATCACCCCCATGGTAGGTTCCTTGAAGTTCCCAAAACATACATCCAACCACCAATTAAGAAAACATAAATAGGCCTCATCATCACAGATATGCATTATTAGATGTTAACTCTGAACATCCATAGTGCGACAACATTTCCATCAAAATTAGATTGTGCACCTCCTTTTCATGAAACGTATCCCTCGTCATCTGCAGCAAAAGTCTTCACAAACAAAGATCACCGCCCCAACTGTCATTCTTGTGGAAATGCAGTACCAATACGGAACACAAGTCACTGACTTAAACATTCCCCAATACCTTTGCTGGCTTCGACCGCATTGCTAGCCACAACCGCTAGTGCTCCACGGTATTCCTCTTTTCCGGCTCCTTTTTGCCCTAACAAAACAGCATCATCTGGCCCAGCAAGGCGCTTCGCCTCGGCACGTATCATCAAAGAACAGAACCTAATCACATGCAGATGCCACGTCATGACGACACGTAGTTGGGTTCCTTTTTCTTTTCCTTTACAGATCCTCACTTCAACGATCCAAAGAAGCAAACGCTGATACTAGTGACACCTTTGCTCCCTTGTAGTCAACGCCATCACCCCCTGTATTCTGAATGACCTCATCATCCAGGCTGAGAAACCCATGTGAGCAGAGCTCCCAGCTCCAATGAACTTTTCTGGAACACGCCCAACTCATAGACATGGACTTCCTCCAGCCCCTTCTGTAATCCAGCCACATAACAAAGGTACTTCTATTGCACCTTTCTCCCATTAACCATGGCAATGTTCATCTACGTGACTCCCTGACACAGATTTTCTCATTTAAACTTTAACCAAAGTCACTTCAATTTTCAGCTCCTCACAGCGCCTGTAGTGCTACACTGAGCTCCAGTCCACTGCAGCTCCTCACAGCTCCCTGTAGCGCTTCCTTGAGACTCCAGCCTCTGCCATTCCTAACCAATGGCCCTCTTGACTTTCCACTGGCACTTTTAAGCAGCTCCCTTGGACCTCCTGTCCAATTACTTTTACTCTGCAACGCCGCTTGACAGCCTCTTGCAGTGCCTCACTGTACACTACACTGCAGCACATCACACAGGGGCTCACTTGCCCTTACTAAAGCGCTTCTTCACTTCAGCAAAGCTTCATACCTCTTCACATCTGCAGCACCTCTTCACATTTGCAGCACCTCACTGTGCCATACAGTGCCTTGCTGCCTCTGCAGCACCCCTTATGCAGCGACTCTTCACTGCATCTTGCAGCACCTCACTGCCCTTGCAGCATCACTTCACTGCCTCAAACAGCACCTGTTCACTGCCTCATGCAGCACCTCACTGCTTCTGCAGCAGCCTCTTCACTACCTGTTGTAGCGCCTCACTGCCCTCGCAGCACCTCTTCACTGCCTCATGCAGCGCTCTTTCACTGCCCCATGCAGCGCCTCACCGCCCTCGCAGCACCTCTTCACTGCCTCATGCAGCACCTGACTGCCTCTGCAGCGCCTCTTCACTGCCTGTTGCAGTGCCTCACTGCCCTCGCAGAACCTCTTTACTGCCTCATGCAGCGCTCCTTTACTGCCCCATGCAGCTCCTCACTGCCCTCACAGCACCTCTTCACTGCCTCATGCAGCACCTCACTGCCTCTGCAGTGCCTCTTCACTGCCTGTTGCAGCGCCTCACTGCCCTCTCAGCAACTCTTCACTGCACCTCACTGTGCCATACAGCACCTTGCTGCCTCTGCAGCACCCCTTATGCAGCGACTCTTCACTGCCTCATGCAGCGCTCCTTCACTGCCCCATGCAGCGCCTCACTGCCCTCTCAGCACCTGTTGACAGCCATGGCTGCTCTCTGATTCCATTGCCTTCGCAGCGCCTCTGTCTGGGCCTTTCTTGCACCTCTGCCTCTGTAGCACCTCTGTCTGGGCCACACTTGCCCTCACTGCGCCTGCAGCGCCTCACAGCCATCCAGCGCTCTTACCTGAGAGAGGATCACTTCTCTTAGGGGGACGGGTGGTGTCTCCCTTTGGTGCTGTCCCCCCAGCACAGCCAGCTTCATCCTCGTCGCCAGTGTTGAATTCAGGGTCCGGCCATAAATGACTCTGACACTCCAGGGAACTGTTAACTTATTTACTTAAGTTCAGGTATATCAAATACAGTTCTTGGAGTTAGGTAAGTAAAAGGGGACATAGGACACCCACCAGCATCCTCTCTCGGGGCTTACATCCTTGCAACTGAGAAACCTGGAACACACTCATAGATAAACATTCTAAGCCCTGCATTCCATCTCAAGATTCTAGTCACTTGCACCAGATGAATGCAAAGTTCATCACAACACACATCTTCATCAACTGCCAAGGCATGGACATGTGACATGCTGTAGAGCTTCAGCTCAAGTAGTTGCACCAGAGGGGTGGCCTCCCTGAAAAATGCATTGTGATGGCTAACCGCCTTCTGACCTCCTTGAAAGGTTGCAGCGCACATATGTTAGACAGCAGATGCTACTGACAGTGTCAGGAGAGCCGCATCAGTGTTGTTGTAATCTGTGATAGCATTGCAATGCACACATAGCATGTCCAACAGGTGAAAAATGTATTTCCAACGGGTGGCCACGTGCCTCTTCAGGTTTGGATACTGGCAAGTTCTGTTGCACCTGCAGTTGGTGCAGTGCATTTTTGGCATGGCATGTCTGGCTGGAATGTGGTCTGATTTTCTTCTGGCCACAGTAATCATTTCTATCACAAGCTCTTATTACTTATAAAGCATGTGATGATGACATGCAGTACATGTGTAAAGCAGAGGATGTGCATTGTCTTGTCAATTCTGAAGGCAGAAGGGACATTCAATAAATTGCCTGCTGCACAAAGCCCACATGGGCAAATAGGTAAGCACTACCCACTTTTGCTCAACCGCCTTCTCCCAGATGTCAACTCCCCTCTGGTTTTTGCCTTGAAATCCTTGCATGCACAATGTTGCCTGGTGCTGGACTGCATGGACCTGCTGCCCCCTTCCATTTTTCTGGCCCCCCTCTTGGCTTGTGGAGCAGAAAGAGGCACCCAACGTGATGTGATGGTCATGCAACCAATGCTTTGACTACTGTGCTACATGTTCACGGAGAAGTGGATTTTATGGTCCACAGACAGGTGTAGTACCTGCCACATCGTGGCAAGAGCCTCATTGTACTACTGCTGTACCCCCTTGTGGGAGATAAAATGGTAGCTGGGAACTGGGGTTCTGTTTTTCTCATAATCTGTCGGAATCCAGTAATCATTGCTGAGGTACTTTGAGTAGGGCTTGTTGACACAGCTGTAATTTTGCAGACTGGTGGTGGTATGTCACTTGTATGATGATAGACAGTTGTACCTCGGATCTACTCACATCTTCCCATATCCATTCATTCTGGCATAGCGTATGGGGCAGCATGGATGTTCTACCCAAGTTGGTCCTTCCCTATTCTAGGCACATCATTTTCCAGCTGTGTTTGTAAGTGGCCAAATGTGGTTGCTGTTCTTTCTCTGTGTAGTACTGCCACACATTTTGATATTTGTTATGGGATAGTAACACACAGGCTGGTCATACCTGGGTGTTCTGGTGCTGGTGGTGGTATTTTAAATACAATGCATGATGTGATGTATGTCTGATCTGTAACCGGAAGGTATCTTTTGTGCCATTCACCTCCTCCGTGGTATGACTCCTTTTCAGCAGCAACCCTTCTTCCTGTACTCTGATTTTTCTCACCATGATCCTAGGATTTGTCACTATTCATCTACACCTTAATCTACTCGGCACCTTCTTCTCCCCTTGAGAAAGTGAATGGAAATGAATGTGCAACCTCATCTGTCGATGCATGTGGATGTTCATTGTCATGGTGCAATACACTTGCATGTACAGGTGCATTTACTCCAGAGAGATTTGCGACGGAGTGTGTGGAAAGTGTACTTGGATGAAACCTTCAAATTACCATATTTATATGTGGTGCCTCTAGTGCACACAGCAAGTGCTGCAAGGTGAAAATAACATGAGCAGCACATCACCCCTTATCGCCGGCTTGTTTTGGTGCTACGGACATGTTTGCCAAATGTGGTGTTCAGTCACTGAATAATCTCTCCTGGCTCCGTTATTCTTTCCTCCACAAAAATAACTTGAGTGTGAGTTTCAATGTCTGTATATACACATTTGAAGGAATCAAAAATAAGGCACTGTCACATGGTTGACATTGAATTACACGGAAAAGGGCAAACAAAATGATATGATTCACTGAATTGTATATTAAGTAAGGGGCATATAGCAATTCGAACAAAATAAAAAATGGTAGTGTATGAACTTCTAAAATAAAGGTGTCAGGATGCTTAATCTCCAGGATGTGGGTAGTGTTTGTTTACCGCTTAACCAAAGGAAGTGTTTCTCTGGGACGTTAAGAGTGCGCAAACTGAAATATTTCACAAGTCACTCCCGGCAGATTAACACAATAACCAATGACGCTATGCTCCCATATTTAAGGGGTTCCCATGCCCTTCTTCTCTCATCTTCTTAGGGTCTCTTCTCCTTGGTTCCCATTCTCAGTTTAGAGGTGTTCCCACACCCTTCTATGGTCTTCCCGGGATCACTTCTCTGTGGTGCCCACACCATTCTTTTAGCTTTAGCTTTACTAGGTGGAGCCTCCTCCCAAATCATAGCTTTGGAGCCAGTTGATGGAATGGGAATGGAATATCCCGGATATCTGGGTCTGTCTCATTGCAGACCTCAGGATCTTTCTTCTCCTGGCCATTGGGGACTTTATACTCCCAGATGTCTGGATTTTTCTCTTGCCAGTCTTCTGGATCTGCCCAATTCCAGCTCTCTGAATCACTGTCCTCCAAATAATTTTGGTCTTTTGCCTCACAACATGCTAGGTCTCTTACTTCCTCACCTCCAAGGTATGTCTTCCCTGAATACATCCTGGTCTTCACATGGTTGACATTAAATTATGTCTAAACTAAAGGTGTCAAGATGCTTAATCTCCAGGATGTGGGTAGTGCTTTTGTACCGCTTAACAAAAGGAAGTGTTTCTCTGGAAAGTTAAGAGTGCTCAAACTGTAATTTTTCCCAGGTCAATCCCGACAGGTTAACACAATAACCAATGTACGTAATGCTCCAGGATTTAAGGGGTTCCCATGCCCTGCTTCTCTCATCTTCTTAGGGTCTCTTCTCCTTGGTTCCCATTCTCAGTTTAATGGTGTTCCCACACTCTTCTACGGTCTTCTCAGGATCTCTTCTCTGTGGTGCCCACACCCTTCTTCTAGCTTTACTAGGTGGAGCCTCCTCCCAAATCATAGCTTTGGAGCCAGTCGATGGAATGTGTAGGTAAAATCATGAGCGGCAGGCCTTCAGAAGGTTCAAGGCCACAGGAGGGTTCTGGTTCTCCAGCCACCTGTTTCAGTCTCTCTTTCTCTCTCTCACTTTCTCATTCCAACTCTCTGTGTCTCTCTCGTCCCAACACGCTGGGTCTCTCTTGTTCCAATCCTCTGGGTCTCTCTGATCGCAACCCTTGGGGTCTCTCTGGTCCCAACCCCCTGGGTCTTTCTTGTTCCAGCACTCTGGTTCCCTCTTGTCCCAGCCTCTGGGTGTCTCTTGTAAAAACCCTCCAGGTGTCCTTCATTCCAGATATCTGGGTCTGTCTCATCCCAGATCTCAGGATCTTCACCCAGCTATTGGGGACATGTTACTCCCAGATGTCTGGATTTTTCTCTTGCCAGTCTTCTGGATCTGCCCAAATCTAGCTTGCTGAGTCACTCCCCTCCAAATCTTCTTGGTCTTTTGCCTCACATCACGCTAGGTCTCTTACTTCCTCATCTGAAGGGTATGTCTTCCCTGGCTACATCCTGGTCTTTCACCTGCAGCCCTCTCTCTACTGCTTACCCCAGCTGACTGGCACTCTCCTTTATTGTTCTGTCTCCTTCTCTCCTCACTATCCAGGGGCTCTCCTCCAGTCTCTGGCTCCTGCTCTAACTCCTCCAGTGCTTTTTCCAGCTCCTTCTGTTCACCTCTCCAGCCAGCTCTGAAAGAACGATAATTGCTCAAAATGTCACCCTCAGAATTCCAACGCCTGAAATTCTGACTTATTTTTTCAACTCCCCTTACACCACATATATCTGGGGGGTATGGGATATAATAGTATGGGGGGGGGCTGCAGGGATTTCCCCCCGCATGCGTATGTAGGGCAAAGGGGGTTTTAAAAAAGAAAGAAAAAATAGTCTGCATTTTCGGCCGTCTGAATTTTGGGCGTCGTAGTGATCACATAGATCCGAAAGAACCATTCCTCCTGCCTCCTACAACATTCTGGCACATGCCCTGCCCTTTATAGGGTTTTGGACCCGACGTCTTGCTTCCCTCTGGTGTAAGGGTGCTCGAGTGCAGTAGGCACAATGGGGTTTGGCTGTTGGATTGTACCCAGGGGAATGGTTTATAGTCCTGATGTAGGGTGCATAATTGGTTAATCCCTCCACTTCAGCAGCCCTCTCTCCACCTGCCACACCCTGACCTTGAAGTCACACCCCTATCGGGTAAATGAACTCAGGCTTGTCTTTTAAAGCAGCTGGTTTAGGGATTGGCCAGTGGCCCACATCCCTGAGGATGGATTCCAGTTCTGATGTGGGGCTTGTGGCTGGCTAGTCGCTCCCATTGTGTTGTCCATTCTGTGGTGGTCAAACCATGGCATTGCCCCCTGACGGACTCCATTATCTTATCTGCAACCATGGAAGGAATGGCAAGCATACAGATGCTGCTGGTTTGCAGGACCACAATTCCTAGATTCCCTTAAAGGGACAGGAACATCTGTGGTGGCAATCTCGTGAACCTCTGCCTTCTGGGGGTAGCCAGAGGATATTCCACACGCTGCTCCTGGTCAAAGCATCACCTCGCTTGTGGCAGCATCTGGTCCCCAGTGAGGTAGGGCAGTGGTCTCGCTAAGAGAACTGAATAATGATAAAAGGGCCAACACTTTAAAACAAATTCAGAATAAATGTTGGGAAAGTGTTACATGTAATCGCGTAGTCAATAATGCTTGCAGTGGCACACCATACTGGGAGGTTGCTGCCTGAGGTGACCTGGACAAGCAATGGCTTCTAATGAGGACACGGGCAGTTTCCACCTGGTACGGTGCCACTCCAGACATTACTGCCATTTGCTCCTCAAAGAAAAAACATTGAGCTGGTAATTTCTCTTATTCTTACGTCCCGTCCCCTTTCCTCCCTACTTTATAGGGGTGTCCCTTCCAAGGGACAGGAGACGGAACCTTTTTTACCAGAAAAAACCTTCTTCCCCTTTAAATTTAGAGGGGCGCGGCCCAGGGAGCATGCACTGCCCTGACTCCGCCTTTCGGCGCCACACCTCAGTCCCCTTTTCCGCATCGACGGGAACGGGCCGAATTCACCAGCGCTCCTGGGTTTGGCTTCGGCTATGTAATTCCACACCCAAATACCTCTTCTTTGTTTTTTTCGCTTATCTATCATTCAGGTACTCGGTCCTCAGGCGTAACGCTCCTCCCTGGCGCATGTCAACTTCTACAGGGTTCAGCAGGTGTCCGTCCTGCAATGGTCTGTTCTCAACTTCAGACCCCCACGCCCTCTGCCTACGTTGCCTTGGCCCAGACCACGGTTGGCAATCATGTTCGCCGTGTGACTTGCTGTCCTCGAAGGTGCTGAAGAACAGGATAGCCAGATGGAGGGAGCTCTTCCAGCGGTCGCCTCCAGAGTATCTCAAGAACTTCGTGAAACATCGAACCAGGCCCAAGGTAGCGCCAATAATTTCCAGCGCACCCTGCAAGGGAGACACTTTCCCAGGGACTCTCCCGCGCGGGAGCGACCGGCCAGGTCCTTCTACTGGCACGTGCCCCGAGGCTGCTAAAGCTACCGGACTCTGGGTCGAGGGGTCCTCAGATCCTCCAGGGTGCAGTGTCAAGGGACCGGAAGATTCTTGTACCGGGGCTACAACCGAGGGGCTACGCCCTTTTACCGGCTCAATGGCTGAGGGGCTACGCCCTAACAGCGGCAATACATCTGAGAGGCTACGCCCTATTACCGGCAATACGTCCGAGGGGCCGCCTAAACGCAGCTCTACCGACCCCCGGATCAGGGGCTTTACACCTACTGGGCCGATACCTGAAGAGCAGGGTAGGCCTCGTGATCCACACTCAAGAGTTTTGGATGAGGCCGGGTCCAGTGGGCTGGCAACACGTCGCATACACGTGGCAGGCAGCCCGACAAAATGGACGCAGTATCAGAAAGGGGCACCTGTCCGACGCCATTCCACGAATTCGGCGAAGAATGAGTGTCAAGGTGGGACTAGCCTCAACCAGGTACGTGGCCTACAGTCTACCCTTCATTTGCGCAGGGCAACGTTCCTTTGCATCCATATGAACACGGTATGCAGCGGCCCCAGCAGCCCCCCGCTACCCTGTTGGTACCCCCTACCACCTCTTTGGCCAATGAGGAGGTGCTCTTTGAGAAGTTTCTCGGACTCATGAGGTCTCCTCAGATGGGGGTTATCATCAAAGACGCAGGCAGGGAAGTCCTCCCCGCCATGCTAGAGGCACCACAGACACCTTCATCTGGTCCTCAGGCCCAGGTCAGCCAACTCCACAACCTCCGCCGCCTCCTCAATTTCCAGTCCCTGTACCCCAGCCTGCGGCGCTATCTACCCCTCCTCCACAAGATCCTCCCGATCCACAGTATATGGATGAGGAGGAGGATCCGGACACGCCATCCTCAGCCAGGGCCTTCCATGAACGTCTTGCTGGCCTGGCGGAGTACCTGGGGCTCCCCCAACCCGAGGTCGAACAGTCGGCAGAGGGGGTTCTGACTGAAGTCCTCACAAGACTCCCTTCTGCCAACACGGGGATTCCACTGCAAACTGATGTAGTCTCCCTGGCCAAGAAGGGATGGCTCAAGCCCCACTCAGTCCAGCCGGTCAACCGATGCCTGGAAGCCAAGTACAGACAGATGGAGGGGGGTACACTCTTGCTCTTGACCTATTCCCAGCCACACTCCTCTGTGATTGCTGCAGCATCACTATACTCCAAGCCTAAGTCGTCTTCCGCCGCCTCCTCTGCGGCGCCGCCAGGCAAGGAGGAGAAGATCTGGGAGGCGTACGGCAAAAAGATCTACTACAACGCCTCCTTGCACCTGCGTCAGGCCAACGCAGATGCCATGCTTGCCGCCGCCAACCAACGGTTATGGCGGGAAATTGCGACTTCCTCCCAGAACTTGTCACCCATTGCCAAGCACACTTTAAGGCGGGGCTTGCGGAAGCCAAGCTAGTAGCGCATGACCTCATGGAATCCACAGTGGCTCATATTGATACCTCTGGCTGTGCCATCTGCATTGTCACGGACATGAGAAGAACAGCCTGGCTCCAGGCAACGAAATTCAACCCTGACGTCCAGGAGCCCATTCTAGATCTACTGTGCAGGGGGTCGGGGGGGCTCTTCTACCCCTCTACGGACGAAGAGCAGGACAAAAAGAACAGCTCCCAAACAACAAAGTCTTTATCCATTCTAACAAAGACCACGTCCAAATCGTACACCCAATCTCAGCAACGCTCGGAAAAAGGTTGTACATATGTAGGGTTCCGCGGCTTCCAGGAATGCAGATCCAGGCAGCCGGACCGCTCACTGTCTCAGAACTGGTGCAAACAACAAAAAGGGGGGGGGGGTTAAGGGCTTTTTCCAGTCCCCCCTCCTCAGCCTCCGAGGGAAAGAAGGCAAGAAGGCATAACACGCCCATTCGGGTCCACGTGACTCCGGCGGGGGGCAGGCTTCATCTCCATGCACAATTCTGGCGCCTAGTATTTCGCTGACCCCTGGGTCCTCTCCGTTGTATCCACAGGGTACCGCCTTCCTATCCCAGCCTTTCCTCCCTCCTACACTCCACTCCCACAGGTTGGAACAGCAACTCTTTTGGCAGAGATCCGGTCGCTCGTAGAGAGCCAGGCAGTGGAGGAAGTCCCAGCCTCCCAGCAAGGCTTTGGCTTCTACTCCAGGATTTTCTCCATTCAGAAGAAGAACCGGGCGGGGCTGAGAGTTGTGCTGGACCTTTCCACCCTCAACCTCTCCCTACCCCTGCAAAAATTCAAGATGGTTACACCAGCTTTTATAGTGGAGACATTGGACAAGGGAGACTGGATGTGCTCCCTGGACCTCGGGGACGCGTACCTACACATACCGATTTGGCAGCCCATCATTCTTTCCTACGGTTCAGGATCATGGGCTACCATTTCCAATACAAAGTCTTTCCATTTGGCCTCAACTCGGCCCCCAGGGTCTTTACCAGACTCATGAACGCTCTAGCGGCCCTCCTCCGAGAGCAGGGTCTCCACATCTACCCATATCTTGACGACTGGCTGGTCAGGGCTACATCTCCAGAAGCCATTCACCACTTTTCCCATGCCCTTATGAATACACTGCACGACCTGGGCTTTTCGCTCCACCCCAAGAAGTCACAGCTGCTCCCCACGCAGACTCTGACATTCCTGGGATTCATTTGGGACACGTGCTTTGAGAGGGTCTTCCCGTCGTAAGACAAAATCCCGGACATCAAAAGGGCCGCCGCCCACTTCCTCAGCATAGAAGGGATCTTGGCATGTTGGAACCAACATCTCCTGGGTCTACTAGCAGCGATCCTATTAGCCGTGCTGCACACGAGACTAAGGATGAGAAGGATTCTGCTGCACTTTGCAGCCTCATGGAATCAGGAGCGGGGCTCGCAATCTGAGATGATCAACGTTCCTCCATCTCTCCACCCAGACCTAACATGGTCGTCCATGGACTGCAACCTACAGACGGGCAAGCCCTTTCGGCCACCCTCCCCGCAGGCTACCATCACCACAGACTCCTCGCTCGAGGGCTGGGGAGCCACCCTGGACGATCTCTCGGTCCACGGCAACTGGACTCGGCAGGAGCAGGAATACCACATCAATTGGTTGGAGCTGAACGTCATCTGGCTAGCGCTCAGAGCATTCCTACCACTTCTCAAGGGAAAGGTTGTCCTCATCCAGACAGACAACTCGACCAGCATGTACTATGTCAAAAAGCAGGGAGGCACCAGGTCCCCTCCTCTGTTCAGGCTGGCGATCAGCATGTGGGAATAGGCCATGGAAAACATTTACCTTTCGGCAGTCCATATCCCGGGGAATCCAACCTGCAGGCGGACCAGCTCAGCATGCTGGGAATGGACAATCACGAGTGGCAGCTAAATGACCTTGTTATTCAGAAGATCTTCAACAGGTGGGGTCATCCCCAAGTGGTTCTTTGCCACCGGGCACAACAAGAAGTGCCCCCTGTTTGCATCCTAGCAGGGTCAGGGCGCTGGCTCTCTGGCCGACGCATTTCACCTCCAGTGGACCGGCATGAAAGCCTACACCTTTCCGCCTACTCCCCTGATCCACAGGGTAATTTGCAAGATTAAGGACTCTCACTGACTCTGCATCATTCTAATAGCTCCATGGTGGCCGGCCCGGCCATGGTTTTCGGAACTACTCACCCTCTCGGAGGTGCCCCCGATACACCTCCCGACGGTACCAGCACATCTTCTGGCGCAGCAGGGGGGCAGAATAATCCACCCTGCGCCAGGAAAACTAGCCCTCACAGCATGCTACCTGATCAGGTAACACTTCAGCACCTTAGCCTCTAACAGGCCAATCTGGAGATCATACAGTGTGCCAGGAGCAAAGCCACCAGGGCCCAGTACAAAAGCAAATGGACCAGATTCTGCCACTGGGCAGACTCCAAGGAAATTGACCCCTTGGCCTGCAAGTTGGACAACGTGCTCTCCTTTTCGTCGCACCTCGCTCATTCGGGCGTACAGGTCGACGCCTGCCGTAAATACCTTGCAGCCATTGGGGCTTATAGGAACTTGGAGGAAGGCATTTTTTCCTCCTCCAACCCTATCGTCAAGAAGCATCTGACTGGTCTCGCTAGGCTCTACCCACCCGTGAAGAGACTGCACCTGGTGTGGGACCTTAACATAGTCTGGGGTGCCCTGGCACAAAAACCATTCGAGCCAATGGCGTCCGCGGACATTAGGCTGGTCACCATCAAGACAGCCTTACTAGTCGGTCTTACCTCGGCTCCCAGTCAGCGAGATTCGGACACTGGTCGCCTCTGAACCATATACCACCTTTCACAAGGACAAGGTAGCCATGCGGATGCACCCGGCATTTCTGCCCAAGGTTCCATCTGCATTTCATTTGAACAAGGAAATAGTCCTTCCCAAGTTCTTTCCCGTTCCCAAGGACGAAGCACAGAGAGTGCTGCACGGCATGAATGTCAGGTGTGCCCTAAATTTCTACTTGGACAGAACCAGTGGGCTTCCGCAAGTTGGATGATCTGTTTGTCACTTTCGGAGGCTTGAGGCCAGGCTATCAGGCCTCTAAGACCTTCATATCCTGCTGGATGGTCTCTGCCATCAAGGAAGCGTACCAGGGCCAGCACAGGCCGCTACCGGCCAACATGCATGCCCACGCAGTCAGGGCCAAGGCAACGGCCATCGCATTCCAGCGCCATGTCCCTTGGCAAGTCATAAGCAGGGCGGCCACTTGGGCCTCTCCCTCATCTTTCTGCAAGCATTACTGTTTGGGTGCCGACACTAGATCCGATGCAGCTTTTGGACAGGCGGTTCTCAGGAACCTATTTGCTTAAGGAGGGTCTCCTCTCCTCCCTCAGTTGTAATCGCCCATACAGTATGGAGGAAAGGGGACGGGACGTAAGGGTAATTATAAGTTACTCACCGTAGTGACTAACGTACTCTTAGTCCATAGTCCCCTTTCCTCCATACATCCCACAAAACCTACCCCTTAATAATACTGGTGTCATTGGGAAATGTTAAATTTATTGTCGACGCGTAAATTGGGACTGAGGTGTGGCGCTGGAAGGCGGAGTCAGGGCAGCACATGCTCCCTAGGCCGCGCCCCCACGTGCCTCTAAATTCAAAGGGGACGAACGTTTTTTCTGGTGAAAAAGGTTCCGTCTCCCGTCCCTTGGAAGGGACGCCCCTATACAGTATGGAGGAAAGGGGACCATAGACTAAGAGTACGTTAGTCACTACGGTGAGTAACTTATAATTTTTTTGTCACACACAAAGCATTTACCTCTAAAGCATGGTGGACACAATGCTTTTACCTCTAAAGCATGGTGGACACAAAGCTTTACCTGTCAGAAAATTCAACCAATTTGGGTGCTATGGAAATTTGAAAAGCTCTTGGATGTGCCTATTTCCGATTTCCCAGACAGCCAATGTTAGGTGGGAAATGGGCAGGAGGAGAAAACCTTATTGGGCAGAGAAGTGAGCTGAAGCAGCCAACAGCTTGCTCAGAAAGCGGGTGTATTCCATTTTATTCCACTGTTCCAATCATTCTGATTGGTGGTTCACTTCACACTGTGGTGTTAATAGAATTACCTGCCCAGTGAGATGAGTAACCATTACAAGACCGTAAAGATAACCACAATGTTCCAAAGAGAAATTAAAAATAGTATTTATTCCAGCACCGTAATAAGCAGGTGTACATGATCACCTACTGGATCCCAGCTACCTCTCTCATGCTACAGTTTTATCTTCATTAATGTGGAATCCATATTGCAGCATACCTCGATTGGGTTAATCAAATTCCACTTGTGGGTCTTCAATATTTGTATGCTGAGTTTGCTTCCATACATCTCATACATCCATCTGCATAATTTAAGCAGTGCCGGAAAACTATTCTGATGCTCTTTATGTTTGTGTACTATCCTTGAACGAATAGGCTACTGCTAGGTTAACTATCTATCTTCTGGCTCAGAATGACAAATGTGAGCCACTTCTATAGTGTCAGGGCATGTTTTCTGACTCCGTCCCATGCCGACAACGTGGTGGTCATGTCGCTGTCTTTGGCATTATCGTCCATTATATCTTTATTTACTGTATCCCCTACATTCAAAATAGTGTTTGACCGTAAGTATTTTACATAATTTCAGGTACGAAAAAAAGTATTTCATCCAGTGTTTTGCAAGCAGTAACAAATGACAAAGAAAATGCTGTGAACAGGACTATCACGTATACTGTTGTCGAGAAACCAAAACTTGGAAGGCTGATCACATTGGACTCGAACAACCTCACCCATGAGGTCTCCACTTTTTCACAATTAATGGTAAGTCTGGAAGATCATGGGACTGGCATGCAAACATAGCATTGTACTTACTGTTAAGGGTATAACATTGTTTGCTGTGTCTATATGTTATGTAAGCCGGTACATTCTACATTGTTCAAATGGTTTACCCTCCTATATGATTCAGTTTTTGAGATGGCATCCTGTGCAGAGATATCCACGTTATTGAATCAAAATATAAGCATGGCTTTTTTGCTTCTTTTTCCATTCAGAAATGTACTAGATGTGGTTTCTTCTGATTCAAATTGATTTTGTTCATTATGAGCTCCTCTACCTGAGACAAGTTATTAATAATGTTAGCGTTATTCATATCAAAATCCAGAGTAAATGAATGTCCTCTGCACCTCACATTGCCAACAGAGACATCTTTCAAAGCTGCAGATTGAAATTTGAGGTAGTACAATAAAAACAGCTGCACCCCAGTTTTCTGTTGGAGAGAGCCCCCGGCACCTCCTTTGCGCCCCCTGTCTTTTACTCTCGGGATTCTCTCCTTTTTTGTAGAGAGTGCTTTTGCTCACTATATAAGTAGCGTGATGCGTTTTACCTCAGTAACCTGCAAGAAGCAGACTAGGGGAAGTAAGGACCACTGTATCCCAGAAGGCTTTTTCACAGAGGAAACTGTGACCCAAATACTGGATTGGGTACCTTTTGCCAGAGGCGCGCTGACGTAATGGCCCAGATTACTTGAAAGCCCCTACACGGCATCTCATTTGTACTTCCATATAACTCACAAACCCCATTCATTCTGTCAGAAAAGCAGGGAGACACTACTTGAGCATTTGTTGAGGATGTGATGGTTGACAGTGTCAAATGCAGCTGAGAGGCCATTGAGGCCGAAGAAGCATGAGTCACTCTTATCCATGATTCGGAAAGCATCTTCCACCACCTGGCCGGTGGCTGCCGCAATGCTGCACTTGGGGTTGAACCCCAACCGATAGTCTTGTAGTAAAAGTAGTTGCTCGATTCTAGAGTATAGTTGTGATTTGACTACATTTTCTTTCAAAGATTTTGTATATAAACAGGAGTCTCGTAAAGGAGCCAGTAGTTGACCAGGTCATCTGGGTCTAGATTCAGTTTCAAAAGAGGTCTTATGAGACCAGTCTTGAGGGTGTCTGGGAATGACCCTTCAGGCAGGGAGGCATTAATGATGCTCAGGCGTGTGTTGAGCACCTAGCCCGTCAATGTTAAAGGGCCTGAATAAAATCATGCGATAGGCGATGGGTTTAAGGGAGGTCACCATTTTCTAGGAAGTCTAGGGGGGGAAGAGAAGAGAGCATTTATTCCAGAGAGGCAATATGTGTGCTGAGATGCACTCTGGGAGTGGTTAATTCAAAGATCTGTCAGATTTTGTCTATTTTTTCAATGTAAATGTAATTGATTCCATTGCATGTCTCCTGAGTTGCTGGCACTTCAGGGTCGGGTGAAGGTTTAGTACAATGCTTTACTACTTCCAAGAGGGCTTTGCTCCTATTAGCGGCTTCTCCAATGCTGGTGGAGTAGTAAGCAGCGTAGGCCTCGGTGATCAGATTTCGGCAGTTGACGCAGATAGATTTGAGGTTTGTGAAATCTCCAGGGTTACATTTTATGTGCCCACAGTTTCCATAGGGCTCGGATGGAGCATTTGTTGGATGCTAGCACAGGGCTGTACCAAGGTTTGGAGGGATTGGTCTTACTGTGGCTGGTGTTTTTGGGTTCACCAGATTCATAGAGGAGTTGGTAATTCTAGGAGGACCAAGGCACTCCCTGAGGCAGGGAAGCCAGCCAAGTGTGTCTCTAGCTCAATGAACACATAGATTTAGAATGAGAGGCACTGAGTGAAGGGGGCTTTCATCCTGACCTTTGTGGGCCATGGTTGAGTGGGGGGGATAGACAGTGGGATAGTAGCATGATTAGCCCAGTCGTATGGGTTAGGTTCTGCACGGATGATGGGGCGGCTTATGTAAATACTTGGTCTAGGGTGTTAACTTTTTTGTATATGGGGATAGCACAATTTGCTTAAGGTGCACAGATATGGTAGAATAGCTTGTTTCATGTATGGTTGTTGGCGCTAGAGTCTTGGATGTTAAACTCTCAGAGAACGATATTATGAGGATGTGCTAATTAGGCAGGGGAGAGTAAGTAGGAGATGTCATCACCGAAAGAGTCAATCCTGTGAGTTGGTCAGTAGCTGAGGTGGAACGTGATGGATACTCTTTGAGATAAAGGGAACCGGCTGGTGAGTGATTCAAAGGGGCTTGTTGTGGCAGAGGGGATGATGAAGCATGGCCAATCGCTTCTGAGGATGTGGCTGCCATTCCACCTCTTGCCCTTCCTGGCCAGTCTGCTCATTGGATTCAGTACCCAGGGGTTAGGAGGATGTCGTAAACATCAGAGGAAGATTCGGTTAACCATGTTTTAGTGATGAAGAGGGCATCAAGGTTGTTATACGAGGTGAGGTTTTTGACCTCAACTGCATTAGCAACTTCAGAGTGAGCATTGATCAGCAATATTGGATATGCATGTGTGGTCAGTGGCTTTTGGATGAGGACAAGGGCCATATTGATGAGGTTCGCTACGGTAGCCGGCTGGGGTTGCCCAGGGTGCTTGGCCGTTTAAACCCTAGCGAGGGTGGGGATAGGCTGCGAAGGGATGAGATACTTGTTTATAGCTGAAATGAGGATAGCTGTGTAGCCCGTGGCTCTATCTAGCTCAAACAGGCAAAAACAGGTTAGATCTTCATCCGTCATTTGCTAAAGATGCCGAAAATGAGGATGCCTCAGGAGGAGTGATGAAATAGGTGGTGGGTTGCAGCTAAGCGGCAGAGCCTGGTTACGTGACCAACAGCCTCCTTAATGATGTCTGGTTGCAGCTGGATGGTGTCCGTATGTAGCCGTCTAGAAGGTGGAAAACTGGTGGTGGATGGAGCAGCTGAGTTTCAGGCCCTGGTCACATGACCAGCAGCCTCCTCAGTGCTGTCTGTCTGGAGCTGGCCTGGACTCCTTATGTAGCCACTGTAAAGTTGGGAAACTAGTCGTGGGCATAACAGCTGAGTGGGGCAGGGCCTGGTCATGTGACCAGCAGCCTCCTCACTGCTGTCTGCCTGGAGCTGGCCAGGACTCCTTATGTAGCCACCGGAAAGGGGGAAACTAGTCCTCGGTATGAGTGGTGAGTGGCAACATCTGTTCACGTGAACAGAACCCTCCTCAATTCTGTCTGTCAGGAACTGACCTGAAGTCATTATGTAGCCTGCTAGGAGGTGAGATACTGTGTTGGTATACACCTGGCTGCAGACCTCTGTGCTGGTTGAAGACCCTTCAACTATATCACTGCACTTCATAAAGTGCTGTAATGTCTCCCTTTGACAGCAAGAATCAAGGTCCAACTCACTTGCTTAATTCACAATATACTTCACTTTACACTCCTTGTTTACCTTACAGTCCTACCTGACATCATAAGAGCCTCCGAGGCCTAAAAGGTAAACGCACCTTAAGAGAAGAAACACTCCGATTCAGGACTAAAGTAGCACACATCCAATCCATTTCTGGTGCAGGTCCTTCTATTTGGAATTTTATTGTGCCAGATATGAGCAAATGGCACCTCCCTCTTCTGCATTTTGGTGAAGGGTCTCCATCACACGACATAAAACTGAAACATTTCAAGTTTGTCCTTCATGCTCAGTCACTGGAGTGTATCTGTGGCTCTGTGTGGAAAAATAAGCTGTCGGAAGACCAAAGTGTTGGGATCCTGCTGGAGAAGAAGATGAGCATTGATAACCACTGTGAGAAAGCCCAAAAGTTCTATCCAATGAAGACAATGGAGATACAATAAGAGACTTACAACTCAATGTCAGACACCAAAGTTAGAAGCGGTGGCTGCGAGAGAGAAGACATGAAAGAGGAAGGAGGAGAAAATCCTGCACCTTGCCTGAGAGGGAGCTTGGCAGTGCGGTTGAAGGACATCAGGGGGACAGGACACCACTAGTGATTATCAGCCCATGGAACCTTGTGAGAGACATGTCACCAACACTGAAAGTCAGAAAACCTAAGGAAGGAGGATGATGATAGCTGGAGAAGGCCTACTATGTGGGTGAGACTTGCAGCTGAAGAAAGTAAAACACTGAGAGGAAGGGAAAACCTTCTCTCATATCCCTGCAATGTGTAGTGACAGTGTGTGAGTTTGCAACAGCTTGCAAAAGTTAAACACTGTGAAAAAGACAGAGACCCTTTGCTGAAACCCAGAGTGGAGGTTTACAAATGTGAAACAGTCAAAACTAAAAGCTGTGAGTGAGAGAGAGAGTGACATCTTACACTGTATCATTGAACCTAGAGCAAACGTTCCCAACTGCTCTAGCTCTAAAATGAAACATTTGTACTTTTTATTTATTTAATACATTTATAGAGCACACAAAACCCCCAGGCATCAAGGCGCTGGTTGCAAGGGAGAGTGGGGAGACGGAGGGGGAGGTCAAGCAGGAGGAGGGATAGTTACCAGGTAGGTGGCTGTAGTTTGACTGAAGTGCAGGGTGGTTAGTCTGTGGCTGTAGATAGGTCTCGTAGGTCTAGACAAGTTGTTCTTGGAAATTCTCTGCGAGAGGTAAGGCAGTGCAGAGTTAGAGAGGCAGCGATGAATAATGGAAAGGATTTTAAAGTTGATCCATTCTCTGACTGGTAACCAATGAGCAGCTTTTCTATGAGTTGAGACATGTTCTTGTCTGGATAAGCTCATAGATGCCCAAATGGCATTTTCTGGATAGTTTGGAGTTGTTTAAGGGTACTCTCTGACGTGCCAGCAAGAAGGGAATTACAGTAGTCAAGCCGAGAGCCAGTTACTGGTCAAAGGGTCTTGTGAGGAGAGGAAAGGTTTGGTTGCATTTAAAAGTTTAGTGGTGTGGGCACCTGAGGACATAATTGTGTCGACATAGCGGGTCATGCAGGCATCAATAGTGAAAGCACAGTAGGCTGGATCAGGTTTGGTAAGATGTGAAGGGGGGATCCCTACTCATTGGGACATCCGCTCCCTCCTTTCCTCTCTCTCTCTCTGACCGCCCACTCTGGGCCCTCTTCCTGCTCCTTTCTATGAGGCTAGAACATTGGTGTCATCTTCGACTCAACCCTCTCCCTCTCTCCTCACATCTCTGACGTCTCTAAGAAGTCAAACTATCGGCTGCACCTCCTCAGAGGTATTCTTCCTTTTCTCACTTTCCCCCAGAAGCTCACTGTCTCCAGAGCTCTGGTCCTCTGTAGGCTGGACTATTGCAACAGCCTCTTTCTAAATCTTCCTGCCTCTACTCTTCGACCTTTACAACTTATCCAAAACAGGACTGCAAGACTTGTCCTTGGCCTCAAGCCCAGGGATCGTATCTCTCCTGCTCTGAAAACTCTTCATTGGCTCCCTGTGGCTGCAAAGATCAACTTCAAGACACTCTGCACTGTCCACAAGGCTTTCTGCACGACCTCCAAATTTCTCTTCCTACACATCTTCCTTCTCGAGATTTCCGCTCATCCACCTCCAACTCTAAGGGTCAGAAGCTTCTCTAAGCAGAGAGTTGGGGGCAGATCTATCTCCTCGGCTCGGGCCTCCCTCTGGAACAGCCTTCCTGCCTCTCTCAAATTTGAGCAGAACCACCTCTGGTTCTGGAAGCAACTCAAGACCTTCCTTTTCGCTTCTCCTTTCTCCCTTCCTCTCCCGTGCTGATGCACCCGACTGCTCCGCGCACTGGTCACGCTCTGATGTCAGGCCCAAGCTCCTGCATGGCCAGTAGCTCGTGCACTGCCTCCGGGATACCCATCACTTAAGGTTCTGTATCTGCAACCCTACAGTCCCTTCTCCCCGCACTTATGAGCCACCTGCTGGCTGCATTTGTGAGTTAATGTCACTTCCCCCTTCACCTCCCCCTAGCACGTCTCTCTTCCCTCTTCCCCATACTTGCACGTTCTGAATGACACAAGGCTTAGTAAGATCGTTATTTTGTCCTCCCTTGTTTCCCCCTCCTTTTTTTGTCGAGCCTAGAAACACTTTTGTACAGGCGCGTTATAAATGCCACATCATATCATATTATATATCATATCGTTAAGACAGAGCTGGTGTGTGGCCATCCAGGTTTAAATAGTGTCACAGATTCTATTTATGTGTCTGGAGTCCTGTTCACAGTTGCCTGAGAGGGGGAGGAGGATTTGGGTATCATCTGCATAGTTGGTGTATGATATACCCATAGTCTTTTGTATAGATATTGTATAATGTTGGTGACACACCGGAGCATTGTGGAACTCCACAGGGAACTTGATTTGGGTGGGTAGCTGTACTGCCAGCGTAGACACAGGCTGTTCTGAGGGCAAGGAATGAGGCGATCCATTTGGTGGCGCTAGGGGAAAAATTGGCAGTTGTAGTAAGGTGGTCGCAGAGTGTTTGAACGTTCTAGCAGTAAGAGGAGGGCAAGGTTGCCAGCATCATGTATGTCGTCCAACTGGTTTTGAGGTCCAGGAGGGCAGATTCTGTGCCATGACCTGGACGGAAGACTGACTGTCATGGGCTAAGGATGATGTGGTGTTCTAGGTCGGCTTGAATCTGAATGTAGGCAGTGTGGTGCAAGGGAGAAGGAAAGGGACCGTGGTGATGGGCCTGTAGTTGGTAGGAACTGTGGGATTTAGGGAGGATTTTTTGATGAGTGTGGAGGTCCAAGCTTCCTTAAGGTTATGTGGCAAACAAACAGTTGATTGATGCAGTAATAATAGGGGTCAGGGCATTTGCACAGTCCTTGATAAGAGGAGCTGGACATGTCACCTTGGCAGCGTCAAGGCTTCAGACCAGCAATGAGAGTGGACATTCATAATTCTGCGACAGGAATGAAGTTGAAGGTGTTGACCATGGAGGGGTCTGGGGATGGGGGCGGGGAGTGACTAGGCTCCATCCTATGTGCTTTTGCAAGGACAGATGCTCTCTTTTCGATTTTTACCAGAAGGATGGGGATCTTGTTGGTGAGGGCATCATGGATATTTTGGCACCAGGTGTCATATTTGGTGTAGTTGGCAATTGGTGTGATGGTGGATTCAAGTTCACGTACGATAGAGAATAGTTCACGTGATTGGGATTGGGCTTTGGAGATCCTGTTTGAGAGGGCAGTTGCTTTGGCTATACGGACGGCTCACTTGTTTTCCTTAGAGAAATTGAGGACGTTTTTTTTTTAGCTGGTGATGATTATTTTTGCCATCTGGTTTCGAAGGCACGCTTCTTGGCTTGCATGGCTTGGAGGCTGTGTATACCAATAGTTAATGCACGTGGATGGTTTGGCTCTGCAAAGGTTGAGTGTGTCGATAGCATCAAAGGCTGACTGATGGCAATGCTGTAAGTGCCAACCAGGTCTGAAGGATTAGATGGCATGGTGACAGAGTCGAGGGTGCGGTCTGCTGTCGCGATGGGGAGGAGTCGCTCCTTAGTGAAATTACAGGAGCATCTTGTGATCGCCGGGGGAAGATCGTGGGTATTGTCTAGGCAGATGTGACAGGCACCATAAAGGTGATGGTGTGGTGGTCAGAACACAGATTAGGGGTGATTGCTATGTTGGTTGTGTTCCAGTTTAGGTCTGCAAGCCAGTCTAGCAACCTTCCTAAGTGATGTGTTGGACTCGAAATATGTTGAGTGAATCCTAGAGAGGCTAAGGAGTTAGCAAGTGAAGTGGCGTCTTTGTCTGATGGGTCATTAAAACCCAAGTTTAAGTCTCCCAGGAGGACGACTTTGGAGGTGGGTTTGATACTGTGCTGAGAAGCTGTGTGAGGTTGTCATCAAAGGATTTAGCCGGGCCCATGTGGCAGAAGATGACATGTTGTTGGTGACACACCGGAGCATTAGTAGGCGATAGTGTTAGTTTATTGCTGAGTAGGTCACAGGAGGTGGGAGCCATTGTGGGGAAAGATCGGAATGTCATAGTATCTTGATTGATGAGGGCGACTCCACCGCCTTTGTGTAGTGGGCGGTCGCAGCGCAAGATCCGGTGTCCTGCTTGAACAGCAATGGTGAGGGCTGGGCCTGCAGCAGGGTGTAGCCAAGTTTATTACTGCTAAAATATCCAGGTTGTGGTTAGTGATGAGGTCCCTGATATCGATGGCATGAACGATGACAGAGTGTGCATTAATAAGTGCACAGGAGAGTGGGTGGGTGGTGAGAGTAGGAGTGGCTATTGCAAGGATGGAGGTTGGGATGTTGTAGGATGCATGGAAGGGGTGCATGTACAGAGGTGGGCAAGGCAGGAGTTTGTGGGTGGTGGGATGGTGCAGGGTACAGTTGTGTTGATGTGGTGGTTGTAAGCCTTGAGGTTCTGTCAATAAAAGTCAATTGGAGGGAGGTGGGTGTTGATAGCAGGCAAGGGGTTTGTGTGCCAGCATGGGTAGTGGCTAGGGTATTGGCTTTAGAAATGCTGGAAGAGCTGGCCTGCTGAGCCGTGTGTTGTGAGGGTGGGGATGGCTGTGTGCGAGTTAAAGGGGGCTGGACGCAAATGTGACACGTTGGTGAGAGAGTGATGGCTGGGAGAAAAGGTGTGGATTTGATACAACTATTGGAGCTAATGGAACAGGCGAACTGTCCTGTGTAGTACGGTGGATTAACAAAAACATTATTTTCTTGGATGACAAGAGAAGAAAGGAGTGTTCCGATAAGGCTTATGCTTTTGAGACCAGAAGGGAGGACTTTTGATCGAAGGTGAAAACCTAGGCTAGGGGGAGTTGGATCCCTGTTAGTATGGGTAGTTGTGAGCATGTGTGGGGGCAAAGGATTGCTGGGGTTGGTTTTTAGAAGAGACAGTGGCTTAGTTCTTAGAGGCGCTAGGCATGGTGAAGGGGTGGTCAGTTGTAGTTCTGATTGCCATATTAAGCTGTCAGCACGGCTTAAATAGCAATGGGCTTCATCAAAGTTGGAGTTGCATGAGTGAAAATATTGGAAGGAAAAACTAGCATTTTGGGAAGACTATGCGCAGGCCTAAAAGCTTTGGGGATAGCACAGGTGACAGGAGCGGGAGAGGAGTGCAGATGACATGGAGTCGGGAAGAGGTATGTGTCTCAGCAATTAGCAAAACTTTCCTGATGCAGCAGTGTGACAAATCAACTTCCAGGGCACCAGTGGTCCAGGGATGAAAATCAGTTTCTAAACCATCAATCAGCCCCACATCTCTAGTACAACAGAAGGGATCCGAACAGATTGGAAACACAAGCAAATTATAAACCTCCTGGTCCAATTTTGGTAACGTGGACGGAGCGGCAGGCTTATCTGCGAAAGGTTGTGGATCTTTAATTAGTTGCAACACAGCGAAAACACAATTATTACCCAGTGATAAAAGGGACTGTCCAGTCAAGGTTATATACAAATATATACTTTATTATAATGACAACAGACAGTTCTAGCACACTATGAAATGCAGCCCACCCTGTAAAGGAATGCAAAGGACAGACAGTTTCAAAGAAGGAAAGGGGATGCACTCTGGATACTGACAGGGGGGTAGTGCAGTAGTTCAAGGATACTTGGTTTCAGTATAAAGGGAGCAGTGGATCTTAACATTTCTCTAGCGGCCTTCAGAGAAGGACCATGGGGCCAGAAACTCAATGTACCTTGGGCTTGTAGATGTTCTTGGTGCTTGACAGGGTCGAGTCGGTTTCAGGGCGCTTTGCAGGTTCTGTGACACAGTTGAAGATGGGAAACCGCTGCGGGTATCAGACGGCAGACAGTTCAGCGAGCGAAGCTGGATGGACGGCTGCAGGCTGGCCTGCACAGCGGGTCAGGGTCAAGAATCGTCTCAGTGCTGGTCAGCGGTTCTGAAGCTCTGGTCGAGATGTCTCGGTTGGCTTTTAAGCAACTGCGGCGTAACAACGGTCAGCGCTGCAGTCGGTTGCAGCTCGAAGAACTCGACTGGCTCAAAAATGTCCTTTAAGGGGGACGTTGGTAGATGCTTGTCAATGCGCTTCTCCTAGCTTCTTCACCGGGCTTGTGCCGTCCTTTAAGGTGGAAGGCCGAAAGCTGTATCCCCCCAGTTCCCTGGGAGATGTTTAGGGGAGGGATCTTGCTTCCCTCTTGGAGATCCTGGCCTTCATTTACTGGTGGAAGATGTAAGGCCAACTGTACCTTCAGCGGGGTCCAATGATGAATTCTTCCTTCTGCTTTACTTGAAGCATTCAGATGATCTGCCAAAAGTGGTGCTCTGCCCTCTCTTAAAGCCAAATGGAGCATAGGCACTGGTGTAGGCTAATCCTGCCTTAATGAACCAATCTGGGTCCCCACCGACAACTTCCTGTATGTCATAACCAGAGTGCTTTGCAACAGGAAAGGTAAAGGGGTGAAAACATGTGATACTAAGTCCCACCTATCTTCCTGTCTATTGTGGATCAAAGGGTCTCTATAGTTAATGGAGCTGTCTGTGGTTCCTGATTAAAGCAGCAGGCCTCCCTTGAAGCTGCGGCGAGACCAGACTTTCTGGCTCCATCAAACCACATACTCATACCTTCTGAATGGGGTTCCATTGCGGGGATGACTACTGTAAACACACAGTCCCAGACATGACATTTCACGGTCAATCGATACTGAGGGCAGGAGCAGGTGGGCAATTGCATATGTAAGGTTGTTGGATTTTCCGGTCTCCTTTGTTAGTCTCTGTAGCTAGGCCCCATGTGGGCCTGTTTGAATTACTTTCAGATTAGTATGCAAATTGCTGCCACCAGCTACAAGGCCCAGCAAAAGGACAGGGCGGATCCATGGAGTCTTTGTTAGTTAATTAGACTGGCCATGGAAGGGGGAAGGTTTGGGCCTCCTCGTTCTGGAGATGCCTTGTGTACTTCTCCTGTCATATACCAACTAAATATGACAGGGGGGCAACGTCTGTAGTTTGGGTTCACCCAAAGTACATGGATCAACGAGTATGTTGTGCAGTGAGCATAGAAAATGTGTGTGGTTTAGCCCCACACATTTTCCGTAGGTTGATCCACCATCATTCAATTTAACTTTAAATGTTATTAAAGCCCAGGCAAGCGCACATCAACCTTGCGGATGGCCTCACAGGCGGAGCTGAGGCAGATCATGCTGGGCAGGAGGAGCAGCTGAATGCAACGTGTCACGACAGAAAGTGATGTTGCTGGTGCCGGTAGTATGCTATGGTACAAGACAAGGTTCTTGGGGTGTCTTACCTTGTGAAGTGGATGAGGGACCTTCACTGGTGGCAATAGACAGGTAAATGTGGGCAGGTTTCTTGGAAGAGCTGTAGACACAGGCAAAGTATGGGTTAGTCCAGAAATGCGCAGTCTGTGCGCCGGCGTGCTGGCTATGGCCAGACAGGGCCAGATGGGAGTTGCAGGAGGCCTTAGTGTTAGACCTCTGTGTGGGGCCTGCCTAGCCTAACGGCTCCTCTGGTCAGAAGCAGTAAGCATTTGTGTTGGCCAACCCACTGAGAGCGTAGGAGGGCCATTGGGCAAACTTTGTATGCATGGTGCTGGCCTCGTCATGCCCGCGGTTCTGTTTGATGGTGAAAAACGCACCAATTGCGGAACGTTGAGCCCAGCAGGGCTTGTAATTTCAAAGGCAAAATTGGTAACTCGTACATCGATTTGTGACTGCACCAGCAGTGTTCTGCGGAGCAGGGGTCATCTGCGCTTCTCGGGTGTCCCAGGAAGACAGGGGACCCCCGAGAAGACAGTGGTTGCAGGAGGCCTTGCTATTAGGACTTTGTTTGGGGCCTGCTTCGCCTGCCGGCTCCTCTGGTCAGAATCAATAAGCATTTGTGTTGACCAATCCGGTGAGAGCAGAGGAGGGCCAATGGGCAAACTTTGTATGCATAGTGCTGGCCTCGTCATGACGGTGGCTATAATTGAAGGTGAAAAACACACAGGTTCTGGAACGTTGAACCCAGCAGTGCTTGCAATTGCAAAAGCATCATACCAAAATGTGTCATTCATACATCAATTCATGAAGCCCAACAGGGCTTGCCAGTGCGACTTCTGCAAGTAAAGAGAGAGAAACCTTGCGCTACATCTTGGAACCTGGAGTGAAGGACCAAAGTACTCAATAGTCAATCCTGAATATTGTGAGTGAGTGAGTGAGCAAAACCACTACAAAATGCACCGGGAAAGAAATCCCCACCTGTTGACATGTGTATCAGCAGACATCCTGCATATACTACTATTATGCAATGAAAAATAATAGTTTTTCTTAATAGATATTATATGGAAGTTTTAGGCTCCACAGTAAAATTATGTTTAACATGAGCGCATATGTAAAATATGCGAATCAAAGCAAATGAAAACCTTCTATCACTTGATAATACAACGTCCTACGCTGTGTTCATTCTCCGAGTGCGATTTGTTTCCGATGCTTGGTGGTCTAGATTTATGGCTGCATAATACATTTTTAACATGTACCACGACAACGAAACAAACCACACATAATCTCATCCAACACCACATGGCGATTACCAACCAAAAAACACACCTGCGCTCACTGATCGGTTTCTCTGCACTGGAGCTGCCAACCGCACATCACAGCTCTCTTGCTCTTTTTACCTGCTCAGTCCAACTTACATCCCTGCCACCCTCCTTGCACTACAGATCCGCCAGATCTCCAAGGGATCACTCAGGTAGCAACAGTGCACAGTATAAGAACCTTTAACATAACATGTTGATTGAATTGTGTTGAGAAAGGTAAATTTGCGCACTTTTCACCATGAATTTTACTATAGATGTGATTAGATGAACTGGCATTAATGCATCATGGATTTTTCTAATGCATTTTTATGTTTGTACTTTTATTAGGGATCTGCTTGAGTTTATTGTTCTGTAACACTTAGATCGTGGACTTACCTTTTCCTGCACTCTCTGCTTTACCATGGCTCTGTTCACCTGGCCTCTGCTGGCACTCACTTTTTCTCACGGGCTCTGCACCCCGTCAGACACTTCCACCCACTCCCCTCTCCCCTGCAATTCACGTTACTGAACTTGCACGATCTGAAGGCCACAAGGCCTAGTAGGATTGTTTGTTTTGTCCTCCATGATCCCCCACCTCTTGTCTTAGTCACATTATTTTTATTTATTGGGTATTTATGAAGGTTATGGTTTTTAACCAACTTACAATAAAAAAAGATATTATGTCTAATGTATTTTATATATGACTAGCATTATCCTCTGTGCATTATTTCTAGCCTGCTCCCTCAATGCTGTCTTCATGTACCTTTCACGTCTGTTTCTCGCCACGTGTTTTTCTTACCCGATCTTCTTGAACTCCCTTCCCTCTCCCGGTCTTCGTCCTTAACTCCACAGTGATGTTCAATGCACTCCCCCTTCAGATAATTTATTATTTATTTGTTGCTCTCTGTTGGAGCAAGTGGACACATTTTTGCTTTCTCGTTGACTTATTTTTTTGTAAGTCCATTGGATACCGCTCAGGCTTTTGCATGCACTGTATAAAACAAATACTAATAGAACAAAATAGCTGCAGAATGAAGCTGCAGCAGAGTTTGTTGCTGCAACTCACCAGAGTATACATTTCTCTATAGTCCATGTTTTTGTTTTGCACATGGATGAATTTGACTTGGAACTACCAATCTTAGACCCAGCCTTTCCCATTCATACCCAACGAAACTCCTGGAGAACCATGTCTACAAAGAACTATTCAATCATTTAGAAAGCAACGGAATACTCAATCAATCCCAGGTCGGTTTCAGACCAATGAAAGCAATCAAATCAGCACTTTTTGCCATATGGGACGACCTAAACGTAAACTCAGATGACAACACCCAATCGGCCCCCATATTATTGGACGTATCAGCGGCTTTCAATATGATCGAACGAATGACTCTAGCCAAGAGACTGTAAGAATCCAGCATTCGACACTCTGCACTACAAATGCTGAAACATTTCCTCACCAACTGTACCGAAAGAAGACACCTACCACCATTTACATTGAATACCAAAATATCACCTGTGGTGTACCACAAGTATCAAGCCTCTCCCCACTCCTCTTCAACATGCGCCTAATCCCTGAATGAAGCTCATCCCAACCCATGAAATGACCACTTACACCTACACAGACAACACCCAACTCATCTTCAAGATAACCACCGACCTCAACCCTGAAAACAACCTCAATAGATGCCTTGCTGATATATACACTTGGATGGCATTTAACAACCTCAAACTAAACCCAACCAAAACAGAAATAATCATCCCATGAGAAAATAACCTGACATAGACATCCCTCACCTGGCCCCCGAATCTGGGATCCCAACCGAAGACGTTGACAGTGATAACAAATCTGGGAATCCTTATTGACTATAGTCTCACACTGGAACTGAAAGTCAATGCAATAGCAAAACAAATGTTTCTACCATGATGATTGTGCTTAATGAGAGGGATCCTCCCTTTCTCAATTTCCCACACAGAACCCTTGTGATTATTTCCTTAGTATTATCACCCAAAAACTACAATGCATCCAAAATACTGCAGCAAGACTACACCTGAGTCTAAATAGAAGAGACTGCATTACTCCAGCCCTAAGAAGTCTACACTGGATACCATTAAAGAAATGCATCAACTTCAAAGCCCTCAGCTTTATCCATACATTACTACATGGACAAGGAACTAAATTCCCCCCAAGTGAAAATCACCTGATACCAAACGAGAAGAGATTTAAGATCCAGCAGCAAACTCGAAATAGTAACAAGACACTGCAAGAAAAGAACATTCGGAGGAACCACCTTCTCCCATCTGATAGCCAAATTATGGAACTCTGCCCAAAGGAAATAAAAACAATGGAAGCCTAACTTTCAGGAAACAACTTAACACCTGGCTATTCAACTCATCGAGATAAACATGGACCAACCATACAACAGAGGACCACCCCAACCTCATACAATTCCAATTTCTACAAACGGTTATGCCCGGAACACCGAAAACACAAGATACACACCTGCAGAAAGAAACACTGATGTTGCTACACAATACCCAGAAACCACCCAAAACCTACTAACCTTCCCCCTTTCTCTCTTCCACACCTCTCACCTAGCACACACATGCAAAGGTCTATTAAAGCAACCCACCAAATACTCTAACAGCACATTACTCTCTAGCCAAATTAAAAAACAAACAAATAACCTCTGACACAAAACATCTTAAACACAGGATGCCGCTTTATGGACATAACTAGCCCCAGTACACAAAACAGCCGACCCTGCAGCTCGTCCAGGCCGTGACGCACAACGCAGCGCAGATGTCCTTTTTTTACTCAAGCGTAAGCAGATCCTCACTGCTACAGCCCCCTTTGAGCTAGTATCAGCCAATTTGCCCCTGATTCAGCATTCTGAATCTGAACCTCTCCACGAGGAGAGGCCCGAAATGGCCGCTGGGCCTTTTGTTATTGTGGTTGCCTAGCAACCTCAACGCTGCACAGAGCGTCCCATTGGCTAGGGAGCTAACTTCCTGCACTACACCACGCCGGAAGGCGTGAGCCGGCACTCATCCAAAGGAACAAGTATCAAGTAGGCACCTCCTGTGCCATCACTCCTATGGAAGCAGCAAGCCATCACGGTGGGCAGGAGCCCAGCCCCTGATCCATCCATGCATGCTGCCTGATCCGACCCTGCAGCACGTCTAGGCTGTGACTTGCAACACAGCGCTGATGCCCTTTTTTTACACAATGGTAAACGGATCCTCACTGCTACAGCCCCCTTTGAGCTAGTATCAGCAAATTTGCCCCTGATTCAGTGTTCCGAATCTGAACCCCTCCACGAGGAGAGGCCTAAAATGGCCGCCGGGCCTTTGGTTATTGTGGTTGCCTAGCAACCTTGATGCTGCACAGTGTCGCATTGGCTACGGAGCCAACTTCCTGTACTACACCATGCTGGAAGGCGTGAGTCGGCACCCATCCTAAGGCACACATTGCAAGACACGATCCTGTCTGTGCCTGTCGTTGCCTGCGGGGCCATAGGGCCAGTTACGCTGCCCGCTCGCCTTTCTCTCATAGAAAGTAAGCTTTCTACCGATTGATACACGGCATTCCTGTGCTTAAAGCAACCAACCCAACACTGAACTCGCATGTTATCGCATTCAGAGTCGCAGCTTCTGGCCCTTCTTACTTTGTATTACCTTTACGTCCACCGCAAATCTGGGACTAACCCACCAGTGTAAATGACAGGGATCGCACACGGACTTGTATCCTTAAAGTTACCACCCACCGCCAACTACACTGATCCCCCAATGCAAACTGATTAGCCTATGGCTGTATGTATGCATTATTTGAATCAGCCCACTGTTGCATATTGATTTGCACCCACAGCCAGGCTATACCAGAATGGCCTATGGCTGCATGTATGCATTATTTGATTTAGCCCACTGTTACATATTGATTTGTACCCACGGCCAGACTGTACCAGAATAGCCTATGGCTGCATGTATGCAATTTTTGATTTAGCCCACTGTTGCATATTGATATGTACCCAAGGCCTGCCCATATCAGAATAGCCTATAGCTATGTGTATGCATTATTTGATTTAGCCTACTGTTGTATATTGAATTGCACTCACGCCCAGTCTATATCACAATAGCCTACTGCTGCAGGATTGTATAATCCAAACTAGCAGTCTATCCCTGCTCGTCCTATCCTAGCGACTGCCTGGCACATCCTACCAGTCGAAAAACATGGCATCACTAAGAAGAGTGACCCTCACCATGGCCACCATCCTCCCCCCTATTCCACAACATTTCACCATCCAACCTCCTACCCAACACATGGCACAAAGTACCTCCCATTCTACGATCCATAGCTACCCGCTCCCCTCAACCAGCTTTGTCACCATTAGAATGGATCACCAAATTCGCCACCCCCCCTACACCTAATCCCTTGTCCCATGCCTTTGAGAAACGCAAGACTATGCTCTCGCTCTAACACGCCCAACTTAACTAGTCTCTATACCACATGTCCCATGCATCTGAGAAATGCAAGACTAAGCTCCCGCATCAGCCTCAAGACTACGCCTCCGAGATCTCACACTCTGTCCCCCACTCCACCAGCAACACATACTGACAACCTCAACGGGCACAGCCCCTCTAAATCTCCTGATCCTCCACTAGGTGACTCAAAGCCTACCTCCACCACAATCAAGGGTGCCCTCATCAACGTGCGTTCACTAGTAGCCCATACTCTTGATATTGCAGACGTAATAACTTCCAATAACTTAGTAACTTGGTTACATCCAGCAGCCGGGCCCTCGCTCTCAATGGCCATCCCACAGAATTACTCTATCATCCGAGCAGACAGAACATCCGGTAGAGGTGGGGGGGGGTAGCTGTCATTGCGAAATCCAACCTAAACATTAGAGAAGTGACCAACCCAGACATATAATCCACAGAACTCCTATCCTTCAAACTCCCACTATCTAACTCCCAAACTATACTTTTTCACGTCATATAAAGACCCCCAGGCGCAATTACCTCCCTTGAGGAGGACATCTCCCTTCTACTGACATCCAATACGAAACCAGGCTCCCAAATTATCCTAATGGGAGACTTCAACCTGGGCCTTCAGGACCCTAATGATGCCAACGCTTCCCTGATTAATGATGCCATCACTCAGCTAGGTCTGACCCAACGCATTAACAAACCTACACATACCAAAGGTAGAACATTGGACTGGTTTGCCGACGTCATCTGTGACATCACACCATGTGCCTTCACCATACCAAAAGTTACTAAAAAAAGTGAATCTACCACTGCTACACTGCAAACACTTGCCAGGAACAAACGCAACATTACCATTGAGAATCTTATAACCTTGCTACATCCAATCACCCGTGCTGATCTCTTTACCACCAACTCCAATCCTACGTCCCTAGTTGAACTCTACAATGACACATTGCAACAAGTTCTGAACCAAATAGCACCACTTAAATTAAGAAAGATGAAACCAACTGCCCATGTGAACAAATGGTTCTCGGCAGAATTAAAAGCACTTCGCAATCTCGAAAGAACATCTGAAACCAGCCAGAGAAAAGCCCCCTCTATCTCTACCAAAGAACAATTCTCTTCTGCTGCAGCCACATACAAAGCTGCTATCACGAATGCCAAAAAAGACATCTTCAATACAAGAATAATCAACGCCAAATCTGGCACAAAAGAGTTATTCTCTATCCTAAGAGAATTGGAATCTCCTGGGACTCCCACTGATGACTGCGTCAACAACAACGGTTGGTGCAATAATATCCAACAAGCTCTTTCTAATAAAATAGCGCTCCTGCAAGCCAAGATCGAATAAAAAAAAGTCAACCTCACAACCAAAGACCACTCTAGCAATATACATAGCTCTCCCCATCCCGACTCCCCCCTCTTCGACTTCTCACCAGTCACAGAGAAGGAAGTAATGTTACGCTCACCTGGTATCCACGGGGACGCCACCCAGCCCTGGTTGGATGATTTGCACTCTCGAACCCTCTCCCGGTCCCTTGGTAAGGCCTCTGGTTAAAGATGGGTCTGCAATATTGGAGAGCTGGAGGCCAAAGGCGCCAGGACTGACTCCAAGAGAGTCTTGGATGAGGTTTTAAGGCCTTTGACCTGGCCCTAACTGGAAGGCTGACTTGCCAGTGAGGGCCAGGGGCAAGGGTCATGACAAGTAATCAACATAATTGCTAGCCTAAAACCTTCGAATTGCCTAGGCAACGTATGTCCTGCCCCAGATATCAAGGATAAGGGCTGAAGACCTAGCTCCCTTCATCACCACACTGATCAACTCCTCATTCAAGAACTCCTTGGTCTCTAACAACCTCAAAACTGCCTGGGTTATTTCTCTTCTTAAAAAACCTAACCTAGACCCTAACACACCGACCAACTATAGGTCCATAACGACTGTCCCCTTTCTCTTGAAAATACTAGACAGAGTAGCCTACCTCCAAATACAAAGACATTTGGAAAACAATAACCTTCTAGGTCTGTGACAATCTGGCTTTAGACCCAGGCATGGGACTGAAACGGCCTACTGGACCTAAAAATCCAAATGGATGAAGCCAAAGACGAGGGCAATCTGGCCACCCTGCTCTTGTTGGATCTGTCTGCAGCCTTTGACCTAGTTGACCACCAAATAATTACCAAACACCTCTCCTCGGATACTGCATTCTCCCAGAAGGCCACCAATTGGATTTGGTCTTTCCTGTCAGACAGAACAACCCGGGTCTTTGCCCCATCAGGCGGAGCTGCTGTGGACCCTGTCCCAATCCAATGTGGAGTCCCCCAAGGTTCTTGCATCTCCCCTAAACTTTACAACATCTTCACCAAGCACCTCTTCGACCTCCTTGACGACTTGGGTGTAACATATACAAACTACGCTGATGACACCCAGGCCCTCATTGCGCTCACTGGAAGTTATGAGGACGATGTTGCAAAACTAAATAAGATCTACCTTGAAATCCAAGCATGGATGGCCACCCATAGCCTCTGCTTAAACGACGACAAGACGGAACTGCTTATCGTCGGCTCCCAGGCCCGTCTCAACAAACTTCACCCTACATACCAATCCTTCACCATTGATGGTAACCTCATACAAGTCTCAAAAGAAGTCAAAACGCTGGGTGTGTATCTTGACTCCACACTCTCACTCAAAAGACAAATCAACGGCTCCATTTTCATCCACAGCTTACACAAATAAACTTATTAACGCCTGTAAACCGTTCTTATCCACCAACAGCTGCCTAACATTGGCTAGCCCTGATATTGTCAAACTAGACTACTGCAATACGCTCTTCCTTGGCTCCACTAATCACAACTTGAACAGACTACAGATACTTCAAAACAACGCCCTCAGGTGCACCCTCAATCTCCCATGCAAGGCCCACATCTCCTCCGTCAGAAAAGAGTCACGTTGGCTCCCTGTCCGTGAGAGAATTAAATTACGAGCTCTCGTCATCACACATAAATGCCTCCATCTGACAGCCCCGCGTTACTTATCAGACAAATTCACTAGACAAAACTCCACCAGACCGATTAGGACCCCATACTTACACCAACTTAACATCGCAAAATTCAACCTGAAAACAGCAGGGGGCGCTAGCCTCCCTGTGCAGGCAGCTAAATTCTGGAATGTGTTACCAATGGCAATGAGAGCTGACACTTCGTTCTGGTCGTTCAGAGCCAAGGTGAAGGAACTGCTCACATCTCAGCAATAAACTGTCAACTGCACTTAGCTAAATCCTGCACCGCGTTAATTGTGTGTTGCAACAGCCACGGACTAACCTGTAACCTGGTCCTTATAACGTTCCTTGCTGATTTTTCACGGACCATTCTGTAACCCGGGCCCCCACTCTATTTATTGTACTGTATCATCCTTTGCTTTCTTTCGTCTGTGCAACTTTCTGTAATTTATGTTGTTCATTAAGCTCAAAAGTGCCCAGTTACCTCAGGATTGGATGCACTATACAAATAAACAAACTAAACTAAAGCACACACAGAAGCCAATTCCTCCTGGTTCTGCGCGCATCAACAGGTGAGCACAACATCTTCAAACTTCTCACTAACAAACCCAACCCACTTTAACTTACAGAGCCAAGTTGAGCACCTGGAGACCATGTAAATGGCAGCGAAGTGCAGTATAAATAAACTTAACATAACATAACATTTTAGTTTCCAATCTAAAAAACCCATGAAAGCTCAGCCGCTGAGAAAAGGGCATGGTTGAAGATGTAAGTGATTTCAACCCGGCACTCCACCTAAGTCAATGCCTAGCGTGTGATGCACAGTTGGAACCCTTAATTATTTATTTATGTCTATAAAGTTCTTTTATTTCTGAATGATATACCCTTATATCACGCCCTCTCTTTGAATCCCCCCCCGGTCACACTGAACCAGGAAGCAGGCTGTTTTGCAAAGTTAAAAGGATTTATTTTATGTATTTCACAATAGATATATATATATCACTATTTAATGGTTTATGCAATGATCACCAATGGGGTGATGTCACAACAACTCTCTTTAATCACACAGAGTAATAATAAGGAAAATAATGCAACATAGAAATAATACTTTTGTGTGGGTTCAATCAAAAGGCAAGTGATCACTCTTTCCCCCTGCACACTATTCAATCCCCCCAATATGCAGTATAAAGAGATGGAAGGAGAGAAAACAGGTTTCAGGCGTAGAGCTGTTTCACACGTGATAGATTTGAGCCAAACGAAAAATTAGCAGCAAACTTTTCCATGCGCGGTAAGCACAATTGCAGAAAAACCACAAGGTGTTGGAATTGGGTTGGTTGGAAAGCTGAGGATGTAAGCTTAAATTTGACACTTAAATTTAGTTTCTAGCATGCACGGTAAGGAAGTTATGAAGGTTTCTGTAGAGGTCATTTATTTTCAGAAAAGAGTCAAAATTTGTAAAACAATGGTTGCACTTTTTACAATTACAAACAAGGTTTCTTATACCAGGGAGTCTATGAAGCCACAAACTACATGACAGCACAGCCACCAGTCCAGCGACGGCTCTGGCTGGTTTTTGCCCGCCGAGACGCTTATCTTTCTTCAGCAAATATATTAGAGCAAAGATGATTTTAACACTACTATTACCAAAGGACTATAGGGATGAGAGAAAGATTCAGGTAAAACCAAAGATTTTCTACAATGCAGTTCTGGATATAAGAGAGTGGGTTTGGATAGGGATGACTTATGGATAATACATATGCTAGAGACAATCCTATGCTATGGATACTCACTACCACTATTTGGAATGGACCCGTCAGGGATCTGGTCAAAGATTTCTGGACTGGAATTCTGCAAGCACACCAGACTGGACTCAAGGTGCTCTGGTTCTGCACTCAGCACTGCACTCTAGACACTGCATGGCGGAATGGGACTGGATCCGACGGGTTGGTTCTGGTTTTCAGCTATCTGGTCACAGCTCAGCTCTACTGGGTCGGATCTCTGAATTCTGGCAAGAATTCTTAGCAAGAAAGCAGCACAGCTCAGCCAGGCTGTTCTTTTGTTTTTTTGTTCCCCTTGGAGGTCTGGGGTAAAATCTGGTTTCAGGATGTATTAAAGGCCAAGCTGAGAATGGTTCAGCTTTGGAAGTGGGCCTCTCTGCTTTCAAAGTTCTGGAGTCTGGAATATGGATTTCTCTTGCAAAGTGCTTTGTCAGCAATCGGATGGTGAGTGGATGTGTCTCTGTCCTAAGCTGTCTCTATTTATGTATTTTCTAAAAGGGTTGGTATGCTTACTTCTACTAGGCACACCCCTAAGGATTGTATTGGTTAGGGTATTTCCTCTCCCCTGATTTGAGAAGAAAACATGGTGTCATGATGACGCTGTCTTTATGGTCCAGGGAAAAACCTCCCCTTTGTTTCTGCATATGAAATCTATTTTTCACACAAGACATATTTACAATTTTGCAACCTTAATACCAATAGCATATTTATATCAGATATTTGTTGGAGCAAGTATTCATCCGAGCCCTGTCAGGGTGAGAGGTTGGGTCTAGATTTGGCAATTTTTTGCATTTTGGTCGAGTACCCAATGCCAGATTTGTCCACATTTTTACACATATGTATGGGCATAATCATGTGAAGTTTCATGTTTCTCCAGCATGGGGTCTGGCATGGATTCACATGCTCATGAATATTCCCCGTCGTCAGGCCGGGAATCCTCGGTGTAGAAAAAAATCAGTATCAGTTTAATTTCTGATCTGTCTTTCTTAGTAGTAACCAATCACTGGTCTCTGGGTCATACTGCCCCCAGCCAATGACTGCCCTCTCCCTAAGCCCCACCTCCGGCAGCCATCCTCAGATTTTTACTGCACGTTCAAGTGTTGGGAGTCCTCGTGCTGTTGCTCTCGAGCTATTGCTGCGTTTTTGCGCCTTTTCAGGAGATTTTTCTCATTTTTCGGTTAAATAGAGCCTCAAGCTCCACCGTTTCTGCATCCGATCAACGGGGATCCGTTTCAGAGTTTTCTACGCCCCTCAAGGGTGAAGATTTCATCGAGTTACGCTTTTGGAGGATTCCAGAAGTTCCGAGGCCTACCCCGGACATGGCCCAGGAGAAAGGAAGCTTGACGCCCGGGAAGCTGTTCAGGACCTGCCCTGGATGCCAGCTTCAGAATGTTTTCAAGGAGGGCGAGCATTCGTTATGCATCTACTGTCTCCATGAGGACAAGACGCACAAGGAGAAGGACTGTGCTTTTTTTGGGAACATGTCGGAGCGGACCATGAAGGATCGCCACCTCCGTCTCGCCAACTGGCTGGAAGGGAAGAGCCCGTCAGGCGAGAAGAAGAAAAAGAAGTCAGAGCGGTCTTCTAAGTCCTGTGAGGGTGCCCCGGAGACGGGGGCCCAACAAAAGGCTAAGCACCGCTAGTCCGCGGGCACCGGGAGCGCCGAACGGTCGGGCTCCTTGGCTGCCAGGCAGGGCGCATCCTCCCCGGCGCCATCAACCACGAGCCAACGCTCTGGCTCGGGTCAGAGGAAGTCAGAGAACCCGGCGAAGCTTCTGGAGAAGCCCCGGTCGATCTCGAAGATTCCGGCAGAGGGGGAGCGAGGCTCGGACCCTACCCCCAAGGTGAAGGCCCCAGACGTCCAGAAGGTGACGATGGCCTTAATTCACCCTGCTAAGACCTCGATTGAGGATATCGCCGCGGCCCTGGCTCAGCCTGTGGAGGCTACACCAGTGGAGGCGCCCTCAGGACCCAGAGTCTCCCTGCCACCGTGGAGGGAGTCGTCTTCCAAGCCCATTGAGAAGACTCCCACGAAGTCCTCGTTGGAAAAGGTGGGGGAGGGGCTCGTGGCCATCGTGGATAGGGACACGACCTCTGAAGAAGAGCTCATCGAAGTCGTGGAAGAGGCCCAGCCCATCGGGAGGGATCCCGACGAGGGCGACGACGAGAGCGACGGTGTCGTCGGAGATAAGGACAAGGTTGCCCCTTCCCCCGACAGAGGTACCGGAGCCAGACCCGATGGGGGAACCCGAGCCAGGACCTTCGGAGAGGCCACCACATAAGAGGAGGAGGACGCATCCTATGCCACCTCTCCCACCTCTGCGGCCTGCTCTGTCTTCCCCCCGGTCTACTACCCACGGGGATGATACAGGCACAGACACGGCTACGACAGGTACAGATGACGACGGAGGCGACGACGGGACGTTTCCCCCGTCGCCCCCTGCTCAGGCGTCCCCGCCCGACGAAATTGGATCCTTTCATGCCATGATTTCCAGGGCATCCAAGCTTTTCCAGCTCTGCCCAGAAGAAAAGAAGAAAGAAGGGTTCCTATACCAACGGCGCGAGGCTAAAAGGAAGACCGTCCTCGCAGTAACGCTTTGATGACATCTGGGATGAGGGGCTCGCCCTCCTCAAGAACCCTGCCACGGCACCGGCAAAGAGGGACCAGTACGAGAAGAAGTACCGGGTCCCCGACGCTGCCCCCTTGTGCCTTCGGGCACAACCTACCCCAGATTTGGTCGTCTCGGCGGCGGCAAAGAAGAAAGCTGAGGGGGGCATACGACAGGGAGTTGTGGTTCAAAATCGCCCCTCTGTTAGACTTCCTTCCGGACGCTTAAAGGGCTGAGGCCCTTGAAATCCTACAGGAGGGGGGGATTGCTTCGGACCATGCCATCACGGTGGCAACGGACATCGCCGACACCGGTTTCCGTCAGTTGGGCAACGGCGTTTGCTTGAGACGACGAGGATGGCTCAAGGCCACGGATTTCCGCCAGGATGTACAAACCAAGGTTTTGGACATGCCCTTCGACGGGAACAACCTGTTTGGGAAGGCGGTTGATGAGTCCCTTCAGGCCATCAAGACAGACACAGAGACTGCTCGGGCACTGGGAGTGCTAAAACAACGACGGCCGTCCTTTCGGAGCTCCGGAGACAGACAAGGTGCCTCCAAGGGATCCGGCAGTGGCTCCTCCACTTACCACAGAGCGGCAAAATCTTCGTCCCAGGAAGCCTACAGGGGACGTGGCAAGTCAGGTGGTGCCTGTCGTCGTCGACAAGGTGGTCAAGGAGGCAAGGCAGCCTCCAAAGAAGATTGAACCGACCGTGGGGTCGGGCCCCCGCCGAAGCACCCCGGTGGGAGGCCGGCTGGCGAGGTTCGTCAGCGTGTGAGAGTCCATCTCCACCGACCGTTGGGTGCTGGACGCCCTGGCCCAAGGGCACACCCTTGAGTTTCAGAAGAAGTGCCCTCGCGTTCCACCCGTGGCCAGGAAGGAAAATCACGTCCCTCAACTACTGTTGGAAGTAAGGGTGATGCTCAAGAAGGGTGCCATTGTGCTTGTCCCAAAGAGGCTTTGGGGCTCCGGAGTTTACTCAAGGTACTTCCTCATAAGAAAGAAGACAGGAGGATGGCGCCCCATCCTGGACCTACGACGACTGAACAAGTACATCAAGGCACAGAAGTTCCGTATGGTCACCCTCCAGCATGTGCTGGGACAGCGGGAGGAGGGAGATTTCCTGTCGTCGTTGGACTTGGAGGATGCACACTTCCACATCCCCATTCTAAAAAGACACTGAAAGTTCCTCAGGTTCGTGGTCCAAGGGCGGCACTACCAGTTCAAGGCCCTCCCGTTCGGATTGAAGTCGGCACCCAGGGTGTTCACCAAGTGCCTCGCACCGGTGGCGGTGCGGCTGCGCCTACAGGGGATCCACGTCTACCCCTACCTGGACGACTGGCTCATCCGGGCAAGGACAAGGGAGCTCACTGTGGAGCACACTGCGAAGACCGTCCAGCTGCTCACAGACCTGGGATTCTCCATCAACTTTCCGAAATCCCACCTGGTTCCGTCGCAAGTCGCCCTGTTTCTGGGAGCCAAGCTCGACACAGTGGCGCGGCTGGCCTCGCCGTCGGAAGGGCCAGGACCATTCTGGGCAAAGTGCAGCCTCTGCTGGCCACGGACATGGCCAGGGTAAGATCTATCAAGTCCCTCCTCGGGATGATGTCCTCCTGCATTTATCTGGTGCGCCTTTGCAGGCTTCGAATGAGACCCTTACAGGAGTTCCTCGACGCCCGCTGGATCCAGTCGAGGGGCAGCTTCGAGGACAGGATCCCTCTCAACGAGACGTTACGTCAGGCGATCCGGTGGTGGAGTACCCGCGCCCATCTGTCGGCGGGCACGGACTTTCAGACCCCAGCTCACCAGGTGACGGTGATGACGGGCGCCTCCCTGGAAGGTTGGAGAGCACGCTCCGGAGATCTTCATGCAAGAGGCCTTTGACTCCCGGAGGAGAAGTCTATCCACATGAACATCTTGGAGCTCCGCGCGGTGTTCTGGGCCCTCGGGTCCTTTCTTCCGTCCCTCAAGGGCAAGGTGGTGAGGATCTTCACTGACAACACCACCACGATGTTCTACATCCGGAAGCAGGGCGGAACCAGGTCCCCGGCCCTATCCAAGGAAGCCCAGGATCTGTGGCATTGGGCCATCGCCCAAGGGATGTTTCTGGTGCCTCTTCATCTGGCAGGAATAAAAAACATGATCGCCGACTCACTCAGCAGGGAGCTGCGCTCATGCCACAAGTGGGAACTATGCCGGGATCAAGTGGATCGACTCTTGCGACGATGGGGCGAACCCCAAATCGATCTCTTCGCGACGGCGACGAATTCCAAGTGCCGGAGGTTCGCCAGCAGGTTCCCCCAGCCGAGGAGCATGGCCGATGCTTTCTCGTTCCCCTATTTCTTTATGCGTTCCCTCCGCTGCCGTTGCTGCTCCGGCTCATCAACCAGCTCAAGAGGTCCTGGTGCAGGATGATCCTCGTCGCACCGGCGTGGCCGAGGCAGATCTGGTTCCCGGACCTTCTGGACTTGTCAACGTCCCCACCAGTCAAGCTGCCGACGGATGCAGACCTTCTCTCCAGAGAAGGAGGCACCATTCTTCACCACAACCCGGAGTCGCTGAACCTGCAGGCCTGGCTCCTGCAGCACTAGAGTTTGGAGGGTACGACATCCCGGCCAACTGCAGAGAGGTTCTTGCAAAGGCCAGTGCGTCCTCAACTCTCAAGTGCTACGAACATAAATGGAAGAGGTTCTCTGTCTGGTGCCGTGCACGGAAGATTAACCCTCTGCGGATTACAGCCTCTCAAGTACTGCGGTACCTACTGTCGCTGGCCAAAGCTGAACTTGCTCACGCCTCCATCAAAATACATCTGGCTGCAATTTCCCGATATACCAGGACGACGGGACGGGCGTCCTTGTGGTCTCATCGCCTGGTGAAAGAATTCATGAAGGGACTATTCAGATCATTCCCGCCGGTGAAGGCTCCTGCCCCGGCGTGGGAGCTTAATGTGGTGCTGACCAAGCTCATGGGGGCCCCATTCGAACCCATGCATTCAGCGCCTTTGAAGTTCCTGTCGTGGAAGACCGCTTTCCTCGTGGCCATCACCTCCGCACGACGAGTGGGAGAGATCCAAGCCCTATCTTGCAAGCCTCCATACTTGACTTTTCATGACACGAGGGTGGTGCTGAGGACACACCCATCCTTTATGCCCAAGGTGCCGTCGGACTTCCACCTCAACGAGCCCTTGGTGTTGCCAGTTTTCTTCCCGTCGCCTTCGTCGCCAGCTGAGAGGACTTTGCACTCGCTGGATGTAGCTAGAGCGCTGAAGTTCTACGTGGACCGCACAAAGAGTTTTCGGAAGACGTCACAACTGTTTGTGAACTTTGGGACTGTGAAACAAGGGAAGGCTCTCTCGAAGACTTCCATTTCCAGATGGCTCTCCGGCTGCATCATGCACTGTCACCGGTTGGCAAACTGACAGCTGCCCGGCCGTCCGAGAGCCCATTCGACCAGAGCGATCGCTGCTACCAAGGCGTTCCTGTCTGGTGTGCCCCTGCTGGACATCTGCAGGGCTGCGACGTGGAGCTCGACGCACACCTTCACAAGATTCTACTGCGTCGATCGGGACTCCAGGGAGGAGTCCAGGGTCGGCCAAGCAGTGCTGCGCAACCTGTTCGCCTAAGGTGAGCCTGGTGAGGAGGTAAGAGTTGCTTAATGTTGAGTTGTTGTATTGCTTAATGTTGAGCCTGTTGCCACCTCCCGTGGTTGTGCATGTGTGTACTGCTATGTATTCTCTTATTCATGATCAAGTGAATCCATGCCAGACCCTATGCTGGAGAAGGAACAAGTTACTTACCTGTAACTGTTGTTCTCCAGCATGGGTCTGGCATGGATTCACATGCGAACCCACCCGCCTACCCCTCTGCGGCTCTTCACTTGGTCATACTGCCACTCTACGTGCTACCAAATCTGAGGATGGCTGCCGGAGGCGGGGCTTAGGGAGAGGGCAGTCATTGGCCGGGGGCAGTATGACCCAGAGACCAGTGATTGGTTACTACTAAGAAAGACAGATCAGAAACGAAACTGATACTGATTTTTTTCTATACCGAGGATTCCCGGCCTGACGACGGGGAATATTCATGAGCATGTGAATCCATGCCAGACCCATGCTGGAGAACAACAGTTACAGGTAAGTAACTTGTTCCTTCTGGCATCACCACAATTACTACAAAACCACAAATTCTGTAGTCTTTTCCCTGAACATCGCACAGAGTTCTAAGTAGTTTCAAAACGTGAGCAGAATTTTCATATTAACAATACTATCATTTTACAAATTTTTACAATTTTGCTCAGTCCTCTGTCAGTCCTGTTCAAAATATAATTTCTTGTGCTTTAAGAATACACATAACTGTCTGTCCCCGCCTCCAAAGTTTTGGGTGGGTCAAGAGCACTCCCTGCCTCTTCCCTCGGGCAGGAGTCTCTGTTGACACTTGTATCTGCATATTCTTTTCAGTCCAGGAAGTCTTTTCTCTCACTCCCAGGAGTGATCTCCTGTCTTTTTGGTGGGAAGCAGAAGGGTGGTGTGTTTCCCAATGGGGGAAGCTTCTTTGAAGTTTTGCTCAATCAGGCTACTTTAAAGTAAATTTTTACATTGTTCTTTGTTGAAATTAAAGTTACAATTTTTAAAACAGGCAAACACATCTCTAATTCCAGTCTTTTTAAACATAGACATTAAATAGTGGCAACCTATATTGCTTTTGATAGCAAGTCACTTCATTTCAACCATTTGATTTTACTGTACAATTTTAAGCTTCTAGTGTAATTAAATGGTAGCTTTCATACAGGCGGCCGACGGTACTGCGCCCATATCTGACAGATTTTCCCAGGAAAGCACCTTTTTAAATGTGGATATTCTTGTGATGAAATCTGCTTCTCCTGATATTGTGTGCTTATGTGGGTTCTTTAAATAAAGTGACGGGTAACACCCAGCAAGGATGTTGGATCTTTTCTGATGTTTGGGAACCATTATTTTGTAATTTCAGCAACCAAGGAAAAACGGATTTCAGAGCACTTCTGGGTTTCCTTGCAATGAAGCACTGCCTCTCATGTAGTTTCCGTTTTCCCTCTGTGGGCAGCCCAATGACAGATTTCAGTAGTGTGGTCTCTTGTTCCACTACTGACACAGGCAAAGTAGATTGGCAGCCAACTTTCTGGTTTCACTGCGCAATTCTCAGAGGTTTAGCGCGCATAGGGCTTTTTGCGGCCATTTTGTTGGTTCTGGTGCCACCAGCACACAGTGATGTCGCAGGGCAGAGCTAGTGGGTCAATGCATCCCACAAATAAATCCTCTGTTGGCCCAGGAAACAGGTTAGTTTACCCTCATTGATGCAACCTACAACCTGCAGTCCTTTCCATGAGATCTCTTTGATAATAACATTTGCAGAGATTACCAGTGCCAATAGGATTAGAAGTAGCCAAGACCAAGCGCTCAAGTTAAAAGTACTTTTATTTTAGATGTTGTACATCATAACAATACAGAAAGGTCTATCAGCTCTCTCTGTCACTTGAGAGAGGGTCACAATCTCGTTTGCTGTAAGTTTATTGGTGTCCCAAATGCTTCTCCTTGTCAATGTTAATTGCTAGTTTTCAGGTTTTGTTTGGCTTCACTAAGAGAGGTGTAACTACACCTTCACTCACAAAAGAATATCTAATATCTAATTCTTCTTAAGGAATGTCAGCCTTGTGGAATAGCTGGTCCACCGGCATTCAACAGATTCAAGGAGAGGAATTCCCTGCCATCTCTGAGGATTTAAACTCCAGAACCTGTCTATCCCTATCTCCCAGTATCTTGGTCTCAATCCCCTCTATGAGGAATCCTGCAGAGTCATCACTGACTCCCTGGTGATGGTCTCCCCCCACATGGCCAGGGAACGGCAGCTGCTACCTTATCCTGACCCTGGGGGTGGTTTTATGAGGGAGGAGCATGTGGGAGGGGATGACCCCCTGGAGGAGTTGGTTACTCCAGCGGAAGAGACAGAGTAACGCACCCCCGCCCCCGTTCGAGGAAAGCACTATAACACCTAAACTGCTGATGGCATACTGTCATTATGAGCAGAAAACCACTCATACCTCATATACACATTTAACATCCCTATCTCTGATATTTTTGATTTAAACAAAAATCTAAAACAATGTAACTTTAACACCTAAAAATCCTGTGGACTCCAACTTTCATAAAGCCTTAAGCACTGAGAGGAGGAAGAGTAAGAAGGAGTTAATATGGACTAAAGTAAACACCAAGCTAAACGTGCAGACTAGTTGTTACAGTGGAAATCGGCTGCGCCGGACTCTTGAAAATGGTGTACAACTTCTATTGAGAAGTGAAGGTGGTGAATAGAGATGCAGAGCGGAGAAGCGGGAAGCAGAACCGAAAGCAGACGTACCAAAACACACCCTTCTGATCGAGGCAGGTGCTTCCAAGCAACCGGTTGTGAGCACAACTTCCCGGAGAGGCGAGAGACTGTGAGAAGCACAGTGGATGCTGTGGAGGGACCGCTGACAAGCTGGAAGCAGCAACGCTGTTGGGACAGACAGAGGCAGTTCTGCTGGCAAATGAATGCAGTGCTGGCGGGAGAACTGAATGAGGGTCTGCAAAGTAGGAAAACTTCACTGCAGCAACGGGCCTCCGGTCGGTAACGCCATCAGACACCGGTGAGTCTACCCATAGGTGTTGGTGACCCTGGGGTGTGCCGACAGGCCGATGAACAATTCAAAAGTAATTTTGAATACCAACCAAGTAAAATGAGAAGACAGAATTTACACAGATCCTCATATAAGAAAAGTCAATATGTGGAAAGTTGAAGTAAATGTTATCACAAGCAGATGAACATTAATGAAGTACAAGTCTCCATATATAAGATGCCACTTTGGGTTAAATTGGAACAAGTATTGCCACAAGCAAAGGAACAATAGTGAAGAAGTTAACAGACAGAATTTGAACAAGTCTCCATATATGAGATATATATATATATGGGGGAAGTTGGAGCAAGTCGTACCTAAAGCCAATGAAGTATAAACAGTGAAGTAGTACAACTGTTATACTGAAAGAGAAAATTGTAAGAAGTCCTTGTGAAGGAAGCCCATCAGGCTGTGAGCCTTTGGGAGAAAGATGCCTGTCAGAGGAGCATATCAGGTGATCTATACAAACCCAGAAGGGGATTCCTTGCAGGAGCGTACACCAGGTAATCCATTTAACGTACATGAAAAAAAAAGACAAGATACCCGGCAAGAGATTAAATCAGGGAATCTAAAAAAATTACTGAAGAATTCCTGGCATGGGAGTATACCAGGAGAACACTCTAAGAAGTTGCTGTATAGAAGAGACACTTTTGCTATTCTTCAAAATATATTTTTTGCCATCCTAAAGAAACTGTTGCGTGAAAGAGAAATTTCTGCTACTTTCAAGGAATCATTGTTTGAAAAGGAACATGTTGCTATCCTACCTGAAATAAAGGGAACTACCCCTTTGATCCAAGCATTGTTTCATTGAATTTTTCAGATTTTTGTTTTGTACACTTTTCTTCTGAATCTAAAACAGAGACATTTACATTTTTCTTTTTTTTAGCATGTGGGCCAGTTCCGTTTTGGACACATGGACTGTTTGTATAATTCTGATGAGACACAGACTGATCTTTAGTTTGTATAATTCTGATGAGACACAGACTGATCTTTAGTTTTAGTTTCCAAGGCAGGAAAACTCTCTTAGGATAGGGACAGATAGGGCTTTATCCAACCCTTTTATTATAATATAGATGTCTAATGTTGAAAGCATTACAATTTGTGTCCGCCACTCATTTAGGACCCCTCACAGCTTCCTCACCTTTCTTATCCTGAGTAACCTCGCTTCCTTTTTCCTGTTTCTCTGCCCTCCTTTAAAGCCTAAATAGTAAGTGTTCTAAGGTAATGGCCCTTTTTTCCCCTGCACACCTTCTTTACCGTAATTAGTCAAACAATAAGAAGAATAATAGTAATTGTATATGTTAAGGCATTTCTAATAATTATAACATAATTAGTCTTCATCAACATTCAATTAGAAAAACAAAATATCTACCAAGATGTATTTCCAAATTATTTAATCAAGAAACAAATTTAAATTGGAGCTCTATGCGTTTTGGCCAGTGCCCTTTCTCAGGAGCAATAGTCTTTGACGAGTTCTATTTCTTCACAATGTGTGAGACTGAAGGGGAAGTACAAAATAAACAAGCTGTGAGACATAGTTTTATGTCCAAGTTTTGTACGATTAATTAGTTTAGATGGCACACACTCATCGTTGAGTACTGATTGTTTAATCACCTGATTGACATCTATGGTCATAATATGTTAATGTGGGTTTGGAGGGTCCTTATCGGAAGATTCTGATCCGTTATCGTCACAGAACTCAGTAGAAGGTCCAATGTATACCTATCATAAAGTACCACAAATTAGCTATGTGATTTCTTAACTATTTGCTGTCTGAATACAATATCTTTGTATAAGAGAGGTTTGATTACCTTCTTGTGTGAATGCCATTGAGCAGCCGCTCAATAATATATTGAGGATTGTAAACCTGTCTCTGGCTCCAATACCTGTAACCATACTTCCAATACTGGGCCATATTGGACTTACTGTGGTGTTAATAGTAACACTGAGGTCTGTGTGAGTGGCATACAGCTCTTTGGCATCTCCTGCTTCTATGTCATTCGTTGGTATCTCTTTGTGGGCCTTGGTGGTACCACAAGGAATTGAACCTTTTCACATGCATAGCTGAGAGGAACGCTTACTGGGTAGGGAACCAGCTCAAATGACAATGCTTATGAAAGAGTGGGATGAATGAACAAAGTTCGAATAAGGCCTGCTGTAAAAGGAATGTGAATTTACTCCAGAGTGCAATCCCCTTAGCTACATCTTAAACTACTGAGGCATCAGCTCTAATGAAAGTTTGGTTCAGAATACTTAGTCGTAGATATCTTCAGGTATCCTGGCACAGTTTTTTTGGCTTTGTCTTGGCCTTTGTCTCATCTCCTGGATTAGTTGATGGCATTGCTGCTGCTTCCATGGCAAACACTGTTTAGTACCCATTTGCCCTATTGGTTTCTCCATTGCATTACTCTAATCTATCTCCTTTTACCCCTTACCTTAGGAGTTGTTCTCTGTGAATTGGATTGGAATTCTCCACCCTTCCTGGGATCTGGGTAGGATTTACTCCCTCTACCTGTGTTGTAAAAGGTTGCAAGGATTTCTATTTGGGCTGGGCGACCGTTTAGTTGCAGCCAGAGTCTGTACTGACATATGGCTGTTCTTCACTGTCTTATGTTCAGTGACTGGATCATGCCAGCGTCCGGGTCCGGGTACCTAGCAGGCTCTCTTCAATGTAACCTTTTAATGTAAAATGGATGCGTGTGCAGAGTGAGTCGCGCAGCCTAGCTACTTCACTTATTCAGATATTTCAAAACAACTGGCCTATTTGGCTTGGCTCTTACCAATTCTTTCCCTCTTTTTCTTCTTTTTGTACTCTCACTACAATACAGTTCACACTCTGGAACGCGGGTAATAACATCATCCAGATCAGGTGTCGTCTGCCTCTTTGTATAGGCGTGCTCTAGAAGTAATTTACCAGTGAGAGCTCAGGTTGGTGGGTCTATTTCCCCATTTCCACTCTCATTGTTGATGGCATGTCCCCTAAGAGTTGAACATCCTCCATCTCTCTGACTTTTAAATTAACTACTGATATTAAAATGTGTGTGATTTAATACAGGGAATTGGCCCATGCCCTGGCCTCCATGGCTCAAGCTTACAGAAGGCATGTATTCCATTTTGAAATCAGAAAACAGTGCCACTATAATCATCTGAGCCAGCGTTCTGTCTCACTGGATCTCTCATACGTTCCTTTTCCTGTTTTCAGAGTCTTCTCACTTGGCATGGATGTTGGCTCTGTGTGTCTTCTGGCTGCCGTAAGATTATGTTTGTACACCATGCCCGGGCTTATTAAACTGATGTGTTTTGTTCGCTCAAGTCCTACTCCAAGCATGGAGTCGTAAACAGGCCCCAGATTGAATGTTAAATTACCTGCTTGCCTTACACTTCTTCTGCATCTTTTCTTGGTCTATTTTATTTAGGATATCTTCCCCCATGTACCAAGACTTTTGCATCCACTCCTGGAACCTTGTTTCCTTTCATCATAAGTGACGACTTCCTTTGGCTCTTCTGGGGTGTCCTTGGTAGCTAGCTGCTGGACATTTACCTTTCCCAAAGCAGAACTGGGGAACACTGGGGTTGTCCACCATGAACCTTATCCCATGGCCACATAACTGAGAAGCTTTCTCCCCCGGGCCCCTACCACCAGGGTTCCACCCTTCACCACAGAGGTTGCAGATATAGAGTACTCGACTTGTATTGCATATTTTAAATATAGATTAAAGGCTATTCATCAAATTCAGTCCTTTTGAAGGATTTGTTGAATTCCATTTGGTGATTTTTAAAATGCATCCACAAATAAACCTCCATTATGCTTCTGTAAGATTGACACTTGGAACTCAGTATTTTATCAGTTAAAAGCCACAACAACCCCTTTGAAAAAGCAGCCAACTTGAAATTACAAATCAAAGCCTTTTTCTCTGACGTTGGCCTAAAAAAATATTTCCAAGTTGATGTTTTGGAATTAGCCTTCTGCTGCTAGTTCTTGTCAGTTGAGAGCACGTGAATCTCTGCTCTTGTGGGTTCCTCCTTATGTCAACAGCATAGCCCAATCTCCTCTCTTTTGTTTATTCTATTCTATTTGTGCAGTTGTAAGGTTGTATTTATTTATTTTGTATTGTGCTGTGAAGATAAACCTAGACAAAAAAAGACAGATATTCCTAAAAACGCTTCCATATCATGAATTAAACATTTGATATATAAACGAAGTTCCCATTATTTCATCTTCATAACAAAGATAACACAATATACATCTACAAACATATATATATATATATTAATCATGCATAAAATCCATTTATTAATTTATAATTCACGTATTAACCGTGGGGTATCGATGAACCCCCTTTACTTAAAGCAAACTCAATCCCCACAAAAAATTTGCTCTATTAATATGTGAAAGGAACGGTTTACTTATGACCTCACAAAACCCCAATTAGATTGCGCAAATTATCAAGGACTCAGATCCTGCCCTGAAAGCTATTGACATATCATCTACTAGGAGCACAAATATTTCTTCCATAAATGCCACTAACACCAGATTTAGAGACAATTGCCTTCAATTTCTTAGGTGACATTAAAACATATCTGTTAAAACTCCATCACCACTGTGTACAAATTTACCAAATAAGAACAAACGACAAGTTTTAAGTATATTACAATTTAACACCAAATAATGGAGAGTTTCCAGAGAGGCAGTTCTACAAAGTCTGCATATACTCTGAAGTGTTCATTTTTTGTCTCGGTCTCAAGATTTCCAAGGCATGTTAAGTGTTAAGCCTAAATCTTAGAAAGCAGACCCGTACAGAAAAGGAACAGAATTTTATGTTGTATGCCATAGGCGATCTCAGCACCAGTAGGCAATACACATAGTCCTTATATAACTTTACTTTATAAAGATGCTCCCTATTCTGTATGTTATCTGGGTATTTTGATTTCTTTTTAATTGCTCCCATACTTCCCAAAAAATCCAGGTTCTGGTGTATGTTTATTTCCTCCAGAATTAACTCACAGCTTTCTACGAACTCCAAAGGCTCGATCATTCAAAGCAGTAAATGTATTCTGTCTCTCAGTCTGGGTCAGTTTTATATATAGATTTATTTTTTTATATTTCGTAGAATACTTAACAGAAAGCAACCCCAGCTCTAGCCTCAACAAAGCCATCTGCAGAGATGTCGGCAACTTTAGAACGTAACGCTATTGTCTCCCTTCTGAGAATGTCAAGCCATGACCAGTTGATGTGTTTCTCCAACCATTACGTTACTACACTAAGGATGACTTTTGTCTTGTAGAATACTATCAAGGGTTGAAGATAGAAAGAGCTAAATCTGACCATGATAAGTGTCATCTATGTCGAAAAACCAGCAATTTTGGCTTCACTTCTCTCTTTTATAATGCCTAACTTATTATTATTGTCCAATATCAATCCGAGATAGTGGATACAATAGACTGTGCCTAACCTTCGACTATTCATACAGTTTTTGTACTGCACTCCTCTAGTAAATTAATGATTTTATTAATTTCAAAGTTGTCACTCTTTGCATACTCTCCAAAATAATTAAGACTACACTGTAGTCCAATATAAGTTTAGTCTAATAGGACTACCTCATCAGCGTAGGCTAGCCAGCCCACTCTTAATTGGCCAATTTTCAGAGGAAATAGATTGGGCTTTTTTAGTGCAGAGATATATAGGTTAAAAAGATAGGGGGTCAAGACGTACCCTTGTCTTAGAAAAGAGTTTATCTGTACCTTGTTGGAGAGAGCCCCTTCTGAGTCAAGCCATACTGTACATTTTGGGTGTGGAACATCAGTAAACCCGGAGGAATCTCCCAGAATTGCAGCATCAACAGAGTCTTTGTTGGTCGACCCTATCAAATGCTGCCGACATATTGAGGCCAGCAGAGAATAGACCTGTTCCTTCAAGTTTGGTTGCTTTTAGTTGACATAAAGTATGAATTAAACCTTTCATAACTGTGCCTGTGATTTGCCTAAAACCGGTCTGAAAAATGCTAAGCCTCCTAGCCTGTACTGCCCAGTACAGTAAAGCCTTCACGATAAAGGCTGCGAGAACATTACATAATATGTCTAAGGGAGATTGGCCTGTAATTCAGCAGCGAGTCCCTAGATCCCTTCTCATAAATTGGGACAATGATCACCCTCTGCCATGGTAGTGGGATCTTACCTTCCCGCGCCTTGAAACTCTTGTGTATAGGCGCGTTACAAATGCCATATCATATCATACCATATCATATCACTACCTGGATAAATAGTAGCAGTAATATTTCTACCCACATAGCCGGATTGGCTTTAAGAACTGTATTTGGTATCCCATCAGGACCACATGCTCTTGAACAATTACATTTTTGTATGGCTGAATGAAGATCTTCTCGATCAAAGTTAAGTTCCCACAAGTATTTAGTGCAAAAATATGAGGTTACTGCAAAGGAATGAAGACACATCAGGCACGAGGAACAAATATATAAACAACAGTTTATTATCGCTTAAGCAGACGCACGTTTGTCAATGCATGTGTACAGGCATAGAGAAGGTGAGCAAAGAAATGGTGGACAACCTGGCGAATTCATACGGGAAGCAGAGCAGCGTGGGGTATAGGAGTATATTGTGTTCCTAAAACAAGGTAACATTCCTCACGCTACATTATCTATGTTATTTCTAGACTAAAAGGTCAGTCTGTATTTTGACTCAGTAGCTCGGTTTTTCAGAACAACATATACCATGAATTGTGCTTCCTTTTAATCATTTAAGTGCACATTCACAATTAGCTGCAGAAAGGGCAACAGAGCGCAGGAAGACAGGAAGGCACCTAATTTACAGATTTGCTACGTCTGTGTCAGTACTTCAAGGCTCTGAGTTAAAGACAAACAATGTGCTCAGCAGATTTAGCATTCCTGTGCAGGGACATGTTTGAGGAGCTTCCGAAGCAGTGACTTTGTGAATCTTTACTGCGGTCGGAATTAAAACTTGGGAAAGAGAGCAAAATTACCAAGATGGCGTTCGTGAACCGCGATAACACGGTTCAATGTGTGTGCGCTTAGGCCAACATTATAATACAAAATGAATGTGTTTTTACAAACCCTCCTTTTGGCCTAAGCCAACACATTGCTAGTAATGTATCGTCATCATCCGAACAACCAGAGTCATCACTGTCATCTATATTTACAGCCATCAACTGTTTGATAGCTACTTCTTGCATGATCAAGGCATTAGTCATATTCACAGGAAGATGAGGACCAGGTTTCAATTTCATTAGAGATCTAGAACAGCAATTACCTAAGGCAGAACCTAGAACAGGCAAACATTGTATACAGCAACAGCAGAACAGAATTGCCCCAAACACAATAGCAAGTGCTGAGAAGATTTTCCAACCCCAGGTTCTAAGCATGTTCCAAGCCCATGTCCCAATCGGGATGTGTACTTCTGAGCTTAATATATGTAACCTTTTGATTGCTTGAAACACAGTATCATTAGTTACTGTGGATACTTCATTCAAGTCCTTGTAATACAGTCTAGTAAAATATTCACACCAGACCCTTTCTGGGAAACTTTTAGCCTGTTGAATTGGCTGGGATGAATCAAAATATAGAAGGACCCAAACACCTCTAGTATCTCATTTAAAGAGTGAGTGTATCATATTCGGACTTGATCTAATTATCATCAGTGTTGTGTTTTTAAGCCAATTTTAAAAGGTTTGCTTAACCATCATGTTTTTTCCCCATCTCTCCTTTAAAGATTTTATCTTCAGCCATCTAATTTGGCGACATAACTCCCTTTTTTCCCATTCAAATTGATGTTTCTTATTACTTAGCATTGGGTAGTGTGGCCAAGGTCTGGGTCAATGCACTTCTTCTAACCATAGGGCAATCAACTCCTGAAAAGTATGAAAATGCGTTACATTTTCCCACTTAAATTAGTCAGACAGTGATACCCAAAGCATGTCTAGCCTTTCATTCATCTTAGTATTAGTGCTTGAATACCGTCTATTTCCCAAGCTGTTGGCTGCATAATTGGTACACATTTTATTAGATCCTTTCGCCTCCAGTGTGTTCATTTTAGGACCATTTGTGCTTGATCACCTTTTGGTGACATCTCTACCTTTAACGACCAGCAGCATCAAATATAGTAGCAAGCAAATAAAATCACTTGTAGAGGACGAAGCCAACCTTGCTCATGTGAGTTTACTCGGGCAATCTCATTTTATATTTCCATTAATGTGTGTCAAGTTCCACTTATGCATACATTCTGCCCACTGTATACCTCTCGATATTAACAGGGATATGGGTAAGGCTGATCTTGTATGTCTTTCCTCCTCTTACAGGATTGGGCAATTACAATTAAACTCCCCAGCACAGTAAATGTTGAGAAAGCCATCTAATTCTTCCAATATGGCATTTTCAGATTCGACCTTTGGGTTACAATATAGGCTTATCAATGAAACAGCTCTATCCCGATTGCTCCCGCCAGAGACTAATTCTACAACAAGAACTCATACAGTTTGATTTTGCTAGCTTCAGTGAAGCTCCTAAATCAGTCTTAGCTGTAATCAGTAGGCCTCCTGAAGGTCTACCCAATCTTCTCTTTTTTGCACCTTTGGTGAAAATATTATATCCGTCAATACTAGCTGTCTCTATCAACCAGCTCTCTTGTAGAAAAATAATATCACATTAAGCAAAGAAGTCTTTCACATTATCAATTTAAAAAGTATTGAAACCTCTGGAGTTCCAACTTAGGAAGAAAGCTTATTGCTAAATGTAACCTGGGTGTGAGGTCAGATGGGCAAGCAATGATGAGGCAAGCCACGCCCAGACGGATTCGAACATGAGTTGGTAGAGAGGAACCCTTTAACTCTACTAAGCATTTTATTGACCGGTCCATATAGTCGGATCTACAGGTCCAAAACGAGCCTATTTTTGTATTATTATTATTTAATTCTTATAATGTACTACATGCCCGTGGGCCTCGGAATGCACACAAAACATAAAGTCGGGGTCAGCAGTGGAGGGGTCGAGAGAAGGATGGGGCACTTAGTCTGCTGAATTGAAGAGGCAGGTTTTAATGGCTTTCTTGAATGCAGCCAGGGATGGAGATGTTCTTTTGGGAAGCGGCAGGGCATTCCAGTCCTGTGGCGCTTGTGTTTTGAAGCTTGTTACGCCAGATTTATTTCAGTTTAAAATGTGGTTGGGTCAATGTGTCATTGGGCCTCATTCCGAGTATGGCGGTAAGGGATACCGGTCACCGTTGACGAGACCGGTGCCGGTAATCCCTTACCGCCACATTCCGAGTTCCCTTTGCGCCCTCGTCCTTAGCGCCTGCTTTTAGCAGGCGTTAGGAACGAGGGCACAAAGGGGCTTTTAAGACAATAACGGTGACCGTAAAGTACGGTCACCGTTATTTGCAATTTCCCCATTCCCATTGAGCCCTATGGGGGCTCATTTGGGAATGGGAAAGAGCCCTGGGGAATGGGAAATTACCGCCCTGGTCAACTCGGAATAGGGCAGTAATTTCCCATTCCACCAGGGCGGTGCCGGTACGGGTCCGGCGCGACCAAGGCGCTAATAGCACCATTGGTTAGCGCCAGACTCGGAATGAGGATTGTCATTTTAGCGTAGCGACCTTAAGGGTTGATTAACGGTCCGAGTTTTTTGCCAAAAAAGTTCTGCTGAAAAAAACGAATTGAAAAATATGGGAGGTGGAAGGGTAAGGGCATATAAGGGGTAGGAGTGGTGGGAGCATATATAATAAATAAAAGGGAAGGGCGGTCTGGGGGGTAACCCCCAAATAAAAAATAATTATTATTTTCTCAGCAAAAACACTTTTGGCAAAAATCTCCACAAACAAAATCCAGGAATGAATGAACATAGAACCATTCTGAAATTTCTAGTTGAGAGGCAAAGTCTTATGAGTGATTCTTTGTTTGATGGGTAACCAGTGTAAGGTCTTTCTATATGAGGAGACATGATCTCGCTTGGATAAACTGTAGATTGCCCAAATTGCTCTATTCTGAGTTGTCTGTAGGCGGTGCAAGTTCACAAGTTTATTGCGGGTTTCAGATGTTTGGTTGAGAGTGTATATCTCAAAACCCCATTGAAGCAAGCCTGACTAGCATCTAGTATTGTTTTAAATGCTAGTTTGGAATAGAAATGAATGGTTGCTTTACGTGTTCTCCTCCTCCATCTCAACACATTTTTGGTCCTTCAAGGAAACCACGGCAAGAGTGGAGATACTACGGAATATTGTAAGTAGTCTGGCCCTTTTCATATTCCAGTCTTCCTTAAATAAGGGTTCCACTCCTATCCATGGTGTAATGGCCCCCCTCCAGTCCCTGGCCTACGAAATCAGACAAATTCTGATTAGCCTGCTTAGTTATGGGACAAGGGCCTACTTGAGTAAGTAATTACAGTTGAGGACAGGTCTCTACTTGATCAATATTACACAGAGGCGATAATAATTCCACCTCCTGCATAGTTGAGGCTTCCTCAAGAGCCTCCTCTGTAAAAGATGTAGAACGATCTTTGCCCACTAATCCCTCTTGATGAATTTCCGTGTCCTTTTTCTTTAAGGAAGATGAGAAGAATTCTCTGAGGCCATTCCTTTGGTATTGTTTATTTCTTGTTTTGTATTTCGTGTTATTCTGTTTTTCCCAGCTTTCCTGTCCTCTGCTCTGATAAGCCCCCTTCGATCTGAGAATGGACAACAATGCCATGTCCTGTTAAAGTTGTTAAAGCAGTTTCATTCTGCTCACGAACATTGATTATTAGGTCCTTGGTTTTTTTCGCCTCTGGGCTCCGATATTTTCAGTTTGTCTGAAAGAAAAGGTAGTCTTTTGATTCTTAGATTTTTTGTTTTTGTTGTCTTTCTTTGACCCTTTTGATTGGCATTAGAATCATGCTCATAGGAAAGAGGAATTGATGGTCACGGTCCTCCCTTCTGCACATTTGAAGCACATCCTTGGCCTTCAGATGAATTTTTAGACTGGGTACAATTAATTAATGTATTAATTTATTTTATTTATTTGCATTTATAAAGTGCTCACACAGCCCAGGGGCTCGAGGCGCTGTTAGACAAATATGTCTTAGTTACAGAACATAGGAAGGCGGTTATGTTACAATAGCACACGGATACGTTGTAAGTAAGTGGCTTGGTTACATTAGCGCTTGCCTAAGTTACAGTAAGCATGAATGGTTACAGTATGCAATCACTCACAATCTGGCCACTGTTTTTTTTAATGACCTCATGGTTTTTGTGCAGTCCACACGTTTCACCTTTTCCTTCCAGTTGGTCAGCCCTCCTCCACGAGCAACGATCCTCATTCCAGGTATTGAGGCAATTCTAAAAATAATTAGAACTATGAAAACCTCCAAAGGCCAGGATTTTACCATGGTTTGAAACCGAATAAATCCCCCATGGACACATTGTGCAACATTATGACTAAAGAATGCAATGTTTCCCCCTCTGCTGGATCCCCTCCCACTTTCAAAACATCCCTGGTCACTCCTTTTCTCAGGAAACGCAACCTGCACCCTGAAACCCTGGCCAACTATCGACCATTTGAGAATCATCCATTTGAGGCTAAACTCAGTGAATGCCTAGCAACAATGAATCTTCAAACCTACGCCAGAGGACTCACATTTGTAATGACAAGCAGTCCGGTTTCAGCCCAGACATAATCACTAAATCCTCCCTCTTAGCCACATGAGAGTGATTACTCCTCAACATCAAGACCAATTTCCTAACTCCAGTTCCTCTGCGGCCTACAACATTGCTTATCACACCATCCTGCTGGTCTGCCTTCGAATAATGGGTATCAAAAAATCCTTCAAGGCAAAGCTGTGATGGATGCCACTCTCTCAAGAACTGTACAGCGAAGACAACATTATGCTAATTCCTATCTGTCAATCTCTCTTTGGAGTCCTCAAGGGCTCATCCCTCTTCCCCCTGGCATTTTAATGTCCACACCCACCGTTTGACATAAGTGATAGGCCATTTAACATCCCTTTCAAAATCTACACCATCAACTCCCTAACGAGAATTAGGCTCGAAGACAACCCAATCTCTATCACTAGCATATCCTCTAACCTGTCAGCTAAACAACACTGTGACCTAAAGATGCCTCTCTAAACTTATCATACATGGATTTCATATTCTGTGACAATTATTTCGGAGCTCTGGACCCCTCTCTTGTGCCCCACCCAAATTCTACCATTCAGATTCTAGGCATTCAATTCAACAAACGCCTCTCCACCCGCAAGCAAATCTCAGCTGTGTCCTGCTGCTCCCACTTGCTCCTCGACATTCTAAGGCAACTTCTCCGGGTGCTCGCCATGAACCACAACGTCTACATTTTCCAAGCACTAGTAATTTCTACACTGAATTACCCTTGCAGTGTATGGGACCAATTGACTACAGAACAAACATGAATAGTGGCTAAATCGCCTACTCAGCCCAGTACTACTACTAATCCAGCAGTGATCTTAATCATTAAGGTAAAACAGACACAGTCTGATGGGTCTTCCTCCTTCACCTTTTGTGGTAACATGGGCTAAGCTCAGGCTATACTCTCAGTAGGATCTGTGATTTATTACCATAGCAACCCAAACCGCAACTGTAGAACAGTCCAAACTAAATGAATGTCCGCTTAAGGTTCTATCTAAATATAGACTTTTAAATAAACAATCAAAAATGCAAACAACTAACTAGAAAGCACAAGTTATAACCCTCCTCTGAGGAGAGAACACTGAAATTGCAGAACTGCTAAAGAATAGCTTTGTTTACTTGAGCATGGCTGTTCAGGCAAGGAATTGAAGCAATGTTAATGTTCAAAAAGGTTCAAAAAGGATATGTCTTTCAATAAAAGGCTTCAAATAGGGGTTTATATATCAGTATGGACCCAAAAGTGGACCGGGGGACAAGACCACTTGACAACACCTTAATATAAGTCTTATGTGCTTCCAGAGCGTCTAACTGGTCTTATCTATGCTTTCCTTGCAGTCAAACCGGGTTTGATGTGTGGCGAGCCCCGATGATCCAAATAGGGCGTAGGGTTGGCAGTGAGACAGGGCTCTGTGCAGTTAGTCCGCATTCAATGCGGTTCAAAGGGTCCAACAAGTTTGGATTGTTAGTCTAGTCTGTTTGAGATTATACTGCTGGGTCGAGTCAGTGTGTGACACAATGGGCCTCATCACAAGTTTGGAGGTAGCCATGCCCTTACTAAGGGCATGGCTACCCCCAAACTTGGGTCTGGCTCCGGGTCCCGCGAAAGGGGAATAACCGGGCCATTCCATAGGGCTCAATGGGAATGGGGAGGATGGTAGCAGCGGTACCGTTCATAACGGTCTGACCAGGCGTGCAGAGCCGCACCCACGAGCAGAACTCGTAATGTGACGGTACAGTGATAACGCCGCCGGCATCACTAACAGCGCCGTTATCACTTTTCCGCCACTATTGTTATGAGGCCCAATGTCTTTCAGTGGTTCGAATCGGCATTCAAGTTGGGTCAAGGTTAAGTCCAGTTGCTTTGATGCAGTACCCTGGGAGGTGCCGTTTAACACTGCAGCATACTTTCTCCCATTATGAACATAGCATTTCTCTGACTGAAGCACCACTTTTCCAGTTTAATGAAAGTTTCAGAAAACATTCTTAAATTGGAAAAGTGGCATTCTTTTCGGAAATGCTCGCAATGACACTGGAGCGCACGTTTTCCACACAGTGTGATTTTAGTGGGAAAGCACGACACCCCCCACCCCTCCAATATTTCAAGCCATTTCAGAATGATGGTGCTGGAAACTGGAGGGGAGAAATGTCAGCTTTCCTTAGCACGAAGTCAGAATCAGGCCATGGTGCCACTAAAACCGGACATGTCCAAGAACAGGTGCAAAGCTCTAGTCCTGATCCCATTGCGTCATTGTAATGCTGACGAAGAAAATGAAAGACTTAATCATGTCAGCAGCTGTCACACCCCATGAGCACAACCACCTATGGGAGTAGTCGTTTTTCCATACACCCTCTATTAACTAGAGAGTCCGTGTGTGAAATATGAAATGGTTTAAAGGTAAACCAGTTGGTTGCAAAATGCGAAAATACCTTTCCACTCCGTTGCTGACCGATATAGCCTTCGACCTGGATCACTGTTTGTCAGTCAGCCCTTACACAGAGTTTAAGACTATGGAAGTCATTTTCATTTGAAACCTAAATTGCATGTAAGTCCTCCATGTACACGGCCCCCTCCTTGTAATGTGAATCCTTTCAATCATGCAGTGGTGATGTAAAGTGTAAAACGCAAACCTAATCGCCTTTACATCTTATTTTTCCACTGTGTTATTGAAAGAGTGTGACTACCTCTGCAGTTAATGATTGCATGCAGCATTTACACCAGCATGAGAATCACACGCTGGTGCCAAAGCATGAAGGTTTGCTGGGGGCGGGCCAGAAAAAGGGAGCAGATAGGTTAAGTCTAGTCCGCTTGACAAATTAATTAAAATACTGTGGCTCAAAGAAAGTGCGGGGAAAATGTACCACAAAATGTACCAACATGTTTTCCGATGCAATACAAAGAAAATGACCACCACTGATTTCCTCCCTCAGACTTCTATGGGACACCCTTTCTTTTTGCTTGTTTTGAACCCTGTCCTGACTTCTCGGGGGCCAGTAAATCCTTCTGCTTTACTTCCCTTGCCTGTTTTGCTCATTCTTATGGGAAACTGTCTGGTCCTTTCGACTATCGGCCTCATTATGAGTTTGGCAGTGTGGCCAAAAATGGTGGTAATGGAGTGGTATTACCGCTACATTACTGCGCCGGCAAAATATGGGTTTGAATGTAAGGTGAAGGAAAAACCTCCAGCAAATTGCTAGAGGTAATTCTACCACCTTACCACCAAAAAACATAAATTTCGATCGAATTACTGCCAGCAGAATTACCGCCGGTGGTAATTCTTCCAAAATGTCCATGGAGTCCATACTCCATAAATGATAACCTAACACTGCCATACCACCACTTGTAATCCAGTGGTAATTCCACCGGACCAAGTGGCAGTACTGGTAAATCAGTTTGTATCTCGGTGGACTTACTGACGAGATACCACCAAACTCGTAATGTGGCGCATTTTCTCTCTCTGTGAATTCTTGTATTGTTACAGTTTCACACATCACCTTACAGTGAAGTGCAGTTAGGATACTTTGTATCCATATATCTTTTTGCATAATGTTTTTTCTTACTTTTACAATATGGCAAATCAAGCTGGTGGCAGGAGTGATATTTTTACCATTTTTGGTACATTTTACTTGTGCACGTTTGCATTTACTACAAATGACAACTAAAAGTGGCTTTCTCCCAAAGATGGCCATGCCACAAGTTTCTTCACTTGTTCTTTGGCTCTATTAGTTCTTTCCTGTCTTCTCAGATCAGGCAAAGACTTACATGGAAATCCCTTTCCCTGAGAACTCTGTGGCTTTCACAGTCTAAGGGGCAGTTATCTTATGTGGCAAGAGGAAGGGTCTGGGACTGTCTAGTCCTGATACACATCCCTGGTGCCTGAATGTCTGTTGCTGGGCAGATGTTGTGTCTAGTGGCTGTCCGTTATTGGATAGTCACTGGCTGTTTGAATGGTGCGGGTCCTTACCATTGGTGGGCTTGGCAGCTCCCAGCCCAAATCATGTTTAAAAGGAGGGCTCTCCCAGCCATTTATCAGATCATCATTGGATCCAAGACCTCTACGAAGAAGAGCAGCCCACTGACAACCCGACCTCTGCAACGGACCAACATCTACTCCAGTGCTGTCCCCGTGAAGCCGTGTTCCTCTGGGTTGATATCGAGAAGACCCTATTCTGTGCTTCGACCCCATGACCAGTAGGAACACCCAGTCCTGACCCCTGCATAAGGATCTATGTCTTCTGAGCCTTCCGAGGTATCCCTGGACCAAGCAGTGGATTGACAATCTCTCTCATGGACTACCTCGCTTCATCCGTCGCCATTCTGAGGCCATCCTTTGAACTTGGAGGATGATCTTCTTATAGACCAAGATGCATGCTACTGCATTTTCAGCCTTCTAGTGTGAACAGAAGCTGTGCTGTGTTAGCTCCTGTGTCCATCTCCAATAGATCACCTGGCCAACACTCCTTCTTCAATCACAAGGTATCGTGAGGTGGTCTGTTCTGCAGAAGTCTTCATGTTTCCTTGTTTGGGTGTCCTACTGGAAGCTGCCTCAAACCAATTCCTGTGCACTGCGACTGACTGAAACTAAATCCCAATGCTGAAAGTTATCTCTGCATCCGCTACCCTTGGGTCTTCCTTGACAGGACCACGCACAGAGGATTGTGTCCCAACAGTTTCTGAACACTGGCAGTGGTCTCTGGAAGAATGGAAGCCAGGAAGGTAAGTTAACTCACTTGTTTCCGTCCCCACACCCTTTTTCACCACATTGTAAAGCCCTGTCCCTAAATCACTATTTCCTGACTTTGGCCAGTGGAGGACTGTTCAAGGATCCCCCTAGGACTATCCTAAGTACTGGGATTGAGTGATCCTACCGACTGAACTTTACCTAACTTTTAGACTCTTATTAATTATAACCACTGGCACTACCAATCTCTTTATGAACCTACTTGAAAAGTATCTATTTTTTAACTGCCAATATTTGGGCACAATGCCCCAAACCATTTAAGGTTGGACTTTATAAGAGCTAGGGAAGCTGTTTTATGATTATCCCAAAGAGTTCTTTCTAATTCTAAAGCATATATGCGCTTAATTTTTTTACACTAATCATTGAATCAAATTCTATTCTGTTTCTTCTGACTGTAAATCTTTATATATATATATATATATATATATATATATATATATATTATACGTTTTGTTTTCCAATATTTGACTAAAGGTTTTACTTGCTTAGTGTGTAATCTAAAGGCCTAATAAATGTTTTTTATATATGCCTGTCTAACTGGAATTACTGCTGTTGCTCTGTGTGGACTCATAGTAGCCCTAGACCACTCACATACCTTTCCTGAGATTAAGACTTGACGCTCTTCTACCTCACCTTGATTGGGTTTGGCTAATCTCTCAGTGCCTTCCCATAATAAGGTGGCCTCCCAAAATAGCCCTCCCCCGACCCAGGCTGATTGTGAAAATCCATCTCAACACCTTTATGTTCTCAGGCCTCTTTTTATATTGAAAAATGCTTTCCCCATAAGTCACTCTGGCTCTTAGCCGCACTATAGGCCAATACCACCTGTTGTAGTGCTCCTCCTCTGGGCTGTAATGCCACATCATACTTGCCAACCCTACAGATTTAGGCAGTAGGCTACTGCTTTTGAAGCAGTCCTACCGCCTACAGATTTCAGTGACGGATCCTACTGCTTTTTACAGTGGCAAATAATTTATGTGACTCCAAGACAGGCTCCAGGACAAAGCATGCAACATGTGGACTGGTAGGTGATTACTTTGATTGCACTCAGACCAATCCACTGACCTGACAGCTACTTGGCTCTGTCCTGCACTCTTGCCAGGGCAACACTTAAGTGAACCACCAATGAAAGCAAGTGGCAAGTGTAACACCATCACACAGCATCTGCCGACAATTTGCTGTTACTATTCAGAATTATACATTTTTAACATTTCAACATCTTTCCATGTTGTACTGTTTCTATGTTTTGTATTTTCCTGTGATGTCATTGTTATGGGAATTATTATTCGTCAAACTTGAAAAATCCTACATCTTTTTGGTCACAGAATGTTGGCAAGTATGCCACATTAGTATCCCAGCCCACGAACCTCCAGTAACATGTCCTTCCCGTGCAGAGTAACGGAGAAAGCATTTTCATTCCTTCAGTGAACAATGTATAAGCAGACATGGCCTCAGCAATTGCTACGAATGTGAAGCAGCCTTTGGATTTCCGTTTAGCAAGTGAATGGATGGCCTGGCAGCTGTCCCCACCAAGCCACCAATATCTCTTCCTTCCTCCGGGGAGAGTCTGTGAAAATAATGAGTTGATCCTATTATTACATTCATCATAGACAATAAAGGTCTGCTGGTTAAATAGATTATTATGTTCAGGAGAAAAGGAATATGTTGGCTAGCATGACATTCGGAGCTTCTGTTGTTAAAATATCTCCACAACAGGAAAAGGCTCTGTGCCATCACAGGTGGGCCAATTAGTCAAAAATCTGCAATTGGGGAATCATGTGTGCACGTCACTTTTTTGGCTACTGTCCTGACTTTACCTGAACCCAGCAAAATGTATCTGTTAAGCCACAGTTTTCCTTTATCGCCGTAAAAGCGTAGTTGGCAGCAGTGTCGCACAGTTCGGTTGGCATCGGTGCTTTATTTAAGCCACTTTGGATGTCTTGAAATCCTGAAAAAGCTAACAAACTTCAAAGTGAAGGGTGCAGGAAGCCAAAGTCTTTCATTGATTGAAGTGTGTTATGAGCCTCAGAAGTATTTTTAAACGTGCTGATGGTATTTTTATTTTCTTTGAATTTCTCCCGGAACCCGTGCCCCCACTCCATGTAGCCAGAGTGGCACTTCTAGAAATCCAATTGTTACTTTGCATTTTGTTCTCAGACTTCAAAAGCAGAATCTTGTTGCTTGTTCATTCACTTCCATTTAATTTGGGCTGTAAATCATTTACTCCCGAAATTTTAAGCGTGGAAATATTTTGACATCCACATCAATGGAATGACTGCCACATTTCTAGGCTGTGAATTTTGTGGCTTCCTTTCCCAGGTGTAACGGAATCACTGGGTGGTACGGACCATGCTTAAAGAATAAGGCCTGTCTGAAAACATGTGCACTAAAGGGTCCATAGAAGTAGGGCTAATTGTGTATAGAGAAGTTTCCAGCTACTATCCAATGGGAATATCCATTAGTATTGTTAGATAATAGCACACTTTCCATTAAAGAAATAAAAGCTTGTCGTGTTCTGGAAATATCAGAGGATTCTTTATCTCTTTATTAACAGAATTTCATAAATCGCTGCATTCACCACCACAGTGGCCTCTTGGCGGCACTGGGACTTACTGGGGACACAAAGCAACATGATCGATATTGATTGATGGGTCAGGTTTGCAGAGCCTGGCAAGGTGGTCAGGAATGGAGCAAATCCACAAAGGGAAGTGGTTTCAAAGGAAAGATGATGCAAAAGGCAGGCCCTCTGGACCCTGGGCTGAATAAAGAGAAGAGGGTTCTGTGGGGACACCTAACACTTGAGTTTAAAGCTGAGGAAGGGTGGTCCAAGATTGTTGAAGTCTCCTATGCACCATGCAGAGTGATAACTGAATTTTAACACATCTGTTTATTAAACACTGAATAAGTAGGTGCACAGCAAAGTCCCCAGGTGTAGTTTGTGCCACTGAATAGTTTGGTTTCCAGAATCGTGTTCCTTCATGGACCAAGGGGCTATGATTATGAATATCTGCAAGTGTGGACATTTTATGTTTCTGTAGTCTCACTTCTAAAGTATCTTGTTTCCTTTTTCATGCAGGTCGATGAAAGCTTAATCGTGTATGAGCACATGAAGAGTGAAGCTATGGGTTGGAGCGAAGAAGACTCTTTCACATTTACAGTGTCCTCCCCTCCTGCCTTTCTTGATGCACAAGTATTTCAGATCACCATTTCTTATGACATCAGTGGACCTGGTAGGCACAGTCGTCTTCTAGCAAATACAGGTAATACAGCTTTCATTTATATGGCCTTTATTATCCTTATTATCTAACAGAGTGAGGGGTGGTGAGAGCAGGCAGTTTAATGGCGTTAATGCCCCTGGCAATGTCCACAGTTGTCGAGCATTGGCAGGGGCTGTAAGAGATCTATCTCAGATTTTATTTTATTAAAACAATCTCAGCTCTCGACATCCCAGCTATGCCTGTGACTTCATCCCCTTCACCCAGAACTGCCATCTTTTGGTGTTTTTCTTACACATGGCATGCTTCTGCATGATCTCGCCTCCTTTCACGCACTAGATATCCTTATGTTAATAGCAACGTGGCTTGATAACACCTCTGGCCCTATTCTAGATCTCATGACACCAAATGCCTTTATATTGATCACATGCCATTAGCAAGCACAGAGAGGAGGACGACTGCATCACTCGCCCCATTGTACAATTGACTACCCCATCAAATACTTCACATTCGTCACCGTTAGTCTTCTGAACCACAAGACATCCCTTCCAACTCACATCAGAATTTACCACCCTCCCGGCAAAGACACCAATTTCACCCAAGAGATTCTGGAACTTATAGCATTCTTCCAACAGAAATGTAAACAGCTCACCATTACTGCAGACTTCAATAGCTGTCTCAACTTATGTATTTTCTGAATCCTTTTGAAATACCCTTCTTATCCAATCTCCTAATTTCCTCCATCTGTGCCCTCCCATCACCATCCATTGTCCCCATAAACTGGTTCAATCACTCTCTAAACTTGGATCTTCCCAAACCAAAAACATGGCACCACCTACCTTCCTCATTCTAAATAGGTCAGACCAAAATCTAAACTTGATTCGCACTCTTCCAGATGACGGATTAAGACACCCTATTGGACACTCTAACCTACTCGATCTTGAAAGTTCTTGATTGGATTGCCCTCTATAAAATAGTTATCATCGGCCTGAACCCAGCAAGTCCTGGTTCTAAAAGCCTCTCAGCATAAAGCAGGATCTTGAGAACTGAGCGAGAACTGCCAAAGATAAACTGGATCTAAAACTCTTACAGCATTCAGACTCGCACAAAATAAAAATAAACAAATAAATCACAGATTAAACAATGCATCAACAAAGCAGTTAATAAACCTAAAAAACTATTCAAAATATTCATTGTAATAAAGTCTCTTATTAGTCACACGGGACACACAGACCAGCTGTGGAGACTGATGTTGATCCAGGTATGCTTTATTGGTACAGAATATACAGTTCCAGTTACTCTTGGGTATATACAGTAGTATGGATGACAGGACATGGACAGGGATGGGTAGATACAGTATACATGAACGAGTAGACCCACCGGCCATCCACTCACTCCAGCCCCCAACTGACTCACTCAGAACATTCATACACTGATGCACTCAACATTCTCCTGAGCTGCATCATGCATCACATTCTATAGGCAATCACTCCAGGCCAGTGACAATGTACAAGACTATATATGACATCTCCCTTTCTTACCAGATTCAACCACGACATAACATTCATCAACTTTAAAATCAACATTTTGAAAATCTTCCCTACCAACTTTCTCTGTACATTGGTGCATCAAAATTCAGAACTTTTTCACATCCAGAATCAATAGAATAAAGAACAAAATCTCAACTAGCCCACCCTCTCAGTACCTATCCATCACCACCTGTCACCCCCTTCAACCTATTCCCCAACTCTACTGAAAAGATCACATCATGTAGACCATCTCCAACATCAAATCCTCAGGCTCTTCGGCAGTCTTCTGCTTGCCCCGCTTCCTTAGGTGGATCAGTTATCCATTGCTACCATCATCTCTCTTTTCTGCAACCTATGCTTCCTCCAGAGCCCCTTTTCAGACTACCTGAAAATTATGTGGATTAAGCCAAGGCTGAACCTCAACACGATAGGCACGCTTAACGCCCGTTTGGTTACCACGCTACCATTTTTTTGCAAAGGTTATTGAATTCCAGTCTCATCTCAAATCACCCAAGCCTTTGCCCAGGTGCAATACGGATTTCAGCCAAAGCATGGCACCATACTGGCTATAACAAGGTCAACGACCTTATGTGGATTGTAGACTCCTCTGGATATGCACTACTGTTACTTCTTGTGCTTTCTCCGCAGCTCTCGATACTCTAGACCATCCCATCCTTCTGCGTCACCTCACATCAGTTTTCCACCTATTCCTGCATCACTTATATTGATTAACTCATTCCTCCACAACTGACCCTCCAAAGTATGTCAAGGGGCTTCATTGTGAGTCTGGCGGTAAACCTGCCGGTGCTACAGGCGGGCTGCCGCCAGACTCGTAAAAATATACCAGCGCCTGACTTCCCAGTGCCACCAGGAGATTCAAAGTCAGGATTCAGAAAAATGAAATTCCCCGTAGGACTCTATGGGAGTGGGGACGCTAACGGCGCGGGTGCTTCCGTGACCAGTCTGCCTTCCGTGGCCACAGAGTTAGACCTGTCGGGCACAATGGCTACGGCAGGCAGATTCGGAGTTGCCGATCCGTAAACTGGTGAGCTTACCGGCACCCATGTTTCTGGACTGGCAAACGTATAATGAGGCAGGCTTTTCACTGCCCCAGCCATTCTCTCCACGTGCACAGACCATCAGGGCTCTATTTTTTCTCCCACCTTTTTCAATATATTGTTGTTGAAATCTTTTATTTTGGCAAAACCATAACAAGTTTACACAATTTAAAATACACTAAAATGTATACATACATCATAAAACAAAAAAATCATACACAGCCATTTTAAAATGTCACATGCAACACCCAAGCAGAGGCTAAATACTTCATTAAATTAACTAAGGCTGTTTTCATCCCTTGTAATTATACGCTGCAACAACAGTCCTTGTTTGCCACTGAACAAACAACAGACTTAAATAATATCTCCTTAGACAGATATATAAGGGGAAAATACAAATAAATTGCATAGCATCTTCCACTAAGGTGGTACAGAATGGACATGTATCTAGTGAATCCTTCTTCCAACGTGCAACAGAGTAATGAACTGGCAGAATTCTAAACTTTAACATTAAAGTCTTCTCAATCTTTTTACAAGGGATATCTAGATAAGGTTCCAGTACAAAAACACTTTTCAACTCTAACAATTCAAACACCACCCTTTTCCCACTTGTTTGTTTACATATCTCTTTTAAAAACCATTTCTCCAGCATGGGGTCTAGCATGGATTCACATGCTCATGAATATTCCCCGTCGTCAGGCCGGGAATCCTCGGTATAGAAAAAATCAGTATCAGTTTCGTTTCTGATCTGTCTTTCTCAGTAGTAACCAATCACTGGTCTCTGGTTCATACTGCCCCCAGCCAATGACTGCCCTCTCCCTAAGCCCCACCCCTGGCAGCCATCCTCAGATTTTTACCGCACGTTCAAATGTTGGGAGTCCTCGTGCTTAGCTCTCGAGCTTTTGCTGCGTTTTCGCGCTTTTTCAGGAGATTTTTTCAGTTAAATAGAGCCTCAAGCTCCACCGTTTCTACTTCCGATCAACGGGGATCCGTTTCGGAGTTTCTACACCTCTCAAGGGTGAAGATTTCGTCGAGTTACGCTTTTGGAGGATTCCAGAAGTTCCGAGGCCTACCCCGGACATGGCCCAGGAGAAAGGGAGCTCGACGCCCGGGAAGCTATTCAGGACCTGCCCTGGATGCCAGCTTCAGAACATTTTCAAGGAGGACGAGCATTCATTATGCCTCTACTGTCTCCATGAGGACAAGACGCAAAAGGAAAAGGACTGCGCGTTTTCTGGAAACATGTCGGAGCGGACCATGAAGGATCGCCACCTCCGTCTCGCCAACTGGCTGGAAGGTAAGAGCCCGCCAGGCGAGAAGAAGAAGAAGTCCGAGCGGTCTTCTAAGTCCTGTGAGAGTGCTCCGGCGACGGGGGCCCAACAAAAGGCTACACACCGCGAGTCCGCGGGCACCGGGAGCGCCGAACGGTCGGGCTCCTTGGCTGCCAGGCAGGGCGCACCCTCCCCGGCGCCATCGACCACGAGCCAACGCTCTGGCTCGGGTAAGAGGAAGTCCGAGAACCCGGCGAAGCTTCTGCAGAGGCCCCGGTCGATCTCGAAGACTCTGGCAGAGGGGGAGCGAGGCTCGGACCCTCCCCCCAAGGTGAAGGCCCCAGGCGTACAGAAGGTGACGTTGGCCGTAATTCACCCTGCTAGGACCTCAATTGAGGATGTCGCCGCGGCCCTGGCTCAGCCTGTGGAGGCTACACAAGTGGAGGCGCCCTCAGGTACCAGAGTCTCCCTGCCACCGCGGAGGGAGTCGTCTTTCAGGCCCATCGAGAAGACCCCCACAAAGTCCTCGTTGGAAAGGGGGGGGGGTTGCCGTCTTGGATACGGATACGACCTCTGAAGAGGAGCTCATCCAAGTCGTGGAGGAGACCCAGCCCATTGGGAGGGATCCCGACGAGGGCGACGACGAGGGCGACGGTGACGCAGACGAGGCTCCTCAAGAGCCCTCGCTCCAGTCATTTCCGGCGCCGCAGGACACCTCAGCGGCCATTTTGTCAGCCATCCAGTCCTTATGCTCGGAGATAAGGACTAGGTTGCCCCTTCCCCCGACGGAGGAGCCTGAGCCAGACCCGACGGAGGATCCGGAGCCAGGACCTTCGGGGAGCCCACCGCTTAAGAGGAGGAGGACGCATCCTAGGCCTCCTCTCCCGCCTCTGCGGCCTTCTCTGCCTTCCCCCCGGTCCACTACCCACGGGGATGATACAGGCATGGACACGACTACGACGGGTACGGATGACGACGGAGGTGGCGACGGGACATGTCCCCCGTCGCCCCCATCCCGGGCGTCCCCACCCGACGAGATTGGATCCTTCCATGCAATGATCTCCAGGGCATCCGAGCTCTTCCAGCTCTGCCCCGAGGAAAAGAAGGAGGGGTTCCTTTACCAGCGGCGCGAGGCTCAAAGGAAGACCGTCCTCGCCGTACCGCTTCTTGATGACATCTGGGATGAGGGGCTCGCCCTCCTCAATAACCCTGCCACGGCTCCTGCGAAGAGGGCCCGGTACGAGAAGAAGTACCGGGTCCCCGACGCTGCCCCCTTGTGCCTTAGGGCGCAACCTACCCCGGACTCGGTCGTTTCGGCGGCGGCCAAGAAGAAAGCGGGGGGGGCATCGGCCTCGACTTCAACCTCCCCTCCGGACGGCGAGGGTAGGAAACTGGATGCGATGGGACGACGGGTCATCTCATCTGCAGCGACGACCATCAAGGCGGCCAACGCCCTGGCCATCGTAGCCTGCTACGACAGGGAGTTGTGGTTCAAGATCGCACCTCTGTTGGACTTCCTTCCGGATGCCAAGAGGGAGGGCTGAGGCCCTGGAAATCTTGCAGGAAGGTGAGATTGCCTCGGACCACGGCACTACGGTGGCTACGGACATCGCCGACACCGGTTTCCGTCAGTTGGGCAACAGCGTTTGCCTGAGACGACGAGGATGGCTCAGGGTGACGGATTTCCGCCAGGACGTTCAGACCAAGGTTTTGGACATGCCCTTCGATGGGAACAACCTTTTTGGCAAGGCGGTTGATGAATCCCTTCAGGCGATCAAGACGGACACTGAGACGGCCCATGCACTGGGTGTGCTCCAACAGCGACGGCCATCCTTTCGGAGCTCCGGAGGCAGACAGGGTGCCTCCAAGGGAGCCGGCAGCAGCTCCTCTACTTACCGTCAAGCGGCAATGTCTTCGTCGCAGGATGCCTACAGGGGACGCGGCAAGTCAGTTGGATCCCGCCGTCGTCGCCAAGGTGGTCAAAGAGGCAAAGCGGCCTCCAAGCAAGATTGAACCGTCCGTCGGGTCGGGCCCCCGCTGAAGCACCCCGGTGGGAGGCCGGCTGACGTTCGTCGGCGTGTGGGAGTCCATCTCCACCGACCGTTGGGTGCTGGACGCCCTGGCCCTGGGGCACGCCCTCGAGTTCCAGAAGAGGTGCCCCAGCATTCCTCCCGTGGCCAGGAAGGAAAATCACGTCCCTCAACTGCTGTTGGAAGTGCGGGCGATGCTCAGGAAAGGTGCCATCGAGCTCGTCCCGAAGAGGCTTCGGGGCTCCGGAGTTTACTCAAGATACTTCCTCGTGAGGAAGAAGACAGGAGGATAGCGTCCCATCCTGGACCTGCGACGACTAAACAATTACATCAAGGCACAGAAATTCCGGATGGTCACCCTCCAGCACGTGCTGGGACAGCTGGAGGAGGGCGATTTCCTGTCATCGTTGGACTTGGAGGATGCTTACTTCCACATCCCTATTCTAAAGAGGCACCGAAAGTTCCTCAGGTTCGTGGTCAAAGGGCGGCACTACCAGTTCAAGGCCCTCCCGTTCGGATTAAAATCAGCACCCAGGGTGTTCACCAAGTGCCTAGCACCGGTGGCGGCACGGCTGCGCCTGCAGGGGATCCACGTCTACCCCTACCTGGACGACTGGCTCATACGGGCAAGGACAAGGGAGCTCGCCGTGGAACACACTGCGAAGTCCGTCCAGCTGCTCACGGACCTGGGGTTCTCCATCAACTTTCCAAAATCCCACCTGGTCCCATCGCAAGTCGCCCTGTTTCTAGGAGCACAGCTCGACACAGTGGCACGGCGGGCCTCACCGTCCGAGGAAAGGATAAGGACCATCCTAGGAAAGTGCAACGTCTACTGGCCACGGACGTGGCCAGAGTGAGGTCTATCAAGTCCCTCCTCGGAATGATGTTCTCCTGCATTTATCTGGTGCCCCACTGCAGACTTCGGATGCGGCCCTTGCAAGAATTCCTCGGCGTCCACTGGATCCAGACGACGGGCAGCTTCGAGGACAGGATCTCGCTCGACGAAACGTTGGTGGGGTGTCCGCGCTCATCTGACGGCGGGAACAGGCTTCCTAGCCCCGGCCCACCAGGTGACGGTGATGACGGATGCCTCCCTGGAAGGTTGGGGAGCGCACACCAGGGGTCTCCATGCGAGAGGCCTTTGGTGCTCGGAGGAGAAGACTCTCCACATCAACATCTTGGAGCTCCGCGCAGTGTTCTGGGCCCTCAGGTCCTTCCTTCCGTCCCTCAAGGGCAAGGTGGTGAGGATCTTCACCGACAACACCACCACGATGTTTTACATTCGGAAGCAGGGCAGAACCAGATCCCCTGCCCTGTCCAAGGAAGCCCAGGATCTGTGGCATAGGGCCGTCGCCCAAGGGATGTTTCTGGCACCCTTTCATCTGGCAGGGATAAAAAACACCATCGCCGACTCATTCAGCAGGGAACTGCGCTCGTGCCACGAGTGGGAAATGTGCCAGGATCAAGTGGACCGACTCTTCCGACGATGGGGCGAACCCCAGATCGATCTCTTCGCGACGGCGGCGAACTCCAAGTGCCGGAGGTTCGCCAGCAGGCTTCCCCAACCGAAGAGCATGGGCGATGCTTTCTCGTTCCCCTGGGACGGCCTGTTCCTTTATGCATTCCCGCCGTTGCCGTTGCTACTCCGGCTCGTCAACCAGCTCAAGCGGTCCCGGTGCAGGATGATCCTCGTCGCACCGGCTTGGCCGAGGCAGATCTGGTTCCCGGACCTTCTGGACTTGTCGGCGTCCACACCAGTCAAGCTGCCGACGTACGCGGATCATCTCTCCAGAGAAGGAGGCGCCATTCTTCATCACAAACCAGAGTCGCTGAACTTGCAGGCCTGGCTACTGCAGCACTAGAGTTTGGAGGATACGACATCCCGGCCGACTGCAGAGAGGTTCTTGCAAAGGCCAGGGCATCCTCAACTCTCAAGTGCTACGGACACAAATGGAAGAGGTTCACTGTCTGGTGCCGGGCACAGAAGATTAACCCTCTGCGGATTACGGCCCCTCAAGTATTGCCGTACCTACTGTCTTTGGCCAAGGCTGGCCTATCTCACGCTTCCATCAAGATACATCTGGCTGCCGTCTCACGTTACACCAGAACTACAGGACGGGCGTCCTTGTGGTCTCATCGTCTGGTGAAGGAATTTATGAAAGGACTGTTCCGATCATTCCCGCCGGTGAAGGCCCCTGCCCCGGCGTGGGAGCTCAACGTGGTGCTAACTAGGCTCATGGGGGCCCCATTCGAGCCTATGCATTCAGTGCCGTTGAAGTTTCTGTCGTGGAAGACAGCATTCCTCGTGGCCATCACCTCTGCACGACGAGTGGGAGAGATCCAGGCCCTGTCTTGCAAGCCTCCATATTTGACCTTTCACGACACGAGGGTGGTGCTGAGGACGCACCCCTCTTTCATGCCCAAGGTGCCGTCGGACTTCCACCTCAACGAGCCCTTGGTGTTGCCAGTTTTCTTCCCGTCGCCTATGTCGCCGGCTGAGAGGACTCTGCACTCGCTGGATGTGGCTAGAGCGCTGAAGTTCTACGTGGACCGCACGAAGGGTTTTCGGAAGACATCACAGCTGTTTGTGAACTTTGGACCTGTGAATCAAGGGAAGGCTCTCTCGAAGACTTCCATTTCCAGATGGCTCTCCGGCTGCATCATACACTGTCACCGGTTGGCAAACCGACCGTTGCCAGGCCGTCCGAGGGCCCATTCGACCAGAGCGATCGCTGCTACTACGGCGTTCCTGTCTGGTGTGCCCCTGCTCGACATCTGCAGGGCTGCTACGTGGAGGTCGACGCACACCTTCACGAGATTCTACTGCGTCGACCGGGATTCCAGGGAGGAGTCCAGAGTCGGCCAGGCAGTGCTGCGCAACCTAAGGTGAGCCTGGTGAGGAGGTAAGAGTTGCTTAAAGTTGAGTTGTTGTATTGCTTGATATTGAGCCTTTTGCCACCTCCCATGGTTGTGCAGGTGTATACTGCTATGTATTCTTATATTCATGAGCATGTGAATCCATGCCAGACCCCATGCTGGAGAAGGAACAAGTTACTTACCTGTAACTGTTGTCCTCCAGCATGGGTCTGGCATGGATTCACATGCGAACCCTCCCGCCTACCCCTCTGCGGCTCTTCACTTGGTCATACTGCCACTTCACGTGCTGCCGAATCTGAGCGCGAAAAAGCGCGAAAACGCAGCAAAAGCTCGAGAGCTAAGCACGAGGACTCCCAACATTTGAACGTGCGGTAAAAATCTGAGGATGGCTGCCAGGGGTGGGGCTTAGGGATAGGGCAGTCATTGGCTGGGGGCAGTATGACCCAGAGACCAGTGATTGGTTACTACTGAGAAAGACAGATCAGAAACGAAACTGATACTGATTTTTTCTATACCGAGGATTCCCGGCCTGACGACGGGGAATATTCATGAGCATGTGAATCCATGCCAGACCCATGCTGGAGAACAACAGTTAACAGGTAAGTAACTTGTTCCTTATTACATGCCTGCCTCAAAATAAGTTTATAATTATGTCCCAACCGAAGGGGGTCATTCCACAGCGGAGGAAATTCCAGCAGCATCGCCATATTTTTTATAAATTGAAACCATGGGAGAACTATTGCACAATTCAGATGCAGCAGGTCGCGCATTCCCTCCCAGTATACTACAAGTATACTTGTATGCCCTATTTGCATCCAGTATAGTAGTGGCCAGACCTTTTTCAGATATTCCAGCCCATACCAAACCAACCCAAATTTGATTGGTAAATTCGGAGAGCTTTTGGAAAGGTTAAAGGGCCGCTTTAATAATGTATTGCCCCCACAAACCAGGCAGCTGGTATCCGAATATCCCCACAATTCTGCTCCAAATAACACTGCAGGGACCACCTGCATTCTATAAATTTCCATTGTGATGGAAATACCTTTCCCTCCATACTTATTCTTGAAGCTAATCACCGCCAGACCCCTCCTAGACAGGGTATCTAAGCTTTTCTCTGCTTGGCAACTCCAACTGCAGTTAAAGCAAACTAATAACCCCAGATAGGCATAACCCTCCACCTATTCCAAATTAACAGTAACCATATAAAATGAACAAGATTTGTGCATGTAGTAGTAATTCTGAGTAGAAATCTTAATTTTAGACTTTGAAATATTTTTTATTTATTTATTTTTTGGATTTGTAGAGCACACTGCAGCCCACGGGCATCGAGGCGCTATAAAATGAACGTAAGAAGGCTTGATTCCGGGTTACATGAATGCTTCCCACAGAGTTGACTTATTGCCGGGTACAGGTTACAGGTACTGAAGTGGATACAGTATAGGTTACAACATTGCAGCCGCACACATTGGAAAGAAAGTAGTACATACAGTATTAGACAAAGAGCCTAGTTTTGATGGCCTTGCGAAAGGCCGCATGAGAATCAATGAGCCTAATATGTGGACGGAGGGCGTTCCAGTGGGTGGCAGCCAGGGTTGGGAAGCTACTGCCACCAGCATAAGCTTTGCGTATTTTGGGAACAGTTTTCCTATTAGAGTATGGTGTCCTGGTTGGCCTGGTACCAGGGGGTTGGAAATTCTTTGGACCAAGTAAGGGGGGTGCCAGGTCATGGAGACACTTGTGTGTCAAGGGTTTTGAAAGTGATCCTTTCTTTGACTGGTAGCCAGTGGACCTGCCTCCTGAGTCCTGAGATATGATCCCTGCGTCAAAAGCCCTGTGGCGGACCTAAGGGCCTTATTTTGAGCTATTTGTAGTTTAGCAATATTTTTTCCTGATGTTCCTACAAGGAGGGCATTCCCAATTCTAGCCCTGGGACGGTGAGACAATTCTCTTGGGATAGGAACGGTCTCACAGCATTGATAAGTTTGGCGTGATATGATGAAGCAGAAGCTATGGCATTCATCTGCCTGTTCATGGTCAGGTTGGGTTCCAGATACACACCCAGGGTCTTGTGAGACAGTGATGGGGATATTGTCAACAGTGAAGGAGCTATATTGTTTATCCAGCTTGTCTAAGGTGGACGGGGAGCCAATCAGCAGAGGTTAGGTTTTCTCACTGTTGAGGCACAACCAGTTTTCTGCCTTCCAGGATTGGATCGTAGAGTAGACACAGTTGAGGGTGTTCAGGTCCGTCAAGTAATCACCCGAGAGGGGGATGAGCATCTGGGTGTCATCAGCATAGTAGGTATAGGAGATGCCCAGAGTGTCCAGGATTTTGAACAGAGGCCTTGTGAAGAGGTTGTAAAGGGTGGGAGCAATGCACGAACCTTGTGGGACTCTGCATTTAATGATGCTGGGAGTGGCACAGGATGATTCGGAGAAGATCTTCATTGCTCTATCCTGTAGGAACGAAGTTATCCAGTTACAGGCCTTTGGGTAGAAATTTGCTGCAGTGGATAGATGATGGCAGAGGGTCTTGTGGTCTACCAGATCAAAGGCAGCAGATAAATCGAGGAGTAGAAGGAGCCTGTCTCTCTGAGGTCATCCTTCTGATTTTTAAGGTCGAGGAGGGCCGTTTCTGTGCCATGTCTCAGCCAGAACCCTGGCTGTCTGACGGAGACTAAGAAGGTGGTGGTCTTCCAGGAATTCTTTACTTGCAGGTAGGCTGCTTTGTCAAGGATTTTTTATAAAAAAGGGGACAGTGGTGATGGGCCTGTAGTTTCCAGGGACCGATGGGTCTAGGGAAGGTTTTTAAGGAGCGGACAAACCCACGCTTCCTTAAGTCCAATCGGAACGTGGCCAGACTGCAAAGAGGTGTTAATGAAAGCCATGATAAGAGGGGCAAGAGAGGGCGCACAGTCCTTGATGACCTGGGCTGGGCATGCGTCCCCTTTACAATTGGACGGTTGAATGGATCTGAGGAGGGCAGTGACTTCAGGTACACTCGTCCTTAAATTCAAACATGGGGGGATTGGCAGGAGTCGTAACAGGTGACGGGCTACAGTGGCTTTTGGCAATGAGGTTGTTAAGTGCCTGTTGATGGGCAAGGATTTTGGTGTGCAAGGTGTTTAGCTTGTCCAGCATGGCACATTGAATTTTATTGCACCAAGCCTCATCCTTTAGGAGGGTTGGGGCGGGGACGCAGGGGTCTCCAGCTCTCTGAAGATGCTAAAGATTTCTTTGGTTTAGCTATCCTGGTGTTGAAAGATGAGACTTTGGCCTTGATGATGGCGATTTTGTAGTCTTTAGACAGAGCCTTGGAAGTTGCTTTGGTAGTCTTGTTAGGGTTGTTATTCCACGTAGTAACTGCAGCCCTTTTTTTTTGGAACGTAACTGTGAGAGCTCCTGAGTGAACCAGGCATTGGCATGCTTCACTTGTTTGGCTTTTTGAGGGTAAGTGGAGCCACAGTGTCAATGGCTTGGGTGATGATGCTTTTGAAGGCATTGGCGAGTACCTCAGGTTCATTGGAAAAAGGGGGCAGTAGTGCAGGTGCCATGAGGTGTTGGGTGAGATTTTCCTTAGTGACCTGCTGAGCGCTTCTCAAAAGTGCCATAGGGAGGGGGTTGGTAGGCTTAGAGGGGCCTTTGGTAGTGACGATATTGAATTTGATGCAGTGGTGGTCGAACCATGAAATGGGAGTGATCTCTGTGATACGTAAGGAGCAGTTGTGATGGGACACCCAGTCTAATGTACGGCCTTTAATATGGGTGGGCTCATCGATGGCTTGGGAGAACCCAAGGGTGGAGAATACTTTATTAAGGGCGGTGGCGTGGGAGTCATAGGGCCGTTGAGCCCTAAGTTGAGATCACCAAGGAGCAAGACTTTGGATGATATTTTTAGGTTGTCTGAGAGTGAGTGGAATAGGGCTTCATGAAAGTCAATGGTGGGGCCAGAAGTTTATCCTTATAATAGGTTGAAAAAGCAGTACATTTATTTTGCAGGCCCAAAGGGGTCTTCAAAATTAAAACCGCATCATCAGCAAAACAAAATAAAACTGCCCAATAACAGCGCATCAGCTTCCAAAGTATTAATCCCTAGTGCAATGCCATTAATAAATAGTGAAAATAGGAGAGGTGCACCCCGGCCTAACTGCTTTTGAGATAGAAAATTGGGGAGTACACCCTCCTGCATTGCCCCAAAGCGCAACTGCAAAGTTGTTTTCATACAATTGAGATATTGCCAAAATCAATGTTACTGGCACCCCTATTGATTCTAACAAGGCCCATAATTGAGGCTTAGAAACAGGATCAAAAGCTGCATGTAGGTCTATAAAAGCAACATATAATGGCATCCTCCTAAGCTTAACTTATTTGTCCACCAAAGGGGACAAGCTGAAGGACTGATCTAGAGTCACTGTAGCTTTCCTAAACCCTGCCTGAGCTAGGGCTAGAATCCTATTATCAGCCCACCAAGACTCAAGCCTTAAAGTTAATACTTTAGCATAGGGCTTAGAGATGGAATCTAATAGGGATATCAGTCTATAATTAAAGGGGACCCTCTAGTCCCCCTTTTTAAATAATCGAATAATGACCGAGCCATGCCAACTTCTAGGCATTCTATTTGTCGCAAGAACTTCATTCAAAAATGTTGTAAGGGAAGGTACCCATATCGAAAGTGCGTCCTTAAAGAAGTCTATTGGACAGAAATCTAATTCCCACACCTTATTAGATTTCTGACGAGCTAATGCAAGTTCAGTCTCCCCTTCATTAAACTTCAGGGGCTGAAGCCCAGCACAACCCAACTCTAAAATTCACAGACCCGCATTATTAGTCTGCTTCTGAGACCGACCTGTGCCTACACTATCTGCATCAAACACAAAGCTAAAGTGAGATGGCCATAAAGGACCCGCTATCAAAGAAGGCTGCACATAGGATGCTGAACCTTGGGCAACCAGCCTCCATAAGTCTCTCTGATTATGCGACAATACCACAGTTTTCAGGGCTTGCCAGCGCTTCTTAAATTGCTGATTTTCTTTCGTAGCGAGCATTGACTTATAGGCTAGGCGTTTACTTCTGATATTGGCCCAATTCCTACCAAGCTGATTTTCTTAAAGCCGCTTGTAGGTCAACCTTCGCCCCTCTACATTCTTTGTCATGCCATCTATCCCCCTTTGCTGGTCGTTTCTGATAGCTGGTTTTACAGTTAACATACCCATTCACAGTAGACAAATCTGAGTATAAGGAAGGCAATATAGATTCCTTATTCAAAAAATGCCATTTAACAGATTTCACCATTGCCGAATGCTCTGAACATTTTACCACTGTATGTCTACCAAGACCTCACCCTGTAAGTCCAGAGCACCATATATAAACTTAAAGTGGTCGTGATCACTCTCTAGTCCCATGATAACCTCAAATAAACGCACCCTTCACCAAGATGCAAGATCCACCACCATCCAGTCAATATCCAAATGAGCTGCCTTAGACCTGAAAGTGCATTTAGCTGGTATATCGCCCGTGCCCGACTATTCCCTAAGGCCATATCTGTAGAAGATGCTTGCTACTCTGCTACTAAGAGCATAGGTCTTATGTGGGGCAGCAATGGATTACTCTGGAATCCGCCAAAGTTGATCTTCTGCAGATTGATCTCAATTAACAACAATTCAGGTTCAAATTGGCAATTCTAGTAGCCTACCAACACCAATCTTTCTTTGCCTATATCTAAATTTTCTTCCATTATCAATGATCTAGCATTATCCATTGCCCCCACTGTTTCCGAAGACTGCCTGAGAAAAACATTAAGAAGGACAAGTGCTTGATTATCATTCCATTTGATTTTGATCCCCAACAAATTTGGAGAGCGCAATAGCTGTAGCGAGTGCACAGTGCCCCAATAGATGTTTGGACTAAATGGTTAGCCCACCCTTTGGGCGCCCTCTTTGGCCTTTAACCGCTGGTTGGAAAAACATCTGGTAACCTGGTCTGTGAACTGGATTAATACTCATCTCTTCCGAAGACATGATCTGAGCTTTAGAAATAAACGCGTTCCACTCTAAATCATCGGTATTGGGACTAAGCCCCTTGATGTTCCATGAGTAGATCGTAATACCACTATCCGCCTGGAGACGTGGCTCTGAATCGGACACACTTCTTACAGTGCCAACCAAAGGACTGTTAAACATGCAACTGCGGGACAGGTTTTAAACCATGTTACACAATCTCAGAAGCCCCTCTGGAAATGACGAAACTCTTTGAAGGCATAACTGCCTCAGTATACAATGAAGAGATTCTCTAGGACTCTCCAAGAGACCTCTCCCCCCCCTTTATCTCAGATGTGACTGCCACTGCAAAGTGTCAACAATAAGCTCATGCCAGGAATCATGAAGGTGACATGTTTGAAAGACAGTATCCATGTGAACCATATTCTCCCTGTTCACTAGGGTTTCTTTACAGTTGATTAAACATATCCTCACAAAAGGGTTAGCAAATCCAAATCTGACGTTACACCCACCACAAAACATGGAGTCAGAAAGAATTCGATAGGTGGTAAAAATACTACTCGTAATATCCTGCACATCCAAAATCTCTGACAAGGCTTTAATCAGGGCATGCTTATAGGCGTTCTTATTCCTTTGTGTCCTTCCCTTAAAGGTACATATCAGATTAGTGGATCTCCATCCTTCCAATAAATTAGGCACACTCCCCCTCTGGAATCCCACAAATCGGGCACTGTCTCCTTTCTGGGCACTGTATTATTTCTGGGATCAAACGAGCTAGCCTGGTGCTTGTTCTTCTCCGGAACCAGACGTAGACAATCACTGCTAGCTGGTAATGTGTCATTTCCAAGCAGCTGAAATACTACAAGCACTATCACAAGAACAGGCACCCATGCCCTCAGAGCAGTACAAACGTGTAGAAATGGTACATTCACTCGATACCGCATCTGGGGGTGGTTGAACCGAGATCGATGCTTGCTGCAAAACAACGTCACTTGTTCAGATGGCCACACATCCGACCTCGGGGAACCCCCAGACCTTAGTGATGGTTGCAATGACTAACGCTTTGTCCACCTTGTTGGAAGACGTCCTCGACCTCGCATTGCCCACATGTACACCCCACAGTATACACATCATTTACCAACCTTTCTATAATAGCTAAGCACTTATACAACTGTGCATTATCAGTTTACCTTAATTTATCCTGTGCCCAAATAGCCTTCTCAAGATCCTGCACCATGGTTACCGTGATTGGCGAGAAGGGGGAAACCTCCAGACTCCCATGGAAATTACTATCGCCCACATGGCCGGGCAAATCTGAGGTTGAATAAATAGGAGATCCCACATCTTGCGCGACAACTCTAGTATTGTCGCCAATAGATTGAGACTCGCCAAGTTCTATTAATACCATATCCTCCTGGCTATCGTGCAGCTCCATAATTACATTATGGACTTCCACAATTTTGGCAAACTTCTGCAACATCAGAGGTTTACTTAGTATTGACCCTGCTGTCACAGAGGAGGGCAAGGGCCTCTCAGAGTCAATACATATAATCAACCCCATCTCGCCTGAATCGACTGAATTGGCTCCAACCTCCGGGACTCCTCTACCATGTTGCCCACGCCATTTGCCATGACCTCCATAGCTTTATTAGCATTGTTAATAACCACCGACAGTCTGTTCTCTGTATACAAACGATCAATTGAGCGCTCCATTGCCTATAAAATTGACCGATCTGAGGACTCCTGTAGGGTTTCTTTGGAGTGTTGTTTAGCCCTGGGCACTGCAATGTTTTCCATGACTCTCATTGGATCCTTAACAAACATTCTTAAACCTGCTGGGGTAGGAAATTACATTCACGCTGACAACAGAAAAATGTGTATTGGCATTTCAGGTAACTGATTCTCCTAATCAAAGCAGAAGGCAGCCATACTAAACCTAATGCAAGCTTAAATTAATGAAAATTTGCTGTTCTTGAGCAAATCTAAACTAGAATGTCTAACAGTTGGAGGAAATAGCGCTCATGCCTCACTTCACTCCTTTTGCCAATGCCCAATCATTTGAGCCCATAACAGCTTTAAGGCAAACAGCCTCTGAGCAAACAGCCTCAGAGTTATGCAGAAGTCCTCGCTTTCATTTGACCTTCATGTCAACCCCACACTCTCTTCCAGATAATTCACCTTAAAACTACTCTGTGATCTAAAACCTGTCTTCTCTCTTACTAGTCACTGTTTAGTAACTCAGACCCTCGTTACTTCAAAATTGGAGTATTGTAAATTTATACCTGAAGGAACCAACCAAATTCTTCAGCCCGACTGATCTCCAATGCTAACCATTTTGAGCATATACAACCCATCCTGAAATCACTTTACTGGCTTCCAGTTAAAGAGAGATGTAAGTTTAAATCTCTACTTCTCGCACGGAAAGCTATGCACAGAAATACCCCAGGATACCTGTCCACATTAGTGTACCCTCACAAACCTAATTGGACCCCTTAGGTCAGTGAACAAATAAAAACTGGACCCCTCACCTTTTAGAACTTCTTCTATAGGTGCACAAATATTTGAAGTTCTGCCACAACCACTACAAGACTCCACTAGCCACTACCATTTTCAATACAAGTTGAACCTGTGACTCATTTACCAGACTTACTAATGCATCTCTGGTCACTGTGAGGAGTCAGGAATGAAACTCTGAAACATTTCAGATACGGTTTTGGCTAAATATTTTTAATAGAGCACAAAAGGCTTCGCTGTCCCTGCACTAGCAGAGTTTACCTACCTAAACTCAAAACTAAGGATCTATCAATGTCAAAATGTCCAAAACAGTCCTGCGTCCAAAGTGCTATTCTGATCCTCACATGCTAAAAAAGGAATTCTACAGTGAGAAGGATAATGTCTTTGGCCTTAAATGTGTTGTAAATTTTCAAAAGTAACAAAAAGATATAATTTCCACAAAAAAGACGATTCTTAAGGAGAGGGCCCCTTGCTCCTCAGGGTTCGACCCTTCCCAATGAATCTCTCTCGCTTTCTTGGATTTTCAAATGATAATTCTTGATGTCCTCTTTTTGGGCCAGTGACACAAAGTTGTCTATGTGCAATTTCTCAAATGTCTTAGCTTTAAAGGATGTTTTTTTTTCCCAGGGTTTCCGTCACTGAGAACAACAACTTTATAATACACAAAAGGAGTTTCTATTTTCAACAACAGAAGACCTTTAGAAAGTTTTAATCCCAGAGGGAACATAGTTCTACTTCCTTTCCAGACTACTGTTCCTTCTTTCTTATGTGCTTCAGTTTTCAATTAGTCCTGATGTAGTCTTCTCAAGACTTCCTTTCACTGTACTCCTACCACCATAGGTAATTTACAGTACTGTTGGGACTTTTTAACTTTCATGCAGTTACTACATGTAATACGTTCCTCTGTTAAGCGTTTGGGGTTCTTCAGTCTCAACTCAACAGAGTGGTCTGACCATACGTTCCCTTGGGTGAAAAACAAAACTTATCTTTAAGCTGGTTGTCTTTCTTTAATGTGTGGTCTGAATACCTGGTGTACTCTCCTGCCAGGAATTATGGTTCTCCGATCTCTCAGACCACCAAAGCCTATTGGCTATTAGTTGTGTTTTGCTTACTTACAATTTGCCTCATATGCTCCCCTACCAGGGCTTCCTTGGCACGTTTGCAACTGCCTGGTATACTTGCTGGATTCACACTTTTACAATTGACTGGTACATTCTCCTGCCAGAGTATCTGAAGAATGCACACTTCTAATTGCGTGGAGTAATCTCCTACCAGGGCTTTCTGTAATCTTGCACTTGAAACTGCCTGGTATACTCTTGTGCTAGGACTTCTCTTGAATGCACAAAAATAATGTTGCCTCGTATATTCTCTTGCCAGGGCTTTTTGGGTGTGAGCTCCTGCTCACTCTCCCACCATGGACAAGTCTGTCTTGTATCCTTCTTGTCTAAAATTCTTGGTTTCTTATATGTTGGCTTTCACTTTCTCTTTCATATACTCTTAACATACATGGACAAACTTGAAAGTCTCTCCCTTTCTTTCTGTCTCTCTGCGGTTTTAGAACCCATTCTTTTTTCCTTGTGGTTTCAAAAGTCACATTTATTTCAGTTTGGCTTAGTTGCTGACACACCCCAGTATTCCCTCTGTCCCTCCGTGGACTCACTTTTTCTTGATGGTGTTTGCCATTGTTTCTACGGTCTTCCGGTGACAGTCTTCTGCTGCCTTCCGCGACGCCACCATTCTTCCACCGGTTCTCTGCTTCTGGGGGATTCCGCTGTGCTCGTCTGCTTCGTGAGGGATTCCGGTGAGCAAAGTGCTGTTCTGCTATGCCGGTGAATGCTTTCACCTTTTTGTAGCTGGCACTCAAATATTGTTCTTCTTTCCTTCCTTCACTCTAGCCCACTCAGAACAGATTACGAAAGGTCTCACTGCAGTCCGTCACTGAATGGCTCTCGGCTGCCTCATGCTGAGCTCTTTAGAAACAGAAGTAATCTTTGCTGAGCACTTCAGAAACAGAAGTCCTCTTTCTCCTGACTTCCAATGACATTCGTAACCTTTCCTTGCCTATCTCCTTCCTGCATTACCTTCTTGCTCCTTTGTCCAAGGCTCGCTAATCTTCGCAAGCTCGCAAGAGAGGACACTCTGTGATAGTGATCCCTGAGCTGCAACAATTCATCACTACCACTGTCTCTGTTGCTCTTACTAACCTCCTCAATATTTGCAAAATTCACTCTTTTCTTACTAACAACTCGGCTTAAACTTTGTTTGCTTGCCGAAGAGGGAGCTTCACCTGCCTTCTCCCTCATCCCCCATAGCTTAGCCCACCACTGCCTCCAGTGATGCTTAATAATGTAATTTTGTATGTTTACATATTACTCTTAGGTTAATGTTACCTTTGTAAGTCACCTGTTTTCTTTTAAATATCTGTCTGTTTGTTTGGTCCCTGGTATATGACCTGCTTTTTTACACCTTCATAAACTGGCTCAACACTTGTTCTCATCTTTGTGCCTTTGTACAGGCACCCTACATGGGAATGACTCCTCCATCTGTAAATGAGTTATTGGACATAATTTCTGATAGAAATTAACATACCTTTTCTTCAAATACAACAAACACTTGCTGGCCCAGCCAAATAAAAGAAGTTGTAGAATGCCAAGAAACACAACTGGAAGGAATCAGAAAGGCCTTCATCCATTCCTTGACTACACTCGAAGAAGGCTACATGGGAAGATGTAGTACAAATGCTTGTGGCTGCCAAGCAGCTACTCCGACAAGGGTATCCCAGAGGTGAAGCTGTGTTGAAGAGAGTACCTAGGGAGAGCTTGATACCAGATGGGAGGCAATCTAATAAGAGGAATCCCTTGGCAGAAGAGTCAGAATATTGTCTGTCCGAAAAGAATGCTAAATTACTAGATGGGGGAAATACACATTACTGTTGGAAGTGTTGGTTTGAAATGAACCAGGGTTCTAAAGAGTTCTGTAAGAAACCTGAGCGAAATTCAGGTCACAGTCAGACTTGAAAAGAACCTGAGAGAAACCGAGGTCATGGAGAACCCTGAGAGAATTCAAGGTCATGAAGAGAACCGAGAAGGTTGATGTGTTAAAGAAAAAAAGAGGTAATGTTGCTCCTGTTGAATTTCTGGTAACCGGAATTCTTGCAGAACCACGAGTAAACCTAGGAAGGGGCTGACCAGAAACCCATTTGATACATGTTTTGTGTGTAGAATATTGATGGACTGTGAACGATAGGTTAACAGGCATTTTGGTTGGCCAAACGTTAGTTACTTTTGTCTTGTAGATTAGGGGTAGGCTGGAGGCTAAACTACGAGAATAGGTTTGAACTTTCTGTTGGGCTTCATCATTTGAATTTTGGTCACTAGAATAGGATATCCCTGAAGGGTCTGAGACATATAAGAATATGTTTACGACTTTTTATGTTAAACCCTTCATACAGCCTGAGATACAGTGAGCACCCCACAAATCATGCTTTGAGCTATCCCATCCGTGAAATTAGAACACAAAAGAATTCCTTATTATTTGCAATGCAATAACCTCGAAATGATAGGCCTTTTTCCAAACCAATTAGTTTGTTACAATAACCCATTGGTCAAGAAAGTTGAGACATTTGCATGCTGAAACAGTCACAGCGCTGCAGAGACCTAAGCACAGCAACAAGCGTCGACAGCAAGAGGCAAACACCGGCTGCAATCGCATACCACTTCAAGGTGCCCATCACGCGAGGCTGGCGGAGGATTCCGGAAATCCCGCAAATCCCGCACTGGAAAATAACGAGCCCCTGAACCACTAAGTTGAAAAACTGAGCCATTCCCCATACTTACTGCGATGTTCCTGAGAAGCAGACCTAGAACCATGAACTGTACCATTGAACTTGCAGTGCCATCATGGACATTGCCTGTGCACATACACCTCCCAGGAGGTGTTGATAGAGCAGGATTGGCTAGGGAAAGCTGGCCAATCAGGACAGAGGGAGGTATATTTAAGCAGGGGATAGGAAACAGGAAGTGTGGGTTGTTGGGGTGAAGTCAGTAGTGGAGGTGGACCGGCAGGAAGAAGTGGCATTGTGTGTGGCAGATTTGTGAAGCAGGTGAGGCATTGGCTTAAGAGTGATATTGGTTCTGCAGGATTAAAGTATGTGAAATAAGTGTTTAGGAAGACCAGTGTAAAGAATAAACGTAAGAAGTACGGTTCAGAGTGTAAGTTGGCTGGTTGAATAGTATTTTGGGAAGACTAGTAGCGTGGGAGGAGTAGTAGAGTGGGAGTAGAAGTAGCAGTACTGAGAAATTAGTAGTGGTGCGGAAGGAGGAGTACTGGTGTGGGAGGAGCAGTAGAGTTGTGTTGGATGAGTAGTATTGGACGGAGGAGTTGAAGTCGTAGAAAGGGAAGAGCGGTAATGGACAGAAAAGGGGAGTTGGTAGAGTGGGAGAAGAAGGAAGAGAGTAAACATCAAAGGGCGGAGGCAGGAGACCGGACGAGTGTATTATCAAAGGGACAACAAGTTTGTGGGGAGGAGTTAAGGAAAAGAAGGCAGGTAGAGCAGCAGGTTAATGTGACAGTGGGCATGAGTGAAGTCAGCTACAACCTACAGAGCAATTGCAAGGCACTACCCCAATCCTTATCAGAATAGTAACCTGACATAGTGAATGAGGCAGCACTTTGGGTGCCATCGCAAGTTATAAGACAGTCTAAGACAGATATAAGATAGTAGGGGTTAATGCTTAGTAGCACTAACCTTTAGGTACAGATGCCTGGATTTCTGAAGGGACGCATGAGAGACGAGAGAGAGAGCGACGGCCGTAGGGCCCGCAGTCGATTCAAATAAAACCCTTAAACTGTCATGAGCCTCAAAGTGTTTTATTTTTGTGTGCCATTTTTGACATGATGCAATCCTGACTATGTCCATTGTATAAAGCCAAAAGATGATGCATCAATCAATATATACATGTCAAAAACACATTCCTCAGGAGACCACCAGGGGGTGCGGAGTATGCCGGACGCGTGAGGCTCGCGCTCCAGTTGCACCGCAGGGCCTAGTGAGCTATTCCAGACCCCTGCCGGGGGTGCAGAGCCCAGCCGAATAGCGACCATCGCCCTACGCTGTTGACTCCACAGAGGGAGGACGCATGGGGCCGACCACAAGCTCCCCCGCGGTGTGGGCTCGATCCGCGGCCCCAGGGAGGGGACCCGACCAAGTGCGGACTACAGGACCCGAGGGATCAGCGGGGACCGAGGTGCCGGCCTCCCCGGTCGAGTTGAGTGTAGACCGGGGTGATCATACTCCTTCTCCCTCCCCCCACAGTCACCCGCTGAGCGCGCCCAGAGGACGCAAGCCGCGGGGGGCGACTACCCCCAGGCGGCACGGAGCATGGACCCGCGCCACCTGCATCCCGCAGAAACAAGGACTTTCAGGGTCTAGAACCCTGGCCCCAGTGAAGGAGTCGGAGCAGGCGCCAGCTTAGGAGCCGGTCGAGCGCTGGGAACTGCGGGGACAGCTGGACGCCCAGAGATGCAGGGAGACCTGTGAGGTCACACACCCCCCCCCCATCGCCACCACCAGCAGAGCAAGCCCTGGGGCCGTGACCCGTGGGGGCTTAGCCTTTCCGGGGGCCGGGGGCCCAGGCTCCAGCCTCCCACGCACATACCTCGAGGGGAGGAACTTTTCATGCCCGATCCGCGGCCCTGGGGGAGAGGCTCCACAAGCGCCGGCTGCGGGGCCGAGTGTGCGAGGTGATCGGTGGGGCCGGTCCGTCACACGGAACTACGGGGAGCCCATAGGGATCACTCGGCCCCCCTCACCCCCACCACCACGCGTCGACTGCACTTTCTGGGACACGGGACAAGGGCCGGGGGTGGCAGCGGTCCTCGGGCAGCCGGGAGAACCGCCCCGCCCCACAAGTACCTCACAAGAATTCGAGGCCCCCCCCCCGATCATCGAGTGGTGATCCACCAGTGGAGTCCGGGGCCTTATGATCAGAAGATCAAGCCCGCAGGCCTGCCTGGCCCCACGTCACTGGGACCTTCAGAGATCCGGGGAGATTACCGGAGTAGTGGTACTCTCACAGCGGAACCCGACAGAGTGGCAAGACAATCAATGTGGTGAGGAGGCGGCCGGGGAAATGTAGAACACTTGAGCCGCAGCGGAGGGGGATACCCCCCAGTCTCCCCCAGCTGTTAAGCCCAAGGGCCACTCAGGGGGCTTCAGAGGCCCTCCCCCCCCAAGGTAGTGGGGGCCCACTCGGGGGAGAGAGCCCTCGCTCGACTCCAGGAACTCCCATAACCCATGGGGGACACCGCCAAGTATACTATATGGAAACATAGCTCCCCAACAAGGAAGTAGGGCCAGGGCCCCGACTTGAACACTCGGGACACCCCGGGGTGAACCTTCAGAGGCACCACCCCAGGGTGGCCCATCCCGCACTGACCCTGGAGCAGACCCCACCCTCTGGAGGGATTACTTCGCTGCAGCACTTCCGCCGGCATTCCCCGACACGGCCCAAGGTCCCTGGAGCCATCATGTCCACGTTAGGAGACCCACCCCCAGCTGCACTCACCAAAGATGGCCTAAGGGACATCCTCCAAGAAATCAAGGCGATTCGTACGGACATACAGGCATCCATTCTAGACCTAAAGGGGAGAGTGGACACTTTGGAAGACAAAATGGAGGGGATGGAAAACAACCATCTCCAGAAGTCCTTCTAGACATGAAATATGAGGCAAGGCTAACGGACTTAGAAATAAGAGAGGAGGACATGATTCTAAAGATGGACGATTTAGAAAATGGAGAACGTCGAAACAATCTGCGCATCATGGGTGTGACGCGGGAGAGAGGGGAGACGGCAGCCGACGTGGGGAGAAAACTCCAGGGCCTGATCAACCAACTCTTCACGCTTGAAGGGGGCAAGGAGGTCCAGCTGGAAAGAGCTCACCGGGGTGGAGGAGGTTCCAGGGGTGGCCCGAGGTCCATCGTGGTGCGGTTCCTCCGTTATAGAGAGAAAATGGAGGTCCTGGAAAAGGCTAAAAGGCTGGGGAGCTTCATCTTTGAAGGGGACACAATCAAGATCTATCAACTCTCACACTCACTCGCAGAAGGGAATGCCGCCCGTTAACCCAGTGGTTCACAAGCCAGGACATAAGATACAGATGGTCTTACCCGTTTGCCTTATCCTTCGAACGAGCGGGGGTGGACTACAGGGTCATCAGTGGAAAAGAGGCCACACAGGTCCTGCAGGTGCTTAAGGGAGAACCTCATGGGGAAGGAGAAGGAGCGGGAACTCAAAGGGCAGAACCCACGAGAGAACCGGAGGGCCCCTGGTCGACAAAGAAGAAAACAAAGGGCAGGATAAAATTTAAAAAACCCAACACCCCGCCATCTGAAGCAGGAAGAGAATGGAGAAAGGAATAGGATCCGGCGGGGAGCATGAAGACAGCAGCTGGATAACCCCGGTCGGGGACATGATGTTGGATCTTGAGAACTGCGGTGCACGAACATGCTTTCGCTCTGGTGGCTTGCCCGTTGGCAGGCGTCTCAATAAGGGGAGGGAGGGGGGAGGATGGGAAGGAGGGTAGAGGACCTCAGGCTCAGCTTAGATCCAGCTCTAAAGGGAATCAGGGCAGCTCCCACCGGACCGGGAACCTAGCGAACAAAAGGTGTGGAAGTAATGGCAGACAATGAGAGAAAGGGCTGGGTCGAGACAATCAGATTTGGCTCACTCAACGTCAAGGGGCTTAATTCCCCAACAAAGCGCTCCCCTTTGGGGTGGGAAGTAAAGAACGCAGGGATAGACGTCCTCTTTACAAAGGAGACCAGATTCGTAAGGGGTAAAGAAAGGGCCATCCCTGGAGCTCACATGGGCCAGGTATTCTGGGCATCAGGCCCCACAAAGAAAGGCGGGGTCGTAATACTGCGCCACAGGCATCAGAAACTTACTGAGATAACCAGCTGGGGGAGGGATGACGGGAGGGCCTTGGTAGTGTCCGGTACCTTGCATACCTCCAGGATCACGCTAGTAGCCATCTACTGCCCCAATGTAGGTCAGTGGGAATTCATCCAAGAGGTCATGAGAGAAGTGAGTCACAGGACAGAGGGACACCTGTTCCTGGGTGGGGACCTCAACATGTGGGCGGACCGTGATCTAGACCAGAGTGGGAGGAGCACCCAGCAAGAAGGTGCAGGGGGGAATCCAGAACAAGGACTCCATCCGAGGGCTAAGGATATATCTTCTACTCGGCAGCCCATGGAACCAGAACAAGAATAGATTACCTGTTTACGGGACATCAGCACATGAGCAGGATAGATGCATGTGAGATCCGCCCCGTCAGCTGGTCGGACCACGACATGGTTTGGACAGACGTCAGTATCTCAGGTCTAAAAACCAGGGAATCCTTGTGGAAATGCACTGATTTCCTTCTAAGGGACGTGGTGTTTAGGAAAGATATGTCATCTGCAATCAGAGAATTCTTTGAGCTAAATAATACGGGAGAGGTGGCCCCAGAGGTTGTCTGGGAGGTGGCTAAGGCTGGTTGATAAGTGAAGGAGCCTCCAAAAAGAGGGAGAGGACCCTCCTGTCCCACAGGCTGAGGTCAGAGATTCTCTCCCTGGAAAGGTCTGAGGGGAAGGAAGAAGGAGAAAAAGAGAGGGATCTGGGCCTGGCTAGGGCGAAGAGACAGGAGCTCAGGGAAATAGAGCTGGGCAAAATCGTGGTGGGACTCCAACACCTGCGCCAGAGGTACTATGAAAAAGACAATAAGGCCGATGCCATGCTCGCGGCCAAAGAGCGGACAGGTGGGTGTCACTGGTCGGGAATGCAGCAGAGGGGGAAAGATCAGACCTGGAAGGCATAGCATAGAAATTCACTAGCTATTATGAGAGTCTCTATGGGAGGGAGGGGGAAGTGGATAGAGAAGCACGAGAGACATACCTTGACGGGATCACCCTCCCGTCTCTTGGAACACTGGGGTCTGAGTCTGAGGATCTAGATATCAGAGGAGGAGGTGCTGAAAACAGTATCGGGACTAAAGCTGGGAAGGGCCCCAGGGGAAGATGGATTCACTGCGGGATTCTACAAGGCCTTCTAGGGCCGGCTGGTGGGTTTCCTGGCTGGTCTATTCTCACATATAATGCAGACAGGGACGCCAAACTGTTCACGAGGATCATCGCGATGAGGTTCGACGGCCATATGCCGAACGTATCCACTCAGACCAGGTGGGCTTCATTCAAGGTAGACAGGGTGCTGACACGCTTCGTAAAACTCTGCGTCTCATGAGGATTGCTGCTCCGAAGGGGGATAACCCGGTCTTGGTGTCCGTCGACGCCGAGAAAGCATTTGACCGAGTGACTGGGGGTTTCTACATGGGGTACTCGTGAAGCTGGGGTTTGGAATTGGGATCAGGCAGGCCATCAAAGCCTTGTACGAGTCACCTGCAGCCAGAGTGATGGTTAATGGATGCCCGTCATGCACCTTCAGTCTCCATAGAGGGACGAGGCAGGGCTGCCCCCTCTCCCCCCTCCTCTTCGCCATGACCATGGAAATACTAGCAGAATACCTCAGATGTTCTTCTATGGTGCGGGGCATAGAGGTGGGAGACCGCACATTCAAACTGGGCCTTTATGCAGATGACATCCTGCTCCACCTAAGGGAACCTACACAATCAATCCCTGCCGCTTTGCAGATAATTGAGCGGTTCGGCCATTTCTCTGGGTTCAAGGTCAACGTAGGCAAGTCGATGATCTTTCCATTCGTGTCAGATGCTGACAGGTGCTTATCAGAACTGTCCCCTTTAGGCCTCCAAGTCTGTGTTGATGGGATAAAATACTTGGGAATTAATATTGTTCGACCGAGTGAGGACCTGAGCCAGGCCGACTTCCCCCCTCTGTTTGAGAAATTATTTAGGGAAATGGGAGGCTGGGGGAAAGGGCAAATCTCGTGGATGGGTACAATAAATGCAATAAAGATGAACCTGCTCCCCAGAGTGCTGTACCTCTTCCAGATGCTTCCCCTGGAGGCCCCCACGATACATCTAAGAGAAGCCAGGAGGCGCATTCTGAAGTTCATATGGCAAGGCCGGAAACCCAGAATAGGGTATGTGACCCTTACCCTCCCCAAAGAAAGAGGGGGCGTCTCTCTCCCAGATCTCGAGGTCTACCACAGGGCGACCCAATTTATTAGAGTATTAGCCCTTCACCTTAGAGAGGAGCCCAATAAGCAATGGGTCTACATTGAGAACTCCTTCCTAAACCCTGTCACTGTAGGCGAATGGTTATGGGTCCCATTAAAAAAGCTCCCGAGAAGGATCAAGGGAACCATATGGAAGGCTTTAGCAGGGAAGGGAAACAGGGAAAAAGTCTCCTGCCAATATAAAACCCATGGCATCAAACTCCTCCACAGGTGGCAATACGAACGATCACCCTCTCAAAGATGTTCTCGGATGTTGTCCCAGCGTGTTGGCATGTTTGTGGGGATAAAGCTGACTATTGGCATATGTGGTGAACCTACCAAGAGGTCCAAACGTACTGGTCTGAGGTGCTTAGTTGGATCAGGGAGGCGGGAGAGGGGTACTACCCACTAGACCCCATCTTGGTGATATTTGGCCTACAACAAAGGGACGAGCGCTGGGAGAAATTACCAGACCTGACGCACTCTCTTTTGCTGGCAGCTAGAGCGGCGCGAGCTAGAACTTGGAAAAGAGCGGCCCTCCCTTCAAAAAGGGAATGGGTGGCGGTGGTTAAGGACATCTACTTTATGGATAGACTAACGGCCGCAATATATGGCTCAAGCGCACAGCTAGAAACAGTCTGGCTGCAATTCATGGAGGCGTTTGCCAACACAGAGGACGGGTCCAGATGATATTCAGAACTCTCCACTCGGCCGAAACTATCCTTTGCGTAAAACACATTGTAAAGGACTCAGAAGAGTCGACTACACTTGGACTGCCACAGGCCCGGAGGGCACTGCCCAAAGAGGTGTATCTTGAAAAATGGACACTGAGCCTTGAGGAAAAGGGGGGAGGGAGGGAGAGGTGGGGGGTGAAAAGCACCTAAGACTTGTGTTGCCTTGATGTTTTGAAGTTGTTACGGGCCTGTGCCACACCTACACTATATGCGTATGCTCTTTTGTTGTCTTGAAAAATCAATAAAAATTGAATTTTAAAAAAAAACCACATACCTCTAGAAATACCCTTGTTTCTCAAGACTGTCGAGTTTATATCAAATATCCTATCACATATGCTTTAACACTTCTCAATGCCTTACATGTTTCATTCCCTAATGGTAGTTGGGATGAATGAGAGATGATTCACCTAGGAAACCTGACCTGGAACCCCTCTCATGTGGCCAGAGAAAGGAAGACGCTTTCTGATCCTGACCTTGGGGGCGGTGTTAGCCAGGAGGATAACATGGGAGGGGAAACAGGTCAGGAGGAATGGGAGACCCCCTTAAGTAACTTTCCCCAATACCTCAATCTAATAATAGCTTATTGTACAATAGAAGCTGTTAAAACAAGTGACTTCTGTGTTTGGGAGTCCCAGAATCCCCAGAGTACTGGTACGAAGAAGAGTGCTGCAGAGGCACAAGGTTGCAGAGTGCAGCCCATTAAATGAATTACCCACGCCTGAGGAAGACTGAGAGGGATCAAAGGCCCCCTCAGGTGAAGGCCATTGGGTCAAGGTGGAAGATGGCGAGACGGCCGAAGCAGCAGTAAAGCAGTACTAGTAGAGGGTGAAGGAGTTTTGAATTCTCCATGAAGCAGCAGGGGAAACTGTGGAAGAGCCAGTATGCTGAGACCAGAGTGGCAGGAGAAGTTCATGCCAGTCCTGAGAGGGTTGTATGAGCTCGAGATTTAAGCTGCAGAGGTCGCGCAGCAGAAAGCGCACCTGTTTGTAACTTTCCCCAAAGGAAAGTGTCCAGCGGTGGCAGGTGAGCACCGGATCGCTGTGGAAGGCCGCAAGGGCTCTGAGACGCGGGAAGCCATGCAGGAGAGGTTACAGGGCCACGCCAGAGAAGTGAAGCAAATGAGCTGTTAGCAGTGAGGTACACAGACACACACACCACTGGTAAGTTCACTGTTGTATTGTGACCCCGGAGCACTCCGTGGTTACCTATTGCCTGAATCCCTACTCCCTACTGAATACCGAATGAGTGTAAAACTAATTGCTGTCAATGACATATACCAAGCTGATCTAACCCAAAGCAGTTGGCATACAGAGACTCCAAAGATCCCACCTGAATGGGGTGATTACTACATAGTGGCTTATAATAACAGCCAACTACAAGAAGGGAACCCAAACCACCACTGCCAAAGCCAAAAGGGACGCACACTAAGACAATTGACAAACAGCCATGGTTGTGTAAACAAAAAAATAACAGAATCTAGCAGTGTGTATGAAGAATATTGGCCAGGTTTAGAGAATGCTTTAACCCCACATTGCCAAAGTAGTGTGAAGAAGAGGAAGAGTTGTTATCATCATTTGGTTAATAATACAAAGGTGGAACAGAATTGTCAGGATGGTTGGCCTTCTGGTAAAAGAGGTTAAGGACGAATCAAGCTTTACCTGGCTTGCATGTGGCAAACACTTAGATGTAGTAAATAGCACCAGTGTGAGTCTTGTGTCCCCTGAAAGAAATCCTAAACTTAATTGTGTGACCCTTAACATAGAAGTACTTAAAGGTAGTAGCTGGGCCTGGCAATGGAGTATACTAGGTCTTAGAACATTTTGCCATTGGTTCTGTTCGGGCAGGAGAGTATACCCGCACAGAGAACTGCAGTAGTTTATCTTGGCTGGCAGGAGAGTATACCAGACCAAGAGCGTTGGTAACCATTGGTTTTGTTCTGGCAAGAGTACACTGCAGCAAAATGTTGTAGAAGTGGTAAACCTGGCATGAGTAAACCAAAGGCATTTGTTTTGAAGCTAATGATGTTCTGAATATTCATAGTTGATGACGAGAACCTGTCTCCAGACCTTGACTACAAGTAGAAAGAGGAAAGCTTTGTTAAACACATGTGAATCATCCTTGGAATCCCAGCTGGAACTTTGGGTTGTCAAGTTGGATTAGAAAGAACTGAAGTGGACATTTTTGTTATGACACAGAATGTCCTTATCCTTTTTGAACATTTAAAGAAAGGCCTGCTTGAATCTGGGGACAGTGAATTCACCCAGGTTTTCAGATGAAGCAGCTATTGTGGTGGGACTTATACTGATCTATTTGTTGTTAAACTACAATGTATTTCCTTATTGATTTGGTGTCTATGCAAGTGTGAGGGACAGAAACCTTTTGCTAGAGTGTTTTCCCTGAGTTTATTTTAGGCAGGGAAATCCTTTGTCAGGGTAGGGATAGTGAAGTTTTTATCCAACCTTTTCAGTTAATAAAATGGCATCTGTTGAAAAACCTTCATAAAGTTGTCCGCCTCACATTTCTGACCCCTCACACAGTAACAGAACTTTTTCCAGAGGTGTTTTGGTAGAAGTAGAAATCATGAATGTGATAACCTAAAATGTAACGATGAGACAGGAAACTTGTAGGTTTTAGGTCAGCTGTTAGAACAAGTAGGTAGGTAGCATTATCCCTTACCTTCCACTCTGTTGATTCTTAGCTCTCTTCTAGGTGCTCTTACTTAGATGGTCTTTTGTTTACAGCATCACTTTAATACTGACCACAAATCCCCTTTCTCTGGTTAGGCTGTATCTAAAGAGAAGAATATATATAAAGAGGCTCTTAAAAAGATGTAGGGCCATTCAGACCAGATGTAAGGGTAGAGTGGAACTATACCTTACCTATCACAATAGAATAGATAAAAATAGTCCTCCCCAGTTGAAAAGAGAGATATTGCCCTAGCAAGGAATGGTGGGGCAGTTTTTAGCTTCTCTGCATTATTTGGAGGTAACATTCATCTTGCCTTCAGCAAATGTTGTTGCTTTTTCAAACGCATGCTGAAGAAATAAAACTTTGCACTAACACATGGAATTTCTTGTAGTATGATGAATTAATAACATACTATAAGTTCCAACTTTTGAAAGTATGTGTATTACTTTATTACAAAGAATATGCCAGAAAATAAAAATCAAATCCCCAACACCGGGGCCAAACTCGTAGTATGGCAAGAGTAGAAAGAGTGGCAGTAATTCCGTCACTGCCACTTTTTTCCCGCACCACCATACTCGCAATAAGCCCTATGGCTTCAGCCGTTTCTACTGGACAGGCATATATACTATGTAAATGATGAAACGTTGAAAATATACGAAATGCAAGTCCTAAGAATCTCTAAGAACAACCATTTCCAGTTATCCAATTCCCCTTTGAGAGAATTGCAATTGAGGTAGTAGGGATAGCTGTGCCATCTAAGAGCAGTTTTGAATAAATCTTGGTCATCAAGATATGGGGACCACCAGTGCCTACAACTTTGTTGATCCTTCTGGGGAAGGCGGTTTAGAAGAGATGCCCATCAAAAAAGAGTTAAGCAAAGGAGTATATTCTGGGAGTTATGTAGGAACATGTCTGGATGTAAGGCTAGGAAATTAAAAGAAAAACAATTCCAAAGGACCGATCTACCAGCACCCCAAATTCGAACTCTCTAATTTTAATGAAAATGTCACTGGGCATAATGTATTTATAGTTTTTTTTACTGTATTTATATATTTTTTTTACATTTGTAAATCGCACTAAACCCATAGGCATCAAGGCGTTGGTTTCTTAAGGTTACGGTTACAGTACATGCGGGTTACCTTTTATGCTTCAGGTTTGTTTTCTTAAGAATATGGTTACAGAGCATCACATTTTGCCAGTGGTACAATGACACAAACTGGGTAGGTGCATGGTCTGACAAAGCCACACTTCATGGTACAGGGGGCTACATCAGGTGACCAGATACACCATGACACAATCAGAGTAGGTGCCCAGTCAGTTAAAGCCACGCTGCATGGTATGGGGGCTACCTCAGGTTAACATTTACATCAGAGCATGATCAAGGAAGGTGCATAGACTGGCAAAGCCACGCCTCATGTTGCGGGGGGCCACACCAGGTGCACAGACACAACAGGACCCAATCAGGGTAAGTGCAAAGCCACGCTTTGTGGTACGGGGGCTACTTAGGTGTACAGATACATCCTGTTACAATCGGGTTAGGTGAACAGACTAGTAAAGTCACGCCTCCTAGAATGGGGGCTACATCCGGTGTATGGATATACAGGACACAATCCGGGTAGGTGCACAGCCTGGTAGAGCCACACCTAATGGTATAGGGGGCTACATTAGGTGTACAGGTGCAATCAAGTAAATTGCAGGAACATGACACCAGCGCAAGGCAAGGGGAGTCAAATCAGGTGTACAGGTGCAATCATGTAGGTTACATGACAATATAACCAGGATCAGGCTGGGGGAGTCAAATGAGGTAGGTTACAGGCACGGATCAAACACAATGCAAGGCTAGAAGAGTCAGATCAGGTGAGTTACGGGCACATATCATACTCAGCGCAAGGCTGGAAGAGTCAAATCAGGTGGCTTGCAGTCATATATCATAGCCAACACAAAGCTGGAAGAGTAAAAAAACAGGTAGGCTACAGGCACATCAGGCACTCGGTATGGCACATAAGGTCTCCCAGGCAGATGGATTGGGCCTGGGACCTTGTGTGAGAAGACATCACAGGCATCACAGTAGATACTCGGTTTGGCACACAGTCTTACAGGCAGATGAAGTGAGCCTGGGACCTCAGTGTTCAGAGGAAGTCACAGGCATTACGGCAGGCACACAGTATGTCATATGAGGTCTCCCATGCTACTGAAGTGGGCCTGGGACCTCAGTGTGCATATGAAGTAATGGGCATAACAGCAGGCATTAAATGTAGCACACAAATTCTCCCAGGTAGATGGAGAGGTCCTGGGACCTCAGTGTGCAAATGAGATCACTGACATCACAGCAGGCACTCGGCATGGAGCGGGCCTGGGACCTCAATGTGCAGATCAAATCACAGGCAGCACGGCAGTCACTCGGTGTGGTACATTAGCCAAAGAAGAGGTATAGAGAGAGAATAGAAAGGGGCCAAGATCAGATCCTTGTGGAACACCGTGTAGAAGAGGAAGAGGTTCAGAACAGATACCAGCCCAGGATACCTGGTAGGTCCGATCAGAGGCATAGGATTGAAGCCATGTGATTACAGAACCAGAGAATCCAATGTAGGAAGGGGATTGAAGAAGTAGTGTATAATCCACAATATCAAAAGCAGCAGGTAAGTCCAAAAGTATAAGAATAGAAGAGTGTTTAGCTTTCGGATCAGAAAGGAGAGAGCCACAGATGGAAAGAAGACCAGTTTCCGTAGAATGAAGAGGTGGAAAACCAGACTGAAAGAGAAGTAGAATAGAATTAAGAGTAACAAAGGAAGAAACCTGGGAGTAAACGAGATGCTCCAATAATTTAGAAAGGTAAGGAAGAAGGGAAATAGGACGACAATTAGAGGGAATGGCAGGATCCAAGGAAGATTTTTTTTTTTTTTTTTAGGACAGGAAGAATAATAGCATGTTTGAATAGAAGAGGGAAAGTAGAAGTAGGAAGAGAGATATTGATAAGACTAGTGATGTAAGAATTGAGAGAAGGATGGATTTTAGAAATAAGACTAAAAGGAACAGGATCTGTAGCAGAAGCAGTGGGATGAGCCCGGGGGATGAGTGAAGAAGTATCAGAATTAGAGTTTGGCAAGAAAACTGCAGTAGGAGGGGAAGGGGAAACAGAGCAAGAAGAAAGCAGGGAGAAGAGAGGGATGGCAGAACAAAGAGAATTCACTTTAGAAGTGAAGAAGTTAGCATATTTAGAAGCATAACTATTTAGAAATGCCATTGACGTCAAGTTTTTGTAAGTATGTATTTATTTATTTCATTTGTTATATGTGCCCAGGACCCAGAGGTATCACAGCGCTAGATTACAATACAGAAAGGCATAGGTAGTTACAGTACAGTGCAGTCAGCAGTAGTTACATAGGTAATCATGCATATTTGTTAAAAAGTGTGGTTTTGACTTGTTTGCGAAATGCAAGGTAGGAAGGTTCGTTCCTGATGGAGGGAGGAAGCGTGTTACATAGTGTGGGCATGATGACAGTGAAGCAGGAGCCAGCCCTCTGAACGTTTTCTTTGGAATCTAGGTGTAGTAAGTGAGATGGAGGAAGTTGAGCGTAACATGCGTGGATTGGGTTTCTTGGAGTTGCGGTGTGTGAGATGGGGGGGCTGTGTTGTAGAGGCAGCGGTGGGTGGTGGAGAGTATTTTAAAGTCAATGCATGCTTTAATGGGAAGCCAGTGGGCTTCACGTCTGATTTCGTAGATGTGCTCTGAGCGTTTGAGGTCCCAAACTGCTCTGAGGGCGTTGTTCTGTGTGAGTTGTAGTTTATTGAGATTCTTGTTGGAGGTCCCTGCTAGGATGGCATTGCAGTAGTCAAGTTTGCTACTGTCTGTTGCTCTAACAAGACTGAGGCAGTTGCTAGGGGTGAGGAAGTTTCTGGAGAGATTGAGGAGTTTGGTCGAGTATGCAGCGGAAGAGGTCATTGCTTTCATGTGTTTAAGGTTGAGTTCTGCATCTAGGTAGACTCCTAGTGTTTTCAGATGAGGGGAGACCGGGATGCTGTTTCCGTTGATGATGAAGGCGGAGTAGGCAGGATCAAGATGTTTGAGGTGGTGGGGGGATCCAACAATGAGTAGCTCGGTTTTATCATCATTTAGGCATAGGTGGTGGTTGGCCATTCATGCCTGTATGATGTTGTAGATGTGATTGATGTTTGCGCAGTCGTGGTCATAGGCGCCATATAGTTTGAGGAGGATCTCGGTGTCGTCAGCAAAATTTGTGTAAGGGATATTGAGGTTGTCAAGGCGATCGAATAGGTCCTTAGTGTATGTGTTGTAGAACGTGGGTGAGACGCAGGATCCCTGTGGGACACCATAGGGAAATGGGATGGGGGTCTGCTGCTTCCGTGCCAGCGAAGACCCTAGATGTTCGGTTGCTCGGGAAGAATTTGGCACATTTGGCTGCTTCTTGTGAAAAGTTGAAGGAGGTGGTGAGGCGATGTCGTTAGACACAAATGAAAGGGTCGGTAGAACAAAAACACCAACACTTTCAGCACGTAGGGAAAACAAATCTCCCCGATCAATGATGGTCACACCCCTTCGTTGTTTCAAAGTTTTTCATTGTAGTTTGGAACAATCACATACAAATGTCTACTAAGAGACACAACACAGAACAGCAGTATTGTATTGATAGGGCAAAATGAATTACAATGAGTATATTACCAAGATACATCGCTTGGAGTGAAGTACACAAGATCTACATAGTACATATCCTACTGTCAAGGTACATCAAGAAAGGGGTTGTAACAAATGAACAGGTAGAAAACAAAATGCAAGAGCAAGTGAACACAGTTACAAGAAAAGACAGTGAGTATTTTGCAGCACTGTGACTCAGAGTCAAGGTCTACACCACAGTGTTTCAGCCCTTCTGGGTTTTGATGTAAGCCTTTCTTTTGGAGCCTTCGTCAGGACAAGACGACTGGGGCGTCTGTGTGTTCTGCGTGTGCGTGTCTGCTCGAAGCTGGAGCACGGGAAGCTGAAGGAGTGACACCCTGAATCAATCTGATGTTGTTACATGGCCAGCTGGACACAAGTACAAATCCAATCTGTCTGGTGGCAGCAGGATTAGTGTCATGATTTGGTGCAGGAACTCTACTTGGCAACCTGGGCGCTGAGTGTACTTAATGCACTCTGCACAAGCGGCGCCGTTGGCTGAGTAGTGCCGTCTTGTAAGCAAAGTACATAAAATGCGGGCATGTAAGAGTCCCCGTGTGGAAGGTTCCTGTCTGGTCGGAGCGGATCCGAACGAATGTAGCTGGTGTCTCCTGGAGATGGTGAGACGATTGCAGAGGATAGTGTGGTCTACGAGATCAAAGACCGCCGAAAGGTCGAATAGCATGAGAATTGCGAGTTCTCCTTTGTCGCAAATGAGGCCAAGTTGTACCTTGAGATCGAGGAGGGCAGATTCAGTGCTATTCAGTGCTATGTCTTGGTCTAAAGCCGGATTGGCGTAGACCGAGTAGGGAGTGGGTTTCGAGGTAGGATTGGAGTTGTAAGTAGGCAGTGCGGTCGAGGATTCTCAAGAGGAATGGAACTGTAGTGATGGGGCGGTAGTTGGTGGGGAGAGTGGGACCAAGGGAAGGTTTTTTCAGTAATGGTTTGAAGTGGGTATGGTGCAGGTGCTGATTGAGGCATTGAATAATTTAGTAATGGTGGGGGCCAAGGGCTCGGCACAGAGTTTGATGATGTGAGCGGGGAAGAAGTCACCAGTGCAGTTGGAAGCTTTGAGGTGTTAGATGATGGTAATGGTTTCTGCAATGGTGATGGGGGTGAACTGGAAGGGGGCTGGAGGGTGTGGATGGGGAGGATGTAGGGTGGGAGGATTCAGCTTGAGGGATCTTTGCTTTCATGAGGATGGTTTTATCTCTAAGGTTCTGGATTTTGTTGGCTAGGGTGGATTGTACCAACGTGCACCAGGCTTTGTCTTTGGGAAAGGTAGAAATGGGTGGTACTGGGGTTTCCATTTCTTTTAGGATTTTGAATAGCTCTTTTGTGACAGACTGGGCTTCTGAGAGGCGGGTATTGCAGATGTTGGCTTTGGTGTTGATGGCAAGTTTGTAGGAAGTGGCGCAGATGCTGAAGGCATCTTTGTTGCTGGGGGAGGGGTTTTTCCGCCAGATATGTTCTTTAGAGCGCTTGGATTTGTGGAGATTTGGTAGGTCTTCGGTGAACCAGTTGTGGTCTTTTTTCATTATGCAGGTTTTAAGGGGGCATGAAGATCTAAGATGTGGTGCAAGGCAGTGTTGTAAGCTGAGAGAATGACCTCTGGGCTGTTGTTATCAGGCCAAGTTTCGAGGGCGGTCCGAATGGTGGGTTCTAGGAGTTCCTTACTAAGTTTTTTGTGTGTCTGGCGGTGATGGTTTGGTGGGTGGTGGTGGGTTATTCAGTGCTGACATAGAGGTCTGGGGAGAATAGGATCAGGGAATGATCTGTCCAGGGCACAGGATTGACGTCTAAGATTTTGGTGGCAGTGTTTAGAGATAGGATCCAGTGAAGCGTGCACCCTTTGATGTGGGTGGGTTCCTGGATGACTTGAATGAAGTTCATCTCTTGGAGTGTTGATGCGAGTGACAAGGCCAGGTGATCAGCTGTATGACGCACCAGTGAGATAGGAAATTTGCAGCGAACATTAGACCAGAAGCCCTGAACATCTGGAAGGGAAGTCTGTGGCAAGGAACACACTTCATGTCGGACACTGATGCCATGAGTTCCAGCAAAGAGAATATAAACTCTGCCGAGAGGTGAACAATCTGAGGTACACTGTTTGCTGGAAACCTTTAAAAACAAGTAGTCAAGCAACTGTAAGAGGCAGAACCAGGGAGAAATGAGCCTAGGAAGATGACTGTGGAAAGGCATGAATAATCAAAGAGAGCAAGAGAGAGGAAGTCTCTAATGGTCAGAGTAAAACGACCTAACAGGACTACAGAAAGCTACCCACAGTTATTGACCACACAGAGTCCAATATAGTGTGTGGTAAATCACTCAGGAGTCGGATACAAGAGATCATGTTACAACTGGTACTTTTATTGAGCAAAACGGATATGAAGGCCTGTCCTATCCCTACTCCTAGGTGCTCTTGGTCCTTTCTGAAAGAAATAAATACATGCTGCTCGTCAGATGGTCTCACTGCATAATTCAGTCCTGTGCCCACATCCTAATCTAACCTAAGTTCTGCCCCTACCACGAACAACTAGAAAGGTCTGGAAAAGGATTTTCTTTCAACCCTTGAAAGAGTGGCTGTTTTCCGAGCCCCACTCAAATGCCTGTCGGTCTTCTCCCAGACCATGTGCCTATTTGTACAGTTCAAATTCCTGTCTGAACTTACCTTCTCCTTCGTTCGGGTCCCTCTCTCTCTAGGCCACCTCAGAAAGAGCAGTGTTCTGCAGGCTCCTTAACTTCTTCACGTGCAATGGCTTATGCTGCGGGTTGCTTCCTGCCCCTGCCTTCCAAGAGGACATCTCCTCTTGCGGCTGGCTTTGTGGGATTTCCTCTTCCTGCGGGTGTCTATGCAGGCATGCCAGCTCCTGCGGCTGACTCCTCAGACTTTCCTCATCTTCCTGTGATGCTTGTATGGGCTCGTTATGTTTCAGTCAAAAATGCAATTGGACAATCCATTGATTCTGCTGTTCACGTAAGTGTTGTAAAAGGGTCAGAAACCACACCAGCAATTACTAAATGGCCATGAGCACAATTGCCCTGGTCAATCCCCACATCACCAACAAACACATGGACCTTTTCACCAAAGAGATGATGAATAAAACCCTTTCTGGGGATTCATTTTCCTCTAAGGGGGAGTCACCCTCCAGGGGACCCCGCTTGCCGTACCCTAGGGAGTCTTAGGCGTAGTGTCTCACATTCATTGTCCCAAAGGGCCTGGCTCCCCCTTGGGGAGAGTGGATGAATTCCCTGGGTTCGTCAGAGGCGATGGAAAAATATTAGTAGAATACCATATAATGGGAAAGTGAATTTTAGAAGGTATAATACAATGAAGTGTGATTTGCAAGCCTTTTAAAGCCCAGAGAGAACTGAACTGCCAGCAGTTCAGAATGATTCTTTCTAGGAAGGAGAGTCTTCAAGCCCATCAAGAGAATTTAATTTTCATTAGTATAAAACTCAGCATGCTGGAAGGACGTTTTAAAGGAAAGAACAGTTGTGTGTTTAAAATCGCTGCATGCTGGGAAATAATGTGTTCAAGCTGTGAACTGCCATTTGTCTGGTCTAATACCGCTGCATGCATAGAAAATGAGCCTTAAATCCCAGAGTAGACTGAACTGGTATATGTTTAAAAACACTGCATGCTTGGAAATAGTATTCAACCGAATAACTCTAATTCTTCTAAAACCACTGCATGCAGGGAAAGTGTTTGAAAGCCAGAACTATCCTTTGTCTAAAACCATTGACTACTGGGAAAGAGAGTCTTAAATCCCAGATGTAACTCCGCTGTCATTCATCTGAAAGCATTGAATCTTGGGAAAGTACGTATGAAAACGATTGGAACTGAGAACCTTCTGAAGGAAGACAAGTGTAGACTTGAATTGAAGACAAGAGCCAACCTTGACACCTAAACAAATGTTACAAGAATATAAAGTTTTTGTTTAAACTTTCGCCTCAATAGCCTGTCTTTGATTTAATTGCATCTGTCACACAATGTATCAAAAAACTTACATCAGAAAAGCGTTTGTTTCATGACCTTTTGGTGTTGAATGAAAAATAATATTGCTATAGTTTGATAGCAATTTTTATATTATATATTTTATTGTTTATAGCACGCCCCTACCTCAAGGGCATTGGAGCGCTTTACAACAAGGTTGTGTCAGAATTGGGCTCAGCATTTTATACAGTAACTCAGTACTGTTGATGGAGGGAGAGAGGGATCTTTATTGACAAGATATATTGGCTTTAATCTAAACCTGTTGATATAAAATTAAAAGCAATCAATTGATTTCCTTGTCTCTGCTAAACCCTCTCTATATTTTTTAGGTGCTGTTGTGTTAGAAGGAGACAAAGTACTGATCGACAAATCAAAGTTGGATGCTTCCAATCTCATGGCTAAATTACCAGATTCCCAACGTTTTCAGTATGAAGTTTGGTACCAAGTAACGTCCTTGCCCAAGCACGGTCTCATCGTTGTGGGAGAACGAAATGTTACTAAAGAAAAGCCCAATTTTTCACAATATATAGTAAATAAATTTGGAATTACATACATTCATGATGGCTTGGAATCTTTGGTTGACGATTTTACTTTTGATGTTTGGCTAAACTTGAAAAGTAAGTCTGCTACAAAGCCAGAGGATGAATCTGATGTTACTACAGAAGTGTTCAATGTCACCATAATTCCAGTTAATGATCAGGTCCCTGAGTTAAAGACTAAAGGACCGCATCTGAAGGTTCTTCAGGGGAGTGTGGCTGTACTCGGTCCTGAAAACCTGAAAGTGGAAGATTTGGACAACACGCCTGAGGAAATCAAGTACACAATCATTAGCCATCCTAATAATGGCTATTTGGCAATTGACAGTGATCTAAATACAACCATCCAACACTTCACCCAAGCGGACATCGATGGCAGCAAGATACTTTTTGTGCAAGATGGCAGTGCATCTTCTGGGGTATTTTACTTTAGTGTGACTGATGGCAAGCATCGACCTTTATACAAGCTTTTCAACCTTGAAGTTACTCCAGTGTCAATCACTATCACAAACATTACTGATATTGTTCTCAAACAGAGTGAGACCTTTATTCATATTAATAATGCACAGCTAGCAGCTGTTACCAATGGAAAAAGTTCAGAAATAAACTATGAAGTTGTGCACCCTCCCAAATTTGGCCATCTTCTCCTTGAAGGTGAAAAAGTGTCTACATTTAAACAATCTGATTTGGACCTTGGTATGTTGTCATACCACATGACTGACTTTTCTGCATCCCACGATAAATTTGAGATCATGCTCTTTACTTCTGAAAACAATCTTACTGGGCAGGTGGTTCACATAACGGTTCAGCCTTTATTGAAGCTGGCTTCAAATTTAACAATTCCAAATGGAATAATATATAAATTAAGAAGAAAGGACCTGGATGCCAGTGAATTGGCCAACATAACAGACAGTGATCCCAAATACGAATTGACTGAACCCCCTGTGTACGGAAGATTTGTCAAAAGAAGGGCAGCTAGAGATACTGTGCTCCAGGCAATTACTGTTTTTACGCAGGGCGATATTGAAAAAGGCCTCGTGCTGCTTGACCTTAATGCCAATATGACTGATGTTGATGTGCAGAATGACTCCTTTTCATTTGTCCTTAAGGCAGATAACGTTCCCCCAGCTGTGGGCACTTTGACTTATACCATAGTTACATATGACCCACTGCTTGTGCAGGATGCTACAACTGAAGGGCTTTCATTGACCAGCACAATTGTTATGAGCAATCAGAACTCTTCGGAACAACTGACAGTGATTCTCCCAGATGATGAAGTTCCTACGGAAGCCCCTCAGAAGTCCGTAAATAAGTTGGGGAAGCGAAACCGGTGGGGCATCCAAGTGGAGGACGATGGATTGCTTTCCCCTGATGCAGCTGTAACAATTTCCTCACAGAGAGAGATAACAACAAAAGCCGCTGATGTTAACCCAAGAGCCGAACCCAACGAAAGCAGCAACCCTTTGTTCCTCATCGTCCCACTTGTCGTCATGGCTGTTCTATTCATTGGTGTTATTATGAGCGTTTGCTTTTTTCTAATGTGTCGCAAACCTGAGAAACCCAAACCGCTGATTGAGAAACAAACCAGCAACACTGCTCATCAAAGCACAGCTCTTTGTCCAGAACGAAGCCAGGCTGTGCCAACTGTCACAGTCACGCCTCTCCAAAAAGGCTGCGAAAATATTTCCAGCAGCCCACTGTTGGGGTTTAGACGTGAGCATCTTTTCCCCTCATCTTCTCCTCCCATGGAGAAGCATATTATACTTAATAACCTACCCCACTTAGACCCAGAAATGGCTCTACACTGTCGAACGACTAACCCAACCCTTAGACAAAATCAGTACTGGGTATAACAGCACCACTACTTAGACACGTTTTCTCTTGAATACTGTATTTTAATATGAAAATGTATATTTTTGATATATGATTAATACTTGAAACTGGTTATTTATTTTGTAATTTTAAAGGACGCAATATTAAATCTGATGATTTGTATATTTATATCTGTAATCAAGACATGACAAAGTATTTTGTGGACACCTCTTAATTGATTTGTAATGAGACTTGTTTGTAAAACAGTTTACTCAGTTTTGTTGAGACAGGATGTAGCTCGTCTAAGCCGTATTTATTTGTCCAATCAGAAACACTGTTGCGCTGCATTGAAATATCGTCTGTATTGTATGGAATGGTTAAGTGGAGCTGAGCTAGTTGGTCCATAATGTGCTTCTTAATCCTTGCTCCTTTCACAGATCCTAATAATGATAACCCTCAAGTCACTAATATTGACAGCATGAGCTCAGCACTGCACGTTCTGAACTGCTTTGGCCACAAATAGGTCTTATAAAAATCTTTCCTTTCTCCCTGGATCCATTCACAGTGAGCATGAACTAAATGGGGATTCTAACATGAATCAATTTCTTCCTTTCATAAAACCCTGAATAAGTGAGTAGCTTCCTGCTTTGGTATTGGTTCATTGTAAACCGTGTTTAGGGCCTAACAGAGCAGGGCAGTCGGACCAAGTGGCCAAAAGTTGCATCTAGCAAATAACCAATCTGAACAGGAATGTTACTCTCTACCTTCCAGGGGTGAAATAAGAGGATGTTTGGCTACTAAAATTGTAGAAAATTGTCCTATCCCCTTCCAACGTCTTGAGATCGCACATATGGAACAATGTAATTGACCCAGAGACAGTAACAATGAATCACAACTCACTGAGCATAAATTCTGATCAAGAGCATAAAGTATGCCATTTTAAGAACTGATGCTCCAAGATTGGCTACTGTCTGTCATGTACACCCATTTATGCCTCATAAATCACATACCAGTAGTACGTCTGTGAGTTTTATCTGCACTGATTGTTGCAGTTCTTGTTACACCAACATGTATTTGGTTCCTATACAATTTTAAAAGTACTTTGTACTTATGTGTTTCTTTGGGGCTAGCCATTGAATGTTCGCTGCTACCCTTTTTATACCTCTTTCTCGAGTGTACGGGCTACATGCACAGTGAAGCAAATGTTCTCAATGTGCTCCCTTCTGTTGTTTATAGATTCACACATGGTACAAATGTTTCCTGTAAACAATTAAGTGTTATAAACTATTTTCCCTAAATTGATGATGTGTTTAATCACTGTGAATGGGAGAAACTTGATGCAAAAAAAGAAAAACCTTGTCTCCCCATTATTAGTAAATGCAGGTTTTTGAATTGTGTATCGGATGTATTCAGATATGAGGGAATGTTATGAAATATATCGATCAGTATTAATAAAACTGCGGTCTGTAGAAAATCATGGAATGCAATTCTCAAAGAAATGCATAGGATTCTCTTGTGCGTATGCGCCACCTACGTTCATATGTCAAATCTTTAGTTTAGTGCTTTGTTTTGACTTTTCCTCATGTGGCCAGCATTTACATGAAAGTGCTGTATGTGTTGTATGATTAATTGAAGTATTTTTAAAAGATATTTATCCATTTTCTATACATTTGTGATGAAGTGGCATTTTGTATCTAAATAAAATAATAACAAAGCACTTCGGCTTAATGATGCATGTGCAGTGACGTTTGTGATAATCCTACATTATCAGCTCTAAAACCGCTGCCTATCTGTTGTTTGCATCCTTAAAATTGAGACGTCTCCCTCCCTCTCAGTATCTGTCACCAGAAAGAAGTTCTCGGAATAAGAGACCTGTCCTGCCACACAATCCTACTTGACTTGGAGGAATGGCCGACCTTTCTCTGATGTCCATGTGCAACCCCTAAATAATGAACTGAGGTAAATGATGTGGTGCAGGGTCGAGAATCACAGTCCTCGGGTCAGCAATCAAGAGTCCGTACCAACAGAGTTACAGAAAAATGCCACAGTAACAACAAGATGAAAGCAGGGTAGCAATACGACTTTCCATTCCTGCCTGGTTTCCATTTATACAGCAATGTGATCACTTGATGGGAAGAAGGTAAACAAGCATCACAATGGCTCAGAAAACATCCCAGTTATCTCAGTACCAGAAAGCAAACTGTCCCACTATCTAATTGGAATCAAAATGGGCTGCAGCAGTGCTATCGCTATGATTTATAGGTTAGACTATTGTCACTTGTCTTGAAAGTACTGGAATCATACATTGCTGAAATCTCAGGCTCCTTATTGTCATCCACTAAAACTGGCAACAGAGGTCTCAAAACCTGATCAACGGAGCTTATGTCATTAGGGAAATGTGGAAAGCCAAATGAAACTCAAGTCCTGGGAAGGTTCAATCTAATAGTCACAATAATCCAAAACACCAAAAATGTGGAGTAGTCCTTTCTACAGTGAGCTTGCAGGCAAAAATGGATCTGACAAATAAACCTTATTGGCCTCTACATTGTTTGGAGGTTTTTCTGGGCTCTATCCACAGCCTTCTTCAAAGCTCTTTAGACTCGTTAAGACTTAGAGGCACAAGTCATGGACCCTATGCCGCTTATTTAAAGGTTAATTGGAAGAAAGCACCAGCTTTCGGGGTGGAATCACATCACACAACACTCATGTATGGAAACTAAGCAAAAAAACAACTATGTTCCCCAAGTCTCAGGATGCATTACTATTGGAAAACTGGTATGAATGGCAGTAAGGTCCAAAGAGATTCATACTTCTGTTTCTCCATTTCAGTCTGCCCATTAGTCTGTGGATGATAACCAGAAAAAGAGCTCCTTCTACTCCTGAAGCCATAAGCATGGCACCTCAGATATTTGCAATATATGCTGTGCCTCAATCAGAAACATTTAAGGTGGCAAATCTTGCAGGTTAAAAAATAATTTTAAAATATCCAAATCTACTAAATAGCCATTTGCAAAACTCTTCAATGCTGTAAAGAGTGTCCTTTTTAGAAATGTATCCACAGTAACCATTATTGTGATACACCCATCTGACAAGGGTAATTCCACATAAAAACCAATGAAATTGGTTGAGGGCACTCATGGGCGCAACCACCAGGGGGTAAAGGGCATCCTGACCCCCTAAAATTGTGGAACATGACCTTAGGTCCCCCCAAATATAACACCCCACCATTTTCCACAATGTGGGGCAATCAATCTATGAGCTGTGAATGGATGTCTGCTGCTCAAGCAGGACAGGACAAACTACACAACTGAAAGAAAAAACTGTCCAAATAGGTCTATATTTCTCATGGTTTGTAGAGTTTGTACTTTTAGGGTGTTGTGATGGACACCAAGCCCAGTGAGATTTACTGGCTCAGAAGAGTTCAAGTTTAAATTATGTTCACACATTTTTTTTCAAATACACAAATGTGTAGTCATTCTTATGTTTTGAAAGTGTTCTTTGATGTATGCAAAGCAGCTGTGAGAAACTAGAAGGTGTTTCACCCACTATTCCCCGGGGGTCTCTCTCGATTGTACGAGATTCATTTATATTTATTTTCCAGTGTTTAATTGGTTTATTAACACAGTATAAACATTGGCATATGTTCAGTGTTGATTGTACACTAATGAGATTTCTATTAAGATTAGTTTCATTTATTGGGTGATATATTGATCTCATTTGAAATTCTCTTGTCAATTGCAGCTCAAATATTATTTATGTTGTGTGATATATTTTCACAATAATATTTCTCTCTCCATTCAATCGCACTCAAAATATCTATAAGGGTCTCAGGTTAAACTATTACACAGACCCGGGGCATTTGAAAGCATTGGTATGGATTGTATATTATTTACGTTATGCTCTGTACTCCTTATTTCTCGTCACTTTGCGTTTCAATCTTTTTTTTATTTTGTGAACGTTTGCCCAGCGGCCATCTTTAGTTTTTCTCTCTCACACTTTAGATATCTGTTTATTTCTTAGTCTCTCCATTTTATTACACTCTAGAGAAATACTAAATATATCGTATTCCTCATTTTTATTTCAATTTTTCTCTCATTTATTCCTTTCACTTCAAATAATGTATCCCTTGTTGATTGAACAACCTCTTTACTTTTTACTTTCACAAGGAACAGATTGTTGACGTCCACCAGTCCATCTTTTAGTTCCATTAACATGTTGCTAGGCAACCTTTAAGATGACAGAATCGCTCACACAAGCAAGCTCCAGCAACTCTCACGGATCTCCACATCCCGCACTCACGTTATAACGGGTAAGATCGTTCTCTGTTCATCATTATTTTCAGGTGTTATTGGACATGGTAGATACTTAGGAACATCTAGACTCACTGCTGCTCCCCCCTCTCTCATTACCATTGCAGCATTTTCAATACTGATGGTAGATATTTCTTCCTTGATCTGTTAGCACTCTTGCTTGGACGACAGTTCTGATAATCTTTGGAAATCAATTACTAAAGTAGGGACACTCCATTTTCATTCAGTTCATTTCTTGTTTCGGATTGGCCTCCTTGGCTGTCTCCTTATAGATTGTGTCTTTCTTCACTGACAGAAAGGACTTTTTTAGCACACCTACCTCAAGGCAACTCTCCTTGTTTCTCTATGGATTTAATCAAGGTATTCTGTTTTTATGCTTTTATCTTTTGGTGACATAGAATCGATAATGAACGGGGACTCAGGAGGTGGCATGCTTGATCTATTAAGCACAGTGTTTGATCACACCATTAGTTTTTATACACACTCTACAAGCACTTTTATTTTAATTTAACTCACCAGGAATCTCTATCTTAAACTTTCCCCTATATATCACTTAAACATAGTGAAGAATCCAGAACATCTTGATTAGTAATTTCAGCTAACTCTAATGCCTAGCATGTACTATGGATATATTACTTATCAAATATTAATGGTTATAACAGAACTATTTGATCATATGACTTGTTTTCATGAATTATGTTTGCTGACAGTATATCTTTGTTGAATTGCACCTAATGAAGGGAACCTTTTCCTGCAACGCGTTGTGTTGACTTACTTTTGAATATAAAAGAAGATTGGAATACCAAATGTATCTCGTACCTTTATTATTCCTTTTGGAATTTGTTTTGTTGAGATTTCTATGAACTGAATGAAATACTATTTGCTATACGTATTTATGTAATTTTGGCTGTCATATTCAGCATTAAGGTGTGCTGGAGGCTGCAGTGTTGATACTCTTCGGACACCATCTTTGTTGTCTCTCTTTCGGGTGGCCAGGGCATGGCCATCGCCTTTGGATCCAGACCCTGTTGGAGCAGTGCGGGAGGATTACCTGGGTGAGGGGTCTTCGGGGAGTGGAAGTGGGTCACCTGATGGCGAGACGCGGTATACCTATCCCTGTAACAACTTTACCCCATCCTACCCGATAGACTATTTAGAAACTCTGCCCCTCCCCCGCCCTTTCCCTACACGAACACTTTCACATGGACAGCCCACTCTGGGAGAAAACACTCACACCTGTGAGAAACCAGAATGTGTCTCACCCCCTACTCCCTGTGGCCAGGACACGGACATCGCTTTGGGATCCAGTTCCTGGGGCTGGACCAGTGCAGAAGGATCTCCTTCCTTATAACACCTTTACCCCATCCTACCCGGTAGCATATTTAGGAACTCTACGCCCCCACCCCCTTTTACAACAAACACACTTTCTCACTGACAGCCCGCTCTAAGAGAAAACAGATTAACACTTGAACCGTATACCTGACGTGTCCCAATACAATGGTCAGGCAAGGTCAGGCAATTACTGACCCACACTCACACCTGACTTCCATTACACTTCCCCACACGGATAATAGGGGGAGCACAAGAGCACACTCTGAGTGAGGCAAAGCACATGAGGAAACAGCTGTTCCAAGATGGCAGTTTAACAAGAGGAGAAAGACAGCAAAAAAGAAGGGAATTGCAAGGAGGGAAGTTCCCTTGACCTTTTTGACAAGGAACCGTTACTTTCATAAGCCCTCGAGATTGGAAAGCATAAGACCAGGAAAACGGAATGAAGAATCCTGCATTGTGTTTCGGAGATACCCAGGGCCCTCCTGCGTCAAGAATCAAGGCGGGGAGAATTACCAGCCACTGTGGTTCAGTCCTTGGCTCCAAGAATAATATATTTCCGAATGATGGGTGCACTCCTTAACTGTTTAAAAATGAATTAGATTCTTAGAGAAATTGGAGGGGTGCAAGAGAGATAGACCAGCCCTGACACTGGTGGTATTCAAACAGAAAGCACAACAGATGTCCACAAATTTGTGAAACCCTCCCGTCCCTCACACACCCGGTTTGTGTTAATAAACTACAGAAGAAGTAGAAGTAAAATTCATTGGTTTAAAAAATAATCATATGCACTTTACTATGTTTTTGTGAGGAATTCAAGTTGAATAATATTATTTCATATATTCAATACAAATGCTAATTACAATACAACATTAAGCATTCAGATACAAATGTTCTGTTTTTAGTACAATTATTAAATTCCGTAATTACAAGAAATGGTTTTCAAAATAAAGCAGTATCACATCTGATAGTGGAAATAGGTTCCTGGTGTTATCTTATCCTAGTTTGCTCAATGCTTTTTGGGAGTGTAATCCCTTCATCGGGAGCACTTAAATTCGTTATGATTCTTTGCACTTGTTTAAATCTACGAGAAATTATGTAGAAATAGTAATAAATACCAAATACTTCGTTCTAGATCTACTCTTTAAATTCAATGTTATTCTGTCATGTTACATGATGTTAAATCACCTGGATGATATTCCTGAATTCTGTCTTGGTCATGGTCTTGATAATATAGCATTATTAGCTTCCTCAATTTTAGATGTCAGTTGTACAGTCCGCAATCACCTCCAACCTGGTGCGGTGTATTGGCTGTAAGGGTAAAAGAGATATATAAATATATATATAATATATATGTATAAACATATAAGGGAGGATAAGTCTATTCAAAACCACTAAAAACACTCACTGTCGCAATCGATAATATAAAGGTGTACCTGGGTTTCAACGCAACTGGTACATCATAATTTGAATAGTTTCAGCAATATAGCTTCAAAATTCCCTTTCGGGTACACGTGCTTCGTATTAGTCCCGTTTTGTAAGATCTAGTAGAGAGAAAAACAAATATAACCCTTCTAGGTCATTTTCAAGTGATCCATATAATATAAATAGAGGCATTTGTATTAAGCTGTTCTCAACTACAACACACCTCAGCGTCAGGTATGCAGCTCTTGTTGACTCCTAAATTTCAAGCATGTGCTTTTTATCTCATAGTGCTTCTGTTTTAGCCTGATCTGAAAATCAGATCAAGGTACCCCTTTAGTATAGCACTTATTATGCCTTTTACTGTATATAAAGGACTGTGTTTTCAAAAAGAAAATCCAGCTTATCACGTGATAACGTGATGACATCATATGTTGACAAAAATCTGTGATTTTAAAAAACACTTGTATCAAAAATTAAATTAATTATGTCAATGGGAAGAGTGTGATGCCTTTTTATTATTGTGTGTTAAAGTTGAGAATTAACACACTGAGAAATGTTTACAAAAAATGTTTGTGCTTCTGACATCTAGCCTGTGTTGATAGTTGGAGACAACATATACTCATGATAGTGTGAGGTCCTACCCTTGTGTATGTATTTTGATCAAAAAAGTATAGTAGCTTACTTATTCTGTTGTTACTTCTGTGTCTGGTTGAAAGTTTTGGCTGGTCTTATCTCTCTACTGATAATCTCGCCAAGAACAAAGCTGCTTCAGTGAAAACAGTCTGTGTTGAAGCCAAGGTTTGCAAGCGGCAACATTGTATGACGAGCGCTGAAATGAACATCGTTAAAACGAAACGTGTGTGATAAGAGACGTGAGTGAAGTTAAACTGCTGATGAGTGATTGAACTTTAAAGCAAGCTACAATACCTTTGACCGAGTGGTCCATCACAGCATGGGTGCTCTATCGAAGGTATCCAGCTGAGTAGTAACGAAAATATATTAATTTGATCCGAGCCTGGTGGAGGGAGATCATTTTAAAGAAAATGAATAAATGTGAATCAAAGTGGTCCTGCGACGGGTCAAGCAACATCCCGTGCACAATGGAAAGTCTTCAATTTTGATGAAATAGAGAAAGTTTGGGAAAATTCACGAATCTGGTTCGAGCCCAGCAGAGGGAGACCAATTAAAGATTTTGTGTTAAAGTGGATCTGAGCCCGGCGAAGGGGCATTCGGGGTGAACAGTGAATCACCCAAGAATGTGTTGTTTTAAAGTGGGTCTGAGCCCGGCGGAGGGGGACCCGGGGTCAATCGAAAATCACCCAAGAAGTTGTGCATGAGAATCCTGAGGAGAAAGGAACTTTTGAATGTTTGTTGTATCAGGCCATCTGAAGTAAGAGACTTTGAATGGCAAAGAGACTTTGGTACAGAAGGCCCCGATACTGAGATTTGAACTACATCCTCGTGCTAGAGAAACCAGAGACTGTGCTAACCTCGATGGTGCCGCTTTGTACCTTGCTGAAAACGTGTGGAAGGGAAGCCAACGGTTGGAATATCCTGGCATTTCATTTCTTGAACACTTTTCTTTTGCATACCATTGTTTCCCACACTCTTTGTATTTAGAAGTAAGAATGGCAATAGGTTTATTGGTATAGACCTTTTTATTTTGACAAGACACCACTAGGACTGTTATTATTATTTGATGGTCGTAGCTTGCTCCCATCTTTTGATTTAGGATTAGATAGGTGTTTTTCAAATCCAATTGAAGTTCAATAAACACTCTTGAACTGTGGTCACTTGTGTAGACTTACTGTTTGATACCATGCTTTCCTTACATAGGGTTTGAGGAGTGGGATATGACTCAATTGAGACAAATCGGGGAACCCTAAAATTCCAGAAGCTTAGTCATTGAGCCTCAGATCTGTCTATCGCCACAAAAGAATACATAGGCTTCGAAATCTGTAGCAGCAGAGAAGCTACCATTCCTCCAGGGAAAATAGGAATGATTCCCACAGACTTAGTCTTGATACCCCCTGCTGGGTGTTATATAAGATTGGCCCCAAAATGTGTCCTGGCCAAGAGGTTTGGTCTGGATGGCCTAGTGGGTGTCATAGATCCGGACTTCCGGTTAGACATAAAGGTTCTCCTACAGAACCATGGCGAAAATCCATTTGAACTACATTGTGGGGACACAATTGCACAGGGAATTATTGAAAGGGCTCTGTTTCCCCATTCTATAGAGAATAAACCAGAAGAAACTGAGAGACGTACCTTAGGCCTTGGGGAAGCTGATGAACCATCTATCACAGAGGCAAAAAGGGAAGTAGAACCTACCATCCTTCCTAACTTAGCCTTCGCCCAGCAAAATGAGCCAGACCTCGCAGAGGCTTTCTTACCAGTGATTCCTGAGGGGAAGGGTTAGATAAGGGAAGTCCTTTCTTTCTTCCGATGACAAGGATTACTGTACAGAAAGGAAACCTCTAAAGAAGGCCTAAGTAAAACTCAGTTATCCCCAAAACTTATCGGAAGATCGTGCCAGAGATTCTACATTCTCATTTGACAGGGGGACACTTAGGACAACATAAGACCCAGGCGCACATCAGTGGGAGGTTCTACTGGCCAGGTATCCATGCTGATAAAAAACACTTGTGAAATATGTCAGAAAACCAATAGGGATATTCCCTTACCTGCCCCTCAGAATCATTAACCACTAATAGAAATCCCTTTCTCACGGATTGGGATGGATATCATTGGTCCACTGGAAACCTCTAGACTGGGTAACAAATATGTCCTCATAATTGTTGATTATGCCACCCGATACACAGAGGCATTCCCCATGCGGAATAACACAACCCAACAGATTTTAAAACCTCTATTGCCATATTTTTCCATGGTTGGTTTTCCCAAGGAAATTGTAAGGGAGCAGCGATCCAATTTTATGAGCAAACTCGTGGGTGAAGTTTCTCCATATTGCCACCTTAAGAACCTCAGTTTACCACTCCCAAACGGACAGATTGGTAGAAAGATTTAACAAAACACTTAAGATGATCCTAAAAAAATTGGTAGACAAGGACGGGAAGGACTGGATCGCATACTTGCTTGGGCCTTATTTGCAGTAAGAAAGACCTCTCAGGCGTCCACTGGATTCTCGCCCTTTCAAACTACTCTGGTAGAGAACCAATGTCCTAGACATGCTTCGGGAGACCTGGGAAGAATGAGAATTTCAGGTTTTTAGCATGCTCGGAAGTAGTCTGAAAATTTCGAACAGACACACAAACATATCCACATATTGCAGGGGTAAGCATTGCAGACCGCTTATCTTTTATAGTTTTTACATTGTCTACTACATTGAACCTACCCACATGCAAAACTTCAGGTTTGTAGCATGTTGGGAAGTATGCTGAACATTTCAAACAGACACACACATGCATCCACACATGGCAGGGGTAAGCATTGCAGACTGGTAAAACCAAAATAGTAAAATGTATATTCTATACTTTTTACATTTTCTACACCTTGGGACCTACCCACAAGCCAGATTTCAGGTTTGTAGCATGTTGAGAAGTATGCTGAACATTTCGAACAAACACACACACGTATCCACATATGGCAGAGGTAAACATTGCATAAAGCTTACAAAAAAGAGAAAAATGTATATTGTATGCATTGTACATTGTCTACACCATGGAACCTACCCACATGCCAAATTTCAGGTTTGTAACATATTGGGAAGTATGCTGAACATTTCAAACAGACACACGCATACATCCACATATGGCAGGCGTAAGCATTGCAGACAGCGTAAATAAAATGGAAAAATAGGAAATGTGTACATTTTATACTTTTTATATTGTCTACACCATGGAACCTACCCAGATGCCAAATTACATTTTTGTAGCATGTTGGTAAGTATGCCAAACATTTCAAACAGATACACACACATATCCACACATGGCAGGGGTAAGCATTGCAGATAGCTTAAAAAAAGAAAATTCTAAACATTTATATTTTCTGCTTTTTACATTGCCTACACCATGGAACCTACTCACATTCCAAATTTCAGGTCTGTAGCATGTTGGGAAGTATTCTGAACATTAACAGACCCACACATACATATCCACATATGGCAGGGGTAAGCATTGCAGACCACATAAAAAATAGAAATTCTAAAGATTTATATTTTATACTTTGTGCTTTGTGTACACCAGGGAACCTACCCCCATGCCAAATTTCAGTTTTGTAGCATGTTGGGAAGTATGTTATGTTATCAGAATTTCTAGAGTGCACGTACACCAGAGGCATCATGGATCTGGCAGTAAAGATAAGGCATGTCAAGGGGAGCTAAAAGAGGTGAGTTTTCAGAAGGCGGCGGAAAGCAAGATAGCCCGCAGTGGTCCGGAGGGCAGCTGGCAGGGCATTCCAAGCTTTGGCGGCGGCCACCGAAAAAGCCTGTCTACCGACACGAGAGTCTCACCCGGGGCACTGCCACTACGTAAGCTGACTGGGAACGGAGGCAGCAAGATGTCACATATCGTAGAATGTTTATTCTGAAGATATTCTGCCCCTATGCTAGAGAAAGTGCTGTGAACAAGACAGAGTGACTTAAACAACACCCGCTGCTCCACTGGAAGCCAGTGGAGCTATCTGAGCAGAGGGCTCATGTGTGCCCCATGGGGGGGGGGCTCAGAACAGCCCTGGCGGCTGCGATCTGCAGAAGTTGGAGGCATTTTATAAGAAACCGCGGCTTGGCTAAGTACAGCGAGTTGCAGTAATCCACTGCACTCAGCAAAAGGGCAGCTACCACAGGTGCCTTAAATTTGACCAGGATGTAGGGGAGCACCTTATGCAGGATGCATAATTTAAAGTGACTGCCTTTGCAGACTGCAGCAACCTGCTTGTGCATCGACAGGAAAGATGTAATAAGTGCCCTCAAATTTTGGACCGAGGGGAAAGGGCTAAGAGATGTGAGCCAAAAATCGCTCATCCAAAACAAAAGGGGGTGTTAGTGCCCATAACCAGTCATCTGTTTTGTTTCCATTTAGCTTGAGCCAATTTGCTGTCATCCACGCCCCCAGATCTTCCAAACACTTCTTAAGGACGCAAACACTTCTTAAGGACTGGTGGCTGTGTCAGGGGGAGTGAGATCCAGACGCAGCAGAATCTGTGTATCGTCTGCATAAGAATAATAGCAAAAGCCATGACAACAAATGAGGGACAGGAGGGGTTGAATGTAAACATTAAAAAGTATTGAAGAGAGAGCGGACCCCTGGGAGCGGTCAGAGAAACGACGTGAACCATCTCAGCACCTGTCCGGACAGACCGGCAGAGGAAAGACGGGAGATCAAGGTGTGGTGGTCCACCGTGTCAAACGCAGCGGACAGGTCAAGCAGCAACACTGATCCACCCGACGAGACAGGTCATCCATTACAGAGTTAAGGACGGATTCAGTTCCTCTTCCCGGGCGAAAGCCCGATTGAAAAAGGTCAAAGAACCCAGATGTTTCAAGGAAGGTGGAAAGAAGAGGGAATACCAAGGCTTCCAACAACTTCATGAGGAAAGGAAGGAGCAAGATGGGACAGAAGTTTGCAAGTATAGCAGGATCAAGAGAAGGCTTCTTCCGAAGAGGGATCACCAGCGCATGTTTAAGAGTCGCAGGAATAATGCCGTCCCGGAGAGAGGTGTTAACCGCAGTGGTGAGCATAGGGATCAGATCAACTGAGATTTCTTTGAGATGGTTCAAGGGGATGGGGTCGACCGGAGAGGCTGATTTGAGGCGCCCAATTGCAGCTAGCACATCAGGCTCAGAGAAAACTGGAAAATCAGACCAATTGTCGCTAAGGGGAACGGGGTCTATAGGGTTAGGGGGTGCGGCAGGAGGACCAGCACTGTTAAGGATTTCAATCAGGCGACCCACATTGTGGTCTCGGCCTAGTATGTAGCGCACAACTGAGATGCTTTTCTCCTTATTTTATGCAGATTCAATTTCAGATGTTACACAACTCGTATCACACCCCTTTTCAAATACCCGCGGTCACAATGGACCATGAACCAGGCTGGTTGGTAAAATGCAATATTTAGTTATTTTTAAATTCAAAATAAATCATACAATTTTTAATATGGGGCAGCAATCACCAATGGGGTGGGAATTACAATGTGAATATAAGCAAGGCACTTGGTTTCACCTTCCAGTGGAACATATACAAAACACCAGGGAATAGGAGCACTTTTTGATTAAGGAAATATAGCACCCAAGTTAGGATTTCCCCCTGCAATGTTCCCTCAACCCACAAATACTCAATTCTGAATGGATCGAAAGACATAGCATCAGGTAAACAGGAATAATAGGCAGAAGACAGAATAGAAATTCGATCTTCCCTCACTGAATGAGTGTCAAAAACAGACTTTAAACCCTTAACAAAGGCCTAAAATAAGAAATGGCAAATAATGAATTAATGCGTGGTTAAATTATAATATACATATGTTTTATCACAATAGCATGTAGGTTGTATCACTGACAATCACAAGGCAATGGAACAGCAAAAGGCATACAATTTGAAAATGAGTGGACATTTTAGAATAGAATGGAGCCAAATGACACGTGTAAAAGATGCATTTCTTTTCAATTCCAGCTTTAAATTACCCAAACAGTTGTTAATAAAAACAGGTGAAGTTGAAAATAGGTCTCTAGTATGAAAACTGGATGAGTTATGCAAGATATAAAAAGGTGTGCTTTGAGTAAAATGAAGCCGTGAAATAAGAATGGAAATCAGTTGTGACAAGAACAGGTTTACTTTAAACTAGACTATTCAGACTAGACCAGATTTGCGAATCAACCCTGTCACCCCAGCACCCCACCCTGGCGGAAACCAGTCCGATCTCTCGAAATAGGACTAATGGTTTAGGATTACACAAGACAAAATTGAAAAGAGATGGCGCTAGCACTTTAGAAACTCACGGGCAGGGTGCACAAATTTTTAACAGTTTTTAACAAGTTATCAGGATAAGGATAGGATGGCTTGGGTTTCTATGGGTAGAGATTATACTCGCAGTCCACTTTTAGTTTTGGGATTTCTGGACCGTCTACAGGTTCTGGTCACCACACAGTTGCGCGCCTGGCAAAGGAAAACAGCTGGGCCGTTCTGGTCATCGCATGGCAAGACAGCGGAATGGCAATTCTGGTCACTGGATACTAAAGTTTGGCAGGATTGCAGCGGGCATGCAGTTAGTGGCCAGCAAGCCAGGCTGGTTCAGGATGCTTCCCAAAAGAATACCACAGCATTCCCCTTTTTAATGGGAGATTAGTGGGTTTTCAGAATTGAGGCCTTGCAGGGAATAGGATCAGCAATGCTTGGGTTTTGCAGTGGGCTCTGGAGTAGGGTCAGCAATGTTTTGGCCTTGTGGTGGGGTCTGGAACTGGATGGAGCAGTCTCGGGAACGCAGTGCTGGAACTTCAGGAAGAGTGTGTGTGGAGTCTTGTCAGGGACTCTTATTTATAATGCATAGTGACATCATCAAAGTATATGGCTGGGTAGGTTTAGCTAAGTACGCCTCTAAACTACTGGATTGGTCAGGGTATTATTAATAACAGTAGTTTAAGGAAGAACAGATGGAAATAGCGTCAGCAACATTATTTTAAAGTTGAAAATGTTTCCTTTTTAATGAGGATTTTGGGCTGGCAGCAAGGCAACACTGCTTTTTCACTTTATTCCATTTGTATATGTAAGTGCACACTGGCAAGCTCCCTCAGTGTGGCCCCTTGTTCCATCCTGCCCAATATGTGCTTGGCAAGAATGTGCAAGCTTTCTTTTTGTTTCTTCAAAATGCAGTTTTGAGGCCATGGTGCTCGCTGGAACCAGCACAACCATTTTGCTGTTTCTGTTGAAGTGCAGCTTGGTTTTGGAGAAATTATGTTCAGTGTGTCAATGTATCCCACAGATTCCCCATCCCCGACTCCTCTGAGATCCTTGTCGAGGGAGAGTAGGGCAAGGTGGGCTTCATCGTTTAGGAGTCCTTCTTCCAGAAGAGAGCAGAACGTCCCAATCCTCTCACTCTCTCATTGGAACGTGGAACGACACTCACAGCTTTCTCTTGGATCTTCCTTTATGGTGTGGAGAGACGCCTCCAGATTTTCTTTGATTTCTCCCTTCCAGGTCACCTGGGATGTCCTTCTTGGTCTTTGAATAGGCGCAATGAGTACGAATCTATTAAATAAATAAGAAATGGTTACTTAATTTTCCCACTGACTGCCTTCCAATAGGGTTGACAGCAGTGGGACATGCATACATTCAATAATGACAGTTGATAGTGAAGAAAAAGACTCCCTACTACATAATTATACTTATAAATCCATTGTTACCTTCTGATTATTCTTTTTCTTATTCTCGTGCTTCAGATGTCTCTTCATTTTGATTTTCTCTTGCCTCCTCAATTTGCTGAAAAGTGTGCCTAGGAGGACAAATCTTGAGCTGATTAATATGGACCCATTTCTCTTCTGTCCGTTCGCCTTTGGGGATGCGGATTCTATAGGCGACAGGTGAAATTGTATCTACAATTTCAAAATGACAGCGCCAACTAGGCAAAAATGTGCGCTCCTTGGTCTGGTTCCTTTGGAAATTGTACAAGTAGACCCTATCTCCTACTTGGTCTTCCTTTTTCTTCATTTTTAAATCATATTGAGTCTTCATCCCCTCTACAGATCTTTCTAGATTCCGCTGAGCGTATGCAAAAGCATGTTGAAGGTGTTTTCTTAGATTCTCAACATACTCATGAGTTGTGGAGGCGTTTATCAGTGTCTGCTCCTGTGTTCTATAGAGAAAATACTGAGGTTGCACCATCCTTCATCCAGTCATCAGCTCAAATGGAGACATCTTGGTTGCAGAAGAAGGTGTAAATCTGATGGCCTTCAGGACAAGCGGTAGTCCGATGTCCCAACTTGGCCCAGAGTTTTAGAATGCTCACAATAGTTTTATTGTACCTCTCAACACCAACACTAGAGGACAGCGGTATGCAATGTGAAGTTTCCTTTTTACCCCAAGTATCTCCCAAATCTTTGTCATCACTTCGCTGAAGAAGTGACTACCTCGGTCTGACTCAATCCTTTGGGGTAGGGCAAAACGCGAGAAGGTGTGATTGATCATCAGGGCAGCTGTTGTTTCTGCCTTGCAATTTGGGGCCGGGAGACATTCCACCCATTTCGTCAACAAGCATGTTACGGTTAACATGTACTTGTTCCGCCTAGAGGAGCGAATCACGGGCCCGATGAAATCTACTTGTAAATCTGACCAAGGCAGTGTCATCCCCCTCTTCTGGAGGGGAGCTCGGTGGGTGAGTGATGTTGGCTGAAATTGTGCACACACAAGACACCCCTTCAAGAATTGGTTGAGGTTCTGCCCCATGTGTGGTCAATATGCGACCTCTCACAAGATTTCTAAAGTAGTGTGAAACCCCCGATGACAGGCTGTGGCCAAATCATGGGCGTGACTTAGCATCAGGCTTTGGAATGAGGTAGGGACCACCCACTGGTCACAGCCAGATATGGATCTCCTTACCGACAAACCGTCTTGGATTCTGAACATTTTTGGACAGTTCATCAACACCCTGAGGTAATCTTGCCCAATGTAATTGGTATCCGTCAGAGGAAAATTCTAAGGGTCCTCAATGTGTTGATAACATTTACCAATAATCGGATCCCCTTTTTGTGCCGTGATTAAATCAGCATCTGGGGTCATCTTACTCCACTGGGCAGTTGAGAGTTCATTGTGAGCTTTTGTCTGGGACCTAGTGATAACGGTGACCTGGATTTCCCCCAACAGGGACTCGATCTCAAGGAGATCCCCCTGGATGGCTCCAGTTTCGGCCAACTGATCAGCTAGATTGTTTCCAGTTTTGTCTGGCCCCTCTATTGTGGAATGACCCTTGATCTTTTCCAATAGATGGTCATCCCACTAGAGGTGACCAGATCATCTATATTTTGGATTAGCCTGACATGTTTAAGCGGTTTGTTGTTAGCACATAGCATGCCTCTGGTTTTCCAATTAACTAGGTGCTCCACAAACCTGTTCCGGACATAATCTGAATCAGTGATTATGACCAGTTTGTGGAGTTGGTGTTGGGCGGCAGTGAGGATGGCCTGATGAACTGCCATCAACTCTGCCACCTGACTACTACGGGGACCGATTTTGTACCCAGCAGAGGGTTCCGGGGCATCATTCAACCAGGCATTCCCAATGCCGGCTACCAGTTCCTTGTCCCCATTGTTGTCAACATGGTAGGAGCATCCGTCCACATGACCTGTGGGCATTCCCTCGCACTTGTCTTCTTCATAGACTTTGTGCAGGGAATTCAGGTACGCCTCCATGTTGTCCTGGGTTTTAAGACTTTCGTCCTTGAAACAGTTATTTCTGTCACAATCATGCAAGTCACCCAGACCTTGCGTCAGGGGACTCTTCTTGTTTTGGCCATATCTGACCTCCACAGGAAAGCATTGCATTCATAGAATCCAGGAAGTAATTCTGGAATTACTCACATTTCCGGCTCGGATTCTGTCACTTTGAAGGTATTGAAAAGGCTGGTGTGGAGTCTCCACTATGATGTGTTCCCCCTGGATGAACGGGCGGTAATTTTTCAATGCCCACACCGTTGCCAGGAGTGCCTTCTCACAATCATTGAATTTTTCCTCCACAGAGGATAAAGTCTTTCTTGCATAGGAGATGACTTTATTGACCTTGTCATACTTTTGATATAGTACTGCTGTCAATCATGTATTCGAGAATCCTGTCTCCAAGAATAACTCCTTGTTTTTAACAGGGTAAGCTAGACAAGGTGCTTGTGCGAGGCTTCTTTTTAATTGCTTTACTGCCTTGGCTTGTTCTGGATCCCACTCCCACTTGACCCCCCCCCCTTTAACAGATGGATCAGGGGTCTTGTGATCTCTGCTTAATCCTCAATGAACTTCCTACTGTAATTAGGCAGTCCAAGGAGTCTTCTTAGCTCCCACAGAGTTGTGGGGTCTTTAAGTATTAGGAGTGCTTCCGCTTTCTTCTCCTGGGGACAGTGACCCTCAAGAGTTATTTCATGTCCCAAGAAGTTGACATGGGTTCTGCACCACTGCACCTTTTGGAATTATCGTTTTGCTCCGGCAACCCTCAACTGTGTCAGAACATAACGGATTTCTGCTATGTGTTCCTCCAAAGTTGAGCTTTTTATCAGGACATCATCCACATAGGCCAGGTTACCCCTTTCACCCAAGTCGGGCATGGCCTTATGTAGGAAGATGTTGAACTCGTTCCCGGAGTTGATGGATCCGAAGGGAGTTCGGGTCCATATGTACTGCTGCCCCCGAAGGTAAAGGCCAGCTAGTATTGGTCTTCCCTACTGACAGGCACAGTCCAGTACCCAATGGCAGTTTATACCTTTGACCCCTAGATCTGGGCCAGTCCTTGGTCAATATAAGGGAGAGGCCATCGGGACATATGGACCCGTTTATTTAGCTCCCTAAGGTCAGCACATAGTCGTTGACTCGTTCATAGCCGTTCGGGTTTAAAATCCCCTGCAAGACTGAGATTCTCCTCATCGGCACACCCACATCCTCCTTTCCTGTCACTCTCTGGCCGGCCTCTTTTGGCCCTCTCTCTGCTCCCACCTGTGAAGCTAAAAACCTTGGGGTCATCTTCAACTCCACACTCTCCTTCTCTCCTCACATCTCTGATGTCTCTAAGAAGTCACACTACCAGCTGCACCTCCTCAGAGGTATTCTTCCTTTCCTATCCTTTCCCCAGAAGCTCACTGTCTCCAGAGCTCTGGTTCTCTCTAGGCTCGACTATTGCAACAGCCTCTTTCTAAATCTGCCTGCTTCTACTCTCTGCCCTCTGCAGCTCATCTAGAACCGGACTGCAAGACTTGTCCTTGGCCTCAAGCCCAGGGATCGTATCTCTCCAGGACTGAAATCTCTGCACTGGCTCCCAGTGGCTGTGAGGATTAAGTTCAAAACCCTCTGCATCGTCCACAAGGCCTTCTGAGGCCAGGGCCTCAATACCTTCAACTCTCTTCCTAAATATCTTCCTTCTCGAGCTCTTCGCTCATCCACCTCCAACTCCCTGCTGTCAGTCGCTTCTCCAAGCAACGAGTTAGTGGTAGATCACTTTCTTCGGCCGGGGCTTCCCTCTGGAACAGCCTCCCTGCCTCCCTAAAACTTGAGGAGAACCATCTCCGGTTCCGGAAGCACCTCAAAACCTTTCTCTTTGCTTCTGCTTTTTCTCCTCCTCTCCCCTGCTGATTTCCTGGCTTATACTGAAACTGCACTGGTTTATCTGGCCACCCTCTGATCTCAGGCCCAGGTCCCCCCCCTCCACCAGTCGCACAGCTGCACTTCCCTCTTGGAAACCCCCGCACTTGGGGACTGTTCTCTGTATCCCTACAGTCCTACCACAAGCACTTGACACCTGATGCCTGCACTTACCCTTTTCCCTTGCGCTTGCCACCTGCTGACCGTACTTTATTTTGTTATTTATTCTATTATCCCATGTATTGCACTGTCCCCTTCCCCCTCTGCACTTTCCCCTTCTCACTTCCCATGCACTTGTGCAATCTGAATGACACCTGGTCTAGTAGGATCATTGTCTATCTTCCCTCTGTTCCCCCTCCCTTGCCTCGTCGCGCCTTGAAACACTTGTGTATAGGCGCGTTATAAATGCCTTATCATACCACAGCACCGAATTATTAGAGATGCTGTGGACTGGACTAATTGTCCCACGGGACTCACGGTTTTTGATTATTTTCATCAGGGACTCCATGGATGAGAGACGCAAGTGGTATTGCTTCACAAACACTGGAGTCATTCCAGTGTCCGTGGGAATTGTTGTTGTATGGATTTCGGTGCGACCACAGTCATAAGAGTCCACCGCAAAGAGATCTTGAAAATCTAAGAACACCTGTTTCAACTTTTGCTTTTGCTCTGGAGTCTCACAGGCATCAGCTAGGTCGACTCGCTCTTCAACCATTTGCCTGAAGCCTGGAAAGACTTCCGGTTTTGCTATCTCAGCAGCCTCCTCCAGCTGGGTTAGAGTATTGACCTGAAGAGAGGGTTTCAAGTAGGAGATGCTGTTGTTGTGGACCTGGAAGATCACCTCATCCTGCCTGATGTCACAGGTCACCTCTTCCTCACCTTAATTCCCCTTCCCGGGTGAAAATCCTGTCTGGTGTTAAGTCATTGTCAAAACAGTCATTGGGAATTGGTCCGATCAGTTCGTTACCTAGATCCATGAAAAAATGTCGGTCATCACCCGCCATTCCAATAAAGGCCCCTTTGCCCAGAGTGGTACTTCTAGGGCCGCTGTTATCCTTCAATATTGGAATGGTGTTGTGCTCTGTATTGACTAATGCTGTTGGGTTTAACCCCAACCCCTGTTGTTGGAGATGGGCGTTGAGATGTACATATGCGTCAGGATTTTGCAGTTTCTGTCCTCTTTTAATTTTTAATTCAAGTGGGAATAGTCAGGGCCATCCTGGGATGGTGACCTCCTCTCCAATTTGAACTTCAACTGCATACAGCAGCAATTGGGCTGACCTAAATGATTTTTCTGAGTCATCAAAGTCCATGGGATTTCCCCCTAGTTGGGTAGTCGGGACCAGGCTTTGTAATTTATCAGGTCCAAATTAATGGTAAAACGATTGAGAATGTCACTGCCTAAATAAAATGCAGCAGGGACATCTTGCATGACCGAACAATTGTGTCCTATGCTTTTGTTACGTACAGAAGTTCTGAGGATAGACCTGCTAGGCAGGAGATGTTTGGAATTAGGAGTTTCCAGGCCCATTTCCCACTTATTGATCAATTTAAATGTGGGAATGGCTGGATCTTTTGGGAGCTGCCTGAACGTGGCTTCGCTGATGAAGCTCTTACCATTGTTCACGCACACTCGGGCGAGTACAGACTCCTTCCCCTCATTTAACTGAATAGGAATGAACAGCTGTTCTCTAATTTTCTGAATGTCAGCTAAACTCTGAGCTGGTTTCTCATCACTTTTGGCTGTAGATTTGGACTTTTCGGATTGTGAATCAGTATAGAATTTCAAAGTATTTCCTTCCAGTGTGGAATGCCACTTGAGACTGGAAGGAAGGTTGATTTTCAGGAATGGAGAAGAGGAGTTCCCATCACCAGTTTGTTGTTCTACAGCAATTACTGTCACGTCAGGTATTTTATTGTTCTGGAAATGAAACTCAATATAATCAGGTTTTTGTTCAACCATGTGGCATGTGCCATTTAAACTAACATGGTTGACACTCTGTTTCAATTTTATTGGCCTGTTAGTTTGAATCCAGAGGACCTTATTCACCCAGTCTATAAGGGGGGACAACCTACGCAGGATGTCATTCCCTAGTAGACAGGGGGTGCCCTCTGGAGTCACTACTATGACCGGGTGTTTCACTTTGTGTTGCCCAATTTTTATTTCCAAATATGCAGCCCCTTCAACAGGAATTTCATTCCCATCGAGGTTCTGGAGTTGTCCAGGAAGAGAGGTCAGAGAGATCTGGTATCTCTCCCCCCTTCCTGAATTTAGCGGCTCAAAGGCCCTTTTTGACAGAAGAGTGGCTTGGGATCCAGTGTCCATTAGCGCCAAAAATGTACATTGCCCTTGCACTTGGACCGGGGCATAAAATCTACCCTCTTTCTCCTCCAATGGGCAAAGGTAATGTGCATTTTGGGCAAGCTGGGTGATCCATTTGCTTATTTTTAACTCTGACAAAGGGGTAGTTTGGGCATAATTCTGTGTTGGAGTTTGGGATTCTGAAAGAAAATGTTTACATTCTGATATTTGGGGAGTTTCAGGCTCCCCTTTTTCTGATTCTGGGCTGCCACATCTCCCCTTTTTGGAGGCAGTCAACAAAATTGGTTTGTGAGGTTTGGGATCCCTCTGTTACTATTGGGTTTCCTGGATGCTCATTTTGGGGTTCAAGGATTGGCGATTCTGACTCGGTCCCCACACCCACCCAGTCTTCATTTAGATCTCTTGGGACCCATTTTTCTTTGGGAGGAGCCCCCCATCCCTGAAGGATAAGATATTTTTCCCTGAATCCTCTAAGGATTCTTCCTCTTCAAATTGGAGGACACTAACTTCCTCCACAAAATGGCCCTTTTTGAGTTCTTTATTTCTCCTACCCACCCTCTGTTCCCTGGGTTGCAGATTTTCGGGGGCAAGACATTTTTGTTCCAGTTCCTGGGTGTCCAGTGGCTTTTCACGAGTAAGGAAGAAAGCTTCCTCCAGGGTTTTACACCTCCCTTCCCCGCGTTCCTCCTCCTCTGGAACCGGTGAGTTGTCAGGGTTTTCTCCCGTTATTGTTCTGGGGTACCAGACCCTTGGTTTGTGGGGTTCTGAGCCGCCATGTTTATCTGAGGGTTCATTTGATCCCTCAACATGCAACCCAGATCCTGCGTAAGGTTTTGGACCTGGCGCGCCAGTTGGGACACCCGTTCCGGCTGGTACGGGGGTCTCTGGTCAACTCTAGGTGGATCACGGGTAACTATCTCTTCTCCCGTAGTACCCTGATTATAGTGAATTATGGTAACCCTCCACCCTTGACCTCCCCTCTCCCGTATTGGGTTGTCTAGGTTCCTGAAATCGGGGAATGAAAGGAGGGTTGTCCTGCAGGTTGGGGTTTTGTGAGTATCAGGGGAAGAAACTTAACCCAACATTTGGGGAATTACTGCCCTCCTGGGGGAAGTTAGGAGAGGATTTTCCCCGGGCTAGTACTTACCTGATTGGAATCCCCTTTGGGCTGGGGGAGTCCATGCATACCCTAAGATTGGTTGGTTGTCCTTGTATCTGGGACTGATATAATCAGGGGAGTTAAGGGTCCCATTAGTGGGATTACCTCCCTGACTGCCACCTGTTTGAGATTGCCCTGAAGGCCGTCTGGGTCTCTGATTTTGGTGATTTTGTGTAGGTACATTTTTAGCCCCCCCCATCTCTAGTTCTTAAATGGGGGCAACCTTCACCTCCGCCACCTTAGCAGCAGCAGGGGTGTTGGCTGGCTTGGGGTTCTTGGCTAAATTTTTATTTTCTGCAGGTTTTTGGACCTCATAAATGCGGGTCGCCTGCTCTATGACCCAGTCCAGAGATCTTTTGTCATGTAAATCCCTCACCAGCTGGGTCATGTTATACTTGGGGAGTGCATGAAAGAAGGTGGCTATAAACTCCCTGCTATCCGTTCGCACCCTCCTAGTGGTTTGTGCAAAGGCGCGTTTGAGCTCCTGCACAAATTCTCGTGGGGCCTGATCTTCCCTGCACTGCAAATTGTAGGCCACTTTGCGAGCCTCTTGGGGGTTTCTGTGGGCAGAAAAGTGTTTCAAGATGGCCGCCCTGTAGGTGGACTATCTTGAATGGTTCTGGTCCTCCAGTCCAGCAAAGAAGCTGGAGAACTCGGGGAAGAATGTCCATTTTACATACTCTATGCAGTCCGGGTTGTCTTTCAGATGAAGTGTCCATCATGTGCTCATAGAGTTCCAGGTGTTCCCAAACAGAATATTTAGCTTTTTTATGGTATGGGGTTCTGACACTCCTAATGGCCTTAATCTGCCTAATGTGGTCTTTTGTCATAACTCTCTTGAGTTAATTTCCCTTCTTTGGCTAGTCACCCGAGTCCACTCGCCCTCTGACTAAGAGGCGCTACTACTTGAGGTCCCCTCATGATCTTCTAGGTACTCTCTGATTCTGTGAGCTTGAGAGGGGCTTGCAGAATGGAGGGGCTCGCAGAATGTAGGGGCCTATTTCTCTGCTCCTGTGGTGCTCAAGAGAGTAGTCTTCTGACTTTTCCCTGCTCACAGAGTTGGCAGAGTATCCCCCCACTGCCCTAATTGGGTAGAGGTTTCAGGATGCTCTTTATGGGCCTCATTTCATTTGTTTTTTCATCAAATTGAACCAACTGGTCCCTTGTAAGATATTATTTCTGTGGATCTAAATCCCTGACTCTCCCCTCCTAGGAGACTTCCTTTTCAGAGCTATCAGCCTTAATATTTGGGTATCTATAAAGGGACGCCCTTCCATCAATTTCTGGGGGGCGCTGACCTGTCAGTTCCATCATGCTTGGCCTATTAAATTCTGATGGTCTCATGATTTCCAGCTCATGTGAACCAGTAGCCATTAAGTCTGCAGTGCAAAAAGTGTTACATGGGTTTGAGTCCCTTAGTACAGAGGTCCTTATACTATGAGGACCTGTCCCTCTCTACCTGTTCCGGCTCCCTCCAGTTAGGATTAAATCTAGCACCCTCTTTCTCCAACCTTGCTACTTTCTCTTTCTCAGCCCCTACTTCTTGATAATAAGCAAAGATCTTGGCCTTTTGCTCAGCTATCAAGGCTTAACTGACCTCTATGACCCGCTCTTGCACTGCCACTTGTTTGTGGAGCTCATCATTCTTTTCACAGAGACCCTCATTGTCTCTCTGCGCTTCCTGTATGGTTTGAGAATAATGAGACAATTTCTGTTTCAGGAGACTCACCTCCTGAGGTTGTGTATCTTTGGTTTGGGTGTTCTCTTCCAGAGCACCGTCTACCTGTCTGGTGTGCTCCAGTAGATTCCCATACTCGGTTTTGAGTTCATCTAGTTTCTGGAGGGCTAACTCACTTCCCTGTAATTCTGTGTTTAAATTGCTTACTTCCTGGCCTAGGGCGTCTCTCTCCTGATTTAGGGTGCCTCTCTGTTCAGCCAGGTCATCCCTTTGTTTCTTGATGGTATTTAATTTTTGGTGCTCTTGATCAAATTCTGCTCGAGAGTGGAAGTCGCTCATAATTAATTTATTATTTTCCTCTTTCAACCTTTCAACCTGATCTTGCAGCATGGTTATTTTTCCTGATCAGGCCCTGTTATAGAATAATTGTTGAGTAAGCTTCTTCCAGAGAGTCAACCTTTTCCTGACACTCTATTTTTACTGCTTCTTGTTGGGCCTCTATGTCTACATTATTCCGCTGTTGGAGAGCCAAGTCCTCTTTTAATTTTATGATGTAATTTCCAGATTCTACCTCCAAATCTTGGCTCTTTTGTAATTTTATTCTGCTAATTGTATTTCTGTCTGGACTTAATAGTTCAGATTGATTCTGCGATAGTTTCATTTTCCTCATACTTTTCCCGCATCACTCCCATGTGGAGATACATGTAGGCCGCGATTCGAACAATTTTGATTTGCTCCTCTTTAATTTTTGGGGTCATGTATAATTCACTCAAAGCTTGGTGTAATAGACCAACGTCCTGCCACGTATCCAGGTTCATGGCAGTGACCTGTTTTGTTATTTCTTGTAGCCAGACTTTTTCATCCTTTTCTGGCCATTCACCTCTGGCAAATAGCTTGTGCAGAAGGTGCTCCCTAGCCATATTGATCTCTACTGAAACAGCCATTTTGGAAATGTAATTTCCTTATTAATTGATTTATTTATGTAAGGGTAACCTGTATTCTATTGCTTTCTATCTATTTTGTGGTTTATTTAGCTTTAATTTTTAGACACAAGCCTGGTACTTAGAGTATTTGTTTTTGGGAGGCACTTGTTCAGTGTAACACAGTATTCCAACCACACAAAGTATCACTACCCTGCAGGTTAGTCTGCTGCGCTAGACTGCACGGGTGGTAACCAAACATATCCCGGACGAGCCCCCAAGTTTGTTAAGGATTTCAATCAGGCGACACCAACTCGGCCTAGTATGTAGCGCGCAACTGAGATGCTTTTCTCCTTATATTATGCAGATTAAATTTGAGATGGTACACAACTCGTATCGCACACCTTTTTCAAATACCCAGTTCACAGTGGACCATGAACCATGCTGGTTGGTAAAATGCAATATTTATTTATTTTAAAATGCAAAATAAATCATACCATTTTTAATATGGGGCAGCAATCACCAATGGGGTGAGAATTACAATGAGAATGTAATCAAAGGCACTTGGTTTAACCTTCCAGTGGAACATATGCAAAACACCAGGGAATAGGAGCACTTTTTGATTTAGGAAAGATAGCACCCAAGTTAGTATTTCCCCCTGCAAAGTTCCATCAACCCACAATTCTGAATGGATAGAAAGACCTTCCCTCACAGAATGAGAGGCATAAACTTGACTTTAAACTCTTAACAAAGGCCTAAAATATCAATCGGAAATGGCAAATAATGAATTCATGTGTGGTTACAGTATAATATACATATGTTTTATCACAATAGCATGTAGGTTATATCACTGGCAATCACAAGGCAATGGATCAGCAAAAGTCATACAATTCAAAAATGAGTGGAAATTTTAGAATAGATTGCAGCCAAATGACACGTGTAAAAGTTGCATTTCTTTTTAATTCCAGCTTTAAATAAACCAAATGTTTTTATTAAAAATGAGTGAAATACTCTGATTCGCAGTTGGGCTATATATATATATATATCACAGGGACACTCTAGATTTGAAAATAGGTCTCTAGCTATGAAACTGGATGAGTTATGCAAGATATAAAAAGGTGCGCTTTGAGTAAAATTAAGCCGTGAAATAGGAAAGGAAATCAGTTTTGACAAGAACAGTTTTACTTTAAACTAGAGTATTCAGACTAGACCACCAAAGATGGACACAGTAAGATCCAAGGTTGATACGCAAATTCAACCCTGTCACCCCAGCGCCCAACCCTGGCAGAAACCAGTCCGATCACTCGAAATAGGACTAATGGTTTAGGATTACACAAGCCAAAATTGAAAAGAGATGACGCTAGCACTTTAGAAAGTCACGGGCAGGATGCACAGATATTTCTAACGGTTTTTAACAAGTTATCAGGATAAGGATAGGATGGCTTAGAGAGTGGGATAAGGACAAAGGCAAGACAAGATAGGTTATGGGTTTCTATGGGATAGGGATTATACTCACAGGCCACTTTTAGTTTTGGGATTTCTGGACCGTCAACAGGTTCTGGTCACCACACGGCTGCGTGCCTGGCAAAGGAAAACAGCTGGGCCGTTCTGGTCACCGGATGGCAAGGACAGCGGAATGGCAATTCCGGTCACTGGATAAAGGTCAGCTGGATGGCAGGATTGCAGCGGGCATGCAGTTAGTGGGCAGCAAGCCAGGGTGGTTCAGGATGCTTCCCAAAGGAATACCACAGCTTTCCCCGATTAATGGGAGATTAGTGGGCCTTGCAGGGAATAGGATGAGTAATGCTTGGGTTTTGCAGTGGGCTCTGGAGTAGGGTCAGCAATGCTTTGGCCTTGTGGTGGGGTCTGGAATCTGGATGGAGCAGTCTCAAGAACGCGGCGCAGGAACTTCAGGAAGAGTGTGTGTGGAGTCTTGTCAGGGACTCATATTTATAATGCATAGTGACTTCATCAAAGTATATGGCTGGGCAGGTTTAACTAAGCATGCCTCTAAACTACTGGATTGGTCAGTGCCTTATTAATAACAGTAGTTTAAGGAAGAACAGATGGAAATAGCGTCAGCAACATTATTTTAAAGGTGAAAAGGTTCCTTTTTAATGAGGATTTTGGGCTGGCAGCAAGGCAACGCTGCTTTTTCACTTCATTCCTTTTGAATATGCAAGAACACACAGGCCAACTCCCTCAGTGTGCCCCCTTGTTCCATCCTGCCCAATATGTGCTTGGCAAGATTGTGAAAGCCATCTTTTTGTTGTTGCAAAACGCAGTTTTCAGGCCATGGTGCTGACTGGAACCAGCGCAAACATTTTGCTGTTTCTGTTGAGGCGCAGCTTGGAAATTCTGTTCAGTGGGTCAATGTAGCCCACAGCACCCACCTGAATGTTCTTACGAATGTCCTTGATCTTGGTGAGAAAGAAGGAAGAAGGGGAGTCACACAGGTCTTGAGAGGGTGGAGTCTGGGGGCCGGCTTTGGTTGGGGCCGAAAGAGACTCTACCAGCTTGAACAGGGTCCTAGGCTGGTTTATAGCTGATTCCACTTTGTGGGAAAAGTATGCTTTTTTAGCTTCAGTGACAGCTTTATGATAAGCTGATAGGGTAAGGTGGAAAACACACCTGGCTTCCGGGGAGTAGTCAATGCACCACTTCCTCTCAGCTTTTCTACATCTAAGTTAAGCAGCTTTAAGCTCTTCTGAAAACCAGGGTTCAGAAGGCAGATTTATTTGTTTACCAATGTTTAAAGGAGCAAGCGTATCAGCTACTGCAATAAAGGAGGCTTCAATAGATGCCAGGGAGCAGGGGGGAATCCGGCTTGCAGTAGGCTGTTAGTGAGGCGACTAATTGCTGGTTAGTGACATTATTCCAGTATGCTGAACATTTCAAAAAGACACACACACGTATCCACATATGGCAGGGGTAAGCATTGCAGACGGCTTACATTTATTTTATACAGAAAAAAATATATTTTATACTTTTTACATTGTGTACACCATGGAACCTACCCACATGCCAAATGTGAGGTTTGTAGCATGTTGGGAAGTAGTCTGAACATATCGAAACAGACACACAAACATATCCACATATGGCAGGGGTATGCATCACGGACCGTTTATCTTTTATACTTTTTATATTGGCTATTACATGGAACCTACCCAAAATCCAAATTTCAGGTTTGTAGAATGTTGGGAAGTATGCTGAACATTTCAAACAGACATACATACATATCCACATATGCCCGGGGTAAGCATTGCAGACCGCTTACATTTATGTTTAGAAAAATATATATTTAATACTTTTTACATTGTCTATACCAATGAACCTGCATACATGCCAAATCTCAGGTTTGTAACATGTTGGTAAGTATGCAGAACATTTTGAACAGGCACACACATATATCCACATCTGGCAGGAGTAAGCATTGCAGACTGGTAAAACAAAAATAGTAAAATGTATATTTTATACTTTTTACATTGTCTACACCACGGGACCTACCCACATGCCACATGCCAAATGTCAGGTTTGTAGCATGTTGGGAAGTATGCTGAACATTTCGAACAAACACACACACATATCCACTTCTCTTATGGCAGAGGTAAACATTGCAGAAAGCTTACAAAAAAGAGAAAAGGGTATAGTGTATGCTTTTTACATTGTCTTCACCATGGAACCTACCCACATGCTAAATCTCAGGTTTGCATAAGAGGACCTGGCCCTCCCAGATTAATAATTTATAATCCCCTAGGGTCCCCCTTCAGTTTTCATGTAGTTGTAGCATGTTGGGAAGTATGCTGAACATTTCAAACAGACAAACACATACATCCACATATGGCAGACGTAAGCATTGCAGACCGCGTTAAAAAAATGAAAAACAGGAAATGTGTACATTTTATACTTTTTATATTGTCTACACTATGAAACCTACCCAGATTTTAGTAGCATGTTGGTAAGTATGCTGAACATTTCGAACAGACACACACACATATCCATAAATGGAAGGGGTAAGCATTGCAGACAGCTTGCAGACAGCTTGCAGACAGCTTAAAAAAGAAAAATTGACAAATGTACATTTTACACTTTTTACATTGTCCACACCATGCAACCTACCCACATGCCAAACTTCAGGTTTGTAGCATGTTGGGAAGTATGCTGAACATTTCAAACAGACACACACACATTTTCCCTTATATATACAGAGAGATTGATCTATCTTGATAAGTTAAGAACATGTTTTTTTGATTGGCTAAAAGAGTAACAAGTACTCCTCCCACTTTACTACGCAGAGTGGGATTATCTAGTACAAGGTCCTCCCCTTTTTTTCGATATGTCATGACCAAAGTATGAATGTTCATTGAAACCTGCATCATTCTGCATGATCTGAATGACGCAAGGCTTCGTAAGATCGTTTGTTTTGTGCTCCCTCTGTCTTACCTCCTTGTCTTGTTGCACCTAGAAATACCTGTGTACAGGCGCGTTATAAATGACTCATCATATCATATTTTCTATGGAAATTGAAGTGGCCAAGCTAAAATCCCTTTCATCCCAATACATCCTTTTAAATATGTATTGCTTTCACAATGTATCAAACCATTCTGGAACTGTGAATATGTTGTATGCTAGTCCACAAATCCACTGTCCGACTACACCTGTGAAAATGTGCAGTATTTAATTTACTTGGCTGAGATTTACAAAATGCTGCACTAGCTATCCAGGAAAATTATATGTTTTGCACTGTACTCATAGCACAAAAATGCATTTTGTTCTCAATTAAATTAAATGTCACATGGTTTTGATTTGAAGACAGCGAAAGTTGAGGATAATTTCCCACTAAATAAAAAAGCATTCTATTTGGAATCCATCTCCTGTAGTCAGATCCCCTCTGAGTTCCTTCCATTCTAGGAATTTAGCTACAGAATGATTCTAATGGACATATAACTAATTGCAGTGAGGAATTTTTATATTCACTCTTGGATAATTATTTTAAAGTGCATGGGAAAGGTATAGTATAAATAATTGTTGAATGCACCAAATTATGCTGATTTAAATGGTCTGCTTTATTTGTTGAACTGTGCACATAAGCACTTGAAAACCCTGTGTAAACATCATAATGAAATATGGTAGCAGCTCTCAGAGTCTCTTTGTGAAGCTATTGATTTATATGGGTGGCTAACACGTTTCCTTGTTTGACTTTCCATTAACTCTGAGGTTGAATTTTAATGGGGAGGCAGAGTTCAGAGTTGGCTTTCTCGAGTGCAATATTTTCCTTTGAAGCCACAGAGTTGTGACAGCTATAAATTGACACTCCCAGATAATACACCCCTTGATTTCATTGGTTGATCATATTTTTGCACATAAAACCGAGTGGAGCTGGATAATTTAGACTCAGAATAATATTTTCTTCCATATAATTTTTTCATCAATAAGATATGGATTTCCAGATTTGCATGATCAAGCTGGATTAAGGGGCTTCCGACATCAGTTTGTGTAATGATGTCTGACTGAATTGTTAATATTTATATAATTTATCAATCATTAATATATCACTTTTGGTCCCATTTTGTATGGGAGGTTCTCATGGTATCAGAACACCTGTTGTTTTGAGTCTACATGCCTGCATAGAACATTTATAGCAAAAACAATTGTTAAATGCACCATATTATGCAGATTCAAATGGTCTGCTTTATTTGTGAACTATGCGCATGAACATTCTTTATCATCATAATGAGCCATGGGAGCAGCTCTCAGAGGCCCTTTGTGAAGCTAATGATTAAAATGGGTGGCTGACTCATTTCCTTGTTTGACTTCCATTAACTCTGATGGTGAATTTGTATGGGGAGGCAGAGTTCAGAGTTAACATTCTTGAGTGCAATATTTTCCTTTGAAGGCACAGAGTTCAACAGCAGGCATGTGCATTGTGTGAACACTTGAGATCTTTATCAGCTGGCGGACCATGTATTTGAATTTACTGCACTGCATTTCAATGTATATTTATGAGTAATTATCTTAAATTGAGCCCATGTGGGTGGGGTAGCCTATTAATCCAACGCCTTTGGCATGGGAGTCTTTTTTTTAATGAACATAATGTATTTCTTTGATGGTTGCATAAGCGGACCTGGCCCTTCCAGATTAATAATTTATCATCCCCTAGGGTCCCCCTTCAGTTTTCATGTAGTTTGAACAGAGGTTTAGCTGATGTTATATTCAATGAAGATACAGCAAAATAAGCATTGTCAAAATCCAAGATTAGAAGTGCTATCTTGCCCTGCAGTTTAAACTGTAATGTAGTCTATGTATACTGTCTAACAGTCTAACATGTAATTACAGACATTTGATACATAAATTCTTAAAATGGGCGAACTCAAGGTAATCTGACTGTTGTTGGAACAAGGAATGCATGTACATTTGACATTATTTCACATGCTTTGAATAAAACACATTACAAAACTAAAGCAAGGTCTTGTACATTGTTGTGGTTTATTTGAAATTACTTGGCACGTTGGCTTACAAAATCAAAGGGTAACGTGCTTGGATTGTGTGGTTTTAAAATAGATATTTCTGTGGCACAAACTAGTTTTTTTTTTCTTACATAATATATGGAAAAGGGCACAAGTCCTCAGGTTTGATCGAATATGTAGTGTTAAATATTTTGTTTAGAGAAAATATTGATCTGTATATCACAGGGTCCATATTTCTAGTTTGTTGAGTTCGGTATAGTACAGTGGGCCTTAATAGTTTGGCAGTGAGGGAAAAAAATGGAGGTAATTCTGTTGATGCCACTTTTTTGGGCAGTAGCAGAATTCCCTCCAGCATCATGCTGGTAGTAAATCCACCATATTAAGGTAAACAATCAACAGAATTACTGTGGCAGAATTACTGCTTGGGCTAATGCTGCTGAAATTCCCATGGAGTCCTATGGAATCCAATAATGAGGATTAACACCACCCTACCGCCACTTGTAATCCCATGGTTAACCCATGCGACCCCATACGACCAAGTGGCAGTAACGGTAATCAAGTTTGGTGGTAATTCAGTGGATTTACCGCCAAATTACTAGCAAACTAGTAATGAGTTACATTCTCTTTAAGTGGAGAACAGTGCCACACTTTCTGTTCATGGTTGGAGAAAATGTACACCCTAGAAAAACCTAACCGGGAAATCTTTTAGCATTTTGCATTGCATTGATTTTACTAGTCTCTACCTTCTTTCACTTTCCTCTACAAGATCATCATGCCATCATCATTGCCCATGTGCTGTGGCAAAAGTACTTTGTGCACTTTGTTTGGCCTGCCAGTAGTCATTCAGACCAAGGTTCATACTTTGAATCAACACTCATCAAGCCGATGCTGGAGCTCAAGAAGACCCGAGTGTCTACATACCACCCCAAGGAGATTCCCAAGTGGAGAGGTTTATTGACTCTTAGTGGTGCTGGACACCCTGCGGCCAAAAGAGAAGACAAGGTAGAGTCATAATGTGACTGCTCTCATCCATGCTTACAAAGGTAAGATGAATGATGTTGCCATACTACCTGATGTTTGGAAGGAAATCCCGGCTATCTGCAGGCCCATGTTTTTGAATATCTACAGATGGAATAGGCCGTGAGAGCACCACCAGTTATCTGAAGCAGCTCAAACTCCAACTAAAGCAAACCCATGAGCTTGCCCAGGGTGCTGTGGAGAAGAAGGCAGAACGCATTGAGGTCTTGCCTCTGTGTACTATCTCATCACAACACTAGCTCTGGGAAATTAGAGTTTTGATAATCATGCAAAGAATGATTCTTCTATCAAACCTCAAAACCCACATTTCACATCATTTTTGCTTTACTGTGTAACTGGCCAGGTGTGTTTGCGTCTTCAAAATTAAAGATATATTCAAAGAAGATATCAAATGTGCAGACTTTCGTAGCGGAATAATTAAGGGGATAGTGAGTGACTTAATCACCTGCATAACATCCCATTCTCCAGCATGGGGTCTGGCATGGATTCACATGCTCATGAATATTCCCCGTCGTCAGGCTGGGAATCCTCGGTAAAGAAAAAACCAGTATCAGTTTCGTTTCTGATCTGTCTTTCGTAGTAATAACCAATCACTGGTCTCTGCATCATACTGACCACAGCCAATGACTGCCCTCTACCTAAGCACCGCCTCTGGCAGCCATCTTCAGATTTTTACCGCACGTTCATGTGTTGGGATCCTCGTGCTATTGCTCTCGAGCGTTAGTGCTATTTTTTCACGTTTTTTTCTCAAAAAACTTCGTTTTTTCGGTCAAAAGAGCCTCAAGCTCCACCGACTCTCCATCCGATCAACGGGGACCCGTGTCGGATTCGTCTGCGCCCCTCAAGGGTGAAGATTTCGTCGAGCTACCCTTTTGGAGGACTCCAGAAGTTTCTCAGGCCCGGACATGGCCCAGGAGAAGGGAAGCTCGACGCCCGGAAAGCTGTTCAGGATCTGCCCTGGATGCCAGCTGCAGAACGTCTTTAAGGAGGACGAGCACTCCTTTTGTCTCTACTGCTTACATGAGGACAAGACGCACGTGGAGAAGGACTGCGTTTTGCGGCAACATGTCGGAGCGGACCATGAAGGACCGCCATCAACGTCTCGCCAACTGGCTGGAAGGGAAGAGCCCGTCAGGCGAGAAGAAGAGGAAGAAATCCGAGCGGTCTTCTAAGACCTTTGAGGACGCCCCGGCGACGGGGGTCCAACACAAGGGCAAGCACCGCGAGTCCGCTGGCACCGGGAGCGCCGAACGGTCGGGCTCTACGGGCGCCAGGCAGGGCGCACCCTCCCCGGCACCTTCAGCCATGAGCCAACGCTCTGGGTCGGGTAAGAGGAAGGGCGAGCACCCGGCGAAGCTCCTGGAGAGGCCCCGGTCGAGCTCGAAGGCCCCATCGGAGGGGGAGCGAGGCAGTGTCCCCCCCCCTCAAGGATAAGGCGGTGAGCGCACCTAAGGTGGTGAAGGCCTTAATCCATCCGGCCAAGCCCTCTATCGATACTGTCGCGGCGGCCCTGGCTCAGCCTGTGGAGGCTACACCAGTGGTGGCGACCTCGGGGCTCAGAGTCTCCCTGCCACCTCGGAGGGAGTCCTCTTTTGTGCCCATCGATAGGACCCCCGTGAAACCCCCGGCGGGGAAGAAAAAGGGGGGGCAGGGCGTTGTCGTAGATTCGGCCTCAACCTCAGAGGAAGAGCTGATTGAGGTCTTAAGCCACGGCCTTGGCGTGGAAGAAGACCGGCCCGTCGGGATGGATCCCGACGCAGGTGACGACGACACGGGGCCCCTGATCGCCCGTCGGATTCCCCTCTGCCAGTGCCGCAAGACAACTCGGCGGCCATTTTGTTGGCTATACAGTCCTTATGTTCAGAGATAAGGACGAGACTACCGTTGCCGACGGAGGAACCTTTCCCGTCGGGGGATCCTGAACCGGGACCTTCTGGTGCTCCCCCGCCCAAGAAAAGGAGGATTCACTCTCCACCTCCTTTTCAGCCGTCGCGCCCCGTCAGGCCCTCCTCCCCGTCCACCCGAGGGGATGATACGGGGACTGACACGGCAGCGACGGGTACGGACGACGAGGTATACGACGAGGATCTACCGTCGTCACCTCCCACCAGGGCTTCTCCGCCCGACGAGATTGGATCGTTCCACTCCATGATCGCCAGGGCATCCGAGCTTTTCCAACTCTGCCCTGAGGAGAAGAAAAAGGAAGGATTCCTTTATCAACGGCGCGAGGCCAAGAGGAAGACGGTCCTCGTGGTGCCTCTACTGGACGACATTTGGGATGAGGGCCTCGCCCTCCTCAAGAACCCTTCCACGACGCCAGCTAGAAGAGACCGGTACGAGAAGAAGTACCGGGTCCCGGACGCGGCCCCCCTGTGCCTCCGGGCGCAGCCTACCCCGGACTCCGTCGTCTCTGCGGCGGGCAGGAAGAAAGCGGGGGGGGGGTGCGGCCTCCACATCGACTTTCCCACCGGACGGCGAGGGAAAGAAATTGGACGCTATGGGACGCAGGGTCATCTCGTCTGCAGCGACGACGATTAAAGCGGCCAACGCCTTGGCTATCGTGGCCCGCTACGACAGGGAGCTATGGTACAAACTGGCTCCCCTGCTGGACTTCCTACCGGACGACAAGAGGGCGGATGCCCTGGAGATCCTACAGGAAGGCGAGGTGGCGTCGGACCACGCCATCACTATTGCGACGGACATCGCCGACACTGGGTTTCGCCAGTTGGGCAACAGCGTTTGCCTTAGGCGGCGTGGATGGCTCAAGGCTACGGACTTCCGGCAAGACGTATAGACCAGAGTCCTGGACATGCCGTTCGATGGGAACAACCTGTTTGGGAAAACAGTGGACGATTCCCTTCAGGCCATTAAAGCGGACACTGAGACGGCCCGGGCCCTTGGGGTTCTGCAGCAACGACGGACGCCCTTTCGGAGCAGCGGAGGCAAGGGCGCCTCCAAAGGTTCCGGCGGCGGTTTCTCCACCTACCGTCAAGCGGCCCGCTCGTCATCTCAGGAGGCCTACAGAGGACGAGGCAAGTCTGGCGGACCCCGCCATCATCGCCAAGGAGGTCAAGGCGGCAAAGCCTCGTCGAAACAGGATTGAACTGGCCGTGGGGTCGGGCCCCCACCGAAGCACCCCGGTGGGAGGCCGGCTGGCGAGCTTCGTCAGCGTGTGGGAGTCCATCTCCACCGACCGTTGGGTGCTGGACGCCTTAGCCAGGGGCCACGCGCTCGAGTTTCAAAGAAGGTGCCCGCGCGTCCCCCCCCCGTGGCCAGGAAAGAGCTTCACGTCCCTCAGCTTCTCCTGGAGGTAAAGGCGATGCTCAGGAAGGGCGTCATCGAACTCGTCCCAAAGAGGCTTCGGGGCTCCGGAGTTTACTCGAGATACTTCCTCGTGAAGAAGAAGACGGGAGGATGGCGCCCCATCCTAGACCTGCGACGTCTGAACAAGTTCATCAAGGCACAGAAGTTCCGGATGGTCACCCTCCAGCACGTCCTGGGGCAGCTGGAGGAAGGAGACTTCCTGTCGTCGTTGGATTTGGAGGATGCCTACTTCCATATTCCCATCCTAAAGGGGCACCGAAAATTCCTCAGGTTTGTGGTCCAAGGGCGTCACTACCAGTTCAAAGCCCTCCCCTTCGGACTACGGTCGGCACCCAGGGTATTCACCAAGTGCCTTGCACCGGTGGCGGCGCAGCTGCGCCGCGAGGGGATCCACGTCTACCCCTACCTGGACGACTGGCTCATCCGAGCCAAGACGAGGGAGCTCGCCGTGGATCACACGGCAAGGACCGTCCAACTTCTCACGGACTTGGGATTCTCCGTGAACTACGCCAAGTCCCACCTGGTACCCGCGCAAAACGCACTGTTTCTGGGAGCGAAGCTCGACACAGTGTCCCTTCTGGCCTCCCCGTCGGAGGAAAGGACCAGGTCCATTCTGGGCAAGGTACAGCGGATGTTGGTTTCCGACGCGGCCAAGGTGAGGTCCATCAAGTCCCTCCTTGGAATGATGTCTTCTTGCATCTACCTCATTCCCATGTGCAGGCTCCGGATGCGCCCGTTGCAGGAGTTCCTGGACGTGCGCTGGATCCAATCGACGGGCGGCTTCGAGGAGAGGATCACACTCGACGAGAGTTTCCGCCGAGCGGTCCGGTGGTGGGGCAACCGCACGCATCTGACGGCGGGCATGGACTTCCAGACCCCAGACCACCAGGAGACAGTGACCACGGATGCCTCCCTGGAAGGGTGGGGAGCGCACACCGAAAATCTGCACGCTAGAGGCCTTTGGCTCCCGACGGAGAAGTCCCTCCATATCAACGTCCTGGAGCTCCGTGCAGTGTTCTGGGCCCTCAGGTCCTTCCTTCCGTCCCTCAAGGGCAAGGTGGTGAGGATCTTCACCAACAACACCACCACCATGTTTTACATCAGGAAACGGGGCGGAACCAGGTCTCCAGCGCTGTCCAGGGAGGCGCAGGACCTGTGGCATTGGGCCATCGCCCAAAGGATGTTTCTGGTGCCGTTTCATCTGGCAGGGATAAAAAACACCATCGCCGACTCACTCAGCAGGGAGCTGCGCTCGTGCCACGAGTGGGAACTACGGCAGGATATAGTGGATCGCCTCTTCCGACGGTGGGGCACACCCCAGATCGACCTGTTTGCGACGGCGACGAACTCCAAGTGCCGGAGGTTCGCCAGCAGGTTTCCCCAGGCGAGGAGCATGGGCGATGCCTTCTCGTTCCCCTGGGAGGGCCTGTTCCTCTACGCGTTCCCTCCTTTGCCACTGCTAATCCGGCTCGTCAACCAGCTCAAGAGGTCGCGGTGCAGGATGATCCTCGTCGCACCTGCGTGGCCGAGGCAGATATGGTTCCCGGACCTTCTGGACTTGTCAGCGTCCCCGCCAATCAAGCTGCCGGTGGACGCAAATCTACTCTCCAGGGAAGGAGGCGCCATCCTCCACCACGACCCGAAATCGCTGAACTTGCAGGCCTCGCTCCTGCGGCGCTAGAGTTTGGAGGATACGACATACCGGCCGACTGCAGAGAGGTTCTTGCAAAGGCCAGGGCGTCCTCGACTCTTAAATGCTACGGACACAAATGGAAGAGGTTCTCTGTCTGGTGCCACGCACAGAAGATTAACCCTCTACGGATTACGGCTCCCCAAGTACTGCCGTACCTGCTGATGCTGGCCAAAGCTGGACTGGCACACGCGTCCATCAAGATTCATCTTGCTGCGATCTCCCGATACACCAGAACCACGGGCCGGACGTCCTTGTGGTCTCATCGTCTGGTGAAAGAGTTCAGGAAGGGACTGTTCAGATCGTTCCCGCCGGTGAAGGCTCCGGCCCCGGCGTGGGAGCTCAACGTGGTGCTGACCAAGCTCATGGGACCTCCGTTCGAGCCTCTGCACTCAGCCCCGTTGAAGTTTCTGTCGTGGAAAACAGCGTTTCTTGTGGCCATCACCTCCGCACGACAGGTGGGAGAGATCCAGGCCCTTTCCTGCAAAGCCCCGTACTTGACTTTTCACGACACGAGGGTAGTGCTCAGGACGCACCCCTCCTTCATGCCCAAGGTACCATCGGACTTCCATCTCAACGAACCCTTGGTGTTGCCTGTGTTCTTCCCGTCGCCTTCGTCGCCGGCTGAGAGGACTTTGCACTCGCTGGATGTGGCTAGAGCGCTGAAGTTCTACGTGGACCGCACGAAGACGTCACAACTCTTTGTGAATTTTGGACCTGTCAATCAGGGGAAGGCTCTCTCGAAGGCTTCCATTTCCAGATGGCTCTCCGGCTGTATCATGTACTGTCATCGGTTGGCAAACCGACCGCTGCCTGGCCGTCCGAGAGCCCATTCCACCAGAGCGATCGCAGCTACCACGGCGTTCCTTTCTGGTGTGCCCCTGCTGGGCATATGCAGGGCTGCTACGTGGAGGTCGACGCACACCTTCACGAAATTCTACTGCGTCGATCGGGATTCCAGGGAGGAGTCCAGGGTCGGCCAAGCAGTGCTGCGCAACCTGTTCGCCTGAGGTGAGCCTGGTGAGGAGGTAAGATGCTTAATGTTGAGTTTGATGTAATGCTTAATGTTGAGCCTTTGCCACCTCCCGTGGTTGTGCATGTGTGTACTGCTAAGTATTCTTTATTCATGAGCATGTGAATCCATGCCAGACCCCATGCTGGAGAAGGAACAAGTTACTTACCTGTAACTGTTGTTCTCCAGTATGGGTCTGGCATGGATTCACATGCGAACCCTCCCGCCTACCCCTCTGCGGCTCTTCACTTGGTCATACTGCCACTTCACGTGCTTCCAAATCTGAAGATGGCTGCCAGAGGCGGTGCTTAGGTAGAGGGCAGTCATTGGCTGTGGTCAGTATGACGCAGAGACCAGTGATTGGTTATTACTACGAAAGACAGATCAGAAACGAAACTGATACTGGTTTTTTCTTTACCGAGGATTCCCAGCCTGACGACGGGGAATATTCATGAGCATGTGAATCCATGCCAGACCCATGCTGGAGAACAACAGTTACAGGTAAGTAACTTGTTCCTTCTGAAACATGTTTTATGTAATATAAAAGGCTATAGAATGGCTGGGATTTGGTCTAAAAATAATTTGTTGTACTTAGGTTGGATTCCCTTTAAATGCATGTTATCTAGTATTTGGCAGAATCTAGGTCAGGTTCTCAAGAAGTAACACAAATGAAAACAGCACAGAAGGAGGCCACCAGGGGGCGCACAGGCTATGACAGCCTGAAGTCAGAGCTCCCGCCAAAGCTGTGCTGAGTCAAGGTATTGAGCCCCCCTGAAACCTCCCCACAGGACAACCTCGGCCCTCTGAAGTGGTGAGACCCTGTGGCCCCCACCGGCCAAAAGAGCAAAGTCAAAAGACCCCTGGGTGCCCGAGAACGAGACCCGCGGCCCAGGAGGGGAGCCGCGAGTAATCTGCACGCCGGCAGAGCAGCCTGAAGGGGCGAGGTATGCCGGAGCCGCGGGAGCCTGCCTGCGTGACCATTCTCTCCCCCCCAGCCCCACTAGTGTGGATGCCAGGAGTTAGGGGGAGAGTCTGCCCACGGAGGCCCGCGGCGCTGGGGGATGGCGCCGGAGTGAGGCGGGAGCCCCTCCCCCTGGTCGATGGTGTTCCACGCTGGCGGCCCAGACCCGTTGGAGGTGAGGACGGACGCTCGCCTGTCCCCGGACCTGAGGCGGGAGCATGCCGAGGGGGGGGTGCGTGACCCCGGGCCACGGCTTTTGTTTTTTTTCTCTTTTTTTTTTTCTTTTTCGGGGAAGGCCGCCCGTGTGTGGGGGGCCTGGACATACAGGCCCATCTGGGCCAGCATAGCCCCGGAAGGGGTGGAGGAGTCTCCCCTGGCCCGCGCACGGACGCGGCCCCAGCTGGAGATCGCCTGGTCCTGCGGAGCCCTGTCGGGTGCGGGAGGGCTGTGGTGGGGGGGGCTCCGTGGCTACTGGATTCTCGCCCCCACCTCCTGGGGGCAGTGGATGGAAGTAAAATTCAGCACCAACCGAGGGATTGGGAGCGAGGTGGTGGAAGCCCCGCACACAGAATCCAAACATGTGGTGGCCCCTAGTTTCCTCCCCAGGGTGTGTGCCCGCCTGATGAAGAAGTGAGAAGGGAGCACGGACAGCCGGAATAGGCCGGTGCGGCATGAGTGCTGGCCCCCCCTCGAGTGATCATCCCGCAGTCCTGCCCTGGCAGACACCATCAACCTCCTCACACCCCCCACCTCCAGAAGCGACAGGGGGCCTCGAACTGACACGAGGAGACCGGATAGGGGGTGTGGCCCCCACCCGAGGTTGGTGGGGCATGTGCCTGCCTAGAGGGTGCCCGCCAGAGATGGTCAAGACAGAAGGAAAGAGGACAGTCTCTCAGTTCGGCCATCTCAGTCGATCCCTGAGGGATACTAGCTGGAGAGAGGGGAGGGGGGACCTGATGAACTGGCAGAAAACGCTCCAGGAATACCGGTATCAGGAGGCAAGAGGTAAGAATGGCGGCCCGGACCGAAAGATCGGAATGGCACAATTGGAGTCTCCACCCCCGTCTGCCTTAACAATGGAAAATGGCTTTGCCTCCGTATTGCAGGAGATCAGGGACATGCTTGTGGACATTGCCCAGAAATTGGAAAAAATTGACCAAATGGTGGACAAGGTGGAGGACAGACTGTTACAGCTGGAGACCAACCAATCATCGTCAACGACCCAGGAGATGGAAATAAACTTGAGACTGTCAGCTCTAGAAAGGAGGCATGAGGAGAGGGCCAGGCAAATGGACGATTTTGAAAACTGGGAATGGAGGAACAACCTCAGAATTTTTGGGGTTCCGGAGATGGAGGGAGAAACGGAGAGGGATTTGGTCCGGGCGGTGAAAGACATTATCTCTCTCCTCTTCTTGGATGACATGACAACGGAACCAACGTTCGACCGGGTCCACAGAGCAGAAGGCAGAGCGGGTGCCCCCCGGTCCATCTTGGTCCGTTTTCACTGTTTTACGGAAAAAGTGAAGGTGCTGGAAGAGGCCAGGAAGGCTCAGGAGATTACATATAACAATACCGGGCGCCATTCAAGACTACGTGACGGATCCAACCCTGTGGAGGGAACCCACAGGGATGGCCATGGAAGGTGCAAGAGGGCAAGGGCCACAGGGAGACGGGAGAAGGAAGACAGGGTCAAGGAAATTCAGAAAATTAAACACGCCGTCCCCGGCAAAGGAAAGTGGACGAAATGACCCCGAACATGGAGGAGCGGGCCAGTCCGGCCGAAGGGGGTCCGAGATTTGAAAGGCACAAAGATGGAGGGGAGGGGCCCCGGGGGTGCAGGCAAGAACCTTTGATGGAGGAAGAGAGGATCAACCTGGCCCGAAAGCCAGCGGACACCAACATCTGAGGGACCCGGGAACGTACAGGTCCCCCTGAACAGCAAGTATAAAGGGGTCTCCGTGGGGTGGGGCTGGGGGGAGGCGAGGGGGGATTCAGAGAGGAGTGATTTTCGATAGCAGCCTAGCAGCAGGCGGTAGGCTGGTGGTCCGGCCAATTACCAGGAATGGTGCAATTATTTGGCTGGACGTCGGGGTGGGGGGAGGGAGATAAAGTTGGGGTTGTTTAAGTTGAAGAAGGGAACAGGGGGCAGTTGGGGAAAAGTTCAAGGCCCAACTGGAGAGGAGGGGGGCAAAGGGGAACTGAATGCAATCCAAACGGAGCGGGGAGGGAGCGGTGCTGGGAGGAGGCTAAACGAGAGAAAGGAGAACCTGGATAATGGCTGAGAACCTGCCTGCCCTGGGAGTGGGTACCCTTAATGTACGGGGGCTGAACACCCCAACCAAGAGGTCCCTGGTCTGTAGGGAATTTAGGAGGGCTAAACTTGATCTGCTCTTTTTACAAGAGACGCACTGGGCATGGGGGAAGGAACCAAAGATGCGAGGGGGAGGGGTCGGGGAGGTGTTTAGTGCATCCCACAGGTCCAAGAAAAGGGGGGTAGCCATATTGTTGGCAAGGGACGTTGGCTTTGAAAAGGGGGCCATGTTGAAAGATCCGGAGGGCCGATATCTGCCAGTGAAGGGCTCCCTGCGGGGCTCCCCTCTGATTTTAGTGGTGGTGTATTGCCCCAATGAAGGCCAGGCCCAATTCTGGGAGGAAGTGGGGACAGATTGAAACTTTTCGCGCATGGCATGATGGTTGTGGGGGGGGGGATTTCAATATGGTCCTGGACCCTGAAACTGACAGGAAACGCATGGAGCCCCTGCCCACGAGGGTCGCGGACGAAGCCATAGCTCGAACTTTCCAAAGGGTTAACGCTGAACTGGGCCTGGTGGACACAATCCCGAGCCCCAGGACTGGAGACCCCTTTTTTACATACTATTCAGCAACTCACATGTCGTACTCCTGTATAGACTTTGTCCTAGTCGATGAACCTCTGCACCCATATGTCTCTGGCCACAGGGTCGACCCAGTCCCTTGGTCTGACCATGATCTGGTCCATGCCACCATAGCGGGGGGATGGCGGAGTGTCAGTAGAGGGCGATGGAAATTCAATGATTCTCTGTTGAAGGATGAAGTCCTGGCTCAGGACGTGCTTGACGCCATCACAGAGTACTTTGAGCTAAATAACAATGGCGAGGTGGGCACGCACATACTGTGGGACGCCTTCAAAGGGACCATGCGTGGAGTACTCTTCAAGATGGGAGCCCAGAAAAAGAGGGAGAGGGAAGCCCAGGAGAGAACTTTGAGAGAAAAAGTAGCCCAACTCCAGCCCGGAAGCTCCCCCAGAGGAGCCCCTACAGAGGGATCAGATAGCCTCCCTGGAAGACTATAAGCTCCAGTTGAAAGACCTCCTGCTGCATAACACTGAGCGGAGCCTACAACTGGTGAAAGAAAAGTATTATGAGAAGGGGGATAGAGCGGATAGAATTTTAGCCTGGAAGCTGAGGGAGGTTCAGAGAAGCAGGATGGTGAAGGCAGTGAGGAATGAACGGGGGTCGTTGGGATATGACATGCCAAACATAGGAGCGGCCTTCCGCCGATACTACAAACAGCTATACTCGTCAGAATACGACGGGGACGATGGCCGGATTGAGGGATTTCTGGACTCTGTCCAGATCCCAGCCTTGACAGGGGAAATAGCAGAGGGACTGGAGGGCCCGGTGACAGAGGAGGAGGTTGAACAGGCGATCAGTGGGATGAAAGTGGGGACGTCTCCGGGAGAGGACAGCTTTTCAGTATTTTTCTACAAGAGGTTCCGGTCCATCCTAGCTCCACACTTGGTGAGGTGTTCAATGCAGTGTTAGAGGGGGGAACTCTGCCGGACACCATGATGAGGGCCATAATAGTGGTATTGCCCGAAGAGGGCAAAGATCCGACTGAATGCTCCTCCTACCGCCCGAAATCTCTTCTTAATATAGACATCAAGATCCTGGCCAAGGTGGTGGGAAAGCAGATGGAAGGGATAATTACTAAACTGGTGCATGGGGATCAAGTGGGATTCATAGGGGGTAGGCAAGGCTCGGATAACATTAGAAAGACGATAGACCTAATCCATCATGCCCAAGAGTCGGACCTTGAGGCGAGCCTGCTTTCTCTATACTCTGAGAAAGCTTTTGACAGGGTTGAGTGGAGATGCATGGAATTCCTCCAAAAAATGGGTTTTGGGGTACACATCAGGAGCTGGGTGTCTGCCCTATATAGAGCCCCCTCGGCAAGGGTACAGGTGAATGGGGAGTTGTCGGACACATTCCCCCTCACGCGGGGGACAAGGCAGGGATGCCCACTCTCCCCTTTGATATACGTCTTAACGATGGAACCCCTGGCCATAGAAGTGAGAGCCCACCCTGACATCAAAGGGATTAAAAGAGGTGAAGTGGAGTTCAAGCTATCCCTGTTCGCCGACGACATCCTGACATACCAGGTTCCTCGCTCCCCCCCTCTCCTGTCCCTATTGACAACCTTTGGGCAGTTTTCGGGGCTAAAAATAAACACATCAAAGTCAGTGCTACTCCCTATGAGGGTCCGGGACCCGGGGCTAGATCATCTGGACAGGTATAAGGGAATAGTGTTGGGGAAGGATTCCATTCAATACTTGGGTGTTCTCCTTACCAGAGATCTATCAAAGCTGGTCCCAACGAACTATGTCCCCACAATGGCAGGGATTACATCGGACCTGAGGAGGTGGGGTGGGATGATCCTGTCCTGGTATGGGTGCATGACGGCGGTTAGGATGAACATCCTGCCGAGACTGCTGTACCTCTTTACGGCTCTCCCAACGGGGGTCCCCGAGCAAACATTCCGGAATTTACAGAAGGCAGTTCAGGAGTTTATATGGCAGGGTAGGTCCCCGAGGGTAGGGAGGGCCACTCTAATGTTACCCAGGGAGGAGGGTGGTTTCGGGCTGCCGGACTTTCTTCTTTACCACAGGGCTGCCCAGTTGCGCATCCTTTTGGAACACACGAAAGAGGGGATGGGCACCTACTGGTTGTATCTGGAAGATATGGACGCCCACCCTCTAAAAGTGCGCAACCTTCTATAGATGCTGCGCAAGTTCATCCCGAGCAAACTGAAGGCCCATCCAGTACTCTGGGCGATTTGGAAAGAGAGGCCCACAACCTCACACCTCACTTCCTGGCCCTCCCCGATGTCCGCGCTCTGGGATCACCCGCTCAGACTCGGTAGCAGGGGGTTCAAGAATGCCCAATCCTGGTCGGACAGGGGGATGGAATGGGCGGGGCAACTGTTCAAGGAGGGAGAGTTTCTCGAATATGAGGCAATGAAAGGGGCTCTGGGGCCACTCTCAGTCCTCGAATACCTGCACCTAAAGGGCATCCTCTGTGACCAGAAATGGGGTCTTAACCTACAGAGACAGCTGACCCCCTTCGAAAAGTTATTGGACACTGCGACAACAAGGAAAGGGGCTGTGTCTAAAATGTACCAAATCTTGAACACTGAAAATTTAGAGGGGCGGAGAGAATTTCGCAGGTTTTGGAATGATCTGGCTGGGGAGGCTCTCTCAGAGGATGCATGTTCCAGGACATTCAAAATAGCATTTCACGGGAACCTATTCACGTCAGATATGGAGCACATATTTTAAGATTTTGCAAGGATGGCACAGGGACCTGTTGAAACTGTCAAAGATGTTTCCAGGGGTGTCATCCAGATGCCCAAGGGGGTGTGGCCAAGTGGGAACAAGGGGTCAGATGTGGTGGTCCTGCCCAAAGGTTCAGAAGTTCTGGGAGAGTGGATGGCAGAGGTCACCGATGAGCTTATCCTGCTACACCCGTTGACGATGCTACTGGGCCTCCCCCCAGAGGAGGCGGAATTATATAGATACCCAAGAATGTGGGAAACAATGTTGTGGGTGGGGAGGGTGGCCCTGGCGCAGAGATGGAATGGAAGAGCCCGGAGACCCCCTCCAAGGAGGACTGGCTGAAAAAGTTAAAGAACATGTTTCTGATGGACAAACTGACGGCTATGGTCAACAACGAATCAGGCACCTTTCAAGTAAACTGGTATGGTGTACATCAGGCGTGGGGGTGGGACGCCCACTGAAACTATGGGGACACTACAGTGCGGGAAGGGCGGGGCTCGAAATCAGGGGCACCCAAGGACAACAGTGTGACCCACAGCCTGGGGGGCAGCAGACATAGCACAGCCATTACAGATGTGAATGTATAGTGCATCTCCCAGGCACCAAGAGGAAGTGCTCAAATGGAAGCTCCAGTGGATACCAGTTTCGATTGTACAGTTTTTGGGGGGGAGGGATGGGGTTGGGTTGGGGCATGGGGGGTTAGAAGGGGTCGAGTTCAGGGCCTCGATTAAGGTGATAAATCAGTATTTACAATGATCCTGTTTGTTATATTAAAAAATGTGAATAAAACCAAAGTTTAAAAAACAAAAACAGCACAGAAGAGGCCCTTACTTTTACAAATGCACAGGTCACCTCATTCTCAAAGGCGGCCTGTGCATTAATTGACAGCTGAGCGGCAGCGCAATAGATGCACTGGCCAGCCGCTTTCCATATAAGAGTGTCGGGAGAAAACACCCGACACAAATGTATGACTGGCTACCATCACCCACGTGAGTGCTGGGAGTACATTTCACTGAGAAATGACAACCAAAATAATTACATTTCTTTCCCTGATTGGGGGATGGAAATGAAAACCCTGTTATGATTTGCGCTACCCCTCTGACTGCTCCCAACAGGCAAAGGGAAATTTCCTAATTTCTGTGCATTTCAAAGTGCATCCCATTTGTGAATTTTGATGTGCATTGAAATGCACAGATACGCCTCCTTAGTTGCACAAATGTGATAGGAAAGAACCCCTTTGAGAATAAGGCACAACCTTTTTTGCTGCAAGTAATGAAATGCCCCAAAAAAAGGTTTGAGAATCTGGTACTCTTTTGTCTATAGAACTGCTGACTATTTAATTCAAAACCTTTTTTGCTGTGCCATTATGCTCTTGTGGTGAAGTCATGAACTGTGTTGAAAAGCAAATTGCTGATTTCATTTTGGTAATGTGCAAGACCTATCCTACTTTGATGATTTGAGTTATAATTATGATTTACTGAATTCGGACTACATGGAGCTTTCCCCATTCCACAAGCAAAATTAGATTCGCATTTGGACTAGTCACTACTAATGCTATAGGCGCTCGATGTGTGTGGAGCTTGCACTGCTGTGGTTATGCTGTATCTTTTCTATGTGAAGGGAGCTTGGATCGCTGAGGCCCATGCTGTTCCGATTCTATGCAAGTGTAGTTTGCATTGCTGAGGTCCTGTTGGGAAAGGGGCATCGCAGCCCTACCCCCCTAGGCACTTTAGAGTGAGGTGAGATGCATTTGAAGCACTATGATGGCCTAGAGGTGGGGGGACGGTGAGAGGACCACCTCCCAATACAAAAGGACTTTACTCCAATATAACTAAATATAGTATATCCAGATAGTACAGCATAAGGCGCGAGCAGCATTGCTATTTTTGCATAGATATTAGTAACTACAGGTAGAAGGGAAGGCCTGTGCGGTAAATGCAGCATTGCATACACTAGGCTGAAAGTGCGAGACAAGAGAAATCCCCAGCCATGCCCGAGCTCCCATGAGGACAGCCCACACCCCCAAATGGCACAACGCCTGTTCATTGTTCTAAGAGTGTTGCAAAGATGTTCGAGATGAATGTGCCCTACAAAGCCATGATCACAGACCGGCGCCTGGTGTGTATGTTTCTCACACTGGCCAAAGCATGACCCGGCCGATCCCCGGGAGACCATGAGTTATAGCCCATATAACTGACTAAAACTTAAGAACTCTGATTTCCATGGCACCAGGTGCCCTTTGACCACCAACCTCAAAGTAGCAAGTCCTAAGATGTTCAAAGAGGATTTACATGGCACATGGGTGAAGCGACAATCGTGTGATTTCTATTGCGAGGTGCTGGGAGGGATACATTATATTTCAAAACAAGGGTGGAGACCTTGGAGCCGGATGGTGCGGAGGGGAGTGAGTGAAATGTGTATGTGAAGGTTAAAGTGCCCCAGAACCTCCTATATGCCCGTCTTAAGGCCTACCAAGTGCACAGTATGAGTGATAAAATAGTTGTATGGTAGTATAATGAATTTTATTTATAGAGCACACCAGATGTTTTATAACCTTCGACGTGAGAAGGTGACGATCACTGTGTTAGGCGGAAACCTGTGAAGTTCCCTCTGGGACCACTGCAAAAGATTTAGGACTACAGGTGTTTGGCGGTGAACTCACTTGGTAGCAGTCTGTACCACACAGATTCACTTGGTAGCTGTGGCTGAGCAGTCAGACTTCCCTCAAGAAGAGTTGAGCAGTATGTGGAGTATACAATCTAGGACAATTCTTCACAGTAAGACAAGCAAACACGCAACAAGGCTTCAGTGTAAAGATATTAAGGTATTTATTTATAACGGAACATCTATGGAAAACACTATGGCACTATCACGGCAAACAATTCAATTACAATTACTCTACGAAGAAGAAAACGATCAATCCTTCTAACGATATTTCGACAAGTTTAGGTTCTACCGGTATCACTTATTTTCAGACAGAGGTGTATACCTCAACCTAGATGGCACTCTAATATTAGTTAGGACGGGAGAGAAAAATAGGCAGGTTATGAAATCAACACAGTTCAATACTTCACGGATAAAATGCAAGGCAGGAAGGCAAGAACCACAATAGATCATAAAGTTCAGAGGCCAGGCCCACTCGGAGAGGGGCAAGGTGATATGTCCCAAAAAGTCTCTAGTGGAGATGCGTTCGAGTCTTTGTAGCAAATTGTTATCGGCAGATTGAACCAGTTCAGAACAACAAGCTAGAAAAAGCTTGGAGGCGACCCAACGAAAAGCTGAGGATTAAGACACCTCACTCGAACCGATCGAAAGGGAAGCCAGGCGGACACGGTACCTTGTTGTGGAGAGACAGCTCCGACGGGGGCAGTTGTTCCTGGTGGTGGATGCACGTTGGGTCTTTGCCAAGAGTAGAGATGATCTCGTCGTCGAAGAAAAGTGAAGTCCGGTGCACCACCAGGGAAGAGACCAGCTGCGGAGTGCTCCGTCACAAGGCACCACCTTTTGGTCGCGGTACAGGGGTAGTGGCTATCCGGTTGCCGGGGTGCTTTGAACGGGCAATTCGACCACCGCGTCCTGAGGCGAAGAAAAAGCAAAGGGGACTGGTTGTTCCCACCAGTCAGGGGAAGAGACTCTCCGGCAGGGAGATCTCCTCTGTCGTCGGGAAGTGATGAGTCGGTTCAGCAGGGCTCCACCGGAGGTGTCGTCGTTGCAGGTCGGCTCAGCGTTACCCTCGTCGGATTCTTAGGTCCTGTGGGGACTTCTGAAGATCCAGTCCCAAAAGCCCTGCTTTTATGCAGAAAAACCCCCATTCATTCAGCCTAGCTGGCAATCAACACATGCTAAGTGGTGAGCGGGGAGGCTCACCACTTGGGCCAATCACTCCAGAGTGCGACCGGAGTTGGCAAGGCAACTCGGTCCAGGGTGCCTAAACCCCCTCCCACACCCCTGTGCTAACCCAGACAGAATGGCACCACTTTGGAGGGCATCTGTACAGAGGCCCGCCAAAAGTGGAACAAAGGGCTCAACCTTTGGTTTAGGAGTCACGGAGACGAACACAGACGCCATTTTAAAAACCGAGTTCTGGCAGAAAATACCATCCGATAAACCTATTTAAGATAAGTAGATCGGTGGTATGTTAGAGATTAACGAGAAAAAGTATCAATCTCCAACAATGGGACGAATCCCATAGGGTTATGTCCGGGGTCGAACATAACAAGTAGTTTCCATTGCCACCAGCCAAAACTCGACGAGGGGGGACGGGACAGTGCCCCCTCGAGTAACAGACCCAGGAGTAATCGAATTACCCCTACTAGTACGTCCACAATAAGATGGTTTGTACTAGTTCTGTTAGTAAATTTAGGTCTAGTAAAGCCAATGGTGACTTTACATGCCCGGGGAGACAGTAGTCAATCCCCGGGTATGGAGTCTATGGTGGAGGTCCGCTAGGACGCCCCAGTGTTACGGCACGTAGGGTGCGGTGTAACACACATAGAAAAACATATGAGACCCTATGGAGTAAAAGACCCCATAGCCCATAGAACACATTGACATTCAAATGAATTACACACATACATGTCCAAGAGTGGGAGGACAAGTGTCTCACTCTTGGCAGGATGGAAAAAACAAACTCCAGAAATCCAGCAAAGCCGCTGGGGGACTCACTAGGTTAGGAAATTCAGCCTAAACAGAGAATTCTGCCTAACACTCGCCCCCCCAGACTAAGGGACAGGAGGATTTAATCCACTCCTGGATGAATCTCATACCTCTAGTCGATGACATACATCCTAGAGAGACCATCAGCATTTTGGTGGTGACACCCTGACCTGTGCTCAATGGTGAAATCAAACCCTTGTAGGCAGATCGACCATCTCAATAGTTTTGGGTTTTCCCCTTTCATTTGCATTAACCATCTCAAGGGTTGGTGGTCAGTCTGAATGACGAAAGTAGAACCATACGAGTACGGCCTAAACTTCTTCAGAGCCCACACGATAGCAAAGCATTCTCTTTCGATTGTTGCCCACCTTGTTTCAGGATCCTTCAGCTTGCGGCTGATGAAGCAAACGGGGTGCTCCCTACCTTTCCCATCCAGTTGACTGAGTACGGCACCTATCCCTACATTGGAAGCATCTGTCTGCACAAAGAAGTGTTGGCGGTAATCAGGAGCTCTGAGTACTGGGGCTTGGCAAAGAGCCTTTTTCAGGTTTTCAAAAGCCTGATTGCACTCCTCGTTCCATTTAACCTTTTTAGGAAATTTGGGCGAGGAGATGACATTCAGTGGAGAAGCTATGGTCCCATAGTTCTCTATGAAATTCCTGTAGTACCCAGTGAGGCCTAGGAAGGCTCTCACTTGGGTTTGAGTAGTAGGTGTTGTCCATTTTTGCACAGCTTCAATCTTACTGAGCAAAGGCCTTATTTCTCCACCTCCTACCTCATGTCCAAGATAGACTACCTTACTCTGTCCAATTTGGCATTTACTCGCCTTTATGGTCAGATTGGCTCGTCCAAGAGCCTGCAAAACATCTCTTAGGTGGGTTACATGTTCTTCCCAGGAATTGCTGAACACTGCGATGTCATCCAAGTATGCCATGCAGAAGTCCTCCATCCCATTCAGAACCTGGTTTACCATCCGTTGAAACGTAGCAGGTGCATTCTTCAATCCGAAAGGCATTACCTTAAACTGGTATAAGCCAATGGGGGTAGAAAATGCCGTTTTCTCCTTGGCATGGTCTGCCAGGGCTATTTGCCAATAGCCTGACGTCAAGTCAAATGTGCTGAGGAACTTGGCGGCACCAAGTTTATCCACCAACTCATCTGTTCTTGGCAAAGGGTGGGCATCAGTCGTGGTGACTGCATTAAGAGCTCTATAATCCACGCAGAATCTAAGATCTTTAGATCCGGCCTTTGGTACTAACACAACTGGGCTAGACCATGGACTAGTAGAGGGCTCTATTACCCCGAGATCAAGCATCTTGCTGACCTCACCTTTGATGTGGGTTTGTACGTTTTCTGACATTCGGTATCCTCTGCTCTTGACTGGCAGACAGTCATCAGTGAGTATGTCATGCTGGCCCCAAGGGGTCAAGCCTGGTGAAAGCGAGAACAGAGAGGCAAACTGATTCAACATAGATGTGAACTCTTCTTGTTGCTCGGGTGTCAGATTGGAGGAGAGATTTACTCCTTCAATTTTTTCATCTAAAGGTAAGCCTCTGAGGAGATCCGGAAGAGCTTCGCTCTCTTCTTCTTCCTCGGATGAAGCTAGAAGCAACGCTCCTACATCAGGTCGTGAGACATAAGCTTTAAGTCGGTTGGTGTGAAAGACTGTCGGAGCCTCCTTGGGATTGCCCAAGTCCACCAGATAGTTAACCTCTCCGAGTTTACCCACAACTCTGAAGGGTCCCATCCATTTATCTTGCAAGGCCCTCTGCCTTGTTGGGATCATAACGAGAATGAGCTGGTCTTGAGCGAACTCAACCATGTTAGCCTTTTGATCGTGCCAGTGCTTGACCAATGCTTGTCCAGCTTTCAAGTTATCGCTTGCTTCCGTCATCATGTGCGACATCCTCCTCCGGAGGCCTATTACGTAGTCAGTCACTCTGACTGGCTTGGGGGAAGGAGCACTCTCCAACCCCTCCTTAATCAGGGCCAATGGACCTCTGACGGGATGACCATAGAGAAGTTCGAAGGGAGAGTAACCTACTCCCTCCTGAGGGACTTCTCTATAAGCAAAGAGAAGGCATGGCAGTAGAAGGTCTCATTTACGCTTAAGGGGTTCTTCTAAAGCACCTATCATGCTCTTCATGGTTCGGTTGAACCGTTCTACCAACCCATTGGTTTGGGGGTGGTAAGCTGTTGAGAACTTGTAAGTAACTCCACAGGTTTTCCACATGGCTTTCATGTAGTGGGACATAAAGTTTGACCCCCTGTCAGAGATTACTTCCTTAGGAAACCCGACCCTAGTAAAAATACCAAGGAGGGCCTTAGCCACAGCCGAGGCTGTAATAGTCCTCATAGGAATTGCCTCAGGATACCTAGTAGCATGGTCTACTACAACAAGTATAAACCTGTTGTCTGAGGAGGTTGGAGGATCAAGGGGACCAACAATGTCAATCCCTACTCTCTCAAATGGGACTCCCACAACTGGGAGAGGCACTAAAGGTGCCACATTTTTGGAGCCAACCTTACCAGAGATTTGGCAGGTGTGGCAGCTCCTGCAGTGTTTTTCTACTTCGGCCCCCATCTTTGGCCAATAGAAGTAGAGAGAGAGCCTTTCCTTAGTCTTCTTGAAACTTAAGTGACCAGCCAAAGGAATCTTGTGGGCTAACTGCAAGAACTGTGGTCTGTTCTCTTGGGGTACTACAAGTCGTTTGTAGTCTCCAGGTGCAGACTCGGTTGGTTCACTGTAGAAGAGGCCATCTTCCCAGTGCAACCTGTATTTCCCAGGCTCTTGCCCTTCAGCCTGAGCTTCTGCCTGGTGGCGAAGACCTTCCAGAGTTGGACATTCTCTCTGTCCCTTACTGAAGTCTGCCCTGCTGGATCCACCTTCTGCCAGTAAAGACTGCAGCTCAGGATGGTCAACAGGATCCAGATCTCCAATGAGTTCCTGGCCTTCCATTAGCTCTTCCTCAGAGTCTAATTCTACCACACAGGGTTGTACCTCCCTCTCAGCCTCAGCTGGAGGTGGAGTTACGGGTGTACTTTTGGACAACCGCGGGGAAGTCCGAGTGGGCTGCACTGAAATGCTGGCTGCTGGTTTCGGGATAGAAGTCTTAGGTTTCCCTTTCGCTTCTGATTTCTTGGAGACAGCTGCCGACAATTCTAGTGGAGCGGGAGTGATTTCTCTCTTCATCATCTCCTTGAGAGTACCGCGCATGGTCCTCTCTCTTGCGGGTCTGGTTAGCTCCTGTAACCGTTTACTAGGAGGTCTGGGAGTATGCGATACAACTCCGAGAGTTTTCAAATCGTTACCCAACAGTACGCGTCCTGGTACCTCACTCTGTATGCTGACCGGTATCTTTACAGTCATGTCGTTACACTGGATGAGAACTGGTAATTGGAGAAGCATCTGCACAGGCCCTCCAGCTAACTTGGTGAGGCGTTTGGGTGCCTTAGCAACATCCTCAGCCTGAAAAAACGATTTATCCACCACAGTTATGCTGGCCCCAGTGTCCCTAATGGCAGGAGTCTCCTGGCCATTCACCTGGACACTGTCCTTATAATACTCTTTAGTATTATCGGGGATAGAATTATAGACATCTAAATTCTGTTGTTCCCACAACCCCAGAGATACTAAAGAAACGCTGGCTGAGACTCCAATGGGTTTGTCAGCTAGCAGTAGAAAGTTTCCACTTGCCATTTGGACTTCCTCCTCTGGAGCGAAGGCTAAGGAGACAAGCTGGACCCCTGAAGGTTTACCCTTACATCTGGGATCTCCTTTCACGTGGTCAGTCGAGCCACAAACAAAGCATTTACCGAACGCTTTTTGGAATGGTGGCTTGCTCTGACCTCCTTCCGGTTTGGCACCAGAAGACACACTATTCTGTTGTGGTTTTCCCGGTGGCTTACTCTTCTGGTTTTGTTTGGGGCCCTCTTTGGAATTTGAGTTATTCGAATTCTCTTTTGAGTCTTTTTTAGGCTGTTTTCCCTCATCCTTTTGGCAACCCACAAGTCAGCGGCCTTAGCTAGCGTCCGGGAATCCAATTCCTTCGAATCAGCCAAGTGCTGTCTGAGCTCAGGAGAACAGGCATCATAAATCGACTCCAACATAAAAAGATTCTTCATACCCTCATAAGTGTTCACTTTGTGAAGCACTGGTGCTCGGAAGACACGAACCACGCAAATAGGTAGGTGGGCAGACTGAGAGGTGCTAGAGGTCCAGGAGGAGTTGGAGAACAACTGTAGAACATGAGATAAGAGAGTCTGGGACCGACATCCATATGAAAACCAGAGAATAAGGGGGTCTGGGACCCTGAGAGACCGTCTAAAAGAAAGCATATGATTGGCAGGAGAGTGAACCAAGTAATAGCGAACCACACATTGCAAGTTTGGGACCCACACCCACAGAAGAATCTGAGAATAAGCGGGTCTGGGACCCCGAAAGCAGCAAAAGAGATGGATCAGGAGAAAACTACTATTGGCAGGAGAGTACACCAAGCAGGTATAAAACAGCATTGCTAGTTTACGACTTGCACCCATGTGAAAATCTAAGAATACAGTGAACTTCATTCAAATGATATGGGGTCTGGGACTCAAGGAGATAAGAAAAGGAAAAGAAACCACATAAGGAGCAGACAGGCTCCTAAAGTAGAACCAGAAGGAATCCAGGTGAAAGGAACTAACCCCAAATCCTTGGAGGAATACATTTTGGAACATTTATTTTGTTGTTTTTACCACCAGAGACATTGGGAACTTTTTGCCATTGGCAAGAACTGCCATTACCACTGTAATTTGGAAAAGAACACCCTTACACATTAGGTGTATGTCATTCGGATTAGGGTCAGACGTAGGGTTTTTGGGACACAACAGTGACTGACTATTTGTTTGACATTCTGACATTTTCCTAAGATTTCTTTGAGGCAGGGATCTCCCTCTGAACTTTAGGAACAGAGAGCTCATTTTCCCAACCCTTTTATTGGTTAATAAATGTTTATAACCAAAACTATGACACCTTTGTGTCCGAGCCTTACTTCTGCACCTTTACAGTGTATGTTTATTCCATCACCTTAAAACTGACATCAATGTCAGCTGTGACTTGCCTTTGATGTGATTTTTTCAGAGACGTTTATTGTAGCGCATTGTGAGGGGTCAGAAATGTGAGGCAGACATCTTTGTAAAGATATTCACCATTTTGTTAAATAAAAGGTTTGGATAAATGCCTCTCTATCACTACCCTGACAAGGATTTCCCTGCCTAAAATAAACAAAAGAAAACACTCTAACAAAGGATATCTGTCCCTCACGCTTATACGTTTAATAAATCAATAAGGAAATGCATGGCAGTTCAAATCAACACGTTTGTTTTAATATAACAATGGAATTCATAGTATGGTCACAGTCTCTTCGTATGATCTGGGTGAATTCCCCTTCCCCAGATTCGAGCAGGATTCTGCTCCACAGTTCAAGAAAAGAAAATAAGGAAATCCTGGTTTGCAACAAAGTTCCAACACAGTTCTTTGCAACTTCCACTTGTCAACAGAAAGTTCAAACACTCCAGTGATTCAACAAAGAAAATAGAAGACTCTTCCTCTTCCTTGAACAAGTGTACGATTTATCCTCCTTAGACAAAGGACCATTTCTCAGTTCATCAATAACAATAATAATTCTCTTGATCAGAGTGATTTGCCACAACTAATAAGTTCCAAGGAAGTACAACTTCTTGGTAACAGCTTTACACAGCTCTTTCCTCAGTAACATAAGAAACAAAAATTGTCTCTGTCAGGAGCACTTTGTAGCACTTACTCAACTTCCCTCTGGTTTACTCCCATGCCAGCCCTACTCCTCCAAAGGTTTACAATCAAGGTATACTCCCCTGCCCGAACAACGTTTCACAACAATAGGTGCTTTTGTGGTTAACATCAACTGATAAGAGGTATGTAGTGATCTGCATAGTCAATAGATATGGATTGTGGAGCTGGATGGAATGCTCCCAGACTCTAGGTTCCACAAGAGGCAGTTGGAGGGACTGGCCGGAGAGTGTAGGGGGCTGGTGGATGTTCTTCTCTTGTACTTGACCTGCTTCCTATAATAACTTCATTTATGATTCCTGTACTTGAGTTGAAGTAAAGACATAGCAGTGACCTGTCTCCAGACTCATTTGCTCATGAAAGACTGAACTTTACAATGGCGACGAGGATTTAAAGAACTCGAGATAAGGCCCCAACAGAAGGAAAAAAGGAGGAGCAGTAACGGCTAATTGACAGCAAGTAGCAAAGTGGCAGAAAAGAAGACAGCAGAGCTGTGGCCACACAGAAGAAAACGGAGACATCCATCAGCCCCAGGGCCCCTAAGGTGAGCGACCCCTGTCCGGAGTTAAGGATTTAGCTGTGCGGGGCACCTGGGGATGTAAGTCACTTCAGGAGGCATTATCGGAGAGCTGTTAAGAAGCGTGCTGCGCTGCAATAAAACGAAGAGTAACGGGAGACGTTTGAGAGGTGTGCATCTCCCAAACAAAAGTAAAAGCAGAGCGCTGTCAAGGGCAGCTATCAAATAGCAGCTGTGAAGAGACTTTGAATGAGGGCCATTAAGCAGGCCGGTGTCTTTTAATGTCGGCTGAATCAATAAAAAGCTGATCGTAGTTGTGTGAGGGGCGGTACAATTGAAGACAGCAGTTGTGAAAGGTTTGTGATCACCGGCAGTGTTAAAGTGGACTGTGAGGGACTGAGAGCAGTTTATATTTTCATATAATAACTTCATTTATGACTCCTGTACTTAAGTTGAAGTAAAGACATAGCAGTGACCTGTCTCCAGACTCATTTGTTCAGGAAAGACTGAACTTTACAAGGTTCACAACAGCTTCACAGTATTCAACAGTTTGCAGTTTTAAAACGTTTAACAACTGTTCCGGGAAATCAAGGTTCACAACTCATCTGTAAATAATGCTCATCTCCTTCTGAATATTCTTTTCCAGAAGGGCAGACTTTTTGCCGCTCTTGTTTCCCCACTGCACAAGTACCCAAACACTGACAAGGATAAGGTCTGATTCTGCTTCTCCTTTGGCTTTGGCAATGTGAGGTTTCCCCAGCGTTTACCATATGTTGAACAAAGTATGGGCAACATGTTTCACAACTTATGGAACTTTCATTAGCCCTCTTCTGCTGTTCGCAATATCTGCTTGATTGTATTTGCCTTGATTTTAGTCTCTCTTAAATTGGGCAATGCTTATAGGTATTAGTGCTTAACAATATCGCCCCATCGGATTGCTGAGTTTTCCACACACACACTTTTAAAGTTACCATCATCTGGCTTTGTTACATAAGGCTTTTGCTGCTTTTCTATGGTTCGGTATTCACAATTACTTTGCGAACCACTTTCACTCATACGCGAGTGCTGCTATTAAATAGTTTGGTATTCACAATTATGTTCAGCACTGCTTTCACTCACATGCGAGTGTTGCTTACTTACTGACAGCCTGACTTGCACACACAAGCAGATGCAGAGCACTCAGGGTCACTAACAGCTTGTGAACTCACTGCATAAGATGCTTGTTTCCAATCCCCTTGCAGCGTGTAAGACTTCTACTTCTGTGGCTCCTCACGACCTGGCAGACTGCTTCTCTTAGTCTGCCTTCGCCTGCGCCACCTGCAACAGGAGCTCCTTTCGCTCCCCAGGCCCCCTGGTGCAATACAGCCAGCGGAGATAGCCACCTGGAAAGGAAAGCTTCCCTAGCTTTCGCTTCCCGCAGTACAGCCTCTGCACTTCAGGGACCGCCAGCTGATCCTTGCCAAACAGTGGTCCTGGTATCTTCTCTCTACTCCAGGTTCTGCCTGGGCTGCCTACATGAACCACGCTGCTTCTGCTTCTTGCTTCCTCTGCTCTTCTCTTTCTCTATGGCCTGCACCTGAGAGGGCCTTTTAAGCCTCTCTGTCTACCTCAGGTGTGGGTGATTGGCATTAACAATCTGACCACTCCTGCAACACTGGCTTTTAGCCCTCTTCTTCATCCCAGTACTTAGGGAATAATGGGACTTCAAGTCCCTAATAACAAAATTAGGTTTTCACATTTCTCGTGTTTAAGCTATAAGAAGAATGGGGTTTCGGGGAAAGTTCAATAAAGTTATTTCCCATTCCTCCTGACCTACTTCCCCCCGCCTCATGTGATCCTTGCGATCCTTGCGCAGAACACCACCCCCAGGGTTGGGATCAGAAAGCATCTGCCTTTCCCTGGTCAGGTGAGAAAGGCCCCAGGTCAGGTTTTTTCTGGGGAATCATTGCTGATTCATCACATACCCTTCCCCTAATGACAGTGTTTTGTTTTAGCCTATATTGGCAATCGAGAAAGGAAATCAACATTGCCTTGTTCTTTTACTTTTCGATGCTCAACAGTGAAACAAGGCTGAAGATCTAGAAACCAGCATATTACTCTAGCATTGGTATCTCTCCTAAAACTCAACCATTTAAAGGAAGCATAATCAGTAACTAATCTGAATTTTTTACATGTTAAATAGTATTTCAAGTATGTCACTGCCCACTTGATGGCAAGGGCTTCCAATCCTAGAGTAGCATAGTTCTTTTCCTGTGCAAACAGTTTCCTACTAATACAGAGGATAGGATGCTCTATAACTTCACGTTTTTGAGATAATACAGCCCCAAGACCAATATGTGAGGCAACTGTCTGCAAAGTAAAGGGTCGATTGAAATCTGCTACCTCTAGAATAGGCTTGCTACACAATATATGTTTTAATTGATCAAAATATGTTTGGTCTTCCAGTCGCCATCCAAGTTTCTGTGTTTATGGGTTTTAAGTTTATCAGTAAGAGGGGCAGATATAGAAGAAACATGAGGAATAAATCTATGATAATAACCAACAAGCCTAAAATAGCTTGTAGTTGGGGATAGAGTTTCCGTAACAGCTTTAACTTTATCATTCTGAGGTTGGATTAATCCATTCCCTACAAAGAATCCCAAGTATTTTACAGCAGATATATCTAGATGACATTTCTTGGCTTTGGCGTAAGTCCAGATTTTCTTAATGCCCGACTGACTTGCTACAAATGTGACATCTGTTCAGGCCATGTTTTACTATGGATAATAATGCCATCAATATAAGCACCACAAAATGATGACGGAGGTCTCAAAATTTGACCCATCAGTCTCTGAAAAATATCAAGGACCCTGTGCAACCCAAAAGGTATCACTTTAAATTGAAATAACCAAAGAGGGGTGATAAAGGCAGTCTTGGGTTTATCCCCTGGATTGACTGGCACCTGCCAATAACCTTTAGTTAGGTCAATGGTGGAAAGGTATATGGCAGGGGTCTCCAACCTTTTATGCTAGCAAAAGCTACTTGTAGTTACTGTCAACTACGCAGGAGTTACTGGCAAGAGCTACTGGGGCAGTGATGTCATTGAGTATGAGATTTTGTACCAAGATTTTTTGGGGTGATTTATTTGCTCTTTATATAGAAAAAGGAACACCATATGCATTTACCATGATATTAATAGCTTCAAAACATCTGTATGTTTTATTTTATTTTAATTATATTTTAAACATCTCTCTTTAGCAGCCAGTAAGATAGCTCAGTGAGTAGAGAGCTTGCAGCTGCGATCTGCCGGTGGCAGGTTTGAATCCTGGCAAGGCCAACTCAGCCTTTCATCCTTTCAAGGTTGATAAATGAGTACCAACTCTGGTTCGTTGAACTGGTATTTATATACATTGTATGTAAAACGCTTAGGCTTAAACGCTATACAAATAACACATTATTTAGTTATTTTTTTATTAGTAGCTGTTTCCTAAAATTTGTCAAGCATAAATGTGAAGGCTGACACTGCAGGCTGATCATCAGTGCTCAGTAGTTTTGTGTGTAGCTTCAAACAGCAATAGCACTCCGATTCTTTTGGATGGGATACAAGTTTTGATTACTGGAAGTTCATGTCTGAACAAGGCAGATTTGCAGAGAGAGGCAATCACACTGGCTGATAGTGCAGATAACCTCCTTGCCATAGTGTGTGGCACGGATTGTCTGTTTTACCCACACACACGCACGCACGCACGCGTGCGCGCGATTACAGCTAGATCATTATTTTCCCCATTTTGGATCAACAGCTTCCAATTACCAGCATGCCAAATAATGCTAAGCTAAATAAATCTAAAGAAACGCAGTGAGACTGAAACGATCATAGCCCCAGCTTTGTTTCACATGGCACGCAGATTTATACACCCCTTCCCTTTCTAATCAGCCATCATTTACACATCTTAGTGACAATGACCACAATACACATCACCCACTTTTGTTATTGAGAGTTAACCCCTTGTTGGGACACTTTCCCAAGCCCTTAAAGCTGCATGCGGCCATCAAGGGTCTACATAGATACAACCACATTGTCCAAGCCCTCATCGACCTTCACTGGCTCCCACCGCACGCAAAAATCACCTTCAAGTATTGCTGCATCATCTATAAGGTGGTCTCTCTCAAGTCACCCAGCTACCTCACGCAGAAAGTCAGAATCTCCTGCGTGCAGTGCACCACCAGAAGCCAGGACATGTTCAGACATGAAATCCGCTGCTGCAAAAAGGAAAGGGCCAGAAAGCAGGTCCTCTCTGCCTATGCCTCAAGACTATGGAACATCCTCCCCATCAGCATCAGACTTGCTCCTACAATTCAGAAAATAACTCAAAGACCCACCTCTTCAAGGAGTCTCTCCTCGACCACTAGGCCATCATGTTGCTCCCCCGTACCACATGACTCGCTGGATGCCATCTGCCTTGCACTTCCCTGCCACCCTGCACATCTGTACACCTCCTCTGTTCCACTTTGTGTTGTACCCACCTGCGGTATATCTGTTCTGCTGTTATCTGAAAAGCATTTCGTTATGCATCTTTACTGACGTATACCTCAGTAAAGCGCTCCATTGTGATTCTGTATTGTTGTATAGCTCTGTCAAGTGCTCTGTTGCTTCTCAAAGCTAGGTCCGCACTCAAACAATACCATAATAATAACAATAACCTGAGATGCAGCTCCTCCTCACACCGTGCACACAGCTTTTGATTGTTTGCTTTGCAGGAAGAGGAGAGGGAGGGGCCAGGGGAAGAGGCCCAGAGACTTCAGATACCAAAATGAGCTCATTTTAGTGTCTGAATCCAGGAGCTACTGGGAAGCCTCAGGTGAGCTACCAGTAGCTCATGATCTGCGGGTTGGAGACCCTGGGTTTGGACATTCCATTTTCCAAAATGGCAGTTGTACTGCACCTCTGGGGTCTGCTCCTCTGGGCTCAGCAGGGTATGACATTGTTTCATCGCCTGCTGTTACATCGCCAGGCTTTTAAACGTGCACATTACATCGTACCTGCTCATCAAAGTTTTTAGGGGGGGGGCGGGTGGGAAAGGGCAAATAAGGCTTTGGGTGGGTGGGCAATAGTAAACAATAAGTGTGAGTGGGGAGCTTGAGGGCCCCCCCACCAAAGAAAAAACAAAAAACGATGAGCACATTCGATGGAATGTGCACCTTTAAAAGCCTGGCGATGTAAAAGCAGGTGATGAAATCACATGGAACCCGCAGCATTTCACCTGCTCTGCTGGCTAATCGTCAGAGCTTGTATGAAACCCAGTGCTTGCAACCGTCTTACACCATTTTCTCCATTTACCACCCTGCAGCAGCTCCCCGATCCACACTTATGATGATAAAATGGAGGGCTTCCACCCTACTTACCACCACTGCTGCAAATAAATGGCCATAACTGCTTTGCAATGCCAGTAAATCAGGAACAACATGAACTGTCAGCCTCCTGAAGCTTAGGCTCCCCCTGTAGCGTTGCACTTGCTCCCTTACATGAGGCGGCCTCGCACCAAGCTCTAAAGAGTGACACCCGTAACAATATGGGCCTCCTTCAGCTCCTTCCAGAACCACAGTCAAGAAAGAGCTTCATCAGTATGATGTTCCGGAGCCTGGGTGAGTAGTGGGAGAACATCCGATTACTGATTCTGTCCTTCTTGAGGATCCTAGATTCTGGTCTGGAGATCTGGTGGCTGATGGTGCGGCAGACACCTCTAGAGATGATCAGTTTTTCTGCCAGGCAGGACAGGCTTTTGTCATACCCTTCTATGTGGAAGAGGCTGTTGGATGGGCAACCAAAGGTACTACATGACAGTTGGGGTAGATTATGTCAACAATCCGGGCAGGACTCTACCTTGGTCTTTTCTTTTATGAATCTAGATAATATTTTTCCCTCTTGGAGGGCTGTCTTCTGTCTTTGAGGGCACGGCAGCGTAGATTCCTGGCAAACACTAAGTACTGGAGTCGCAGTGTGTCTGTTGATTTCTGTCTCCTCCTGAAGGTGCTTCATTAGATTTTTGTCACAGTTTGATCAACTTTTGTTGGACCTTTGTGCACTGAAAACCGCTGCCCTTCTTTTGAGCTGCAGTTCAATCATGGTCTATCTATTTCGTGGTTGCATTTTCATTCCCAGGGGCTTTTTTTCCACTTTAATTAATTTATTTCCCAAGGCGTTCACACATGTAGGAATGTCAAAACCCTGATCTTTCTCATGGTGCCAATTGAACATGCATGTTGTGTCGGTCATATTGTCTTACCTGCTTATTTTTGTGCTGTCGTTTCTATACCATGGGCACACACACATGAAGTGTGCACAAATTACAAGAAAGAAAAAGAAAAGCAGAACACAGAGCTGAAAACAAACAAATAATTGGTAAAAAGAGTCCAAACTAATGATACCTTTATAAAAAAGAAAGATATCCCTATACCGTTATTAGGTCCTCTGGGAGAGCATCCCATATAGACATTCCCTTCCAGAAAGGGGAACGTGTAGTATACCCTCTACGCTGAATTTGTACCACCCCAACCTTATTACATCCCAGCTTCTTTAACTTCGGTGAGAAATAAAATTAAGTTAAAACATGATTTGCCTTGAACTGCATCGAACTGCATTCTAGCAAACGGGGGAGGGCACTGACATTCGCAGATCACGGATGCAATATTATTGTAACTGCTGGCCCCTGATACCAGAATGTTTGCCAAGGGAAATAACTTCCCAACCTAAGAACCTCGGGCCAATTCCAACCAGCAGACCTCCTATTCCTGAAGAACAGGTGATAACACATCTGCTTACTCCCATGGGACAGACCCAAACGAAATGCCTCAGTCATGGAATTTGAGAGGTCAGGTACATTAGTTCTGTCTTTCTGCGCAACGTATAGTGCTCCCACAACGGAATTTCAGAGGTCGGGCTTCCATGGCTCGGTCTCACTAAGGTCCCTATTCTGAACCGGAACGAGGGAAACGAATTACCTGGAGACAGCAATTCAAAGGTCTCCAGTGCAAGTTGGACAATAGTCTGGAACCAAGAGTTTAGTTTCCTAACCCAATTACTCCTCCTTTTACCCGGCTAACCGTCATTCCTCCATCTCTTACCAGGTATGTTACCCACATAATTACCCTTCATACCTGGCAGAGAGCAGCCTACAAACATACACCACCAACGCCCGTAGATAGAAGTGCTCCTACCAATACCCACGTCCTCATGCCAACACCTGGGGCGCAGGCCCTTCTGGCATGCAAGTGACAACACCTCAGGATTTGCACCTGCCTTGCCCGATGCCACACTAACAACCAACCCCTCCCTTCTTTACTTGCAGGGACACACTCAACGAGGCTTCCAAAGTGGCAGAGGTGTGCCATGCATGCCCACCTTATATTGGATGGCATTACAACTAAACACCCGCCCAAATTACAGTTTAAATTGATAATTGGTGTTCCTGGAAGTCTTCCTAATTGCAGAAGCACAGCCCAGCAGCAGTAATGGGGTATCAGAGGGGAATTCACTGAGGCCCCGCCTGTGGCATTTCAGTGAATCCATGGGATTTTATAAATAGACCGTTTTCCATTTGCATCCTCTTGTTGGGGATGGACATGCGTTGTGCAGCAGCAGATCAGGCCGTTGCTGCTCACTTTTTAAAGCGCAAAAGGGTTATACCTGGCCCTTTGTGCATTCATGATAAAGGTGGCACGTCGGTGGACATTACAAATGTCCTATGTTTCAGCACCTTTAGAACAACCTTTAACGCTGTACTGAAGGGATGCACTGGCGCTTCCCTTCTGTGCAGGGAAAGAAACGCGCATATAGTCTGGAGACATTGGCGGTAAAAACGGACACATTTTCCAGGTGATTTTGTACTTTGTTGTATAGTGGTAGTCACTGAAGGGCTGTAATAGGCAGACTTCCAAAGTAGGCGTTGTTTATACAATATTGCCTATTTTTAAGTTGACCATAATTTCTAGACAAAAAACCGGGACAGCGTAAAAGGACTACCCCACGCCCCCCTCTCTTCTCTCCTCCCTTAACCCCACCTCCACCAGCACCCACCCTACTGTACATGCATGCAAATTATATGGGTTTCACTGTTGATAGAAGCACTTAAATAAAGGAGCTGTGGCTTTGTTTGACATGCAGGGCGTTCTGTATGAGGTGACAGGGAAACCTTGGCAGGCCTGGTTCCGATTTTTAGATGGGCTATAACAGAGCTTTTGGTTTTGGTCCTGTGGTGAGGAAGGAAGTAATCCAGAGTAGGGCCATTCCTTTTATTCCAAGTTCTGTTTTTTTAGATGGAACTGGGGCTGGTATTTCAAAACTGTTGAAATGCTTGAAGAATAGCCGTGCATCACACATGGATAGAATTGTAAAGACTAGCCGTGCGTCACACGTAGATACAATGGGGAAGATTAGCAACGGAGAAAACTTTGAGATTACCCAATGTACTACCCCCCACCCCAACTCCTTCTCCCCATCTACACTCATCCCTTGTACTATACATGCCCATGGATTAGCTGAACTACACGCAAACACAGAACCAAAATAACTAACATTCGCATAAAACAACAATCCCAGGCTCTGGGCCATACCCCTAAGGACACAACAAGCCAGTGTGCACAACCATAACCTTAAACACCAGCCAATGTACACATAAGCACACAAACACACACCCAACATAACAGACATTCAAAAACAACAAACCACCCATGCACTTGGCATAACCCTTACAGATACACAAGCCTGTGCGCTCAACCACAACCTTAAATACTAGCCAATTTACAGATAAAACACACAAACACACACACAACATAACAGATATTCACATACAACAAACTACCCAGGCACTGGGCCTCACCCTTTCGGATACAATAAGCAAGTGCACGCAAACAACCCATCTGCAACCCAACACACACAGACGTCCGTTTCTCCTGGTTCTGGGCCTATCCTATCCCTCACTAACCAACCCTTTACAATTTCTTGCAGAGCCACGTGAGCACCTGGAGACTGCCCCTGGGTGGTAGCAGTGCGTGGTATAAGTCAACATAATGTAGCATAACATAACAAGCCTGGCTATTTACTTGTTTCTCAAGCAATCTGTGTGGTGCATGCAGTTAATGCATATGGCTCTTATTTGAAAGATTGGGAGTTTGTGCCCATCCTCGGGTGGCAGAATTCTAATATTTATTTATAATTATTGGCAATTTTAAAAAAATGTGACTGTCACCATTGCTTTCCCCAAAACCGGGACAGGATATTTAAATCAAAAAATCTCTTGGGACATGGATACAAAGGGCCCAATTCCAGAACAGACCCGGCAAAACCTGGACGTCTGGTCACCCTGGCATTTCCAGCATACCTGTAATGAGGCACTACGTTTTTGGGTGCAAAGGTGCATTACATTTATTGCATTGGGGATTATTAACCCAAATGGGTTTCTGCTCCCGTGAAGCAGGATTGGGGGCGGTGGCAGAGTCACTGAGAAGATACTAGTGGATCGGTCTCTGCACCTTAACCCTTAGATCTGTCATATAGCCTCATGGCCGGATGCAGGATTCACAGACCTGATCCGTGAAACAATGGAGAAAAACACAAATCATTTATTACTCCGGGTTGCCAAGGGGACAATTTGTGCATCTACAGATCTAAATTGGGTAGTAATCAGGATGCGAAATCAGTGAAGAAATAGAAATACTGCTGCGTTATGACAGAGTCACGTGGCTGACAAGGCCATATGATTCCAAAATGGTGGAACCATTTTATGGTTTTTCCTAACAGACCCTAAAAAATTAGGATTGGATGTTGGAGGCTGGTAAGCACACATTCAGTCATATATACTGAGAGCAGTACTTCTCATGCAACCTACCCGGCAAGGGCAGCTGTTAAAGGGTGCTCTACCTGGCAAGTGCGGCTGTTAAAGGGTGCTCTACCTGGCGAGTGTGGCTGTTAAAGGGTGCTCTACCTGGTGAGTGCGGCTGTTAAAGGGTCCTCTACCTGGCGAGTGTGGCTGTTAAAGGGTCCTCTACCTGACGAGTGCGGCTGTTAAAGGGTGCTCTACCTGGCAACTGCGGCTGTTAAAGGGTGCTCTACCCGGCGAGTGCGGCTATACATTCCCTGGAAGAAGGAGGAAGGTTAGGGGAGGGAAAGGAAGCAATGCCAGTTCGAAAAGCACAGAGTAAAGGAGGACAGAGGACGGAGAGAGAAAAAGATGGTGAGCTAAAAGAAGGAAGTAGGGATGAGCAGAGAAGGGAAGAAGTGGGGGGGTAAGGGGGATATAGCCCTGGGTCTTTTGGTTGTAGCCCCGCATAGAAGCTCAGGAGCTACAACCAAAAGGCTAGCTATCCCCGAGTCCCGACAGTCTCGACGTGTAGACCCGGATCGTTTCCAGGCATAGCAACACCCCTGCCTTTTATAATCTTCTCTGTATGTGTCTGTATTCTAACATATATACAAAGCCTTTCCAAAGACTAGCAGGCACATGCAATCAGCAAGGGCATTGCACACATTAGCAAGACTGTAACCTTTCTGTATTGAGACTGGCGGCTATGCGAGATAATGCAGAGAGCACTGTCAGGAGTAAGTGCTGTCCATCGAGCACACATGCAGAACATGCCTTTCCGTGTACAGCTGCTTCTTTTATAAACGACACTCCCACCATCCTGAGGCACACTCCCACCATAGAATCGAATGGGGTAGGATTCTCGCAGAGCTAACATCTGGGCTGTCTGACGTTCAATGCTTGGTCCTTAGCCTTGTTTCCTGATAGCAATCAAGCTTAAGGACCAAGCATTTCACTTCAGAAAACTCAGACCTTAGTTCTGCGACAATCCTACCCCGTAAGATTCTATGATAGGAGTGTGACGTGGGATGGTGGGGCTGTCGTTTATAAAAGAAGCAGCTCAGTCATCAAAGGGTAGTAGTGTTTTAAGCAATAGCACTGTAGCAAAGACACTAGTTAGTGATCGGTCCACAACAAGCATGGGCTGTCCTCTACAAACCAGTCTTAGTGAGAATCCATAGTACAGACATGTTCAGGGTCTCAATTGTTGAGACAACAGCTTAAAAAAAAGAGCTCAAGGCGTTGTTTTTCAATCTGCCGCCTGACTAAGAGGTTTTTTAGCCTCACTTTGAGTTTCCCACTCTGACTCTGAGTTTTCGTCAATGGACTCCCTCCGCGCTCCCCCTCCAATGATATTTGTACCAATTGTTTGTTTTGTGGTCGTATTTCTGCGCGCTCTGAGGCCCATATGCATGTGGCGCGATGTTACAAGAACTTTAAAAAAAGTAAATTAATTAATTAATACCACCTTAAGAACCATGTATGAAGCTATAGGTGAGTACAGGCCTAGAGGTACATTATTTATATTTAAGAACGTTTTTTAAAAGCACTTTACTCTTTTCAAAGGACCAGCCCAGGCCAGTAACCATTTGCTGGGATGACCTGGAGCATAACAGACCTTTAAAGGAGGAGCCCTCTGATGCATGATTCGTTCAGGTGAGGAGCACTAATCAGGGTTATGATTATCGTTAACATGTGTTTTTCTGTACAATAATCTAAGGGTCTCATTATGAGTTTGGTGGTAATGGCTAAAAAGTGGTATTTTAAATACCTCCGAGTTTTAGCATACAACCAGATAATGAGTTGGGAATGAATGGACTATTGACTCCAGAAGGTACATAGAGAGTACTGCCTGCGGTAAATAGCCAAAATCACGGCAACAATGCCACCTTTATAAAAAATGCGGCAAAAATGCTGTGGTTTGGCACGTTAAAGGTGAACCCCATTACACCGTTTAAGGGGAGCAGGGGGTGCGGGGGTGTCCCCCGCTGCCCTTAAATGGTGTAATGGGTCCTGGGGTTGCGGGGGTGTCCCCCACATCCTTAACATGGATTGCGGCGGCAAAACCACTGCCTTTTTGCCGCAATATTTTGTGTTCACAGCCATTTTTGCAGCGATTTTAACACATGGAACCTTTCTAAGTACCCACGCAATAAATATCCCAGCCAGGTCCGGCCTTAAGGGCAGCAGTGCCCTGGGCGAATTGGCGCCCCCCTGCGCGCCCCTGGTTGACAGGCGGTGGTCAGAAGGGGCGTGGCTAGGAGGGGCCACTTTTCTTTTTTTTTTTTTTTAAAACCTCCTCGCTCCGGCGAGGAGGTAATGATACGAATATGGCGAGTTAGCACCCCATTGTCATTGAATGAGCCCGTCGCCGCGGGTACATTCAATGACAATGAGGCACCTGCCACACCTTCTGACAAAACACCAGCTTGGGGGGAGCCCTTGAAAGACTCCCCCAACTGGCGTGGTGGGGGCTTATGGCGCCCTGGGCGGTTGCGCAGCCAACCCCCTCCCCCAGGCCGGCTCTGATCCCAGCCAATGCTAATGCATAAACTGGTGTTTTCAAAACCTATTGCATGTAAAATATCATGTTTTTATCTAGTGTGCACATGCCAAAAAATAAGGGGAGGTGGCGAATTAGCATGCACATGTGCAAAACCAGAGTATGAGACTGCATAGGATGTTAATTCACAGCAATGCAATGTAAGCACTTTTTAGTTTTGGCTATTAGTTGGAGCTAAAAGGCCACCTAACAGCCGAAGCTATTACATTAGAGTTCAGGTAGGGGGAAATGGCATATGAGGGAGGGACACAAAGCTTGTTGGTGTTGTTTGGATATTGACCCACCCACTGACTGCACATGAATAATGCTAATCCCTATGGCCATGCCTACCCACTTACTGCCTCACCCTGCCAAAGCCAATACTCTTGGGATCTCTTTGAGCTCGCTCTGTTAAGCATTACACTCAAACTTTGTGCTTGAAGTGCCTGCCAGTGTTTTTTCAAAGCAGTTTTCTGAGAGTTAAAGACATAATTTGAGCTGTGAACGTGCTACTGGTTCAATAAAAATTTCATATTCATGTCTTCCTTCAGCCACTCGATTTATGAACCACTCGGCGAGTCCGTCACTGAAGTCCTGTTAAAAAGAAGCATTGGCAAAGCCAACAGCTTTGGCATGTGTATAAGTATCAGGCATTTTCCAGGCACTGCTGTTATATGCCCAGGTACTCACACCATTTTGCAGCTGCTACCAACAATGGGTAGTTAATACCACTACAGCAGTGCCTGGCAAATTCCTTTACCATGCCTGTACAAAAGCCAACATTGTTGGCATTGCCATGGCTTGTTATTAAACATGGGTGCACCCGGCCGCTTGCAATACATTTGCTTACTTGGTATTAGAACATGTATTTTCATCTACCATACAAAAAATGTGGAACCCACAAGTAATGGTCTGGAAGTAACTGTGATTAGTTCATAGCATTATGAGTTCCTGAAATGGACTATAATTATAGGACCACAAGTACCGGCGTGCAAAGGGATATGAATTTAACAGACAGGATTGGCAGAGCAGTTCACACCTGAAAAAGGAAAACGTGAGATCTCGGTAAACTGGCAACTTAAAGAGACATAACCTGTGATCAAATCATGATTTTAGTCATTCTATGACACAGGCTTTGACCTTGCTGTGTGATGACATAACATCTGCAGACCAGCAATGTTGTTTGTCAAACTAGCAGCCATCATGGAAGTGGAATAGACTGCTTTAAACAGTTTTTTAAATACAGTTTTTGTTATGAGGCAAACATTGAGCAATCATTTATGGGTGGTGTGGAGGTTTAGCTTTGAGGTGAAGGTGGACAGATCACAAAAGCAGCTTCAAACAAGTAGTGACAGGATGCAGAGTGACTGCTAACTTTGGGCATTGTTTTTAGAGGTGATTTTACGTAGCTCACCAGAATATAATTTTATTTTTTGTAAAAATCGTTAAATGAATACATTTTTTGGAAAGTGGTTAATACCACAAGAGACTGTGATTCGAACGTAAATTGCTCTGCGAATCCCTGCTTTGTTTTGCTTCCAAGACAAATGCGTCGGCCCTTGAGCTTTCCTTCTGGCCCTAAAGGGTGGATAGCTTAAAGGGAATTATTTTAATTTCACAGAAAGCTAGGCTAGGCAGGCTAGTCGGCCTTCCTAGGGCTTTAGGATAGTGTTTGAGACCCATTCTCAACTCACTTACATATTTTGTGCTGTGCTTGATTGTATATGTACTCACACACCCCCTAAATACCATAGCACACTAATGCTCTCTCACGTTCTTTAATGTCTTTCTTTGCCACCACCCCTGGTGAAGGAGTACGTGATTTGAGGCCTGCTGCGAAGTATCATGTGCAAGGTGTTGGTGATCAGGCAGTGGTATTCATGAGAGAGTGCATAGGTGTGTGGCGCTCGCAACACGCAACCTGCCAGGAATGTGCCTGATTAAATACTCACTCATACACAATGTGTTATACTGGAATAGCTAACACTGGCACTTGAATTCATTTAATTATCCTCACGTTGAGGGAAGGGAATATGTGTTTGGGGCATGCTGGGAAACATTACAGGCAGGCTGTTTGATTGGGTGTGTAACGCAACGCGCCACCTGCCTTGATGGAGGAGGAATTTGTGTTGGGCAGCTTGAATGTAGCATTGTAGCTTGCTTCAGGCATTTAACCTAGGTGAGGGATCACACAGCATTGCCTGCTTATGATAAACGTACTACCAGGGCTGTCCGTATTTGAGGCGTGAGGGAAATAAGCATCACTAAATTATTTAACCTTGATACCAGCGGCCAAACATGGAAGTGGGAGAGGAAAGCATGGACATGTGGCAAAGTTTACAGCAGAAACCGCTGTCGCTGCAATTGTTGAAGATGCATGAATCCGGTGTGTCTGCATAGCTCTGCGTCAGGCAGCAAACAGAAGTAGCACATCAACCATGGCTAAAAGAGCTGCATACATTGTATCTCCAGTCGAGGTGGTGGCAGGTCCTTCTAATGCCCCCAGAGATGTTGCTGTGTCTGAGACTTGACTACTGCCCGGCCAGTGGCCACATTTCCTAACCTCTCCTAAGTCTTGCACAAGTGGAAATGTATCTAATGGTCCTGCGGTAGAACAGAAAGGTTTACCCAGCCATGCTTTCTAGAGGTCCAATGAGGTGCAACTCACTGAATCAGTTTCAGAAGGAGGAGAATCTGCTAAGGATAATCTGCTAAGGATAATCTGCTAAAGAGAATGTGCTAAGGGGAATCTGCTAAGGAGAATCTGCTAAGGATAATCTGCTAAAGATAATCTGCTAAAGAGAATGTGCTAAGGAGAATCTGCTAATGAGAAGCTTCTAAGGAGACTCTTCTAAGGAGACTCTTCTAAAGAGAATCTGCTAAGGAGAATATGCTAAGGATAATCTGCTAAAGAGAATCTGCTAAGGAGAAGCTTCTAAGGAGAATCTGCTAAGGAGACTCTTCCAAGGAGAATCTTCTACGGAGAATCTGCTAAAGAGAATCTGCTAAAGAGAATATGCTAAGGATAATCTGCTAAGGAGAATGTGCTAAAGAGAATATGCTAAGGAGAATCTGCTAAAGTGAATGTGCTAAGGAGAATCTGCTAAGGAGAATGTGCTAAAGAGAATATGCTAAGGAGAATCTGCTAAAGTGAATGTGCTAAGGAGAATCTGCTAAGGAGAATCTGCTAAAGAGAATCTGCTAAGGAGAATATGCTAAGGAGAATCTGCTAAAGAGAATCTGCTAAGGAGAAGCTTCTAAGGAGAATCTGCTAAGGAGACTCTTCTAAGGAGAATCTTCTATGGAGAATCTGCTAAAGAGAATCTGCTAAACAGAATCTGCTAAAGAGAATATGCTAAGGATAATCTGCTAAGGATAATCTGCTAAGGAGAATGTGCTAAAGAGAATATGCTAAGGAGAATCTGCTAAGGAGAATCTGCTAAGGAGAATGTGCTAAGGAGAATGTGCTAAGGAGAATGTGCTAAGGAGAATCTGCTAAAGAGAATGTGCTAAGGAGAATGTGCTAAGGAGAATATGCTAAGGAGAATCTGCTAAGGAGAATGTGCTAACGAGAAGCTTCTAACGAGAATCTTCTAAGGAGAATGTGCTAAAGAGAATCTGCTAAACAGAATCTGCTGAGGAGAATATGCTAAGGATAATCTGCTAAAGAGAATCTGCTAAGGATAATCTGCAAAGGAGAATCTGGAGTTGCAGCTCTCGGCACAGGGCCAGGGGAAGCAGGGCCATGGCCAATTACCCCTGTTACAGCTGTAGACTGTGTTCAGCCTGTCGCACACATTTAATCTCCCACCCCTTCCACACCTTTGGCAGATGAATTCAATTATGGCAGTAGTCGTGATGAATCTGTGGAGGTGGGATGATCACAAAGACCTTGACTGTATCCCCCTTGTCGTAAGAGGATGAGGGATGTATTTCCGAACACTGATACCGAGTCCAACCCCAGCTCCAGCATCGAGCCAGAGAGGCAGTTGGGGCAGTAAGCACATTATGAAAAAAGCACCTAGCAACCTGACCCCTGCATCTTTTCAGAGTGTTGTTATCCCACAAAGTCCACAACCTGTTTACACTTTCAAGCAATGGTTGCTCCAGCCAGGCCATTACAGAAACCAGTAATGCCTGTGGCACCCGCTTGCTTGGCGTGTGAATGTTCTTTGTTCAGGGACCTGCATCTTGCCTCCTGCACTCTCTGCCAAGAAACTCTGCCGCATGGGAATCCAGGGACCCATCTTGGTACCTCATTGATGCTAATCCATATTATGTGTCTCATGAACAAGGATGGCACCCACATACAAAGCATCCCTCCAGGAACCAGTGAACACCCACACACATGCTGGCGGCATTGCTATGCACTGTCACTCTGGTGGCGGGAGGCTTGTTAATCCCTGCATCACAGAAAGCTACAGTAGTGGCAGGGGATGAATGGCTTTGTGCCAGTCCAGTCTTAGTGAGACATAAGAAATCACCCTGAAATATGCATGTTGATACTAGTACCTGCCTTGAAACCAATGTGCCACAGGCTGAGTGGATTGCTTACCTCTCTAATTTTGCAGAGGTGATGCCTGTAATGGAACCTCTTACAGAGATTGTTTGTACCTACAGTACCTACAGTCTTTGAAACTCGCTTCGCTATATCCGATGTTAATCAGGCTTTTCATTCCCAAGCCGTACATTAAAGTCCTGCCCCCGCTGGCATTCCAACAAATCTATCTCGGTCTGTGGAAGAGATTTGGGCCTCACTTTTACTTATTATTTTTAACTATGTGATGGAAAGAATGATGTTCCCAGAGTCCTGGAAACGTGCCATTATTTTTCCAATTTCTATACCTGTCGACTATCAGCCAATTTTCTTATTAGATTTCCAATTGAAAGTCTTTGGGAGAGTCCGTTTATCCAGTTTACAGACAGGGAATATTTTGTCATGCAGCCATTTGGGGTTGCGTGAGGATCTGGCAACAGATCTCCAGTCTTTAAACTTATATCTCGTCATATTAAATTCGCTGTTTATCAAAAACGAGAAGATCTGCTTTGCCTTTATGGACTTGAGCAGAGCCTTCGATAAGGCCAATAGGTCCAAACGTTGGGGCTGTCCAGGAAACCTGAACTGGCCACAGGATTTGGTAAAGATTGTAACCCTCCTCCACTCTAGTAAGAAGGCATGTGTTTGATCTGATAATGGTGGGCATTGCACAGCCTGGCTTCCTGTGTGTTCTGGAGCAAAGCAGGGATGTGTCCTCGTCCCCTCACTGCTTTCTTTAAATATCAATGGTTTGCAGAATTCTCTTGCTGGCTGTGAAGCTGCCATCCCTGGTTTTGGTGTTTTGAACATGCCAGTACTCGCATATGCCAATTATGCTGTTTGAACTTCTAACTCCCTTCAACGCCTTATTAATCGTTACTGTGACTTCATGGATATCTACCCTTGATCTGGCAGTATATGCGCCATAACTCTGCAGTTATCGTCTGTACGGCCAGTAAAGCCATTTTTGAAATGGCGACTTTTTTTGTGGGGAGTAAATCCCTAATTCTTGTTACTTCGTTTATTTATGTGGGTGCTTCTTTCTCCTCCAGACTTACTTGTGCTAGCCATTTGTAAAGCAGGCTGGAAAATGTATACAGGTTGAGTGTGCTATCTTCCAGTTTAGCAATACTTACACACAGTCTACTGATTGAGATGATACTCGGGGTTTATGAAGCCTAAGCCAGGGCAATAGCCAGATATGAGGCTGGCCTGAGGGCCTTACTGAATGTTCCTTCACTTCAAGTCCAGGAATGTTTTTGTTTCTTTAAGTACTTGACTCACCAGATTCAGCTTCTAGCGTTGCTGTTCACAGTGAAGTGGGACTTCCACTTCAGGATGATTAATTATGCCTTGATCCAAGCAATGTATGGACCAGACTATGTTCCAACCCAAATGCGTCTCTGACGCATCATATTTTGAAATATATTTTACTTTCAGAAGGTAACCAGTTAGATATCACATGGCTTTACCATGTTAAAACACGGCTGAATGGAACAGAATACATTGGGGATCATGGTTTATGAAACTGACCAGCATAAGCAGTAGACCTGGCCCTGAGAGCAAGGGAAAGTTATTTCAGCATATGGTAGTGGAGAATCAAGAGAACTTGCAAAATCTTCTAATTGTAAATACGTATTGTTGACTCCCAGTGGTCTGTCAAGTCGTCTTACCTGGTCAAATCATAAACATGGGCGAACCCTTATTACTAGAACCAGACTCAACCTAATTCAACTGAGATCCACTACAGCTGAATGCTTGAACTTGGGGGGTAATGCTGGTCGTTGCCAGTTTTGCCCTTCTTGTAATGAAGACTTATTGCATTTTATATTTTTCTGCCCATCTAATCGATGGATGCAACAAAAGACTAACGTAACTTTGTTTAGGAATCTGGCCTTTACACGATACATATGTGCACTGGTCTATTTATTATCGGTTGGCGCTCCAATGATGGTTTGGACATCACTGTGCTACGTGAGATCGAAGCGATCATTTTTATTGAAGGATATTGTTAATCAATGAACTGGACATTTTCGTTTATTTTTTATTTATTTATTTGTATTTGTAGAGCGCACTACAGCCCACAGGCATCGAGGCGCTTGCACATGTAAATGAAAGGAAGCTTGTTATTACAGTGATACTATAACATGGCAGTTTGTTTGGTACACTTACTATATAGTTTTAAATGTATATTGTATATAATTTCTCACGATATTTTTATATGGAATGATAATATATGTGTATTTGTACTTTGATGGATTTTTGTATCGAAATGAAGTTTACTACAGCAACATTTCAAGCTGCACAATGTATGCGTTAATGGTGTGTGGGGACATCTGCTTTGGCTTGTCCCCTGCCTCCTTATGTGCACATTTGTACATACTTTTCCGTTTTGAAACTGATTCTGTATTTTAATGATATTATGCTCCCAAGGTAATGCATCCAAGTTACAAGACCTAGTCATAGGCTATGTGAACACAGGTCGTCTTCGAGATGGTAGAGGGTGCCATGAGATTTCCTGACTGCTTTGCCCACGGGCTGCATAGGACAGCACATCTGGTGATGGACTACCTTACTGTAAAACTGAGAGAGCCATAACCTCTGAGGCTTTTTGATGACCTTGAGATGTGGTCAATGGGGGCCCAGCAAGGGTAACTACATTCGGGGTACGTTGTGCGGTCAGTGTGAACACCAATCATACCGCCCTGAGCCCGTTGTTCTTTTTTTTAGAATTTAATATTCAAGTGTTATTACAGTTTTCCAGTGCTCCCAAAATCATGGACTGTCATGATTTAAGCTAACACGTGTTTCGACCATAAGGTCTTTTTCAAGGCTAATTGGTATCTTGTTAAAGCGTCAGGTGTGTTTGAGCTGCCCTAAATTAGCTCTGTTTGGACGTAGATTGGCGGCACAATGTGTTTAATGTTAAGTAAGTGTTTTGCAGAATAAAATGTAAAGTCGTTCACAGGAAGTATTAGTTTTCCAATGATTGTAGTGAGTTTTTAGTGTCACTTAATTTAAAAAACAAGGTGCCTTGTGTGGTGCATCAGGCCGCGTTCGGCGACTCTCAGTGAACTCTACATTCAGGGTACATCCAGTTTCTCAGCAGACTGGAATACATAGGTTGTCAGCAGAATTTTGCAATAGTCCAGAGCCGCCGCTGCCTAATCTAAATGGCATGTTGCTTTAAAGTACTATAAAAAGAGAGAGTGAGGTATGATGTTCTTGTCTTCCCTTCTTCAAGCTACAATTCTGGGACTGTGTAAAGTAAGATGATACTATTCTTTTCAGTTTTCAACAATGAAAGAAAAATCAACCAAAAGAAGACAACCAAAGAAGCTGATGGGCATTCTGGCTACGAACGGACTTCAGAAATGGCAGGTTCCCCTAGTCAGGGTGCACTGGGGTGTTGTGACTGGAGCCCAATGGAGAGTGCCCACTTTCTTAAAAGGCTTCGCAAATGGCAAGCAATCCCTTACCTGTTATAGTGCACCTAGTTAACAAGATTACAAAATGAGCAGACTTCATAAAAATAGGCTCCATTGAAATCTTCTATTAATGTTCATGTGAGTTTATTCAGTTAAACACTATGGGCCTCAGTACGGGAAACACATGAGTTTGCCGGTGGGGGTCACAGAGCTACCTCCAGGCCTAACCTGCAGGTAAATCAGGCCCCCACTGGCAGAAAAATGCTGCACTTACCTCTATGGAGACCTATAGGAGTTCATGGAATGGGGATTTACCGGTGTTTCCGCTGCCTGGAATATCCCGAAAATCCCGGGATATCGGGTGACGGAAACGGTAGGGGCAGTTTGCCGGTTTCCCGCTGGAATTATCGGTGGGATACCGGCAAACTTGTAATGCCTGTATGCCATAAAACCAACATAATAGCAAGTCATAGAGCACATAGGGAGTGGAAAGGCGGCGAGTCGCAGCAAATCGACCTGGGTTCTGAGCGGTATTTACATGGGCTCTTTATCCAAGCCTGCGTTGCACCATTGCCATACCCAGGTCCAGTGAGCTACACTGGCCATGGGGATGGATATGGAAGCAGGTCTGTGGACAGCTTCAGTTGAGAACATAAGTCTTCAAGCAAATGATGCCCCCTGCTGATAGGACACTTGATTTCAGAGCCAGTGATGTGGGGAGCAGCTTGGCTTGGGGAAGGGTAAACCCTTCCTAACCTGGAGGGATCCAATCCCTGTGCTGGACCAATGGTGTGATCTGCCTGGAAAAGACACAACACCCCTTTTTTAGTAGAAGAGCATGTAGAAGCCCTATGGGGGTTGTGTTATCCTTCTTACAGATCTCGTTGCCCACTTTGCATTCCTGTAAATAAATGTGTTAGCATCACTTGACCAAGTTCTGAGTCTGAGCTCCTCGAATGGCATTGACACACACTCTAGGTGGAGGACTGATGGGCGCTGCTCGTCTTTTCAAAGGAAACCCTTCCTCTATCAATTCCAACTCAGGCGGCAACATAAATATACTCTTCCAGAATTTAGTTTGGAGTTACTATGTCAAATTGGCCAACTGAATGGTCACATTTAATGCAGTTTAACATTGTATACCCATCTATAGCTACAGCTTTGTTTGTTTCTAACTGTGCATTGGAAACTGCACTGGTAGGTGGCAAGCACAGCCGGCGGTTTCTGTCAGTACAGAACACATTTGAAGCACCACATTGTACCTTGAGATACTGGTTGAGACTTTGATCTGGAATAAGGATAAACTCAATCCAGATCAAGCGCTTCTCTTTTTTACTGGGAGGCTTGAGCATGAATCGGGGCCCATCACACATCCAATCACTTTCATCCTGTCGTGGAAGGAAACTGACAATCGTTACACTCATGTTTACACAAACACGTAGGGGCGCCTCTCCACCTGCATTCGCTCTATTGTCCTGATTGCGTGCCTTCAGTTGGTGCTGGTATTTGCGTTTAGGAATCTGGAACACCGCTCATTGATGAAGTGCCACCTTTTGGTTGGCCTCACTTTGTCATAGAGGAATGGCAGAGGCACATATCGGGCAAAAGAGCCCATGCACTATTGGACAAGATCCGTCTGAGAACTGTCTGGGTCCCATCACAGAAGCTTTGCTCTGGTGCAATTGCAATGTTGCACGGTATTCCAATTAGGGCAAACATTGTTCTTGTGCAAAAAACACATTCTTGCAATATCTGCCGTAGTACTATTTGGAAATGTTTTTAGGACTAGTGTACATTTTTTCGCCAGTGCCATAATGAAAGAATTCATAGTAGAGATTTTCCCTGGTACAAAAATACAAAATACGTTTTTGCACTAAGACATTTTTATCCTCATGTTACTAACGTGCCCTTTCTGTACTACGGTGCCAGGTGCTGAAAGGCAGGGACATATGCGGGCCTTCATTTGCACTGTAAAATGATGTGTTTGATTGCTCTCTGGAACATTGGGTTTATCAGACTATAAACGCCACTCCTTTCAATGAGCTGCTTCTTCCCGTAGGTGCTCAGAGCAGGCAGAACCCCGACGCAGAGCGCTGCAAGGGCTTCCAACGGAGACGGCTGAACACTGCCACCTGTCAGTCCTCGAACTTGAGCAAGCCTGGGCCTTTATTTTGTTGTTGTTCTTTTAGCCCGAAGTGAACAGGCTCGCAAAGAAATGTACTAACAGTTGGCTGATCAGAGCATAGTGCAGGAATGTAGCTGATCAAATGGCGATAGGGAGTGGAACGGGAGCGGCCGCTGCGGGCAGTGTCACTCCTCAGCTGAAGGAGAAACATTGCTCTCTAGTAAATACAGAAGCCAGTCAGCTGCCAAATAACTGCATATTCGGCCAACCATATTTACGTTTGGAATTGTATAAGAGGACCTTCAATTAAAGCGCGTTTCTTAATTGTAATTTTCTGCCAACATGTGCTTGTAATCTGGCTCAGACCACAGCCCATCCTTCCTCTGTCCTGGTTAGGGCATGTTACTCTCTCTTCCCCCCACCCCCCCCCCCCCCCCCGAGCTATGGGGAAAGGTCAGAGGGCAGTGGAGCATATGTCTGTTCTTCGCTCCCTGTCCCATCCTCTCTACAGACTTGGCAGTGTTAGTCTGGACTGTGAATATTGCACATGCTTGACCTGCAGAACGGCGAGATAGACACCGGAGCTTACATCCTCTAAGCACAGGGGAGTTGCTAGGTCTGGAAAAGACCCGGGGCTAAGCTGATGTCAGAACTGTTGGGACTGGGGGCTAGCTAGTCTTTTGGCTGTAGCTCCTGAGATTCTATCTGGGGCTACAACCAAAAGATCAGGGGCTATAGCCCCCTTAGCCCACCCCCCCTACTACAACCAAAAGATCAGGGGCTATAGCCCCCTTAGCCCCCCCCCCCACCAACGCCCCTGTCTAAGCATGTTTCATTGACTCCAGCATCAATCATATGAACATCAGCCCTGCTATCTATCGGGTCAGGTGTAAAAGCGCGAGAGGTAGGGTCGTTTTTGCACGTGCCATTCCTTCACCACAGCCACTGCTCATTTCCCACACGTGTTTAATTAATCATTATGAAAAGCCGTACAGGAGAACTTGAGCGCCAAGAAAGCCCAATAGGATTGCCTATTCTCATCTAGAATGTTTTCAAATAAAAGTGAGGTGTGGAAGGATAACTCAGCGGCAACGTGATTGTCTTTGAAGCAAGACAACACAGCAGCCCAACACAGGTTCGAATCCCGATCCTGCGCAAAAGATCGATTATATATAAAGACCGAATGAAAGAATTAGTCATTCATAGACTAATGGCCATGTTTCATGGATGATCTGGCTCAAATGAAACTTACAAAGTTCGTTCCTGATATGAGACCCTAGTCACTTTCACAACATGGCACCAGGTGAGGGGCCAAGTGCTGCTGATGCCATTATTCATGTACAATCCCCTCACAGCCCCATTCCATAGCCACTCCTCCTTTCAACATGTTACTTGTTCCCCACTAAAAGTAAATGGTAACTATTCCCTGCTCCCCCCCCCCAAGTGCAAGTTGTGTGGCAGGGAATAAATGCTATGTTATAAGGACTGTTACCACTTAAAATCAATGTCATGGCCCTCACCCTTGGGACACTTGTGGGTCCCAGGGATCCGAGATGCCATCCCAAATCCAGAAAAGTTCCAAACCTGGTTTGAGGCCAGACTGGAAAGAGCAGGACAGCTATGGAGGAATAAAGCCTTTATAACAATACAAGAACTTGAAGAGGCACTTGGGATAGGCCCACTTTCAGTATTCCTATATCTACAATTAAAAGGGGTTATGACCAGAGATATCTGGAAAGACAAATTACTCACTCTGTTTGAGAGAATCCTAGACACCAGTACAGGCACCAGTGGTCTCATAAGTGTGTTATACACAGCCCTAGTAGAAGTGAAAAAATCCCCATCCTACAAACTGAAAGCTAAATGGGAATCCTACTTAGGACGGGACTTGTCCCCGCATACTTGGCTCCAGATATGTAGGAAAACTGCGCAAACATCCATTGCATGTCAGTACAAACTACACAGGATTATACTACTCTACAGATGGCAATACGACCTGTCCAAACTTGCTAAGATGTATCAGGGAGTAAGCCCTTATTGTTGGCGTAGATGCGGAACGAAGGTCGACTATTGGCACATGTGGTGGGGGTGCACAGCTGTATAGACGTATTGGGGCGAAGTCCTCCGTTGGATCAGGGAGCTTGATGGGGTGGAAAGGGAGAAATTACTGCTCCTAATTCTGTTTGGTTTGGAATAACTAGATGACGCAGTCTCCAAACTGCCAAGGATGATTCATGGTCTAATTTTGGCTGCAAGAGCATGTCTTGCAACCTTTTGGAAAAGGGAACTTCTCCCAACAAAAAATGATTGGATTAATGTAGCTCGAAAACATATAGCAAATGGACCGCCTAACTGCAGTCATCCATGGGGATCGCACCTGCATCGACATGGAATGGACCGACTTTCGTACCAAATATGTTACCTGATATAATGCGTGCAAAGCCGTCAATATGTAATAGAACTTTAATTGAATCTAAGTTTCACCTGTGATTTGACCAAAATGTACTACTGCAAAGTGTACCTGCTCATTGTAATGTTGAGACATGTAAGACGATGCTACTTGATAATGTGACAAATGAACAAACCTGAGGTGGAATATGAGGGGGTCGGGGGCGGGGACCTGAAGGTCAGGGGGGAAAAAAGACACAAAGTTTATGTTTATGTTAACTCATGATACATCTTACTACTGTTATATTTCATCGATTCGAATGTTGTATTATTTTCTGTCTGTTTGATGTACACTTATAAACTCAATAAAAATTGAATTTAAACATTTTAAAAAAACGAATGTATGCATGGAGCCGCTACTGTTATACAGTGCCATGTTGATGTTACGGCTAGGTTCACATTCACCAAATAAAATCAAATAATGAGTAATCAAGGCTGTCCAACCTATAGGGTGCCTATGTGGGGTAACGCAATCATTGGAATCCAAATACTCTTTCGAAGCAGGGTCTTCACGATTGAGAAAGTGAGGTAAGGGAAAGTTGGGAATCTTCTTGTAGGCGGGATTTAGCAAACACCCAGAAACCCTCATTTTGGGCAGTGCTTTAAATCAAGCGATAAAAGTATGGCCTATTGTTTTTATGCCTCCGTTTAACACTCCTGCCCATTTTCAAGCATGGCAGTGATAAGATTTCCCACCCTACATTCCTCCTCCATCTCGTCAGTGCGTTTCATTCCATGCCCGCGTTGTTAGAGGATTCAATTCAACACTACAGCTAAGTCAATGCCTAGTCTGGGATACTGAATGGAAACCCTTATTAATATATCTTTATGTCCAGTTCATGCGTTCTGGATGACTACCCCTATATAACACCCCTCTCTTGGAATCCCCCGGACCCCACTGAGCCAAGAAGTAGTTCTGTTTTGCAAGTTAAAAGGTTTATTTGATAATTTAAACAATAGATATATATATCACACTTTATAATAATTAATAATTGGATATCACACTTAATCTGATCAGTAATCAATAATGGATAGTCTGGCACTAGCACACTTGTGAATAGGAACAGAAGAATAAGGTGGTAGAGAATGCGTTATATAAGTTCAGATGGATGTAATGTTGAATGAAAATGCAATACAGAAAATACTCAATATGATTTCAACAAAACAAGGTAATCACTTTTCTCTGGCAATCCCCTCCCCCCTTTATGCAATGCAAGGAAATGGAAGGAAAGCACACAGTTCTCAGAAATGCAATCAAATGTAATTCAGTTCACCCCAGCAAGCTTAGACTACAGATCGGAGTTTTAAACACAGGCCCAAAATGCTTTTACATGTGCTGGCAATGAAGTGAAAAATATGCTAAAATGCTTTTAATTCCCCCTAGAGGTTCAGGGTGAGTGGTATCTAGTTAATATTAGTCCAGGTTCACTCTAGCAATGATTCAGGGATGGTTCTTAAGAGGCAAACGAAATTTTAGCAAGGAAAGCAAGAACTGCTGTTTTCACACGTGGAGAAATTTGCAAATCGCGGCAAATTTGCGAGTGCGTTTTTCGCGATTGCGGCCAAAGTATCGGGGATAGGAATGCGGTTCTAGGTTCGTAGGAAAGCCACGATTCCCAGTTACTGCAAGTCTCTAAGACTAACGGTCACGGAGATATGAGTGATATGGTAAAGGTCGTTTTTCGGATTTGAAATTTTAAAGTTCAAAATGACAAATGACAGCTAGCAACTAGAAATGACAGGTGACAGCTTTACAAATGACAGGTGACAGGAGGCAGTTCTACTTAGATTAAAATAGATTGAATTATATTATTTTAACTAGAAGATTGGTTCTGCACAGTTCTGCTGGGTACTCACAATATATTTTGGAAATAGATGGGCCTCGCCACGGATCTGGTCAGGTTTTAGACTGGACTCTGGTCTGGTCTCTGCACTTCACAGTGATCTGGGTCAGCTCTCTGGTTCTGCTAACAGTGGTCTGGGTCAGCTCTGCTCTCTCTGGAGATTGATGGATTTGAAATCTGGATCTCTGGATGTTGTATGGTCCGGCAGAGCGCGTTGCAGCAAATGGAATTGAATGTCCCTATCTGTCCTGACTGTCTGCTTTTATGTGTTTTGAAAATGGGTGTGTGTGCAGCATCACTAGGCCCTACCCCTCTCCACTTGTCATTGGCCACTTCCTCCTCTTCCCCTTGATTGGGGGAATGAAATGAAGTGTCATCATGATGAGGTATGTTTATGGTACAGAGAACCCACCCCTGTCAAATTACACACAATCTATATTTTGACCCAAAAGACATATTTGCACAGGTACACATTTGTTTAAAATTACATGCACCCATCACATATCACAGGAGGTATACCCTGTCCAAATCTGCTCTTCCTGGGAGCTTGCATTCAGAAATGGCAACATTATTCACTTTTTGGTCAGGTTACCAATATCAGATTCTTCCTCAAATTTACCCAAATGTGTGCAAGGCATGCAGGCATTAATTGATGAAGTATCAGACTTTTCACATGCAGACATTTTAAGTAATACCCTCTTAACTGCTAGCTTGCCCCCAGATCATACCACCGGTTCTAAAAACCTCTTAAAATGTGGGCAGAAAAATCACAAGAATTATGGTATCATTTAAATAATTATGACAAGTCCGTACTATGAGTTATTCATCTTTTTCTAAAACCATATTCTGGCTACAGGGGTGTGGTTTCCCCCCAGCACAAGGTTGAATTTCTGGTTTTTCCAGTTCTGCCAAGCCAGCTTGCTCTCACAGGCAGTGCTCCTCCCCTTTCCTTCCAGGAGGAAGCCACTTTTTACGGCCCCCATAATAAAACATTTGCCTGAGTCAGGACAGGGCTTTGTTCAATTTCCTGCAGAGCCCAGGTAATTCAATCAGGGAAGTGTCATATCCCTTTTGGTGGGAGCAGCAAAAGGGCAGCTAGGCCTGGGAACACAGCTGTTGTGCAAGTCTCATCTCCTGTCGGGGGTAGCTGGTGGGCAGAATTCAGTTCCTTAAGCCAGGCTTCAGATAAAATGTCACTTTTTGTTACCCAGTTTAAGTCAAGACAATGTTTAAATATGCAGCTAGAATGCTGATTCTAAGTTCAAAACTATGGCATTTCAACAGTGACAACTATGTGCCACTCAAAAGTAGGCCACTCAGTTAATTTAAACATTTAGATTTTTAGTGTCTTTCAGTCCAAATTTACTTAAACGGCTGAAATCCACAGCTCAGCCAGTCTTGTTTATAAACCTTCAAGTCACTTCAGAATATAACTTTACATTGGATCCACCTCTCAGTAAGTCTTTCTTTGGCATGCTTTGGGTTCATTTATTCAGTTTTACACACAAAAAAAAAAAAAATCTGGTGCTGTTTTAAAACGCCGGCTTTCTGATAGTGGTGAGTACTGGTAATGCACCCATTTTTGGGATGTAAGAAAATGAATTCCCCACAATTCTAGGTTGCTTTTGGCAATCAGCATTGCCATTCCCAATGGTTTCAGACTACTGTGTGGGTAGTCCAAAGGTGGTTTTAGGCAGTGCCCTTCTGTGCCCATAACATCGGCAAAATGGGTGGCAGCCTATTCTTCATGCACTTCCCTGGGCATTTTCTGGGAATCTCTGGCCATCATGATGTTTTCCATGTCAGTACTGCACAGTTTTTGAGGTAGGGCTCGGATGTATGGGTAAAAACATCCCACAAGCCCCCCTCTTGCGATGGCCATTCTGTTTCACTGATGGAACTCGCAAGACCTGGGATGTTTCCTCATCTTCTTCCAATAGATGGCACAGTTCAGCATCTTTTCCTCCATCCGGTACTGATCGATCGGTTCTCCTCGCCGGTCCTGATGGGAATATTGGGCGGTACACCGGGCCCCTTGCGTCTCTGCTCCCGGTCTCCGGATCGTCCTCCTTGGCCCGTCTCCAGGTTTTCTTTCTCCTAGGACGACAAAGGAAGAGCGGCAATACCTATTCATAGACATTTTTCCCCCACCATTGATATAGTGGGGTGGCATATACATTTATAGTCAAAACATATGGACATGCACATTTCTTTTTGCATTCAAAAACGAAAACACCCACATTGAGAAACTCAGAATTTGATAGGCTATATGTAGGATCTTTTAAGTTAGAACTGAATTAATCTGAGACAGCACCCTCTAGGATTCCAGAGGATTCCTCCAGTTGTTGCAGAGTGTGCCTGGGATGGCAACACTTCAACTGGTTAATGTGGACCCACTTGTCTTCCCCCTCTGCCAAACCGCCTTTGGGGATGCGGATCTTGTAGGCCACAGGGGAGATTTTGTCTATAATCTCAAAGGGTCCCTTCCATGTAGGCAAAAACTTTTGCTGTTTGGCCTGGTTCCTTCGGAAATTGTATAGATAGACCCGGTCCCCCACCTGATATTCCTTCCCGGAAGTTTTCAGGTCATAGTGGGTCTTCATGCTATCAGCTGATCTTTCTAGATTCCGCTGAGCATAAGCAAAAGCATGTTGAAGGTGTTTCCTTAAATTCTCCACATACTCATGAGTTGTGGAGGCATTTATCAGTGTCTGCTCTTGGGTCCTGTAGAGCAAATGCTGAGGAAGCACCATCTTGCGCCCAGTCATCAACTCAAATGGTGACATTTTGGTTGCAGATGAAGGGGTAGATCTGATGGCCATTAGGACCAGAGGTAATCGGATATCCCAACTTGGACCAGAATCTGCCACAAACTTCTTTAATATGCTCACAATGGTTCGGTTATATCTCTCTACTGCCCCAGAAGAAGCTGGCCGGTAAGCAATATGCAACTTCCTTTTGACCCCCAGTATCTCCCACATCTTTGTCATCACTTCACTGGTGAAGTGGCTACCTCTGTCTGACTCAATCCTTTGAGGTAGACCAAAACGGGAAAAGATGTGGTTAATCATCAGGGCAGCTGCAGTTTCTGCCTTGCAATTTGGGGCTGGGAGACATTCCACCCACTTGGTAAACAAGCATGTCACAGTCAACATGTACTTATTCCCCCTAGCAGAGCGAATCACGGGGCCTACAAAGTCGATTTGTAAATCTGACCATGGCAGTGTCATCCCCCTCTTTTGGAGAGGCGCACGGTGCGTGAGGGATGATGGCTGAAATTGTGCACACACAAGACACCCCTTCAAGTATTGGTCGTGGTCCTGCCCCAGGTGTGGCCAGTATGCAACCTCTCTTAAGATTTCCAGTGTTGTGTGAAACCCCCTATGACCGGCGGTGGGCGCATCATGGGCGTGACTTAACATCAGGCTTCGGAATGAGGTAGGAACCACCCACTGATCGTGGCCAGCTTTGGATTTCCTTACCAGCAAACCGTCTTGGATCCGGAACATTTTTAGACATTTCATCAACACTCTTAGGTCCTCTTTCCCAGTGTAATCGGTATCCGTCAGGGGAAAGTTCTCAGGGTCCTCAAGGTGCTGGTAAAATTTACCAATTATTGGATCCCCCTTCTGAGCTGTAATCAAATCAGCATCAGGGGTCTCCTTGCTCCATTGTGCAATTGAAAGGTCGTTGTGAGCATTTGTCTGGGACCTAGTGATAGCAGTGACCTGGATTTCCCCCAACATGGACTCAATCTCAATTAGATCCCCTTGGATGGCCCCGGTTTTGGCCAGCTGATCAGCCAAGTCATTTCCAGTTTTGTCTGGTCCCTCTACTTTGGAATGACCCTAAATCTTTTTCCAATAGATGGTCATCTCATTCGAGGTGACCAGATCATCAATGTTTTGGATCAACTTCCCATGTTTCAAGGGTTTGTTGTTAGCACATAACATGCCTCTGGTTTTCCAATTAACCAGGTGCTCCACGAACCCGTTCCGTACATAATCCGAATCTGTGATTATGACCAGTTCGTGGAGTTGATGCTGGACAGCAGTGAGGATGGCCTGATGCACCGCCATCAATTCTGCCACCTGACTACTTCGGGGACCAATTTTGTATCCAGCGGAGGGTTCTGGGAACTCCTTCACCCATGCATTCCCTACGCCAGCCACCAGTTCTTTCTCCCCGTCGTTGTCAACATGGTAAGAGCATCCATCCACATAGACAGTGGGCACTCCCTCACACTTGTCCTCTGCAAAGACTTTGTGTGGGGAATTAAGGTATGCCTCCATGTTGTCCTTGATTTTTAGACTTTCGTCCTCGAGACAGTTTTCTCTGGCACAATCATGCAAGTCAGCCAGACCTTGCGCGAGGGGACTCTTCTTGTTTTGGCCATATCTGACCTCCACAGGAAAGCCTTGCATTGACAGAATCCAGGAAGTAATTCGGGAATTACTCACATTTCCGGCCCGGATTCTATCACTTTGGAGATATTGCAGAGGCTGGTGTGGAGTCTCCACTATGATGTGTTCCCCCTGGATAAATGGGCGGTAATTCTTCAATGCCCACACCGTTGCCAGGAGTGCCTTCTCACAATCGTTGAATTTTTCCTCCACAGAGGATAAAGTTTTGCTCGCATAGGAGATTACTTTATTGGCCTTGTCATGCTTTTGGTATAATACTGCTGTCAAGCACGTATTATAGAACCCCGTCTCCAGGAAGAACTCCTTGTTTCTGACGGGGTAAGCTAGGCAAGGCGCTTGTGAGAGGCTTCTTTTGAGTTGTTTTACTGCCTCGGCTTGTTCTGGACCCCATTCCCACTTGACCCCCCCCTTCAGGAGATGAATCAGGGGTCTGGTGATCTCTGCGTAGCCCTCAATGAACTTTCTGCTGTAATAGTCAGTCCAAGGAGACTCCTTAGTTCCCGCAGAGTTGTGGGGTCTTTCAGTTTCTGAAGTGCTTCCACTTTCTTTTCCTGGGGACAGAGAGGCAGAAATTCTCAAAATCCTGGGCAGAACTTCTTCCCCAGGTATCCACCCAATTTCCAGCCCCAAAATCATCCATCCTTCTTTCCCCAATTCCCTGAGCCCAGACAACCGAATCCGGGAGAGGGGAGGCCAAGGGTGGAGGGGTATCCAAATCTTCCCAACCAGGGGTACTACCAAAGAAGGGATAGCTACCCTTCCCGGGATCAGCCCAGGGGAGAAAACAGGGCCCCGTATCAGCCTGAGCGGGTTTCCCAGTTAGAGCGCCAGGTTCAAAACATGGCGGGGGATCTGGGTCACATACTGAGGGCTCAGCAGAACCCTCAGATCGGCATGCCAGCGCAGAACGCACCCAACTCTGGACCTGGTGCTCCAGAACAATGACGGGGGCAGCACCCCGATAACTCACCGGTTCCCAGGGAGGAGGCACAAAGGGAAGGGGGGTGTAAAGCCTGGGAGGAAGCTTCCTTCCTCACTTGTAAACAGCCCCTGGAAACCCAGGAACCGGAAACAAAATCTCTTGTCCATGAAAGTCTGCCTCCTAAGGAGCAGAGGGGGGGGTAGGAGAAACAAAAGACCCAAACAGACTCAGTTTGAGGAGGAGGTACAGATCTTCCAATTTGAGGGAGAGGGATCCTCAGAAGATCCTGGGAAAAGGATCTTCTCCTTCAGAGAGGGGGGAACTCCTCCCAAAGAAAAATGGGTCCCTAGGGATGCAAATCCAGACTGGGGAGATGTGGAGACTGAGCTACCGCCGCCCACCATCTCATCCCAGAACCAACAGCAAGAAAATCCCCAGGTTCAAACCCATTCTGGTGACTGCCTCCAAAAAGGGGGGGGCGGCCCGGAACCGGAGCCAGGGGAACCCACGATGGCTCTGATCTCCAGTTGCCAATTTTTTCTTTCAGATTCCCAAGGCTCTCCACAGAATTCTGCCCAAATCTCTTCGCTAGCGATGTCCAAAACCAGAAAGTTAGCCCACCAGTTGTCCAAAAATGTGCATTATCTGTGCCCCCTTGAGGAGAAGGAGGGAAGATACTATGCCCCGGTACAAGTACAGGGACAGGGTACAATTTTGGCACTGGTGGACACGGGATCTCAAGCTACCCTTCTGTCCAGAAGGGCCTTTGATGAACCCCCCCCCCACTGACCTAACTGGGCAGAGGTTTTCAGGATGCCCTTAATGGGCCTACTCTCCTGGGGTTCCCCACTAAATTGCACTGTGCTTGGGTGCCCATACCCGGATGCCCGCCCCTCCATTCCTGGGTGGTACTGGCCTATGAGCCCCATGCTTCTGGCTGGATAGTAATCTGCCATCCCTGTGCTCATGTGCGCCAGGGGACATGGGGTGGCAGAGTCCAGGGACTGAGAGAAATAAAGGCCTCTGGTACTAGGGCTCCTGGGGTTATGCTCAGGAGTTTCTCTTTCCCAGCGAACCTCATCTCTATCCGCCCCTGCTCCCTGTTGCAATGCAAGAGCCTGCGCCTTCAGTTCCTCAGTTAAGGCCTTACTAGACTCTATCAGTCTCTCCTGCATCACTACCTGTTGTTGGAGTCTATCATTGTGCTGGCAGAGAGCCTCATTCTCTCTCTGCGTTTCCTGATTGGTCCTGGAGCACTGGGCCAGTCTTTGCTGCAGGAGGGTTACCTCCTGAGCTGTGTCCCTATTAGCCTGCTCCTGTCTTGCCAGAGCCGCCTCCACCCTCCTGGTGTGCTCTAGCAAGTCCTGGTGTTCTTTTTGGAAGTCACCCAGTCCCTGGTGGGCCAGGTGATTTTCTTCCATTTTTCTCCTTAAGTGGCAGACTTCCTGGCCTAAGGTGTCCCTTTCCTAACCAAGAGCTTGAATTTGTGACGCCAAGTCGTCCCTTTGCCTTTGGAAGGCACCAGCTTTCTGGCGCTCCTGATCAAACTCTGCCTGGGTATCCAGGTCTTTCAGGATCAGTTTATTGCTCTCCTCTTTCTCTCTGTCTAGTTGGATTTGCAGGGTGGCTACCTGCTCTGTGCATGCCCTGTTGAAATTGATCTGTTGCTCCAGCTTTTTCTGGCTCTGCAGTAGGGAGTCCAAACTGTCTTGGCGTTCCTTCTGCAAAGCCAGAATTCTGGTATCCTGGTCTGTCTTTTCCTGTTGCAGTATATCCATGTCCTCTTTTATTTTAATGATATACTGCCTACTATCATTTTCTGACTCCTGGCTCCCCTGCAGCCTCTGCTCAGAAGAGACCAGGTCAGGTTGGACCTTCTCTAACGCCATCTGTCGCTTGTTCGCCAGATCTTGGCTTTCCGTACATTTATCCTGCATGTCTCCCATATATAGGTACAGGTATGCCGCTATCCTAACCATCTTGTCTTGTTCATCCTTAGCTTTAGGAGCCATGTATAGTTCACTCAGGGCCACATGTAGGGGACCCTGATCTCCCCATATATCTGACCCTGTTTCAGTGACCTGTTGCGTGATGGCCTGCAACCAGACCATGCGGTCCTGGTGAGTCCACTCACCTCTCACAAATAACTTATGTAAGAAGTGCTCTCTGGCTATTTTCATGTCTACTAAGGTCGTCATTCTAGAGATTGGTCTCTGTCCTGACTTACAGAAATTAGTAATTTATTTTTGCAAAACAGACCTTTTTCTTAGAGCGTTCCTTTGAGGAGTGCTTTACAGCGTAACACAGCGTGGTGATCCGACCGGATATGTGTATCTGGTCAGCTGGCACACTGTATTAATCTGCATAAGTGATAGATCTAACCCAAACGTCCGGCCCGAGCTCCCAATTTGTTAGAGGATTCAATTCAACACTACAGCTAAGTCAATGCCTAGTCTGGGATACTGAATGGAAACCCTTATTAATATATCTTTATGTCCAGTTCATGCGTTCTGGATGACTACCCCTATATAACACCCCTCTCTTGGAATCCCCCTGACCTCACTGAGCCAAGAAGTAGTTCTGTTTTGCAAGTTAAAAGGTTTATTTGATAATTTAAACAATAGATATATATATCACACTTTATAATAATTAATAATTGGATATCACACTTAATCTGAACAGTAATCAATAATGGATAGTCTGGCACTAGCACACTTGTGAATAGGAACAGAAGAATAAGGTGGTAGAGAATGCTTTATATAAGTTCAGATGGATGTAATGTTGAATGAAAATGCAATACAGAAAATACTCAATATGATTTCAACAAAACAAGGTAATCACTTTTCTCTGGCAATCCCCTCCCCCCTTTATGCAATGCAAGGAAATGGAAGGAAAGCACACAGTTCTCAGAAATGCAATCAAATGTAATTCAGTTCACCCCAGCAAGCTTAGACTACAGATCGGAGTTTTAAACACAGGCCCAAAATGCTTTTACATGTGCTGGCAATGAAGTGAAAAATATGCTAAAATGCTTTTAATTCCCCCTAGAGGTTCAGGGTGAGTGGTATCTAGTTAATATTAGTCCAGGTTCACTCTAGCAATGATTCAGGGATGGTTCTTAAGAGGCAAACGAAATTTTAGCAAGGAAAGCAAGAACTGCTGTTTTCACACGTGGAGAAATTTGCAAATCGCAGCAAATTCGCGAGTGCGTTTTTGCGATTGCGGCCAAAGTATAGTAGGAATGCGGTTCTAGGTTCGTAGGAAAGCCACGATTCCCAGCTTTCAGAGGAAAGTTACTGCAAGTCTCTAAGACAAACGGTCACGGAGATATGAGCGATATGGTAAAGGTCGTTTTTCGGATTTGAAATTTTAAAGTTCAAAATGACAAATGACAGCTAGCAACTAGAAATGACAGGTGACAGTTTTACAAATGACAGGTGACAGTTAGGAGGCAGTTCTACTTAGATTAAAATAGATTGAATTATATTATTTTAACTAGAAGATTGGTTCTGCACAGTTCTGCTGGGTACTCACAATATATTTTGGAAATAGATGGGCCTCGCCACGGATCTGGTCAGGTTTTAGACTGGACTCTGGTCTGGTCTCTGCACTTCACAGTGATCTGGGTCAGCTCTCTGGTTCTGCTAACAGTGGTCTGGGTCAGCTCTGCTCTCTCTGGAGATTGATGGATTTGAAATCTGGATCTCTGGATGTTGTATGGTCCGGCAGAGCGCGTTGCAGCAAATGGAATTGAATGTCCCTATCTGTCCTGACTGTCTGCTTTTATGTGTTTTGAAAATGGGTGTGTGTGCAGCATCACTAGGCCCTACCCCTCTCCACTTGTCATTGGCCACTTCCTCCTCTTCCCCTTGATTGGGGGAATGAAATGAAGTGTCATCATGATGAGGTCTGTTTATGGTACAGAGAACCCACCCCTGTCAAATTACACACAATCTATATTTTGACCCAAAAGACATATTTGCACAGGTACACATTTGTTTAAAATTACATGCACCCATCACATATCACAGGAGGTATACCCTGTCCAAATCTGCTCTTCCTGGGAGCTTGCATTCAGAAATGGCAACATATTTCACTTTTTGGTCAGGTTACCAATATCAGATTCTTCCTCAAATTTACCCAAATGTGTGCAAGGCATGCAGGCATTAATTGATGAAGTATCAGACTTTTCACATGCAGACATTTTAAGTAATACCCTCTTAACTGCTAGCTTGCCCCCAGATCATACCACCGGTTCTAAAAACCTCTTAAAATGTGGGCAGAAAAATCACAAGAATTATGGTATCATTTAAATAATTATGACAAGTCCGTACTATGAGTTATTCATCTTTTTCTAAAACCATATTCTGGCTACAGGGGTGTGGTTTCCCCCCAGCACAAGGTTGAATTTCTGGTTTTTCCAGTTCTGCCAAGCCAGCTTGCTCTCACAGGCAGTGCTCCTCCCCTTTCCTTCCAGGAGGAAGCCACTTTTTACGGCCCCCATAATAAAACATTTGCCTGAGTCAGGACAGGGCTTTGTTCAATTTCCTGCAGAGCCCAGGTAATTCAATCAGGGAAGTGTCATATCCCTTTTGGTGGGAGCAGCAAAAGGGCAGCTAGGCCTGGGAACACAGCTGTTGTGCAAGTCTCATCTCCTGTCGGGGGTAGCTGGTGGGCAGAATTCAGTTCCTTAAGCCAGGCTTCAGATAAAATGTCACTTTTTGTTACCCAGTTTAAGTCAAGACAATGTTTACATGTGCAGCTAGAATGCTGATTCTAAGTTCAAAACTATGGCATTTCAACAGTGACAACTATGTGCCACTCAAAAGTAGGTCACTCAGTTAATTTAAACATTTAGATTTTTAGTGTCTTTCAGTCCAAATTTACTTAAACTGCTGAAATCCACAGCTCAGCCAGTCTTGTTATAAACCTTCAAGTCACTTAAGAATATAACTTTACATTGGATCCACCTCTCAGTAAGTCTTTCTTTGGCATGCTTTGGGTTCATTTATTCAGTTTTACACAAAAAAAAAAAAAAATCTGGTGCTGTTTTAAAACGCCGGCTTTCTGATAGTGGTGAGTACTGGTAATGCACCCATTTTTGGGATTTAAGAAAATGAATTCCCCACAATTCTAGGTTGCTTTTGGCAATCAGCATTGCCATTCCCAATGGTTTCAGACTACTGTGTGGGTAGTCCAATGGTGGTTTTAGGCAGTGCCCTTCTGTGCCCATAACATCGGCAAAATGGGTGGCAGCCTATTCTTCATGCACTTCCCTGGGCATTTTCTGGGAATATCTGGCCATCATGATGTTTTCCATGTCAGTACTGCACAGTTTTTGAGGTAGGGCTCGGATGTATGGGTAAAAACATCCCACAGCGTGACAAATGGATTACCACCTGCTGAATACCCGGCGTGTTCCATAGAATTCCATTAGTAAACGCCATCCAAAAAGCATGCTTGCAGTCAGCATTTACTTTTTCAGAAGACAAGACAATAAAATGAAAAAGTAAAAGTGATTTTTCCTCGCTTTTCTCTTCCTTTTCCCCGCTGGCTCTTGTATACAGAGGACCCGACAGCACGTGAGGGCTAACGTTTGTGGTCCCCTTCACAAATTGCATTGAAAATTAAATGAAGCAGAGAGTTTATTTTATGGCGTGACCCAGGGAAAGTTGTTTGGGGGTTGCAATAATAATTTTAATTTTTGGTGGTGTAAGTGATTTCAACCCGGCCTCCACCTAAGTCAATGCCTAGCGTGTGATGCACAATTGGAACCCTTAATTATATATATTTTTATGTCTAAAGTTCTTTTATTTCTGAATGATGTACCCTTATATCACGCCCCTCTCTTTGAATCCCCCCGGTCTCACTGAACCAAGAAGAAGGTTGTTTTGCAAAGTTAAAAGATTTATTTTATGGATTGAACAAGTCACACTTTTATGAATTTGAACAATATCTAGATATCACAATTATTGATATTCATACAATGATCTCCAATGGGTGACATTACAATCAACAATCTCTTTAATCAGTAGAGTATGGATGAGAAGAATAATGTAGCATAGAATAAACTTTGTGTGGGTTCAATGAAATGCAGTGATAGGAAATTAATGCAGCACAGAAATAATACTTTTGTGTGTTCAATCAAGTTCAATGTAATCACTCTTTCCCCCTGATACTACTCAATCCCCCCTAATATGCAATATAGAGATGGAAGGAGAGAAAACAGGTTTCTGGAATAAACACTCTACAAATGCAGTTTCAATCCGAATTCCCCCCAGCAAGCTTAGAGAGAAACAGGAATGATTTCAAAACAGGTCAAATGCTTTTGAATGTGATGTTAAATGAATGGGAAAAATGACTTTAATTCTCTAAGTTGTATTCAAAACTAGTGGGAGCCGCTTTGGATAGCTTCCAGTAAACACTAGCAATGAGGATTGAATGACTAGCGGATTGGAAACTGAATTCTGAGGTCGGATGCAAGAAATAGCTATTTTACATGTGATGAAATTGAGCCAAATGCAGAATTGCAGCAAACTTTTCAGTGCGCGAGAAAGGCGATTACAGGAAAACTATAAGGAGGTTCGTTTGAAAGCTGAGGATGTTAGCTTCAATTTGACACTTAAATTTAAGTTTCTAGCATGTACGGTTCAAAAGTTACAGAGGTTTTAGTAGAGGTCGATTTTCCAGAAAGAGTCAAGATTTTCAAATGAAAGATGCGCTCGTGAATATTACAAAGATTTTTTTACACTAGGGGGTCTATGAAGCCACAAGCTACACGACAGCACAGCCACCGATCCAGTGACGCCCCCGGATGGTTTCTATCTGCCGAGACGCTTGCCTTTCTTCAGTAAATATATTAGCGCAAAGATGATATTATCACTACAATTATCAAAGGACTTTATGGGTGAGGGAAAGATTCAATAAAAGACAAAAGAGATTCTATAATGCAGTCCTGGATATGATGGAATGGTTTTGGATAGGATTACTTAAGGATAAGAGATTGGCTATGGACAATTCTATGCTGGATATCTAGCTACTGAGGCCAACTTCTCCCCAAAGGCATGTGAATAGATCACCTCCTTTCTCCAGCAGAGAGTCATGAAAGTATTCTCTGACACTGCCTGACACATCAAATGTGGTGTCCCACAGGGATCATGCATTGCGCCTAACCTCTACAACCTCTTTACAAGACCCCTGTTCAGCATCCTTGATGTCATGCACATCTCATACACGATGATACGCAGGTGCTTATCCCACTCTAAGGGGACTATGATGCAGATCTTAACACACTCACCTCCATTTACTCCACCATCCAATCCTGGATGGCAGACAATTGGCTCTGCCTCAATAGCGATAAAATGGAGCTCCTGCTCATAGGGTTACCCACCACCCTGGGCAGCCTCGATGAGCAGTACTCATCCTTCTCCATAAGACAACATTCCTATCAAAGTCTCTACCAATGTCAAGACCCTTGGAGTCTACTTGGACGCCGACCTGACTATGGACAGGCAGGTTAATGCCATTGCCTCATCATCTGCGTATTACACCAAAGTGCTAAACACAGCTAGACCCTTCTTATCCTGTGAGAACTGCCTTACTATTGCCAGGGCTATAATCGGCTCTAGGCTTGATTACTGCAATGCTCTCCTCATAGGAACATCCCAAAAAAACCTCAACAAACTCCAGCTGGTGCAAAATAACGCACTCAGGGCAGCCACAGGAACACCCAGAAGAGACCACATCTCTGAAGTGAGAAGACAGGTCCACTGGCTTCAGGTCAAAGAGAGAATTGTCTTTAAAACTCTTGCCATCACCCACAAATGCCTCCATGAGCTCGCACCCCCATACCTACCCCAGAGACTCACCAGGCATACTGCCTCAAGGCCTCTCAGAGAAGGCTATTCCAACACGATCCTCACCCCTAAAATCCGTAAAGCCTGAGCAGGCGGCTCCAGCTTTCCCACACTGGCTGCTACTCACTGGAACGCACTCCCTCCTCACCTAAAACGGATCGAATCCCACCAAGTTTTCCAGAAAGCCTTCAAAACTAAGCTCTTTATCTGAAAAGCTGTAACCAGTACCACCCTCTGAGGTAGAACCAACATACTGTTACTCTATCATTCTGTATGTTATGTATTTTGTCATGTAATTTTGTAATTAATGAAGAAGCCTAAGGGCGCCTCAACCTGTATGTCAAGCCTCTTACATATTCTTGTAACAGCGCCTCGATGCCCCTGGACTGCAAGTTGCACAATATAAATGCAAATAAATAAATAAATAGATGCTCACAACTATGGTTTTTGAGTAGGCCCGTCAAAGATCTGGTCAAAGGGTTCTGGACTGGAATTCTGCTAGCCCACCGAACAGGATTCAGGTGCTTGGTTCTGCACTCAGCACGGCACTCTGGACACTGAACGGCCTCTGGTTCTAGATCTGACGGGTTGGTTCTGGGTTACAGCTCTGCTCTATTGGTTTGGATGTCTGGGTTCTAGCAAGAGTTCTTGGCAAGAAAGCAGAAACAGCACGACTGGCTGTTCTTTTTGTGGGAGTCCCCTTGGAAGGCTGGGGTTAAAATCAAGTTGCAAGATTTTAAAGGCCAAGCTGAGAAGGGTTCAGGTTTGGAATTGGGCCTTCTGCTTTCAGAGTTCTAGAGTCTTGGATCTGGGTTCTCCTGCATAGCGTTTCGCCAGTAAATCAGTTGCTGTGTGAATGTTTGTGTGTCTCTAGGTCCTAAACAGTCCCTATTTATGTATTTCCCAAAGGGGTGGGTAGGCTGATTATACTAAGCCCACCTTATAGGAACCTGATTGGTCAGAGTATTTCCCCTTTCCTGATTGGAGAAGGAAATCTAGTGTCATAGTGGTGCTGCAATTTACAATCCAGGGAAAAACCTCCCCTTAGTATTCTAACAAAGAAAACCTATGTTTGATATAAAGCATATTTACAATATCACCAACTTGCTAATACTACATATTCACATCACAGATTTAATAGAACACGTATCAGTCCAAGTCCTATCTTCTTGACAGTTTCCTGTTCATAATTGACAGTTTTTCGCACTTTTGGTTGGTTACCCAGTGTGAGGTCTGTACACATTTTGCCACATACATGCACATGACATCTGGGCATAATCCTGTAAATTTTCATATTCCTAGCATTATCACAATTACTACAACATCAACATTTTAGTGGTCCGGTCTCTGAATATCGCACAGGGTTCAGAGTAGTTTCAAACTGTGAGCAGCATTTTCACACAGTTTTCTATGAGTCTTTTTCCAAAAATATATTTCCTTGGAGTTTAAGATACACATATTTGTCTAGTCCCACCTCCAAGGTTGGGCTGGGCCAGAGCACTCCCAGGCTTTACTTCCTTTGGCAGTTGGTTTCTGTTGACACCCGAATGTGCATTTCCTTTCAGTCAAGGGAGTCGTTTGTCACCACTCAGAGCAACAGGCCAAAATCTCCTCCCACCTCCATTAACAACTCAATACCAGTTCCTGAGCAGAGAGCAGGAGGAAGATTCCTTTGTTTGGGGAGAAGCTGTGGAATGTCTTTGAAGTCCAGTGTGACTAACATTAGTTCACTTTTAAAACACTGTTTAAAATGGTCTTTTCTAAAATACAATTTACATTTTCTACAAATATACACATAGATCTCTTTATCCAGTCTTTTTAAAACATAGAAATTGAATTGTAGCAACCCATATTGCTTTTGATGGCAAATCTGTCCTTTTCTACAATTTGATTTTAAGACACAAGTTTTAAACTGACAGTACAGGTAGATGACAGCTTGGATACAGGCGAACGGCGTTACTGCGCCCATATCTGACATATTTTTCCCAGGCAAGCACCTTTTGAATGTGGATTTTTTTTTATGATGAAAGGTGCTTCTCCTGACATTGTGCTAATGGGGATTCCTTAAATAAGGTGATGGTGAACACCCCACAAGGATGTTTGATCTTCTCTGTTGTTTGGGAACCATGATTTTGCACTTTCAAAAGCCAAGAAAAAACGGATGTTTAAAGCACTTCTGGATTTTCATGGCAATGCAGCACTGCCTTTTCAAGTAGTTTCATTTCACTCTGCAGGCAGCCCAATGATAGGTTTTGGCAGTGTGGTCTCCTGTTTTACCACTGACATTGGTAAAAATAGATTTGGCAGCCTATTTTTCAGGTTTCCCGGCGCACTTCTGAGAGATTTTTAGCGCATAGCGCTTTTTGGCAGCCATTCTGTTGTTTTTGCTGAAAGCAGCACACAGTGATGTTGCAGGGCAGAGACAGTGGGTCAGAACATCCCACAGTGGTGGTGGTGGAAGAAAGGGGGATCAACGTGTGTAATGCATTACCTGGAAAATCTGAAGGCTTGCGGAAGTTAAACCCAAACAGTTATATCTTCTTGAATTTCGTGAAATGCTGCACAGATTCTTGAGGTGTCACGTCTGAAGAGCCCTTTTCCAGATTCAAATCAAGCAACATCTGTATAGTTAAGCATAGTCCCACTTACAGGGTAAAGATCAATGGGGTCACCAAAACCTGTTTCCAGGAACCCTGCCACAGAAAAAAACAATATATGTCCTCCCTAGCCAAATTTCGATTTCGGTGCGTGACATCGAGAGCCAGTCCTGTTTTTGTTTCCAATTGCATGCTGAAACTTGTAGTTTGATTTTTCCCATTGTAAGGATGAGCTCACAAGTCCCAGCAGTGGGAAAGAAATTGACTGGCTTGAGGGGTCATGCATGGAAGAGGGCAACTTGGCAACTGTGTCTGTCTGCTTTACAGTATTGCCGTACATAGGGACCCAGGCCATGTGTAAAAACACAGGAATAATCATGTGTCAGCACCAGTAATAAGAGCTAAAACCAACACTTGCTACTGTCACAACAGATCTCATATTTTGGTCAAGAATGGGACTTGACAAAAATATTCACTAGAACCTCAAAGTACCTGCATTGAAGGTGATTCAACCACATGGCTTAATGCAAGACACATCGTTGGGGCTCATTTTCAGTTAATGGCAGCGTTCAGAGAGTCAGGCGGTTATTGTGGGAGACAGGTGTAAGACATTTAGGGAAGGGACCATAAACTGAAGTCGTTGAGTCGGAAAAAGCATATATAGAAACAGTAAGCGACTGAAGACTCAGACAGTAAGAGTGAGATTTAGGGAGGTTTTTCTTACGTAGCACAGTGTGGTGCATTGAGTGATTTGGAGTGGGTAAAAAACACAAGTTCCATCTGGTGTGAGTTTAGGGAGAGGAAACCTGTGTGATGGAGAGCAGCTTGGGTGACCGTGAGACACACACACACACATGATTCCTGATTTGTGGGACCTGTACAAAAGTCTGGAAAAAAATAGCACCGCTTGTTGCTGGCAGGAGACAAAACCAGGTAGCCTAAGTGACTTTAAGAGAAAGTTGTCCTACAAGCGGCTTTTGGGAGAGTTACGCTCATGTGATTTTGGTGGGAGAGATTCAGGGAGGCGGGTGATGTACCAATCAGTGTCTGTCTTTGAAGTGTGTGTGCCTTTGGGTGATGCCTAAGAGGTGCATAAGGTGCTGGGAATCCCTGAACGCAGCTGTGGTAGATCCACATGGATGAGACGTGTGCCATCAATAGACACTTGTGAGGAGGAGCAGGAGGAGATGAACATCCCTGAGGAGAGCTCATGGAAGAGTCATGCTTGTGTGATTTTGGAGAGAAGAAGCTTCAGAAATTTGTGGGGATTGGGTAATACACCAGTCAGCAGCCAAAACGAGTCAGAGAGAGATGTGCTGGTCATGGTCTTTTCACATCTGCAGCATCACTTGCCATGTGCACTGAGGATGCCAAAATTGCATATATTTAATTGGAGGTATTGTCCAACTGATGCTTCACTAATTTATCTCTATCTTCATCTGCTAGAAATCTGAGCATTCTTTTTGTTTCTCTCTTTCTTTTTCAGCTCATATTTCTGTCATTGCCTGCACTTGTTGCTACCAGCGAAATAACACATCAGGAGAGTACATACCTATCAGTCTTTCCATGCAACTAAACTCTTGCTTACTTCCTTTGTTTTTTCCTGATGGGCTACTGTAGTTCTATGTTACTGGGTATTCCGGCCTATCAGCTCTCCCCCCCCTACTTTCCATCTACAACGCTTCAGTCCATCTACTTCTTGGCCTATCTCCTTGTCACTCTATCTCATCTGTGCTCTCCTCACTTCACTGGCTTCTGTTCAAAGGCCGTCTTATTTTTCATTTCCTTTGTGTTGTACTCAAATCTTTACATGGCTTGGCTCCTCCTTATCACTCTGCTCTTGTATCTTGCTATTCTTCTTCTCGCACACTTCAGTTGCAATCTCAGTTCCTTCTTTCGGTCTCCCGCCCCCCTGTCCCCTTGCATCTTCCTGCTTTCACAACTTTTCGCCTCTGGCTCTTAGACACTGGGATACTCTACCGCTTTCTATTAGATCTCTTGCCTCTTTTTCGCTCTTCAAGACTCGTCTGAAAAACTATCTCCTGTCCACCTCTTCCACTTAACCATTTCCCCTACCTTAGACTATGCATTATTTTTGTACCGTCTTTTTAACTTATAAAAGCGCTTTGGCATAAAGCTCTATATAAATAACATACAAATTCAAAATACAAAAATAAACAAACAACATTGCAAAACCCAGCCAATACAACAGCAAGTGAGGAGACAAGACGACAGCAACAACAAACACACAAGGAGAATATGTGAAAGTGTAAAACATTTTTCTGGTCATTTCTTTTGGGGGGAGGTAGGATCAGGGAAAGGAATTTTCTTTTTAATTTGTATTTGTGGAAACAAAAGCCAAAAGGGATAATAGGAAAGGCCAATCTTTGTTTCTTTTTTGTATGGGGAAACTAACAATATCCTAACAGTACACTGAACAAACACTAAAGACAAACGGGCACAAAAATAAACAACAAAATAATTCCAGAAACTAGACAAAAGCCAACAGCTAGCACCTAACTCTCCTCAAACCTTTGCTTAAACACTCCAAACACCTTCCAAGAGTCAGCCTGCTCCGTGTACTCCAGCCATCACAGCCAGAACAACCGGCAAAGAACAGGAATTGAGCTGGGTCTTGTATAGATGGCCGAACCTCCTTTTTTGCGATTTGAGGGCTGTGGTTGGTTGAATTAACTCGACAAATCAGCCTGCCATGGTTCTGATTGGCTGAACAAACCTACGACTAATCCTGCCCTTCAGCCCATGATCCAAGGCTCCTAATTGGACAACGAAGCACTCCACATTTGACTCTGAATTCGACCGTGCCAAAACTCTGTCTTGTGGTACAGGATGAACTTCACCAAAAAGACTTGAGGAGCCGCGGGTCCAGGCGTGAGATCTGTGCATGGATGAAAAGTGAATCATAAACACTATACAGACAGGATTCAAACAGAGTTACAATTATATCCATAACACTTTGTATAAACAGCAAACACATGCTGGCAGTAAAAAGCACTTGTTAAAGCAATATAGCATTCATGATTTCCTCTTACGAATTGATTTAAAAAGGACCAAAAAAACGTGTCCAATTATTAGTATTCTTTCACTGATTATCCTGCTAGACGCCAAATGATCAATTGTGCAAGACTTCTTAGAAACCCACACATGGCAATTACTTTGGCACGCAGGAAGTATTTACAGAACGTCTGGCTCCGGGGTACAGGAAGCAGGAAACGTTAGTCATGTGTTTCTTCAGCAGCGTGATCGTGCGCATGCCCACGAGATGTCCTTGAAGAACCGGATGATCAATGCCCAGCAGTAATGTCAGTCGAGGCTGCAATGCTGTCTGGTGACTCGGGTTCATGAGGGGCTTCCTGTCTTTCGCAAGACTGGTATTGCTAAACTTTGCGGCCTTCTTATCATAACAAGCTGTATCTGAGGGGGGATTATGTATAATAAGTCTCACAAACAACAAGACTTGTAATAGCTAAAAGTCTGTAGTCAGACTCGTTATACAATTTGGTATACAAAGCAGCCCATGGCTCATGAAATGGGGGCTGCTCCTCCAACTAGCCACCACTCATGGGAATGCCTCCTGCCAGAAAGAGGTATTTTAAAACGAGCACAAATGTGGTGTGCCAGCCTTGGCCAGTGCTCTATATATAGTTGTATTTATTATGTGTTTTGTAATGCTCCACGTGCATGCAAAATACCTCAACGTGCAAATACTCTAGAGCAAGGGGTCTTCATCCTTTGGGCACTCCGGATGTTTTGGACTATAACTCCCATCATTCCTAGTGAGTATAGTCAAATGTGAGTTCTCATGGGAGTCAGAGTCCAAAACGTCTTGAAAGCGACACGTTTCAGACCCCTGCTCTAGAGGGAATATCTTGAGAATTCCTATTATCGTTCTCGGTGACCACCGTACACCTTAGATTGACAATTGAATATTTCCTACCCCTGCTATTTAAAAAGAACAGGTCTAGGTCCAGAATCAGGAGTTGTTCAAGCCGGACAGTGAGAAACGGCTGTGGGGGACATGGAGGGGTGGGGTATGGGTCTCGGAATCTCAGAGTGTGGCCATTGCTGAAATGTTCTCGTCAAGGGCTACAATTCAGCCTGTAACATGGGAAAAATGCACTGTCTTCACCACCCATTCACATCACAGCTCTATTGTCTAAATCACCCATTTTGTAGTCTCCACAGAAATGGCGCTGATTTTACAGAAGAAAAGAAATGAAGCATTTCCCGATGGTTTGGTCTTGAAAATGCGCGCACGCTGTGTGTGGGAACGTTTGATATTGTATGCAGGCAGTCCTGATTAGCTGATTAACAGGACTTAATTTCTAGATAAATTGGCGCCGGGCCTAAATATTTTCGAGCACTCATGTGCCATGTCGGGGCAGCACCGCGACCCCCATTCCAATGATGTTACCGCTCAAGGCTTCTCCCCAGAGAGTCAACATATATGGGCTTGCGGCTGGTTGTTGTGGGTGATGGATGTACTGCGTACGGCAGATGTAGGACTTAGAAATATGAATCTGATGTATCCCTGAGCCAGTGATGACAGGGAGCAGGAACCAGGCTGACTCAGGTAAGTGTAAAAGGAAACAGGCTTTATTCTTCTTGGTTACATGGCATAGTCATAGGAAGTAGGAGAGTAGGTGATAAGCCTCTGCCCTGGTTCCCAGTCCATCTCCCAGTCCCAACCGTCACTCTCCAGAATCCTCAGGCTCCCCACACTCCAAGCTCCACTTAAACATTCTAGGAGGCCCTTGCACACACTCAGCCATTCAATACAGTCATACCAGGATACCAGCCATTCATCACAGTCATACCAGGATACCACACACGGAATCAACATTACATAACCTACTAGTTGTGTCTTGAAATGGGACAAGACATGTTTTAAGTGCGTCTTCAGATAGATCCTCATTGCTAACATCTTGATATGATTCTATAGGGGCAATTGTTGACCATCTATCTGCATGTTTTCTTCCTATGGTAAATTAATGGACAAATGCAGAGCTACCCATGATTGGACTGATGAACGTACCTGTCAAGCACGGCATCAAAACCATCTTGTATAGGTTGGCAGTCAGCGCAAGCACTCCAGCTAGACAGTGCTAGGTATCTTGGCTTTGCTCTAGTGGTAGTGGTGGCTTATTCTGTTCTCTCTGGGCTGCATGCCTCCCGGACCCCATTACTGGCACGGGCGACTGACTGTGTAGCACCAATCGCAGTTAAATGCTAGTGTGTGTTTCAGATTTAGTGAGTCGGCGGGGTGGCACGTGACTACAAATAGGCCCACCCCATGCTGGATACCTAGCTGAAGAGAAAATGGCAATTTCTAGGTTAACAAGGCACGTAGGAGCCAGAGCCATGTGTGGGATGTGCCAGCCATACCACTGACATTAACATAGATGCATGTGCAGGACTCCCCTGGTACGCGACTGCCTGGCTGCTGCCCACACCACATGCCCTGGTCACCCATCCTGTTGCAGTGGTGCTGCCAGTTATTACAGTACCGAAATGGCATTAACATCATGTAGACTTACCAGAGCAGTGTACGGACATTGCGAACATGACTGTCCAGCCATGTCACCTGTCCGCTCTTTATTATTCAAAGAAATGGATAACTAGGACAGCCATGCCTGAGTGGCTCATCAGGCTTATGGATAACAATGAGCTGGCCCGGGATGCAGAGAAAAATAGCCTGTGTTCACTGTTGTGAGTGACTGCGACGGAATAAAGATGACAAACACTACGTCATAATCAAACAAAGTTTGTGGCAATAGGCGTCAGAGCTCAGTAATAAGTGCCATGGTTGAGCCCTTGCCCCTGGCGAACACCCCTACAAATGAAGCTCCGCTTATTACCAAGAGGCACCGTTTAAGCAATTGGGGCGCACAGATATTTCTCATGTTAAACTCACAGACTCGCATGGTATAGGGAAGGAATCTTTCTCCCAATAGAGTCCGATAGGTCCCTATGATTGTTGATAGACGTGGAAGAGGGCCTGGGAGTGTTGCAAGTGCTAATGGCAATTCACACAATTGTGCCCCTTGTGGTCATAGTCGCTAGTGCTACTGGTGGGCATAGTCGTTGGTGCTCCTGGTGGTCATAGTGTCGGTGCTCCTAGTGGTCATATTCGCTGGTGCTACTGATGGTCATAGTGTCGGGCTCCTAGTGGTCATAGTCACTGGTGCTACTGGTGGTCATAGTCGCTAGTGCTACTGGTGGGCATAGTGTTGGTGCTCCTGGCGGTCATAGTCGCTGGTGCTACTGGTGGTCATAGTCGCTAGTGCTACTGGTGGTCATAGTGTCGGTGCTCCTAGTGGTCATAGTCGCTGGTGCTACTGGTGGTCATAGTCGCTGGTGCTACTGGTGGTCATAGTGTTGGTGCTATTGGTGGCCATAGCCGCTGGTGCTACTGTTGGTCATAGTCGCTGGTGCTACTGGTGGTCATAGTCGCTGGTGCTACTGGTCTGGTGGTTATAGTCGCTGGTGCTCCTGGCGGTCATAGTGTCGGGGCTCCTAGTGGTCATAGTCGCTGGTGCTACTGGTGGTCATAGTCGCTGGTGCTACTGGTGGTCATAGTCGCTGGTGGTCCTGGTGGTCATAGTGTCAGGGCTCCTAGTGGTCATAGTCGCTGGTGCTACTGGTGGTCATAGTCGTTGGTGCTACTGGTGGTCATAGTGTTGCTGCTACTGGTGGCCGTAGCCGCTGGTGCTACTGGTGGTCATAGTGTTGCTGCCACTGGTGGCCGTAGCCGCTGGTGCTACTGGTGGTTATAGTCTCTGTTGCTACTGGTGGTCATAGTGTCGGTGCTCCTAGTGGTCATAGTTGCTGGTGCTACTGGTGGTCATAGTCGCTGGTGCTACTGGTGGTCATAGTCGCTGTTGGTCCTGGTGGTCATAGTGTCAGGGCTCCTAGTGGTCATAGTCGCTGGTGCTACTCGTGGTCATAGTCACTGGTGCTACTGGTGGTCATAGTGTTGCTGCTACTGGTGGCCGTAGCCGCTGGTGCTACTGGTGGTCATAGTCTTGCTGCCACTGGTGGCCGTAGCCGCTGCTGCTACTGGTGGTTATAGTCGCTGGTGCTACTGGTGGTCATAGTGTCGGTGCTCCTAGTGGTCATAGTCGCTGGTGCTACTGGTGGTCATAGTCACTGGTGCTATTGGTGGGCATAGTCGCTGTTGCTCCTGGTGGTCATAGTCGCTGGTGCTCCTGGTGGTTATAGTGTCGGTGCTCCTAGTGGTCATAGTCGCTGGTGCTACTGGTGGTCATAGTTGCTGGTGCTCCTGGTGGTCATAGTGTCGGGCTCCTACTGGTCATAGTCACTGGTGCTACTGGTGGTCATAGTCGCTAGAACTCCTGGTGGTCATAGTGTCGGTGCTCCTAGTGGTCATAGTCGCTGGTGCTACTGGTGGTCATAGTCGCTGGTGCTACTGGTGGTCATAGTGTTGGTGCTACTGGTGGCCATAGCCGCTGGTGCTACTGGTGGTCATAGTCGCTGGTGCTACTGGTGGTCATAGTCGCTGGTGCTACTGGTGGTCATAGTTTCGGTGCTCCTAGTGGTCATAGTCGCTGGTGCTACTGCTGGTCATAGTCGCTGGTGCTACTGGCGGTCATAGTGTTGGTGCTCCTGGCGGTCATAGTCGCTGGTGCTACTGGTGGTCATAGTCGCTAGTGCTACTGGTGGGCATAGTCGCTGTTGCTCCTGGTGGTCATAGTCGCTGGTGCTCCTGCTGGTCATAGTGTCGGTGCTCCTAGTGGTCATAGTCGCTGGTGCTACTGGTGGTCATAGTCGCTGGTGCTCCTGGTGGTCATAGTGTCGGGCTCCTACTGGTCATAGTCACTGGTGCTACTGGTGGTCATAGTCGCTAGAGCTCCTGGTGGTCATAGTGTCGGTGCTCCTAGTGGTCATAGTCGCTGGTGCTACTGGTGGTCATAGTCGCTGGTGCTACTGGTGGTCATAGTGTTGGTGCTACTGGTGGCCATAGCCGCTGGTGCTACTGTTGGTCATAGTCGCTGGTGCTACTGGTGGTCATAGTCACTGGTGCTACTGGTCTGGTGGTTATAGTCGCTGGTGCTCCTGGCGGTCATAGTGTCGGGGCTCCTAGTGGTCATAGTCGCTGGTGCTACTGGTGGTCATAGTCGCTGGTGCTACTGGTGGTCATAGTCGCTGGTGGTCCTGGTGGTCATAGTGTCAGGGCTCCTAGTGGTCATAGTCGCTGGTGCTACTGGTGGTCTTAGTCGTTGGTGCTACTGGTGGTCATAGTGTTGCTGCTACTGGTGGCCGTAGCCGCTGGTGCTACTGGTGGTCATAGTGTTGCTGCCACTGGTGGCCATAGCCGCTGGTGCTACTGGTGGTTATAGTCTCTGTTGCTACTGGTGGTCATAGTGTCGGTGCTCCTAGTGGTCATAGTTGCTGGTGCTACTGGTGGTCATAGTCGCTGGTGATACTGGTGGTCATAGTCGCTGTTGGTCCTGGTGGTCATAGTGTCAGGGCTCCTAGTGGTCATAGTCGCTGGTGCTACTGGTGGTCATAGTCACTGGTGCTACTGGTGGTCATAGTGTTGCTGCTACTGGTGGCCGTAGCCGCTGGTGCTACTGGTGGTCATAGTCTTGCTGCCACTGGTGGCCGTAGCCGCTGCTGCTACTGGTGGTTATAGTCGCTGGTGCTACTGGTGGTCATAGTGTCGGTGCTCCTAGTGGTCATAGTCGCTGGTGCTACTGGTGGTCATAGTCACTGGTGCTATTGGTGGGCATAGTCGCTGTTGCTCCTGGTGGTCATAGTCGCTGGTGCTCCTGGTGGTTATAGTGTCGGTGCTCCTAGTGGTCATAGTCGCTGGTGCTACTGGTGGTCATAGTCGCTGGTGCTCCTGGTGGTCATAGTGTCGGGCTCCTACTGGTCATAGTCACTGGTGCTACTGGTGGTCATAGTCGCTAGAACTCCTGGTGGTCATAGTGTCGGTGCTCCTAGTGGTCATAGTCGCTGGTGCTACTGGTGGTCATAGTCGCTGGTGCTACTGGTGGTCATAGTGTTGGTGCTACTGGTGGCCATAGCCGCTGGTGCTACTGTTGGTCATAGTCGCTGGTGCTACTGGTGGTCATAGTCACTGGTGCTACTGGTGGTCATAGTCGCTGGTGGTCCTGGTGGTCATAGTGTCAGGGCTCCTAGTGGTCATAGTCGCTGGTGCTACTGGTGGTCATAGTCGTTGGTTCTACTGGTGGTCATAGTGTTGCTGCTACTGGTGGCCGTAGCCGCTGGTGCTACTGGTGGTCATAGTGTTGCTGCCACTGGTGGCCGTAGCCGCTGGTGCTACTGGTGGTTATAGTCGCTGGTGCTACTGGTGGTCATAGTGTCGGTGCTCCTAGTGGTCATAGTTGCTGGTGCTACTGGTGGTCATAGTCGCTGGTGCTACTGGTGGTCATAGTCGCTGGTGGTCCTGGTGGTCATAGTGTCAGGGCTCCTAGTGGTCATAGTCGCTGGTGCTACTGGTGGTCATAGTCACTGGTGCTACTGGTGGTCATAGTGTTGCTGCTACTGGTGGCCGTAGCCGCTGGTGCTACTGGTGGTCATAGTGTTGCTGCCACTGGTGGCCATAGCCGCTGCTGCTACTGGTGATTATAGTCGCTGGTGCTACTGGTGGTCATAGTGTCGGTGCTCCTAGTGGTTATAGTCGCTGGTGCTACTGGTGATCATAGTCACTGGTGCTATTGGTGGGCATAGTCGCTGTTGCTCCTGGTGGTCATAGTCGCTGGTGCTCCTGGTGGTTATAGTGTCGGTGCACCTAGTGGTCATAGTCGCTGGTGCTACTGGTGGTCATAGTCGCTGGTGCTCCTGGTGGTCATAGTGTCGGGCTCCTACTGGTCATAGTCACTGGTGCTACTGGTGGTCATAGTCGCTAGAACTCCTGGTGGTCATAGTGTCGGTGCTCCTAGTGGTCATAGTCGCTGGTGCTACTGGTGGTCATAGTCGCTGGTGCTAGTGGTGGTCATAGTGTTGGTGCTACTGGTGGCCATAGCCGCTGGTGCTACTGTTGGTCATAGTCGCTGGTGCTACTGGTGGTCATAGTGTTGGTGCTCCTAGTGGTCATAATCGCTGGTGCTACTGGTGGTCATAGTCGCTGGTGCTACTGGTGGTTATAGTCGCTGGTGCTCCTGGCGGTCATAGTGTCGGGGCTCCTAGTGGTCATAGTCACTGGTGCTACTGGTGGTCATAGTCGCTAGAGCTCCTGGTGGTCATAGTGTCGGTGCTCCTAGTGGTCATAGTCGCTGGTGCTACTGGTGGTCATAGTCGCTGGTGCTACTGGTGGTCATAGTGTTGGTGCTACTGGTGGCCATAGCCGCTGGTGCTACTGTTGGTCATAGTCGCTGGTGCTACTGGTGGTCATAGTCACTGGTGCTACTGGTCTGGTGGTTATAGTCGCTGGTGCTCCTGGCGGTCATAGTGTCGGGGCTCCTAGTGGTCATAGTCGCTGGTGCTACTGGTGGTCATAGTCGCTGGTGCTCCTGGTGGTCATAGTGTCGGGCTCCTACTGGTCATAGTCACTGGTGCTACTGGTGGTCATAGTCGCTAGAGCTCCTGGTGGTCATAGTGTCGGTGCTCCTAGTGGTCATAGTCGCTGGTGCTACTGGTGGTCATAGTCGCTGGTGCTACTGGTGGTCATAGTGTTGGTGCTACTGGTGGCCATAGCCGCTGGTGCTACTGTTGGTCATAGTCGCTGGTGCTACTGGTGGTCATAGTCACTGGTGCTACTGGTCTGGTGGTTATAGTCGCTGGTGCTCCTGGCGGTCATAGTGTCGGGGCTCCTAGTGGTCATAGTCGCTGGTGCTACTGGTGGTCATAGTCGCTGGTGCTACTGGTGGTCATAGTCGCTGGTGGTCCTGGTGGTCATAGTGTCAGGGCTCCTAGTGGTCATAGTCGCTGGTGCTACTGGTGGTCATAGTCGTTGGTGCTACTGGTGGTCATAGTGTTGCTGCTACTGGTGGCCGTAGCCGCTGGTGCTACTGGTGGTCATAGTGTTGCTGCCACTGGTGGCCATAGCCGCTGGTGCTACTGGTGGTTATAGTCTCTGTTGCTACTGGTGGTCATAGTGTCGGTGCTCCTAGTGGTCATAGTTGCTGGTGCTACTGGTGGTCATAGTCGCTGGTGATACTGGTGGTCATAGTCGCTGTTGGTCCTGGTGGTCATAGTGTCAGGGCTCCTAGTGGTCATAGTCGCTGGTGCTACTGGTGGTCATAGTCACTGGTGCTACTGGTGGTCATAGTGTTGCTGCTACTGGTGGCCGTAGCCGCTGGTGCTACTGGTGGTCATAGTCTTGCTGCCACTGGTGGCCGTAGCCGCTGCTGCTACTGGTGGTTATAGTCGCTGGTGCTACTGGTGGTCATAGTGTCGGTGCTCCTAGTGGTCATAGTCGCTGGTGCTACTGGTGGTCATAGTCACTGGTGCTATTGGTGGGCATAGTCGCTGTTGCTCCTGGTGGTCATAGTCGCTGGTGCTCCTGGTGGTTATAGTGTCGGTGCTCCTAGTGGTCATAGTCGCTGGTGCTACTGGTGGTCATAGTCGCTGGTGCTCCTGGTGGTCATAGTGTCGGGCTCCTACTGGTCATAGTCACTGGTGCTACTGGTGGTCATAGTCGCTAGAACTCCTGGTGGTCATAGTGTCGGTGCTCCTAGTGGTCATAGTCGCTGGTGCTACTGGTGGTCATAGTCGCTGGTGCTACTGGTGGTCATAGTGTTGGTGCTACTGGTGGCCATAGCCGCTGGTGCTACTGTTGGTCATAGTCGCTGGTGCTACTGGTGGTCATAGTCACTGGTGCTACTGGTGGTCATAGTCGCTGGTGGTCCTGGTGGTCATAGTGTCAGGGCTCCTAGTGGTCATAGTCGCTGGTGCTACTGGTGGTCATAGTCGTTGGTTCTACTGGTGGTCATAGTGTTGCTGCTACTGGTGGCCGTAGCCGCTGGTGCTACTGGTGGTCATAGTGTTGCTGCCACTGGTGGCCGTAGCCGCTGGTGCTACTGGTGGTTATAGTCGCTGGTGCTACTGGTGGTCATAGTGTCGGTGCTCCTAGTGGTCATAGTTGCTGGTGCTACTGGTGGTCATAGTCGCTGGTGCTACTGGTGGTCATAGTCGCTGGTGGTCCTGGTGGTCATAGTGTCAGGGCTCCTAGTGGTCATAGTCGCTGGTGCTACTGGTGGTCATAGTCACTGGTGCTACTGGTGGTCATAGTGTTGCTGCTACTGGTGGCCGTAGCCGCTGGTGCTACTGGTGGTCATAGTGTTGCTGCCACTGGTGGCCATAGCCGCTGCTGCTACTGGTGATTATAGTCGCTGGTGCTACTGGTGGTCATAGTGTCGGTGCTCCTAGTGGTTATAGTCGCTGGTGCTACTGGTGATCATAGTCACTGGTGCTATTGGTGGGCATAGTCGCTGTTGCTCCTGGTGGTCATAGTCGCTGGTGCTCCTGGTGGTTATAGTGTCGGTGCACCTAGTGGTCATAGTCGCTGGTGCTACTGGTGGTCATAGTCGCTGGTGCTCCTGGTGGTCATAGTGTCGGGCTCCTACTGGTCATAGTCACTGGTGCTACTGGTGGTCATAGTCGCTAGAACTCCTGGTGGTCATAGTGTCGGTGCTCCTAGTGGTCATAGTCGCTGGTGCTACTGGTGGTCATAGTCGCTGGTGCTAGTGGTGGTCATAGTGTTGGTGCTACTGGTGGCCATAGCCGCTGGTGCTACTGTTGGTCATAGTCGCTGGTGCTACTGGTGGTCATAGTGTTGGTGCTCCTAGTGGTCATAATCGCTGGTGCTACTGGTGGTCATAGTCGCTGGTGCTACTGGTGGTTATAGTCGCTGGTGCTCCTGGCGGTCATAGTGTCGGGGCTCCTAGTGGTCATAGTCGCTGGTGCTACTGGTGGTCATAGTTGCTGGTGCTACTGGTGGTCATAGTCGCTGGTGGTCCTGGTGGTCATAGTGTCAGGGCTCCTAGTGGTCATAGTCGCTGGTGCTACTGGTGGTCATAGTCGCTGGTGCTACTGGTGGTCATAGTGTTGCTGCTACTGGTGGCCGTAGCCGCTGGTGCTACTGGTGGTCATAGTGTTGCTGCTACTGGTGGCCATAGCCGCTGGTGCTACTGGTGGTTATAGTCGCTGGTGCTACTGGTGGTCATAGTGTCAGTGCTCCTAGTGGTCATAGTCGCTGGTGCTACTGGTGGTCATAGTCGCTGGTGCTACTGGTGGTCATAGTGTTGGTGCTCCTGGCGGTCATAGTCGCTAGTGCTACTGGTGGTCATAGTCACTAGTGCTACTGGTAGGCATAGTCGCTGGTGCTCCTGGTGGTCATAGTCGCTGGTGCTCCTGGTGGTCATAGTCGCTGGTGCTCCTGGTGGTCATAGTGTCAGTGCTCCTAGTGGTCATAGTCGCTGGTGCTCCTGGTGGTCATAGTGTCAGGCTCCTAGTGGTCATAGTCACTGCTGCTACTGGTGGTCATAGTCGCTAGAGCTCCTGGTGGTCATAGTGTCGGTGCTCCTAGTGGTCATAGTCGCTGTTGCTACTGGTGGTCATAGTCGCTGGTGCTACTGGTGGTCATAGTCGCTAGTGCTACTGGTGGTCATAGTCGCTGGTTCTCCTGGTGGTCATAGTGTTGGGGCTCCTAGTGGTCATAGTCGCTGGTGCTACTGGTGGTCATAGTCGCTGGTGCTCCTGGTGGTCATAGTGTCGGGGCTGCTAGTGGTCATAGTCGCTGGTGCTACTGGTGGTCATAGTCGCTGGTGCTACTGATGGTCATAGTGTTGGTGCTACTGGTGGACGTAGCCGCTGGTGCTACTGTTGGTCATAGTCGCTGGTGCTACTGGTGGTCATAGTGTCGGTGCTCCTAGTGGTCATAATCGCTGGTGCTACTGGTGGTCATAGTCGCTGGTGCTACTGGTGGTTATGGTCGCTGGTGCTCCTGGTGGTCATAGTGTCGGGCTCCTAATGGTCATAGTTGCTGGTGCTACTGGTGGTCATAGTCACTGGTGCTACTGGTGGTCATAGTCGCTGGTGCTCCTGGTGGTCATAGTGTCGGGGCTTCTAGTGGTCATAGTCGCTGGTGCTACTGGTGGTCATAATTTTGCTGCTACTGGTGGCCATAGCCGCTGGTGCTACTGGTGGTCATAGTGTTGCTGCTACTGGTGGCCGTAGCCGCTGGTGCTACTGGTGGTCGTAGTCGCTGGTGCTACTGGTGGTCATAGTGTCGGTGCTCCTAGTGGTCATAGTCTCTGGTGCTACTGGTGGTCATAGTCGCTGGTGCTACTGGTGGGCATAGTCGCTGGTGCTCCTGGTGGTCATAGTCGCTGGTGCTCCTGGTGGTCATAGTGTTGGTGCCCCTAGTGGTCATAGTCGCTGGTGCTACTGGTTGTCATAGTTGGTGGTGCTCCTGGTGGTCATAGTGTCGGGCTCCTAGTGGTCATAGTCACTGGTGCTACTGGTGGTCATAGTCGCTAGAGCTCATGGTGGTCATAGTGTCGGTGCTCCTAGTGGTCATAGTCGCTGGTGCTACTGGTGGTCATAGTCACTACTGGTGGTCATAGTGTTGGTGCTTCTGGTGGCCATAGCCACTGGTGCTACTGTTGGTCATAGTCGCTGGTGCTACTGGTGGTCATAGTGTTGGTGCTTCTAGTGGTCATAATCACTGGTGCTACTGGTGGTCATAGTCGCTGGTGCTACTGGTGGTCATAGTCGCTGGTGCTCCTGGTGGTCATAGTGTCGGGGCTCCTAGTGGTCATAGTCGCTGGTGCTACTGGTGGTCATAGTGTTGCTACTACTGGTGGTCATAGTGTCGGGCTCCTAGTGGTCATAGTCACTGGTGCTACTGGTGGTCATAGTCGCTAGAGCTCATGGTGGTCATAGTGTCAGTGCTCCTAGTGGTCATGGTCGCTGGTGCTACTGGTGGTCATAGTCACTACTGGTGGTCATACTGTTGGTGCTTCTGGTGGCCATAGCCACTGGTGCTACTGTTGGTCATAGTCGCTGGTGCTACTGGTGGTCATAGTGTTGGTGCTTCTAGTGGTCATAATCACTGGTGCTACTGGTGGTCATAGTCGCTGGTGCTACTGGTTGTCATAGTCGCTGGTGCTCCTGGTGGTCATAGTGTCGGGGCTCCTAGTGGTCATAGTCTCTGGTGCTACTGGTGGTCATAGTGTTGCTACTACTGGTGGCCACAGCCGCTGGTGCTACTGGTGGTCATAGTGTTGCTGCTACTGGTGGCCATAGCCGCTGGTGCTACTGGTGGTCATAGTCGCTGGTGCTACTGGTGGTCATAGTGTTGGTGCTCCTAGTGGTCATAGTCGCTGGTGCTACTGGTGGTCATAGTCGCTGGTGCTCCTGGTGGTCATAGTGTTGGTGCTCCTGGCGGTCATAGTCGCTGGTGCTACTGGTGGTCATAGTCGCTAGTGCTACTGGTGGGCATAGTCGCTGTTGCTCCTGGTGGTCATAGTCGCTGGTGCTACTGGTGGTCATAGTCGCTGGTGCTACTGGTGGTCATAGTGTTGGTGCTTCTGGTGGCCATAGCCACTGGTGCTACTGTTGGTCATAGTCGTTGGTGCTACTGGTGGTCATAGTGTCGGTGCTCCTACTGGTCATAATCGCTGGTGCTACTGCTGGTCATAGTCGCTGGTGCTACTGGTGGTCATAGTCGCTGGTGCTCCTGGTGGTCATAGTGTCGGGGCTTCTAGTGGTCATAGTCGCTGGTGCTACTGGTGGTCATAGTCGCTGGTGCTCCTGGTGGTCATAATGTCAGGCCTCCTAGTGGTCATAGTCGCTGGTGCTACTGGTGGTCATAGTCGCTGGTGCTCCTGGTGGTCATAGTGTCGGGGCTCCTAATGGTCATAGTCACTGGTGCTACTGGTGGTCATAGTCGCTGGTGCTACTGGTGGTCATAGTGTTGCTGCTACTGGTGGCCGTAGCCACTGCTGCTACTGGTGGTCATAGTGTTGGAGCTACTGGTGGCCGTAGCCTCTGGTGCTACTGGTGGTCATAGTCGCTGGTGCTACTGGTGGTCATAGTGTCGGTGCTCCTAGTGGTCATAGTCGCTGGTGGTCATAGTCGCTCGTGCTACTGGTGGTCATAATGTTGGTGCTCCTGGCGGTCATAGTCGCTGGTGCGACTGGTGCTCATAGTCGCTAGTGCTACTGGTGAGCATAGTCGCTGGTGCCCCTGGTGGTCATAGTTGCTGGTGCTCCTGGCGGTCATAGTGTCAGTGCTCCTAGTGGTCATAGTCGCTGGTGCTACTGGTGCTCATAGTCGCTGGTGCTACTGGTGGTCATAGTGTTGGTACTCCTGGCGGTCAGAGTCGCTGGTGCGACTGGTGGGCATAGTTGCTTGGGCCCCTAGTGGTCATAGTCGCTGTTGCTACTGGTGGTCATAGTTGCTGGTGCTCCTGGTGGTCATAGTGTCGGGCTCCTAGTGGTCATAGTCACTGGTGCTACTGGTGGACATAGTCGCTAGAGCTCCTGGTGGTCATAGTGTCGGTGCTCCTAGTGGTCATAGTCGCTGGTGCTACTGGTGGTCATATTCGCTACTGGTGGTCATAGTGTTGGTGCTTCTGGTGGCCATAGCCGCTGGTGCTACTGTTGGTCATAGTCGCTGGTGCTACTGGTGGTCATAGTGTTGCTGCTACTGGTGGCCATAGCCGCTGGTGCTACTGGTGGTCATAGTGTTGCTGCTACTGGTGGCCATAGCCGCTGGTGCTACTGGTGGTCATAGTCGCTGGTGCTCCTGGTGGTCATCGTGTCGGTGCTCCTAGTGGTCATAATCACTGGTGCTACTGGTGGTCATAGCCGCTGGTGCTACTGGTGGTCATAGTCGCTGGTGCTCCTGGTGGTCATAGTGTCGGGGCTCCTAGTGGTCATAGTCGCTGGTGCTACTGGTGGTCATAGTGTTGCTGCTACTGGTGGCCATAGCCGCTGGTGCTACTGGTGGTCATAGTGTTGCTGCTACTGGTGGCCATAGCCGCTGGTGCTACTGGTGGTCATAGTCGCTGGTGCTACTGGTGGTCATAGTGTCGGTGCTCCTAGTGGTCATAGTCGCTGGTGCTACTGCTGGTCATAGTCGCTGGTGCTACTGGTGGTCATAGTGTTAGTGCTCCTGGCGGTCATAGCCGCTGGTGCTACTGGTGGTCATAGTCGCTAGTGCTACTGGTGGGCATAGTCGATGTTGCTCCTGGTGGTCATAGTCGCTGGTGCTCCTGGTGGTCATAGTGTCGGTGCTCCTAGTGGTCATAGTCGCTGGTGCTACTGGTGGTCATAATCGCTGGTGCTCCTGGTGGTCATAGTGTCGGGCTCCTAGTGGTCATAGTCACTGGTGCTACTGGTGGTCATATCGCTAGAGCTCCTGGTGGTCATAGTGTCGGTGCTCCTAGTGGTCATAGTCGCTGGTGCTACTGGTGGTCATAGTCGCTGTTGCTACTGGTGGTCATAGTGTTGGTGCTTCTGGTGGCCATAGCCGCCGGTGCTACTGTTGGTCATAGTCGTTGGTTCTACTGGTGGTCATAGTGTCAGTGCTCCTAGTGGTCATAATCGCTGGTGCTACTGGTGGTCATAGTCGCTGGTGCTACTGGTGGTCATAGTGTCGGGGCTCCTAGTGGTCATAGTCGCTGGTGCTACTGGTGGTCATAGTCGCTGGTGCTCCTGGTGGTCATAGTGTCGGGCCTCCTAGTGGTCATAGTCGCTGGTGCTACTGGTGGTCATAGTGTTGCTGCTACTGGTGGCCGTAGCCGCTGGTGCTCCTGGTGGTCATAGTGTTGCTGCTACTGGTGGCCATAGCCGCTGGTGCTACTGGTGGTCATAATCGCTGGTGCTACTGGTTGTCATAGTCACTGGTGCTACTGGTGGTCATAGTGTTGGTGCTCCTGGCGGCCATAGTCATTGGTGCTAATGGTGGTCATAGTGTTAGTGCTACTGGTGGTCATCGATGCTGAGTGGAAGTAGCACAAAAAAAGCATTGTTCGTGGGACAGTGCCAGAAAAACAAGGCTCGGGTAACAATAAGTCATGTAACCTTAGTAAGATTAGGAAACAGATACCAACTGGTGTCTAAAGAAATAATTATTCAATTTCTTTTCCTGATTGAGGTTAATGAATTGAGAAGACTAGACAGTCCAAAAATGATTCTTAATCTTTTTAAAATAAATCTTTTTTGCATCATTTTATGAAGAGGGTGGTCAAGAAGACTATCATGGCATATATGCATGGATAACTTGGGTGTGCTCAAATGTCAAATTCTGTGTTTTTAGAAAAGCACTCCCAGGATTTTAAAAACACATCTTGGGTTTATATATATCACACATGTTGGGGTCAAAATAATGTTCCCACTGCATTCACCTCCTTGTTCTGTAGGGAGGGCCTAGTGGAGTTTCGTACAGTGAGAATAGAAACCCTGGTGGGTGCAAGAATATACTATCCCATGTTTATATGAATGGCATGCCCAAGTCTAACAGGAATGGCACTGTGAGGAGTTTGGACTAGTGGGTCGGAAGGTCACCTAGACACAGGCTGAAATTGTTAGCTTCACCCATGCACAGGGTTTCAATAGATTCTCCTCAGGAAAGGCTTCTTCTTTGCTGTAAACCGAGGATGCTAATGCTATAATCTGTCTGGCCTCTTCTGCAGCCAACAGGACCCTGTGATCGAGTGAGAATGTTGGCAGCAAAAATGTAGTCAGTGAAACATTTGCGGTGAAAATACCTCTGCAATGAAAACGTTTCCAAGCAAAAAGTAGTCAGAAAATGCAGCTGAAAAGTATCCAAAAGTGTAGTGCTAGGGTAATTGTTAGAGTTAAGGTGGGCTTGTGATTGCCTGGTTAGAATAGGTGTTAGGGGAAAGATACGGTTTAGGATTATAGTAGAGATTTTTGTTAGAATTAGGGTAAGTATTAGGCTCAGGGTGGTTGCTGCAGGGCTGGCTAGGTTGCGATTTTGTTAGTCATTAGGGTATATTATGTGTCAGAGTAAATGTTATGATAGAGGTTATGGTAAGGCTATGGCTAATACAGTAATGGTTTGGTTAATGGTTAAATACAGCAATAGAGAAGTTGGGGAGGCCTGGTGATGTTGGTATAGGATAGTGGTTAGGATAAGCCTAGAGGTTATAGCAAAGTAAGCATTAAGGTAAGTGTTCGAGTTGCAGTTAGGTTAAGGTTAGTATTAGAGCAAGGGTTTGGGTTGGTCAAGGGCTATGTCATTTGGGGCAAGCTGGTGATGAGGTTGGAATTAGGTTCACTGTTAATTTTCTACATTAAATACTTTGGTGCACTGAAGGGCTAGTGTTCTGTAAGAGTTCAGGGTAGAAATTAGAATTTGGGGAAGGTTTAGGAACAGCGTTAGGGTGATTGTGGAGTTTTTATGAAAGGTTTGAGTCATTGTTAGTGTTACAGGTTTGTACTTCTGTGTATTTAAAAATAGCCTGTTTTGGCAATCTTATGACTGGCAACATTTTAACACTATGCATTGATTGTATGGACAGATTATATTTTTGAAAAGTAATTTTTGCTGGCTACATTTTCACATTACTACATTTTGCTGTCTACATTTTCAGATGACTACATTTTGCTGGACACATTTTAACATAGAACCGATCTCTTCCATTCGTTTATAACTGACTTCCATTTCTATCCTTCATATTTGGTGCAGGGATTTACTCAGATGTACTCATGGGGGACTCCTGGTCTTTTCCCTTTATTGGCGTCTTCCTTGAATGTCTAATAGATACGTGGTGTTTGGCTAGTCAGTTATGTCCGGCTCACTCGTGGATACCTTCTCTCTCTGTAGCTTTGGCTTCCTGAAAGCCATCGGTCAGTAAAAAGCTTGCAGTGGTCCTACCTCTGTTTTCCATTACGCTAAGCTCGTTGCATGGAGGCTGCATAGAGAGTAGCAGGAGAAGCATTTTCCAGTAAGGGACAATGCTTCTTCCTGTAGGTCCAGCTGCAGTGGGAATGAAAGGAGAATGGTTTTCTGGTTGGGGTGGGAAGCCATTCACCCTGTGAGTGCCACTTCTCGGGGGGGGGGGCTTCTGCAGGTGCCATGGCATGTTCAGAGAGTCCAGTGATAAAGGACCATGAAATACCCTACCCATTAGACAGTATTCAATTTTTAGGATGTTCCGAGAAAGCCAGCAATGGTCTGCGAAACACCTTTTCAATAAACCCCAGTATAAAGTGATTCTGTGTGAAGTGATGGCAGGGTTTAAAGCAGAATTTAGCAGGCTTTAGCAGATGCGTCTGATGTGCTGCAGCTCCCACCAGAGCTGGGAACGGCATGCCTAGCTCCATTGGGCAGGGAGAGCTCTGTGCCCTGAGTGGGAAAATGTATTTATTTATTCATTTTATTACATTTATATAGCGCACAAAGCAGCCCAGGGGCCTTGTGGCACTTTTACAAGCAGGCTTACTTAGTTACATGAAGATACAGGGGTAGGAAACACGGAAGAAAACAGAAACAGCCTGATTGTGGTTCGTGGTTACAGTGAACCTGATAACAGTAAGGTAACAGTTAATGACAATGGTGTAAAAAGGAGGGTAGGGGGGACTCATGCGTGAGTGGGTTAGTCGAAGAGCCTGGTTTTTAGGGGTTTCCAGAAGTGCATGTTTGAGGTCTCTACCTTGAGGGTGTTTGGTAAGACATTCCATTGTTTAGGAGCAATGTGAGGGAAGCTAGCGTCTTGAAGGTGATCCGTTCTTTGACAGGGACCCAGTGGGCAGTGCGCCTGGCATGGGAGATGTGATCTCTCTTGGGGATGTTTAATGCGGCTCTGAGCGCATTGTTTTGAATGACTTGAAGTCTGTTCAAATTTTTAGCCAAAGTGCCAATTAGAAGGACATTACAATAGTCTAATTTGGCTCCAATGGTGCTCTGGCTACTGAGAGGCAATTCTGCTTAGACAGGTAAGCTTTAACTGCATTTATTAGTTTAGTTGTAAATGAGGCAGAGGAAGCGATTGTGTTAACCTGGCATGACATACAGAGCGTGGAGTCCAGATATACCCCCAGAGTCTTTACTGAGGGTGAGACAGTGATAATTGTGTTATCAACGGTGAAGGCGTTATATTGTTTACTAAGTTTGCTGAGTGTTTCTTTAGGACCGACTATGAGAATCTCAGTTTTGTCCCCATTGAGACAGAGCCCGTTGGCTGCCATCCAGGCTTGAATGGTGGCATAGATCTTGTGAAGAGACTTGGCATCTTCTTCGTACGAGCCAGAGAGAGGTATGGACCTGAGTGTCATCAGCATAGTTTGTGTATGCTATGCCGAAGGAGTCCAGATTGTTGAAGAGTGGTATAGGGAATAGATTGTACAGGGTAGGTGCCATACAATAGCCCTGGGGGACTCCGCAGTGCATGGTAGTTTGTGCTGCACAAGCCTGGTTGGAGAAAACCTTCATGGCTTTCCCTTCCAAGAAGGGGGTGATCCATGTAGTGGCTTCTGGGAGAATTGAGCTCCATTGGTGAGATGTCTACTAAGAGTCTTGTGGTCCACAAGATCAAACACAGCAGATATATCGAGGAGGAGGAGAAGCGCTGATTTGCTTTCATCCATAATTTCTGTCATTTGGTTTTTAAGATTGTATAGCGCAGATTCCATACCATGACCTTGGCAGAAATCTGATTGCCTCTTACCAAGGAAGTGACTGGACTCGAGGAAGTGCTGGATTTGATTGTAAGCTGCCTTGTCGCAGATTCTTAGGAGAAATTGAACCGTAGTTATATGGCGGTAGTTGTTAGGGGAGGTAGGGTCTAGAAAGTTTTTTTTTTTTAAAGAGAGGGCATACCCATGCTTCTTTGAGTCAGGGCGGGGCAAGGCCGGATGAAAAATTAGGCATTAATGAAGGCTGTCAGAAAAGGTGCAAGGGAGTAAGCTGTTAGACGATCCTCTGCACACCAGTTCGCTACACATCAGAACACTGCTCCCATATCTCCACCATCCCCTCCCACGGTTCCAGGCTCAGGTGATTCGGTTAACCCAAAGAACCGGAAACCCCGTACCAGCTTTGGTGTACGGGCTCGATTGCAGCCCTTTCTGCATTGGCAATTGCCTTGGAGAGCGTATGGCAGAAGGGGCGGTGTTACGTCACCACGTCGGTCACGTGATCCAGAGTCACGTGTCCTTGTTGGACGTCACATGATCCAGAGACGTCACATGACTCCCAGACACACAGTATAAAGGTCTGAGAGACAGAACACTCATTGCTTCTCAGCTGGCTTCAGACCCTGTTTGGCGTTACTACTTGCTCCTTGCTGTCTTGATCACGGAACTCTACCTCGGACTCCCTCGGACACCCCTTTGGTACCTTTGCTTGGAACTGTTGACCTGTTGCCGGATTTTGGACTTCACCTCGACTTGCCTTTGGATCATCCCTGGTTACCTTGCTGAACTTCTACGCCCTTTCCCTTTTTGGGATTCAAGTCAAGCCCTCTCTCCTACAGGTGGCTAGCCCTTCATCCACGCTAACCTGCGGTTCTACCATTCCAGGGACCGCCGCATCAACTGAGCCTCGAGCCTCTCTACTAGGTTACCTGGGTTACCCTTACACCAGATAGGTAAGACATTTTAGATTCTTTTGTTTATCTGACTGTGTTGTGATTGCCTGGTACTTAACCCCGTTCCTTCTCGACAGCAGCATCGGTGTTCCAGAGGCTCCGTGGATCTGGGAAGACATCTCCCACCTGTGGCCTCAAAGGTCGCACAGCGGGTTTCTATTAAGTTCCCCTGTGCGTCACTTGGGGACAGAGGACTCATCGGTCTACACGACACTCAAGTCAGAACAGACTGAGAAGCCGTATAGTCGTGTTTGACGATGCAGGGATCCACGGAAGAACCCATAGCTGCTTTAGTCCAGGCAATTACAATATTAAGGGCAGATATGGCAGCCGCGAACACAGTGATCCACCAAAGGTTGGATTCCATACAAAGTGTTCAGCATTCCCTTCCTGCAGACCCTGAGTTTGGAGATGCCAGCTCCTTCACTACACCCCCTCCCTTGGCTACTTCTACAGTCCCGACTCCAATGATCCTCCCATCTCCTTCCCCCCTGGCTGCTCCGGAACGCTATCAAGGTGACCCCAAGAAATTCAGAACCTTTGTTAATCAGTGCAAGTTACACTTCTTATGCAGACCTTTGGCTTTTCCTACTTCCACTACTAAAGCCGCCTTTGCCCTCTCCCATTTAGCCGGAACGGCTGCCGCTTGGGCTAATCCCCTGCTAGAGAATAATAGCCCAGTCCTTTACGACTTTGATTTGTTGGTTCTAGAAATGTCTCGAGTATTCGATACTCGACACAAGGCGCAGTCCAGGGATTTGGAGTTTTTGGAACTGACTCAGGGTAGAAGGACTTTGATAGAATACATCACCCGTTTCAATCAGCTAGTTGCAGAAACATCATGGCCAGAAAACAAGCGGGCGGTGGTCTTTTATAGGGGGTTGAGTAACCCCATGAAAGATGCTTTATCAGTGATCCCTTCTATGCCTACTCAATATCAGGAATTGGTTGATCTCGTCTTGCAGGTAGATGCACGACGATCAGAGCGTAGAGCTGAGTTGGGGGTCTCTTCCCATCCTACTCTTGCTAGTACTCCTGCTTCCAGTACAGAAGAACCTATGCAAGTGGGAGGTTTACGTAGTCCTATCACAACATCAGAGAGGGAACGTAGAAGGGTGGACAATGCATGCTTTTATTGTGGCACCACTGGACATATTGTGAAAGAGTGTCCTCGACGTCCCAAGAAGAGCCAGGATTTTCGGATGGCTCGACCTTAGATCCGGAGAACAGGTCGAGTGTCCCGTCATCATCTCCGGGTACCTCTCTTGCCTTTGCTCGTGTCCAACCCGTCTCTGTAAAGGCTACTCTATGTCCCTCTACAGGCCTTCTTCATGCAGTCAATATCATCATTGATTCAGGTGCCACTGGTAATTACATAGATATCGATTTGGCCCATTCCCTCAACCTACCTTTAGTGGTAAAAACACGACCGGAACATGTCCAAGCCGTAGACGGCTCTGCATTGGTTTCTGGTCCTGTTAGACACCAAACTGCACCCCTCTTGTTGAACATACAAGAAACACACACAGAAACCATATGTTTTGATTTAATTACCACACCCCAATTTGGTATCATACTAGGTATTCCATGGTTACGTGAACATAACCCACTGATCAATTGGCAGTCAGGCACTGTACTCTTCGAGTCCGAAGTCTGTCAGAATTACTGTCTCCCGGTCCATCAAGCCCCTGACACACCTTCTCGGGCCTTAGGAGCATTAGCTCAGCTCACTGTTGATGATCCAGAGATTGTTCATTCGCATACTGTTGGGGGGTTGGTGTCTGGGATTCCTCCTGAGTACAATGCATTCGAATCGGTTTTCGATCGGGGCTCTTCCGAGGTACTTCCTCCACATAGACCATATGACTGCCCAATCGAATTACTTTCTGATTCCGCTATCCCTTCGGGCAGGATCTATTCTTTGTCCCCTTCGGAGGAACAAGCATTGAAAGAGTATGTACAGAATGCCTTACGTTTAGGACACATCCGTCCCTCCACTTCACCAGCAGCAAGTCCCATATTCTTTGTACCCAAGAAGGAGGGGGATTTACGCCCTTGTGTGGATTATCGGCGTCTTAACGCTATCACAAAAAAGGATAGATATCCAATCCCGTTAATCACCCCACTTCTGGACCATTTAACTCATGCTTCCGTTTTCACCAAGCTTGACCTACGTGGCGCATACAATTTAGTACGCGTTCGCGAGGGAGACGAGTGGAAAACGGCTTTCTGTACTCGTTACGGCTTGTACGAATATTTAGTCATGCCTTTTGGCCTATGTAACGCCCCAGCCACATTCCAACGATTCATGAATGACATATTCAGGGATATTCTGGACGTTTACATGGTTGTGTATTTGGACGACATCTTAATCTTTTCTCGTGATCTTGATAACCATGTAAAGCATGTACGAGAAGTACTATCCCGTTTGAGAGAACATTCCTTATTTGCCAACCCTGAGAAATGTCAGTTCCATAAAACTTCTGTTGAGTTTCTGGGTTTCCATATCACCCCTGGGGCGTTATCCATGAACGAATCTAAGGTCAAAGCAGTATTAGATTGGCCAGTACCCCAAACACTCAAGTCCTTGCAGGCCTTTTTGGGATTCGCTAACTTTTATAGACGTTTCATTTCTTCTTTTTCCACAATTGTTGCGCCGCTCACGGCTCTGACTAGTCCTCAGGTACCCTACCACTGGCACGGGGAACATCAGGAGGCTTTTGAGGCTCTGAAAACTGCTTTCACTACCGCACCGGTACTCCAGCACCCCAATCCTGATCTTCCGTTCATAGTAGAGGCAGATGCCTCTTCTTTTGCTCTTGGTGCGGTATTGTCACAAACGTGTCCTACAACAGGCAAATTACATCCAGTGGCATACCATTCCCGTAAGTTCTCCAGTACGGAGACTCATTACACTGTTACGGAGAAAGAACTCTTGGCTGTCATGGATGCCTTTCGTGTTTGGCGCCATCATCTTCTGGGGGCCAAACATCCCATCACGGTTTACTCAGATCACCGGAATTTGCAGGATCTGGCCTCATTGAAGTGCATTAATAGCAGACAGGTCCGATGGCATCTTTTCTTTTCCTCTTTTGATTTTCGTATCATGCATCGTCCTGGCACTGCACATGGAAAAGCAGACGCCTTGTCACGTTCCCCAGGGGGGGTCGTGTTGCCAACCTTTCCTGACACTGTTCTCGGAAAGAGTCATGTGATTTGTCTTTGTACACCTTCATTGTCCTTATTAGACTCGGTCCGATCTTGGACTAGCAATCACTCCGACCAGTTGCGAGAATGGGACCCCGTGTTTTCTGATGGGTTGCCTTTCGTACATGAACGTCTATTCCTTCCCACACCTGACACTCGTAATCTGGCCCTTGAGTGGTCTCATGATGCCCCTTTTAATGCCCATCCCGGTCAAGAGCGCACTTTAGATCTTCTCAAGCGCTGGTGTTGGTGGCCCTCTATGAGGCGCGATGTAGACTGCTATGTCAATTCATGTGCAGTGTGTGCTCAGGCTAAACATCGGAGAGGCCGACCGGTTGGGTTGCTACTTCCACTTCCAGTTCCGCCCAGGCCTTGGCATACACTGACTATGGATTTCGTTACCGATCTCCCCAAATCACGAGGCTTTGACTCCATCTGGGTAGTGGTGGACACGTTTACAAAAATGGCTCGTTTTGTCCCTTGTAAAGGTATTCCTTCGGCCCCGGTCTTGGCGGACTTGTTTTTTGAACATGTGTTCATGTTATTCGGCCTCCCTTCGGTCATTGTATCCGATCGAGGATCGCAGTTCACCTCTCGGTTTTGGAGGTCGTTGACTAAATTGTTGGGCATTGATACCAGGTATTCTTCGGCATATCATCCTGAGACCGATGGGCAGACCGAAAGGACGAATCAATCTATGGAGCAGTATCTTCGCTGCCTTATATTGCAACATCAGACCTCCTGGTTGGCCGCTTTGCGGCTTGCTGAGTTCGCGTACAATAACGCGGCTCATTCAGCTACAGGTTATTCTCCTTTCTATGCCCTCTACGGCCAGCATCCCAAGGTCTTGCCAGTCCCTGATGCTTCTGGTTCTTCGAATCCTGCGGCCACGACGTGTCTTAGGGATCTGTCTGCTGTACATGCTAGTACTGTGGTGCATCTCACGGAAGCGAAGACTGCCATGAAGGCCCGTGTGGATGGCAAACGTCTGGCTGCTCCCCCTCTGGTGGTGGGTTCTAGGGTCTGGTTGTCGTCACGTCACCTTCGCCTAGTGGGTTGCCGGAAACTGCTACCTCGTTTTGTCGGCCCGTATGTGGTCTCACAGGTAGTGAATCCGGTGGCTTTTCGTCTGGTGCTTCCTAGTTCTTGGCGTATCCATCCTGTCTTCCATGTGTCCCTCCTCAAGCCTTGCCCCGATTCTGTCCGCCTTCGTACCCCTGTTGCACCGGTGTCCCTGTCCTCTCCTGATGTCTTTGAGGTGTCGGCCATTTTAGGGTCCCGGTGGTTTAGGGGTAGGCTCCAATATCTGGTGGATTGGAAGGGTTACGGCCCGGAGGAGCGTTCATGGGTTTCCGCCTTGGATCTGAACGCCCCTCGGCTGGTGACCCGCTTCCATAAGGATCATCCGTCCAGCCCACGGGGTCGTGGGCCGTTGGGGGGGGGCTATGTTAGACGATCCTCTGCACACCAGTTCGCTACACATCAGAACACTGCTCCCATATCTCCACCATCCCCTCCCACGGTTCCAGGCTCAGGTGATTCGGTTAACCCAAAGAACCGGAAACCCCGTACCAGCTTTGGTGTACGGGCTCGATTGCAGCCCTTTCTGCATTGGCAATTGCCTTGGAGAGCGTATGGCAGAAGGGGCGGTGTTACGTCACCACGTCGGTCACGTGATCCAGAGTCACGTGTCCTTGTTGGACGTCACATGATCCAGAGACGTCACATGACTCCCAGACACACAGTATAAAGGTCTGAGAGACAGAACACTCATTGCTTCTCAGCTGGCTTCAGACCCTGTTTGGCGTTACTACTTGCTCCTTGCTGTCTTGATCACGGAACTCTACCTCGGACTCCCTCGGACACCCCTTTGGTACCTTTGCTTGGAACTGTTGACCTGTTGCCGGATTTTGGACTTCACCTCGACTTGCCTTTGGATCATCCCTGGTTACCTTGCTGAACTTCTACGCCCTTTCCCTTTTTGGGATTCAAGTCAAGCCCTCTCTCCTACAGGTGGCTAGCCCTTCATCCACGCTAACCTGCGGTTCTACCATTCCAGGGACCGCCGCATCAACTGAGCCTCGAGCCTCTCTACTAGGTTACCTGGGTTACCCTTACACCAGATAGGTAAGACATTTTAGATTCTTTTGTTTATCTGCCTGTGTTGTGATTGCCTGGTACTTAACCCCGTTCCTTCTCGACAGCAGCATCGGTGTTCCAGAGGCTCCGTGGATCTGGGAAGACATCTCCCACCTGTGGCCTCAAAGGTCGCACAGCGGGTTTCTATTAAGTTCCCCTGTGCGTCACTTGGGGACAGAGGACTCATCGGTCTACACGACACTCAAGTCAGAACATAAGCACATTCTTTGATAATATTGGCCAGACAGATGTCACCTTTGCAGATGGAAGGTTTTAGGTGTTTGAGGAGGGCTAGGACTTCTGTTTCAGAAGCTCTTGTCTTGGAGAGTAGTTTTTTGATGGGTGAAATGGACGGGTCAGACTTGGGCAGGGCTTTGTGGTGAGCTCGAATTTTGTTCTGCAGAAGGACTGTTTTATTGAGCTTGGCTGTTTGAATACTTGAGCACCATGCCTCATCTTTAACAATGTCACCTGAGCTAGTGGTAATAGTGACTAAGGGCCTCATTACACGGTAGGTGGTAAGGGTTTACCGGTACCGGTATTTTACCGGTACCGGTAAACCCTTACCGCCTTACTACGAGGTCCCTTTGCGGGTTGGGGAATTTAACGCCTGCTTTTTGCAGGCGTTAAAAACCAACCCGCAAAGGGACCAGGGAGCTAATTACGGTACAGCAATTTGCGGTACCGTAATTAGCGCCTTCCCCATTCCCATAGAGCCCTATGGGGCAAAAATGGGAATGGAGAAGGGCAATGGGTGAAGGGGGAATTACCGCCCCACCAACCTTGGAATAGTTCCCCTTTCCACCAAGGCGGTGCCGGTATTTTACCGGCATGGACCAAGGTGCTCAGAGCACCTTGGTCCACCGCCATCCGTGTAATGAGGCCCTAAGTCTCTGAAGATGGCGAATATTTCTTTGGCGTGGGACCTGTTATTCTGATGTTGAATGGGTTAGCCTTAGCTTGGACAATGGCTTTTTGATAGTGGGCAGACAACTTTTTGAATTCATCCTTAGAAGAGTCACTGGCTTAAGTTTGCCATTTGGTCAAGGCGTTACGTTTGAGGGTGCGTAGTGCCTGGAGTTCTGTTGTGTACCAAGAATTAACGTGCATTGATTTTTTGGCTTTTTTTAATATGGTGCAGAATGGGAGAATGGAGTACCTAACTATGGAGGACACAGACAAAAGAAAAAGGTGAACCTTAGGAACACTTCCTTCAGCTCTAGTGACGGTAGCACTAGTGGTGATGCCTCTGGTAATCGAGGAAAGCATAACTGCCCTAAACCCAACAGAGGAAACTAACATGGGAGAAGAAATGATAATCGTGGTTATCAAGGTAGTAACCAAGGCGGTAGAGCTAACGACCAGCATTTTTTCTAGAGAGAGGCCCGGAGGCTTGCGACCTGGAACCCCACATAACGAGGAGTAGCGGGCATTGTGGTGAATGTATCCAGATACCAGCCAACACCAGAAGAAATGAGAATCCCAGAGAAAGGGATGGGCTTTGTTCCTACCAATCTAGATAGCCCATTCACTTTCCGCCAGGAATTTTTTAAATGTATGAGAAAGATCCACCTCAATCAATTTTTCCAATATAAAGCTTTTCAACCAGAGGCTTCTGACTCAGGTTTACAGAACAAATCCAATTTGTGTGCACCGACCGCTGTACATAGCGCTGAAGCTCTGGTGTTTCAGAAGTGGGTGCTCCATGACTTAGACCTTTTGGAAAAAGAATCGAAAGGGAAGAATGCATTTTATAACATCAGCCATGGAGAAAATGAAGCAATGCGGAAGCTATTTAACAACAGAGACATTGTGATCCAGAAGGCAGATAAGGGGGAGCAATAGTGCTTCTCGAGAAGACTATGTTAGAGATTACAACTGCCAATTACTAAATCTGGCTTGTTATGAGACTGGTGAATTTGATCCACTTAAAGTCTGGAAAGCAGCCAAAAGAGGGTGGATCTCCCAGAAGGAGGCAGACTTCCTGATTAAGGATAAGCCACAACTTCCTCTATTTTATATACTCCCGAAAATGCATAAATCTTTGATTGCCCACCATGTAAACCAAATGTTTCCGTAGTAAACTGTGTTCTCGAGCCACTTTCCCACATTTCTTCAACCACTGGTACGAAAAATGGCATCACACGTTCTCGACAATACACAAATGATTACAGTGGTAGAAGATTTGGAATTTGACCCATCTACAGAAATATTATTGGGTTTAGACATGGTTGCATTGTACACAAGCATACCAAAGAGAGCTTCTCTAGATATGCTTGAAGAGAAACTTCTCCAAGATTACACTGTAAAATCTACCCCAGTCTCGTTAATTTTATGGTGTGCCAAGATGGCCCTCATGGAAAATTATTTCCACTTTGATGGAGAGTTCTTTAGACAAATTCAAGGAACCGCCATGGAGGCCACTCTGGCTTCCAGTGTAGCTAATCATTACATGGAAGCATTTGAGACCACGAAAATCATGAATCCATTCAATCCCTTTGTGAACAACATAAAAACGTGGAAACATTATATTGACAACATTTTTGTCATGTGGAAAGGGACGATTAACGAACTTGAGAGTTTCTGCTTATGGTTAAATACGCAAGATAGATTCTTGCAGTTCACTTCTAACTACTGTATGACGTCACTTGACTTTCTGGACATCACTATTGCAGTTGATCCTGAAAACAAAAGCTATATGTGAAGCCTTTCAACAAACCAATGGACAAAAACTTGGTACTTCACTACACAAGTTTCCACCCACGACATGTGCGTGACAACCTCCCGTTGGGTCAATTTCTTAGGCTAAAAAGAAATAGCACAAAGAGATCCAATTACAAAATGGAAGCAAACAAAATGCAAGAACGTCTGACCAACAGAGGCTATCTATAAAAGTTACAACCAATGCTCTGAAGAGAGCTAGCAACAAGAACAGAGACGCGCTCCTTGAATATAAAGAACAGAGTGCTGAAAAAGAAAAAGTGGAACGAATAGTGTTTGTCAACACTTTCAGCCATATGTCCAACCCAATCAAGAAAATCATTGGAAAAAACTGGCGTATTATGGAGAAAAGTGATCGGCCCGTACCCAGACCAATATTTGCCTTCAAAAGGAGCCGCAATATCAAAGATTTTATCACACGTAATGATATCAGTCTGAGGTTGATGAAACCAAGAACACTACCCCAACAATGGGGTCTACCTGAGCTGGCTCGACATTATCCGTGTGATCACTGTACCTGTTGTCCATCTACATTTAAAAGCACTACAGTTGATATTGGTTTAAAATCCCCCTGGAAACAAAAGACCCTCACTAATTGCAACTGGTGTATAGTCATCTATGTTGTCTGGTGCCCGTGCAAAAAAGTGTACATTGGCAAAACAGATAGAAAAGTAAAGTTAAGAATAAGTGAGCACAAAAGTTTCAATAAAAACCGCACTTTGAATGCCCCACTCGTGGATCATTGGATCAGGTATGTACATAGTGTTGAGGATCTCAAATGGTCTGTCCTATAAAGATTGAAACCAGGAACAGACAGCAATGAAGACAAAAAGCTGCTTTTGAAAAAAGAACAGCTGGTCATTTTCTTAACAAAAAGTATGCGAACAGGACTAAATAAAAAAATCGATTGGATGATTTAGTCTGGTCTGTTGACTGTACTCATATCTGTCGAGTCAGTTCTACGCGATCTAAGCAAGACGGCTGACTATTAAAGATAAGATACCTCAGAAATCACAATACGTTTAGTGATCGGACCTTCTGCTTATCATTACAAGTAAAGAAATAATGTACTCTACCCACCGTTGGAAGGCAACAATATACAGCACCAATTTGTGGCCACGAGAATTACCAGCACGATACCTTTTCATCGTCGGAAACATTGAGACATATGTAAATCTCACATGACTAATGCATAAAAGGTAGAAAGAGGACGTGTAGATGCATGAGAAGTAAGTCTAACGCGACCCAATAGGAATTAAGTATACTGGGAGAGTCACGTTTAAAACTAGCAACTAATGGCCTTAGCCGTATTGATGCCTGGAGGAGGCGATTGACCCGCCGGACGAGAGCGATACACCTGGACACACAGACTCATGGTAAGACTTTCTCGAGATCCTGCTTAGTACAACTGTCCCTTAGGCTAGAACTTTTTGACACTCTGTGTGTTCCTCTCGACTTTTTAGTGAGAGTAGATTGTCTATGTGGCGGGGCATCGAGCAAGGACTTTCATTGAGAACTTCCAGAAACCAGCGATGCTTACTATGAAGAGTTGTGGTTTTCCATTTGCTTAAAGGAGAACAAAGAAAAAGGAGAGAAAGCACACCCTTTCTTGTATGTGTTCTGTAAAAATTGTCAAATGTGTTTTTCCTGGGTGCCGGGGAGAAAAAGAACTGACTCTGGTATCAATAAGTCAACGAAAATATGGGGAAAAAAACGAAGTTCCTATAGGTAATAGGAACTCCCGCCCCCTGCACACCATTCAGTAGTGGAAAGGTAACTTTCCAAACAAAGCTCAATATTTTCAACAATTCAATATATTTGTTATATATGCTTATCAACGTTTTTTAGCAGCAGTCAGAGTACACAAACACCAATTGCAGAAATTCAATTAAAGATGTTAAAATTGTTGATATTCAAATAGTTTTACTGATAGTAATTTTCAGTGTTTCACAAAATAATATAATATTGTTTCCTTGAGTTCCATTCACTCAGTAACTAACGTTCAGTTTGGCAGTCAGTCATAACACTCTTAAAAAATTCAAAAACAATGTGTTTACTAATGAGCTCAATGCATTTCGAGAGATTTTCCTGTCTTCTTCAGGAGCAACAACTCATTTCTAAATAATACAGCAGTAAGTATTTTCAACAATTCTTCATTACAAAATAAAATAAACTTTTCCTTTTGACAAATATGTCCCCAGGATTTTTCTTATTGTTGTGTAACAACTATTCCGTTGTGAAATCATGGAAACGTCATCTATTCTTGGAACAATACATTTTTTGATGTTTCTAACTCTAATGAGTACAGAACTGTACCTGTATGTTCATGTATTCATCGATCTGAATGGGAAGCCTGTTCCAGATTTCAAAATGAATATCCAGTATGGCGTCTTGGAAGTGGATGGCCTAAAAGGTAAGTATTAACACTATGGTTATCCATGTTTCATGCACTAACTGTAAAGTAATGATGAAACTGTCAAGGAAACTCACCAATTCGCGCTTGGCATGGAATCACATTCAGAACTTAAGGATCTACTCCGTAGTCAGTTCAAGTTTCCTCCCTGCATCAATGATGGATCGAATTAGGGCGATATCTTGCACTTACACTATTTTCATTTTAAATTAATGTAAGATTGATTGGTGCTTTACCTGTGTTGTTGACCGTGTGAACCGCATACATGTATCTCCTATTTCCTTCTTTCTCTCGTGGCGTGGGGTCACTATCAGTGTGACTACCTATTTAAAAGATACTGTGCGTTAGCGTGGTACTCCACGTGATTATTATTCAAGATATTTCCCAAGTGAAAGATGCTTGGCACTATACCTGAGTTCTAAACTCTGCCGTCCATAAGCCTGTTTCTCCTACTTCCTGCTTACTCCTGGTAAAACTCGTTTTCTAGCAACTTGGCAATATATTGTCATGTGATCTGGTCACATGATAACTAAGGATGCTGGGAGTCATAGTTCCGATCCTCGAATTCACTGAATGTGTATTTATACATGGAGTCCTGACATTCTGTGAAACAGAGTTCCGGATAATGAGCCAGTATATTGGTTGTAAGGTTCATTTTACTGATCGAAGCGTGTGCAATTTTAATTGCACTATTTGATGAAGGATTAGTGATGCTAGTGATTCCTATACACCTGGTTGTGTAATTAGACTGAATTAACTGAACCATAATTATAATGAAAGCAATCAATCCGTGTTGTACTAGTAATTTTTCATGTGATTACTTTCTATCCCGATCCTGTTCTTGAATCAGATATTTTGTTAGTGAGGAAGCATTTTCAATGTTCTATGACCAAATGGTCGTGTGCCTGTGGTCTATGATCATTATGGGAGTTCCAATGCGTGTAGATCATCTTTCCATCAAGTCACATTTATGTTGTTAATTAGTTAATGTTGTTCACATTCTCTCTCTCCTCAGGGATTCATGTTATATTAACAAAACATCCATTTTTTGTAAGTGATAAATATAACTTTGGTTCACTTGTGTGCTAATGGTAAATCTCTAGCCCACTTCTACCCCTCTTCATAGAAATGCACTCAAACAGTATTCTTCATTCATTCCTCTAGGTTCCAAGGCATCTAGCTTGTGGACCCAAAACATTTATCTGCGTGTTAATATTTGTTGTAAATTGCCTCCTCTAGCTGGTCTTGTTATCGTCTCCAAAATCACAAATTTCAACTGTCAAATTGTGTGGTGTTGCTCTTTAAAATGTCTTGCAACTGGTGATTTCATTTTGCCAGTTCTGATGTTCGACTTGTGTTCTGAGATGCAATCTTTTGCACGTCTAATTGTTTGGCCAACATAGTATTTACCACAGGGACAAATTAATCCATATATTACGCATTTATTGTCACATGTTGCATAATGTTGTAAATTGTTTTTTTGTCCTGTGTATGGATGCCGAATCATTGTACCTTTTTGCACATTGTTGCATTGACTACAATTCAGACAAGGAAAAGTTCCCTTTTTTGGCTTTGAAAGAAATCGTTGTTGCATTGTGCTGACTCTCACTGCTTTTACTAATGAGTCACGTAAATTCTTTCCTTTGTTGTAAGCCATTAATGGTGGTTTTGGAAAAAGAGCACAGAGTTGCGGGTCTAACCATGTGATTTCCAGTTTTTCATCAAGCCGGGAGACGTAGCCAGCCACTTGGAAAGGCCCACGCTAAGGCCATCTGCTGATGTCTCTGCCCGTCTCTTCAGGCGATGCTATGACTCCGTGGGTCATCCCTCCTATAGGCGCTCTCTGCTTTGCCTCCCGACTCTAGCTGCTACAACAGTAAGCCTACTGCGCCCCCTCTCATTGGCGCACAGGCTTGTGATGCAATGTATGCAGCCACCTGGATGGTAAAAATACTTGCTTCTCAGGTCCCCAATGCTTTCCTTGCTGTCTCTGCTGCAACAGATAAGACTGCCATATCCCCTACGTCGCATCCCTTTCCTCCCCGCATTCCACTCACCCTATGCTCCTCTAGCCCCCACCCGTCCGCTTTACGTGAGGGTTCATCAGAAGCCCTCACTCGATGCTGCTTTGCGCATTGGCATGGACACACTCTCGCCACCTTCTTTTTCACAGCTTAAGAAACACATACAGCAACGCATATTACTGATGTAGCCCCCATTTACCCTGGGCGCGGGTCTCCCAATATGCGCACTCATGGCTTTGCTACCAGATGTTTCCTTGATTTAGACCTGCAGTATTTATCTTAACTTGCTGTACCCCTCTGCTACCCGAATCGCACCAATTTTGACTTTACCCAACCTCTGACAGTTTCGGATGTTCTCTCACAACCTACCTAACATAACATCCATTTAAAAATGCTTTTTCCTGTGGTATATGAATGTTTCCTACAACGCTACCAATACTGTCTTCACGCAGCAACTGGCTGTACTGAATTTTATGTATGCCTTGCCCTGTCCTACATCGTGAGATTGCTCTAATGAGTTGCACATGGACGATGCTCTCCTTACTATTTTGATCCCATGACGAACAGCATTTTAACACGTAGCCCCTGTACCTGTACCTTTAGGAGAGGCCCGATTAGGTCATACGTTAACAACGATATTGACTGTGTAATCCTACTCCTACCTCCTACCTCACTTGGGTGGATTATGCCATTGCATTACCTCGTCTCAAAAATCGAATGTAGGTGTCCTTAGATGTGTGCAACCATTTTCGTTTTTTGTGCTCACAATGCATCTTGAGTGCCATTCATGTGGGTGAGACCTTCCATCTATGCTCACTGTTTATTTCCTACTTACCTATTCAGTCCTTATTGTCTGGCAGATTCTTTGATGTTGTGCCTCACTCCATGAGATATGGATTTGTCAGTCACTGTGCTCATACCTATTTGACTCATATGCTGCCTGCAGCCCCCTGTAACATGAGGTGAGGCTTTGCCAGACTGTGTAACCATACCTATTTGACTTAGATGCTGACTTATGTAGCCTCCTGTAACACGGGGTGAGGCGATTCCATGCTGTGTACACCCACCATTTATGTCTGTAACAATACGATTTTTCCTGCACTTCTACAATGCACCATGCACTTTCTGTAACTAGAGCCTAGATGCCTGAGGGTTCTGTGCTCTGAAATAAACGCAAAAATAAATAAATAAATAAATAAAATAAATAGCAGCGCCTATGGGGAGTGGTAAATCAGGGTATAAATCAAGGTTTAATGCGTGTATGTCTTGATTCACCTGTTCACCCTATTTTTATGCAGTGACATGACAGACAAGAAGCACGTAGCAAAAATAAGGTTTCCCTGGTGCTGACCTCCACACGGAGGAACGCAGCACAATTGCACAAGGCAGAAGGATTGTTCATTTGACAGTTGTGCAGCCACCTGCTACTGAAATAAATTGGCAAGACATGTTACTGAAATAAATTGGCGACATGACTTACGTGAAGATGGGTCACACAATTCCTGAGAAAAAGATTTATAAGATGCCTTCTACCACTGATGTGGGATAATATATTCATGCTATAACGTTAAAAGCCTTCATTTCTTGTTTTGCCATGGGCAGCCTGTACTGGGGCAATCTATATATGTTTGGTTTCCACTGACTAGCCCAGTGTTTGCCCACAAAGGCTATGTACTACAAAGCACCAGACCAACACTACTTCTGTCTTGCCTGAGAGAAGCTGGAAGTAAACCATGCTAGATAAATTCAGAAGGAAAGCATAACCTGCGGTGCCAAATGTGTAGGTATTCAAAAGAGACATCATTGCACAGATCCATGGAACTACATCTGGAAACATTAATCGTGGAGTTTCTGGGAAATCCAGTTTTCGCATGGCGTTTATTGGATGAGAGATCAGCCACCAAGCCCGATAATTGTTCAGATAATCATGCAGGGGTCATGATTTGATCTTTAGAGCAGCCAGATAAATGGGTGATATCCTAGTATACAACACAAGAATCCACATATGGCCATATTTCACTCCAGGCGTCCAAAATGCCCACAGAACATTTATAGCAGTCAAGAAAATTGTTCAGAATAAGGGTGTTTTTTTGCCCCTCCTGAACTGTCTTTTTGGTGACCACAGCCATAAGAACTTACCTTTGGTGTTTTATTTGAGATACTTACCCACAGGGGTTCTTGAGATCCATGGTTGAAGATCTCTTCGATTGTCATTCAACCCTGTGTTGCCATACACTTCTATTGGCTTGAATACTGCTGTGCTCAATCTCTTCCTGGGGCTGCTGGGTCTTATACCTGGTAATGGTGGTCTTTAAGAGGGTCTCTTCTTGTGTCCCTGGGGACGGTTTCTGTCTTCACTGCATCTTTGGGGTTGAACTTGTCCCCATAACAGCAGCAGTGGCTACTGACACAGTCACAAATCCTATAAGAATCTTTTGAACTTACCTGGAACTCTCCCAAAGTGAGTATCAAGCTGCTTAACTCCCTGCTGGACATTCCCTGGGACCTCATTTTATGTCCATTGAGTGCTAGGTGAATAACTGGAATATTAACTTGCGCCACTCACATTATATGTGTTTTTAAACTATTGGGTTACACTCCTGCCTAAGAGAAATGTCTTGATATAATGTATTACTGCAAAGTGTTTCTGTTATTATTTTCCCTAGGGAGTAATGTGTTTTAGCTGTGAGCCTAATGTATTCTAAGTGTTGGTGGCCTCTGGCATTCTGTTCTTTAGTGTTCTTCACTTTTCCTTCCTCTAGTTTCTACATGTACTGTATTGTTCACATTTGTTTTGTTCCTAATATTATGTCATGGAGGTTTAGCCTTATAGTGACTGTGTTCGCTGTTGGCACCTGGAGAAGGGAAATATATAAGATCATCAGATAATTCAAAAATCTGACAGCATGCAATGCAACCACTGCCCATACACAAGAGCTCTGTGGCCAGATTGCTGCACACTTCAACCAAACGATACTCAGCATCCAGGATCACCTTGACAATAAAGGACACTCCCATCCACATCCTATCAACAAGATCCCACCAACACATCCCACTACCTCCTCTCTATTGTCTTTCCGCCTTCTGTCTGCAGAGGACCTAATCTTTACAAATCAATCATGAAATCTCCAAAGTTACTGCCCTTAGTCCTCTGTCTCCTAAATGATTTAATCAGGACCAGAAGAGTCCCAACTGTAGGAACACTTCTCTTGAAGAGAAGATGCAGAGAAAAGCACCAATTTAAAAAAAGAAACTGTGAGCTCTGGCCTGCACACAGCACCTGAACAACACACGTACAAGTAAAATGTACGATATGTGCAGCCCATATAAAATAAAACCATATTTCTGACATTGTTTGACAAAGCACAAATAGGAATTGCTGGGTCACTTGGACGAATCCTGCAGATTCTTATTAAAACATAGAACTGCTCAATCTAAGATAAAAAGCACAGCATTGAAGATGAGAGAAAAATCAGAATTGGTCCTGGATTGCTTCAGGCCTTTCATTCTGTACTTTTTATTTACATGATTAAGAATCGGTATTATGAAACATGCAGAGACATTAAAGATGTGTCTTGGACAGAACGTTTATCAGCAAATGCAGTGCTATGGGGTTGTTCTGCTTTAAAAGGACTATTGCCACATGGAGAATAAAAAGACTATTAAATGCTACATTTCTCAATTTAGCATCAGCTATAGGTCTGAAATGCCAAATGATATTCCAACTCCCCTCCCCCAGCAACAGATGTGAAGGTGGGTGCCCTGATTTCTCAAGGAAATTAAACTCTTTTGAAACTGAGCAATAAAAACTGTCAGGAAGCCAGGAGCTGCACTAAAGCCCAAGTATCTCATTTACAACGCACATCTGTCTAAGTTATCAGTCTTAATATCTCAAATATACACGGAATGTAGCTTGGCCAGTGGTTCTCTCACATCTATTCTGATGTTTCAATTAGCCAGGCCTTTCCTGAAGGAAGCAAATTGACACCTGGGAAGACCGAACATCTTATATAAGGATAGGCAGACCCTGTGACCATTCCAATGGGGTGGGAGTGAAGTCATAAATGGCCTCAGCAGCTTAAAATACCAAGGACTTTTCCATGGAATCAGGCCTCTGTGTCATAAATACTCCAGCTAACAGAATGGACAGCAAATGTTTTGCTACCAGGCAGAGAAACTAAAGACTGCCATGTAACATTGTGTAAAGAGGAAGAAAGAAAAAATGGCATCATTGAAATTACATTGGATTTATATTTCTGTTGATAACTTTTAAACAAAATGTTGTAGAGAGCTAATATAAAAAAAAAATCCAGGTTGAAGGTCCCAAAATGAAGTTTTTGTGACGTTATCTTCATTAGACAAATTATGCAAATTTATATTTTGTCACACTGAAAGAGTGGATGCCTGTGATTCATATATCATAACGGCCATGCTGGTGTAGCCGTTACTTTGAGATGGAACATTAATCTCTGTATATGAGTATGAGAGAGTTAAAAGACAAAATGTGTAATTGCATCTACCATAAATTGTATTGCGATGAAAAATGCATCATTTAATTTGCGCTTGAGAGTGAAATCTGATGTCCTAGTTGTTAACATGATTACCTGTGCAGAATATGCTGGTTCAGAAAGTTACTATTGTTTAATCAAGAAATCTCCAGGAAAGCATCACTTCAAATGGAAGGGAAAATTGGTTTAGGAGTTATTCCCACAAGACTGCCCCCTTTATTAATGTGCCCAATGACCAAGGAGGGATAGCATTAATGTGATGTCACTCTTGGGACATTGTCCAATCACATACCACCAACCAATTAGACTACAGAAATTATATGCATCTCAAAAGAGTTGTGGCTTCTGCTCTATAAAAGTCCAAACCCCTAGATTCTGGGAAGTCACTGGCTCACTCACTGAATGATGGAGAAGAAGAAGTAAGGAAAGGAGAATTGATTGCAACATGAAGGAGATGGAATAGATTGCTTTCCCTTTGAACCCATTGAGTCGGTCCTCTAGATCACTCTCTGCAGGTCAGACGTTTCTCCAAGCAGAGAGTGGGGTAGATATCTTTCTTCAGCAGGAACCTCCCTCTGGAATGGCCTTCCTGGCCCTTTCTGTCTTGAGACGGATCTGTTTAAGTTCCGGAAGCTTCTCAAAACCTTCCCTTTCTCCTCCTCCTTCCCTCTCTCCCGCCTCGGCTAGTTTCCATCTGCCACTATGTCTGGTTGCATATATCCCTTATGAGCCTTACTGGGGCCAGGCCCTCCTTTGACCAGTCTTGCCCCTCAACCCTTTTTACCAGCACTAGCCCTCGGGCACCCTTCACGACTAGCCTACTGAGTCTGGTCCACCCCCTTCCTTCGCACTAGTAGACTCACATGCCTGGTTTTTCACCAAGCACTTCCCTCCTGGGCTCACCTTAGCACTCGCCCAGCCCCTGTGGCCCCATCCCTCCTGAACTTTTCCCACTTCCCCTCTTTCTATCCCATCCCTTTGCCCTGATCTGCCCCCTCCCCCTGCACTTCCTGTTACTGCACTTGCACAATCCGAATGTCACAAAACCTAGTAGGACTGTTATTGTTATTTTCTCCTCTGTCCCCCACTCCTTTTTGTCTTGTGGCTCTTGGATACACTTTTGGCTGTAGAGGCGCCATACAAATGTTCAATAAATAAAAAGAAAATAATAAGATTGATGGATTATTACAGTCCACTGTAAGTGAGGTGTACCAGGAGTTAAAGTCACTGGCTTTCTTCAGTGGAAGAGACAGCAGACAGGCTGTCAAGGGAAGCTGACCCCATCTTGCTGACTCATGGCCACCAGTTCCTAGAGGGGGAGAGTGGAACCAGTGCTTAAGAGGGTGCCCACAGGTCTGCATGACAGCCAAAAGAAATGAATGTGTAATTATGATATAAAGGGGAAATAATCCTGACGGGAGGGATACTATAAAGGGAAATAGATATACTCCAGCCCGTTATTTGGTAGTACTGATGGGAGGGAATCTATTAATTAATTAATAGTTCAGAGGTGTATGTGCTGTAATTGTAATTGGTTATTTATAACACACTTAATACCCAGAGGTTTCTAAGTGCAGACATGGGGATCAAACCTGTGTTGCTCCATGTCGTCTTGTTTCCAAGGTGAGGGTGTTGCCCCTGAGCTATCCTCCCGAGACCCATTAGTCTCTTCTGCAATTATACATTTGATAGACTAGGTCTGATGGTGTGCATTCAGCAAGATCCTCTTACTCCTACTCTGGGAGAAGATGTCTGGCACATAAGAAGTATTTTGGGAGTCAAAAAATATCACTGTTGTAATACCTAGAAAATAAATATAATTGAAGTCATTCCTAGGTACACCATCAAGCACAATACTGTTATTAATGCTGAGTTGTTCAAGACAAAAGGAAACAGTGATTATTCGCTACCCATTTTCCCACTTTTAAATTTTCCATTGAAAGTGTGAAAGCTGCATGTTTACACAGTAATTCAACAGAGACTCCACTGAAGTGAATTTAGTAGACACATGCTTTTATTTTGCAACACATTCACATGCGAGAATGTAATAACGCATTTAAATAGAATTTTCTAGATTGCTGTCTGAAATTGTGGCATGTTCATTGAGTAAGGGGGGTGGTATCTATTTTCAATAAAGGAGAAAATTAGATGGGCAGGGATGTTTTGAGTTAATTGGGTTTTTAACTAATGAAAGCCTTATTCTGGCTCTCATCATTTTTCAATCAATGATGCATGTGTGCCCAGGGTAAATAAAATGTACATATGCTGATGTGTGAGTTTACAAAGATCTATTCAAGTAAATATAACATAGAAAAGGGGTACGACCAGTAGATTGATAATTGTTTATTGTAATACCATTTGACACTCCTCTTTGCTTCTGCTTTCTCTCCTCCTCTCCACTGCGGATCTCCTGGCTGAACCTGAATCTGCACTGGTTACCTGGCTACCCTCTGATCTCAGGCCCAGGTCCCCTCCTCGCCAGTTGCACATCTATACTGCTCCCCTGGCAACCCTTGCACTCAGGAACTGTTTTTGTATCCCTACAGCCCCTACTAGCACACAACACCTGTCTTCACTTACCCTTGCACTTGCCACCAGCTGGCCGCACTTTTATTTATTGTCTTTATGTATTTTACTGTTATCCTATGTACTGCACTGCCCCTTCCCCTTTTCCCCGGCACTTTTCCCCTTCCCCCCTCCCATGCCCTTGCACGATCTCAAAGTCACCTGGCCCAGTAGAATCATTGTCTCTGTCTTTCCTCTGTTTCCCCTCCCTTGCCTCGTCGCGCATTGAAGGTGGGACGGTTCAGCTCGCAAGGTGAGCGGGAGGGAGTTCCATTTCCTGATGGCAATGAAGGGGAAGCTGGAACCGCCAGCTCCAGCACGTTTGACTCGGGGGACTACGAGTCATTGGGAGTATGGTGTTATGGTGGGTCTGGAGGAGCCTGTTCTGGTTACTTTCTGGGAGAAGTAAGATGCAGCCGTGTGTGTGAGGCAATTGTGAGTGATGGCGAGTGTCTTAAATAGAATCCCTTCTTTGACCGAGGAGCCAGTGTTCTTTCTTTCTTGCTGGATTATTTGAAGTTTCAGTACGTTTTTTGCTGAGGTGCTAGCGAAAAGGATGTTACAATAGTCCAGTCTTATGCCTATTGGTGCTCTGGCGATGGATAGGTAGTTCTCGGTGGTCAGGAATGATTTTGCTGCATTGAGTAGCTTAGTGGAGTAGGCTGCAGAGGAAGAGATAGCACTCACTTGCCGTGACATAGAAAGGGTGGTGTCTAGGTGGACTCCTAGTGTCTTCTCTGAGGATGAGACAGGGATTTGTATGTTGTTCATTGTATTGGCTTTTGAGTTTGTTTAGGGTTTCTTGGGGACCTACCAGCAGGAGTTCCATTTTGTCTCCATTTAGGCAGAGCCAGTTGGATGCCATCCAGGACAAAATGGTGGAATAAGCTGTGTTGAGGGCTTCTGCTTCATAGTTTCCTGAGAGGGGGATAAAGACTTGAGTGTCGTCGTCATAGTTGGTGTAGGCTATGCCGATGGAGTCCAGGATATCAGAGAGTGGTCTAGTAAAGATGTTATAAAGAGTGGGAGAGATACAGGATCCCTGGGGAACTCTGCATTGGATGGTGGCTGGGATGGCACATGCCTTGTCTGAGAACACTCTCATGGCCCTCCCTTTGAGGGAATGAGGTGATCCAGGTTGTTGCATTGGGTGAGAAATGAGCTGAGGTGGAGAGATGATGGCAGCGGGTTTTATGGTCTACTAGGTAAAAAGCAGCTGATAAGTCTAGGAGGAGGAGTACAGGTGGCTTACCTGCATCCTTTATTTCATCCAATTGTTTTTTTTAAGTCAAGCAGGGCTGATTCTGTGCCATGCCTTTGGTGTAAGCTGCCTTGACGTAGACCAAGGATGCAATTAGTTTAATAAACGGTTGGACCTGTAGGTATCCTGCTTTGTCTAGAATTTTCAGCAGGAAGTGGACTGTTGTTATTTTCCTGCAGTTGTTTGGGGATGTGGGGTCAAGTGAGTTTTTTTTTTAGAAGAGCCCAGAGGCGAAGGAGGCATTTATGAAGGTGATGAGGAACGGCACCAGGGTGGCTGCACAGTCCTTGATAATCGAGGGGGGCAGACATCACCTTTGCAGTTAGATGGTTTGATTTTTTCATAAGGGTGAGAACTTCAAGTTCAGTGACATCCTTGAATCCAAAAGGTGGGATGTCCCGTGTGGACGGGTTTTGGGTGGCTGAGGCTGTGGTTAGGTGTTGTGGAGTGGTCAGGATGTTCTGATTAGTCTGGATTCTGCTCTGCAGTAGCTCTATTTTGCTGAGCAGGGCCGTTTGTATGTTGGATCACCAGTTTTCATCCTTAATGAAGGCCTGTGGAGTTGCTGTGGGAGATTTGAGTCCCATGAAAATGGCGAAGATCTCTTTCGACCCTGATTTGGCATTCTCAATCCTTGTATTAAAGGAGGAGGCTTTGGCCAAGATTATTGCCTTTTTATATTGATTGGGTAACTTGTTAAATTCTAGCTTTGAGGACTCTAGATTATTTGTTTGGCATGCAGTGAGTACGGTGCGTTTCTTGTTTCGAAGTTCTAGTAGCTCTGGGGTAAAGAATGAGTTTACATGTCTTATGGGTTTAGCTTTCCGCTTGTCTAATGGGACAATGGCATCAACGGCCTGTTTTAAAGTGGCATTATAGATGTTATCCAGCACCTTGGAGTCATTGGAGAATGGGGGGGTCTGTACTTCCAATTGGTGAAGCGCTTCAATGATTTGCTATATCTCAAATGGATGATTTCACAAGCTACAAGCATTTATGAGGTCCAAAATCCTACAGAAAAAAAACAACCCCCATACTCCCAAACTATCCATTTCACCTGCCACCGCTAAAGTCACAGAGGTGAAGAGCAGTCCTTCTTTGGATCTGGCATCATGGGGATCGAGAAATGCTCCTCTTAACACCAAAAAGTGTTCCAAAATACAGACCCCTTTGCCACCAGTACATATATAAGTGCACAGTATCTGGGTTTGCATCCCATTGTGGGCTACAGATACACTCCCCCGCAACAGAGGGAAAATCATAATCAAAGGACAGCTCTACTGGGAAATCATAATCACAATTTCTTGAGGTAAAGAATTGCAACACCATCCCCGAACCAAAATTTCCCAAATCATTTTTCTCCTCCTATATACCAGGATGATTGAGCTCAGAATAAAGGGGAGTGGTAACCCACACATTTCACAAAATAAAGGACATCAAGAGAATTCATGCCGAACTGTCCAATAACTCACACTTTCTTTCTATTGTCTAAATTAGGTAGATGCTATACTCTGGTTCAGATACAAGGTCAGTCTGACTTATCAGCTCTGGTAGACACAGGATTACCGTCAACCTTGACATCAAAACAAATGCTTGATAAACTCAACCTAGGAAGGAGGGAGAGTCATAACATTTGTCTCAAACCTCTTCTATGAGAGCTCCAAATGTTTGAGAGATAGGTTATTTCTGTCGGTGGGATTGCAGATCTGTAAATCAAAATTCTGTGACATCGTCTGAAGCATACAGTGTTCGTAGAGGCTCCAGAGGTCACACCCTGTTTACTGGGGAACAATTTCCAATGGAGCCTGTCCCTTCTCATTGATTGTGTAAACCAGGTTCTCTGGAACCAAACAAAATGTCCCATCAAGCTGAAGAGAAGTACCAATTATGTCAGCCTGAATGGTTTTTGTCACTTGATTGAACGAAATCCAAATCAAATTGAATTCATTTTCAGAATAATCAGGTTACTGAGATCACCATCATTTTAAGAGGAGACCAGACTAGTGTGTCCCCCAACTATACATTAATGTTCTCCCTAACAAGAAATCGTTTTCAAACTAGAAATGAGATACTTTGATATTCTATATTCAGGAGGCCCCAAAGAAATCCAAAGTACTCCTGAAAAGAATCCAGAAAAATATATTCCTAATTTGACCGACATGCAGAAAATGTGCAAACACATTCTTCCCCATTCAGATAAATTGAGGAAAATATCCTGTGCTCACCAGAGTAGGGCTAAACGATGGAAAAAGCTTCATAAGCAAAGCACTGTTTCAGCGAATTCAGAAATATCAATTCCCTCTTTTAATTTGACAAATGAATGGGAAGTTGGTCTGGAAACCCAACATTCAAAACATGTACCACCTAGCATGTGCATGTTAGACATTTCAATTGGTGATACAACTACTGACCATATTGATTGGATTGTTAAAGATGTCACTTCTGAATTTTATGTGGGTAGTGATATTCTCCATCGATTTACAATTAATTTAGATTTTATTTATGACAAAGTTTGATCAAGAAATCACAGCTCGGGGCCTCACTACCCAGAAAAAGAAAGCTGAGGCATTACTCAAATTAAAGAACTGCACAACTCTGTGAGAGTTGGGAAGCCTCTTTGGATTGAGTAACTAGAGTAGAAAACTCAATGAGGATAGGCAGGGATCACTCGACCTTTGGTACACTTATTGAAGGTTGGAGGTAAAGTGGGAGTGGGGTGAAGCACAATCCAAGGCAGTAAAGCAATTCAAAAGAAGTCTGTCACAAGTCCCTTATTTGGAATACATAGTTTTTCTTAGAGACTGGTTTCTCAGACAGATACATATATATTAAATGACAATGGGCCTCATTATGAGTCAGGCGTTAAGGGGTTAACGGCGCCGTAAACGGCGCCGACCCTTAACGCCTGATTCCGAGGTCCCTTTGCGGGATGGTTTTTTTAACGCCTGCTTTTTGCAGGCGTTAAAAACCATGCCGCAAAGGGATCTTGGCGATAATTACGGCAACCGTAATTTACGGTACCGTAATTATCGCCTTCCCCATTCCCATTATGCCCTATGGGGCAAAAATGGGAATGGGGAAGGGGCCATTGGTGAATGGGGAATTACCGCCCCACTCACCTTGGAATGGGGCGGTAATTCCGCCATCCACCATGGCGGAGTTGGGACCTTAGCGGCATGGACCATGGTGCTAATAGCGCCATGGTCCTCCGCCAAGGTCGTAATGAGGCCCAATATGTTTACTTGATGACAGAAGTAACTGGTTTGTTAATCTTCAACGCTGCGGTTGTAATACTGTGATCCAACATCCAAAACTGTTGGTGTCCTGTTAAGTCATAACTGTGATCCAACATCACAGTTATGACTTAACAGGACACCAACAGTTTTCTTATCATTTCAGGTCATAACATATTTGCATTTTATGTTCAATAACATTATATTGGGAACATTGAAGTGAAAGTAAACAATCCTCTTTGTGTCTTTTATAGAAAAGCTAAAGCTTCACTATTGTGTCTATCAACACTATTACCTCTTCTCTGTCAGGTATACAGTATCTATGAAGGCTTTGTCTCATAGTAGTTAGTCATAAGCAATCCTGTCCATTATTTTTTAATTTGATCTGCCTATTCACTGTTATGTCATATCCACACTGTAACCTCTACTGTGTCCAGTGTATATTATATAGCAGAACTGATTGTTTCAGTGTCACTAAAGTATTCCCTATCCAACCTCTTCTCATATGTATCTTAGAAGTATGGTATAGATTGTACATTTAAGGGTCAATAACCACTTCTCTTTTACTAACAATTATCAATACCAGTCACAACCTACCAAGCCAGGTTCAGACCCAGATGCAGCACAGAGACAGCAACCATAAAGGTGGTTGATGATGCCCCAAACATCCTTGATGAGGGCCACCCATGCCTCCTGGTTCTGCTTGACCTCTTGGCTGCTTTCGACACAGTAGACCACTAGGCGCATACAGATAGCCTACATCGGCGCATTGGGGATCAACAACCTTGTCCCACGCTGGTTTAAGTCCTATCTCACCAACCGCCAGAAGTTTGTTCAGATGGACTGCTCTAGATCGCCAATGCTACCCGTCACCAGCAGAGTCCCACAGGGTTCCATCCTCTCCCCAGTGATCTTCAATCTATACATGAAGCCAGTGGGAGCCCTCCTGGTCACACACAACATCCACATCCACCAATACACCAATGACACACAGCTGTACCTCAAGATCGACTCCATCAAGAATGTCCATAGGTTTAAAACCAGTCTCTCATTGATCCAGTCGTGGATGTCCAGTGCATACATGAAACTCATCCTCCCCAAGACGGATTCCTACTCCTCATCAACAACATACAACACTCAGACATACAGACCTGGCTAAAAACCATGAACTCTGAGGGCTTCACACTCAAGCTCACCTCCTGTGCCAAGTCCCTCGGGTTCAGGATTGACAAACACTGCTCCTTCAAGACACACATAGCTGGGGGGGGGGAAACAATGGGCATGAAGTGAAGCGTATTCAAAACGAAAATTGCAGAGAAGCTGTGTTAAGGGTGGGGGCATAACTGGCCCGAACGGGAGTCTGTGAGCTGCAATGGCGGCTGTGTAATTAAGCCGTGTAACATGTCGGTCCCAAACGGCACAGGACAGACACGGTGAAGCAGTGTAGCATCAGGAGACACGGCCTGCTGAGGAGGGACGAGGAGCTGTGAATCCTGGAGGTGGCATGCAGCAGTGAACACTCGGAGCTCAGACACCCTAGAGATGTGATGGGGAACCCTTGAGTGGCCTTACAAGCTGGACCGGTGTGGAGGAGGTATTGGATGAGCCACGCTGTGCGCAGGATGCCACGGTATGAGTCGCAGAATGCAGCCATCGGGTAGAATATAGTCTGAGAGGCGGTGTCCCTCATCTGCATCCCGAGGACTATCTGAGCTGGCTGAGGTGTGGAGGGGTGTTGCAGCGGTGTGTCGGGAACATCAGAACTGCAGCACAATAGTCCCTCATGGGACACCTGGTGCATGCAGACCCCTGAGGGTGTGCATTGAAGGTGCTCTTGAATCAAATAGGTGGCAGCTAGATTGGTTTTAATAAAGCACAAAAACCCCCCCTTTGCTATTGATTATCCTTTGTGCCATGACTGTGCCCTGGCTGAGAATTGAGTGGGCTGGGTGGCCATAATCAACATACAATCAGGAAGGGGGCTGCTAACTTTAACTATTGGAAGGAGGCTAGCCGCCAGCTGAGGAGGCGCAAGATGGCTGGCCGCCAGCTGAGGAGGTGCTGGAGACCTGGCGCACTGTCTCCCTTGCTCTCCGGCTGATATCCCCCCAGTATGGGCTGGGAACGCCCCCCCTGCTGATGTGTGTATATGGCGTCATGCAGGTTACAGGCTGGATGTGCTGACTGTGGGGTGAGGAGCTGCTGTTGGGAGTCATCATCTATCTGCCCCCCCCTGGTCTACATTGGATGTGACTTTTTCTGGGGATCAGTTGAGTGTGCAGTGAGAGGGAGAGTGAGGGGGTGAGTGTGCAAGTGGACGCAGAACACGGTTGAAGGCAACTGGGGGCGAGACGAGAGTGGGCCACTACTGGAGGCTCGCCAAGCAGGAACCTGGCACGATAGTAGACACGGCATGGTGGCTGGGTAAATTTGTCGTGCCACTGCCCCGCTGGTGGGGCATATTGCAGGCACCATAGCATTTGAGGATTGATGACCACCGAGCTGCTAGCTAGGAAAAGAGGCCAGTGAAGTTTCATAATGTCCAAAGGGGCGGGCATCAAGAAGACTGGCATGATGGATAAGTATGCACAACCCACCCTGAAACAAGCCGAGACAGCATGCGAAGGGCCAAGCAACCTAGCACAGACAGAAGGGCCACCACCTCCGCCGGCAGACCTCCAGAGTGTTTTGGCCATTATGCAACAGGGATTCGCTGCCATCAACGATAAGCTGGACGGCATTACTGTTAATGTCACTACAATTCACGCTCAGCTGGAAAAAGCAACGCAGCGCATCACAGAAAAGGAATCACGGATCAGTACGGTGGAGGGCGCAATATCAGCACTACAGGGAATGGTGACAACTATGGCTAAGGACTTGGGCACTCCCAAGATGAAATGTGAGGATTTGAAGGCAATGTACAATGTTCGCATTGTTGGGGTAACGGAGGACGCTTTGAAAGGTCCATTGGAGACTGCTACCGAGGAGCTGTGGAAGGAGGTGCTGGGGGATGCTGGCTGGTCACAAATGTTTGCAGTGGAACGGGCGCACAGAGCACTGATGGCAAAGCCAAAACCCGGGGGGTTCCCCCGACCAATTATAGCGCGCCTTATGCACTATAGGGAGTACTGAAGGCTGTGTGGGAGAAGCAAGAATTGAGAATGGGCTCAAATGTGATCCGCATCTTTCCGGATTATACCCTGGCAGTGCAACAGGAGGGACGCACATTTGTGGCAGTTAAAAAGATACTCAGGGATCAGGAGATACCCTATGCTATGCTCTATCCTGCTCGAGTATGTTTCCAATTTAACAACAAGACCTACTTCTTCACATTTCCAGAGGAAGCCGCATCATTTGTGGAGGACAACATCCCGATTCTTGCAGGGTGAACTTTAGGGGAAAAGTAAAGCGTGTAAATAGTAGAGTGTAACACCTACGACTAGGCAGCATAGAAGTGTTGATGGCAGCACTCGTTTAACTTTGGTTTGTTTCATTCATGTGTTCAGGCAACATTATCTAGCGGGGATCTCCTCTCGTCACGATTACAGTCACCCCCAATGCGAGTGCATGTTAATTTTGGGCAGGGTGGAGGGGGGTGAGGGGGAGGGGTCGAGCATAGCCAAAGTTTGTGGTGCTATGTGGGGGGGGGCAATGGGAACGTTGGGATGAAAATGTTCAAAAACTTCACAGGAGACACAAGAGACATTATGGTTTGGACATGGGAAAGGGCCAGATAGAGTGGAGCGCTAAACTGCTTACAGTGGTAGATGGCGGGAGATGACCCAATTAATGTAAAGCTCCTCAGTTGGAAAATTAGGGGCCTTGGGGTGCCAATGAAGATGCAGAAGGTAATGGCTTGTGTCAATAGATTAGGGGTTGAGCTCCTATTTCTGCAAGAGACACATCTGCTCGACAGTCAGGCATGCAGCGTGGCCCTGAGGTGGGTAGAACGTCTGTATTACATGGCTTACTCAACAAGGGCACGAGGGGTCATGATTTTAGTATATCAGTCACTACCTTTCACTCAATATGTCATGTTATGTTATGTTACTTTGCATTTATATAGCGCCTTATGTATCATTGGTATGATCTCAAGGCGCTGGTAAGTTGAACGCCCTCGGGAACAGTAGTTCAAGTCAGTAGAGAGAGAGAGAGAGAGAGAGTCAAAAGGTGCGTGGGTGCACCGATATGTGTGCAGCTGGTGTGGCACTTGCATGATAGCTGCTTCTTAGCTGTAGGTGTGGTGGTTGGGAGGTCAGGAATATGTGTTCATTCTGATGGGTTGATATCCAGACTGATTTCTGGCTGTGTTAGGCCTGAGGAGATGCTTAGGCTATTGGTGTGTGCTCAGCTAGCTGTGTTTAATTAGGATGATGTGGCAGGTGTTAGTATGAGAACAGCTATACCAAATGTGTCATAGTATCGATGTGTTCTAATTGAGTGGTGGTGTATAGGAGAGAGTAAGCGTGGTAGTGTGATATGGTGGTTTTCAGTAAGGCACTTGAGATCGAGCGCTCATCTGTACCATCTATTATATCCGTTTTATTCAGTCTGTCTGTTCACTCAGTTTCGTCTGTTCATACATTTTGTCTGGTTCATCATTTAGTTTACTAGTCTTTCCATCCATTCCATCATTCGATCCTTCATCTACATAAACTACTCCATCCAATCTGTTGATCCTTTTCATCCTTCCCATCTGTTTAATGTATTCCATCTGTTCTATCATTTTTATTCATTCGAACTGTTCCATGTGATTTACTCGCTTAATCAGTTCCATCCGCTCCATCCGTTCTATCCACTTCATCCGTTCCATCCACTCCATCCGTTCCATCCAATCCATTCATTCCATCCACTCCATCCGTTCCATCTAATCCATTTGTTCCATCCACTCCATTTGTTCCATCCACTCCATCCGTTCCATGCACTCCATCCGTTCCATGCACTCCCTCCCTTCCAGGCACTCCATCAGTTCCATGTGCTCCCTTCGTTCTATGCACTCCATCCGTTCTATCCATTCCATGCACTCCATTCGTTCCATCCACTCCATCCGTTCCATACATTCCATCCGTTCCATCTACTCTATCCATTCCATCCACTCCATTCATTCCATCCACTCCATCCGTTCCATCCACTCCATCTGTTCCATTGACTCTATCCGTTCCATTCACTCCATCCGTTCCATCCACTCCATCCGTCCCATCTACTCCATCTGTTCCATCCACTCCATTCGTTCCATCCACTCCACCCGTTCCATCCACTCCATCCATTCCATCCACTCCATCTGTTCCCTCCACTCCATCTATTCCATCCACTCTATCTGTTCTATCCACTCCATCTGTTCTATCGACTACATCTGTTCTCTCCACTCGGTTTGTTCCATCTGCTCTATTTGTTCCATCTGGTCTATCCGTTCCATCCACTCCATCTGTTCTATCCACTTCACCTGTTCCACCTACTTCATCTACATCATCTGCTCCATCCACTCCAATCCGCTTTGTTTGTTCCATCTGCTCTATCCGTTCTATCCATTCCAGCTTTTCGTTCAACTGCATCAATTCCATCTAATCCATCTGTTCCATCCACTCCTTCTGTTCCATCCACTCCTTCTGTTCTGTCCATTCCATCTGTTCCATACACTCTACCTGTTCCATTCACTTCATCTATTCCATCTACTCCATCAGATCGATCCACTCCATCTGTTCCCTCCGTTCCATTTGTTTCATCAACTCCATCTGTACTGTCTACTGTATCTGTTTCGTCCACTGCACCCGTTCGGTCGATTTGATCTGTTCCATTTGTTAAAGCTATTCATTTTTCCATTTGTTCAATCTGCTCTGTAGTCTCACCCATTCAATCCACTCATCTGTTTTATCTGTTTGACCTCTACCATCCGTTCAGTCAGTTCCATCCATTCATTCTTTCTACCCACTCCATCCATTCCACGCACTCCATCCGTTCCACACACTCCATCAGTTCCAAGCACTCCATTCGTTCTAACCACTCTACGTGTTTAGTCTGTTCCATTCGCTCTGCCAGCCAATGCGTTTACTCCGTTCCATCTGATTTGTCTGTTCCATCCATTTCATCCTTTTGTTTTGACAAGTAGACTTATTCCCACTAGCTCTTCGTTCCATCCTTTGCATTCACTTTATCCGTTTGATTCATTCGGTGCGTTTGATCCGCTCTTTCTGTTCTGTCCACTCCATCTGTTCCATCTACTCCCTCTGCTCAATTCAGTCACCTTTTCCATCCATGTCATTCTTTTATCCCCTTTATCTGTCTACTCCATCCTTTCCACGCGTTGTTCTACTTTTCTGTTTCGTTTACTTGGTCTGTACTTTATATTTCATCCATTTGTTACCTATCATCTATTCAGGATACTTTTTTTAATCCCTCTTCCTCCAATTCTATCTGATTCTTCATTTGTTCTGTGCACTTCTCCCGTTCCAACCACTTCTTCCGTTCCAACCACTTCTTCTGTTCTATTTACTTCTTCCATTCCATTCACTTCTTCCATTCCATTCCACTTAATTCCGGATCAATCCACTTGTTCCATTCCATCTACTTGTTCCGTTCTATCCACTTGTTCCACTTCAACCCTTTCATCCGCTTCAACCGTTTCATCTGCTTCTACCGTTTCATCCGCTTCATCCGTTCCATCCGCTTCATCCATTCCACCCGCTTCATCCGTTCCATCCGTTCCATCCGCTCCATCCACTTCATCCGTTCCATCCACTTCATCCGTTCCATCTACTTTGTCCGTTCCATCTACTTTGGGCCTCATCACGACTTGGGCGGTAACGGTAACGCTATTAGCGCGGGCGGTATTAGCCCTACCGCCGAACTACTCGGTGCTAATAGCGCCGGATCACGAGTTCAGCGGTAATGTAAGTCCCCATTCCCCACTGAGCCCATTCGGGAATGCCCCATTCCCCATTGGGCTCAATGGGGAATCTTCACACTAATACCGCCGGCGGATTTCCCGCTGGCGGTAATAGCGCTAATTTTTTCGGTGGATTTCCCCCCAGCTCAGAGCTGGGGCGAAATCCGCCAAAGCCCTGATTCGGCGGACCCTTAAATCCGGCGGTAATAGCGCTACCGCCGGATTTAAGGGTTACCGCGAAGTCGTGATGAGGCCCTTTGTTTTTTCCATCCACTTCATCTGTTCCATCCGTCCCATCCACCTCATCTGCTCCATCCGTTCCAACCACTTCATTCGCTCCATCTACTTCATCCTTCCATCCACTTCATTTGTTCCATGCACTTCATCCGATTCATCCACTTCATCCGTTCCATCCACTTCATCCGATCCATCCACTTCATCCGATCCATCCACTTCATCCGATCCATACACTTCATCCGTTCCATCTACCTCATCTGCTCCATCCGTTCCAACCACTTAATTCGCTCCATCTACTTCATCCTTCCATCCACTTCATTTGTTCCATCCACTTCATCCGATCCATCCACTTTGTCAGTTCCATGCACTTCATCCGATCCATCCACTTCATCCGATCCATACACTTCATCCGTTCCATCCGCTTCATTCCTTTTATCCGCTTCATCCATTACATCTACTGCATCCGATTCATCCGCTTCATCCGTTTTATCCAATGCATCCATTTCATCTGTTTCATCCACTGCATTTGTTTCACCCACTGCATCTACATCATTTCTTTCATCCACTTCATTCCTTTCATCCACTTCATTCGTTCTATTCAGTTTATCCGTTTTAATTTACACTAGCAGTTTTAGTTTTCCATTTTTCTCGACCGGGCCTCGATGCTGGATTGTTATTTTTGATACAGCAACCACAGGCTGCTGTTTATTGTTGCTGTTATACAGTTTGTGTTAAGAGTCGATTTTTTAGGGGAAGAGCCACGTTTTCAATAATTTGCGGAAAGACATGAGGTCTTTGGTGAGTCGGATGTGGGGTGGAAGTGAGTTCCACAGAGTGGGGGCCAGGGTTGAGAATGATGATCCACCTAACCTGACTGAGTTGGTTTTTGGTATCACTAGGAGACGAGCAGAGCTTGATCTTACAGTGCGTGGTGGATGGTAGGGTTTTAGTTTGTCCTGAAGATATTGAGTTCTGGTTTTATGCATTGCTCGGTGAGAGATGCATGAGGTTTTGAAGGTGGGTCTTCGGGCAACTGGAAGCCAGTGCAGAGTTTTGAGAGCTGGGGAGGTGTGATCTCTTGGGCCAAGTGCTAGTAGCAGTTTGGCTGCGGCATTTTGTGCTCTTTGTAATTTAGTCAGGTGGTACGCATGGACTGCGAGGTAGAGGGGGTTAGCATTGTCCAGTCTTGACATTACAATTGATTGGACTGCGGAGAGACTGTTGGGAAAGGAGAGGTATGGAAAAATGGGCCTACGAATTTTGAGGTGGTAGTGGCAGGACTTAGTGACTTTGTTGACTTGGTGCGAGAGGGTTAGGTCAGAGTCGAGAGTGCATCCAAGGTTTTTTACTGAGGTTGAGGTTGTCGGGGAATTGCCCATGGCAGATGGCAAGGGTAGGTGGTGCAGAAGAAGTTTGGTGTTGCCACATACCATGATTTCAGTTTTGGAGGGGTTTAACAGGAGGTGGTTTGTGGTCATCCAGTGATCAATGTCAAGGAGGCAGGCAGCGAGGTTGGGTTTGCAGTTTAGTTTTGAATTAAGGATTTTTAGGATTAGTTGGGTGTCGTTGGTGTAGTTGTAGCACAGTATATTGTGCGAGCAGATTATTCATGGGAGGGTGGACATATAGAGGTTGAACAGGAGAGCTGATAGGCACACTCCCTGTGGAACTCCGGTATTGACTGGTCAAGCGGGGGAAGCATAGGAGGAGTGTAGTGTTATTTGGTTCTTATTGTTGAGGAAGGATGCTATCCATTTGAGAGTGTTTCCACGGATTCCTAGGGAGTGGAGGCGGTCGAGGAGGATTGAGTGGTTGATTGTGTCAAAGGAGGCAGATAGGTCAAGAAGGATTAGTGCAAACGCATCCTGCAGAATCTGCAGTGTTTTTAAGGTCATACCACATTGAGGTTAGGGTGGTTTCGGTTCCGTGTCGGGGTCTGAAACCTGATTGAGCGGGGTCTAGGATATTCTTGGCTTAGACAAAGGCATTTAGTTGGGAGTAGGCGGTTCGGTCAATGAGTTTAGCAAGGAACCTGGTGTTTGAGATGGGGCGGTAGTTTTTGGGGTCGAGAGGGTCGAGGTAAGGTTTTTTTAGAGGAGGCTTGACATGAGTGGTTTTGAATGCATTGGGAAAAATTCCTGTGGAGAGGGAGTTGTTTATGATGGTTCTTGCGTGTTCTCCTGCACAAGTAGATGTTAATATTTCTTTGAGGGTTTTGGCTGGGCAGGGGTCTAGCGGGGAGCTGGATGGTTTGCGGGCGGATAGAAGTTTGAGAAATTGGTCAGTTGATAGTGGAGTGAAAGAGTCGAAGGTCGGTTGGGTAGTGGTTGCAGGCGGTGGGATGGGAGGTAGGGTGGGTTGATTGTGTGATGGGTGCAAGAGGGCCAGTTTGTTGGTTAGAGAATTTGTTCTTTCGGGAGCAGTGGTGTAGAACTGGAGAGAGAGTGAGTTGCAGAGTGATTGTGAGGGGGTCGCTTGGGTGGAGATACATGATGGTTTGGTGAATTTGGAGATGATTTTGTGGAGTTCTTTGCTGGGGTTTTCACAGTTCAGGATTCGGGAGTTGTAATGGGCTTTTTTTGCTTTCCGGATTGCGGATTTGTAGTGGCGATGGTGCCGGGCCAAGGTGGATCTGCTCAGGGGGGTTTTGTCTTTCCGCCATTTGCGTTCAAGGGATTTATATAGTTGTTTTGCGGTCTTCAGTTCTGGTGTAAACCATCTAGGAAAAGGGCCATGGTGAGCTGATGGTTTGCAAGTGGGGGTGAGCGTGATTAATGAGGTATTGAGCCATGAGTCAAAGGCTTCGGAGGTTAGGTGTTCATTGGGTGGGCAGGTAGGGGGAGGAGACTGAAGGAGCGCATAAGCTAGGTTGGGAAAGATTTTTTGTTTCTTCCAGCATTTACATAGATTTGGGGGTTCTGGTTCAGGTACGGGGAGGGGTGTGGGTGAGCGAATGGTGAAAGAGACAATGAAGTGATCGGACCAGATGATAGGGGTGGGGGGTTTAGATGTATCGGGTCGTGGGAGCTGAAGATGGCATCAAGGGTGTGTCCTTTATAGTGAGTTGGCCCGTTTATTTGAGTATGGAGGTTAATCGCGTCTAGGCAGTTGACCAGAGAGTGGGCCATAGGGTTGGTGGGGATGTCAAGCCAGATATTGAAATCTCCTAGAAGGGTGAGGGTGGGATGGTTTAATTGGAGGGTGGCTATCGAGTCGCAGAGGTTGTTTGAGAATTGTCTGTCGTAGCCAGGAGTGCAGTAGATGATTAGGAAGCTGTGGGAGAAGGAAGGGGGAGGGATAGTTTTACGAATAGCGATTTGCAGGAAGGGATGGTTGGCGATGATTGAGGTGAAGTGTGACTTGAAGGCGATTGCTAGTCCTCCTCCTCTAGAGGGTCAGTTTAGTGGGATTAGGGAGTAGTTTGGGGGGAAGGTTTCATTGGGGATAGGGGCAAAGTTGTCAGAGAACCAGGTTTCCGTGATAAAGACTAGGTCTGGTTTGTCATAGGTGAGGAGGTCAAAGATACTGTGTCTGTTTTTTGCTACAGATCGGGCATTAAAAAGGATGCATCTTACTTTGGTATAGGAGGATGCTGTGGGAGTTTCAGAGGTGGGGGATGGGAGGGGAGGGGAAGTGAGTTGGAGGGGTGGTGGGAGGGTTGGGTGCAGGGGGATGAGGGGAGAGAGTGGAAACTGGGGAGAGAGAGAGGGGGTGGTTGGTGGTCAATGGGAAGAGTAGGCGGGCGGTCCAGGTGGTGGGTGCGGGGGGAAGGGTTAGACAGGTGTGTGGGGTTGGTTGGGTTTGGGTCGGGGGACTTGAAGGTGGAGTGTAGGGGGTTAGGCGTTTCAGTTGTGGTTGGTGAGAATTCAAGGGAGAGGGGTTTCAGGCAGGGTGAGGTAGGGGGTTGAGGGTGGTGATGATCGAGATTGAGAGATTGAGGTGGTGGGTCCAGATAGGAGTGGCGAGGAGTACTGAGAGATTGAGGGAGACCAGGTACTTTTTCTCTTCAGGGATTTTGTTGTGGTTGGTGTGTGAGAGAGGGTAGGGGGGGTCAGAGGGTGAAAGTGATGCAGCTACTGTTCTTGCCAGGGCAAGACGTGCAGATTTTAGGGCGGGGAAGGAGTGGGATTGGAGGAGGAAGTTGGTGGGAGTTGATGAGGGGAAAGGCGGGTGGGCAGTTGCGGGGCTGGGTGTGTTTGGGAGGCTGGGCAGGCCTTCAGATGGGGGAACGGGGGCGGGTATGATGATAGTGGGCAGGTGGGTGGAGGGGATGGGTGTGCTTGGGAGGCTGGGTGGGCCATTAGTTGAGGGCGCCGCGGGTGCTAGTATGATGATAGTGGGCAGTTGGGTGGAGGGGATGGGAGAAACACGGGTTTTAGGATGGTTGGCTCGCCATCGGGCTCCTCTGGCTTGGTGGCTTGGGTAGGGGATGGGATGGGGGCGAGGTGGAGGGTGGGCTGGATTGGGATGGGGTGGTTCTTCTGGCTTGGGGGTTGGATATGGAGTGGGCTGAGGATGTGGTGGAGGGTGGGATGGTTAGGAGAGGTGGGGGATGGGAGGTAGGGCGAGAGAGAAGGGGCACGGGCGCAAGCAGGTCTCTTTCGGAGGATCATGGTGGGTTGGGTGGACTCATGGCGTGGTTAAGTTTGAACTGTGTTATAGTTGGCATAGGATGATTTTGTTCACACATTCCAAGTTCAACTATACTACAGGATGTTAATTGTTCAAACTTTCTATGTTTACCTGTACTACAGTTAGGGATAATTTCTAGGTTCAACATAAATCACAGCAAGATATTATTCGCTCTTTCAAAGTTTACCTATACCACAGTTATGGACAGTTTCTAAGTTCAACTGAGCCACCGGAAGATATTATCGACACTCTCTAAGTTTATCTATACCACAGTTATGGACAGTTTCTAAGTTCAACTGAACCATAGGAGGATATTATTCACACAGCTTTCAGAGTTCAACTATACTGCAGTTAGGCACCCTTTCTAGTTCTAGTTCATGCTCATTATGCAACAGAACAGGATGATTGTGGAAGGTTTGTGCTGGTCCATGGGAAATTGGGGATTGCTGAAGTGCTTCTGATTAATGTTTATGGTCCCATTATTGACGACTTTGAATTTTATGACACCCTGTTTCAGAGATGCACTAGGTACCCCACAGTAGTAGCGTCAGTACCCAGATCCCTAACAAATGTGGCACGTACTATAGATAAGTATATGGAAGAACTGGGGTTGAGGGATGTGTGGCGATGTGTGGCGAATGCTCAATAGTACAAAGCACACTTTTACATTTTACTCATCTGTGCATGATATGCACTCATGCATTGCTTTACGGTTGATGTCAGAGTGTTGTATACTGCCTAGAACCTTGTCTAACCACTCCCTGGTGCTGCTTTGCCTGGGTATCCCTGGGAGCATGGCCAGATGGCCGCAGTGGCGTTTCAAGGCTGCAGCGCTGGGGAATCCGGTTTTCCAGGCAAGCATGGCACAGCACATAGTTACTTTGTAAATAATGAAGGGGTCGATACACACGTCCTTTTAAAGTGTATATTCTGGGAATAGCAATGTCGACTGAATTTGTGGTGTTTAGAGATATCAGGAGGTAGTTGAGGAGGGGTGAGGAGGTGCTGGGACGATTACAGGAGGAGAGTGCCAGGAACCCGTCACTGCTGAATAATAAAGACATAAAGACACACCTAGATAGTTACCGGGAGGCAGCAGACAGAGTTACGCTATTTGATAGGCCAGCAGCAGCACACCGATCTGGAGAGCAGGAAAGACCTAGGAAACTACTGGCATGGATGGTGTGTGGCAAGAGGGGCAGTTCTAACATCCCGAGTATAATTACGGCAGATGCTGCGGTGGCCAATAAAGTGGACAAGATTAGCGAGGTGTTTTATGAATTTAACAGAAACCTGTATTCTCCACAAAGTGCAGCTACAACTGCCGAAAGAGGTGCCTATCTAGCCAAAATCCCCACACTCTGCTGTTGGCAGAAGCGAGCAGCGCGCTGGAAGAGCCGATAACGGTGTGCGAAATTTAAAAAGCGATTGGTGATCTTCTGAGTGGGAAGGCACCGGGGACTGATGGGCTTGGGGCTGAGTTTTATAAGGAATGTGTAAATGTGCTTGCACCAAGATTATTAACAGTATGGTCAGAGTCACTGGAGCTAGGGACCCTACCGGAGTCCTTGCGTGAAGCGGTCATTATTCTACTTGTAAAGCCTTGTAAGCCTTTGGATGACTGTGGGTCGTATTGCCCATTATCCTTAATCAATAAGGACACAAAGGTATTTGCAAAGATTTTAGCAACACGGCTTAACCCATTAATGCCCCACATGGTACATGAGGATCAGGCCGGGTTTGTGTTGGGGAGATCAACGGCATCCAGTATTCACAGGATGTGTAATGTGTTGGAGCAGATGCCGCACGATGTCGACAGGATTGCTTTGACTCTGGACATGCAGAAAGCATTTGACACAGGGTGTTTGCCCTTTTTATTCAGAGTTCTACACAATTATGGGTTTGGGCCAAACTTTGTAAAGTGGGTAAGAATTTTATACACACAGCCATACGCCAGAGTAAATGTAAATAGGATCCTCTCTTCAAAAATCGCACTGGCACATGACACCAGACAGGGTTGCCCATTGTCACCCCTGCTATTTGCATTAGTTATAGACTTAGTTGGCGGACTTCATGAGGGCACGATATACTCGAGCGGGGATTACCATTGGCGGACAAATGGAACTTATAATGCTATATGCAGATGACATATTGATGTATATTAGAGACCCTGTGAAATATCTGCAGAGGGTGTTGGTGTCTGTTCATGAGTTTGGGAGGTACTCTGGTTTGCGATTGAATAGCAACAAGTATGAGGTTTTCCCACTAACGGATTCCACTTCGGGCTAAAATGGGTGCAATCACACATAAAGTACCTGGGTGTTGTAATTGCCCGATCATCTGCGCTTGTTAAATCCCTAAATTATGACACCCTGGTCACCGGAATGTGTACTAAATTGGAACGTTGGAAGCATCTCCCTGTTTCAGTTATGGGGGCGGGTTGCGCTGATAAAAATGATTATTTTGCCCAAGCTGTTTTACTTATTTAGCAATATTTAGCTGAGGCTGGGTAGATCCTTCTTTACCACAGTGGCTGGATCCTGCTCCTCATTTGTTTCGAGGTGCCAGATACGGATTAGCTGGAGACGCCTTACGCTGCCATACGAGGTGGGAAGGTTATCGGGACCTGACTTTGGACAATGTACTACCTCGCTGCCCAGGCATACTAAGCAGTGATTGGATGGAGGGAGCACCACTCGCACCATATGTTGACTTGGAAAAACATGGGGCGGCACCAGCAGCACTGATGCATAATCTAGCTGAGGGAGTTCTGAGTTCCACTAATCCGCTAGACCTAGTTGTAGTCACGCAAGAGGCATGGACTAGGTTAACTAAGTGCCCTAAAAACACTGTATTATATAACTAAGCTATGTTAATCTGACGGGCGCCCTTCCTAAGTCCGTCTAGGGACAAACTGCTGGCATTGCATTGGTGTGGGGCTGGTATAGTGACCCTGGGAGATCTGTACTATGAAGGATCATTTGTGTTGTGCAATTTGATCAAGACATATGCTGGGGACACCCCACTTCAGAGGCTTCAGCACAGCTGGGTCCTCTCTGCCGTGACCGTGGTGTGGCCTGAATATCCGGGGGAACCGGTGACACACTCATGTCTAAACTATGTATTGACCCTAAATGGGGGGAAAAAGTGAGCCTCAGCGCTATACAAACTGGCACAGGTGAACTGCAGTGTGCAGTCTCTTGACATCGGAGAAGATTGGGAGAGGGACTTGGGGGTCACAGTTGCAGATGCCCATTGACTGCAGATATATAGTATAGGCAGACCAGGCACAGACTAATACATTTAAAGATTTTGAATAAAACGCATCGCACCCTGGCTCGCCTCAAGAAAATGTACCCAACAGCAGAAGGGAAGTGCCCTAGATGTGGAATGTCAGACGCTAATATAATATATATGATGTGGTCATGCCGTGCTTTATTGGAATACTGGGAGAGGGTGGGTGTAGCATTGGAGGAAATGGTGGATCAACCTATAACATGGAAACCCTCAACATGCATATTGGGGTATGTGGGTAGGCTGAATCTGCTGAAGCGAAATTGGTAAATCTTGGTGTGGAGTTGGCAAAGAAGGCCATTTTAATGCGATGGAAAAACAGGGAAGCACCCACCTATGAAATTTGGCTCAGAGATATGCTATGGGAGAATGATAAGGAGAAGTATATGCAGGCTTGATGCTGCTAACAAACTGCCCAAGAGATATATGGGGTGGCTTTCAGCTGTACCTGGCGCGGAAGAACACAGAGGTAGAAGAAGAGGAAACTGTATCATGAGTAATACTATGTAAATGAAAGCTGTTCCCAGAGTGTGCTAACTTGCAATATATCATAACTTGCTGCTTGAATTTCTGTTGCCCAATGAACAAATATATACTATGTTGCTGTTCTCCTGTGCATGTTAAGTAAAGTTTTTTTTTTAAAAAGACACACAAAGCTAAGAAAACTCAAACAGCTTGGTGTCAGCTCTTCCTCCTGCGGAAAGTCAAGCCCATCCTCCCTCTGGACAGCTTTAGATCCACTGTTCAAGCACTGATCCTATCCCACCTGGATGGGGGAAATGCACTCCTCAAGGTCCTCCCGTTGTCCTCCTTTGTGCCCCTGAGAAGTGTCCTACATGTGGCAGCACGCCTCATCAAGTGTCTACGCAAATACAATCACATCACTCCAGCCTTCATCGAACTTCACTGGCTCCCACGGCATGCACAAATCACCTTCAACTCTTGTTGTGTCCTCTATAAGGCAGTCACCCTCAAGTCACAGAGCTATCTCAGGGAGAAACTCAGTATCTTCGGTGTACAGTTCACCACCAGAAGCCAGGACACATGCAGAAGTGAAATATGCTGCTGCAAAAAGGAAAGGACCAGAAAACAAGCCTTCTCTCCCTACGCCCCAAGACTATTGAACTTCCTCCCTGTGTGAATCAGACTCGCCCCCACGCATCTGAAAAATTCAGAAAAGAACTCAAGACCCACCTCTTCCAAGAGTCTCCTCCTCAACACCTAGGCCATCACGTTGCTCATCGTGCCACCTAAATCGGTAGATGCCGCCTGTCGCTCTCGTCCCTGCCACCTGTACAGCTGTACCCCTCCTCTGTGCCCCTATGTAGGCTACCCATGCTGTATATCTTTTCTGTTGTTACCTCTGAAAAGCGCTCTGTTCTGCATCCGTACCGTTGTATACCTCTGTAAAGCGCTCAGTTATGTATCTGTATTGTTGTATACCTCTGTAAAGCTCTCTGTCGTTTCTCGAATCTAGGTTCACGCACAGAAAATACCATTAATAATAATAAGAATAATAGAAGCAACATTTGTAATTCAGTACTGATCTTTGCATTTTATCTGCATGGACAATACAGCTTTTATAATCGAATCAGGGGGTGGGGGATCATGGAAACTCTCTACCAGCACGAACGCAGGCCATTGACTTGTTCTTGGGTGGATGATCCCTGGGAGAGTCTCAACCAAGTCTTTAGCTCACTGTTCTTTTCACAGAGATGAAATATCCCCACATATCAGTCTTTGTAGTGCCCAGGGGCAGTCCAGCACCGAAATGCTAGGCAATTCTCCTCTGAACCTGGGAAATTCTCTACCTGCACAAACACAGCCCATTGACTTGTTCTTGGATGGATGGCCCCTGGGAGAGTCTCAACTTAGTCTTTAGCTCACTGTTCTTTTCACAGAGAAGAAATATCCCCACATAACAGTCTTTGTCCTGCCCAGGGGCAGTCCAACACCAAAATGCTAGGCAATTCTCCTCGGAATAAGAGTACCACAGCAACCCCATACACATGTTTCAACCTAGTTGGGCATCATCAGTGAGGTGAAGCTGTGTCTCTCTAAGAGCAGTGAGAAAGGGGCCCACGTCTGGAGTCCCCTGGTAACTTAGGGTGAGACTCAAAGTTACTTGGTATGCAAAACAGGGGGGGTCTGGGAAACTCTCTAACAGCACAACACAGCCCATTGACTTGTTCTTGGGTGGATGGGCCCTGGGAGAGTCTCAGCCAAGTCTTTAGCTCACTGTTCTTTTCACAGAGAAGAAATATACCCACATATCAGTGGCAGGGGCAGTCCAGCACCGAAATGCTGGGCAGGACAAAGACTGATATGCAGGGAAATGTCTTCTCTGTGAAAGGGACAGTGAGCTAAAGACTTGATAGAGTCTCTCCCAGGGGTTAATCACTCAAGAACAGGTCATTGGGCTGTGTTTGTGCTGGTAGAGAGATTTACAGAACCCCCCTTGTTTCGCATAAATTAACTTTGGATCTCACCCTAAATTACCAGGGCGATCCAGACATGGACCCCTTGCTCACTGGTCTTAGAGAGGCACAGCTTCTCCTCACTGATGATGCCCAACAAGGCTGAAACACTTGTATGGGGTTGATGTTGGTACTCTTGCTCATAGGAGAATTGCCTAGTATTTCGGTGCTGGACTTCCCCTGGGCAGGACAAAGACTGATATGCAGGGAAATTTCTTCTCTGTGAAAGGGACAGTGAGCTAAAGACTTGGTAGAGTCTCTCCCAGGGGTTATTCACCCAAGAACAGGTCATTAGGCTGTGTTTGTGCTGGTAGAGAGATTCCCAGACACCCACTTGTTTTGCATAAATTAACTTTGGGTCTCACCGTAAATTATGGACCCCTTGCTCACTGTTCTTAGAGAGGCACAGCTTCACCTCACTGATGATGCCCAACAAGGCTGAAACATGTGTATGGGGTTGATGTTGGTACTCTTGTTCAGAGGAGAATTGCCTAGTATTTCTGTGTTGGACTGCCCATGGGCAGGACAAAGACTGATATGCAGGGACATTTCTTCTCTGTGAAAGGGCCAGTGAGGTAAAGACTTGGTAGAGTCTCTCTGAGGGGTTATTCACCCAAGAACAGGTCATTGGGCTGTGTTTGTGCTGGTTGAGAAATTCCCAGATCCCCCCTTGTTATGCATTGATTAACTTTGGGTCTCACCGTAAGTGACCAGGGTGATCCAGATGTGGACCTCTTGCTCACTGTTCTTAGAGAGGCACAGCTTCACCTCACGGATGATGCCCAACAAGGCTGAAACACGTGTATGGGGTTGATGTTGGTACTGTTGTTCAGAGGAGAATTTCCTAGCATTTCGGTGCTGGACTGGCCCTGGGCAGGACAAAGACTGATATGCAGGGAAATGTCTTCTCTGTGAAAGGGACAGTGAGCTAAAGACTCGGTAGAGTCTCTCCCTGGGGTTATTCACCCAAGAACAGGTCATTAGGCTGTGTTTGTGCTGGTAGAGAGATTCCCAGACACCCACTTGTTTTGCATAAATTAACTTTGGGTCTCACCGTAAATTATGGACCCCTTGCTCACTGTTCTTAGAGAGGCACAGCTTCACCTCACTGATGATGCCCAACAAGGCTGAAACATGTGTATGGGGTTGATGTTGGTACTCTTGTTCAGAGGAGAATTGCCTAGTATTTCTGTGTTGGACTGCCCATGGGCAGGACAAAGACTGATATGCAGGGACATTTCTTCTCTGTGAAAGGGCCAGTGAGGTAAAGACTTGGTAGAGTCTCTCTGAGGGGTTATTTACCCAAGAACAGGTCATTGGGCTGTGTTTGTGCTGGTTGAGAAATTCCCAGATCCCCCCTTGTTATGCATTGATTAACTTTGGGTCTCACCGTAAGTGACCAGGGTGATCCAGATGTGGACCTCTTGCTCACTGTTCTTAGAGAGGCACAGCTTCACCTCACGGATGATGCCCAACAAGGCTGAAACACGTGTATGGGGTTGATGTTGGTACTGTTGTTCAGAGGAGAATTTCCTAGCATTTCGGTGCTGGACTGGCCCTGGGCAGGACAAAGACTGATATGCAGGGAAATCTCTTCTCTGTGAAAGGGACAGTGAGCTAAAGACTCGGTAGAGTCTCTCCCTGGGGTTATTCACCCAAGAACAGGTCATTGGGCTGTGTTTGTGCTGGTAGAGAGATTCCCAGACCCCCCTAGCTTTTATAATCGGTTTGGTTTAAATTAAATCCATACTGGTTATCCATATTAGTTGAACACACTCATAATGAGCTTTCTTAGAATAGTATAGTAGTATTTTTTAATGTATTCCTTAAGGATCCACATGCTTGCCTGGATGGTTCTCACGTTTCATAACATGATTGGGAGAAATGTATGTTAATGAAAGGCACTCTCTTGTTCTGCTTTCCAAGTAAGAAAGAAGGATATGACCACATTCTGCTTTTAAGTGAACCAACGGGGAAGTGTCAATGGTATCCTATCCTCTTATAACATATATATAGTTTCAGTTCCACAATTCACATAGAGACCAATGCCCTCTCATATTTTAATGCTTTAGTCCCCGTGTGAAAATAACTCATTGTGCATAAGAAAAGTTATAGTATGTGTAATTGTCTGACACAAACCCAAATTCCAAGCAGCGCCATTTTACATTCCTACTTCCACCACTAGGGACAGCCTTTACATCAAGGTACGAACGTCTTGAGCAGTGTTTCATGTGCTGGCTCTAAAGGTGAGGATTGCCGTGGAGCCCGCAGTCGTGTGCTGGTGTCTAATACATGGGTGCTCACAGGTCAGAAGCCACCCAGCTAATTGGGAGAGAGAGCTCAATACATTTGTTTCAGTCTAGTCCACAGTGTTCCTCATATAAGGACATTGAAATCGCGATTCTAGTATCATGTGTATAGCGTCCCAGGTGGGATGAGATTGCTTACGTTTTTGGGTCCGTCATCTAGATTGTGTTACGTTGAAATATGCCTACATCTGTGCCACGCAGCCATAAATCTAAACACCTAAGTTAATTATAGCTTTTTCGTGCTGGACCGCCATCCAAGACAGAAATATTGCCAGTGGTTGCTGATGATATGGGCATCATGATTTGGCTTCTGTTGCATGCAAGTAGGAAGAGTCCAATGCAATCAATCGCAAATTTGCAAAGAAAGTGTGACATCTTTGCAATGAAAAAGGCAATTGAAGAAACATGCCAGATCCTGCTATTCTGTCTTGTTTTCACAGGGAAAAGTACCTCTGCAGCATTTTAAAACCTCAACAACAGCCATAGATCACAGACTTGCAATCTTCTGTTTGGATCACTTACAGTTAATGTACATGAGCTGAGGAGTTTAGAAGAGGCACTGATTCCGCCTTGGTGGAATTACTGTTACCGCCGTATTACAACTTGGCGGGAGTGCATGTATACCATTGACAGTAACTGTAATTCCGTCTGACGTAATTACTGCTGAAACTGGGTCCACAACTGTAATTCCATCCATTTTCGGCAGACTCATCGTTACTGTGCAATCAACTCTAGTTCCGCCGAATGTAATCCCGCCAACAGTAATTCTGCTGACCGTAATTCCACCGATGGAAATAGGGTCATCATCGGAAGGGAAAGCATGGCGGCGGCCGTCTTTAAAAAACACAATCCACCCTGAATCTGCCATTCCCTGTTGCCATCCAAACACACAGGAGAGGGAAAAGATGTCACAGGAGAAAACAAAGGGGAAGGTGTCTGATCACAGGCTTCGAAAACAAAAATTCAGTGAGGCAGAACTTCAGGTTCTCATTGACGGGCTGGTGGCCCATGCAGAGGATCTTAATGGCTCCCGGCACCGCAAAACCCACATGCCAATGGGTAGTACACCCTCAGCAGACATTACCCCCACCTTGCAGTGGTCATATGCATGGGCCTACAATCGACCATACACCTCAGACCACATGTGTAGAATGTCCCTCCACCATGTAGCATGTGTGACAAGCAAGGCCATGTACAAGTATGCATGATAAGTAAGAGCATGATGCATCCACATCACATGACCGGGCATCCAGGGCAATGCCAACAGCCACCACCTCTGCATCACCCAGCAATGGGAAGGGGAAGAGAAAGGACAGGATCACAACACCAAGGCCCAGCAGCACCACACGTGCCAGTGCTGGCACGTCATATGATGAGACTGCTGCAGGTACTGCACCCCAGAACCTGTAACTGCCCCGCAACAGCTGGCCACTGAGGACATGAGAGGGGAGCCAGATGCTGGCAGGCACAAAGAGGATGCTGTGCACGCACCCACCCACCTGGCACGTGATACCCCCAAATCACCTGAGCGTGACACCCAGCAACTTGGCCAGCCTTGCCAGGAGTCAGAGGGTAACAGCAATGGATGGTCATATGGGTCACCATGTTTCAACCCCAGCCCTCCCCAGAGCCCTGAGCTAATCAATCATCCATCACAGGAAGCCATATGGAGGAGACTTGATGATATGGAGTAGCGCTAAGAGCGCTTAGAGACACTTGCAGAATCACATGTCCAACTTTACAGCCATCCATGACTGTGTGCAGGGAGCCTCACAGAGGATAGTGAGGGCCATAGAACTGGACCAACAGCAGTAAATCACAACATCTGCCACCCTGACTGTTTTTGGGGTGGCGGTGAGGGAGATGACAGAGGGCATCTCAGCCTTTGCAAAAGCATTCTAGGCCAGCATGCTCCTGGCCATTCAACGTAACGTGGGGCCTGAATCGGATCAATCCACATCTGTCCCCCCCAAAGAGGGATTACTACCCAGCACCCCATGTGACGCTCTGTGCGCAATCTGACTCCGAAGGTGCTAGAGGACACTAGTAGGGGCAAGAGACCACGCAAGTGACTGTTCATTTGTATTTACTACGCACACGGGAAGGGCAGGGTGTTTTGGGGATGGTGTTGTGAGGAGGGGTGAGGTGAGCTGGAGGTTGTGTTGGGGATGGTTTTGTAGGGAGGGGATGGGGGATATGGGGGATATGGGGGAGGGTGTTTTGGGATGATGTTGTGGGAAGGGGTTGTGTTAGGGATGTTGTGAGGAGGGAACGGTGGGAGAAGGTATATTGGGGATGGTGTTCTGGGGAAGTGGGAGATGGGGGAGGGTGTGTTGGGGATTGTGTTGTAGGAGGGTGGAGGTGGGAGGAGGGTGTGTTGAGGATGGTGTTGTCGGGAGGGTGTTTTGGCTTTCTGCACAATTTCACATTAAACATTAGTTCACTTGAAGCAATACCAGGACATTCCTTTTTGTGTACATGTATACTGTGACAATATATACAGTGGTGCATGACATATTGAAAGAAATGTGCTAAGAAAAAAGTGTCCATGAGTTCCTGATGAACCATTCGTCCAGCTCTGACCTCATGCCGAATTAGTATTCCAGTGCCTGTCAGCTCTGCAGCCTTGGTCTCTCTGCTTCCAGCCTTTTTGCATACTATTATACAAAGCCGACGTCCATTTTGTCATCATGACTGCTTTACGCGAATTACATTTTCTATTATATTTTCTACTGCAGCAAGCTTCTTTATGTCTCATCTACCTTGCGTTTCGGCATATATACATCTACTGCATCTCTTCTCACTTCTCAGTGTATATGATTTCTATGTATTCGCATATATGTTCACTTTGTTACTTCAGTCACATCTTCAATCTTTAAGTATTCATATATCGTTTCAGTGTGCCTTCATGATGTCACTTTACACTTGTTAAACTTCACTTATAGCTCTTCTATGTTCAGTGGTATCTGCAGACTTCCTTCTACCACTTCAGTTTGAGGATACATTCGATATAGTTGTCTGAGTGCATAGCGTCTCTTATATCTTCGATGCGGTATTGGGATGACAGCTGGTGTCATGCACAATGGCCTCTTGTTATTTGTCCAGTATGACGCAGGTGAGGGGCTGAGCTCTATAGATGATGTGTACATATGTCTCTCTACATTCCCACCTCTGGTCGAGTCCTTGACCACCTCCTCAATTTTCTTCACCTTTTCTTCATCCTGTGGTTTCTTTGGGTTCCATATTGTTGTCACTCCCTCAGGTCACCTGCATTATTTATGTGTTCATCCACACTCAAGGTCATATGGCAACACTCCCCAATCAGTTGACAGACCACCCAACCTCCTACATAGTCCTTATGATCCTTGGGCTAATACAACTTGGTTCCTGGGGGTGCAAGGGTACTTCCTTTTAGGTGCACACGGGTGGTGCTTTCAGTCTGTGTGTGGTTGTCAGTTACAGCATTTACATCAAACATTATCTTGATCACAATACCTTTCCTTGCTGTCCTCTTGCACTGTTCTATGATTATTCTTATAAGACAGAATCCTAGCAATAGCAACACTAGTATTTATGTATTTATGTACTTAATGTGTTGCAGTTAATTAAAACTTTACACATACATATAATGACAAAGTCAATTAATAAACATAACATTTCATTACAATGACCACATGAAATATCACATTTACAAATATAGCAATCAAATTCCAATCATTGTGTCCAAACATTATTTTTAAAAATACTAAAAGCCTTCTAGATATTACATAGGGGCATGTTTTACCACTCACTCTACCTTTAATTTTTCTTTTACCACCAGCCATGTTCTATAGAGAGCAATAAAATTGACCTAGTATTTGAATTTAAACACCTTAACCAGAATTCCCTTTCCTTTACAGAGTCCAGTTCATGTACCAAAGCAACCATATTTTGAATATATGTGGGTCCCATCATGGAACATGCAGTCAGCAAATGCCCCCTCGTCTCAAGTCTTTCCTTGTTTTCACACATTCTTCAGTATCTTTTTTCTACAGGTTTTTTCAAGATAAACCCTGTATTTGCCAGTACCGGCCACCGGTTAAACCATAGTAACAGTATAAACTACTGCAATTCCTTGGAAGGACAGAGAGAAGATAGGCTTGAGGCTTCTTTAATTCGTAAAACATTTGTGATGCAGATGTATAGCATTTCAATTTGGCTAAATGCGTGAAATTCTCTACCCAATCTGCCATTTCCATTTTCTTAATCACACTATTCTTTATAACCTGTACATTCTCCTCCCAATCCGGAGACCACTCCATCTTTTCCAACTGGCTCAGAATTGGAGCCATATATTCCTCAGCCTTCTTTGTCCCATTTCCATAACAAGTGAATAAAGCAATAGATCTGTTCCTGCTTTTCTTGTCTTAATGTTGAGAGTAGCTCTTTTCTGTTTTAGAAGATTTGTCAATGATATTAGCCCCAGATGAATGATTTCAGTTGGGACACACTGAGGTAGCCCCAAGATATTCCTCCAAAATGTACTTTCAATCGCCTGGAGCCACTTAAAATCTTGCCTCAATACTGGACCGATGAAATGAAATGCTGCCAGTACTACATTGTAGCATCTATGATCGTGTAGCCCCCAGTGGGCAATACATATTGGGATTTTGCGCTGTAAACTGATTTGCCCTTCTTATCCTATCATTAATCCATTCATTGTATTCTTTCCACATCTCCATGATGATATCCAGATATCTGTATTGTTCAACATACTGGGTCAATTGCCCGTCCACATTTAAAGCTACTCTCCTGAACCCTCCCGTGCCAAAAAAGCATTAGCTGTGTTTTGTCCCAATTGATAATCAAATCATTATCAGCAGCATACCCCCATAGTTCCACGTACATTCTTTTCCCCCCACTAAATATCTAGTCTGGGATAACCAGGTCCTCTGCATAAGCCAAGGCAGAACACCCTTGCCCAAATACCCTAGGTGGACAGTTTCCGAGCCTATTCATAGCTACTGGCAAATTGGCCAGGTAGAGGTTGAAAAGTAATTCGGCCAAGCCACACCCCTAATTGACTCCTTTGTAGATCTTAATTGGGGCATGTTAAAATCCCCTCACCATCCAACCTCACCAGAACTGTATTATCATCATGGAGTTGCTTAATAAAAATAAAGTATGTGATTCGGACACCCATATATCTCCAATTCTTGCCACAGTCGGTCTCTGTTGACTGAGTCAAATGCCGTTTTAAAATCTACATAGAGTGCATATATCCCCAGACTATCCTTACCTTATCTCCCGTTGCCCATCCAGCTCTAAAGCCAGTCTGGAAATGCTCCAGTAATCCCTTCTCAGCAACCCATCTTTGCATCTGTTCGAGCAAGAATGTTGCAAACATTTTCCCAGTAACGTTCAGCATCAAAAGCATTCTATAATTTACAGGGTCCTTTACATAATCCTTTTTTTAAACAAGAATTAAAATTGCTGTCTGCCATGCCTGGGGAATGACATTCTCTTTTATAACATTTTCTTACATTATTCCTAGGATTTTGGCCCACATCTCAGGCTCTTTATTTAGAACAATATTTGCTAGGCCATTCGAGCCTGGCGTCCTAGATGACTTGAGCCTTTTAATTCGATAGTCGATATTCGATGTCCTCACACTCAATTACAAACTTAGGGTTTTTTATGTACTTTTGAGGCCTAACCTGGATTCCTTTGGCTGTGATCGGTGGAGTAGTCAAATACTTCACTGAACCTCACCAGTGGGATTTATAATTCTTCCTTGTTTCACCCATTTAGTCTCGCCTAGGGATTTCCACATTTTTCGAGACATTTATTCCTTCAGAATGTTAACCAAATACTACCATTCCCCAATTTTAGATCTGTGCTTCCATCAATAGATATAGTTTCTATACTTATTTTTCTGTTTCCTAGTCATGGATCTTATATCGCCTATGGGGAAATTCACCTTAGTAATTTTACAAACTTCTCGTCTCATTTCATGTTTCTTATCTCTGATAACCTTATCTTACTTCAAATCCTCTTTATTTTCAGTCACTATTTGTGCAGATTTATGAAACGCGACCCTAGTGGTGAATTCCTTAATCCATTCCTCGATCTCATTCACATTTTTTATCTTGAATTCCTGGACCATCCCCGGGCCACTCGTCAAAATGTGCTCCCTTGCTCTCTCAACGTTTTTGGTAGACCATATCACTTTATTTCCTGCATGATTCACTTCTGTTCCCCCTCCCATGGTCTCCTTTTTTGTTTGCTCCGCTATCTGGCATTCTAAGATCACTGGCGCATGGTCAAAATAATCATTCTCTCTGATACTCAATTTAATCTTATTTGTGAAAAGAGAGTTTTTAGTGAAAAGGTAATCCAGAGTAGCGCTCTTTTGCCCCATTTTCCATGTCGGATTTCCAGTCCTATCGCCCGCCACACATCTATTGAGCATCTTTAAATCACAGTCACCAAAACGTTGCACCCAATTAGTCCCTTCCTTAGAGGGACTTTCTTGCCCTCTCCTCCCCTTATTACAATTGGTTGGTTGGGGGGGTCTTTCTTTCTTTGCTCCTGCACCTACAGTTCAAATCGCCACAAAGTATGATCAGTTTGTTTAGGTCCCTATTAGACCAATCCAGTAATATATCAAACACTTCATTCTAAATCTGCTCACTTTTCACTCCCCTGGTGGATTATAAACGTTCACCACCAATGTTCTACAACCAGGGAAGGGATAAATGCCATCTACCTCTACCGTCAACACAAACTTGGAGTCACCATCCCTCATTATCCTCTGTACGTTCAGTGACTGGCTAATGCCCACCACCAGCCCACCATAGGGCCTGCCTTTCTCTCTTTTCTTGGCCAACGCCTGATAGATTACATAGCCCTCCACCAAGAGATTAGCTCTTAATCAGGTTTCTTGTAAATTAAATATCACATTTAGTGTCAACAGATTTTGCACCTCCCCTGAACCCAAAATGTGACTGAAACCCTGCATATTCCAAGTCATGGCCAGGCTCCCTGGGACTGTTGTCAAAGATTCAGCTAATGATTTTTAGCACTTTTTGTATGGCAGGGTATGTTTTCCTCAATGGCCTGTATTAGTACCTATCACATTCCCAACCACCCCATTATTCTTGACCCCAATTGGAAATAAAGGATCTTCTTTTTCCAGGTCCACGTCTAGGTCGATGCCACAGTTCATCATTTGTACAATGTGCAACCGTAGCAAAGCCGCAGTTACCCCACTCCTACAGTGCACCCTGGACACATATGGGTTATTACATTTCATTGGTTGGATGAAGTCAAAATCATCAAAAAGTAGAACCCGCAACTGGGGGATTTGTTGCAAGACTTTCAAAACAACCCTACAGTTAGCCCATATAGCCCTCTGTTTTTGATTCAATCATTTTATAGTTAACATTTTGTATTAGGATCAATATTGGGGAGGGTTGGTAGCAAGATAGCAGGTGGTAGGCATAGTGGAGAAGAAACACTCCTACTCTTCAGCCGAGGAACCGTTGGTTGTGTTAAGGTCATTCTCGCTCTCTTCGATCTTTCTGGGGTCGAGCTAAGATTGGCGTTTACTGAGTTCAATATGTCTGACTCAGCCATACTAAAGCTCTGATCCACCACACTTCTTTCGGGCTCCTCTTGCTGCAATTCCAAGGGTTCATCAGTGATGGCCCAATCGTTTTTTTAGAAAGTCTCTTCTGGGATCCCGCGCCACTTTTCTCTTTGTTTTCTGTGATCGTTTTGCCGCAGGCATTCCATTTACACCAGTAGGTTTAATTTGCTGGTTTACTTTTTTGCATTTATAATGAAGATTGCCCAAGCTTACAGCACTGGGTATCTTGATTCTATTAAAAACACAGAGGCGAGCATTATGCTTAACTTCCTTTAATACTGCAACTCACAGCATTTCACGTTTCAAACTTCAAACTCAACATTTTTGTTTTGTTTTGTTTTGTTTCGTTTTCATCCATCAAATCAAACTAAAATGTTTAAGAGTTTTGACAAAACAAAAGTCCTCAAAAACCTCTAGTGCAGTGTAGTCCTGAGACTGTCTCTGTCCACCTATCAGTGCCTGGGACCCTCTATATGCTGCTTTCTGCCTGGGTCCCTTCCTCTTTCTTTTGGCAGTGACCCTTCTCCCCGAATTCCTTAACAACTTTCAAACACTTCTGCATCTTCTCTCCTTGGGAGTGCAACAGCACTGTAAAGAGATCTTCAGTGCTGTAGGCTGGCTGTGCAGTAACATCGCTTGCTAGACTTCCTTCTCCCTACACCACATGTGGCCTTCTGCTCGTCTCCTATGATAAAAAGAGAGCAAAATTTTGAGGGTGGGAATACGCTTGTGTGCACTAAAAAGTAGAACATTTCTTTCACTTATAAATCCTTCGCGTATTTTGTGTGTGGGATTTAATGCTTGCCTCTGTGACTTTAATAGAATCTCAAGACAACCCTGCGCTGTAAGCATGGGCAATCATCATTCTGTGTCAAGATAGGAGGCGAGCATTATGCTTGTTTAAAGCTGTCTAACACATTAGCTATTTGACAGATAGGTTTAAAATAAAAGGTTTTGAAGGAAGACTGTGCCGACCAGTCGACTGACTTCATCCACAAAAACTCCCTTGACCTAAAAGCGGTATTTGACTCCAAACTCGAATCAGCCGAACTGTTGTCTATCAAATTGTCACTAACGCCCAACCAAACGGCCACCCTTCACCTTATCTATAGGCCCCCAGGTCCGGCTCCCTCCTTTGACAGTGAAATTTCTACTCTCCTCCTTGACAAAACCAAAAACAACTCACAAACAATCATCTTACGCGACCTCAATTTAGGTCGTGGCGACCCAAAAGATCCCGTGGCAATTGATCTGGAGAATGTTCTAACAGACATAGGCCTCACCCTGTATATCCAAGAAGCGACCCATATCAAAGGTAGGACCATTGATTGGTTGGCAGGCTCCAACTGCAACATCCAGGTCCTTAACAACTCCCCTTGCTTATGGTCTGACCATCACATCATAACTTTTAATATTGAAGCAACCCCGCAAGCCCCGACACAGATAGCCCCAGCACTCCCCACTCGCAGTAAAAAAAACATAACCAAGGAACAACTCCTCCCATTGCTACTCCCTTCCCTTAACGCGGCTACCAACTCATGTTCTGACCCTACCTCCCTTGCAGACACCTATAACCAAACCATGCTCACGGCTATAGACGCTATAGCACCCATCAAACCTAGGAAGGCCAAACCACAAGCACATCTTAACTCTTGGTTCACGCCACAGTTAAGAATCCTCTGCAAAGTTAAACGCTGTGCGGAAAATCGCTGGAAAAGCCACCCGTCTGATAAGCATAAAGTTGGCTTCCTTCTTGCCTCCATTACCTACAAAGACGCCATCATCACTGCTAAAAAAGAGTCGCTCAACAATCGTATTTTGCAAGCCGATTCTAATGCAAAGGAACTCTTTAGAATCCTAAAAGAGCTCGAAACCCCAGTCTCCCCTCCAGACACAGGCATGAAAGATAGCACATGGTGTGCTAACATTCAAGCAGCCTTACTAAACAAAATCTCTATGCTTTAATCCAAAATCAAAGACAAGCAGGACAGCTTTAAGCTTGACAACCACTCTCTCTCCCCTGCCAGGTCCCTCCCCTTAGACACTGCTAACACCAAACCTTTCACCTTCTCACCGCTCACTGTTACTGAGGTAGAAAATATCATCTTGAGAATTAAACCATCCAACTTGCCAAGGTGACCCGTGCCCAGCTGCCATCATTAAGGACTTTGCCCATGATCTAGCTCCATTCATTACGGCCTTCATCAACTCCTCCTTTAAAACAAGCATTGTCCCGGACAACCTTAAGGATGCGTGGGTGATCCCGTTACTTAAAAAACCTTCCCTAGACCCAAGTATACCTACAAACTTCCGACCTATCACTACAGTACCGTTTTTGCTTAAAATATTAGACCGCGAAGCTTACCTTCAGATTGGAATCCAATAATCTGCTAGGTCTACGACAATCCGGATTTCGGCCCAGACACAGGACCGAAACCGCTCTAATAGACCTAAAAACCCAGATTGAAGTATTGAAGGACAAGGGCAAATTAGCAAATTAGCACTCTGCGGCCAACTTCTCCTCCTCCGCTGTGGCATGGATCAAATCCTTTTTGAGCAACAGATCCATGAGGGTCTTTGCACCATCCGCAGCCGCGGACCCCTCCCCTATTCACTGCGGCGTACCTCAGGGATCTTGTGTGTCACCCACACTTTACAACATCTTTACGAAACCACTCTTTGATGTGCTTGACTATCTGGGTGTCTCCTATACCAACTATGCGGATGACACCCAGATACTCATCCCCATCTCAGGTGATTATCTAGCTGACACCAAGGCCATCAATGAGGTCTACCTGGTCATCCAAGCTTGGATGGCCCAACACCAGCTATGTCTAAATGACGATAAGAGGGAGCTCCTTATCCTGGGTACCTCACAACGCCTGAGCAAACTGGAGCCGTCCTATCAGTCATTCACCATAGACGGTAATACCATACGAGTCTCAAAAGACACCAAAACGTTAGGCTTTTACCTTGACTCCACCCTATCCTTATCTAGACAAATAAATGCAGTCAGATTATTGTAGTGCTCTTTACTTAGGTACCAGCCAGGAGAACTTGAGCAAACTCCAAACGACCCAGAATAATGCCATTCGAGCGGCCTTGAACATTCCCCGCAACCACCACATTTCAGAAGCTAGAACAAACTTAAAGTGGTTACCTGTTAAACAGAGAATCTCCTTAAAAACACTGGCCCTAACGCACAAATGCCTGGCCAACAAGGCCCTGATCTATCTCTGCAGTCGACTATCTCGCCACTCTACCGCCCGACCACTAAGAACTGCCCAGACTCACTGTCTCTCGATCCCCATGTTTAAGCTTCAAAAAGCTGGGGGCACCAGCTTCCCTGTCCTCGCCTCTAAACTATGGAACACCCTCCCTGCTACTATCAGAGCTGAGGATTCTTTCAACACCTTTAAGGCCAAAACCAAATCTTGGCTCTTTGACCAGCAATAAGACTTGCTCGGCGTCTGTCTCACTTACTTTGGTCCGCCTCCTCTGATACTATTTCTGGCCCGCTGTACTATTACTGTACACCCAAGGGTATATCCTCTGTCAACCCTAGTGGCACTGTAATCTTTGCAATATATGTCATTAGATAAATGGCTTATGGTTAATAACTTATATGCGGTTACTGTAAATTCTGTAACGTAATTTTTGTTACTGTAATTTCTGTATTGCAATTGTTTTTGTCTGCATTTTCTTTTCCCTGCAACTTTGTACAAATTGCGCCCTGATGCCCCCGGGCCTGATGGTTTGCGCGTTATAAATAAACAAAATACAAATACAAATACAAATAATGTCCTGTAGTGACTCCTCTGCCGCAAACACTCTAGATGTCATCACTCCTCTGGTAGAATGTGCGTCAAATTTACATATGTCTATACCTGCCCAGTGCATAACTTCTCTGACCCATCAGGCTATTGTAGCCATGTCTATCTACTGCATGGTCAGTGGATTAACTTTGATGAAAATGTTGGGGAGGGGCATGACATCTAAAGGAAATGGTTCCCAGCCAAATGAGTGGGACAAAATGGGGTGCCATAAAAGTTGGGGAGGACAAACACCCTTATCCCCCCTAAAATTATGCCCATGTGCATGGTATGGCTTTCTTCCCACTATGAGAAACTGGGACACTCCTAGCGGCCTAACACCAGCTTTAGCTATTTTGTAATATTGTATACATTGCGCTACACACAACTTTGTGTTCTCCGTAAAACAGCAATAAGAGATTATTCCTGAATTGCACTTGTAATTTAAAAGAACAGCAATCATTATGAGGAGTTACACATTTGAAAGAAAAACATAACGTATGATGTCACATGTCAGGTCAGGATAGAGGGGCACATCCACGCCGTAGTCAAATGACGGAAAAGGTATTCAGGGAAAAACAGAATTTAAAACCTCGCGTTAGCGATTAATTCAACATTGCATGGGTATTGAGTTTTTGTTATTGCGTCCCTATTATAGAGTTAGTAATTGCGCTTAATAATATTGTTTCCATGCATCTTCCAATCAGAAAGCCATATGTGCATATACCATTTGAGTATTCATTGCCCACACATCTATCTCCAAAGACACCTTGTGAAACCATTCTAATACATCCAGAATGCCAATTTGCCAAAAGTGTTATTAGTAAAGGTCCCTACTCCCATATTAATGCAGTTATGGAAAGCATGCAATGCCAAAGCAAATTTTAAATTGGGCTTACCCCGTACATTTTTCTATAACCTCTCAACTTGAGTGTGAGTGTTGTAAATTCATTTGACGTGCCCCTCTATCCTGACCTGACATGTGACATCATACGGTATGGGTTTTTTTCAAATGTGTAACTACTCATAATGATTGGTGTTCTTTTAAATTACGATGGAATGTACATGCATTTATTTGAATATAACTTGCATTCACTTGGCAATTGAACATGGTGCAGCCTTGAAAACAACCGGTGGTCGAAACACGTGTCGGCTGTTTATACCTTGAGAAAATAAACAGTATTTGTGAATTAACACGGAAATTGATCTTTTGGTGTGACAACAAACTTAGTTTTCACTAATACAGAGTGATTTTGGACTTTTTAAACTGTCATATAGTAATGATACAGAAGCTTTGTGGTTTGAGTGCGGGATATCTCCCCGAACTCTAATTTCTCTGGATAGGTATTTCTCTTGCAGTGAATGCTCTTGCTGCGCTCATGGCATAAAGGATGAGAGAACACACATAGCAGCACTCATCTGACGTTCTCCTCCCACTTCCTTCATTCCTTTGTGTGCTGGTACCACATGTTTTTCTTTAAATGGGCCGAATTATCAAAATATGAATTTATATCCTCATGATCTTCCCCAGCCTCCCTCTTAAATTGGAACATTTTTGGGGAAATATCAGGGAAGATATCACTCAAGCTTTTGTTAGGGATAGAAATAGCTGTCTTATTGTTAAACACTCCATCTGTATTATAGAAAATCATTTGCCAAAATGCTATAATAATAAGGAAATACAAACTGCACATTGTATGAAATGCGACCACAAGAAAGATTGCAAAAGGTCTTCTTACTAGCAATGTGTCTTTTCTGAACTGAACAATTCCCATTTTCTTTAATTCAACATGTAGTTCTGTCACTTTTATAAATCATACCATTATAACTAGAACTGTAATATTTTTGCAATGATGATCCTGCAAATAATAGGACTGTTTTTAAGATTCGCCAAAAATGTGATGATATCAACGTGTCATCACACTAGAGCTGGATAAGATCGAAGTATGTATACGAAAACAGCATGCAAAAATTTGTATACTGTTTCAGGCATCATAAAGTGTCATGTGCAGTCTTTGCATTCTTTGTTGGTCACCACATTGTGTCTTTTAAACTAGGAATGTCTGTGAACGCTGCAAGGTTTGTTTGTTTCCCCTTGAACTTGGGATTAGGCAACAGTTCACGTTATTATTTCTTCATCTGGTCTTTATTTTGGCTCTTGGTAGCCAATTGCTACTGCATTCGTGGAACTTCGTCTCTTGTTTCACCGTTAGTGGGTGTAGGAGGGTTGAGGGTCTCTCCTTTGTACAGTTTAACATCATTCAGGTCCAGCCATGCTCTTCTTCCTTTGAATTTCACAGCAGTGGGAGTGACCCTCTCTACTAGGTACGGTCCCTCAAAGCGGGGCTTATTTGTATAAAACTCTTTACAAGCACTTGGTCCCCAAGGTACAAACTTGGTTGCTTTAGCAAGTCTATAGGATCAATTGTTTGGCTGTCTTCCACAATCTTCTTTACCCAATCCCTCCGATTTTTTATCTGTTAAGAAATAAAAGATAAATTAGTGGTCATATTTTTCAAATAATCATGCTTCACATCACCTAATGTTTTTGCTACACTATGGCCATCAGTTTCTATTTGAGTGAGAGGAGCAAGGGATACTCTAATGCGGTGTCCAGTCATCAACTCATGAGGAGTCAAGTTGTGATCAGAGCCAGGCTGGTTCCTCAGTACAAACAATACAAGGGGTAGGCAATATAGCCATCCCTTCTTCAAAGTTATTTTAATCTTGGTTATCCTTTCCATAAGGATTCAGTTTAGTCTCTTACAAAGACCATTCACCTGTGGGTGATAGGCAGATGAAAACCTGTGCTTTATGCCTAATAGAAGAGTTATTTGTTCGAATATCTCATTTACAAAATCTGTCTATTATCAGACCACAGGACTTTGCACACACCCCATAAAGGAAACACCTTACATACAAGAAACTTGTCAGCACATGTGTCATCGGGGTGCCTGCATGGACTTGCCTCAATCTACCTGGAAAAGGGACGTACTACCATGGACATGGATCTATAGCCATTGCATATTTGCAACATATCCACATAATCTATATGTAGATGCTGAAAAGGACCATTGGGTCTGGGGTTTTCTCCTCTCACTGTTTTCACAGAGTGCTCCACTGTGAACATCTGGCAGACAATGCAGTTCACAATAAATTGTCCAAGGTGTTCTAACATATTTGGTGAAAACATATTTTCTGCTATCATGGCAGCAAGACTCTCTCTATTTGTGTGCACAGGGTAGTGAAGCTGCTCCAAGACCAATTCCAATAATGCTAGAGGCATAACTGGCTTTCCAGTGCAATCTTGTCTCCATATAGCTTCAGTGGGGGATAAAAAAAACACCCTTGTCTCTTCCATAAATCCTGCTCTACCTGTGGAGCTCAACCTTGCAGCTCAATTAACTGTACAATGGATAACATATTAAAACCCTCTTTCACCATCAGACATCGCTCTGACATTTGTTTAACACTTTCTAATTCAAAATTAGAAATATTTGGAAAATAAGCTGCTCTTTTGCCTTCAACAGCTGCAGCTTTGTTACTGCAGGAAATCATGTCTGCCCTCTTAGTATGGGCTATGCTTTTCACCACGGCAATAGCCAATGGGAGCTTTAGTACCTTAAAGAGCTTATCCAATAGAGTAGCATGTTGCACTGGAGTGCCGCCTGCAGGGTGGAAACCCCTCCTTTTCCAGCATGACAATCCTGTGTGTATGGTTGATGTCACATAGGAGGAGTCACTTCCTCTTCCTTATATCTTTGTAGTGCGTCAATAGGTGACACTAATTTTGCAGCCTGTGCAGGACTATGTGAAGGCAATCTTGCTCTTGTCACTACTTCAAATTCACCATTCTTTTTTCACTTCACTACTGCTGATCCGTACGTTTTTCTCCTGTTGTTTGATCACTTTTCAAAGAACCGTCAATGAAGAGAATTCCCCCCTCTGAGAGCATTTTCTCTAACATGGGGCATGTCGTCATAAAACTCAGTATACATTGTGCAGTCATGTATAGGGCCTCATTACAAGCATGTCGGTCTGGAAACAATGGTTCCAGTAAGCTTACCAGCACCATTGTTGACCGGCATACTACAGGTCTTCCTGCTGGAGCCACCGTACCTGGCAGGTCTGACCCTGCCAGTCACAGCGGCCATGGTTGGCAGACCGTCACAGAAGCCAGTGCCGCTGCCTCCATGTTCCCCATTCCCATAGATTCCTAAAGGACTCTACGGGAATGGGGAATTACTATTTACCGGCACCTGACTTTCCGGACCGCCGGGGTTGTAATAGCCCGTGTTACTGGCAAGTCAGGCACCGGTAAATATTTACGGGTCTAGCGGCAACCCTACTGGTTCTACTATAAATGTTGCTGGATGTACTACTCTAAATCTAACAATTGACATACCCCAACGCTCTTCATGTAGTCAGTATACTTTTGGGTTTCTCCAAAATGGCAAATAAGGAATGCTCAACAAATACCGTCAATGGACAACCCATTGTAATACTTGCAACTTTTTTCAACTGCGAAAGCAGCAGCAGCTAACGCTTGTTCGCAAGGGTAATGCCCTTTGATTACTTGGTCAAAAATCCCACTATAGTAGGCAAACAGTTATTTTCCATTTGAATGTCAGAATAAGTAAAACTCCTTCTTATAGTCTGGGATCCCTAACACAGGAGCTGTACAAATTGCCCTTTTTAATTCTTCAAATCCTTCAGTCATATCATCAGTCCATGTTATCTCACGTTTACCTGTCTGTGCTTCCTTGAGTCCTTTTAAAGGTGTTTGAATATACGTACTGTAATCAAAGAACCAGGCCCTACAATAATTACATAGGCCTAAAAATTGTTGCATTTCCATCGCTGTCTTAGGTTTTGGAGTTTTCTTGATTTCTTTTGCTCTATCAGGTGTCACATTTCTCCCCTCTTGAGAGATTAACTGTCCTATGTACAGGAACTTTTCCTGAGAGGACTGTCGTTTCTCTTTGGCTACCTTGCATCCCTTCTCTGCTAGTATTGTCATTAGTTGAACTGAATCTTCTCTGCACCTTTCTTCTGTCTCACTGCACACTAATATGTCATCTACGTACTGAATTATTGTGCTCTCGAGTTGTATGTTACCTAGGTCCATCTTAAGAACCTTATTAAAGATTGATAGGGATTTGCAGTACCCCTGAGGTAATCTTTTATGTTTCCAGCACCAGTTTCTATGCGAAAATTAGGTAAAATCGTGTGAGTCTTCATAAAGGGGAATTGAAAGAAGGCATTTTCAAAATCTATGACTGTAAAATATTTGTCTTTGGCTGGGATGTTGCATAATATTGTAGCTGGATTTGGAACTAGCAGAAACTCTTCTGATTCAACAATTTTGTTTAGGGGACATAGATCCTGAATACATCTCCATGATCCTGCCTGTTGCTTTATTCATCGGGTACAGCCATGTTACATGGGGATTCTGATGGTACCAGTATCCTGTGCTGTACTAAAGCAGAAATGGTTTCAAATATGCCTTCATCTGCTTCTCTGAACATGGGGAACTGTTTTGCTTGTGGCAACATTGCTCCTGGTTTAAGCTTGATTTTAACTTCTCCTGCTCCACTCAATAGACCCACGTAATATGGACTGCTGGTCCATAAAATGCTTGGCACCTTTTCTAAATATTCCTGGAAAAATTGTGGTTTCTTTTTTAACAATGCCATTCTCTATGGTATTTCTCTATTCTCAACTTTAATCCAATAAGTGAGATTTAAATACTAATTCTTCATCTGAATACAACTCCTTGTCTGTCAAGTCTGTTAGTTTTATCCTCATCAAGGGCTATTACTGTTATCCATGCTCTTCTTTCATCATCTGTCCCATGAACAACCACTGTTTTTTTAACACTGCTGTCTCTATTTCTATGGGGATGACCTGTCCTTCCATGCCATCCATAGTTGTTTACGGCCTAAACAAGCATTTGTCAGGTATTCTCAACAATTTACCTATCAATCCAGCAAGCCATGTCAACAAAATATTTACTCCATACAAAACATTTTCTGGGTCTAAAGGGACACCTTGTAATGCCTTTTGGCCTGTAAATGCTAATATGATTTCTCTTACATGTATATAATGTATCCCTGGAGTGTAACACACTATCCCTTTGTCAGTGAAAGATATCAACATGTGCAGTTTTGTCATCAAGCCACGTCCTAATATGTTAACTGGTGTCTGCAGAGAATATACTAGTGGCATAGACTTGTCATGTTCTCGTAAGGATAGTGGTAATTCATCAGTAAAAGGAACCAAATTCATAGCCCCAGAGAATCCCTGCACATTCATGGTGATCCCAGACATTGGGTACTTTTCCTTTCGAACACAGGAACAAGTTGCTTCTGTGTCTACAAGGATCGAAAATGTCCTGCTTCCTATCGTTACCCTGACCCTTGGTTCCTCTTGTGGATCTGGTGTCACTGACAGTACTGAACACATCAGGTTGCTCTGTGGGCTCTTCCATTGTGGGTTTAAATTCATCCCTTTACCTGTAAAAGGATTCCCTCAGGAGTGTCTTGTCTATTAGGGCGTAGGGGACGATGCCCTCCCTAAGCCACTCCTTCTGTCTATGGGGATGCCAGGACACTCATTTGTAGCCTTGTGTTGGTGTCTGTCTGAACTGTGTATGCGTGGGAAGAGGGGTGTTTTTCTGCACAGCCCCCACCACACATGCACAGTGCCAATGTGAGGGTGGGTCTAGAGTTGTTTAATCTTGCTGGGAATGTGTCTGAGTGGGCCAATTGTTTCATGCACACCGTGGACTTGACCACACCCACTGCTTATGCCTCTCATAGGCTGGGGTGGGATCTGGACTGCTGCCAATCCCTCTGCCTGCTGTGACGTTCAATGTAGCTACGTTACAGGCAGCACCACCTAACGAGCCTTGGCCTGATTTGCTGCTACATGTGCAAACAAAACAACAAGACGTGTCAAGTGAAGTCAGGTGAGTACATTTTAATTTGGAGGAAAAAGAAAAACATAAAGTCTTTATGTTTTTCTTTTTCCTCCAAATGTCAAGTTTACTAAGTGTTTTTTCTGTGCCCAACATTAGTCTGGCACCGAAGGGCAGGCTGCGTCTGGCCGCCGTGTTCCTCCGAATGGAGACCTGCTGCAGTGCCCTGTGCTGACCGAGTGCTGCATGTGGTCCGGGGTAGACTGCACACTGATGTTTCACTGTCAGCAGAGTGCACATTTACGAGTTGGATACTATACCTGTTGCATGAAGCACATTAAAATACAGATCAGCGCTGCTGGTGGTATGCAGGGCCTCACTGGGAAACTTCAAGAATGCTGTAATGTCACATTCACCAAAGCCACATTCATGCAGTCTTCAAAACCTACAATCATGACTGACTCGCTTCTGTAGCCAGAAGCCGCCCAAAATACTCAGGCAAGCGTGGAGAATGGAGGGAAACACGCATTTCTTGTTAAAATATTCAGACCCCCGGCCCACAGTATCGAATGAAAAAAAACATAGCTGACTTGGCCCTTCTCTCTAAAGCCTGATTGTTGTTTTAATAATGTCAGAGTGCACTGGAGAATGATAGAAGTCTGCACGTGCATCAGGGATGCTAATGGGTAGGTGCACTGGCTGACTACCTGCGCTCTTCTCCATTCAAGGCTGGTTTTGCTATTCAGAAGCTGTGCTGAGGTTTCTTAGCCTTGCATTCGCAGTTATGGTTGTACTGTTTGCTAATTAGCACGTTACTGGATAGATCAGTACCGACATGATTCTGTATCAAATGCCTGCAGGCTTCATATGCCATGCAGTGTCATGTTGTATGAATGTCGTTAAGTGCAACGTTTCAATTTACGTGACCTCTCAGCAAATGTCTGAATTGACGGAATAAGGTTTCATTGTTCCTGTGGCAGTGGCCCTGACGCTGAACAAGTTGAATGGGTCATACTCTAGATGTCTGCATTGGCACAATCAAATGCGCCAATCGGTCCCAAGCCAACATTTCTCTACATGCCACTGTCAATTAGTGTAAACGCTCGTTTAATGTCACATCTGTTGATTTATAATGTAATAATGGGAATGTGTTCCATGTGTTAAAGTTGCTCTGCTAATAAGAGCATTCAGCATCCATGCACACCTGCTTGAGAACCTGCTTGGCTGCTTGTGGCATACGTTTAATTACTAAGAGGGTTAAGCACAAGGCATTGACTAACTTGAGTATCTCAGAATGGCTGATCCCTCTGTGAGACATCTGAAGCCGTGGGATGTGTTGCAAAGGGAAATTTTGGAAACATACAGTGACATTAGAAGAATGGTGCCTGTTTTAAGCCTTCAAAGCTGGGGAAATCAAAGCTAAGGTGACAATATTCGGGCACAAAGGGCCACGCTTCTTAATGTCATCCCTTTTGTGTTTTTGGGTTAAGCAACATTCAGGGTCGGACTTGCCCATACAATTGCCTGGGACTCCAATGGAAAAGTGGTTCACGATTGCGAATGGCAATTCAGTCCTTTTGTGACACTCTTTGAGTAGCACCCAAGGGGGAGTTATTTGATAAAATGTGATGCAAATTGTTCATTTTAAAGAATATTTATTCAGCAGCATTGGCCAAAGCTACTAGCCGAATGGTGAAGTAACTTGTCAAACTGCCACACATTGGCCAGAAAGATGGCCCACTTCGCCCAAAACAACTGGTGCACACCAACATTTTATGTTTTTGGTTCGGCCATGGGCCTATTGCCCCATAAGCCAGTACAAGCCTGGCAACATTACTGTGAATCCAGACATGCCACAATGATACGATGGCCCATGTGATTTGAGCTATACAAATACTGTTCCATACAGCAGTTGATCAGTTCGTTTCCTACTGAGGCAAGCCATTATTCTATCCTTGAGCTGGGATTTTAATAACCTAGCGACAAGTGACCGTAGTGTGTTAACTATCACACGAGTACGAAGCTGCAGATGGTGTCACTGACCATCACACGTTCTGGTGCAAAATATGTCTCTGTGACCACGTGGGGCATTTAGTGAAAGGCACAAGATGCAAAACAAACATGATTACACACACCAGGAAAGGAATCAATCACATATGCAAATAATCTGAGCACTTTGGGCAAGTGGAAAGTATATACACTCCAGCAGCAGCTCGTGCTTACAAGGAGACTGGAGCCTGGGTAACTGAGGCTGGGAGGGCCATAGGGCAGCGACAATGAAAAAAAAATGCTGATACACAAGCTCTTTCGGTGCTTCCCATGATTCGAAGCAGGGCAGGTAGGCCTGGTCTTATAAGGACCCCACCTACTTAAGATCATGATTTATGAGGCAGGGCACAATACAAGTTCAGCACTGAAGCTGCTGACACATGTAGGCTTTAAAGACCAGAGGGAATTTGCATACATGCCAAATCCCACTCGGACATGAGTGTGCAGTCATTATTTTTAGTTTTAGCTATTAGGTGGCACTGAAAGCACTACCTATAAAGCCGAAAATGTTGTCATTAAAATAAGAGATTTAACATGAGAGCTTGAAACAGGGGCTTTGGATGCAGGTTGTAATGCGTTTCAATGCAGTTTGGCATATGAAGATGGAGGCATGGTAGTTTGACTATGTGTCCCACCCATTTAACGTCCGTCGCTAAGTGAAATGAATGTGATTTTCCGCCCCTTCCCACCTATCTCCACCCACGACATGCCTCTTTTTGCACTCTTTGGGTGAATTTCTACTGTGTGGTGGATATGTCAGCCATTTTACCTTCCAAAATGGCGGGCGCCATGTTTTAATGTTATTAAAAAGTTCTTCTATGTTCCGTGGTGTCTGCAGACTTCCTTCTACCACTTCAGTTTGAGAAATATGAAATTGGCTTTCACTGTCTACAGCTGGTCTTGTGGGCGACTCCTTAATCACCCTTATTTTTGCTATTGATGTTCTGTAGGTTACACTTTCCACATGATGTCACAAATAAGATAGGGCTTATACATTTCAGGCGAAATATGACACATACATAAAACCATCTTCAAGGAATTCCACTCCGAACACATCTTCAGCGAGCTCTGATGTTGAGTCTGATCCCGACATCCAAGGTGTCGTAAATTCTAAAACTACTACGGACAAAGGTTATTTGAACCAAATTAAACGATATAAGAAAGGAAACAGGGGAAATATGCAAAAAACGGTCCGTTTTCAACTACCAGGGGACAACACTACACCGAAAGTAGCACAAGGAGGAGAGGAAGGAGGGGGGGCAGGAAACAACGGGAGCCAAGAATCAATAACAGAAGAAAAAAGACAAACTCGGGCCAGTTCGAAGAAAGACAACAAAAACAAGTAGAAGAAGACTTAATACTAAACCTATCGAAGAGGAAAATTACAGAAGAAGAATGCCAATTACTCAACAAAGGTCTTTCCTTTGCACCAACTAGGAAATTGCAACCAATCGATATACACATTGACCTGTACATGTTTATCAGAAAGATGAAATTAAAGAAGTTCTTTGCCACCCAAGCCCCGGGGCATTATGTACCGAAAGATAAACCTATTGAAAGGAGTGAATTTACAGTACAAGATATAGAAGACACATTTATCTTGAGATCCCTAACTGAAGACCAAGACTTTGAATTAAGGAATTTACTTTCAGAATTACGAATTCAACCAGGCAGCTTAATTACAACTGAACTTAAAAATAAATCAAAATTTGTTCCACAACTACCAGCAGACAACATAATAGATACTTTCTATCAGGTGGTAACAAAGGAATTTTATCGAATTTCAAAATTTTGTAATAAAGACACAACAAACCTGAAGTACAGTAAAGATAATCTATCAGTTGGACAAAAAAGAGCGCTGAAGGCATTATCAATGGACACATCGATTGTCTTCAAGGAGGCGGACAAAGGGGGAAATATTGTGATCATGAATAGGGAAGATTACTTGCACATGGCGGAAAATCACTTGAGTACCCCGGGCTGTTACGCTAGTTTGAGCTTAACGGAAAACAAGATATTCTTACACATATTAGAGAATCCATAGTAAAGTGGCATAGAAGTGGATTGATATCAGATGATGAAAAAATGTTCCTAACTATTAATGATCCAGTAACACCTACAATGTATTTCTTACCTAAAATACATAAGCACTTTGTTACTATACCGGAAGGACGCCCGATCCTCAGTGAATCGGGTGGGTGACAGAGAATTTGTCTGAATACCTGGACTTTATACTCAAACCCAGGGCCACCTTGTTACCTTCTTATCTACAAGATTCTACCTCAGTGATAAGACAATTACAAACATTTAAATGGCAGAATTCCTTCATCCTGGCGACGTTAGAAGTCAAAGCCCTATACACCTTGATTCAACACAAATGGGCAACTTCAACAATTGACCACACTTTTAGAAACGATTCTGCTTCATTCTTTCTACAAATCCAAATGTTGAAAGAAATGCTACAACTGGCATTGGATTCCAGCATATTTATGTTTGACAACAAGACATACCAACAAAAGAAAGGGGTCGCCATGGGAACCAAATTTGCACCTGTATTAGCCAATTTATTTATGGGTATGTTGGAAGACAATGTTGTTTATCAAGACCCAGATTATGGTACGAGAATAAAATTGTGGAAAAGATATATAGACGATATTCTACTGATTTGGGATGGACCAGAGGACGGATTCGCAGAGTTCACCAACAGGTTGAATCGGAATCATTTTGAGATTAAATTTGTAGGAGCCTGCAATACGAGGGAAATATATTTTCTAGACCTTACAATAAGTGTTAACAATCACCAACTTACAACACGGACATCCAGAAAACCAACAGAAGTGAATTCCATATTACATGCGACGAGTTGTCACAAGAAAACCACGATCATGAATTTACCATTAGGTGAATACATGCGAGCGAGACGTAATTGTCAAGACCAAAACAGCTTTGCGCAAGAATGCAAATTATTGCAAACACATTTCTTGAATAGAGGATACCCAGGATCAAGTGTCAAGAAGGCCTATGAAAAAATGAAAACTCTAAAACAAGAGGATACTTTGATCAAAAAGAACAAACTTATGAATACCGAACCAGCAGAAGTAAGGTTCGTTACACAATATAATGAAGACCACAGAAGAATATATAAAGCTTTGAAGAAACATTGGTACCTATTTAAACTAGATGAGCATATCAATAGATTTTTGGGGGAGAAACCAACAATGATATTTAAGCGAGCAAACACATTAAAATCTTTAATAAGTCCATCATTATTGCCGGATATCAAAGAACCTGAGATCTGCACCTTGCTAACCAAAGAAGACACAGGATTCCGCAAATGTGGATATTGTACTATGTGTAAATTCGCAAGTGAAGCGACATCTGAATTTAAGGATCGAAATGGGAAATCTGTAAAAATCAAGCAAGCAATTAATTGCAGAACCAAGTATGTGGTGTACAGTATTTGCTGTGTCTGTACCAAAATGTATATTGGCAGTACTAAACGGGAATTAAGAATAAGAATTCGAGAGCATCTCAGTAAAATAGGGAGTCAAGATCCTACTTTGCCACTGGCGGCCCATTGGCAGAACTCACATCAAATGGATGATAAGAAACTGATCAAATTTGTTGGGTTACAACAAGTTACACTGTCAAAGAGAGGCGGGGACAGACTAAGAGCCTTACGACAAGCAGAAGCCAGGCTCATTTGTTATTTTGATTCTACGGCAACAGGCCTGAACCAGGACACTGAAATGGCATCGTTCTTATAAGTGTGGTTTATTGGATCATTCAATAATGTATGAATTCATTGACATATCTGTTGGCATGACTGAGACGTTACGAAGAAATAATTGAGTGGTTAAATGGGAAATGTATACACTTAAACATATATGAATCAACTAAATAAGCATGTATTCATTTCCTAAATGGATTTATACCATAGTAAAGTGGTATCCAAATAAGGGTGAAAACAAAACTTTATTGACACAAATATTTTGTATAAAAAAGAGATAGTCCGAGATGGCACTCAGCACAACCGAATACTATATCATTATTAATTAACAGAATCTGTAACCTGCGTAATCTTGAGATTTTTCTCAATTCTTGACATAGACTTCCTGTATAAAATAGACAGTCCAAGATGGCGCTCATGGCTTCAGTAACGATATTCGGTCACGTGTCACACACAGTTGAATATTATATTGTTATTTTTTAACATAATGCTTAACACATGCATTCTCGAGACTTTTCAATTTGTTAATTTAATTTGGTAGAGTATTTCACAAAACGAACAGCAGAATACATAGAGCATAGAGACGCTAACAATGATACGAAGAGTAACACACAGTTGAATATTATACTGTTATTTTTTTAACAGAATGCTCAACACGCGCATTCTCGAGACTTTTCAATTTGTTAATTTAATTTGGTTGAGTATTTCGCAAAACGAACAGCAGAATACATAGAGCATAGAGACGCTAATAATGATACGAAGAGCACCGCACCGTCATGGAAACCACTACAAAAAAGATTTCCAAAATGGCGACGGCGTCCGTAGGAATGCCAATGCGAGTAAAGTAGAGGCAGCAGGTAAGCGATGCAAGTCGATATGACTATGACATCTGTAATAACCGGAGGCTTGAATTACGAAGTCTCCTCAAATAATGGTTAAAATTGTAGAGATTCATTTGCATATTTTCATCAAGAAGAAAGATATGAGTTTACATCATGCTGGCTATATTGTGAGCTAGACACAAGCAAATTAACACGGAAAGTGTAGCACATGGATTTGATTCTTAATAGCAGAATAACGGACTTGGGAAATCGATGTAACTGAGGTACCGACTCAAATAAGTGTCTTAATTAAATTTTGGGGCTATTATGAGAGTGGTGCATGTATGCATATACAGGCTATACATACCCTAGTCATTTTCGGAGATATGTCATATAACTCTAATCAAGATTGAATAATAATGGTTTTTTATGGAATAAACATGGTGGACTAAGCTAACTCAATTGCATGCTATTGACAGATAAGGAGCTTGGGATTGAACCCAATCTAAATCAAGCAGAGCAACAAAATCAGTCATTATACCTAAAGTCATTGGGTGAGTTAATATGTGGATAAGAACAGAACAAAGTTAATTATAATTAGATAAGGATTGGACTAACATGGCTAACAATGTTGTATCTCTTTCTTTCTCCATTTTTTATTTTTATTTTTGATCTTATTAATTATTTTTTTCATGTATTTATTTATACATTTTTGTGTTCTGTTTTGTATATATGATGGAATCATAATTTGGTTGCTTTCTCTGTTCCTGCTTTACCTACTTTTTCTCTTTCTTGTGCTCTGTACATTGTATGTATGCAAACATGATTTTTTTCTTTTCACCCAGGCAAACCTCCCCGTTACCAATCCCTAATCTCTGTCTTTGAATTATGTTATGCTTTATGTTGTTTTTTTGGGGGGGATTTACTGTGTTTGGGGGGATGTTTTGACTACTTGCAAATCTGATCGGATGCAAATGATGAATTAGACAATAAGGAGCCCAGTTTTGAGGAAGGCTTTATTAAGCCGAAACACGTGTCAGAAGAGGGCGTTTTTTGATTTAGAGGGCGTTTTATGATCCAAAGTTTGGTTGAATAAAACATACAGTCTTCGAAGAATTAATTGGCGCAGAGTCACAGAGTTATTTCTTCATTCAATGCACTTCAGTTTGAGGTTACATTTGATACGATTGTCTGAGTGCATAACGCCTCTCATATTTTCGATGCGGTATTTGGATGATACCTGGTGTCATGCACAGTGTGTTCTTGTTATTCATCCAGTATAATGGAGGTGAGGGGGCGGGCTCAAAAGATGACATGTGCATCTGTCTCTCTACAGCTGTTTTAAAGGTCTATGGTTGTTATGGCAAAATGCTGTGGTTACTGTTTTGGCCTGTACGTTGCTCCCATGCATGTGCCCTGATGGTTAGTTAGTTGTATCTTGGGTTTCTCTGTTTTACGTCTTTCCCATGATGGCGTCATGTACCTGAATACATGGCTGAACAACTGCCAGTGTTACTGTTATTTGGTGCTGTGTTAAACTTTGTGGTTCAATGATTAGGGATGAATCATGTTGCATTGTGGTACCTGTAGTCATGTGTGTGTGTTGGTAGACTGTTGTGCCAATGTGAATGTGCTTATTTATACCGCATTGTCCATCATGTCCTAGTCTTGTGTCCTGTAGACTGCCATTTGTGCAGTGAGAGGGCAGGTCCTGCAGGTACATGGCTTTCCTGTTGTACACATGCACCCCCTTCAGTATGCTTTTCTGCAGGTCAGTACATTGACATTGTGTGATGGCACTTGTACTCACCCGGTATCCACGTCTGTTCTCCTCTGTGCCGCTCCATGTATCCAGGCAGTGTGCTATTGCATAGGACCATTGCATTGTGGGTAGAACCAGGGAAGCGGGGAAAGCAGTGTGTGATGTAGAGGTCTGGATTGCAGGTCACCTGGACGTTCAGTGAGTGGTAATACTTCCTGTTGCAGTAGACTGTTTGATGTGTCTGGGGGGCCACCAATGCCACATTGATGCAGTCCAGGTCTCCAATGACATTAGGCATGTGTGCCACGGCATTAAAAAAAAACATGCCTTCATGGCATGCTCTCGTGCCAGGCTGGTGGACAGAGAGATATACCATGACACATGGTGCATACGGACTTCCAGCACCTGTCCAAGCACGATTGAAAATGATGGCTGAGACATGCTGTGCAGCATGACCACAGAGTGCTGAAAGGTGCCAGTTCCCAGGAACTGCAGGATGGGCACTAGCTTTAGCAAAGGGGCACAGCTGTCCTAATGTTAATACTGCTCTCAATGTCCCCGTGGATTATGGTGAGCAGCTCACCTATGGGCTCCCTGTTGAGCTGATACAGGGTTACCAGCTGGATGTCTGTTAGGGTCCAGGGCGAGGTCCTTACCCTGGGTATGGGTGTCTCCTCTTCCTCTCTACACCCTCTGCCCTGGGCTGATTGTCCTGCCTCTGTAGGTCCATGCATAGTGTGAGCAGCTTCATATCCCCGGTCACAATGACTATTGGCAGCATGGTGTTGGAAAGTGTGTTTGGGGAAGGTGTGTGCCTTATGTAGGCCTGCAGAGTGGATTGGATGCACTTGCCGCTTCATTTGTGGCACCTGTCTGCATTTACCTCCACCATAATGGTGGAGGTACCTGCGCTACGATTTCGGCGGTGTTGCCTCTGAAATTTGGCAGTGTTGCCGCCATGCCCCGATTTGCAATACGACAGCTTTTGTGTTCTCTCCAGTAAGTCCGCCGATGGTAATTCCGCTGACTGTAATACAGTCGGCTGAATTAGCATCAATGTAATTCCCATTGATGGTATTACTGCTGACTCATAAATCGGCAGAACAATAAATTCGGGTACTGCCACTTTTACTGTATTCCACCAAACTCGTAATGACCACCAATGTCTCTGTGTGGTAGAAATCCAAAAACAACAGTACTTGAACCAAACACCCACTGCCAAAAATGAATTTGCCATTTCTTTGACAAACACAGCATAGCCCCATCTGCTTTGGATTCATTTCCAGTGCATAGAATGGAAGAATTGGAGTTGACTGCAGTGGATCCTAAGCCAGCCCCCTAAAAATTACTTAGCATGCTCGTGTGTACCTAAAAACGCTCTGCCAGTGAGTCATTAAGTAGGGCTTGCAGATACAGACAATAAGGTATGTGCTGCACTGTGCAAAGACTATATTGATAAGAATTGCCCAAATGCAGGCACCAAAGAGGAACAAGAGGAATAACAGATTTGTTAAGCACCTGCTGATGTGCATATTGCCTAATCCCAAATCAAAGTTATTTTCGAGGGTATTATTGCTGCCATGTTTGTATATTCTGGTATGCATTTCACATTCTTGGGTTTACACCAAGGAATGTGTATGTGTCAATTACTCTAACATCACGTGCTATAAACCTATTTATTCAACATGTTACACTATTTATCTTTGTACAATTCTTTCAGTGAGTCTTTCTTTTTCATGTTTTAATATGTTGCAATACAGTGTATAGCCTTTACAATAAGATGATAACTGCTTTTGTGTACATTATTTAAGGGGTCTGTCATGTTTAGCTATTGTCTGCTGTACTAATCTTCACTTTGGTTGAATGGTACATTGAAAGTTTACCTTAAGGATTGTAAAGATTTTTTCAACTTTATTTCGAAGGAAACATGAACATCAATTCACAATAATGCCAAGGGCAGCAGAATCACACCCGAAATGACCTACAATGTAGTAAAGAGTAGTAACAACCTTCATTTGACGGTCAATATGACCTTCAACTGCAGCAACAATGACGTGTAAAGTTATATCATGCTCCTCCTTCTCCCACTTAGCTGCAAAAACCTCGAACAACATCCCGAAAGAAATAAGAAACACCAAAGACCACCTACGATTCAGAAAATTACTAAAATCTGGCTCTTCAACATCACAGATTCAAACTGAAAAACCAAACCACCAAACGGGAAACACAACAAAAAGGATGACAGATCTAGGCCGACAATGACAACATCTAGAACCAAATAAATAAACTCTTACTACAACAGGAGAGATGACAAGTCTAATAGGACACAAGCGACACCCATGAGGGCAGAATCCACCATACCTAGACAACTCCCAGCGAACAGCCTTCACCCACTCGATAAACGCTACTACAGATCATACCTGTATAACGTTGGGTGAACGTTAGCACTTGCCACACTAACTAAGCTGAGGATATTGGCAGGGGCATGGTCCGAAGAGAGTTGTGAATGAAGGCAGATGCCGCCCCTGGACATAATTGCATGCGTTAGCATTGCCACACTCCAAAGGGGGTAGGAGCAGTAACATGAATGAGCAACCGAATAAGATGATGAATGCCAAAAAGCCCCAACACATGGATGGAGCAAGTGTCATGATGCCTACCCCCGGGGACCCAGACCAAGTCCAGCAACCCCGGAAGCATGCATCAAGTTACCCCCTGCAAGCACAACAACCCCTGCTAGGGGCTATTTGGGTGCAGTCCTGGCGCCTATGGCGCCAGGCTCATATGGAGAGTCAGTTCTGGCACCATAGGCACCAGGCTCATTGATTAAAACTTACCTGATGCAGACCATGCTGCAAACTTACCTGATGCAGACCATGCTGCAAGAGCTCCAAGCCAAAAGAGGCTTGGAAGGGACTATTTTACCTAGGGACTATTTTTTACTCGGGTGGGGCTGGGGAGGAATACTTACCTGGGACTACTTTGGAGGCTATTTAAACCACGCCCGAAGAGCAGCACACGCTTTGCGTTATTCTGCATCCAGCAGCGTAACGATCACCGTGCCGGCAAGCCTGCATCCAGTCTTCTGCCTCGCCTGCCTCGAGTTTGGAGCTCCTAGAAAAAGGGAGAAAGAAGGAGAAAAGGTTAGAACAAGAGCAATACCTTTGATCCTTACCTGAATTCCCGATCCATCGCGCCTTCGAGCTGGAAGAAAGAAGTTATTTAATGTGCGTCACCTCGCCTGCTGCAGCGCTGCGCTGAACTCACCGGCCTTCGCAGCATCTTCACATTCCACCGCATCCTCCTGCATGTTCCCGCCGCACTCCGACACCTAAGGAGAAGACAAGAACAGCAAGGTGAGCCAAGGGAATACACAGAGGAATACCCCCCCATAGACTTACCAGATTTTACCACCGGGGGTACTATTCCTCTTCACGGGTCGGCGCAGCTCCCACTGCATCCTAGCCAAACCCCGGCCCCTAAGGGGAAACAAAAGGGCGACAAGGTGAAACTAAGGGATTAACAAGGGGAACCCTCCTCACCACAAAAGACTTACCTGATTCTACCGCCAGAGGCATTATTCCCTGAGACTTCATACTTTCTCTCAGCGCATGAATAAGGGAGAAAGCAACAGGTTACATATGGACATTATTTTATCAAACTGTGTTGGATAATACAAATCCTTACCAGAATATTACCGGTTGCCACGAGGAACTCTTCGTAGGGTCAAGCTGCAACCTGCAAGGAATCGGACAAGAGTGAAAGTCAAGCATTTGAACTCTTACGAACTACATACTTACGGCGTCTTGCCAGGAATATCGGAGTCAATATTGTTCTGGAACTCACCAATTCCTTCGAGCCAGTGAAGCAACTGGTTATCTACGCGCCCCTGCACTCAATGCAGGATGGAGAGCTCATCTTTTCAAACCATCAGGTGAGACTATAAGAGGGGACATCAAAGGTGATCAGTGGGGAGAACAGCGGGGTGGGGGGATTTACGCTCAACTCCACAGGTGGTTTTATTCCCTTTCTCTATTCGCAGAAGAATATTCCTACGGGCCAAGCAAACAAAGCTAGGTGGGCCAGTCCGTCATCTCGGCCCTACACGTCACATTGGTGGAGACCGCAGCTGTCCAGTCCAGATCGACGCCTCTGTGGGAGCCAGGTGAGTGTAACAGTAAGCCCAGGCTTATCGATGCTGCCCTCCGAATAGACTAGATTGGGAATGCTTTCTGGACTAGACTGGAAGGGACGCACAAATGCCTGACTGCCCCGCGCACAAACAGGGGCCACGTGGGCAGCCAGTACCCAACTTCGGCAAGGTTATGCATATGAACAGATGCCATATGGGAAAGAGACAGTAAGTGTCGTACAGCCCCTGATCTAGAAGTAAACACAGATACCCCCACCCACCCCACCGAATTAGAAATACGGAAATCTCAGCACCTCACTTCAAGACAGCAATGCCAATTAACCAACCCACTAACAACCTCACCTCTCAAATTCTAACCAAACACAACCACAAACCTACAACACAAAAATCCGCACAAACTTCACCACACTGCAACAAAACAAAGCACACATAGACCCGCACAACAGCACACAACATCTTCCGACAGTATAACACCCCAAGCCCAGCCAACGGAATTCCGGGCTGAGGCCGCCAACAGCACATCACTGCACTCTTGCACTTCTCCAGCTCATCCCACTAACTCTGCCCCCTCTACCCCTACCTTTTTTTCAGAGCCGCCAGAGCACATGGGAACCACTCCGGTGGTGATAGTGTGTGGTACAAATATCCCTTAACATTAACATTAACATTACGTTTACCGTGATGTCATCACATGAGTCACTACACTGATATAAAAGAATAATACAAAAATAAATACTTAACTAAAGAAGACAAAAGGCCTCATTATAACACTGGTGCTCCCGTAATGAAGGGGGCCGGTACAGGCCCGGCTCCCTTCATTACGGAAGCGCCGATTGCGAGGTTCCCTTTGCGGGACCCGGATCAGACGTCTGGTAAAACCAGATGTCTTATCCGGGTCCCACAAGGGGAAGATGGAGGTAATAACAGTGATTCGTAATGTGCCCGTTATTACCTCTCTCCCCATTCCCATTAAGCCCTATGGGGGCTCAAATGGGAATGGGGAATGGTTCCTCCGAGGAGGAATTACTCGGCCCTCCTATGTCGGAATGACCCAGTTATTCCTCATTGCAGGAACCCAGTATTGGAGCCCGGTTTGGAGGCAGCCATGGTGCTAGTAGCACCATGGTTACCTCCAAACTCGTAATGAGGACCAAAGGGTTATTTCGATCCATATTTTAAATAGTCTGCCACTTTCATATGCCATTGTCGCAGTGATTATATGCCAGGGGAAACCCAGTATGACCTACATAGTCCATGACGCTTTTCTTTATACAAAGCCTGTCACAGAGGATGAGACTTTGTGGTTCTTGGGGCACCCAACAAAAAAAAAACAAAGAGCCCAGATTGCACTGGTTCCTGTTAAGATGGATTTCTGAATTCTGGCCTGGAGAGGCAGAGGTTCAGAAGGCCAGCCTAGTTTCTTGGAACAGGGTAACCTCTGGACAAGCCAGACCAATCAGGTTAGCTATGGCAGGCGGTCAAGACTAAGGGCCTCATTCCGAGGTGGGCGGTAAGGGATTCCAGGCACCGGTAAGGAGACCGGTGCCGGTAATCCCTTACTGCCCAATTCCAAGGTCCCTTGGCAGGAACCGTAAAGGACGTGTGGTCTGACCACACGTTCTTTACGGGACTCGTTAAGGGACCTTGAAGTTAATAACGGGCCCGCAATTAGCGGGCCCGTTATTAGCACCTTCCCATAGAGCCCTATGGGGGCTCAAATGGGAATGGGGAATGGCATTTGGAATGGGGACTTACCGGGTCCGCCTAGGGCGGAATCTCCCGGTAAGTCCCCTCTCCACAAGACCGGACCTGGACACGATTTTGGAGGTAGCCATGGCGCTAATAGCACCATGGCTACCTCCAAACTCGTAATGAGGCCCTAAGTCTCGGGAGGGTGAGGGTGACTGAAGGACCTCAATGAGCACACAGAGCAAGGACACTTACAAATTACTCCAGACAGGTGTTATTTCAAAAATATAGACACATTTATTACAAGGCCTTTGTAACATAGACCATAGCAAAAGAATCACAGTAACGCTAAGTAAACCAACACATCACAATCCATATAATGTATATACAAGACCATTGGGGTCTAAAGGGTTCAATGCACAAAATATGTCGACAACCTAGATGGGCAGGAAACAGGCAGTGCAGATAGTCTTTAGGCCCAGTTTGACATCAACAATACACCTAACTAAGAGGCAGCCCTAAGAAGAGAGGAGCCTTGTGCTCAATAGTACATGCATTGCAAATGCATGCAGTTTTTCCAATGGGCAGAACAGGGTCTCTTCAGGGGTCTCTATCAGCTCGGGAAGGTGAATGAGGCGATGCAGAACAAGTTCCCACTATTCAAGGAGAACCTCCAGTTGAAGGCAGAGGCAGTTCAAGAGTTTGGGATGGAGTTGCTCTTTCGCAATAGCAGTGGAAATGAGAGGAGCCCCCAGGGGCCACTCGTGCATAAAAAATGGGCCCTTGCGCTAGGGGCCACAGGTTGGTGTATTGAGTACTCACCGGCCCCCGACGGAAGCGCACCCAAACTTCGGCAGGTCAGTCCACTTCGCTTGCAGGTTCGAATGCAGCAAAAAGGACGTCACAACACCTTTTAGTTCCTGAGATACAGCGATGATTCCCAAACAGGACAGTGGCGATTTCTCCACTCCAGGTGGATGAATCGACCCAGTTTCACTGGAGCAGGCTTCAGGGGCAAGATGGTCACAAATGCAGTGGACTTGCAAAGGACGTTGCCGCGGCAGGGCAACACAGTAACCGCGTTTACTGCGGTCCTGGCACACTCGTCTCACTTCAGACCTGGGAACGCCAAGTGTGAGGGTGCCGGGGACACAGAGCTAGCAGTATACCAAGTGTCGCGGGCCTCCTCAAAACGGTGGCGGTGACAGAGCAAAGCAACTGGGTAAACTGGTCAGTCCAGAGTTTGATGAAGGTGCCAAGAGTAGTTGGTCCCACTAGTCCAATTGGTCGAAGCGTCTTCACAGACCTTCTAGGACGACCAGATGCAGAGGGGTCCCACGGGACGACAGCGGGCTCCGGGGGCCAAACCTTCCAGTGGGTCACCAGCGGTTCCTCAACTCGGCTTCGTGTTGCAGGATACTTGGATCCTATCCTTTGTTCAGTGAGAACTCAGGAGATCGACATGGTAGTGGTGTTTTCAGCCTCCTCTTATCCAAATTTCCCTTTCCGCCAAAACGGAGAGGACCCAATGGGAGATCTGCTCACAAACACATACTCCATACGTGGACCAATCACAGCCCACGGTGGCCCCAGTCATTCATGTCACTCCAGAATCTCTGGCTCCCAGGATGTGTATTGGAACCAGACATTCCAGCCCATATCCTGGAGGCACGCACACAAGGCATGCAGAAGCCCATGAAAGCATTGGGATTCGCAGGAAAGTGCATGACCAAATAAGGACTGACCCGGGTCGCCTCGACCTGGGGAAGGTGAAGGGGCAAAATGGCCAAAGCACAGGACAATGAACCTTGTGGCATGGCCATTTTGGAGCCAGGCCACCTATTCGTGCCAAACGCAGTTAACGCGGTTAGCATGGCAGGAAAGGGTTAAAAAGAATGCAAAAAGATAGCTGACACCAGTCCTGTCCAGGACACATCTGCACAGTTCATAAAAAGTCCAGCAAGAGTATCTAGGGCCTTTGGAAAGGACTATAGACCCAAGTGTGCTGTATGGTAAGATACATTGTACACTTGTTACATGTTGCACAAAAGTTGCAACATGAGGAAAGGATTAAGGGAAACAAAGTCTCCCAGTACTGACTGTCTTAAGGGCATGTCAGTCTCCCCATAAAAAGTGAGTGAAAGCCCAGAGGAGTGCAGCTGGTGTCTAAACAGCAGCAAAAGGTTTGGGGGTTGACACATGGAGGGAAAATTACATGCAATTATGAAATCTTTCTGAACAGTTCCCAACCCTCATTGACCCTTCTTCTGAGATACCTTTCAATGACTTAAGCCAAGCCAGGTTTAAGGCTTCCCTTTACCCTTATTTTGTGAGCTGGTTGGGCCTGCTTGTCACTCAATTCGGTATCAGGTAATAATATCCCCAACAAAAATATCGCCGTAAATATGGCCGTTTGTTTCGCCATATGTGATATTTTTATTGGGGATATTATGTGGGAGCGGGGGTTGCGGGGGTTTCCCCCGCACATTAAAAAGTGATGCAGGGGTTCCGGGAGTGTTCCCCGCAGGGTCCATTGTGAATTTCGCCGCAAAAATATGGCGATATTTTTGTATGGCGATATTTTTGCAGTGAAATTATCACATGGAAACCTCAATTCTTAGTTCCAGGCTCAAGGGTTTCCAGCTCCAAAGTCTACAATCTCCCAAGCCTTGCTTCTCTCCTCACTGAGCCACTGCTTGTTTGTGCCTGGAGGACTGTCAAAGGGCCTTACCACTCGCACCCAAACTGGATGTCATCTAACCTTCTGAACATTCCACCACATGCTCATTCCTCCTCCCACTCCTCTGAGATGTTTGGCATACGTGTGCTCTCGTATTCTCTAGCTATCAATATCCCTGTGCCCACCAGAGACTTCACACCATCACTCTTCCAGGTTTACTGTTTTGCCTTTGCGCCTGAACTATTTTTCTTGCCTCTTTGCAACTTCTCCTCTTTCTTGCGCCAGATGTTTTATCTCCCTCTCTCCCTCCTCTTCCTCACCTCATCCCACCACTCTTGTTCTCTCTCTCCCCGCCTTCATCTTCAACACCTCCCATCTTTTGTGTTCTTACCCAGCTCTTACCCATTCTCCAGGCTCTTTACTTCCTCAGACCCCTGCAGCTCTTTCTCACCTTACCTAATCATCACCACCTCCAGCCTCTGCTCTCAACCCTCCTTCTGCTCTTTCAACTCTCTTCTCACCTCTACCTGCCTTCAAATCTCACACGCTCTCTTCATTTCCATCTGCACCTCCAACTTTCTCTGCCGTTCCACCTCATCCTGCACCTCCAGCTCTTTGTCTATCTCTTGACCACTCACTGTCCTGCTGCTCCAATAGCCTATAAGTAGCCCTCCCCTCCCCACATTTTGAAAGTTCTTTACCTTTCCCCCTGGGCCATGTTGAAGTTCCCCTGTGGCACCTGGGAAGCATAATGTGCGTATGCCTGATATTGGCTGGTTGGCGAGTGGCTAAGGGCTTTAGGTGCATAAGAATGACTCTCCCAGCTTTGTCAAGTGCTGTGGGGGATGAGCCTATACTAGGCCGGCCTGCCATCTTGTTTTCAGCATCTCACTGCATGTGTGTACCTCTATGCAGGTCCAGAAAGAGAGTAGGGCTCGACTGCTAACAGCAAAGGCAGTGAGCATTTTTGGGTCTGTTAGGAGCAAGCTCTGATCTCCAGAATCTGTTTGTAACATTGTCGGTCTGAATAGCAAGGGGGTGTCACATCAGTCTGCATACTTCTCATAATGATCCTGTTCCGGGTCAGTCCTTTGATCTAGGGAAGAGGGGGATCCTCCCCATGCTGCCCCCAGACCCCACATTAAAGGGGGGGGTGGGGCCTCGCCCCTGTTTTACCCTCATGCTGACAGCCATGGCCAGGGAGGAGGCATTGTCACAACACCCATGCCATTTGGACATGAATGTGAGCGTTACACAGTGCAAACCTACTGAAGAAGCAACAGAGCGCTGTGCATTTTGTTGAGGGTAACATATGAGGTAAGGATGCTTGGTTACCAAGCGTGGCATGGAATCTTTTTGCTATGAAGATGGCATGTGATGCGGATAGGCAAGGAGTCTAGGTGGCACCTAGGTATTGCCTGAAGAGCAATGCCTTCAGTTCTTGAACTGCAAGAACACTTGAAGTACTCCCTAGTCTCTCTGCCAAACCCATACAATGCAGATTAACACACAGGAACCGGGTACGTCTGACCTTCACCCATGAACACAGGTCTGGCACATGCCTCTCCCACTGTCCCACTAATGACCCTATCCCTTTTTTTCTTACACAGCCACATGCAGCAAGGCCAATAAAAGTGGCAGAAGGGTGCTAAGCACTCCCATTGCATTACATTTAGGGATGGACAAAAGATCTCAACAGAGGTTCAAGCCTATGTGAAAAATGGGTGTTCGACTTGGCTCGAAGGATTTGAACCATCTAGTGCGGAGGATCGAAATGGTTCGAAGCTTTTGACCAAAATTCAGCCTGTGTGTTGAGTATTTGATGATTTGACTCGCCTCGAATACAGCTCTTTGGTAATGCTTGATTCAAAGATCTAGTACCAGTATCCTAGAATTCAGTATTACGGGCAGCTAACGAAATGATACCACTGGGAGATAAAAATTAATACAAATGAAAAAAGCGTAGAGAATGCGCTTTTTCATATTTGCATTCATTTTACAAATGTGGAATCCCAGCCCTAATGTATGACAGGTTCCAGCACCCATGTGGGTGTAGGGAGAACCTTTCAGAATGAAGGACCTATCATTGTGAACCGTTTTTTTTAAAATCTATCCCCGCTTCACGGATAGAAATGCAAGAGGACCGCTGTTCCATTTAAGAGAAAATGCATAAAAGGGTCGACAATGGCCCTTTTATGCATTGTGTAACCCCTTACCCCTTACCCCTATTCCAAATAGGTGTAGAGGAATGTGATTATTTTCTGCACATTTCAAAGAGTATTTAATTTATGTATTGGGGATGTGCGTTCAAATGCACACAGAAGTGCCCTTATTAGTGCAAATGTGCATAGAGGTAAAAAAGGGCATCTGAATGAGCATGTATTTGGTGCATACATCCAGATTTCGTTTGGAAATAGGGCTCAACATTTTCTGGGCATAAGGAATTCGTTGCACAAGCATATCTCATCATTTGCACCCAGAAATATCACCGTATCCACATAGGTAACATACGCATTTCAGCTGGGCTTTGCGGCAACTCAAATGATGTGGTGGCCAACCCACTTGCATACGATTGTGAAATGTTTAAAAGGAAAAAAAGCATGTCTGTACCTATTTGAGGGATAGAAATGCAAGCGGGGCAGCAGTGGCTCATTTGCAAGAAAAAGCATGAAGGGTGAGCAATGACCCTATAATGGATTAAGCACCTCCTTGTGCCATTGCGAATAGTCGCTTGGGAATGTGACCATTTAAAGAGCATTCCAATTCCGGATTTGGGAAGTACCGAAACATCCCTTTATGTCACAAATGTGCAAAGTACTTAAAAAGGCATTTGTGCCCTTTGAGAAAAGGGCACACGGTTTTTTGGGGCTCAAGTAATGGGATGCACAGGCAAATCCAATCAACTATTTGAGAAGCTGCCCCATCCATCTTTTTTAACCCAATGCAAGCCATAGTGACCTGTAATTCGAATTAGATTGTGGCGATTGGAGCTGAATCGGACGTTTACGGGCTCGGCTTGATTGTCCCCATGAAGCATCTCTTTTAGGCTTGAATGGCTTGTACTGATTCCATGTTCTAAACCCAGGGCGAAACCCAGTGTCTGCTCATAAGTAGGCAGGAAACCCAGGCTATGAGCTGGGTTAGGAAAATGTCAATACCAAATATGAATTCCCCTTGGCTCACGAAAACTCATCTCATCCCTGCTTCAACTTGTAACCTTTTCTTCAAAGTTTCGAAACAGCATTTGAGTCAACTTCTAAGGCTCACCCATCCCTAATTAAATAACATTAGCACCCGACAGGGGGAACCAGCCAATCAGGTGTCTAGAAACGTGGGCTGAAACCTACAATCTCAGCCCGCATTCCAGGCCAACTGACAGCTGGTTCCCCTGGCCGCCATCTTCCCCCCACCCTGCGTCTCCGCCTTGGGCTTTTCCCATCACCTTTTGGATGAGGTGAAGATCTTTTTCTCGGTCCCTTCCATCACCACTGTGCTCTTCACAAGGCTCTCTGGCTGCCTATCACCCAACTGAATTTGCTACTCATTTATCGACCTCGGGAGGATATAATTCTGAGTTGACCTTGCCAGGATTCATACCGGCAACCTGCAGCTCACATAGAGACGGCAGCAGCAAATGCTCAACCCACTGAGCTATCTTACTGGCAATCAGCACTTTAATGCCTCTCCCCATTGAAAATGCAACCTCAGATCAACTCCTCCATCCCACGATCATCCAGCCACCCCTTCCTGTGTTATTTCCACTTATCTACATCTGCATCTGTGGTCCGTGGAATATGTTGTAACTTAACCGTCTCAAAGAGTTAGCCCCGTTTCTTGGCCCGGGCAGAGCGGGTGGCTGCTCGGGGCGCAGAGCTAAATAGCTCAGGAGGAGGGGGTGGGGGGCGCAGTAAGGGGCCCACCCAGAAAGCTGACTCTGATCTTGCCAGACAAATGATTAAGTAGCCTGCTGTGCCAGTGGGTGCTGCTCTGAGATGTTCGGCTGGCTGCTCTCGGCCGACTTGTGCATGACTACAATGCCTTAATGCATATTCCAAACACAGGGTGCGAGATACTCTGGAGTCACACACCTTGTGCCCATCATTCTTTCTGTTGACAGCCTTTCAAGTGGGGCAATTTATAAGTGATGGCTCATACGCTGTTGTTTTTACACAGTATGTGCTTAGGTTTTCAGTGTTATGAACTGATCATGGGGCCTTTTTATTCACCAGGCCAGCACAGGTATCAGTTATCTGACCAAACCTATGCATTCTTCAAAGAGAATTGAAATTCCACACAGAAAAAGTTGTAAACTATTTTCTTTATTTTCATGTCTCTTTATTTGACACGCCAAACTTTTGTTTGTATATTCCTTTTTTTTTGTTACATTTGGCACATCCCAGGGAAGGTTAACTGTCATTTGCTTGCTTAAGTATTCTAGTGGCTGCTTTGGGACATGGACTAAATGCATCCCTCAGCATCAAATCTTCAAAGGTCTTTTAATTATCTAAACAAGCCAGCCACTGCCTAGCGGTCACACCAGATGGCCAATCAATGTCACTTGGCACCTTGATTAGGAAAGTAAAGTTCATTGTGTGTCACCATGCAGACACTAGTCCATGGCAAATCAATGCAGTGATATGTGTGCAGAAATGTTTTATGTGCTGCACAAGCCACCACTGTGTTGGTTCATGGCGTCTATGTGGTGCTCCCGTATGTAACAGCACTTTCGCCTGTTTTTGTCTGATGTGTCCAATGTCCATACAATAGCATACTGGAAAGTTTTGTGTATGTGGCTCTGATGAGCATGTCATACTGGGCCCACACTTAAAAGCATAAAGCAATCAAAGAAGTTGCCTCAAATTGTACGTCCACTAGGCCAAACGCCCTTTCTACACTGCCACACCATGATTTTCACTAGCTGCAGGCCAGTACTAATAAGAAATGCTAATGCCAGCTCTGTTAGATAAAGCATGGGCCTGCTCTTTTGTGCCGAAATAACTAGTGAGGCCTGCGTAATAGTGAGGAGGTAGTGGCTGAGGAACTGTGGACACTTTACCATGCATTAGAAGCCAGGTTTTGTTTAAAACGCTTTATCAGCTTATTACTAGTCACACTAAAGTTTTTAAAAGGTACAATCCTTTCTGTGCATTGTTTATTGGGTCTCTCTTCTATGGTATCCTGTCCTGTCTATATATATGATTACCAAAAGATGTTTCTGTATTGGGGGTTGGGCATTCTCACACTGAGACCCAGTTCTCCTCCTGTAAAATTCTTCAGAAACAAGAAGCAAAAGAGCCAATTTGGGTGGCTGGTGTTGAAGCCATTTTATACTCACATCCAAAAACTGTCCATATGAGTATGTATGGCTAATGGTTACAAACATTATAATGTTAGGGTGAGTGTTGTGAACAGTGATGTGAGCCATTATGAATTAAGAGATTCACACATACATTCATTTTATCACAGACTTGTTAATTCAATATAGATATCTCTAATCACTGTTATAGTCCTGAAATGCTCTGTGATTTAATGCAAAGCATAGAGGAACCCTCGCTGGTGCTATTTGTCTCCTTTCTCACTTTCATAGAGGTATTTTGAAAGAGTACAATAAGAGTGTACCAGACTGTCCATCTTGGAATGATAACCTACTATGAGAAAATAATTCATATCGTTAGTCTAGTATTGCCCCTTGTGAAATACAAGTGATGTGGTACGAACAGAACACCAGCAACACTGGGCCAGTGGTCAGTGGGCCCTCAGACCCTGGTAGGCTTGTCACACCGCAGTGTGTTAGTACAGACTGTTTAAACTGCATTCAGGGAAGGCCTTCCCTAAGAGCAGGTGACAGAAAAACCATTTACTTCTGCAGCAACAGCTGTTTTCACATTAAAATTCTTCTGTAAAGTATTTGCATTACAATGTAACAAAAACCAGCTTTATTTATATAGCAATTGTGTATTCATATTGAGGAAGGGTTTTGTCGCATAACACACACGTGTAGTTTGGGAGTGATCCCAGTCCTAGGGGAGGGTGAGGTGCAAATTCTTGGGTTTCACCCTGGACACCAAGTTGGCTAAAAATTGCCCTGCAAACAGTTCAGTATGACTGATCACATCTGTATGCAAGGCATCAGATGACGGGTTTTCCCAAACCCGTGGAACTGGGATCCAGGAAAAACGCTCCCCCTCTTCCCAGTTCCACGAAAAACAAAAACACCTGCACCCTCGGTTAGAAAAATGGTGCCTTTGGCTCTGAGCCCAGCGCCAGCGAAGTTTCTGAAGAGATTAGATCACATGTTTCTTTGATTCGGGGACTACGTTTCGAGTACATATAGGACGAGCTCTTCTGCTCGTTTGCTTTTTTCGATTTCGCACCCTTCGAATTATCCTTTAACAGGTCTCTTTTGTTTTCTGCAGATCGTTCAAAATGGGAAGCTGTTAGTGGAAGATGGGTGTAGACAGCAGTCATTTGAGAGAGACGTTTGTCTGGAGTGCACATGTTGGGTGATTAGAAATGGCAGGGGTGTATAACAAGTTTGGTGTGCTAAAGCAATGGCTACAAGCAGGTGACGTTAACATGCTCCCCCCGCCCCACCCTCTCGCCCCCCAAGGTCGGACTGGGCCATGATATAGTCTGGGGCAGCAATGAAAAAGTGTCCCACAGTTGCATATGGCTGTTCCTTCCTTTTGTGACGGACTGTTTGAATAGTACCCAGGGGGTCGTTTTGTGATAAAATGTGATGCTAATTGTGCATTTTAAAGAATGTTTTCAGCAACAGTGGTCAGAACAATTAGCCTCATAGTGAAGTAACTCATCAAACTGACCCACATTGGGCCGAAAAATTGCCCACCTTGACCCAAAAAAAAAACTGGCCCACACCAGCAGTTTGTGTTTAAGATTCGGTCATGGGCATATTGCCCTATAGGCCAGTCCGAGGCTGCGGCCCCCCCTCTCCCCATGACGTAGGGGACACGACCTCCTGGCCTTGACACCGCCTTTTCCAAGGAAGAGGCCAGTGCTTATTTTATTGGTGAACATTTCATTACCTCTGGAGCGCCGCTTTATGGCAGGAAGGGTCGAGGGATCGCCGCCACAGCAGACGCCTTTTAGATGACAACTTCTGAGAGACGGGCCCCATGTCTACCTCTCTGCGCCACTTGATAGACAGAGAAAGAAAAAAACAAAGCTATAAAAATCTAGACGATTATTAGCCGACCACATATTTTACACCAATCCCATTAGTTTGTCGGCAGATCCATATAATTATACGAGTGCATTAATGCGAGCTTGACCTTCATACTGACCTTGGGAGATGAGTAATGCTGTGAAGGGGGCGGGGGGCCGTTCACTGAATAATGTCTCCAAGGAGCCGGCAGCGATGTGGCTGTTTACATTTATGAATCCCCCCTCTCCGCCCCTCCTTCCCCGTACACGATACACAGGAAGAAATACAAAAACTCCCGATATTGCCACTGCCAAGTTTGTTTTCTGGAGGAAAGACAGTGGACTTGATTTACAAAAAGGATTTAAATGGGCCTTTCCTATGTTCAAACATTTTCCCAAATCAAGCCCAATGGCTTTTCTTTTTTATTATGAGCTTGTTGCTAAAAAAAGCCTTGTGCACAATAAAATCTAAAACATTTTTTTAAAAATAATACATAATACAAAATGCATCAATGCACATTATACAAGCAATGGTAACATTTGAATGCTTTGTAAACATTCAAATCTAGCACGCCTTTTGGCTTACTGCACAAAAACCCAGACTCATTTAAAAGTGGAAAAGGTCGCTTTAATGTGACAGGCCAAAGCTTACAATCAAAACGCTTAACTGGCTCCATGGCCTAACAAGCTAAAGACATATTTGAACAATCAATTAAATAACTTAAACATGTCCATTTTCCCCCAACAATTAAATAATTAAATAACCAATTTCCTCCCTAATGATCCCTTGGATCCTACCGTCTCCTTGCCCCTTTTCCAGGCGTCCCGCTTTCTCCCAGGGGCCATGCCCCTCCAGGCTCAATACCTGTTCCCCCGGGGTGACCTGCTTGTGCAAACAGCGCCACCCCCTCCTTTCCCGTGTCATTCCCCCATTGTGCTTCCCTCCCCCCACATCAAAAGGGGCCATGCCCCCGGCGCCCCAACCCACTTCGACCCCTTTTAAACTCCCCTCTACACCAAACTCACCCTTCTTATGACCTGCAGCCAGCCTGACCTGCCACATCAGCAACATATATTACACACAAACTTTCACAATGCCCTGACCTGTCACACGAAACTCCCAACCCTACCCTCTTAACAGACCCCAAAAACCATAAAAAACTCCCCATGACATCTAGAAAACCCCCCGCATAATCCCCCGAACAATGGACCCCCCCTATTCCATAACAGACATTACCCTAAAACCAAAATGAAGGGGTGGGAGGGCGGGACAATCACCAAGTCCTAACCGTCGCCTGCCTCCCGAACCTTCCCTGATCCCTTAAGTACCCCTAGAGGGGCGCTCTGCATCCCCACGGCCACTCGCTGGCCGTGTGCAGCGCCAAAAAACTTGCGTTTCCCCCGGGGCCCCCCTTTTGGCTTACTGCACAAAAACCCAGACTCATTTAAAAGTGGAAAAGGTCGCTTTAATGTGACAGGCCAAAGCTTACAATCAAAACGCTTAACAGGCTCCATGGCCTAACAAGCTAAAGACATATTTGAACAATCAATTAAATAACTTAAACATGTCCATTTTCCCCCAACAATTAAATAATTAAATAACCAATTTCCTCCCTAATGATCCCTTGGATCCTACCGTCTCCTTGCCCCTTTTCCAGGCGTCTCGCTTTCTCCCAGGGGCCATGCCCCTCCAGGCTCAATACCTGTTCCCCCGGGGTGACCTGCTTGTGCAAACAGCGCCACCCCCTCCTTTCCCGTGTCATTCCCCCATTGTGCTTCCCTCCCCCCACATCAAAAGGGGCCATGCCCCCGGCACCAGAAAAACCCTCCCCCGAGGAGTTCTTTCTGCCCCCCCCCCCAATTTTTCTACCTCAAACTTTTTACCCATTCTCCCAGCCAAGCACCCAAGTCCGCCAGGTAGTGATTATTCCCCTACACGGACAAGTGTACCCCAACCTCTCTAAAGATAAGGAGACCCTCATATGTTATTTCCTTATGGTCCATGACCTGCACTGCCACCGAGGCACAAAATGTTACCCTTTCTCTGTTTATCCCCTTCCTGGCCCGTTCTATTGCTCCCCCCTTTTCACTCCCCTCCACACTCATCGCGGCAACAACTTAGTCCATACCACCACTGCTTGAGGCCATATTTCCCGCAACCCCCCTAAGTCCCTCTTCATTTTCCTTAGCAGAGCCAACCCCGTATCTCTCACCAGGTCATTCTCCCCTGCATGCATAATCACCACCTCTGGAACCCCAAGCGTTCCCTCATCCCTGCCAATATAGAAAGCAGCTGATCCCACCGCAGGCCCCCAACCCGTGCCGTCTCACCACCACTTCCTTGTAACTGCACCCCTGTTACCTTCCAAACCCCTTTTCTCCACTTCCTTCCCAGACCACTTAACAATTGAATGGCCAACAAATCAAAACTTGCGCCAACTCCCCTTCCTTTCGCGCAGCATCTGAAAAAGAAAATACAAAATCACTGACAAGTCAAAATTATTTCAACAACAGCTGGCCCGCAAAGTCCTAACCACCTTTTCAGACCCCCATTATCAAACTTCCCTGCCGTACCCCTTGTATTTCCCAGACCTCCAATGTCCCAATCTTTTCACCTTGTCTTCTGAAAAAACCCCACCCGGTACCCTCAGATGCTGCGCCCATCCTAAAGTAATGAGTCCCAAAATCCTCTTCCTTTTCTCCCACTGCCACCAACTCCTTCCGCAATACCCCTAGCACCTGGAACTGGGCATAAGACCCTGCTCCCACGACCCAGCCGAACCCAAGAGCCCCTTCCCTTCTTATCCGTCTTAGACCTTTTAATCTTGATGTCTAAACCTTCTTCTGTAATTTGAACATCTTCCCATTGCAGTCCCCCTACCCCCCCCCCTTTTCCCCCGACCAACTCGGAAACCCTGAAAGCCCCCAAACAATACCCACGTAAAACAAGTCGCAAACAGCTCCCCTACAAGCAATAAACCATTTGTTCCACTTGTTGTGCCCAGTTTGTTCCTTTACATTCCTGCATTGTCCCCCCTGCACCCATTGTCACCCCTGCACCGGGGGCCCACGTGCACCCCCGTCCATGCAGGCCCTTTAGTTTATTACTCCTCTTACCATTGCACCAGGGGCCAAACCTGCACCCCCGTCCATGCAGTCCCTTCCATATAACTCTTCAAGCTCCTCGCATCCATTACCACCTTTTTCCCTCCTGCACCAGGGGCCCTAATGCACCCCCGTCCATGCAGGCCCCTTTTCTTCCTTACTCCTCTCCACCGCTGCACCAGGGGCCAAACCTGCACCCCCGTCCATGCAGTTCCTTCCATATCACCATCTTCAAGCTACTTTCGTCCATTACCACCTGTTTCCCACCTTCACCAGGGGGCCATAGTGCACCCCCGTCCATGCAGACCATTACACATAAATTCCTCTTCCGGCACCTCGCTTCTAAGCTCCACTTTTTTTTTTTTTTTAATTTAGCTGCACCAGGGGCCCTAGTGCACCCCCGTCCATGCAGACCCATCTCCTCACTTCCCCCCTGCTGCACCAGAGGCGCTCCCGCACCTCCGTCCATGCAGCCTGAAGCCTACTCACCTTGTCGTGCGGCAAGCGTGAGGGCTTCACCACCGTCGACCCTGCCCTCCAAACGACAGCTACCTCTCCCTTAACAATTTCCACCGTTACCTCCCCCCTGGGCCCTCCCCTACCTACGCATCTTCCTCCTCACCTTTCTCCTGCCCCCTTTAATTTTGCTCCCAACACCTTTCATCACACCTTGTGCCCCCCACCTCCTTTACGATAAACTGAGCCCGACCTACCAGCACACCCCAATTTACCTGGCATGCGGTCCTTCCCCCCCAATTCCTTGCCCCGCTCCTCGCCCTGACCCACTGTCCCCTGCCTGAAAACAATCTGTAACCGGATGCCGACCTGCACACCTGCTGCACTCGTGTTTAAATTTGCACATCCACCTCGTGCAGCCTTCTTTATTGAACGCCCAACATGCTGTTGAGGGCTGTCCTCCGCCTCCTCCCCCCGCCCCCTCATGGGCGGGGCGACCACGAAAGGGCCGGTAAGGCACAGGCAGCCCACTTGCTGTGTGTAATGTCGGGAAGGCCTCGTTGGAGCCATCCATTGCAGCCAAAGATCCATGTCTATCTCCCCCCAGACCGCCTGACTATCCTCCGCCATTCTCGCTCTGAATTCCTCATCATAGCGTACCCAGGCAAAACCCCCAAAACTCGTGAAAGCCTTCCTAATTACGTCCATATATTTAAGCAGGGCCACGCAACGCTCGGGGAATTTTTCACAGTACACACTGGCATAAATAATAAACGCCGACGTCCAATTCTCAATAGTCACCGGGACCCTTGGGCGTGAAGCCAGTTCCCTCTCCTCCTCCTTAGACCCCTCCTTTGCTCTCACTTCCCTATGGAGCAATTTAAAGACATCCACAAATTCCCCTGCCTGAATCTTCTCCCTGGTCGCTGCCATCAAGTGCGCCCCCAATGGTTTTGTAATCCCCATGTATGGCCATTTTTTCTCCTTTCTTTTCATTTCACACTCCTTATCCTTTCCGGCTTGCACTTCGAGCACCAATGGCTCCACCACCTTGTCCGTTTGGACCTCCACTGAGCAAATGCTCTTTTCAACCCCCTTGGCTCCAATGGCCTGCACACCAACTTCCTTCCTTACACCTTGAAAACCAGCCCGTTCCTCCCCTGTCCACCTATTTGTAACCCCTCTCTGCCATGCAGATGACCATTCCCTTTCCCGCTCACCTCTTTCCACATCTGCCACCTGCGGCCTGGCGTCCACACCGGTGCTCCTCCTCTCCATTCTTAGAGGGCTCCATTGTGGATGCGAGCTCATGCCCGAGATGATTTGCTGATCTTCTTGCGAGCCCGGGGCGTCCGCCCCGCCACTCCTTTGACGTTTTCTCAGCGGGGTTGTGGGAACCCCTGCCTGGTCCTCTTCTCTCGGGCGAGGCGTTCCGACCTCCACCCTGGAATCCTCCTTGCTAGGGACTGTGCTGCGCCCTCTAGGCTCTCCTTGCGTTGACCGAGGAGGGGCTGTATTAAAACCCTCTACCTCCACCTGACCAGCGGGGGCTGCGCAGCGCCCTCCGCCCTCACTCCTCCTACCCGGGGGGGCCGTTCCGCGCCCCACTTCATCACCCTCTATTGATGGGGACCTCTCCCTCATTTTCCCACCTGCACTCTTCCGCAGGTATTTGCCCCCTTTTCCCCTCTGTCCAGTTGCCCCACTCTGCGCCCCATCACCCCCACTGACATTACTCTCCTGACCTGCCTCATTTTGGACACTCCTGATATCCCCCACCTCCTCCTGGTCATTATTGACCCCAACCCTAACTGGATCCCCATCCAACTGTATTTCTCCCCTGTATGCCCTCCTGTCAATCTCCCTCCTCAACTTCCTTCCTCTGCATTCCCATGCCTCCCCTCTCCCGGCCGCAGGGGTGCAAGCCACCACTGCCGCGAGAGCCCCATCTGCCACTGCTCTACGCTGCGGCCTGCCCCCCCCTTACCTCCCCCTCTTCCAAAACCTCCACTACCGCCCCTTCAAGCTGGGCCTTAGATGCCCTGTTAATAATTTCTATGGCCTCCCTCAGCACCCTGGCATCCACCCAGCCCTTCTTACTAGCTCCCTGTCCCACCATCGTGCCCGGATAAAATGACAGTGCACTGAATATTCCTTTTAATCTTACACCTAGCCACTAAAACCCCCGAGCCAGCCCTACCCGTGGGCAGCTACCCAGTGCAAAGGAAAGCCCCGAAAGGGGGACTGAGCTAAGCAAATAAGGTATCCCAGAATGTTAATTAACCTAAATCCACTGAATAATACCCCAAAGATACCATTGTATGTTTTATTTTTCTATTATTCTCATTATTATTTATTATTTTATTTATTTATTTATTTATTTATTTATTTATTTATTTATTTTTTAAAACCCTTTAAACTACCCTTTGCCCAAACAAAACTTCTTCCTTATGTTCTAACAAATGCCCTTCAACAAGAAACAAACCCAAAAACCAGGAGCCACAGCACAGCCTTGAAACACTTGTGTATAGGAGCGTTTCAAATGCCATATCATATCCCTGCTGCTGAGAAACCCCTACCCACCCCCCCTCCCTTCTCGCCTGCTGTGTTTTTTTTTTTTTTTTTTTTTTTTTTTTAACTGGGCCCCACCGTGCCCTTCCACCACCACAGCCTGCCCCCTGGTGGCTCACCCGCCGCACCGCAGCGCCTAGCAGCCCACTACAGGAAAGAGAGAGCGGCCCCTTTAAGAGGACCGCTCTGCCCCCTCACTGCAGCGAGCCAGCACCGCACGCGAGGACCAGGGAAGCCCGGCCCACCCTGGCTCCAACAACGGCCCCCCCCAGCCGACCCACTGACCACTAACCCCCACCAGCGAAGCGGGGACAGCACCGGATCCTAAACCCCCCCCCCCCTCGTGACCACACTACGCCCAACGAGGGATGCGCCTCCCAGCGGCGCTCCTGCTCCCTCCCCGGCAACCCGAAACCACCTGCAAAACCGCGGCACCAGCTGGCGCGACCCGCCCTCCCTGAAGAAAAACCACCGACGGCTGCTCCGGTAAGCGGGGGGGGGGTACCTTATATACAATACCCCCCAATATGCGGAGTCCGCAGACACCAACCCCCTTTTTTTTTTTAAAAAAAATAAATAAATAAATAAACGCCCGCCGACACACCTCCACCCTCCCCTACTAACCTAGCCCCACCACTAAACCCCTACCTCCTCTCCTACCGCGACCCCAGGACCCAGCTACAGGGAAGGCTCGGGAGGCGCTCTTCGCATAATGTTCGGTAAGGCGAGGGCAGCTGGTAAGGATATGCCTAGCTGCCTGCCTCACTGGCGTGTTTACAGATCCACTATCACGGTCTATGGAGAAGTAATTCTGCTGGACATATTATATATGTGTGCTCAGTACATCATATGCACATAGCAGCACATTTTCTGTATCTCAGCGGGCCATCCCTGACATCGGATGTGCCACCACTGGTTGACAAACAGTAGAAGAGAGATAAACTTATTCCCGTTCTTACAGTCACAATTTTAAAATTCAGTCCCAAGTGTTTTAGTAGTAGCAGAAAAGGTGGGCATTTTACATTAGACAATGCCCAGTTCTACATTTTTCTAGAGCTATCTGTGCACAACATTGTGTTATACTTTATTGGCCAATGTGGTGCCAGCTACTAGAAAAATCTAACAACTTGTACTGATACAATACAACACACATAAGGCACCTTAACTCTAAGGTCCTTTTGAAACATATAAAATTACATAGACAAAGTCTATAGGGGACCTGGTACTTAGCTCAGGTCTGGTTTGATTTTAGTTCAGTCTATGCCAAGTAGCTTTGTACATAGATCTTAAAAAAGCATGAGACCAGCTCATGCTGTATCGGGGTCGACCGGTTTCATAACCATAGTTGTTTAGGTCATCTTCATCAGGACGTAATTCTTATCGCAGGGGTCTTGACTCCCTCATGGGTCACTACTTGCTCCCATGGTGTGTGTTCTTACTCCGCCCTAACAATGGTTCTGGCACAGTCACACAATGCCCGTTTTTGCAAAAAGGTCTTTGGGCTCCTATTTGGAGACAGGCAGCTCCTGGATGTTAACATACGCGTTGCTCAGTGCAATATTGCAGCACAGGAAAGCCAGGCTATCAGCTGTGGCATCGGCTTCGTTCTTGCAGGTTTCCTACCCTCGGTACTAGCGACTATGGGGACCTGTCCAGGGGGCTGCTGCTCGTAATCACTTGGCAGCTCCATTTCTGAACATTTGCTGCTATGTGTATATGATGTACTGAGCACACATATATAATATGTCCAGCAGAATTACTTCTCCATAGACTGTGATAGTGTGTTACCATGTATTCAAATTCACAGTAGGAATGCAACCTTGTTTAGGCCCAATAAGCAACACCCATAGTGTTACAGTGTTTAAAGATCTGGCACATCCTTTGATCTCACGCAATACCCGGTAAAGTCCGTATTCGCAAACAGGTAAAATGTTGGCACACTTAATTGAACATGGGAGCAGCTTCAAATGCTGGCAACTGGACCCAGATGCCTTGCATCTTTATGGTTACATAGGACTAAATAATGGTAACACAGTCATAGACACCATTAGAAGAACTCCAACCCCCAATAATCAGCCCCATGAAGCAAGCGAAATGAAAGTTTCTGCATTGCAGTTCATTACATTTAAGAAAGCCAGATTAGCTGCAATTGGATCCAGTAGAATCCATTGATAACTAGAACATTGGAATTTGTACTGGGGCATGTCAGTGAGTGACACCATCCTTAAAAAATGGAAGAGGAGTGACACTCCTGATTATACTCATGATTGCCTCAACGGGTTGAGCTGTGCTGCTCCGTTTTTTTATACAGTGGTATGCCGAGTATTTTATTAAGTGTTCTATTACCCAAAGCTACTGGCGCAATCTAAACACTAACTTATTGTGAAATAGACAATTGGAGATTAATGGGCAGAATCTTCCTCTGCCACCTCTTTGGCGCCTCAACCTCCTCCTTGGCTACCTTACCCTCTCCTCCTTCCTCTTCTGCCCTCCCTTGGGTTCCTTCTAAACTTCTGCAGTGAATACCTCTGACTTGTACCCCTCCCCGGAAGTCTTTCAAGGATGGCAACCTTCTCCACATTGCCACTCTCAACTCTCGCTCAGCTGTCAAACACTCCTCTGATATCTGCCGTCTCCTGGAAGAACTCGACCCTGAGGTTCTCGGTCTCACCGAGACATGGTTCATGGCCAGTTCTGTCACAAGTTTTGACACTCTCCTCCCTCATGGCTACAAGATCCTCTCCACGCCCAGATCCAACTATTCCGGTGGGGGTGTAGCCTTGATCTTCCTGCAGGGGATTTCTGCCTATGTCATTCCGATGCAGACCTACTCCTGCTTTGAATGCCTTGTCTGCAGGCTTTCTCTCTCTCCTGGATGCTCTCTCACTGTGGCTACTATCTACCGGCCACCCGGTCAGATAATCTCTTTCCTCTCCGAGTGGGCTGACCTCTCCTCCTCCCCCTTGGCCTCGTCCACGCAACTCTTCCTCTTTGGAGACCTCAACATCCACCTGGATACTTCCTGTCCCTCCTCTGAGCTCTTTTGTGACCTCTGCAACTCCCTCTCTCTCTCTATTCTTCCCTCTGGCCCGACTCACCCTGCAGGGTACACTCTTGATGTTCTGATCTCCTCAGATCTCCCCCACACTAATCCTCTCAACACTCCTCTCTCCTGGAGTGACCACTTTCTCCTCTCCTCTTACCTCTCTCTCTTTACCCCTCAGGCTGAGCCTACCCCCACACTGCCACCCACCTTCTCAGTCATCTGACCCATGAGGCGTGTGTCAGTTAAGGCTTTCGACGCCACTTTCTCTCCCCCTCCTGCACCTCTGGCTGACTCACATCCTGACACAGCCCTTTCCAAGCTTTACTCTTCTATCTCTGATACTCTTGATGTACTTGCCCCTGTCATGAGGATCCGCTTGAAGCCCAAAGTCAAGTGCAGCTCCTGGTACAACTCAGACCTCGTCACCCTTAAACACAGGTGTAGGGTGGCTGAGAGGAAATGGCTGGCATCTTGTGCATCCTCTGACAAACTGGCCTGCCGCCTCCTCCAAAGGCAATACCGACTCTCTGTTCTCACCAAGAAGAGAGCTCACATCCAAGTCTGCGTCTCTGTGGCATCTAACAACTCTGCCGAACTCTTTAAAATCTGCAAGGAGCTAGACAATCCTGATGCAGTCTCCTCTCCCCTTCCAGGCCCTCTGCATGACCTCTCGTTTCATCTCTAAAACCCAGGACATCCTGCCCATTCTCTCCTCCTTCTCCCTCAACCTTCTCCTCTACCTCCGGCCTCCCTGCGGCGGCCTCTCCTCCTCCCTTCTCTGCCTTTCCTCTGTTCACCCGTGACAAGGTTTCTAGACAAGTCCGATCTATGAAAGTCTCATCAAAACAGAAACCCTCAGCTGACTGCTCCTGTCCAGCTAACTATTGCCTGATCTCCATTACTCCTCTCCTGTGCAAACTCTTGGAAATGCTGGCCATCTCCAAGCTTAATCTTCACACTGAATCTGTTGGTTGTCTCCATGACCATCAGTCTGGTGTCAGAGCAGCCAGAAGCACGGAAACTGCTATCCTGCACATCCACGAAGACCTGCTCTCTAACCTTTATGCTAGTCAACCCTCTGTCCTCATCCTACTCAATCTCTCTTCTGCTTTTGACTTTGTCAGCCATGCCATCCTGCTCAACCAGCTCTGTGATGACTTGGGTATCACTGATCAGGCCCTGGCCTGGTTGACCTCTTTCCTCTTGGACAGACCCTCCCAGGTCCAACTTGGGTCCCTCCTCTCCTCAATTTCACTCTCTACCTGTGGTGTTCCCCATGTGTCTAACCTTTCTACCTGGCTGTTCAACCAATACGTGGCACCTCTCGCCCTCTGCATTTCTGCTCTCTGCTCCAACTTTCAGTGCTATGCGGATGACACTCAGCTGGCCTTCAGGCACCCCTCTGCCGCCTCTTCTCCCTCTCTCATCCCGGATTGCCTGTCTGCTGTGCTGCCAATGATCTCTAGCTTACTGCCAGTAAGACAGAGATCCTCCTCATTGGCATACCTGCACCTTCCTTTCCTTTCCTGTCACTGTCCGGCTGGCCTCTCTTGGCCCTCTTCCTTCTCCCACCTGTGAGGCTAAGAACCTCATGGGCATCTTCGACTCCACACTCTCCTTCTCTCCTGACATCTCTGACGTCTCTAAGAAGTCAAACTACCAGCTGCACCTCCTCAGAGGCATTCTTCCTTTCATCACCTTCCCCCAGAACCTCCCTATCTCCAGAGCTCTGGTTCTCTCTAGGCGGACTACTGCAACAGTCTCTTTTTAAATCTGCCTGCCTCTACTTTCCGTCCTTTACAACTCATCCAGAACAGGACTGTGAGACTTGTCCTTGAACTCAAGCCCAGGCATGGTATCTCTCCAGGCCTGAAATCTCTGCATTGGCTCCCAGTGGCTGCAAGAATCAAGTTCAAGACCCTCTGCATTGTCCACAAGGCCTTCTGGGGCCTGGGACCGAAATAGCCCCAGCTCTTTCTCAAGAGAAATATCTTCCTACTCGAGCTCTTCGCTTCTCTATCTTGAACTCCTTGAGGGTCAGTCAATTTTCCAAGCAATGAGTTGGGGGCAGATCTCTTTGTTCGGCTGGCGCCTCCCTCTGGAACAGCCTCCCTGCCTCTCTGAAACTTGAGCAGAACCATCTTAGGTTCCGGAAGCACCTCAAGGCCTTCCTCTTGGCTTCTGCCTTCTCTCTTCCTCTCCCCTGCTGATCTCCTGTCTGATACTGCACTGGTCACATGGTTACCCTCTGAATTTGGGCCCAAGTCCCTGCCCGTCCAGCTGCACACCTGCACTGCCTCCTGGCAACCCCTGCACTTGTGGTCTGTATCTGGAACCCTACAGTCCCCTTACCTGCACCTATTAGACACCTGTTGTCTGTACTTTTAGCACTTGCACTTGCCACCTGTTGGCCACACTACTTGTGTTTTTGATCCCATGTCTGGCACATTCCCACCCTCCCTTCCACCAGCACTTTTCCCCTCCCTTCTCGCCTGCACTTGCGCGATCTCAATGTCACTTGGTCGTGTAGGATCGTTGTCTTTCTCCTCCATCTGTTTCCCCTCCCTTGCCTCGTCGTGCCTTGAAACATTTGTGTATAGGCATGTTATAAATGCCATATCATATCATATCAATCTAACAAAGCATGTGAGCTTCACAGAGCTTACTGAAGGAAAAAAATGATTACTTATTTATCAATTTCAACACCTCCGCCCTTTCTCGGCACAGTGCTAATTTTTACAGTGGCATCTCCTCTCAGACAGGCAACATTTGCAATAAACATAGTGGGCCTGATTTACAAAAGCCTTCTCATATGGGTAACCCCCTTTCAAACATGCTTTGTACATCAGGCCCAGTGCATTCTAATTGGCCCTGCCCACTTCGCTGGAGTACTGTAAGAATACCCTTGGCCCCTAAATCCACATGCTATTTTATCCAGTGTGGCTTTCATTCTGTGTGGGTAGTTGAAATGAGTGTAAGGACTGTGACGAGGAAGGGCGGGACTAGGAACAGTGGAGATTAGCATTTGCTCCGTCTTGTTGTTATGTTATGTTACTTGGCATTTATATAGCGCCTTATGTCTCATTGGTAGGATCTCAAAGTGCTGGTAGGTTGAACTCCCTCGGGAACCGCAGTTCAAGTCAGTAGAGAGAGAGAGTGTTGTATGGTGTGTGGGTGCACCAGATATGTGTGCAGCTGGTGTGGTTGTTGCATGATAGCTGCTTTTTAGCGGTAGGTGTGGTGCTGATGAAATCAGTTGGATGTGTTCAATCTGGAGGGAGGACATCCAGACTGAGTTGAGGCTGCGTTAGGCCTGAGGAGACATCTAAGCTAGCCGGTATGTGCTCAGCTAGCTGTGTTTTATTAGGATGATGAGGTGTTCGTGGGGCCATGTTAGTATGAGAACAGCTGGGCCGAATGTGTCATAGTATAGCTGTGTTCTAGTTGCGTGATGGTGTATAGGAGAGAGTAAGCGTAGTGGTGTGATATGGTGGTTATCAGTAAATTGCCTGCGACCAAGCACGAGAGGAGGACAGGGGACTTACAAAGCGGCATACGTATATAAAGTGACATGATCAATAGGGTAAACGTGTGATACAGATAACATGGGGATACAGGTACATAGCGTATGCATAGCATAAGTGGGAGATACAGGTATATACAGAGCTATATCCATTCCGTCCACTCCTTTCGCTCTGTCCTTTCCATACATTCTATTCACTCTAACCGTTCCATCCATTCTATTCACTCTAGCCTTTCCATCCACTCTATCCACCTTTTCCATCTGTTCCATCCGTTCCATGCTTTCCATCTGCTCCATTCGTTCCATCCACTCCCTCCGTTCCATCCGTTCCATCCACTCCATCCGTTCCATCCACTCTATCCGTTCACCCACTCCATCCACTCCATCCACTCAATCCTTTCCATCCACTCCATCCTTTCCATTTATCGCATCCTTTTCATTCACTTCATCTGTTCTATCTGTTCCATCCGTTCCATCCGTTCCAGCCTTTCCAGCCTTTCCAGCCTTTCCATCCTTTCCAGCCTTTCCCATCCACTCCATCCGCTCCATCTACACCATCCACACCATCCACTCATCCACTCTATCCTTCATCCACTCTATCATTCATCCACTCTATCTTTTCCATCTACTCCATCCACTATATACTTCATCCTTTCTATCTTTTCCATCTACTCCTTCCACTCCAATCTGTTCCATCCACTTCAGCCCTTCCATCCACTTTATCCGTTCCATCCACTTCATCCGTTCCATCCACTTCGTCGGTTCCATCCACTTCGTCCGTTCCATCTACTCCATCCACTCCATCCACTCCATGTGTTCTGTCCACTCCGTCCGTTCTATCTACTCCATCCGTTCTATCCACTGCGTCCGTTCTGTCCACTCCGTCCATTGTGTCCACTCCATCCATTGCGTCCACTCCGTCTGTTCTGTCCTCTCCGTCCATCCACTCCATCCTTTCCATCTTTTCCATCCGTACTATCCCCTCGTCCGTTCCATCCATTTCATCCGTTCCATCCTTTTCATCCACTCTATCCGTTCCATCCACTCTATCATTCCATCCACGCTATCATTCCCCCCACTCTATCCTTTCCGTTTACTTCATCTGTTCCATCCACTCCATCCGTTCGATCTACTCCATCCATTCCATCCACTCCATCCATTCCATTCACTTGATCCGTTCCATCCACTTGATCCTTTCCATCCAATTCATCCGTTCTATCCACTTCATCCATTCCATCCACTTCACTGTTCGATCCACTTCATCTGTTCCATCTACATTCATCATTTCCATCCACTTTGTCCATTCCATCCACTTCGTCTGTTCCATCTGCTTCACCCGTACCATCTACTTCATCCATTCATCCACTTTGTCAGTTCGATCCACTTTATCCGTTCCATTCCCTTTATCTGTTCCATCCACTCTATCCATTCCATCCACTCTATCCGTTTCATCTACTCTACCGTTTCATCCACTCTATCCATTTCATCTACTCTATCCGTTCTATCTACTCTATCCGTTTCACTCAGTCTATCTGTTTTAGTTGCACTATCCATTTTAGTTTTTATATCTGTTCCATCGACTCCCTTTACTCTTTCAATTTCTTTGTTCAGACAACCTTGGATTTCTGCTTGTTGTGGCTATTCATTCCATTTGCTCTAAGCGTTGATTCTTTAAGGGAAGAGCCATGTTTTCAGTAATTTTCGCAATGAAAGGTAGTCTTTGGTGTGTCGAATGTGGGGTGGAAGCGAGTTCCATAGCTTGGGGGCCAGGGCTGAGAATGATGATCCTCCTAACCTGACTGAGTTGGTGTTTGGGATCACTAAAAGGAGGGTGGAGTTTAATCTTAGAGTGCACCCTGGGTGGTAGGGTTTTAGCTTGTCCTGTAGGTAAAGAGGGCCGGTTTTATTCACTGCTCGGTGGGAGATGCATAAGGTTTTGAAAGTCACCCTTCGTCCAACCGGGAGCCAGTGGAGAGTTCTGAGAGCTGGAGAGGTGTGGTCTCTTGGGCCAAGTGCTAGAAGCAATTTGGCTGCAGCGTTTTAAGCTCTTCGTAGTTTAATGAGGTGGTATGCTTGGACCCAGAGGTAGAGGGAGTTGGCATAGTCCAGTCTCGACATTACAATAGATTGGACAGCGGTGAGTCTGTTGGGAGAGGAGAGGTACGGGAAAATGTGTCTAAGAATTTTGAGGTGGAAATTGCAGGACTTAGAGACGTTGTTGATTTGGCGAGAGAGGGTTAGGTCAGAGTCGATAGTACATCCAAGGTTTTTTACTGTGGTCAAGGTGGTGGGCGGATTGCCCATGGCTGGTGGCCATGGTAGAGGATGGGGGAGAAGCTTGGTGTTGTCGCACACCATGATTTCGGTTTTAGTGGGGTTTAAGAGGAGGTGGTTTGTGGTCATCCAGCGATCAATGTCAAGGAGGCAGGCTGCGAGGTCGGGCTGACAGTTGGGGTTTGGGTTGAGGAGTTTTAGGATTCATTGGGTGTCATCGGCGTAGTAATAGCACAGGATATTGTGCAGGCAGATTATTCCTGGGAGGGTGGACATATAGAGATTGAACATGCGGGCTGGTAGGCATTTTCCTTGTGGAACTCCGGTATTGACACGTCGGGCGGCAGAGGCAAAGGTGGAGAGGAGGGTTATTTGTTTCCTATTGTTGAGGAAGGATGCTATCCACTTGAGGGCATTTCCACGGATTCCTAGGGGGTGGAGGCGGTCGAGGAGGATTGAGTGGTTGATTGTGTCAAAGGCGGCATAGAGGTCTAGAAGGATTAGTGCAGCACATCCTGCAGAGTCTGCATTGATCTTAAGGTCGTCCCAGATTGAGGTAAGAGTGGTTTTGGTTCTGTGTCGAGGTCTGAAGCCTGATTGTGCAGGGTTTAGGAGATTGTTGGCTTTGACAAAGGCATTTAGTTGGGAGTATGCAGTTTGGTTGATGAGTTTAGCAAGGAACCTGGTGTTTGAGATGGGGTGATAGTTTTTGGGGTCGAGAGGGTCGAGGGAAGGTTTAGAAGAGGCTTGACATGAGCTGTTTTGAAGGTGTCAGGAAAAATTCCAGAAGAGAGGGAGTCATTTATGATGATTCTTGCGTTCTCTCCTGCACAGGTGTATGAGAATATTTCTTTGAGGATTGAGGCATGGCAGGGGTCTAAGGGGGAGTCTGATGGTTTCCGGGCAGAGAGATGTTTGAGAAATTGGTCTTTTGATAATGGTGTGAATGAGTTGAAGGTGGGTTGGGTTGTAGTTGCTGTGGCAGGCGGGGGGTGACTGGTACGGTGGGTGGATTATGGGGCAGGGACATGAGGGCCAGTTTGTTTTTGAGAGAATTTGTTCTGTCCAGAGCAGTGGTGTAGAAGTGGAGAGAGAGTGAGCCACTGAGTGACTGAGATGGGGTTGACTGGGTGGTGGTACAGGTTGGTTTGGTGAATTCAGAAATTATTTTGTGGAATTCCTTGCTGGGGTTTTCACAGTTGAGAATTCAAGAGTTGTAGTCGACTTTTTTTGCTTTTCGGTTTTCGGCTTTGTAGTGGCGATGGGGCGAGGGTCGATGTACTCAGGTTGGTTTTTATCTTTCTGCCATTTGCATTTGAGGGATTTATACAGGTCCAGGCCAATTTTACCGAAAATAAAGGGTCGCACTGACCAAAAGTTCTAAAAATGCTCCCACCAAAGGTTTGAATACCAAATGTTCAAACCTTCGGTGGTAGTATTGTAAAAAAAAAAATGGAAGGCTGCGGGGGTGTCCCCCGCACCACCCCGCTCACTAAACGTTATGGTATAGAAAGCGGGTGTTGCGGGATAGCCCCGCAGCCTTCCGTTTAAAAAAAAAAAAAGAAACAGGGGCTGTGGGGATGTACACCGCATCGCCCAGCTCACTATACTTTATGGTATAGTGAGCGGGGGCTGCGGGGGACACCCCCGCAGCCTTCCATTAAAGAAAAAAGAAAGAAAAGAAAAGGACTCTGCAGCTCTGCTTCCCGATCATGGAAGTGAAAGGGAACTGGCGTTGCAGGAACCCAGCATGAAGATGAAGGTAAGTGGGGTTTGTTTATGTTGGGAGTGTGGGTGGGGGTGTGCTGAGGGTGTGGGCAGGGGGTGTTATGGGTGTGTTGTTTGTGTGGGTGCGAGTATGTATGTGTGTTCGCATGAGAAAGGTGCAATCCTTTGGTAGTTCACTTAGATTCATTTATACAGTTGTTTTGCAGTCTTCAGTTCAGGTGTAAACCATCTGGGATAAGTGCCATAGCGAGCGGAGGCTTGGCAAGTGGGGGTGAGTGGGATTAATGAGACATTGAGCCACGAGTCGAAGGAGTCGACAGTTAAGGGTTCATTACATGGGGTGGTTGGGGGAGGAGTTTGAAGAGCGCATCGGCTAGGTCAGGGAGGATTTTTTGTTTCTTCCACCATTTGCGTTGATTTGGGGGTTCTGGTTCAGGTATGGGGAGGGGGGCGGGTGAGCGAATGGTGAAAGGCACAATGAAGTGATCAGACCTGATGATAGGTATACGGGGGTTTAGATGTATCTGGTTGTGGGAGCTAAAGATGGCATCAAGGGTGTGTCCTTTAGAGTGAGTTGGGCCGTTCATGTGAAGGTGGAAGTTAAGCGCATCTAGGCAGTCGACCAGTGAGTGGGTCATGGGGTTGGTGGGAATGTCCAGCCAGATATTGAAGTCCCCTAGCAGAGTGAGGGTGGGATGGTTTATTTGGAGGATAGCAATCGAATCAAAGAGGTTGCTTGAGAATTGTCTGTCATAGCCGGTGGGGGAAGATGGCAGCCTCCAGCCGTGTGGCGGCTCAGAGCAGGGATTACTCCGTTCCGAGCCTCCTCATTGGCCGAGTGGCTACCACGACCACCCCCGCCGGGGAAAGAAGATAAAGAACATTGTGGGGGAGAGGGATTCCCAGTCGGGTAACGCCCTAATAAGGGCCAATGAGATTGCATGTTAAAATCTCATTGTCCCTCGCCGGGTACTAATATGGAATGGAAAAGATCACACTCTTGGGGAATTTATAAACTAATTGGATATACATTCATGTTAATGGAGTGATGTCACAAGAGCTACCCAGACTTTGGTTTTCATCGTGGTAGTGTGCCAACCAGATGATGAAAGTGGTGCAGGACAGCTTTTTAATAAAAATTATATGTTGAAAGAAAAAAATATAAGAAGCCTTTCTGCGTAGGAATCGTCAAATAAAATGATACGTGGTAGCAATCGCGAATCTTGTAATGTCTTAAAATGCTTAAGGTTTAAAAGAAAAGCAAACAGCACTTCATGTAACACACATGTCTGTTGGAATGGTAGATGCATGAATTCGTCCATTGGCTTAGATGACAGGAAGAAAAGTAGACCCAACCGACACAGTGTGCCTCATTACAATGTTGCCTGTCTGGAAACAAGGGTGCCGGTAAGCTCACCGGCACACTTGTTTCTGGACCGGCACACTACAAGTCTACCTGCCGGAGCCTCTGTGCCCGACACATCTGACCCTGCCGAGCGCAGCCACAGTAGGCAGACTTGTCACGGGAACGGTGCTGGTGCTCCCGTGTCCCCACTCCCATAGAGTACCATAGGACTCTATGGGAATAGGGATTAACAAATGTACCGGCTCCTGACTTTCCTGCCACCAGACTTGTAATAACCCACTGGCACCAGGAAGTCAGGCGCCGGTAAATTATTACGGGTCCGGCTGCAACCCGCCGGTAGCACAAGCAGGCTTATCGCCAGACCAGTAATGAAGTCCACTGTATTTTTCAATTAGAAGAAGGAAAGCAGGTTATGTACAGGTTTTAGATACTATATGTACTATATACAATTTATTTGATTTATGTCTTTTGTTTTTATTTCTCGTGCTCAAGTATTCATGTAATTAAATCAAAATATATTTTATTGTGTTTTGATTGATGGAAAATATACTCAATTTATTAAAGCAATATGACCCGAGCTGCGGAGGCATTACCGACTCATGTAATGCCCTGGGGCCCATAGTTATAGGCCCGAGCGAAGTGAGGACCTTAACGATGACCCCCTTAACGGTAATGCCCCCGCTGTGAGGGTAGGATAGCTATTAATATCCCGGCCCGCGATATCTGCGTGACCGGGGAACTAAAAGCATTTTTTTCTGTCCCAAAACGCTGCAGTGTTTCGGTACCAAAAAAGAAACAACCAAGAAAGTGGCTGCTGGGAAAGGGAAAACGGGGTCCGTTTTCCCTTTCCATGGCGACCATCGGGAGCGGACGCGCTGGGAACAGAAGTGTTCACAGCGCGTCCACTCTTGAAAAAAAAGGAGGAGAAGGTAAGTGGGTTTGGGAGGACGGGTGGGAAAAAAAACAATACAACATACCTGCGTCCCGAGCGGGGGACTATGGAAGCCTCCAGCTGCGTGGAGGCACGGAGCAGGGATGGCCCCACTTCGAGTCTCCACATGGCTGGAGGCTGCCATCGTCCCCCACCGGGGACGAAGGAGCAAGAAGGTAAGTGGGGGTGGGGAGGGCAGGGAGGAGGGAGGAAAGGTAAATAAAAAGCCTTACCCGAGTCCCCGGCGGGGGGCGAAGGCAGCCTCTCAGCCGTGGGGAGGCTCGGAGCAGGGTTGACCCCGCTTTGAGCCTCCTCATTGGCTGGGGGGCTTCCACGCCCCTCGCCAAGGACAAGGCGGCTGGAATCCTGGCCAAGAATCAAAGGATTTTCCGCTGGGTAATGACCCGGTGAGAGCCAATCAGAATGCATGTTGCATTCTGCTTGACTCTTGCTGGGTACTCATATGCAATATGAGTACCTCAGGGGAACTTTCTTGATTTGTGCATTTTTATAAATAAGGGCAATATGGCTTTTTGACTATTCAGAAAAGAGGCAGATAAATGTACATTCCTGTATTATTCAAGCTACCATCCTTCGTCCCAATGGGACAATTTACCATTTGGACACTATTTGAGAATGATTTGGAACCACAGTTCCATGGAGGATTATAATCACATGTCAGTGATCTTGATAAGAGACTCTTGGCCCGACGAGACCCAAAGAAAATGATCGGGAAATCACATAAGACCAAGATTCCACTTCGTGGATCCCTCTTTGAAGTAAAGATAAAACAAACCGTGAAAAAAGTGACTAGCGTAATGTCTTTTCATTCTTATTTGTACCAGGTAAGAAAAAGCATTTCTAAAAATTGGTCTTTAGTTAATTTGAGTCTTCCGGATTTGGAACTCCTAGGTTTCTCTTAAAAGAAAACAAAAAAATGGATAGATGAACTGGTGCTCTGTGTATGCCAATACAAAAAAGACCATATCAGCTCACATCAGGAGTGGCTACATTAGGAATCAGCTCTGTTTAATGAATATGTACCTGAAACAAAATATGATGATTCTATACATATGTTATGTTATTAGATATGTTCAGCGCCTACTGACATTGTTATGGCCTGTGACTAGTAATTAGAAATTGGGTGACTATTTAAGAGATGACAAGTTTCAAGCATTATATAGGTACCAGGCATAGCGTGTGCTCAGGTGCAGAGATAACTGCTATGTCAGAGAATATGTGACAGGTGGACCGGAATTATCGTGGGACTCAGCTGTAGTCTATGGAGGTCATTACGACCCAGGCGGTAAGTACACCAACTTTACCACCATGGTGTAAACTGCGTTTACACCATGGTGGATGGCGGATTTTCCGCCCCATTCCAAGGTGAGTGGGGCGGTAAATCCCCATTTCCCATTTACCCTTCCCCATTCCCATTTTTGCCCCATAGGGCATAATGGGAGTGGGGAAGGCGCTAATTAGGGCACCGTAAATTACGGTGCCCTAATTAGCACCAAGGCGGTTTAGCGCCATGGATTTTAACGCCTGCTAAAAGCAGCCGTTAAAATTGGAATCAGGCGTTAAGGGTTAACGACGGCGTTAACCCTTAACGCCTGGGTCGTAATGACCTCCTATGGGTTGCAGCATGAAAGCGGGAATGGGTATTATCAAGCCTCCAGGGTAACTGTTTACAATTGAGGACTCTGTGATACTTCACATGCAAAACACATGCAAAATGAATAACATGCAGTGACAAGCAAATAACTTGCACTATTGCCAGATTTGTCAAAGATACATTCAAGTCTTGTCCTCTTGCCTGGACCATTGGATTATTGCATTACAAATGTTTTATATTGGATACAAATAGAGTTGCCATCTATAAAGAAAACAGAGCCCAAGCTACCCGCGGAGCGGATTAGTTGAGTGTAGTGGGGTGAGTTTAGGGGAAGGGATCGAGAAAACACTGGGCAGTGAACAGCCACTGGAGAGAAAATCATTGGCTTTTCCCGTCCCATCTTTTTACAATGCCTCACGGATGGAGACATTGGGCCTCATTACTATTTTGGTGGTATCCCACTGGTAAAATGGAAAACCGTTACCGTCACTTGGAATGGTGAAATTACTGGCATATTCCAAGTGCCGGTAGGTGCATGTAATTCCTCATTCCATGGAGTCCATTCAACCCCATTAATTCCTCATTCCATGGAGTCCATTCAACCCCATGTGGGGAATTGCTTCTATTAACGGCACCGGATAATGACATTTTTTGATGGTGGGCTGCTGGAATTACTGACAGCTCAGAGCTGCAGGTAAATCCGGCCACCCCACCACCAAACTTGTAAATTGGCGATGCAGGAAAAGGGGCAGTAATGCAATTACCGCCTCCTTTTCCCCGCACCAGCAAACTTGTAGTGAGGCCCATAAGGTACCAGTTTTCATTTCTTTCATTTTCGTGACTTGTCTGAGTGTTTTCCTTATAGTTCGTCTAGTGCAGTAGTTCTGGCTGATTCCGGAGTGTTTAAGCACCTGAGGCAGGTGTTATGGAGAATTCTCTAATAAGGCTAATTTCCCAAACCTAGTGAGTCCCCCAGCAGCTTTGCTGGATTTTTGGGGTTTGTTTTTTTCTCCTGCTAAGAGTGAGGCTCTTTTACTCCCACTCTTAGACATGATTTGAGTTATGTCTTTGACTTGTTATGTGCTTATGGGCTATGGGGTTTCTTTTTACTCCATAGGGTATCATCTGTTTTTCTGTATGTGTGGTACACAGCACCCTCAGTGCAGTACCACAGGGGTGTCACAGTGACCCCCAAACATGGACTCATACCCTGGGACTGACTACTGTCTCCCAGGGCATGTAAAGTCACCATTGGCTTTACTAGTCTAAAACTGTGAACAAAACCAGTGCAAACCATCATATTGTGGAATTACTGGTAAGGGGTAATTCGATTGCCCCTGGGTCTGTTTTCGAGGGGCACTGTCCCGTCCCCCCTCATCGAGTTTCTGGCTGGTGGCAGTGGTTACCACGCGAAATATTCCACCGGAATATTCTCTATGGGATTTTCCCATTGATTTTAAACGCACCACTTTTTGGTGCAATGTTAAAGATACTGCCGGTTTATTTATTTAATATTAAATCACTGGTTGGGTCTTTTTGCCAGATTTCTATTCTAAAATGGCGTTTGTGTCCGTCTCTGTAACTCTGACCAAGGTAGAGCCCTTTGTTCCACTATTTTGGCGGGCTTCTCCACAGAAGCCCTCCAAATGGTGCCACTCTGTCTGTGTTCCACAGGAAGGGTGGAGGGGGAAATTGGCACCCTGGACTGCATTGCCTTAGCAACCCAAGTTGCACTCTATTCTGATTGGCCCAGTGGTGAGCCGCCCGGCTCACCACTTAGCATGTGTGATTGACAGCTAGGCTGATGAATGGGGGTTTTTCTGCATAAAAGTAGGGCCTTTGGGACTGGAACTTAAGAAGTCTCCACAGGACCTAGGAATCCAAAGAGGGAAGAAGCTGCGCCACCTGCAACCGACGACACCACCGGTGAAGCCCTGCTGCAACAAACTCACCACTTTTCCAACGACAAGAGAAGATCTTCTGCTGGAGAGTCTTCTCCCTTTGAGCTGATAGGACCAACCAGTTTGCCCTTTTTCACTTCCAAAGACGTCACTTGGTCGAATCGCCCGTGCCAAGCACCCCGGCGGCCGGAATGCCAAGCTCACCACTTTTGACCGTGAATAAAAGGACCGCACCTTTTAATCGGGAACTCCGCAGCTGGTTTCATCCCTGTGCAGTGCAACAACTCCACGTTTCCAGCTCGCCGAGATCTGCTCTTCCCCTGGTTGGAACCACGAACTTCAACCACTGCCAGGAATAGCTGGAGCTTCCTTTCTCTTTAAGGTACTGGGCCTCATTACGACCCAGGCGGTAAGTTACCGCCTGGGCCGTGACTTTACCACCATGGCGTAAACTACGTTTACGCCATGGTGGTTGGCGGACTTACCGCCCCATTCCGACCTAGGCGGGGCGGTAAGTCCCCAATCCCCATTTACCCTTCCCCATTCCCATTTTTGCCCCATAGGGCATAATGGGAGTGGGGAAGGCGTCAATTACGCCACCGTAAATTACGGTGGCGTAATTAACTCCATGGTCCCTTAGCGCCATGGATTTTAACACCTGCTAAAAGCAGGTGTTAAAAGCACCATGGCGCTAGGGGACCTCGTAATCAGGCGGTAAGGGTCGGCGCTGTTAACGCTGCCGTAAACCCCTTACCGCCTGAGTTGTAATGAGGCCCACTGTGTCCTGGCTGACCTCCCTTTCTACAGATTGCTAAAGGTGACACTTAAATCCTTGGCTTCTAAACTGGGTTGGCTCCAGGCCTTCTAACTATATCTTTTGAATCACCCCAACCTCTTTTAAACACTCTGCAAAGACTTTCAGTGCACTTTAAACCGTGTGATCCTGGGCACATTTCGCTTTGCTCCATTTAAAGTGGGCCTGGCCTATGAACTTTGGGCTCTACACTATAACCTGCCTTTCTCCCCTTGCTCTGAACTCTTAAAAGTGTTGGAAACTGTTTTATCTTATGCTCTGCCTTTTCTCTCCCCTTTTAACCTAAACTATAGGAGTGCCATCTAGGTTAAGCGCTCACTTCTGTCTTAACAAATAGTTGTGCTTTAACCCTGACTTGTCTGATAGTTATCAAGGGAGGTGTGTATACTTACCTGACTGTGTTTTGACTTACTTTTCATTGAGAGTGCTAGTGTATTACCTAAAGTGTGTTTTAAATAAATAACTATATACTTTTTATACAAAGCTCTGGTCAGTGTTTGTTTGCTCTACTGTGTTTTGACCCTATTGTGTATACTCTGCATACTGCCCTACTCTTCTTGAGAGAAGTCTGACTGCTCAGCCACAGCTACCAGATAAATCTGGGTGGTGCGGACTGCTACCAATTGGGTTTACTGCTGCTCCTGTAGTCTTAATCTTTCTGCAGTGTTCCCCAAGGGAACTGCACAGGATTCTGCCTAACAGCAGGGACTCGATATTCAGCCTGATACCATAGGCTAGACTCGAGCAGATCAAGGTTTCTAAATTCTCTTGTTTAACTTCTATTATGTTGGGTAAGCATCAGTTACTGGATTTCTGATTACTATTATGTATTAATTTGATTTCTTATAGCTTTTTGGTTTGCAAAAGTTTCTTCTAAACATTAGATCTGCGCTGAAAATGGGGCGCGTGAGTGCAAAACGCGTGCAAGCGCCCCCGTTTTCCGATTCATGGAACACATTGACTGTGGCTTACCTGAGACCTGCGTTGAATCCGCGTGGGACCAACACGTCAGTGCGACACCACAAACGCCTTGCGCGAGACGCCCTGTGAAGGCGCACACCATCCAGCGCACATACCTAAAAAGGGGGCGGAACACGTGGAATGGGGAACAACAAGCATAAATGTGGACGTTACGTGGGAAGTACCACAGTAAAATACTCGCAATGACCAAATGCGTGCGAACAACACGTATTCATGAAATTGAACAGGGCTTTCCTGTATGCAGGAAAAGACACGCAAATCCAGGAACACGTCTGCCAAGCGAAAGCAGGCGTAAGCGTCACAGGGCACCTGAAACAATGCATAAAAAGCATGTGCGAACACAAACGCGCATATACAGCTATGATGAATGTACCATTCCTCGCAGCAGTGATCGTGGTACACCGCAGGAGGAGGAAGAGGATAGCCAGGCCCCACATTTTTTTACCCAGGCCAGCCTTTTTGGGATACGTGATGCCCAGGTCTATGGCAGGTATAGGTTTCCACCTCCTATCATCCTCGACCTGGTCAATGAGTGGGAGGATGACCTCACATCACCCGCCCTGTGCTCCCAAGCACCGAGTCCCTTGGAAAAGGTGCTTAATGTACTGAATTCTTTGACCACTGGGTCATTTCAGCAGACAACTGCCATAGTCGGGGGTGTTTCACAGGCCACACAGCCATGCTGCCTACACCAGGTATTGGCAATCATGACTGCACGCCCCTCAGTCCGCAGGCACATATAGATGCCCAGAACACCTGCAGAAAGTCAGGCAGTGGTCCAGGACTTTTATGGGGTGGCACACTTCTCCAAAGTGCTTGGTGCCATTGATTGCACCCATGTGGCCCTATGTCCACCTAAGGCCACAGAGCACATCTATTGGAATCGCAAGCACTGGCATTCCATCAACGTGCAGGTTGTATGTAATTCCAAGGGCGTCATTACCTCTGTGAATGCCAACTATCCAGGGTCCACCCATGATAGTTTCATATTCAGAATGTCACCCGTACACCGGGACCTGGAAGCTGGGAGGCATAACACATGGCTCATTGGTGAGTATAAATGTATGTGCACATGCATGCATGTTAGACACAGATAAAAAGACAAAGCCAACTAATGACAACCATTCTTACCTCCCAAGGGGACAGTGCTTACCATCTGAGCAGCTACATGATGACGCCAATAGGGAACCCCACCACACCACCCCAGGTAAGATACAACGCAGCCCATATTGCAACTAGGGCCATAGTGGAGCACACATTCGGACTGCTAAAGTCACACTTCCTCTCCCTTGACCACTCCGGTGGACAGCTACTATATGCACCACCAGTAGTGTGCAGGATCATTTTGGCAGCATGTGCCCTTCACAATGTTGCAACACGGCGTGGCGTACCGATGGACATGTGGTGTTCCCACATCCCCAACCACATGCACGGCCGCTGCGCATGGGAGGGGAAAGGACACGTGGCGATGCAGCCCGTACCCAGCTTGTGGTGCAATTTTTCACCTAAAATCCCACCCCTGCAGAGTGCACACAGGCCTGACACATTCCAGGTGACAATTGATGATGACAAAGGGACAATCAACTGTCACAACCTTATCACCCTGAGAATGTGCCCTTGGAAGTGTTACATTGTGTGCATCCCTAGCTACTTAAATTAATTCAATCCGATGTGAACAAAGGCACACATTGAAGATGCATTATGCTACTGTAACGCTCACCTTGCATCCACGGGGGCGCATCTGGACTGGTCCGGAATGCTTCGGAATGCGCGGCACCTTCCCCGGGGTTCGTTCTGCAGGAGCCGGTTCTGGAAGATAGGAGGTGGATTAAGTGACCTCTCCTTTCCACAAGTAACCCTCCTCCCAGCGTTTCCCCTGCGGTTTTCCCTTGGGACTTCTCTCACCTTGATTTTAGGAAAGTTGTGCTCTCCGTCCTGCCGTACTGAGCAGGGGTGCGTCGCTGTTGGCTGATCTACCGAGTTGCTTCACTGGCTTTTTGCCTGGAGTCCAGACCAGCTGTGACCCCGCTTTTCAGGTAAGTCTCTTCTGAGTTTTGAGAATAATATACTTATCGTGGAATGGTCTAACAACCTTCTTCTCTTATTTTACAGAGGCTGATGAGAAGATCCCAAATTGACGCTGAGTTCGAGAAGGTAAGGATGCGCCCGAAGCGGCGCTGAAAGCGTCCTTGCTAGTTAACAGACCTGTGCTGCTGTTTCTTTGCAGGTCGGAAGATTCCTGGAACCTGCAATACTTCGGAGCCAGACGCCGTAGATGATGTTCGGGAAAAAGGCGGCGGCCTTCCAGGAGAACTGGGTAAGTAGCTTCTGATTCTCACAACCGGAGTTCCTAGGAATGTAGCTGGAGACGATGGAGAAGCTTGCAGAAGGCTCCAGCTGGATGAAGAAGCTGAAGCTAAACAGGTAAGGATGAGATATCCAAAAGTCTCTAGCCTGTGTAGGCCGAGGTGCAGAGCAGAACCTAGTGAACGTCACGCTGCAAGCAGAATAACACGAAGCGCGTGCCTCAGGTTGGGCATGGTTTAAATACCCGGCAGGTATCCCTGGTGCCTTTGGGGCGGGCCCCGCCTTGATGCTAGATTGTGTGTTGCAGTTCCCCAATGGTCCTCGTGGGGGCAGCCATGTTCACCCATGGTCTATTGTAATCTATGCTCACCCAATGAGTCTGATGGCAACGGCACCAGGATTGCGTCCAAGGCATCCGCAACCGACCGAAGCAGGTCTTTCTGGCCTTGTTAAAGTTCTGTGGCGGGGGCCATGGTGCCCGAGTCCCATGGTCTGGAGTTAAGGTTGTGACAGCTACTAACCCCATGGAAAACAACACATTGAAATCCTGGTATGTCACCTCAACCCACCCAAACTTCATGTCACCTGGTTGCTACACCATGCCATGGCATGCAATGTCAAAAGTGACAAATAAATGGGCAACACATAACACTACTGTCACAAAATGCACTTCAACAAATGGAACTAGGTCAGAAATAACTCACTGTGACACATCAAAATGAAATCGTACACAGGAACATCCATCGTCCAGCATACCATATCATGAACACAGGAGCCAACAGTGACAATGTCAGACAGTGACCAGTCACAATAGCACAAGTTCCTCAAAGTGACAAAGCTACCACACGCACCCTTCTATCTTGAGTGTGTCTCTGCTAGCTGAAGGGGGCAGGGTAATGCATACAGCAGGAAAGGCATCAATAATGGAGACAGTCAAGTCAATACATGAAGATGTACCATGAAAAAATGCACATTGACCAATGTCCAAACAAAAAGGTATGCTAACCATGCACTGGACAAACAATCATGAATCCCCACTAGGGGTGTATACACAAGTTGGACTTCAGACTGACCACACAAATGATGGAAGCCCAATGCCTCTGTGTCAGTTACTTTCACATGCTGGTCTCCTTGCAAGCCCATGGAAAGGGGAAGCAGGAGTGGCATATGTGTCTGGACCCTAAGGCCAGGAGTGTACCAACATGAGACAAGCCTGTATGGGCCCAGCGGGAACACACAGTGGATGCCTTCAGATGCCACACAGCAACACACTGTCACATGAATGCATAATAGACAAAAAATAAAATAAAAAATGGTCATGGTGGGCCAGTTGGGGGAGGTGGGGGACCCAGGACGGAGAAGGTGCAGGGTGCACCTCAATACCCACATGTGTGGATGTTGACAAAAAAAATGTCCATGGGTTCATGGCCTGCACGGCTAGCATAGAGTGGGAGAGCTGTTGATGCTGTTGTCACCCTCTGGTGTAGCATTAGGGGGTGTGCGTGGTAAGGGAGGCTGACCACATAAAGCCCTGGTCTGCTCCTCATTGGCAGCGAGCATGCGGGCCTGAAAGGTTTGATTCTGCATCATGATGGCCCGGCGGTTCGCATGCAGCATATCACGTGATGCCCGGAGTTCCGCCTGCAAGATGTCACGGGATGCACGGATCTCCACTTGCAAGACCTAATGGGTTTCACAGAGTTCGATAGAGACATTGTGCATCACCTGCTCCATCTGCTGTTCTCCCTGTCTACTGTGGGCTAACTCGAGTGCAGCTAGAGTAGATCTGAGGGAGGTATCCACTTCCCTCAGGGCATCCCTGTGGGCCTCAGCATCAGCAGCTATGGCTGTGCACAGAGCCTCCAGTTCAGCCCGTCGGTCCCTGTTGCTGGCCGACTTGTCCAGCCTGTGGGAGCGGCATGTGGACTGCAATGCCTGCTGCTGGAGATCCATCTGTCTTTTAGGGGGAGCATGGAATTGGCCACCCTATCCATGCCCTGTGCCAACATCTCACATGATGCCCCCTGTCGATGTGCAATGGTATACATGGATTGCTTCCACACAGTATTTCTGGGTGGCACACGGACACCGTGTTGCCGGACCGCACTCCCGCCGGACCAAAGGATACTTGGCTCTTGCTGCGCTGGCATTGCCTGTGGCTGCAGGACTGCATTCCTCCCTTGATCAGCTGCCCCAGGAACAGCAGCCAATACTGTGGAGTGTGACCCTGAAGCCATACCACCACAGACAGACATACCAACACTGACTGGCCCCGTGAGGGGTCTACCCCCCCCTGCAGGTGTTTGGGACAGAACAGCATCCACAGTAGAAACACTCACCTGCGACAGCGATGAGGGTTCCATGTCCGATTCAGCACCAGAGGCATCGGCGTCCTCAGAGGTGTACTCAGAGACACCCTTGGCCAGGATGGTCTGTAGCACCAATGGATTCTCATGTTCTACCACACCACGTCCTCCACTGGTGCCTGGTTGGGGCTTAGAATACATTTCCTCCTCAACCATCTCCTCCTCCTCCACATCCTCCTCCACTGCATCCAGTGCCTCATCACCTGCACAAATGCAAAAAAGAGACATCAGAAGTTCCTCCAGACCCGGAGAAGCTACACATCCAGTTACATAGAGGCAGGGAGGCTGTACCAGAGGGAGGCCCCAGCTCAAAACAGACGAGAACCACAAACTGATTTCCATGAGGACAAACTGACCCCGGTGGTAGCATGAGGGGATGATCAAAGACCGTAGGAAGGAAGTAAAAACTGGAGATGGAGTTGAAGGGTTGAAGGGACTTGCTGAGAATGCACAGGGTTCAGGAATGAACACTCATAGTCACTGTAAGCCTGCGCAATCATCACAGTCCTGGGCAGATACCTTGCACCAAGCCTAAAACACTTTCCACACAGTACAGGTCTGGCAGATTTGCAGAGAGAAGAGTGTAGAATCATAGAAATCCTGGTAAAGCCTGTTGCAGTAGTCCACCATAGGAATTACCAGTCCTCTGGAAATAGTGAGCTGGGGGGTGGAGAGGAAAGGAAAAATGCTTCTGAGGAGGAGCAGCTTGCAGGATGACCTCACAGAGACATCAGTCATGTGACGATAGAAGGCGAGTGTTGAATGGAAGATCAGCACAGGCTATCCGCGACCACAGGTTGGAGCGAGAATAGGGCCAAGAGAGGCTGGACAGAGATTGTCATGGAAGGAGGGAGCAGGTGTCGTGATGAGGATTGCCTCTGTGTGCAGCACATGATTTGTATGCAGTCTGCATGCCAACAAGCACGTATCAGTCGAACATAACATGGGTCACACATGGCAGTCATGTCAATGTAGCCTGAACTGGCAGACAATCATAACAAATCACCCAAGCAACATACACATGGCTTGGACACACAAGCATCATCACTCACTGGACATTGGCTCATACATTGGCAGGTCCCCCACGCCTTGGAGCTGCTCCAGTGCAATGAAATCCACTAGCGATCTCCTCATGTCCAGTGAGTTCATCGTCCTCTGGTGGTGACCCACCACCAGTCGCAAGAGTAGAGGTGAACTTGGCAGTCAGCTTGTCTTTTGCTCGGCGTCAGAGGTAATTCCAGCACATCACGACATCACCAGCTGTGCGCCTCTCATGGCCCAAGGTGCTAATATGGTCCGCGAGGCACTGCCAGTGGGCCATACGCTGAACAGGCGTATGTGTGCTCCCTGCCTGCAGCAGCATGTCATGGCTGTGTTCCAACACGTAGTCCATGAGCATGCCCAGTTCCTCATCACAGAAACTCCTCTTTCTCGACGTGTGGGACTGCTGTGCCATGTATGGGGTCCTAGCCTGTACCGCTGGAGCACGCTTCTGCCTCTTGCGAGATGGTGCAGACCCTGAGTGGCTTGTACCACTCTGGTCAGTAGGGGCTGGAGTACAGGTGGACTGGCCTATGGAATCAGCCACTGATGTTCCTACAGAAGGTCGGCTTGCAGGTATCGGTAGCTGGGTGCTGTTGCCAGGACCCTGCACTGCACGTGTCTTGGCCTTCGGGACATGGGCTGTGACATGAGCTGTGACCACTACAGTCCGGGCTGGCTGACCCCGAGCCTGGGTGGTGGTAGCCACAGCTGCCCCTGCAGCTTCCACACTCTGGCCTGGCTGCTCTGGACAGCAGATGACACTGATTGTCCGGGACCACGGGTGCTGGGGATGTCAGCAGCAGCTGTATCTCCCTGCCCCAGTTGAGTGCGGGGCATAGCTATCCCTGCAGGGGCCTGGACACCTTGCCCACGTGGGCCAGCTTGACCACACTGGTCACGTCATCCACCTTGGCCACCCTGGCCACATCAGCCACCTTGGCCACGTCACCCACCCTGGCAGCCTCTGGAAGGTTGCCCAGCTTTGCCTCCATTACCACATGTTGCCCTTCCAGTCATGGCACTGATGGACTAGCGCAATGGGAGGTGCAGCCAACAATTGTCCTGGGCAATTGGAGTGAGGGGGCAGGGTACGTGATGGAAAACATACCACTGTGCTCCAGCAAGACTCTATGTGACTCCTGGTGAAAAAATAACGGGTCACACAACTCTCAGGCACCCCAAAAACAAAAATCAGCATGTACGTGACCCCTCGGTAGCTCACGTATGAGTAAAAAACATCCTGCACTACGCAGTGGCACCCAGCAACACAGAAAATGCGTATGCGAGGAACACATAGGCTACTATGACCTTGAAAATGGGGTACGCGACACACAGGGACAACACAGTGGGAAAATGCGTGCACGTCTCACAGTCTGCCTCGTAGAATGAAAAAAGCACACACGCAACTCCCCCGCCATCTCCATAGTAGTGAACCCACAAAAATATGAAATTCACGTGTCCATGCCCACAAAAAGGACATACAGTGCACTGTTGTCCTACGCACACCTTTATCCCACACTGAGCGGCAACGCCTACCGTCAGGCCCATGTCCCATAACTTACGCGCTTAGGGCCTTTCCTCAGATTTCATGCAAATACGATGTTTCCGCATGTGCAGAGTCACTCTGTTTCCGGCTGGCCACGTGAAAGAACACGGAAGACCCACGCTCCTGCCCACAAGGCCATTTACCTGCCTCCAACTGCCGCGAGTTGCCTCCGAGAGCCATCTGCTGCTGCCAGCCTACTCTGTGTGCCTGCTGCCAACATGCCCTGCATTTTGGTGCCTGCTCTGAAGCCATTGCCAGTGAACCTGTTGGTGTGACCACCTTGCTGATCCTGAAGACTCCCAACTGCCATACCACTGATCCACTGCCCAGCCCCAGGACCACCTTGCCCACCTACACCTGCCTCGGGGGTTGCCATGTCTGACACCACACCATCTGAGGCAAGTTGCAACCCCCGGCAACCCCCCGGCAGAGAGGCAGAGGGCTGTCAGCTTCTCGTCCACAGAAGTTGCCATCCTGGTGGAGCAAGTCCTGGGGCATTATGATGCCCTCTTCCCTGGACCATCGCAACTCGGCAAGGAGGACGGAGTAAGATCTGGATGGACATCGTGGGTGCCATCAACACGGAGGGGGTGGCACCCTGCGACTACCAACATGTCCATAAACGTTGGGTGGACTACAGGTCCAGGACCCTCAACAAGGCCCGTTGCCTCGTCAAGCCTGGGGCTTTCCGAGTGGGGCGCCAGGGCCGGTTGACCACTGATGAAATGAGGGTCCTGGAGCGCATTGACCCTGCGCTGCACACCCAGGTCTTGGAGTTGGAGCTCCGTCCGTAGTCGAATGGTTAGTGTCCATGTGGTCTTGTCCACCATAGTGCATGTGCATGTAGACGTGTGGTTGGTGTGTGCACCCTGTTCTTATGTTTGGCATGCCTATTGTACAGATGTCCATGTGCATGTCCCAGGCACAGCTGCATGTGAGTTCATTGATTCATGTGTGACATCAATGGTGTCTGTGTGGAAATGTGTGATGCACACATGTATGTCACAACCTGCACATGTTTGCATCCCTGTGTGTGGACTGTGTCATGCCAGAGGTGTGACACATGTGTGCATTCGGCAACATCATGGACATGCATGCTGTACATGTGCAAGTGTTTGAGAAGTCAGTGTGTGAGTGGCGAACACTCCAGGATGTCTGTGACTCTTCGCTTTTGCATGTATGATTGCCTCATGCTGCCAATTTCACTTCAAGTGCTCTCTGACGTGATGGATCCATGACCTGCTTCATGACTGTCAGCTGATGTGTGTGAGTGAGATGTGTATGTGCTATGAAGCGTGTGAGGTGTATGCACAATTTGGATGTGCTGGAAGTGCCTTGTCCAAGGATGTGAATGTCTGGTGTGAATGACGGACATGATTGTGCATGTGTGTGAATGTCACTTCCCTGTGTGTAGTGGACGGTGATGATGGTTGTGACCTTCGACAGTGGCAATTCTGTACTTTTGCATTGTGACAAACACACATATGTCCAGTACCCTGATGTATTTGTTCTATGTTTCCCTATCAACAGCAACGATGGAGGAAGAGGGCGGAGATGGTGCTATGGAGCCCGGCAGCAGGGATGCCTCCACCAGGCACAGACGCAAGGCTCAGTCATCCTCCCAGGCACTGTCATCTTCTGGGAGCGAGGAGACTGGTGCCGCGTCTGGGTCAACGGCCGCAGCTACTGAGGGGAGGCCCAAGAGGGTGACATTGGCTGGGGGCTCCTCGGCAGTGGGAGGGACAGGTGAGCCCACACAGGGGCAATCCGATGCAGAAGACAGTGGGGATTCATCCAGGTTGGTGGTGGTGGAGGATGAGGAGGAGGCCACATAAGCCCAGCACATGGGGCCCGGCAGGGGTGATGAGGTAGGTGTGACTGGTGCAGTCCAGGGACCGGAGCCAGTGCAGGTCACTGTGGAGGGGCCTGTGACTGATCATGTCCCTGGAACTACGACTGCACCAGTATGCACCTGCGGGCATGCCTCAGGCCAGACCAATCCTCAGGTGGTGGATACATCCACGCTAACAGATCTTCCACAACCTGTAATGAGCAAATTGTGGCCGGGTGGAACCGGTGCTAGCCGGTATTGCGAGGCATACAGGCAGCATTTGTGATGATGTGCAGGCTTCCAATCAGGGGCTTCCACATCATCACAATGAGGTCTGTCGCCTCATAAACTGGCTAGGACATGTGTTCATGGTAACAAATGTGCTATGTGTGTAACTGGCTAGTTCATGGTAACAAATGGTAACTGGCTATTTCATGGTAACAAATGTGCTACTTGTGCTTGCCACTACTGCGACCCCCTCCTCCTCTTCCTCCTCTGTGCGCCAGTTGTCCTCCCTGCCGTCTTTCAGCTCAGTTACCACCAGGGCCCCCTGTGGAACTGTCCCAACCCCGGTGGCCAGCCTGGTGGAGACCACATCCCTGCCACAGTCAGGAGTCGAAGGAGGATTAGCAGAGGTGTTCACCGCAGCAACAGGACCAATGGCAATGGAGGAAGTGCAGGCACCAAGCAGCAGGGCACATGCACGACAGCCCCGAGGTTTGTCATCATCCCACAGGCTGTCCCGGAGGTGCAGGCACCGGGCTTTTCGGCAGCAGCAGGCTCGACGTAGGAGGCGACAGGACTCGGGGCTCTCAACATCAGAGGGGCAGGTATCGGCCATCGGGCAGGAGGGAAACGTGGACCTTACCATAAGGATGTCTTCCGTCATGGAGCGAATAGACCAGCAGATTGGAGCACAGCAGCAGCGGGCACAGGGGGCACGACTCACCTTCGCCAGGGCGGAGATCACCCTGCATCGGGCGGAGAGGCAGGCCAAGTCCCTCAAGGAGTCTCACAGGGAGTTTGAGAGGAGCACGATGGAGTCTCTGCTGGCCCTTGAGGGTGGAGCACAGGCCCGCCTCAGAGAAATTGATGCAGAGTTCGATGATGCCCTGGCCGAAACTCTTGGGGGAAATGGTGAGTTGTAGGACTAGCCCGCTGCTTTTTTATATAGTTCTTTAGTAGTAGGTTTCATTCGTTTTTTTTTTTAAATTTGGAGTTCATGGACTTTGCTCCACATCTTGTAAATAGTTTTTTCTTCATGGAGTTCATCAATGTTTTGGGATCATGGACCCTGGATATTTGTACATAGTTGGATATTTCATTTTTTAAAACTTTTTTGTTCACCATGGAGTAATGTTTTTTTATGATTTGAGTTTAGAATTTGAGATGCATCAATGGATATCGACCACAATTTTGAGTATTACATTTTTTACATCCCATTGTTTTTTGTTTTCATTTACATTTTTATTTGGATTTCATTCATCATGATTTTACTGGTTGTATTTTTCTGGGTGTGAGTTTTATACATGTTACTTAATATATTTTCATACATTTAAATCCAAGTGGTGTCTGCTCTCAATGGTTTGGTGCATGTTTCACTCTTCCTTGACTTTGTTACGTGTCCCTGCTGTTGAACGATGTTGTTCACGTGTGTGCAAACATGCTTGCATGTGTGTTTGGTGATTCCCATGCCATGGTGCATGTACTGGGTAGCAGGACCAATGGATGGGTGTTGGGGTGCACCGTGGGGGTGCAGCGTGTGGTGGCATTTTAGTGGACATATGCTACATGATTGCATGTTAGGGCAATGTGTTGGGGACATGAGTCGGGGCCTGCCTGCAGGTTGCCGTCACTGCTGGCGGTTGGGGGACATGAGTCGGGGCCTGCCTGCAGGTTGCCATCACTTGGGGTGGGGGACATGAGTCAAGGCCTGCCTGCAGGTTGACGTCACTGGTGGGGGTCGGGGTACATGAGTCGGGCCTGCCTGCAGGTTGACGTCACTGGTGGAGGTGGGGGACATGAGTCGGGGCCTGACTGCAGGTTGCTGTCACTGGTGGGGTGGGGGACATGAGTCAGGGCCTGCCTGCAGGTTGCCGTCACTGGTGGGGGACATAAGTTGGGGCCTGCCTGCAGGTTGCCGCCACTGGTGGGGTTGGGGGACATGAGTCGGGCCTGCCTGCAGGTTGCCGTCACTGGTGGGGGTCGGGGATATAAGGCGGGACCTGCCTGCAGGTTGCAGCCACTGGTGGGGTTGGGGGACATGAGTCGGGCCTGCCTGCAGGTTGCCGTCACTGGTGGGGGACATGAGTCGGGGCCTGCCTGCAGTTTGCTGTCCCTGGTGGGGGACAGGGACATGAGTTGGGGGCTGCCTGCGGGTATGGTCACATGTTTTGGCGGGGCCCTTGTGGTGTGGGCTCCCTGTGAGTTATGGTCACGGGTCTTGGGGGGGCCCTTGTGGTGTGGGCTGCCTGTGGGTATGGTCACAGGTCTTGGGGGGCCCTGTGGGGTGGGCTGCCTGCGGGGTATGGTCATGGGTATTGGTGGGGCCCTTGTGGTGCGGGCTGCCAACGGGTTATGGTCGTGGGTCTTGGGGAGACCCTTGTGGTGTGGGCTGCTTGCGGGGTATGGTCATGAGTGTTGGGGGGCCCATGTGGTGTGGGCTGCCTGTGGGGTATGGTCACGGGTCTTGGGGGGGCCTTGTGGTGTGGGCTGCCTGTGGGGTATGGTCACAGGTGTTGGGTGGGCCCTTGTGGTGTGGGCTGCCTGCGGGGTATGGTCACGGGTCTTGGGGGGCCCTTGTGGGGTAGGCTGCCTGCAGGGTATGGTCACGTGTGTTGAGGGACCCTTGTGGTGTGGGCTACCTGCATGGTGTGTTCTGGGCTGATGGCCGCACGCACGGACCTTTCCACGTGATTTGGCTCATGTAAGCGGTTTACGCAATTTTGCTGTGGTGCAGACAGTGTACGTGCAGGACTTTCCACATGATTTGGCTGGTGCAAGCGAGGTACGCGATTGTGCTGGGGTGCGGACGGGATATGGGCAGGCCTTTCCACATGATTTGGTTGGTGCAGCAGGGTATGCGATTTCGCTGGGGTGCGGACGGGGTGCGCGTGGGCCTTCATGCGATTTGGCTGGTGAGAGCGTGGTACGTGATTACGCTGGGGTGCGGACGGGCTACGTGCAGGTCTTTCCACGCAATTTGGCTGGTGCGAGCGGGGTACGCAATTTCGCCGGGGTGCGGACGGTGTACGCGTGGGCCTTTCCATGTGATTTGGCGGGTGCGAGCGGGGTACGTGATTTTGCTAGGGTGCGGACGGGGTACGCGCATGCCTTTCTACGTGATTTGGCTGGTGCGAGCGGGGTACACAATTTCACTGGGGTACGGACGGGGTATGCGCAGGCCTTTCCACGCGAATTGGCTGGTGCGAGCGGGGTACGCGATTACGCTGGGGTGCGGACGGGCTACATGCAGGTCTTTCCACGGAATTTGGCTGGTGCGAGCGGGGTACGCAATTTCGCCGGGGTGCAGACGGTGCATGGGTGGGCCTTTCCATGCGATTTGGCGAGTGCGAGCGGGGTACGTGGTTTCGCTGGGGGGCGAATGGGGTACGCGCAGGCCTTTCTACGTGATTTGGCTGGTGCGAGCAGGGTACACAATTTCGCTGGGGTACGGACGGGGTATGTGCAGGCCTTTCCACGTGATTTGGCTGGTGCGAGCGGGGTACGCGATTTGGCTGGAGTGCAGACGGGGTACGTACTGGCCTTTCCACATGATTTGGCTGGTGCGAGTGGGGTATGCTCCAATTTTTCACGCGATTACGATGGGGGGGGCTGTTTGCTGGGCCACGGATGGCGCGGGGCCTCTCGCCGTATTGGGCATTTCACTGGCTTTTTCCTGCGCATGGGGGCGTGTTCAGGGCATTACTGGCGCTGCTTGCTGTTCATTGCGCCACGGCTACTGATGCTTCAGGAAATCCATGAATACGTGAGCCGCACAATTGCTGGTTTGCACCACGGCTGGCGCACGCGTGGCGCACGCTCCTTCTTGGCGTGCGGCGCTTGTGCTGCTTCTGTGTTGGATTCTATGAATTGGGCCCTTTGTTTTTTTCAATTTGTTTTTGTATCTCAGTCAAAATGAATACAGCAGGTGAACCAGGCTAAAAAGACCTAATTCACCCCAAAAACCAGCCAAAGTCAAAATCCATAAAAAAACAAGCTGCAGGCTCCATTGAAGTCATTGTAGTGAACGTTGCAGAAAGTGAACATTCCCTTAGCATTCACAAACAGGACAGAAGCATTATAAACTGCTGCTTTCTTATGTGTATTTCCATTCCTCAAACAGGGATAGAAATGCATTTGTAAACATTTTAAAAACAGAGTTAAAGTAACCACCTAAATAAAGGCAGTCTTCAATTGGCGGGAATGGTCATGCTTCAATACCACCAGTTAGTCCAAACAAATGATTTCCTCAATGCAAACAAAGTCCACCCCACTGGGTTTAGTGGGATGGACTTTGTTTGAACTCACGCTACACAACTACTTCACAACATTTTCTTCATGCGTTAGCTTCCATCCATGCCATAGTTCAGATGAGACGTGTGAATGTGCGCTGCTGTTAGAGTTTATGATACTAACCGAGCTTAATTGGCAGAACTTGCGTTTGCAACACCGAGGTAAGTAAGAGCTGTTAACAATGTTCAACAGCAAATAATTAAGCAATAGGCCCTAGTGAAGAGAGGGTCTTAATGAAGGCCCCGTGGCATTACCAGAGTTGGTAATGCCCATGCCGCGAGGGGCATATAGCTATTAGTACCCCGGCCCGCAATATCTGCACGACCGGGTCACTAAAAGTATTTTTTTCTGTCCCGAAATGCTGCGGCGTTTCGGGACAGAAATATAAAACGACCAAGAAAATGGCCACCAGGAAAGGGAAAACAGAGTCCGTTTTACCTTTCCATGGCGGCCATCGGGAGCGGACGCTGGGAACAGAAGTGTTCCCAGCGTGTCTGTTCCCGAAAGAAGACAGAGAAGAAGGTAAGTGGGGTTGGGAGGGCAGAAGAGAGGGAGGGGAAAAAAAAGCTTACCTGGGTCCCCGGCAGGGGGACCATGGAAGCCTCTAGCCGCGTGGAGGTGCGGAGCAGGGATGGCCCTGCTCCGAGTCTCCACACGGCTGCAGGCTGCCATCGTCCCCCACCGGGGACAAAGGAGCAAGAAGGTAAGTGGGATGGGGAGGGCAGGGAGGACGGATGAAAGGGGAAGGAAATAAAAGCCTTAACTGAGTCCCTGGCAGGGGGCGAAGGCAGCCTCTTGGCCGTGGGGAGGCTCGGAGCAGGGACAAACTACGTTTATGCAATCTGAATACTGTAAAGTATAAAAGCACCGAAATACTTGCTATTTGCGCAATTATCCATGAGGATTTAAATGGCTTGTCCTGGTGAAATGTGAAAGAAAATAAACACGTGTTACTATCTCTGTAAAAGGAATAGAAATGAAGGTTGGATAGTGACAGCAGAGTGCCGAAGAAAAGCAATCACACAGATAGCTCAGATTGGACCCTTCCACACATGCACAATCCTACGGGCCTGTTCCAAAGTGACAAGGGCCAATGGTAAAAACGCCCACCTGCTCGAAAGATGTGTTCTATTGCGCACAGGTGTGCATGAAGTACGTGTGCTCATTGAAGAGCGCACATTCTTATCCCTTTGCGAATCGCCTGCAACCTCTTTTCACACAAGTGAGGGCGATTCAGCAGCTCATCCATTGCCTGGCATGAATCAGGCCGATGGTCTGTGCCATCCTCATGACAAACAGGCTGTTGATGTCACTGCCTTGACATGTGCCGAAAATGAAGTTATGGATGAACAATCATGAGTATTAACTTGAATTGTCAATTATCCAGTCCTTTGCTCATGAAGACACACACATCCTTGACTGTGCACCGTTGTTAATGCTAATATACCGATCGTGTTAAGCTAAAAATGGCCTTTCCCAAGGTGATTACCCACACCACAAAAACAATCCATATGCTCCTGTATAAGACATTTTTTTGGACAGTTAAATTCATGAAGAAGATAAAAAGATCTTCACAGAACCTTTCGAACAGTTTCCCTGACAGGGCTGCAGGGTCAACACATTGGGCCTCATTACGACCCTGGCGGAAATCGCGGTGCTAAATGCACCGCGGAGCACGGCGGAAAGCTGCCGATAGCGCCATGGAGGTTGGCGGATTTTCCGCCCCATGCCGACCTTGGCGGGGCGGTAAATCCCCATCCCCCATTTTACCCTTCCCCATTCCCATTTTTGCCCCATAGGGTATAATGGGAGTGGGGAAGGCGTTAATTACGCCACCGTAAAATACGGTGGCGTAATTAACATCAAGGTCCCGTAGCGCCATGGATTTCTCCGCCCGGAAAAACCAGGCGGAAAACGGCTCCATGGCGCTACGGGAACTCGTAGTAGGGCGGACGGGTCCGCCGCGAATAACGCTGGCGTAAACCCACTCCGCCAGGGTCGTAATGAGGCCCATTGACAAATGCTCCCCAACAGCGCATTTGTCAACTCCCACTTGAAGTTCGCCTTTTTCCACAGACTGAACATCAAAGCCAGCCCCCATGAGCAGAAAGACAACTAGAGGGGGCGCCAATGCCTCTGTGAAAGAGCGGAAAGAGCGGGAGAGGCCGTCAAGGGAGGGAACAACCAACATGATTAGTGCAGCCATTTGGTCCCGAAGATAGCTCAGGGGCAACGTGTTAGTCTTAGAAACACGACAACCACATATGCAGGACAGGTTCCAATTCCGGGATCGCGCGTGGTTCTGTTTTTAAATAAAAGAACAATGAATTAAACATGGTAATCTTATCACATATGATTAATATGCATTGCAAATAAAGGAAGTAACAACAGTGTGTTTATGGAGTCCTGAGGGACATTAAAAGTGGGCTGGCATTAGATGCCAGATGTATCAAGAAGCAGCTCACGCTGACTAGAAGCGCATGGTCTCCAATGCGAGCTGGGAGAAGGCTCCAGCCAGGCGAAAGAAATCCTAGAGCTGTAGAGCGAGCAGGAGGCCTCGTGGGGCAGTGTTTACATTCCCTACTGTCATCCTGTATACAGAACTGCCTGTAATTTTCTGAGCAACTGTGATTTTGTTTACGTACAGATGTTGTTGCCGTTTTGCACATCTGTTATGCGCACTAGTTCTTTGCTAGGGTGCATCATCTATCCGCAGCTGGGGGCTTTATAGGCTGCTTCTGCAGTGTGGTGCAATTCATTTATTTGGCGCTTCTGAGTAAACAGTGCCAGCTAACTGGCAAGATGGCGGAATGCACGCAAGAGCATAGCCATAGACTTATGCCTAATTCTCCAAAGAAGGAGGGGGGAGCTTGCTGGCAAGTGTTTAATGATTATAACATCATTTTTTATAAATATATCCTTTTTATGGATAGAGTCCTCATGTTTTCATGATAAATATATTAAAAGAGGATGCTGAAAAACGGTGCAATTTTATAGGTAACTTCTTTCAAAACTTAACGGAGTTGGTTGCAGACTTTCCTGCAGTCTGCGTGGTTTTTCTTTCCTGGTGTCTCCTGTGTTGTCCTGCAAGAGGAGGAGCTTTGTTCTAAAACATCTGTCTCGCCAGCAGAGTGGTCTTGGAGTTGTTGCAGAGTTTCCTGCAGTCGGCACAGCCTTTCTTTCCTGGCGTCTCCTGTGTTGTACTGGAAGAGGCTGAGATCTGTTATACACCCATCTCGCCGCAGAGCAGCCGTGGAGTTGTTGCAGAGTTTCCTGCAGTCGGCACGGCCTTTCTTTCCTGGCGTCTCCTGTGTTGTACTGGAAGAGGCGGAGATTTGTTAAACACCCATCTCGCTGTGGCCGCAAAGTTGGTTGCAGAGTTTCCTGTAGTCTGCACAGTCTTTCTTTCCTGGCATCTCCTGTGTTGTGCTGGAAGAGGAGGAGCTTTGTTAAACACCCATCTCCCCGCAGAGCAGCCGTGGAGTTGTTGCAGAGTTTTCTGCAGTCTGTGTGATGTTTCTTTCCTGGTGTCTCTTCTGTTGTGCTGGAAGAGGAAGAGTTCTGTTATCAAACACCCATCTCGCCGTGGAGCGGCTGCACAGTTTGTTGCAGAGTTTCTTGCTGTCTGCACAAAAAGTAGGCGCAAGGATGGAGGAAACCTGGAACCTCCACAGCTCCAAACAGCATAGAGTCGGTGACCCTTTGCCTCCCCAAGCAGCAGCAATGGCAGCCCAACATTCCAACACAGCTGGTAAGAGAAACAGTAAAACGGATACAATAAACATTTCCTTAACTTCAACTCCCACCTCAAACACTGTCCTTTGGTTTTTACAAGTAGCCAAACGTGGCCCCTGCCATCCTTGCAGGCCCCTGCTACAGTCACAAACTCCCCCGCAGCTCCTAAATGGTCCAGATTGATACGGACCCCTCAGAGCTAGTGGAACTGTTTGCATTTGGTAAAGAAACTGACCAGGGCTCGCACAGTGCATATCAGAGGCCAGAAACAGGGCCCAGGAAAGGCCTCATTACAGCTCACGAATAACGAATTTAGCTGCTTCTACGCAAGTGAGTCAATGAGATGACTTGGAGGCCCAGCAAGGTTGGAGGCGGGTCGCAAGAGGATGGGGATGACAAACAGCCAATCGAGGAAAATGGTGTAACTAACAGTGAAACAAGGACTACTCCATTGAGCTCCACTACACTCCCGATGACCCTGAAAGCTTTACCACCAACCGCCCTCCATGTCCTCAGACCCAAACCCCCTTACCACAACTGAATTCCCAGACCCTGGTCCAAGTCCAGGCCCATATTCACAATCACCAGCCAAACGTCCTGGATACAGCGCTCAAGCCTATCCTGTGGACGAGTAAAGACTGTTCACTGATGCCCGATGCCGGTTTCTGACGATAAATCCCACGAGGGAGATCCTGAGGGGCCTATGATCGTCGTACCTAAAGCTGATACTGGGGAGGACACATCATATGTAGACCCTCCAAACCCAACAGCAGCCCCAAAATCTCCCGCCAACTGAACAGAAACCGGAACCATAAGCCAAAGGCGCTGCAGGAAAAACCAACATTAGCAGAGCCAGTAGCTGACCACGGCCAAATAGATTAGTGGAAGACATTTAAGATATCTGCTTTGTCCCAGACTTTGCGTCATAAACCTATCCTTGGAAAGGGGTTAAAGCCAAAAAATTTGACAGGAGCCTACAGCAACGCAATCCCAAAGGAAATCGACGAGGCTACAAAATGTCTTTTTCCAATCGAAAATAACAAGAATCACTTCCCAACCCCTCAGGTGAACTCTCAGATGTTGAAATACTAGAGGGAATTGGGGACAGCGTAACGCCATCAACGGGTGACTCAACCAATCCTGGATTCAAGGAACCAGTGCCCTTGAACAAGAGCCCTCCCACAGTCACACTGAACTGCCACCACCACAAAAACGTGCAACACTGGGAAAACCTAACACAGCAAGCACTTCAAAGCACAACAAACCACTCACTCTCATCTATGCTTGAACATCAGGAGAAAAGCAGGGGAAATGAATGTTGCCTAGAGGCTCCTCTGCAGAAAGTAATACGTTATAAACCAACATTCTTGAGAAATCTGCAACCGGAATGTGTCACAGACTGATAAGGCAATTAAACCGGGGCCTAGTACCAAACCATTAGCAAAGATAAATAAAGCACTTGGTGAGTCGACCAAACCCACCGCCCAACAGAGTCCGCCAATGGCTATGATAGCCAAAAAAAATGCTGTCAGCCTGACCGCAAACGTCCCCCTCCACAAGTTTGTACATCACAGGACCGGCAGAGTTCTTCTCACCCATTAGTCTACTCGCTGGACTTTTACACCTGTACACATGAAATTAGAAAACAGCAGGAAGAAATTAAATCATCTTCCGGGAACAAAAAGACAAAACCATACATCCTAACAAACATGTCATCTTTAACTATCGCTCTATGCCCATTAAAAAAAAATGACAAGGCTATCAATGAGACCTTAAAGGACCATACCACACTAATGGCAATTGTACACTCGAAATTCCTATTCATGGAAGGCTACATTACAACTAACGAGTAAAGGAACATCAACACAGGAGAAATGCATCCCCATCTAGCAAATTCAAGGTCGACGGAACACTGTGGTCCCCCTACAATGTATTCACAATTACACACACCAAACTGTTGGCCTACAATCAAGCTGACCTTACTGGCAAAGCGGAGGAAAACACAAAACTAGTCCCCCGACATCGACAAAAGGAGTTGTGAATAACAGACCACCACCAACCGTAGGGGAACGGTCTAAGTTACCGGAGATGAAATCGGATACAAATCAGAAAGCAAAATCCATATCCAACGGCTCTACCAATCAAGATGTCTCAATCTTTGCTCAGAAGCTAAACAAGAAAAATAAGGCAACAAAACATACCATGGAGTGGTTCAATTCACCAAGTAAACAAACAAAAAGGGGCGAAGACCAAAGCCCTGCAAATCCTAAAACCACCAATAGTGACCCTGCGACCTGGAGATGCAGAGATAATTGCAACATCAGTAAACGACCAAGAAGAAACCCAAATCTTACAAGAACTGATGAATTTATTCCTATATTCAATCGAGGATTCAGAGTCAAGGTGTGAGACTACAAAGCGTCAGACCGAGAGTGGTCTTAACCGATGGTCTGATACATGCAATTCAGCAAACCCCATACATCATCCTATGTGGTGATTTAAGCGCTAGATGTCTAAAGGACGAACAAACAAAAGGCGGGAGCCAAGGGGGATCCGTATAAGTGACTATAGGAATTTCTTGGATGTCACTCATGGTTTCGAGAGACATGCATATGCTAAATGGCCAAACCAAAGGTGATGTACCCCCACAAACTACATGGGGGAGACAATACCGACTAGCAGTAATCAACTACATCTTTGTATCCAGGAGCTTTCTACCCTTTGTCACATCATTCAAGGTGATGAACACGACAAATAGCGACCACAATTTGCTATACATGAGCTGGTCCGCGGCAGCAGAACGTGATAGGCAAAGAATGGCCTCCTCACTGATAGAATGCAATGGAGGAACCCGACTGAAAATGGCCAAGTTAGCAATAGCCAACCTAACATCAGATGTCGTAACAGAGGGCTCAAAGGTGGTATACACCCCTCTCTTGCAATGTTATCGAACAGAAAAAAAGGGAACACAGATCGAGAAAAAAACGAGAACTCATGCATACGACACCATTCTTGTTGAGAAAAGAAGAACCCTAAGAAAAGTCAGACGAGCTGCAGCTAAATCAAATTTTGCATATCGCAGAGAAAAAGTAATCATGGCAGTCAAGCTCTATAAAAACTGGCTGCATGTGCACAGAGCAAAAACGTACCAACAAGACACAGAAACAATGTTAAAAGCGATTTGTGGAAGAAATGTCCAAGACTTCTGGTCCTTAGTTAAATCCACCCCAGGCCCTTCTACCGATCTGCAGTTAAACAGTGTCAAAGAACAAGATTGGGTAACTCACTTCTCAAACCTCTTTAGCGACAAGGAGAACATTGCCTTTTCACCCCAAACACGCATGAGCGACCCATGGGACGCATGTAGAACTTGCAGTCTAATGCGTCAGTTGGAGACCAACCAACATATGTTGACATCCAGTATAACACTTCGAGATGTTTATGTACTGCTCTTGTTAAGATGTGTACATGCTATTAATGCGATGAAGACTGATAGGTTCTGGAATTATTGTTTGAACTCTAAGAGTTTGAGTATGAAGATTGCTTTATATAGAGTGTGGCAAAGGGCCAAAGTTATTTTGAAAGACTTGACAAACACCCGAACTGGGACATTGGAATGTATTACTGAAATATTGTAAGGAATGTACATCTAAGCTATACAGTAGTGCCACGATAAAGATGTTTTTATTGAAAAAAATGTAAGGGATATATTTAGATGTGGAATGAATTGGCTTGTGAGATTATGTTTTGCGAGGTTTTATTAATATATGTATTTCGTTTTTGATGTGAAAAGTAAAAAAATGAACTGATGCACATTAATAAAAAAAATGAAGGAAAATAAAATAAAATAGAAATCCTCATGCTGCTCATGAGTGTTACATTTTGGGCAGAGCAACTCGGACCAGAATCATAAATGGCCCCTGTCAGCCCTATGCTTGGCCATGGCTCTGGTCTATGTCAGAGCAGGCAGTTGTCATGTATGGGCATCTGGTCTGTGACAGGGCAGACCAGTCGAAGCGAGTGGAAGGGGGGGGGGGCAAGGTAAGCATATCCCAGAGCACATTTATCTGAGGATAGGATGCTTCTTCACCCCCGCCATGCCACAACATACACATCTTGCATGTGGGCTCGAAATGGGCAGACTGCACAAGCAAAGTCAGTATAATCATGGGTTTGCCAGACACAAAATACGTGCTCTCTTTCCACTTTCATGCACATGCAATCGGGAGATCGTTTTTCTCAATTGGTGTATATAAATAAATTCACCAATGTTCAGCAAAATAAAGATTGTCAATATTGATCCACGATTTGAAAATGTATAGGCAAGTACATACTACCTTTCTTGTGGGAACCGTAATCTAGAGAGCACTGTTATTGTAATGGGTTATTTATAACGTTCTTAATACCCAGAGGTTTCTAAGTGCGGACTCGGGGATCGAACCTTTGTTGCACTGCATCGTCCTGCCATGACAAGCGCGTTACCCCTGAGCTATCCCCCCCGAGTCAATAATTAAATAATAAATAATATGTACATTTAGGTAAATACACTTGGAAAAAAGGAAAATATATAACTGTAAAGCAATAGTTGCATGCTGCGGATCCTACATAGAATTCGACAGCACTGGGTGTTAGGTTCATTTAAGTTTAGAAAGAAACGCAATCTAATTTTAGATTAACTAGTTTCAAATGTTTTGAGAAAATGTTTAGAACTGCGTATTGCCTCCCCAGCTAGATGTAATCAAGGTACTTAGGGTTGGAGGCTGCGTGGGCTACAGGAAGGAATGAGTCATCTTGCCTTGTCAGGAAACACCGTGAAAGGACTCTGTTGTTCAGTAAATAACTGCTGAGTCAATGGAAAATAGTAGTTAGGTGAGGGGGTGGGGGGACTCTGATGCCGTAGACCCCTGTTTAAGGACTTTGGGATAAGCCAAGAATCTGTGTCACGTATGTACCACTGCCAAACCGCAAGCCTTGAAATTGTACTTTTACTTCAAGAAAAAATATTTTAGATTTTTTCAGACGAAGCCAATTGATTCACACAAATAAATAAAGAAGTAGCTCCTGGCCCCATTGTAGCCTGGCTGGGGGACGGGGGGCTGCATGCTTGTCCCCTGAGGGAAATGAAGGAATAGAGACACGGGCAGCAGTGTGGGTTAGTACTGTTGTGTTTGTGTGTGTTTACTTTGTACCACTACCATTTTGCAGTGTTGGATTAAGCAAAACCCTGGGGCTGGATAGAATGTTTACACAAAGAAAACAATAATGGGCAGAGCCTCTCCTGCCCAGGGGTGGACAGGGCAGTGGAGATAAAAGTGCGGATAAAAACCATTAGAGGGAAAGAAAAATACGGTCGGAGGCACAGGAGGAAGCAGGAGGAAGACGCCATCTTCTCCCTGCGAGACCGTGGCCATAAGTGGGCCCCAAACGTTACAAAAACGTCCTCAGGCAGGTTGCCCGTGCCAGGTTTGCCTGGCATGAACCCTGGGCCCAGGCTGCTTACCCAGTGCAGCCCAGGCATTCAGGCGGACTGGTGGCACATTGGTAGCCCAGTTCCAGACTATGGCGGGGCCCACAATAGAAGGCCGTGGGCTGAGTGTGCATGGGTACCCTGGGAGATGAACAGGGCCAGCCAGCCATGCGTTTGAGGTGGCCTGTCACCAGATGGCACGAGCGTGACCCCTGTCGACCCACCCAGGACTAGACTTGGCGGGCACTGAAGAGAAGCCCACCTGGGCCACGTATGCCAAGAGTGGCCTCAGAGGACGTGAAGGAGTGGGGCATGGTGGCCAAAGCCCACCCCACCCAGTGGCATAGGGGTGGGCGGCAAAGATTGGAAGACCTGGGTCACCACGTCTTTGTGGTCCGGTGAAGAGTTATCGCAGGCCTGATGAAGTGCCAGGTAAATAGGTGGGGCAGCCCCTTGCGCCACACAAGTGGAAAAGATGGAGGGTGGCCCACATTCAATGAGCACTGTGACGAGGATCTCTAAAAAAGCTGCAGCTGCATCCTCAGGGCAATGGGTATGCCACCTGAAAGGGCACCCGGTGGTGTGCGCGGCAGCTTCCCCACGATACGGGGCTGCTGCGAAGATGAGTGCATCCCGCGGGGATGGTGGTGATCACGGCAGCCCCATGTGGTGGACGGGACAACGCCATAAGAGATCTGCACAGCGGCGATTGCAGCGTCCCCCCAGAGAATTGCGCCACCGCAGGATTAGTACATTACTGGGGTGATGCAGCAGTGATGCAGTGCCCTACGTGGTGGATAGGGCACCACAAGGAATAGTGCTTGGGGTGGGCCAGCACCTGGGAATCATCATACTGGGCAGGTCCTGCCCCATCCCATCAAGCAACAACATTAACAAGGGTACTGTCATGGGCCCTGGGTGTAGCTGACTGCAGCATTCGCACCCTATACACATGGTGCATAGTTACAATTGTATACAACTGAAATGTTTACAATTATGTGTTTACCATAGTATATGTTAATTTATACACTGAAATTCATGTAGGCACTTGTTAATTTATTGTTGGGTCTTGTGTGTTTACTTTGATTGTACCACCTAGCTGTTGCAGTGTGTTATATTCTGGTGTGTGAGCTGGATGCGAGTGTTGCCATTATGAAGTTGTTGTGTCGTGTGAAGTTGCATTCCTAACTGGAATGTTATTGTATGTATGTGCGGGTGGGGGATTCTACTTAATGACAGTTGGGGAATGAACGGTGGTCCGGGCGGACGTCCCGGTGTTGTACTACGTACCTTGAGACTTAAGAATAAACCAATTACAAAATATGCACTTCATATCTTTGGTGGTACGGCTACTACAGATCTTAACATTGGCAACGAGGATTACTTGACATCCTGCTGGGAGGGAGCAGATTTCAGGCACACCACCCTCCAAAGTTGACTTCCGCCAGGGATGTTGGAACTGGGCCTTGGGGAGTGAGGCTGTTCCAACTATCGTGGAATTGGGTTCTCCCAAAGGCTGCGAGCTGTGGTTAATGCGTCGGGTCTAAGCTGTGGTTCTACGTTTGAGGTGCAAGACTGTAACGATACAGGTTAGCCCCCATGGAGACTGCAGTTACCCATATGGTGGACATGTCCATGGTGCTGGGCACATAAGACAAGGAAGTGCCTAGTACGGATGGTGCTCTGTCTATGGCGTGAGGCACGCATGGCAAGGAAGTGCCTAGCACAAATGATGCGATGTCCACAGCACTAGATGTGCAGTGTAAGGAGGTACTCATTACCAACGGTGCGCGGTCCATGGCGGTGGGCATGCATGGCAAGGAGTTGCCCACTACAGACGCAATGCTATGTGCTGCTACCGTTTCTTTGAATGCCGATGTAGTGCATTCATATGATGGTGTATTTTCCGAGCAGCTGTGCCAGGTATCTGCGGGCGCAGAGAACTGTCCAGTTGCACTTTGTTGTATAGAGGCGACTGTCGAGGGTGTCGCTTGTCCTTCTGGAGACGGCGACACACCTATGGAGGACATATGGGGAGAGGCTGATTTATGTGACCTCCCAGTTGTGCCACAGGATCCGTCGGATGCAATGTGTTGTGACAGTGCAGAAGCTTTGAATCCTGCTTTCGACGTTCAGCAGCCGGATGTAAAGGTTACTGTTGATGGAAGTGGGAGCAGTGAGTGATTGGTTCATTACGCGTTGGGGGATGTACTTCCTAGCACAGTAGCATTCAGGATCCAATCAATGACTTCAGGGGATGTTACGCAGTCGGATGTAACTGATTTTGGTCACGAAGCGAGTCGGGCCGTTAAGAGGAGTGCCACTTTGGAAGTGGATGAAGACGTTGGAATGCTGGCTGTTCGCTCCAAATGGGTTTGCTTGTCAGCGTGCGTTTTATGCGATTCAGTGGACGGTGGGGTAAGGAGTTGCTGTCAGGATTGTTGGAGATTTCTACAGAGGTTGTGTTGCAGTGTTGAGGAGAAAACCTATAGTTGGAGAGAAAAAAACAGTTGTAGGCAAAAGTAAAAGCAGGGGGGCAGACACCATCAGCTCCCTGAGGAGCCATGTCCTCGAGCGGGCCCCAAAGGCTAAATAAACGTCATCAGCTAGGTCATGTATATCAGGTGCTGTCTGGCATCAACCGTGGGCCCAGTAGGCCCAGAACCAAAGACCCTGGCTGAATGTGCAGGGCTGCCCAGTCCCGAGCCATGTGTGCGGGGGTGACCAGGCACCAGTTGGTTCAGCTGTGACCCCTGTTGGCTGAGCCGAGGGTCTGATGGGGGGTACCCTGAAGAGAAACACTCCCGCGCGACGTATGCCGTAAGCGGCCCGAGTGGAATTTAAAGAGTTTGAGCGCGGCCAGCAAGGGCCACATGGCCCGTTGCCAGATGGGCAGGGCAGTGAACAGCAGAAGTCCTGGGATGCCGTGTCCTTGTCCCAGGCTGTCGTGTCCTTGTGGCCCGGGTGAAGAGATTCAGTGGGCACGAGGAAGTGTAAGTACAAGGCGCATGTCTGCCCGGTGCGCCACACAGGCACAGAAGATGAAGGGCCAGGGACCCGCCCATTGAGCTCCATCACACGCCGCCGCCTGAATGACTCAAAGTCCACCCAGCAGGATAGTCAGTGCGGTGAACCCACAGGGCACTGTGCCTCCATGAAGATAATTAATGCGCCCTGGGGATGCAGCAGTGATCACGGTGGTCCCAGGTGGTGGACGAGCGTATCCCCAAAGGACGTCTTCATGTGGCCTACGCAGCTGTGATCAGCGGGGACCAATCCAGGACATGGCCCACCACAGGATTAGTATATCACAGAGGCCACATGGCGATGATGCGGTGCCCTACTTGGTGGATGGGGCACCACATTTGAGGAACAGTGCCTGGGGTGGGCCAGCCCCGGGAGTCAGCAGATAGAGGCAGGTCCCACTCCCTATCACAGCAATCAACCAGCACTGGCAGTTAGGCCGGCTCTCTCCGGATCCGGGATCCGGCATCAGATGTGTAGCCGGCTCTTGGGATCCGGCCAGCCGTAGCCCCAAATAGGCCATCGCTACCACACAACATCGTTAAAAGAAAAGGAAAAAAAAGAAATTGGAAACCCCAAACCAAAGCGCTGGTCGAGCTATGGAACGGAGTGTGGGGCGGAGCCGCACACAGCACATTGGCGCCATGGGCGCTCTTCTGGCTCCGGCCCCCTACCTATGTCACAGCAGGAGTCAAGGTAGACCCTCGGCAAACCTGGGGCCTCGGCTCAGTGAGATAATCTGCTCAGTGCATGCGCACTGTGCACGCAGTCTGTGTGCACAGTGCACTCGCACAGAGCAGCGTAGATAACGGAGGCAAGCCCCCAGGTTCGCCGAGGGTCAAAGACCCTGTGACTGAGCAGAAAGCGCACTGTGCGCTCAAAGCAGAATCCATTTGGAAAACGTAATGATCACCGAGCCCCTAGTTAGGTGATCGTTGCCTTTCCCAAATGAATTCTGGTATTTGTAGTTTGAGATATCAGAATATATTCTGAAACGGATGGTCCATGCTGTGATGGCTTGACAAGTACACAAACCATAGTAAGATATGCTGACTATGGTTTGTGTACTTTTCAAGCAATGAAAGAAATTGTGCCATTTTTAAACTATTATGTTGAACATTTTCTTTGATCAGAGTTCAACTGTCAGCTCCACCTCCTCTGAACTCCACCTCCTTGGAATTCTGCCCCCTCCTCCAAACTCCACCCAACACCGGCCCTTTTGGGATCCCCCTCCAATTGTTTTCCATTCCCACCACTGCAATCAATTTTGTGTACAATCATAGGGCCTGTGTGTGGCTTACTGCAGCAGTCACATCCTCTATATATTATGCATATTTATAACCGTATATAATTGACATGGTTAGAATTATGTGGTTACTTTATATATTTGCTTATTTATTTACTCATGTATGTAGTTGTTTAAGTAGGAATATTTAAAAACTTCAATGGGGGTCATAGTTGAAAGGATGGGATTGCCCTTTATAAGGGGAAAAGGGGTTATCCTGGCGTGAGACTTCAAAGGGAGATGGCCGCCCGTCGGATGTCGCATTTGGGAAGGGACTTCCCACTGGGGTACTTTTCGGGGCACTTCTTCACAGTGAGTGGTGCCAGTGTAGTGGAAGGGGGGCTGTTCTGTCAGTTCTGCCCTAAGGTTCTCGTGGCGACCTCAATCAGGGAAGGTGGGCTGGCAGAGCAGATCCCCAGGGAGAAACGGACACCAGGGGAAAGCATATTAATGTTGTGCAGGCTAAAATAAGAATTTTTGTAACATGTTTTTTATGTATCAAATAAAAAAGGGTCTCAAAAAATGCCACCTTGGTGTCTGTGTTGCAGAGGATGGGCTAAGGTAAGAACATGTAGGCCCAGCAGGCTAAGGGTCAGTTGACAGATGCGAAGGCCGTCATTTCTAAATATGAACGAGCTGCGCTTCCATCAATGTTACAGGAGTAAAGGACGTTCCGCCAGGAGGTCTGTCTGGGTCATGGGCGACATCAGAGCCGCGCTTGCTTCTTTTTCGTCCCTCCCCGCATCACTCACACTTGCAGTGCCTCTGGCCCGAGTGCGACGCTTTTCTGCAGAATCCTTAATGGGCCGCTGTATAGTCTGCAGACAGGCAGGAAGCGGTGACATCACCAGTTTAGGTTGGAAACAGCTGACACGTTGGAAGGAGAGACAATAAGCAGCACATGTTGCAGTCAGCATCTGGCATCGATGGAGAAGCGCCTCGCGGCTACCAGCTACTCACAGGCTGCCACATCATCACCCTCCGTGCGTGAAAGAAAGAGGACTGTGGCAGCACCCAACCTGCACGTGACCTCCTTTGCACTCAGCAACATGGAGTGACTTTTCTGTAGGCGGCGACTTCGGCAATATTCATATATTTCTGATATTGCAACGTTTATATATAACAATTGCGTACAAACTATCCTCAATAAAATGAATGACACATTGCTAACAGCCTTTGCATTATCACTACCAAAATATGATAGCACATTACTACTAGCCTTAAACGTGTCTATACAAAAGGAAAGGAAATGAGCCATTTAGTGCTTTACTTTAATTCAGTGCAGTGCACAGGGGATGAAATGTTTTTATTACACAAAAAGCTGCACAGTTGCTTCCCCCTTTCGTGTTCAGGCATCTCTTTTTTTGCAGACATGTGCAGCCTGATTCATGGAATTATTTGCGTGAAAAACGCAGATTTGCGCATCTTTCTGCCCGAAAATCCCTATTTGAAGTATGGGGATTTTCGGGCAGAAAGACGCTCAAATCTTCGTTTTTCACGCAAATAATTCCATGAATCAGGCTAGTGATGTTTTACATTTTGTTGTCAATGTTTAGATAACAAACAGCGTATTAAGCTGCAAATAGCCCCTTCCCTTCCCTACAGCCGATTCTCAGGCAGAACTGCTGTATTAAGTCATCTGTTTACATGACACAACAATTGGGCACTGGTCAAACTACATGCATAAATGTATCTCTTCTCAAATGCTGTAAAATGTGCCAGGCCCATTTACACTTCGTATAGTGATGATTTCTTCTCATGCAGGTAGGTGGTGGCCAGGCCTCCCACCGCTGAGACAAGGTAATTCCTCACGGACTGACCCAGCAATGCAGTCAGACCTTCATGCAGACATAGGGCCTTTGTTTCATCAGGTAGATCCTCACTCCACAGGAGCAGAGCTCTTCCCAGTCGCACACGAGCTGGGCTGAACATATGCGCCTTACCTGGGTGGTGAAGGCATTACGTCTCTTAGAGAAATGAAGCTACTCTATTCTTTTAGTTCTGTGGCGATAGAACTGTTTATTTTCTTTGCGTGGATGCAGTTTGCGGTTACTGGAACTCGCACACCTCTGCTAGTCTCCTGTTGCTTTCTTCTGCCTCCTCCTTCTTCGGGGGTCTTAGAGATCCCATTCAGTAATGATAATGATAATGATGTGTTATTTATATAGCGCCTTAATCTCTCAGTCTGTCGTGGATCGCAGTCAGCATTACACTTTCCAGTCTTTTTACCCAAGTGAATTTGAACTCTTTTAGTCTTTCTTAGTTTGCCAGGTCTTGTGACTCTTTTTCCTAGCATGCAGTTCAAATGGTTTCCAACTCCCTCTTAGATTGTTTCTGGTTCTTTGGGCAAATGTTTCCAATAAGCTCCTTTCTCTTTCAGTCCTTCTTAGACTGTTGCTTGGTCATTGGACCACATTTCCCAACAGGTATTTCAAATACATTCTCATTTTCTCTAGACATGGTACGGGATCTTTATACTCCTTTCTCCTTTCTCCTCAAGCAATTCTAATGATTTCTCAGTTTCTCTTGATTTCTTGCTCTTTTTTGGCAACATTGCCCATCATATAATTGAAATAACTCCTTATTCTCCATTAGAAGCTCACTGGGTCTTTGGACTACATGTCCAATTCACTCTTTACACGTTCAGGTCTTCCAAGACTGTTGTCAGAAGGTTGTACATTTTATCTGCATACAACTCAAATAAGGTCTCAATTTGCCTTATGTTCTTGTTGCTTTTTGGATAATATTTCCCAGCATGCAATTCAAATGATCAATCCTTCTTAGACTTTTGCTGGGTCTTTTGATTCTTTGCTGAGCATATAATTCAAATGACTTGTCATTATCTCTTATGGTATTATTGTTTTTTGGACAACATTTCAGTCTTCTTAGGTGGTGGATGGGTCTTGGGATACTTTGCTTAGCATAAAACTCAAAAGCATCCTTGCTCTCTGTTAGGAAAGATTTCCATTTAATGTGTACCCCCCAACTTTTTGCTTTGTTTAAACACCATAGTCTGACTTTACCAGAGGAGCACAGCCTTCTGCTGCACTCCACTGGGCTTTTCGCTCACTTGGTTATGGAGAAACTGACATGCCCTTAAAGACAGTCAGTACTGGGAGACTTTGTTTCCCTTAGTCCTTGTCCATGTTGCAACTTTTCTGCAACATGTAACATGTGTACAATGTACCTTACAGTACAGTGCACTTGGTTCTAATAGTCATTTCCAAAGGCCCTAGATACTCTCAAAGGATTTTTAGGAGAAGTGAAGATGTGTCTTGGACAGGACTGGTGGCAGCTTATCATTCCGTGTATTGTTAACCCTTTCCTGCCAGGTAAACTGTGGTTACCGGGTTTGGCACAAATTTGGCGGTCTGGCTCCAAAATGGCCATGCCATGAAGTTCTTTTTCCTGTCCTTTGGCCATCTTGCCCCTTCACCTTCCCCAGGTCCAGCTGACCCAGGACAGTCCTTATTTGGGCATGCATTCTCCTGCAGAACGCCAAGTTATCGTGGGCTTCTGCATCCCTTGTATGTGTGCCTCCATGATGTGGGCTTGAACGGCTGGTCCCAATACACATCCTGGGTGCCAGAGAGTGTGAGGTGCTGTGAATGCCTGGGACCACTGTGGTCCATGATTGGTCCACGTATGGTATGCCTGTATGTGAGCAGATCTCCTATTCGGTCCACTTCGTTTTGGTGCAAAGGAGATTTTGGATAAGAGAAGGCTCCAAACACCCATACCATGTCGATCTCTGGAATTCTCACTGAACGAAGGATAGCATCCAAGTATCCTGAAACTAAGAAGCCGAGTCGAGGAACCACTAGTGACCCGCTGGAAGGCTTGGCTCCCTGATCCCGCTGTCGACCCGCTGGACCCATCTGCATCTGGTCGTCCTAGAAGGTTTGCAAAGATGCTTCGACCCATTGGAAGAGTGGGACCAACTATTCTCGCCATCTTCATCAAACTCTGCAAGTAAGCCTTCTGGTACATCGCTATCTTTTTGTTGACGGCACTCTCACACCGAATTTCGTACACTTGGCGTTCCCAGGTCTGGTGTAAAGAAGGTGCGCCCGAACCGAAGCAAATACGGTTACCGTGTCACCCAGCCGTGGTGACAAACTTTGCAGGTGCACTGCTTTTGTGCCCCTCTTGCCCCTGAAGCCTGCTGCAGTGAAACTGGCCTGATCCATCCACCAGGAGCGGAGAAATTGCCACTGTCCTGTTTGGGAATCAACGCTGTATCTACGTCGCTTGAAGCCACCGAGCTGCCAAATTGCTGCACTTAAAGCTGCCACCAAAGTGGACTCGACTGCCATAGTTCGGTCCGGAGTGCAACGGAAGTCGGTGAATAATTGCAACCCTAACCGGTGGCCCCTTGCGCCTCCATCCATTTTTATGCACGAGTGGCCCCTGAGGGCCCCTCTCCTTTCCACTGCTAGTGCGAACTAGCGTACTATTCTCGAACTCTGGAACCTGTTCTGCACTGTTGGGGAGACCCTCCACGAATAGTGGGAACTTATTCTTCATCACATCACGCACCTTCTAGCTGCTACAGACCCTTGAAAAGACCCCGTTTTGCCCAAAAAATGAATAAATAAAAGTATGAGAAAAAAAAAGAAATTGTCAGCCAGCCGCTGGACTTAATGTTAAGTCCAGATGTCCTAGAAACGCGCCGTGGAATTACAAAAAGACGGTAAGACCATTTGATCTCCGTTAACTAATAGCGAGATCTGTTTTAATAGATTAAGTTATGCATTCATGGCTTCCCAAATGGACTTTAAGTAACAATCACTGAATGAGTACACATTTCTAAAACACACGTCTCTGTTCACTGTTGTGTCGACTCGCCCCGTGTCTAACACATACACTGTCTAAGTTTGTCATTTGATACATTTTGTCCACATGTTTATTTGTTTCAATATAATCCCTGATTGCTACAAGGGTATATATATGTTTTGTACTGGGATACAGGCACATAGACATGGATAAGTACTAATGTATCATGTGGAGATACTGTTCCTAAACTGATGTGTCTCCTGTTAATACTTTTTAACAAAAACTATTTTTTATTTGGTATAAAAAGAAACATTCAGTTTTTCCCAAAGATTTTTGTTGTCCAACTAATCTGAAACAATGTCAATTATTGTGTGATAACTGTGGGAGGTGTGTGTACCAGGTACAGTCACCCTGACCACTTAGTTTTGTTTGATTATTAACCCACCTGGGTAGATCAGGGCTTAGCCAGGAGCCCCAATATTTACTATTCTCTCATAGGCCATGGTCTGACTGGATATATATCACTGAGAGTGCACAATGTGCCACTCTCTCAAGCCGAGCCTCTGCGCCGTTAGACCGCGATGGCTGGCAGGTATGTCTGAAATTTACTCACTGCATGGTGAGCTGGGCATGTTGAAGCCATGCCCAAGAAAACACAGGCAGCCAAGCCCTTCTACTTACTTCCCTAGGGTCCCAACAACATATGGCAGTGGTTGTATGACAGAAATCTGAATTTGCCAATGTTTGCCCTTCATGTTAACCAATTTGAAATGTTGAAATGTAAAACGGGAGTTATTGAGACACAAGTTGTGAGAGAGACCCTTCCTCCTGTGCCCCCTAGGACAATGAGTTAACATTCTGTAAAGGAGGAATAGCAGGCGGCCTCATTTAAATGGATGTTTCACAGTTTACAAGGCATGCAAGGAAAGGCACTCTCACCCATATCGAATAAATGAGGAAAACAAAGTTCTCAAGCTACATAATTGGGGCGTAATTTGACAGAAAGTGTTTTAATTCCACATACTGTACACACGACAGCTCATACCTGTCTTCAACTTGATTACACGCTCATCAGACTAGTAAATTGCCAGTTTTTAAAGCTGCATTGTAGCCATTCCATATAAAAGAGCAAAAATGTGTTAGGAGATTCAATATTTATAATTAACATTTAGATTGCGATATAAATTGTTTTGAAATGATGCCATAAATAAATAAATAAATAGTGTGGTCCAATTTGAGTATGTTTTCTGTTTAGAAGGGTGGTGTGGGTTTTGGTTCCCTTCTTGCATATTGATGTCATTTACATGGCACGTGAACTTTGAAACGTGCTTCATTTGGCAATCGCTTTGCAAGGGCTTGTACCTATACAAATGCTATCTTGTCACTAGACACTGTCTTGAATCTACAGAAAACCAATTAAAATTCAGATTGATCACCCAGCAAAGACACCGTCTAACACCTCTGCAGTCCTGCTAAAAGACATTCATAGAGTTAACAAGACAAGCAAGGTGATCGCAACCTGCGATGTCTCGGAAAGCTGGTTTGAGTCTCACACAAACACACACACACACACACACACACATCTTCTGCCCGGGGCCCAGGCGGGGACAGTGTGACCCATAATCTTTTGACATAAATTATGCCCTTAATTTTTAATGAAGGCAAAGGCCTTAACAGGCCTGCGGTTCAGCCCTGTTCCTGATGGCCGCACCCGCTGGAGAAATGGTTGGTTCGGCGGGAGGAAGTAACAGCGAATCCCTAAGCAGTGACCAGAACAAGGCAGCCATTTGGCTTTGGTCAGTAGGGACAGGACATTTGCCGCATTGGGGAACATGTGACTACAAGTCCCAGAATGCCTGGTGTCACCCGTCATTGAAAGTGATATGCGTATAATATTTATCAATGTGGTGCCGTCACACTTCTCCAGCTCAAACTGTGACTGTGTGAGAAAGAAAGGGTTTTAAAAATGATAAATTACAGCTTAAAATAGGTAATCAAAGTAATTTTTCTAACTTCAGGAAAGCTCACTGGAATGAATCATTGAGAAAAGCCAATTTTACAAGGTTTTTCACCTTGGAAAAATGCCAGCAGGAGGAGAAGAGTTCTCACACACAGTTGTTCTGCTGTTTACTTGTGCAGCTTTAAACAGAGCCAAGCACAAAACACTGTTTTGGTCAGTTTGGTCACCAGCAACCAGCTGACCACTAGGCGAGGTAGGGACTGGACTTCCTGTTCCATCATCTGATTCCTCACACTCACTCCTGACAAGGGGCCAGCGCATGATGCAGCCTTCTGCCTACCCCTTTCACTCCATTGTACACACACTGACACACACACACACACTCCTCCCCAGCACCAGAGTCGAACTTACAGTGGTGTGGCCCGCGGGTACACCTGTTGGTGGGCCTGCCCCCTGGCCCTTGGCTGGCCCCGCTGGTGGCCAATGCCATGATCTTTCTTCAGCAGCTGTGCCCTGGGCCTGCTGGTGCGCCACACAGGTGGCAGGCCACTAGTGCCATGATATCCACTCGACAGTCATGCCGGTACGATCATTGGCCTTACCTTGTTAACTCAGTGGCTGGCTAGAACTCTCTCTGGTGCTGCTGATGGCCTGAACCGACTGCCTGGCTGGCTGTCTGCTCACAGACGGGTTGGGGCAGGCAGCTGGCCCATCTCATGTTGGCAAAGTGCAAGGCGTGCATGGAACCGGCCTGGCTGAGCCTCCCACTCTCCTGGTTCCAGTCTCGTCCTGACTGGCTGCTGCAGTTCTGTGCATACCCTATCTGCAGACTGCAGTGTGGCCACTGAGCAGGGCACACCACGTGCACCATTCGGATCCACTCAGGTGGTGTGGCCTGCCCTGATGCCTCCTCTTGGCTGCAATGCCCTGGTGCCTGTGATCCAGGCAGAGAGCATTTTGCTCGGCAGTCAGCACTCGCTTCCTTTTGAATGCAAATTCAACGGAAACAAAACCAAAAGCCAAATAGCCTCTGCTCTCCCCCGGTGAACCATATGGGTGCCAAGGTGGCGGCCGCGGCAGGGCAGAGAGAGGCTAGAGAGGACTACTGGAATAGGTGTTACTGTCAGGGGGGTTGGTGTTAGTAGGTATTAGCCGGCGGCCGCAGGGCTAACCTCCGTGGCCTGTTGTTGAACTTGTTACTTTAGTAATAAACAAATAAAAGAACAGCCAAAGGCAGCACCGCAGCCACCATTACGTCAGGCACGTCAGGAAGGAGGAGTGGCAGGAGACGGGTGATGAGGGACGGAAGATGACTATCAAAAAGGAGAAGGTTGGGCTGAGAGCCCTGGAACATGACAGTGCCATTCTGGCAGACATTAATGATTCACCTAGAGGATGGGAATCAAACAAAGATTACTTCCCATCTGGTTCAACCATTAATGGGTGAAGAAGAGAAAGGGGAAAGGACTAAGACCATATGGGGAGTCCATAGGTCTGGAGAGGGAGCGACAAAGAGGATGGCAGTGACAGTCTGCCTGGAAGCAGCGTTGGCATAGGTGTCAGCGTTGGGCAGGTCTGGGTTGGAGACCAGGAGATCTTTCTTAAACTTTTTCCTTCCAGACTTCGAAAGAGAGGTAGGATAGGGGATAGAATAACAGTTAGAGTAAATACGGGAGATGGAGAGCACCATGGAGGGAGAAGGCAGAGAGATAGAAGGGGGAGAGAGAGAGAGACGGAGAAACTGCACAATGTACGTTTTTGACTTCCACTCTTTTGCACCTCAATTGATCCAAATCTTTCTGCATTTCTTCATCTCCAACTGTCACTTTCAATTGCCTTTACTTTATTTCCATTTCTATCATCTCTATTCACCTACTCGTACCTGTCTTCAGAAGTCCTCAGTTCACTTTCTATTCCTATCTCTCCCCTCAGACCTCTTACCTCCATAACCTCCTGCTGACTAACTGATTTTATAAAGGAAAAATAAGGCTGTGACTCCATAAAACTTTGCAAACTTTTCTTAAGAATTACTTACAATTATAAGATACAAATGTGGAAATTGTGCATATAATGTCTGCTATTGCACCCAGCAGACAGGGTATTGGCGCGGTTAGGTACATTTGCCCTCCTTCATCTTTTCAGTCAGGTGGCTCTTGCAATTGTCTTTGCAGTCCAAGCTCATTTCCTTTGGGATTGGAAGGGGACACTGGCAATGATGACATTCACATTTCAAGGACATTTTTACCCAACACCTGAGACTCCTGCAAAAAAACGAAAGAGCCGCCAAATCCATTTGGAGAAACATACCCTCAACCTCCTACAAAAGCAACTTCACTATAGCATCATTCACTTACAAAGCAGCTATCTTCTTAGCAAAATGCGATTCCTATAATGACCGGATTACCAAAGCTAAATCTAACACAAAATAATTATTTAATATACTCAGAGAGTTAGAATCCCCCACTGAACCACACGTCTCCTGCATCAAAGAAATCACATGGTGCAATAACATTCAGACAAAATTGAACTCCTCCAAACTAAAATTTAGTAAAAATGAAATTAATCTTGAAACTAACCCACCTCAACTAGCAACTCAAGCAACTATAGTGGATCAGCAGGAATTATTCAAATTCTCCCCCCTTGATACCAAGGAAGTCAAATATATAATTTGAAGCCTTCAACCATCCAGATGCCTGGGTGATATCTGCCCAGCGCCAGTTATCAAAGAGACAGCTAAGGACCTTGCACCCTTTATTACTGCTGTAATAAATGCCTCTTATGCTACTAATACAGTACCTACCAACCTTAAGGATGCAGGGGTCCTGCCACTCCTAAAGAAACCCTCTCTTGACCTGACCATACTGACCAATTACAGAACCATCACTACAGTACCCTTCCTTTTAAAAATTCCTGACAGACCCGCCTACCTCCAGATTCAGCATCACCTAGAAAATAAAAACCTACTAGGGCTCTGCCAATCAGGTTTCTGACCTAGACATGGTACGAAAACAGCTCTGATAGATCTAGTAACACAAATGGAAACTATAAAGGTGAAGGAAACCTAGCCCTCCTTCTGTTACTAGATCTATCAGCTGCTTTTAACATAGTTGACCACAAAACGCTATGTAACCACCTCTCATCAGCTGCCCATTTCTCTGATGATGCTACTTCTAGGATCCAGTCCTTCCTCACCAACAGAACTACAGGAGAAAGGGCCATTTTATTTGGCATTTTCATTGTTCAGCCATTTTTTGAGCTTTTTAATACCTGGAGCTGCCTTGCTATTTTGAAAGCACACGCTTTTCCCACTATTGCCTGCTTATTTGACTGTTTTCTGGCCCTTCCAAGATATCCGCCGTAGTTTTCTTTGTTGTGTAGGCAGGCTGTGCTGAACCACCTCTCCCTGTGCTGCACTCCCATTGGTTGCTGAGTGTTTTCTTCCATCCAAACAGGGACCGGCAGGCTTCAGCTGGCCCTCTCAGCAAAGGCCCACTTCTAAGGCCCCTGTCTGCTCCCTGTCCACTTCCGGAACGCTAATTGGGGTCCTCACTGCACCTTAACCACAAAGATGCTGCCGCCTCACTCCTCTAAGAAATCCAGACTTCCTTGACATTGCCTCCTCCAGAACTATGGGTTAGTTCCCTCCTTATGGACTCACTCCTACCACCTTTGACTATCACTGTTCTTTCTGCTTGTTACTCCCATGTTGTCATCCTGATGCGCAGTGCTTCCTAAAACCCTTTACTAACATCCGATTCCAAGATTGAAAAGTAAAATCTTGCTGTTTTTGCTTTGTGCTAAAAATAAAATCTTGCTGCCCATTACGAAATTCTCTGTATTTTGCTTGTATACTGTTGCTTCTCTGTAACTTGCCAGCCCAGTGACCTCACCACTCTCTTTTGTCCCACACCTACCTGCCTTAGCCCTCCCAGTATCTCCACCCTCTCCTCGCTTCCACCCTAATGGCGCTTTCTGCTTTTCCTATCTTTTCCAACTGCCTCTCCATTGACTATCCTTCCCTTCTCACTAAGTCTGGCAGGAAGAATTTCAAAAAGGATATCTTGGCCTCTAACCCTGGTCTTTCTATCACAGACACCTACTCCAATGCTTCCGCCAGACATACCCTCACCAACATCCTCTTTGTCGTTCCTTCCGCAGATCTATGGACTTCTCATATGGCCTTTGTGCTCTGCCCTATCTTCTCCTCTCCCATTAATGATGGCACTCACTGGGAAGTTCTCATGGCTTCCTTCGACTCCTCTAAAGTCATCATTAATGTCTACCTAAATGGCACTGTCATGGTCCAAGGCCCTCAGGCCAATCTCCTCCTCTTTGATAGGTGCTTCCCTCGCCTCATCAATTTCCTCTCATCTCCTGTTGTCCCCTCCTCTCCCCCCTTGGCTACCTTGCCTTCTCTCTCCTCCTCCTCCTTTGCTCCTCCTAGGGCTCTTTCTCCTCCGCAGCGCATACCTCTGATCTGTACTCCTCCCCGGAAGGTCTTTAAGGCTGACAAACTTCTTCAAATTGCCACTTTCAACTCTCGCTCTGCTGTCAAACACTCCTCTGACATCTGCCACCTCCTTGAAGAACTAGACCTTGATGTCCTTGGTCTCACTGAGACATGGTTCATGGCCAGCTCTGTCATGAGCTTTGACACTCTCCTCCCTGATGGCTACAAGATCCTCTCAGCACCCAGATCCTCTCGGTCCGGGGGCTGGGGGTAGCCCTGATCTTTCCGGAGTGGATTACTGCCTCTGTCATTCCCACTCAGACCTACTCCTCTTTTGAATGCCTTGTCTGTAGGCTTTCTCTCTTGCCTACCCATTCTCTTACTGTGGTTACCATCTACCGGCCACCTGGTCAAATCATCTAATTTCTCTCTGAGTGGGCGGACTTCTCCTCCTCCCTCCTGGCCTCTACCACTCAACTCCTCCTCCTCAGTGACCTCAATATACATTTAGACTCTCCTTGCTCCTCCTTGCTCCTCCTCTGTACTCTTCCGTGACCTCTGCGACTCCCTCTCCCTGTCCATCCTCCCCTCTGGCCCGACTCACTCTGCAGGGCACACACTCGATGTCTTAATGTCCTCTGACCACCCCCTCTCCATCCATCTGACCACTCCTCTCTCCTGAAGCGATCACTCCCTCCTCTCCTCTCTCCCTCTCTTCCCCCCCAAGCCAAGCCTACCCCAAAACTGCCACCTACCTTCTCGGACGTCCGGCCCATGAATCGTGTGTCAGTTGAGGTTTATGCCACCACTATCTCTCCCCCACCTCCACCTTTGGCTGTCTCACATCCTGACACAGCTTTGTCTCTGCTCTACTCTTCAATTTCTGATACGCTTGATGCTCTTGCCCCTGTCCTGAGGATCCGTTTGAAGTAAAAAGTCAAGTGCAATTCCTGGTATGACTCTGACCTAGCTACACTTAAACGTAAGTGTAGGGCGGCTAAGAGGAAATGGAAGACTTCCTGTTCATCCTCTGATAAACTAACCTGTCGCCTGCTACAAAGGCAATATCGACTCTCTGTCCCCACCAAGAACAGAGTCCACATTCAAGCTCGTGTCTCTGCAGCATATAATTAACTCGGCCGAACTCTTTAAAATCTGCAAGGAGCTGGCCAACCCTGCTGCAGTCTCTACCCCTCCTGTTCCCTCCCAGACTCTTTGCAATGCCCTTGCCTCTCACTTCATTAAAAAAACCCAGGACATCCTGTCCATCATCTCCACCCACACCCCTCCTCTCCTCGCCTCTCTCCATCTGTGTTTGCTGACCCTCCTTTAGCCAACCCCCCACCATCCTTCTCGTCCTTTCCTCTTTTCTCCCCTGACGAGGTCGCTAGACAAGTCCAATCTATGAAAGCCTTGTCAAAACAGGTTCATCCCTGTTCCTCTAAAACCATCAAGGACCACATTTACACCCTCGCTCCGGCCCTTGCTGATTTTTGCAACCACTCCTTTGCATCGGGATCCTTCCCCTCCACTCTGAGGCACTCCTTTGTGCATCCTCTTCTCAAGAAACCCACAGCTGATCCTTCTTGTCCAGCTAACTATCGTCCAATTTCCATTACTCCCTTTCTGGGCAAACTCCTGGAAAAGTTGGCCATCTCTCAGCTTAACCTTCATTCCAATTCTGTTGGCTGTCTCCATGACCACCAGTCCGGCTTCAGAGCTGCCAGAAGCATGGAAACTGCTCTCCTGAACATCTGTGAAGATCTGCCCTCCAACCTTGACTCTAACATTCCCTCTGTCCTCATCCTCCTCGATCTCTCTTCTGCCTTTGACACGGTCAACCATACCATCCTGCTCAACCGTCTCCCTGAAAACCTGGGTATCACTGATCACGCTCTGGCCTGGCTGACCTCTTTCCTCTCAGATCGACCCTCCCAGGTCCAACTTGGGTCTTCCTTTCATCTATCTTCCTCTCTACCTGTGGTGTTCCCCAGGGGTCTAACCTCTCCCCCTGGCTTTTCAACCAATACCTGGCAACTCTCGCCCACTGCATTGCCACTTTTTTGATCACATTTCCAGTGCTACGCTGATGACACTCAACTCATTTTCAGGGTGCCCTCTGCCACCTCCACTCCCTCTCTCATCTCTGATTGCCTAACTGCCATTCAAGATTGGTGCACCGCCAATTATCTTTGTCTGAATGCCAGCAAGACGGAGATCCTCCTCATCGGCGCACCTTCACCATCCTTTCCCCTCACTCTCTGGCCATACTCCCTTGGTTCTCCTCCTACCCCCACCTGCAAGGCTAAGAACCTCGGGGTCATCTTTGACTCCACCCTTTCCTTTTCCGCTCGCATCTCTGAGGTCTCTAAAAAGTTAAATTTCCTACTTCACTTCCTCAGAGGTACTCTGCCTTCCCTTTCCTTTCCCCAGAAGCTCATAGTATCCCATGCTCTGTTTCTCCCTAGGTTGGACTATTGTAACAGCCTCTTTCTAAATATACCTGCCTCTACTCTTCGCCCTCTGCAACTAATCCAGAACAGGACTGCGAGACTTGTCCTTGGCCCCAAGCCCTGGGATCGTATCTCTCCAGCCCTGAAATCTCTCCATTGGCTCCCAGTGGATGCAAGGATTAAATTCAAAACCCTCTGCATTGTCCACAAGGCTTTCTGGGACCTGGGTACAAAATACCTTCAGCTATCCCTCCGCAAATACCTCCCCTCTCGAGCTCTTCACTCCTCTACCTCCAACTCCCTCAGGGCCAGTCGTTTTTCAAAGAAACGAGATGTGGGTAGATCTCTGTCTTCGGCTGGGGCCTCCCTCTGGAACAGCCTCCCTGCCGCTCTAAAACTTGAGGAGAACCATCTCCGGTTCCGGAAGCACCTCAAGACCTTCCTCTTTTCTTCTACCTTCGCTCCCCCTCTCCCTTGCTGATCTGTTCTCTCTTGGCACCGTGCACCTGGCAACCCTCTGTCCTCCGGGCCCAGGTACCTGCCACCCTCCCATACTGCTTCCGGGCCACCCTTTCCACTGGGGTCTGTATCTGTACCCATACAGCTCCCCCTTTTCTTCCTGCACTTGTCAGACCTACCCTGTCTGCTGCCTTAAACCTAGCACTTGCAAATTACTGGCTGCACTACCACTGTTTGTTTCCTTTATTATTTATTTATTGTTATTTATCTGTTTCTCCTCTGCTTCGCACTTTCAACTTCTCCCCCCTTCAATGCACTTTTCCCCTCCCCCTTCTCCATGCACTTGTGCATTCTCAATGTCAATGGGCCTAGTAAGATCGCTGTTTTGTTCTCCCTTGTTCCCCTCCCTTGCCTTGTCGTGCTCTGAAACACTTGTGTACGAGTGTGATAGAAATAAAATATCAATATCAATATCACCAACCGCCTCAGCTACACCTGCTCCTGTCACATGTGGGGTCCCCCAAGGCTCCTGTGTCTCCCCCACGCTTTACAATATATTCACAAAGCCTCTATTCGATGACTTAGATCACTTGGGTGTCTCCTATACTAATTATGCGGATGACACCCAAATCCTAATACACGTCACAGGTGACTACAACATAAACTCTAAATGTCTATACGATATCTACTTAATCATACAAGCGTGGTTGGCCAAACATAGACTCTGTCTTAACGACGATAAGACAGAGTAACTCCTTGTAGGGACCCAAGCTAAACTGAACAGACTAGACAAACAGTTCAATATATTCAACATCGACGGCAATAGTATCAAGGTATTGAAGGATGTAAAAACCTTATGTATTTACATTGACTCTTCTCTCTCACTATCTAGGGAAATTGATGCAACGGTTTACACCACTGTGTACACCTGCAACCTCATCAACGCCTGCAGGCCGTTTCTGACTACAGACAATTGTATCACCTTAGCCAGGGCACTAGTCTAAACGAAATTAGACTACTGCAACACATTGTACTTAGGCACCAACCAACACAATCTAGAAAGCTACAAATCTTTCAGAATAACATGCTTAGAACAGCCACTAATTTTCCTAGATCACTCTACATCTCAGAGCTAAGACGCAGTGTTCACTGGCTCTCAATTAATCAAAGAATCAAACTTAAAACCTTATCACTTACCTTCAAATGCCTAAATAACCTAGCACCTAGTTACCTCTGTGACAAATTTAAACTAAACTGCTCGGATTGACCGTCCAGATCTTCACAAACCAACTGCCTTCTCATTCCTAGGTTCAAGCTTCAAGTGGCAGTAGCTTTCTGGTCCTAGCAGCCAAAATGGGGAACACCTTACCTCACACCCTCAGAGCTGAACCTTCCTTCCATAAATTCAGAAATAACGTAAAAACCTAGCACATTCGGAATGAAGTTTAACAACTTGAACCCACTCATTGCCTGCCCCTTTGAAAACAGACTACACTCTGCTCAATACTCTACTCTCCGCTTGTTGAAATGTTAACCACATTCTGTACTTTGCTTGTCTTATCATATGTAATGTAAATATTGCCTCTATGTAAAGTTATTCATCCAGAATATATATCTGGATATATTTCATGTAACTACAAGAAATGTGCCCAGATGCCTCAAGGCTTGGTTGCACTATTTAAATAAACACAATACAATACAAACAATACATATTGAGCCGATACACAACTGTCATTACCCCCAGGAATGCACTACACACACAACTAGACTGTAGTGGGGGGAAGCATAGGTACACAGGCAAGGAATGGTCAGTCAGGGTTGCTGGCTGGCACAGGCACCTTATGGCAATAGCAGTATATCAGGACATCAGCCCCTACCAAGATGGCCACCAGGTTGGGACTCAAACTGTAATTCAAGATGGCCCCCAGGCAACCCATTGCCTCAGTAGGCCCACTGGTCTAGTCTCACAGGGTTCAGCCCAGGCCTATGAAACCCTGCCTTGGGCTAGACCCTGTGCTTAGTGTTCCTTCTGCTGTCCACAGCAGCAGTGTAATGTTTACCTCATCTCCTGATTCCCTCGCAGAAAAACTTACTGGACCGCCTCACAGCAGATACTTACTGGACTTCTTCCCAGGAAAAAACTTACCGGACTACAGCATCCTGCTTCACCCATCACAACATCTGGCCTCTGCAAAAAAGGCAGTCAAGTAAGAACGTTTGCTTTCTACTCCACCCTCATTTTGTGCCCCGTGAAGCCTGACTTAGCTGACATTGCGGCTCACCATCTCTCCGGCTCAGCAGTCGCTCTGGTGCAATTGTTCCATTCTTCGGGGGCCTTTCACCGAATCCTCCCATCCGCCCCAACAGCCAGGGCACAGCACTGCAGGTAAAACAAGAGACAAGAGAACATTAATTGCATGATCCACGCACTGTGCAGCACAGCCATAAAGACACGCAGCTTCGCACCATGCAGCGCAACCATAGACACTCAACAGACTATTGCAAGAAGCATCACGTGTGTTGCAGCTGGACTGGACCACATCCCTTCTGTGGGAGACCAAATCTATGTGGTCTTTACTGTAAGTTAACTCAAAACAAATGAAGAAAGAACAATAGCCTGGCTGTCCCTAGTGGAAGAACACCCTGTCCCTGACAGGAGTGCCTGGCCCTAGGCGATGGATGGTGCACAGCCTATCTAATAGGGATAGGAAAGAAGGAACTGTCCCTCAACCTTATTGCTCAATTTGAAAACATAAATGAGTTAACATAGTTAAAAAAAAAGAAACCATAGGAAAAAACATTTGCGTTGTGTATGTTTTTCAACAGGCAAGACTGGTTATTAGATCTTGACTTGATCACAAGTAACCTAGGGAATTGCTTGAAACCTGGGGATTTTATTCTACTTTTATTCACCCATATAGGTCAGACATCCCAAAGTTAAAAAGACTGTTTGTAACGGTTAGGGAATGTATTCAGTTCCTGTCAGGTATTCAACCTAGCTCTGTTGTTGCAACTGGACCACATCCCTTCAGTGACAGAACTGGACCTGGTGCCTTCCTTGCACACTTGGGTGCACAGCCACAATCGAGAGGTGTGCCAGTCTCCTTCCCGACCAGCAGATTCAAGGTGCAAGTTAGGGGGAGGGAAGAGGTTGGAACAGCTTATAATCTCCCCCATTGTTTTGCCCATAGGTCCTCACCCTGATTACACCTTGGCCTATCCAGTCATCGCCGGGGGAACCTTTCCAAACCACTCCCTATTGGACCGTACACAGGGTTATTCTTGCCATACTGTGATACTGTGCGGAAGGAGTGGTCTGGACTACGCACCCAACACTAGAAAGCCATGCCCCCAACACCAGAAGGCCAGGCGCTCTTGCAGGGCATCAGGTAAGCGTTACAACATCCATGGTCTGACTAACTTTCACACCACCCATAAAGAACCTGCTCTCATTGGAAAATGTTAGTTCCCCAAAGAGTTTTTCTTTCCCTCTTCCTGATAAGCATTCAATGAAAAAACTTTGTTAAGGGGACGTTATGGTTAAGTTGCACTAAATAAAAACCTTTGAAATTCACTGAAAAAACTTTGTTAAAGGGACGTTATGGTTATGTTGGACTAATAAAAACCTATGAAATTCAAAGAAAAAACTTTGTTTGTTAAAGGGACGTTATGGTTTCAAGTAAAATCGAAAAACCCCAGAAATTCACCCGTTATGGTAAGCTAAACAACGATAACTCGTGCCACCACCGTGCACTGCTAAGACTAACACCCAGGACATCAAAGATGACATCACAAATGTCATTGATGAAATCCATTCAGACTTTACGAAAACATCTACATCTAGATCTATAATCTTTTTGAAAACCTTTGTGTAGATTTGTCTAATGGCACCCCATTTATAAGCCTTTACAATATTTTGGGACCCCCCCTCTGATTTTGCTCCCTCTTGACAGAATCCCACCAAACTTCCGAAAGACATTCATATCTAAATGTATTATCAGTTTCCCAAATTAAGTGTAGATTCGTCAAATGGCACCTCATTTGTAAGCCTTTACATTATTTTGGGACCCCCCCTCTAATTTTGCCCCTTCATGACCGAATCCTACCAAACGTTGCACACTCACTCAGAATCAGCTCAGAAATATGCATGTAGAATTTCATGCAGTTCCATTAAGTGCCGCCAAAGTTATAAGCCATCCAAGAACTGCATTTCACCAACCCTGCAATGCTGAGGTGTTCGTGAACTTTACAGGACTGTTCGCGAGCATGCAAACTGTTCGCAGACTTTCGTGGCAAAAACACCTGTTTTACTTGCTTCTTGAAGCCATATCCCATCCTCAACAACCCTCACCTCCCCAGAGATTATTTAAGTTTGACAAGTGCAATATTGTGTTTTTTAATATGTTTTTACTGCGATGTCGGCAGACTCTAGCCACTGTCCGCGAATCCAAGATGGTGGGCGTTTCTAAAAATCTGACGCACTTCACGCTCTTCACCATCCAATCAGTGAACATGTTGCATGTCCGCGGACATGACGCAAGCCGATTAACCAATCGGTGTCCTGTCCGCGGAGCGAACAGGGAAGTGTGTCCACGGAGCGGACATAGATATCACTAACTTTTTGTGACCTACTTTTTGGTCATTTTAAAAAAAAATTCTGGACGGATTTTCACCAAATGTACAAAAGCACACTTTCTGGACCAAGCCACTGCTCCTGCTGCAAAGTTTTTTCCTCATTCAGTCTATGGGAAAAAAAGAAATTTTGGGACCCCCCTATATCTTTGCCCCCCCTGAACAAAACCTAACCAAACTTTGCAAAAAAATTCAGAGTGGGCCATATACCACAAAGTTTGGCGTGGATTCGTCCAGGGGGAGCGAAGTTATAAGCCACCCAAAAAGTGCCTTCCTATGGGATTAGCAACTTAACCATAAATACACGGCCACTACCGTGGGCCGTGTAATATATATATATATATATATATATATATATATATATATATATATATATATATATATATATATATATATATATATATATATCCCAACACCATAGCACCTAGCCTTGTCTTGGTATCGGTGCATTGTGACCCAGCAGGGGTGTGTCCAGTCCATACTCTGTTGGTAGTAAGGAATAGATGAAGGGAGGGAAAGCCATAGAAGTAAAGATAGAAACAGAGTTACCACACAGAAACAGATTAGTTGCATGACGCACAAGCAGTTTAATAGGGGGGTGGTAAGGGGAATGTTTGGTCTGTACTTCCTTATAAAATAGTTTTAGAGCAACTACAATGAATATTTAGCTAGTAGTAAAATATAGAATTTACCTAAGTGGCAGGATCGAGCCCTGAAACTGTGTGATGCTAGAAATAAGTAGTGTGTGCTTGAATGATGGGCCTGATATGTGCTCCAGAGGGCTCTTGTAATGTGGTGGTTTTTCACTGTATAGTTCATATGAAACCACTCCTGTAAAGAGGAAAGTGTACGTTTTGCCAAGCCAGCTGACAAGATGCATCAACACCAAGATTTGGACTTGTCAAGAAGTGTCTGTTGAGAAACAGGTGAGGAGATGGCAATGAAAAAAAGGAAATCAGCCTCCCCTCTTCAAGACTCTAATAGCAGTGTCCTACCTGATGTGTCCAAAAGGATTGAGATGCAATGCATCCCTGAACCTGTACATATATGAACTCTGGAATTGTAATTGTAATTTATGATGCGTTTGCACTACAGTCATGTTCATCCACACCACAGGAGCCACAGTTCGTGATGACAGAGTTCCAGTAGGTTTGAATTTTCTTTCTGTGCAAGTGGATAACAGCAATGATGTGAGCAAATCTGTCTGGAAAAACATTCTAGTCCAGTTTTGCTTGTAGATAACACAAACAGTTCTTAAAAGTATTTTATGGGGATGCCAACATTTTGTATTATGTTACAGCTGCTATTTACTAAATACTAGGCTGTCGAAATTAAACACATTGTTTCCAGTGGCTTTGTTTGCGGTTTGGCTCTTTGGACCAAGCCAGAATCTGCTCTGGCTCAACTCTACCTATCAATGTCTTGGCTTGCCCACCTCTAACACAAACACACACACACGCACGCACACACACGCACAACACACACACAGACACACAAAACATAAAACTCATGTACACACAGCATAACATAGTTGCACTTTCCATTTCGTCGCTCAATTCAACTAGTTTACCTTTTCCCTGCTGGCTGCTCTGCAACAGGAAGTGGGAAGGAGATAGCAGAGAAGGAAGTCGATTTAAACTTTCCTCTGGGAGGCCCTTCTCTGTAGAGCCAATAGAACATGATGATTACCTAGAACTACATGCTGTCATGGGCTCCTACTAACCGTATATGATGATTTGCAGGAGTACAGCGATGAGTGGTGGATTAACCGCCTGCTTAGTCTCACACTACTACTAAACCAGCAGTGATCACAATCATATAGGTGAAACAGGCACATCCCAAAAGGTAGACCTCCTTGGCCTTGAGTGGGAGCACAGGCCGTGGGAAGGCTATATCTTCAGGAGGGTGTGGGCGTGATAACAGCAGCAACCCAAGAAATAAATCATACAAAGGCTCCAAAATGAGAGGATGTACAATCAAGGTTCTATAGAAAAATAGACTTTTAATTAAACAATAAAGAGGCAAATAAGTATCTAGTTAAAAAGATAAGCAAAATCCCACTCCTGTAACGAAACACACAAAATGCTAGCTGTATCAGAAGACAATTATGGGTACATGAGCAGGGGTATTTAGGCACTCAATTGGCACAATGTCAGTGTTCAAGAACATTTCTTGAAGGAAAATAGCATAGAAGGGGGGTTTAAATGTTCCCATGATCTCAAAGGTGGACCAGCCAGGGGACAGGGCCTCATCACAGTACCTTATTTATTTGTCTTGGGTGTTCCGAAGTATAGAGCTGAACTTCTTTGCACTTTCCTGCAGTCAAGCTGGTGTTGAGGCATGGTGAGTCGCATTGATCCAGCGGCGAGTCAGTGAAGAATCGGCTTCGAGACAGGGTTTTGTGTGGACTGAGGCGGTGCTCAAAAGCATGCAAGACAATGGATCCCAAATGGTTAGAATCGGCTGTCAAGTCAGGTAGAAACGATGCTTCTGCTGAATCAAGTGGATGTTAAATGATAGCTTCCAGTGGGCCAAGTAGGCAGTCGAATTGAGTCAAGACTAGGTTCTGTTGGGATGATGTTGTGCTCAGAAATGTGGTGAGTCGGATGATGTCACATCAGTGAGCCTGCGCTCAAATCAGTGATCATGACTGGTGTGAAAGCTTGAAGATGGAGATAGGCAGCTGGAAGTTTGCAGAGTGCCAAAAGCAGTACCACAGGTCCTTTGTCAGCTTTATGGGAATCAAGTACTGTCGAAGTAGCTTGAAGCTGGCTGGAGGAAGTGAAACAGGATTCCAGTAGCTCTCAGACTTTCAGGTTACAGGGAGTCCCAATCTAGGAGCTCCGGGACAAGGAGGGTCTTTTTGAGGCACTTGTCATGATTCCTGCCCCTCATGTCCCCAGCCCTCCAAGATGTCAGGCTGGAGCCAGGCCACGATCACCTACATGGCCCTCAAGGGCCTCTCCATCTCTCCAAAGACCAACTTGGAGTCAGACTTGGTGCTTGTGGCACCAGACTCACTCACTCCTATAGGATAACATTGGGGATTGGACTTATAGTGCATTGATGGGGACAAGATGGATGCCCTCACATTTTTCGCTTCCCAGAACTTCATGTGTCAGTCTAGTCTTTTGGGTGTGGTTCAGCCCAGAGACACCTGGGATACCAAGAGACTATTTAAGCTACGCCCAGTCTGAGAAACATTCTTTGTGTTTTCTGCACCTGTAGCGTGACACTCACCGTGTTCGGATCGGTCTCCAGTAGGCCTGCATCTTTCTTCTGCGCTCAGCTCCTGCAAGAACAAGAACACCGTTAGCAACAGCCTTACCTTGCGGCGCTTCTGCCCATCATTCATCGCTCCTTCTGTTCTGTGGGCATCTTCGGTAGTGTCATTCCCATCCCGGCACGCTGCTTCCTAAGGAAAAGGGAAAAGAACAGAAAAAAGGCATTAGTAAGCATTCAGCAAATCTTCGCTTATTTTTTAAAGACTGTACAAGCTTCAAACGCTTACCTGAATCCCAGCCGCTCTGGGGGAACTCTGTCTCCGGAACTTCTCATCCATCTGCAAGAGGGAAAAGACACTCCAGGTTAGCATGGAAACATCTAGAGGCGCCGCATACTGTGCTTACTCACCGCATTTCTTCTTCATAACCGGCATCCACGCTGAAAACGTCGTGGCACCTAAAAGACACAGAAAAAGAACTCAGTTCAATACAAATACGAAAGGGTTGCATCGCGCATCGCGCTCTCACTCACCTTCAGCGCTACTCATCTCAGCAGCACGTCGCCATCCCTGGACGCCAGCCATCTTCTAAGGAAGGAAAGGAACGAAGTTAGAGAACTGTTCAAAAGACTCATTATACTTACCTGTCGGACTCTTGCCAGTGAAGTAACTAGGCAGCAACAAGCCCACATCAATCAACGCGCCCCTGCGCTGAAAGCAGGATGGAGAGCACACTTTCCAAGTAAACAAGGTGAGCTGTGGATCAAAGGGAAGGGTTGGACCCCTGGAAGAAGGGGTTCAAGCACACAGAGACAATAGGGAGTTAAACTCTACCAATCCTGTGTTTCAGGCCCAGTCTCCAATCGAGTAGACTTCAGGGAAGGGTTCGGGGTTGTAAGAGGTCAGAAAAGGCTAAGTGACGTCCCCGTGGATACCAGGTGAGCGTTACACAAAATATAGACTCACATCAAAATCCACCTGGGCATCATGGAAACGTCAGAAACCGACCAGTTAGCCCATATGTTGGGGCAGCTACATTCTGAAGTACATGCACCCAGGCAGGAGACCAACACCCTGAGGAGAGAGCTGATAGTGGCCAAAGAACGCACTGATGATTTAAGCCGGCAACTTCTCCAGTCCAAGCAGGGCATGCACCATTGCCGGGAAGCGTGCCCTCGATGCCAGCACCATCAGCCAATCCCGTTCAGATAACGCTTCCTGGGGCAGTTTCCTTGGCCCTTCCCGAACGATTTACAGGAGATCCCAAGAGGTTTGCAACGTTCATGAATCAGTGCCACCTGCACTTCCTTTGTAGACCAGGGGCCTTTCCGAATGACCAATCACGGGTCGCTTTTGTGCTATCCTACCTGAGTGGTAGCGCCGTGGTCTGGTATGTACCCTTTGTGGCCCAAGACGATCCTTTGCTGCATGACTTCAGGGGCTTTCTGCAGGAAAAGCTGTTCGCCCGTCGTACTCATGGGCAGGCATTAGACAACAAACTTCTGTCCCTACGCCAAGGGAATGAAGACATATTAACGTACATAGCCACGTTCAATAGACTTGTAGTTGAACTAGAATGTCCAGTGGAGAAGAGAACCACGTTATTTCATTGGGGGTTGTGGGGGGTGCTCAAGGATGTTCTCGCACAAGTAGTGAGCCTCCCGAAAGACTGCTCAGAATTCATTGACCTTGTTGTTCAACTGGATCATAGGTAGCAGGTCCAACGAGCAGATTGAACCAGACCCTCGCCCTATGTATGTGCGTTCAAAGGAGAATATTGCCTGCACAACGGAAGGTTCAGGAGAACCAATGCAAAATGGGGGGTCAGATCCCCTTGACTAAAGCGAAAAGGGATAAAAGGAGACAGCAGCAGTTATGTCTGTACTGTGGAAGGTCAGGTCATTTCCTTAAAGAGTGCCCTGTGAAGCCACCGAGGAGGACGGTAGGGGCCATGGACAAGGAAGATACCATCAAGGAATCAGAAAACTCCCCAGCCCGGCAAGTGTAGGGGTCCACTTGTCGAGCAAAGAAAGTGTACTACAGACCTCCCATTTTGCACTATCTGTGGCCTTGATCAATCACCAACAACCATCTCGGATGCATGCAGTAAGAGCGTACATTGACAGTGGAGCCGTTGGGAATTACATCGACCAGAATCTTACGGCAAAGATGGGGCTTCCGTTACGCCCTAAATCAACCACTGTTACCACTGTCGACGGCACGGAAATAGCTTCTGGTCCAGTATCCCAATGCACTGCAGCTTTAACCCTTCTGTGCCAGGATGGACACCAAGAATCTATCGTTTTCGACCTCATTAAGGCACCACAGTTCCAGTTGATTTTGGGAATGCCATGGTTGGTAGCTCACAATCCTCAAATCGATTGGCGAGCAAAAGAATTGGCCTTTCCCGAGACTTGCGCCCACACATGTTATCGCCAAGAGAAACAACCAATAGACAACAGAACCTCCACGCTTGCGACTGTGGCAATCGGCACCCTACCAAGTGAATACTAGGACTTTCAAGATGTCTTTCCGAAAGAACAGGCTTATACCCTGCCACCGCATAGACCATACGATTGCCAAATTGACCTGATACCCGGTGCACAAATCCCTTGTGGGTGAATTTACTCACTCACTGAACCAGAAAACCAGCACCTGAAGGCCTATCTTGACCAATACCTGGCCAACGGGTAAATCCGTCCCTCGAAGTCTCCAGCAGCCAGTCCTCTATTCTTCGTACCAAAAAATGAGGGGGACTTGAGAACGTGCATCGAGTATCGCGCACTGAACCAGATTACTGTAAAAAACTGCTACCCCTTGCCACTGATCCCTGAATTGCTTGATCAAGTCAAAGATGCCAAAATCTACACAAAACTAGACCTGAGGGGGGCATATCACCTTGTTCGCGTAAAACAGGGGGATGAATGGAAAACTGCTTTTTGTACCAAATACGGCTTGTACAAATATCAAGTAATGCCCTTTGGCCTTTGCAACGCACCTGCAGCCTTTCAATAATTCATGAACGATGTCCTACAGGAATTGATTGATGTCTGTACTCTAGTGTGCATCGACGATATTCTAGTATATTCCGCATCAAAGCAGGACCACGTTAAACACGTCCGATCGTTATTGGAGAAACTCCGTCAACACCAGCTCTACGTCAAGCTCGAAAAGTGCTCATTCCACGTCTTTGAGGTGGAATTCCTGGGCTTTATTCTCAGCCCGAATGGAATCCGAATGGATGTACACAAGGTAGATGCTTTCCCGAACTGGCCATCCCCAAATTCATTCAAGGGGGTTCAAAGTATGCTGGGTTTTGAAAACTTCTACCGCCGGTTCATACCAGGATTTTCGCAAATCGTGCATCCCATCACGTCATTGCTAAGGAAAAGCAACCAAAAGTTCCAGTGGACAAAAGAAGCTGAGGAAGCTTTCCAGGAACTCAAAGCAAGATTCACATCTGCCCCAATCTTACGCCACCCTTGCCCTGATCTCCCATACCTGGTGGAAACGGACGCCTCAAGCATGGCTATGGGAGCCATCCTCTCACAAAAGGACCCCAAAACGGGCCTGTTAAACCCTCTTGCCTTCTGGTCTTGTACATTCACACCCCCTGAACTCAATTACACTATCACAGACAAAGAACTCTTGGCCAACAAGTCAGCCTTTAAGGCATAGCGGCACTACCTCTTGGGCGCCAGACATACAATCACCGTAATAACTGACCACCGGAACCTCCAGTACCTAAAAAGGCAAAGACCCAATCCTCACAACAACTACATTGGGCTCTTTTTTTTAATGAATATGACTATGTGATTACATTTCGACCAGGGGTGAAAAATGGGATGGCCGATGCCCTTTCCCGTATGGGGGTGGAAGATCAAGGGTATCAGACTCCTGACCCCATAGCAATCATCCCGAGTGGCAAGCTCCTCGGAATCACAGCAACCATAACTCAGAAAGACATGAAGAAATCCAAAACCTGATGAGTCCAGAGCAATTACAAGCGTGGAGTGCACAAGGAGAACATTACATGATAAAAGATCAGTTGCCCTACTTCAGGAATCGTTTATTCTTACCAAACCAAGAACTACGAGAACAAGTCATGTCCGGTTATCATGATTCCTTGATCGAGGGCTACCCCGGAATCGCTAAAACCCTAGCCAAGATAAAATGAAATTATTGGTGGCCCAGGTGGCGTAAAGACAAGATCCAATTTATCCTATCTTGTGGAGTGTGTGCTCAAAACAAGTCATCCAAGCAGAAACCGGCCGAGCTATTACAACCATTGGACATCTCATCAGCACCCTGGCACACATTGTCCCTCGATTTTATTACTGATTTACCACCCAGTCAAGGGTTTAACACTATTCTTGTGGTCGTGGACCTATTTTCAAAAATGGCACATTTCATTCCTCTTAAGGGGCTCCCGAATGCTTCCACTCTGGCAAAGATATTTCTTGAAGGCATCGTATGGCTCCATGGGTTGCCTTCATTTTTGGTCTCAGACCGAGGTACTCAATTCGTATCTAACTTCTGGAGAAAATGCTGGTCTATGGCCCAGATCGACATCCAGCTATCCACCAGTCACCATCCCCAAACGGATGGTCAAACTGATAGGACAAATCAGACGCTCGAGAAGTATCTGCGTTGCATATTACACCAAGCTGAAGGAAGCTGGTTCGACCTATTATGGATAGCTGAATATGCTTATAATAATTCCCTACACACCAGCACTGGGCAGACACCCTTTTATACCATGTATGGCAGGCACCCACGTGCTTCTGAGTTGGACGTTCCTACAACCCTGGAAATGCCAGCAGTCATTGACCATTTCTCAAACCTTTAAAAGGGCAGATGAACACCTACTTCAAGCTAAGAATCGCCAAAAGAAGTTTGCTGATTAACACCGAGCAAAGGCCCCCAACTACCAAGTGGGAGACAAAGTCTGGCTGGTGTCTAAACACGTGTCCATTAAAGGAACCCAAACTTTCCGTCCAAGATGCCTGGGTCCATTCACCGTCACCTCCGTGATAAATCCTGTGGCGTCAGAATAGCTCTGCCGTCAAACATGCAGATTCATCCTGTGTTCCACGTGTCTCTCCTTAAACCTGTTCAACCTGGGACCCGGGTAGGAATGCCACCGCAGCCAGTGGTAGTCGCCGAGGTGCCAGAATTTGAAGTCAAGGACATCCTGGATTCAAAGTACTTCAGATCCAAATTATACTACTTAGTAGAATGGAAGGGGTATGGTCCACAAGACAGGACATGGGAGCCTTGTGAGTACATCCATGCACCTCGCTTGCTTAGACGATTTCATCAAAACCATCCAAACAAACCAGGACCAGACAGAAGAGCCACCTTGAAAGGGGCCTTGGGGGGGAGTGCTGTCATGATTCCTGCCCCTCATGTCCCCAGCCCTCCAAGATGTCAGGCTGGAGTCAGGCCACGTTCACCTACATGGCCCTCAAGGGCCTCTCCATCCCTCCAAAGACCCACTTGGAGTCCGACTTGGCGCTTGTGGCACCAGACTCACTCACTCCCATAGGATAACATTGGGGATTGGACTTGTAGTGCATTGATGGGGACAAGATGGATGCCCCCACATATTTCGGTTTCCAGAATGTGCAGTCTAGTCTTTTGGGTGTGGTTCAGCCCAGAGACACCTGCGATACCCAGAGACTATTGAAGCCATGTCCAGGCTGAGAAACATGCTTTGTGTTTTCTGCGCCTGCAGCGTGACACTCACGTGTTAGGATCTGTCTCCAGTAGGCCTGTATCTTTCGTCTGCGCTCAGCTCCTGCAAGAACAAGAACACCATTAGGAACAGCCTTACCTTGCAGCGCTTCTGCCCATCATTCATCGCACCTTCTGTTCTGCGGGCATCTTCAGCAGTGTCATTCCCATCCCGGCAAGCCGCTTCCTAAGGAAAAGGGAAAAGAACAGAAAAAAGGCATTAGTAAGCATTCATCAAATCTTCGCTTATTTTTTAAAGACTGTACGAGCTTCAAACGCTTACCTGAATCCCAGCCGCTCTGGGGGAACTCTGTCTCCGGAACTTCTCATCCATCTGCAAGAGGGAAAAGACACTCCAGGTTAGCGTGGAAACATCTAGAGGCACCACATACCGCGCTTACTCACCCATTTCCTCTTCATAACCGGCATCCACGCTGAAAACGTTGCAGCACCTAAAAGACACAGAAAAAGAACTCAGTTCAATACAAATACGAAAGGTTTGCATCGCGCATCGCGCTCTCACTCACCTTCAGCGCTATTAACAGCACGTCGCCATCCCCGGACGACGGCCATCATCTAAGGAAGGAAAGGAACGAACTTAGAGAACTGTTCAAAAGACTCATTATACTTGCCTGTCGGACTCTTACCAGTGAAGTAACTAGGCAGCAACGAGCACGCATCAATCAACGCACCTCTGCGCTGAAAGCAGGACGGAGAGCACACTTTCCAAGAAAACAAGGTGAGCTGTGGATCAAAGGGGAGGGTTGGACCCCGGGGAAGAAGGGGTTCAAGAACACAGAGACAATAGGGAGTTAAACTCTACCAATCCTGCGTTTCAGGCCCAGTCTCCAGTCGAGTAGACTCCAGGGAAGGGTTTGAGGTCGTAAGAGGTCAGAACAGGCTGAGTGACGTCCCCGTGGATACCAGGTGAGCGTTACACACTCCCACTCCAGGGAGCGTAGCTGGCACCTCCAGGGGTTCCTTCACCTACAGTAAGAGAGTCCTTGTTCCAGTACAGTAGCCACAGTTAGGTCCTGGTCTAGAAACGTCCTCAGGGGATGGTTAGGCGATAGAGCCTTCCTCTGCCCTGGATGCCTATTGTCTTCAGCTTCCTGGGGAGGGCTTTTTGGAATTGACTGAACTCCCAACAGTGGTCCAAATCTGTATTCTTCTCAGTTTGCTTAGAGTATAGAAATGAGTAAAAAACAAGGGAGGGTGTAAAATGCTACAGGTAATTTGTCCACAGCAACAAGTGCCCTTTGTCTTATGAGATCACACCCAGAGTGCCTTGCTTGCAGGAAATGGGGTGCAGGGAAAATTAAATGAGCTCTAACAGAAAGCAGGATGTTGGGACCCTTCTACAGGCCTATCTTTCCTCACTGGCTACTATAACTCCCCCCTTCCCAGGCTTGCTGTCTTCAAAGGCATTCCAGTGATGAGCACACTGGTGTGAGACAGACTTTGTTTTGCCAGTGCTGCCTCTGAATGACCATTCCCAGGACATCTCTTGGGTGAAAGCTTCTAAATCCTGTGGGAAGGTGTTTCACTTCCTGCTAGAGACTCAAAGGATTCAGCATCCTGGATATTGTTCCCCTTAGGCAGCTGTGGTGAAAATCAGCCTAGCCAAAAATACACATCACTCTTGTCACATCTGAGCACTAATCACGGAGCTGGCCCTTGTATGATATCAGCTTGCTGTGGCTTTTATAATTGTGTGCACTTATCAGTCACAATGCCACAACCAGACATGGCTTATATTTACAGATTCAGCTGCCACTACACTGATTGAGGCAGGCACTTAGTATAATTTAGAGTTGCAGAAGTGAAAAATGTCCCTTTGCCTTTAGTGATTTTTTTGTCCCAGCATTTGTCATGGATGCACATGTGACCTTTGAACCTGCTCTGGTACTCTGTGGCTGGCATTGAAGCTGTCAGGAGGCTGGTTGCAGTGATGCACATGTGCCCACTATCACTTTGACATGGAACATTTTGAAAGGGGGGTCTGATGAGCAGAACATCCTTTAAGTGACAGAAATCCAACACACCTAATAATTTTGCACCATAGCAGAGGGCATCCTGTCACACTGCACTCCCTTACCCCTGTAGGGTATTTTGTATAACCTTGGGGCTTGGCAGTATTTTCTTACCACCAAAAACAATGGTAATTTGACAATGACTATTCCTTGCATTCAGATTGGGTTTGGCTTTATAGTGGTATACATTTTGTTGGTGGTAGTTTGGTGAGCATAATTTCTTTGTTTTATTTGTGGCCCCAACATACAAAACCCCCTTCTTTTGTTTAGACTGTTCTTGTGATCTCTAGAAGCCTCGGACTTCTACATTATTCAGAAACACCACATTTTCATAAGGAGTGCCACCTATGGCTATTATCACTGATTTATCTACAACAGTGAGCTATGTTTCCATAAATTATTCACAATAACATGTGGTATTATCACAAATTTATTTACATTAGTGAGACTATGTTTCCATAGAGTATTCACAATAACATGTGGTATTATCACTAATTTATTTACATTAGTGAGACTATGTTTCCATAGGCCTCTCTCTGCTGATTCATGCACGCTCAGCAGACTATTGCATTATATTCCACTCAGAAGCCACACACACATACCCTGAGTGGAATCACGTGCACAACTATTTATAATGGCTCATGACATTGCTTCATCTGTATAGGAAACTTGGCACATTAAACATCATTCCCTCTCTTGCAGAGTATTTTTTTAGAGGCATCAAATGAAGAACAGAAGCAAGAACACTCTTAGGCAGACTGTGTGTTATCACAATTTCATTTCAAAATGATACATTACCATTCTGGTGAGACAATCCTTTCTGAAATAAACATAAGAGAAACAAATGCAATAATGCCACAAATTTCATTTTACATTTTCAACAAGAAAAAGAGAGATTACATCATTTGTCTTGCAACATTATAACGTGGCAGTTAAACACAGGAGAATTCCCTATCGCTACCCTGCCTGCCTGATAGTAAATCATTTGTCCGGCAGTCACAATAATCTCACTCCATTTGTATATTTACCAGCTATTTGTAGCTCTCTCACACGCGATCTCCCTTGGCCAGTCACCTTCGATGAATGAGCCCAGGGTTTTCTTTGTGTTTGAAGTTTGAAGTGCACAGCGAGAACAGGGAGGTCTCAAGCCGGTGCCAAGTGACTAGGAAACCCCAGTCACTGAAGGTCAGCAATGCCACTAGGGCGACCCCTCCCAGCAGCCCAGCCAGGCGATCTCACAGCAGCTCCAGCCAAGTGACCTCACTGTAGCTCCGCAAAATGTCTTCTCCCCGTAAATCTGTCAGACCTATTCCAAAAAACCTCTGTTACCTCCCCTAAGTTTACATAGCACCAATCAAAATTCATAGTATGCCTCCTCCTTCCTCAACAATACCTCACTTTTACAGAAAACAACTGTATCTAACTGATTTCCTGGCATTCGAATTTTGCTTCCTGCAAAGACAGTGAACAGGGCAAAGAAAAATGTGCACGTTTAAACAATGAATCTCAGCCTGCCTCATTTTGCACATGGAGAACACATTATAATCTTAAGGAGTTAGAATCCTGTTAGTATTTGTTAGTTAAGTTAATTAATCAAGTATCTAATGTGTCTCCTGTAAGTGAGGCATTTCAAGTGAGAAAAAAATGATGTGCTTTTATATAGGTATTGAGAAAAAGAAATGGTGTGCTTTTAAAATAGATAGCCTGTCTTCATATAAATGTCTATATGTTACCCTGGCAACACATGGCTTGCTGTACCACATCACAGTAATAATGTGATCTCATGCAGTGGCGCTGCACTCCAAATAAAATATACTACATATCCCTTCTTTTTTCTGAGAATTTGGCCATGGTCCAAGCCACAATTGGAAGAAACCCAACTTGCTCCCTTTCTTCCTTTAAACTGTAGCAATCCAACAAAATGAATATTCATATTTGAAAAATGAAAATTGAAAAATCAGTGTTCAATCATCATAATATCAAAATTCATCTCTGAGTCCATCAGTTCTTATAAAATATTTTACATATTTCTTCCCAATAGAAGTGTCCATAGTCCAGTGTCTTACTTTTATACTTGAAGTCAATCACAAAACAATAAAATAAAACAAATAGTTAAAATAAAGAATTAACATAACAGATTAAAATAATTAATTAAAATAATAAATACGTGGAACTCCATACTCCAGGACACTTGTCTGCCTCTGATATGTCCCGACCAGCGATGTCACATCATTTGGTTCATTCGGGTACTCTTTCATCCTGGCACTCTTGGATCCTTTTTCCATAGGAGTCATCTCTTTTTGGCATTCCGGTTACTTTGTCTTCACCTCCACCCAGAGGCAGGCATCAATTGATCTTCATCCAGGGGACTCCAGGACTCCATCATCTCCCGTGTCCTCCGGTCCTCGAACCTCTGACTAAATGTATGTTAATATTCTAAATCAAATAGAAAAAAAAAATTAAGTACATAGCACAATACTAGCTTCACCCTTTTACCAAAGATAAAATTATATATATCCATGCACTCCATAAATAATTTTGCCCTCTTCCTCTCGCTTTCTGAAATTAAGCACATGTTAAAGAGAAAACAAACATACATAAAATAGCATTCAACATTTAATACATTTTCATTTTGCAAACCAACTCAATTAATTTCAGCTTCAATTTCTTTTTTTTTTTTTTACATATACACATATGTAATAATCAATCCTCTGTTTTATTTCTCTGCTGTTGCTCTTTGACTAAACACATTTACCTTACCTTCTTTTATGTATTCAAGGGACTTTGTCTGTTTCTACATGCTCAAGCCTTTTAATGTCGTGTCTGGGGTGCCAGGGTTTAATTTGGTTTACATGAACAAACTGTTCTGTTGCTGTTCCACCTTCAGTTTTCTAAGTTTTGTATACTACAGGAGAGACCTTATCTATAATTCGGAATGGCCCCTGCCAGGCTGCTAGAAATTTGGAATGTTTCTGTTTACCTTTTCCAAAATGAAATGTATACACCTGATCGCCCACACAATACTCTTTCTCTGATGTCTTTTTTATCATAATATGACTTTGCACTGTCAGCAGCTCTTTCTATATTTCGCTGTACAAAAGCAAATGCATGTTGTAAATGCATTCATGAACTGTTGATGCGCTCACAAGTGTCTGCTCATGTGTTCTGTATTGCAGGTGTTGTGGTAACACCATTTTCCTACCTGTCAAAACTTCATGGGGGCTAACACCTGTTGTTTTGGCAGGAGTTGACCTGATTGCCATCAAAACCAAAGGTAAACGTAAATCCCAGCTGGAACCTGCTTCTGCTACAGATTTCTTTAATATGTCCACAGCAGACCTATTACAGCGTTCAACTCCCCCAGAGGAAGCAGCTCGATATGCAATATGTAATTTCCTTTTCACACCCAGTATTTGCCATACCTTACCCATTAGAGCACTTGTGAAATGAGTCCCTCTGTCTGATTCTATTCTTTGTGGTAACCCAAACCTTGAAAACACATGATTCACCAGTAATGTAGCTGCTGTTTGCGCACTACAATCTGGTGCAGGAATACACTCAATCCATTTCGACATCAAACACACCACACTCAAAATATAACGGTTCCCCCTGCTCGACCTCTTTACAGGCCCTAAATAGTCTATTTGCAAATCTGACCATGGAAGAGTTAAGCCTCTTTTCATTAATGGAGCTCTATGCATTGGTGAAGCAGGTTTAAATTGGGCACATTATAGACATCCTCTAGTATATAATTCCACATCTTGGGACATATGTGGCCAGTAAGCAGAATCTTTCAGTATCTCCAATGTTTTTTTGTGAACCTCTGTGGCCTGCAGTTATTGCATCATGTGCATGGTGTAGCATTAGCCCTCTGAATGAAAGGGGTACCACCCACTGTATCTGTCCTGTTATGGACTCTGTAATCATGAGTCCATCCTGTAGTCAAATTCGTTTTTTATTCTTTAATAGCACCCTCAACTCTTCTTTTCCCATACAATCATTTTCTGTTAAAGGGTTTTGTTCAGGATCTATCAAATGATTATAATAGATTCCCATAATTCGATGATCCTTTTGTGCCTCAATTAGATCTTGATCTGGTGTATCATAACTCCACTGTACCACTGGCTGATCTATCTCCTTTGGTGCTTTAGCACGTGTTACTGCATCAATTTGTATTTCACCAAGTAAATGTTCAATAGGTGGCAATTCTCCCATCACAGCCCCAATTTTAGCCAGCTGATCTGCCTTATCATTCCCCTCCTTATCCTCTCCTGGAGTTTTTAAATGCCCACAAATTTTCCTCCAGTATATTGTTAAATCGTCTCTGACACCAATTTGTCTATGGCTTGTATAACTTTTCCATGTTTAAGTGGCTTTTTGTTGTATGTAATCATGCCTCTCGCTTTCCAGCCAGGTAAATATTCCACAAAGCTATTTCGTGCATAGTCAGACTCAGTCACCAGGACAATTTCACCAAATTTATTATCAACTGCAGTAGCAATTGCTTTAAAAATGGCTGCCAATTCTGCTACTTGACTGCTCCTAGCTCCAATTCTCATCCCTATACTGGGGACGCCTTCACATTTCAACCAGACATTTCCTATTCCTGACACTAATTGTTTATTACTGTCTTTTTCAATGTGAAAAGCACAACCATCAACATATACAGTTGGCAAATCCTTGCATGTCTTTTCATCAAAAGCTTTGTGTGGTGATTGCCCAAAATCCTGTAAACTAGCTTCCACTTCTATTTCGTTTGATACATGTTCAGCTGCACAGTCATGTAGATCTGCTAAACCTTGAGCAACTGGGCTTTATTTTGGCCATATCTCACTTCTACAGGAAAACCTTGTAATGCTAGAGTCCATGAAGTGATTCTGGACTGTGCTGGTTACCTGACCTGATTCTTTTACTCTCTAAAAACTGCAATGGTTGATGACTGGTCTCAATAATTACCTTTTCTCTCTGAACAATGGGGCAAAAATGCTGTAGCGCCCACACAGTGGTCAAAAGGGCCTTTTCACATTCAATGAATTTAATTTCAACTTGGGAAAACGCTTTACTTGCATAGGCAATGGTTTTGTGATTCAAATCATGTTTTTGTGATAGCACTGCTGACATACACTGTTCAGAGAAACCTATTTCGATAAAGAAATCCGTATCCTTTATGGGGTATGCCAAACATGGTGCCTTTACAAGACATTCCTTTAATTTAGCCATTGCCTCAGACTGCTCTTTTTCCCATTTCCAGGGTGTATTCAGCTTTAACAGCTTAGTTAAAGGTTGAGTAATTTCAGCATAATTTCCAATGAACTTCCTGTTATAGCCAGTCATTCCTAATAAACTTTTTACCCCTTTCACATTTTTAGGGTCTTTTAGTTTTTGTATAGCCTCCACTTTCTTCTTTTGTGGGTTTAATCCATGTTCAGTCACTTCATGGCCTAGAAAATTAACCTTTTTCTTGCACCATTGTGCCTTTTGTAAAGATACTTTGTCGCCTGCTTTCTACAATTGGCCAAGAACATGTTTTATTTAATCAAAATGGTTTTTCAAGCTTTCATTTTTTATCAGTATATCATCCACATAAACTATGGTACCTCTTTCCGCTGCATCAGGCATGGCCTTTCTCAAAAATATTTCAAATTCACTCCCACTATTGACATACCCAAATGGAACTCTAACCCACGAGTATTGCGTCTTATCAAATGAATAAGAAAATAACTTCTGAATCTCCTCTGCCAATGGCACGCACCAATATCCAGAGGTGAGATCTAACGTGGTAAACACTTTTGAACCATGTACCCGAGCTAGGTCCAGATCAATGAATGGCAGTGGCCATCTGAATACTGGCACTCTTTTATTTAACTCCCTCAAATCTGCACATAGCCGCCATTGACCATTTGGCTTCAACACACCTAAAATAGGTGTGTTGGATGTGCTATGAATGGGCCTGATGATTCCCAGAGACTCCAAATTTGTAATAATCTCTGCCAATGACTCTAAACATGCCAGTGGTAATCTATACTGGCGCACACATACTGGGCTTCTGCTACACGCTTCCGGTAGTGTGGCCACATGTAAATCAGTTAGACCACAATCATAAGCATCTTTTGCAAATACATCTTTAAACTCCATAAATATCTTCCTCAGTTCATTTCTATCCTCTTCGCTGTCACATGCATCCGCTGATAAAATCTGCTCCTCTACCATTTTGGAGAATTATGGAAAATGTTCTGGAATGGGAATCTCGGCGCTTTCCTCTAACTGTGTGGCTGTGTTTCTCTGTAAAGCTGCCACTTTTAAATGTTTTGGCATATCAGCTTCCACTTCAATGGGCTGATTTTCTATTTAATTTTAATTTAAGTTAAATGTTATGCAATCCTCTTGATGACAGCACACTGTCTCACTTGAATCATAAGGGTACACAGAATGAATTTTAAATATTCCTTTGGGCTGAGAATTCAGGTGTTATGGCAACTCACCCTTGGCATCTACATACTTTTCAGGTATATTTCCAATCACCATGTTTTTCAGATCTGCAGTATAATGTGATTTGTGTATGGCCATTCCTAATGAGGAGTTTTTTTCTAAATGAATATCTTGTCAACTTTTATTATTCACCATGATTTTTACAGACCTTTCACCAATATCTACCAATGGAATGTATTAATAATCCAGGCCTTGCTGTTTTATGGATTCATTCAAGCACAAAAATGCATCAGAATCTTTCATCTGCTGTCCATTTTTGTACTTCAGTGTTATTGCAACCTGTTTGGTGAATGCAGGGATAATAGTATCCTTCCTCAGTTGTAATTCAATTGCATATGGGACCAGCTGTGCGCAATGATAAGACCTTAGTATGTCTACAAATTCAGGTGCAGGCCCACCTAGGCGTGACCATATTTTTTGATTAAGGAAATCTAACACCATACACATTCTGTGTATGAGATCATTGCAAATGTAAAAGTCATTTTGTGTTCCACTCACTATCCATACATTATGGTAAATTGTTTTCTGCCCAATGCTAATTTTTAGCATGCATCTTCCTGCAATTTGGTTTTCAAAGTCTGGACTGTCCAAACCAGAGAAATATTGGTTTTTAATTCTAAATTTCGGGATCTCCTCCCTCTCCATTATTTTTTGCAACAATTTCTCATTAATGAAACTCCTTTCCTGTTCAAGTGCTAAAGTGGCTTTTGTTGTTTTAAAATAGTCATTTATACCAATGTGAAACCATGGTTGCTCATCTTCCATGTGTATTTCAGCAAGAGTGGTGATGTGTTTTTCTGAATCTGCTTTAGGAGCAATATTCTGTTTGCATGTTTTCTCTTTTAAATAAAAGCGTAATGTGTGCTCATCTATGGCAGTTTGCCATCTTTTGCTTGGGTCCAAGTATATCTGTACAGATTGTTTCTCATCTTCACTCTGCATTTTATCTTGGCACATCAAAATGACAGTGACGCTAGGTATATAGCTATTCTGGAGATATACCTCTACTGCATCATTTGTTTTGGCAACGGTGTGACATTCATTTATATTGCTGTTTTGTGATTTTCTTTTCTTAGGTCTCAATGGTTTTTTGGTTAAGGACCACAGTACTCCATTCACCCCATCTATGAGAGGAGACAATCTTTTCAGGCAATCTGTTGCCATCAGAAATGGAATATCACAAATGGATGTGACCAATACCTCCTGTTTCATTCTGTGTTTACCTATCTTTATGTCAACCTCGGTGATGCCTATAATAGGCACCTCCTCCCCGTTAAAATTATGCACTGGACCTTGATTTTCCCTCACTGTGATCTGATTCTGTGGGGATCTCCCTTCATTGATACTCTTTACCAATTCTTTAGACATAATTGTGGCCTGTGCACCAGTGTCAATCATTGCAAATGTATTGCATTTTTGTTCTACAGTGATGGGAGCATAATACCTGTCTTCAACTTCCTCTAACACACATAAGAAGTGCAAATTCTTACTGATTTCAGGGCTCACCTTTCTCAGGCGTTTTTCACTTTTGGCTAAGCACATTGGTAAATGGAAAGACATTTTTCCCTCCGTTTTGCCCATTTCTGTGTGAGAGACTTTATTCATTTCCCCATGTTCAGAGGTTTTTTGGAGTGTTGCCACCATTCGCCAATCCATCCAGGTATCATCAGAGACCACATTACAACCCTCCAACTGAACATGTGTAACAACATCACTTGGCAATTTGTCATTGTCTAATTCTGTGCATTTGTGATCATTTAGTGTAGTACCAGCCCTTGTAACCTCTTCAAAAATATGTGGCTCAAAGAATTCTTCAGGTGATTGACATGTACCCTCCTTTTGAGTATTTCATTTTACTGCCTGTGTTTGGTTATTATTCTGATTGCCCAGGGAAGGAGTTATAGCATCGCCACTTACTCCCTGCTCACTGGTATTCCCCATGCATGAGTCATTTTTCTTAAATCTGTCTCTTTGTTCCTTTGGGATTTCAGGTGCTTCTTTTTCATTTGTACAAATCTCCAATGTCTGATTTAGCTCTAGGTTAAACCGAATTTCACATTTAGAAGTACTTGCACTATTACATGTTCATTTACTGATACTTTCACTTTTAAATCATTAGGCATCTCAAAGTCATTATGCAAAATTACATCAGAGCAATCTGTCTTTTTGGCACTGCCGGTATCATAAGTACTTAGTTACTTTTCAGAAACCGCCCGGTCATTGCTAGGGCCTTCTGCCCCCTCCTTGGATGACTGTTGTTGCGCTGTACAGTGCTTTCCTATTTGCTCAGCTAACTATTTCACTTGGGCCTCGAGGCACTGCAACCTTTCCATCTCTCTAGAGTCCTCTCTCTGTGGCCTAGATCGATATTGGTTGTTTTCCCCCTGATTGGATCTATTCTGATACCTCTCAGGTGAGTGATTTCTATTGGGATGGTTCCTGAACTCTTGATTCATTTGTGGAGGGTAGCGGGGTGCACCCATCCTTTGGTTGCAGTCCCCTGGTGGGGAATTATTGTACTGACGTGGAGTGTAGTTCATGTTCTGCCTCATGTCCTGTCTCTCAGGTTGTGGGTACTGGCCCCTATGTTGATTGCCATTATCAGCAAATCAATCCACATATCGGGGTCTATCCTGAATACCATATATCATGGTATTGGGGTCAAATCTGCTCTGTGTCCCCAATGTCTGATAGGCACCATCATTTCTTTGATCCTGATTTTGTCTCTGGTTATTGTTCATACCTGACATATCAGTATGACATATCATATAAGTACCTGTGGCTGATGTAGCTCTCCCTATTACTAGGATCATGTGATTGAAACATTGATGCAGGGTGTGATGACCTTTGTTGATTACCCCTTTGTTCAGGTGCCAAATTATTTTTACTTGGATTTTGAGCAGACTCAAGGGACATTTTGGCTGACCTGATTTCCATCACTGTTGCTGAGGGTTCTTTAGATGTTGGTCTAGTGTCTTTCATTTTATCACTTTCTCTACCCTGACAATAGAGTATCTCATATAGTTTTGTGCTTTGGTGTACAATCCTTTCAAGGGACTTGTCACAATCAAATTCACGAACCATTTGTGATATAATGTCTTTCTGTAACCCATAGAAGTATGCAGTTTTAAACTCATTATAATGGGGGTCAAAAGATACATCAAAGCGAGAAAATGATCTTTTTAAGTCTTGTAAAAACTGGCGAGGGGATGTATTAGGCCCATCAGTGATTGTGTAAGTGACTTTCTTTGCCTCCTGCATTGACTGAAAAGGAGAAAAATGACGCCTAATCTCTTTTTCAAACTCTGCCCATGTCATATTCTGCTGCTCATTCAATCCTCTTATGATACTGGCCGTCGGAGCATCTAAAGTTAAATGAAAATACTGCCTGTACTGTTCCTTAGGTATCTGGAGGGCTTTAAAAATGTCATGAACCGCTTCTAAGTGATCCTCAATGCAGCATCCCCCTCCTTTTTTAAATGGTTTGATCAGGGCTTTAATGGATTTCATTATCTTTATGGGGCTACTTGTTGCAATGCATGGAATTGCACTACTTGGTGACTCAACCCTGGATCCAGGTGTATGGGATTGGTGGCGGCCCCCAATGGGAGTATCAAATCCCCCAAGGGCGCTGCAACCAAGTTCAGTCACCGGCCCAGTCACTGGGGCACTAGCTCTTTGAGTAGAAATAGAATTCACCTCAACTCCATTGAATGTGGTGCCATGCCGCCTCTCCTGGGACCCGGGAATGCACATTTGCTGTTCCAAGTCCTTACACTTTTTAAGGAGCCTGTCTGCTTCGTTTTGCAAATAGTTGTTTTCATCACTCATTTTATTAATTACCTCCTGCATGTTGCACATTTGCATTTGGCATTCATTAAATTCTTTGTTTCTCTTGTCTCTTTCTTGACACATTTTAACCATTTCCTGTTCTGCATTTTGGAGATCACTTTCTTTTTCATAATGTTCTTTTTGTAAGATATGCCTTTCTGAAACCATCTCATCTTTATCTTGTCTAATGTGGTCCACCAATGCCTTTAAGTGTACCAATTCTTGTTCACTGTCCTCAAACTGTTTCTTGCTTTTGGACAATTGAATATCAAAATCTCTGTATTTTAACTGCATGTCTTTCTGACATCCTTCTAATTCTGCTCTTAACATTTCCTCCTTTTTACTTTCCCCATCTAGGTCAGCCTTTAACCTGTTAATCAGCTTGGTGTAATGTTCTTGCATTCGCAGTTACCTATTCAGAATAAACCAGATCTTTGCGCATAGCCGTATCAGACAATCTTTCTCTGCATGTTTATCAGCTGCATTTAGTAACCTTAGAAGGCAAACCTGAATTATGCTGCCTTCTGCAAAAATATTTTCTAGTTTTTCTTTCTGCACCTCACCATGAATGCAGCCATGCCATTCTGTGGCACTGTTTGATGACTATGTCCCATGTGCATATACCTTTGCCTCTAAATATTGCACTAGCTCTGAGAATGTGGCTTCCATTTGAGACATTCTGAAATTCATTTTTAGTGACACACTGTTATTATGAAATGGGTTCCCTTTAATGTACAGATGGCAGTGTGAGACACACTTGCCATGCCCAGTACGTGCTCTATGATCACTTTCCCGGCCTGCAACGCACCATAAATATGTAGGGTATTTTGTATAAACTTGGGGCTTGGCGGTATTTTCTTACTGCCAAAAACAATGGTTATTTGACAATGACTATTCCTTGCATTCAGATTGGGTTTCGCTTTATAGTGGAATACATTTTGTGGGTGGTATTTTGGTAAGCATAATTTCTTTGTTTTATTTGTGGCCCCAACATACAAAACCCCCTTCTTTTGTTTAGACTGTTCTTGTGATTTCTAGAGGCCTCTGACTTCTACATTATTCAGAAACACCACATTTTCATATGGAGTGCCACCTTTGGCTGTTATAACTGATTTATCTACACCAGTGAGCTATGTTTCCATAAATTATTCACAATAACATGTGGTATTATCACTAATTTATTTACATTAGTGAGACTATGTTTCCATAGTGTATTCACAATGACATGTGGTATTATCACTAGTTTATTTACATTAGTGAGACTATGTTTCCATAGGCCTCTCTCTGCTGATTCATATACGCTCAGCAGACTATTGCATTATATTCCACTCAGAAGCCACACACACATACCCTGAGTGGAATCACGTGCACAACTATTTATAATGGCTCATGACATTGCTTCATCTGTATAGGAAACTTGGCACATTAAACATCATTCCCTCTCTTGCAGAGTATTTTTTTAGAGGCACCAAATGAAGAACAGAAGCAAGAACACTCTTAGGCAGACTGTGTGTTATCACAATTTCATTTCAAAATGATACATTACCATTCTGGTGAGACAATCCTTTCTGAAATAAACATAAGAGAAACAAATGCAATAATACCACAAATTTCATTTTACATTTTCAACAAGAAAAAGAGAGTTTACATCATTTGTCTTGCAACATTATAACGTGGCAGTTAAACACAGGAGAATTCCCTATTGCTACCCTGCCTGCCTGAAATCATTCGTCCGGCAGTCACAATAATCTCACTCCATTTGTATATTTACCAGCTATTTGTATTTCTCCCACACACAATCTCCCTTGGCCAGTCGCCTTCGATGAATGAGCCCAGGGTTTTCTTTGTGTTTGAAGTTTGAAGTGCACAGCGAGAACAGGGAGTTCTCAAGCCAGTGCCAAGTGACTAGGAAACCCCAGTGACTGAAGGTCAGCAATGCAACTGGGACGACCCCTCCCAGCAACCCAGCCAGGCGATCTCACAGCAGCTCCAGCCAAGTGACCTCATTGTAGCTCCGCAAAATGTCTTCTCCCTGTAAATCTGTCAGACCTATTCCAAAAAACCTGTTACCTCCCCTAAATTTACGTAGCACCAATCAAAATTCATAGTATGCCTCCTCCTTCCTCAACAATAGCTCACTTTTACAGAAAGCAACTGTATCTAACTGATTTCCTGGCATTCGAATTTTGCTTCCTGCAAAGACAGTGAACAGGGCAAAGAAAAATTGCACGTTTAAACAATGAATCTCAGCCTGCCTCATTTTGCACATGGAGAACACATTATAATCTTAAGGAGTTAGAATCCTGTTAGTATTTGTTAGTTAAGTTAATTAATCAAGTATCTAATGTGTCTCCTGTAAGTGAGGCCTTTCAAGTGAGGAAAAAAAAATGGTATGCTTTTAAATAGGTATTGAGAAAAAAAATGGTGTGCTTTTAAAATAGATAGCCTGTCTTCATATACATGTCCATATGTTACCCTGGCAACACATGGCTTGCTGTACCACATCACAGTAATAATGTGATCTCATGCAGTGGTGCTGCACTCCAAAACACGTTAAAATATATTACACCCCCCCATAATGGCTGCATGAACAAAGGCCCACAGGCCAACATGTTGGGCCATACTCTCGTCCCCCTATCATGAGGGCCTGCAGCACCTCTGTCCCTACAGGCAGCTGATGATTATCCTCTGTCATCTGCCATGCACAGTGCTCCTAAACTGTAGCAGTGTGCATGACAGAGATTATCTGTCATGAAGTAGCAGCACAGATTACGCACTGGCTACCACTGGCAATGTTCTTTGGTTTTGACGTGATATAAATTATTTATAACACACCTGTACACAAGGGTTTCTTGGGGATTTCAGGTGTGATAAGAACCTGTACATGTGTGCCACATTTGTTTAGGATACTTTATGTGTGAAAGCAAAAACACCTGAGCTATGATCTATGATCTTTGTAATCTAGACTGTGCCTTTGCTTATGTTATGTTAGTGGTTTTTATAAAGCGCACGTTCGCCATGGGTATCATGGCGCTAGGGGAGCATCAGCAACAAGAGGACCTAAAACAGAAGGGTTTTAAAAAGTCAACGAAAGCCAAGGTGGTCGGCAGTTTCCCTGGATTGACAAAGGCAAAGCAGTCCACAGTTTGGCTGCTGAGACCGAAAAAGAGCAGCCACCCATCTGATCCAGCCGAAACCATAGGATGACCAAGAGCCGGGAATCACATTATCTCAAAGGACGACCCGGTTGATAGTGCTGACATTTCTCCTGCAGGAATTCTGCTCCTACTTCATAATCGCAAAATTTACTTAAACAGCTCAGACCAGTTGTGTTTGCAAATGCTCATCCTTCATCCAAAAGCCACAAATAATCCTGACAGCACCTACAGTGTCTCAGGTATACAGCAAGAATTGGACTACTGTGCAGGAATGGTAAAATGCACCATAAACACACAGGAAGATCCACAAGAATTCCTAATGCACCTACTACAAGTACTAGAAACCAAAAAAATCCCTAGAAAGAAAATATTTCATATTTCATACATGTGGAAACATACATGCACTCTCTGCAATCATGTTTCACAAGAGCATATCTCTAATGAACGATTTGTGTATGCATCCATACCGTATTCTGAATGCATTCCATTTCACCAGCTTCTGCAGAATTCAAATCATGGCATGTTATGCTGTCTTTGCAATTCAGACAATCGTTCCAGCATACAAATAAATTCACACACCCAACATGTCATACTAATGCTTCTAAGGTACAATGCATATGGTACCAAAAATCAGGTCACAAGTTTTACAAATAGGCAAGTATCTCTTGGCAAAAAAACCTTCACAACATTGGGCTTAATCTACCACACTGGTGCCACAACTACTTCAGAGCACTATACTGCATATGTCAAAAAAGAGGTGATTGCTTTGAATGTAACACACTTCTGTCACTCCAAAACAAAGTTTACTAGCAAAGCTAACAAATGCCTACCTAATATTTTTGCCACCCAAATATACTCACTAAAGTACACTACAATACACAGAATAGACCAACGGGCATCTAACTACTTTAAACATACCCTTCATTTGAACACACGTTAAACATGCCATCACACTTACACTTACATAATACATCCATAGTACTACAGTTGTAATTTTAAAATCCAATAGAGTTACAATAAGCCAACGGGAATCTAACTACTTTAAACATACCCTTCATTGCTGCACACTTCAGACATACAATCACACTTATACTTACATAATACATCTATAGTATAACAATAATACTTTTAAAATTCAATACAGTTAGAATGCGCCAATGGGTATCTAACGACTTTAAACACACCTTTCATTACAATACACTTCCACCATGCTATCACAAAACCCTATAAATGCCACAAACTCTATACATTAGGGTTTTTTCAATCCACCGTCGATTTTTTTCCCAATGACCCAATGATTAGTACATGTTAATACAACAGCACCCAAATGTTGTACCAAACATAGTTCATACAATGTACTATTTATGAGGGTCAAAAAGTAAATCGGTATGTAAAACTGCATCTAATTAAATGTTTCAAAGTATGTTGTTTAACAAATTATACCTTTTTTCTTTACAGAAAAACAGCCACAGATTGCAGTCTTGTTACAATATTCAAGTAATTATCCACACCCAGTATCAAGTATTCTCAGCAAATTACTATACCCATAATTACTAAGTGCAGATTGTTGTACATTTTGCCAGTATCTACAATTCTACATTACTGGCTTCTTACAATATTCAAGTAAGAATCCATCCCCACTACCAAATTCTATCAACATTCTAAGGTAGCGTAAATCACTAATAACAAACTATTGTAGCCAGACGCAGTGTCCACAATTATGGTAACATTATAAATACCATATACACTTTAATAATATCCTTCCACCATATTACAAATATTGTATACTCACCCTAGACTAGCTATAATTACTATTCACATATCACTGTGCCCATGGCCAGTGTCCAGCTTGATACCCCCTAGAGTAGCTATAATTACTACACACATTACTATGTCCCTGTCCAGTGTCCGGATGGGCACTCCCCCTAGAAAACCTAAAATGACTATGTACATATTACTGTGGCCATGGCCAGTGTCCATAATGATACTCCCCCTACAGTAGCTGTAATTAATGAACACATATTACTGTGCTTGTGGCCGGCATCCAGATTGATACTCCTCCAGAGTAGCTATAATCACTACACACATATTACTATGTCCATGCCAGTGTCCCTATGGATACTCCCCCTAGAGTACCTTACACATATTACTGTGGCCAGGGCCTGTGTGCTGATTCTAGGGGGCAAGGCATCTAGCCATGCCCCCAAGAATCTGGACGCTGGCCATGGCCACAACAATAGAATTCAACCGTATCATAAATACACACAATACACCTTTAAATAACATGACACATACACATTAACCACTGTCACAACTATACTGTTCAACAATGTTATAACCTCCCCACACACACAACTATACACTTTAGCTATTGTATAAGCACTTCAGCAACAGCTAACAACTATATTTTTATTTTAAACGCACACACTAACTACTTTAATAAAATATGTGTACATGTATGAAACACAGAACGCCTCCCAATCCCAATAGTGTCAGCGAACACATGTTCGCCCGTGTCTGCAGCTCGGCATACGACCGTGGACCATAAAACTGACCATGGACTTAGCAGCACCTGCGCAGTCATTTACACCTATAAAAACGGCTGCATCTTAACTTTCTTCAACTCCCCCACTCTTCTCAGACACTCTTTCACACACAAAATAACCCCAAATATATGAGCTTTCCCTCACTGTGCTGTCCTCGGACAAGGGCTGTGGTCCACAGATCGAATATAGCAACCATTTCAAATAGTTTGACACAGCTCACGTTTTTCAACAACCAATCAGCAAGTGTGGTTTATGTTTGCGAACACCACGCCGCCTCCTGATTGGTGCAGAGTACTCCTCAGACACCGAACAAGGAAATGAGCCTGCAGACCAGATGCAGATATTAATAATTGTTTTTGAGCTACTTTTTGGCCATTTCAAAAACAAATACTGGATAGATTTACACTAAATTTAAAAAAGCATGCTTTCTGGACCAAGCCGTGAAAGTTTGATGCAAATCTGTCCAGCGGTTTGGGCTGTAGGTGTGAACAAAACATTTTTGGCATTATGTCTATGAGGATTTCAAAAGTTTGGGACCCCCTATTACATTGCCCCCACCCCTATACAAAACTGCACTTAACGTCAGAAAATCATTTGGAGGTGGCCATATACTGTTTTTGCAAAGTTTGGTGAGAGTTCGTCAAATGGTGGAAAAGTTATAAGCCGCCCAAAATCTGCTCTTCATATGGGTTGAGCAACTTAACCATAACTACACGGCTGCTACTGCAGGCTGTGTAATATATGTAGGGCCGGATTCACAAAGTGTTTACCTATGGGATTGTGCCATTATAAAATGCTTCTATGAATCAGGCCCATAGTGCTTATATCATTCAAGAGAGCAAGTTGATTTTCATTGCCTTAATATTTCTCGGCAGAATTCACTGTTAGATGAGTGCCAGATGCTCACAGCATGGATAGAGCTTCTGTTTCTGTTATATTAATCAAGATTTTAACCTATATTAGCACCCTGGCAGGGGGAGCCAGCCAATCAGATGGCTAGGAACATAGGCTTGAACTGCCGGTGCAACCTTGCGTTCCATGCCATCCACTCTACCTCCTGGAGCTCGATGTTCTTTTTTTGCACCTGATGACACACAATTTACTGACTTTCTCCAGTCTTCCACTCTACAAAGTATAAATAGTCAAGTTCTGTATTGTTCGGGTAAAAGCTTCACAAAAGGTAATGAGTTATTTTTAAGCTATTCTGGAAACGCTAGTACAAATAGCAGTTTCCAAGAGTAGTGGTGACGGACTGGGCAGTGGCCTTGTTCTGTTAAATTATTCTCAAAGTGTTTGATTACTGTCATTCAAGGAGCAAATATATTCTAATGGGGCTATGAATCCTTAAAGGCAAGATCATTGTTGGTATGGTCCAGCAAACCCACAGCTGCAAATCCAGTAACACTGTTAGAAAGATGTCCAGCAAAGTTTGTCTGCCCTTGCACAGAGATGCTGATGGTAAATTAAGCGGGTAAATGAAACTCTATAACGGCGACGAGTCCAGTCTGCACCAGTCTCTATTCTCTGTTCTTGTGAGGAGCTGCACTTCGAGTCAGTCCAGTCCTGTTTCTACTCCGCTTACCTTTAAAAAGGTCTTGCCGGTGCGGAGCGCGGCGCGGAGTCCGGCGACGAGTCCAGTCTGCACCAGTCCGCGCCCGGGAGCTCCCGAGCCACAGCCGTTTAATCTCAGCCCTGCTGTCATCTAGCCTCGATGACGCTAACACCAGAAGGGCCTCAGACTCGCAAGAAAACGCTCCAACACCGACGAATGCTTAATCCTTGGACTGCGATGAAAGCAGTACCCGGAACAAAGGTAAGCAAAACTGCTAGTCGAGCTCTGCTCGCATCGCTTACCCTACCTACAGCTCTATCAAACGCTCACTTAGAACACTAAGAGCAGCCGCCTGTTTGCCATAAAACTAATTCACGTCCTGAAGTCTTGAGTGGTGAACGTCCAAACAAAGTGCAACCAGTCATCCGTTTTTGTTCTAATGACTGCATCCCGCTCACAACTTCAGAGACGGCCTCGGCAGTACACCTACTTGTGGATCAAATCCACCAGGGAAGGTATGGGGGTTCTGTACCATCGTTGAGCCGGGAGTTGCTAGATACCTCCAACGGTGATGCCCTAGTGCCCCCAGTGAATGCAGTCCCCCATCCTATCTCTGCCAATCCTCCGCTGAATCTCCAATCGATTAACAACGCTGGAGAAGGTCCGGCAGTCCAGACTGTCAGCTCGCTTTCTGCTGTGCCAACGTGCCTTTTGTCGAGTGCTGCTGCGGCCGCTGTTTCTCTAGACACAATACATGATCTCTCGATTCACCCAGCTCCTTCAGTGCCTGATGCTCCGGCAGCCCAACCTATTCAACCAATACAACCTTTGTGCCACATCAATCACGTCGCCTCTTCCTTTCCGGTGAGTGACGACGAACTTCTAAACCTGCCAAACGATGAGGCAATGCAATGTTCCTTAAACTGTGCACAAACAGCACTGTCTGTACAGCCGAAATCAACTGCAGTGGCTCTCCCAAAAACCTTGTCACAAAGCCTACATTCTTTAAGACCTACGTCCAGCCACCTAACCTCTCTGCCTTCGTTTTATTTGGCAGCAACGACCGCTGAGCGGCCAACAGACCACAATCACGCGTGCCCTCAAAGTGAACAAATCATCGAAAAAATCCATGGTCCATCAACGCTTCTAAGAGGACGGCCAGTAAAAGAGTGTGTCAATAATTCCATACCCGAATTACTCGCCTGAGCTCTTGGTCCATGGTAACCGTAGCAGCTACGCGTGTCAAGCGCCCGAGGAATCTGTCGCTACAAGAGCTTTGAGCAGACACTCCCCAAATTTTCCCCTCCCAACAGTACTAAACAAACCATCTGACTTGGAATCCAGTTCTTTTGCCAGGGCAAGACGTTTACAAAGAATTGCAGAGCTAAAGTCAAATCTTCAACCCCTCCCAAAAGCCCAAGACCACCAATTGGCCCAAGCAAGCTCCCCATTCTCTCTAAACAAGTCCCCTCATGGTGAATTCCTGCCGTCTAATCTACCACGAACTCTTTCGCCCATCAAATCCAAGTTTCATTTGGATTGTTCAATCTCAACTTCAAATGAACAAGATGCAACATCTGCAAATATTTTCCAGGCAAGCATCTCAATCGAAGCTATCACGCAAATTCATAACAATGTTCTTGCGGCATCCGCAGTCGCGTTGGCACCTTTTACTAAACTATATGAAGCCCTACAAACCCAAATATCTGACCAAGGAGCGATGATGCAGATCCTGGCTCAAAAAATAGACAAAATCGATATCTTCACAGACTTTCTTCAAATACAAATGGAAAAAAATGCTGACCAGTCCACACGATGGCAAGAACGCATAGGCGACTTGGCCGCAAGACATCACTGCCAAAATGATACACTTACAGAAGGTCTGCTAGACGCTGTGAAATGGATGAGGAAAAATGCTAATCTTAATACTCAAGTGTATGCGGCGCCTTCAAGTTCAAAAAGCAATTCATCAGTTCCTAACGGCGACAATCAACTGCCAAACGAGACAAATCTTACGGCAACCAATGTCTGCTCCTTCTTAAAACCTGATACTAGCGTTTCAGCTCCCATCCAATTGGTCCAATCTGAATCTGAGCTCCCCTGTGACTCAGCAAGACATACGGATATCGCTGGCCCTTCAGACAATGGTGCTCCCTTTCTGACTGAGACTTCCGTGGAACCACTTGGTCAAGTAAGTTTGCAACCGACCACTTTCAACATATTCAGTGGCCCAGCCAAAACTTTCGCCACAACCAAAACGACCAAGAAGGGTCCTAATCTCGTCAAAAAGAAACATACCGACATTGGCCACAACGAACCGCTACAAAAAAGTACACGTCAGAATGTAAAAAAATTCATAAGAATCCTGACTACCCCAAAAAAAACTGGTCTGTTTGAGCGAAAAACTGGCCATTCACAAGCAAGCTCTTCACAAATGCAACGGTCTCCCCAACCAAAAGGTCAGAACAAAGTTCTGTCTAAACAATTGGCAAAACGCCGACGCATAGACTCGGACATCTAGAGTCTGTCTAGCTCGGCCGATGTAAATTCTGCAGACCTATGTAACTTATTTACATATTCAATTGGAAGCGAAACACACAACGCTTTCTCCTATCTCCTATGAAGCTACTCCAACAAATGCTTTCGACAAATTGGCAGCAAAGTCAATCCCTCTGAATGAAAACCTGCGCAAACAACGCTCTTGTGAAGCTTCAATAAAGGAAAACTCAACTGTCGCAAAGGTATCGTTCTCACCTGTCAGCTCAAAACTAAACCCTAAGCTAACATTGAATCAGAGGAAAACTGATGTTCACTTTCGCACAAGAGTACATAGCGATACCACCTCAAAACTTGCAATAACCTCATGGAAACTCTGACTCCAGAACATTCATGCGGATGAACATGAATTAAATTTAAACAGAGCTAATGTTCTAAAATTATTCGCCTGCGTCCCTCAACTCCGGACAATAACGCCCGACGACATAAAAATCGTTGAGTATGCAACGGAAAAATCTACAGACCAAGTGCTGCTACACATAACTTTGCGTGCTGTGAAAAACATCTTATTACAGGCAGTCGAAGAGCTGCTGGTCTTTGGATTTGACATCACCTTGGAACCTGACTTGGTAAATCAAAAAGGAGTTTCGACCAGGAAGACAAATACAAATAATTCCGAAAGTACCACCTGGAGGATGTCCCTACGGAAATCTTTAGCATTTCCGCATAGATCGCCAAATGATTTGGACCGCTTAGCCAGAAGTGATGGAGGCAGACCTGTTGCTAATAGAAGAAACGACCAAAACCATTAACAATGGTGAAGGTGCTAATTATGGTACCGCAAATTGCGGTACCGTAATTAGCACCAAGGTCCCTTTGCGGGTCCCGTACTTAACGCCTGTAAAAACCAGGGAGGACCCGCAAAGGGACCTCGTAGTAAGGCGGTAAGGGATTACCCAGACCGGTGCCCTTACCGGTACCGGTAAGCCCTTACCGCCTTCCGTGTAATGAGGCCCAGTATCTTTTTAAACCCGGTCAAAAAAAACTCCAAAGGTCGTCCTTACTCAGGCTTAATAACTATGGTGAAAATTTATAATTGGATGACCCCCATTGTTGCAGTCAACCCGAATCCATTTGTGCAGTGCACGATTATTCGATCTGACATGACGAACTCCAAGACACACAGTCACCTACTTGTAATCAACTGTTACTGGAATCCAGCAATGATCTCCAGCGCCGATTTCATCGATAAGGTAACAACTCTAATTGGCGACGCCTTCCTCAAGTACACCAATTTAGCAGTGATTGTATGTGGCGATTTGAATTGCAGCTGGTTTCGATTCAATCCTCAAACCATGGAAAACAACCAGATACCTGAGTCTGATGTACCTGAACGAGGTCAATTTTGGTCTCGAGCCCTTGCCTCACGTAACTGTCAGATGGTAAACGGCAACACAAAAGGTGACCAACCCTGCAAGACAACCTGGAAGCGACTCCAATGTAGAAACACCTGAGACTACATTTGGGCCTCTCGAAATCTATTCGAAAGGGTCGTGTCACTCAAGGTCGTCCCGAAGGACGAAAGCGATCATGACATGTTATGTCTATCACTAGATCAAGAAATCTACCCTCATCCCGAGGCATACGATCTACCGCTGTCAATAAATGCTGCCGGAAATAGGCTTAAAACCAATGGCCCGCAAATCTTGAAACTAGTCTTGCTGACTCAAATGATGTTGAATATCTCCGATGTTCGCCGCGTTCTTGCCAAAACATTCTAATTCAAGATTATATGGCCACAGCCCAAAACATCTATTCAGTAATGAAATCGCTGCAGCAAAAAAAGTACTGGGGAAAAATCTACGCCTGATAAGAAAGTCCCAATATGATCAAAAAGACATACAAAAGGACTTAAAAGATCGACGTCAGGCAAACAGAAATTGGCTTAAATCTCACTCGATGTTAATTGAACAAGACAGAGCTGAAACTATGTTAAAGTTAATAGTCATCAAAAACACGCGCGAAATATGGGCTCTATTAAATAAAGGAATCACAAAAACAATCTCAAACATATCAAATGAAATTTTGAGCTCGAAGTGGGTCGACTACTTTACAAAGGCATATGAACAGCCGCTCCAAGACCCACAAGTTCTTTCTTCCATCTCTTTTAAAGCTTGGGATATAACGCCTTCCCATGAAGATTTAGTACTGGCCATTCAAAAACTAAAGAATTCAAGAGCAGCTGGTCCAGACCAAATTTCGAACATCACGCTAAAAAAACATAAGCATCACTGGGCCAAATTTATGGAAAGTCTGTTTCGTCAAATTTCAACGTCAAGACAAACGCCTGCTTCATGGTCCAAAGCTATAGTGGTACCAATCTACAAGAAGGGTAGCCGAGACGAACCTTCGAACTATCGGCCCATTGCCTTGCTGGACAAGATGGTAAAAATATTCGGATCGTTTCTTCGACTGAAGCTGATGGCATGGGCAGCCAAGGAAAATCAAACAGACTGTCGACAAACAGGCTTTGTCGAACAAGTAGGAGTTGACGCAAACCTCACCCTACTAACCATTCTAAAATTAGAAGCCCTAAAAGCGAAGAAAAAAATCTTTTTCGCATTTGTCGACCTCAGACAAGCGTTTGATGCAATAAACCACGAAAAACTCTGGTCCAAACTACGAGGGTGGAACTGTCCAGCTCAAATTCTTGACCCCCTCATAGCTCTGCATACTAACACTACAATACAAGTGAAAGTGAATTCACAAGGCGTACTGACAGAGCCAATTCCCACGCACAAAGGTGTCAAGCAAGGATGTCCACTTGCCGGTGAATTATTCAAATTATTCATCTCTGATCTACCAAATTGGCTGGAATCTGCGCACAGTTTTTCTCCAAAGATAAATGGAACTTCCATTAAATGCCTTGTATATGCCGATGACATTGTGCTAATTGATCTAACTCAGATCGGCCTGAAATATCTATTGCTCAGTTTAAATGAATATCTAATAGCCAATGACCTACAACTAAACACAGGAAAAACGAAGATCATGTGCATTGGAAAAAGTGTATCAAGGAAAGACCAAAATTTCAAATGGGCTATTGGAAAAGAAAATCTAAGTATCGTAACTTTTATTCGATACCTGGGCATCATGGTTAACAACTCCCTTTGCGAATCTGCATGGTCAACCGACCTTTTGGAAAGAGCAACTAAACTAGGTCTACAAGGAGCGAAAATTAATAAAGACTTTGGAAAATTTTCAATAGCGCCATTAATTTCATTCTACCTGCAGAAGTTCATCCCCACCATAACCTTTGGTGGAGCGACAGGGTGGAATCTCAACCATTCCCTCTGGCAGCAGCTTGAAGGGAGGTTCTGGAGACGAGCATTAGGACTTCCCAAATATATCTCAATGGCGGCTCTGAGATATGAACTGACCCACAACTCAATCTATATGACAATATTATGGCAATCCTTATCGCTCCTGAGGAAAATGTTGCTCGGATCACAAATCCCAGCATATGAAATCTTTGTAAATGATAACGAACATCCATACTCGAGCTTACTTCAAACATGGAAGTCTGAAATAAAAACCATTATGGATGCCGCCAATATATCTACTGACAAGCTGATTGATCGCCCACAGCACGCAAAAAAAAAACTTGAATCCTGGGATTGGATATCAACTTACGAGCACCGAGCAACTCTTAAATCCACTTTCCCAGACTCGACGAGTATGCTGAAACTACATTCCTTACCGAAGTATCTCACAACCTGCCCCTCACGTTAGTACAGGAACCAATTCCTGAAATTCCGACTGAACGCCCTGAACACCAGAGAATCATTATGGCGACGCCGATCTAAAACCATTTCTTCAAATAAATGCAGATTTTGCAACTCAGGCGAAGTGGAGACACTAAAACATTTAATAACAGCTTGTACTCAGCTTACCATTCCCCGAGAGTTACACCTGCTCTCTTATAAACCCATCCTGTACGATGCAGATGAATGGTGGGAAACTGTCTCGGCTGGGAGAAATATTAAGCTCACATGCAGCATAATCAACTTCCTAGATGCGATACTGAACACAGACCAAACCTGAAGAAGTGAACCAAGATTTTATTTATGCGTGAGGAATGATGGACAAAACTTAAAGAGAAAAAAAAAAAAGAAAAAGAGAAAGAGCTCTGCCCTTACTAACAGCGGGGAGCCGAGTAGTCTAATTTAGCTTTGAATGGACCACTTTAGCTAAATTTCCGATTTAGTGCTATGTAACAAAAGTTTGATACACGTATTGAACTGCAGTTTTAAAAAAATAAATAAAAAAAAAGATAACTGGTTCCCAGCCAGGCCTGGGCGAAGGAGAGCAGGATGATGTGTTCCAGATACAGACATGATGAGCTTTAGCCAAAACATTAGAGTTTACACGTGTGCATATTGTCTAAGTCATAAATGTCTGATATCCCACATTAAGTTATTGCTGTGATAAAAGAAATATATTACAGACAACGAAAGAAGACTGCTTAGAGTGTTCAATACTGCAGATATTACTGGCAGATGTGTAGTAATATCAAAATAACTTGACCCAGAAATGAATAGCTGATTAAGCAACGCGGTGGAAAAGATGTATCATTGTGGCACCCACTAGAATTGTGGGCCTGCACTGACGTGATTTATGCACCACGGTTAAGTGGTACTATTGGCTTCCATATTTTGGTATGCAGTCTTTATAACAAAAATGTTATAAAGAATGAACATATATGGAATATTTTATAACTAAACATTTTATGAAGAATGCACTTAGGGGTGGGGTAAAGGGTTAAATCTTTTGGGGAAACGGTTGGGGTGGGTTTTTAGGGGTGGGAAACGGGGGTTTAGGTGGGGAGCCCCGTGCAAAAAAAAAAGTGCTATCTTTTTCATAATGTTTCGGTATAGGTGCATTCTTCATAAAATGTTTCGATATAAAGACATGTAACCCATATTTTGAGGTTTTAGATACTATTTCTGTTCTAGTAATGAAAACATGTGGCCAATAAGGTGTTCGAATTTATGAAGAGAGACTTAACAGCTCCTTTTTGCAGGGAATTCCTATGCAACTCGTGTTTAATACCCAGAAATTCATTGCACACTCCCAATTCCACAATTAACAACCTTTTGAAGCATCTACAAGTATTCCTCAGTCTCCAAACTGATAGACATTCATGCTTCCCACAGAACAACCTTTCTTTGCACAGGTGGAAAACCTGCTGCTGATCCCTTTAATTGTCCTAGCGTCTTCCTGTGAGCCTGTGAGCCTGCGAGCTGCTTCTGTGATTTGCAATGACTGGACACCTAGCTAGGGCCCTCAATGGCCCAGGCAAGACTGCATCATGATGTTGCAAGCAGTATACAAAGAGATTTCATAGATCTGGTAGACAGACCAACAATAGCAGAAGAACTCATAAATAGTTGGAAACATGAACCCAACAACCGATAGAAGGATGGAAGGCAGAGACTGGGAGTAGAGAAGACAAAAGAGACACACTCCACACAAATACTTCATTCCTAATGCCCATTTCATGGAAATGGGTTTAAACTACATTGTGGGTTATATGCAGATTGCGCAATACACGAGGAAACTCAGTGTCGCGGCGTATGTGGTCCTTGGGATGCAGCACTCAGATCTGTGGCAATTTGGTTTGGAGTGGAAGGTGTTGTGTATGTGGAAACGTCTGCAGGGTGTGCCTTGTCTCACCATGCACTTACCTACCCAATGATTGCAGTTATTTGACATATCCAGCTGTACTTCCCCATGAAGACAGTGTTCCTGCTCTATGTTGGGTTTGCTGGGAGAACTCCTGTGACCTCATGAACCCACCTCTGGCATATCTGCTCTAGTAACTATTATTTTATTAGGTGTAAGCTCATTTTCTTCTGTTAAATAATAATAATTACAATTTTTGAAGTATAGTGAATTGGTAATTACAATAAGTTAATTATATTATAAAACTAAGCAGGTATTATCTAACACATCAAGTCAATGAAAACAAGGGCTATAAACTTTAAACATGAATCAATAGATATCATATACTTATTCAAATGAAGTGATTTGACATGGAACATGACAAAAGGGAGTATTAAGACTCACAGGGGAACAAACAAAATATAAACAAAAAACTGTAGGCAGGTGGTTAAGCATATGGGGCTAAAGACCAATTATTACTTTTGATCCAAGTAAGTAGGAAATGCTTCCCATTTACTATAAAATCACATGTTTTACTATTCTACGGTAAGAACAAATGGAATTCCACCACAATTCGTAGGATTCTTTTTTTGCAGATTTCCGATGAGATGAAATCCTATTTAAATAAAAAAAGTTCAATGATCTTGGTGAAGATAGTGAATTTATATATGGGTTAACTAAAATACCAATCATTACATTACATAAAGTTAATGGTTCTTGAAAAACAAATATAAGCTGGAAACAGTGTTCGCTTATTTGAGTTGCTTTTTCACCTGCAATGTGACTTCCAAAGATGGGTTTGGAGCTAAAGGCACTTTTGCAGAAGAAAAGGATAGATTATAGCGCATGGCAAGGGCCATAAAAAATTACAGATAAGGTTTCACCTGTGGTCTACAGAATTGCTAAATAGGAGGGTGAATTGACAGTGGAATAGTTTGTCCATGTTAATCAAATCCAACCTTTCCACGCGAAACATGAAGTGTAGAGGCTTGAGCAAGATGAAGCTAATTGAGAGTAAAAAAATAAATAAAACTTAATATGTGGGGTTGTCCTAGCAAACGAACAAGTGTAAATAGTGCTGGTGCACAAAAGTACAAGGGGGCTTTTATCTGGAAATAACATGTACTAGTGGGGTCATTAATTATGTGTCTATTGAAAGAATGTCTTGGTTGCATGGCATGTGTTTCTATAATGTGTATTTGTGAACATGATCACATTTGATTTCAGATGCTCTAGTGGACAATTAAATGAAATGTTTATTGTGCTTGGTACTTAATATGTCTTTTCTTTTTACTCTAGAAATATAATTGTTTTCCTCGTCAGCGCCGGACCATTGGAGCGCTGGATACCTGCTTGATACCCCTGGAATGGAGTCCCCTGTAAAGCCCCCTGAACCGAAGAAGAGGGTGAAGATGACGACCCAAAAGCCATAGAGATGACGACCTTGGAGGAGGTCCTGGAATGGAGTTCTGCCAACAACGGGTTTCTGTGCGATGGAACCACAAACTCTTATTGACAAGTTTACTTGAGTTACAGACTGCTTTACTATTCCTGTTATGAACTATTTTAGTACAGGAGGTATTTACAAAAACTCTTATTTTCCATGAACTGATTTTGGTTCTTCTTATTTTTGCTGTTTGTGTATTTTACATTGCATTGTATGACATAACTGTATGTTTTCAAATGTTTTCTAAAAGTGTTAAGGATTTAAGTTTTAAACAAACAGATTTTTATTTTTGTTCTTACTGGTTTTTGCATTCGATTAAATGACACAGATGTGTTGTATGTTGTCTGAAAATGTGTGCTACTGATTTAATTTCTGTTTAAAAAAAAATTGAATCACCAATTAAAAATAATGATTTATTAAGAGATAACAGTGATCCAATGATTAAAAAAAGATAAAGATTTCATTAAAAAGAAATCATTACAAAAACTATTCACAAAAAAAGATCAGCAATAAAAAAAAAGAAATGAGGAGATCAAGATAAGGGTGACCGAAAGATTAAAAAAAGAGATAAAAAAATACGATTATGTTTTGCTTTATTCCTTTTCAAAGATATTGTTGTTCTTGTGGTTAAGGGTCATACTTATTTTACTCAAGACTAGAGATATGTATATAATGTTCTAATACCTGTATTTCAATGTGCATATTATTTATCTTCAAGTATGGAGAAAATTTAATTGGGAACAACACATGCATTTTAGAGCATTTGTTTTTTGTTTTCTCCTGCTGTGATTTCGAGTTGATCCCAACAGTAAAGAAAGGAGGGAGTGTAAGAGTTGATGGGGGCTCTGAATAGCTGGGGGGCTTTGAATTACGGGGGTTTATTGGTTTAGCATGCACATGTAGATTTAGTGTGGGTTTTAGACAGAAATACAGAAATGCACAATGCAACCGGCGATCTGGTCAAGGGGAAGGATTTCTTTTGACTGACACGGAGAACTTATTAAAGGGGCTGTGAATGGGTGTAGGCAAGGCAGACATCCTCAAATGCTGTGGTGAGACGAGCTGGCAGGCAGACCAATTCCAGTGCTGTGGACGTTTGATGTGCTTATCTAGGCGAGTGCTATTCTACGCAACCACAGGGCAGACCAGGTAAAACAGACTGAGGGGTTTTCCCGGTTTAAGTTGAGCCAGCAATAACGCCAGTCTCTAGGTAATATAGGTTCAAAAGTGAGGGGGTTGGAGTGCATGTTGATGCAGTTAAATAGTGAAATAGGTAATTTCAAAGTGCATGCAATTTCAAGTTTACATGAATGTACTTGCGGTTGTGTTCTTTTTCTCAAAACATAATTCTTGCCAATTGCTTCGCTTTCAAGGTGGGACTAAAAATGTCCCAAAGGGAAATAACTGCTGTGAACTATCTAGTTAGAGAGTGAATGAATGCATGGTTTTTCGATTTGTTGTTTATGATTTTGCAAGTCAGCCCCAAGGGCATACAGCAGCATTGTAGATAAAATGCTGTGAGGTGAGAACATATTAGGTACCCTCTGGAGTGTACCAAATCCAGTAATTTGTGCAAGGAAGTACCCTGGTAAAAAACAGTTGATAGGCTATATTCTGAAGTTAGACTCACAAAGATAAAAAAGAAACACCCCAATGAATTACCACAAGATACTACCACCATAAAATACCACAGAATTAGGTGTAACCCCAGAATATATCCCACACTTCCAAAGGAAGTCGTTTTACCAAAGGTCATGTGACACCACTTCCTGTAATGTCATGAAGGTCAAAGGTCATGGCGCAGCACCACCTGTGCTGTCATCGGGTATGTCACCTCACTTCCGCTACCCCTGGCAGGTTGGTGAATTGACATTCCTGCAGTAGTTATTTTAGGAAAGCCTTTATGAACGTGACTCTTACGACAATAGGGCTGGTTGGCACATGTGCAATATCAAAAAGCTGTTTTTGGAGCCAAAGACACTTTTGCAGAACAAAAGGATAGATTATAGCGATGTCGAAAAAGAGCCTGTATTCATGTCTCAGGTTACATACATGAGGTATGTTGTTGTCGGGCTGTCAAGCTTAGTATCTTTCTTTTTAAACCAGGATAACTATTTACAGTGTTTTTTTTAAGGTAAATGGATATTGCTCAAATAACATTTCATTGTCGGTCATCTCTTGCATAAGTAGACATGATACAATGTGCATTGGCCTAAGTCATGCATACACTATGGAGTAGTGTTTCTTAGCCCTTGTAAATACGAAAACTACATCACACAAGCTAGATATTTGAGAATGGCACCATTGAATTGTAAATGGTCTTGCTCTCTCCTGCTTTCCCCTTGTGGGAGAGATTCAATGTGCTGTTTGTGTATTTACTGTGGACATAACACAGGTCTACAAAGGGCAACAGGGAGTAGGCCACTAACGAAGTTGGAGATAGAAATGCAATTGTTCAACCATCTTGACCAATTCCATATGCTCTTTTGTGTTTAAGATCCAATCTTATGTAACCTCCGTTGATTTGGGGTTTGCACTGTTATCGGTTCCCTGTGTTTTCTCAGTGTTTGGACTCAATAGCAGCCTGCATTCTGGTACAAACGTGTGGGTTTGGTGCATATGTGCTGTCCTTTTGAGTGTGGCAGCCTGGCAGAGGTGGATGTTGGTCTGCTGCCATTTAGAGCTCACTATTCAAGTTGCTCCTCCACTGAAGGACAGTCATCGCTGCCACTGCATATGCAGGAGCTCTGGGCACTAACATTGTATTCATCTGCGCGCTGTGCAACTCACTCACTGTGGTACCATACCTCGTGACCTATGTGCTTTCTGTTAGTGGATATAGATCTTTGCGGATGTTAGGATGCACACATACCTTTAGTGCACGGAAATGAGCCAATAATATCCTGACATACATGTACAAGCCTACAAGCTGCATGTATAAGACCCTGTGCTATTTCTTTACTGGTTACATAGGCCAGTTCTCTAATCATTTGTTAACATGTACACACAAGTATTGTTTATCGCCAAAAGCTGATCATGTTTTGGAAATCCGATGCACTGTTCATCTGAGATGGTTTCAGATTTAAGAGATCAGGATGCAAGATGCAGTCAAAGGCTCTCCTGCGATACTCTATCTAGCTTTTGTTGCTCTGATCATTGGAACTGAGATGCCTGCTCGGCCCCATTTTAGTAGCCCTCCCCAGGACTGACATGGTGCTTTACAAGCGGCGTCTAGGAAAATGTGTACATTGGTACCACAGCATTCTTTGTGGTGCTGTGAAAAGCTCTGTCAAGCCGAAAGCAGGGAATGACCAACCTCTTTCTCTATTAGCACCTGGGACTACTGACCCATCTAATCAGACTATTTAGTTCATGAGCTGTATCTACCGATACAAACCTGAGTTCCCAACTCTCCCGCTACGCCCAATGATGGCCCTTCTAGTTCGCCAGCACTTCATCACTTCTCTTTCCATTTCGCATGGAGCCCATTTTGGTGTGGAGGCTACTTTTCATTCATGACTTCACAAGTGTGTTTTCTTGGAAGTGGAAGCACTCAAAGGCCGTTCTACCACTGCCCTGGATGCTAATAGGAGGAATTCCCTCTGCACCTCAATTACAGGTGGTAACTGTGTTGCAGATCACTTTAAAGCTCTTGCTTTGCTTAGGACTGCCCAACTCAGGTTGTGGAACGTTGCCACCTGCTATGGCATGGCACCCTGCCGAGATTGACTAAACAGACAAAATATGAGTAGGAGAAGATACTGAGAGTCAGTGAATATTTCAGTTTTTCCATCTACAAAATTAGATCTGTGTTCGCAGATACCTCAATGAGTATATTGAAGAATGACATGAGCATTGCTGGCAGGGCCCATGATTGGTCAGAATAAATAATGCAAACCCGTACTTATCCTAGTTGAACAATGAGGGGTATGTCCCTCTCAGTCTGTATCACCCTCGCTAGTCTAAAACCTGAGAAAGAACCGGGACCTGACAAAGTACCAGTGGACCTTTACAGGTCGGGGCCAGTGATCTGGGTGCCACATTTTACCAGGATTTTCAATGCAGCCCTGATAATGAATTCTGTCCCCAAGACAAGGATTAAATCTGAGATGGCCCTGCTGTATAAGAAAGGTGGCAGGGAGGATTTAGGGAATGAATGTCCCATTCTCCCTGCAAAATGTGGGCGGCAAGGTCTTTGCTAAGGCTTTGCTGTTGTATCTGGAGGCCTGGATAGAAGATATGAATACAATCCATCATTTACAGGCTGGCTTCCAGGCAGGCATAAGTACTATCAATCAATGTCTGAGATTGAGCCTACTTCGTGACAAGTACGTGAAATTAAGAATCATGACGGTGTATGTGATATTAATCGACTTAAAGACGGCATTGGATAGGCTGCCTAGAGCTAGGCTGCGGAATAGCCTGATTGGCATGAACACCCCTGTAGCCCTTCTAAGAGCAATACAAAGCCTCTACACTGGGAATTAAGTGGACATCATATGGGGGTGCGCCAGGGGTGCATGCTCGCGCTGAATCCTTTTTGCTGTTTTGTCAATGGTATCATTCTCAAATAAACTGATACGAACTGTGATCCACCTGTACTAGCTGGGGACAAAATGTCCCTTATTAATGTTTGCAGACGATGCAGCAGTTTTAGTTTTAGCTTTAACCCCAATGTGCTCCAAAAACCAGCTGTTAACTTTTGAGGAATTGTGTGTTGACAATGGGCATACTGTCAATATAAGGAAAAAGAAAGCCATGGTCTTCAAGAAAAGTAAAACCAAAGGGAATCACAAATTGAAGTTAAAGCTCAATGAGGAGTCCATTGAACCAGTTAATGAATTTGAGTTAGATTCTCTGAAAATTGCCAATGGTCACCACAGGTCTCCAACGCCAAAGTCACCTTAGCCTGCTATAGTGGGGCTATTGCCAGGTTTTCTCATGATTTTGAAAATGGGCTGTAAAGGTATCGCTAGAGACATCCTCTGCTCAGGCTAGGCAAGCAGCTTTGCATGGAGCAGAACTATTGGGAGGAACTAATGGTGACCAACTGACAATAAGTGAAAACACATTTCTTAAGAGTATATTACGACTCCCTAGAAATGAACCTGCTCTCCCTGCTTTTCTAGAGGTGGATTTGCAAAAAATTGATTAATTTTGTAAATCGAAGCCACTTTTATATTGGATCAGGGTTTGGCTGGATTAACCAATTACAGTTTGGCTCTGGAGGACATTTTATCACAAGAGGGCTGACGCTCATTACTGTGGATGGTGCATATAAAAGATTATTTTACCACGCTAGATTACAATGGATGCGGAAGTGATCCGCAACACATTGTTTGTAGTTTTAAATTGCGTATTAACAACCGACTGCGCTCAGGTGAAGAATGTAAACTATTAGAAAGTGTTGAAAGCACTGAGGGCCTAAAGAGATATTGGGAGGCCAAACAATCTTTCGGTTACGAACAGTATCTGGGCTTCTAACAAATGCCCCACTTGGGAGGACAGGATTGAGAACGTAATGCACTTTGTGTTAATTTGCCCATGTTACTTAGCAATAAGAAAAAGGTATTTGAAGCCATTATTTAGGGAGCCATCTATCAGAACCACCCAACAAGTGATAGCTCTTAACCTAAATCTGAAAAAAAGACTATTTGGCAGTGCATTCTGTAGCCAACTATCTCACCTGGGACTGGAGAAAAAGGCTATGATGTATGCGCTGGTGTCTTTTTAATATTATTTTAATATACTGATTAATTGATGTCCTTCTAATATTGCATATTTGCACATTTTGCACTCAATGATTTATGATGGGTTTCTCTTATTCTAATTTCCTGTTGGTCAAGCCTTGCTGTTTTACATTATTGTTGGAATTGCAGTTATATGGTTTATTGGGAGATTATTGGAGGCTATTGGGCAATGATCCAATAGCTTAACTTGAAATAGGCTGCCCGACTCGATATTTAAGGTAAATGGCTTACATCACCAAATTATGGACTTAGGCTTCACTGATAAAAGTAATTATTATCCGTATATATGATCCGTACTCCCCCTGTACTGTTTTAAGCCAAATGTTATCTTGCACATTTTACTTTGTATGTTTGTACTTTTAATGAATGTCGTTGTGTGTATATAGAATTGTGTATGTTAATCCAATGTGTGTGTGGTAACTGCTTTTATGGTCTGTGCACCAAATAAAGCTAAGTGACTGACTAACTAATTGACCAATCAAACCCTAAACTCTGCTTGCAGATCCAAGATGGGTTCTTCCAATTCCAACTTTTCAACATGTGCATGACATCCGTCATGGTTCATTTGGTCCGCCAAGCCATAACAGTTCACTAATATGCTGGTGTCGCGCAACCCTATCTGAAAAATACAGACGAGCTGGACATTATGAACATCACAGAATGTCTGACAACCATTGCAGGTGGGCTCTCCAAATTCTACTTTTAAATCTGATTCTTTCAAATATCAGCCTGCCCTGTCCATACATACGGTGGTTTTCCTATTAATGGGCAGATGCAATCAGGCCCACATCACCCCACTACTAAGCTCTGCCCTGAAGTTCGTTCCATCTCGACAATTCTGCTCGGAAAAGTCCTACCGCATCTTATTGCTCCAGTGCCAAGAAGCCTCGTCTGTTCCTGCCACAGAAGAGCACAAAAACACAAAATTCATGAACAGCTTTCAGGATTGGTTTTGAATTCCCTTTCAGGCTTGGCTGACGTGTGTCTGCCACAGCAAGCGTCGGGTGACCCCATTAAGGAGGTTCATGGCTCTGAATCATTCACATACAGACTGCGTGATACACACATTGGTGACCGCAACGTTATTGCATCATTTCCTGTGAAATTATTCTAGTTACCAGCGGTCACTGTGGCAAATACTGCATCCCCAGCATTCGCCACAACATTCACACTAATAACAGCCACTTCTCACATCGAAGACCATGAGGAGAAAATGAAGACACATTTCAGAACAACACGTTTTTTTTTATTAATGCGTCATGGTCAAATAGATTGACCTTTCACCTAACAACAACATTTTTAATAACATTAAGCAAAGGAAACACATTAGAAAAAAGCTATAAACTTCATCTGACCACAAAGTCCTTACTGAAGTACAATGTATAGCTTATAAGAAATATCATAGAATGCTTATACAATTGTAAACCATACTTCACACATATATTAAACGTCACACGCACAAAACTAAATGTAGACTTTTAGGTACAAGGAATATTACAGTACGTTCCATATCCTCTTATTATCTTATAGTTATGAAACCAATGTTACCTAAAGATTTCAAAACCTCTAATGTTAAAAAAGTTTCATGACCCGAATTTAGCCTGTCCCAGAAGTCCTCTGAGTTAAGCCACTCCTTTCTGTCAACAAAACATCCTAGAAACAACATTCGAGTTTCCGGGAGGGCAGGGCAGGCTAGCATAACGTGCCATTCTACCAGCTCAGGAGAAAATGGACATAACTCACCTTTCTCCTTCTGCTCACACGAGCTGCAAGCACGTCAACGGTATGCAGCAAGTTCAGGCAAATGATTGCGCCAGTAAGCATTGGGAAATCTGCATAAGTACCTAGGGAGCACGCCAACTGGTTTGTCAATTTTAGTCAAAGAAGGACATGATGAGCAAGGAATAGTTCTGTTTCCCAGCTTTCACTGATGCATCATTTCTACAAGAAACTGGTTAGATGGCTTGGCAGGTTCCGTGATCACCTCAGATATATGTGTGCAGCGTGCAGCCACCAGTTAGAATCCCGGTGGGCTAACTTAGGACAACATCCTTCCAAAGTTGATACATTGGGAAATAGTAACACTGATTATTACTGTGCTTAGAAGTGGGAAGAATCAGCCATTAAACACTTTTATACAAATGTGATATTCTTATTAAGCTTGTCATGTCCTATAACATACAATATACATTATAGTACACCGCCTCTTTAAGTTAATGGGGGATTTGTAGAAATCAAATATGGAAGAGAAGGCGAGGAATAGAAAAGTGTTTGCTAATCAAATCTACTTTATACTGAAATCAGTAATCAGTATCTCAAAATGTTCAATCTTTGAACATCTAACCACCAAGAGTGTTATTGATTCTAACAGGTCAGCCTTGGTAGAATAAAGCACTGTATAAAACATGTTATTATTATCAATTAGTACCCAGCGGGGGTGTGGAGTGTGGCAGCCAATGAGGAGGCTCGGAACGGTGGCATTACTAGATGGTAATCTCGCTGCTCCAAGCCTCTTCAGGGCTAGAGGCTGCCATCTTCCCTGGCAAGGGAACAAGTTAAGTTCTCCTCTCCCTGCCTCCACTCCCTCTCCTAATCCACAAATACCCCCCACTCACCTTCTCCTTTTGGATCCTTTTCGGGAGCGGACCTGCTGGGAACACTTCTGTCCACAGTGTGTCTGCTCCCGATTGCTCCTTTCCATGGTGGCCATTTTCTTTGTTTACTTTTTTCCTATTTTTTAATGGCTGCCATGGAAAGAAAGAAGGGACTAGGTGGCTGTTATTTTGTTTGTTTATTTATTTTTTTACTTTTTTCAATGGCCGGCATGGAAAGGGAGACAGACTTTGTTTCCCCTTCCTCGGCAGCCATTTTATTTCCATGTTTCTTTTTTCAGTTGCAAAACACCAGAGTGTTTCGCAACTGAAAAATATTGCTTTTAGTACCCCAGTCTTACAGGCCGGGGTACTAATAGCAATAAGCCCGTCACAGGGGGGCATTACCGCTTCAGGTAATGCCCTGGGGCCTGCATTAAGGCCCTCGCTTTGCTTGGGCCTGTAACTATGGGACCCCGGGCATTACCTGAAGCGGTAATGCCTCCACCCCAGCTCGTGACTTATTGCCTAAGCATGTACTGCGCTGCTACTTACTGTGTACATTAAAGTATACAGCATTGTGTAATTAGCTGATTTGTACGAATCCAATATGGAAGAAGGGATGGTTATTGGTAACTGTGTTTTCTATTCAAGTATGTTGCACTGAAATCGGTACCTCAAGTTGTGCAATCTTTGAACACTTAACCGTCAAGAGTGCTACTAATTCTGAATAGTCTGCCTTAGTGGCGCTAATCTACTGCCCATCACAATGTAATTCTGGGTGGTTCATAGCACTGTTCCCTCACTTAGGCAAAGCAACTTTTTATAAGAAGAGATTTTAAGGCAGGATGAGAAATCCTCACTCCAAGTGCATAATTCATTAGGCCATTGAGATGCATGCACTCTGGACATAAGGTGGATGGCCCACTCAACAAGCAGATCATCTTTTAGACACTTGTACTGCATTATTTGTGGACATTACAACTTTTCTACAATATAGTGGCCTTATGATGTTTCAGCTGCAAGATGTGATTCTGCTCAAATGCATTAAGAATAAAGATAGTATTGTGATTTACTCTAAATCTGTTTACAGGAATGCCACCTCTCCAGCCAGGCTCCACAAGGTATTTGCCAGGATACCATTTGAGAGCTATTCATCTGACCAAGTGGTACAACCACATCGTTTCAAATGCAAATATCAGCAGAACCTTGGGTATATGTCCTAAAACAAACAAACAACTTTACATCTCGAAGACGAAAATGAACATGTTGAGCCCAAAATCATTTTTTGAACTCAGAGAAGAATGCGGTGTCCGGTCAAATGGTCGACAGACAAATAGTCGACAGGACAATTGGTCGACACAATTTGGTCGACAGGTCAAATGGTCGAATTTTTTATTTATTTATATATATATTTTTTAGGTTTTCGTTTAGGGAAAAAAAGTTTTTTAGCAAAAAAAAGGGGGTTGGGGGGAACCCCCCCAAAAAAAAATTGTGAAAAAACAAAAAAACAAAATTCGACCAGTTGACCTGTCGACCTTTTGGTGTCGACCAATTGTCCTGTCGACCATTTAATTTCGACCAAATGACCTAGAACCGAAGAATGCCACTTAAAGTGAATACAATCTAAAATCTGAGGTTGACTAATTACTTCACAGGAAAATATGAAAACACATACAAGTAGGTACTTGCACAGTTGCACTGGTCAAATGATCTCATATTCGACTAGGATGAAAAGGGAAAGCAGGAGTGAGGCTGATCTTTTTCAGATGTATGGGGGCCTGGTGACTATCCCAGTGAAGCCGATGACGTCGAAGTCTACAGAGTTCTCCAAGTCAGAGCTGCTCTTCTTTTAGAACATGACAATCCAGAAAGGGCGGACAGAAGACAACTTTTTGTCCCCATCAATTGTTTTGTTTAAATGCCGCAAAAGGGATCTTATTTCTTCACGAATCTTCTTGATAATAAACAGCATGTATACATTAAACAACTAGCAACATACTTCATATACAATTTGCACAATTCACATCTATCCACTTTCAACTCTACAATTCATGTTGTATACCTTAAAGCTAAACCTTGGAGAAATAGACATTGTTAGTACAGAAAGAGACAGTTTAAACAAAATTGTAGTGTTAAGCGAAAGGGCGGTCGACACCATGGAAATTCCAAAATGTTAGCAAAACTCAATGGGCCTCATTGTGACCCTGCTGGTCCGAAAACAAAGGTGGCGGTAAATCCGCCGCCACCGTTGTTTCCGGACTGGCTTATTCTGAGTTCTGCAGGTGGGAGGTGTCACTCCTGCCAGGTCTGACCTGGCGGGAGTAACGCCATCTGCCTGCAGGCGGACATGGAAACACCGGCTCTGTCATAGACAGAACCGGTGTTTCCATTGTTCCCATTCCCATGGAGTCCTCTCAGACTCCGGAATTACCGGGTCACCAGGGTTGTAATTCTCCGGTGTTTCCAGCAATCACGGAGGCGGAATGGTATTTCGGGACCGACAGCAGCCTGCTGTTTTTTCCGGCACGGCTACCGCCGGGCTCGTAATGAGGCCCAATGGCATGTGTTTACCTTCTCTTCGATTTGGAAGGATATTTGTTTCTTGGATCACTGGTTCAATGGGATCACCAAGCCAAGTGCCCACTTAAGGGATCGGCAAGTCTCTCATTGTTCTTAAAACCTCATTCTTAAAACACGTGACTTCCTGAAGGTACTACAATATGTCCTACTCACTTAATTGTTTGTTGCACCAGTGAAGATTGCCAGTCGGAGGAGTCCTGGTATGGCACTTGGGATCTCCCTGATTCTATTGCATATCTCTACCAAGAATCCACACCTTTTTGGCATATCCAAAACACGTGTGCCAGGTGCCACTTGACCAGGATGTGTTTAGAGCTACAGTTTGTGCACTCATGGCTCACCTCTTACTTTTAGGTCAGCACTTCTCATTCGTTTTGTTCTGACAGCTTTTGCTGCTATTTTCCAACAGTTATTTCACCCTTATGTCAAAGGCAGAAAGAACAGCATTTCTGTCCCTTCTCACCCCTGATGAGTAAGGACGTCAGTGAGGGCTTCAGCCTGCCTTTGGATGACACACACTTCTCGCTTATGTTGATGAACTCCTTCATCTCACTGTCCATCATTCCCACAAAGGCCATGCCAGACTGCAGCGACCCCTTAAATGTCCATCCCAGGCAATGTGTTGGTGCATCTGGTGATCGCAGCTCGAGTGAGACTGATGTAGTTTCCGTCAGCGCAATATTCCCTCTTTCATTACTGTTCTCACTGCGCAATTTATCTTTGGATATAAAGAAGATGTGTGTGTATCAGAGTTGATGGTATAATGTTGGCTTTTATAAACACCTTACTTCCTGGAGGGCATAGTGTTCTGTCATCTTCTTTATTGCCAGTCTGGCAGGTGAGTTGCAACCGCTGCCTGTTGATGGCCGAGCCAGCACTGTTCCAAGCTAACATTAAATTCTCCAGCCACAATTCCATTCCTACAGTGTGAGATCTTCTGCAACAGGCCATGCAAGAAAAGTGAGTCTGCTGTGTTTGGCGCATATACGCAGATAATAACATATTCCGTGTTCTCCAGCCTCACTTTTAGCATCAAAAGCTTTTCTTCTTTATCACTATATTTCTTATTTACTTTGCTTCTGACCTCCTTTGATACTTCCCGGCCCACTCCTATTGCGATGCTTACACACAAGTGTCGCGCCCTGAAACCACTTGTGCATAGGCGCGTTATAAATGCCATATCATATCACATCAAAGGAACTATAGATGCCAAATTAGACCCAGCCTTTTATCAACTGCTCATGTTTTTCTTCAGTAGGGTGAGTTTCCTGATAGAGTCAATTATCAATCCTTTTCAGGTACTTTATAATCTGTTTTGCTGCGTTATCCAGAACAATTCAGCTTTTTAAAACGGAGTGCGTTAAAATCCTGTGTTTAATCTGCAATAACTGCAGATGAATTAAAACATACAATAATCATTACATCGCTCACAAGTTTAAAATGCATATCCTTGCAATCCCACCAATTTTATACCGGTCTACAACCTATCATTTGTTGGAAGATTTTTGGAAGAGAAAGTAGCAAAGCAACCTTAGTTGTATCCGTTCTGTGAGCAAGTGGGCGTTTGGCATATCAAAAAGGCAGCAATCTGATCTTTAAGAAGTGGAGACATTTCATTCACGCACATACATGAGAAACTTGATTGATGTAGGGTCCCTGGCTGCTTTGATAATATTTGATATGTCACAACGTCCAACACATTGTACTTCTGGATCGTGTAGGACGGAGTATGAATGTAAGGGAAGCACACCTGGCTTTGCCCGAATTGTTCCTCCCGCTTAGAAGCCAAAAGATGAACTGCGCAGTTTCATATCTCTGTAGAAATCAATGGCACTGAACCCATAGTAGAGTGCTGTCCTGCCTCCTTTGCATGCAAGGGATCTATGCGCTCCCATATACATGGGATTTGGAGTTCTTGTCTAAAGTCATATCTATGTGCAGGGACGTCATTTCAACACAATGCCAGGAGTAGCGAAAGTGACACCACACAACCCTTGACCTCTGATGACATCACAGGAAGTGGTGCCATTTGACCCCACCCCAAAGTGACATCATGGGATCGATGGAACATAACCTTTCACCCCTTGCCAAACTGGAAGTGGCATCACATAGCATTGTTCCTAAGTACGCTACGAAAAATATGGTTACAATATCACTGTAATATGATATACATTGCATGCAAGAATGTACATATGTATTGTTAATAGTGTGTATAGGCCCATTTACCAAATTACTGTGAATGCAAGCAGACGTCCAAGGCCAAATGATAATGACGTCTTATTATTTAGCACTTATGCTTAAGCACCTTAGTTTATATATAACAAACATGCATACAATCTCACCCAACTTGTGTTGGTACTAATTTATCAACCTCAGAAGGATGAAAGGCTGAGTTGACCGTGCCAGTATATGAACCTGCAGATCACACACACACACACATAGCAGCAGCAAGCGCTGAACCCACTGAGCTATCTTACGGCTATACCTACCTTACTTTATTTATTTATTTTACATTTTTAAAGCGCTCACACAGCCCGCGGGCATCGAAGCGCTGTTACAGGAATAGTTTTGTTTTTTTGTAATTTTTGTTTTGTCTTAGTTGCGTATTTAAAAACCTAGAGGATTCTAAGCGCGGACCCGGGGATCAAACCTGTGTTGCTTTGTGTTGTCTTGCTTCCAAGCCGTGCACGTTGCCACTGAGCTATCCTCCCGGGATACTGGCTATAGTAAAATAAGCAATTAGATGTCCGAATGTTCTCAAAGTCAGAAAGCAAATAACACTCTGTAGTGGATACCATTAAAGTGGTAACTAAGATTTAACAGCAGGCCAGTTCATCTGGAGGTCTGGTGCAAAGTTGGCCACATGTCAAGCCTGCGTGAATCTACTTTACAGGCTTCAGAGGTTGGCAAAATACATACCATTGGGAGGATTTATAACTGTGTATTAAAGAACTTAGAGTAGTGCATTGAAAGTAGCGCACTCACACGGATTCCCGTACTCTGGGCACTCGTTATCTCATACATGCAAACAAACATCCTGAACAGCATCACAGGAAAGATAGACACATTACAACAAAGCATTAATTGTGCCACAGTGAAATCAAGGGCCACTTTATGTGGTCTGGTCAAACATTTCTACACTGTACACAAGCTTTTAGGCACAAGGATTTTGTCAAGTGACCGAGGACACAGATATGGAATGTCTTGAGATGATCGTAACAGAGACAACGGCAGAAAAAAACATGCTATAATTGCAACGTGCGAAAAGTAAAATACATACTCCGAAATGGATGCTTATTCTACTCTAAATGCTTTTTGGAAGTTTTTGGCTGCATTGCAATTTGTAGGTGTTTAAGAACAGACTAAATCAGTGACTCACCCCCTGAAGTGTGCCTGAAATAAACCTTTAATGAGTCTAGCAATAATTTAATAGAATTCCAGGAACACAAATGATTTGCTATTCCTATTCTTTCTTATTTAGGGTCACTGCTCAGTGTTACTCCTGTGGAACCCCCTGTTACTTTTTATTAAAGAGGCCACAACAAGAAAGCCAGCCACTCCAGAAACAAAGAGTCACATGGTACTGGCCACAGACTAGGAGCTTTAATTAAGATAAAAAAAATGTTTTAAAAAACATTTTTTAGGGGTAGTAGCAAAGGAGACCTCTTGGGTTGACCCCCGAATGATGCGCCTGTCTATGTGAGCAAAACATTGATCCTTTTGGACCTCCGAAAGAATTATTGAGGAGATGTTGATATGATATGTGGGTGGAATACAGCAGTAAATGAAGTTGAAGGATAAATGGTTTGCAAAGAAGCAATTATTTCTTGTAGTAAATGCTCTACAAATAAATGGAAAATGAACATGAACATTGCATGAATGGTATGGATACAGCTATTATGATCCTGGGCTGGACCAGTTATGGCCCTCGCCAATTCAGATGGACATTGTACCCTGTCTCCTCCCCAGTACACATGAGGTGGTAATTAGAAATCTAGATATGTTTGTCAGCTGACTCTTCTTAGATTCTCAAGTGAAAGCAGTCATAAAGCAAGCGCACAAAATACAGTGTCGGAGAGATATATGCGTACCCCCCTAATGGCTGGTCTGTGTACAACGGGGGGGCTACATCAGAATGTAAAATATGCTATTATATAGTGGGGCTCAAGTGGTGCTATGTGGGTGTTGGATCACCCCAGAGCAAATTCTCACTAAACAGCAGCTGAAGATCTGTCTAGCATAGTGTGGCATGTGAGATTGATTACTCTGTGGATGGCAATGTTTGGTCGAGCAGTAATCCTGAGCAGATTCAACTGTTCTGGGTTTGTTGTCTTCCTGCATTTGTGGATGTGATGGGAAATGGGAGGATTTGGGAGGAGAAATGTGACTTTCTCTCACTTTTGAGCGCAGTAAATGAAGTAAAGCACAGTAATGCACTACCCACATAGCTCATTCTCTCATTGTGGATGAAAAAAATGGCTCCTCTATGTCATTTCAGATGTACCACAATGTCTTTCAATGGCTGTTCCCTTCTTGCTTGAGTTTATTTCTATTTCTATTGCTTTGGAGAACACGTTTGTCAATTTCGATCAGAAATGACTTACATTAACACACATACAGATTGTGGAGGTATTCCCACAAAGGGCACCTATCAAATAGAACAAAGATGAGAACAAGTGGTGAGCCAGTTTATCAGGGTGTAAAAAAGTGGGCATACACCAAGAAACAAAACAAAACAAATAGAATATATATATATATATATATATATATATATATATATATATATATATATATATATATATATATATTACATGGATGCGGTAGTGTCCATGTAGTTATGGTTAAGTTGGTGTTTCCATAGGAAGAGCACTTTTTGGGTGGCTTATAACTTCGCTCCCCCTGGACGAATCCTCACCAAACTTTGCAAAAAAAGGTATATGGCCCACTCTGAATTTATTTGCAAAGTTTGGTGAGGATTCGTCCAGGGGGGGAAAAGTTATAGGGGGGTTACCAAAACTTTTTTTTCCCATAGACTGAATGGGAAAAAACTTTGCGCACGGCTACAGCCCGAACCGCTGGACGGATTTACACCAAATTTGCAGCAGGAGTGGCGGCCTGGTCCCGAAAGCGTGCTTTTGCAAATTTGGTGTAAATCCGTCCAGTAGTTTTTTAAAAAATGACCAAAATGTAAGGCAAAAAAATTAGTGATATCTGTGTTCGCTTCGCGTACGGACACCCCTTTTCGCTCCGCGGACAGCACCCCGATTGGCCCAGCGGCTTGCGTCATGTCCGCGGACATGCGACGTGTTCGCTGATTGGGTGGCGTGGTGCGTGATGCACGTCAGATTTTCTGTCGCGCCCGCCATCTTGCATTTGCGGACGTCCGCAGACAGCGCGGTGAAAGTTTGTTCAAAATGAGTATTTAGTAGAGTGTGTTGGTGTGTAGAAGTCTTTGGGGAGGATGGGGGAGTATGAGATAGGTTCAAAGTTGTATTTTATTTATGTGCTAGACGCTTTTGTTGTGTTCGATTTGTCTGCGGACAACACGGCTGTTCTGGAATGTTCGTAAATAAACAGAATGGATTCGTGTCAACTTGAAAGTGTTCTAAGAACACTCGTGGGGTCTCGTAGGGGGGTGTCCTGGAGACGTTGTCTGTATTGTTCGTTGGCAAGGTGAAAATGTTTTAAGAACAATCGCGGTGTCCTGAAATGTTCGTACATAAAGAAAATGGGGGTGTCCTGAGGACGCTGTTTGTATTGTCCTCTGGCAAGTTGAATGTGTCCTAGGACCTTCCCCCTGTCCGCGGACATAAAAATGGTTGCAATGCTTGCATCTATGGGTGTGATATGCTGCGGAGGTTGTGGCCAAGGTATAGAATGTAGGGTGCATGGCCATTTGGCCATGCACCCAAGAGTGTATGCCCTGGCCACAACCAACGCAGCATATCACATCCATAGTGGCTTTTAACTTTGGGTCAAAAACAAATTTATAAGGAACAATGTTATAAGCTTGTATGGGTGTGATATCCTGCGATGGTTGTATTTATCTTGTTATACATACTATTTGGTTTAGTAACAGGAGTCCATGTTTTTCTTGTTCATTTCTGTAATAAAAGAAAATAGCATGTTAGTATTAGTATTTTATAATGACTTATTACATTGTACAATCAACATTTTCTTCTTTTTATTGACCCTCATATTTAGTAGATTACAAACCAGAGTACTGTGCAATTTGCAAAGTTTCTGTGTTTGTTGCTAAAATCATTGGGTCTGTGGGAGAAAAAAAATCCATGTTGGATTAAAAAAAAAACCTTTTTCTGTTGTGCTACAGTTTATTTATTTGTTTGTTTTCCGCGTTTACTTGTTCTTTCTGCCTAATGATTTATGCATTGGATTGTTACAGTTTTTGTGAGCAGTAAGATATTAGGTATTTGTTTGGATATTGTAACATTTTGGCCCAGTTAGATACCAGTAGGCGTATTCTAACTGTTTATGTTTTGATATAATTTCGTGGTATTGATTTATCTGATTAGTTGTTGTAGAATCTTTGGGCAGTTAGATAGGTTTTGAAATATTGTGACAGTTTATATTTTTTTACTACAAGTGTACTTAAGGTTTAAGTACAGTTCAGTTATCAAATTTTGGTTTTAAGAACATTAAATACGCATTTGTAAGATTAGCTGGTAATCTCTGCTTTAGAGTAACGGCACTATCATTACATTCAAACCATCCACATTTTTTTTTTATATATGCAGTGTAGTGCCCTGAGTTGGTTGTGGCTCCTGCGTGGTAGATTATACCTATTGTTGTGAAGGTTTTCCTACCAAGTGATATTTGACCATGTGTGAATCCAGTCAGCTTGCAGTTGTTTTTCATACCATCTGCATTGTAACGTAGAAGCATTAGTATTACGTATTTACTATGTGTTTGTATTAGTAATGTGGAGCGATTATCCGAATTGCAGGTAGAACATAATCACCCTGGTTTGCATTTTGTACAAGTTGCTGAAATGGAACGGATTCACAATTAGGTATTGATATATAGACAAAGCGCTCTTTGGGGATTTGCTCTTGTGTCACATTGTTGCAGAGAGTGCATGTATGTTTCCACATGTATGAAATCTGGAAGATTTCATTTATAGGTATGTTTTTGTTTTCCAGTACTAATAGTAAGTACATTAGAAATTCTTGTGGATCTTCCTGTGAGTTTTTAGTGAATTTCACCATTCCAGCACAGTAGTCCAATTCTTGTCTTATTCCATGAATAGTATATGAGGTGTCAGGATTGTTTTTTGCGTTTCTATGAAGTACTAACATTTGCATACACAATGGGTCTCTAAAGTGTAAGTAAATGTTGTCAACAATTGCTGGTATTTGAAATAGAATATTGATATGATATGATATGATAAGGCATTTGTAACGCGCCTATACACAAGTGTTTCAAGGCGCGAAACACTTGTTTGCGTAGCAACTTACACCTATTTCATTTATAAGTTTTTCCTTTTTGTGGAACAGGATATGTTTGTAGATGGGGGGTGTATAGTGAACGAAGTCTATTGCATTCTAAAATGCAAGGAATATCAGCGTTTACTTTACTTGCATCAAAGTTTATTAGAAATAGACCGTCAATTGTACGTAGGCGTGACAGTGCTACGTAGCTCATGCCTTCTTTAAAGACTGTGTTACCAATTTCTATCATTGCTTTGTCTAGAGTAAGACCTTGGCCCTCATTACGACCCAGGCGGTAAGGGGTTTACGCCGGCGTTAACTTCGCCGACCCTTACCGCCTGAGTACGAGTTCCCGTAGCGCCATGGTGATTTTTACGCCTGCTTTTTGCAGGCGGTAAAATCCATGGCGCTAAGGGACCTTGTTGTTAATTACGCCACCGTAATTTATGGTGGCGTAATTAACGCCTTCCCCACTCCCATTATGCCCTATGGGGCAAAAATGGGAATGGGGAAGGGTAAATGGGGATTGGGGACTTACCGCCCCGCCAAGGTCGGAATGGGGCGGTAAGTCCGCCAACCACCATGGCGGAGTTGGCAACTTAGCGCCATGGACCATGGTGCTAATAGCACCATGGTTCTCCGCCAAGGTCGTAATGAGGGCCCTTGTGATTTATGAATGGTGACTGCGTATGCAAGAGATAGAGAAAATTGTTCACTGCGTACATACATGTCTTTGAAGAGAAGGAATCGAGCTGTTGAGCGTCCTATTCTTTTTACTTCTGAAAGTTTGTCAAAGAGAATATTGACAAACTGAATTTTGTTGTCACGTGGGTATGTTTGAAAGCCAACAACTGTACCCAGTGCTCCATTAACTAGTCCTTGGTCCACGTCAAGGTTACGTTTAAGCATTACTCTGCAATTTAAGGATAATTTTAATATCTTTTCCAAGCCTGCTGTGTTTGAGATTGATTTTTCTAAACTATTTAGTCTTGCTGTGGCTTGGTCACACATGGGTAGTGTCATTCCATGTACATCTAGTGTGTCTGTGGCGCTAATTTCAATAATTGGTTGCATTTCTTTGTTTAACATTATTTCATTGAATTTGAAACAGCTTGCAAGAGTTGGCATTAAGGCCATACAATTGACATTTTTGTGGGCTAATTGTTCCATAACATCTGTCGCACATGCATTATCACCATAAAGTGCATGAATGTGCCGGGTTTTCAATATTGCTTCTGCTTCTCTAGAAAGTATACCAACTCTGATACTTTTTAAGATGTTGGCATAAGTGAGATCTGCAGATTGGCACATGTTTTCTGTTAATTCTCTGTATTGGAAATGTTGCCAAAGGTTGACATTTCCAATGCTGCCAACAGTTTTACGGCAGAGTTTGTGTCCTAATGTTTTAAAAATAGGCTCACCTTTTACAGGTGTCAATTGAAGATCTCCGAAAACAATGATGTGTTTTCCTGCAAAGAGCTCTTTATAGTTTGTTTTGAGTACTTCTTGTAATCTGAGGTGAATCAAAGGCAACATTAGGTTGGACACCATGCTCACTTCATCTATTAGTAGCATTTTCATTTGTTTCAATACTCTGCGTACTTCCATTGCAGCTTCTGCAGAAAGTTTGTAATAATCTAACTTGTTTTGGTGTTCTACTGGCAGGAGTAGTAATCGGTGTAAAGTGACACCACCTATGTTGTAGGCAGCTAAACCTGTGGGGGCAGTGACAACAGCTGACAGTTTGTTGTTTGTCAATTGTTGACGGAACTTACTGATGATTTTGATTAGGAATGTTTTGCCAGAACCAGCTTCACCACTGACATACAATAGTATAGGTTTGTAATTTTGGCAGGTGCATTCTTTGTTTTCATGTTGCACACCATGTGCAATTTCTTTTGTTATTTCTTGAAAAATGCTACGTTGCTCTTTGTTTAGTTTTGATTGTAGTGTAGTTAAGTCTTCTTTATCTTCATAGTGACACATGGTGTTTTCTACTTCTATCATAGCTAATTCTTCCTCATTTGTTATTAGTGGTTCTTGGCTTCCTGTGACAGAAGGTTGACTACTGTCAGGAGTGTCCTTATCTAGTTGGGCCTGGAGTTCCTCTTCATGTTGTTGTTCATTGTGCAACATTGTTTTGTACTGTGAAAAGTTTACATCAGTTATACTGCTTTCATTTGCTTTGAAAGCGTCTTCCTATGAGTCATAGGTATCTAGTATTTCTTCTTCTTTTCTCCATGGTTTGAAGAGTTGTAGCGGGGACATGTAATATATTTCTTTATGTTGAGGAGTATTTAATGACAATTTGATATGATTAATTAAATTTGGTTTGGTGAGTTTTACTAAGCTGCCATCACAGTTTGTCACTTTGTATTTACGGTTTTGCTCATCAGGTTTTATATTATTTTTGTATGTGTAGTTTTGGGCTACATGGTATAGACACATGGTTTCCAAAGTGGTACTCCTTTTTTGGGTAGTATGTGTCCAATAAATTGTTGTTCAAAATGTCTTGGCTGTTGGGATCATGTTTGGCTATTGTTTCTATATCTTCGTATGATTTTAGAACTCTTTTTCTAGATTTAGCTGGGCCAAGACTTAGCCATACTATATTTGCAGATTTACCATACAATGCAGTACCAGTTAATCGATCAGCTGCTTCATAGGATCCACATTCTCTATGGGACAGCATTTTTATGCCCAAGCTGTATAATTTCTGAGACACTGTTTTATCTGATGACAGGTCATTCCAGAGGTCTTGGAGCTCTGTCTTTTCTGATTTGGTTAAGTATGCTGTGACATATTGTGCAACTGCAGTAGAATTGTCTGCAATGTACTGCACATCTATGTTTGCATTCCACAAGTGGGCAATGATTGCATTGTAATCATTGATATATTTTTCTTCGGTTACCAGACATTTGGTCGAAAAAAATTGGTCGACCAGACAAATGGTCGAACCAATTTGGTCGAAAACCAAAATGTTATGGTTATGGTTGCTTATCTTACCATAACTGCCGAATTTCAGGGGTTTTTCGGTTTTACTTTGAACCATAACGTCCCTTTAACAACGTTTTTTCACTGAATTTCATAGGTTTTTAGTAGCGCAACTTAACCATAACATCCCTTTAACAAAGTTTTTTTACTGAATTTCATAGGTATTTAGTAGCGCAACTTAACATATATGTATATTCGGTAAAAAAAAACTTTGTGAAAGCGACGTTATGGTTCCAAGTATAACCGAAAACCCCCTGAAATTCACCAGTTATGGTAAGCTAAGCAACCATAACTCGCGCCTCCACCATGTACAGCTAAGACTAACACCCAGGATATCAAAGATGACATCACAAATGTCATTGATGACATCACTGATAACATCACATGTGCATTTACTTTTATGAAAACTCTGTACAAGGGATTCTTATTATAATGTTGACAGAAAAAGTGTCAAGTATAATTGGAATCGATTTCTTGAGCTATGTAGTACATTAGGCAATGCATTGATATAAATAGCATTCTATTATGAAGTTCTTTACACTATACTAAGCTACTCAAGTATAACTATAAGCACTGTGTGCAGCATACATGATGGAGGTGCAATATTTATAATCTTACCATGTTGAATAGGGAAATGATAAATGCTTTTTTATTAGAGTTTTCTGTACTGTGCAACGCAACATGTAATAAGTAGCTAATAAAACCACTTACTACATACAAAACATTATTACATACAAAACACAAAGACACAACAACACATACAAATATGAGTATGTATAGAGAAAGTGAAGTATGCAAAAAAGCAGCCGTAGAAGCAGAAAGTGTTCACAACCTAACTGATTATCTTTCTGCACAGAAAGGGCTGCTCTGCTTCAAACCTACTACTTCCCTATGTACAAATATCACATGATGTGACTGCACCCTAAAGAAACTAATGCAAATACAAATATGAGCACATCCAGAGAAAGTACAGTAATAAAAAAACAGCAAAACCATAAGAAAGTGTTGATATCCTACTGATTGTGTATTTTTCCTATGCATATGTTTTATATGCTGTGAGTGGACCCTAAGAGAATTATTGTAAGAACATATTTAAAGTATACGTCTACAAATATAGTATTTTTTATTTTTTTGTTCCTAGCTATTACTGTCTAAGATTTATCACTAAAGGAAAAAACAGCGAGTCAGACATGTGATGTTATCAGTGATGTCATCAATGACATGTGTGATGTCATCTTTCATATCCTGGGTGTTAGTGTTAGCAGAACACGGTGGTGGCGCGAGTTATGGTTGCTTATTTTACCACAACTGGCGAATTTCAGGGGTTTTTCGGTTTTACTTGGAACCATAACGTCCCTTTAACAACGTTTTTTTTTTACTGCATTTCATAGGTTTTTAGTAGTGCAACTTAACCATAACGTCCCTTTAACAAAGTTTTTTACTGAATTTCATACGTTTTTAGTAGCACACTTAACTATAACGTCCGTTTAACAAAATTTTGTTTACTGAATTTCATAGGTTTCTAGAACTGCAACGTAACCATAATCTCTACGAACATCTGACTTCATTGCACACCTTCCGGAGAATGCCACATGACCATATGGTGGCGCACAGCATGATGACGTGTCCAAGAACTCGTACTCACTTCACAATAAGATCTGTGCTTCGTGGACAGTGTGGAAGTACATTTTCTACTGATGTAGGAACTTGCATTTCCCTTGCACAGCTCTAACACCTATTCATACTCGGCCATTAACAATCTAGTACACAGTACATACTTTTAACAAAAATGCTATTTATCTTAAAATGACATCTGCTAAGGCCATCCCTTCTCCCCAAGAGACACCACCACTGCTGTAATCAAGGAGCATGAGAAACACTGTGCCCTACCTTAGAAATAACACATGCACAACATTTTCCCCCGTCCGCCTCGCCCTCCATATTAGTGTTTGGTGCCTCTTCCCTCAGTTTTGTATTTGTATTTGTATTTATTAATTTATATAGCGATTTACGCCAAAGCGCTGCACAATTGAACAACTTGATACAAAGAACATAACATAACAATATAATGGTAGAAGCAGATTACAATATGAATCAATCAAATAACAAACCATTAAGAAGAGCAAAAAGACTGGAGGGAATAGGGAGAGAAAGCAGTGGGAATATGGGGGAGAGGAGAGGGAGCAGGAGGACAGGGGGGGAGGGTGAGAGAGGGATGGTAGGGAGTAGAAGCAGTTCCTTCCCCAACTTTCGTGCTTACCTCTCCTGCCAACAAAAAGCCATTCAAAAACAAAATAAATGTTCCTTTAGGAACCGCCTTTCACAGTTAAAAAATAGAAGTAAAAAAAACTGCAAAGGCTCCATCTACTTTATATTTCTCAGTAAAGTACATAGACGCAATAAGATTTTCCAACATTTCCATTTGCATTTTGTGTTATGGTAATGGGGAATATTGTGGCGTTCATCCTCTGACCTAGGGACTGGAACGGTGGATAAAAGGCCAGCAGGCCAAGTTATCAGCCCAATCGAAATGAGAGTGTATAACGAGGTCTCTGGACATTACGCCCCATTCCAGCTCCTAAAATGGGGGATGAATGCCATTAGCAGGCTAGGTTTCCAAAGCGGTAACCCGTGCTACTAAAAAAAGAGGATTTTTCGTCATATACCGGGACGCCTTTGGCGTCACGGTTTAGGAAAAAAATCCTTTTCCAAGGTGGCCACCATGGAAAGGGAAGGCAGTGGTTCCATACAGGGCCCCTCTTCGCTTTCCATGGCAGCCTACAAAAGGCGAAAACAAAACCTTGTGCCCATATTACCACGAGCACAATTTTGTTCCCTTTCAAATGTATCCTAATTTCGAATAACTTTACCACAAAGCCAGTCCCAGGTGGACATGGCCACTTTAATCCTATGTTTTGTTCCTTCTGGTCATGGCCAGTAGCCACATTGTCAGGATCATGACCTTATACCATGACCCCGACATTCTGGCCACTGCCCATGGCTACAGCCTACCCCTCTATGGCTACAGCATACCCCTCTGTCACTAAAGCTATACCGCTATTTTTTTAAACTACATTATGACATTTGCCAAATAAGAAAACATTGCCATATTTGCAAAACCATGCTTTTAGATCGTTGCCAATGAGCCTTATGCAAATTTGCTGGAAATCCACCCATGTTTTATTTTTTCAAAACTGTCAAAAGAATACACAAATGATTCATCATATAAGGTGTGCACAAAATCCTAACAAACTTTGTAAACTCATTTGAATTCACGTCAGAAATATTCCACCGATCAGCATTACCCCTCACCTCCCCAAACATTATTTCATAAGTTTCACAAGTGCAACGCTGAGAAAATATTATTGTCCAGAGGGATCAAACAAGCATTTTTGTACATACGTTGATCTATGGCAAACATTTCCAATGCACCTTACCTAATTTTTCCTCTTTTAGAAACATACGAAATGTGACAGCAGGGCGCATCCATCTTCTGCTATTCTTATCCATTGCTGCAGCTGCCTAAGGTAAACTACCCTGACGTCACTAAATCATTTGCTTTGCCCCTGGCCCTCACATAACCAACCCTAGTGATATTCAACACCTTTCTCGTTGACGTTCCTCTTCAGCATAGCCAAATGCGCCCATAATCACCTACGTGCCGTGACACAGAACCCGAAAAGCAACACATATCGAGTAACAACATAGAACGTCACAATTCAAAATATTAAACCGGTCTTTAAAAGGAAACAATAACACTGTACAATTTGTAAAGTACTTTTATCTCACAATAAACTCTCCGAGAACATCCGACTATTCCCATATTCAATCAAATTGCAAATTTGTTTCTTTGCTCATGATCGAAAATGTCAATCGTGAGGCACACGTTGTTCTTTTCCCATACACAAAGTGTTCGTTTTCGATAAAGGAACCACTTGGGTCGCACAGTGAATTCCAGGGCGTCGGCATGAACTTGGGCCTAGACCACCATAAAAGATGTTATGTTACTCCTAATCGCTACTGCAGCATAGAGACACATTGGCCCTGGGCGATGGTCCCACAAAACAGTCACAGTGATCCAGCCGTTGATGACTACGTGCACTTGGCGAATTAAAAATCCATCAGTTGGCATCTGGAATCCATGGCAATGGCAGTTAGGCAGCATGTAGCTGTTTGAAAACATAACAGAAAATATGTATCAATACCCAACCTTTATTACAATACATCTATTGATTTCTTAATTCGGCATACAGTTTAAACTAACGATTAGCACACACAGCAAACAATCTCAAAAAAGACAAAAAGAATGTGGAAACTCATGTGGCTTCCCTCCCAGAGGCTGCTACATGTCTGTGCTTCCTGTTTCCTGGCCACAGAATTGGATTCAAAGTGGCTCCCTCAGAATTCACTTGCAGGCTTTGGCTTTCAGTCTTTATATGTCCCGCAGAAGCCTGGGCTGTAATAATCATCAATCGTGTCCTTGTATATTGCTTACAGTTTCCATTCTCCAGCGCAACACTCCATCATAGTCCCACTGCTCAGATCTGGGTGTCACCTTTGCCACCTCCACTCTGTGTGCCTATCAGCTCTTTCTGCTTTGCCAGTCCTATTTATACCTTTTCGTCTGATATTTGTGGCAAAAAATGCTATTGATCTGCCTCCTGATGCATGACTCCAGGCATGGTTTGCAGCTGCTTTTTGTGCACTGGCAACGGCCTTAACACATCACACAACTGTCAGCAATTACCAGCAGTGCTTGCTTCCATGTTTCCAAAGTCTCGCAGTGTGCTCAAAAGCCATGAGTAATGTGTCATCCTTCAAATGGGTGACCTCTCCATTCAGAAGCTCAGACTCAAAAGGCAACTGGAGATTATGGTCGATGAAGTGGTACAACAATAATCACTGCCAACTGGTTCAAAGCAAAATAACAACTATTCTTCTCTGTTATGATAGTTTATGATATGATAGTTTATTTATATAGCGTCTATACACAATGTGTTTCAAAGTGCTTCAAGGCAAGGGAGGGTACAAAGGAAAATACAATGATATTCTTACATGGCCATGAACAGTAAGGATGTGAAATCAACTATCTGACACGGCCTGATGACATTTCAGATAGTGCAAGAGCTAAGACATAGATAAGGAAGGGAGGGGGAGAGTGGGAAGGAAATGGAAACAGACAGGTGATTACCGTACTAGGCCTGACGACATTTCTGGTAGAGCCGGAGGAAAACAAAAGGTGAGGGAGAGGGGTGCAAAAAGGGAGGGGAGGAACAAAACAAGCGACTATTGTACTAGGCCTGACAACATTTCAGATAGTGCTGGAGGGCGGGGAGAGAAAAAAACAAGAGGAGGGGGGAGGAGACAGACGAGGTTGCTATCATACTAGGTCCAGGGACAATTCTGATAGAGTAAGTGAATAGAAGAAAGTAAGGGCAGGAGGGGAGGAGATAGGAGAAGGGAGAAAGGGAGAGTTCTCATCTGAGGCTGTTCCTGGTATGGGCACTGTGGAAGAAGTGCTCGCCTCTCTATCTCCTGAATGGCCCTCAAGACACCAAACCACCAAGTAGCTCCTCCCGCGTTTTTCCCGCTCCTCTCTGAGCCCGCCCGGCGAAGACCCTGACAGTATAGAGAGATCGTTTTCTGTTGTGGAGATATTGCAAAAATGTGTTCGCAGTGGCAAAATACTTCAACCTGTGCAGCCAGCTGAGCTAGACAGAGCATGCAGGAAGTATGCCCTGTTTCACGTGTGCACATGCTTTTTTTGTGAATGGCTGCTTATTTCTGTCTGACAATTGAACGGACTACTCTATTTGTTATGGCCATTAAACCGTGTGCCTTTCTTAGTTTATTGTTTAGAGACAGCTATTAGCATGGAAGGTTCATCACAAGTGTAGCTTTCAATCGGGCACAGAACACTCACCGAATTTTACTCCTCTCTTGCTCACAACAAGAAATGCAAAACCTCTCCAGAATACATAGACCTTCTTTCAACTAAATGTGAAAACTGTTCCACTTCTCTTCAATTCAATGAAGGATTCTAAGAAATTGAGAATGATTTCTAAGTGGTTGATACGGATGACCTCTCACCTGGATGTATTTATTTGTTGTTTCCCAGCCCTAGCCCTTCATGTAAAATCATCAGTTTATGATAATTGATGTAGGGCAGCTGCAGAGATGACATCTTCTTTTCCTCGTCACCCACTGGGACTGCTTCATAGAAGTCTTTCTAGGCAAGGGAAGGATGTACTTGGGTGTCAAAGATCAGGTGAAAGCACACCCTCCACTTGTGTGAAAACATTGACAGCACTGTATTGACATTAGAGGCCTTGCCCGAGATCTGCAAGCAGCGAGACCTTGAGCAACAGAGCTGCACAGCTGCTAGAAAAGGTGTCATTAATGGAAGCATCATCATTGGACACGAAAGTAGAGAGTTCTTGAGAATACCCCACAGATGTGAGAAACATCGCCCGACTGTCCAAGGGGGACCTGATTTTCTGATGTCAGTACTTGCTCCAGTCCCGATCTAGGGAAAGTTTAAATGTTCATGGGTTTTCTCCTACCACGGCTGTTGCGGTTGGCTTCATTCTGCTGCTTTATCTCATTGGGGGCAGGAAAGAAAGGATTTCCAGAGGATATTGGCAGATGACGAGGTTTTCATGACTTACATCTTCACCCCCTGGTATTGCTGAAAATAGCAGCACACTGCATGGGTGGCCTTACCAAGCCTACCATCCACCTACGTGCTACACCACCACAAATGCAGCTGGTACTCGGGCTACATTGCATTTTTTGCCGCCAGCATAGGTGAGAGGGAGACTGGTAAAATGACCAAGGCATTACAGGCATTGCACCGCAAGCCTTAAATAAGGCACTCAATACAAAATCGGCATCTGCTACTCAACATATCGAAGTGCGCCAGGATTCCTGACGAAATATTGCAGAAATTCTTTGATTAAGCCAGGTTGTGTGGGCTGTGCAATGCTAATGATTCCATTCATGTGGTACTCCAACTACCGCTGACGGCAAAACCTCTCTGCCCCTCCCAGTTCTCGTAGAACACACCTTTGCTTTGCCGAGCTCTCACGTAGGGGAGACCGCACCATCTGATGACAACCAGGGGCGGTGGTCAACTGGCACTGTGTTGTAGGGGAAAGGTTCAGGATAACTTTAGAGAACGCAGACCCTAGAGAACTACAATTCCTAGGCTCAAGGAGCAGTGGCCATTTTGGGTGTGGGTCCATCAATACCTTTTCTGATTCACACAAGCCCAATGGTCGTTAATGACACTCTGTGCATGCACTGACGCTACTGCCCATTATTTAGGGCTCAGGCAGCTGTAAACCTCTGCCAATGAGCGCAGGATCATAGCACCATTCAGTGTGTTGAACAACATTGCATGGCAGTTGTGGCTTGCGGCCAGTGCCACATAGACCACAAGCTGCTCTAAACTGATTGAGAGCTGTGGAGCTATGCGCCAGGGCCAGCCTGGTGGGCAAGTGTGTAATGCCGACCATGTCAGATTGCGGTATTAGTGATGTGAATGCCCCCTATCAAAATAGCTATTGACATACCCTGACCTGGCATTGTGTGTCGCATGTAGGGCCAACAAGAGGGATACAAATGCACCCATATACATTGCAGAACGCCACACAAGTTCGATTTCTAAAGCTTATTGAATGGTGCTACTGAAGTGTCCGGCAGGAAACAATGATGACTACGGAGTAAGTTTTAGTGTGATTTAATTTAAACAACAAGTATACGTGAACATTAGGGAGGAGGGAGATTGCACGTCTTTCAGTCCGGCTGGCATCGGTTTATCTTCAACTCGTCCTCCGCATTCCATCTCACTCCGTCATGTCGGTGACACGCTCCCAGCTTGTCCTGCTGCTTCTCGTGCTCCTCATCCTTCTCGTGCTAACTATACCGTAGTATGAATATTACACATCTCCCTTCCTTTATATACCAAACATATAAAACACCAAGAGTGTTGACACTAACTTATATACAACTTATATACAACTTCACACAAAGTCCTCCATCCTTCTGGGCTTCCGAATTGTTCTCCCACTTCTGGATTTGCATGACATCTCACTGATTCGACTGGGCAAGGAAATTACTTCATTTTTGTTGGATCTCACCACTCGCACATTCTTCATCCCACATACAACATTCTGATTTTTTTCATTTCTTACTTCTCTTTGATCCACTTTCTTTCTCTCCTTTTGCTTCATCATTATACTACCACTACCACCATCAGAACATTTGTTGTCACCACATATCCATACCCTTTCCACATTCCAGATTCTGCCATCCTCAGTTCTGACAGAATGTTTGCCTGCTTCCAACACTCTGATGGGCTTGGACCATTTACAGGGACCCTCTCTGAGTACAGGGGGTAAATTAATTCTTACCATTTTCCCTACCACGGTATTTTTATCATACTTGCCCGTAGGTCTTTTCTCATCATAAACTCTTTTGTTTCTCAATTGTGTATTTCTTATATTTTCACACACCAACCCAAAATCCTTGTTAACTCTATTGTTCTCATTGCTTAACCATATAGGTGCTAATTTTGTGTGCGCCTTTCTACCCCTACTTAACTCAAACGGGGAAAGACCTGTAGTCGAATGAGGAGTGAATCGATGTGCAACAATTCTCTCCTTAACTGCTTTTTCCCAATCCATGCCATTAGACCATGCCAATCTAATGGTCTGTTTCAACACTTTGTTAAAGCGCTCCACAGTGCCATTTGTCTGAGGATGATAAATGGCACTCTTTTTATGTAGTATAGAATATTTTTCGCAAAATTCTTTCATCTCTTTAGACTTAAATTGAGTACCATTATCTGTTAAAATGCTATTCGGGTAACCTTCCCTTTCACATATTTCAGATAAAAATTTGATCACTATATTACTTGTGATTTTTGGTGCAATAAGTACTTCAACCCACCTAGTGAGAAGATCAATTAGTACTAGACAATATTTTTGTACACCAGCACTGCATACTGGGCCTAACACATCCATTCCCACATCCTTCCATGCCTTATCTGGTATTTCAGTCACCACCATAGTTTGTTTTACTCCCACACAACCTTTATCATTATTGTTGCAAAGGATACAATCCCTAATGTGTCTCTCAATTTGCAGGTCACATCCTGGCCACCAGTAGTCATTTCTTATTCGTTGTTTGGTTTTCACCATTCCTTGGTGTCCCTCATGACCTAATTCCATGACTCTTCTTCTCAGGCTGGTAGGCGGGATTATCTTGTCTCCTCTCATGACTATGTCTCTGTGTGTATGTAATTCCTCAGCAATAGGCCAATATTCTGACAGATTGGCTTTCTCAAACAACGCCTTGTTCCATGGAGTTTGACTGCATATCAAACCTTTAAGATTGTTCATATCACTGTCCCCTTTTACGGCATCACTCCATTCCATCCTTGAAATAGAAGTGGACTCAATATTAAGAACATTTTCAGTATCGTCATCCTCATCTATAATTTCTGATGTATTAGTCAAACGTGACAAACAATCAGCTGTAATGTTTTTTGTACCTGGTACATATCTCACAATACAATTATATTCCTGAAGTAGTATCACCCATCTTCTAATCCTGTTGGATACTTTGTCCAATCCTTTGGACATAATAACATGAACCAACGGTTTGTGGTCAGTCCGAAATTCCACTTCACGTCCCCAAATAAAGCTTCTGAACTTTTCTGCCGACCACTTAATTGCCAAAGCTTCCTTTTCTATTGCTGCATACGATTTTTCAGCACCCCTCAGAATTCTTGAAGCAAATGCAATTACCATCTCACGTCCTTCATGTTCCTGAGTAACAACAGCTCCTAATCCAACATTGCTGGCATCTGTGGTGATTATGACTTTCTTATCGCTACTGAAATTTTTTAACGCTGGAGCCTTATCAATTGCATTTTTGATAAATTCAAATTCTTCCTCACATTCATTATTCCAATCAAAATTCTTCTTCTTATTGACTTCACGTAAAGGAACAGTATGTACAGCAAAATCACGAACAAACTTAGAGTAGTATTCCGCCATACCTAAAAATGTACGTACTTCATCTTTGTTGCTTGGTCTGGGCATTTTCTTGATTGCATTGACCAGTTGTTCTTTCGGAGATATTCCTTCGGCTGATATCTTATGCCCTAAATATTCAATCTCAGCACGGTCAATTTTGCATTTTTCTTTACTTAATGTCATTCCTGCTGCACACAGTTTACCATACACAAAATTCAACCTTTCATCATGAAGTTCTTTATTATTAGCATAAATTAAAATATCATCTTGGAAACATACTACTCCTGGCACTCTTTCAAATAGCTTATGCATAATCTTCTGAAAGACAGATGCTGCTGACACAAGACCGAACGGCATCCTCCTAAATTGGTATAATCCATCTGGTGTAATAAATGCTGTAAGATGCTTCGACTTCTCATGTAACTTGACTTGATGATAAGCTGACGTAAGATCAAGAGTGGAGAAATGACTTGCAGGTCCAATGGTAGATATCAGCTCTTGAATATTAGGCAGGGGATGCCTATCTGGTATGATACATTTATTGAGCTCTCTCAGATCAATACAGATTCGTAATTTTCCCGATTTCTTCCTGAGAACTACTAATGGTGACACCCATTCACTAGCGTTTATGCTTTCAATTATGCCTTGACTTTCCATGAGCTTAATCTCTTTCCTGACTTCATCTCTCATGGAAATAGGAATGTTCCTTAACTTCTGTACAACAGGCGTATAATTGGATTTAATTTTTATCTCATGAACATATCCCTGAAGACATCCGATCCCTTCACGAAACACTTTTGTCATGACGTCTTGTGAATTATACTTATTCATTACAGTACTATTTGTCCGCTTGTTCAATTCATCATGAACAACAAACACAGATTCTTCAGCAATAGAATCAATTTTCACCTTTAATTTGCTTTGATGTGTCCAACTTAATAAGGGAGTTTGACCTGCGTCAGTGATGTATATCTTACCATTGGCTCTTCTTCCTTTAAATTTCAAATTTCCCCAAAACCATCCTATGGTATCAATTTTTACACCTCCATATGCCCTGGGTTTAATATCTGTTTCATGTAGATATTCATGTTTTTTTTTATCCCATAGTTGTTTTGGTACTAATGTATACTTCGCTCCTGTATCAATCATCATGTCAATTTCAACACCATCAATATTAATCTTGGCCTTAGGACTGTCTAATACTTTTTCATCTTCATCGTCCATGACCACCAAGACACATTCTTCCCCTTCATCTTGATCACTGCGGTCACTATTTGAATTACCACCAATCCAGTTGGTAGACACATTACGAAATCTACAACACTTGGAATAATGTCCCTTTCCTTTACAACTACTGCATATGACCTTCAATGCTGGGCATTCAGGATCATCTGCCCAATGATTTGCACTGTCGCATCTGTAACATCTGCCATAACTCTTTTTTCTTGAGTTGATATTGAAATTTTCTTTCCCGCTATAGTTGCTTGGATTCTTTTTCTGATTACATTTGTACTTCCCTTTGTCCAATGATGATTGATGCGACTTATTGTGCTCTTTCTTTTTCATCCTGGAGTTGGTCACCATAGCTATGGATTCCTTTTCATCAACATTCTCATATGTTATTTTAGCATGTTTCAGACCAATTGCTTCTAATTTGACGGATTTCATCTTGTTCTCAAGTTCTTTCACACATTCCTCAGTGTGCTCCACTTCTTTTGCTACCCTAATCACAACATCTAATGAAGGATCATTTTCCGACCATAGCTTCTCTCTTACTTTAGTACTTCTGCATTCCAACATGAATTGGTCTCTTAGCCTTTCATCTAATTGTTCATTGAAGTTACATGTTTTGGCAAGTTTACGTAAAGCAGTCACATATTTTTCAACACTTTCTCCCTCCTCCTGTGTTCTTTTACCAAACTTGTACCTCTCTAGAATAATACTCACTTTTTTTTCATAGTGTTTATTTATTTCTTTACTGTGCGTTCATATTCATTAATATTTACATCTTCCTCAGCAGTAAGTTCTGGCAAAGATTCATATTTTTCCTGGCCAGCAGGTCCTAAACAATGCAATAATAGTGACTTTCTCTTGTCAGCACTGCAATTTGGTCCACACACTACACCTGCATAGTGTTCAAAAGATCGTATCCATCTTTTCCACGGAATAATAGGTTCATCTGTATCAGGCATAAACATGCCCGCTCATGCCCGAGTGATGCAGCGGCCCATGATGTCAGATGATTAGTGATCCTCGTCGCCATCTGAAGTGTCCGGCAGGAAACAATGATGACTACGGAGTAAGTTTTAGTGTGATTTAATTTAAACAACAAGTATACGTGAACATTAGGGAGGAGGGAGATTGCACGTCTTTCAGTCCGGCTGGCATCGGTTTATCTTCAACTCGTCCTCCGCATTCCATCTCACTCCGTCATGTCGGTGACACGCTCCCAGCTTGTCCTGCTGCTTCTCGTGCTCCTCATCCTTCTCGTGCTAACTATACCGTAGTATGAATATTACAGCTACATGTACCACATTAGGCCAATGCAAATGACATGAGTGGCAACCTCTTTCACCCATAGGGAAACCTACATATTAATGAAACGCAATGGCAGTGACTTGTTTTACAAAATGGGGCATTCTTCTGACCATGCCACAGTAGAAGAGCCCACGGTGAGCTACGCTGCAGTCCTTGATATGGGGCATTGGCGATGTTGCTGGTGCAGTGCTTGGCCCATGACCCCTAAGGAGCCACCACACATCTCCTGGGGCTACATTGGACGTGCGTCTGTGGCTGGACGCTCACAGACAAGAGGAAGTCGTGCATCATCATCGCCCATGCAAGCAGAGGGATGCTCTTTCCAGTGTCTGATGGCATTGGTGGTATTGCCACTTCCATGTGTGCTGGCAGCCATTGGCCAGTTTCACCATTGCTAATATTGTCTTGTGGGTTTCCCGCACCACCACCATGCTGGTCGACCTCTTCTCTCCCTAGAGGTGTGGCTAATCTTCACATGGGGACCGAAGAGCACTGTGTGTTCATGCATCTCTGGGGGATATTTATGTGTGAGTGACTCCATTACAACTGTGCATAGAGGTATAGAAGGCGCACACACGTTTCATGCTGCTCACCATTTCCCTGTTGATGCTGTCAACCACTTTCTATATTGTATTCTCATTGCACGCTATGAAGGAGCTCAGAAGCTAAACTTCTTGCTCCACTGCCTCCTTTTTGTGGTGTGCATGCTTCCTTTCAGGCCAGATCACCCACATGCGCACACACAGGTGAATAAATAGGATGAGCGATGATCTCCTGAGCCACTTCCGGTTCTTATGGCAGATTTTCCAGACATGAACACATCTGTGTGCATGCATGCATTTTTCATCGATCTGTGGTGAACCTGATGAAAAATGTACACATCTCATGGAGATAGGTATGGTTCATGCACATCTGTGCTGCTTTGTGGGGAAACACTTGCGTTGATGCAGATGCGGAAGATCTGCATCAGGTTCTTACTATTTCCCTGCAACCTCTGCTCTATCATTCCAGCTGCTTAAGTTTAATGTGCTCATATTATTGGGATTTAGCGCAACATTTCCGCTGTTCCACCTTGGTTGATTTGCAGCGAGATACGCGGTCGCGCAAGCGCATCCTTGAATACTTGTTTATTGATGGTGTGTTTTGTTTTGCACCATTTGCATGGTTTATCGCTTCATATCTCTACATCGTACTACATGAATATTCGTGGAGTTCATAAAACATTTTACACCGGTGAATAAAATACATTTTAAAATGGAACATAGAACAGGACATTAGGGTACTGCATTATGGGTACTAGTGGTCCTTTTCAGTGTTGTATGATGAGCTGTGACCATATCCAAGAAAGGCGGGGGTCCTGGACCCTAGTTCTAGTCTTCTAAAGCGGTTCATTTTTCAAGTACCCTTGAATGTACTCGAGGTTTTATAAATGTGTAACTTCTGCCTTTATCTTGTGCTCCCTAGCTCTTGCTCTTGGCTGAAAAAGGGTCTTTGGTTAAGGCTCCCATTCCAGTCACTGGGAAGTGGGAGGTCCCATGAGTCTGGATCGCATGCGCTTCTTGATGTGTCTGGACAGGTATTGTGGGTTTGTCTTCCAGTAACACTCGTTTATCAAGAACAGTGAGTTAACGCGTATTCTCTTTGCAGTAGGTAGCCTTTTCAACGATTTAAAGGCAGAAGAGGTTAATCGAATTGGTTGAGGTCATATATCCGTCTTGTGGCTTTCTTGTGTACACATTGCATTCACTTTATGAGGTGTTGGGGTTATCGCAAGAAAAGGACGTCATGATCCTTTGCTGGAGACTAGGGATTGCACGAACTCCACTTTGTGGTCTGTCGCTAGAAGAGGAAGGAATGTATTTGTAATTGTAAATCGAGATGCTATGTTCAGTTCTTTGTCAAACGGGTCCCCTTATCTGTGCTAAATGCAAACTATACAAGAATGATTCGGTCACATAACAGTGCTTGTGTTTTCTCTTGCTTTTTAATACTATGACCCTCCCGATCAACAGTCCGGCTTGGTTTACCGGGTCTTCAACGAATAATGAAAGATTATATCATACATAGACATGATGGATAATGTCAATATTGAGTATGTGAGCATCACCGAAAGATCAGAGTTATACACACCCCTGCTTTAAATGTCCTGAGGCACCTCTTACCCTAATCTAGTCTGCGGCTATTGATATTCTTTGATCTTCATCTCTGCTGCAAGGCTCGCTCTTGTGTCCAGGGTTTATAGTTAATAATACACAATACAATTACAATAGCTATAATAGATAATACTCTGAGACATGTTGCCTATGCAACATTTAGGTTTTTCCTAATCAACCAACGATTGTTCAAATCCCACTAAAAAAGGGATTAATTTAGTAATGGCTTGTGATTTTTTTTTTTTATTGGTGGGTCATAAATATTTCCCACAAAATTGCGGGAATGACTGAGCGTAGCGGGTGAGCACAAACCAAGCAAATTCGGGGGGAGTTCTCCCTTGACGAAAATTTAAACAGTGATGAGTTAAAATGGTGCATTTTACAGCACACTTCCTGTGAAAAATTGGGTAAAAAGTCACACCGTTCGCAATTGGTTTTGTGGGTTAGTGCAGCACATTACAAAATGCAATAGATGCAATTCATTAACATTGCACAGAAGCATTTTTTAACACATTTGCCCACTGTAGAGTAGGTCCCAAATAAAGCCTGCACTCCAGTCGCCCATTTTGAAGTACCAGGAACGTTCACACCGAGATATGTGACGTATGATGAGCAAATAAACCAGCAGAGAGCCGCAGTAGGGCTCTGCCCAGTGCCTATCAGGAGAACAACACCTGTTGAAGTACCGATACCTAGAAAACCATGGACAGTAAGGTATCCATTGAGAAAACCCTACCAGCAAGTAAGACGAAATGAAGTGTCCCGGAACTAAATCAAAAGGCCTTAATGGCAGATGAATGGTGACCTCACGAGGGCCCAGACTAACGTGCAGAACCAAAAAATGACACACAGAGACAAAATGCCATGAATAAGGATATTGTGAACCTAGAAGGAGAGACGATGTTGAAATATAAAGAAACTTAAGCTGTAAAGCAGGATGAAGTCATTCAACCAGCTAACGCCTGTACATATGCTTGAAACCGCAAGAAGGCTGAGAAAACAGTGCGGCTTGCTATGCTTAGTAGAAGATAGACCGTGGCAAGCGCCACCTATACATATCTACCTCAACAAAGCACACTATACAGTGCGAGTCCACTTTACACAAAAGCTGAATTAACTCAGGTTACTAGAGGTCAAACAGGACAGGATTCATATTCCAGCTAAAACGAGAAGAGATTGCTGAATTGAAACTCAGCAGAGGCAACGTGAGCCAGGAAGAGCCAAGGTCAGACCAATGGAAGGAGCGAACAGTAGCTTAGCGGAATCGAAACTTAAGAACAGAATAGCCTATCTCAGGAAGGCCAAGATAAGGAGGCGTAGGCAGGTGGCAAGCCGAATAAGAATTAAATACACAAATTGAAGGAAACTAGGCCGATACACGGTGTGAGCAGCACGTGACCATCCGAGCAAGAAGAAGCACAGGTTCACACCTACGCATGGCTGTCGCCCAGACAGAGTTATCATAACTTTTTCTGACAAGAAGATACAGTTCTGAGGCCAACACAGCCAATTAATTGACACATACCCACTAAAGTAATGATGGATTGAAGGAAAGCCGGGTGAATCGTGGGGCACCCTGCACCAGACTGACCATTCTGCGTGCTGCTATGTAAAGTGGAGATTTATGCATGGGGTTGAAGCCAACCCAATCACAATGGACCAAATAATCTAGGGTCCTATAGATAGTAGAACCAATGGGACGTCATACTCTTAGTGACGTCTACAAGAGTAATGTTAGAAGGAAGGCCTTAGACGCCCAACTGATAGTGTTTATCCAATCCCCTCATTCCGTTACCACATACAGATATAGTACCTATAGTAAAGTTACCTTTTCCTGGCTAATAGAATTGCATGTTAACTTTTGAGCATTACACATCAATGATGATGAGTTTTGGGTATACATGTTACTGTTTGTATGAAGTTTGCGGGAGTTGAAGCAAGACGGACTATCACATCACTGTTGATTTCCATGTTTCTCTGTTTTTGTACTTGTAATTAAACTGACTCCCCTTTGCCAAACCATTCAGTTGTTCTTATTGATTGGTGTTGGAGTAATATACCTGCACCCCATCCATCTCAAAGGTGCAGCTATCTCGTCTTAAAGTACTGCGGTGCAAACCCTGACTCTATGGGCCGGCCGGGGTTGTCCCCAGTACACCACAATATATGCCAATATAAAAAACATTTTCATGATAGCTGTGGCCATAAATGTCCTTGCTGGCTGCACCAGTATATGCCATTATCACGATATAAGAACATACTTTTGTTGACTTTGCCAGTAAAAAATATCATGCCACAGTAATAAAATATTTCCAGACTGACTGCACTAATGTAGGTCAGCATTACCATGTCAGAACACTCATCAAGTTGGATTTACCCTTGACGCCAGTAAAAAATGGCATGTCACCAGAAGGAAATATGTCCAGTCTGGTTGCCCCATTGTAGACAGACCAGTACAGCCATGTAAGAACACTCATCATTCTGCCTTTACCCGTGATGCTAGTAAAAGATGCCAATCCACAGCAAAGAAATATATTTAGAGTCACTGCACCCATGTTGGCAAGTATGTCCACATGAGAACACTCATCATGCTTGCTTTACACTTGAGGCCAAGTAAAAAATGATATGCCACAGTACGAAAATATTTCCAGACTGGCTGCCACTGCAGAAATGTAACACCCCCAAATCAGAGACAAGCCCCACAGAAAACATACAAACAAATACATTCATGCAGCATTCATAGACATTTACCTGGTCACCCATATAGAACTCATACTCTCTCATACTCATACCCTCATTGACCCCCACACCCATAGACCTTACACTCTCTCCCATGGGCGCCGAAACTACATAAACCATACACCCGCTCATTCCCATGCGGACCTTCCGACAGAAACAATCACATGCACGCATAAACCTATACACACATAAATACATACATTTTTATTAAACTCAGCTGGCTTGGCTCATTCACAAGGTACGCACCCCATCACCCATTATGTCCCAGCTGCCAGTGAAGTAATGGAAGTGTGCAGGCTTTCTCTTGACCTGGCCCTTCTGTTCACACAGATCTTCACAGGGCTCCTTATTTAATATATACATGTAACGTCCTACCTGTTTTTGCAGCTCCCGGGGACGCATGGACACCTCTACCTGATGCGCCTGCCAGTCCACCTGCACCAGACCCTTTCCTTGGGGTTGACTACTAACCCAACCACCAAGGGACGGTCTGGTAGAGATGATTGGTGCAGTTACTCCCAAGTGCCTCCTGTTGGGATGCCCCATTAACCATGTGGTGTGGTCCATTTACTTGGCAGGGCAGGATATAAGGGAAAAAGGAATGCTGTACTTTTCCCTTCCCCCTCTTGCTACACCCACCTCCTTAGTGTGTCATGTATCTGTTCTGTTGGAGTAGTGACTCCTCTTTCTCCTGTGCTTCTGCAATCCCGGGGCTGGTGCCTCCAGCTCTTGACCAGCAACAGCCAGGAGTTCAAGTGGTTGTGGAGGAAACAGACTATTTCATTCCTCTTGGTGGTGGTGCTAGGCGGGGGCTTTAGCTGGACCCTGACAGCCAGCGTGAATAGTCTCAAAAGGCTAACAATGCCTGTATGTGCAATGTTTCAGAGTTCACCCAGCCTAGGCACTAATGTCTCTGTTTTTTTCCTTTGGCAGGAGCTGAGCTGTGCAGCGCAGTGGAAGAGGACCACATTGTGTGCCAACTTGGGGTTTACTGGGTGAGTTACTCAGTGGGTGGCTCAATTTAGGCGGTTCTCCTGGGGGCAAGCCTGGTCCTTTCTCTCCTCTTTCCTTGTTCTGTAGGTCCATGGTACCAACTGGGCTGGAGAAGTGATGTCAGCAGGATGCAAGCATGCAAAACGCAAGCAGTCAACAGCAAGTCGAAAGAACTTTGCAATGTCAGTTGGTCATTCTTCTATATTTCTATCTTCCCTCTTCTTCTTTGTCTATTTCTCTTTTCTTTCTTCTTCTCCTCTTAAGATTTTCTGGCCGGTCTTTGGCACCTCACATTCAACTGGGTCCTTCCAGGTAGGCTTCCTGGAACGTCTGGCATGCGGCGCTGGGAGTGGCAGCATTTTGAAGGCTCATGGGAAGTCTCAAAAGAGATCTCCCAAAATCTACTTTATCTTTGTGTGGCGGCCAGCTTTGCCTGGCCTGTGCCTGTCCTTCTTAACCTTCATAGGGCTACAAGGCGAGCCCAGTGTGCAGATTTTCTTCCACATGGTTTGTTGCTCCCCCTGTCCTCAATGGCCCCCGAGGTAGTCATGACAGTACCCTCCCCCGAGCACAGGGTTTGCCAGATTGACATAAGTGGAATGCATTGACCAGCCTGTAAGCCCTGATGTTACTAAGGGGTTCCCAGGAACTACATTCAGGGCCGTAATGTGTCCAGTCTAACAGGTAATGAATCCTGCCACTCACCCTTTTTGAGTTCAACAAGCTTTTGATTTCAAATTCAGGTACACCTTGGATAATGCGGGGGGGTGGAATGGTTTGTGGTCGCAGCTCAGGATGTGGCTTTTTTAATAATGAAACATGGAAGACAGGGTGTACAGGCAGAGACGGTGGTATTGTGAGCCTATATGTTACTGGACCCAAATTCTTTTCTATGGGGTAATGAATTATGAAGCATGGTTGGAATGTGTGGGCCCATTTCAGTCTCAAGTTATGTGTGGCCAACCAAACAAGGTCTTTGGCTTCAATGGGTTCTGCAGGTCTACAATGATTTTTGCGTTTTTGCTATATGTGCTCTAGTTTTTCCACAGGTTCACCTCCAGCTGACTTAGGATTGTGTGAAATTGTTTATGGTGCTCTTTCACCAAAGGCATGTTCTAATCCTGGGGTCTGATGACCTTGGCGCTCTTGAGATGAAACCCCCACAACTTATAGAATGGAGAGTACCAAGTGGGTTCATGAATGCAAATTCTGCCGCCAACAAGAGGTCTGTCCACTTATGTGTGTGTTTCTGTTGTGCTGGTTGACATTGCAGGCACTGTTCCAGAACCTGATTTGTCCTCTCCGTTTGGCTGTCAGTTTGTGGGTGATATGCAGCGGACAAACGATACCCACACTTTCAGAGAACACAGTCCAGAACTTCGAGATGAATTGACTTCTGCGGTCTGATACTATTATGGACGGTATTCTGTGTAGCCTGATGACATAAAAACATGGGCTAGTTCCATGGCTGTCAGTAATCTGGTCAGCAGGATGAAGTGGGCCATCTTGGACAGCTGGTCTACTATCACGAGGATACTGGTCTTGCCTCATCTTCTTGGTAAGTCCATGATGAAGTCTAGAGAGATGTGTGCCAGGGGGTTGAAGGTATGGGCAGCGGCTGTAGAAGTCCCTTAGGGTTCTGGTGGGAACTGTTGTGACCCACACAATTGGCACAAGATGGAACGTATATCTGGGTGTCTTGGGTAATTGTGGACCAGCAACAGTGGCACATGATTAGGTTGAGTGTCTTTTTAATGTCGGGATGTTTTGTGAGAGGGTGGTCATGCAAGTGATGTAATGCCACTAAGTGGAGTTCTTTGGTGGGTAGATAAAGCTGCTACAGGGAAATGCAAGTCCATTGCGGCTGGGGTTTCTGTGATCCAGCCATTCAGAGAATGTGGTGTGAAGTGCCTCTGTACTTCTATTAGCAGCGTTACAGTTGTGAGCACGACCATGAAACACAAAGAGGTGAGGACAGGGGTGGTTCCTTGTCTTCCTGCAGCTAGCATCTTCTTTCAGATGTGACAGCGCATCTGCCTTCCCATTCCATACTCCCAGCCAATAGGTGATGATAAAATAGAACTCAGAAAAGAATAAGATTCATCTTAGCTGCCAGGTCGTCAAGGCTCTGGACCATCGCAAGAAATGCCGACTCCGGTGATCCATCAATATGGTGACTGTGTGTCTGGCTCCGAGCAGATTATGGTGCCTTTCCTTGAATGCAGACTTGATGGCCAACAACTCTTTTTCAGTAATGGTGTAGTTCCCCTCGGCTGGATTCAGTTTCCTGGACCAAAAGGCCACCGGGTGTAGTTCCCGTATGAAAAATTCTTGTTGTGACAGAACCGCTCCTAGTGCATGACTGGAAGCATCTGCTTCACCCATAAATGGATTGGCCGGATTGGTATGTCGTAGGATGGGTGCTGTGGTGAAGCATTCTTAAGTGCCTCAAATTCTCTCTGTGCTGCTTCCAACCATGCAAATTCCTTCCCCTTCTTAAGGAAGTCAGTGATGGGTTTGACCAAAGCCGAGAATTCGGGAATGAAACAGCGATAAATGTTTGCGAATCCCAGAAAGTTTTGAACTTCCTTGACAGACAAAGGAGATGGTTACTGTGTGACTGCTTCCATCTTTTTGGATCCATCACAATACCCTTGCTTGTAAGGATGAACCTCAGGAACCTCACTTGTTGTGTATGGAAGGTGCACTTTTCTAACTTTGTAAAAAGCTGATACTGCCTTGCTCGCTGAAGCATGGCACATACATGTTCCACGTGGTCGTAGTCATTGCAGGAGTACACCAGGATGTCATCAGTGTAAATGATGATGCAGATGTCTATGCGTTCTCAGAGCACATCATTAATAAAGTACTGAAATGCTGCTGGTGCATTGCATAAGCTGAAGGCATGACTCTTTACTTGAATAAGCTGTATTTGGTGTAGAACGCCATCTTGCACTCATCGCCAGCTTTCACTCACACCAAGCGGGAGGCTCCAAGCAGGTCGAGTTTGGTGTATGTAGTCACCTTCTTCACTTGATGCAGCAGGATCGGAATCGACGGGATTGGATACTTTTTCTTAATAGTGACCTTGTTAAGCCTGTGATAGTCTATGCAACTACGAAGATCGCCTTCCTTCTTTGACATGAAGAACTGGGGCAAGGAGAAAAAGGACTTACAGGGGCAGATGAAGCTGTTTGCCACATAGTCATCCAGATATTGGCAGAGATATTTTTGCTCTGTCATATACCCGACTGCATGGTAGTTGGGCACCAGGAAGCAGGTCAATCTGGCAGTCACATGGTCTATTTGGTAGAACAGTGTTAGTCATGACTTTGCACGCCATTGTAGTCACAGTACTCCTTGGGCAGACCCTCGATCATCCCCAAACCCGGACTTTTCAGGTTGCAATGAGCCAGAAGACAGTGTTTTAACGACTTCCTAGTAGTGAAACAGGTAGCGCGACAGGACGCTGATGTGAATTGCAGAGTTTTTCCCTGCAGCAAATGTGAGGATTGTGCTCCCCTAACCACGGAATCCCAAGGATTAGCTTGAATTCTGGTGCATCGGTTAGGTTAAGTGGCAGGTCTTCAGTATGCCTGTCGAAGCATTGTAGCGTGATTCTCTATTTGGTAGTGCACAGGCCCTGATGTTAGGCTGGTGCCATCCACGGCATGTATGTCATCAGATCATTCTTTGGGAATTAGGGTGGTGCTTGGCATATAAGTAAGTTTGATGTGGTTCTCTGTTGCCCTGCAGTCGTTGAAGGCTACACCTGCTGGAGGTTGCATCCAGGAACGGTCATAACTACCTGAAGGGTGATATGAGTGTGATGTTTGTTCGTATCTGAGAAGACATGGGTATGTCCTGAGTAGACGTGTTTGTCTTCGGCGTCAGGGTCTCTAGTTTCCCATCAGAGTGCTCTGTGTGTCACCCGTAGCTCCCACCACCTTACGAGAACCCTTAGGCCTAGCTGGGCATCTGCGGATGAAATGGCCCGGTCTCCCACAGTATAAACTAAACAGAGATGCTGCACTATTCTCTTCTGCCTCTCTTCTTTCCTCAAGGGCCCTTTCACACATCCAATCTGCATGGGTTTGAGCTCCGGTTTCCTGCTGGTACAATCACCCTGCGATGAAAAATGATAGGGCGATTATCCCCTCTCCTCTCACTCAGTCGGCGATCCAGCTGTACTACGAGATTGATGTACTCTGCGCAACTCTGGGGTGGATTGGTGATATACGCAAACAAATCTTGATTGCCTTGCCGTAGACCCAATAGCTCATTGCCGAGAAACTTGTGCGTGGGCATTGCGCCCCCATCCCCAGTGGCCCCCAAGGTGGTCATGACAACCCACACACACACACACACACACACATAAATAAATAACTAAATACATTAATAAATAAATAAATAAATAAAAGGAAAAATGAAACTGCAGTGTTGTTACATGAAATTGATCTCTTAAACAGGGCTGTTCTTAATGATATTCGTTTACTTCTGACAGTATATCACTTCTTGCACTTTGCTCCCCAAAAGAGTACTTCAGCCAGCCAAAGATTATTAGACGACGCAACATAAAGCCGCTGTGTGTTTCGAGTGCTGAACCAGACAGATGCTGAGGATGTTACTCATATCCTCCCAGTACAGGCACTGTGCGGTCACAGGACTGCGGTTTTTGCTAAGTGATTACATGAACACCGTCATTGTGTAATCCTTGCACATGGTGAGGCATGTACGCCCCTGTCTACTTGGGAGTGTAGATTGGACTGGGTCCTAGACAACAACCAGCCTGACCAAAGCAAACAATGTTGCCTCTGCTGAAGGGACCCTTGGTCGCACAGGCTTCCTCCCATGTCCCAAGCGGAGCATCAACAAGGCTGCCTGCATCGCAGAATGAGTGCCGCTACTGGCCAGGAGGAGGGGTCCCTGCACTCCCGAGATCCTGGCTACCTCACAGCCCTGCTCACCTTGCTGCTGGCCTTCAGGGTGCCTCATCTGATCTCATATATAGGTCGATCTATGGCTCTCTCTCTCCGTTTGGCACCAAAGTCACATGCAGGAGTGCAGACTATGCAGCATCACTAGGTGGTCTCACTTAGACACCTGTAATGAGCCACAAACTGAGTGCCCTGAGGACACCGGTGGACTGTTTTTGCCTCCATCAAGGTATTTTCTTTTATTGTAGTGTTATGTAGTTTATAAAAACAAAAATGTACTCAAAAAGAGAGACAAAGCAAAAACAATAAAAGGAAAAAAAGAAGAAAACTAATTATAAAGAACCTCGCGGATACCTCACTTCCACACTTCACATAAGACCAAATCCTTTCATTGTATAGATCCCCAAAATCTTAGCATTAAATGCCAGGAAACTAATATGTAAATGCTTCATAGTTTCTATCTCATTCTTGCTGCAAACTCTGCATGATGATCACACAGAGTGGCCCTTCATCCAGCACTTGCCTCATTAGGCAATTGCTTGAAAACCAGAAATGTAGAGTGACAAGGGAACTGCGGAAAAAAGGCGTAATACGATTGTATTCTAAATAGTTATTAAAACATTGCTTTACGCTTGATTTCTTTTTGATAATGTTTATCGCATTGCCCCCAATCCTTCCATCTCATCGCTGGCGTTATGCAGGCTCGGACTGGCCTAGAGGGCAATAGGCTCATGGCTGAACCAAAAGCACAAAATGCTGGAGGGGGGCCCTTTTGTTGGTCAAAGTGGCCCACTTTTGTGGCCAATTTGGACCAGTTTGATAAGTTAATTCACTCTGGGGCTAGTAGTTTTGACCTGTGATGCTGAATAGATATTCTTTAAAATGCACAAATCGCATCACACGTTATCAAATAAACGTCCCCCGGGTTACTATTCAAGCAGTGTCACAAAAGGATTGAATAGCCATTTGCAGCTGTGGGCCACTTTCTCAATGGTGCCCGAGACAATTGTATGGCCCAGTCCGTCCCTGCCGTCATGGTGAATTTGATAATAGCGAAATCATTAATTTTGTAATGGATGATTTGTGCCCCCTCCTTATTGCGCAGACTGTATGGGTCCAGTAAATCATAGAAAATAGCGAGTTCTATACACAGATTTTGATCTTTCACTCTTTTTTAGCAAAAAACGTATGGCTGCTGTTTCAGCACTACATTGCCAAGAAGTTATCCCAAAGCAAAACTCATGATCTTCACTGGGGTGCATTGTGGTAGATGTAATAATCTTTTATAGAAATTTGATATCAATCTTTTTTAACCATTCTAAATTATAAAAAAGACCAGGGGCCTCATTACGACCCTGGCGGTAAGGGTTTAACGGCGCCGTAAAAGGTGTCGGCGCCGTTAAACCCTTAACGCCTGATTACGAGGTCCGTTTGCGGGACCCGACCTTAACGGCTGGTTTTACCAGCCGTTAAATTAGGGTGCCGCAAAGGGACCTCGGTGCAAATTGCGGTACCGTACTTAGCGCCTTCCCCAGTCCCATTGCGCCCTATGGGCGAAAATGGGAATGGGGAAGAGCCATGGGGAAATGCCGCTCCGCCAACCTTGGAATGGGGCGGTATTTCCCCATCCCACCATGGCGGACTTGTTACAACACCGGCACCAACCATGGTGCTAAGAGCGCCATGGTTTAGCGCTGGGGTTGTAAGCACTAAACATCACAGTGGGTATTGTTTTGTCTTTTTGGTAAGTTTAGAATTAGAACAACAGAGAAACCCCAATAGCTTGAGAGCTGCGGAGCCCTGTACAAAGGTGCGGATAGCCAGCGTTTGGCCTGACATATTTAGCACATTACTGTGAGTTGTGGTTTGTTTGTCCATTGGAATGAGTCTTTGGTCAGGTATTGTTGAAAAAGCCACGTTGTGAAAGGTTTGCGAAATTGGAGAGTTGTGGGGGCATTCCGAGCCAATATCAGGAATGCAATAGCTCCCATAGCCCTTTCTAAGTCAAGAAATTAAACCAGACTCCGTTCATAACTCACAATTCTCCTGTTGACACAGAACTACCTCCAAAGTTGCTGCTGACTTACTACGTTTTACCTCCACCCTCCTTCTGGCCATTTGAAATGTTCAATTCCCCAAATTCCATTTGCCACACATTCTGGCCCTTACATTAATGCCTGGTCATGGTCCTTAACATCAGCGGCCTTTTAACGCTCAAAGTGTAGTTTCCACTGTACAGAAAAGCCCATTCTTTTCAGATACGGAATCAGGCTTCAACTCCAAAACTTCCAAAATGACAGATGTGATGGTGTCATCCTCATGTCCAAAGCCACAATTAATAGCCCTCCTTCCAGCAAGCAAAGGATCACTACTATTGAAAGAATGCCTCATTACGAGGTTGGAGGTAGCCATGGCGCTATTAACGCCATGGCTGCCTCCAAAATCGTTCCGACTCCGGTCTGGTGGATGGAGCAATTACCGGTCCATTCCGAGGTCGGCGGGACCGTTAATTCCCCATTCACCAGAGCCATTCACCATTCCCATTTGAGCCCCCATAGGGCTCAATGGGAAGGGGGAAGGTGGCAATAACATTACCGCAAATTGCGATACCGTTATTGACCCCGGTATCCCTTTGCGGGTCCCGTCCTTAACGCCTGGTAAAACCAGGTGTTAAGGGAGGACCCACAAATGGAACTTGTAGTAGGGCGGTAAGGGATTACCAGCACCGGTACCCTTACCGGTGCCGGTAATCCCTTACTGCCCACCTCGTAATGAGGCCCAATATTTTCCCATCTTCCTTTCCTTCTCTCAGCAAGGTTTTCCTCTATTGGCCATTGATCTCTCCCACATGATTCTTGGACTCCTTCTCCAAATTCCTTTGCTCATAGCTTTTTATCTAGGGTGATTTTAACATCTCACTTGATTGTCCTAATTCCTATCGTCTCCTAAATTCATGGCTGTCTTTACAGCTTGTGACTTCTTTTTACTTACTATCTCCGTTTCCTACTCTGTTTCTCAACCTCTGAAGAACCACGGAACATTGTGGGTGGTCATTCTGGAGTCATAACAAAATAAAGGTTGATAGCGGGAAGGTTGAGAATTAATCACAACCTGTGCAACATGTCTGTGCGACCCTCCAAACCATTGTTCTTTAGCCTGCTAAGCTATTACAGAAAAGGGAAAAACCATATGCAAATCAGGCTTGGTCGCACCCCAAAAGGGGTAGTCTATCCAAACTGCTAGATCATATCCATTCTGCGAACTGTGCTTGATTGATTCAGAACCTTACAGCTATCACCTTTTGGTTTTGTTTAAAGAAACTGTACCCTGATGCTCTTTGCTCATTACATTAAGAAAATATAGCAAGAACACACATTTTGTATTATTAACGCAATATAATTTGGAATCAATTATTGGGATACTCGTGCAATAAACACCTTATTACAACAACACGTTAAGTCATATAACATCTTTCCAAAAAAAGAAGTCAAGAGCATGCAGTCCTAATTAATGATACACACATGATAAAGTGTTCAATCTAACATACTTCAAAAAGAAGATAAGAGCACTATGTCCTGATTAATACACAAATTACAAAGTCTTCCATCAAATATACATCCTGCAATTTTCTGTGTTTGTGTCCTGAAGGCTTCAATCAAATGTACGTTCTAATATTCATGCCCTTTTGGGATTGAATTCTTATTCATGCCAGTTAGGGTTCTTTTCTCACCCTCTCTCCTGGCCTGGCCTAGATATAGTATCTACTCATTGCATGCTTCTTCATGGGTGCATAAAGTTACATTCTTCAAATAATTATGAAGTCTTTTTTTGCAACCAATCTTATTGTTTTGAATTCATTCTGTCAGTCCAGAAAAAGTAGACACCCCTCAATTAAGGCAATGTACTTTGTTGGCCAAAGACCAACCGCCTCATGTGTTCAGTATTAGAAATATATAGCCATAAGCTCGACTAAAGTGCGGCCATTTTAAGGTGACTGAAATCGCCATTTTGTTTTTTCTAACATTTACCGTTTGGTTTCTGTTAAAACTGCTTTGCTGAAAATGTATTCTGCTCCACTAGTGCATAACGCAAAGCCACGAGAGACATGTTGAAACATAACGCAGCAACCCAGACAGAAATGCCCGGTCTCCTCCCTCACAAATCCTTGGAAGTAAGCAGCAAGGCATTCTAATCAGTACACAGGTGCCAGCTAGTCTCAATAATACAGTAGAAATGTTAGAAGCGAACATTAAATGGCTTAAATTATGCTCTTCTTTGCGGCCCCCCTTTCCTGAGCCCTGTAGAGCCCTGGAGAGCAAGTTGACCCCCAGTACACAAATAGAAACTAGGAGATAGCAAGGCCTGGAATGTGTCTCTCCCCCTGCATGCAGCTTGCTTGCAAAAACAGAAGCATTGTGTTCTTTAAAACAAAGACTTGTGCCTGTAGCCCCCTGAAGTTGCAAACTGTTACTAAATGAATGTTTGAAGGTGTCATACTCGTCACCATTGTCAATCATCGTACCCAATTCAAAGGAAATGTATTAGGGCGGTATTGGATGTGTCACTGCTGATTGTAAGATGCTTGCTTTGTATATATGTAACTGTTGTACGATTCTCTCTCTCTTGCATCCCTTGAGGTCTGGTAACACACGTCGCGGGGCGTGGCACCCAGTTGGCCAACTGAGACTATTTACTTTGCAATAAACCCTAGCTTTTGGGAATATAAGCTTGTGTCTGGCGTATCAGTTTGTGTGTGGTGATTGTGCCTTGTTTCCATACGCGAGGGTCCCCCAGGGACCCCTTCAATTCATAGCCTCCTATTTTCTTCAAAGGCAGAACATTATTTATGCAGAATTGTGTGCCCAGCTTCCTAGCAATTGTCAAGGTATGATAGCCTGTTGATACCGTGACCTGCCATGGGAAAGTTTCCACGGCATGTCGCTGTGCTGTTAGTACTTAAATTCCTGCGACCAGACTGTGTGAAATTCCAAGCTATTGCCACCCAAGACTTCTGCTCTAATCTGATGCAATGTTTCACAGACACATTTACAGTCATCTAAGTGGGCATTTGTGAGCAAGAATTCATCTTTCCTGTAGCCTCACTTGACCACCATCCTTCCTGCCCTCCTGCTGGGCTCTCCCTGCAATGATCTGGCCAAATTTCCCTTTAAAAATGACCTCCATTCTTCCAGAATCTGCTAATGTAGTGCCCCCCTGTTTCCAGGTGTTGATCTTAAAGTGTTTAGATGCTTGATTTTGATCCAAATCTCAAGAAATACTTTCTCTAAATAAAGAAATTCTCTTTTGATCTCTCAGTTCTTGCCTACTTCCAGTCTACATCTGGAATACACTGAATACAGTAGCAATGTTTTCTTGATCAAACCAGATACACAATCGTTTCCAGTCTGGATTTATTCGTGGTCACTGAGAAAAACTGCTCCAGCAGCAGGAATACAGTGTCACCTTTACTGACGCAGGGTACATTTTCTTTCACATCCTGTTGGAAGCATGGTGGATATTGTTATGTGAAGCAGATTTCTGGAACATATGAACATATGAACATATGTCTATGGGTGAAGGTCTCTGGGGTAGTGAATTCTGGTCAAATGCTCAATCAAGACTGGTTTCAATATGACCTCTAACTTTGTATGCAAATGTGTCATGTGTGGCTATCCTGAAAACCTACGCTAAAATTGGCCCTTAAAGAATGGTGCTTGCCCGCTGCTTGTAGCATGGCAAGTGATTGCTTCTGTTCATTCTTGCGTGCAAGGTATAGTGTCGCATAGTGGACACTTACTTTCTGGTGGTGTCCATCAAGCTCCTTCCTGGTCTCCTCTTCTTTGGAATATTTATAAACCACTAATAATTAAGCTGCTAAGAGACCTACCTTAGGTCTATCCAACTACTCGCACGCTGATCACACCCAGATTTATGTACGTATCGGTCTCACTAAAGATTCATCCCTTGAAGTGTCCAAGGATATCAGATTACTGGGGACATGCATGGAGAAGATTGGGGTGAAGCTGAATGGTACCAGGGCACAAATCGACCCACAACGTCAAGTCACCTGCTCTATTCTCCATTTTCCTCCCTCCCTTACTATCTTCCTACGTTGCCCACACGTTTCCATTTAATTTAGAAATGTGAGGATCTATCTCGAAATGAACCTGAGAACAAACCTGTAGGGAAATGCAGTAACTGAACATATGTTGACTCTAATAGACACTGCTTACTGTCCTCCAGTCTGCCTGAGCTGCTAACTGCCTCTCTGGTTAACAGCAAAGTAGATCATGCAAATGCCCCTTACATCAATTATCCAGGAAATCAGCTGACCTGCCTCCAAGAAGGCCAAAAGGTACTTGGTCCTTTGATTGCATTCCAATTGCCCCTTGCCCCATGTCCCTTCACTAGACTGCCATCCAAGCATGGTTTAAAATTGTTTGTTTTACCTCACATTTCCTTGTTATTTCCAGGAAAGAAACACCCTCTCCTCGCAGATATAGGGGACCCCCACACTCCACATTCCAGCTCTCCTACCAGCCAGACATGTAAGAGGTGAGTACTCTGAAATCATCTATCCTTCTGCACTATCTGACCCTTTCATTCACAACTTGATAATAGGCCTAAACAACTTTCTTCTAATGCTTAAAAGTCGCTTCCACCTGACAGGAAACTACACTTCCCACATGCTTCATTAGAGTTCACATTTCAGCCCCTCCACTGACCCATGAGCAGATGTGGTGATATCATTACCATCTCCTGAGCCTAAGCTAATGCTTCGCCGTCCAACTCTGCGAGCACAGTCATTGGAAGAATATTAATGATCGGGAGTCAACATCTCTGATCCCTTCCAGAGAGACCAGCCTGAGACGCCATTCCAATTTGACACTTCAATTATTTTATCATGCTCTCTGGTTGCTCACCACAAATCCTGTATTTTAACTAGTAAACAGCAATTATGACTTCAGCTCATTGTCCTTTTTCCTTGTCTTTAATTAATTTTCCCTTACTCTTTACTTTAATAACTTTGATATACTTATAACGCGCACCATTGACCCTGAGATTTATGGATTTGCAGTCCAGTATCATGCACTGGCTCTTATTACAAGACCTGAGGGTCTTTGCACTCAATTTCTTGAACAGAGCCTCACTCAGGTACGATGGGCTTAATCCCATAAATCAATTATGGGTAATCAATAATAGGCGATATTGAATCCTTGCTTCAACTGGAAGCCAATGCAGACTAGATCAAGCGCCAGGGACGCAATCTCTCTTCTTGAGTCCAGTAAATTCTCTTACCGCACTATTCGGAAATCCTTGGAGAAAATTACATGCAGCTTTTAAAATTCACACAAGCAGACTGCTGCCATAATCAATCTTTGCACCTACAAAAGCACTTGCTATTGTCTGTTGGGATGAAAATGAGTCTATCCAACCCCCTAGGCACTTTAAGGTGATGCGAATTCCATATGAAATTGTGTGCAAGGGGGAAGAGGACTGCACTAGGAAACTCGGCGCAAATATAATATAGCATGAACAATAGCTGTACAACCTTAGAAGGCGCATAGAAAGAAACACCATTTTGTAATTATGGCAGAGGCACAGGCTTGCATGGCTGCATTGCACAAGTCTAGCCTAGAGTAGGCCCAGACAATTGAGGCAGGGTGAGTCCTCAATGCCAGTTCTCATGGAAGCTCACTTCCCCCTTGTCCTTTCACTGGGAGGAATGCGCCCTGCAAGACCGTGAGCCAACACCAGACTCCTCACCATGCCCATTCATCACAACCAAGCTGCCAGCAGGCCTCTTACCCCGACCCAGGCAACCAGAGCCCACACAACTGACCCGACCCCCACAGTCCTGCATTCCATGATAGCAAGTGACCCCTAGCAACAACCAGCAACCATAAAAGATCTAAGCGTGCATGACTGATTCACCCCTCAACATAAAATACATCCTTTGTTACACGAGATGTAGGGAGGGATACATTATAGATAAAAACAAGGGTGGAAAACCTTGGGTGCAAGAGGAGCGATATCAGCAAGCCCAGAATGTGTGGGTCAGTATGACTGTATTTCTTCCTCCCTTTCCCATGCCACCAGTCCCCAAGCCTCTCGGAAACATGCCACAGTGATGTAGTAGTAGTAGGCTTAGAGTAGCATAATAAGCTAGACATTTGTTACTTATGAGAGATGTGACCTTCACTCCTCGGCGAAATGAGCCATGCTGACCCACGTGGGACCTGACAGATGGTGGATAAGCTAACCAATTGTAGCCTGGCATCCCCTCTTTGGAGCGGGGCGTGGACACAGGTAGAGGTGCCGGCCAGTTGTGGAACCCTGTGAATGGAGGATTTCGGGAAAATGCAAGCACCTGAGTATAGCCTGCAGGGGATAACAAAGTAGGGTTGGGTGTATGGAGCAGTGTGAAAAGTGTGAAGGTTATAGGTGAAAGTTTCAACTCAAAAGGGTCGAATGACAAAAGGGTCGAGTCAATTCGACCAAAAAAAAGGGTTGAATTATTTTTTTTTGTTGGGCGGGTCCCCCCACCAAACCCTCGTTTTTGGTGTAAAAACACCTTTTTTTACCTATACCAAAGAAACAACAAAGAAAATAATATACATTTTTAAAAAAAAATTGATCCTTTTGTTTTCTGTCGAATTGACTCGACCCTTTTGTCATTCGAACCTTTTGAGTCGAAACTTTGATCGGACACCTATTATGAACACGCAGTGATTGGAATTGAGAGTGTGACATGTTTATGGATTGTGTTGATGTTTTTACTTTTTTATTAACTTTTTAAGGATATTAAGGAAATAGAATAGAAAGAAAGGGAGCCCCCGCCCAGCAGGTAAGGGAGGTAGGCGGCGCCACTTACACTGTCTCGACGAGTGTGGAAAAATAGAAGGATAAATATAGGAGCTCTGCAAAATTATGCAAAATTAGAGAGCTTTGGAAGAGTAGTGGTTGTAGTCTTAGCTTGTTATTTTAGTTTGTTTTGTTGGTGTATTTTAAAGTGTAGAGAGGAGGCCCAGGAAGGGTTTGTGTGACAGGTGGGGGCGTGTCAGGAGAGTGTGAGGAGAGTGCATGAA